>NC_086098.1:190025603-192857873 GCF_963921235.1 Mobula hypostoma
TTAGGGTTCTTACTAGCTGAAAGGAAGAAGATGGAGTGACATTCCTTTGAGATCTTTGTGATGATGATGATGATGCCCCTTAGTCCTAAAATGTCTGTGTGAGCAAAAAACAAGACAACAAATGAACCACTGGTCCCATAAGTATGTAACCATACCAGTGAACAGTGAGAACCCAAACACACTTGTCAATGCAGAAACATTTTAAGAGGCATTGTACGGGTTTTTGAAAGTTCCTTTTTTATATAAAAAAAACTTGTTGCAGCTTTTTTATAATACAAAGACCATGTCATAAGAGCAGAATTAGGCCACTTGGCCCATTGTGTCTACTCCACCATTCCAAGATAACTGATTTATTATCCTTCTCAACCCCACTCTCCTGCCTTCTCCCTGCAACCTTTGATGCCCTGACTCACCAAGAACCTATCAACTTTTGCTCTAAATCATGGCCTTCACAGCCATCCATGGCAATGAATTCCACAGATTCACCACCCTCTGGCTAAAGAAATTCCTTCTCATCTCTGTTCTAAATGGACGGCCGTCTATTCTAGGGCTGTGCCCTCTAGTCTTAGACTGACCCATTATATGAAACATGCTCTCCACATCCACTCTGTCTAGGCTTTTCAATATTCAATAGGTTTCAATGAATTCCCTCCTCATTCTGATAAACTCCAGAGGCCTAGAGCCATCAAACGCTCCTTATATTTTAACCCTTTCATTCCTGGTTCTCATAAACCTGCTCTGGCCCCTCTCCAGTGCCAGCACATCTTGTCTTGGATAAGGGGTCCAAAACTGCTTGCAGTACTCCAAGTGCAGTCTGATCAATGTCTAATAAAGCCTCAACATCATATCCTTGCTCTTATATTCTAGTCCTCTTGAAATACATGCTAACATTGTATTTGCCTTCTTCACCACTGACTCAACCTGCAAGTTAATCTTCAGGGAATCTTGCACAAGGATTCACAAGTCCCTTTGCACTGCTACTTTTTGAAATTTCTCCCCATTTAGAAAATAGTCCCCATCTTTATTCCTTCTAGCAAAGTGCATGACCACGTACTTGCCTACACTATATTCCCTCTGCCATTTCTTTGCCCATTCTGGAATGATTCCAGAAATGACCATTTACTTCTAGTTTACATTAATTGTTCTAACCCAGAGATCTTTCACCTGAATGAAACTGAGTAGGTGAAGGTGGTGGAAGAGGATGCAGGGTAGGAGATAAAGTGCATGTCTAACACAGTGGATTACTGATCTCAATTCATTGAGGACCTTTGGCAACCTAATAGCTAAAACAGTAAACACGAGGAAATCTGCAGATGCTGGAAACTCAAGCAACACACACAAAATGCTGGTGGAATGCAGCAGGCCAGGCAGCATCTATAGGAAGAGGTACAGTCGACGTTTCGGGCCGAGACCCTTCGTCAAGACCCTTCCTGACAAAGGGTCTCAGCCTGAAATGTCAACTGTACCTCTTCCTATAGATGCTGCCGGGCCTGCTGCATTCCACCAGCATTTTGTGTGTGTGTAGCTAAAACAGTTTATCACATTAGCAAGTAAATAATCATACCCCACACCCCAGGTTGTTGTATTGAGCATACTATTAGAATCTACAGCATTGTTACGGACACTGTGCACCTGGCAAATTATGCAGTACAACTTTTCAATTCTCGTATAATTCTTCAATTTGACAAATAAAAAGCAGAATGACTTTGCTTGAATTGCATGTGGAAACATCTCAGGAAATAAAGTATAAAACACTGGCCACAGAATAATTTTATACTTGTTTTTTGAAAACTGTGTTCTCTCACAGGGAAATAGAGTGACTGAAGCATAGACAATGATAGTAACATCTGTTGTCTCCAAACACGTTAATAGTCAAATGATGTGTCAAATCATGTGTAAATCTCCCAAGTACTATACATTATGCACTCTACTCTAATTTGATTTGAATGCAATTAGTCAAGTTACTGAAGTAAATTAAAAACAGAAAATTTTGGAATTTCAACACCAATGTATTTTTTGCTTCCATTTTATGTGGAATATTTTTGTTGAACTTGATTTTTTTCTTTCCCTCAGTTCTTCAAACACCATGAGTTTGACTTCTTTATACTCTTTTTCAACATTTCC
Source organism: Mobula hypostoma (assembly GCF_963921235.1). Lineage (NCBI taxonomy): Eukaryota > Metazoa > Chordata > Chondrichthyes > Myliobatiformes > Myliobatidae > Mobula > Mobula hypostoma. The sequence goes on from NC_086098.1 coordinate 190,027,728, forward strand.
TCCCACATAGCATTGAATGTTACTTGCATTATTTACTGAGAAACCATTAATCAACACTTCCTGAGGGCTGAACTTTTTTGATGCAACAAAACATTGTTATGTGACCCGCAAACTACAAAACAGGCCCCCAAAGCATTGTGAGATCGGCAGTAAACAAGTGTGTAACAATGTTAACTGTAAAGTTAAATTATGTCCTTTGTGGGTCCCAACAGGCACGTCAGCACAACACTTTACAGCAGACATCTCACCTCTCCCAGAAGTTTCGGGAGTCTCCCGCATATGAATAGTGGCTCCCTGATGCCCGCAAATTATATACAATATCACGGAAATCAATTTTTTTGGGAGCGAGCGAGCGAGAGAAAGCAAGTGAGAGCGAGAGAGCACGAGCAAGCAAGCGAGAGTGCGAGAGCGAGAGTGCGCCGTGGCAGAGTGTTCCAGAAAAAAAAGAAAATATAAAAAGTACGTCACCCAAGACTACACTAAAGTGCACCCCTGCCTAATAGGGGTCAAATATAATGACAGTGTTGCTCGCTGCACTGTTTGCAACAGTGACTCTTCTATTGCCCATGGTGGGGTAAGACTGTAAAAGACATGTTGAGGTGAGTTTAACAGGTGTCATTCATTCATTAGCATAGCTAACGTTATTTAAACTAGCTGGCTGGCTGCTAGGGAGCTACTCTGTTGCAGTCATCCCACCTTTCCCGGAAGTCTCCTGCAAATTGATGATGCTACCTCCCTGAAATCAGTTTTTGCAGGGTGGGATGTCTGTTAAAGCACCGGCTGTAACATTTGGGTTTGATTCCTGCCGCTGTCTGCAAGGAGTTTGTACATTCTCCTTGTGACCACACGGCCGAGTTTCTTCTCACGTTCCAAAGACATACCGTTAGGGTTAGTGAGTTGTAGGCATGCAATGTTGGCGTCGGAACTATGGTGACACTTGTCAACTGCTTAGCATAATCTTTGCTGATTTGATTTGATGTAAATGATGTACCTCACACTATGTTTCAATGCACATATGTCAAATAGAGGTAATCTAACCCGGATTATTAAGAAACCCACAAAAATTGCTGGAGGAACTCAGCAAGTCAGGCAGCATTGATGAGGGAAATAAATAGTCAGCGTTTTGGTTGGCAGTTAATGAGACCCTTTGTCAGAGTGAATTGTAGCTGCCTGTATTCTCTTCCTTAGCTGTCAGAAGGAATTAGGCCATTTGGTCCAATGAGTCTGCTCCACCATTTCATCGTGGCTGATCCAACTATCCTCTCAGTCCCAATCTCCTGACTTCCCCCAAAATCCATTCATGCCTTGACCAATCAAGAAGCTATCAACCCTTGCCTTAGCGCGAAGTGCAGAATCAAATATCGCTGTGATGATTATACATTCTTGTATCAATTGTTTGGCGACAATAATGTATAAAGTGTAAAAATGCATAGACTTTGCGTCCGAAGGTACCTGTGACAAAGAATTCCACAGATTCACCACTCTCTGGCTAAAGAAATTCCTCCTCATCTCCATTCTAAAAAGATGATCCTCTATTCTGAGACTGTGTCCGCTGGTTTTAGTCTCTCCCACCATATGAAACATTCACTCTATCAAGGCTTTTCTCCAGTCAATAGGTTTCAATTAGGTCACCCCTCGTTCTTCTGAATTCCAGTGAATACAGGCCACCAAACGCTCTTCATATGACAGGCCATTCAATCCTGCAATCATTTTTGTGAACCTCCTTTGCACTCTCTCTAGGTTCTGCACATCTTTTCTAAGATAAGGGGCCGAAGGCCGCTCACAATACTCCAAGTGAGGCCTCACCAGTGTTTTATAAAGCCTCAACATCTCATCCTTGCTCTTATATTCTAGTCCTCTGGAAATGCATGCTAACATCATATTTGCCTACCTCACCACAGACACAACCTGCGAATTAAACTTTAGGGAATTCTGCACAAGGGCTCCCAAATCCCTTTGTGCTTCAGTTTTTTTGTATTTCCTCTCCGTTTAGAAAATAGCCCTTTTATTTCTTCTACCAAAGTGCATGACTGTACATTTCCCTTCACTGTGTTCCATCTGCCACTTTATTGCTCATTCTCCTAATTTGTCTAAGTCCCTCTGTAGCCTCCCTATTTCCTCAAAACGACCAGCCCTTCCATCTATCTTCATATCATTTGCAAACTTTGCAACAAAGCCATCAATTCCTTAAGACCATAAGGCTATAAGACATAGCAGCAGAATTAAGCCATTTGGCCCAACGAGTCTGCTCTACAATTCCATCACCCAAATCATTGACATATAATGTAAATAGAATTGGTCCCAACTCAAACCTCTCTGGAATACCACCAGTCACCTGAAGCCAACTAGAAAAGGCTCCCTTTATTCCCACTCTTTGCCTCCTCCCAATCAGCCACTGTTTTATCCATTCAAGAATATTTCCTGTGATACCATGGGCTTGTAGCTGGTTAAGCACCCTCATGTGTGGCACCTTGTCAAAGACCTTCTGAAAATCCAAGTACGCAACACCAACCGACTTTTCTTTGTCTATCCTGCTTGTTGGTTCATTGCAGAATTCCAACAGATTTGTCAAGCAAGATTTTCCCTTGCTGACTTTGCCCTATTTTATCATGTGCCTCCAAGTACCCCGAGACCTCATCCTTAACAATTGACTCCAACATTTTCCCAATCACTGACGTCAGTCTAACTGGCCTATAAGTGCCTCTCTCCCTTCTTGAAGAGTGGAGTGACATTTGCAATTTTCCAGTGTCCTGGAACCGTTCCAGAATCTAGTGATTCTTGAATGATCATGACTAATGTCTTTATGATCTCTTCAGCCACCTCTTTCAGAACCTTGGGTTGTACACTCTGTGGTCCAGGTGACTTATTTACCTTCAGACCTTTCAGTTTCCCATTTAATGGTAACTTCACACACTTCATGATCCCTGACAGCTGGAACTTCTACCATACTGCTAGTGTCTTCCATGAAGACTGATGGGAAATACTTATTCAGTTCATCCACCATTTCATTGTCCCTCATTATTACCTCACCAGCATTGTTTTCCAGCAGTCAGATATCTATAACCACATAACAATTACAGCACTCTCATCTCTCTTTTAAACTTGATGTATCTGAGGAAACTTTTGGTATACTCTTTAATATTATTGGCTGGCTTACGTTTGTATTCCATCTTTACCTTAATGACTTTTTTAGCTGCCCTCTGTTGGTTTTTAAAAGTTTCCCAGTCCTCTAACTTCTCACTAATTTTTGCTCTATTGTATACCCTCTCCTTGGCTTTTATGTTGGCTTTGACTTCTCTTGTTAGCCATGATTGTGTGATCTTGCCTTTAGAATACTTCTTCCTTTTTTGGATGTATCTTCTATCCTATGTCTTCCGAATTGCTTCCGAAAATTCCAACCATTGTCCTTCTGCCAAAAATGCATGCCAAAAGGATGATGTTACAACAGTCATAGGGGATTTCAATATGCAGGTCAATTGGGAAAATCAGGTTGGAGCTGGATTCAAACAGGGGGAAGTTTTCTTTTCCAGTCAATTTTGGCCAACTCCTCTCTCATGGCTTTGTAACTCCCTTTACTCCACTGTAATACTGATACATCTGACTTTAACTTCTCCTTCTCAAATTTCAGGGTGAAATGGATCATATTACAATTACCTCCCCTCAGGGTTCTTTTACCTTCAGCTCTCTTACCTATACCGGTTCATTGCACAGCACCCAGTCCAGAATAGCTGATCCCCTAGTGGGCTCAACCATTAGCTGCTCTAAAAAGCCATCTTGCAGGCATTCCAGAAACTCCCCCTCTTTGAATCCAGCTCCAACCTGATTTTCCCAATCGACTTGAATATTGAAATCTCCCATGACTATTGTAATTTTGTCCTTTTGGCATGTATTTTCTACCTCCTGTTAGCATTTGTAGACCACATCCTTACGACTGTTTGGGGGTCTGTATACAACTCCCATCAGGTTTTATTACCCTTGCAGTTCCTTAGCTCTGCCCACAATGATTCAACACCTTGCGATCCTATGTGACCCTTTTCTATTGACTTGATTTCATTTTTTTACCAACCGAACAATGCCAATCTTCTGCCTTCCTGCCTGTCCTTTCGATACATGTGTATCCTTGGACATTAAGCTCCCAGCTATAATCTTTCAGCCATCTTCTTAAGTGTTCTCTTGCATTTCTTATCCTGCTCAAATACCTGATTTGTTCCTGCCTGCTTATACCTACTACGCACCTCCTTCTTTTTCTTAGCCGGGGCCTCAATATCTCTCGAAACCCAAGGTTCTCTAAACCTGTTAGCCTTGCCTTTTATTCTGATGGGAACCTACAAACTCTATACTTTAACAATTGTGCTTTTGAAGGCCTCCCACTTACTAAGTACACTTTTGCCAGAAAATAACCTGTCGGCACTTTCCAGATCCTTTCTGAAACCATCAAAAATTTGACTTTCTCTAATTTAGAACCTCAGCCCCTGGACCAGACCTATCCTTTCCATAATTAGTTTGAAACTAATGGCATTATGATCACTAGATGCAAAGTGTTCATCTACACATCCATCTGTCGCCTGTTCTCTCTCATTCCCTAATGAGAGATCTAGTATTGCACTCTCCCCAGTTGCAACTTCTATGTACCGATTAAGAAAAGTTTCCTGAGCAAACTTGATAAACTCTTTTCCAGGCAGTCCTTTTACAGTTTGGGAATCCTAGTCAATATGTGGAAAGTTAAAATCGACTACTATCACAACCTTTTGTTTCTTGCAGTAGTCTGCAATCTCTCTACAAATTTGCTCCTTTAAATCTTGTGGTCCCAATCCAAAGTACTTACCATAGCAGTCAGATAGCGGTAGTACAAGTTATGTAGGAGAATGAGACTGGGTGCACATACATATGTGTGCACACACAGAGTCAGACTTCATATCCTACACCAAAGTCAGGCATCTAGATGGGAAGAAATCCTCTTGTGTGTTCCATCTCAGCGAACTGGAAGAAAAGATTTGTCTTTCCATGAACAGAGGAACTCACTTTATTCCACAATCTTTCTGCTAATTTGAGCACATCAAAAAGATATTAAAAGTGTGCTGCAGAATAAGTAAAAGACCTACTACTATGCAAGTTAATTTCTAAGCAATAATAGCTTTTCCTCCATTTGGAATAGAAATGACCACTCACCCAAGGGGACACAATGATACCAGACCAGTTCTGGTGCAGTCACTTAGAAAATTTATATGAATTCTCTGACGCAAGTCAGATCTATCCGTACCAACTCTGCATAAAATGAATCTGCAGATGCTTAGGACCTTGTAAGTAACCATGTAACTATGTTGGCTGAGGCAGTGTTCAGAATGGCAATAGTCAGGTTGAATGAGTGGTTAGAGACTGAACTTGGGCAAGTTCAGACTGGCTATGGTTGAATTGGAATCAGACTCAACTTTTAACATTTTTTCTGATTTTTTTTTTAGCTAAGAGAACCTCATAGGCCAATGATAGCATAGCAGTTAGTGTGACAGTATTACATCTCATGGCACGTAGTGGTTAGCATGATGCAGTTACAGTTGGGACATCGGAGTTTGGAATTCAATTCCTGTGTCCTCTGTAAGGAGTTTGTATGCTCCTCCCATACCATGTGGGTTTCCTCTGGGTGCTCCAATTGCCTCACACGGTTCAAAGACATACTGATTAGTAGGTAAATTGGTCATTGTAAGTTGTCCTGGGGTTAGGCTAGGATTAAATCAGAGGTTGCTGGCAGCATGGCTTGAAGGGCTTATTGCACGCTGTATCTCAATATAAATAAGTCAGAGTGTCCCAGAAGGGCTGTTGGTATCCTGGAGACATATCCACATGTTTGTTGGCTCTCTTAGGGATTTGGTGCATGCTGATCCCTACAAGGATGCAAGGCAGTAGTCTATATTGGCCTGTTTAGAATCTTTAGAGTAGAAACTCATCCTTGTTCACATCCAAAACACATCCAATATGGTTGCAGATTACATTTCTAAAATTCGCTTCAATTGACCTCTTTGGATACATTTTCAAAGATAGAGTACAGTGTGTGTAGGTATCAGCTCTGTCACCCAGGATACATTTGTACTCCACTAATTTCATTTCCGTTCAGTGTGTGTTTCTTTTTTTAAGAAGAACATCACTCATAATGTTTTATCTTTCATGCCATACTAGAAAAAATTGGGGATATTCAGCAAACAGCGGGCGATTCCATTCATTGCTGCTGACAAATTCTGCAAGGAATTGAATTGAACTGACTCGACTTTATTTCTTACATCCTTCACATACACGAGGAGTAAAAATCTTCGCGTTATATCTCCGTCTAAATGTGCAATGGGCAATCATAGTAATTTATAATAAATAGAACAGTCAATGTAGTATAGAGTACACTCAAATCAGCATGGCATGAGTTAATCAGTCTGATGGCTTGGTGGAATCATGGGAAGCTCACAACTACAGATGCACTGGGCTGTCTGCACCACTCTCTGCAGAATCCTGCAATTAAGGGAGGTACAGTTCCCATACCAGGCAGTGATGCAGCCAGTCAGGATGCTCTCAGTTGTGTCGCTGTAGAAAGTTCTTAGGATTTGGGGGTCCATACCAAACTTCTTCAGCCGTCTAAGGAGAAAGAGGCACGGTTGTGCCTTTTTCTCCACACAGCATTACATTGGAACTTTTGGCTTTACACTTACAGAAGTGTAGAACTGGCTGCACAGTCTTCAGGTGCAAGAGAACTGCAGGCAGAGGTTCATCAAGTGCTGCATCTTTTGTAATTGTGTCATAATTTAGAGGGTAGGCCTCAAAATCCCCGGCCTTGCCTGCTTTTGGTGACCGAGAAAGAGGTTGAATCGTTTGGCAGAGGTGCCGCTCAGTACTCGGTGTCGGAGAGATGATCAGAGCTCGAAGTTTTTGGATGACTCAGAGTTGGATTGTGGTTGGTATGGTAGGGAGAGTTTTTCTTCCTTCTCCCATCTGTGTGAGATGTGGGACACTTGAGAAACTTTGAAGTTTCCTGTGCTCACGGACTTTCTTCATCAAGTTATGGTATTGTTACACTGTTTGTAACTATATGTATAATTATGTGGTTTTGTCAGTTTTTTCAGTCTTGGCTTGTGCTGTGTTTTTGTGATATCACACTGGAGGAAATAATGGATCATTTCTTAATGCATGCATTACTAAATGACAATAAAAGGGGACTACGTGTCTTCATAATTTAAAATCTAATGTGTGGGACGGAATGTCCTCCAAAATATCACAACTTTTTCCATCTCCATATAAGCCTGTTTCCCAGGCAAATGATTGTCCCTGCAATCACTGTTGTTGTTTACTATGTGCAACAGGCCTCACAAGCTTGCCCCATCATCCAGTCGGTCCATGGTTGATCTACCTTGGGCCACAATTCCTCCTCTTTGGAAGATCCTCAAAACCCTAGATCTCACAATCTTTAAAAAATATATAGAACATAGATTCATAATTGTTAAATTCCAGCAGATGTAAAGAAGAATGAAGTAATTGTTACTCCAAATCTGATGCAGCACAAAAAAATAAATTAAAGAATGCAATAATAAAAAACACAGTAAATATAAATACATAGGATAGTTTATATACATTGATTGTATGTCCATTTAGTACTGCTAGGTACAGGAGTCTCTGAACATAAGGTGACTCTGACTCTGTTCATTGAACATTACATTTCAGCCCATGATATTGTGCTGACCTTTTAACCTGCTCTAGGAACAATCCCAGCCTTCCCTCCCACATAGCCCTCCATTTTTCTATCATCCATCTACCTCCAATATAAATACTTCTGATCAGCTAACCTCCACAACTCACTGGGACAGAGAATTCCGGAGATACACCACAATCCTTGTGAAAAAGCAAAACAGAATTCACGTTTTAAGTTGAAGACATTATTTCTGAACCAAGTTTTCAGTGAATTCACTGTACGGCAGTCAGCTAAATCTGCAGTCACCAGGTTGTTAAGGTACAGGTGAGTTTTCACTCTGGTCTGTAGTGTTTCATCAAGCTAGTCTAAGTGATGAATAATGTTTTGATTTTCTATGCTGCTGTCTGGCATCCCACAAGGACTGGAATCGATCAATTCCCCAAACGTGCAAGTCAGAATGCTTTGTTACCTGCAGCTATTTGTTGAAGTGCAATCACTGATGGCCACCATTCTGCACTATCATTTACCATCTCCAGCGTGCAAACTGTGTAATTGTACTGTACATCAATCAGATTAGGAACTTTGCCACAAAATTCTTGCTTCCTGGCGGTTCCACACAATGCTTTAGTTCGCTGCAAATATTTATGATGATTCACTGGAACATTTTTGTTTATTTTGCTGAACATCATTCTGCTGCTTCGAGTAACTTGTCCCCAAGGTTTATTTCTCTTAATGATTCGCGATAGCCGAGAAACAAAGGCTGCAAGATCTTGCTCAGATGTATTTGGCATTCAGTTCCAGAAATTAATCTTTATACTTAATTGTTGTAGTAATTATCCGTTACTGATCTTCATTAGCATTGGCTGTCACAGTCATTTCCTGCATTACAGTTTTGCTATACATTTTTCTTAATTGTCACAGAGTTATGGATGTATTTTGTATTCACTTGAAAGAATTGCTACAGCTTCTGCAGATGTTTGTTTTAATTATCTCAAACTAGAGGGTTCAGCTGCAATGCTGTGTTTTTTTTTCTTTGAATAGTCTCTTTCTGCAATAGTTTGATAGATATACACATTGTTATCCTCTTATTTCTTCAAATGATTGTTATATATTAGACCTGATGTAGGTAGCTGAAGCATATATTCTTTTATTTTTGTTTCTTCAGGGGTTTTCATCAATTTTATTTCTTGGTGATATATAAGCACAACTTGGGCTAGAAATATTATTTATAACCGTATAACCATATAACAATTACAGCACGGAAACAGGCCATCTTGGCTCTTCTAGTCCGTGCCGAACTCATACTCTCCACCTAGTCCCACCGACCTTCACTCAGCCCATAACCCTCCATTCCTTTCCTGTCCATATATCTATCCAATTTAACTTTAAATGACAACATCGAATCTGCCTCAAACCACTTCTGCTGGAAGCTCGTTCCACACAGCTACCACTCTCTGAGTATAAAAGTTCCCCCTCATGTTACCCCTAAACTTTTGCCCTTTAACTCTCAACGGATGCCCTCTTGTTTGAATCTCCCCTATTCTCAATGGAAAAAGCCTATCCACGTCAACTCTATCAATCCCCCTCATAATTTTAAACACCTCTATCAAGTCCCCACTCTACCTTCTACACTCCAAAGAATAAAGACCTAAATTGTTCAACCTTTCTCTGTAACTTAGGAGATGAAACCCAGGCAACATTTTAGTAAACCTCCTCTGTGCTCTCTCAAATTTATTGACATCTTTCCTATAATTCAGTGACCAGAACTGTACACAATACTCCAAATTCGGCCTCACCAATACCTTGTACAATTTCAACATTACATCCCAACTCCTATACTCAATGCTCTGATTAATAAAGGCCAACATACCAAAAGCTTTCTTCACCACCCTATCCACATGTGATTCCACCTTCAGGGAACTATGCACCATTATTCCTAGATCCCTCTGTCCTACAGCATTCTTCAGTGCCCTACCATTTACCATGTATGTCCTATTTTGAATAGCCCTACCAAAATGTAGCACCTCACGCTTATCAGCATTAAACTCCATCTGCCATCTTTCAGCCCACTCTTCTAACTGGCCTAAATCTCTGCAAGCTTTGAAAACTTACTTCATCATCTACAACGCCACCTATCTTAGTATGATCTGTATACTTACTAATCCAATTTACCACCCCATCATCCAGATCATTAGTATATATGACAAACAACATTGGACCCAGTACAGATCCCTGAGGCACACCGCTACACACCGTCCTCCAATCTGACACACAGTTATCCACCACTACTCTCTGGCGTCTCCCATCTAGCCATTGCTGAATCCATTTTACTACTTCCATATTAATGCCTAACGATTGAACCTTCCTAACTAACCTTCTATGTGGAACCTTGTCAAAGGCCTTACTGAAGTCCATATAGACAATATCCACCACTTTACCCTTGTCAACTTTCTTAGTAACCTCATCAAAAAATTCAATGAGATTTGTCAAACATGACCTTCCACGCACAAATCCATGTTGACTGTTCCTAATCAGACCCTGTCTATCCAGATAGTTATATAACCCATCTCTAAGAATACTTTCCATCAATTTACCCACCACTGACGTCAAACTCACAGGCCGATAATTGCCAGGTGTATTCTTAGAACTCTTTTTAAACAGTGGAACCACGTGAGCAATACGACAATCCTCCGGCACCATCCTTGTTTCTAATGACATTTCTAATGACATTCTAAACCATTTAATAGAGCAAAATGGTTTATGCATTAACCAATATAATCTTTATACAAACAATCACTAAATATGGTTGTATTGAATGGATCTCTATCATTTTATCAGATTTTCTATCCCATTTGCTTGGTTAGATGTAAGCTATCCATGAGGCCAAAGAGTTTACGCAATGATACGCATTGGGGTTTGTAGTCACCTAAGTAAAACTTTCCAATGTCCTCATCAAACTGGATGTCAAATACCAAAGCAAGTTCTGCTTTGCTTCAGCTCTGGTTATTGGACATTACTTGGTTACTGTCAGTCTGCCTCAAATGTCCATCTGGGTCACTACCCCAGCCGTACATCCTCCGACACTCATTGGCAACTTAATAAGTACCCCTTGTATCTAATAAAGTGGGTTATGAGTGTATGTTTGTGGTCTCTTGCTGCTGTGGCCTATCCAGTTCAAGGTTTGATGTGTTGTGTCTTCAGAGATGTTCTTCTGCACTCCACTGTTGTAACGCGGAGTTATTTGAGTTACTGTGTCCTCCTGTCTGCTTGAGTCAGTCTGCCTGTTCTCCTCTGACCTCTCTCATTCACAACCTGTTCTCACCCACAGCCTGCCACTCACTTAATGTTTTTATTTTGTTATTTACACCATTTGCTGTAAACTCTCGAGACTATTGTGTGAAAATCCCAGGAGATCAGCAGTCCCTGAGACACTCAAACCACCTTGTCTGGAACTAATAATCATTCCTTTGTCAAAGTGACTTAGATCATATTTTATCTCCATTCTGATGTTTGGTATGAACAACAACTGAACCTCTTGACCATGTCTGCATGCTTTTACGTATTGTGTTGCTGGAACAACATTGGCTGATTAGTTATTTGCATTAACAAGCAGGTGTACAGATGTACATAATAAGGTCGCCACTGAATGTACGTCTGCCCACCTGTTGATGTCCTAATTCCCTTCAAAATGATGGGCTGAATGGCCTAATTAATTCTGCTCCTGCGTCTTATGTTTTTGTGGTCTCTCCCGTCCATCTCTCCAACTGATTTCAACCTTCCTATCATCCACAAGCATCACAGTAGAGTACAGTGATTGATTTATGAGATCTATTACTGTCAGGAAGTTTGGGACTTTTAAGTTCAGATACACATGCAGACTCCCAAACCTGATAGCATTTATAGGGATAATTGCCAACATTTGATCATGGAACTATATATACTGTAATTACCAGTGATTGTTGATTAGTCCATCAAATTCTCAAGAATCCATAATAAAGAATCTATAAGAATAGTACAGTCACACACTTAAGTTTCCATGTGGTTAATTCCTGCAATAATACTTAAACTAAATCTCTTAATTCTTACTAAAAATCGTTGTGATTTTTCAGAACAGCATTAATTTCTCAAACTTCAGGTATTTGTCCCTCTCTTTCTTCTTCACCATATCCCATTCCAATTTCCCTCTGTCACTTTATCTCCTTACCTGCCTATTACCTCCCTCTGGTGCTCCCACCTCTTTTTTATTCCATGGCCTTCTGTCCTCTTCTATCAGATTCTCCCTTCTCCAACCCTTTATCTCTTTCACCAACCAACATCCCAGCTCTTTACTTCACCCCTCCCCCTCTCCCAGTTTCACCTATTGTCTACTACTTTGTACTTCTTCCTCTCCTCCCTCTACCTTCTTACTCTGACTTCCCATTGCTTTTCTCCCCGTCCTGATGAAGCGTCTCAGCCCGAAAAATCGATTGCTTTCTCTTTTCCATAGATGTTATGTGGCCTGCTGAGTTCCTCCAGCATTTTGTGTATATTACTTTGATTTCCAGCATCTGCAGATTTTCTCTCGTTTGTGATTTTTTTTTGTTACTGTCTCAAACATTTGGAATATTTTGATTTACGTTTTGTCAAACTATAATGTATTTTTTAACTGTCAACTTTGTCACCAACGTTATCTTTGTTTGTTGTTTTTCAAGGTTCTTGTATAGAGGCAATTACTAATTGAAACCACTTGTTTCTATTCTGATGGAATAATATTCCATTAAAGTGGTCTTTTTTTGCAGTTTTAAGGGTGCAGTTATGATCTTATATCACTTTCTCATCTTTTTTTACTTTGTTGGGACTGTAAGTTTCTACAGATATATTAATAGAAAAAGGATAGTGAGGGATAAAATTGGTCCCTTAGAGAATCAGAGTAGACAGCTATGCGTGGAACCAAAAGAGATGGGGGAGATTCTGAACAATTTCCTTTCTTCAGTATTCACTAAGGAGAAGGATATTGAATTGTGTAAGGTAAGGGAAACAGGTAGGGAAGTTACGGAAACTATGATGATTAAAGAAGAGGAAGTATTGGTGCTTTTAAGGAATATAGAAGTGGATAAGTCTCCAGGGCCTGACAGGATATTCCCTAGGACCTTGAGGGAAGTTAGTGTAGAAATAGCAGGGGCTCAGACAGAAATATTTCAAGTGTCATTTGAAACGGGGATGGTGCCGGAGGACTGGCATATTGCTCATGTTGTTCCATTGTTTAAAAAGGGTTCCAAGAGTAAACCTAGCAATTATCGGCCTGTAAGTTTGACGTCAGTTGTGGGAAAGTTAATGGAAAGTACTCTAAGAGATGGTATATACAATTATCTGGATAGACAGGGTCTGATTAGGAACAGTCAACATGGATTTGTACGTGGAAGGTCATGTTTGACAAATCTTATTGAATTTTTTGAAGAGGTTATTAGGAAAGTTGACGAGGGTAAAGCGGTGGATGTTGTCTATATGGACTTCAGTAAGGCCTTTGACAAGGTTCCACACGGAAGGTAAGTTAGGAAGGTTCAATCGTTAGGTATTAATATTCAGGTAGTAAAATGGATTTAACAGTGGCTGGATGGAAGACGCCAGAGAGTAGTGGTGGCTAACTGTTTGTCATGTTGGAGGCCGGTGACTGGTGGTGTGCCTTAGGGATCTGTACTGGGTCCAATGTTGTTTGTCATATACATTAATGATCTGGATGATGGGGTGGTAAATTGGATTAGTAAGTATGCAGATGATACTAAGATAGGTGGCGTTGTGGATAATGAAGTAGGTTTTCAAAGCTTGCAGAGAGATTTAGGCCAGTTAGAAGAGTGGGCTGAAAGATGGCAGATGGAGTTTAATGCTGATAAGCGTGAGGTACTACATTTTGGTAGGGCTATTCAGAATAGGACGTACATGGTAAATGGTAGGGCATTGAAGAATGTAGTAGAACAGAGAGATCTAGGAATAATGGTGCATCAATCTCCAAAAGTGGAATCTCATGTGGATAGGGTGGTGAACAAAGCTTTTGGTATGCTGGCCTTTATAAATCAAAGCATTGAGTATAGGATTTGGGATGTAATGTTAAAATTGTACAAGGCATTGGTAAGGCCAAATTTGGAATATTGTGTACAGTTCTGGTCACCGAATTATGGGAAAGATGTCAACAAAATAGAGAGAGTATAGAGATTTACTAGAATGTTACCTGGGTTTCAACACCTAAGTTACAGAGGAAGGTTGAACAAGTTGGGTCTTTATTCTTTGGAGCGTAGAAGGTTGAGGGCGGACTTGATAGAGGCATTTAAAATTATGAGGGGGATAGATAGAGTTGACATGGATAGGCGTTTTCCATTGAGAGTCGGAGATTCAAACAAGAGGACATGAGTTGAGAGTTGGGGGCAAAAATTTAAGGGTAACACGAGGGGGAACTTCTTTACTCAGAGAGAAGTGGTAGAGGCAGGCTCGATATTGTCATTTAAAGTAAAATTGGATAGGTATATGGACAGGAAAGGAATGGAGGGTTATGGGCTGAGTGCAGGTCGGTGGGACGAGGTGAGAGTAAGCATTCAGCACGGACTAGAAGGGCCGAGATGGCCTGTTTCCATGCTGTAATTGTTATATGGTTATATGGTTATAAGTTCTCATTTCAAAGTATGTGCTTTAGAAAAAGTCAGAAATCCATGAAGGCAAGATAAGTCAATGTTAAATAATTGTACAAGACTTTTCCATTACTTTCAGCATTTGTGGTATTGCAGAGCTATTCCTGGTGTGGATCCTGGGAAGACATTGATTTAATATCTTTGAAAAAAATAGTTTGTAAAATAGAAACCAAGTATTTCCTAATAGCTAGTTATTATGTCTGCATTTCTTCTTGTCCATATTATCCAGCAGTGTGGTAGAATAAAATTAATCTGCTGCTATTGTTTTGCTTTAGGACTACAAGTGTACTGTTCTTTTTATGTACTAATTGCAGTAATACTTTACTGTAACCCTATTGCCAAGTTGCAAAATAAAAAAGAGCTTAGATCTAGATTGGATTACTAAAGTTCCCTTCTTACTACCAGCTAATTGGAAATTGGTTTCTTTTTGTCACATGTACTGAGGTGCATTGAAAATACTTGTTTTGCATGCCATCCATACAGATAATTTCACAGCATAAGTGCAACGAGGTAGTACAAGGGAAAAGCAATAACTTAGTTACTGAGAAAGTGCAGTATAGGTAGTCAATAAGGTGCATATAGCATGACTAGGAAGATTGCGAGATCAAGAGCTAATCTTTATCATGGAAGAAGTGCAGACAGATTCTACGGAAGGGAAGCTGGTCTTCAAGATAGACTGAGCTGTGTCCCCAACTCTTTGGAATTTCTTACTGTCCTGGGCAGAGCAGTTGCCATACCAAGCTGTTATCTACTGGCTGCATCAATGGTACATCTGTAAAGATGGGTTATGGACAACAGGGAAATGTTGAATATCTTTACCCTTCTGTGTAAGTGGAGGAAGTGGTGTGCTTTCTTGGCCCTGGTATCCACATGGTCGGACCAAGACAAACAATTGGTGATTTTTACATCTAGGAACTTCTGTGAAAATAAAATGGAAATAGACTGTCCATCTTACCAGAGACTAAACAATAATTAAGATACTGGGGACAAGAAGCAAAATGCATTAGGTGTCATTTTTTATTGAGATTAGGACAATTGTACGTTTTCCACTATGAATCACAGTAAATAACATATTGGGAAGATGTCAGTGAAGGTGCAATAAATATACAGCCGATGTATGTGAAATACGCAGATCATGATATCAATCATCATCTATTATTAATCTGTGATCAGTACTGTCATTTAACCACACCCAGTTCATTCAATCTTGCACATTGGAGTATTCATGTAACAGTAGAAAGATCACCCTTCTTGCATCCAGTTGATGCTATTTAAAAGGTTCATTAGCTACCAGCAAGTTAGTAATCATTTATTTCTAGTGCTTGTGAGTTTAATTCTAGAGTTTCATCATTCTTTCATGTGGTGAAACATCCATAGGAAATGAAATGAAGAACCACTACAGACTGAACAAACTCATTGATTGTGATATCTGGTATTCAGCTTGGAATACAACTTAACTGGGAGGAAAAGTTATATTAAAGTACTATTGTAATATATTATTTATATATTATTATTATTTCAAAGGTATTAAATCAAGCATGGTAGCCTAGGGGTTAACGTAATGCTATTACCACAATCAATATTAGATGTTCAATTGCCGCTGCTGTTTGTGGAAATTGTTACATTCTCTCTGTGATCCAGTGTGTTTCCATCAGAAGCTTCAGTTTCCTCCCAGATGATTAGGATTAGGATTAGCATATTGTGAGCATGCTATGTTGGCACTGGAAGCATGGTGAAACTTACAGGCTGTCCAGCGCAATCCTCACTGATTTGATTTGATGTGAAACACCCTGGTTTTCTTGGCAGCGTACATCCAGGGAAGACAACTTCTAGCCCCGCTGAAGTTGTGAGATTGAGGCTCGCTCGATCCCACCCCAAACTCTGGTTTGTGTGGATGCTGTGTCATTTGCTACCCTGTTACAAATTAGTGCCACGAAATAACCGACAATTAAAGGAATTATATTTATGTATCTTAACTAAAGGGTTAGCAAAGAACAACAAAAAAAGGGCCCATTCTAATTAAACAGTCAAATGTGCACAGGTTGGAGCTCATCTTGAACGTCTCTGTCAGTCACGCACTGGGCCCTCAGTCAGCGTGCAAGCACACACCACCTTCTGAACGTCGCTTGCAATCCATCTGGAACAAACGGGTCTCCCACCGGATCGTATGCTACAACCGGTTCTCCCCAGCGTCTTCTCTCTTCATCTCCTCTCTAGCAAAAGCTCCAAGCCCAACCTTAGTGTCCCTCACCAGAGAAACCTCCCCTTCAATTCGACCATCCTAATTAGATGGCACACATTTCTCCTCATCGCTTATCTGCAACGGTAACACAAACGTAAGCTGAAAACAAGCAGTTCTCACAGAACAGCAGAAAATGAAATACATACAGCATACCAGTAAAAAAAATATGAACCAGGGCATTACAGATGCAAACTCCACATTTCACTCTACTTGTGACAATTAAAGCTAATCATTAAAGTCTTTATGAACGAAGTAAGAGGTCATAATTGTATGGGTGTTCAGGGAGCAATTCTCCTGCTAGGCCTCAGATTCAATAAAGTAATGGTCATTTAAATCTGCCTTCAGCCACAAGAAATTGCAGAGCAGAATTTTACCATTGACTTTTATTGGCCAATGGGTTGTAAAGTCTGCATTCCCCAGTGGATTCCATCGAAAGTGTACGTGACCGACGGGCACTGTTGAACTGGATCAGAAGTCTAGAGCTTCCACCCAGTCAGGTGCTTAAAATGCATCAGATTTGTATGGATCTCTTTGCCATTGAGCAGAAGATCTGCTCTATTCATTCATGATATGGGTTCAAGTCAAATTCTGTACACTCCTATAAAACAGAGGGTGGTACATGTATGGAACATACTGCTAGAGGAAGAGGCTGAGGCAGGTACAATAACCATGTTTAAAAAGCATTTGCATGGTTACATAGATAGGAAAGGTTTAGAGCAGGGGTTTCCCACCTGGGGTCCATGGGCCCCTTGCGTAATGGTAGGGGTCCATAGCATAAAAAGGTTGGGATCCCCTGGTTTAGAGTGACATAGGCCAAATGCAGGCAAATGGGAAACACACATAAAATTGTGGAGAAACTCAGAAAGTCAGGTAGCATAAATGGAAGGGAATAGATAGTCAATGTTTTGGGTCGAGACCCTTAACTGGGCATTTTGGTCAGAATGGACAAGTTTAGGACAAAAGGCCTATTTCCAAATTGTATAACTTGGTGACTCTATGGCTTCTACCAATCTGAGAAGGACAAGGACAGCAATAGCCGAGTGAAAGTGGCAATGAAATTCTGTGTTGGAACTAAATCTGTTTGCATCTCACAGTTCGCAGTCTGCTGACTTGAAAGGAGAAGCAGAGGAAATCAATACCATGAGAGAATGGAATGTAAATATTACTGTTATAACAAAGGCAAACAAATGTAGGAAATGCATTATACTGCTCGGATTGTGGGTTTCTTTATCGCATGGACTATGATTCAAAACATGTATATCACTTAGCCTGGACCACAAAAAAAAACCCTTATTGAAACCAAATAGGATTACATTCTGGGACAGGAGGTCCGGGAAGAAAGACAAGGCGGGGGGGGGGTGACCCAGAGGATGGGCAAGAGGTATATTCAGAGGGACAGAGGGAGAAAAAGGAGAGTGAGAGAAAGAATGTGTGCATAAAAATGAGTAACAGATGGGGTACGAGGGGGAGGTGGGGCCTTAGCGGAAGTTAGAGAAGTCGATGTTCATGCCATCAGGTTGGAGGCTACCCAGACGGAATATAAGGTGTTGTTCCTCCAATCTGAGTGTGGCTTCATCTTTACAGTAGAAGAGGCCGTGGATAGACATGTCAGAATGGGAATGGGATGTGGAATTAAAATGTGTGGCCACTGGGAGATCCTGCTTTCTCTGGCGGACAGAGCGTAGATGTTCAGCAAAGCAGTCTCCCAGTCTGCGTCGGGTCTCACCAATATATAAAAGGCCACATCGGGAGCACCGGACGCAGTATATCACCCCAGTCGACTCACAGGTGAAGTGATGCCTCACCTGGAAGGACTGTTTGGGGCCCTGAATGGTGGTAAGGGAGGAAGTGTAAGGGCATGTGTAGCACTTGTTCCGCTTACACGGATAAGTGCCAGGAGGGAGATCAGTGGGGAGGGATGGGGGGGACGAATGGACAAGGGATTTGTGTAGGGAGCGATCCCTGCGGAATGCAGAGGGGGGGGGGAGGGAAAGATGTGCTTAGTGGTGGGATCCCGTTGGAGGTGGCGGAAGTTACGGAGAATAATATGTTGGACCCGGAGGCTGGTGGGGTGGGGTGGTAGGTGAGGACCAGGGGAACCCTATTCCTAGTGGGGTGGTGGGAGGATGGAGTGAGAGCAGATGTACGTGAAATGGGGGAGATGCGTTTAAGAGCAGAGTTGATAGTGGAGGAAGGGAAGCCCCTTTCTTTAAAAAATGAAGACATCTTCCTCGTCCTAGAATGAAGAGCCTCATCCTGAAAGCAGATGCGGCGGAGACGGAGGAATTGCGAGAAGGGGATGGCGTTTTTGCAAGAGACAGGATGAGAAGAGGAATAGTCCAGATAGCTGTGAGAGTCAGTAGGCTTATAGTAGACATCAGTGAATAAGCTGTCTCCAGAGACAGAGACAGAAAGATCTAGAAAGGGGAGGGAGGTGTCGGAAATGGACCAGGTAAACTTGAGGGCAGGGTGAAAGTTGGAGGCAAAGTTAATAAAGTCAACGAGTTCTGCATGCGTGCAGGAAGCAGCGCCAATGCAGTCATCGATGTAGCGAAGGAAAAGTGGGGGACAGATACCAGAATAGGCACGGAACATAGATTGTTCCACAAACCCAACAAAAAGGCAGGCATAGCTAGGACCCATACGGGTGCCCATAGCTACACCTTTAGTTTGGAGGAAATGGGAGGGGCAAAAGGAGAAATTATTAAGAGTAAGGACTAATTCCGCTAGACGGAGCAGAGTGGTGGTAGAGGGGAACTGATTAGGTCTGGAATCCAAAAAGAAGCGTAGAGCTTTGAGACCTTCCTGATGGGGGATGGAAGTATATAAGGACTGGACATCCATGGTGAAAATAAAGCGGTGGGGGCCAGGGAACTTAAAATCATCGAAAAGTTTAAGAGCGTGAGAAGTGTCACGAACATAGGTCGGAAGGGATTGAACAAGGGGTGATAAAACAGTGTCGAGGTATGCAGAAACGAGTTCGGTGGGGCAGGAGCAAGCTGAGACAATAGGTCAGCCAGGACAGGCAGGTTTGTGGATCTTGGGTAGGAGGTAGAAACCGGAAGTGCGGGGTGTGGGAACTATAAGGTTGGTAGCAGTGGATGGGAGATCCCCTGAGCGGATAAAGTCAGTGATAGTGTGGGAGACAATGGCCTGGTGCTCCTTAGTGGGGTCACGATCGAGGGGTAAATAAGAGGAGGTATCCGCGAGTTGTCGCTGTGCCTCAGCAAGGTAGAGGTCAGTAAGCCAGACTACAACAGCACCCCCCTTATCAGCGAGTCTAATAATAAGGTTAGGATTATTGCGGAGGGAGTGGAGAGCAGAGCGTTCCGAAGGAGTGAGGTTGGAATGGGGACAAGGTGCGGTGAAGTCGAGACGGTTGATGTCCTGTCGGCAGTTGGCAATAAAGAGATCCAGAGCAGGCAGAAGACCAGAGCGGGGTGTCCACGAAAAAGAGGAGGGTTGAAGACGGGAGAAGGGGTCATCGGTGGGGGTGGAAGAGTCCTTGCCGAAGAAGTAGGCTCGGAGACGGAGACGGCGGAAGAAAAGTTCCGCATCATGGCGAACACGGAACTCACTGAGGTGTGGGCGAAGGTGTTGTCTTTCTTCCCGGACCTCCTGTCCCATGATCCTCTCGTATCCCCTTTTGCCTATCACCTGTCCAGCTCTCGGCTCTATCCCTCCCCCTCCTGTCTTCTCCTATCATTTTGCATCTCCCCCTCCCCCTCCAGCTTTCAAATCCCTTACTCACTCTTCCTTCAGTTAGTCCTGACGAAGGGTCTCGGCCTGAAACGTCGACTGCGCCTCTTCCTATAGATGCTGCTTGGCCTGCTGCGTTCACCAGCAACTTTGATGTATGTTGCTTGAATTTCCAGCATCTGCAGAATTCCTGTTGTTAGGATTACATTCTCTTATGTTGTTCTGTGACCACCATCCTGACAGCAGTCTTGGTACCTACCTTTATCAGCAGTCTGTTCTGTCTGCAATTTAGCCATTGTGGCAAACCTGTTATCTTTTGAGTTGAAAGAATGGCTAAGATGACATAATCCATTATTCTGTTAACTCATGCATAACCATCTTGAACTAAAATCAATTTGAATAGAAAAACTTCAAAGCCAAATATATAAAAGAAGATAATGATATTTTGTACAGAATTGTTTGTTTACATAGTGCATTCCTCCAATACCTCTCATTTGTGCTTATTTCATAGTCCTTGTTATATTTTATGGTATCCTAATTTGGTTCGAAGATAACATTTCCAATCCACTTCTGTGGTTTGTGGTGGCTGATAGGATCAATGTGGTATCTGCAGATTCAGCCGCAAATGGGCCAACAGGTGCTTGGAGGTATGAGTGGCAAGGTATTATGGGAAGGGGCCCATTCCTACCATTTTTTTTTGGTGGACAGCAAAACAGTCTTACTGAAGGAGCTTGAAATTCGCAGTGCTTATTTGGATGCTCTTTCTCCATATGTCAATCACAGATCAAACAGTCCCATAAATATGCTACATGCCTTCAGGGAGCTCTTAAGAGCAGCCGTGAACTATCTTCCCCATCACCCTGTTCATCTTTTGCTGTGCAAGAAGGGCTTAGAAGAGTCATTAATCTTCATCAGCCATTTCCACCACATCTCATAAACACAAGAGATTCCATGATGCTGGAAATCCAGAACAGCCTGCACAGAACACTGGAAAAACTCCAACAGGTTAGGCAGCATCAGTGTACAGGAATAAACACCACAGGCAGTCCTGATGAATAGTTATGGCCTGAAATGTCAACTGTTTATTCCTCTCCATAGACGCTGCCCGTCTGCTGAGTTCCTCCAGCATTTTGTAGCTTTACTCCACTCCATCTTCATGTTCTGTTACAAGTTTTCAGCAAAGGCCCATGCAATTTAAAATACTGCTGAATTTTGTGTCATTAACAAACCTTGTGGCTTACAGTTCATGTCTATGTTGTTAAGCTGGATCAGATAAATCTAACACCAATCCTGGGAATCCACACTATTTACCCTCTTCCACTCCAAAATAAAAGCTATTTGCATTAGGAATCCAGCACCCAATTTTGGACAAATACGCTGGAGATATTGGCCCAGGAAAGACTGCTGGTGTTAACACAGAACATGGAACACTATAGAACAGTACAGCCCCTTTGGCCTGCTATGTTATGTCAACAACTTAGCCTACTCTCGGATCAAAGTAACCATTCTCTCCTACATAGTCCTCCATTTTGTGATCATCCGTGTGCCTATCTAAGAATTTCTTAAATGTCCCTACCGCAACCCCCTGGCAGGGCATTCTATGTACCCACCACTCTCTGTGTTTAAAAAAAGTACTGTGGACATCTCCCCATACACTCCTCCAATGACCTAAAAATTATGCCTCTTTATATTAGTCATTTTGCATTGTGAAAAGTATCTGGCTCTTCACTTGATTCATGCTTCTTATCATACTGTGCACCCCTATCAAATCACCCTCTGTTCATTCCTTACCCTATCATGATACTTAGGGGCAAGATTGTGAAGGCAGTGTTGGTGGAATCTCTCCAAAGTATTGAGGTTACTACAGTATTCAGGAGAATTCAGAAACACAGCAGTCACTGTCACTTAATCTAGCTCAACCCAAGGAGTTGCATGTCAGTAGCACTGAATTGTGTTTCATCAGTGAGGTCAGTTCATTGTCTAGGAGGACGAAATGTACATCTCAAGGCCAAGAAGAACTTTGGTGATTGTCAAGCTTTTAGGAACATCGATCTGAGAAAAGAATAGCAGTCACCTGGAGGAGAAGGGATTAATTAAAGCAAGCCAGCATGGAGTTGTTAAGAACAAATCGCATTCAACCAATCTGATAGAATTATGTGATAAGGAAACGGATTGAGTTGATGATGTTGACGCATTTGATGTGGTGTGCATGAATGTCTAGAAGGATTTTGATAAGGATCAACAGATTGAAGCACATTGACATAAAACTGATATTAGTACCATGAAGACAAAAGTAACAGACAAGGAAGGGTCAGGATAAGTCACCATTATTTTGAGAGGAAGAAGGTGACTAGTTCTGACACCCATCAGGGAGTGGTGTTCAGGTGGTCCATTTTAGTGGCATAGATTTAAGACTTCAAGCTACTGCGTTTGTGGATGACATAAACATTTGGCAGTATTTTAAATGGGAAGACACTTGGAAGAACATTACAGCAGAGTGAGATTCAAATTCTTTTATTTATCGCATGTACATCGAAAAATGCGTGAAAAGTGTCATTTGCGTTACTAATCAACAATAAACAAGGACCTGCTGGACGTAGTCCATATGCATTGCCACAAATTCTGGCACCAATATAGCATGTTGACCATGTTCACAGAACACACAAGCAACAACAAAAACGGAATAACAGCAACAAAACAACAACAGCAAAATAAGCCCCTTACCTCCCTCCCACCTAACCATGCACAGATAGACAATCCTCTAACTCCAGGACAAGCTGTCTCCAGGCCTCCAGCCTCCACTGGACTCACAGACTCCCAGACATTGGGCCCTGATCTTCTTTGGTAGACTTGCAGACCCAGGGTTTCGTCCATTGGGTCTCAACATTGGACTTGAGACGTTGAGATCAATCTTCGGGCTTGTGATGGAATGGACAGATGAAGATTGATGCAGAAGAAATGGACAGTGAAATATTTTGATTGGAAAATGAGGAAATTCAATATTGATCAGAGAATACAATCCTAGAAGGGTGCAGGAGCCTTGGTCTAGGTATCTGTGACCACAATTCATTGGAAGTTACAAAGCAGACTGAGAAAGCGGTTAATTAGGCACACACAGTTCTGGGCTTTATCAAGTGAAACATACAGTATAAAAGGAGCGAAATTAGAAAGAACCTTTATAAAACACTGGTCCAGCTTCAGCAGAAATAACGGGTTAATTTCTGTTTAATACAACATAGAAAAAATGTGATTATGTTCAAAAGTGTTCAGAAAAGATTTTCAAGACTAGTTCCAGGAAAAAGCTTGGATTTGAGAAACTGGGACTTCTATTTAGAGAAGACTGAGTGGAGATTTAGTACAAGTTTATAAAATGATGAGGGCTCTGTAAAGTGGGTATTGGGGGGAGGGAGCTACTGCTGCATGGGATCAAAGTAAGCTGCAGAGGGTTGTAAATAGTCAGCTGCATTATGGGCAATAGCCTCCGTAGTATCCAGGTCATCTTCAAAGAGCGGTGCCTCTGAAAGGTGGCCTCCATCATTAAGGATCCCACCACCCAGGACATGCCCTCTTCTCATTGCTACCATCAGGAAGGGGGTACAGAAGCCAGACGGCATACACTCAGTGATTCAGGAGTAGCTTCGTCCTCTCTGCCATCTGATTTCTGAATGAACATTGAATCCATGAACACGACCTCACTACTTTTTTTAAATTTCCTATTTTTTGCACTGTGTTGAATGTAACTATTTAAAATATATATATACTTACTGTAATTCATAGTTTTCTTTTTCTCTCAATTATTATATAGTAAATTGTACTGCTGGTGCAACGTTAATAAATTTTACGACATATACCAGCGATATTAAACCTGATTTTGAAGATTGGAAGGCTAGTCCCTTTGTTGGGGGTGGGGGGGGGCGTGGTTAAGAACTAGAGGTTATAGGCATTAAATAAAGGTAAAAGGAAATAAGAATGGCCTGAGGAAAAACTATTACACGCAGTTCATGGTGGGAATCTGGAATGCACTGCTTGAAGATTTGATTGAGGAATGTTCTGCTGCGATATTCTCATGGAACTTAAATAAATGCTTGGTGAAACCAAATGTACAAGGCTGTGGAGACTAAGACATACTGTACAGTTGAAGTAGTGGACACAGACGTGATTATTCAAATAGTCTCATTTTATGCTGTAACCATTCTATAATTCTGTGACTGCATCATCGACCTGGCAGGAGCTATCAGCTGGTTGGTTGTCATTGGAACAGCAAGGCCTCTGGCAGAGTTGTGAAGCAGCTTCTGTGCTGATACCCTAAGGGAGCACTGCAGATCTGATCCACAGGACTGTAAGCACTGCACTGGTCTAGCACATCAAAGAACAGATTGTTGCTCTACCCAATCCATTGAAAACCCCTGGGAACTGTTACAGAGGGTCACGATGACAGAAATATCAGTTTCTATGGCAGCAAGATGACCTTGCATGATAACAAACTGAACTTCTAAAAGACCATCAAGACGAAATATGTTTTTACTGTTCTGGACATTGTGACATCGTCTGTCAGTTGTTACGTTATACTTGAGCCACAAGTGCCTGAATAGAACTGGTTGCTAAATTTAAGTGGAAAGGATGGGCTTCAGATGGTGCAATCACTGCATCATGTTGGCGCTAGCTTCTCCTTCAACCTTAAAATCGAATGTAGGCTTTCTGACAGGCCTGTTGATATATCAGATATCTGTGGTTCAGAATCATCAATATTCATCTATAGCAGGGCTTCCCAACTGTTTTTATGCCATGGACCAATGCCATTAAGCAAGGGGTCTGTGGGCCCGAGGATGGGAACCCCTCATCTACAGATTGCCGCATGGAAGACCTCATCAATGTCCGCTGTAGCAGAACCAGCATATAAACCTATTGCCACCTAGATTATTCTTGCCTATTGCCCTGGCAGCAAGCACCCCAACCCCTCCCCCCGCCCCCCGCTCTCTCATTGTTCACCTGCTCAACCACTGCCTGCACTACATTTTAAGGCCTTTCTCTAAATTATGTGCAGTCTTATGTGATGGAATGCCTGTGAGAGGGAAATCAATGCCAGTCATGAGATTTTATTTCTATCTGGAGATGCAGCGTGGAACAAGACTTCCAGGTCCAATAAGCTGCACTGGCCAGCAACTTGCCTAGTTAACCCTAGCCTAACCACAGGACAATTTACAATGACCAGTATGTCTTTGGACTGTGGGAGGGAACCAGAGCACCCAGAAGAAACCCCTGCACTTACGGGAGGGGCATACAAACTTCTTACAAATAACCTTGGAAACTAACTCTGAAGTCCAACACCCTAGCTGTATTAGCATCATGCTAACCACTACGCTTCTGTCCTGTCCAAAGAGCGTCTCACGATCAACTTAAATGAGAATAGGTGAAATGTGAAGAGAATGGGGATAAATATGCTTACATCGTCTGGAGCATGCAAATCATAAGAAGTGGTCAATGAAGAAGGAATAAGGGACAAAACGCTAATTTTGTGTGAGGGTATCACCATGTATGGCAGTTTCAGATACACAGAAACCTTTGTGAGAAGAAATAACTCTCCAGTAATAATCATTCCCTCCTTGCAAATAAGAAAATGCAAATAGAAGTGCCCCAAATATAAGCACTCCTACCCCAGCCCACCCTGAAATTGTGTTTTGGGTGGCTGTCGTTTCAATAGTTGGCAATGCTTGCAAGAAGTAAAACTTCTGTATTAACTTAGAGAATTTGGATTCATTTACAGAATCAGTACTGCACAGCAGGACATTAAGCCCTTGAACGTATACCAGCCAGGAGAGCAATCCCATCAGTCCCATTTCCCCACCCTTTCCCTGTAGCCCTGCAAATTGTTAACTGTTAAGTACTTAAGCTTTTCATGGGCACTGATTGATTCTGTTTCCAACACCCTTGCAGATAGTATCCTCTAAATCATATCTATTCTCCAAGTTAAAATTATTTTCCTCACAACCTCTTTGTTCCTGGTCTTTGATTGGGACAGCTCTCTTCCAATTATCTTATCTAAATTTCACCATGCATAGAATGAAATCTCTTCATAAATTCAGTTTTTCCAATTAATCTTGTAGCTGAAATCCCCCATCTCCCAAACCATCCTAGGACATCTTTTCTGCAGCCCTTGGGACTTACACACTCCTTTCATAATGTGGTGTCAAGAAGTGATGCAGTGATTCATTGGCCAAGCCAATGTTTTATGCATATTCAAGGTAACCCTCTTGATTTTATAATCTTTCCCTGCAATAATGAACCCCAGGTATGATATGTTTGCTAATCAATCTTTTAATATGCTCTGAGACATTCCAGGAGTTATGCATATGTACACGTGGGTTCTTTTGTCTCAGGTATTGAAGAGGCCAGCGTTTCTTGTTCATCTCAAAGTGCCTTTGAGAAAATGATGATGGTCGATGTCCTTGAAATATTATGTTGCAATTGTTGAAGGTGCTGCTACCATATAGATGGTTTCAGTTGTTGAACTTGGTGTCAGGATTGTCTGTTCAGTTGTCTGTGACTTGGCAGGAAGCCTTCAGCTGTGTTTCAAAACAATAAAAGTTATCAGCATGGGAGGTGCTGTCAAAGAATCTCTCACTGAGCTCTGAGGTAATGGTTTGACACAAAGTAAAACTAAACCTCTTCTGAGACCAGATAAGAGTCAATTGTCTCTTGTAGTGCCTTTTAATGTAACATCTAATTGAGGAAAGGTGCAACAAAAAATATCCTGGAGAAACTCAGTGGATTGATTAGCATCGTTGAGGGTTGGTGGTGATCTCAGGAGAATAAATGGTCAATGTTTCAGGTCAAAAGAAGGAAATAGACAGTGGAGTGGACCTGGTAGAAACTGCCCAGTGGATTATCGGCACCCAATTGCCCACCATTGAGAACATCTACCATAAACGCTGCCTGGGAAGGGCAGAAAGCATTATCAAGAATGCATCTCACCCTAATCATGGACCTTTTACTCTCCTCCCATCTGGTAGGCGCTACAGGAGCCTCCGCTGCCGCACCAGCAGGCACAGGAAGAGCTTCTTCCCTGAGGCTGTGACACTGCTGAACCTCTCACCACAGCGCTAAACAGTATTGCACCCATATTGTACTGCCTCAGTACTATTATATTTGTGTGCTGTAGCACTTACTTTTTATTCACAGTTATTTTGTAAATAACACTATTCTTTGCATTTCTGGTCAGATGCTAACTGCATTTCATTGGCTTTGTATCTGTACTTGGCACAATGACAATAACGTTGAATCTAATCTAATCTAATCTCCTCTACATTGGAAAGATCAAGTGCAGGCTGGGCAACTGATCCACAGAGTGCCTGTGCTCTGTCCATCATATCTATCCTGAGTGTCATATGCCATTTCAACACCACAAGGCAAAGTCCATAAGACCATAAGACAAAGGAGCAGAAGTCAGCAATTCGGCCCATTGAGTCTGCTCCGCCATTTTATCATGAGCTGATCCATTCACCCATTTAGTCCCACTCCCCTGCCTTCTCACCATAACCTTTGATGCCCTGGCTACTCAGATACCTATCAATCTCTGCCTTAAATACACCCAATGACTTGGCCTCCACTGCTGCCTGTGGCAACAAATTCCATAGATTCACCACCCTCTGACTAAAAAAATTTCTTCACATTTCTGTTCTGAATGGGCACCCTTCAATCCTTAAATCATGCCCTCTCGTACTAGACTCCCCCATCATGGGAAACAACTTTGCCACATCCACTCTGTCCATGTCTTTCAACATTCGAAATGTTTCTATGAGGTCTCCCCTCATTCTTCTAAACTCCAAGGAATACAGTCCAAGAGCAGACAAATGTTCCTCATATGTTAACCCTCTCATTCCTGGAGTCATTCTAGTGAATCATCTCTGTACCCTCTCCAATGTCAGCACATCCTTTATTAAATAAGGAGACCAAAACTGCCCACAGTATTCCAAGTGAGGTCTCACCAGCACCTTATAGAGCCTCAACATCACATCCATGCTCCTATACTCTATTCCTCTAGAAATGAATGCCAACATTGCATTCGCCTTCTTCACTATCAACTCAACCTGGAGGTTAACCTTAAGGGTATCCTGTACAAGGACTCCCAAGTCCTGTTGCATTTCAGAACTTTGAATTCTTTCCCTATTTAAATAATCGTCTACCCGTTTATTCTTCTGCCAAAGTGCAAAGCCATACACTTTCCAACATTGTATTTCATTTGCCACTTCTTTGCCCATTCTTCCAATCTATCCAAGTCTTTCTGCAGAATCTCCATTTCCTCAGCACTACCGGCCCCTCCACCTATCTTCGTATTGTCAGCAAACTTAGCCACAAAGCCATCTATTCCATAATCTAAATCGTTGATGTACAATGTAAAAAGAAGTGGCCCCAACATGGACCCCTGTGAAACACCACTGGTAACTGGCAGCCAACCAGAATAGGATCCCTTTATTCCCACTCTCTGTTTCCCGCCAATCAGCCAATGCTCTATCCACGTATGTAACTCTCCCGTAAGTCCATGGGCTCTTATCTTGTTAAGTAGCCTCGTGTGGCACCTTGTCAAAGGCCTTCTGAAAATCTAAATATACAACATCCACTACATCTCCCTTGTCTAGCCTACTGGTAATTTCCTCAAAAAATTGTAATAAGTTTGTCAGGCAGGATTTTCCTTTAAGGAATCCATGCTGAGTTCTTCCTATCTTGTCATATGCCTCCAGGTACTCTGTAACCTCATCCTTGACAATCGACTCCAACAACTTCCCAACCACCGATGTCAAGCTAACAGGTCTATAATTTCCTTTTTGCTTCCTTGCCCCCTTCTTAAATAGCAGAGTGACATTTGCAATCTTCCAGTCCTCCGGAACCATGCCAGAAACTATCGACTTTTGAAAGATCATCGCTAATGCCTCTGCAATCTCCACAGCTACTTCCTTCAGAAAACGCGAGTGCATTCCATCTGGTCCAGGAGATTTATCTACCTTTAGACTATTCAGCTTCCTGAGTACTTTCTCTGTCGTAATTGTGACTGCACACACTTCTCTTCCCTGCCACCCTTGAGTGTCCGGTATACTGCTGATGTCTTCCTCAGTGAAGACTGATGCAAAATCCTCGTTCAGTTCCTCCGCCATCTCCTAATCTCCCATTACAATTTCTCCAGCATCATTTTCTATCGGTCTAATATCTACACTCACCTGTCTTTTACACCTTATATACTTGAAAAAGCTTTTATTATCCTCTTTGATATTATTTGCTAGCTTCCTTTCATAGTTAATCTTTTCCCTCCTAATGACCTTCTTAGTTTCCTTTTGTAAGGTTTTAAAAACTTCCCAATCCTCTGTCTTCCCACTAATTTTTGCTTCCTTGTATGCCCTCTCCTTTGGTTTAACTTTGGCTTTGACTTCTGTTGTCAACCACGGTTGTATCCTTTTTCCATTCGAAAATTTCTTCTTTTTTGGAATACAGGTTTCCCCCGCCATCCGAAGGTAGAACATTCCTATAAAACAGTTTGTAAGCCGAAATGTCGTAAAGCAAAGAAGCAATGACCATTTATTTATATGGGAAAATTTTGTGAGCGTTCGCAGACCCAAAAATAACTTACCAAGTCATGCCAAATAACACATAAAACCTAAAATAACAGTAACATATAGTAAAAGCAGGAATGATATGATAAATACACAGCCTATATAAAGCAGAAGTACTTCTCTACAACGATTGCCTGCACAGTTCTTCATAGCGAAAAACTCACGCAAGCGCTCTCGGCAGAAAATCTCACGCAAGTGCTGTTGGCATAAATGCGCTCTCTAGTAACCTTTAAACTATGAAGCTGCCAAATCTATCAAATAACATGTAAAAATACACAGCCGATATAAAGTAGAAATAATGTACGTACAGTGTAGTATCACTTACCAGAAATGGGACAGCACCGAGCACACTGATGATGGTGTGTTCGACTGAGTCATCGCAGGTTGGGTGGTGCAGTGGCCCCCACCCTCCAGGCCGCCGACGGATACAATGCCGCGAAGCACGCAGGGGTCCAGCGGTAGCCGGGAGACACACAGCACATCTTAAAGAAAAAAGCCGAAATAAACATGCTAATTAATTAGGTGCTACCCGGCACGTAAATGTCAGCGCAGATCAGAGGCGATTGCCGATTGCATCGGCACTGATCTGGGCTGACAATTATGTGCTAGGCGGCACCTAATTAATTAGCATGTTTATTTCGGCTTTTTTCTTAAAGATGTGCTGTGTGCTTCCCGGCTACCGCTGCATTCTCCGCGAATCAGTACAGTATCTGTCCGGGGCCCGGGGTTTGGTGTAGTGGGACATGGGGGTATCATTGATCAGGGCAGGCAGCTCGTCTTCTTCTATGACTGCCTGCCTCGATGTCGTAGATCGAGGTTCGTCGTCTGCTGTGGCTGGTGCAGAAGGCTTGCTTGACTGCTGAGCTTCGCGCATTTTTCTATCATACAGTTGTTTGTAAGGACTCAAAACATCCTGCAATATATCCCCTAAACCTACGTACCGTTTCAAAATTAAAGTCGTACTTTATCATTGCAGCGAAAATCTCACACAGATGCTTCACTTTCTGCATTCGGTTGCATTCGGTTTTGATTGTTACCCGTTCCTCTTCCAATTGGATCAGCTCTTCACCTATCAGTTCTTGGTCATGGGATGCCAAAACCTCTTCAACATCATCTTCGTCAGCTTTCACAAGCCAAACTCACTTTGTCCTTGCTTCGTTCACCACGATCGAAACGCTTAATTATGTCTAGTTTTACACTGTGTAACACCTTACGGGTGCTTTCAGGCTTTTCCGACACCTTAGAACTCATCTTGCTAATGCTGCTCAATGCAACGTGTTTAAGCAATGCCGGCGAGAATCCGGGGGAGAGTGGCTGCTCGGCGTGCACGCTGCCTTTTATCGCGCGCTGATTTTTTATCGCGCGCTGCCTTTCTTCGTAACAGTGAAAACACCTTCTGAAAGTGAAAACAGGGTACTAATGTAGGTCTTTCGTAACAGTGAGGTTTCGTGAAGCGAATGTTCGAAAACGGGGGACACCTGTATACCTGTCTTGCACCTTCCTCACTTCTCACATAAGCTCCAGCCACTGCTGCTCTGCCGTCTTTCCCGCCAGTGTCCCTTTCCGGTCAACTTTGGCCAGTTCCTCTCTCATGCCACTGTAATTTCCTTTACTCCACTGAAATACCGACACATCAGATTTCGGCTTCTCTTTTTCAAATTTCACAGTGAACTCAATCATGTTATGGTCACTGCCTCCTAAGGGTTCCTTCACCTCAATCTCTGTAATCACCTCCGGTTCATTACACAATACCCAATCCAGTACAGCCGATCCCCTAGTGGGCTCAACAACAAGCTGTTCTAAAAAGTCATCTCACAGACATTCTACAAATTCTCTCTCTCGAGATCCAGTGCCAACCTGATTTTCCCAATCTACTCACATGTTAAAATCCCCCACAATTATCATAACACTGCCCTTCTGACAAGCCTTTTCTATTTCCTGTTGTAATTTGTAGTCTACTTCACTGCAGCTGTTTGGAGGCCTATAAATAACTGCCATCAGGGTCCTTTTACCCCTCCGATTTCTTAGCTCAAACCATAAAGATTCTGCACCTTCCGATCCTATATCAGCTCTTTCTAATGATTTAATATAATTTCTTAAAATAAAGTCACGCCTCCCCCTCTGCCTACCTTCCTATCCTTCCGATACACCGTGTATCCTTGGATGTTCAGCTCCCAGAGACATGCATCCTTTAGCCACGTCTCAGTGACGTCCACAATATCATACCTGCCAATCTGTAGCTGTACGACAAGATCATCCACCTTATTCCCTATGCTGCGTGCATTTAAGTATAACACCTTAAGACCAGTATTTGGTACTTTTCGCTTTGATTTCACTGCAACTTTGTTGCACAGCAACTCATCCCAATGGCTACAAATTTGCCAAAGCAAAGGAACAACACCTCATATTCCACCTGGGTGGTCTACAATTCAATAGTATGAACATTGAATCTTCCATCTTCAGATGATCCTTACCTTATGGCAGGGGTGGCCAACCTTTTACATTCCATGTGTCAATTTTTTCACGCATGACTTCAGATGCAATTTTTTCACGCGCGAGTTCTATATTAGATTTTTAGATTATGAGGACACGCAGTCCTCTTTTTTTGTCATTTAGTAATGCATGCATTAAGAAATGATACAATATTCCTCTGGTGTGATATCTCAGAAACACAGGACAGACCAAGACTGAAAAACTGACAAATAACACATAATTACAACATATAGTTACAACAGTGTAAGCAATACCGTAACTTGATGAAGAACAGGCCATGGGCATGGTAAAAAAAGTTCAAAGTCTCTCGAAAGTCCCACATCTCACGCAGATGGGAGACGGAAGAAAACTCTCCCTGCCATGCCCGACTACAGTCCGAAAACTTACAGCCTCCGACACCGAGCACCGAGCACCATCTCTGCTGAGCGTTTCGACTCCAGTCCCGGCCGCCAGCAGCAGGCAAAACCGAGGATTTGGGGCCTTCTCTCCGGAGATTCTCGATCACACATTAGCAGTGGCAGCCAACCAGGCATTTCAGAAGTTTCTCCAGATGTTCCTCCGTGCTTCTCACGGTTGTCTCCATCAAATCACATTTGTGCACGATACCCTATTTAACAAATACGATATCATTTCACCAGAGAGGCTGCGCGCGCTGCGTCGCGTTGCCATCTTCTCCTCCCACATAACATATTTTTACAAGAATTGAAATAGGGTACAAGAGTTTTATGGCGCATCTGAACTCGTGAGTGAAAAAATTGACGCATGGAATGTAAAAGTTTGGCCACCCCTGCCTTATGGTATTGCCTCTCCCCTCCTACATTTTCCTTCCATGCATGTCTGCTTCTTTCATTTTGCTCCTCTGTTCGTTAAGGCCACTCCAGGCCTATTTTCCCTTGCAATTATGATCCCTAGGGTACTTTATGTTTCCTCACCAATTTTTTAAAATGCTCTGAGACACTCTCGAATTTATGCAAATGTACACCCAGTTCCTTCTTTCTCAGATATTGAAGAGGCCAGTATTTCTTGCCCATCACAAAGTGCCTTTGAGAAAATGATGATGATTGATGTCCTTGAAATATTACATTTCAGGTGCTGCTACTGGTCTACTGAATAGGTGGTTTCAGTTGTTCAACTTGGTGTCAGGATTGCCAGTGCGTCAAACATCTCCCTGTTCATTTGTCTATGATCTGGCAGGAAGCCTTCAGCTGTGTTTAAAAAAAAGCATTACAGACTTGGTAGGTCCTGTCAAAGAAATTCTGAATTCTGAGGTAATGGTTTGACACAATGTAGAACCAAGCCTCTTTAGAAGAATGAGAGGAGATATTATAGAAACATATAAAATTATGAAAGGGATAGATAAGATAGAGGCAGGAAAGTTGTTTCCACTGGAGACAAGAACTAGGGAACATAGCGTCAAGATTTGGGGGAGTAGATTTAGGATGGAGTTGAAGAGGAACTACTTTTCCCAGAGAGTGGTGAACCTGTGGAATTCTCTGCCCAATGAAGGAGTGGAGGCTACCTCAGTAATTACATTTAAGACAAGGTTAGATAGATTTTTGCATAGTAGAGGAATTAACGGTTATGGGGAAAAGGCAGGTAGGTGGAGACGAGTCCCTGGCCAAATTACCCATGATCTTATTGAATGGCGGGGCAGGCTCGATGGGCCAGATGACCTACTCCTGTTCCTATTTCTTATGTTCTGAGACCAGATAAAAGTCAATTGTAGCCTGTGGTGTTTTATTTATGTAAGGTAAAATTTAGTAAAGATATGGCAGGTAATCTTTTGGAGGAATTCAATGGGTTGAGCAGTATCTTGGGGGGTTGTGGGTGATCCCAGTGGAAGAAATTGTCAAAGCTTCAGGTTGACAGAAGGAATCAGGTGGTAGAGTGGATCTGGTCATTTCCTCTGCGATGGAGAGCCCAAGTGCAAACTGACCAACTGATCTGCAGAGTACACATGCTCTGTCCATAATGTTCATTCTGAGTTTCATGTTCATGCCATTTCGCCTCCACAAGGTAAAACAAAGGAAGAACACCTCATATTCTACCTGGGTAGTTTACAACTCAATGGTATGAACCTTGAATTTTCCATTTTCAAATGACCCTTACCTCATGGTATTGCCGCTTCTCTCCTACTTTCTCCTTCCATTCAACTTTGGTACTTCTATTTTTATCCTCTGTCATATGCCCCCAGTCCCGACTCCCTTTCACCCATTTTGTACCCCTTCTCCTGATTTCACCCACCCCTATGCCTATGCCTATGCATTTCACCCAGTGGATACCCTCCCCACTTGGTTTTGTCTGCTTTTCATATCTCACCTTATTTATTGTACTGAGCCAGATTCGGGAGCGCTTGCCACTCCCTTTAAACTCATAGGGCTGACAGGAAAAATTGTGTTGTTGAATAGCATGGTAAAAAAGTTAAACTAAAAGAGTGCTTTGTTATTAATCGGGAGTAACATCCAATAGTCTGGAAGATGTGTCAGTCCATTTAAAGTCCTGAGAGTGTTGTGTTGTTGAGGTTTTGCTTTCCTTAAGTAAGTAAATTTAAAATTCCCAGCTATTAAAATAGGATTTCAGCTCAATTAAATTAGTCATATAACTCTTGGTTGGGCCATGATTTAGCCACTGTGCTGCTGTTCCATGCTGCTTGCAAGAAAATTCCTTGTTTGATGGTAAGTTGAAAATTTTATGTGAATTCTGACCAATGGAGGTCATTAGTCAGTGAATGAGAGGGTGCAGTGAAGCTGCCACCCGCACTACAGATTGTAGTTTTTGTGATGCATTCACTGACTTTGGCTATTAAAAATCTCTGATATCTTGGGTTGCCACATTACTTGAGGCTTGACTCAAGGCACTGACTTCACTCCTATCATCTCCTATTTTCTTCTCAGCACATTGCTGGAGGAGAGCTGGTCTCCAGGGATACAAGACATTTCTCCAACTTTCCACCTTTGCTGAGATTTCCAATGCAGAGTCTGAATTCTTCAGAATCCCACTCTATCAATAGTGATCATCCATTTCTCATGTCAGATTCAGACAATTGCACATTAAGCTTTAAGTTGTGCAGGAGCTGATTTCATATTGTGGTCTCAGAATTAAAATCAGAATCAGGTTTAATATCAGTGGCATATGTTGTGAAATTTCTTGTTTTTATTGCAATGCATAATGATAAAAATATATAAATTACAATAAGATGTTAAAAATTAAACTAAATTAGTGCAAAAAGAGAGCAAAACATTTTTAAAATTAGTGTGGTAGCATCCTTTCAGAAATCTGATGGCAGAGGGGATGAAGGTGTTCCTGAAACATTGAGCGTGTCTTCAGTCTCCTGTAGCTCCTCTTTAACAGCAGCAGTGAGAAGAGGGCAAGCTGTGGGTGATGGGGGTCCTTCATAATGGATGCCACCTTGTTGAGGCATTGTCTTTTGAATGTGTCCTCAATGGTGGGGAGGCTAGAGCTCATGATGGAGCTGGTTGAGTTTACAACTTTGTTCAGCGTTTTTCCAGCCCTGTGCAGTGGTCCCTCCATACCAGTTGGAGATACAAAGTTGGACTCAATGGATCTGTTCATTGAAGATTCTCCTCCTTTTTCTCCCTAAAGTAAATAAGCAGAGGGTTCTTTGTATGCCTTTATTCCTTGCATTTCAACATAGGAGCATGCTAACATAGTGTCTAGTGAAATGCTATTACAGTGCCAATGTTCTGGGTTCAATTCCGCCACTGTCTTAAAGATTTTGTATGATCTCCCCTTGAGCGTGTATATTTCATCTAGCCTCTCCAGTTTCCTTCCATACTCCAAAGACACTTGGGATAGTAAGAGTTGGTTGGTGTGGGCATGCCTTGTCCCTTGCACATCCTCCTTCTGTGTTGGTGTTTGACGCGAATGTTGCATTTCACTATATGTTTCGATGTACATGTGACAAATAAAGCTAATCTTTATCTTTTTAACTATCCGCATCTTCCTTTGAAACACACTGTTCATATACCGTACATCTGGGTTTGCATGGAAATCCAATCCAAGGATAGCAGAGCTGCTGATTTCATTTTTAACTACCGGCTGCCTGCAGCTCAGCTGAGGAGTGCTGAGATGAAAAGCTGAAAATAATCCTAGAGCGAAGGTTTAAATGGAGGGTATTCAAGCTTCCCTTGGAAGCTTGCCAGATTTTATTTTCAGATTGAATGAAGGAATTACACATTTTCTCTTATTGTAGTTGGTTGGAATTTTAGCTTAATTTGGAGGTGGACAGTAAGGCTATGCAAAGCCTGAAACTCCTTGAAATGAATGGAGTTTCATTCATTTTTCCCTTGAACAGGTAGGTCTAAGTTCTGATCGATATTAGGCCTTGGGCCTCATTTTAATAAGATTGACAAGCTATAGCCACAGGCATTTTGTTTGTGAAGACGAGATCTATGTCTGGTCCAAGTGAAGTCCTGGAGGGAAAATGATTGGAAAGGTATGGGGAAAATTTGTGGTTTGCAATATTCCACGCTCTTGCTGAAGAGATGCGAGGAAGACACCTGTGCAGCCCAATTATTGAAAAAAAAACACTGCTTTTTTTCAGTAGTGTAATGAATTATTAACATGTAAAGTGACACATAATGAACTTTTTGGAGCTGGTTGGTAGAAATATTCTTAGCAGAATACCAATTGTTTTCTATTAATTACAAATATTTAGTATTCTCTCTGTTTGTGTAACAGATGGCATGTGGAACTGGTAATTGTAAAAGATCAGCCCTTGTCTGTCTGCATTGATTTGGTTTACCCAGCATCTCTTTACAGTGATGTTTTGCAACAAATGAATTGATTTTGCTTGTTCTACATATTTAAGGTGGTATTTTGGATTTGGTCAATTGAAACATATTATTTGAATAATAGAGCAGTGGATATTTTGAATGCAGCAGGCATGGCTTGTTTTAACTGAGTTTGAAAATAACTAAATTCACATTATACATAAATTTAGGATTTGGATAGTATGCTCAGAATACAAAATATAGGTTCAGGAGATTACAGATTCATTTGGGGAAAACACCATCAAAATTATGGTTTAAGATATTTCAAGTCTTTTTCAGTTACCAAATAATATCAAATTCATGATAGCTTTATGGAATTAGATATGAAACTATTGTGGCAATCTGTTTGCTTTCAGATAACAGAGACCTGATGAAAACTAAATTCATATGATTAATTTTGGAAAAATGGGTGTTGCACTAAAGTGGTGGCTGTTCTATAATAAGACCTCCCATTGACTAGCAGAAGAGCTGACTGCCAGGTTATGACCCTAAATAATCCTAAATTCTGCCTAGGTAGCCTCCAACCTGATGGCATGAACATCTATTTCTCGAACTTCCGATAATTGCCCCACCCAACTCTCCTTTGCTATTCCCCATTCCCATTTCCCTCTCTCACCTTATCTCCTTACCTGCCCATACATCCCTCTGGTGCTCCTCCCCCTTCCCTTTCTTCCATAGTCTTCTGTCCTTTCGTACCATATTCTCCCTTCTCCAGCCCTTTATTTCTTTCAACAATCTATTTCCCAGCTCTTTACTTCACCACTTCCCCTCTCCCAGTTTCATCCACCGGCTACAACCTTAACTTCTTCCATCCCTCCCCCACCGCCCTCTTACTCTGACCTCATCTCTTGTTCCCAGTCCTGATGAAGAGTTGCGGCCCAAAACATCAACTGAACTCCTTTCCATAGATGCAGCCTGGCCTGCTGAGTTCCTCCAGCATTTTGTGTGTGTTGATCCACAGTGAATGTTGCCTCATTTTTACTGATACAACAGGTACTCAGTTGTATCTTTATTGATGTGTTAAGTCAAGATATGTTACAGCATAGGAAAACAACAGGAATTCTGCAGATGCTGGAAATTCAAGCAACATACATCAAAGTTGCTGGTGAACGCAGCAGGCCAAGCAGCATCTATAGGAAGAGGTGCAGTCGACGTTTCAGGCCGAGACCCTTCGTCAAGACAGGTCCTGACGAAGGGTCTCGGCCTGAAACGTCGACTGCACCTCTTCCTATAGATGCTGCTTGGCCTGCTGCGTTCACCAGCAACTTTGATGTATGTTACAGCATAGGATATCAGATTACAAAAATATGTAGATTGGTAGATTAATTGGCCACTGTATAGTGTTCCCAGTGTGTATGTGAGTGGTGGTATCTTGATGGGAAGAACATATCAGGGTTAGTGTTAGATTCCTGTAAATGAGTGTGTAAATGCCTTGAGCTCATCGGACCAATGGGCCTGTTTTTCTGCCATATTATTCTGTGACTCTATGACTTTAATTTCCTGGGCTACTCTTAATGGAACTTCCCTGTGGGGAATTGACCAAGAATTTTGGTGGATTGTTTTATTCTTCTATTCCCAGTTTTAATCTCCATTTAAACTAATGGAGTGTAAGGCTTGGTGGGATGTTAAATAGCATTTACCTTGACTCCACATGATCCCTTGGAGAGTAAATTAAAAATTGACCCAAAAATGCAGGTGACAATTTTAATTTCACCTCAAGCATCTATCATGTGCTAAAACAAACAAGGTATTCCTGATTTGAACCTTTGACCCTTGAAAGAACATTGTGTGTTCATGATACGTATTTATGTCTTGTGTTAATGAGATACTAGTACACTGTACGTTGCTTGTTAACTAGATGCCTAGCTATAGGGAAATAGCCCCACTGCCATGTGGGCAGCCTCAGGAGAGACAAAGGCTACGGGAGTATACCCAGACAGAAAATCCGGAGTGGAGCCCCGAAAGTGGCTGGACATCACTGAACATCCTGCCGGTTAGCTCCTGCAGCCAAGCTGGTGCCAAATGTATTGCTTCGCTTTCCCTTGGACTGCAATGGTGAGGCCGACGGGGGATCTTGACGACTGGGCATCCCAGGATCTCCGTTCCTTCCACCCAGGCTTGTAACTCTACAATGGACTGACCCATAGCGCGATCTCCATTGTCCTTCGAGACAGGTGGATGCCATCATCATCATGTCCTTAAATGTGTTAATATTGTTCATAAAGTTGCAGAAACAAAATCATTGAACAGTGTGGAGAGAAATTTTGCCCATGGTTGACTGTTCCTCATCCCAAAAGAACAGTGGACAAGCAATGGAGAACTGGAAAGCCTGGGACAGCACCCCAATCCTGTCACATGGCTTGTAAGTGCCTGAGAATCACACTGGCCTGAAAATTGTGGATTCCTGCTAATTATAGGACCCCTTTTGACAATATGGCACGTTCCCATCCACTCTTACCAATTGTTACCAATACGCCATTTAAAGCATTCCAACTGGGTGCATAGTAGCTTGGTATGGCAAATGTTCTGTACATGACTGCAAGAAACTGCAGAGGGCTGTGAACACAGCTCAGCATATCATGGGAACTTCCCTCCCCTCTATGGACTCTGCCTATACTTCTTGTTGCCTCAGTTAAGCAGCCAGCGTAATTAAAGACACCAGCCATTCTCTCTTCTCCTCTCTCCCATCAGGTAGCACATGCAAAAGACTGAAAGCATATAGCACCAGCGTCAATGATAGCTTCTGTCTGTCTGTCTGTATCTTGTTTTACGGCGGTTGGCATCCAGCTTAATGGTGCATTACCGCCACCCTCTGCTCCAGAATGTGCACTAGACACACATTCTAAATCCCTTCACCCAATCGCGCGCGCGCGCGCTCGCACACACACACACACACACACACACACACACACACACACACACACATATATACAAACCTACACTTCACCCTCCCATCTTTGACCATCCTAGTATCCTATTCCTGTTTATTCGGCATATTCTATAAAAAACCCCTGTACCCCTTAAAAATGCTAAAAATACCCGGACTTGTGCTCTCTCACCCATGCCCAGCAACCCTTTTAATGTGAATTCCTGCATCCCCAACTCCATTAATTTATTTCTCATCATCTCTCTCTGTATCCCATACTTCCTGCAACTCAGAACTACATGTTCTACTGACTCCTCAACCTGACATTCCTCACACAATCCTGTCTGGTGTTTCCCTATCATTTTCAATGTTTTGTTTAATGCACAATGCCCCAGCCTTAACCTAGTCCACACAATTTCCTCTCTTCTGTTTCCATTACCTACCCTAGTAACTGCAACACTCTTTTGTATTTGATATAAATGCCTCCCTTTCCCCTCCCTGTCCCATCTTTCTTGCCACATTCGGTTGACTTTTTCCCAGATTACACACTTAACCTCTGCTTTACTGATACTAATGTGCATTTCCACATTTTCTTTCTTTAACGCCCTCTTTGCCAACTCATCCACCCTCTCATTCCCCTTCACCCCTACATGTGCTGGAACTCATAGAAATTTTACCTGACCTCCCTGATTTGCAATTCTTGTAACTAACTGAAGGACTTCATAAAGTACATCTTGCCAACTGTTTGTGTGAAAAGACCTTAAACTTGCTAGAACTGAGGATGAATCTGAACATATCAATGCTTTGGCTTGTCTGGCTTTCTGCACCCATTGCAACGCAACCAACACTGCCAGCATCTCCACTGTAAACACCCCTAACTTATTAGATGTTCTTCTGCTGATTCCAATTTCTTTTGCTGGTATTACCACCCCAAACCCTGTCACTCCTGTTTCAGGTTCCTTCGCACCATCCGTATAAATGTGAGTATAATCACTATACTTTTCCATCACATGACAGTTAAATGCATTTACCAAATCT
Source organism: Mobula hypostoma (assembly GCF_963921235.1). Taxonomy (NCBI): domain Eukaryota; kingdom Metazoa; phylum Chordata; class Chondrichthyes; order Myliobatiformes; family Myliobatidae; genus Mobula; species Mobula hypostoma. The sequence continues at coordinate 190,068,783 of NC_086098.1, forward strand.
GTTTTATATCTTTCTTTCCTTTTTACCTCTAACAAATATCAGTCTATGTCAGGCCATACAAGCTTCCATGGAGCTACAACCGGATAAACTACTGAAGGACTTATCCTCAGATCAAACCCTCCACATTCTTTCGCGATATCGTTCCCTACCCAACTAAAGATATCCCTCTGAAACCTCCCATTTTCCCAGCACTCCTGCAACACTCCTTTAGTAGGGTGAGAATCATTGTGCCCCTGCAAGTTAGCCCAGTAGTTTGCCATCAGTTGCATCCTTCTTAGTTCCGAAGGCATTATTCCCATTTCTACCTGTAGTGCTGACACTGCTGACGTTTTAAAAGCCCCACTGCACACTCTCAAGGCCTGAGCCTGAATCACATCCAGTTTCCTTATAAGAGACCTAGCTGCAGATCCATATACTATATTTCCATAATCCAGTACAGATCTTACTAAAGCCACATACATTCTCTTCAAAGCTGAACAACTTGCTCCCCATTCCCTACCAGTCAAACATCTCATCACATTTATTACTTTTTTACATTTCTCCTCAACTTTCCTGATATGGTCTGCCCATGTTAATCATGAATCAAATATAACTCCCAGAAATTTAAATGATGCAACCCTTTCTAATTCAACCCCATACATCCTTAACTTCTTCCCTACCTCAACCCTTTTCCTGGTAAAAAATACAGTTTGAGTTTTATCTACTGAAAATCTACATCCCCAATCATAACCCCACTCCACCACTTCATCAATTGCTTCTTGTAGTTTCCTGATTATATGGTCCATGTTTCTGCCTCTTTTCCACAAGGCCCCATCATCCGCAAACAGTGACCTATCTATATCCACTGGTACCTTTGTGAAGACATCATTGATCATAATCATGAAAAGTAACAGGCTAATCACACTACCTTGAGGTGTGCCATTTTCCACTATGTACTGTTTTGATAATTCTGATCCAATCCGAACTTGAATTTTTCTACCAAACAAAAAATCTTTAATCCAATTAAAAACTCTCCCACCAACCCCCATCTTGTGCAGTTTAATTAATAATCCTTCCTTCCACATCATATCATAGGCTTTTTCAATGTCAAAGAACACTGCCACTACTGACTCTTTATTTGCCTGGGCCTTCCTTATTTCAGTCTCTAACATAATCACTGAGTCCATGGAATTCCTTCCCTTTCTAAAACCACTTTGATAACTTGCCAGCATTCCCCTTTTCTCAAGCTCATATGATAACCTTTCTGTTATCATCCTTTCCATTATCTTACACATACTTGATGGTAATGCAATTGGTCTGTAGCTAGTGGGTTTTGACAGATCCTTGCCAGGCTTCCTTATTGGAATTACTACTGCTTCTTTCCATGCACTTGGTAATCTCCCACACTCTGTTATAAAAATGCAGCAACTTCAAGAGCGCTCCTTCTCCTAGATTTTTTAGCATCACAGAGCATATCAGATCTTTCCCTGGGGAGGTTGGTCTTGATCTCTTTATTGCTCTCACCATTTCTACTAATGTAAATGGATCATCAATTATATCATCTGTTCCTTCCCTCCTGCTTAACACACCTGGGTGTTGGCTCATTATTCTTTCCCTTCTTCTTCTCCCTTCTTCAGACGAATTTTCTGAACTGTGTATCAGTACAAATGACTTGGCCATGACCTCAGCCTTATCCCTACTGGAGACTGCAGTTTCCTCCTCAGATATCATTACTGGATATTCCCAATCCCTTCTATCTCCTCCCATCCTCTTAATCATTCCACATATCTCTCCCACAGGTGTTGTTCTTCCTACCTTGTCGCAAAAACTCCTCCAACTTGCCCTTTTAGCTTGACGTATAGTTCTTCTCACCACTACCTGTGCTTTCTTATATTGAACCAAATGCTGCATATTATGGGTTCTTTTAACTAGCCTGAATGCTCTATTTCTGTTTTTTATAGCCTGACAACATTCCTCTGTCCACCATGGTACCAGTTTTCTATTCATCCTATTTTTACTCCTAGGTATAGATCCTTCTGCTGCCATGATAATTGCTGAAGTCACCTGACTGTTTAATTCATCTACATTTCCAGAAATATCAATCTTTGTCAACCCTTCTTCACTCAATTTCTGGAACTTACCCCAATCAGCTTTTTCAAACACCCACTTTGGGGTTCTGCCACCTGGTCTTACTTCAACTCTTTCACCCACTGAACACAAAACTGGGTAGTGATCACTGCCTACTGTTGAAGCAATCCAAACTCCCCAGTTACTAATGCCAGCCAAGGTATTAGACACTAACGTAATATCTAACACTGACTCAGTTCCTGTTGTCGTATCTATCCTTGTGCCGCTACCATCATTCATACACACCAAATCCCTTTCTTCCATCAAATCTTCAATTACCTTTCCATTTGGATCTGTAATCTGATCCCCCATATTGTGCTATGAGCATTGAAATCTGCACACCACACTACTTTATGTCTGTTTTGTCCTTGTATCTTTAATAGGCTGTCCAAATCCAACCTTTTACATGGATTGTAGTAGTTAATTATAACCACTCCCTCCCCTCACTCCCACACTTCCACCAGTATGTATTCCTGATCATCTCCTTTTTCCAGTACCCTATATGGTATACCTTGTTTGATTAACATAGCACAACCCCCTCCTCCCCCTAGATTTCTATCTTTCCTTATCATTGTATACCCATATACCACAAAGTCTAAAGTTGGTTTCAACCAAGTTTCCTAAATACACACTACATCCGGTTTTACAACCATTTCTTCAATAAAGTGCTTGAATTCCTGGCTATTGGCCAGTAAGCTCCTTGCATTCCATTGTAAAAGAATCACCATAATTAGTATTAACCAACACATGACAATGATACCTTCTGTCCGAATGTCACTTTATTGTTTACCTGCACTGTACTTTTGTGATAGCCTTTACACTTTGTTTTGCATTGTTATTGTTTTGCTTTATTCTACCTCTATAAACTGTAGAATAATTTGATCTGCAAGAACAGTCAAGCTTTCACTGTGTCTTTGTGCGTGCGACAATTGTAATGCCCTGGTTAAGATTTCTGCTGCTATGGAGTGCATCCTGCTAGTAAGAGTGTTTTGCCTTTGGCTAAAGATAAGGGACCATGTTGCCCACCTCAGGAATGTTGTGCCAGCCAATTGGGGTTGTTTTGGTACATGTTGTAATTTTCTGCCCAGTGTGGGATGCGTAAGAAGGGCGGGATGTGATTTCTGAAGGACAGTAGTCTGGTTTGGGGTCTTTTTTGTGGGAAGTGTGGAGAGAAGAGCACCAGGGAAGATGCCTGGAGGATCCTGTCCAAATGGTGTGCTTAGCAAGATGAAAGAGTGCAAGAGGGGAAGTTCTATCAATGGTGGTGATGGGAATTCAATGATTTGAGCAAAGCGATACACCCAGCTACGACAGAAACGAGCTCCAATGTTTATGTGCACTTTGGACTGGTTTAACTGTAATGGGCTCTTTTATTTTTCTTTTCTTTTTCTGTTAGCTGTTTGTTAAGTTGAAAAATTGGCAAATGCATTTCCTTTGTAATTTTATGCCAGTGTATAACCTGTTATTTTTCTGACAAATGATAACTTTGCATGGGGCAGTATTTGCAAACATTCACTATAATTTATGTGTCTCCGTGGGACATTCCAATTTTCCTGTTTGGTTGAACCTCAAATCATACCAACCCTAGAAATGAATCATTTATGAAAGGTGGCCTTCTCACTGCTGAGTCATGTGGCTGTTAGCAGATTAGATAGTGAGCTAAGTTTGTATATGAGCCCAGTGAGAGAATTATACAATAATAAACCAATACCAATACTAATACCCAATTGGGAAATTTCAATACTAATGAGCAGAATGTGTCCAGTCATAGAAAGAGTGGAGCAACTTAAACCGTGGGCTTTACCAAGGTACTTCAGGGGACTGTTGAAGCAAAAGATCAGGGAAAATTTAAGTTACTAGGCATGGTCTGGGTGTCATAGCCCTATGGACTAATTTGAATAAACCAAATAGGGCCTTTTAAGAGACTCCTGGATAAGTACATGGAACTTAGAAAAATAGATGGCTATGGGTAAGCCAAGGTAGTTCTAAGGTAAGGACATGTTCGGCATAGCTTTGTTGGCCAAAGGGCCTGTATTGTGCTGTAGTTCTTCTATGTTTCTATGTTTCTAAATTCATCTAATTTTGTACAATCAGTATACTTTCAATCACAAGGGAAATATTGACAGATATCATTGATAGTTCTATCAATTAGTTCCTACTAACCAATAACTTTATCAACTGTGCACAGTTTGACCCTTACATTGAAAGAAACATGGTTAGGTCTATGGCTGTTGAGGGGTTAATAACTCTAGCCGCAGGACATGGTTAACTGCAGACGTTCCTTAGACCATTGTCCAATACCAAATACCTTCAGCCATTTCATCAGTAACCCTCTATTCTTCAGTTAGAAAAGAAAATGCTCATTGAATAATGTTCAAATCTAATTTAACTTCTCCATTTCATGTAGAAAGATTCAAGCTCAAGTAGATAAATGGCAGTCAACATTCTTGTAACATAAATGCCAGCAATGACCATCTCCAATACGAGAAAATTTAACCATCAACTTCTGATAATCAATTGCATTTCATTTGCCAAGCCTCCATCTTCAATGTGCTGGAGCTAAAATGGATCAAATGAACCAACCATATTTATAGATTCTCTACAAGAGCAGGGTACCTGGTGGAGAGTGCCTCGCCTTCTGGCAGTAACTGATTGCAAGGCACAAATCAGGAGCATGATAGATAAATGCGATGATAGATAAAAGAAGTTCTCTAGGGTCAATGATAAAACAGTCCCCTTTAAAGATCGAAGGCTAGCTTTATTTGTCGCATGTACTCAAAGCATACTGTGAGATGTGTCAAATCAAGTCAGTGAAGATTGTGCTGGGCAGCCAGCAAGTGTTGCCACGCTTGCGGTGTCAATATAGTATGCCCACAATTCCGTAACTTTAACCGTACATCTCTTTTGAATGTGGGAGGAAACTCAAGTGGTCACAGGGAGAAACTCCTTACAGACAGCAGTGGGAATTAAACCCCAATTTTACAGCAGGCCGTTGTAAAGTATTGGATCAACCACTTCACTTCCATGTACCTCATCAATCACAATTAAACAAATATTCTCTCCACCACATTCATGATATTACTATAATGTGTGCCATCCACAATAGGAACTGGAATTGCTGTTAATTATTCTTACAGCACCTCCAAAATCCAGAATCTCTGCTTGCAATTATGCAATCAATAAGTGCATGGGAATATCAGCACCAACAAGTTCTCTAAGTTATCACCCTGATGTGGCAGTTTAAAGCTATTCTTTCTTCATTGTTGGATCTCCATCTGAAAGCTCTCTGCCCAACAGTATTCTGGAATATTTTTTCATGAAAATGGCTGCAGCAGTTCAAGAGGTAGCTGATCACCACCTGAGCAAGGGCAATGAGAGATCGACAAGGAGCATTAGTCTATTGGCAATTCCCACCTCCTGTCAAATAAATTTAAAAAAAAACAGATTGGTCATGTGTCCAATTCCAGGCTGGTTTTGCATGGTTAATTTATTAGAGTTTATTTCTAACTGAAAATATTGTCATTTTAATAGATTTGCATCTAAGCATTTATAATTATATCACAGCTAATCTGCAGCACTATCATTTTTTAGACCTTGCACGATTTGCTGATCAGTTTGTAATTTTAAATTAGAAAATGCTAATTCTGCAGACAAACATGTACCTCTGGGCTCTCTAAACTACATACAAAGGAACAGTAGTAATAAGTACTTAGAAAAACAAAATGATGTTCATCTTGATGCTGAAAAGGTTATCATTAATAGAACAGAAAGTGTAGGATGTGTAAGAAAGGTTTTTTCACCACCCAGGTATTCACAGGAACGTAAGAATGGCAAAATCTTTCAATGATTTCCATGACAGTGAGCAAGTCAAATGAATTAAAAGCTAATGTTGAGGATTAGTTATGTAGAAATGCATTGTGATGCTTAATAATGATACAGCATAAAATAAAGGAATGCATCGGTGGGGGGATTGTCAGTGAGCAGAACCAAACAACCCAAATAACTATCAGACCACATTTTCAACCTCAGCTAACAATGCCTATTAGGACTGCATACATGGGATCAGAATTAGAGGTACTTAAAGGTACAGGTTGGTACTGGATGCTGCAAAGATTGGGAACTGTTGATGTTCAAAAACAGTCAGAGTCCTTGTACACAAGTAAATGAAACCAGTCATGTACGTACAGCAAGTGAGTAGGAGGTGAAATGGAATCTTGGCTTTTGTTGCAAGAGAATTTGAGTTTAGAGAATCAAATCAGAGGATTTGATGGTGTTTTATATTTAATATTTCAGTAATATTTGAGTATATTGTAAATATATTGTCTGATTAAACATTTGTGTTTGTTTATATAATTCATTATGGGTTATCTGTAAGAAGTACATGAATGACATATGTCATTACACCACCACATCATATGTGTATGCCTCACTAAAACGTAAAGCAAAGTAGATACATTTTCCCGGGCTCCTCGTGTTTTTCTTTTGATTAATTTCTGGAGTTACAAAATAGCAAGATTTTTCTTCAGAAGGGGAGAGAAATGTTTGAGTTAAAATAAAGTGCAGCATGTGTTTCTTTGGAAGGCAACAGAGACAGTTGAGTTCAAAATGAAAAGCCGGAAACCGGATGAAATTCATGGGTTCATAAACAGTGAGTACTGGTGATAATAATAAATGAGCAATGGCTGGCTACATCAGAAAGATAGATTCATTTGGTTGCTCAACAGATAACTGGATGCTGTATGTGTAACAAATTGAACAGTATTTTGAAGCAAATGAAATAGCCTGTGCCAGTGTCGCTGATTGCAGCGGGTGGAAGAGCATACAGTTTGTTTAGAAGTTGAACTGCTCCAACCAAACCAGTCGAAATGAGTGTTACTGATATCGTGAAAGTAATACAGGAACATTTAGAACCAAAACCATTGTTGATTACAGAATGCTTTAGGTTTCGTAAATGGAATCAAAAGGACAGGGAGTCCATTGCAGCTTATGTGGCTAAATAGAAGAAATTGTCTGAGCATTGATAGCTCAGTGATTTTGCTAAATGATGCCCTGAGAAACAGGGAGAGGGGGAGGCATGAAGTAAAAAGCTGGGAAGTCGATTGGTGAAAGAGATAAAGGGCTGGAAAGACAATAAGCTCCTGCCCTTTATCTCTTTCATCAATTGACTACCCAGCTCTTTACCTCACCCCTCCCCCTTTCCCAATTTCACTTATCTTCTACTTCTTCTTTCCCCCCTCTCAACTTCTTACTTTGGCTTCTCATCTCTTTTTCCAGTCCTGATGAAGAGTTTCTGTCCAAAACGTCAACTGTTTACCCTTTTCCATAGATTCTGCCTGGCCTGCTGAGTTCCTCCAACATTTTGTGTGTACTACTTTGATTTTCAGCATCTACAAACTTTTTCTTGTTTGTGGCAGAAATAAATAGGACACATTTCATTTGTATTGGACCCCGGTAATAAGCATATAGAAAATTGTCAAACTTCTATAGACGTGTGTTGGACAGTACATTGATTGGCTACAACACAGTCTGGTATGGAAACACCAATGCCCTTGAATGGAAAATCCTATGAACAGTCGTGGATACTGCCCAGTCCATCATGGATAAAGCTCTCTCCACCACTGATCACATCTGCTTGAAGCGTTGTTGCAGGAAAGCAAAGTCCATCATCAGGTTATGCTCTCTTCTTGATGCTGCCATCAGGAAAAAGGTACAGGAGCCTCAGATCTCACACCACCAGGTTCAGGAACATACCAGTCAAAATCAAGCTCTTGAAATTACACTTAACTTCACCCGCTTCATCATTGAAATGTTCCCACAAACTATGGACTCACTTTCAAGGACTCTTTATTTCATATTCTTGATATTTATTGCTTATTTTAAAATTATTATGATCTCTTTCTTTTTGTAGTTGCACAGTTTGTTGTCTTTTACATACTGGCTAAACACCCAAGTTGGTGCAGTCTTTCATTGTTTGCATTATGGTTGTTGTTCTATAATGGATTTATTGAGGATACTTGCAAGAAAATGAATCTGAGGAATGTATACAGTGACATATATATACTTTGATAATAAATTTACTTTGAACTTCGATTTCCGATGGTTATTTTATATGAAAAATATAATTAACCTTGCCACTGAGGGAATGTAGCTAGAATGCTTCCTGAGATGGCACCTTTGCTGTGAGGAAAGATGATATAATCAAGGTTAAGTAGATAAATGTAGATAAAATATTCCCTGTGTCTGAGGAGTTTAGAACCAAGGGATATAATCTCAGAACAAGATGGAGGACTTTTAGGACTAAGATAATGAGAAATATTTTCATATAAAGGGTAGGGAATCTTTGGAATTCTCTCTTCTGGAGGGTGGTGGTGACTCAGTAATCGAGTTCATTCGAAAGAGATATCAACCGATTTCTGGATGTTAACACATTTGAGGATAGTAGAATAGAAGAACAGAATAGAACTTTATTGTCATTGCTCAAGACAACGAGATTGCGGTGCTAATCCAGTTCATGCAAAACAGGTATTTACCATGTATGTGGCATGGTTTAATAAAAAAAAATCCTGTATTTACTTGCAAAGAGTGACCTTGATAGTCCATAACACTCAAAGGCCATTGGCAAGCTGGGGTTTAGTTTATTCAGCTGCAGTATTGCCCTTGGAAAGAAGATGTTTTTCAGCTTTACTGTCTTGGCTAAGGTGTTTCTGTATCTCCGAGCTGATTGAACCATGCTTGGGATGGGATGGATCTTTAATGATGCTGCGAACACTGTAGATTTTGAAAGTTGTAGATTTTCTCCAGGTCTAGTAGTTGAATCCCAATGATGTGCTGAGCCATCCTATTCACCTGTGCAGTACTTTGTGATCTGTCTCGCTGCATCTAGAGTACCACACTGTCATTCCATATGTCAGTATGCTCTCTCGCACATCAATAAAAGTTGTCCTGCAATTTTTGGGGCAGATTAGCTCCCCTTAAGCACCCCAGGTCGTATAGTCACTATTGTGTCTTTCCTACTATGAAGGTTGTGTTGATGGATCAAGGGAGCTCCTTGGTGATGTTCATCTCCAAAAACTTTAAACTGGAGACTTTTTCCATTACCTCACCATTTATGAATAGTAGGGCTTGTTCGTGAACTCTTGCCTTCCTGAAGTCAATTGTCTTTTTGATGTTAAGTGGGTTGTGGTTCCTGCACCAATGGGACAGTTTCCGCTCCTCCTCTCCATTTGCAGAATCATTATTGTTTGTGATTAGGCCAATGACAGCTGTGCCATCTGCAACTTTGATAACTGAGTTTGCAGCATGAGCAGGAGTGCGGTTATAGGTGAAAAGAGAGTAGAGAGGTGGGCTCAGTACACACCCCTGTAGGGCACTGGTGTTCAGGGTTGGTGAGTGGGGAGTGCAGGTTGATGTGCACTTGCCTGGTTTCACTGTTTGGCTACAGTTAGTGAGGAAGTCCAAGATCCAATTAAGGGCTGATGTGTCGAGACCTAGATTGTGGAGCTTGACAGCCAATTTGTTTGGTAGTATGCTGTTAAAGACTGAGCTATAATCAATGAAAAGTATCCTGATGTAGATGTGGTACAGGAAAAATGGTGCTGATGTTTGGTCAGCTGTGACTTTAATAAAAGGCAGAACAGGCTCAAAGGGCTAGACAATCCACTGCTGCAACACTTCTTGTTCTTAAGACACCAATATCCTTTCTGTGCTGATGGAATGACTCAAAGATGACAGTCCAAATCACCTCTTCACTCAAATATTTCATTACTTGCCCTCTCAGTAGATTGGCTGTCTGGAGTATCAACTAATCACCTGCTTCAGGTTTCTAATTCACAAATCAGAGTAATCATTTCTTTTGATTGCAAATATCAACAGCATCATGACTTAGTAACCCAAAGACAATGGACTTTGACTTTTGCACATCTCAAAGCAGAGGTATCATTGATGGAGACTCTGTGGATATAGCGTTGAAATATTTATTATGCAGTAAGGTCATAAAGCATCATGGTGATGTTACTTTTCAAGGGTACCAGTTGTATATTATATCTTGAGTCTGTTCCACAATTTATTTGTATACAAGGTGAGTCATGAAAGAGCTGCCACAGTGAGCCATGGGTTTGCAATAATGATAGGATAAACTTGACAATTCTCAATCTTTGGCTGTCAATGTTTGGGGAAATAGGATGGATAGATAGTTGTATTTCAATCCTTTCCTTAGGCTGTGCCATCATTTTTTTCCATTTGTAATCTCTTTCTGAAGATACTGTAGAAAATAGTGACACTATTTGGCAATATCTGCCACATAGATTGAAATATAGGCCTGAAAGTTCAATATTTCCTGCAGTCTCATTGTATGTTTCATACCCATAGACCCACACCTTATTCTGTATATCCAGACTTTTTAATAAAGTTTGACAGCATTTTTGCAATGGAATAAATGTCCACATTTTAGTTACATCTTATCCTCCCTTATATACTAGGATAAAAAGTTGCAGTTAAATTATTTTGAAACAGTAAGCTCTGTATTTATACTCTGCAGAAAAATCGTCGTTACCAATAAAGCAAAAGGAAATAATTAGAGTTTTTGAGTTAGAAATGATTTAATGCTTTCAGAAAATTGCTACTTGAGGCATTAACTTAGAGGATTCATTTTAATTTTAAATTTCAATAAATGACTGTGTAAACACTGAAATATAGAATGCAATTCAAATTTAGTTGTTAATGAGAATAGTTTCAATCTGTGTCCTGGGAGGGAGAGACATGTAAATTCAGTATTTTTAAGGAAGTAATGAAGTATCTATATTTCTGTATCCTTGCAGCCATAATAAATGGAAATATCATCTTAATTATTTAAATAACTTACAAGTGTGTTATCTAGAATGTCTCAAGATGATTTGAGAGGTATCTGAAGTGGTTACTTTGCAAAATTGTGCACTTCAGATGTTGTAAAGGGACTTCTAGGAGGTCAAATGAAAAACTATCCTACTCCAGAAGGAAAAGAGAAGAAATCATTCTCCCACTCTATTTACAAACTACATTTGGGTGGTAAACTTGCCTTTCAACAGTTACCTTTTTAAAATAAAAATTATCTTTTTACATTTGACCGTTTCTGAGAAATACGTTAATAGCTTCCTTGCAGTGACATAAATGCACATTTTTATTTCAGATCTTGTTCAGAAAAAGCATAGCTGCAAATTACTCGGCTTTATTAAATGAAAAGCGCCTTTTTGGTCCCAAAATGATTTTCCCTGTAGCATCTATTTAATTTCTGTTGCCAGGGAACGTATACTAATGGATCGTGTGCTTCAGTGGCTCTTCTTGAATTTTTTTTCTTTGCTGGTTTGATGGTCCAATTATGGATGATGAATAAAAATGAAACTTAATCCAGAAGTAAGCTTAGCTTAAGCAGCATATATTAACATGATAAATCAGAAATACAGCAAAAAATAACAGTAAGTCTACAAGTACTAGCTACTATTTCTTGTAGCTATTTTATTACACTTGCATTATATCTTTATTAAAATTATTAACAAAATTACCATACGATAGCATAAGTGCTAGGTTTATCTTCACATGAGCACTCTCAGTTCTGTTTAAGTTTCAACTATCAAATATATAAAGCAATTTATTGGGTTATAAAGAAATGAGAGTTGTCATAAATATTTAGAATTGGGTAAAATAACCGCACAATCCATTATAAAGTTGAGCAAAGGACTGTGAGGTAGCTGAGCCTTGGTTGCTGACAGTGGTAACCACCAGCTTCTGAGTCATCTTCATGAAGTGGTCAAGGTGGTTAAGTCAAGTCTCATATACATCCACATCTGAAAGCCTCCCTTTCTTAATCCTTCTTCAGAGTCTGCCCCAAGATGCCAGGTAGCAAAATAGTTTTCTTTTAAACTTGGGGCCCAACCCTGGTGTCATGTTAGGTTTCTGATTAATGTCTGAATGGCAGGTTGCTAAACAGAAGAGTCTAAACAGTGTCAGCCCCACCCCTTCAATAATTCTGTTCTGCTGCACCAAAGCAAGTTTTCTATTCTGCCAAGTTTTCTATGGTGCCAAGATCAGGGACATCTTGGATCACATTCACAGCATTTTGGAAAGGGAGAGAGAGCAGCCAGATGTCTTGGTACATATTGGTAGCAATGACATAGGAAAGAAAAACAAAGAGGCTTTGATGAGAGAACTTAGAGAGCTAGACAGGAAGCTGAGAAGCAGGACTTCCAGGGGAGTAATTTCTGGATTTCTGCCTGTGCCACACGTCAGTGAGGGGAGAAACAGGATGATCTGGTAGAAAAATGTGTGGCTGGAAGTTAGTGCAGGAGGCAGGGCTTCAGGTTCTAGGATCATTTGGATCTCTTCTGGGGAAGGGATGAGCTGTTCAAAAGTGACGGGTTACACCTGAACCTGAGGGGGGACCAATATTCTCGTGGGCAGGTTTGTTAGAGCTGTTGGGGAAGGTTTAAACTAATTTGGCAGGGCTTGGGAAATGGAGTGAAGGAACTCAGGATAGGATGGAGGGTTAAAAAGGAAAGAGAGCATGCAGTCAGACTCTCAGGAAGGGCAGGCAGATGATAGGACAAAATTGCAGCCAGAGGGTGAGTATCAGTACATTAGGGATGCAGAACAGAAAATAGAAAAGGCATGTCAAAAGGGCAATCCACTATCGATCCACCATCTCCCATCCACCGCCACCAACATCAACACACCCCACACCTCCCATTTCTACCGCCTGCCCAAGATCCACAAAACCGCTTGTCCAAGTTGACCCCTTTTGTCCAGCTTGTTCCTGCATCACTGAACTCATATCAGCATACCTGGACTCTGTTTTATCCCCTCCCCCAGTTCAGTCCCTTCCTACCTACATCCGTGATACCTCACATACTCTTGATCTTTTCAAGGATTTCAAGTTCCCTGGCCCCCATTATTTCATTTTTACTGTAGATGTCCAGTCCCTAGACACCTCCATCTCCCAGCAGGAAGGCCTCAAAGCTCTCCGTTTTGTTCTAGGCATCAGACCCAACCAGTTCCCCGCCCCCACCACTCTGCTCCGCCTAGCAAAACTTGTCCTCATTCTCAATAATTTATCCTTTGGCTCCTCCCACTTCCTTCAAACAAAAGGGGTAGCCACGGGCACTTGCATGGATCCCAGCTATGCCTGTCTATTTGTCGGCTATGTGGAACAATCTATATTCCAAGCCTACACTGCTGACTGTCCTACGCTTTTCTGATGCTACATTGGCAACGGCATTGGTGCTATTTCCTGCACTCATGCTGAACTTGTTGACTTCATTCACTTTGCCTCCAATTTCCACCCTACCTTCAAATTCACCTGGTCCATTTCCAACACCTCCCATCCCTTTCTCGATCTTACTGCCTCTATCTCTGGAGACAGCTTATCCACTGATGTCCATTACAAACCTACAGACTCTCACTACATTATGCTACCTAGACTACACCTCATCCCACCCTACTATTTGTAAAAACACCATCCCCTTTTCTCAATTCCTCCAAATCTGCTGCATCTGCTATCAGGATGAGGATTTTCTTCCTTGAATGAAGGAGATGTCCTCCTTTTTCAAAGAAAGGGGTTTCCCTTCCTTCACCATCAATGCTGCCCTCAGTTGCATCTCTTCCATTTCACACACATCTGCTCTTACCCCATCCTCCCGCCTCTCTACCAGGGATAGAGTTCCTCTTGTCCTCACCTACCAACCCACCAGCCTTTGTGTCCAGCACATAATTCTCTGAAACATTTGCCATTTCCAATGGGATTCCACCACCAAGCACACCTTTCCCTGCTGTCCAATTTCTGCTTTCCGCAGTGATCGCTCCATATGTGACTCCCTTGTCCATTTGTCCCTCCCCATGGATCTCCCTCCTGGCTCTTGTCCTTGCAAGTGGAACAAGTGGTACACCTACCCCTACACCTCCTCCCTCACTACCATCCAGGGCCCAAAACAATTCTTCCAGGTGAGGCAGAACTTCACCTGTGAGGCTGTTGGGGTCATTTACGGTGTTCGATGCTCCTGGTGTGGCCTTCTGTACATCAGTGAGACCAGTGTAGATTGGGAGACCACTTTATCAGGCGTCTATGCTCCTTCCACCAGAGCAAGTGGGATCTCCCAGTGGCCATTCCTTTCCATTCCACTTCCCATTCCCATTCCAATATGTCTATCCATAGCCTCCTCCACTGTCGTGATGAGGCCACACTTGGGCTGGAGGAACAAAACCTTATATTCCGTTCAGGTAGCCTCCAACCTAATGGCATGAACATCGATTTCTCAAACTTCCAGTAATGAGCCCCTTCACCATTTCCCATTCCCTTTTCCCTCTCTCATCTTATCTCCTTGCCCACCCATCGCTTCCCTCTTGTACTCCTTACCCCTCTTTGCTTTCTTTCATAGCTCTCGGTCTCTATTACCAATCAACTTTCCAGTTCTTTACTTCATCTCTTCCCCTCCAGGTTTCACCTATCACCCGGTGGTTCCCTCTCCTTTCCACCCACCTTTTAAATCTACTCCTTAGCTTTTTCTCTCCAGTCCTGCCTAAAGGGTTTCAGCCCAAAACATTGACTCTACTTTTTCCCATAGCTGCTGCCTAGCCTGCTGAGTTCCTCTAGCATTTTATGTGCGTTGCTCAGATTTCCAGCATCTGCAGATTTTCTCTTGTTTTAAAAGGGCAATGTTATGATAGTCATGAGAGATTTTAACATGCAAGTCAATTGGAGAAATCGAGGTGGTAATGGATTTCAAGACAGTGAGTTTGAAGAATGCATACAAGATGGCTTTTTAGAGCAGTTTGTCATTGAGCCTTCTAGGGGATCAGCTATAATGGACCTGTTGTTATGTAATGAACCGGAGGTGATTACGGAGCTTAAGGTAAAAGAACATTCAGGAGACAGTGCTCACAATATGATTGAGTTCAAATTGAGATTTGATGGGGAGAAAGTAAACTCTGACCATAGTAGTATTTCAGTGGAGTAAAGGAAATTACAGTGATATGAGAGATGAGTTGACCAAAGTAAATTGGAAGGAGCTGCTGGCAGAGATAACAGCAGAGCAGCAATGGTGTGAGTTTCTGGGGAAAATGAGGAATGTGCAGGACAGAAGTATTCCAAAAATGAAGAAGTACTCAAATGGCTGACAAGGGAAGTCAAAGCTAATGTAAAAGCAAAAGAGATGGTGTACAACAGCGCAAAAATTAGCAATAAGATAGAGGATTGGGAAGCATTTAAAAACATACAGAGAGCAACTAAAAGAATCATTAGGAGGGAAAAGATGAAATACGAAGACGTTAGCAAATAATATCAAAGTGGATAGTAAAAGCTTTTTCAAGTATGAAAGATAAAGAGAGATGAGAGTGGATATAGTACCGCTAGGAACTGAGCCCAGAGAAATAATAATGGGGTACAAGAAGATAGTTGGTGAAGAAAATGAGTATTTTACATCTGTTTGCACTGTGGAAGACACTAGCAGTGTGCCAGATGTTGAAGAGTGTGCGGGAAGAGAGTGAGTGCAGTTACTATTACAGGGGAGAAGGTGCTCAAAAAGCTGAAAGATCTAAGGACACAAAAATCATCCCGACCAGATGAACTGCACCCCAGGGTTCTGAAAGTGGTAGCAGTAGAGATTTGTGGAAGCGTTTCAAAAATCATTGGACTCTGGCATGGTGCCAGAGAACTGGAAAATTGCAAATGTCACTCTGCTCTTTAAGAAAGGAGGAAGGCAGCAGGAAGGAAATTATAGACCAGTTAGCCTGAGCTCAGCGGATGGGAAGATGTTGGAGTCAATCGTTAAGGATGAGGTTATGGAGTACTTAGTGACATTGGACAAGCTAGGACAAAGTCAGCATCGTTTCCTTAAGGAAAATCGTGCCTGGTAAACCTGTTGGAATTCTTTGAGGAGATTACAAGTAGGATAGATAAAGGGGATGTAGTGGATGTTGTATATTTGTATATTCAGTAGGCCTTTGACAAGGTGCCACACACGAGGCTGCTTACCAAGTTAAGAGCCCATGGCATTACAGGAAAGTTACTGGCATGGTTAGAGCATCGGCTGATTGGTAGGAAACAGTGAGTGGGAATTAAAGCATCTTTTTCTGGTTGACTGCCAGTGACTAGTGGTGTTCCAAAGGGGTCTGTGTTCAGACTGCTTCTTTTTATGCTGTATATCAATGATTTAGATGATGTAGTGGATGGCTTTGTTGCTAAGTTTGCAGCTGAAATGAAGATTGGTGGAGGGGCAGGTAGTGTTGAGAAAACAGGTAGGCTGCAGAAGGACTTAGACAGATTAGGAGAATGGGCAAGGAAGTAGGAAATGAAATACAATGTTGGAAAATGCATGGTCATGCACTTTGGTAGTAGAAATAAACTACTTTCTTTGCAATATTGGCATTCATTTCAAGAGATCTAGAACACAAGAGCAGGAAGCAGAGGACAGGAAATTGGGTCACTGTCAGGTGAGGGAAGAGGAAAGGGCAGGCAGAGCAGGGTTCCCCTGTGGCAATTCCCCTCAACAACAAGTATACCGCATTGGATACTGTTGGTGGGGATGACTTACCTGGGACAAGCTGCAGTAGCCGGATCTCTGGCACTGGGTCTGGCTCTGCAGTGCAGAAGGGGGGGGGGGGGAAAGTGGAGAGCGGTAGTGATAGGGGACTTGATAGTTAGAGGTGCAGATAGGAGGTTCTGTGGTTGTGACAGAGAATCCAGGATGGTTTGTTGCCTCCCGGGTGCCAGGGTCAAGGATGTCTCTGATCGATTGCATGACATTCTGAAGTGGGAGGGTGATCAGCCAGATGTCGTGGTGCACATCGGTACCAATGACATAGCAAGGAAGAGTGAGGAGGTCCTGGAGAGTGAGTATAGAGAGCTTGGTAGGAAGTTGAAAAGCAGGACCTCGAGGGTGGTAATCTCAGGATTGCTACCTGTGCTACGTGCCAGTGAGGGTAGGAATAGGATGCTCTGGAGGATGAACAAGTGGCTGAGGAACTGGTGTAGGGAGCAGGGTTTCAGATTTCAGGATAATTGGGACCTCTTCTGGGGAGGTGGGACCTGTACAAGAGAGACGGGTTACACTTGAACTACAGGGGGACCAATATCCTTTCAGGGAGGTTTGTTAATGCTATTGGGGGGGCTTTAAACTAGATTTGCAGGGGGATGGGAACTACAGTACCAGAGCTGACAGTGTGGCTGGGGTGAAAATAAATGATGTTAAAAGTTCAAGCAAATCCATTAATAGAAAGGTTGTGAGTGGTGGTAAAAATCTTCTGAGGTGTATACATTTCAATGCTAGGGGTATTGCGGGGAAGGCGGATGAGTTGAGGGCGTGGATTGACACGTGGAATTATGACGTTGTAGCAATTAGTGAAACTTGGCTACAGGAGGGGCAGGACTGGCAGCTTAATATTCCAGGGTTCTGATGTTTCAGATGTGATCGAGGCAGAGGAATGAAAGGTGGGGGAGTGACATTGCTTGTTAGGGAAAATATTACAGCAGTGCTCAGGCAGGACAGATTAGAGGACTTGTCTACTGAGTCCTTATGGGTGGAGCTGAGAAACAGGAAAGGTATGGCCACATCAGTGGGATTGTATTACAGACCACCCAATAGTCAAAGAGAATTGGAAGTGCAAATCTGCAGAGAGATAGCAGGCAACTGCAGGAAACATAAAGTTGTGGTGGTAGGGGATTTTAATTTTCCATATATTGATTGGGACTCCCATACTGTTAGGGGTCTAGATGGTTTAGAGTTTGTAAAATGCGTTCAGGAAAGTTTTCTAAATCAATATATGGAGGGACCAACTAGAGGGGATGCAATATTGGATCTCCTGTTAGGAAACGAGTTAGGACAAGTGACAGAAGTTTGTGTAGGGGAGCACTTGGTTCCAGTGATCATAACACCATTAGTTTCAATTTGATCATGGACAAGGATAGATCTGGTCCTAGGGTTGAGGTTCTTAACTGGAAGAAGGCCAAATTTGAAGAAATGAGAAAGGATCTAAAAAGCGTGGATTGGGACAGGTTGTTCTCTGGCATGGATGTGATCAGTAGATGGGAAGCCTTCAAAGCAGAAATTTTGAGAGTGCAGAATTTGTATGTTCCTGTCAGGATTAAAGGCAAGGTGAATAGGAATAAGGAACCTTGGTTCTCAAGGGATATTGCAACTCTGATAAAGAAGAAGAGGGAGTTGTATGACGTGTATAGGAAGCTGGGAGTAAATAAGGTGCTTGAGGAGTATCAGAAGTGCAAGAAAATACTTAAGAAAGAAATCAGGAGTGCTAAAAGAAGACATGAGGTTGCCTTGGCAGTCAAAGTGAAGGATAATCCAAAGAGCTTTTACGGGTATATTAAGAGCAAAAGAATTGTAAGGGATAAAATTGGTCCTCTTGAAGATCAGAGTGGTCGGCTTTGTGCGGAACCAAAGGAAATGGGGGAGATCTTAAATAGGTTTTTTGCATCTGTGTTTACTAAGGAAACTGGCATGAAGTCTATGGAATTAAGGGAAACAAGTAGTGAGATCATGGAAACTGTACAGATCGAAAAGGAGGAGGTCCTTGCTGTCTTGAGGAAAATTAAAGTGGATAAATCCCCAGGACCTGACAGGGTGTTCCCTCGGACCTTGAAGGAGACTAGTGTTGAAATTGCAGGGGCCCTGGCTGAAATATTTAAAACGTCGCTGTCTACAGGTGAGGTGCCTGAGGATTGGAGAGTGGCTCATGTTGTTCCGTTGTTTAAAAAAGGATCGAAAAGTAATCCGGGAAATTATAGGCCAGTAAGTTTAACGTCGGTAGTAGGTAAGTTATTGGAGGGAGTACTAAGAGACAGAATCTACAAGCGTTTGGATAGACAGGGACTTAGTAGGGAGAGTCAACATGGCTTTGTGCGTGGTAGGTCATGTTTAACCAATCTATTGGAATTTTTCGAGGAGGTTACCAGGAAAGTGGATGAAGGGAAGGCAGTGGATATTGTCTACATGGACTTCAGTAAGGCCTTTGACAAGGTCCCGCATGGGAGGTTAGTTAGAAAAATTCAGTCACTAGGTATACATGGAGAGGTGGTAAATTGGATTAGACATTGGCTCGATGGAAGAAGCTAGAGGGGGTGGTAGAGAATTGCTTCTCTGAGTGGAGGCCTGTGACTAGTGGTGTGCCACAGGGATCAGTGCTGGGTCCATTGTTATTTGTCATCTATATCAATGATCTGGATGATAATGTGGTAAATTGGATCAGCAAGTTTGCTGATGATACAAAGATTGGAGGTGTAGTAGACAGTGAGGAAGGTTTTCAGAGCCTGCAGAGGGACTTGGACCAGCTGGAAAAATGGGCTAAAAAATGGCAGATGGAATTTAATACTGACAAGTGTGAGGTATTGCACGTTGGAAGGTCAAACCAAGGTAGAACATACAGGGTTAATGGTAAGGCACTGAGGAGTGCAGTGGAACAAAGGGATCTGGGAATACAGATACAAAATTCCCTAAAAGTGGCGTCACAGGTAGATAGGGTCGTAAAGAGAGCTTTTGGTACATTGGCCTTTATTAATCAAAGTATTGAGTATAAGAGCTGGAATGTTATGATGAGGTTGTATAAGGCATTGGTGAGGCCGAATCTGGAGTATTGTGTTCAGTTTTGGTCACCAAATTACAGGAAGGATATAAATAAGGTTGAAAGAGTGCAGAGAAGGTTTACAAGGATGTTGCCGGGACTTGAGAAACTCAGTTACAGAGAAAGGTTGAATAGGTTGGGACTTTATTCCCTGGAGCGTAGAAGAATGAGGGGAGATTTGATAGAGGTATATAAAATTATCATGGGTATAGATAGAGTGAATGCAAGCAGAATTTTTCCACTGAGGCAAGGGGAGAAAAAAACCATAGGACATGGGTTTAGGGTGAGGGGGGAAAAGTTTAAAGGGAACATTAGTGGGGGCTTCTTCACACAGAGAGTGGTGGGAGTATGGAATGAGCTGCCAAACGAGGTGGTAAATGCGGGTTCATTTTTAACATTTAAGAATAAATTGGACAGATACATAGATCGGAGGTGTATGGAGGGATATGGTCCGTGTGCAGGTCAGTGGGACTAGGCAGAAAATGGTTCGGCACAGCCAAGAAGGGCCGAAAGGCCTGTTTCTGTGCTGTAGTTTCTATGGTGTCTATGGTTTCTATGGAATGTGATACTGAGGCTTTGTGAAGCACTGCTGAGGCCTCACAGTAAGTATTGTGAAGAGTTTTGTGTTTTTGTGTTCCTCATCTAGGAAAAGATGTGCTGGCATTGAGGGTTCAGAGGAGGTTCAGAAGGATGATTCCTGGAATGAAAGTATTATCATATGAGGAACATTTGATAGCTCTGGGTCTGTACTCACTAGAATTTAGAAAGATGTTGGTGAGGGCAGGGGGTGGGATCTCATTGAAACCTTTGGAATGTTGAAAGGCCTAGACAGAGTAGATGTGGAAAGGATGTTTCGCACGGTAGGAGAGTCTGGGACAAAAGGGAACAGCTTCAGGATAGAGGGGCATCCATTTAAAACAGAGATTCAGAGAAATTTCTTTCGCCAGATGGTGGTGAATTTGTGGAAGTTGTCACCACAGGCAGCTGTTGAGGCCAGGTTGTTGAGTGTACTTAAGGCAGAGATTGATTGGTCCTTGGTTCAACATGGCATCAAATGTTACGGGGAGAAGACCAGGGAGTGCGGCTGAGAAGAGGAGAAAAGTTTCAGCCATGATTAAATGGCAGTGCTGGCTCGATGGGCCAAATGGCCTATTTCTGCTCCTATGTCTTATGGTCTTATGGTCTGTATTCCACTGATAGGTTCTGTGAAGTATTAGCATCATACTTTCCAAGGCCATGCTGTTATCATTCAGATTGCTGGCCGCTTAACCCAAGTAGGTTGAAACCACACATGAAAGTGGGAACTGGCTTCTTCTTAATCAAACCATGAACTCCTAACAAGTCACTGCCTTAACCAAGCAGAAACGTTACATCAATTGAACCCAGATCCCTTCTTATGCAGGATCTCTTTGGGGCGCCAGCAACTGATGTCTTAATAACAAAGATCTAGACTGGAAATGGGAGAACTGACCCAAGTAGATTTAAAGTTTTCCTTTGTAGAAATTATCATTCACTTTGTGAGACACTATACACCTCAGAAACTGAGCTGCTTTAGTTTACATTCAGGTTACTGGGCAATATTAGCAATGATATGTTACCTATAATCATAAATATGGAGTCATTTTACTGCTGGTCCCAAAGGAGCTGATCATTATCTCAATAAGGAGTTAAGATTGCCTTTATCTTCCATTATTCCCTCTTTCGAGATATTTTTCATTGGTTTCCCCAATCTCAAAAGCTCTCTTGATTACTCATACAGACTGATTACCTGCAGAGCAGTCTCAGTGGGCCAAATAGCCTGATTGACATAAGTAGAAAAGGGGAGGAGGTCCTGAAGAGAGAATTCAGGGAGTTGGGTCGGAAGCTGAAAAGCAGGACCTCCAGGCTGGTAATCTCAGGATTGCTGCCTGTGCCACATGCTAACGGGCACAAGAATAGCATAATCAGATATATTAATTCATGGCTGAGAGGCTGATAGACTGGTGTAGGGGGCAGGGCTTCAGAATCCAGGATTATTGGGGCACCTTTTCTTGGGGAGGTATAACCTGTACAAAAAGGATGGGTTACACCGGAACCCAAAGGGCTCCAATATCCAAGCGGGCAGGTTTAACAGAGCTGTTAGGGAGGGTTTAAACTAATTTGGCAGGGGGATGGAAACCAGACTGAGAGGGCTGAGGAAGGGGAAAACAGAAATAAATCAAAGCTAGTGTGCAACAGAGGTGATAGAAAGGACAGGCAGGAGTTGAGGCATAATCACAGCCATTGGTATGAGTTACAGGGCAATAGAGGCATCGTGCAGTTAAAACAAAGCAATAAATACTTGACTGAAAGTGTTATGTTTGAATGCACGTAACTTAAGGAATAAAATGGTCGATCTTGAAATTCAGTTACAGATTGGCAAGTATGACTTTGTGGCCATCTCTGAAACTTGGCTAAAGGATGGCTGAACATTCAAGGATATACTGTGTATCGGAAAGATAGGTTAGTAGGAAGAGAGGGTGCTGTGTCCCTGTGTGTAAGAAATAATATTAAATAATTGGAAAGGGATGACATTGAATTGAAGGTGTAGAGTCTCTATGGGTTGAGTTAAGAAATGGCAAGGGTAAAAGGACCCTAATGGCAGTTGTCTAGAGGCCTCCAAACAGCAGCTGGGATGTGGATTACACATTACAGCAGAAGATAGAAAAGGCATGTCACAAGGGCAATATCATGATAACTGTTGGGGATTTTAACAAGGAAGTGGATTGGGAAAACCAGGCCAATAATGGACCTCAAGAGACAATTTGTAGAATGTCTTATGGATGGCTTTTTAGAATAGCTTGTTGTTGAGCCCACTAAGGGATCGGTTATGCTGAATTGGGTGTTGTGCAATGATCCGGAAGTGATAAGAGAGTTTAAGATTAAGGAACCCTTAGGGAACACAATATGATTGAGTTCACTTTGAAATTTGAGAAGGAGAAACTAAGTCAGAGCCAAAGTAAAAGCAAAAGAGAGGGCATACAAGGAAACCAAACTTAGTGGGAAGATAGAGGATTGGGAAGCGTTTAAAGACTTGCAGAAACTAAGATGGTTATTAGGAAGGAAAAGATGAATTATTGAAGGAAGCTGGTGACTAATATCAGAGAAGATATTAAAAGCTTTTTTTAAGTATATAAGGGGTAAAAGAGAGTCGAGGGTAGATATAGGACCAATAGAAAATGACGCTGGAGATATTGTAATGAGAGACACAGAGATGGCAGAGGAACTGAATGTGTATTTTGCATCAGTCTTCACAGTGGAAGACATCTGCAGTATACCAGACATTCAAGAGAGTCAGGGAATGTGTAGTGAAAATTACGACTGAGAAGGTACTGAGGAAGCTTAATGGTCTGAGGGTGGATAAATCCCCTGGACCAGATAGAGTGCATCCTTGGGTTCTGAAGGAAGTAATTGGAGAGATTGTGAGAGCTAGAGATTAACAATGCTCTTTCAAGAACCAATAGATTCTGGCACTGTATCGGATGACTGGAAAATTACAAATGTTACTCCGCTATTTAAGAAGGGTGGGAGGCAGCAGAAAGGAAACTATAGACCTGTTAGCCTGACATCGATGGTTGGTAGGCTGTTGGAATTGATTGTTAGGGATGAGATTATGGAGTGCCTGGAGGCAGGTGACAAGTTAGGCCAAAGCCGGCATAGTTTGCAGAAAGGAAAATCCTGCCTGACTAACCTACTGCAATTTTTTGAGGAAATTACAAGCAGGGTAGACAAAGGAGATGCAGCAGACGTAGTGTACTTGGATTTTCAGAAGGCCTTTGACAAGGTGCCGCACATGAGGCTGCTTAGCAAGATAAGAAGCCATAGAATTTCAGGGGAGTTACTATCATGTGTGGAGCATTGTTTGATCAGCAAAAAACAGAGAATGTAATAAAGGGATCCTATTCTGGCTGGCTGCTGGTTACCAGTGGAGTTCCATAGGGGTCGGTGTTGGGACAGCTGTTTTTTACAATTTATGTCATTAATTTGGACTACAGTATGGCATTAATGGATTTGTGGCTAAATTTGCTGATGAAACAAAGATGGGTGGAGGAGCAGGTAGTGTTGAGGAAACAGGGAGCCTGCAGAGAGACTTAGATAGTTTTTAGAAATGGTCAAAAAAGAGGCAAATGAAATACAGTGTTGGAAAGTGTATGGTCATGCACTTTGGTGGAAGAAATAAATGGGCAGACTATTATTTAGAGGGGGAGAGAATTCAAAATGCAGAGATGCAAAGGGACTTGCGAGTTCTTCAGTAGGATACCTTAAAGGTTAACCTCCAGGTTGAGTCGGTGGTGAGGAAGGCGAATGCAATGTTGGCATTCATTTCTAGAGGTATAGAATATAAGAGCAGGGATGTGCTCTCGAGACTCTATAAGGCACTTGTGAGACCACACTTGGAGCATTGTGTGCAGTTTTAAGCTCCTTATTTTAGAAAGGATTACTGACATTGGAAAGGGTTCAGAGAAGATTCCTGAGAATGATTCCAGGAATGAAAAGGTTACCATATAAGGAACTTCTGGCAGCTCTTGGGCTGTATTCCCTGGAGTTCAGGAGAATGAGTGGGGGCTCTCATAGAAACATTCTGAATGTTAAAAGGTATGAACAGATTAAATATAGCAAAGTTATTTCTCGTGGTAGGGGAGTCCAGGACAAGAGGACATGACTTCATGTTTGAAGGATGTCCATCTAGGACAGAGATGGGGAGAAATTACTTTAGTCAGAGGGTGGTAAATCTGTGAAATTTGATGCCATGAGTGGCTGTGGATGCCAAGTCTTTGGGTGTATTTAAGGCAGAGATAGATATGTTCTTGATTAGCCAGGGCATCAAAGGGTATGAGGAGAAGGCAGGATCAGTCCATGATTGAATGGCGAGGCAGACCCGATGGGCCGAATAGCCTACTTCTGCTATATCTTATGGTCTCATGGTCTTTTGAGCTCCTACATCTTATGGTCTTTTATCCTACGTTTATCCCTTTCTGATTTCACAGCATCTCCCGTACTCTGCATTTCTCTTAAAGCTGACAAATTGAACTTGTCAATTCCTTTAATGCTTTAGTTTGAAGGTGTCTTTTAAAATTGTCCACCAGCCCTTTCAGTATCAGCCACTCTTTTTTTCCTCTTGTTGATTAAATTGTAAATATATTTCAAGAGGAAAGCCATTGAATTCATTTTTAGGCACTGATCCAATGTATAAAATAATAACAAACACTTGATCTCTTATGAATAGGTTATGTTCCTGCTTGTGTTATTCAGTTGACCAAGTGTTCTTTCTTTTCATCTGTTTTCGCTGAATATATTTATTTATATTTTATTTAGCAATCCTTTAAGGCTCACTGCCCCAGCAATTAGCAACAACCCGATTAGGACACCAAGACCTAGGAGCAGAATTAGGTCATTTGGCCCACCCAGTTTGCTCTGCCATTTTATCATGGCTGATCCATTTTTCCTCTCAGCCCCAGTCTCCTGTCTTCGCCCCGTATCCCTTAATGCCTTGACCAATCAAGAATCTATCAACCTCAGCCTTAAATATATATAAAGATTTTACCTCTACAGCTGAGATTCAGCACTCCCTGGCTAAAGAAATTCCTCCTCATCTCTATTCTGAGCCTATGTGCTCTGACCTTAGATCCTCCCACCATAGGAAACATCCTCTCCACATCCACTCCATCAAGGCCTTTCACCATTCAATAAGTTTCAATGAGGTCACCTCTCATTCTTCCGAATTCTAGTGAATACAGGCCCAGAGTCATCAACAGCTCTTCATATGACAAGCCATTCAATCCTGGTATCATTTTCATGAACCTCCTTTGAACCCTCTCCAGTTTCAGCACATCCTTTCTAAGATAAGATGCCCAAAACTGCTCGCGATACTCCAAATAATACACCAGTGCTTTATGAAGTCGGAAACAGAATCCGAGTCAGGTTTATTATCACCGGCATGTGTTGGTTATGAAACTTGTTAGCTTAGCAGCAGCACTACAGTGCAATACATGATAATATAGAAAGAAAAAAGAATAATTATAGTAAGTATATAGATGTACATATATTAAATAGATTAAAAATAGTGAAAAAATAGAAATAGTATACATTTTTTTTGAAAGGTGAGGCAGTTATCATGGTTTCAATATCCATTCAGGAATCAGATGGCAGAGGGGAAGAAGCTGTTCCTGAGTCACTGAGTGTGTGTTTTCAGGTTTGCGTTACTGCCTTACTGATGGTGGCAATAAGAAGAGGGCATGCCCTGGGTGATGGGGTCCTTAATAATGGACGTCACATTTCTGAGGCACCGCTTCTTGAAGATGTCTTAGATACTACAGAGGCTAGTACCCAATATGGAGCTCATTAATTTTACACCTTTCTGTCGCTTCTTTTGGTCTTGGGCAGTATCCACTTGTTGTCCACACCACCCCATTCCCCCCCACCGCAGACCAGACAGTGATGCAGCCTATCAGAATGCTCTCCATGGTACATCTACAGAAGTTTTCTAGTGTTTTAGGTGACAAACCAAATCTCTGCAAACTCCTAATGAAAAATAGCCACAGTCTTGCCTTATTTATAGCTGTATCACTATGTTGTGACCAGGTTAGATCCTCAGAGATCTTGATACCCAGAAAGTTCAAATTGTTTACTCTCTTGGTACTTTGAATTAGGTACAAGAGGGATGTCAGAGGTAAGTTTTTCACTCAGAGAGTGGTGGGTGCGTTGAATACACTTCCAGTGGCCGTGTTAGAGGTGGATAAAATAGGGCCTTTTAAGAGGTGCATGGAGCTTAGAAAAATAGAGGGCTATGCAGGAGGGAAATTCTAGGCTGTTCCTAGAGTAGGTTACATGGTTGGCACAACATTGTGGGCTGAAGAGCCTGTAATGTGCTGTAGATTTATATGTTCTATGTTTTCCACTTCTGATCCCTCTTTGAGGTTTGGTTTGTGTTCCTTCATCTTACCCTTCCTGAAGTCCACCACCAGCTCTTTCGTCTTACTGACTTTGAGTGAAAGGTTGTTGCTGCAAGCCCACTCAGTTAACTGGTATATGTGCTCTCATCTCCATCTGAGGTTCTACCAATAATAGTTGTATCATCAGCAAATTTATAGATGGTATTTGAGCTATACCTAGCCGCATAGTCAGGGGTATACAGAGAATAGAGCAATGGGCTAAGTACACACCACTAGGGTGCGCCAGTGTTGACTGTCAGTCAGGAGGAGATACTATCACCAATCCACACCAATTGTGGTCTTCCAGTTAGGAAGTTGAGTATCCAGTTGCAGTGGGAGGTACAGAGCCCCAGGTTCTGTACCTTATTGATCAGGACTGTGGGAATGATGGTGTTAAACCCTGAACAATAGTCAACGAACAGCATCCTGACATAGGTGTTCCTACTGTCCAGGTGTACTTTTATATTCTAGTCCTCTTAAAATGAATGCTAACATTGTATTTGTCTTTCTCACTACAGACTCAACCTGCAAATTAGCCTTTCGGGAATCCTAGACAAGGACTCCCAAGTCTCTTCATACCTCAGTTTATTTTTGTATTTTCTTTCCATTTAGAAAATAGACTACCCTTTCATTTCTTCTATCAAAGTGCATGACCATACACCTCCAGACACTATATTCCATCTTCCACATCTTTGCCCATTTCTCAAACCTGTCTAAGTCCTTCTGCAGACTCTCTGCTTCCTCAACACTACCTTCCCCTCTACCTATCTTGATATTATCTACAAACTTAGCTACAAAGCCAAAAATTCATTAATACATAACATGAAAGTAGTAGACCCAACACTGACCCCTGTAGAACACTACTTGTCACCAGCAGCCAACCTTTATTCTCTTTATTCCAACTCGTGGCCTCTTGCCAGTCAGCCAGATTTCTGTATTTACTTATCCTCTATTCTACAATGGTCTCTTTGTTATGCTGTTACAGATTTTTCCCAACTGTTCTGGAGTTCTATGACAGGTCTGCAGATTACCTGTACCATCTTTCAGTCGATGTCAATTCATCTATCTTAGAGTTTGAAATTATCATCCCCACGTAAGTGTAGAATAAACTCGAGTTCCTGTGCAAAAGTAACAGGGAAAAAGCCATCATCATCTAAACTTCCTGTGCAATTTAATTACATCATGGCTGATTTGAAGCTCAAATGTGTTTTCTTGCCTTTACTCTATATTTCTTGATCCATTTGTCTAATGAATATCTGTTGAATCAGTCATGAAGGTTCTAGTTCTCACATCCGCAGCCCTTGAAGGATGTGTGTTCTAAACTAGCAGCCCTTAATGTAAAATGGTGCTACCAGATTGTGCTCCTCCTGCAAGGCATGGCTCTATTTTAGAGTGTGACACATGGGCTGGAAATTCAGCATTGCTCCTTATACTGTTTCATGTGCCGGAGGCTCTTTCTGTTCTATATTTCAGACTTCCATATCCTAAAAAAAACAGGGCATTCTCAGGTCAAGTCCTGACTGTTCTGGGATTTAATTTAAGAAAGTTCTGGATCTTTTATTTTATTTTTATTTATTTAAGGATACATTGTCAAGCCGTGCTGACCAGCAACCCCCCACTACTTCAGTTTAACCCTAACACAATCACAGGACAACTTAAATGACCAATTTAGTTCAAAGATCAAAGTAAATTTTATTATCAAAGTACTGCACATATACGTCATCATATACCTGGGATTCATTTTCCTATGGGCATACTCAGCAAATCTATAGAATAGTAACTGTAACAGGATCAATGAAAAACCAACCGGAGTGCGAAAGAAAACAAATTGCAAATGCAAATATAAATAAACAGCAATAAATAATGAGAACATGAGAGAATGAGATAGAGAAATCAAAGTAAGATCATTGAATGTAAGAACATTTCAATAATGGGGCCAGGGAGTGTATTTATCCCCTTTTATTCAAAAGCCTGATGGTTGAGGGGTAGTAACAGTTCTTGAACCTGGTGGTGCGGGTCCTGAGGTAAAGAGAAAGGTCTAGTCTGGGTGATGAGATTCTAAATTGAAAAAAGGCCAAATTTGATGGTATCAGAAATGATCTGGGAATTCTGGATTGGGTCAGGCTGTTTTCTGGCAAAGCTATACTTGGAAAGTGGGAGACCTAACCCTAACCCTTCAAAAACATCATTTTGAGAGTACAAAGCATGTATGTGCCTGTCAGAATAAAAGATAAGGATAACAAGTATAGAGAATATTGGTTTTCAAAAGGTATTGAGGCCCTGGTTAAGAGAATAGCAGGTATATCCAAGTAGGAATAAATGAGATGCTTATGGAGTGCAAAAAATGCAAGATTACACTTAAAGCAATCAGGAGGGATAAAAGAAGGCATGAAGTTGCTCTGGAAGACAAAGTGAATGAGAATCCTAAGGGATTTTACAGGTATGTTAAGAGGAAAAGAATTGCTGGGGACAAAATTGGTCCTCTGGAAGACCAGAACAGCATGTGTGGAGCCAAAACAGACTGGGAGATCTACAGAGTCTACAGAACAACGCACATCAAAGTTGCTGGTGAACGCAGCAGGCCAGGCAGCATCTCCAGGAAGAGGTACAGTCGACGTTTCAGGCTGAGACCCTTCGTCAGGACATGTGTTGCTTGAATTTCCAGCATCTGCAGAATTTCTGTTGTTAGAGTCTACAGAAGTGAGGCAAGTGACATCAACTTCATGGACCCTGTACAGATTATAGAGGAAGAGCTGTTTGCTACCCTGAGGCAAATTAGGGTGGATAAATTCCCAGGGCCTGACAAGGTTTTCCTATAGACCCTACAGGAGGCCAGTGAAGAAATTGCTGGGGCTCTAGCAGAGATATTTAAAGCATCCTTAGTGACAGGAGAGGTATCAGAGGATTGGATGATAGCCAATGTTAATCCAATATTTTAAAAAAGGTCTGATTAAGGATAGTTTGCCTGGTTTCGTGCATGGTAGGTCATGCCTAATTAATCTTCTAGAGTTTTTTGAGAAAGGTACCAGGACAGTGTATGAAGTCAGAGCAGTGGATGTTGTCTACATGGACTTTAGTAAGCCATTTGACAATGTCGTGCATGGGAGGCTGGTCAAGAAGATTCAATTGCTTGAACTAGACATTGGCTTTGTGGGAGAAGCCAAAGAGTGGTAGTAGTGTGTTGCCTTTCTGACTGGAGGCCTGTGGCTAGTGTTGTGCCACAGGGATCTGTGTTGAGTCCTTTGTTATTTGTCATCTATATCAATAATCTGGATGATAATGTGGTTAACTGGATCAGCAAAGTTGTGAATACCACCAAAGATGGGGGTGTAGTGGACAGTGAAGAAGTCTATCATGGCTTGCAGAGAGATCTGCATCAGCTGGAAAAATAGACTGAAAATGGCAGATGCATTTAATACAGACAAGTATGAGGTTTTCACTTTGGTAGGATGAACCAGGGTAGGTCTTAATTAGTCAGCACAGGGAATGGTTGGGCACTGAGAGGTGTGGTAGAAAAAAGGGATCTGTGAATACAGGTACATAATTTGGTAAAGTGGTGTCACAGGTAGATAGGGTTGTACAGAAAGCTTTTGGCACATTGGCCTTCATAAATCAATGCAATGAATGCAGTGGATGGGATGTTATGTTGAAGTTGTATAAGACATTGGTGAGGGCTTATTTTGAGTATTGTGTGCAGTTTTGGTTACCTACCTGCAGGAAAGATGTAAACAAGGTTGAAAGAGTGCAGAAAAAATTTACAAAGATCTTGCCAGGCCTGGCGGACCTGAAAAGATTAAATAGGTTAAGACTATATTCTTTAGAATGTAGAAGATTGAGAGGAGACGTGATAGAGGAATACTAAATTATGAGGGTGTTGATAGGGTAAATGCAAGCAGGCTTTTTCCACTGAGTTTGGGTGGGACTGCAACCAGAGGTCATGGCTTAAGGGTTAAACGTGAAAAGTTTAAGGGTAACATGAGGGTAACTTCTTCACTCAGAGGGTCACGAGATTGTGCAATGAGCAGCCAGCACAAGTGCTCCATGCGAACTTGATTTCAATGTGTAAGAGTAGTTTGGATAGGTGCCTGGATAGTGGGGATGTGGAGGGCACATGTCCTGGATGTCCTGGTGCAGGTCATTGGGAGTAGGCTATTTAAATGGTTTTGGCATGGACTATATGGGCCAAAAGGCCTGTTTCTGGTTGTACTTCTCTGTGACTCTATAACTCTAGCTATATGTTCTGTGAATGTTGGGTTATAAGGTATGCGATTTCCATGTCTGAAAAACTAAGTTAGGGGTTGACAGAGTTTCTTTGTTTAGTCATTTCAAGCAAAATTAAGACTAGGAAGAAGCTGAAAATCTTACACCCAGAACATTACCCATATTAATATTTCTTTGAAATTGTGTGATCAGATTTATCCTTTGTCCCTTTTTTCTGATATGAAAATGGATTAGGTTTCTAAAATGGTTTGTCCTGGAGCTTGCAAGGCCCAAAAAGATAGCTAGTATACTTGCCCAACAGCAGCAGCCTCCTTCAATATTAACTTCAAGTCTGGACAGTGTGAGAGAAAGCTGTAGTGTATTTCCTTTTGACTACTGATTGTGGGGAAAAGGAGCATGGGCCAAGAGAACACAAAGAGTATTTATTTTGCTTGCCAGGAAGAACAAGAATAGGTGCAATGTTGAATGACCACTGAGCTTTAAATGAGGATTTTTGGAATTGTGAACTTCCAATGTCAGATGTTATCTTCCTCATGAAAACGGGGATTAAGTTCAGGGTTCTGTAAAATGAAGAGGTCAGAAACTATTTGTGTAAACTCATGGGTAATCCATCTTAACATTTTTTTCTCATATTGCCCATAAAGTGTCACTACTAAGCCCAAAACCAGTAGACGTTGGCACATACATTCTAATCCAAATCATTGATATGGGTGATAAATAACAATGAGACTATCACTGACCACAGGGGAACACTACTAGTCCGAGAAACAATCTTATATAATCACTCAACACACATAAAAGTTGCTGGTGAACGCAGCAGGCCAGGCAGCATCTACAGGAAGAGATACAGTCGACGTTTCGGGCCGAGACCCTTCGTCAGGACTAACTGGAAGAAGAGCTAGTAAGAGATTTGAAAGTTGGGGGGGGGAGATCTGAAATGATAGGAGAAGACAGGAGAGAGAGGGATGGAGCCAAGAGCTGGACAGTTGATTGGCAAAAGGGATATGAGAGGATCATGGGACAGGAGGCCTAGGGAGAAAGAAAAAGGTGGGGGGGAAGCCCTGAGGACGGGCAAGGGGTATAGTGAGAGGGACACTTGTAAGCAGAACAAGTGCTGCACATGCCCTTACACTTCCTCCCTCACTACCATTCAGGGCCCCAGACAGTCCTTCCAGGTGAGGCGACACTTCACCTGTGAGTCGGCTAGGGTGATATACTGTGTCCAGTGCTCCCGATGCGGCCTTCTATATATTGGTGAGACCCGACGCAGACTGGGAGATCGTTTTGCTGAACACCTATGCTCTGCCCGCCAGAGAAAGCAGGATGTCCCAGTGGTCACACATTTTAATTCCACATCCCATTCCCATTCTGATATGTCTATCCACAGCCTCCTCTATTGTAAAGATGAAGCCACACTCAGGTTGTGTCTGGGTAGCCTCCAACCTGATGGCATGAACATTGATTTCTCAAACTTCCGCTAATGCCCCACCTCCCCCTCGTACCCCATCCGTTATTTATTTATTTATATACACACTTTCTTTTTCTCTCTCTCCTTTTTCTCCCTCTGTCCCTCTCACTATACCCCTTGCCCATCCATCCTCTGGGCTTCCCCCCTCCCCCCTTTTCTTTCTCCCTAGGCCTCCTGTCCCATGATCCTCTCATATCGCTTTTGCCAATCAACTGTCCAGCTCTTGGCTCCATTCCTCCCCCTCCTGTCTTCTCCTATCATTTCGGATCTCCCCCTCCCCCTCCCACTTTCAAATCTCTTACTAGCTCTTCTTTCAGTTAGCCCTGACGAAGGGTCTCGGCCCGAAATGTCGACTGTACCTCTTCCTATAGATGCTGCCTGGCCTGCTGCGTTCACCAGCAACTTTTATGTGTGTTGCTTGAATTTCCAGCATCTGCAGATTTCCTTTTGTTTGCTTAACATAATCACTCTCTGTTTCCTACTAGAAAGCTAATTGAGTATCCGATCAGCTAGTTCTCCCTGGAAACAATGTAATCTAACTTGTCCTAGCAGCCCACCATGTAGAACTTTCTCAAAGACCTTACTGGTCCATCTTGGTTACATCCACCACCCTATCCTCATTGACTTTCTTGGTTGCTTCTTCTATGAGAAACTCATTCTTATTTGTGATTCCTGCACACAATGCCATGCTGACTATCTCTAATTAACCCTTGTCTTTCCAAATGCTTGTTTAAATTAGCCCTCGGAATTCCC
The DNA here is from genome assembly GCF_963921235.1 of Mobula hypostoma. NCBI lineage: Eukaryota > Metazoa > Chordata > Chondrichthyes > Myliobatiformes > Myliobatidae > Mobula > Mobula hypostoma. The sequence continues at coordinate 190,101,876 of NC_086098.1, forward strand.
TCTACTAACATGCAGTACCTACCATAGACGTTAGGCTTACTGGTCTAGAGTTCCTGCGATTTTGTTTGCAGCCATTTTTGAATGAACATCAACCACCCTCCAGTCTTCTGAAACTTCACGCATTGTTAATGATGATGCATATATCTCAACCATGGCTCTCCTAATTTTCTGAGCAGTCCAAACTGCTGTCCAACTATTGAAGAAAGTTCTCTACTGGGCAATAATTATTGCATGTCAGCAAGTCGGGCAGCGTCTACGGAGGAGAATAAACTAACGAAGTTTCAGGGAAGACGCTTCATCAGGACTGGAAAGGAAAGGAGAAGAAAACAGAAGGTGAATAAGAAGATGGGGGTGGGGAAGGAACACAATCTGGAAGGTGATGAGTGAGGCCAGTTGTGGGGAAAGGTGGTTAAGTGGGGAGGGGGTGGATATAAGAAGCTAGGAGGTAATAGGTGGAAGAGGTAAAGAGATTGAAGAAGAAGGAATCAAGTCGGAAAGGATAGTGGACCATGGAAGAAAGGAAAGGAGAGGAACCAAAGGAAGGTGATTGGCATGTGACGAGAAGAAAGGTGGTAAGAGGGTGATCAGAAGGGTAAATGGAAAAAGAGAGAAGGAGAGAGAAGGAAAAATTACTGGACATTTGAGAAATCAATGTTTATGCTATCAGGTTGGAGGTTACCTGGACAGAATATGACGTGGTGTTCCTCCATCCTGAGTTGGGCCTCATCATGATAGAATGAGAATGGGAAATCAAATTAAAATGGGTAGCCACTGGGAGATCATGCCTTTTGCAGCAGATAGAGGGAAGGTTCTTGATAAAGTGGCCCTTCATTCTGCGTCAGGTCTCATCGATGTAGAGGAGGCCATAATGGGAGCATCGGATACGATGGATAACACTGACAGACTTGCAGGTGAGATGTTGCCTTACCCGGAAGCAGTGTGTGCAGCCATGAATGGTGGTGAAGTGGGAGATGTAGGGGCAGGTTTAGCACTAGTCACACGTGCAGGGATAAGTGGAGGAGGGATGGATGGAGAAGAAAGTCACACAATGAATGATTCCTATGGAAAGCAGAGAGAGAGGGTGAGGGAAGGATGTGTTTTGTGGTAGGATACTGTTGGAAATGCAGAAGTTATGGGGAATGAAGTGTTAGATATAGAGGTTCAGTGGGCGGTTGGTAAGGACAAGGGGAACCTTAACCCTGTTATGGCAATGGGAGGCTGGGATCAGTTCAGATGACCTGGAAGCGGAGGAGATGTGGGTGATGGCAACGTCAATGGTGGTGGAAGGGAAAGCCCACTCTTTGAAAATAGAAACATCTCAGATGTTCTATTATGGAAGGCTTGCCCTGAGAACAGATGGAAATGGAGGAACTGAGTGAAGGGAATAGCGTCACTACAAGTGATTCACTCTGTTGTCCCAATACTCACTGGTGTTTAGAAGAATGAGAAATGATCAAACAAAAGCAAATATAGTTTGATGGAGCTCGATAGTGTAAACCTGAGATGATATTTCCCTAATGAAGGAATATAGAATTCAAGAGCAAAACTTAACTATAGAGAGTGTTCTGGTCAAAATAAAAATGGAGGAAAATTTAGGTGTTTATGAAGCTTTAACATTCTCTGCTCCTGAGACCATGAGAGATGGAGTCATTCAATATACTTAATGCCAATTTGGGCATATTTATGTCTATACAGGAGGCAAAGTTTATGGGGAACCGACAAGAAATAGAATTGAGAATTGAAGCCAAGACCAAATGAGCTTTGATCTTTCTGAATGGTGGAGCAGATTTGATCTTCTCCTGCTTGACCTTGTCCTGCTCCTTTTCTCATATTCTGGTGCTTGCGATTCTATCTTTTTCCTTCAGTAGTTTTCTGATAAGTTAATAACTCAAGAAAGCAACTGCAGAAAAACGCAGGATACCAAGCACAAACATTTCCGAAAGCTCATGATTAAGTTTTCAAAAAAATGAATTGAAATGCACATTTCAGAGCACTAAACATGAAAATAATTTCTTTAATATATATTGATGTGCTAATTAAATTAATGAGATTCCTCAGTTTTGAGCATTGTTTTTATTCCGAGGGAAAAATATGGGGTTGCCCACATGTGTTGCACACAACATTCACATTGCAGCCTTGACACTTGAGAGCATTGACGGGTTGTGCTGAGGATATGAGATTATCTGAAATGTAAAATCGTGGTGCAGTCATGCTAGTTGCTGTAATTGAACTATTTCAACAATGAAATTTGTTAATACAATTTACATTTTAATTTTGCACAATTAACTCAATATTAATACTACAAAATAATTTGCCTTTCACTCCTTTTCCAACTTGGAATCTGATAAAGTTTTCCCTTAATTGTATTTTTAGTTGGCAAGACAGAAATATTCAGTAGTTTTGATGTACAGGGCTTTTAAAAGATTTCCATTGTGAAACCTTGTCAAGGGATGAACAATACATTGAACAAAACTGTGTGAGGGGAATACTGATTCCAGGAGAGTGCAAGTTTGCCTTTATCCTCCTGCAACTGGAATAATTGCTGATCACGGCTTATCAGTAGAATGGGTTTAAGACAAGTTGCTTTACATTCCCTGATGAACTTAACAAGATGATTTGCTGTTCAGAGGTAGTTTTTAAAATCCAACCTTGCTTGGCTTAAGAATACCTGTGATTTGTTCATAGTTTTTGTCTCATGGCAAACTCAAAACAATGTATTCAGCAAAATAATCTGGCTGATCGATGGCTTTTCGGAAAAGATTTTATGGCATGTACTTGTAAGGTTAAAAGGTGTAATTGAAGCAGGAAAAGGAGAATTAGCAAGGGATAGAAATGCTGCTAGATTGAATGAATTGTGTGAAGAGAAGGATTGTTGATTTATTTTGCTTGGTTAGGAATAACTTAAAGCTCACAGTGGGCAACTGATGCATTAACTGCTTAATTCAAAGTGACTTAATAGGAAAATATAATTTGAGAAGGATTTGTAACTTGTCTGTCTCTGTTTTCACACATTAGAATGATATTATTTTTATTTAAATATATACTTTTCTAGTTTCAATTCAGAGTCCAGTTTCTTGGTGTGGTTGTGCTGGGACTGCTACCATTTGAGTGCTGGATAAGTTTGCTTCAGAAAGCTGACTTTGCAACATAATTCACCTGATAGAAAAGCAGGTGATGTGCTGCTACATTATCAAATCCCAGTGGCTTTAAATTGGTACAGCAGCTCTTATGGTCTCAGAATGCCTCAAGGTACCTTACAGCCAATACAGTACACTCAGAATTGTAGCCATTATCATAATGTATAACGTGGTTGTCCAGTAATTCAGTATATTCAAGGCTGGGATTGATACATGTTTGGACACTAAGGCAATCAGTATATCAGAATCAAGGAGAAAAGTGCATTTGGGAGATTAGATCTGTTGTGATTTACTTACAAGTAAAATAAATATGTACGCTACAAGGCATACCTCATCTCAGTTTCTATCGTCCTTATGTTCTCAAATTCAGCAGCCAATTTCCACACCACAACTCCTAGAAACTTTAAGATGGTAATGGCCAAATAATTTGTTTTTGGTGATATTGCTTGAAGTATCTTCAAATATAGAACATAAAACTGTACAAAGCAGTATGGGCCCTTTGACCCACGTTGTTGTGCTGACATTTTAACCTACTCGAGCAACCTAATGCTTCCCTTCCACTTAGCTCTAACCCCTCCATTTTTCTCTCAACTATGTGCCTATCTATGAGCCTCTTAACTGTCCCTTACCTACCAGCCCCAACCACCACCTCTGGCAGTGCATTCCAGACACTTACCACTCTGTTTGAAAGAATCCTGCATCTGACTTCTCCCACTAAATTTTCCTGCATTCACCTTAACAGAATTTGACCTGGTATTAGCCAGTACCACCCTGGGGAAAAACAAAGCATTGTCTGTCCACTCTATCTATGGCTCTATCAAGTTGACTTTCTAATGCTTCCATGTCCTCCCTGTAAAAGAAATGATCAAAACTGTACACAATTCTCTAAGCGTGATCTAACCAGAGTTTTACAGAGTTGCAACATCACCTCGTGGAGCACACACAAAATGCTGAAGGATCACGGCAAGATAGGCAGCATTTATGGAAGAAAATGAAAAGCCGACAGTTCAGGCCGAGATATTTACTGTTTATTCCCCTCCATAGATGCTGTCTGACTTGCTGAGTTTTTCCAGCAACCTGTGTGTGTTGCCCAATATTTCCAGCATCTGCAGAATCTCTTGGTTCTGTGACCTTGAACTCAAACCCCTGACGAATGAATCTTTCAACTCAATCACCTGAGTTACGAAGGCCAACATAAGTACCTTTGTGTTTCACGGCAAAGAGAGATTATCATTATTTGTCACGTGTACATTGAAACATATAGTGAAATGTAACGAATCAAATCAGTGAGGACGTGACATGCAGCCTGCAAATGTTGCCACCCTTCCGGCTCCAACGTAAAATGCCTGCAACTCACTAGTCCTAACTGTATGTCCTTGCAATGTGGAAAGGAAATGGCGTACCCATAGGAAACCCCTTGTGGTCACAGGGAGAAAGTACAAGCTCCTTACAGGCTGTGGTGGGAATTGAACCCGGTTAGTGATCACTGGCTCTATAAAGCAATGCACTGTGCTGCACTGTAAACCATAATACCATAAGACCATAAGTCATAGGAGTAGAATTAGGCCATTCAACCCACTGAATCTGGTCTGCCATTCCATCATGGCTGATTTATTATCCCTCTCAAACCCATTCCTTTGCCTTCTCCCCGTTACCCTTTAATGTCTTGATAATCAAGAAATTGTCGATCTCCGTTTCAAATATATCCAATAATTTGGCCTCCGTAGCCATCTGTGACAATGAATTCCACAGATTTGCCACCGTCTGGCTAAAGAAATTCCTCCTCATCTCTGATCTAAAGGGACGTCTTTCAATTATGAGGCTGAGCTAATTGAGGCTGTCATGAAATTTATTGGTATGTGGCAGCAGTTCATTATAATACATAATAAAACCATTATAATAAGCATATATTTCAAAAGTTAAATAAGTCGTGCAAAAAGAGAAAAAAAATTGTGAGGTAGTGCCCATAGGTTCACTGTCCATTCAGAAATTTGATGGCAGAGGGAAAGAAGCTGTTCCTGAATCATTAGTGTGTGTCTTCAGGCTCCTGATGGTTTCAATGAGAAGAGAGCACATCCTGGATGATGGGGATCCTTAATATTGAATGCTGGCTTTTTGAGACACTGCTCCTTGAAGATGTCCTAGATGTTAGGAAAGCTAGTGCCCAGGATGGAGCTGACTAAGTTTACAACTTTCTGAAAAAACAAAGAAAAGTTTTTTAAAAAACAGCTTCTAGAGTAGGTTACGTGGTCAGGCCAACATTGTGGGCCAAAGGGCCAGTAATGTGCTGTAGATTTCTATGTTCTATGTTCTAATTACCAGCTCCAGACCTCTCTGCATCTCAGCTAAGTTGTCCCAATGACTCAATGGAGAGATTTATTTTGCAGCCCCCAACAGGGATGCCAATTCTGTTACAAGAAATTAACACTCAGTAATAATGATCAGTTAGGCATGGAGAGGATTTGTATTTACTGATAAATATCCTTATTGGCTCAATTCACAAGCACATGAATTTACACATCAGAACACCTGTGTGCACACCCACTATTTTCCCTGAACATCCATGAATAAAGAAGAGAATAGGTAATAACCGAGAAAAAAGAATCTACACTGACTAGGATGTTTTTCTTGATCAACATTTCTAACACGGACTCATCCACTTCTGCGATGGGTGGTCTCCACAGAGTTGTCGTTGCCTGTGCTCCCAAATACTGTATTCTTATTCTTCTCATTATCAAATCAATCCAGGGTGTTTCAATTTCATCAGCTCATGCTACTTATATCTTTGCATTTTTGCTTTCCCACATTTTCTTGCAAATTTAATTCTTGACTTCTGTTTTAATTTTTATAGCTTTTTATCAGAAATATTCAAAAGTATCAACAGTTGTGACAGATTGACAAGCCAGTGAAACCAAAAGGCATGACTTGAACTTCTGTCTCAGTCATTCTGTGGCTTTTTCTGCCAATCTTACTGGTGGGGATTGTTCTACTTCTGGCATTAGTGACGTGTTCCCACCTTCCCATCTCCCAAGATAACTCCATAGATCTTAAACAGCTGCCAAGCCATCTTCTATGTGAGAAATCAGATTGGCTTAAACTTAATGTCGCATCCAAATGACAGAAACTCCCCTAAAGCAATGTTCATTCTGCATAGCCTGATTGATAAAAATGGATAAATTGGTTATTGTCACATAGAATCAGAATATACAGCACAAAAACAGGCCTTTCAGCCAATGTACTTTGTGCTGATCTATTATTTCTGCCTAGTCCCATTGACCTGCACCAGACCATCGCCCTCCATACCCCTGCCATTCATGCACTTAACCAAATTTCACTTAAATGCTGAAATTGAATCCGTATCCACCACTTCTGCTGGCAGCTCATTCCACACTCTCACCTCCCTCTGAGTGAAACAGCTCCCCTTTTGCTCCCCTTAAACATTTCACCTTTCACCTTTCACCCTTGATCAATTACTTCTACTTCTCGGCTCACCCAACCTCAGTGGAAGAATTCTGCTTGCATTTACCCTATCTATACCCCCACATGTAACGAGTTACAATGAAAAGCTTTGTTTTGTATGCCATACATACAGATTATTTCACCATGTTATAGCACTGAGGAAAACAATAACAGAGTGCAGAATGGAGTGCTGCAGTTACAAGGAAGGTACAGTGCAGGCAGACAGAAGGATGCAAAGTGAGAAAAAGTTAATTCTGCAGTTAAGATTACATCTTATTGTACTAGGGGACCATTTAATACTCATAACAGTGGGATAGAAGTGATACGTGCTTTCAGGATTTTGTACCTTCTGCCCAGTGGGAGAAAGGAGATGTCCAGAGTGGTTGGCATCTTTGATTATGTTTTACCATAGATGCTGCCTGGCCTGCTGAGTTCCTCCAGCATTTTGTGTGTGTTGCTTTTGTTACACTGTCTGCTTTTTTGAGGGGGAGAAGTGTAGATGGAATCTATTGAGCGGCTTTCCATGATGTGCTGTGCTGTGTCCACAACTCTTTGCTGTTTCTTGCAATTTTAGAAGTTGCCATTTCAAGTCATGATGCACCTGGATAGGATACTTTCTATGGTACATTTATGACAATTGGAAAGGCCCAGGGAGGACCTTATTGTCTCCTGAGGAAGAAGCACTGGTGAACCTTCTTGGTCATGGCGGTCGATTATGGATGTGCTGAAACTGGACAGGGTTCAAAGGAGGTTCATGAAAATGATTCTAGGATTGAACAGCTTGTCATATGAAGAGCATTTGATGGCTCTGGCCCTGTATTCACTGGAATTCCGAAGAATGAGGGGTGACCTCATTGAAACCTATTGAATGGTGAAAGGCCTTGATAGAGTGAATGTGGAAAGATGTTTTCTGTGATGACAGAGTCTAAGACTAGGGGCACAGCCTCAGATTAGAGCAGGCATCCTTTTAGAACGGAGATGACGAGGAGATTGGGGCTGAGAGGAAAATTCGATCAGCCATGACAAAATGGTGGAGTGAACTTGATGGGTCAAATAGCCTAATTCTGCTCCTATATGTTATGGTCTTTCACGGTTAGACCAGGACAGGCTACTGATGCTTTTCACATTGGTGAATATGAAGCTCTCAGTCCTCTTGATCTCTGTGGCATTGATGTAAGCGGATGTGTGTACACCACCCCACCCCTTCCTAAAGTGAATGCCCAGCCTTTTGTTTTGCTGAAATTGAGGGAAATGTTGTTGTCATGACACCGTGACACGAGGCTCACTACCTCCTTCCCATAAATCAGTTCATCATTTTTTGAGCTCAAGTAGATTATGAATTCAAATCTCTGGAATGGACCTTCAGCCATCTGCCTTCTGAAACAGACAGTAGAATACTACCACGTTAAGATAAGCTATTTGTCCTGCCCATTAAAAAAAAATGTTTAAGCAGAATGCTGAGGTGCAGCAGCAGTTTCCAAGGTTGTTGCTTTGGAGGTGACATGAAGAAAAGCCAACAGAAAAAACAAAACCATCTCTATTAAAGAATGCTGCTGAGTGTGCTGAGGTGCCAGAGCTAATGCTCTCACACATGTGAGGTGACCCTGATGAACAAGATTTGTTGCACTTTACGAGATTTCCAAAGCAAGGATTTTTAAGGTTAGTGTAATGTCACAATATTGTTTTAGAAAGCATATTGTTAAAGTGAACCTGGGAGATTAGAAACCTAATGTTCTCACCCTTGATGTCCAGTGCTGTGTTTTGCCCGAACACTAAATTGTTCTGCTGGGCCTGATGGGCTAACATGCAGTCCTCAGCACATCCTTGCATGTGTTGGTGGTTAATGTGAACGACACATTTCACTGTATGTTTTTATGTACACGTGATGAATAAATCTGAATCGGAATACAGGTGCTGGCAGAAAACCACTAAGTTGGAACATCCACACTTTAAGAAATCGCTTCCAAGCAATGGAAGGTGAATTGTGTGCTCACAACTGCTAATCCTTTTCTCTCTGCAGATGCTGCCTGCCTTGTTCAGTTTCTCCAGTTTCGTATGTGCTGAACAATGTGGAGCAAGTTCTTGGGGTCTCAAGTATGATCAAGCTGCAGCCATGATGATCAGTGCAGCTGTAGAGAGCAGCAGCTGGTGCGCTTCCATTGTGGTCTTTGTTAATGCTGTCTCTATGCCTTTGGGCAGCAAATAGAAATCGGTGCAGGTTAGCTAGGGAAGATAAAGCTATGTGGGAACTACTTAGTACAGGTTTTCTTCCCAACCTTAGCACCTTGCCTATTGGTCAATAACAAAGATTGAATTGAACTAACATGGATGTCCTTCATAGGACATCAAGTTTAATCATTTTTATCATTTTGGTGCTTTTGGAAGCCTAAAAGTGAATATCTTTGAAATTTGTCTTTGTAAAATTGTACAAGCATGTTCTAGATTTCAACCTCCAGAATAACTGCACGGCACCAGATTCTACTCGATTCGACAAAGAAACTTTGCCCTTGAATTGTCTATTTTTCCTTCTTCCTCCTCCCTGATGTTTGGGTGTAGCTGTTGTGGAGGCTTGGTTTCTAGTTTTATCTCCATAAGACAGCAACAAAGTCGATGAAATATTCAAAGGCTGAACCTTGAAAGTTGACCCTCTAGGCATGTGAAATCTGCTCAAGAACAGAGAGGAAAAGAGAAAGAGAGAGAGAGAGAAATTATGTAAATAAGATATTCAATGTAGACTTAAGGCCAGAATTTATTTGTGCCGTGACAAGTGGACAAACGGTTAATGCATTTGTATGACATTCTTCCCAGTATTTCAGCAGAAAAATGAACTAATTTAAACCGAATCATGTAAGGCTTCTTGTAAAATAGCATGCCGAAAATAATCAAAGGAATATATTTACTGTTCTTTCATATTGGCAAGGCCAGTTGATAGACTTTCTTCACTATGTCTAGTATATTATCAATTGTGGTCTCTGTCATTCTTTTGCCAGATTTTAATTCAACATCTGTACTACTGTTTGAGGACATAACTTCATGTCCATGTAATTGTCACAATAAATATTCAATCCATTAAAGCACAAGGCAGATACGTACAACCTGTACAGCACAGTTTATAGTTGTAAGTTCTCCTTTGCTTGTGGTTTGAACCAACACTGACGACAAGGTTGGTTCTCAGATACTAATGGAAAAGAGTATGCCCTTGCTCCTTAGCTGGTTCTTGCCTGTAAGCTCACTGTAAGACTGACAGAACAAAGTTAAAAAGGCAAACATCAGGAATTCTGTAGATGCTGGAAATTCAAGCAACAGACATCAAAGTTGCTGATGAACGCAGCAGGCCAGGCAGCATCTCTAGGAAGAGGTACAGTAGACGTTTCAGGCCGAGACCCCTTGTCAGGACTAACTAAAGGAAGAGTTAGTAAGAGATTTGAAAGTGGGAGGGGGAGGGGGAGATCCAAAATGATAGGAGAAGACAGGAGGAGGAGGGATGGAGCCAGGAGCTGGATAGGTGATTGGTAAAGGGGATATGAGAGGATCATGGGACAGGAAGCCCAAGGAGAAAGACAAAGGGGGGGGGGAACCCAGAGGATGGGCAAGGGGTATAGTCAGAGGGACAGAGGGAGAAAAAGGAGAGTGAGAGAAAGAATGTGTGCATAAAAATAAATAACGGATGGGGTACGAGGGGGAGGTGGGGCATAAAGTTAAAAGGGTATGGCTTTGTAATGGTGAGATCCAATATTCAGGTCAAAGATTGGTACCATCATATCCCAAGATACAGTGAAAAGCTTGAACATTTAGCGCTTTATAATTATTTTAAACATTGATGTTTCCCTTTCCATTTAAAGGAAAGCACCTGGCTACAGGAAAAGGGGAGTCAGGAAATAGACAGCAACTAATCGTTTGTCTGATTGTTCACCATCTGGAAAAGCTAAAGCAGGAACTGGGTAAAAGTTATTTCCTGGAACTCTGAGTCTCCATCTTGGAGGAAAGTGGTTGGAAAAAATATTGGTGATTGTTGTCCTTGGGAAAAGATTGATTTCTTTTGCTGGAGAAGCAGATCTCTTAGTGAGCCCTCAACATAACTGAGGAGAGAAGAAGAACAGAGAGCCAGGCTGATGCAACAAGGGAAAAGGGTTCTGACAAAGACTGTCTGTTCTGTATGAATATCACTGGAGAAGAGCTCCCACAGTACTGTGCAAAATTCTTCAGCACATACATATAGGTAGAGTGCCTAAGACTTTTTCACAGTACTGTATTTCTCAACATGAACAGAGACTGAGTTTGTAAACCTGGCGGGAGCAAAGGATGTTGGGAATGGCGAGGGCAGAGCACCATGGTAGGGTGTGGGACAGGTAGAAGAGAAACAGATTCAGTGGCGGTGGAGGGGGTGTAGTGGTGGATAGTTTGGTCGCAGACTCACCCAACCTTGCGACTCCGTACAAGGTAATTTGATTCCAAACATTCGGTTTATTGATTATTACAGAATGTCTCTCTGGTGCTTCCTGTTCCCTTCCCTTCCCCCCCCCCCTTTTCCAACCATGATTCCCTCTCCCTGCTCCCTTCCCACCCTCAGTCCACAATAGAGATCCATATCAGAATCGGGTTTAAGATAATCACATATGACACATAGGACATTTTTTTTTGCAACAACAGAACAGTACAATGCATAAAATTACCACAGAACTGTGCCATAGTCTTAGTCAGCCGAGCTATATATATATGTGCCTAAGACTTTTGCACAGTACCGTACATCCGCATTGTCTGCAGATGCCATGTTTACCAGGAACTCTCAGATGTTTGAAAAATGAACTCTTGCTCTCCCAGTCTTTGGTATTGAGGCCCTTGCATTTCATTTGGTTCTCATAATCTACAAAACTATATTCTGATCACTGTTTGTCTTCTTACTACCTGAATGTGCTGAGCTGCAGAATCTGTCTACACAGCATGTAAACAAAAGCTTTTCATCGTATCTTGGTACATGTGACAATAATAAACCAATAGCAATACAGACACCAATACGTTAACATTGGATGAGAATAATTTCCTTGCTGGAAAAGCTAGCTTCCTATCTCCATTTATGACTGAGGAGCTGAAATTCCCAATACTGCTTGACATTTCACATAGCCTGCCTTTCCTTCAGGCATCTTTTGCATTCCCATCTGTCTTCACCTCTTGGTTTCCACTCATCTGAAGCAGAATCTGTGTGCCCCGAGAAACTGACACGTAGGCTGTGTGGCTGCATACTGCCTGTAGCTATCATCCTACCACATATAAACCCCCCATTTAAAACTCCTATATACAGCATGATACAAGTTCTACTTCATCTTCTTCTTGTTTCTCAGTAGACAAGGTCTGGTCAAATTATAGTATTACTGTTACCGCTGCCCAGTCACACGAATCACAATAGCAAGGAAGAAACAGAAATTTTATAATTATCCTGTTGCTAGTTCAAAAAAGCTCTATTCTTTGTGAACTGCTATATCAAGACACATTTTCCAGTCCTATTACCTCCACTACGTGTGGCTAACTTCACGTCCCACATAAATATTGTGGATTCTTAAAAGGAAAGAAGTCATTTCATAGAAGTATTTCATTTTCAATGCCAATAAAAATTATCAAGTGAACTTTGTATTGAAAATTATACACCATGAATGCTTTCTTGTTCTCGAAGATCATACCACTCGTATAGCTTTTCTAGTCCAACTGAACCAATGAACCAAGAAGCAAAGTCATCATCCGAGCAGATAGAAAATTGCACTCAAATTTACTTTTGTCTATAGAAGTATTACATTAGGCGATGCTGTTTAGATCAAGGCCACTTTCACCTACTCTCAAATCCTTGCCAGAAAGTTGTACTTAAAGCCATCAGGCATTTTTTAGATCTGACCTAATTTTTTTCAGTCTCCCTTCACCTGTTCCATTTCTGCAGTAATGGCCTCAGGCACTAGAAAATAACCTTACTGTATGTTTGGAAGTCACTGAGCAGAAAATTTTCAATAGGGCATTTGTTATTTATCACAAGCAGCCAAACTGCTTTCCCTTATGTGGCAGAAGCAATGGCAAAACCAGCGAACACAGCCACATCGCATGCCCACCCCTGCTGTGCATTGCAGATAGAGCTGGAGCCGAGTTTGTTTGACAAGACTGATTTGGCAATGACCTTGGATTATAGTGTGCACTGCAGTTACAGAAGAATGCAAGAGATCGATTGTTTGATCGTGTCAAAATTCACCTATGATAAAACCATTAGAGTTGGAGGTAGAATTACGTCATTTGGTTTACCAAGTCTGCTCTGCCATTTGATCATGACCGATTAATTTTCCCTTTTAGCCTCATTCTCCTGCCTTCTCCTGTAACCATTGACATTCTTGCTAATTAAGAACCTATTAACCTCTGCTTTAAATATACCCTGTAGCGATGTGCTACACACAGAGATAGAAATAACAACATGCAGTCTGTAAGTTGCACTCGAGACTAGTTTATTCCAACTTTGCGGCACCGGCTTTTACGCAGTTCCGTTCCCGCCCTCTCCGGGTGGAAATGACATCAGAGGTGCATTACAAACATCTCTTCCCGCGCGCGGGCTTTCTCCCCTTGCGGGTGAAGAAGAAGGCCAGCACCATTTTGGGGCTGGCCTCTCTGCTGACGCGCGCCATTTTGTGAGCCGGTTCGCCTGCGTAGAAAGTGGGTCGCCACAACCCAATGATTTGACCTCCACAGCCACCTGTGATAATGAATTCCACAGATTCACCACCCTCAGGCTGAAGAAATTCTGCCTCATTTATTTTCTAAAGGGACGTCCTTTTATTCTGAGGCTATACCCTCTGGTCCTAGATTCTCTCAGTATTGGAAGTATCCTCTGCTTGGCCACTCTATCTTAGGCTTTCAATGTCTAATATTGATATTGGTTTATTATTGTCACATGTACCAAGATACAATAAAAACTTGTCTTGCATACTGTTCATAGAGATCAAACCATTACATAGTGCATTAAGGTAGAACAAGATAAAATAATAACAATGCAGAATAAAGTGTAAAATCTGCGGAGAAAAGTTCAAAACGCAAGATCATAACAAGGTAGTTTGTGAGATCTTATGGTACAAGAGGTCTGTTTGAGAACCTGATAACAGAGGAATAGAAGCTGCCTCTGAGCCTGGTGGGAACAGCTTTAATACTAGTAATATTTCATTTGGGTGAAGACCCTGTTTTCTGTCTCACCTAATCAAGCTGCACCTTGCTGTCCTGATGAAAGGTCTAGGCCCCAAATGCCTACTGTTTATTCCCATCGATAGATGCTGCCTGACTTGCTGAGTTCTTCCAGCACATTGTGTGTATTGCTTTAGATTTCCAGCATTTGCAGTACCTCTTGTGTCTACACCTTACATTTGATGGATTTGTGATTCATTACTTAAGTAGTTAAATACACTATTTAAACAGCATTTGTTGGTAAAATTTATGAGAAATAGAGGAGGGTAACAATGTGATGAATTATTTAGGATCTAGCCCTTCACCTGAATACTTGGCCTGGCATCTTCTGATAAACACATGTGATGTCATGGGTAAGATTCAGCCTGTGCATTTAGGAGTTTTCCAGTGATGGCCACTGACCTGGTATTATTAAACCAAAAATTGGGCAGTTTAGATTCTCTCCAGATATTTGGAGCCACATGAGTCTACAGAAGATGGAGTCTGGAGCAATAAACTCCCTTGGGTGCAGGGTCTTGATCTGAAATGTTGCCAATTCCACTTCCACGCCTCCCCCCACCCCCACCACAACAGATGCTGCTCCACCAACAGCTGATTTTTGCTCTCCAGGTATTTAATTAGGAAACTTCTAAGATGCACAATGTGATTGTGACATAAGAAACAACCGTCACAATGAGTGTTTGATACAAATTCTTGTCCTAACTACTTTAACTGTTGGACATTTCAAGTTTGTTTAAATATTGCCCAAAAATTATGTACTCTATTGTGTGCTCTGTGCAAGGATTTTTTTGATTCGGTTAACATTTTAATTGCTCCTCAACAGTTGTAAAGATGTATCAAAGCCATCATTCTCACAAGACTCCAAGTGAACAGTACACACTTCATGTAACAGTACAAACAAGAGAAAGTCTGCAGATGCTGGAAACCTGAGCAACACACCCAAAATGCTGGAGGAACTCAGCAGGACAGGCATTTATAGAAAAAACTACAGTCGACGTTTTGGGCTGAAACATTAACTGTACTTTTTTCCATAGGTGCTGCCTGGCCTGCTGAGCTCCTCCAGCATTTTGTGTGAGTTGCTCATTTAATAATCCTATTGCTTCCCATGTTCGAAGTCCCGTAAGCTGTAAATCAATATTCACTTTGTCATGTTACATAATCATGAAGTCTGTTACTGTTTGGATGGTTGGATTTTGTTCCTCAAAGGATGTGGGGAAACTTGTGGAACGTTATTTATACATTAGGATCTACTTGTTTTGGCAATTAACAAGAACTTAGATAAATAGAGTTATTTTAAAATATTCTTTTCAACATACTTATTTACTCACTTGAAGAATGCATTGTTGATATTGTGAGACCAGTGTATGGTATAAAATTACAGCTTACACTGGTGGTTATAATTAAAATGTAAACACAGTTTTTTTTTAGAGATACAGTACGGTAACAGGCCCTTCTGGCCCAATGAGCCCATGCCTCCCAATTACACCCATGGAACTAATTAACCTACTAACCTGTTTGTCTTTGGAATGTGGGAGGAAAGCCATGTAATCATGAGGAGGACGTACAAACTCCCTACGGACAGTGGTGGGAAATGAACCTTGGTCACTGGCGCGGATAGGTGTTATGCTAACCACTATGCTATCGTGTCGCCCCACAGTCTTCATGGTACTTATTAGTACTGTCCAAATATTTCAAGAATCTATTTCTGCACATCTTAGTTGAGCGAATTTTACTGTGCCGAGAAAAGGTCAAGGAGAACTCCAAACAGCACAATATTAAATTACCTTCACAAACATCCTGAAGTCCACCTTGTTTTTTATTCACTATTCTTCTGGACTGTGTCTACCTGTGAGGGCACAATTTGTTGGGTATGGGAACTGCAGTAAAAAGCAAATTTTAAAGTTCCGTTCAGTAATTAAGAGTACATACCCACTCTTGAACAAAAAAAGTGTCCACGGGAAAGAGCAAATCCACTTTCTTCTACTGAAAGTTTTACTCTCAAAATATCAATATGACAGCTGCTTTATGGGAGTGCCTGTCAGTGTAAGTGATGCTTGCAATAGCCTTGAGAATCTGAAAACAGATTGAGTGAGGGAAGGTCAATAGCTTCAAGAGGTCTGTCAAGATAATTTCAGCCAGAAATGTAGTATATCAAGACATGGGTTATACATATAGACTCTTGTGTCTCTTCCTCTCCTGATTTGGTTGAGGCTACAGGCTAAGTTATTGTAAAGCAGCACACCTTGAACTTCATAGACATACCCTTAGTCTAGCCATAAACATGAATTTACTCCTTCGAAAAGGAGTTGTTGTTTGTTCATTTGTTGTACTGCCATATTTGATTTTCACTGAGATGATGTAGATTACATTGACTTCAGTAAGTCCTTTTACAAAGGCCCACATTGGAGATTGATCTAATAGGTTTCAGTCAATAGGGTCCAAGGTTAAGTTTGCAGATAGCATTAAAAATGGTGGAGTTGTTGAGAGGGATGAAATTTGCCATAGGCTACAGAATGCTTTTGATCAGTTTGTAGCATGGGGAGAATAATGCAAGGTAGAAATTAAACATGAGAACTCTGAGGTAATCTGGAGTATAAAAAGATGCTGTCAATCCACTCTATCTGTGCCTCTTATCCAAGATCTCTTTGTTCCTAAACAATGCTAAAACTCCTGCCATTAACCTTGAAGTCTTCCTCCAAGTTTTACCTTACAAAGTGTATCACTACACGCTTTTCTGGATTGAACTTGATTTGCCATTTCTCTGCCCTGCTCTGCATCCTACCAATGTCCCGTTATAACCTACAACATCCTTCTACACTATTTACACCACCACCAACCTTTGTGTCATCGGCAAACTAACTAACCTACCCATCCATTCCACATCAAAATCATTTATAAAAATCACAGATAACAAGGGTCTCAGAACGTATCCCTGTAGAACAGTACTAGGCATAGGATTCATTTACTACACCTCTCTGCCTTCAGTGAGCAAGCCAATTCTCAATCCAGGCAGCCAAGTTTCCCTGAATCGCTGGACATATATTTGTTTGATCATTATGTCATATGACATGGGTAATCATGGTCTTTTCATGGCCATGATTGTTCTTTGCAAATATTTCTACAGAAGTGATTTATCATTGCCTTCTTCTGGACAGTGTCTTTACGTGATGAGTGACCCCAACCATTAGCAATACTCATCAGAGATTATATGCCTGGAATCAGTGATTGCATAACGAGGACTTCTGATATGCACTAGCTGCTCATTCAACCATTTACTACCTGCACCCCTGGTTTTATGTGACCCCGGTCGGGGGGCTAAGCAGATACTACACCTTGCTCAAGGGTAGCCTGCAGGTTAATGAAGGGAAGGAGTGCCTTACACCTCCTTTGTTAGAGATGTACTTCCACCCCACCACTCAGAAGACATAGTTTAGGAGGGCAAATAAAGATAGGACATGCACAATAAATTTTAGGGCCTTAGGGAATAATGAAGAGCAAAAGAACATAAATATACAAAGCCAAGGATCACAGAAGGGTGACATAGGGATGACATCGTGAAGAATGAATGAAGGATACCAACATTTATTAATTAGGGCTTAGCATATGAGTGCAATGAGGTCATGGCGCAATCTTATAAAACATTCGTTATCCCACAGCAGTTTTGGTCACCACTTTATCATAGACTTGTGATTGCACTGTAGAAAGTGTAGAGGAGATGGAGCATTTCAGTTATGGCCAAAAAATACAGGAGAGAATGGATAGGCCAGGCTTGTTTTCCTTGGAGTGGAGACTTGATAGAGGTATGCAAGATGATGAAAGGTATTGACAGGAAATGCTTCCCCAAGGCAGAGGTGTCTAAACCCAGATAACATACTTTCAGTATGGGGTTAGAAGTTTAGATACAAAGTAAGTTAACAGTAAGGGTATCTGACCAAGAATTTTTTGACCGAGAGTGTAGTTGGAATCTGGCACCACTGTCTGAGAGCATGGTAGAGACAGGTGACCTTAAATCATTTAAGAAATATCTAATGGTGCACGTAAGTTGTCAATGGACCAGATGCTGCCAAATAGGATTAGTATACAGTAGTTAATTGATAATACGAATGGACACAGCAGACAGAAATGTCTGATTCTGTATTAGTGTGACATCAGGCAAACAGAATTGTAGAATCTAAGTCTGTTTTGCTTCTCAGCCATTATCATTTCAGCTTTCCTGTCCTCCTGAAGGAGGCAACGATCATTTGCAGGGAATGTAATTCGTTAAACACGAGAATATGAATGTGTAATTTGTTGATCGTCTGCCTGATCCCACACATTGTGTATATTTCCAAGCTATATCATGGCTTTTAGCTCTTCTCCTCTCCTTCTTGAAGTCATTGAGATCAGAAATTAATATTTTTAATAATGGGCAAAAAAAACTTATATCCTTATTTTTATGTTTCATCATTTAAAATCTTTACACTTGCTGACTTTACATTGGCAAATTAATTTTCAATCCAATTTTCTCCTATAAATGTGTCACAGTCTTGTACACACGATACTGTATCAATTTCCAAACATTCTGGCTCAGTTATTTTGTTCTTATTGCTGATATTCACACACCCAAAGAGTCAAACTATTATCTGTTACCTATCTGACCGCCCAATGCTGAAAACATGTTTTTGTTTTAAATGTTAGATAGTGTATGTTTTGTAATATTCTCATCTATTTGTATCAACTAACATTCATCTAGAATTCTAATACTGTTCCTCAGCTCTTTTTGATGCAAAAATCCCTCTTCTGGCTGTCACAAATCCTTTCCTACATCTAAGGAACAGCATAAATCCCAGCTTTTCTGTTTTTCTTCTTTTCACTCAGCATTCATTTACATGTGCCAACAAATCTCAATGCATTCAATTGAACCAAATGTTTGTTTATACTTTTTGTAAGGTTATCTATTACTTTCCCTAAACCTCCCAAACTTTTTCTGAATACCGATGTGAGATAGACATTTGGGCATATTACACATACGTTTGCCTTTCAGGGTTTTGCTACACCTTAACTATTGATTACAAAGTTGTTGATAGTTAAATGATGTAAAATCATTTTCAAATTATGTGCATGTAAAACTTTAGAAATGTTAAATAATGTTGCGATTTAAAATTCTGTGGGGTTTGGAAAGAATGTTGATAACAGAGGACATTAAATAGTCAGATACTGCTTTAGGCGCAAATACAGCAAATGTCTTGCGAATTGTTAATTTATTAAACAAACAAAAATTTGGCTTGTTCTCTTCAGCATATACACTGTTATAATGACCAAAAATGATCAAGGAAATTGTTATTGTGGATTATTTTGCCTTTGTGGCAAATGGAAATTGTCAGGAATTTTTAACATTGCACATTTAAGATTAGTCCGAGAGCCTCAGAACTCACTGATGTTGTGTATTTAATATTTCAATACTATTATAAATATATTGTTTGATTAAGCATTCTGATTCATTTAAATAATTCATTACGGGTTATATGTAAAAATACGTGAATGGCAAATGTCATTGAGCCACCACATCATATGTGTGCACCTCACTTAAAGTAAAAATGAAACTAAGGCGTGCATCTCTGAGGATCCCTTTTTTTTATTTCAATTAGTTTTATGTTTTGGAGGTACAAAATATAATAGTGGTGATGAGGAAGTTTTAACAGAACCCCAGGTAAGTACCTACCTGTTAAAGCACTGCAAGAAACAGTTGAGTAAAAATAAAATGTGCAGTGCGTGGTTTGAGCAGGAAAGGAAAGGTGATCAAGTTAAAGAAAGACAGAAAGCAAAGAAATTCATGGGTTCATAAACAGTGAGTACCGGATGATAATAATAATAAACACAAAAAAGCATAAATGGCTAGTTACTTTGGAAATATCAACATGTTTGATTGCATAAGAGTTAACTGGAATATGTGAAATGAGCGAATTGAGCTGTAGTTTAAAGGAAATTCAATAGCCAATGAGTAGCGAGTGCCAGTCGTGCTGAGTGCATCGGGTGGAGGTTCATACAGTCTTCTGCGATGTTTAACTGCTGCAACCAAACCAGGCAAAATGAGTTTTGCTGTTATCGTGAAAGTAATGCAGAAAAATTTAGAACTGAAACCATTGTTGATTGCCTCATAAGTGGAATCAAAATGAAGGGGAATCCAGTTCAGTGTATGTGGCTGAATTGAAGCAGGTGTATGAGCATTGATAGTTTGGTAATGGGCTTAAAGATGCACTGAGAGATCATTTAGTTTGTGGTATCTCAGAAGAAAGCATTCAAAAAACCTCCTAACTGAAGCACAATTTACATTTAAAACAATAGCTGAAATTGTTGTGTTAATGGAAACAATAGACAGAGACACAGTTGAGTTACAGTCAGGAATGCAAGTGAACAAAATTGCAATATCTGAACGGAAATTGGCCTGGCTGAACAAATTGTGTTATCGTTGTGACAGGACCTCACATGCACCAGACCAATGCAGGTTTAAAGGTGAAATCTGCAGGAAATGCAACAAAGTAGAACACATGCAAAGTGCATGTTGGGCAGACAAAAATAAATAGATTGCCCAGGGAAAAGCAAAAAATAAGAAGTTAATTTGCAATTTTAAAAAGAGAACTAATCTGCATGCTGTTGATGAAAAATCTGTTAATGGTAAGAGTGATGGAGGACTACGTAGCCTTGAGATTTACAATGTGAACACTATTAACAGACAAGCAATATAGCTTACATCCAAAGAGCATGGCAAGTTAATTAAAATGGAATTGGACACTGGCTCAGGTGTTTCAGTCATTCCACAGAATGAGTTTGAACGACATTTCAAACGACATACTAAATTAAAGCCTGCAAATATCTAATTAAGAACTTATACTAGAGAAAAGATTACTCTTGTGGAAATGGCATTCATAACAGTGAAATACAACAACGGGCTTGTACTGCATCTGGTAAAAACAGGAGGGCCCGCTTTGAAGGAGGGTGAGTGGCTGACACAACCACAACTAGATTGGAGATCCATCCACCATTCACATACCACACCCCTGCAAAAGAGTCAACTCAATGCAAATTAGAACTGAAAGCAAGGTAGAAGGTACAAGTACCTCAGGACGTGCACCACCAGGTTCAAGAACAGTTAATACCCTCAACCATCAGGCTCTTGAACAAAACACCACATTCATTTTATTTCTGGTGTTCCCACAACTAATAATCTCATTTTAAGGACTGTTTATCTTGTTATTTCATGCTCTTGTTACTTATTGCTATTTACTTATATTTGCATTCACACAGTTTGTTGTTCATTGATCCTGTTTACAGTTACTGTTCTATAGAAAAAAGAATCTCAGGGTTATATGTGATGACATGTACAGTATGTCCTGTGATAATGCATTTTATTTTGAACTTTGAAGACAGGTATTGGATGATGCCACTGCAGTGTTCAAAGATGGCATAGGAAAACTAAAAACATATCAAGGGTTATATAGTGTTAAATTAAAGTGCCAGACCCAAGTTTTGCAAAGCCCATCCAGTTCCTTATGCCATCCATGCTAAAGTAACCAGTGATCAAGACACATAGAAGCTAAAGGAATTCTTTCCATGGTTGAGCAAAACTCATTGGCAATACCAATGGTTCCAGTAGCCTAGAAACTTGGCTTTGTCAGGTTCTGTGATGATTTTTAATGTCACCATCAACTGAAAGTAGACCAATACCCTCTGCCCAGAATAGAGGATATCTTTGCAAAGCTATCTGGAGTGGACTTAGCTGAGACTTACCTATGGATGGAGATGGAAGAGGAGTCCAAAGTGTTTCTCACCTTAAACACTCAAAAAGGGCTTTATCACTATAAAATATTTACTTTTGGAATAGCACTTGCCCCTGCACACTGGAGGAAAGCTATAGATCAGGTGCTGCTAGGCTGTCCAGGCACTCAGTATTACTTGGATGACAAGGACCATCTCCAAAGTCTCAAGACACCATTAAAAAGATTAGAAAATTATGGGCTCAGAAAATGATGCAACATGTGTGAATTCTGTAAACCAAACATCACTTACTGCACTCACATCATTGGTACACAAAGGTTACACAAGTATGCTGAGAAAATTGAAGCAGTGATGGATGCCCCAAAGCTAAAGGACGTGTCACAGTTGTGGTCCCTTTTAGGATTTGTCAATTACTTTACCAGGCTCCAGCCAAACCTGGCTACTGAAGTCCACCCCTTGAACTCATTACTACAGATTGGGAAGAAGTGGCAATGGACGAAGCAGTGTGAGGTGGGTTTCAAAAGGACACAGGATATGGTGAGGTCAGATACTGTACACACACATTATGATCCATATTGTCCATTGAAGCTTGTTTGTGACGTCTCACCTTATATTATAGGTGCAGTCAAGTCACACGTTATGAGTCATAGAAATAAAGGTCATAGCCTTTGCATCATAAGAAATATTACACACAAATTGACAGAGAGGCTTTGAGTTTTGGGGAGAAAATAATTTCAACCAGTACTCGTATGGGAGAGAATTCACCCTCATTGCTGATTATCAACCTCTAGTGTCAGTTTTCAACGTACAGAAAGGTGTTCCACTAACAGCAGTAGCACAAATGGGCTCTGTTTCTTGGAGGACACATTTACAAGATTAAATTCAAGAGGACAGCTAATCATGGAAATGCTGATGGTTTGTCCCATTTACCTTGGAAAAGGAAATACATGAAAAAATTATAAAAAAATACACTTCTCTGGATGTATTCTCCCTAATGCAAATCAAAGGTTGTCCTCTTACAACAGAGATTATCCAAAGAGAAACCACAAAAAAATACCCACACTGTTTCAGGACAACATGGCAACTCAAAATGGCTGGAGTGTTCAGCAGAAATTCCAGTACCCCTATTTTTACCAGTGCTGGAATGAACTTGCCCTTGACAGAAGTGACCTTATGTGGGGATTGAGAGTTATTGTACCATTCGTGTTGAAAGCTAAAGTGTTGGAGGAGCTACATGCCAGTCATCTAGACATAGTCAAAATGAAAGCATTGGCTCAAAGCTTTGTCTGGTAGCCTGGTATCGATCAGCAGATCGTGCAACTTGTCATGCACTGCTCAGGATGCCAACACGTCCAGAAGAAACGTATTCAGAACCACTTCCTGCAGTCCTAGAGTCAACCCCTACAATCACAACAGGGGAAGCCTTAGAACCTGAGATTTTTTTCACAGCCAAGCAGAGAGATCTCCCTAGTCTTGTTAGCCCACAAGAAAAAGAAATCCTCCACAGTCACTAAATCTTTGGACCTGAATGGGACAATTTATGCTTTGGTTGTCTATATCGTAGTTGTGTCATATGTGTGTGTGTGTTTGTGTGTGTGTGTGTGTGTGTGTGTGTGTGTGTGTGTGAGAGAGAGAGAATTTATTTATTTATTTATTTATACTTGCGGGCTTTACTTAAAGTAACACCAAAACTAAGACACACATCTCTTAGGCTCCCTTGATTTTATTTCAATTAACTTTGTGCTTTGGTGTTACAAAACATAACAATTGGCATAGCTTCATCATGACATACCTGGCATTTTCCTTTGTCTATGCCATTCATGCAACTACGGTAATATTAAGCCCAAAAGAAACATCCAAAAACCTTGTGCCAATGCTCAGCGGAATACAAGAATGGCACATTTTGTCCTTTCACCGTGCAGCTAAATTTATCCAGTTTGACATGTTGCTTGGAAGTGGAGGAATAGAGTCTCCCAGGGTGTCACAGAGGCATATGTATGGCACAGAAGCTTTTGAATGAACCACTATTGATATATGTACAGAGAAGGGAGTTCCATTCCAAAGGTTTCCTCCTGATTTATCACACACTCTATTCTGTATTGGGTAGGGCTGACATGACTGCTAGGACAGATCAGAGGATAGACTGAGTAGGATACCTTCAGTGATTTGTTGACTTTGTAGCAATACCTTATCCCCTCCTACATATCCCACTCGCTGACATAAAAACAGAAGCTTTACACTCAGCAGAATCTTGCCTGAAATTCCATGTGTGAAGTAGCACAAACCACTGAATGGTTCATTTTTATTGCAATCAAAACAAGTTTTCTTACAACTTGCATACGTGAAATAGATATCAATGAACTTTTAACGACTATATATGGATTAGTCTTGAGAAGATGTCAATGCATCACTGTAGTCCTTGTCTCCTTCATATTTAGCTCTTCCAACACACTTCTGTCTGAACTTTCTCACTCACTGTGAGTGAGTTAATTCAAAACTCTGCTAACTCACATCAAGACCTGGTCACCCATCATCCCAGTAACATTGGCTCTCAGCTAAGGATCATTGTAAAGTTCTTCCACAATCAGAATCAGAATCAGGTTTATTATTGTCGGCATGTGGCATGAAATTTGTTAACTACGTAGCAGCAGTTCAATGCAATACATAATATAGAAGAGATTTTTAATAAATAAATAAATAAATAAATAGATAGATAGATAAATAAATTGCAGTATACATATATTGAATAGATTAAAAAACGTGCAAAAAACAGAAATACTGTATATGTTAAAAAGTGAGGTAGTGTCCAAGGGTTCAATGTCCATTTAGGAATCAGATGGCAGAGGGGAAGAAGCTGTTCCTGAATCACTGAGTATGTGCCTTCAGGCTTCGGTACCTCCTACCTGATGGTAACAGTTAGAAAAGGGCATGCCCTGGGTGCTGGAAGTCCTTAAAAATGGATGCTGCCTTTCTGAGCCACTGTTCCCTAAAGATATCCTGGATACTTTGTAGGTTAGTTCCCAAGATGGAGGTGACTAGATTTACAACCCTCTGCAGCTTCTTTCAGTCCTGTGCATTAGCCCCTCCATACCAGACAGTGATTGCAGCCTGTCAGAATGCTCTCCACGGTACGTCTATAGGAGTTTTTGAGTGTATTTCTTGACATGCCAAATCTCTTCAAACTCCTAATAAAGTATAGCCGCTGTCTTGCCTTCTTTATAACTATATCGATATGTTGGGACCAGGTTAGATCCTCAGCGATCTTGACACCCAAAAGCTTGAAGCTGCTCACTCTCCTTCCTCCTTTAACCAGCTCCAGCAGCTTCATTTGTTTCAACACACTTTTCCACATCTGTCTGTATTCTCATGTCTCAATGCTTTGCTTGGCATCAGCTTTATTGTTTGATAACACCATGATGTGCGTTAGTCTTACAAAGGTATAGAGAGGTTATTGTGGGAGTGTCACTCAAGCTTGTTGGAATGACTTGGATTGACGTGCTATGCCATTTCAGAGTACAATCAGGATTCAAACAGTTTGCTATGTGTCTAGAATCCCATGCTGGGTAAAGATGGCAGATTTCCTTCCTTAAAGGATGGCTAGTGAGCCAGTTGAATTTCTGTAATAATCCAGTAATTTCATGTATTTAATAAACTATGCTTACATTTGTCAAGTGCATGGTAGAATGTCGAGATCATTACGGACTGTGAATCCAGTAGCTTATCAATGATATACAATTTTCCATTGATTTTCTGTACAGGCAGTATCAGGCCTATTTCTTTGGGAGATTGGTGTACTGTGCTCTGCTTAGCAGGACATCCCCCAATATTTACCATTATTTATTCTTGCAGTTTTAAGTCTTTGATATTTTTGTTGAAAGCATCAGTTAATAATGATCCAATGAGAGGTGCTAACAATTGAGCTGGAGCATCTCCTTAAATAATCAGCTTGAAGGACTTTGAAATAATCAGCACAGAGTGAGAAGGAAATGTAAATCAGAGCAGCTGAACTGAATGTCAATTCACTTGCAGGAATGACAAATTGAGGGAAAGTTGAGATTAAATAAGAGAAAAATAAATAGACAGAAAAAGTTAAATAAATTTGCATTATTATAATCTCCGAATCTAATTAATGCATGAAGAAATGAAAGTCCATTATCAGAAAAGTGTATTTTCATTGCAGCCAGTTTGATTGTCTGTAATAAGTACACATCGTGCTATTAGAAGGGTACTTCGGCCTGAATTGACAAGACTCGCCTATCTGTGAGGTTCACTTCATGTTTACTGTGCAAATACAGTAATTTTACACCATGTAATCTCGTTCAAAGGGAGCCAGATGTTGAGATGTAGTGGTTGCAAAGAGAATGGCAAATCTACCTCTCTGTGTAACCTTACCTCTGCTTGGTTTGATGTTGCTGTGTCTTTATTCCAGGTAGAATTGTGAGTCTCTTTAGCCTCAGTATAATTTTGACAGCAAATATTGATGAATATGCTAAATTTCATGTGCTCTTTTCTATGAACATAAATATTACTTAGCAGTGCCAGAAAAATGCTATGGACAATTTACTTTTCACTAATTAATTCGATGAAAATCTGTATTTGAAAAACTGGAGATCGTACATTGTAATTAGATAAAAAATAACAAGCTCAGAAGGCCATATATCAACAACAAATGAGGTCAAAATGTCAAGATTAAGAGTACCCATGCAGCCAATTAAATATCTAAAGTGATATAGTGTACGGAAGAGAGCCACAATTAATAAATTGCTTGAAAAGCGTATCAAAGAGGAAAGAAGAGTATAACAAAGGTGTACCAATTAAGGAACACACATCAAAGTTGCTGGTGAACGCAACAGGCCAAGCAGCATCTGTAGGAAGAGGTGCAGTCGACGTTTCAGGCCGAGACCCTTCATCAGGACTAACTGAAGGAAGAGTGAGTAAGGGATTTGAAAGTTGGAGGGGTAGAGGGAGATCCAAAATGATAGGAGAAGACAGGAGGGGGAGGGATAGAGCCAAGAGCTGGACAGGTGATAGGCAAAAGGGGATACGAGAGGATCATGGGACAGGAGGTCCGGGAAGAAAGACAAGGGGGGGGGACCCAGAGGATGGGCAAGAGGTATATTCAGAGGGACAGAGGGAGAAAAAGGAGAGTGAGAGAAAGAATGTGTGTATAAAAATAAGTAACAGATGGGGTACGAGAGGGAGGTGGGGCATTAGCGGAAGTTAGAGAAGTCGATGTTCATGCCATCAGGTTGGAGGCTACCCAGACGGAATATAAGGTGTTGTTCCTCCAACCTGAGTGTGGCTTCATCTTTACAGTAGAGGAGGCCGTGGATAGACATGTCAGAATGGGAATGGGATGTGGAATTAAAATGTGTGGCCACTGGGAGATCCTGCTTTCTCTGGCGGACAGAGCGTAGATGTTCAGCAAAGCGGTCTCCCAGTCTTTCTCTCATTCTCCTTTTTCTCCCTCTGTCCCTCTGAATATACCTCTTGCCCATCCTCTGGGTCCACCCCCCCTTGTCTTTCTTCCCGGACCTCCTGTCCCATGATCCTCTCGTATCCCCTTTTGCCTATCACCTGTCCAGCTCTTGGCTCTATCCCTCCCCCTCCTGTCTTCTCCTATCATTTTGGATCTCTCCCTCCCCCTCCAACTTTCAAATCCCTTAATCACTCTTCCTTCAGTTAGTCCTGACGAAGGGTCTCGGCCTGAAACGTCGACTGCACCTCTTCCTACAGATGCCGCTTGGCCTGCTGCGTTCACCAGCAACTTTGATGTATGTTGCTTTATGTTCCACCATCAGGCATCAATGCAGCAACCATCCCCAGCATGGCAGCCCCGGCCATACCTGCACTCTTGAGAGTCTAGTTCACTGAATCCCCTAGGAGTTCACAAAAATCACCAGATAATTTAGTCAGCTCAAAAGTACATCCTTAAAAGATGAATTATAGGCTGCAGACTGTAGTGATGATAGTTCAGAAGAAATATATCTGGAAGATGAAGAGAATCTAGTAGTTTTGTGAGCAATCTGCAACATGTCACCATTGGTTGCTGGTGCCATCTCACCACTATGCAAATAGCCTAGTAAGCAGCTATGATCCTTGTCTCTGTGTATGCAGGGAGACATGGGCAGCACTATATCAATGCCTACATAAAATTCTATCAACAACATAGATAAAGCCATGCTATCATTTTCTCTCAAGCTCACGAACCCAGCATTGAATCTGTGAACTTGTTTGACCAGCAGACGTGAGTGGACCATAAGATCATAAGGCATATAGGGAGAATTGGGCAATTAGAATATAAAAGTATGGATGTATTGTTGACACTTTATAAAGCACTGGTGAGGCCTCACTTGTAGCATTGTGAGCAGGTTTGGGCCCCTTATCTTAGAAAGGATGTGCTGAAATTAAAGAGGATTCAAAGGAGGTTCATGAAAATGATTCCAGGATTGAATGGCTTGTCATACAGGCTCTGGGCCTGTACTCACTAGAATTCAGAAGAATGGTGAAAGGCCTTCATGGTGTGGATGTGGAGAAGATGATTCCTGTGGTGGGAGAGTCTAAGACCAGAGGACACAGCCTCAGAATAGAGGGGCATCCTTTTAGAATGGAGATGAGGAGGAATTTCTTTAGCCAGAGGGTTTTGAATCAATGGAATTCTTTGCCACAGACAGATGTGGAGGCCAAGTCTTTATGTACAATATATTTAAGGTAGAGGTTGATAGAATTTTGATTGGTCAGTGCATGAAGAGTGTCGGGGAGAAGGCATGAGACTGAAGCTGAGAGGAAAATTGGATCAGCCGTCATGAAATAATGGAGCAGACTCAATGGGCCAAATGGATTAATTCTGCGTCTATATCTTAAAGTCTTGTGGTCATTTGGCTCAATGTTTGCTTCACTATTCCTTCATGACTGATTTATTTTCCCTCTCAAACCCACTCTCCTGCCTTCTCCACATGACCTTAGATGCCCTTACCAATGAATCAACCTCCACTTTAAATACACCCATTGACTTGGCCTCCAGAACAGTGTGGCAATGAATTCCACAGATTCAGCACCCTCTGGCTAAAGAAATTCCTCCTCATCTCTGTTCTAAAGGGACATCATTCTATTCTGAGGCAGTACCCTCTGGTACTAGACGCTTCCACTATAGGAAACAACTACTCCATGTTAACTCTATCTCGGCCTTTCTATATGTGATAGGTTTCAAAGAGAAACCCTTCATTCTTCTAAATTCCAGTGAGTACAGGCCCAGAACCATGAAACACTCCTCATATGTTAACCATTTCATTCCCTGGATTAATCTCATGAACCTCTTCCGGATCTCTCCAATGCCACATTATCCACGTATCTAACAATGGACTCCAAGAGAAAGTACTGTACCTTGAGCTCTAAGACACAAAGAGATTTCCAGTAAGACTGAGTAAACATTTCATGGGCAATCTAAAAGTCTTGTTGCTAGGAATGTAATATTCAAAACAAAAAACATTGTCATCCTTGACTCAGGAGTATCTGGGAAGGCATGAAACACCATATGACCTGGTTGGAAGCTTCTTGAATCCAGAGGGAATGTACAGCATCCCTTACAAGTCATCTGCTGAGTTTTTAGATGTTGTGTAAAACTTTTTCAGCCACCTCAGAATACAAATTGGAGCAGGCCAAAGTAATCCTCCACCCAGGATAATGACCTACCAGGAGATGTTGCATTGCCTCAGTGACCTGCTTGAAAATCACAATTCCAATGCAACAGACTGAAACCCAGATGAGCTGGGCTTTCTGAGGATCAGCAATTTATCACAAAGTTATAGCCCAACAGGCAATTACATTCTTTATCAGGTTTATTCTGGGGTTAAATCGAATTTCACATGTTATGGTATGTGGTCAGCTAAGAACTAAATATACATGGCAAGTACTCAATTCTGAGTGTTTCACCTGAGCCTGTTATCTTTAACCAATGCATATTCTTAATTATGCTGAAACAAACTTCTTATATAAAACTCAGCTTTCTGATATTCTATTAGTTCAGAGGCAAAGCCAATGATTCTCAGCAATTGTGATGGATTGTGAATTGCTTCCAACAAACTCTTTGGAGTTTCAGGATTAATTTCTTGACACTGTGTGCCTACTGGGGTGCTTTGCTTAAAAGGAATATAATCTGAAAAGGGATACCATGCCAACAAGCACACTGATTCTCCAACCCACACTTCCTTTGAATAGATGCCCCACTGGGAGTGGAACACTGCTAAATCTCCACCCAGTTATTACTCTTTTACATTTCAATGCCACATTAGAACAAGTTTCAATAGCAACTTTAAAAGTATTCTTATAGTTTTTTCTGTCTTTAGCATATTCCAAAGCTCTTCACAGCCTGTGATTTAGTTGCGAGATGTTTTATAGTCAAACACAGCCAGTAATGGTTAGCAATATTTGTAGACTGAATTATGGATTTCTGTGGATTATCAGGCTATATTGGCAGTGAAGAAAACAAACTGCTAGAGGAGATTAGTGGGTTGAACAACATCTCTGGAGGGGAAACAACTGTGGACACCTCAGATCGAGACCCACCATCAGGGCTCTCATGTCAGGAGAAACTTTGTCCAGGAATCCTTCCAAAGGAATTATAATAACATACTTAACATTTTATTGTACTTCACAAAAAAATCATTCTAGTATCAATGCAAATCTTCCTTAAAATATTCCAAATTAGGGAAGTTTTATTATAAGAGTACAAGCTATTGAGACCACATCATGAGTACTGCATACAGCTTTTGTGTGCTCGCTTAAGGAAAATGCAATGTACAGGTTGCCCATAACTTACAAATACCCAACTTGTGGACAGCCTGTACACGTGCGACACGAACAAAATGGAGTTGCTGGTGCTGTCAAGCTGTGAGTAGCTTCTACCATGTCAGAATTCAGTTTCAGGCATATTGCTGAGTTAAATGCCCTAGTTTATCTATGTGTTGCCCTTGGTTGGCCTAAGCTTTTGTTTAATATATATTGCAGAGCAGACTTGCAAATTATTCTCATGAGTGGATCTATATTGTAACTGGAGAGAGTCTGAACTTGCCTTGGAGCCTCTGCAAATAACATTCACGGATTGATTCCAGGTTGTAAGGGAATTTTCTTACAAAGAAAGATTAAGCAGCTCAGGCCAAAATACTCAATGAAAGAAATTCAATATTATGCAAATATTTTATTCCTGAGGAAACTGATAGGTTGGAGTGTTGAAAGAATCATTCCATTGTGGAGGTCCTTGGACCTCTCCTCAGGGAATTGGGTCATGTCACAGGCTTCAAAATATGGAGAAACTGATTTTCTTGAAGAGTTATAAATCTTCGGAAGTCTCTACCCCAGAGAAGTGGAGTTATTAACTATTTTCAAAGCTAATAGAGATGTCTAAGATTATGAGATGCATAGATAACACCTACAGCCAGTGACTTTTTCCCAGGCTGGCAATGGCCAATACCAGAAGACATCTCTGATTAGAGAAAGTTTAGGGGAGATGTCAGACATAAGTTTTATATACAGTAGAAAATGGTGGGTGCTTGGAATGCACTGTCAGACATGATGGTTGAGGACTTTTAAAAGACTCTATGATAGGCCCACAAAAGTAAGACAAATGGAAGATTATGGGTTGTGTAGGAGGGAAGGGTTAGATTGACCGTGGAGGAAGTTTATATTTGGTTGGCACAACGTGGTGAGTGGAAAGCCTATTTTGTGTTGTACTGTTCTATGTTCTATGTTATGTTTAGATTGTTTGACTTCAGTGGAGTCAAGTGTTGTTAGGACTAAACAGGAAAGAGGATTTGATGCCAAGATCTGATCATCAATGATCTTGAAAGCTAGAGCAGGACCACAGACTGCTGTGGTATATTCATTTTGTATCTCTTGCATTCTTACATAAAATAGCTGATAGAAGATATGATTAGCATTAAAAATACTGAGTGGCTAATCCTTGGACTGTCTAAAAATTTTTGAACAACTCCCATTGCAAATATACAATCAGTGGCCACTTGATTAGGTACCTTCTGTACCTAATAAGATGGCCACTGAATGTATGTTCACGGTCTTCTGTTGTAGCCCATCCACTTCAAGATTTGATGTGCTGTGCATTCTGAGATGCTCTTCCGCATCTGTTGTAATTGTAATGTGTGGTTATCTGAGTTACTCAAAAACACAAGAGATTCTGCAGATGCTGAAAATCCAAAGCAAAAGCTGCAAAGCAACAAATCCAAAGCAACATACGCAAAAACTGCTTGAGGAACTCAGCAGGTCAGGCATGGAAGTAAATAAACAGGCAACATTTTGGGCCAAGTCCCTTATTCAGGACTGGAAAGGAAGGGTGAAGGCTGTCGCCTCCCTGTCAGCTTCAATCAATATGGCCACTTTCCTCTGATCTCTTTCATTAACAAGGCATTTTTGCGCACAGAACTGCCATCCACTGGGTGTTTCCTTTTTTTTCGCCCCATTCTCTGTAAACTCTAGAGATTGTTGTGTGTAAAAATCCCAGGAAATCAGCAGTTTCTGATAATTAAATCACCTCATCAGCACCAGCAAACATTCCACAGTCAAAGTCACTTCGGTCTCATTTCTTCCCCATTCTGATGTTTGGCCTGAACAACAACTGAACCTTTTGACTATGCCTTCATGCTGTTATGCACTGAGTTGCTGCCACATGATTGACGGATGAGATATTTGCATTAATGAGCAGGTGTACTAATAAAGTGCTGCTGATTGTACATGCATAGTTGTTGCTGAAGGTAAATGTGATTCTGGGCTGCGCGATTAGAAGTATTTTTTATATTAAATCAGAAGTGGACTTTGTTGAATTTGAAGTTTGTTCTGTAGGAAGCCCCAGAGACTCTTTGAACTGCATTGTTTCATTCCTTCATGATTTAGAAAAGAGCCATTGTATGTACCAATACAAAATAAATATACCTTTTTTTTAGGTCATTTGCTCAAAAATTGAGATCAAAGATGGGAATGAGACACCGGCCATGATATTTTTCTTCCACTAATGAGGCTTAAACACGTCTAATGGACAGTTGGTGAGCTGGAGGGTTTAAAAAATACGGTCTCCTTTGATGCTGCTTCTTCCTTGTGGTGTCCTGGTGTTAATCATGTGAGCAGGATCAGCGTACGCTCGTGTGATCCTCAACGATGCACGAAATTACTTGGGGTTGATGGTGTGGAAAAAATAAGGAAAATTTAAATAAGATTAAAGGAAGAGGAGATTGAGGAGCATTTATTATTGGGGACAGTTATACGGTCAACACCATCAACAACACGATAATGATAGAAGGTACTGCTTATTTCATGACTTTGGTTATTAGAGATCTGTATACACAAATGAAACAATATAGCATAAATACATTCTAAAGGAAAGCTGACATATTAGACTCCTTGTTTTTGTTGGATGGGGATAAATATCAGTTTATGGAATAACTCTTCTATGATTAAGCCTTTCTGCACCACTGGATGAGATGTGATTTGATTCAAGCAGCTGTCATCGTGTACCAAACTGATCAAATGAAATGAAGTTTTCTGAATTGCAGTGTTATCTGTTTTTTTGTTTTAAAAGATCTGTACATACTATTTGACATCTATGGAGTTTATTTTAGTGACACAGTGCCCCCAAAACTGCATATAGTTGAGTGCAATCAAAAGAAGAATAACGAGGGAATTCATGCATAGCACAGCTATATTGTATAATTTCAAAAGGTTGTATTTTCTCTATGTTTTGTGTGTGTTAGCATTGTCTTTCCCTGTACCCACAGGCTATTTGCTATAATGAAGTATTATTCAGAGATTCCCAAAACGGAGATGAGCAAATTAAGCATATTATACACCAATGGAAATGTATGTAACTGTAACTTTTGGGCAGCTGGACTGAATTGCTGAGGAGGGTCTTTGCTATTTATCAAAATGACTGGACTTAAATAAGAGAATTAAAAGTGTATATTCTGTGAATGTGTCAAATTTACCAATTAGCAAAGAAGAGTAAATACTTGGAGCAGGCTTATTAGCAGAATTCCTGTTGAGAGTGCAGAGGATCTGAGACTAGCTGTCCCAACATTAAGATGTTATTTGTTTATTGAAATGCAAATAGTAATTCATTAAAATAATGATGACTAGAAAGTCCAAGGACTAATTTGGGGTTCTGGTATCCCTTTGTTAATATCTCCAAACTTATGCAGATTGCTATTGAGCCAAACAGTAGCATCAGCGATTTATTGTACTCAAGGTACCCAAATGATTTCTGACTACTAGAGTTATCAACAGGCACTTTCACTGCTTTGGGAATAAGATTTGTTGTGCACTGTCACACTTATTTCTAATCACTTGCTTGAGCATCTATATCCATTCTCCGCAAGCACAGAAACAGGTCCTTTGACCCATCGAGTCTATGCCAACTACCAGGCATCCTTTGTTGTTTTTTTTTCAGAATCAGAATCAAAATCAGGTTTATTATCAATAACATATGAAATTGGTTGCTTTCTGGCAGTGATACAGTGCAAGACATAATGGATTACTTTTAAATTGCAGCAAAAATAAAATAAATAAATAGTGAAGAAGAGGAATAGTGCAGTAGTGTACATGAGTTCACGGACTGTTCAGAAATTTGATGTTCCTAAAGCATTGATTATGTGCCTTCAGGCTTCTATATTTCCTCCCTGATGGTAGTAATGACAAGAGGGCATGTCCTGGAGAGTAAGGGTTCTTAATGATGGATCCTGCCTACTTGAGGCACCGCCATTTGAAGATATCCAAGATACATGTGATCAGCTTGCTGAGTCGACAGTCCCCTGTCGCCTGTTTCAATCCTGTGTATTTAGGGTCTCCATACCAGGCGGTAATGCAAGCAGTCTGAAGGCACTCCACGGTACATTTACAGAAATTTGCTAGAGTCTTTGGTGACATAGCAAATCTCCTCAAACTCCTACTGAAGTATAGCCGCTGGCATGCGTTCTTTTTGTATTCATTAGTATTTTCTGGCCTGCTCATCACATTCCAGTGTGCCCGACTCTACAACATCACCAAGACTGCACAACATTAACAATACATTATTGAGACACATCCCTGTCAAATCGTTGGCTGCATCATTTCACCCTATTACACACATTATATTGTTTGACAGATACTGCCTGTTTCTCCCCCACCTTCTCTATTACTTGGACTAAATTTCTTTCTTTCCCAGTTCTGATGGAGCAGTTTTGTGGGGCTGAATAACTAACACTGCACCAAATTTATGTATTTCATTGGTGATGCCTATAGTTTTCTGTCCATCAGGCCTTACTTTCCAGATAATCAGGAGTAAACAAGTTGAACACACTAGTCACAGTGGGAGCTTCCACAGTCTCCTGTTCTCACAAATCAGGGTGAATTCTTATGCTTTGGAGCTCAAGAATCTTCAAAAAGGCTGATAAGTCCCATAGTACATGAACGGTTGAAGACTCTTTAATTTCTTAGAAGCATGACCTTATGATAGATTGCAGAATCCAGAGTTATCATCTTTCAAAAAGCTTCCAGATGTTGTCAATCTTATTCAGACCTTGTGTCAACCTTCACTGGATGTTTTCCCTGCCCTCCAGTCTCTTCAATAAAGGCCAGGCATTTTATCATTTGGTTTCAGCAGACCTCCAATACTGCTTCATTAAACAAACCACTTGATTTTGTTGCAAACAACAGGAATTCTGCAGATGCTGGAAATTCAAGCAACACACATCAAAGTTGCTGGTGAATGCAGCAGGCCAGCAGCA
The DNA here is from genome assembly GCF_963921235.1 of Mobula hypostoma. Taxonomy (NCBI): domain Eukaryota; kingdom Metazoa; phylum Chordata; class Chondrichthyes; order Myliobatiformes; family Myliobatidae; genus Mobula; species Mobula hypostoma. Next base: position 190,137,193 of record NC_086098.1, read on the forward strand.
TCTGTAGGAAAAGGTGCAGTCGACGTTTCAGGCCGAGACCCTTCGTCAGGACGAAGGCCTACCTGGCCTGCTGCGTTCACCAGCAACTTTGATGTGTGTCACTTGATTTTGTTTTTACCTTGAGGCTGTTCAGGCTGCAGATTTCTTGACAGGATCATTTCAAGGGCTGCTATACGGACCCTGCCACCTTACTCGTTGTAGCTTCTTAACACTTCACTTTTTGTCAGGTGTTTTGTGTGAAGATGTAAATGAGAATCATGTATCAGGCAAATCCATATGTCAGTGAGAAGCGGGAGGCACTTGAGGAACTACACTGTTTGAGTCGGCCACAACGGTCCCACACTACTTAATTTGCAGTGAACTGTTTACAACAGTTTTTAAGCTATGTTTAACAAATGATGCCTAGCAGGATGTATAATTAACATTGACAAAGTATAAAGTGCATTGAACCGTGCTGTATGATGTTAGTAACAAATTTGTTAATACATTGTCAGCACATTGCTTATATTTTTATCTTATCTTATTAAAAGAGAGATATTTTACAAAATGTATTGTGTTTTTCATCAATATCACACTTGATTTATTCCAACTGCTGAACTGGAGTAAATTTATTCTACTTATTGATTCTTAAGTTTTACTGCAGTCAATATATCTAGTAACACTCAAACTTCAAGAGATTTTTTTAGGAAGACCTGGCGTGTTAGGCATCCTTTGTGGATAGAAAGAGGGTTAAGTTAGTGCTGATAAAATTGGACCTCTGTACTCCAATGATTGAACTAATATTACATTTAAAAAGGAGCAATAGAACAGTAGGAAGAAGAATAGGAATAGGGAATAAGAATAGCAAGATTAGGGCTGTCGGCCAAGCCTGCTCCACAACTGAAGAAGAACAAAACTGATCCAATATTGGTCCCTCAACAAATTTCCTGCTCTCTACCAATACTTTTTGACTCCCTTACAGATCAGATGTATTCTGATATTGTGGTCTTGAAGGTAGTCACAGAAGAAATCTTTTATCTCAAGATAGAGTCATAAAATATATTCAAGGCAGGGATATATTCTTTGACTGTCTCTAGATTAAGCATTTCTTCTGCACCTCCATCTGAAAGTGGTAAAAGTTTATTCTGAGATGATCATCCCTATCCTCTACACCTCGTTCTTTCTAGGTCACCTCACCAGAGGAAACATCCTCCTATATATGTGTGTGTATATATATATGTGTGTGTGTGTGTGTGTGTGTGTGTGTGTGTGTGTGTTTGTGTGTGGAAAATGAGAAAAATGAGGTAGTGTTCATGGTTCAAAGTCCATTCATTCTTCTATATGCCAATATTTATGGTTTCTTCCTGCTAAACCTTCTTTCATCGGTCAATCTAATGAACAAATCCCTCTGCTGCTTCTAATTAAAGCATGTCCTTCTATAATAAAGAGTCTAATGCTATTTGCAGTATTCTACTTGCGGCCTCACTCTGTAAAGTTGCAACACAACTTTCCTCCTATATACCGCATGTCACTTACAATAAAGGACAATATCCCAATAGCTTTGCTAATTACTTGCAGTAACAGCAAGCTAAGTTCTCACGTTTCATGTGTGAAGACTGAGAGACCAACACAATGACAGCTGCTACAACTACTGCCCCCTTTTCTTTCTTCCATGGCCTTCTATCCCCTTTGATCAGACTCCCCCTTCTCCAGCACTGAATTTCTTTCACCAATCAACTTCCCAGCTCTTTACTTCATCACTCCTCCTTCATGTTTCACTTATCACCTTTGTATCTCTCTCCCCTCCCCTCCACCTTTTAAATCTACTCCTCAGCTTTTTTCTTCCCGTCCTGCTGAAGGGTCTTGGCCCGAAATGTCGACTGTACTCTTTCCATAGATGCTGCCTGGCCTGCTGAGTTCCTCCAGCATTTTGTGTGTGTTGCTTGGATTTCCAGCTTCTGCAGATTTTCTCTTGTTTGTTTTTTTAGAGCTACTTCCTCAGTCCCGATCTCCACTGTATTGTGTGGAGATTGTGCATTGTGCCCGTGAGTGTGTGTCTTCCCTAGGTTCTCTAGTTTTCTTCCACATTTTGAAGGCAGAACAGTGGCATGGTTAGTGTTCCTGGTGCTTCTCAGCCTCAGTGATCTGGGATTGATTCTGTTTGTGTGAATTTGCATACTGCCCCTATGAAGTCGTGTGTTTCCTCTCCATCCTCAAGGTTCTCCTCACATCCCAAAGATATGGATTGGCATGTTAAATGGCCCCGATTGTAGGAGGGTGCTAGAACGTGGGAGAGTTGATGGGAACGTGGGGAAGGCTAGGTTACAAGGAAAGTTCACGAGGAAAATAGTCTCCTTCTAATTTGTAAGGAAATAAATAATAATAAAAAATCCAAAGATATGCAGGCTGAAATGTTAACAGGCCACTGCAAATTGCCTCTTTTTTGTGGGTGACTGTAGAAACCAGGGCAAATTGATAGGAATGTGGGGAGAAAAAGTGAAAGGGAAAATAAGTGGGTGAATGGAATGCTTTGTGCATGTCCATAGACTCAAGTGGTTGAAATAGCCTTTTCTCATGATGCAGAAATATAGGGTTCCTTTACACAGCAACTCATTCTGTTTAAATAATAACTTGTTGTACTTCTCACTGGGTAAAGACAATTTCCACATGGTATTCCATCTGCCACCAGCACACTCTCACTGTTAGCCTCTCCCTTATCTATGTTAATATGTGAGTCTAATCCTGTGCATTCTTCTTCTCTAGTAACCTTTTATATGGCATCATACTGAATGCCTTCTGGTTATACTCCATCCATTGGTTCACTCTTAGCCATCATGGGAAGACACGGTAGTGTAGCATCTAGCACGACACTATTACAGCTCTGGGCTTCAGAGTTCAGAGTTCAATTCCAGCATCCTCTGTAAGGAGCTCCGTGGAAAGCGTGGGTTTCTCCCGGGTGTTCCATTTTCCTCCCTCATTCCAAAGACTCACCGGGTAGGTTAACTGGTCATTATCAATTGTCCCATGACTAGGTTAGGGGTAAAAAGGGGTTGCTGGTAGGTGTGGCTCAAAGAACTGGAGGGTCTATTCCAGGCTGTATCTCTAAATAAATAAATAAAATCATGTTTTTCATCATCAAAAAATTCTAGAAAATCTATCAAATACATTTTCCCTTTCATAAAACATGTTGATAATGCTAGATTGTCTTATTATTTTCTAAATGTCCTGCTATTATCTCTTTAATAGCCTTAATAAAAACAGACTTCCACAGCTGAGTGATTTTAATGATTAGTGGGCTCCAAGGAAATCAACTTAACTCCAAGCCACATCTGAAAGTCAATCATTTTGCTGATGAGAAATAATTTAATGTTTGTATGATACATAGTTTTATCTAGTAACTCCATATACTTTTGACTAATCCTAGATTTTTCATCCCTTCTGTGTCAATAAATAGCAGAAATTTCTTTCAACTAAATAATGAGAAAACCAAAATGATTGCCTTTATTCCATACTGAGTCTATTATTGTGCTAGCTTTTCTTTCCAGGATTGAGAAGTGCTTTAAACTGAAGCAGACTGTTAGCAAAGTTAGTGAACTATCTGAAGCTGAAATAAGTTTCCTACCTCATAATCAATCTAGCGGGAAGATTGCCTATTTCCACTTTCGTAATGTCACCCCACTCCTACCATGGCTAAACAGCTCCTAAAGGGACTCATAATCATAGATTCATAGAGTTACATAGCATGATCTATCCAGCCCATTCCTACCAAACTTCCCATCTAAGCTGAGTCTCATTTGCCTATGTTTGGCCTATATGCAGTAGCTCTAAATCTTTCCAAACGCTTCTGTGAGTATTTCTCTTTCTCTCTCTCTATCTCTATCTCTCTATCTCTTTCTCTATCTCTCTCTATCTCTTTATCTCTTTCTCTATCTCTCTCTATCTCTTTATCTTTCTATCTCTCTTTCTCTATCTCTATCTCTCTCTGCCTATATAACCATATAACAATTACAGCATGGAAACAGGCCATCTTGGCCTTTTAGTCCAAACTCTTACTCTCACCTACTCCCACCGACCCGCACTCAGTCCAAAACCCTCCATTCCTTTCCTGTCCATAGCCGTCCAGTTTAACTTTAAACAACAACATCGAACCTGCCTCAACCACTTCTGCAGGAAGCTCGTTCCACACAGCTATCACTCTCTGAGTAAAGACGTTCCCCCTCATGTTACCCCTAAACTTTTGCCCATTAACTCTCAATTCATGTCCTCTTGTTTGAATCTCCCCCACTCTTAATGGAAAAAGCCTATCCACATCAACTCTATCAATCCCCCTCATAATTTTAAATACCTCTATCAAGTCCCCCTCAACCTTCTACGTTCCAAAGAATGAAGTCCCAACTTGTTCAACCTTTCTCTGTAACTTAGGTGATGAAATCCAGGTAACATTCTAGTAAATCTTCTTTGTACTCTCTCTATTTTGTTGACATCTTTCCTATAATTCAGTGACCAAATTTGGGTACTTCTTCCTCTATTTCTCTCTGTCTCTATCTATCTCCCTATCTCTATCTATTTCTATCTCTCTCGATCTCTCCTTCTCTCTCTCTCTCCCTCTCTCTCTCTATCTGTCTCTATCTCTCTCTCTTCCCTCCTCCTCTTCCTCCCCTCCCTCACTTGCCCCTTTGGTCTGCTCAGAAATCCAGAACAGTATCCTTTCTGCCATAACTCTAGGACTTCAGTGCGGCATTCATTAGGAGCCTGAAGCTTAAAAGTAGAATACTAATTGGAATAGAATCCAAATGAATGAGTTAGTACAAGCAAGATCCTCGGCCTGAAATGTCGACTGCACCTCTTCCTAGAGATGCTGCCTGGCCTGCTGCGTTCACCAGCAACTTTGATGTGTGTTGCTTGAATTTTCAGCATCTGCAGAATTCCTGTTGTTTGAGTTAGTACAATATTGCCTTTGGGTGTGCAGTACAGAGCTCTCCTGACCAGCTGCTTTCAGTGTTATTCAATGCACAGCACACCCTCCCCAAAATCCACACCAACTTGGCCACACTGATTCTGCAATTCCCAAGAATTAATTTCTACCTGGCTGTATGTTTATGAAGTAAATGAGGAAGAAAATTTAAACCAACTCAAATGCCAGTGCAATGAAAACAAGAAATACAGGTTGCAATCAATAGGCCAGACAGCATCTATGGAATGATGAACATGTTTCAGGTTGAAAATCTCTTGTCAGAACTGAGCGTTTCCAGCATATTTTGTTTCTATTTCAGATTTCCAGCACCTCCAGATCTTTTATTTTCCATCAAAGGTTGCTGTGGCCTGCATGCCAATAGTCTGAGTCAAAAAAAAGCATTTGCTAGAAACAAAAGTTTGATTATATGGTGCTAAGTATTTTATAAAAGATTTCTAACCTGATTGCAAGCAATAAGTCAGTGCAGAATTAGTTGATTTTGTTAGCCGTTAAAATAAATTATAAAAGAGGTGATCATTTTCAGATTGTGTTATTTTAGGGTAAGTTTACAAAGGATTCAGGATGTGCATATGCATTGAAATTAGAAGATCTGAGCCAGTATTCAGTGCACCTAGTCTATTGTGCACATATTTATACTGCTTAGTTCTACACTACTGATGGATGATGATGGATTTAATGACTCCTCTTTGGCAAGATAACAAATTATGCATGATTCAAGTATAATACAAATATGTAACAAGGAAAATAGATCAGTGCCTATAATAACATCAAAACAGGAAAGCAATTAAGAGAGATCAGTACCTATAATAGCATCAAAACAGGAAAGCAATTAAGAGATCAGAGCAAGATAAGAGTATAATCATAATATAGACAAATACCTTTATCTATCCTGGAGGGAGAGATCAAAGCTTTATAATTATCATAACAGCAGAGTAAAAATCAATGATCAGATATATACCAGGATTTATTTCATAACGATTTATTCAAACCTGATGCATGAATTAATTATATTTGTGTTAATGAAAAATATTTCATGGCTAATGACAGCCAATGAGTCAACTGCAACCATTTCTCTCCTCCCTTAAGCACACCACTACTTTAAACCTTGGGGAGGATTTGAGTGGAAGATTCAAGCATCCACTTCTGATTAAATTTGGGAATAGGGCCATTATAAATTGTTAAATAACTTAGACATGTGGCTACTTTGCCCTCTTAGGGAGGAGCTTGAGGGAGAGCCTTATCACAGCTTCCTGTGCCACCAGGAAAGTATTCAAAAAGGGCTGCTGGCTTTCCCTATGAAGTATGGCTGCAGACTTCTTGAACTCTTCCACCACTCCAACAATACACATCAGAGAATTGTGGACAATTGTGACATTTAGCAAGACTGAGGTCAAAATGGAAGAAGATATGCTGTCTGCCAGCACATGAGCTGAGAGAGTTCATCACACGTGTGTGTCAGGAGAAGAAATGACATTGAACTTAGTTCCTTAGACCAGAGCATGTAAAACTAGAGGGGTAAGAAACTGATAATCTGGAACTGAAATGAATAATTTCTTTAGTCAGATGTTTATAGATCTTTGCATTTCTCTGCCCCTACTTTAAGGATAGTGAGTCACTGAGTCTGGTCAAAGCCGAAATTTTTGCATGCTTTGGTGTTCAAGAAGTGTGGGGGTCAGGAAGGAATGACATGGCTGAAGATCCGTCATGATCTTATTAAACTGTGGAGCAGGCTTGAGAGGCAAAGGACAAACTCAAAACCATAGGTAGATTCAAAATCAAGATTGCTTATTGTCATTTGTCACTACACAAGTGTAAAGGAAAACAAAATAATTGTTACTCCAGATATTATGTAGCATAAAAAACACAATAAGCATAGAGAACATAATATAAGAACACAAGAAATATAAACACATAAGATCAGTATATATACATAGATGGATTGTATTCACATGAAGTGATGCTAGGTACAGGAGTGTCTGTACATAATGTGACTCTGATAAGAAATGATAAATTAGTGGTGATGCGGAGTGTGGTGAGATGGGTTAATGGGTGGAGGTCTTGATCAGACTGATAGCTTGGGGGAAATGACTGTTTTTGAGTCTGGTGGTCCTGGCATGTGTGCTGCATAGCCCCTCTCATGATGGGAGTGGGGCAGATGCTCTACGAGCAGGGTGGCTGGGAGCCTTCATAGTACTGATGGCCATTTCTGGCACCTTTCTGTGTGAATGTCCATGACAATGGGTGGGGTGGTGTAGAACCCTCCTGTCCACCTTAGTGCATATACTCTCCATAAGACATATCATACAGACTCAAAGGCTTATCATTAACACTGAGGCATACCTTCATGAGATAGAATGCTGCTGTACATGCAGATGACTCACCACAATCTTTTCAAGTTAATTTAAGGAAGCACAATAAATGCTGACCTAAATAATAAATAAGTGTAATAAAAACTGGCAACCCAGTAGTGTGGCAGTTAGCATAATGTTTTATACTGCTAATCATCCCCCGGTCAATTCCCACCGCTGTCTGTAAGGAGTTTGTATATTCTCTCCGTGACAGTGTTGTTTTCCTCCTGGTATTCTGGTTTCCTCCCACATTCCAAAGATGTACCAGTTGGTAGGTTAATTGGTCATTGTAAATTATCCTGTGATTAGACTGGGGTTAAATAAGTGTGTGTTGCTGGGGTGGTGCAGTTCATTGGGCCAGAAGGGCCTGTTGCACACTGTAAAATAAATAAATAAATATTACCAAGATCGCATATATAATATTTTGTTTAAATTGTAAGACTTTTCCCTATAGACTCACTCATAAAGACTCATACCTGCTGCTTCTCAATTTTTTGGAAAGCATTCATTAAATGGTGCAAGAGCACCAAACCAAAATACAGCTCAGATTCAGGAATGTTGTGTTACATTATTTTAACTGGCTCCAATTAATGACCCATTGGCCTCTTGCAGCATCCCTGTACATGTTGATCGAAACTTCTTAACAACAATGCATGAAGTTTGTGATTAGCAATCATGCTTACAACTGCTGATGGAATGCTTTTTGGATGATTTAATAGATTAGTATTTGATTAGTACTGTTGACGTATATGAGCTGAAGGCTTAGCAATTTAATCACAGTAGTGTCCACTATTACTTTTTGCTCATTTTCCAAGTCTGCTTGTAAATGTGTCTATAATTAACTAAATCGTTCATATGTTTGAAAATCATTCATTAATAGGTTTTATAAATTATGAGTCAATCAAATCCCCATACTCTTCACAGATATTTCAACAATAGAAGTCCTATGGTTCACTACCATTTTGAAAAAATGCATTTCGACTTGACTGCATTGTTCGTATTTTGAAGTTAATTTTCACTACTCTGGATCGTTTACTCTAGGTTTTCCATTAGTCTTAGTTTTCATTAATTATCTGACCCAGAAAACATTTGCATATTGCCTTAGAAAAAGAAGTGATTTCAGTTGTGATCTTCACTAATCTAGTTACCACTTCAATTGAAGATTATAGATTTGTTATACATTGCATTGGCTTTGAATGAAAACAGTACAAGTACTCATTGGGGGATCTCAAAGTGAGACTTACACACTCTGGAAACAGAAACAACATTAAGAATATTAGAACTTGATGTTGAGAATAGTATGGGTAAAAACAGTTCCAGCAACCTGAGGTCAATCCTGGCCTCAGGTATTTTCTAAATAGAGTTTGCATGTACTTCCTGTGACCAGGTGAGACTGACCAGGTGCCTTGACTTCCTTCCACTTCTTAAGGATGTGCTGAATGGTAGGCTAATTGTAGTGGTGGATGATAAGCAAATCAGCGGGATTTAATGGGTAAATAAGGAAAAAAGGGCTACACAGAATAAAAGGAGGAATGGCTTTACTCTTGACTTGCTGGACTGAATCCCTTTCCTTCATCTGTTGTAAGGTAATATGAAAAACATTGTTACTAGCTTCTTCCTTAGATTTCTTACACAGTTGAGTAAGAAGTTGTCAGCATAGTCATCAGAAAGAATTTTCTACCTATATACCATGTTAGAGTTTTGTATTAATCTGTCATTAGGTTAATGATTATTAATCTAGAGGTTTGCAGTTTCAATTCCCATCTGGAGATTTGAGCGGATAATCCAGGCTGACCTTTCAAACAATACTTGGAGAATGCTGCACTTCTAAAGATGCAGTCTTTGAAAGAACTTTAATATGAAGTTCTTTTTGTTTTCTCAGAGAGATATAAAATGTCTCTTCGCACTATTTGAAGGAGTTCTCCCCAGTGTTTTGGTTAATATTTATCTCTCAACCAACGTTAATAAAATAAATGTTCTTGTCTTTATTGCTGTTTGTGCAGTCTTGTGTGCACATCTGTGAGTCACATAACCTGATAATACACAGTGACTATACTTTGTAAATGTTTTACAACAAACACATCTTTTCAAGTCCTGAGAATGATAAATTCAAACAATATATTATGTATGTTTAAATAAGACTACATAAATATAAATTGTTGTTTTTTTCTGTTGGCCCTTACCTTGAATATTTAAATTCTATTTACAAAATGTACAGTACAAAAGACCAAAGCATGCATAATCTTTTTTCGAATGCAGTGGATCAATTTCAATGACTCCTGATTTTATGCCCTTGTTACCAACAACATTTAGGCCAGATATTCCTTTAAAATCTGGTAAACAAAGCTCACTGCAGAGTGTGATCTTTGTAATCTGCATTTACTTACTTAGTTACTGCCCGTTATGCCACTAGCACTGAGAGCAGCAATGAAGCTCCTCTAACTCAATCTGGAAAGAACAATCTTTTTGACCAGTCAGGGTTGGTGGCTCTGAGCTGAACCCCCAAACCTGGATAACTGCTGGACCACTCTTAGTCTGGCCTGTGCCCTTTGATCTGTTTGGCATGGTCAACCCTACCAAGAGACACAGCACGTGGCCCTGACTCCAGCCAATATAGCTCTCCAGGTTATTGAGGCACAAGAGCTTCCAAACCCTATGAGAAGGTTGTAGTCCTCTTGAAAAAATCTGCATTTAGTAGCACTTGGAAATATGTGCATTTATTTATTGTATGAAATATTGGAAGAGGGAATATTGAAATCATTTGGGTCACAAAAATACTGATAATTCAACTGGACTGGAAGATTGTCATTTTAATTGCATTCTACAATATAATTTTTCACTACTGAATACTGGAATATTAAAGGTTTTATATGGATTTTTTTTTCATTGGATTTTACACTAATTATTTTGGATTTCCAACTTTCTCCAAGGATAGACGCGGCTCTTGGACTCAAGCCAGTTACCATTTAGTAAAAGGCAAAGAACAACAAAATTTTTAAGGTTTTATTAACCAAGCCCTGAGGTCCGCGTTGTGGTTAGCAAACTTGAAGCTTATTATCTGTTTATGGAAAATAGACTGTTGTGACTGGATGGATAATCATGTTAACAGAGTTACTCATGTTATTTTCTCAATTATATTTCTGTAGGCAGTTGCTCATTTGATGAAAACTACAGCAACTGTGGATACATCTTGGCCCTTGGGACCACTGGATTCACCTGGGAGCAAATTAACACATGGGAAAAACCATCCATAGACCCGGCTGTGCCAACAGGTGAGTGAAACTGTCAACTACCCAAAAAATCAGATTCCTACTACTGTCCTGGTACAGAATCTGTTATTGACTCTTCTATAAGTGAGAAATTGCTATTCTTAGCTACCCTTACAATAAGTATCTTGAAAAGTATGGCACACAGAAATGTACAGTAAAAAAAGATAACAATTGCTACTGTTGACATATACCGAGAAAACTATACAGTACTATCCAGTTCTGTCATGTCTGATGTCTCATTATTCAAGAGAGTACTGTGAGTTCGGAGGGGATATTACATAGTGTTGAGTTTTTCTATTGTGTAATAGGATGTACTGGTACAGAGTGAAGCTTGACTACAGCCTCTGTGAATATGCTTTGTGTTATAGTTACAGTTCAGCAGCTAATAGCAGCCATTGATATGTCTTCAAGTTGATTTTTCTTCTCTTAATGTTGAACTCGCAGCAACAGTAATTTGTCAAAGTCCATAGCAATTTCTGTCTTGTGGTTCTATTTCTTTTGCAGAGGTATTAAGAGAGAATGCGGCACTTCAATATGGAGTTCCTTGAGACTTTTGCAAAAACAAATATTCATCTATTTGTGCTGGTCACCTTCTAATATTACAGCTGGTATTCCATCCAGCTGATAAATGCTCCTAATTTATTTTTTGATGTTTAGCTTTTTTAAAGATTTAATATTTTCCTGGGATCTGGTTGTCAGCGAGAAAACTTGCATTTATTGCCTATCTAAACTGGTCTTGAGAAAGTAGTGAAGAGTTGTTTTCTTGAAGTGCTGCCACCATTGGATGAAGGAGCACTCGTGGTGCTGTTGGGCAGGGAATTGCAAGATTTAGATCCAGCAGTGATGAAAGCCCAACAATTTATTTCCAAGTCAGGATGGTGCTTGACTTGGATGACAATACTGTATGCTCCTGGACTTATTTCCCTCTTGAATAGAGGAGTAAACACGAGAGTCTGTGAATGCAATAGAGACACCTGGATGGTATGCTGCCTCCCAGGTGCCAGGGTCAGCGACGTATCCAGTTGGTTCCATTGCGTTCAAAGGGAAGAGGATGAGCAGCCAGAAGTCTTTGTATATATTGCCATTAACGATGCAGGTAGGAAAAGGCAGGGGGTCCAAAAGAGGGAATTTAGGTAGTGAGGAAGAGAACTGAAAAGCCGGACCTCCAGAGTTGTAATCTCTGGATTGCTGCCTGTTCCATGCACCAGTGAGGGTAAGAATAGGATGAAATGCCAGAACTAGTACAGCAGGCAGGGCTTCAGATTTCTAGATCATTGAGACCTCTTCTGGGGAAGATGTGACCTGTACGTAAGAGATGGGTTACATCTGAACCCAAGAAGAGGTGGGGGGGGGGCACAATATTCTGGTGGACAGGTTTACTCGAACATTTGGGGAGGGTTTAAACTAATTTGGTGGGGGGATGAGAACCAGAGTGATAGGGTTGAAGATGGGGCAGTTGGTATACGAGCAGAAGCAGTGTGTAGTGAGACTTCTGGGAAATACAAGCAGATGATAGGGCAAAATTGCAGTCAGTGGGATGAGTTGCAGTGTAATGTGGACAAATCAAATAGGGTAATGAATACAGGACTGAAGGCGTTATATTTGAATGCACGCTGTATGAAGAATAATGCTGTTGATCTTGTAGTGTAGTTAGAGATTTCCAGGTATGACAGTGAGTCATAGCTGAAAGAAGATTGTAGTTGGGAGCTTAACATCCACAGATACGCATTGTATCAAAAGGACAGGCAAGTAGGCAGAGGGTGTGAGATGGCTCTGTTGTTAAAAAATGAAATCAAATCCTGAGTAAGAGGTGACATAGTATCAGAATAAGTACAATCGTTGTAGGTAGAATTAAGGAACTGCAAGAGTAAAAAGATCTGATGGGAGTTATATGCAGGCCTCCAAATAGTAATCAGGAAATTGGCTGTAATTACAATGTGAGGAAGTAAAGGAATGTCATAAGGGCAATCTTACAATAGTCATGAGGGATTTCAATATGCACGTAATTTGGGTAAATCAGGTTGGTGCTGGAATGCAAGGGAGAGAATTTACGGAATGCCTATGAGATGGCTTTTCTGAGCAGTTTGGGGTTGAGCCTAATATCGGATCAGCTATTCTGTATTGGGTGTTGTGTAATGAACTAGATTTGATTAGGGAGCTTAAGGTAAACGAACCATTAGGAGGCAGTGATCATAATATAACAGAATTCACCCTACCATTTGAGAGTGAGAAGCTAAAGTCAAATATATTAGTGTGACAGTGGAGTAAAGGAAATTACAGAGGCATGAGTGTGGAGCTGGTCAAAGTTGACTGGAAGGGCACTGACTGGGATGACGGAAAAGTAGCTACGGCTGGGGTTTATGGGAGCACTTTGGAAGGCGCAGGATGGATACGTGCCAAAGAAGAAGCATTCCAAAGGCCTGATGATGCAACTGTGGCTGACAAGGGAAGTCAAAAGCCAAGATAAAAGCAAAAGAGAGGGCATATAGTAGGGCAAAAAATAGAGGGAAGTTAGAGAATGTGAAAGCTTTTAAAAACCAACAGAAGGCATCTAAAAAAAGTCAAAAGGAGAGAAAAATTGAAATATGAGAGTAAGCTAGCCAATAGTATAAAAGAAGATGCCAAAAGATTTTTCAGATGTATAAAGAGTAAGAGAGAGGCAGGTATACATATCGGATCACTGAAAAATGATGCTGGATAGGTAATTGTGGGGGACAAGAAAATGGCGTCAAACTGAATTAGTATTTTTCATCACTGTGGAAGCTACTACCAGTGTGCCGGAAGTTCGAGAGTGTCAGGGGGCAGAAGTGTGCACAGATGCTATTGCTAGGGAGAAGCTGCTTGGGAAGCTGAAAGCTCTGAAGGTAGATAAGTCACTTGGACCAGATGGACTACACCCATGAAAGAAGTAGCGGAAGAAATTGTGGAGGTGTTAGTAATGATCCTTCAATAAACAATAGATTCTGGCATGGCTGTGGAGGACTGGACAATTGCAAGTGTCACTCCACTGACAAGCTGCATCATTGTCTGGTATGGGGGAGCTACTGCATGGGACAAAAAAAGCAGCAGAAGGTCATAAATTTAGTCTGCTCCATCTTGGGTACTAGCTTACAAAGTACCCAGGACATCTTCAAGGGGCAGTGTCTCAGAAAGGCAGCGTCCATTATTAAGGACCCACAGCACCCAAGGCATGCCCTTTTCTCACTGTTACCATCAGGTAGGAAGTACAGAAGCCTGAAGGCGCACACTCAGCGATTCAGGAACAGCTTCTGTCTCCTCTGCTATATAATTCCTAAATGGACATTGAACCCATGAACACTACCTCACCTTTTTAATATATATCATTTCTGTTTTTGCACAATTTTTAATCTATTAAATATGCATATATTGTAATTAATTGACATTTATTTATTTTTATTTTTTTTCTTCTATATTATGTATTGCATTGAACTGCTGCTGCTAAGTTAACAAATTTTGTGACACATGCCGATGATAATAAACCTGATTCTGATTCTATTCAAGAAGGGAGGGAGGCAGAAGAAAGGAAATTATAAACCAACTAGTCTGAGCTCAATGGTCGGGAAGCTGTTGCATACGATTTATAAGGATATGGTTTCAGGGTATTTACATGCACATGATAAAATTGGCCAAAGCCAGCATGGTTTCCTTAAGGGAAAGTCTTGCCTGACAACTTAGTTGGAATTCTTTGAGGAAATAACAAGCAGCATAAGCAAAGGAGAATTAGTAACAGTTGTGTACTTGGATTTTCAGAAGGCCTTTTACGAGGTACTTCGCATGAGGCTGCTTAGCAAGATAAGAGCTCATGGTATTACAGAGAAGACACTAACATAGATAGAAAGTTAATGCTTGACAGGAGGCAAAGAGTGAGAATAAAGGGGGTCTCTTATGGTTGGCTGCCGTTGACAGGTGGTGTTCTGCAGTAGGATGTGAATTACATAGGACCATAAGTTTAATCATAAGTCATATCACCAAGATACTTGGAAGAATTTTGATGACAAGAGCTAAAAGTAAGATACAAGCTGAAACAGGCAAAGAACAATGTGGTTTTGTGAAAGACAAAGGTACAAGAAACACAATATTGATGTTAAGGATACTTTCAGAATGAGCTATTCAAGTGCAAAATGATTTGTTTGTTTGTTTTATCGACTACACAAAAGCATTTGATAAAGTGAAGCACAATAAGTTATTTGAAATATTACAGAAAACTCTAGATCTAGATTCGAAAGACCTCCACCTAATCAGAAATCTGTACTGGGAACAAACTGCCGCTGTAAGAATAGATGGAGAAGAGAGTCAGCTTACGAAAATCAAGAGAGGCGTTAGACAAGGGTGTGTTTTCTCCCCTAATTTATTTAATGTGTACAGTGAAACAATATTACAAAAAATAAGAGACATCTTGGGAATCAAAGTTGGTGGTGAAAACATCAATAATTTCAGATATGCAGATGATACTGTTAATTGCAAGTACAGAGGAAGAACTACAAAATTTAATTGACATAATTATTGAAGAAAGTGCAAAAATGGGCCTATCTATCAATTGCAAAAAGACAATGTATTGTGATATCCAAAAAGAAGGAGAATCCTATCTGCAGGCTGTGAATAAACAGGGAAGACATAAAACAAGTACAAAACATTTGCTATTTAGGAAGCTGGGTGACATCAGATGGCAGGTGCAACATGGACAGCAAAAGAAGAATAGGGATGGCAAAAGACACCTTTACGAGAATGAAGAGTATACTGACCAATACTAAACTAGGCATGACAACCTGCCTCAGAGTACTGAAATGTTACGTTTGACCAGTTATGTTATATGGCTCAGAATGTTGGACAATATCTAGTAACGTGAGGAAATGGATTGTAGCAGCAGAAATGTGGTTTTTGAGGAGGATGCAAAGAATATCATGGACGAAACGAATATCAAATGAGGATGTCATGAACAGAGCAAACACAAAAAGAGAAATAATGTATGAGATCATGAAAAGGCAACATAACTTCATTGGACATGTGATTAGGAAAGAGGAGTTAGAATGCATGATAATTATGGGAAAGATTGAAGGAAAGAAAGCAAGAGGAAGACAAAAACAAATGATGATGGAGACAGCAGCCAGAGAACTGGAAATGAATACCAATGAATTGATCCACTTGACCTGAAACAGGAGTGTGTTGGCAATGGCAATCAAAGTTCAAATTGGGTATGGCACCTGATGATGATGATGATGATGATGATGATGTTCTGCAAGGGTCAGTTTTGAGACGGCTTTTTTATGCTATAGGTCAATGATTTGGGTGATGGAATTTATGGCTTTTCGGACAAACTTGAGGATGATATGAAGATAGATGGAGTGGCAGGTAGTGTTGAGGAAGCAGAATGAGACAGATTAGGAAAATGTGCAAAGAAGTGTCAGATGAATTACAGTGTCAGGAAGTGTATGGTCATGCAGTTTTGTTAGAAGGACAAAAGTGTTGACTATTTTCTAAATGGGGAGAAAATTCTAAAATCCAAGGAGCGAAGGGGCTTGGGAGCCTTTGTGTAGGATTCGCTAAAGGTTAACTTGCAGGGTGAATTACTGGCAGTGATGTCAAATGCAATGTTAGCATTTGCTTCAAGAGGACTACAATATAAAAGTAAGGATGTAATGCTGAAGCTTTATAAGGCACTGGTGAGGCCTTGCTTGGAGTACTGTGAGCAGTTTTGGGCCCATTATTAAGAAAGGATGTGCTGACATTAGAGAGGGTTCAGAGAAGGTTCATGAGAATGATCCCATGAATGAACGGGTTATTGTAGGAGTATTTGATGGCTTTGGGACTGTACTCACTGGGATTTTATTGAAATCTATCAAAGACCTAGATAGATTAGATGTAGGACCAGTGGGCACAGCCTCAGAATAGAGGAACATTCATTTAGGATTGAGAAGGAGGAATTTCTTAAGCAAGAGGGTGGTGAATCTGTGGAATTCTTTGCTACTAGCTGCTGTGGAGGTCAGGTCGTTGGGAGTACTCAAGTCAGAGGTTCATAGGTTCTTGATTAGTCAGGACATGAAGTGTTGCAGAGAGAGCAATAGAACAGATTTGAGAGGAAAACGGATTAGCCATGATGAAATGGCGGAGGAGACTTGATGGTCTGGCTGGCTTAATTCTGCTCCTATTGTATGTCTTATGGTCTTTCTTAATGGAAGAGAGGTCATAGTTTGGAATATCTTGTTACAAAAGCCTGGGCAATCAGCTGCAATGCATTTTGTAGATGGTACATTGTGCTCCAGAGTCAAAAGGATTGCCTTATCCACGTTATTATCAATATTCAGTTTGGTGAACTATTGTGTGGGTAATGTCAATAAATATTATGGGTTGTTGGTTAGATTTCCTCTTGTTGAAGTTGGTCATTCCTTTGCAATTTTATGTTACTTGCCAATTAATAGCCCATGTTCAATGTTGTCAAACTCCTGCTGTATGCAGCCATGGGCTGTTTAATTTGTGGAGGAATTGCCAATGGAAATGAACATTGTGCAATCATCAGCAAACATCCTGTTTCTGACCTTATGATGGAAGACAAGTCAGTGACGAAGCTATAAATAATATAATAGCTCCTAAATTCTCTTCGGTATGGTGTTCTAGGTGAAATATAACCTACGTTGATAATAATCTATTACTCACTTGGATGACATTTGGTGAAATGTTAAATGTAAATGAAGTGAGTTTAATTTTTAAGAGAATTATTATTCTGGAAATAAAATCCTAACCAAGGTGATTATGACATCAAGTGCCCTGGCAATAATAGATTCAAAAACACTTAATTAAAAATCTTTGACAGGAAAGCATTTGGCCTCCATAAAGTTAAGCTTTAGTACCAACTTGCATGGCAACAATAATGTTAATTGCAATGATTAATTGATAGTAATCTAATTTAAAGCTATAGTTCACAATATATTTTTGAAGTTGGTAAGAAGGTAGCTTAGTTTACTCCTGTTACTTCCAGATGAATATACAGTGGATTCTGATTAGTAGAGCTACTGATTAATCAGAACAGCTGCTGATCTGGGCTGCCTCTTAAAGAAAAAAAACTAATCAACAAAATAACCGGGGCTCCCTTCATTTATTTGGAACACTATGCCGCTTAATTGGGACAGAAAACTGTTGCCTAACAGTTTCTAACTAGCATCCGTTGTGTGCACTTGTATGGCCATTAGACACTAAACTGTGCTTAGAGCAAACAGTTTTTAAATAGCATCCGTTGCGTGTGTTTATGTTCAAAAAGCAGTGATTTTTGTTATTTAAGCAGTAAGAAAATTCAGAACTGGTCTGCTTCACTGCTTTTTCAAGCATTCAGGCTTGGAGATGCCAGAAACAGCCAGGAGTAAAAATGAAATTATTTCACTACTTCAACAAGTTAGGAAGTAAAAAAAACTTTGAAGGTATTGACAAGCATCTTGAGTGATACAATGAAAATGAAAATTTGAAGGATGCAGTCATGGAAAGAATTGTATGAAGGCAGTCCATTATCTACACTAGGCGTCTGTGCTGATTTTGTTCATTTACAGTCAATCAAAAGAACATGGCAGTCTAAACTGGATTAATTCCTCCATCGATGATTATTAGGAACTAATACAGTTTTCTAATACTCTAGTAATATTGATAGTGTTCTAATATGATGCTTTTTCATTGAAGTACATAATTTGTTACTCATTTAAATGATAGTTCACCTTTTTAACTATTTCCATGAAACTTTGGGTATTTGGGCCAAAATGTACTGGTCCCGATGTGTCTCAATTCACCAGAATCCACCATATTTGTTATGTATTAGCCTCGCTCCACCACTTATCGTGTCGTCTTCCCCTTTCCTTTCCAGTCCTGAATAAGGGTCATGACCCAAAATGTTGTCGGTTTATTCATTTCCATTGATGCTGCCTGACCCGCTGAGTTCCTTCAGCATTTTGTGTTGCTTAGGATTTCCATCGTTCGCAGAATTTCTTGTATTTATGTATTAGTTGTGTTCTTTCATTTTAAGAAAGCTCATAAAGGAAAATTCAGAACACTGACAGGGAATTATTTTGCATGTTTATCACCACCAACTATTAAAAGCAAGGTATCAAAGCCTGAGAACTGTAGAGCTGGTAATGCTTAAAGTTTAAAAATTTACATTTACCACTTGGTGTGGCTCTTTACTGAGGACCTCATCATATATGCTTTCCTGCAATTAATTCCCATGCCATTTTATTGGAGACATTAAATTGACACATTATTAAAATGAATTGATTCCTATTTCTACCAAAATGCCATTGATAAGAATTTCAGAAAAGCATGAATGTGATTTGCATTTGTGTACTTGCAACCAACAATTTAGTGAAGTTAATTGATGTAAGATAGGCCCTACCACAGAAAGTAAAACCTAATGTTATGACTGATGCAATTATAAAAGAATATATGATTTCAGATTATGCAGAATTTAATTACAGATTATTTACATAATTTCACTTTAATCTACAAGGGGTGATTGATAAGTTCGTGGCCTATGGTAGAAGGAGTCAATTTTAGAAAACCTAGCACATTTATTTTTCAACATAGGCCCCTCCAACATTTGCACACTTAGTCCAGCGGTCGTGGAGCATACGGATCCCTTCTTTGTAGAAGTTGGCGTTTTGGACCTTCAGAAATTGGTCCACAGCAGGGGTGATTGATACGTTTGTGGCCTAAGGTAGAAGGAGATGAGTTATACAGCTCTTGTTACATGCACGTGCAGTTCAAACTTTCTGCATAATCACTCAAAGAGTTGATAACTCATCTCCTTCTACCTTAGGCCACGAACTTGTCAATCACCCCTGCTGTGGACCGCTTTCTGGAGGTCCAAGACACTGACTTCTACAAAGAAGGGATCTGTCTGCTCCACGACTGCTGGACTAAGTGTGTAAATGTAGGAGGGGACTATGTTGAAAAATAAATGTGCTAGGTTTTCAAAAATTGACTCCTTCTACCTTGGGCCACAAATTTATCAATCACCCCTCATATATTAGCTTTTGCTTTATTGAATATGCATTCTTATTTTAAATCGTTTGATAAAATATTGGCATCAAAGTTATCTAGAGTATTTACATATTTGAAAAAAAAGAGGGAATTACGTGGAACTGTATGTATCTAAGGACACCAACAGCAGAGCTCATTGAAAATTCTGGTTTCATGCTGGACACAAAATAATACATAAGAGGAATCTGTTCTCCTCCATCTACAGTTCCCACCATGTCTCTGTGACATAGAACATTTTATATTAAATTCAAGTTGTATTTCAAATGAAATTTAATAAGATCAATGTTCCTGGGATCAGTGGGAATTACAGTAACACATGAGTTGTAACAGTAAAAAATCTTGTAACTGTGATCTGTACTGTATGCCTATTACAGTGTTTAATAGCATGGGGTATCCACCGCACTTTTAAAAATAGTAAAAGATGTTCTGCAACCAAACCTTTTATTTAATTTTAATTTACTATCACTTAACAGAATTCATGTTTAAAGCACAGGTTTAAACCTTGAAATTTAACTTTTTTTTTCTCAAAAATTGTATGCAGTTAAACTTGTACAAGGTGAACTAATGAAATCCAAGACAGTTAGCAAGATAAAATATGTAGATTTGTAGGTTCACAGAATGGAAACAGGCCCTTTGTTGCTGACCATGGTGTCCTCCAAGCTAGTATGTATGTACATTAATATTATAACATGTATGTATTATTGTCAAACTGGAGTCCATTGCCTGCTTTTTCTTGGGATTTCTTATTCTTACAAAGTGCAGCATACTTCCAAAAGTAAGGAAGTGGCTTTTGATTATTCTATATGTGGTAATGATTGAGTGTGTTAATCTCAAATAAGTTGGTCTATAGTATATTATCTGAGCCAAGTGTTACAGCAAGCAACTGAGCTTCATCATTTAAGGTTTAAGGTTCGAAGTGAATTTATTATGAATGTACATATATGTCACCATATGCTACTCTGAGATGACACTACTTGATTTTGCTTTGAATATTCTTCTATGGAAGATATCCAAGCTAAAAGATGCAGTGAAAGGGTACAATGAATTACAGGCATCCAACCGATTCACCCTAATTGTCCTGTTGTGGGTTTCATAATAGATATCCTTATAATACTGCAGTTTTAACAATAGTTTGTTGTAGCTCCATTAGGCATTTATTTGTGACTTTTTTTGTGGTACCTTCATGCATATTTAGACTAATCAATCTTGTGCATTCCCTTCGCGCCTATTTCCTGTGTTCCTTTGCCCCTGCCAATGTATCTTCGCAGTGCTCTTTTATATATTTGTTCAAGGGATGTGAGCTATGCGGGCTGACCCAGAGTTTAATTGCTTGTCTCTGGCTGCCCTTGAGAAGGTGATGGTGAGCTGCCTTATTGAACAGCTGGAGGTCACCATGCTGTTAGACAGAAATTTCCAGGGTTTTCATCTGGAGACAGTGAAGAAATATTGACACAGTATATTTCCAAGTCAGGTTGGTGTAAGAGTTGGACAATAACTTCCAGGTGGTGATGTTCCCAAGCTTTTGCTGCCACTATAGTTCTAGCTGGTAGAGATCATGGGTTTGAAACAACACTGGTGAAAGATACTGAAAATGGCCTTGGAGGACACGTGAGCAGCTCTAGATCTGGAAGTCACAGCTTCACACAGCATCATCTCAGCATGGTTGGCAACAGTCTGGACTGACAGCAATACCTACACCAAAACTGGAGATGTCAGGGAGTTGGGCAGAACTTCACCTGTTGAGGGTGGACAGTAGCTTCATGTTCCATGGAGTTGCTGGCGCTGCCTTACCACACACTTCAGTGACATTTATTGCTTGTTCCAAGTCTACCTCAGCGTACTGATGTGATGAAATGATCTGAATGGACAGCTAAGGTTTTAACTGCATTTGTAATAAAAATAGAGGATAGAATAATACTGTACTGCACTGTGCAGGTTCTCTGGCCCATGATTATGTGCATCCTTCATCTATGTGCCTACCTAAGTGTCTTTTAAATGCCCCTAACATATCTGCCTTTACCATCATCCTCAGCAGAGCATTCCACCTACTCGGTAAAATCACTACCTCCAATACTTTCCACCAATCACCATTAAATTATGCCTTCTTGTGTTAGCCACTTTCACGCTGGATAAAAGGTGCTGTATGTCAACTCTATGTATGCCTCTTATAAACTTATACACATCTATTAAGTTGCCTCACATCCACCTTCACTCCAAAAAGAAAAGCCCTAGCTTGCTCATCCTTTCCTTATAAAACATGTTCTCTCATCCAGGAAACAAAATAACTCTCCTTTGCATCCTCTCTAAAGCTTCCATATCTTTCCTATAATGAGGTGATGAGAACCGAACACAATACTCCAAGTGTGGTCTAATCAGAATTTTATAAAGCAATGTTTAAATATAATAAGCCAATTACCAATTAATACTCTGTCAAAAGGAACAGATTACTGAATGCCTGTGAGACCCTGAATTTGAGACGGTGTAGAGGGAATACACAAGTTTGAACCATGGAATGAAGATATTGAAGTATGTTTGGCTCTAAGCACTTTTGAGATTAGAAAAATGAAATGTGATCTTATTGAAACATAAAATTATTATTTAGATGATTGAATGCAGGGAGAATATTTCTCTAATCAGATTATTTAGAACTAAAGGGAATAGTTACAGAATAAAGAGTCACCAATTCAAGACACAGATGAAGAAGAATTTCATATATTTTTCAAATTCTCTACCTCAAAGAGCTGTCTGGACAGGGTCACTGAATATATGTTCAATGGCCAGTTTTTATGTACACCTGTACACCTGCTTTTTAATGCAAATATTTAATCAGTCAATTATTTGACAGCAACTCTATCGTAAAAGCATACAGGCATGGTCAAGAGGTTCTGTTGTTTATATCGAATATCAGAATGAGGAAGAACTGTGATCTAAGTGGGATGATTTTTGCTGGCAGGTGTGGTTACAGAGAATGGTGCAAAAAACTATCTGCTATCTGCTTAAAAAAAAAAGCCACCTTCTGCTTTATTGGCTGTCTGACAATGCATTATATGTGAGTTTATAACTGTGCTTATAGAACTGAATACAACTTCCACGCAGGAAAACCTAGTGGCTAGATTATCCCTTTTGATGCAGAGTTGACCTGTCAGGAAGATCCTTCATTTGTAAGCCACACCATCAACATTCTCCTCTCAATCCTTGATGGTCTTGCTTTCGGTGTTTAATTAGCTAGTCTCTCTCACTTGGTGCCAAACCCAGCTCAGGTACCAGTGCTGAAAAACATAGATTCTGTTCTGTAACACTGCAAGTCTTCTCATTACCATCATGGTTCAACATCAGACATACATATTGCCGCATTCTTGCGTGAATAGTAAATCAGACATGGTAGTGCCTTATGTTCTAACACAATGCTGAGTATCTAGCAGTGTTTACAGGAATGAAGCTTGAAACGGTACCAAATGTGTAAAAAGTGGTAAGGAATATATTTGTAAAGTGTTTGATATAGAAACATAGAAACATAGAAAATAGGTGCAGGAGTAGGCCATTCGGCCCTTCGAGCCTGCACTACCATTTATTATGATCATGGCTGATCATCCAACTCAGAACCCTGCTCCAGCCTTCCCTCCATACCCCCTGATCCCCGTAGCCACAAGGGCCATATCTAACTCCCTCTTAAATATAGCCAATGAACTGGCCTCAACTGTTTCCTGTGGCAGAGAATTCCACAGATTCACCACTCTCTGTGTGAAGAAGTTTTTCCTAATCTCGGTCCTAAAAGGCTTCCCCTTTATCCTCAAACTGTGACCCCTCGTTCTGGACTTCCCCAACATCGGGAACAATCTTCCTGCATCTAGCCTGTCCAATCCCTTTAGGATTTTATACGTTTCAATCAGATCCCCCCTCAATCTTCTAAATTCCAACGAGTACAAGCCCAGTTCATCCAGTCTTTCTTCATATGAAAGTCCTGCCATCCCAGGAATCAATCTGGTGAACCTTCTTTGTACTCCCTCTACGGC
This sequence comes from Mobula hypostoma, assembly GCF_963921235.1. Lineage (NCBI taxonomy): Eukaryota > Metazoa > Chordata > Chondrichthyes > Myliobatiformes > Myliobatidae > Mobula > Mobula hypostoma. The sequence goes on from NC_086098.1 coordinate 190,160,813, forward strand.
AAGGATGTCTTTCCTCAGATTAGGGGACCAAAACTGCACACAATACTCCAGGTGTGGTCTCACCAAGGCCTTGTACAACTGCAGTAGTACCTCCCTGCTCCTGTACTCGAATCCTCTTGCTATAAATGCCAGCATACCATTCGCCTTTTTCACCGCCTGCTGTACCTGCATGCCCACTTTCAATGACTGGTGTATAATGACACCCAGGTCTCGTTGCACCTCCCCTTTTCCTAATCGGCCACCATTCAGATAATAATCTATTTTCCTATTTTTGCCACCAAAGTGGATAACTTCACATTTATCCACATTAAATTGCATCTGCCATGAATTTGCCCACTCACCCAACCTATCCAAGTCACTCTGCATCCTCTTAGCATCCTCCTCACAGCTAACACTGCCACACAGCTTCGTGTCATCCGCAAACTTGGAGATGCTGCATTTAATTCCCTCATCCAAGTCATTAATATACATTGTAAACAACTGGGGTACCAGCACTGAGCCTTGCGGTATCCCACTAGTCACCGCCTGCCATTCTGAAAAGGTCCCATTTATTTCCACTCTTTACTTCCTGTCTGCTAACCAATTCTCTATCCACATCAATACCTTACCCCCAATACTATGTGCTTTAAGTTTGCACACTAATCTCCTGTGTGGGACCTTGTCAAAAGCCTTTTGAAAATCCAAATATACCACATCCACTGGTTCTCCCCTATCCACTCTACTAGTTACATCCTCAAAAAATTCTATGAGATTCGTCAGACATGATTTTCCTTTCACAAATCCATGCTGACTTTGTCCGATGATTTCACCGCTTTCCAAAGGTGCTGTTATCACATCTTTGATAACTGACTCCAGCAGTTTCCCCACCACCGACGTTAGGCTAACCGGTCTATAATTCCCCAGTTTCTCTCTCCCTCCTTTTTTAAAAAGTGGGGTTACATTAGCCACACTCCAATCCTCAGGAACTAGTCCAGAATCTAACGAGTTTTGAAAAATTATCACTAATGCATCCACTATTTCTTGGGCTACTTCCTTAAGCACTCTAGGATGCAGACCATCTGGCCCTGGGGATTTATCTGCCTTCAATCCCTTCAATTTACCTAACACCACTTCCCTATTAACATGTATTTCGCTCAGTTCCTCCATCTCACTGGACCCTCTGTCCCCTACTATTTCTGGAAGATTATTTATGTCCTCCTTAGTGAAGACAGAACCAAAGTAATTATTCAATTGACATACATCAAAGTTGCTGGTGAACGCAGCAGGCCAAGCAGCATCTATAGGAAGAGGTGCAGTCGACGTTTCAGGCCGAGACCCTTCGTCAGGACTAACTGAAGGAAGAGTGAGTAAGGGATTTGAAAGTTGGAGGGGGAGGGGGAGATCCAAAATGATAGGAGAAGACAGGAGGGGGAGGGATAGAGCCGAGAGCTGGACAGGTGATAGGCAAAAGGGGATACGAGAGGATCATGGGACAGGAGGTCCGGGAAGAAAGACAAGGCGGGGGGTGACCCAGAGGGTGGGCAAGAGCTATATTCAGACGGACAGAGGGAGAAAAAGGAGAGTGAGAGAAAGAACGTGTGCATAAAAATGAGTAACAGATGGGGTACGAGGGGGAGGTGGGGCCTTAGCGGAAGTTAGAGAAGTCGATGTTCATGCCATCAGGTTGGAGGCTACCCAGACGGAATATAAGGTGTTGTTCCTCCAACCTGAGTGTGGCTTCATCTTTACAGTAGAGGAGGCCGTGGATAGACATGTCAGAATGGGAATGGGATGTGGAATTAAAATGTGTGGCCACTGGGAGATCCTGCTTTCTCTGGCGGACAGAGCGTAGATGTTCAGCAAAGCGGTCTCCCAGTCTGCGTCGGGTCTCACCAATATATAAAAGGCCACATCGGGAGCACCGGACGCAGTATATCACCCCAGTCGACTCACAGGTGAAGTGATGCCTCACCTGGAAGGACTGTTTGGGGCCCTGAATGGTGGTAAGGGAGGAAGTGTAAGGGCATGTGTAGCACTTGTTCCGCTTACACGGATAAGTGCCAGGAGGGAGATCAGTGGGGAGGGATGGGGGGGACGAATGGACAAGGGAGTTGTGTAGGGAGCGATCCCTGCGGAATGCAGAGGGGGGGGAGGGAAAGATGTGTGTAGGGAGCGATCCCTGCGGAATGCGGGGGGGGGGAGGGAAAGATGTGTGTAGGGAGCGATCTCTGCGGAATGCAGAGAGAGGGGGGGAGGGAAAGATGTGTGTGGTCTGCCATGTCCTTGCTCCCCATAATCAATTCACCCGTTTCTGACTGTAAGGGACCTACATTTGTCTTTACCAGTCTTTTCCTTTTTACATATCTATAAAAGCTTTTACAGTCAGTTTTTATGTTCCCTGCTAGTTTTCTCTCATAATCTCTTTTCCCCTTCCTAATTAAGCCCTTTGTCCTCCTCTGCTGAACTCTGAATTTCTCCCAGTCCTCAGGTGAGCCACTTTTTCTGGCTAATTTGTATGCTTCTTCTTTGGAATTGATACTATCCCTAATTTCTCTTGTCAGCCACGGGTGCACTACCTTCCTTGATTTATTCTTTTGCCAAACTGGGATGAACAACTGTTGTAGTTCATCCATGCAATCTTTAAATGCTTGCCATTGCATATCCACCGTCAATCCTTTAAATGTCATTTGCCAGTCTATCTTAGCTAATCCACATCTCATTCCTTCAAAGTTACCCCTCTTTAAGTTCAGAACCTTTGTTTCTGAATTAACTATGTCACTCTCCATCTTAATGAAGAATTCCACCATATTATGGTCACTCTTACCCAAGGGGCCTCTCACGACAAGATTGCTAATTAACCCTTCTTCATTGCTCAAAACCCAGTCCAGAATAGCCTGCTCTCTAGTTGGTTCCTCGACATGTTGGTTCAAAAAACCGTCCCGCATACATTCCAAGAAATCCTCTTCCTCAGCACCTTTACCAATTTGGTTCACCCAATCTACATGTAGATTGAAGTCACCCATTATAACTGCTGTTCCTTTATTGCACACATTTCTAATTTCCTGTTTAATACCATCTCCGAACTCACTACTACTGTTAGGTGGCCTGTACACAACTCCCACCAGCGTTTTCTGCCCCTTAGTGTTACGCAGCTCTACCCATATCAATTCCACATCTTCCCGGCTTATGTCCTTCCTTTCTATTGCGTTAATCTCCTCTTTAACCAGCAACGCCACCCCACCTCCTTTTCTTTCATGTCTATCCCTCCTGAATATTGAATATCCCTGAACGTTGAGCTCCCATCCTTGGTCACCCTGGAGCCATGTCTCTGTGATCCCAGCTATATCATAATCATTAATAACAATCTGCACTTTCAATTCATCCACCTTATTACGAATGCTCCTTGCATTGACACACAAAGCCTTCAGGCGCTCTTTTACAACTCTCTTAGCCCTTATACAATTATGTTGAAAAGTGGCCCTTTTTAATGCTTGCCCTGGATTTGTCGGCCTGCCACTTTTACTTTTCTCCTTTGTACTTTTTGCTTCTACCCTCACTTTACACCCCTCTGTCTCTCTGCACTCGTTCCCATCCCCCTGTTGTGAACTAACCTCCTCTCGCCTATCCTCTTTAATTTGATTCCCACCCCCAACCATTCTATTTTAAAGTCACCTTAGTAGCCCTTGCTACTGGATATGGTTAATGGATAGCTAGATGGATGACAGGGTTGTGCAGATTGGAGAAACCATCTATCTCAACCATCAGGCTCTTGAACCAAGGGAATTAACTTCACTTGTCCCATCATTGAAATGTTCCCACAAACTATGGACTCACCTTCAAGGACTCTTCATCTCATGTTCTTGATACTTATTACTTCTTTATTTCTTATTCTTTATTTATTTTTGTATTTGTACAGTTGGCTGACTTTAGCACATTGATTGCCCACATTCATGGATTCTATTATGGTTATTATTCTATTATGGATTTGTTGAGTATGCCCTCAAGAAAATGAATCTCAGGGTTGTATATGGTGACATATCTGTACTTTGATAATAAACTTACTTTGAACTTTAAACTTTAATTGGTGAGAATCGACATTGGATAGTTCATTTGTTGAGCTTGACCAAAGAATAATAGAAAAATGGCATTGTTCATGCAGTGAAAAACTAGATTTGGTAGCTTTAATTACATTTATGACCTTCATATAGAAAGACAGGTATGCGTGCACTTGGAAGAGGTGATATCAGGGTTCACTAGATCGATTCTTGGAATGAAATGTCTCGTTCATGCAGTGAGGCAGAGAAGGAAATCAAGGATAAAGAGTAGATGTTAGCCAGTTGTCTCCCTTGAAAGCAAACCTTGAATTGGGGGAGGGGGTTGGAGAGTTTCACGATGAGAGGTAAATCACTTAGGACAGAGATGAGGGGAAATTTCTGCTTCAGAGGAGCTTTGGAATTCTTTACCCCAAAACACAGTGGGGGTGTGGTTCTAAGTTACTGAGTGCTAAGCTAGACTTTTGAACATGAGAAACCAGGGGGATAAGGAATTGGAAGGAAAGTGGGATCAAGGTAAAGGTCAACTGTAATTGTTACAAATGGATGAGCTGGCTGCAAATATATATATATATAGGAGCCACTCTAAATTGTAATTCATGGGTCCCCATTTGGTTGATAACAAATGTAGCTGTCATTCTGTTGCGTTGTTTTGGATATTAGGTTAGATTAGATTAGATTATGAGGACACGCAGTCCTCTTTTATTGTCATTTAGTAATGCATGCATTAAGAAATTATACAATATTACTCCGGTGTGATATCGCAGAAACACAGGACAGACCAAGACTGAAAAAACTAACAAAAAACACATAATTATAACATATAGTTACAACAGTGCAAGCAATACCATAACTTGATGAAGAACAGGTCATGGGCACGGTACAAAAAGTTCAAAGTCTCTCGAAAGTCCTACATCTCACGCAGATGGGAGAAGGAAGAAAACTCTCCCTGCCATGCCGACCCTGACAGTCCGACTCTGAATCGTCTGAAAACTTCGAGCCTCCGACCAGCCCTCTGACATGGAGCACCGAGCACCATCTCTGCCAAGCACTTTGACCGCAGCCCCAGCCACCAGCAGCAGGCAAAGCCGAGGATTTTGGGGCCTTCCCTCCGGAGATTCTCGATCGCACAGTAGCAGCGGCAGCGAACCGGGCATTTCAGAAGTTTCTCCTAATGTTCCTCCATACTTCTCACGGCTGTCTCCATCAAATCAGAATTGTGCACGGTACCCTGTTTAACAAATACGATATCATTTCACCGGAGAGCTGCGCGCGCTGCGTCGCGCCACCATATTCTCCTTCTGATTTTGAGGAATATCAGGAAAACAGTGAGAATGCTTCTTTTGCTGGATAAACTGAATTAATATATTTTCTGTCTATTAGTTGGGAGATGCTGTTTACTGGTTGGTTGCAGTACCTATTGGTCACAGAATATAATTGATTCAGAGAATGCAATTACATTTAGAAGCAACTTGGTTTTGCAGCTCCTAAGATACATATCCCTGAATTCTAAAATAAAAAATGTCTTCAAGAATGGTGCCAGTTACGCTCATCTAGAAAGGATGAATAGATCAAGTCTGTCATTTCTCGAAAAAACTCATCTCAGGGAAAATTTAACAGGGATCTATAGAATTATCCAATGTGTAAGAACATACCAAGAGTCCTTTGATAGACATCGGTGACCTTGAAATCAAATGAGTAGGAAAGATTTTCTTTTAATCTGAATTCTATAAAACTCTCTGCCATGGAAGGAGCTGAAAGTAAACAGTTTTGATCTGTTTAACAAAATCTTGCTGATCAAATAAGGAAGATGTAGAGTACGCTGATAAAAGAGAAAAAAAATTTCAATGCGGATAAAGCCTTCAAAGGACCAGAGACACAAGAGCCTGCAGATACTGGAACCTGGAGCAACAAGCAAGCTGCTGAAGGAGCTCAGCAGGTCAGGCCACATCTGTGGGAGGATAGGATGGATGCAGCGTCTTGACCTGAAATGCTGATAATTCCTTTCCTCCTTCTGACACTGCTCAACCCATTAAGTTTCTCCACCAGATTACTTGTTGCTCCTTCAAAGGATTGATTTGAGTGAATGACCAATTGTAGTGCTGTATATCCCACATTATTCTGTATAAATGGTTATTCGCACAGTGATTACATTCCATTAAAGGGGAATTGTAATAAAAGATATTTTAACATGAAGTGATTTTATCCACTTACCGTCTGGTTGGTAGTTCCAAGTATTAGGTAATCTGTGCTTTGATTTGGAAAGCCTACTTCATTATATGCTTAAGTGCAACTGTGTACAATATTTGGGCAGTTTAGAAATTTGGAAATAATTAAAATAGCAGAACTTGATCTATACTAGGTATTCCTTTAGTGTTTCTACGCTGAAGGTGGTACCAAGTCGAGATATAATCAACAGGTTCATATGAATATTGAAGATCCTTCATTATAATTCAAAGGGGTGGGTGGCAGAAATTCAATCAAAGTTCCTCAGAGAACATATTATGGAGGGGACATTAGGCAGATGGAAGCAGGTAGAGGTGGGCGTGGGAAGGTTTGAACTAAAGGAGAAGCAAACAAGTAATATGGGAAAACAAATTATTTCAAAGTCATGAGGACATGACTATTTTGGTGAGGTGGGGAGTGTAATGCCCTGGTTCATATTTTTACTGTTATGCTGTATGCATTTCATTTAGCTGTTTGGTAAGAGCAGTCTGTTCTGTTTTCAGCTTGATTGGGTTATTGTTGAAGATAAGAGATGAGGAGAAATGTGTGCCATCTAATTAGGATGGTAGAGCTGAAGGGAGGTTTCTCTGGTGAGGGACACTAAGGTTGGGCTTGAGGTTTTTTGTTTGGCGAGAGATGAAGAGAGAAGATGCTGGGGAGAACCGGTCGTAGGATACGACCCAGTGGGAGACCCGTTTGTTCAAGATGGATTGCGAGCGATATTTGGGAAATGGTGTGTGCTTTCATGCTTAATGAAGGCCCTGCGTGTGAGTGACAGAGAAGTTCGAGATGAGCTCCAATTTGTGCACGTTGGACTGTTCAATTAAAATGGGTCCTTTTCTTTTTGTTTTTCTTTACTAACCCTTTAGTTAAGTTAAGACTCATAAGTATAATTCCTTTAATCGTATGCAGTGTACTGTCTGATATTTCATGGCACCAATTTGTGTCAGGGTAGCAAATTACACAACATCCACAACCCGGGATTTGGGGTGGGAGAGCCATCTCAAACTCAGGAGTTTGGCGGGACTGGAGAGTGACTTCCCTAGACTTACATTACCAAGGAAACCAGGGGGTTTCATTAGTTTACATCTTCACCCAATTTTCCTGCATATCTACTCCTCAGTGTCCTGGCAACTGTTTGGGATTGGGGAGTGTCTGTAGTATAATCCCATCAGAGTGATTACACCTTTCCTATATTTGAGTTCTACCTTGGACTTGGTGGATGACCCCCTCCATTATGTCCCCTCTGAGTGCTGCTAATACATTGACAGTGGGGTTGTTGTGGATGACTTCAGTTTTTCCAATAGAGTCCAGGAATTCCTTAGTTTAGATGGGGCAGAATTTATTAGTTGAATCCAGAGTGATTCTTAAATCAATATGTAGATTGTCCAACAAAAAGAGGAGCCATTCTGGGCCTGGTTTTGTGTAATATGCCTGGCTAGGTGACTGATAGAGACAGTGAGATTGAGAAAAAGGGGAGAGAGGTGTCGGAAATGGACCGGAAAATTTGTAGCCAGGGTAGCAGTTGAAGGGAAAATAAATGAATTTGACAAGTTCAGCATTGGTGCCAGAAGCAACACCAATCCAGTCATCGACGTAGCGTAGGAAAAACGCAGGGCAGTCACCAGTGTAGGCTTGGAACATAGACTGGAGTTGTGTAGGAAGCAATCTCCGTGAAAAGCAGAAAGTGGGGGGGCAAGGAAAGATGTGTTTGGTGGTGGGATCCTATTGGAAGTGGCAGAAGTTTCAGAAAATTATGTGCTGGACCCGGAGGCTGACGGGGTGGTAGGTGAGGACAAGAGGAACCCTATCCCTGGTAGGGTGGTGGGAGGATGGGGTAAAAGCAGATATGTGTGACATGGAAGAGATGCGGTTGAGGGCAGAGTTGATGGTAGAGGAAGGGAAGCTCTGTTCTTTGAAAAAGGAGGACACCTCCTTCATTCTAGAATGAAAAGCCTCATCCTGAGAGCAGTTGCGGTAGGAGATGGAGGAATTGAGAAAAGGGGATGGTGTTTTTACAGGTAGTAGGGTGGGATGATGTGTAGTCTAGGTAGCTGTGAGAGTCTGTGGGTTTGTAATGGAGTGGATAAACTGTCTCTGGAGATAGAGACAGGGAGATCGAGAAAGGGAAGGGAGGTGTTGGAAATGGATCAGGTGAATTTGAGGACAGGGTGGAAGTTGGAGGCAAAGCGGATGAAGTCGTCGAGTTCAGCATGGGTGCAGGAAATAGCACCAATGCAGTCATTGATGTAGTGTAGGAAACCTGCTGATTAGTCACCATTGTAGGCTTGAAAACCTCTCTTACATTCTTGCCCCTCCATTGTCTCCTTCTGGTGCTCCTCCCTCCTTTCGTTCTTCCATAGTCTTTCACCATTTTGCTTCCAACTCTTTATTTCATCTCTCCCTAAACCTATCACCTTGTGTTTCTCTGGCTCCTCCCCCACCTTTCAAATCTATTCCTCAGCTTTTCTTCTCCAGTCCTGCCGAAGGGTTTCGACCTCGAAATGTCAACTCTTCTCCTTGATGCTGCCTGGCCAGCTGAGTTCCTTCAGCATTTTATGTGTGCTGCTCGGATTTCCAGCATCTGCACATTTTCTCCTGCTTGTGATTGAGAAACTGCTGCGTTCTGGTTTTCACCAAAACTTGGCTAAAGAACAACATGCCCGACTCAGCATTTCACTTGGTGGATTGACTCTGTTCCACGCAGACAGAAATTCCCTCCTGGAGAAATCCAAAGGAAGTGCAATCTGTGTGTGTCTATATTAAGAAAAGGGTGGTGCACAAACTCATCTGCAGTTATCAGTCACTTTTCTGGGACAATTGAATGTCTTACAATTAAATGTCAGCCACACTACCCAAACAATAAGACTAATCAACACCCCCCACCCTCTAACCCGTCCCTCCACACCCCCAACCACCACTACTTTATCTTAACCGATCGGATTCCTTAAACACAGACACTCTTGGGCCTAGCGTTACTTATGGGTATACAATCAATCTACGTATATAAACTATCTTAAGTATTTATGTTATTATTGTGTTCCTTACCTTATTGTGTTTTTTGAGTTGCATCGGATATGGAGTACCAATTATTTCATTCTTCTTTACACTTGTGTATTGGAAATAACATTAAGCAATCTTGACCAACAACTCAAAGTTTTATATCAAAGTGCATATATGTCACCTTATCCAACCCTGTCCATCATTTCTTCTCTAGCAACAGGCAAGACCTTGGAGGATGGGTCAGGAGGTAACATTGTTTCATTATTCACGAAAGGAAATAGGAAAAATCCTGAGTACTGTAGACTGGTGAGAATCATGCCAATGGTAGGGAAGTTACTGGAGAGCATTCTTAGGGATAGCATTTATGAGCAGTTGGAAAACCATAGGAACAATCAGCATGGCTTTGTGTGGGGCGTCAATTCTTACTAACATGATAGATTTTATTTGAAGAGGTGACTGAAGTGACTGATGAAGCTTGGGATTTTAGAAGGGCATTTGACAAAAGCTCTCGTGAGAGACTCATTCAGAAGGTTAAGATGCATGGGATCCATGGTGAATTGGCCATTTGGATTCAGAATGAGCAACCTCACAGAAGACAGAGGGTATTGCAAAACATCGTCCTATAGGACATATTCTGGCTGGAAGTCTGTGACCGATGATGTTCTTCAGGGATCTGTACTGAGACGTCTTCTGTTTGTGATATATATGAATGACTTGGATGAAAATGTGTTTGGTGGGTTAGTAAGTGTGCAGGTAATGTGCAGATTGTTGATGTTGTGGATAGCATAGAAGACTGGTAGAAATACAGTGGTATCTAGATCAGTTGCAAATATGGGTGAAGAAATGGCAGATGGAATTTCACCCCACCGAATTGTGAAGCAATGCATTTTGGGAGACCAATTGTAAACGAATTGTAAGCCGTTAATGGCAAGACTCTTAGAATTGTTGATGTGCAGAGGGGTTATTGGATTCAGGTACATTTGCACCTTGAAATTGTTTGCAATGGCTGATTAGGTGTTCAAGAGGCATTGGGCATGTTTGCCTTTATTAGTCAAGGAAATGATTGCAGTAGAGTGCAGCTGGTGGATTGGTGTGAGAAGAACAAACTAAGGCTAAGTCCACACTAGACTGGATAATTTTGAAAATGCCGGTTTCGTGTAAAAACGATAGGCGTCCACACCAGGCGTTTTTGACAATACCTCCATCCACATTAAAACGGGTATTTAGGTGAATCTTCTCCCACAGGGCATGTGCAGGACACATCTACAGAAAACAAGAGAAGAGGAAACGGTATACTTGGTGTGCGTTTGTCCAGTTACAGACTAGAAAAACTTAAAAGGAAATTGCCAAATGACAGACAGCTGTTGGCTCACGTGCAGGAGGACTTAAAACTGAATAAAATACTGGAGCGAATGGAGGCAACTGACAGGGAGTTCACGGACAGTATGACCCAGCTGACGACGAACATTGAAAAAATGACTAACTCTGTTCCAGAGGGATTTGCAATGATGAGGAATATGATGGCTCCCCCCCAGTACTTTTCACCACCACAATACCAACCTCACAGCCACTACAATAGCTGCACATACAGACACACAGTCCTCCGGGTGGCCCCACCACATCTTTCCCACTCCCACAGAGGGGTCACCCTGAAAACATTTCCTACAGTCATAGTCTCTTCACCAATGAAAGGGACGACAGGTTTTTTAAAACCTCTGGTTACCCCATACACACTACAAAGCCCAGCTGTCGTTTTCAGATTTAAACACTCTGGAGAGTGTTTTAGAAAAGGTCCATTTTTGGGGGAGGAAAACGTCATTTCAGTGTGGACGGAGGGTCAAAACAAAGAGAAAAAGCTTCAGTTACGGATTTATCCTGTCTAGTGTGGACGTAGCCTAAGCCTGAATGTGTAGAAGACAAAGGAAATCATTATGGACTTCAGGAAGGTGCAGACGAACCATCCCCCTCTGAAAAAGGCGGCACAGTAGCACCTCCACTTCTTAAGAAGATTGAAGCAAGCAGGGCTCCTCCCACCCCCCATATTAACTGTGTTTTGCAGGAGCACCACTGACAGAGTCCTGATAAGTTGCATCTCCATCTGGTATGGGAGTCATCAAGCATCAGAGCAGAAGTCCCGACAATGGTCTGTGAGAACAGCTGAAAGGGTCAAGGGGGTCTCCCTAGCATCCATCGGGGACATTTATCAGGAGTGCTGCATACACAGGGCTATTATTGTTATTATCAAGGATCCCACCCATCCATCCAGCATCCACTTTGATTTCCTACCATCAGGCAGGAGAATCTGATGCATAAACACAAGAACGGTTAGGATGAGAAACAGTTTCTTCCCCAAGGCCACTCGGGTTCTGAACTCCCTGCCACATCGCATTCGAAGTGTCACTAGTTAACCTGCTTTGTACCTTACAACATTTAATATTAGTGCACTTTAGATTGTTGTTTACGTGTGATTCATCTAGATTCTATCCTCATCTTCATAAGTTATTGTGTGTTACATTTGTTATGTGTACTATTGTGATTTACAACCTGGTTCGGAGAAACATTGTCTCAGTTCTATACACATTATATGGTTATATACATTATATACATGTATATAGTTAAATGACTTAGCTTGAGAAGTTAATTTGTACCTTATAAATCTCTTGCTGGGCCTCTTCTGGAGTACTGCATTCAGTTCTGGTCAGCCCATTATAGTAGGGATGCCAAAGCTCTAGAGACGATGCGGAAGAGGTTAACCAGGATGCTGCCTGGATTAGAGTGCACATGCTAAAAGGAGAGCTTAGACAAACTTGGGTTATTTTCTCTAGAGTTGTGTAGGCTGAGTGAAGATCTAATAGAGGTTTATAAGATTATGAGAGGCTATTATAGACTATTAGTATCTTTATCCTTAGGACTGAAATATCTAGTACCAGAGGGCAGCATTTAATATGAGAAAAGATATGTGGTGTATCTTTTTTTTCACACTGTGCTGGATGTTTGGAATACACTGCCGGGGGTGCTGGTGGAGGCAAATACAACAGAGGCATTCAAAAGATCCTTTGATAAGCACATGAAAGTGCAGGAAATGGAAGGATAGGGGAATTGTGCAGGCAGAAGCAATTAGTTTAGGTGGGCATCTGATTACTAACTTAATTAGTTCAGCATAACATCGATGGGTGAAATGGCCTGTTCCTGTGCTGTACCGTTCTATGTTCTAGTTTCATCCATCTACCCCATTTGTCACTTCAAATTTAGAGTTTTTGATACCAGAGTGCAGATCGTTCCCCTGAATGATGGACAATAGTGGTTTGTTAATACTCCTGCAGCTGCAGTTTCTGCCTTCTTCCACTCATTTTTATTGCTCAAGTCTGACTTGAAGCCGGCCACTTACCCAGCTGCTAATGTTTATTAAGAGCAAAAGTTGCAAATTTGCACTTCACTTTAATAAACAGCTCGGTGGTAAAATCATGTTAGACGTTACAATTTATTGGTACAATAAGAACTACTTAAAAATTCTGTGCCTCCTATATTGATGAATAACAGCCTTAAATTAAAAGTAAAATATTTACTGAAAAGCTATTGAAAGCATTTGGTGGTTAAATGTAAATTTAATGGGCAGAGTTAAGGATCACATCAATATTGAAAAGGCCATCAGTTGAACTTAATAGGCACCTGAGGGTGCCCATTATCAAAAGGATGCGAGGAAGGGAAATTACTGTTGAGAGGAGACATTTGAAAAGCTGCTCTATTTCTGTTAGATAAGATTAAGGGGAGATTTATCAGAGGTTTCAAACATATGAAGAACATGTTGGGAGTTTTTTTTCCTGATATGTTTGTAATGAGGGACTATCAGTACTTACAGTTATGACTAGGAGCAAAGAGGGAGGCTAAAAGGATTCTCTTTCCACCCAGGGTTTTCTTAGCAGGAAATACTTTGATATTGGAAATGTCTGCCATCAACACTATTGTCTTATTTAGGAATCAGATGGATTTTAAAACATTAATTTACAACAAGTGGCCCTGCAGTGATTGAACTCCAAATGCTCTAGAGAGGTAGGGATGAACCATTTGCATCAACTGGTACAACTGTGTGATGCGAGTTCTTCAGGAGTTCAAAATTGAGTATCATGGAACTTGTACTGGATCATTTTGGAAATAAACTTACAAGTTTTTGGATTTCTATGCACCTACTTATTCTTCCAGCTGGTAAAGAATTAAGGTTGGGATGTGCCATTAAGAAGTCTTGCTTAGATGTTACAATTCATTTTGTAGATGTCGAACATTGGAGTACATTAGTGGTGAATGTTTAGTCAACCAACCACCTTGCTTTGTTCTGGAACATACTCAGATTCATAAATGGTGTTAGAACTGTATTCATTCAGGCATTGACAGAGATCTTTGTATCCTCTTTAGTCTGAAGTGAAGGTTCAGAGGAGTGGAATTTAGACATTGTGGTTCCTTTGCTTAAGAAGGACAAAAAGGTTAAACCAGCATGTCATAGACCAGTAAGCCATATCTCAGTGGTTAGGAAATTATTGAAGAAGACTTTTAGGAATGGATTTATTTACATTTGGAAAAGCTCGGGCTTATTAAGTGTAGTCAGCATGGGCTTTGTACGATGAAATTCATGTCTTATGAATTTGATATAGTTTTGATGAGGAAGTGATGAATAACATTGAGGGTAGAGCAGTCGATATTGTATCCATGGAATTGAGTAAAACATTTGTCAAGTTTCTTCATGTAAGATGATCCAGAAGACTAAACCACATAGGATTCTCTGTATTGGATTGGATTCAAAAGTGTTTTGGCATGGACATCAGAAATTAGTGATGGAAAAGTGTTTTTAAGTAGGGGTCTATGACCAGTGGTGATCTGCAGGGATCAGAACTGGGACTACTGCTCTTTGCGATGCATATAAATTATATGGTCAAAAATATAATTGGGCTGATTAGTAATTCTGCGGACAACACAAAAATGACAGAATTATGGATTGTGAGGAACATGAGGAGCAGGATATAGATTAGTTGAAAATATAACTTGCTAAATGGCTGAAGAGTAGATGGAAGTTAATCCTGAGCAGTGTGAAGTATTGAAATTTGGGCTATAAAATGTACACAATAAATGGTAGGACCCTTAGGAGCATTGGTGTTTTTTTTATCTTATTAAGGCCATTTTGGGATGGAGGTCTATAACTCACTGAAAATGGCAACACAAGTTAATAGGGTGATAAAGAAGTCTTATAGCAAGCTGGCTTGGGACAGTGAGTCTAAAATTTTGGTTCAGCCACTTATAGGGTATTGTGTGTACTTTTGGTCGCCTCAATCCAGCGAGGATGGGAAGGCTCTGGAGAGGGTGAAGAAGTATTTCACCAGGATGTTGCCTCAGTGAGAAAGTTTTAGTTATAAGGAGAGTTTGTGCAAACTTAGATTGTTTTTGCTGGAGTTCCAGAGGCTGAGGAGGTAATCTATTTGAAGTTAGAAAGTTATGACAGGCATGGATAAGGTAGATAATTAGAGTCCTTATCCCAGAGTGAAAATATCAATGGTAAAGTGGGGAGAGGTGAAATTTTTAAAGAAAATTTGCAAATTAAGATTTTTACATAGTGAATGGTAGGTGACTGAAACTAGGGGAGGTGGTGGAAGCAGATGTGAGAGCAACATTTCAGAGGCATTTAGACATACACATGAACAGACAGGGTGTTGAGAAACATGGACCATGTGCAGTAAATGGGATCATTTTAATATGTCATCATAGTCAGCACTGATATGATAAACTGAATTGCCTGTTCCTGTACTGTACTGTTCTAAGCATCATTTCTGATGGTGCAAAGACCTTGGTGAGGTTCTCATCATGGAACACCCATTCTTTTGTATACAAGTGTAGCCACAATATTTATGAGCTTGGTCCATTTAAGTTCCGACCAGTGGTAACTTCCTGAAGCTTGATGCTGGGAGAATGGGAAATAATTATTGTGTTGCTGAATGCGAAGGTAAAGGGGGCTAGACAGTGCTGCAATTCTTGTAACATACTGTTAATGTGCACCCTCTAATCCATGGATTCCACCAAGGTGCATCCTGAATAAGTTCCATAATATTTAATGTTAAGCACGTAGTTTATATTAGGCCAGATTGCCCGGACTCAGCCCATGCACCAGGTTTATGAGCATAGTCGTGGATTCTGGGTGCAGGTGGTTGGATGATCTGATTCTGTGTATTTGCTACAAACCAATGAAGACTCCAATTAATGATTACTTCTTGGATTTGTAATGACAAGGGCCCACTTCTATAAAACCTGACAGTGTTTAACCTCTGCAACATACATACAATGCTGGAGGAACTCAGCAGGTCAGGCAGCATCTATGGAAAAAAGTACATTCGATATTTTGGGATGAAACCCTTTGCAATACTGGATAAAAAACGCTGAGGAGTAGATTTGAAAGATGGGGGCAGAGGAGAGAGAAACACCAGGCAATCGGTGAAACTTGAAGTGTGAGGGATGAAGCAAAGAGCTAAGAAGAAGTTGATTGTTGAAAGAGACAGAAGGCCATGGAAGAAAGAAAAAAGGGCAAGGGAGGAGCATCAGAAGGAACCAATGGGCGGACAAGGAGATAACATAAGAGAGGGACAAAGGGATGTGATATGGCAATGTGGGGGGTGGGCATTACCGGAAGTTTGAGAAATCGATGTTCATGCCATCAGATTGGAGGCTAGCCAAACAGAATACAAGGTGTCATTCCTCCAACCTAAATGTGGCCTTATCGTGACAGTAGAGGAGGCCATGGATGGACATTTCGGAATGGGAAGTAGAATTAAAATGGGCAGGTGTAGCACTTGTTCCACCTGCCCCTACACCTCCTCCCTCACTACCATTCAGGGCCCCAAACAGTCCTTCCAAATGAGGCAACACTTAATCTGTGAGCTTGTTGGGGTCATATACTGTGTTAAGTGCTCCCGGTGTGGCCTCTTTTATATCGGTGAGACCTGACATAGATTGGGAGACTGCATTGCTGAATACCTATGCTCCATCTGCCAGAACAAGTGGGGTCTCCCAGTGGCCACCCATTTTAATTCCACTTCCCATTCCCATTCCAATATGTCTATCCATGGCTTCCTCCACTGTTGGGATAAGGCCACACTTAGGTTGGAGGAACAACACTTTATATTCCATTTGGGTAGCTTCCAACCTGATAGCATGAACATCGATTTTTCAAACTTCCAGGAATGCCTCCCACTCCACCAGCTTCACCATTTCCCATCCCCTTGTCCCTCTCTCATGTTACCTTCTTGCCCACCCATTGCCTCCTTCTGGTGCTCCTTCCCACACACCCGCCTTTTTCTTTCTTCCATGGCCTTCTGTCTGTTTCACCAATCAACTTCCTAGCTCTGAAATGTCTACTCTCCTTTTTCCCATAGTTGTTGCCTGGCCCCTTGAGGTCCTCCACCATTTTGTGTGTGTTCTCGGATTTCCAGCATCAGCAGATTTTCTCTTGTTAATGTTTAACCTCTGATTGAAAGAGACATTTAGGATTGATTCAAGTATGTTTAAATGCTTCAAAAGTAAAAGTTATTTTAAAAAATAAGTAATCATATAAAGCATATTAAAACATGGAAACAAATCATTATTAAAAAAGTAAAATCTAGTAACCAATATATATCTGCTGTAACACCAGGGGCATTATCCCTAGGATTAAGCTGACGGCTGGGTATAAGGCATATCTGGACTCCTACCGACAGACTGCTGAGATGAAGAGTGAGACCAACAGCGGTGGACTGACGGCTGTGCAGCAAATCTATGCACCTAGTTAAAAACAGAAGTCCTAAAGATGGTGAGGGGAAATGGCTGATCATTGATGATTACCATTAGGACTTTGAACTGGATTTAACCCATGACTCGCTAGCTGCAAGGAACGGGGAGCCTATCAATGTATCAGTGGCTGGCCCAATGTTGATACACCCTAACACGTATTGCTCATTCCTGAAGAAATCAGAAGCAGGAGAGAATAAAAAGGTCACGTGACCAGAGACGGAGGTAGTGAGAAAAATGATCCAGACTTTGGTGTCTTACAATATGAACAAAACTTAGAGACTGATCTTATTTTGATATGTAAGAGGGCATAAGGTAACATTTAGTGCAAGTTGATAAATTGTAGATCATGAGAAGTAAAAAGATTAATCTTTGTTATCGGAGTTGAATAGACAGACAACTATTCTAAATTATTTGTCCATACTCAAGGTTTCAAACAACTCCTGGCTATCTCTTTGCATCCTTTTCACCTCCCTATCCCCTTACAGCCTCTCACCTCCTTGAATTGCCTCCCCCATATCCCCTACTGCCCTCAATGTACTCCAGATGAGATTGTTGGATACCTGGGAAATGTAACAGAGGTCTACTAACTTTGCTGCATTCCAAAGGCTTTCACTGCCCTCTGTCAATACAACAGCTACACTCTTCCTCATTGCGTTTAAGAATAACTTGTTACAAGAGCAAGAGGCCTTGTCATTTAACACTTATATGTGACTGCGAAGGAACGATGACATTACCTCACCCATATCATGTCAATGATGCTTGAGAGCTCACCACAAATGACCCTTGCTTCGCTGATATGCTTTGAGTTCAACGTCCCTTCAGATCCAACAGCAGACCTAAAATACCTTTTATCCAATGGCCTCTGTATGGCAAATTGCCCTTCACATGTCCTCTTGTGAAATTCCAGCTTCCATAAACAACAGGACAGTTGAAGGAGATTTAAAATTTGCCACAGCAAGTACCAAATGCACCTGCAATGTATTCTGAATGCCTAACATTTTCTAATAACCATACATTAGAATACAATTTCTTTAGTTAGGTTGATATAATAGATTGAAAAAAGAGGTCATGTACTTAAACAGAATGAAGCAACTGAATATCAAACTAATTATCTCTTGTAAAATCCTCCTTTTGATCTGCATTCATTCCAATTATATGACAAATTTGTCCAGTAACCATGAAAGATCTGTTTGTATGCGTACTAAAATGAATTGTCTCTTTCAAATAACTAAATTTCAAATTCATGATCAAAACAATAGTTTTCAGTGCATTAATATTTATATACAACATGCTGACCATATAATAATAATATATTTGCCTTGTATATTTTTCTGTAATCCAATTTATTGTTCACAATGCATTCCATCATAGTTCCATATGTTATGAATAATGTGGATAATAATGAATATAGTTTAGACCAAGAATGTGGGTGGAAAGAAAAACTCAAGCTTTGGGTTGAATTAAGTAACTAAAAAAGGGATTCACTAATTTATGCACACTGCCGTTGGGAGTTGGATCAGGTCAGATTGGGAAGTCAACAAAAATCACTTAAATTAGGATGAGCAAATCAGTGGTTCCTAATTTTGCAAGCCATTGCACTAATTTAAGTAAAGTACATGTTAATTATAAACATGGAGGAAAGTAGCAACTGTTCAACCTGCCATCCTGATTTCCAATCACTGTTTCCATAGACCATTATTACATAGTTGAGAACATTCAATCACATCATCCATTAAAATGAGGTTCATTCCAATTTACTTTGCTTTTGATCAATGTTTTTACTTTATCGATTTCATATTGCAATTTTTATCAACACTGAATGAATGTTTGTTTCATAAAATTTACACTGCTGTTCTAAGACTTTTCATATCCAACTATGCTTTCACAAACATCGATTGTCTGAAATTGATGCCTAGTTTAGAATTGCTTTTGTTTGTTTTTAAAAAGGTGACAGAAATTAAAACTATCCCATTTGACAGTGTGTATTGCTTTGTTAAAACAACACAGACATTGTTAAAGTACTGAGAAATGAAAATTATTGTTGCCTGGTGTGCTTTCAGACTTGAATAAGAAATGCACAGTGATCCCTTTATGTTGCTTGAACAATAGGAAGTCTTTTCTTGGATGTTATCTACTGACAAAATGATGCTTTATACTCATTTAATTTTATTACCTGTAATACTGAAGTTAATTGCCTAATTAATTTTGCATTTGGATTCCAGCATCCTTGCTAAGCCTCTTGAATTCTTAAATGTGCATAATTTTCAAATTTCCTGTACCAGCATGCATCACTCTATATCCCTTCACCCTAACCTCCAGCTTTAATTTCCTGGCACATTTACATTCGATATTCAGGTCTCATTAAGTGTAATAAATTCTTAAGAATTAGTCATCTCTCATTTAGATCCATACAAAAATCTTTGTTTTCAGGCAGAAGTATAGAGTACAAAGACTGTTGATAAAATTATGTTGATCTTCTTCCTTAAAGGAAGTTGTTAATTGTTAGTGCTGAGTTTCCAATGACAAGATTTAAACTCTATTTTTATATTAATGAGCTCCCCGTTACCTATGTTAAATATTTCAATCAGTTACCTTCTAAACATCCAAACATGTAAATCTGAAAGGCAATGGATGATTTTTGTAATGACTTTATCCAAATTTCTTGTGGAGCATTGTCAGTCTTTATGCAAATAGATCATGGTAATCTCTTTTTTTCCTCTTACCTCTTTCTTCTCCAGTTGATCGAAATACTGTTCAAGTCTCATATACTGCAGTTTCCCAGCTACATTTCCCTATCCTATCCTCCCCCTTTCATGCATTGAAGGTACCCTTCTTATGCCATCCCCAAAGTGTCTGCAGCAGAGCAATCCACTCTCTCCAATTCTTGGCTTCTATCTGAAGTTTTTGTTTTGCTGCAAGACTGCCCAAGCACTCAGAGTTACCTGGATGACATCATTGTCATCATACCAGTGAGGATCAGAAGGAATATCTCCAAAATCTCAAGACCATAAGACCATAAGGTATAGGAGCAGAAGTAAGACATTTGGCCATCGAGTCTGCTTCGCCATTCAATCATGACTGATCCAATTCTTCCAGTCATTCCCACTCCCCTGCCTTCTCCCCATACCCTCTGATGTTCTGGCTAATCAAGAACCTATCTATCTCTGCCTTAAATGCACAGTAATACGTTGAAGCTGCACCCTCTCTAACATGCTGGTGGAGAGAGTTTTATTTGGGTTTTTAGCGCTGGAAATAGTTACATTCAGATGTGTCTCATTAGCGGGGCAGCAATATGGTTGCATTGTTTATTCCAGGGACCAGCTGATTGTGCTTATGCTGGCCGGTTTAGCGAGCAGAGCGGCGGACACCCCGGCTGAAATCTGGAGGAAAACACACTGAGGATGCAGAGGGGGATCAGAAAGATGAGGAAAGAGGACCGGGTCGAGACAACAGGGACTTATGGAGAGGAGGAGTTATAAACCGTGTCTTCACTCTCTCATTATGGGCAATGTGAGATCGCTGGGTAATAAAATGGATGAGTTGACGGCGTTAGTCAGGAGTCAGAGAACATTTCGGGAGAGCAGTGTTATGTGTTTTACTGAAACGTGGCTGCACGAGGACATAGCCAACCAAAACATTTCCATGGAAGGCTTCCAGAGCGTTCGGGCTGACTGGAAGTGCACTGAGAGTGGTAAGCGTAATGGAGGGAGGGCTAACAATGGATGGTGCAATCCTGGTCACATTACGATCGAGGAATGTGTTTGTAGCCCGGATATTGAACTTTTTGCTGTTGGACTCCGGCCATATTCCACCGAGATGCAACACCGGGCGTCATGGGAGGTTGTTCCTGCCTGTGGCCATCGAACTTTGCAGCTCCTCCCATGGAGGGTCAGACACCCTGAGCCAATAGGTTGGTCCTGGACTTATTTCCATCTGGCATAGTTTGCATATTGTTGTTTGATTGTTTGTGGTTTTTGTATTGCTATATTTATGCTCTATTCTTGGTTGGTGCAGCTGTAACGAAACCCAATATCCCTCGGGATCAATAAATCTATCTATCAATGACTTGGCCTCCACAGCCACTCATGGCAACAAATTCCACAGATTTTCCACCCTCTAACTAAACTAATTTTGCTGCATTTCTGTTCTAAATGGATGTCCATCAATCCTGAAGTTGTGCCCTCTGGTCCTAGACTCCCCTACCATGAGAAGTAACTTTGCCATATCTAATCTGTTCAGGCCTTTTAACATTCGGAATGTTTCTATGAGATCCTCCCTCATTCTTCTGAACTCCAGTGAATACAGCCCAAGAGGTGCCAGATGTTCCTCATACGGTAACCCTTTCATTCCTGGAATCATTCTCGGGAATCCTCTCTGAACTCTCTCCAATGTCAATATACCCTTTCCAAAATAAGGAGCCCAAAATTGCACACAATACTCCAAGTGTGGTCTCACAAGTGCCTTATAGAGCCTTAACATCACATCTATGCTCTTATATTCTATACCTCTAGAAATAAATCCCAATATTACATTCGTCTTCTTCACCACTGACTCAACCTGGAGGTTAACCTTCAAGGTATCCTGCACAAGGACTCCCAAGACTCTTTGCATCTCTGCATTTTGAATTCTCTCCACATCTAAATAATAGTCTGCCCATTTATTTCTTCCACCAAATTGCATGACCATACACTTTCCAACATTGTATTTTATTTGCCACTTCTTTGCCCATTCTCCTAAACTATCTAAGTCTTTCTACAGGCTCTCATTTTTCTCAACACTACCCACTCCTCCACCTAACTTTGTATCATCGGCAAATTTAGCCACAAATCCATTAATACCATAGTCCAGATCAGTGATGTACATAGTAAAAAGCAGCGGTTCAAACACTGACCCCTGTGAAACTCTACTGGTAACTGGTAGCCAGCCAGAATAGGATCCCTTCATTTCCACTCTCTGCTTTCTGCCGATCAATCAATGCTCCATCCATGCTAGTAACTTCGCTGTAATTTCATGGGCTCTTATCTTGCTAAGCAGCCTCCTGTGCAGCACCTTGTCAAAGGCCTTCTGAAAACCCAAGTACACCATATTTACTGCATCTCCTTTGTCTATCCTGCTTGTAATTTCCTCAAAAAATTGCAGTAGGTTAGTCAAGCAGGACTTTCCTTTCAGGAAACTATACTGGCCTATCTTGTCATGTGTCTCCAGGTACTCCATAATCTCATCCCTAACTATCGATTCCAACAACTTCCCAACCACTGATGTCAGGCTAACAGGTCTGTAGTTTCCTTTCTGCTGCCTCCCACCCGTCCTAAATAGCAGAGTAACATTTGCAATTTTCCAGACATTCGGTACAATGCCAGAATCTATCACTTCTTGAAAGATCATTGTTAATGCCTCCGCAATCTCTCCAGCTACTTCCTTCAGAACTCGAGGGTGCGTTCCATCAGGTCCAGGAGATTTATCCATCTCAGACCTTTAAACTTCCTGAGATCTTCTCAGTCATAAATTTTACTGCATATACTTCCCTTGCCTGACACTCCTGAATGTCTGGTATACTGTACTGTAGATATCTTCCACGGTGAAGACTGATGCAAAATACGCATTCAGTTCCTCTCCCATCTCTGCGTCTCTCATTATAATATCTCCAGTATCATTTTCTATTGGTCCTATATGTACTCTCAACTCTCTTTTACCCTTTATATACTTAAAAAAGCTTTTAGTATCTTCTTTGATATTAGTTTCCGGCTTCCTCTCATAATTCATCTTTTCCTTCCTAATGACATTCCAAGTTTTTAAAAGCTTCCCAATCCTCTATTTGCCTCTAGCTTTGGCTTCATTGTATGCCCTCTCTTTTGCTTTTACTCTGGCTCTGACTTGTCAGTCACGGTAGTGTCTTTCATGCATTCGAAAATTTCAGAGCACCCTTTTCTGCTCTGCTGTCCTTCCTGCTAGTGTCCCTTTCCAGTCAACCTTGGCCAGTTCCCCTCTCATGCCATTGTAATTTCCTTTATTCCACTGAAATACCGACACATTGGAATTTAGTTTCTCCTTCTCAAATTTCAAAGTGAACTCGATCATATTGTGATCACTGTTCCCTAAGGGTTCCTTACTTTAAGCTCTCTTATTACCTCTGGATCATTGCACAACACCCAATACAGCACAGCCAATCCCCTGGTGGGCTCAACAACAAGCTGTTCTAAAAAGCCATCCCTTAGACTTTCTACAACTTCCCTCTCTTGAGGTCCAGTACTGACCTGGTTTTCCCAATCCACTTTCATGTTAAAATCCCCAATGATTATCATGACATTGCTCTTCTGACATGCCTCTTCTTTATCCTGTTGTAATTTGTGATCCACATCCCAGCTGCTGTTTGGAAGCCTGTATACAACTGCCATGAGGGTCCTTTTACACTTGCCATTTCTTAACTCAACCCATAGAGATTCTACACCTTCCGAACCTATGTCATCTCTTTGTAATGATTTAATATTATTTCTTAAACACAGGGCCACACCACCCCCTCCGCCTACTAACCTATCTTTCTGATACACCCTATATCCTTGGACATTCAGCTCCCAGTGGCAGCCATCCTTTAGTCAAGTTTCAGAGATGGCCACAATGTCATACTTGCCAATCTGTAACTGAATTTCAAGATCGACCATTTTATTTCTTAGGCTGCGTGCATTCAGCTATAACACTTCCAGTCCAGTATTTGTTGCTTTCTGTTTTAACTGCACCATGCCTCCAATGCCCTGTAACTCATCCCACTGGCTGTGATTATGCCTCATCTCCTGGCGTCCTTTCTATTATCTCTGTTCCACGCTATCTTTGTTTTATTTCTGTTTTCCCCTTCCTCAGGCCTATCACTCCAGTTCCCATCCCCCCGTCAAATTAGTTTAAACCCTCCCAAACAGCTCTATCAAACCTGCCTGCAAGGATATTGGACCCCTTTGGGTTCAGGTATAACTCGTCCTTTTTGTACAGGTCGTACCTCCCCCAGAAGAGGCCCCAATGATCCAGGAACCCGAAGCCCTGCCCCCTACACCAGTCTCTCAGCCATGAAATAATATGTCTGATCGTGCTATTCTTGGACTCACTAGCACGTGGCACAGGCAGCAATCCGAGATTACTACCCTGGAGGTCCTGCTTTTCAGCTTCATACCCACCTCCCAGAATTCTCTCTTCAGGACTTCCTCCCTGTTTCTATCTATGTCATTGGTACCAACGTGTACCAAGACTTCTGGCTGTTCACCCTCTTCCTTCAGAATACTCTGCACTGGATCTGAGACATCCCATACCCTGGCACCTGGGAGGCAACACACCATGCGAGTGTCTCTATTATGCGGACAGTATCTCCTGTCTGTTCCCCTCACTATAGAATCTCCTATGGCTACCACATTCCTCATCTTCTCTCCCTTCTGCACCACAGAACCAGGCTCAATGCCAGAGACCTGATCGCTATGGTCGTCCTCTGTCATCATCCCCTTCAAAAGTTAAGCCGTCACTTTTATTGTCATTTTGACCATAATTGCTGGTACAGTACACAGTAAAAACAGGACAACCTTTTTCAGGACCATGGTGCTACATGAACAATACAAAAACTAAACTGAACTACGTAAAACAACACAAAAACTACACTAGACTACAGACTTACCCAGGGCTGCATAAAGTATACAAAACAGTGCAGGCATTACAATAAATAATAAACAAGACAATAGACACAGTAGAGGGCAGTAGGTTGGTGTCAGTCCAGGCTCTGGGTATTGAGGAGTCTGATGGCTTGGGGGAAGAAACTGTTACATAGTCTGGTCGTGAGAGCCCAAATACTTCAGTGCCTTTTTGCCAGATGGCAGGAGGGAGAAGAGTTTATATGAGGGGTGCGTGGGGTACTTCATAATGCTGTTTGCTTTACGGATGCAGCGTGTGGTGTAACTATCTGTAATGGCGGGAAGAGAGACCCCAATGATTTTCTCAGCTGACTTCACTATCCACTGAAGGGTCTTGCGATCTGAGATGGTGCAATTTCCGAACCAGGCAGTGATGCAGCTGCTCAGGATAGTCATAGTCACGGTCATAGTCATAGTCATACTTTATTGATCCCGGGGGAAATTGGATTTTGTTACTGTTGCACCATAAATAATTAAGTAGTAAAAAACCATAAATAATTAAATAGTAATATGTATATTATGCCAGGAAATAAGTCCAGGACCAGCCTATTGGCTCAGGGTGTCTGACCCTCCAAGGGAGGAGCTGTAATTTGATGGCAGCAGGCAGGAATGACTTCCTATGACGCTCTGTGCTGCATCTCGGTGCAATGAGTCTCTGGCTGAATGTACTCCTGTGCCCACCCAGTACATTATGTAGTGGATGGGAGACATTGTCCAAGATGGCATGCAACTTGGACATCATCCTCCTTTCAGACACCACCGTGAGAGAGTCCAGTTCCATCCCTATAACGTCACTGGCCTTACGAATGAGTTTGTTGATTCTGTGGTTTGTTGGTGTCTGCTACCCTCAGCCTGCTGCCTCAGCACACAACAGCAAACATGATAGCACTGGCCACCACAGACTCGTAGAACATCCTCAGCATCGTCCGGCAGATGTTAAAGGACCTCAGTCTCCTCAGGAAATAGAGACAGCTGTGACCCTTCTTGTAGACAGCCTCAGTGTTCTTTGACCAGTCCAGTTTATTGTCGATGCTCTCAATACAACCTCTGTAGAATGTGGTGCATCCAAAGCGAGGTAACGGTAACTGAGGGGGATGGCCAGTGGAGTGCTCTCTTCTGTCTGAGCTCTTCCCTTCTCTTCCCTGACCATCATCCACTTGTTTAACTCCTGCAGCCTCGGGGTGACTAACTCCTTGTAGCTCCTATCTATCTCCTGCTCACTTTCCCTAATAAGCTGTAGGTCATCAAGCCGCAGCTCCAGATCCCTAACACGTTCTCTCAGGAGCTGCATCTCAGTGCACCTGGTGCAGATGTGGCCATTTGAGAGACTGGAAGAATCCCAGAATTCCTACATCTGACACCCAGAGCAAAGAACTAACCCTACAGACATGCTTTCTATTCCTCCGGGAAAAAAAATGCAAGAGGAAAATAAATCGAAGCCCACTTACCCACTTACCTCGCCCTTCCAGTCCTTCCTGCCACACCAGTTGTCAACCTGTAAGAAACCTGATTTAACGCTAACCCAATCACGGAGCAATTTACAGTGCCCAATTAATTATCTACTAAGACTTTGGACTGGGGGAGGAACCCGGAGCATCCGGGGAAAACCTTTGCATTCCACAGGGAGGAAGTACATTCTTCCTTGCAGAGCATGCTGGGATTGAACTCACAACACCAATGCCCGAGATTTAATAGCATCACGCGAACTGCGATGCTACTGTGGCACCCTGTGGGATCCAATATGGAGCTGATAGGCTGAAGCATCTCCTGGTGTGTCGTTATACATGTAAGATAAGCTATGACAATCCTAAGACACAAATGAATCACAAAATGAGGAAACTCTGTCCATCCTTCTCAATCTCAGCAGTTTACTTGAAAGTTATTGCAGGTGGATAGGATCTTCTATCTTCCTAGTCAATGCCTTTTGTTTTCTTGAGCACTTGGATCAGGAAGCACCATGACAACCAAGCCAAAGTGAGTAACTGACTGAAGCTCAATGTACACACATATTTCACAAAAAAAAATGCCGGATGAACTCAGGAGGCCAGGCTGCATCTATGGAAAAGAGTACATTTGATATTTTGGACCGAGACCCTTCAGCAGGACTGGAGGGAAAAAGATGAGGTGGAGAGTTAAAAGGTGGGGGTGAGGTGAAGTAAAGAGCTGGGAAGTTGATTGGTGAAAGAGATACAGGGCTGGACAAGGAGGATCTAATAGCAGAGGACAGAAGGCCATGGAAGAAAGAAAAGGAGTGAGGAGCACCAGAGGACCAGAGGGAGGCAATGGGCAGGTAAGGAGATAAGGTGAGAGAGAGAAAAGGGGATGGGGAATGATGAAGGTGGGGGGCATTACCCGAAGTTCGAGAAATCGATGTTCATGCCTTCAGGTTGGAGGCTACCCAGACATAATGCAAGGTGTTGTTCCTCCAACCTGAGTGTGGCCTCATCGTGACAGTAGAGGAGACCATGGATAGACACATAGGAATGAGAACGGGAAGTGGAATTACAATGGGTGGCTGCTGGGAGATCCCACTTTTTCTGGCGGACAAAGTGCGGGTGCTTGACAAAGTGGTCTCCCAATCTACGTGAGGTCTCACTAATACACAGGAGGCCACACCGGGCACAGTATGTTACTCCAACAGACTCGCTGTCACCTCCCAGTGTGGCCTTCAGGTTTGTGAGGGTCATCTAAATGATTCTGGAATTAGTTGATGCATGGAAATTTATGGACAAACACATAGAGATTAGCATGAAAAGTTAATTTAATGTTTTCATTTCTGTATTGTCAGCATGCACAAAAAACAGCACAAATTCTAATGATTAATCGAAATATGAAAATAAATAGTAAGAGTACAAAGAAGCAAAATGTGACAAATGGATAGCAATTGCTACAATAATGGGAATATGAATGGAAAGATGCAAGGAAAATCAAAGTCAACACCAAGAGAACCAAACTTCTCATGTATCCCAAATATAATATTCTGAAGTTCTTCTGTCCGGAAAGCATTTTTATTAAAAAGGAAAATTGTGAATGCATACCTGTTATCTGAAGGTAGTGTTCCAGATGGAGGAAGAGAATTGTAAACCAAATAGCCTAGTATCTAAAGAGAAAAACGGACTGCTAAGTTCAAAGTTCAAAAATATATTTTTTTAAGTCAAGTACATATATGTCACATCCGCAACCGAGATTCATTTTTTGTGGGCATATTCAACTAAACTGTAGAATAGTAACTATAACAGAATCAAAGAAAGACCACCCAACTGGGGCATTCAACCAGAGTGCAGGAGACAACAAACTGTGCGCTGCATAAAGAAGAAACAATAATATAAATAAATAAGCAATAAATATTGAGAACATGAGGTGAAGAATCCTTGAAAGTGAATCCATTGGTTGTGGGAACATTTCAATGATGGGACAAGTGAAGTTCAAGAGGCTGATGGTTGAGGGATTGTAACTGTTCCTAAATACGGTGGTGTGAGTCCTGAGGCTCTTGTACCTTTATCCTGATGGCAGCATGTCCTGGGTGGTGGAGGTCCCTGCTGAGTGCTGCTTTCCTCTGTCCGTATTTCATGCAAATGTACTCAATGGTGGGGAGGGCTTTACCTGTGATGAACTGCAGTATATGCACTTCTTGTGGTATTTTCCGTACAAAGGCATTGCTATTTCCATACTAGGCCATGATGCAGCCAGTCAATATTCTCTCCGTTGCACAACTATACAAGTTTGTTAAAGTTTTAGATGTCATGCCAAATCTCTGCGAGCTCCTAAGGAAGTAGAGGCACTGCTGTGCTTCCTTCATTAATCACCCTTACGTGCTGGGCGCTGAGCAGGTGCTCTGAAATTATAAACACAAAACATAGAAATCTACAGCACATCACAGGCTCAGTTTCATTCTAAATGCTATTTGCTTACTTTTATTGTTTGCAGATTGTGTGTTTGTCCGCCTTTTTCCTGGGCTCTTTTAGGTTTCTTTGTTTTGTGGCTGTCTGTAAGGAGATGAATTTCAAGGTTGCATAATGAATACACACTTTGACAATAAATTTACTTTGAACTTTGAACCTCTTTCGCCACTGTTTGTTGTGGTAGTGAGACCAGCTACTGAAAAAACTGATCATTTGTGCTAAAGAGCAAGATGTACATTCAGTGGCCATGTTATTATGTACACCTGTACACCAGCTTATTAATGCAAATATCTAATCAGCCAATCATGTGGCAGGACTTGATGCGTAAAAGCATGCAGACATGGTCAAGAGGTTCAGATGTTGTTCAGACCGAACATCGGAATGGGGAGGAAATGTGATTGAAGAGGCGTTGACTGTGGAATGATTGTTGGTGTCAGTGAGTAGCTTAAGTATCTCAGAAACTGCTAATCTCCTGAGATTTTTATGCACAATTGTCTCTATAGTTTACAAAAGATGGTGCTAAAACAAAAAAAAAAACAGCCAGTGGGTGGCAATTCTGTGGGCAAAGATACTTTATGAATGAGAGAGGTCAGGGGAGAATGGACTGATTGGTTCAAACTGACAGTACCTCAAATAATTACGCATTACAACAATGGTGTGCAAAAGAGCATCTCTGAATGTCTGAATGTACAACATATTAAACCTTGATGAGAGATACCTAATAAATTGAAACCTGTATGTATTTCAAATCCACATCTTCAGCCCTATATCAGAGATAGCTGCAATATGAAGTATGTATTTTTTTCATTTATGTAGCTTGCCGAAATTGATTGTAAAAATGCTTTTTTTTCCTTTTCACAATCCTCTTTCTTTAAACTAATGAGGTTTTTTCACATATTCATATTTTTTCTAGTTTTTAAAATTTATTTGAATTGTTTTAGCTGTGTTAAAAGCAGCTTAAAGAATGTAGACAGGAGAGAGCTGTCAAAAGGCTGCTTGGGCTGGATAAGATTGTGGCCTCAAAAGCCCCCAAGGTGCTTTAAACTTGTAGCTCATACTGCTGATAAGGATGGCCACGGCAGCCAAGAATCTTGGATGATTGGACTTTCAGGGCCACCAGAAAGCAAATACAAATACAAAAGAAGCAGTTGATCAGCAAGTGTGATGGACAGATTACAATGAGCATCATCTAGTCTATGGAAGATTTCAGATGATCAAGCAAGAGAACTGACATGGATTTATAAGTGATAGATCTTGTCTGACAAATATAATTACTTTTTCTGATTAATGCAGTAAATTAAAAAAATGTTACCTCCTTTAATTTATTTGGTATTCCAAAGTTGCTTGATAAAGTGTCTTATCAGAAACTGTTATGGTTGAAGCTCATAGAAATGAGGATAATTTACTACTTAAGTCAGAAATTGCAGACCAGTAGGAGACCGAGAGAAAGGATAATGGGGATGTGATTGTTGGTGGTTGTCCATTGTGTCAGACGATGACGTGAAACCTGTCCGAAATAGTTTTTAAAGAGTAAAAGACATTGAACTAGAACAATTCCACTCTCTCTACCTCAGAAGTCTGGGTCCAGTGACTTTCTTTGTGCTTTGTCATGCCCTTCGCTCTCTGAGGAGCATTATAGAGCAGGTTTCCGGCTGTTGGATCTCACTGTAGATCTCATCCACCCAGCCCACTGGAGCTGACTTCACATGCTAGGACTGGCATGTCCCAATCTTACTGCATTATGAGGCCCAGATGCAGTTACTGATCAGATGATGAGATACGAAGATTCATATTTTTTTTTTTCAATAGCTCTACTATAATAGTCACTGTTATTAGTGTAGATCTAAGTATTGGATTATAAAGAAATAAAACTGGATTGCGAGAATAAGCAGTCATAACAAGTAGAGTTAAGTGCAGGTAAATGTGAGGTAATCCATTTTGCACCTGAAAAGGATAGAACAGAGTACTATCTCAATAGTGAAAAGCTAGAAGCAAGTGACGACGAAAATGACAGAAATGTTATTGTCAAGAGATAGTTGAATATAACAAAGACAAGTACAGAAAATAATCAAATGGGCAAAATTGCAGGTCATTATAGCTGGGGAACTGAAAGGCACTGAGATAAGAGTTAATTCTACAGCAGTACAAAGCCCTAGTTAGAACATCTCTGAAGGTTATGGGCATTATATCTCAGAAAGGATATACTGCACGAACAGAGTGCAAAATTAATTTACTGGAATGGTACTTAAATTTCAAGAGTTGTTAATAACAAGAAATTACACAACTTAGGGCCATTTTCCTGGAATTTAGCACTTTAAAAGATAATTTGATAGTTACAAGATATTTTAAGGTTCTGATAGGTTTCACTGAAGGAATTATTTCAGGTGGTTGTGTAGTTGAGGATTGATTAGATATAATGCTCTAAAATTATAGCCAGTTAAATTGGACGTGTAGAATATGGAGAAATTTGCAACTTTCTAAAGCACCAATTGATGCTGGGTTAGTTACTAATTTCAAATAAGATATTGACAGAACTTTATTGTACAATACCCTTACACAACTTTCATAAATTATAACCATGCATTACATTCTTAGCTAAAAGAGTAGCCATAGTGATCAGGTAATTTGTATTATCTCTCCCATGCTTCATCTTCGATGTCAGTTCAGTTCTGTGCTCAGAAATTTGTATCACATTGAAATCTTACTGTGATGCAATAATATAATAGTTGTCAGGAAAGGTAGAGGAGGCTTGACTGAAAAGCAGAGCAGTGGAGACAATTTAATACATGAGTGATCACTTTAATAATGAACAGATACTTAAAACAATGAGAGAATGGATGCTTAAAATAATGAGGCAACAAGGTCACTGAAGGTTAGGAGCAACTGAATGAGGTTGGCTAGTTTGATGAGTGAACAAGGATTGTGGATGAGAGCTGGGTTTAAATAGGCTGCAGGTGATAAGTTGGGAATGAGTAGCAAGTGAGTTGTTTTCATTTGGTGGTGACTGGGTGGTGCCTGCCTATGCAGGCTTGACAAGACACCTCCTTCTACAGTCAACACCAATGGCCCAGGATGGTCCAGATGGATCTGGTAGAACTCCTCAATGAACGATGGATCCTAGATGAAATTGGATGGTGTCCAAGATTTCTCCTATGGCCATACCTTTTCCAGACAACCAGGTACTACACATCCCATCCATGACAATGTGAATTCATCAACTGACAAACTGTGTATACTGGACCACATACTCCATCCTCGGTTCCGTAGGTGCAGGCTCAAGTGGGTTGAGTGGTCCATGGACAACAGCTTGAGGTAGGACACATGGAAGGTAGGCGTAATTCTGAGGGCCAGTGGTAGCTAAGACAGTAAATGACTGGGACGAGAGC
Organism: Mobula hypostoma; assembly: GCF_963921235.1. Lineage (NCBI taxonomy): Eukaryota > Metazoa > Chordata > Chondrichthyes > Myliobatiformes > Myliobatidae > Mobula > Mobula hypostoma. The sequence continues at coordinate 190,192,828 of NC_086098.1, forward strand.
TTGCAGGAGTTGGTGTGCACGGGCTGATTACAGATGGACAGCCAGGTGTGGTGTCCAGGCCTGAAAAGTCTGGTTGGGTGCTGCTGTTGTTTGGCCCGGTGGCAGTATACACAGGTGGCAGCTAAGTTGCCCCTCTGTGCTCTCTTTCAAGAATCCTGGCTGTGATGATCCAGGTCCCTGATGGACGAAGCCTCCACCTTTGGCTCCTCCTCGGGGAATAACAGGGGTTAGTAGCCATAAAGCACTTCAAAGGGCAACATGCTGTATTTGTGGCAGAGGAGGTGTGTGGATTGTGGGACTGTTCAGGGCAGAGCAGATATTTCTTCCAGAGGCAGTGAAGCATTGTTGATTCTCTCTTTATGATAGCAAGAGGACAAACTCACTGAGGTGCGGAGGAGAGAGCAGAAGGCTCACCAGAAGAGGGAGATGAATTTGTGGGGCCTTGTCTGACACAATATCCTCAGGGAAACCATTGAGGGAAACTATATGTTGAAGAACCAGTTCTGCTGTCTCAGTAGCTGAGAGAAGATCGGAAGGGCAATGAAGTGGGCCATCTTGGAGAATCATTCCAACGCTGTCAACGATCACTATGGCTCCATCAGTAGGTGGCAAACCCGTGATGAAATTCATGGCATCCTGGTAGCAGTGGGGGCCACAGGAGCCCAGAAGGCTGCTGTTTGGAGGAATTGGACAGGGCACATTGAGGGCAATCACAGAGGGGCCGCAGAACTGGTTTTGCAGAAAATCTAGGACCTGTCCTGCAACTGGATGGCCAGAGAGGGGTGAGGAGTGGTCCATTGGAGTGCGTCAGAGCACCTGGCTGCTGGTACATACATGTGGTTTTCAGATAGATCAGCTGTAGCAGACTCATGTTGTAGGGCCTGGCAGATCTGGTTCTCAGGATTCCTACGAATCCTCTACGAATGATCTACGAGGATGGAATAATGGGCTGAGGGTCGATCTCCTTCATGTTCTTGGAGCCAGGTCAGTAGGAAGGTAAGCTCAATTCTTTGAAGAAGAGGGTCATCAAGCTTGACATGGGTGGAGTTGGCGGGTCTGCTCCATGGATAAGAGATTCTGGTGATCAGTCCAGATCAGCTGCTCAGTGTTCCCTTTCAGCCAATGTCTCCATTCCTTCAAGAACCTTTTAATGGCGAGTAGCTCATGTCTCCTGCTCCATAACGGCACTGTGTAGAGTTCAATTTGCATGAGGAGAAGGCAGAAACTAGCATTTTACTTACTTGCAGTATAGTTGGTTTTCAAGGAGACATGGAAGTACTGACCAGATGCAGTCTTGGGCATCCTTTGAGAAGAAGAGGATGTCGTTGAGGTGGACGAACACATACCTCATAGCATGTCTCAGATGATCGCGTGAATGAAGGCCGGAAAATGGCTGAACTGTTGGAAATTTCAAAAGGTGTCCACAAGTATTTTTAGTGGTTGGTGGTAGTTATGAATGTCATCTTCAATTCATCCCCCTGATGAATGCAAATCAGGTTGTATGCGTTCCAAAGGTCCAGTTTGGTGAAAAACTGTGTCCCACTGAGTGTTCCAAATGCACTATCCATCAAGGGGAGAGGGTAATGGTTCTTAATGGTAATTTTGTTGAATCCACCATAGCAGATGCAGAGATGTAGACCCTCCCATCTTTCTTTTTGACAAGGAAGAATCCTGCACCCGTTGAGGACTGGGATTGTCAAATAAAGCCGTGCTCTAGCACCTTGGTGATATAGTCATTCATGGCTTGGGTGGCAGGAGGGGAGAGGGAGAACAGATGACCTCGTGAAATGGTGGTACCCTGGTGGAGGTTGATTGTGCAGTTGTAATATCTGTAAGCTGGCAGGGCGCTGCCTTCCTTTTAACTAAAGGCGATGGCTGAGTTGTGGTATTCCTGCAGGAGTTTTGTGAGGTCAAAGGTTTCATCTGTTTCCGTGGACTTATAGCATGAAGTCACCGGTTGCCTGATTGCAGGCCAGTGGTCCGGCAGGTAGGTCCAATTCAGCAGTGAACTAGATGGCCAGGCGAAGGAAGAATTGTGTGTGGAGAGCCAGGGATAACTCAGGATGAGAGGAACGTTGGGTGAGTTGTTAAGGACGAATTGGATGGGCTTGCAGTGCTCTCTGATGCATGTGTGCACAGGCCATGTGTGTGCTCTGACAACAAGGGACATCCGTCAGTGGCCACGATGCAGACAAGGTGTCAGATGGGCTCAGTAGTGAGTCCAAGCTGCACACGCAGAGTCCAGTCCAGAAGGTTCCCCGTTCCGCTGGAATCCACCAGAGCCTCCTTTGTGTGTAGAGCCACTGACATGTGGAGGTGATCAGATAGAATGAGTCAGACTACGGTGCTGAACGACTAGTCATGGGGGAGCTTACCAGATAGAAGGCCCTCATCTTTAACGGTTGGTGCTGTTTCTCGAACGCAGAGGGCATTTATGCAGAAGTGATCGACTGCTCTGCAGAAAGTGCACAAGTTATTTCTCCACTGATGCTTATGCTTTTGGCGGGGGTGGGGAGTGGTGCAGTTTAAGGGAGCTCTTCCTAGATGCATTGGTTCTGGAGGTGTTGCTGATGAAGGTTCTGCAGCCTGAAATGGTTCTGGGAATGGAGCTAGGTTTCCGGCTGGTGATCTGGAGGGTTATTCCATAAGACGCTTGTCAACACAGAAGGCCAAGTAGATGAAGCCTTTGAGGTTTGTGGGCATCTCCCAGTTAGACAACTCTCTTTCAAGCATTTCTAGAGGCATTTATGGTAATTGGCCAGCAGCTCTTCTGCATTCCAGCTACACACCCACAAGGGTCCTGAATTCCATGGTGCAATCCAGCACTGAGCACAAGCCTTGACCCAGCTGAGGTGTCCAATTTGATGCCTCGCTTCCACTTGGCGGATGGTCAAAACTCTCGTTTATCTGAAAGGTGAATTCCTCATATTTATTGCAGATGATAGTTCGCTTGTCTTAGTTAACAGCAACCCAGGTCAGGGCTCACCCAGTGAAGAGAGAAATGATGAAGGCAATCTTGTCTCAGTCCATTGAATGCAGAGATGCTGCAGCTCAAAGTGTAAGATGCACTGGGACAGGAAGATGCATCGCAGAGTTGGGGATCTGTTGTAGCGTTTGGACACCAGAATGCAGGGCTCTGAGGAGGAGGTTGACTGGCGCAGGGCTGTTGAAATGAGACAGAGAGTGAGTAGAGACTGATGAGCAGGAGGTCAATGGTTGCCTGCTGCTTCTGGATCATGTATTCATTAAGGTGTGAACTTCGTTTAGGTGAGCAAACTCTGCTTGTTCAATCAACACACATCAAAGTTGCTGGTGAATGCAGCAGGCCAGGCAGCATCTCTAGGAAGAGGTTCACCCATCCTGTCAGAGAATGTAAAGGATGCTTGACCCAAAGCAAAGCAGAGGAGGTGATTTAACTGTGAGTGATCACTTCAATAATGAACTACAAAATAACAAGCCATGAGGGGGTGCAAAACAAGAGAGAATGGATAATTAGCACAACGAGGTAACTGAAGGCTAGGAGCAACTAGTTGAGGCTGGCTGGTTCAATAGGCGAACAAGGACTGTGGATGAGATTTGGGTTTAAATAGGTTACAGATGATGAGTTAGAAACAAGTGACTGGTGCCTCCTGTTGGGTGGGTGGAGACAGGAAGATGCCTGTCTGTGCAGGTCTGACAATGACTCATTCTAAGTAGCAAAACATAGAAGGCATTTTGTTTCTTCATTTATTATACCTTTTGTTCTTTCAAGGATGGGCTGAAGAAGTTGTCAGTACTGTCTTAAAAAGTAAATGGGTGAATTTATGTGGAGCAGAGAATGTTTTGTTAAAAAGTATCACAAAAGCAGTTTCTAACTAGCAGATATGAATTTAAAGAAGAGTAATAAAACATTTAAAATTGAAAGAGGATGATATTTGATCAAATTAGAGAAGAAATGAGCACTGTTTGAAATAAATCCCATTTCTACTTATTTAAGAACTGAAATTGGGGAAATTATATATAATTGCATGGAAATAAGAACACAATCAGAGGACTGCTGGACAGCTAATGTATTTATAAAGAAGGAATGTAGAACAAATGCAAGGAAGTATACAAGTTAGCATAACTTCAGTGTTATTACTATTTATGAATTCTTTACTGAAAAGCATCTGAAAAATAAAAAGATGATCATGAGTAGTGACCACACATTTGAGAAGTAAAAATCTTAATTGACTCACTTTATTGAATTTTTTTGTCGAGTATAATTAAAGCAATTAATGCTTTAAACAAGTTATGGATAATCTAAGTTTCTGACTATGGTGAGATGATGTCAGGTGAGGGAAGAAGCAGCAGAAGGAATAGCACTTTGACTTGAGAATAGTACAGATTTAGAAGTGATATTGCACAAGGATTGGTACTGGGGCCATTGTTCTCATTTGGACAAGTAACTGAAAATTCAATTTCAAAATGTATTATTGTTAATATGGAAATAAAGTAATAAAATATTTCAGGAAGCCATTAATAAACACACAAAATTGCCATGTGACCTGCAAATTAATTTCATTATCGGCCCAAAGAATAAGGAGATCAAACACAACTTGCAAAATAAGAATCTGACTAAGACAGAGTCGCAGATGGATCTGAAAATGAAGTTACATGCCACCAAAAAAGAGCATGGTTGATTTTCTAAGGGATGGAGCTTGTGTTCAATGTGTATAGAACTTTGTTGAATGTATTATGCACAGTTCTACTCTCCACAGTACTGAGACTTTTGTGACAGTGTAATAAAGGATATATACAGATCATATCATTATAAGAATTTGGCTGTCATAAACAATTGAATAAGATAGGTGAGATTTGTCAGAGGTCTTTGTGTTTACAGAAAAGTTTCAAAAGGAGGTTGTACAGAAACTATTTCCACTTATGGAGAAGAAAAACACGAAGAGCTAAAGATACAAAATACTCATTAGCTGCTGAGGGGGATTCAGTGGAAACCTTTTTAACTAGAATAATTAGATTGTGGGCACTGCAGGGAATGGTAGAGAAATTACACTGGTGAAGTAAGTTAGATAAACACATGTGGGATAAAAGAGTAGATTGATGGTATTGAACAAAGAAAGATGTGTTGTCATCAAGAAGTCTTGCTTCCATACTGGGGAAAATGTTCTTAACTTGAAGCATAATGCCTTTGATCAATTTTGAGTGATCAAAGATAGGCTGTGTAACAATAAAGGAATAATGGTATTTGTAGTATTTATGTCCCTAAAATGAAGATAATGTGGCTTCCAATAGTGGTGAGTATTAGTTGTACTAGTCAAAACATGGATACTTTAGGCATTGAGAAGACTAATTGAAAAATTGAAAATATGCGCTGAATATGGATCCTCTGTATTTCTTCTATCTTGACCATTCATTACAAAGATGATGGAATTTCAAGCAAACTTTAATATTGCTCCACAGGTTTCCCTTTTTAAGTCTTTCCATTAGCTTAGTAGGCTTTGATCCTAATCAGTCAAGTCAAGTCACCTTTTATTGTCATTTCGACCGTAACTGCTGGTACAATACACAGTAAAAATGAGACAACGTTTTTCAGGACCATGATGCTACATGAAACAATACAAAAACTACACTGAACTGCATAAAACAACACAAAAACTACACTAGACTACAGACCTACCCAGGACTGCATAAAGTGCACAAAACAGTGCAGGCATTACAATAAATAATAAACAAGACAATAAGCACAGTAGAGGGCAGTAGGTTGGTGTCACTCCAGGCTCTGGGTACTGAGGAGTCTGATGGCTTGGGGGAAGAAACGGTTACATAGTCTGCTCGTGAGAGCCTGAATGCTTCAGTGCCTTTTGCCAGATGGCAGGAGGGAGAAGAGTTTGTACGAGGGATGCAAGAGGTCCTCCATAATGCTGTTTGCTTTACGGATGCAGCGTGTAGTGTAAATGTCTATAATGGCGAGAAGAGAGACCCCGATGTTCTTCTCAGCTGACCTCACTATCCGCTGCAGGGTCTTGCGATCTGAGTCGGTGCAGTTCCCGAACCAGGCAGTGATGCAGCTGCTCAGGATGCTCTCAATACAACCTCTGTCGAATGTGGTGAGGATGGGCGGTGGGAGATGGTCTTTTCTCAGCCTTCGCAGAAAGTAGAGACGCTGCTGGGCTTTCTTTACTATGGAGCTGGTGTTGAGGGACCAGGTGAGATTCTCTGCCAGGTGAACACCAAGAAATTTGGTGCTCTTAACGATCTCTATGGAGGAGTCGTCGATGTTCAGCGGAGAGTGGTCGCTCCGTGTCCTCCTGAAGTCAACAACCATCTCTTTTGTTCTGTTCACATTCAGAGACAGGTTGTTGGCTCTGCACCAGTCCGTTAGTCACTGCACCTCCTCTCTGTATGCTGACTCGTCGTTCTTGCTGATGAGACCCACCACGGTTGTGTCATCAGTAAAATTGATGATGTGGTTCAAGCTGTGTATTGCTGCACAGTCGTGGGTCAGCAGAGTGAACAGCAGTGGACTGAGCACACAGCCCTGCGGGGCCCCCGTGCTCAGTGTGATGGTTTTGGAGATGCTGCTTCCAATCCGGACTGACTGAGGTCTCCCAGTCAGGAAGTCTAGGATCCAGTTGCAGAGGGAGGTGTTGAGGCCCAGTAGGCTCAGCTTTCCAATCAGTTTCTGAGGAACGATTGTGTTGAATGCTGAAATGAAGTCTATGAACAGCATTCGAATGTATGTATCTTTTTTGTCCAGGTGGGTTAGGGCCAGGTGGAGGGTGAAGGCAATGGTGTTGTCTGTTGAACAGTTGGGACAGTACGTGAACTGCAGGGGGTCCAGTGAGGGGGGCAGCAGGGTCTTGATGTGCCTCATGACAAGCGTCTCGAAACATTTCATGATGATGGATGTGAGTGCAGCGGGACTTCTTCAGCATGGGGACGATGGCGGCAGCCTTGAAGCATGTAGGAACGATGGCGCTGCTCAGGGAGATGATGAAAAGATCAGTGAGAATCTCTGCTAGCTGGTCTGCACATCCCCTAAGCACTCTGCCAGGAATATTGTCTGGTCCAGCAGCCTTCCGTGGGCTGACCCTGCACAGGGTTTTCCACACATCAGCCATGGGAAGACACAGCATCTGGTCATTTGGAGGACGGGTGGTCTTCCTCACTGCCACGTCATTTTCTGCCTTAAAACGAGCGTAGAAGTTGTTCAACGCATCTGGGAGGGAGGCATCACCAGCACAGGCAGGTGGTGTTGTCTTGTAGTCGATGATGTCCTGACTGCCCTTCCACATGTGCTGTGTGTCACCGCTGTCTTGGAAGTGACTGAGGATTCGCTGGGCGTGTGCACGCTTTGCCTCTCTGATGGCCCAGGACAAAAATCTACAGTTAAGGATTGTATAACCATAAAGATTGATACTTTTAAAAATTTAATGAAGGAAAATTTATCCTTGATTTAGTGATAAATATGTGGGATGCTTTCTCCTAAGTGCCTTTAAGTCAATTTTTGGAAACATTGAAAATCTGCAATCTGCTCTGTCCTATGGGACAATAAATATTGTGAAACATATCATTTGCCCTGAGTAGGAGGGTGGATAAATCACAGTTCCATTCAGAAAATCATGAAGGCAATGTGCTTAATCACAAGTTTAACCAGCTGTTAACAGATTCAATTAACTCTTCCCTACCCAAACTATATAAGTAGGGCTTATAGCTGCTGCAGTTTAAAAAGGTAGCTGGCAATTTTATTGACTGTATAAAGTCCTGAGATATCATTTTAGGATGGAAGTGAAGAGGATATTTCCATTCTGGAAGAATCACAGTATAAAATTAGGATGTTAGCTATTTAAGATGGAACACATTTCTCACTGCGTTGTGAGGGTTTGTAATTCCAGTTTTCGGAGTGCGTGGAGATAAACATTTGACAAATAACAGGATGAATGGTTATCACAGACAGATGAGTGTTCAGAGCTAAGGTTAATAACGGAATAGCTGCAACCTTATTGATTGGCAAAGTATGCCTGAGGGTCCAATTTACCCATCTAACATGTTGGAAACATTAAGAATCATTGATTCATTTCTTCTAATATTCTTCTTTGTGAAGGAAATAAATGATGCTAATATACAGGACTGTTAAGAACACACTTTTAACTTTGAACTGTTTAGTTATTTAGAACACTGCAGGTAAAATAGGATATTTAGTCCATTTAGTTCTCAGAAGAGAGAAGAGTCTTCATGCATAGAAGCCAATTAATCTTGCCCCAATCCTCATTTATTTTCTATCACTCATTTTATTCCCCATGACCATGATTTATATTCAAGCAAGTGACAAAAACTTTATAAAAATGAAGAATCAGTTCTCCTTCTACAGCTTATCCTGGAGCTCTCCATTGTAACCTTACCTTCTTGCTATTCAGTTGAAACTTCCCTTCATGGTAGTGCAGTGGTCAGCATGCTTTACAGTACAGATGACCCGGGTTTAATTCCTGCTGCTGCCTATAAGGGATTTGTACATTTTCCCCATGACTGCGTGGGGTTCCTCTGGGTACTCATGTTTCCTCCCACAGTCCAAAGTCTTACCAGTTACTAGGGAACCGGTCATTGTAAATTCTCCTGTGATTTATATAAGTATCCTTTAGTCTCATGAGACCATGGATTTGCTCCTTGGAAGGTTTCCAGGGCACAGGACTAGGCAAGGTTGTATGGAAGACCAGCAGTTGCCCATGCTGCAAGTCTCCCCTCTCTACGCCACCGATGTTGTCCAAGAGAAGGGCATTAGGACCCATACAGCTTGGCACTGGTGTCGTCACAGAGCAATGTGTGGTTAAGTGCCTTGATTAGGCTAAGATAAAATCAGGAGATTACTGGGCAGCATGGCTCGAAGGGATGATGGATGAGCCTGTTTTGTGCTGTATCTCAAATAAATAAATAATCTAACAGGTATTAGATTAGATACAGGTATTTCTTAACTTTTCATTCTCATAGAAATCCCTGCCTTTACCAGTCTCTTTTCAGAAATGTAATGTCTCAATGTAAACAGTACCTTCTCCATTGATTTTTGCATTAATTTAGCCAGCAAAAACATTACATATTATTCTAAACTGTGGTCTGACCAAGATTAGAAAGAAAAATCAATGGTATCTTATTAATTTTTTATTTGCATAATCACAGGTGATTACAACAAAGTAAGAGGTCATTCAGCCTGTCCAATCCATTATAGCTCTATGAAAGACCAATCCGACTATTTCCAGTCCCCCTTTCAGATAATTATCCAGTTCTTTTTTGAATGCTAGAATTCAAAGTGCCTTCATCAGTGATACCATATGGGGCCTAATCATATGCTGTTTTAAAATAAAGATCTTGATGTCACTTTGGTTTCTTTTGCCAGTATCTTCATTCTTTGAACATAGAACATAGAACAGTACAGCATATTACAGGGCCTTCGGCCCACAATGTTGTGCCGACCCTCAAACCCTGCCTCCCATATAACCCCCAACCTTAAATTCCTCCATACGCCTGTCAATTGAGTTGTGGGCACGTGGCCAAGTGGTTAAGACATTGGACTAGCAGTGCTCCGACAAAGAATTTGGTTACTTGGGGAAAGTAACGAATAATTATACCAAATTTATTTTGAATCCCATGGAGCATGTGGAAACCTTCCAATACCCAGGCGGCTCTTTTTTTTTCTTCTCTTTCTTTCTTTTAGGTAGGACTATATATATGGGGGGGGGTGGGTAGATTTTATCTTTTCATGTATTCTTTTTGAAAATTTAATAAAAATTATATTAAAAAAAAGACATTGGACTAGCGGCCTGAAGGTCATGAGTTCGCGCCCCAGCTGAGGCAACGTGTTGTGTCCTTGAGCAAGGCATTTAATCACACATTGCTCTGCGACGACACTGGTGCCAAGCTGTATGGGTCCTAATGCCCTTCCCTTGGACAACATTGGTGTCGTGGAGAGGGGAAACTTGCAGCATGGGCAACTGCTGGTCTTCCATACAACCTTGCCCAGGCCTGCGCCCTGGAGAGTGAAGACTTTCCAGGTGCAGATCCATGGTCTTGCAAGACTAATGGATGCCTTAAAATACCTGTCCTGTAAACTTCACGAGTATATCTGCCTCCACCACTGATTCAGGCAGTGCATCCCACAAACCAACCACTCTCTGAGTAAACAAACTTCCTCTAATATCTCTCTTGAACTTCCCACCCGTTACCTTAAAGCCATGTCCTCTTGTATTGAGCAGTGGTGCCCTGGGGAAGAGGCGCTGGCTATCCACTCTATCTATTCCTCTTAATATCTTGTACACTTCTATCATGTCTCTTCTCATCCTCCTTCTCTCCAAAGAGTAAAGCCCTAGCTCCCTTAATCTCTGATCATAATCCATACTCTCTAAAGTAGGCAGCATCCTGGTAAATCTCCTCTGTACCCTTTCCAATGCTTTCACATCCTTTCTATAGTGAGGCGTCCAGAACTGGACACAATACTCCAAGTGTGGCCTAACCAGAGTTTTATAGAGCTGCATCATTACATCGTGCTCTTAAACTCTATCCCTCGACTTATGAAAGCTAACACCCTATAAGCTTTCTTAAATACCCTATCTACCTGTGAAGCAACTTTCAGGGATCTGTGGACATGTACCCCCAGATCCCTCTGCTCCTCCACACTACCAAGTATCCTGCCATTTACTTTGTACTCTGCCTTGGAATTTGTCCTTCCAAAGTGTACCACCTCACGCTTCTCCGGATTGAACTCCATCTGTCACTTCTCAGCCCACTTCTGCATCCTATCAATGCCTGCAATCTTTGACAATCCTCTACACTATCTACAACACCACCAACCTTTGTGTCATCTGCAAACTTGCCAACCCACCCTTCTACCCCAACATCCAGGTTGTTAATAAAAATCATGAAAAGTAGAGGTCCCAGAACAGATCCTTGTGGGACACCACTAGTCACAATCCTCCAATCTGAATGTACTCCCTCCACCACGACCCTCTGCCTTCTGCAGGAAAGCCAATTCTGAATCCACCTGGCCAAAATTCCCTGGATCCCATGCATTCTAACTTTCTGAATAAGCCTGCCGTGTTCCTTGGTTCCTGAGTCCACCAAGTCACTCAGCCCAACAAGCTTTGTTGCATGTTTAATATTTTAGTAGTGTTTAAGTAATATTGTAAATATTCGCATTCATTTAAAAAATTCATTGCAGGTTAAATGTAAACAATAAGCAAATAGCATGCATCATGACACTACCACGTGATGTTTTCAAGCCTTGAAAAAAGTAAACATGAAGTTAGAGTCTCCTTTCAGACTCTCATGTCTTCCTTTGAATTAGTTTATTGTTTTGAGGTTACAAAACAACAGGGATGATGAGTTATTTATAAAATGAACACGAGAAAGCTACTAACCTGTTGGAGTACAGCGAGATGTTTAAGTAAAACAAAACAGCACAACACCTGCAGAGACGGTAGAGTTAAAAATTGTCAAAACATTGCAAGAACATTTAGAATCAAAGCCATTATTGATTGTAAAACATGCTAGATTTCATAAACAGAATCAAGAGGAAGAGAAGTCCGTTTCAGCTTATGTGGCTGAATTGAAGAGACTGCCTGAGCATTGTCACTTCAGTAATGCACTTAATGAAGCACTGAGAGATCATTTAGTTTGTGGAATCTTATACTAAAGCATTAAAAATGCTCACAACTGAAGCACAACTTATATTTAAAAGAGCAGTTGAAATTGCTGTTTCAATGGAAACAGCAGACAGAAAAGCAATGGAGTTGCAGGCTGGAATGGAATTGAACATGAACAAAATTGCAACATCTGGACAGAAAGCTGGTCTGGCCAAACAAATTGTGTTACTGTTATAGAAGGGTCTCAAATACACCAGCCCAATGCAGATTTAAAGATGAAACTTGCAGAAAATGAAACAAGATAGGTCACATGCAAAGAGCACGCCAGGCAGGTTAAAATAAATGGTCTGCAGATGGAAAAGAAAAAGCTACTAATTAAGCTGCAGTTTCTAAAAGAGCACTAATCTGAATGCTGTTAAAAAATCTGATAATGATCAGAGTGACACAGGGCTGGCTAGCATTGCGATTTACAATGAGAAACTTAACAATAGACAAGCAATATAGCTTAAGCCAGAAATGAAAGGTAAATTAAATAAAATGGAATTGGACACTGATTCAGCTGTTTCAATCATTCCACAAAATAAGTTTGAATGGCATTTCAAACACACTAAACTGATGCTGCAGATATCCAACTAAGAACTAATACTGCAAAAAAAGATAACTCCTGTAGTAATGACATTTTTAGCAGTGAAAATACAACAATAAATAAGCCACATTGAGCTTGTGTATGTTAAAAATGGTAGGACCAGCACTGTGGGGTCGTGAGTGCTTAAGGTAGCTACAACTTGATTGGAGAGCCATCTACCATTTGCATGACATGTTCCCTGCAAGAGAGTCAACTAAAAGCAAATTAAGAAAGGTACTGCATGATGCTACAACTGTCTCCATGCTGTACACCATGAACCAACAGATGGCAAACATGTGTCGGTGCCAACTTCTGTACCTCTGGTTGCAAAGCATATTGGACCAAGGAAGGACCATGCTGCTCAGAGGAATTATGAAAGTGACAAAATCAGTGGTCCGACTACAATGATTTTTGTAGGCTACTTATCTGAGAAAGTTTCTAATATGTTAATCAGGCAGTTATCTGCAAAACGTAGCTTGGTTCTAAGCTGGAAGAGAGTTTAAGGAGCTTCAGGAAAGTTGCAAACATTTGGCTTTTATGAGTATAAAGAACCAGAATCTACTCTGCGTGCATTAAGGTTATGGCATGAACTTCAAGTAGGTGACAACAAAAAGCTGCTTGTAAAAGTAGATGTAAAGACCAAAGCCAAGCTGGATGAATAGAAGGTCAAAAACAAAGGAGTCAATGGAAATACGAAAACAGAGGACTTGTCATTTGATGTTGTGGATGAGGAAACCAGACGAGAGATCAGATCATAAAAGGATCAATAGAATAATTAAAAAAGCATACTCCAATGAATTAAATGAACTTTCCCAAGATCAAGATGCACATACTAGAAGAAAAACAAGAAGAAGAAGGGTGGCTGCTGCTGTCAGAACCACTTCCTTCATTCTCAGAGTTAACTCTTACAACCATGATGGAGAAGGCCCCAGAACCTGAGATTGTTTTCACAGCCATAAGTTTCACCTGCCAAGCAGGGTGATTTCTCCCTTTTCAGGAAAGATGTTATCCCACAAGAGTAAGGAAGCCTCCAAAGCAACTAAATCTTCAAGCCTGAATGGGACAATTTAAAATTTACTATCCTGTGCGTGTCTGTATCGTAATTGTATTATGTAGTACAGGTTTCCCCTGCCATCCGAAGGTAGAGCATTCCTAGGAAACAGTTCATAAACCGAAATGTCGTAGAGCGAAGAAGCAATTACCATTTGTTTATATGGGAAAATTTTGTGAGCGTTCGCGGACCCAAAAATAACCTACCAAATCATGCCAAATAACACATAAAACCTAAAATGACAGTAACATATAGTAAAAGCAGGAATGATATGATAAATACACAGCCTATATAAAGTAGAAATACTTCTCTACAACGATTGCCTGCGCAGATCTCCGTAGCAAAAATCTCACGCAAGCGCTCTTGGCAGAAAATCTCACGCAAGTGCTGTTGGCATAAACGCACTCTAAAGTAACCTTTAAACTATGAAGCTGCCAAATCTACCAAATAACACGTAAAAATACACAGCCTATATAAAGTAGAAATAATGTATGTACAGTGTAGTATCACTTACTGGAATTGGGAAACAGTGCCGAGCACACTGATGATGGTGTGTTAGACTGAGTCGTCGTAGGCTGGGTGGTGCAGTGGCCCCCACCCTCCAGGCCGCCGACCCGCTACACTGCCGTGAAGAACACAGGGGTCCAGTGGTAGCCAGGAGGCACACAGCACATCTTTAAGAAAAAAGTCGAAATAAACATGCTAATTAATTAGGTGCTGCCTGGCACGTAAATGTCGGCGCAGATCAGAGGCGATTGCCGATTGCATCGCCTCTGATCTGGGCCGACAATTATGTGCTAGGAGGCACCTAATTAATTAGCATGTTTATTTTGGATTTTTTCTTAAAGTTGTGCTGTGTGCCTCCCGGCTACTGCTGCATTCTTCGCGAATCGGTACTGTATCTGTCCGGGGCCCGGGTGTTGGGGTGGTGGGATACGGGGGTGTCATCTCATCGTCGATCAGGGCAGGCTGCTCATCTTCTCCTATGACTGCCCGCCTCGATGTCGAAGGTCGAAGTTCGTCGTCTGCTGTTGCTAATGTGGAAAGCTTGCTTGACTGCTGAGCCTCACACATTTTTCTATCATACAGTTGTTTGTAAGCACTCAAACTATCCTGCAAATATCTATTAAACCTACGTACCCTTTCAAAATTAAAGTCGTACTTTATCATTGCACCGCAAATCTCACGCAGTTGCTTCACTTTCTGTATTCGGTTGCATTCGGTTTCGATTGTTATCTTTTCCTCTTCTAATTGCATCAACTCTTCATCTATCAGTTCTTGGTCATGGGATGCCAAAACATCTTCAACATCATCTTCGTCAACTTCCACAAGCCAAACTCACTTTGTCCTTGCTTCGTTCACCACGATCGAAATGCTTAATTATGGCTAGTTTTACGCTAAGTGTAACACCCTTACTCTTTCAGGCTTTTCCGACACCTTAGAACTCATCTTGCCAATGGCTGCTCAATGCAATGTGTTAAAGCGATGCCGTTCTGAATCCGGGGGAGAGCGGCTGCCTTTTATCACACGCTGATTTTTTCGCATGCTGCCTTTCTTCCTAACAGTGAAAACACCTTCTGAAAGCGAAAACAGGGTACTATTGTAGGTCTTTCGTAACAGTGATGTTTCGTAAAGCGAATATTCGAAAAGCGGGGGACACCTATATACTGTGTATGTAGTTGTGATGCATTCTATATTGAGTTGGAGTTTATAGCTAAGCATGGAGGAGTGGTGTTTCCATGTGTATTTAGTGTTTCAGTAGTGTTTGAGTAATATTGAAAGTATAGTATGCTGTTGATGAAGCATTCTTGTTTGTTTTAATAATTCATTACGGGTTATATGTAAAAATATGTGATTGCATATGTCATGACGCTATGTGATATATGCATGCCTCGCTTAAAGTAAACACAAAGTCAGAGTCACTTTTTGAACTCCCATGTGTTCCTTCGAATTTGTTTAATGTTTTGAAGTTAGAAAACAATACACTCTTCTTCTGCTCTTCTTCATAATTATGGCTGATTTTGTTGTAATGTCAACTACAAATTGTCGTCTATCAATGGTAATCTTTCATCCCCTTGCATAACAAACTATTTTTCTATCTCCGTCTTTAAATATATTTCAAGTTCAAGTTTATTGTCATTCCACTATGCATGCATGTGTACCGCCAAACGAAACAACGTTCCCAGAGCAAGATGCACAACACGGTATATATAACTCACATACAACACATAAAGTAATATTACCTATACCACAAAGAAATGATCAATAATAAAATATATTCCAGAAGATTGAAATTTACTATACAAGTTAAAAAGTAAACAACATAATTCTACTGGCGCTTCATACGTGATGAAACATAGAAACATGGAAAACCTACAGCACAATACAGGCCCTTCAGAACACAAAGCTGTGCCGAACGTGTCCTTACCTGAGAAATTATCTAGGTAATTTCCCTAGAGACCTGGGTGGTTACAGAGAGTTCAGTAGTGTCATGGCCTGAGGAAGAAGCTGTTTTCCATCCTAACAATCCTTGCCCTAATGCTATGGTACCTCTTTCTTGGTGGGGCTGGGTCAAAGAGATTATAGGATGGATAGGAGGAATCCTTGACATGGTGAAGGGTTCTGCATACACACTGCTCCAGATAAATATAAGGATAAATTTTACTCTGCATCCACCAGCCTTTCAGTAAGGGAGTCTACAGTCATATAAATTTCTTAGACAAATAAAGTAACTTCATTAATGGTTAATTCTAGATTCTCCCAATGCATGCCCACACTGTCAAGATCTCTTGATATCTTATCACAAACAAGAGAAAATAACACCATAAGATATACGACCAGAAGTAGGCCCTTTGGCCCATCAAGTCTGCTCCACCATTCAATCATGGCTGATCCAATTCTTCCAGTCATCCCAACTCCCCTGCCCTCTCCCCATACCCTTTGATGCCCTGGCTAATCAAGAACAAAATCTGCAGATGCTAGAAATCCAAGCAACACTCACATGCTGGAGGAACTCAGCAGGCCAGGCAGCATCTATGGAAAAGAGTACAGTCCTGCTGAAGTGTCTCAGCCCGAAACATCGACTGGACTCTATTCCACAGATGCTACTTGGCCTGCTGAGTTCCTCCAGCATTTTGTGTGTGGCTCTTGTTATCTTATTTGTTTTATCAAGTCAACTCTTGCTCTTCTAAACTCCAGTAGATAAAAGCCCCATTTGCCCATTTTTATGATTATGATTATGAAGACACGTAGTCCTCTTTTATTGTCATTTAGTAATGCATGCATTAAGAAATGATACATTATTTCCTCCGGTGTGATATCACAAAATACAGGACAAACCAAGATTGAAAAAACTGACAAAACCACATAATTATAACATATAGTTACAAACAGTGTAACAATACCATAACTTGATGAAGTCCATGAGCACAGTAAAGTTCAAAGTTTCTGAAATGTCCCACATCTCACGTAGACAGGAGAAGGAAGAAAAACTCTCCCTGCCATGCCGACCACAATCTGACTCTGAGTCATCCGAAAACTTCGAGCTCTGATCAGCTCTCCAACACCGAGTACTGAGCGCCATCTCTGTCCGAACGATTCAACCTCCTTCTCGGTCGCCAAAAGCAGGCAAGGCCGGGGATTTTGAGGCTTACCCTCCGAAAGATTCCCAACCACACAGTAACGACAGCAGAGAACTGGCGTTTCAGTAATTTCTCCAGATGTTTCTCTGTGCTTTCACGTCCATTCTCCATCAAATCAGAATTGTCCACGGCCCCTATTTAACAGATACAATATCATTTTTCACCGGAGGGCTGCGCACGCGCAGGTGCGCCACCATCTTCTCCTCCTGCCCTTTTTCTCATAAGATCACTTGTTCATTCCAATGCATTACTTCCTTCTATTAGTCAGAAGGGAAATACTGCACACAGCACTCGAAACTTCTGTCCTCAATATGTACATAACTGAAACATGATCTCCTTCCTTTTTATTTTTAATTCCACTCATAATAAACACTACTGTTCTCTTTCTCTTAATCTACTTGTCTTTAAACCTTATGATTGTAAATTCTTCCACCAACTCTTCTCACAACCTCTCTTTGTTCCAAGGACACCAGTTCCAGGTTCCTCTGTCTATCCACATTACTAAATTTGCTCATCCCTGCAATCATTTCAGTAAATTCTTATGCCCCATTCCAAAACCTTCCAATATTTTATTAACATAATTCTGCAGTTCCAGCCAAGCTAATATGTTATAAATGTTCATTGTGACTGTTTTGTTTTCAGTACTCTGTGCTTTTATTTGTGAAGCCCAGCTTTTTCACCACTTTCTCAATCTGCCTTGCTATTAGCACTAAACTGTACAAATATGCTCTGTGACTTTGCTATTGTTATGCACCTTCTAATATTGTGTCCTCCAGTTTATATTGCCTCCTTTTATGCTTCCTAGTAACATATAATAGTTCACCTTCTAAGGCATTAAATGTCATCTAATACCTATCCGCTCATCCCAGCAGCCTGTCTATACCTCCATGGTCTATTACTGTACTCCACACTATTCAATATACTTTCAAGTATTGTGTCATTAGCAAATCTATAAATTGTGTCCTGTACATCAAAGTCCAAATCATTAGTGAAGGTTTTGGTAACAACACCTGTAATCTTGCCTCTCATCCAAAAAGTAACCTTTCACCATTTCTCTCTATTTTGTGCTATTTAGGAAATTTTCTATCTATGCTGCTGTAGCTCGTTTTATTCCATGACTTTTATTCTTGATGAGAAACCTATTATGTTGCACTGTGATGCCCTTAATATAAGAACATATGAAATGGGAACATAAGAAGGTCAAATGTGTGACTGACCTTGCTTGGTAAACACATTCCTTGCACACACAAACATTGGCTTGTCATTCTGCTATCATTGCACTGAGGGTGCACACTTCAATGTCTTTCCTGGTATACTTTTATAATAAGTTAGCTTTATAGTGCCTTTCCCACCATACTCAGTGGGATAAAATGTTGGAAAATGCATGGTCATGCACTTTGGTAATAGAAATAAATGTGTGAACTATTTTCTAAACAGGGAGAAAATCCAGGACTCTGAGATGCAGAGGGACTTGGGAGTCCTTGTGCAGAAATCCCTGTAGGTTAACTTGCAGGTTGAGTTGGTGGTGAGGAAGGCAAATGTCATGTTAGCACTCATTTCAAGAGGTCTAGAATACAAGAGCAAGGATGTGAAGCTGAGGCTTTATAAGGCACTGGTGAGGCCTCACCGTGAGTATTGTTAACAGTTTTGGGACCCTCATCTTAGAAAAGATGTGCTGGCGTTGGAGAGGGTCCAGAGGAGGTTCACAAGGAATGAAAGAGTTATCATACGAGGAACATTTGATGGCTTTGGGTCTGTACTTGTTGGAATTCAGAAGGATGACAAGGGATCTCATTGAAACCTTTCGAATGTTGAAAGGCCTAGACAGAGTAGATGTGGAAAGGATGTTTCCCATGGTGGGAGAGTCTAGGGCAAGAGGGCACAACCTCAGGATAGAGGGGCGCCCTTTCAAATCAGAGATGCAGAGAAATTTCTTTAGCGAAAGGGTGGGGAATTTGTGGAATTTGTTACCACATGCAGTTATGGAGGCTAGGTCGTTGGGTGTATTTAAGGCAGAGATTGATAGGTTCTTGATTGGACATGACATCAAAGGTTACAGGGAGAAGTCCGGGAACTGGGATTGAAGCAGAGAAAAAAAAGGAACAGACATGATTGAATGGTGGAACAGACTTGATGGGCCAAATGGCCTAATTCTGCTGCTATGTCTTATGGTCTTATAGATATTTAATTTCTATAGTAATGGGGATGTGTAAATGTGATGTATTGTTTGAATACTGTCTTTAAGGCAGGTACTTCTGTTTATTTTGTAATATGATTGTAAATACATTGTGGGGTGCATCATATTCTAATACAGGTGTAGTCTTAAGTCAATTTTGTGGTTAATTAAAGATGCCTAAAAAATGGGTCTCTTTGCTTTTAGTAGGAGAGGGAGAGATGGGGGCTGCCAGGAGTTCACACTTGACAAATAGTATGGAGCCATTATTGTGTTTTCTGGTAGATATCTTTTTGCAAATATTAGCAGTTTTCTTTTCACTATTTTCGTTAATTTTTGTAAGTTTGGTTTTTGACACACTTAATGAATACTCTTGCACGAAAATGCTCAGCAACTCCAGCCATTTTTTCCTTCGGTCATAACTACAAGGTGGTTTGAAACATAGAACATAGAAATATAGAAAACCTGCAACACAATACAGGCCCTTCGGCCCACAAATCTGCGCCAAAGATGTCCTTACCTTAGAACTACCTAGGCTTACCCATAGCCCTTTATTTTTCTAAGCTCCATGTATCCATCCAGGAGTCTCTTAAAAAGACCCTATCATTTCCACCTCCGCCACTTCCGCCAGCAGCCCATTCCACGCACATTCTTCAAACCTGCTCTGCCATTCATGGCTAAGCTTATACCTTTGTCCTACACTACTGCCATGTTGATCTCTGTTTTGAATTAAATCACTGACTGATCCTATACCCCATAGTCTGAATTAACACCATCTAGATGCAGAAATTTCTCCTCATCTTAGTTCTAAAGAGCTTAACAATTATTCTTAGACCGTGACCCCTGCCTCTTGACTCCTTTGCTAGGAGAAATATTCTTTCTGCATCTGGCCTGTCTAGCCCTGCAGAAGCTTGGTAAATTTCAATACAACTTCTTGTTCCTATCAACTGTCAAGAATATAGTCCCAATCTACCATTTTTTGGTAAGAAAATCTTGGAACCAGTTAAGTGAATATTCACTTTACTCTCCTTTGACTCTTGTTTGGAAATCCGGATATATTACATCAGCTACATGCCTCTAGATATAAAGCTGGGGTTGAAAGAGTAAACAGAAATTTGCACCTGTGTAGTGCTATTGCGAGGAAAGCAACCTTAATTTAATAACATGCAGCATTATCTAAATTTTACACAGTGATACCCTTGCTGCCTCTTCAAGCAAGGCAAATTGATACCGAGGCGCCTAGGGATGGAATATCTGCGGTGGGAATAATTGGCAAATTGTCCAAATTGCTATTGCTTCTTTCCTTAGATTTCCACCCAAACTTACTGGAACATCAACGTATTAACTCTTTCATAAGCCGATGCAGTTTGGGTAGCATGTGACTTTTGTTTTGCACTAAAACATATTCCCTATTACATTTTATAGTAGCTGAGAGAAGTTCTATTAATATAGTAAAAATAGGCTCTTCATGATATTTAATCAGTTATATAATCATATATTTAATGAGTTTCATGTAGCACCTGTGAATAACATGATTTTAAGTAACAATGACTTTAAAGAGCTGTATGGTAACACTTATGTTTACCCATTTGTAGAACAGGTTCTTAGCAAGTATGTTTTAATATTTAAAATGCTATGTGTGTAGAATTCCTATGTGTGTATTTGCACCTAGAAATAAAAAGAACTTAGTTTTAAAAGCTACCTTGAAGACTAATAAACATAGTGATTAGTACAAACTCATGATGGGGTTTAAGTTGTTCTGGGGAGTAGCCAAGTATACATTCAGAGCTGGATTCTAATACAATGTTTGCAGATAAGTGGAAGAAGGTTTCTGCAGAATAGACCCCTCCAGCCCTTCAAACCAAATTGGCCAGCAAATCCCCAATTTAATCCTAGCCTAATCAGGGAACACAGGACAATTTACAATGGCCAATTAACCTATTAACTGGTATACCTTCGTACTATAGGAGGAAACCAGAGCACCATAGAGAAAATTAGACATGGAGAGAACGTACATACTCCTTATAGGCAGTGGCGGGAATTGAACCTGTGTTGCTTGCACTATATACTGTGGTGCTAATCACTAGGATACCATGCAGCTATGAATCATCACAACTAATAAAGTGTCCAAGCCTTGCTGTGTTTTGAAGTCCAGTGTGGCTTAACCAAAGCTAGTTCTCTTTTTAAGATAGTCTGCATACACCATGGAATGTTTCCTTTGTACTTTTTTATCTTCATGCACATTCTTATTATAATGTGAAAGAGCAGCTTCATTTTGTAAAGCTGTTCTTTATCAACATTACTTGCCAAAAACCCAGATTATTTAAAATTCATAACAAATTAATTCAAATGAAAATTTTCATAATTATAGTTCACTACGACTAAATGCTCATCATATTAATAGATAGTAAAGTAGAATTACCATAAAGGAAATGTATACTATAAAGCAATATATTGTTCTTCGTGGCAGAGCTGACAGGTTTCATCAAATGAGAGATACTTTTTGTTATTATGTCTTGTAACAGGTCTTGAGAAACAATCATTTTTCATTGTCTGTCTTCATCCAGTCTGCACATCTAAAGCCAGCATATATAGGCAGCCTCACTTGAATTTTCTGTAATCCAGACAATGATTTAAAGAGCAAGTCAAGCATTTATTAAAGAACATGTGAAAATCATATACTGAAGGTTCCAAACTGGTTCTGGAACCAAATTTTATCAAAAGGTCTGTAGCACTTATTCTAAACGAATTAAATGCCTCTAAAATAGGGAATTAAAGACTTTATAAAATATTCAAGACATTATAACAAGATATTGGGTTTAGATATTCATTATGGTGAATTCTCTTGTTCTTGTAGAAAATGCATTGAAAATCAAGAGTTAAATTGGATAAATGAAAATCATTATACTATACCAGCCTCATAGAACCTACTCCTGTCTCCTGTCCCAAATCCACCAGCTCTTCATGCCTGGTAAACTTATTGTTCAGCCTGATCTTGCCCCACCAAAATTACTTTTAATCACCTCAACTTTACCCTTTCTCTTCCGATCCAGTCCCTTATCATTAATATATTAGATACATCTGTTGTCATTTGCTTTTTGGACTGTTTTCAATTCCCTGATTCCAAAATGGTCATCTTTAACATGTATATACAAGCCCATTTATACCTCCATCAAACAATGGGATGGCCTGGGGGTCTTCTCCCTTTATTAGACTCCCAGTCAGACTCCACCAACATGCTCGTTCACCTGGCTGAGCATGTCCTTACATTGGACAACTTTTCCATAAACTCCATTCACTTCATTTAGATCAAAGGTATAACTATGGCCAGAGTAAATGCTTGTTTTTTTGTGGGACAAGTAGAGCAGTCTTTGATTCAGTCCTACCCAAACTGTCCTCCTCAAAATCATTTCTTCAATGACTGAATTAATTTTGCTTCCCATATTCATATAGAACTGAACAATTTCATTACTTTTGGTGCTAATTTCCACCCTACTGTCACTTTCACATGGTCAGTCATTGACTTTTCCCTGCAACGCACAACTTGCTGGAGAAAGTCAGCATCTATGGAGAGGAATAAATAGTTGATGTTTCTGGCCAGCACACTTCACCAGGACCTTACACTTTCTTTTCTGGATCTCTCTGTCTCTATCTTAGGAAAAAGACTAGCTACTAACACCCATAATGAACCTACTGATGTCAACTTCTCTTATCCCACCCTGCCTGCTGCAAGGACTCTAGCCATTTTCCCAGTTACATTGTATTTGCTCCAATGATGAGACTTCCTGTACAGATGCTGCTTAAATATTTTTTTCTTCCTGCACCTTGGTTTCTCCTCTACCATTGTTAACAAAACCCTTGACTCTATCTCATCAATTTCTTGAACCTCTTCTCTTACCCCATCTCCCTTCCAGGACAGAACAAGGATAGAGTTCTTTTCTGATTGTTACCTTTCACCTAACAGTCTCAACATGCAACAGATCATTCGCTGCAATTTCCACCACTTTCAAAGAGATTTCACCACCAGGCACATCTTCCTCTCTCCTTCCCTTTGAGCATTTCACAGAGATTCTTCTGTCCGCAACACCCTGGTCCACATTTCCCTTCCCAGCAACCAGCCCCATCTTATAGCACTTTGCTTTGCAAGACTTGTCCTTTCAACTGTCCCTTTCCCACCATCCCATGGCCCAAATCATCTTTCCAGGGGAAGCAGTCATCCACTTGCACATCTTCCAATCTCATGCAAGGAGTTTATTGTTCCCAATGTGCTCTCCTCACATTGTTAAAAAACAGATCCAGATGCTTTCTGTCATTTGCTCTTTTAACACTCCATCATTATGACCCATCAGTTTAAGGCTCCGGGATTATTACAATGAAACCCAAAGCAAGCTTGAGGAACTATTTTTCATCCTACGTCTACCACTTCAGGTAACTCAATTTCTGCTTGTATTAATTATTCATCTATGATATTGGCCAACTTTGTTTTTCTCCTCTACTTTTGCTTTTGGAACTCCTGCATTATTTTGTCTATGTTGTTTTAGCCATGTTCTCATTTTCTATCTGCTCCCATTGACCAGGGAATCTTGCTTACAACTATCCCTATGTTCACCCTGTTTTTTCCCCTGACAGAGACAACCCTGCCCCCCATCCTCCCTGAAGCTCAATAAGCTTTTTTCTCCTTAGTTCTGATGAAGGGTTTTCATTCTGAAGTATTAGCTCTGTTTATTTTGCCAACCTGATCTGCTAAGCATTTCCAGCATTCTCCAGCTTTGTGTGAAATTAGAGGACTTTTGTGAAGGGTCCTGGGATCATCTGGGATAATGCAGGTAACTCTCCATGTTTGAACTGCTAATTATTATGATTAGGGTGTTATCAAGTGCTTTCCATGCACTTCCCTGGTTTATCCACTTTGTAAGGCCAATGTTCCGAGTGGCATACCATAATTAAATCTAGTCTGTACTTTGAAAACAGCCGAAATTTCTTAACATGGTGCTGTGCTCTCCTCAACCTGGAAGACTTATTGCAATGGCACAACACAGAAGAGACTTGGTTCCATATCTTTTTAGAAACTGAACTAGAGACCTAAATGAAAGTCAAGGTCAAGTTTATTGTTATATGCAGGAAACCACCTAATTTCCTTGGCTGACTAAATCTAGGGAATACACACTCTCATCCTTCCAAACCCGTGAGATCGAGCCGGCTCTCCCACCCTAAACCCCGGTTTGTGTGGATGCTGTGTAATCTGCTACCCTGCTACAACTCAGTGCCAAGAAATAACAGACAGCACACTGCATACGATTAAAGGACTTACATTTATGAATCTTAATTTAACCAAAAGAAAAACAAACAAAAGCAGCCCATTATAATTAAACAGTCAAATGTGCACAAGTTGGAGCTCAACTCTTCCAAAGGTCATACATATTCACTGAACCTCAGTAGACCTCCGCACTTGGCTCCATCAAATCAGAGTTCCCCACCGGGTCGAATCCTGTGAACAGTTCTCCCTAGCGTCTTCTCTCTTCATCTCCCGCCGAACAAAGGACCCAGCTCACACTGGTGTCAGGCACACAACACAAAAACACACTCCCCTCATTGGATGGCTCATATTCCAAAGCTCTAACCATAACCCAAACACGGCTTCTACAGAAAGACCATTACATTAGTAGTGAAACCTTTCCCAAGGTGTTCCCTGCCAACTACAGTATCTACGTGCAGAAGCATC
Source organism: Mobula hypostoma (assembly GCF_963921235.1). NCBI lineage: Eukaryota > Metazoa > Chordata > Chondrichthyes > Myliobatiformes > Myliobatidae > Mobula > Mobula hypostoma. The sequence goes on from NC_086098.1 coordinate 190,217,649, forward strand.
ACAGACATGCAAACTTCATAGAAGCTCATTCACAAGAAGAAAAAACAAATAAATTATGCACAATTTTTACAAGAAAGAACACAATTAGAAGAAAAGAAGTTCATTTCAGTGCAAAATGTTCAAAGTGGTCACAGTATTGCAAAAAGACAGTAGCTGGTTGTGTGGGAAGGAAGTGCAACACACAATTGTAGTCCTATTTTAATTGGCGAAACACTCAGAATATAACGCGAGGAGATGGCTGTGGAAGACAATGTCAAGAATCAAACCTCAAAGATGTGAATGCTGTGCTGCAAAACTTCCTCACAGTGAACGTGCCTCAAATTCATCAAACAGTACTATCATCCACAGCCACAACTCAATTCACCACACCCTTCAAACACCATGAAAGAACAATTACATCATATTTCATTGATCTGATATTCTGGCTGTGCATGAGTGGTGTTTATGATGCCTAATTTGAGCAGATAATGTTGTTCCCAATTTGGGGATGTGTTTTGTGACCTGCTGTAAACAGCTCCATTGACTATACGAGTTATTGATCAATACATTGACAGCTGGTCTTTATCTAGCCCTGGGGTTTGTATTTGTTGCAAAACTCCTAGTCGTTTAGAATTCTGCTTCCTCATGCCAAGAATCTGTTTAACTAGCATGTCATTTTTTTGTTTGCAATTTTAAGATTTGCAAAAGACACAAAATGTTTTGTGAAATGTGTTTATCAATTGCATTTTTTAAAATTCTAAAATACTTGATACAATAAAGTGAATAACAATTACATTTTTGCTGTAGGACAATGGTCCAGATGTTACTAAGTGAGAAACCCTGCTCACATTCACCTGATTTGCAATACCATTTCCCTGATTTGTGTTCATAAGACTTGCAGGCTGGAAATTTCAGCAACCACTTACAGAGATACTATGCAGTTGCTAGGCCTTGTGATATAATCAGGTTCAGCAGATGAGTCAAACCAAGCCCAAGCATTAAACTGCTGATGAAACCTTTAAGAGCAAAAATATACCTGTGCATTCAAACAACTTCTAAATGTTTCAAAAACTATCAAAACAACCAAAGAAACAACTATAAATTCTTAACATTATTTTCAAAAAATTATAAAAAAACAAAATAACAAAAAATATTAAATCAAAAGCATTCCAGCAAAGACAAGAATTAAAAATCAATGTGATTTACCTTAATCTTACCTTCCTTCCTATTCTTAAAATCTCCACTGATGTGGATGGATGTGTGTTGTGAGCATATTCTCCAGTAATAAGCAATGGAATCAATCTCAATGAGTTTGTGGTCTAGTATTGGAACATGAGGAGTCCAAGGTGCATGGCATACTGACAGATTTGCAGGCTGAAATCCATCCTCATGTTTGAATGCATGTATGTCAGATCCCTGAACTTCTTAACATTTCCAGGGATAAATGCTGGCAGATTCAATGAACTGCATTTCCTCATATCCCAAAAAAATCAGAATATTTTCCACAAATTTCTTGTTAGTTTTACTTTTTTCCAATTAATGCAACAATGTTACTATTTTGTGTATTGAGAGAATAAAAACATTGTCCACATCCACATGACAATACTTATTTTAACAGAGGTCTTAACGTGTGTTTTCTTTTAAATAATAACAGTTCCACTCAAAAAGAGAGGTTTATCATACAGAAGAAGACAAAATAAATGCATTAATATGGTAAATAGTAATTTAAAAGTCTTTGTCACTTGTTCTGTTGTGACTGTAGTCACAGATATGTTGTAAAATCTATTATTTCTTTTTGGAATCTTCAAAGGCATTCTTTCAATGTAGCAATGTAACAACCCCATATTCAGCTTCCTTGGTTTTTCTATTATTTTCTTATTTTGTAAGTCTACATAATTATAACTCTCCACATAGAGAGTTCCCTTGGTCCTCTACTGTCACAATGAAGCCACTGTCAGGTTGAAGGAGCAACACTTTATATTCCATCTAGGCAGCCTCCAGACTGACGACATAATCATCAATTTCTCTAACCTCTGGCAATTTTTCTCCCTCCTCCTTCCCTCTTCTTCCATTCCACACTCTGGTTTTCCTCTTACCTCTCCTTTTCTCCTCAGCTGCCTATCACCTCCTTCCAGGTATGCCTCCCATAGACCCTTTCTCCCATGGTCAATACTTCTCTCCCATCAGATTCCTTCTTCATCAGCTCTTTACCTTTTCTATCTATCATCTCCTAGTTTCTCACTTCATCCCCTCTCCACCACCCTGCTGGTTTCATCAATCACCTTTTAGCTTGTACTCCTTTCCGACCCCCTATATTCTTATTCTCGCATCTTCCTCCTTCCTTTCCAGTCCTGATGAAGTGTCTCGGCATGAAATGTCCATGTTTTCATAGATGCTGCCTGACTCGCCAAGTTCCTGCAGCATTTTGTGTTTGTTACTCTGGTTTCCCAGCATCTGCAGAATTTTTTGTATTTATGTGGAAAGACTGAATAGCTTAGCATGTTATTCCTTGGAACATAGAAGACAGACAGGAGACTTGATAGGGATATACAAAATTATCAGGGGTATTTATAGGGTAAATGCAAGCAGGCTTTTTTTCCACTAAGGTTGGATGGGATGACAACCAGAGATCAAGAGCGGTGAGAGGTGAAAAAATTAAGGGGAATATGAAGGGAAACTTCTTCATTCAGAGGGTCGTGAGAGTGTGGAATGAGTTGCCAACACAAGTGGCCCATGCAAGCTCGATTTCAACATTTAAGAGAAATTTGGATAGGTACATGGATGGTAGGGGTATGGAGGGCATAGTCCCAGTGCAGGTTGATGGGAGGAGGCAGTTTAAATGGTTCAGCAGGGACTAGATGGGCTGGGGGGCCTGAGTCAGTGCTGTACTTTTCTATGACTCAATGTATCGTAAGGTCAGATTTTTTTTCCTACCTCCACAAAAAAAAAATGCACAATTGATTTATAGTATACCAGAGTTCTGCTAACACTTTCACAGGCACAATGTGTTTTGATAGCACCACTTCTGAAAAAGTTCGTCAAAACCCTCCCTGCTTTTTAATGCAACTTCACTCATTAATGCAAAAGATACTGGAGATTCCTGTAGTTAGGTAAACGATGCATTGCTGTGAATTATTGAAATAAACATTGGGTGCACTTTTTGCTCACCTAATTTTGAATGTTATGTATCAGTTTCAGCCCAGAAAGATATTCCAGAGTTTTCAGCATCACGTCGTCTTCTTAGGGTCATGTAGCACAGAAGCAAGGCCTTTGGTCCACCATATACTTATCAGTCATCAAGTACCCATGCAGATTAATCACATTTCATAGCATTTGGTCTGTAGTCCTCTATGGCTAGGGTATTCAAGTGCTTGACTGGATGCTTTTCAAAGTTGCAAGAACATTTGCCTCCTTCATCCACTTAGGCAGTGCACTCCAAACTCGAATCACCCTCTGGGCAAGAAACATCATTCCAATGTCAGCTCTAAACTACTTACTCCTTAACTGAAAAGTATGCCTTCAAGATTTTAGTGAATTATTCAGTAACTCGTAGTGGTTAGCACAATGCAGGCGACCCAGGTTAATTACCCACTGCTGCCTGTAAGGAATTTGTACATTCTCCTAGTGACCGCATAGATTTCCTCCCACAGTCCACAAACATATCAGTTGGTCGGTTAATTGGTCACTGTAAATTGTCCTGTGATTAGGCTAGGGTTAAATCACGTAGCCACTTTATTATGTATCTCCTGCACCTAATGAAATGGCTACTAAATGTACATAAGCTTATGGTCTTCTGCTGCTGTAGCCCATCCACTTCAAGGTTCAACATATTGTGCATTTAGAGAAACTCTTCTGCACACCACTGTTGTAACCTGTGGTTATCTGAGTTACTGTCACCTTGCTGTCAGCTTGACCAGTCTGGTCATTCTCCTCTGATCTCTCTTATTAACAAGGTGTTTTCACCCACAGAATTGCCACTCACTGGATTTTTTTTTTTTGTTTTTTGCACCATTGTCTCTAAACTCTAGAGACTGGTATGCATGAAAATCCCAGGAGGTCAGCAGTATGAGTATGTGTGGTAAGGATGGGTCACTCACAGCATCAGCAAAAGCCACAGGAAGTTGTAAACTCAGCCAGCTGTATCGTGGGTACTACCCTCCCCAGCATCCAGGACAGCTTCTAAAGGGAATACTTCAAAAAGTCAGCATCCATCATTAAGGACTCCCATGATCCAGGACATGCTGTCTTCTCATTGCTACCACCAACAAGGAGGTATAGGAGCATGAAGGCACACACTCAGTGTTTCAGGAACAGCTTACCCTCCGCCATCAGATGTCTGAATGGACAATGAACCGAAGAACACAATTAATTTAATTGTAATGCAAAAAAAGAGAGAAAATTTGGTATGAACAACAACTAAACCTCTAGGTGCATTTAATCATCTTGCTGTTTCAAATACAAAATGGGCAGGCCTGGTTACTTATGTAATCAAGTTTGATAATTCTTCATAGGGCATCAAAGCCAAGGAAAATTATACTGCCACTCCTTCCAGCTTCGTCCAACTCCTTTTGGGTTAGATTAGCTTGAACCTTGTGCTCGCAGGAGAAATTTTGATGCCATACTAAGTGAATCTTCTTCTGCAGTGAAATTAATTTGGCAGCTCACACCTATTATAGTTTTAGACAGCAGAACTATTACAATACATGGTAACTCTCACACCAGTAAGTAAAGGTACGGTACTTGCAAGTGTTTTTTTCAAATTACACACATTCCTATGCTCCCTCCCTTTGCATCTCTGCCACCTAGTGCTTGAGATGTCTCTGATTAAAACCCATGCATGCTGTTTTTAATTTCAGATCTCTAGCATCTGCAATTTTTTTGCTTTTACAAATGCACTGCCCTTGGTTGTCAGAAGCAGTAAAATTGGACTGGGCAAACATTTCATTTATGACTTTTCTACTGTTCCCATGATACACGCAGGACATGTCTTGCCATGAGAAGATGGAACAGTGTGATAGACTTTGAGTGTAAATCTTTTAATAAATTTTATTTTACTCATTTTATTTACATTTGGTGTCCAATCTGGGTATAAATCTGTCCTTAGGAACTATTAGACCCATGAGAAACAGCTACACACAAAGCTCTGCTTGTGAAATCTGCTCCCTTTGGATCTGAAATTTAGAAGCAGTGGAATATTCATGTATTTTCTGTAATCAACAACTTATCAGGTACAAGTTTTATTCTCATGATCAATGCCAGCAGCAGGCTCAGTAAATTGGGGTTAAATCTTTGGGAGGTAGAAGAGCAGTTGTCTGTGTTTTCCTTCCTTTTCTCCCCTCTCCCAGTTGCTGAATGCTCACTATTGTTTATATGGGACTATTTTATCAACTAGCAGATGGTAGATGTGATCACTGTGCCCAGATCACAGTTCAATGTTTTATTTTGTAAACAAGGCATTGGCATCTAGCCATGAATCATTTGGAGCAGAGGCATGGGTGTTAGACCTTATATATTAATCCCGCTTTGTGGTTTCAATGCAGCCATTCACTGACTAAATGAGACCAAGGGCTCCCAGTTTACGTTTAGCTCTGTCAAATAAATATGGACTGAAATATCACTTAGGGCCAGTTCAACTTCCATTTAATATTGTTAAGACAGTCAAGTTCTCAAAATCCAAATTAGATCAAATCAACCTCATCCCTTTGCTTCAAGCAATTAGCAGTATGATTAGGCATAAAAGGGAACATGAACAAACTGATTGAACTTAACTTCTACAAAATATCTGACACCTCTTATCCCGATTCCTGACATTTCCATTCCTTCTCCTCAACTCAAAGAGAAATGGGCTCTTTGGGTCACCACATTAATGTGAGCAACACACATCAAAGTTGCTGGTGAACGCAGCGGGCCAAGCAGCATCTATAGGAAGAGACGCAGTCAACGTTTCAGGCCGAGACGAAGGGTCTCGGCCTGAAACGTCGACTGCGCCTCTTCCTATAGATGCTGCTTGGCCCGCTGCGTTCACCAGCAACTTTGATGTGTGTTGCTTGAAGTTAGTCCTGACGAAGGGTCTCGGCCTGAAACGTCGACTGCGCCTCTTCCTATAGATGCTGCTTGGCCCGCTGCGTTCACCAGCAACTTTGATGTGTGTTGCTTGAATTTCCAGCATCTGCAGAATTCCTGTTGTTTACATTAATGTGAACTCTTTTTGCCCACCTACATGTCTCCTCACATGAGGAGAATATTTTGCAGACCAAAAGGATGAACCAAGCTATTAGACATGAACAATGTGGCCTACAGAATTCAATGCAGGGACAGCAGCAAATATTACGTTGGCCAGACTGGGAGAAAACTATCCACGGGGATCCATGAACATCAGCTGGCTGTAAAGTGACAAAACAAACTCTCCCTAGTCTCTACCTATGAAGATTGAGTGCAGCACAAATTGGACTAACTGGGCATCATTGAAAGTCATGGCAAGAGAACACACGGCATGCAAGAGAATTTCTAGCTGCGTAGTTTTCCAGAAACAGGTCTGTAAACAAACTCGTATATCGATATGCTATTTATGAGGCAATGTGGGCAAAATTCCAGACTGCAATGCATTAAGTTTGTCATACAACCCATCAGTGACGAGAATCACATTTGGGTTTCTAAAATGATGTTGAATCAGCTGATTGAATAGCTTATAAAGGCCAAGCATTTGGAGGACACACCACAATTGACAGTCCACTGACAATATCTCCTCACATGTTGATGAAACGTTTGTAAATCAATTTTCAAGATCTGAGAACAACTCAAACCAACAATCAACCACCCGAGCTATCGCATCTTCTAAATTTCATTTGCCTGCATTATGTTTGCATCCCTCTATGCCTTGTCTATTTTTTGTTGCTTAAATGTTTCTAAAACCAAGCAATTATATCTGACTTCACCACCTACTCTGGCAACAAGTTCCAGATTACAGACATTGTATGTAAAAAAAACATTCCTACTAAATTCCCTTTAAAACTACTTCTTTATTTACCACCTTATTTTTAATATCCTTGTCATGGGAAAAGATTGTGACTATCTATCCTGTCCATGACGTGAATAATTTTGTAAACCTCTGTCAATTTACCCCTCAACCTCTTTTGCTTCAGGGAAAAAAACTCAAGCTCTCCAATCTCACCCCAAAACTAAAATTCTCCAATCTAGACAACATCCTGATGAATCCCCTCTGCACAGCATTGTTCCTGTAGTGCAAGGATTCCCAACCTTTTTTACGCCATGGACCAATACCATTAAGCAAGGTGTCTGTGGACCCCAGGTTGGGAACTATGGTATAGTGCATTGATCAGAATTGAACGCAATACTCCAAGTGCAGCCTAACCAGTATTGTGTAAAGTTATAGCATAAAGTCCCAATGTTTATTTTCTTTGTCCAACTTATAAAGGCAAACGTGACTTCTTCACCACCCTCCTTCCTGTGTTGCCACTCCCAGAGATCATGGATTTGAACCCAAAGTGCCTTTATTGATCGAAGTTCCTTACTGCCCTACCTTATAAGTTCCACCCCAATTGGACTTCCCAAAATGCATCACCTTACACTTGTCAGAATTATTTTCCATCTGCTAATGCACTGCCCAACTTTCTATTTTATCTATATCCTACCGGAGCTCTGCAATCCATAACACAACTAACTTTCATGTCATCTGCAAAGTTACTAATCAACCAACTCATTAAAACCATACCACAGGCAAACAAGGTCCCAGCTCCTTTACCTGTGGTAAACATTGGTCACAGACTTCCAACTAGAAAAGCGTGTTCCAGCCTCTCCCTCCTGTCACTGTCAATTTTGGGTTCAGCTAGCTAGCATACCTTGGATCCTGTTTATTTTAAACTTCTGGATATCGGATTTTACCGAATTCTTTATCAGTTTCCATTTGGACAACATATACTGCTCTGACTTAATTTACCTTCTTAGTTACCTCCTCAAAAAAGGTCAAATTTGTGAGGCAGTATTTTCCCCACACAGAGCCAAGTATCCCTGATCAGATTTTGTCTTTTCGAATGTACTGTATCTAAATCCTATTCTTCCAGATTATCTCCAGAAATTTCCCTTGCTCTGAACATAAACCCACATGCCTGTAGCTACGGAGTTTCCACCTGATGCCTTTCTTAAAGAAAGGAATAACATTGGCTGTCATCCAATTTTATTGTACCTCAACCATGGTTATTAAAGAGGCAAACATCTGTATTAGGGCATCAACTATCTATTTTACTTCTCATATCAACCTGATCCAGAGTCCCAGTGAGATACAGTATGGAAACAGGACTTCAAAATCAGATTCAGGTTTATTATCACTGACATATATCATGAAATGTGTTGCCTTGCAGCAGCAGTACAGCACAGTATCTAAAAATTACTGTTACAAAAAATAAACACTGTATATAGTGCAAAAGTGGAATGACAAAGCAGTGTTTAAGGGTTCATTGACCATTCAGAAATCTAATGGTGGGCTGGGGGGGGGTGCAATGGTGAAGAAATTGTTCCTAAAACATTGAATTTTAAGCTTCAGGCTTCTTTACCTCCTCCCTAAAGACTGAAGGAGAAGAGGGCATGTCCTGGATAGTGACGGTCCTTAATAATGCAGAATTGGAATCAGAATAAGAATCAGATTTAATATCACTGGCCATGTTGTGAAATTTGTTAACTTAGCAGCAGCAGTACAATGCATTACATGATAATATAGAACTAAATAAATCAATTATAGTAAGTGTGTATATATATACACACAAACCATATATACACGTGTGTGTGTGTGTGTGTATATATATATATATATATATATACACACACACATACATACACACACACACAAACTATATATACATATGTATATATGTATATATGTATATATTTGGAGTATTGGAGTATTGTGTACAGTTCTGGTCACTGAATTATAGGAAAGGTGTCAATAAAATTGAGAGAGTACAGGGGAGGTTTACTAAAATGTTGCCTGGGTTTCATCTCCTAAGTTACAGAGAAAGGTTGAACAAGTTAGGTCTTTATTCTTTGGAGAGTAGAAGTTTGAGGGGGGAATTGAAAGAGGTGTTTAAAATTATGAGGGGGATTGATAGAGTTGATGTGGATAGGCTTTTTCCATTGAGAGTGGGGGAGATTCAAACAAGAGGACATGAGTTGAGAGTTAAAGGGCAAAAGTTTAGGGGTAACATGAGGGGGAACTTCTTCACTCAGAGAGTGGTAGCTGTGTGGAACGAGCTTCCAGCAGAAGTGGTTGAAGCAGGTTCGATGTTGTCGTTTAAAGTTAAATTGGATAGATATATGGACAGGAAGGGATTGGAGGGTTATGGACCGAGTGCAGGTCGGTGGGAGTAGGTTAGAGTAGGAGTTCGGCATGGACTAGAAGGGCCGACATGGCCTGTTTCCGTGCTGTAATTGTTATATAGATAATGGTTTTATATATAAAAGAGTAGATTAAAAGTAGTGCAAAAACAGAAATAATGTATATTTTTTAAAGTGAGGTAGTGTTCATGGGTTCAATGTCCATGGCAGAGTGGAAGAAGCTGTTTCTGAATCGCTGAGTGTGTGCCTTTAGGCTTCTGTACCTCCTTCCTGACAGTAAAGCTGAGAAGAAGGCATATCCTGGGTGAAGGGTGTCCTCAGTAATGGACATCACCTTTTTGAGGCACTCTTCCTTGAAGATGTCTTGGATTCTGTGGAGGCTACTGCCCAAAATGGAGATGACTAATTTTACAACTTTCTGTAGCTTCTTTCGGTCTTGTGCAGTAGTCCACCCCCAATACCAGACAGTGAGGCAGTCTGTCAGAATGCTCTCCACAGTATGTATGTAGACGTTTTATTTGACAAACCAAATCTCTTCAAATTACTAATAAAATATAGCCAGTTCTGGCCCCCTTTATAGCTGCATCGATATGTTGGGACCAGGTTAGATCCCGACATATCCCAACTATCTGAGTAGCTAAGCAACTTCTTTGCTCAGTTGATAGGGAGAAAACTGAGGACCCTCAGGAACTGGTCAGTGCAGTCCCAAAGGTCCTACCCGGGTACGCTCTCTGATCCAGCTGCTCTGCGTGTGTTGATACTGTGGAGAGTACATCTCACCTCATGTGTTCAGCCTCAGTGCTGTGTCTCCCACGGGTGTCAAGACCTTCAGCACTGGTTCGTTGTTCTCCCTGTCAAACTGAGCAAAGGAGTTGCTCAGCTCCTCAGCTGGTGTGGCATCACTGTTTGCAGAGCAGGAGATCTTTCCTTTATAGACAGTGACGGACATGATGCCTTTCCATATGTATCGGGGGTTGGTGGCATTATTGAAATGTGTTTCTAGCTGGAGTTTGTATCTGTACTTGGTGATTTAAATGCCTCTTTCAAGGTTTGACCCGGCTTTGCTGCACACTGCTGTGTCACTGGATCAGTAAGCAGCATCCCAAGCTCTGAGCAGGTTTGGGGCTTCATTGTTCATCCATGGCTTCTGATTTGATAATACATGGATGTTTTTATTGCTGGTGACATTGTCTGCACAGTATTTGATATAGTGCACGACTGTGGTGGTGTGTTCCTCTACATCAATTCCCGAATCATGCATTGCTTGGCAGGCAAACAGATTTCAGTCTGTGCACTCGAAGCAGTCCTGAAGCTGTGAGACAGCTCCCTCAGGCCATACTGTTGCTGATTTGGGAATTGGTTTTGCCTTCCTTATCACTAGTCTGTAGGCTGGAATTAGAAATAAAGACAGGTGGTCGGACAGTCCTAGGTGAGGCGTGGATAAGCCCTGTATGCACCCACAATATTGGTGTAAACCTGGTCCTGTGTATTGATGATTCCAGCAAAATTTAAGGAATACTGTCTTAAGGTTTGCTTGATTTAAATCACCAGCTACGATGAAGATGCCGTCAGGGTGAACAGACAATTGCTTATTAATAACAACATGCAATTGTGCCAACGTTAGCTTATATTGACTACACTACTGCCAGCTCTTTAAAATAACACCTTTTCCAGCATGTACCTTTATTTATTTACACTGAAGGCTCATAAATATTAATAAGGCAACGTACACCAAGTGGCCACTTTATTAGGTACACTGTACAGCTGCTCGTTAATGCAAATATCTAATCAGCAAATCATGTGCAAGCAACTCAATATACAAGAGCACGCAGACAAGGTCAAGAGATTCAGTTCTTGTTTAGACTGAACATCAGAATGGGGAAGAAATGTGACCCAAGTGACTTTGACTGCAGAGTGTTTGTTAGTGCCAAACAGGGTGGTTTGAGTATCTCAGAAACTGCTAATCTCCTGGGATTTTCATGCACAATGGTTGCCAGAATTTACAGAAAATGATACAAGAAATTTTAAAAAATCCAATGAGTGACAGTTCTGCAGGTGAAAATGGCTTGTAAATGAGAGTGGTCAGAGGAGAATGGTTCAAGCAGACAGGAAGGCGACAGTAACTCCAATAACCACATGTAACAACAGTGGTGTACAGACAAGCATCTCTGAACACACAACATGTAGCCTTTTCCCTGATCCACCTCAGTCATGCAATGGCCAGTGTCTCCCAGACACTCTGGAGAACATTTCACACCCTTGGCATTTCCTGTACTCTGCCATTCTCTCGGATTTTACTTTTGTATTCTTCGTACTCCAAAGTGTACTGATGCATATATTCTTCACTTCTCTTCCCGTTATGTTGCCGCCCTTTGAAAGTTTGACATGCTGATTGTATTTCACTCCTGTTAAAACTCAAATGCATGTTCCACATCCATTCAGTTGAGATTTCCTCTGTGACCCTGTCTGGGCATCAAGTACAGTGCCTTTTTACAGATCTCTCAACAATCATCATCTCACTAGCAATGAAAAACTTTGACCTTCCATTTCAACTTTCCTTGGGAATCCTGTTGCTTTAATTAGCATGCTCTTGGTTATGGATGTAATTGAGTATTCCTACAATTGAGCCATTCCTCTTCTAAGCGCTGAACTACCTTTCCCATTATATGACTGCCGCTGTTTCCCTCTGTGATGGATTTTACTATATCTATGCCACTGTATACAGTCAATGGCCACTTTATTAGGTGCTCCTGTAAATGAACTTCTGCTTTAGCCCATCCAGATTAAGGTTTAAAGTATAGTGAATTCAGAGATGCTCTTTCTAAATGTATAAAATTCTAAAGGGATTGGACAGGCTAGATACAGGAAGATTGTTCCTGATATTGGGCAAGTCCAGAACGAGGAGTCACAGTTTAAGGATAAAGGGGAAGCCTTTTAGGACCGAGATTTCTTCGCACAGAGGATGGTGAATCTGTGGAATTCTCCGCCACAGGAAACAGTTGAGGCCAGTTCATTGGCTATATTTAAGAGGGAGTTAAATATGGCCCTTGTGGCTAAAGGGATCAGGGGGTATGGAGGGAAGGCAGGTACAGGGTTCTGAGTTGGATGATCAGCCATGATCATACTGAATGGCGGTGCAGGCTTGAAGGGCTGAATGTCCTACTCCTGCACCTATTTTCTATGTTTCTATGTTTCTTCCGTACACCACTGTTGCAACACATTGGTTATATGAGTTACCGTCACCTTTTAGTCAGCTTGAACCAGTCTGGTCATTCTCCTCTGACCCCTTTTATTAACGAGGCATTTTTGCCCACAGAACTGGCACTCACTGGAGTTTTTTTGTTTGTTTTTCTGCACTATTCTCTGCCGTGCTTATTCATCTCAGAAGATCAGCAGTTTCTGATACACTCAACCACCCCATCTGACACCAACAAATGTTGCAAAGTCAAAGTCGCTTGAAACACATTTCTTCCCCACTCTGATGCTTGCTCTGACCAACAAGTGAACTTCTTGACCGTGTCTCCCTGGCTTTATGCATTGAGTTGCTACCCAGGATTGGCTGAAAGGGCAGGTACAGAGGTGTACCTAATAAAGCGGCCACTGAGTGATTTTCACACCCTCTCCTGGTGCTACCTCATGCTTTCACTTCTAATCCACCTGCACAGTTTTTCTCCTTGCCTGAGCCATTGGCTTGTTTGTCTGTTTTGTTTTTGCCTTTTTTCACTGTGTTAATCACCTTTTGCAAAATTTATTTACTTTTGTAACTCATAGTAATTTTTACGTCTGCTACAAAAGCACAAATTTCATGACATATGTCAATGATAATAAACATGATTCTTATTCTGAAATAGCTGTGTAATTGCTCCATACCTTTTCTATTCCACTGAGAGTTGAACTAAAGCAGAATATGTTATCATCAGTCCTTTGCCAACTGGATAAGTTTTGGTGTGTATCAGCTAAAGCCTTATAGCTGTATAAAGTCCATCACTTTTCACTGTGTATTTATGCTCATTACAATCTTCTGACCATTTATCTCAAAGCTGGTGGTGAACTTTTTGCACTTGTCAAACTGATACTATTCAACATGCATTCTCCACATCTTCATTAACTTCAATTTTATTCCAAGCTCCTGTCTGTATGCACTTGGTGAATGTATATCCTGGTTTTTCAATAAAGAATGGAGAGCTGTTATCCATGACAACAATTTTTTTTTATTCCACAATACATATCCAATTCCATTACAAATGTCACAGTGGATAGTGGATTATGGAAAATTGCAAATGGAAATTGTGTTGTTTCACCAATATTAGTAACAGAGCTTTCCTCCTGTACCCATCTTATACCTTATAGTTATTCCATCTCATTTTCCCATTTAACTGACTTCTGACTAGGAGTGCCTTTCTATCAGCCACCAACCCACCTTCCTCCCACTTAAATGCCTACGTGACCAATTCCCGAAGGAAAGAAGAAAATATTGGAAACAAGCAACAGGTCAAACAGCACTCGTAGACAGAATAACTGTTACTGTCTTTGGTTGGAGCATTGACAGTTTTTCAATCTGATGAAAAAGATATGATTAGATTCCTGTTCTTTGTCCATAAGACTTGCATCTGCACCTTGTTCTGTCCAAAGCTCAATATCTTTGTTATCGTTTCCATCAAAGCCACAATTCTCATTGCCCTCTCATAAATAAGGTCTTGTGTGTTAAAGCGTTTGGCAGTGAAGTGTATAACAACCCCTTCCCTTCTCCTGCCCCGCTCCTAAGACGGCGGCAGCTAAATGCATCACACTTCCAGGAATGGCAGGTGTGCAATAGTCCTAACCCCACCCCCCCCATCCATATATTATTAATTTTGGACTGCACTCCTGAGGTTTTAGAGTTTATTTTATGTATATATTCTTTGCCATACTGCAAAACATTGAGCTGCTAAACTGTGTTTCATTGCTCCACAACAATGACAATAAAGATATTCTTCTTCTTCTATTCCCTTTGGTCTGATTGTCTCATCAATTAGTCTACACTCTAATCTGTCTTTCATTGCTGTTTTCATGAATGTGCCAATATTTATGGTGATATATAGGCAATGCAGCATCCATGGCAGGACCAACAGACTCAAAGCAGTTACTTCCCCCAAGCCATTAGGTTGATCAATACATTCAACCTTGAACCCACCCCAACACCACAACTATTTCCATTTCCTATCAGCGACACCTTATGTACATACAACCATTCTATGTATATAAGCTAAACTTATGTATTTATAAATTACCAAATTCTGTAAATCCAAAGCAACACACACACACACACAATGCTAGAGGAACTCAGCAGGTCAGTCAGGATCTATGGAGATGAACAAATAGTCAATGTTTCAGGCCAATATCTTTTGTCAAGACTGGGAAGGAAAGAGGAAGATGCCCGAAATAAAAGGTGGAAGAGAGGAAGGAGGATAGTTAGAAGGTGATAGGTGAAGCCAGGTGGGTTGGAAAGGTAAAGGGCTGGATAAGATTGTTACATGCCCACGGGTTTTGTTTACTGTGAGTGTCACTTTAAGAGACGCCTGAATGAGGCTGGACTATCATATCAGTATAACAAGCTGCGACGGACCGCTGGGATTTTCAGTGGTGGTAAGGACAGAGAGAAAAGAAGGACTTTGGACTGCAAACTGCCAGTGGGAGTTTGCTGTGAAATGGGAAATTCTGATACTTTCCCATGCCCAAAAGATTGGGTTGTTCAACAGAACACGGTGCATAGGATGCAGGACTGTCACTTTGTATAATCCACACATGGATTTTTGTTGGAATATCCTGTGGGACCACGGTTGTTAACCCTTACCTGGATTTGGGTGTGCTGTGTGGTAACCACTTGGAAGAAGGGATATCCTGTGACTGTTCCCCTGTGATGTTTTACGTGGATTCTGCAACGACTTGATGTATAAGATCTTCGGCAACTGTTATTTCGTTTTCCCAGCGTGGAACCGGTGGAATTTCTTAGTAATCGCCTTCTCTCTACATTTTAGCGTGGATTTCCAAATCTGTCCCCTCACTTATTTCATGGATTACTGGACCCTTTTCTATTTTGCCATCTTAAAACTTTAAGAACTGTTCCTAAGCTTGACTGCTTGGGAGCCACACACACACATTTACACACATAACACTGTTAACTTCTATTTATTTTGTTTAATCATTTATATTTTGAGTAGATACTAATAAAGGTAGTGGTTTTAACATTAAAAACCTGACTTAGTTAGTGATCTATTGCTGCTGGTACATAACAGGATAGAATCTGATAGGAGAGGAGAGTGGACCATGGGAGAAAGGGATGGAGGAAGGCACCCAGGAGGAGGTGATAGGCAAGTGAGAAGAAGTAAGAGGCCAGATTGGGGAATAGAAGAAGGGAGGCAGAGGGATTTTTTTGCCATCAGGTTGGAGGTTACCCAGATGGAATGTAAGATGTTGCCCTTCACCCTAAGCGTGGTCTCACCATGGCATTAATGAAGGCCATTGACCGACAGGAATGGGAATGGGGATCAAAATGTTTGGCCACCGGAAAGTTCTGCTTTTGGCGGATGGAGTGGAGGTACTCGATGAAGTGCTCACCCAATTTATGACAGGTCTCACAAATGTATAAGAGGCCACATTAGGGGCACCAGACACAATAGGTGACTCCAACAGATTCACAGGTGTTACCTCACCTGGATGGACTGTTTGTGGCCCTGAGTGAAGGTGAGGGAGGAAGTGAATTGGCAGGTGTAGCATTTTGGCTACTTGCAGGGATAAGTGCCGGGACGGAGATTAGCGTGGAGGAATGAATGGACGAGTGTATCCGGGAGGGAGCAATCCCGGTGGAAAGCAGAGTAAAGGGAAGTAAAGTTATGTTTGGTGGAAGGATCCCTTTGGAGGAGGCAGAAGTTGGGGAGAATGATGTGCTGGATGTGAAGGTTCACGGGATGGAAGGTGAGGACAAGAGGAAATCTATCACTGTTAAGGTGGCAGGAAGATGGGGTGAACACGGATGTTTGGGAAATGGAAGAGACGCGGGTGAAGGCAGCATCAATGGCAGGGGAAGGGGAACCCCGTTATTTGAAGAAGGAGGACATCTCCAATGTCCTGGAAAGGAAAGCTGCATACTGGGAACAAATATGGTGGAGGCGAAGGAATTGAGAAAAGGGAATAAGATTTTTACAGGAGAAAGAGTGTGAAGAGATATAGTCAAGATAACCGTGGGAATCGGTAGCTTTATAAAAGATGTCAGTCGACAGTTTGTCTCCAAAGATGGAGATAAAGAGATCGAAAACAAAGAGGTATTAGAAAAGGACCAAGTGATTTTAAGGACAGGATGGAAGTTGGAGGCAAAGTTAATGAAATAGAGGTAGCACCAATGCAGTCATTAATGTAGTGGAGGAAGTGCTGGGTAACATTACTGGGGAAGGCTTGGAAAATGGACTGTTCTACATGGCCAGTGAAAAGACAGGCACAGCTGAGGCCTATGCGGGCGCCCATGGCTACCCCTCAAACCTGGTAAAAGTAGGAGCAGCTGATGGAAAAATTGTTAAGAGAGTGGGTCAGTTCTACCAGACAGAAGAAGGTGGTAGTGGAGGGGAATGGGTTGGTTCTTTCATTGAAAAAGAAGTGGAGAACTTTAAGGCCTTCTTGACAGGGGAGAGAAGTGTATAGGGATTATTTGATTGAGAAAGAAGTGGGAGCTTTAAGGATATGTATTTATATTTATTGTGTTTTATTCTGATCTTTTTGCTTATTGTGTTGTTTTAAGCAGCAATCATTTTGTTCTCCTTTACACTCATATACTGAAAAATGACAATAAACAATCTTGAATTGCAGTGTCTTACTAAGACCCTCACTGTAACAATGTTACACCCTTTGCTTCCTTTGGCATTTGGTTCTGGGTATGGTAGTTGAATTTGAAGCATTTCACATGATGGTGAGTTGAAGAGTGGTTTGCAGCAATTTGTCAAATGTTTTGTCATTGAGTTTTATTTGAAAATTGGATACCAGCTCCATTAATAATTTGGCTCTTTTCTACGCAGGATCACTATATTTTGTTCTTCATTGGGGTTGTCCTAGCTCACGAGTGTTATTGGCCTCAAGTAAACTTTCCAAGCATTCTAAATAAATACCAGGTGCCTCAAACACTTCCCCAAACTTCCAGATACCTCATAATCATGACCCAAAAATTTGAGTTGTGGAATAAAGTTTGTCAAAACAGAATCGATGTGAAAAAAATAAATACAAGATTTTCTTTTTCAGCTCACATTGCTTGATGCGAGTATAAATGACGCAGCTTCCCTTAGCAGAACATCATGATACAGACAGCTTACTAGCAACACAGCACCACTCCAAAACAAGGGATTCACCTGTTGTATATTAGGAGTACTTCTGTATTGGTTCATAACTCTGTCACATTAAGTCCTTAATTGTGGTGTGTCAAATGAACCCAATTGTTTGCTGTAGCAATCTTTAGTTGAAGTGGCAGCAATGTTTCAATAATTAATTATATGACAGGGCCCTTGAGATGAGTTTGGCTTTCCTCCCACAATTCTAACCATTATCCTCACAGATAAGAGCAACTTGTGGTCTTATGGTCTTAAAATCTTGGCTAGCATTCACCTGGTTCCATTTTGACAAATCTAGGGGCTTTTAAGTGCCAATCTGCCTAATTACTTATTGGTAGATGAAGCTGTAATTGATGTCATCTCTAACTAATTATATTTGTATGTCTTATGTATTATTGAATTGATTTCAACACCTTGAAGTATCTTAGTTCTTCAGATAATATTATTCACACATTCAGCCACACACATTCAGCTAAAGTGACTTGGAGAAATATATTTTCTTTTATTTCTTCAGTGATTTAATTTATTTCTACTGTTGTGATAATTTTGGTTAACTATACAAGGGATTGAATCATGGATATGAAATTTCAAAACCAAAAAGGTTTGAAAAATACACAATATTCCTTATAAGGAAGTAGCAGTCATTTTGTCTGTGAATGTTATAACACCAATACTTCTCAGTTAAGTTTGCTGAAGAAAAATTTAGTGATTCACAAAAATTAAAATAAAGCCTTGTGGGAGCTGGGTGAAACTATAAACACAAAATAATCTGCAGATGCTGGGGTCAAAGCAACAATCACAGCACGCTGGAGGAACTCAGCAGGTCGGGCAGCATCCGTGGAAAAGATCAGTCGACGTTTCAGGCTGGAACCCTTTGTCAGGACTGTAGGGAGACGAGACAGAAGCCCTATAAAGAAGGTGGGGGAGGGTGGGAAGGAGGAGGCTGGTAGGTTCCAGGTGAAAAACCAATAAGGGGAAAGATAAAGGGGTGGGGGAGGGGAGGCAGGGAAGTGATAGGCAGGAAAGGTGAAGAAAGAATAGGGGAAAACACAATACCTCCACTCCATCTGCCAAAACAGACAGGATTTCCCAGTAACACACATCAAAGATGCTGGTGAATGCAAACAACAGGAATTCTGCAGATGCTGGAAATTCAAGCAACACACATCAAAGTTGCTGGTGAACGCAGCAGGCCAGGCAGCATCTGTAGGAAGAGGTGCAGTCGATATTTCAGGCCGAGACCCTTCGTCAGGACTAACTGAAGGAAGAGTGAGTAAGGGATTTGAAAGTTGGAGGGGGAGGGGGGAGATCCAGAATGATAGGAGAAGACAGGAGGAGGAGGGATGGAGCCAAGAGCTGGACAGGTGATAGGCAAAAGGGATACGAGAGGATCATGGGACAGGAAGTCCGGGAAGAAAGACAAGTGGGGGGGGGACCCAGAGGATGGGCAAGGGGTATATTCAGAGGGACAGAGGGAGAAAAAGGAGAGTGAGAGAAAGAATGTGTGTATAAAAATAAGTAACAGATGGGGTATGAGGGGGAGGTGGGGCATTAGCGGAAGTTAGAGAAGTCGATGTTCATGCCATCAGGTTGGAGGCTACCCAGACGGAATATAAGGTGTTGTTCCTCCAACCTGAGTGTGGCTTCGTCTTTACAGTAGAGGAGGCCGTGGATAGACATGTCAGAATGGGAATGGGATGTGGAATTAAAATATGTGGCCCTTACTCACTCTTCCTTCAGTTAGTCCTGACGAAGGGTCTCGGCCTGAAACGTCGACTGTACCTCTTCCTAGAGATGCTGCCTGGCCTGCTGCGTTCACCAGCAACTTTTATGTATGTTGCTTGAATTTCCAGCATCTGCAGAATTCCTGTTGTTAGGATCTCCCAGTAGCCACCCACTTCAACTCTGCTTCCCACTCCCATTCAGATATGTCCATACATGGCCTTCTCTATTGCCATGATGAGGCTAAACTCAGGTTGGAGGAGCAACACCTCATATACCGTCTAGGTAGTCTCCAGCCCCTTGGTATGAACAAAAAATTCTCCAACTTCTGGTAATTCCCTCCCCCTCCCTTCCCCTATCCCCATGTCACTCTGCCCCCTCCCCCACTGTGTATTCCCCTATTCTTTCTTCACCTTTCCTGCCTATCACCTCCCTGCTTCCCCTCCCCCTCTCCTTTATCTTTCCCCTTACTGGTTTTTCACCTGGAACCTACCAGCCTTCTCCTTCCCACCTTCCCCCCACCTTCTTTATAGGGCCTCTGCCTCATCCCCCTACAGTCCTGACAAAGGGTTCCGGCCCGAAACGTCGACTCATCATTTCCACGGATGCTACCCGACCTGCTGAGTTCCTCCAGCGTGTTGTGAGTTTTGGGTGAAACTATGATTTAGACATTAGCATTTCAGCATGGTAGTGTATGGTTAGCACAACACTTTTATGGTACCAGTGATGTGGATTCCGTTCCTGACACTAGCTGTAAGCAGTTTGTACTTCCTTTCTGTGACCAGGTGGGTTTCCTTTGGGCACTCTGGGTTCCTCCCACAATCCAAGGACATACCGGATGATGCGTTAATTGGTCATTGTAAATTGTTCCGTGATTAGGCTAGGGTTAAATTGGGGGATTTCAAGGTGTGAAGTGCCTATTCCTCACTGTATTTCAATAAGTAAATAAATACGTTTGAGACATATAAGGAAAAATCTTTGTTGCCTAATGCTTGAGACTGTCTCTTATTTATCTCATTATATTTGGTTTCATTGACCTCAATGGGATGGTTTCTATACTCTGTTCCATCTCCATACCCAAGCTATCAAATGTCTAAAAATTTACAAGAACTCTCTTCCTTCACCAGAGATTAGCGAAGATTGCACCGCAGATTTCACAGGACCTTAGTTTCAACCAATAGTAAGTGCTGATAAGTGCAGCCAATGACCACCATATGGAGTATCAGCCACATTTCTGCAGGCTGTGGATTTTTAAGAAGGGGTGAAGTAGGAATCAAGGGATTAGTTTTTTCCCAGCAGTGGTGTAACCGAGGAAGCTCTGATCATTAGTCTGTTTCCAGGAGCACACACCAAGACAGACATCAAACTCTGCTGGAAGGTCATCAACTAGGTGCAAGAAACCCTTTGGTCTGCCCAAAACTTGTTGGTCTCCCAGCCTGGTGTAATGTCCGTGAGGGGAATGCTGCACATTCCAAACTGCAGGAATACGTGCTGAGGGATGCACTGAAACTTGATGTAGCCAATGCAAAGACTCCATGAGCCTCCTTCTGCTATGGACGTATCAGGGCTGAGTTGGGTGGGGAGTCCTTCAAACAATGAAAGAGCTTTTCACCCCAGACAGCCACAGTAAGTGGTCATGGTTCTATGATCTAAAAATAACTATAATGAGAATTTAAAAAAAACACTACTGAATGTAAAGGTTTTTCACTGTTTCCTCTTTTGTATATATATTTTTATTATAATAAAGTTTATATTTGAAATAGTTAGCTGGATTTTGCTACATGCATAAAAGTGGATGTGTATTGCACACTTAAGGGGTCGGTCATATAAGTTCCTTCATGTCCCTTGAACTGTTGGGAAAGCACTTAACCCACCATTTAGCAATAAAGGAATGTATTTGTGATGATCTACAAAAGACTCCCATACATGAAATATATTTTATGTTGAAAGTAATAAAATGCTACCTGCACACCGACTCCACCATGGACAGTCCTGGCTGTGGAAGCATGTTTGGGCATGGGATAGTAAACCCATCCCATAAAATCCAAGAGCAACGGCAGCTCCAAAGACCTCATCTCAAGGGCAACTGGGGATGGGCAATAAATGTTTGCATGTCATTGATAACCACATCCTGATGCATAAAAAAATAGAAAGAAGCATTCTTTGTGTACATCTGCCAGTGGCATCGATTAAACAAAGTTAAAGAAGCAAACCCTGTTTGAGGTGGTGCTTGTAAAGTGACACAACAATGCATAGCATTACCATGATTTTATGGGGAAATGTGTGCAGGTTCTTTACTTCCATCTATTTTACTTACTGCCTGTTATGCCACTGGCATTCAAGGCAGCAATGATGGTGCTCCATCTCTGGTGGTGTTCATCCTGCCAGCATCTTCTTCTCACTTCTTTCTACTGTTAGTCATATAAGTCCTGAGTGGAGAACCAGGAATACTGTCACACTCAAACGTAGAAGGGTTATTCATTGCTGTTTCCATAACAATTCTGTTTTATCAGGCAGGGTTGGTAGCCCTGAGCTAAACCCCTGAACCTGGAGGACCAGTGGACCACTCTTAATCTGACCTCTACCCTTTGGCATGGGTGACCCTACCAAGAGCCAAAGCATAAAGTCCTGTCTCCAGCCAGCATAGCTCTCCAGGTCATTGAGGCATGCATGCCTCCAAACTACAACAAGGTTGTAGTCCTCTTGGAGGTTCCTTCCATTTAGTACAACGTAAAAGGCATGTTTGATCAACTGCCTAACTTTCTTACAGACCACATTGGACGTTATAGACTCAGAACTGGTCAATAGACTTAAAATTGGACATTTGTGGAATATTGCATAAATGTCCAAGATATATACAAGATATATAGTAGCTGTTCACCAGGATATACAAGATATATAGTAGCTGTTCACCAGGATATTTTCAAACTACACTTTCCAAATGCTTTACATCCAGTATTCTAATGTAGTAGGCATTTTGGGAATTCACTTGCAAACTTCAGGGAAGAAATATATTAGTGTCCCTTCATAATTGTTGAATCCTTCGAAGTTCCTCTTGAATAGCACAATGGAACCACCTTTATCTCAGGACTGCAACTGTTCAAAACGGAGACTCAGTGATACCTTCTCAGGAGCATTTAGGAATGGACAACCAACTTTGGCCTCATGACCAACTCCCATGAATGATAAAAGAAACAAATGAAAAATTAATTATTTACCTGCTAGTGCTTAATTTAAAATTTCCAATAATGCTGAGAAGTTCAGTACTTTAGAGCAATGACTATTTGGTTAACTTACAGTGTTAACAGTGAAACTAATGCACCACATCTATTGAATTTTGTACATAATTCAATCTATTCATGCAATGTAAATTGAAGGATTATTATAATAATGCTTTTATAAGCCTTAATGGAAATAGAGTACTATAATATTTCTTAAGAAAATATATATTAATAACCAAAAGCACTGTTTAAAATCACATGCAGTGCAGTTCCTTGTTGGTTGTGAAAACTGTTGCTAGGTTACGGAAAGGTTTTGGATTAGAGCTGATGCAGTTAATGAAACACAAGAAGTAAGGCTGAAAGATTTTAATGATTGCCCTGATCAGCATCCTTTCTCTATGTACACAGAATTTAAAAGAAAAATCTGCTAAGTGGCTAGTTTGAAAGTCCCATCTAGTTATATGGGAATTAAGGAAATGCTTTTTCTGCCTCTAGAAAAGGCTTTAAAATCTGCGTTCACCTGCTGCGTTCACCAGCAACTTTGATGTGTGTTGCTTAAAATCTGAATGTTAGGTTTTGCTCCATTGACAGTGCATCTCCTGGGAAAAAAAACACTAGTTATTATGACTTTAACAATGACCATGAAGCATCTGTTCAGGATCAGTGGCTGGGGCTCCTGTGAGAGAACCACAAAGGCTGAACAATTTGTGGATAGTATATTTAGAGGGGAAATGATTCACAGGTTCATACAGCCATACAGCATGGAAACAAGCTCTTTGGCCCATCTCATCCAGGTAGACCAAGATGCCTACCTGTGTTAGTCCCATTTACCTATTTAACCCTTAACCTTCCTTTTCCATAAATGTTGTTATTGTACAATGTTTCAAGTTCTGAAACATTGATTTGGTTTGTCACTTAAAACACTTGACAACTTCTATAGATATTCTGTAGAGAGCATTCTGACAGGCTGCATTACTGTCTGGCATGGGGGTGGGAGTGTGCTACAGCACAGAAGAATGAAGCAACAGAAAGTTGTGAAATTAGTCAGCTTCATCTTGTGTACCGTAGTATCCAAGATATCTTCAAGGAGCAGTGCCTCAGAAAGGACCCATCACTCAGGACCCAAACCTCATTGATACCATCAGGAAGGATGTACAGAAGCCAGAAGGCACACACAGTCAGCAATTCAGGAACAGCTTCTTTCCCTCTGCCATCCGATTCCTAAATGGACATTGAACACATGAACTCTACCTGACTTTTTAAATATTATTTCTGTTTTTGCACTATTTTTATTTAACTATTTAATATACAGAGATATATATACTTACTGTAATTGATTTACTTTATTTTTTCTATCTTATCGTCTACTGCATTGTAGTGCTGCTGCTAAATTAACAAATTCCATGACATACAAGGGGTGATTGATAAGTTCATGGCCTAAGATAGAATCAGATGGGTTATGAACTTCCAACTTTCTACATTATCACTCAAAGAGATGAACTTCACGTACATGTAATGAGAGCGTCTTGGACCTCCAGGTGGTCCACAGCAGGGGTGATTGATAATTTTGTGGCCTTAGGTAGAAGGAGATGAGTTATGCAGCTCTTGTTACATGCATGTGCAGCTCAACTCTGAGTGAAAATGCAGGAAGTTTGAAGTTAATAACTCATCTCCTTTTACCTTAGGCCACAAACTTATCAATCACACCTGCTGTGGGCCACTTTCTGGAGGTGCAAGATGCCGACTTTTATAAAGAAGGGATCCATATGCTCCACGACCACTGGACTAAGTGTGTAAATGTAGGAAAAATAATGTGCTAGGTTTTCTAAAATTGACTCCTTCTACCTTAGGCCACAAACTTATAAAACACCCCTCGTATGACGGTGTTATTAAACCTGTTTCTGATTACAATTCTGATTCTGAAACATCAACTTTTTCTGTTTTCCCAGATGCTGCCTGACCTTCTGATGTTCTGCTCTTATTTCAGATATCTTACGGTGTTATTTCCTGCATCTACAGACTTGTTTTGTTATTTGAAGCCACACTGAAAGAACTTGTTTATATTTTCTACTCAAATCTAGGATTAAATGGGGATTAATAAAGGCATAATCTTTGCTGCTGACATGTAATTAATGAAATACAAAGACAACAAGAGCAAGAGACATGATTAATATTTTACATTGGTATTTCTGACTAAATCAGAAAATTAGCATCAGCTAATATTAGCATCAGTCAATGAATATGAGTAAATCTCAACAGAAAGAAAGGAAAATGCTGTATTAAAGTAAGAATTGTTACCTTCTGTTGAACAACAAGGGAGTTGTAATTTCATAAACATCCTGTCATTGTATTTTTCAAGAAGATTCAGTGGAGCTGGAATTGGTTATTGTCAGTGAACCAGATGCAGGAAGCACAGAGATATCTCGAATTAGCCATGCTATAAGATAATATTGTGGTAATTATTTCTATTTGGTCAGAATATAATAAACAAGAACAAGAGGAGAAAGTGAATGTTAATTACTGTTTCCAACGGTTGGATTAATTGCTGAAGTACAGACAATTAAATCAGTATTGTTGCTCTTTATTTCTTCATATATTCTAGACAAACCAAAATTATTGGCTGGAGAGATATGTCAGAAACATGTTCATCATAGCCATTACATTCTTGAAGTTGTATTTGAATAGGCTATGTGAGAACGTTTAGGTTTGGTCCAGCATTCATTTTCATTTTGGAGTTCTAGGGAAGCCCATTGTCTGGGAACCTGCTGTTATTCGTTCTGCTTTATTTTGTGCACCCGATGCCGCCTCCTCTACATCAGTGAGATTCAGCGCAGAATGACGGATCACTTTGTTGAGCACCTTCACTCTGTCTAGTGCAAATGGCAGGAACTGCTGTTGGTTACCCATTTCCTTTCGACTTCCCATTCTCACCCTTCCCAACTCATTTCAATCTGACTTCCCATTTCCATCTATCCGTGGCCTCCTTTACTGCCATGAGAAAGCCAAAGACAGGTTGGAGGAGCAACACCTCATATTCTGTCTGGGTAGCCTTCAACCTGATGGCATGAACATCAACTTCTCCATCTTCTAGTAATTTCTTCCACCCTCCCTCCTTCTCTCTTTCTCCATTCCCCACTCTGAATACCCTATCACCCCTTTTCTTATCCTTACCTACCCATTACTTCCTTCCCATGGTCTACTGTCCTCTCCTATCCGATTCCTTCTTTTGCAGTCCCTTACCTCTTCCACTTCTTTCATTCCCCCTCCCCCAACCGCACATCTGATCTCATTTGTACCTGGCAGCTTGTGCTGCTTCCCCTCACATTTTGGTCCCTACCCCCTTCCTTTTCAGCCTGAAACTTCGGCTGTTTATTCCCCTCCATAGATACTACCTGACTTGCTGAGTTCTTCCCCCATCTTACATGTGTTGCTGTTTGTGCTATATCAAAATGTCTGGTTTTCTCACATACAGCCACTCATTTATTTTTGGAGAAGAAGTAATTTGATAAAGGTGTATCTTGGGTACATACGTTGAGAACACAGCACCACGGTAGTGATGCTATTATAGCTCGGGGCATTCCGAAGTTCAGAGTTCAATTCCAGCATCATCTATAAGGAGTTAGTATGCCCTCCCCTGGAACACATGCGTTTTCTGTGGGTGTTCTGTTTTCCTCACACGATCCAAAGACGTACTGGGTAGGTTAATTAGTCATTGTAAATTGTTCTGTTAATTGGGTTTGAGGGGATTGCTGGGGCTTGAATGGTTTACTTGCACTGTATCGCTAAACAAAGAAATATAATTAATACCAAACAGGACTAGCAATCAGTCTTCATTACCAATGAGATCGAGGGACTGAGAAATAAGAGTGGGAAACAAAATAGTTATCGATGTGTGAGAGGAAGGATGTTTGAGTCATTAATAAAGGACAGAATGACTGAGCACTTGAAGGAAATTTGAGCTGAGTTCGGAGAGTTAACATGAATGTAAGAAGCAGAAGTCCTGTCTAACATAGTTGACTAACTCTTCCATGACAATAAATCAGTAGAGACTGGAATTCCAGAAATTTCAATAAGGTTAATAAGAATCTGTCACAGAAAATAAAAAGCTATAGTACTGATCAAGGTAAGGAGGTTGTTTGGATGACAGAAGACAGAGAGCAGGGATGGAACATGCTTTCTCAAGATGGAAACAAGCAATTGTGGTGTCTACAAGGTTTCTAGAGCTTCAATGATTTAATATACTAATTAAATAAAATAGCAAAGAACCTGTTTACTGGTAAAACAAAATTGAACAAGACAAGTAACAATATAACCCTTCAATGATTTTGCTTGATTAAGCAAGTGAGTAAAATTTTGGCAGTTAAATTTCCACTCAAAAGTTTGAGATGACATTTCTTGTAATAGTAGAGCAGATAAGTTTTTTAAAAATTTAAATGCTGGATAATTTAGTTTATTTTAATTCAAGTTTGAACCTGTTTTCTTTTGCTGCCTAAACAGACTTCCTAATGAAATTCATACAGAAGGTTACAGGCTCAAATTCCTGCATTGATGGATTGAATAAAGAAAGTAGGGAACAATAAATTACCATATTTGAAGATGGGTTGGATCCTTAAATCTTAGGTGGAGCATAGGCCATCGATGACCTGATGACCTCTTATCTCTATCGTCCTCTGAAGTCAATAGTATATTTGGAGTTCATCAATATTTCTGTAATCCATTGCATCGACTGTACAGGGGATTGGCCTATAAAACTTCAACAGAGCCCTGCTGCGCAACCTTATCTGTTTCCACCTCTCACAGCAGTGACGTAGGGTTGGATTTTGATGGATGGGTGGTGAATAGGTGGATGGGTGGGTGGGTGGATGTGTGGATGGTGAATGGGTAGATGTGTGGATGGTGAATGGGTAGATGGGTAGATGAATGGGTGAGTGTCTGGGTGGGCAAGTGGGTGGATGGATGAATGAGTGGATGGATAGGTGGATGTAATGGGTGGATGTATGGGTGAGTGGATGGGTGGGTGGAAGGTGAATAGATGGAAGATGAATGGATGGATGGGTGCAAGGTGAATGGATGGATGGGTGGGTAGATGAGTGAGTGGATGGGTGTATGATGAATGGATGGATGGGTGGGTAGTGAATGGATGGATGGGTAGGTAGATGGGTGAGTGGATGGGTGGGTGGTGAATGGATGGGTGAGAGGATGGCTTGGTGGATTGGTGAGTGGATGGATGGATGGGTAGATTGATAGGTTGATTGATGGGTTGATGGGTTGATGGATAGTTAGATGGGTGAATGGGTGGGAGGATGGCTGGGTGGATTGGTGGGTGGATGGTGAATGGATGGATGGGTGGATGGATGGGAGGATGGGTTGGAGGATGGGTGGGAGGATGGATGGATGGGTAGATTGATAGATTGATTGATGGGTTGATGGATAGGTAGATGGGTGGGTGGGTGGATGGGTGAATGGGTGGGAGGATGGCTGGGTGGATTGGTGGGTGGATGGTGAATGAAGGGATGGGAGGATGAGTTGGAGGATGGGTAGGTGGATGGTGAATGGATTGGTGGGTACATGGGTGGGTGGATTGGTGGGTAGATGGGTGGGTGAATGGGTGGGTAGATGGAGGGATGGATGACACATCAGCTAACATACGTCATTCTATATTCAGAATGATATCAGACTTCCAATGGTCAAATCAAAAAATAAACTAGGTTGATACATTGTTATCTGGAATATAGAAATTAAAGGATGTTTTGATTCATGATTTCACATTTTTGAACTGAACTGACAATGTAGGTATTAATTACAACTAAATTTAAAGGAATTAACATTCAGAAAAAAATGATAGGAAAAATGTATTCGTAAAAAATGTGAATCTCTCTATCTGCAAAAAAAACCCGACGTGAATCCTAGTAGAAGTTTTCTCTCTAAGGTGATTGGATGTTTCCTAGGCAGTGATATTAATGGATAGTAGATAAGTTGATAGAGTTAGGGTGCAGATTAGCTTTAGCATCACTGAGTGGTGGCACAGACTTAGTGAGCTGATCTGCCTACCCTTGTTGCCGCTAAGAATCATTGCAAATGAAGGTTAATTAGAGTGAGTGAATTCAATGCCAAAATGAAGGAAGAATTGAATTAAGAGAGATTGGTGTTTCCAAAAATTAATTGTTGCTTAAATTTGTCGCTGAAAGCTGACTATTAATAAACATCCTGAATATCTTCTTATCTACATAGTTATTAAATGAGTACTAATTAAACGTGTTTATAAAGTGAGCATTTCTACATGGCATTACTAATATGAATACACTGAAAGGATACTTATTTTATTATGCTGAATAAAGCTTGACATATTTCCTTTGAGAGTAAATAAGGAAGGCAATGAAATTTGGTATCAAGCATCCTGGTTCTGAGAGATGAATCAAAAGCATGTTCCAACCTTTCTAAAACAGTTGAAAATTGCTAGTTCTCCAGACCTAACTGGGAACAGGGAATCTTTTTCAATGGAATTTAGTTTAGTTGTAGGTAATTGAAGATGTGAAGGATTTATTGAATGGAATTGAGATTATTTGTTTGAGTCTGAGTCTCTCCAGAGGAAATGGCTCGGAGGGAACAGGGCAGAATTTGCTCTCGGAAAGTCATAGAGCAGGGGTTCCCAACCCTTTTTTATGTCAAGGATCAATCCATGGTCCCTAGGCTGGGAACCCCTATATGAGAGCAAAGCAAAACTGTGAAGCATTCCAAAGTTAGTTTTGGAATATTGGATGCCCAGTAGTTGGAAGTGCATGAAATAAGACATAAGATAAAAGACAGAATGGGGAAGGTACCAGCAAAATTGTTTAAATATTAAACATGTAATGATGGCAATGCGAAGTTCATTCATCTCACCACATACAACGATGAGATTTTTTTTGTGGGCATGGCTAGTAAATCTATTGAACAGTATAACTGTGAACTGTAAACAAACTTTGCAAATGCAGATATAAATAAAATAGCAATAAATAACAAGCGTGACATAGCAATATAACAGAGTCCTTAAATGAGTGTAGCTATCCCCTTCTGTTCAAGAGCCTGATGGTTGAGGAGTGGTAACTGGTCTTGAACCTGGTGGTGTGAGTCAAGAAGGCAACGGAGAAAGAAATGCCTGCTCACTGGAAAGTGTGTGAGTGATATATACTGGAGAGTCAGGTTTACAGACAGTAGATTGTGAAGAGAGTGAGTGAGATGAGAACGGAGGGATAGAGATGCTGAGACCACATTAGCTAATCTTGTAAGTGATTCAGGTAATTTCTTGTCACTATTGCACCGGCCAGGTAATTGCTTCTGAGCATTCATTGTGCACTTGCAAAAATACCTCTGCAACAGTCCTGAAAGAAAATTATACAAGTCTGCTATGCAAATCATTTCAATGTCATATACATTTCCTAGTCTCTTGTATCTCTTGTCAGTCTGCAGTAAATAAGAGTGCATTTGCAGAGACAAGATGCTGACTAATGTTGGGCATGGTCTATATCTACATCCTAGTACTCCATATTGATTCCAAGCCATCAGAACTTCATTAAATAGCCTGCACTCTTTCCCCAAACATTATACTCTAAAATTGCTAGCCTTATATTAACTAACAACAGCACTGTCTACCCATCAGAGCTTGTTCTTTGGAGATGTTGTATTGTTAACCGGAGGCAAGTGTTAGTGCAGCACACTTTTTAACCTAACAATATTAAAAAAGTCACCCTAAAAATAAATTTTACTTTATCATTTTCACTTGTAAGGCTGCTGTGGAGGTAATTGCTGCAGTTAATCCAAAAAGACAGATTCTGCAAGTAACCAGTTAATATATCTTTAATGCTGTCGGAAGAGTTTTTTTTGCCAAAGCACACATCTCAATGTTCTTTTTAAATTGCAAGATTGATAGTCTACCCAAACAACAGAATAACCAAAAGAGGACCTTAGTTCATCATCTTTTTCTCATGTCTTCCCTGAAAATTCACTCTCACCATTATGCAAATATGAAAAAAGGCTATCTGGGCGGTTTAATTAAATCATGTCTATTCTTCCTATCTTTCTTGTATATCTGGAATATACATCTGTAATTTAATGTATAAATGAAAGTTTTAATTTGCACAATTAATGCAGTTATTGAATGTACATGAAAGTTAATTAAATCTGTTGGACTACAGAGAGAAGCAAGTCCTGCTTATCTCATTAGATGTGCCATCTCACACTCCAGTCATATCCTTGGGGATTTGTGAGACCAAGCTGACTCTGAATGCCCAAAGCAAATGGCAAGAATCCACGACAATAAAACAATTAAGCGGTGGGAATTATCAGAATTATGTGAATAACATGAGATACATGTGTAAAGCAGGGTATAAGGAAAAGTGAGATGCTGTCAAAAAATCAAAATAAATCAGTTGAAGGAGGCTGAAGAGGACCACTAACTGCTGAGTACTATGTTGAACTTCAGAAAGGTTACTGGTTGTCCATCATATCTGATGATGACAGTTGAGACCTGTGTGGGAGACTTTTTAAATTGGAAAAGTCCCTGCACTGGGGCAGTTTCACTCCCTCGAACTTGGAAGTCCAGGTCCAGTGGTACAAGTAGTCATCACAACTGGGGTCTTTCCTGGTTGCAGTGGATGACCATGACTTTTTTTGTGCCTTATCATGCCCTTCGCTCTCCACAAAGCATTGCAGAACTGCCTTCCTGGCCATTGAGATACACGTTATCCCTTCCATGTTATATATTACAATTTGATCAGTGTTGTGTAAGATGTGATTCCAGCTTTAATTATAAACAGATTGCATGTCAGATCTCTGCTTTACACTATAAGGAAAAAAAAAATCTGGCATATTGGATTCATTGCTTAACACCAGACACTCCGAGTGAAATTAAACTTTTTGTGTCTATAGCAAGAAATATTTTATTTTTCCCTTCTTTTATATACAATGCAGTATCTGCAAGGCAATTATTTTCCCTCTGAGTTACATGTGTGGAGTCCCAAAGGCTGTTGAAACTGTGCTTAAGAGACAACGATGCAAAAATCATTTTAGCATCCGAAAAGATGGTTCCCTGTGTCGAAGATTAAGCTCACCACTGACCTTCAAAGAGTTTGGCCAAAGCCCATTACACATTGACAAGACGCTCTGTTTTTCTGTTTCCATAATTATCTCAAAACAAGTTCCTCCTTCAAATGATAGTTAAGCCAGTTTAATGATCTACTTTCTAATATCCCCATTTTGAAGTCAGGCTATGTTGTGGGGTTGAAATAAATAAAAAGAATCTGATCTAAAATTGCACGAAAAATGAAGAAAGATGTTTAATAGTTTTAGTTAAATTCCAGATCAAGCAAAGTCACTGAATGTAGGCATGATAATCAGTAGATGTGAATAAAAGTGTTCCATTTTGTATAAGGAACAAGAAATTCACAGTGTTAAATTAGTTTCTTATCATAGAGTACCTTCGGTAATTCAAAGTATGATAGTAGGTGCTTATCATTATCATTCAGACTGCCTGCTGAGAGATTTTTTATACCTGTTTAATTTTCATGCACCTCTCTTTTTTTGGAAGCACTTGTTATGCATCAAGGCTTGTGTGGTTAGGCAAAAAGAAGTAGAGTTGAAATCAAAGATGGTATCAGCTAGAAATTAAGTGGCAGAGAAGATATTGCCTACATCTGTTCATACTTTTCAAAATTTCTCTGGGTCCAAATTTGCAGCATCCAAATGTGCACCTATGCTTCTGGAAGCATTTTCAAGCATTATGCTCTCTATTGCATTGTAGATTGTGTATATAAGGAAGAGTGTTCCAGTTTGTACTATGAGTTTAAAACTGTAAGTTTGCACCATGGACAATCAGGGTTTTGGAGTCCCTGCTTTTGAGCACTGTGCTTCATCCCCACAAGATCATCACAGGAATCAAATGTTGTGTCAATTCCACATTATTTTCTTTCTTTCTTTGAGACATTTGTGATTACTAGTGGATAGGTTTTGGTTCCACACCCTGATTCCAGATGTTACACAGATTAGCAGCAGGAGTTTCTCCGCACTAGCTGTGCTTCTTCACCATGATAGAAGCAATTTTCCTCCCTGTAATAAATAATTCTACTGGCAGTTTGCATGCTAGTTCATGTCACTGCCATGTTGCGTTAAGTGGGCATGCAAACAGGATGAAGCAATGTACCAGAGTACTCTACATATCTAATTGCTTTTAAAAGTGTGTGAATATATTTCTGATTCAAAGCAGGTAAGGGCAATTAAAAATCAAGACTCCAGAAAACACGATAGAAAACGGAGAATGTGCCCTAAGTTTAGTTTTGTGAGTAGATGATGTACTAAAGAAAAGGTGTTTTATTATAGGCTGCCTGCATTTGACTCGTTGCCCTGTCATCTCGCTGCTACCATTGGGCAGGAGTCTTGGGTCCCACACCAGCAGGTTCAGGAGCAGTTTTTCCCTCGTGGTCATTGGGCTCCTGGACCTGCTTCACTCACGCTAGCGCTGATCTGACTCAACAGTTGTGAACTCACTTTCAGAGATTGTGCATTCATGTTCTGCATGTTATTTGTTTACTTTTTATTTACTATTTGCTCGGTTTGCCCCATATTGGACGTAGGATGTTTGGTTGTCTTTGTTGTGTGTGTTTTTCATGGATTCTGTTGTGTTTCTTTGTTTTGTGGCTGCATGCAAGACAATGAATCTCAAGGTGGTATATCAAATACATAGTTTGATAATGAATTTTAACTTTGAACTTAATTTAGGTTAGACCAAAGACACAAGTACTTACTTTGGCTAAATCAAAATAACACCTATGGCCAAATTTGAGGAGCAGTTATTAACCATTTTATCTTGACCAACAGTACAATCTAAAAAGATTGGCCAGAAGCCCCTTTGGCAAGAGCTCAGGAAACAATTATTTTGTGTGTTTGAACTGAAATTATTCCATGGAAACAACAGACGGCTTATTTAGCTTTCTGGCCAAATTGATTCTTATATAGCATTTCAGGATAATGAACTAAGATATTTAAAACTGAACTGCATAGATTATTATGCTGCAATAAAAATAGTGTTCAAAAGCTAGTTTGACTTGTTTAGGTGGCCCTTTTTGATTAATTGCTGCATAAAAAGTCATAATTGTTGGAAAGTGCAATCTGATAGGGTTTTTTTGACTTCTGCAGATTGATACATAGAACTTACCAATTAAAATAAATTATGCATTAAGATTTCAAAACTGAAGCTTCAGTGACAGCTGTCAGAAAATAAAGTATCACAAATGCAATTTAACACTTTTTCAGTAGAAGTGAATGCATAGTTTTGCTGAGTAGACAATTAATACGAAATATATTAGACTGGCAAAGAATTGGGTTTAAATACTGGATCCATGTGCATCTTGTATATGGTACACCAAATAATATTAGATGAGATTTTGGTAAAGGAGAACAGTCATTTTTTGGATCTTTTGCTTTGTTGCTATTGGGAGTTAAGAAAGTGGAGCATAATTCATCCACAAAAGATTACAAACCCTGTATTATAGCCATGTTACTAAAAGACTGAACACCTTTCTTAGAACTGACATACTGCGGGTACTTTGAAGATTTGCAATAATAACAAAAGGAATGATAATGTTCTTCCCTATGTGCTGGATCAGTTTCATTTATAACATAATATACAGTGTTCAGCATTTTTCTCTTGGAAGTGGCTTCTGTCCTTGAAACACATAATGGCAAGATGTTTTCTGGCATTTTGACAACTGATACTTTACATTTTGCTATGTTTCCTGTGCTCTGGGAGGATGTTTGATACAGAAGTAAATATTCCATACTAAAAGCAGGTCTTCCCAATCCAGATGAGCACCAAAAAATTAACTATTTCTGAGATCATTACAGAAGTGTAACAAATTAAGACACTTCAATGGTGATTTATAATTTTGCTTGTTGTTGAACAGTTAAGTCAATATATTTTTCTATTGTGTTGATTTGTATCATTTCAATATGTTTCAAACATTATTTAATGTTAAGGTGTCTAAATTTACAGTTAATACTGCCTTATTTTTTTTAGGTGTCTCAGAAAGCTTCACTGTATATCTGTTTCCTTTCTTTAGGCATCAATAGAACACTCCTAGTGCAGCTCCCCCTTTTTATTATTTCACAATTTCTCTCAGGTGGCCTCACTTGGTGATGTTTCCATTCAATTGTTTGCCTTTCAGCAGCACAATTTTTGCTCTAACCATAACAGGACAATACATTCCAAGAATCCTTTATCATTTCCCTTTCAATTTCACTTGAAAAAGCTCTCCATCACATCTATCACTTCAAGCATACGCTCATCTGCACCTTCACCTATGTCTGTAATCATGAGTGATATTAGTAGTAACTGCTTTGGCTTTGCTTTTTAAAGTTCAGAGTTAAGTTACACACAATGTATAACAATGATTTAATTTTCAGGGTGAAGAAATGGAATTCAGTCTGAGGTGTGAGTATTGTGTATGCAATTGGCAAGTAAGCCAAGGAATGCACAGTGAAAACTAATGCATTCACTGTCTAGAGAAACAGAGAGACCAAGGAGTGACACAGGTCCACAGATTAAGGCTGATTTATAGTTCTGTGTCAAATCGACACAATAGGTACGGTGTCACCGCAAACCCTATGCAAAGTCTACGCGGATCCCAACGCTGTAGCCTGACGCGCACCTCTCTCAAAATGTAACTACTCGTCGCAGCAACGCAGGCCACAACAACTGTGATTGGTCCGCTTGGTAGCATCGCATTTCCTCCTACGCTGCAATAGCTTCCCATTGGGCGACTGAAGGGCAGGGAAGGAATTCTGGCTGCAATGCTTTCCATAAAGCTTTACAGACCTCTGAAATTATGGAGGACACATTTCGCTTTTACGAAAAAAGACGCTCACTTTAAACTTGTTTACCCTGAGAAAGACTACCATGACCATGAAGCCTTGCATGGGCAGGTGTGTGCGCATGCAGAGCGATGCAGACACACCGACGCACAAGTATAAATGCTCACAACGCGCGTAGGCCACTTGCGTAGGTTACGGCGTCCATTTGACGCACAAGTATAAATTAGCCTTTAGTACAGCTGATTATAGTGGCATAAAGGATATTTTCCACTGTTGCCTGAGGAAATGTCAGAGTAAGAAGCCAAGTCAAGTCAAGTCTATTTTCATTTAACTATATGCAGATATATAACATATGAGTTAATGTATGAGTACAGTGCAAACAAAGGTTAGGCCACAGCTTAAGTGATCACAGTCCAGGAGGATTTGATAGCAGCAGGAAGGGTACTGAGTGGATCCTGACAGGGTTAGAAAGGATAGATGCTGTCTGGCCTGCTGAGTTCCTCCAGTATTGTGCGTGTGTGTTGCTTGTGACAAAGTGAAATGTTGTTTTTGGAGCACAGGAGGTTGGGAGATTTTTTTTCAAATTAATGGGAAAAAAATAGCTGAACAGCTAGGTGACAGAATTATTGTCCTTAGCAAGGAGTCGTTAACTAAAAAACATAGTTTAAGGTAGTAGTTAGAGAGGATTGAGTATATTTTACCTAAAGAGTGGTGGGAAAGAGCAATCCATTGCCTGAAGAGAGGGCAGGAGCAGATCTTCCACCACAACTTGACATTATGTGAATGAGCACTTCTTGTGCAGAAACTATGGAGTCAGAGCTGTGAACTAGGATTTATTTAAATCACCCTTTTCACTGTATGAACATAGCAATGTGTTTATGCACTGTAGTATTCAGATTCTATGAATGTCCATCACTATATGACCTTGTCCATCAGTCCACTTGCTACTGATGCCTAAGCCTTTGTAATTCTTCAGTATCTAAGATAGCCAGGTATAGTGTAATGTTCTATGATGCAAATTCTCATCAATTTCCACTTACCTTCAGCTGCTTGTTTCAATGGGTTGTGCTGTTCCACATATCTACAAGGAAATATCCCCAAAAGTATGTGCATTTCGGAACTTCAGTCCCATAAAATTAAAAATGGATAAGTTAACATTTTGAACATGAAAGTGTTAAAAGCATGAACTGCCAAAAATGTTGGTCTGATTTCTGCTGTGTAGGAACTTGGACTTTTGGGTTGAATATTTACACAGATATGTAAAACATATGAATTTTATTTTCATTTACGTATTATTAAGGATTGTTGGGGTTTCGATCTACATCTACTACCACTCATTTCCACCTGCTGGATACAGCTCTAGTTCTTCTCCAAGGATCGTTACCTTGTCATGGCGGAAAGGCTTGTGAGTTCCTGAGACCCCGAGAGCAATACCGTCTGGAGTTTAGCCCTCTGGCACTTAGCTCCTGGTAGGGTCACCCATGGTGGTAAGGTCAAGAGGGAGGTTTCAGACAAAGAGTGATCCAACCAAAACCTCGATAGTGGAGCTGCTGGAAGATGATGACACATCACAACGGCAGCGAAGGTTCCCCAGTCATCTTGCATTCTATGCCACTAAACCCTGACCCAACTCTGTCAACATCCATGAGGTGGCTGCACCTATATCAGCCTCTCCACATTGGTAATGCACGTTAATGGAATCCACCCAAACATCTGGGTTAAGTCACTTGGTGATCAGCAAGTGATTGTGCTCTACAGCCACTTGAAGACCCATCAATAGACAACCCCTTAAGAGAGCATCATACTTGACTTAAGTGATCATAGTCCTACAATAGCTCCAGTCAGCTTTTTAAAAAATTCTCTGTGCTCTGTGCCTATAAATTGGATCTAAAGTATACCTACTTTACATTATAGTTGCTTTGTGTTGTAACAACATGAAACACCTTGCACCTCTACAAATAAATGAAGACACATTTTCCAGCTTTTTCTTTTGAAAAAAAAAGGTGATAAAATATAACTTTTGGACTTAACAAAAGAACTGAAGAAATATTGTTAGGTTGAACTGCTTTAAAAGTGGCATTCAGGGTGCAGCAGAATAGGAGGTCAAATTGTGATGGTTTTGGAATTGCTGACTGTGAAGTTCTAAAGTCAAAAAGAAGACCATAAGCCCTATTGGATATACAGTAAATAGCCAAAAGTACTCTCACTAAAGGGAGACTATACTGTAACTACCCAATCTTCAAAGACTAGTTCTCTTCCCTGTTTACTCTCTATGGTGAGTTTAGCTGCCAATACCCACTATTCAAATGATGGGGCACTTCTCCCTACTAAAGAGAAGATACTTCCAGCTAACAAAGTAGATTAAAACACAGTCCATATATTTACAGTGATCCGTATTTAAATTTTACAAGAGTCTTAAAAACAAATTTAGAACTCACAGAAAGATTACTATTTTAAACACTTCCCAGTTACAAACCATTTCTAAAACACAGAACATTTCCAAAGCACAAAGCACAAAACATTTCTCAAACATAAAGGATTAAGGACTTTCAGAACACTGGTACAATTCCTATAAACTAAAAAAAAACACACCAAAGATGCAGACAAACAAATTATCTATTGAAGAAACTGAAACTGAAGGAATGGATTCTTGATGTTCCTTACCCAATTCCTAATAAGGCTAAACTGCTCTCAACATTTATGCCCTTTCCAAACACTTGGGTGACTTCACAAGCATGTGCTATTTCCTCAGATATCCTTTTAACTCAAATGGTTTAAAAGCATTCTTTGGAGACATAGATATTAGCTAGCTACCGTTAATTCTGTAAAGCTAACTTCTGAGTACATAATCCTTTCAACTATAAACACATCAGTTATTGATATGCTGAATGATATTATCGATCTGTTCTGCAAGTTCCTTGAACTAAGCAACTTAAGAGTCAGCTTGTCTGTTTGAACCAACCCATTGTCTTATACTCTAATCTTGAGCAATAATAAAGCAAGTGCAGTGACTCTTCACAGACAGAGCATTTTCAAAACACAATGCCTATTTGCAAAGCAATTCTATAGAGTGCTTTTTAAAACTTCAAGCTGCTTTCCATTTAGTTTTTAAGAACTGAAGACAGACTTTCATTAATGACCAAAAGTTAAACAAAGCAATATAATTGAAAGTTTACTTACAATTGTTTGTGACCTTTCAAATGGCAGCTGCTGTTTAGAAAGCAAGCTTAGCAAACATGAGGTAAAAGCGAATATCTCTCACAAAATATATTGGATTCTCATCTTCAACTTGTCATGGGCTTCCATGTTACAACATTCAGCTGTGAAAGTCAAACATGTGCTTACTTTCATGAAGACAGCCACCAACTGTTTATGACAGAACCAATGACCAGAGCCAAACACATTGTAGCTCTTATTACTTGTCATGCATTTCCAGATTTTCATAAGCTGATTCTTATTCTTTCAGACTGAAAACTTTAATCAAAATCTCTGAAAGGCGTGTCCTTCAGAATTGATTAGTCAATAAAGCTGTAATCCTTATTATTTTATGCAAAATTGTTCTCACATATTTATCCTAATAGTGAACAAATTAGAAATTGTATCCAGTGAATGGACTTCACGCATTTTCACGTAAGGAGAAGGGGATGTCTGAAGCTAGAAAAAGGCTGTCTTACCACACCCCCTCAAACTCAAAGCATGGTTTCTGATGGCATTTATTTTCTTCCTGAATATGGGAGTTGTGCCAGTGAATTTCTAAACTACATTATTTATAGGAGGATTTGCCAAGAGTACTTTTTCTGATGGTCAGATTAACAGTTCTCAGATCAAAATTACCAAAAGCTGTCCACCACAAACATTCAAAAGCTATCACAAGTTGAAAAAAAATGTGCAAATTATCTTAGGATTGCAAAAAACACCTCGAAAACAGTTTGAAACTTTTAAAAATATTTCTTGTGAACAAATAAATTTTAATTCTTGCATTGTTTTCAAATATTTTTATTTGTTTTTTTAATAAAGAGAGCATAGTATAAAGGAGGTTTGTGCAGTTCATGACAAATGTATCAAATGTACAATTCACATCTACAAAGTATGAAAGAGATGCACCCATAGTGCAGTCATGCTTTAGTTGCCTCCCTGCCCCGACCCACCCCTCCCAATCCCTATCTCCAAGCCATCATTGCATTAGCAAAAAGGGTTAAACAGAACCTTTGTCCCCACAGAGCTGCATTGGTATAGAAAAGGCGTATTTTCCTAATACATAGACTGTTGTATGTTTACAAGTCTGGGTCCGTAGAATTTTACCGGGAAATGCTGGAAGTCAGGGATTTATGTGCAGAGGAAAGGAAGAAAGGATGGACCTTTAGTCTGGCTGGGAGTTCTGAAAATATTCGAGAAAGGGTCCCGACACCTTTTGGAACTTTATGTCTGCGTTGAGAATTGAATAATGGATCTTCTCAAGGTATAGCCACTGAGCGTGGGTGGGCGGGGCAGCATCCCTCCACCTGAGCAAGACTGCGCACCTGGCCAAAACAGAGGCAAAAGACAGTGTGTGATATTTGGTTGGGCTTAGGTGCATGTCCCCCTCTCGGGAGGTGCCGAAAAGGGTTGGGTTCCAAATTATAATTAAGTATTTTAACTTAACAATTGTAAAAACTCCTTTCAGATGAATGAGCTTCTGTGGGATTTGCAAGTAAATTCTGGTTTAAGTTTCTGGTTTCAGATGGCTCTCGTGAAACCCAGTGATGACTTACTGGTGGCAAACAAAACAAAGAATGCAACTAAATACAATAAATAACACTTTTTCTTGTCAAATTTATGGTAATCAATCACCGCAAACAAAGGAGAAATGAGCAAAGCTGAGGCTGAGTCAAGGGTATGCATGTAAGTTGAAGTCGAAGCAAGGTTGAGGCATGTTTGAGCCAAATTCAGAGTAATCTGAGCAGAGTAGAGTCAGATTTGAGGCCCGTCCAGCTATACCACGAGCAAGGTTTGATCGATCTAAGTGCCAGGCTGATTTGAAAAGGTCCGGGTACGGGCTGAAACGTAGTGAGAAATATGGATCCAGGCTGAGAGCATATCAATGTGACGGGGCCTGGGCTCTTGTGCAGGAAGTGACCTCATACTTGAGTGATTTAAATGTTGGACCAGATGGATTGAAAAGGCAAGGTGTCAGGACAAGAGGCAAGGGTTCTGCTCACTGCTCCGTGACAGTTTCTTGGCTCTGCACTGCATCTGAGTCTGAGGCCTGCTCTGGGCTCCATGTCTAAGGGCCTGTGATGTTTACTTGGCTCTGCTCTGAACTGCGGCTGAGGTTGTCACCTGCTCCAGCAGCTCTGGGCTTTGTGCCTATGGACTCACTTTTGTTCTGAATTCTATTTGCTTAGTTTTATTGTTTGCACAATTTATTTTTTTCTCTCTTTGCACATTGGGTGTTTGACGGTATCCTTTTCTTTTAACTGGGTTCTTCTGAGGTTTCTTTGTTTTGTGGCTGCCTGTAAGGAGATAAATCCCAAGGTTGCATAATGTTTATATACCTTGATAATAAATGTACCTTGAACTTTAAAGTCCACGTTTTAACCTCCAGCAAGAAATATCTCCATTTCTGGACTCCATATATCAGGCTGCAGATGGGTATAGTGACAGATTCTCTCACGTAATATGTCAGCAAGTTTTTGATGAGTTGGCATTTACACAAGGATATGGTGGTGGTTACAAGAGTAGATACTGCAATATACCATGGATCTACTAGCAGAACCTTGCAAAAAGAAATCACAATAATAGATGACTTGGAGAAAAGAAGAAAATAAACCTGAGGATAATATTATGAATGAGACATCCATTAGGATTCTTAAGCAAAATGGGAACTGAATGGGAAAATATTGTTTTGATGTGAAACTTGGCAAAGGTCCTGGTCAGACAGCATCATTTTCTGCAATTAGTTTGAATTTCCTGACTTTTGAGCAAAATGTAGGAATATGTAGAAGTTACAGAAATACTTTGCCATGATGCATAAGGAGTAAGACATTCCCTTATCAGATAAGTTTGGATCTTTTGCCTTTGAAAATGAGAATGTTTGATGGTGGCATAAAAGGAATCTTTAAAATTATGAATCTGTTTAGTGGGGTAGTTGTAGAGAGGGACAAATATACCTTTGATGGTATGTGTAGGAAGCATGGAAAGTACCTGCCACTGACTGTACTGAACTCCTGTGTCAGTCTTTCTATTAACTGTACTGAAACTAGATCAGGGACATGAGTAAATCCAGAGTGCATATATTTAGAGGCAGCAACCAAAGGTAAATTGCCATCTCACATTTCCATATGGAAGTATCTAAAATTGAGAATAACAATATAGAAGATAATTATCAATTAGATTAGATTAGATTATGAGGACACACAGTCCTCTTTTATTGTCATTTAGTAATGCATGCACTAAGAAATGATACAATATTCCTCCGGTATGATATCGCACAAACACAGGACAGACCAAGACTGAAAAACTAACAAAAACCACGTAATTATAACATATAGTTACAACTGTGCAGCAATACCATAACTTGATGAAGAACAGGCCATGGGCACAGTAAAAAAGTTCAAGGTCTCTTGAAAGTCCCACATCTCACGCAGACGGGAGAAGGAAGAAAACTCTCCCTGCCATGCCCGACCACAGTCCAACTCTGAGTCATCCGAAAACTTCGAGCCTCCGACCAGCCCTCCGACACTGAGTACCGAGCACCATCTCTGCCGAACGCTTCGACCCCAGCCTCGGTTGCCAGCAGCAGGCAAAGCTGGGGATTTTGAGGCCTTCCCTCCGGAGATTCTCGATCACACAGTAGCAGCGGCAGTGAACCGGGCATTTCAGAAGTTTCTCCAGATGTTCCTCTGTGCTTCTCACGTCTGTCTCCATCAAATCAGAATTGTGCACGGCATCCTACTTACAAATACGATATCATTTCACTGGAGAGCTGCGCGCGCTGTGTTGCGTCGCCATTTTCTCCTCCCGCCAATGAACCCAATAGCAACATTCTCATAAATGTAATCCCACAATCTCCGGAAGTGTTCAAAACAAATAGACTAGATATTTTCCATAATAATCTACACTATATTTGCAAGAAAAAGAAATAAGAAGCTGTGTGGTATTAGGTAAGATTTGTGTATATATGTCAGCACAGTCTGATGCAGGAGAATAAGAGCTTCAGTACTAAACATCCATAAAACTCTTTTTACGCCAAGATACACACCTTGATCCAGAGTCAACTGATAATGTCCTACCAATAATTTCTCAGTACGATTTATAGTATCCTTAACCACAGGGCTATCAATGTTAGTGTACTTGGTGTTCACCAGATTTCCACTTTTTGAGGCACCAAACAGCATCAAGATGAATCTCAAATCAGTATACTCCAAAAATATTGAAGAAGGGTGGAAAATACGGGAGTTTCTGAGAGTGAGGCATCAAAGACAACAGCTCACTATTACCTCTGGTCTCTGTCACTGGGTGTGTGCCTGTTTTAGGCCTTTTATTCAGAAAACTGCAAGGAGCTTTGCAGGGAATTGCAGCTC
Organism: Mobula hypostoma; assembly: GCF_963921235.1. Classification (NCBI taxonomy): domain Eukaryota; kingdom Metazoa; phylum Chordata; class Chondrichthyes; order Myliobatiformes; family Myliobatidae; genus Mobula; species Mobula hypostoma. The sequence continues at coordinate 190,260,675 of NC_086098.1, forward strand.
ACGCACCTTTTGGTAAGAGTTGCTGTAAAAACCAATATGGATGCTGGAATGATTTCTGTTGAAGAATAATCCAGAAAGTTTTGTAACCCTCATTGCAAATTTTATGTATATTCTTTCTGGCCCCTCAAAAAAAATTACTGTAAAATTGATTTAGTGATAGCCCGCATAGGCTACTTTAAGACATGGTGACCTGACTGTTCTGTACTCAGTTCCACACAGTGGAATACTCTATCTCAAATTGTTCCAATCCCTAAAGGTAAGCCAGTCATTGATTTAAATCCAATTCTGGCATTCGACCACTTGTTTTGAAACCCTGTAAAATATATTATAGAACCAAGGCAAGAATTTTATTACCTTGCATGTGACTTTTTACAAGGCAACATAAAAGTAGTAGTGTGTGCATTATAATAACATTGTATTTGATTCACAATCACAACATTACTTTTCAAAGTGCTATAAGTATATAAAATGAAATAATTCAGGAATTTCCCACTGTTTTATCTTGATCTCAATCACTTAACTTGTCCTGTAGGGCAGAAGCCCAGCATTTAAGCAGCTACTAAAACACAGAAAAATCTCTCCACAATTAGTGTCTAATTGGTCTCGGCATGTGGCCTATTTAGACAGATTTCCCACAAGGAAACTTGATCAGGAGTTTAAAAGACAGATTAAATACAAATCCACTACAGCAATTAAACCATACCTATGTGCTTCATACACAGACTACCTGTGAAAAATGCAAGAGAGAGGGAGAGAAAATAGAAAGAGTGTTCTATAGAAGCCAGGTTGTTCTTGCAAAATTGTTTGAGGGTCAAATGTTAAAAATTTTCTAAAATTAGGCTCTAATGTTTTTACCAACTAGCTGTTTGCCTTAAAAGCTTATCCACAGGGACTTCTAGGGAGGAGTTGACTCCATTCATTATGACAATATCTGGGGCTTTCTGCAATGTGACACCATGACCTGTCTGAGGGGACACAGAATGTCCCACTGCCAAAACTGCTGGAAAAAAAAAGTATTAGCAGCCTGTATCAGGACTAGCCAGCTCCCATGTTGGGAAGCTACTGTGAACTGTAAAAAATATTTAAAATCCATTTTTAAATTAAAAAAAAGAAAAAAATTAGCAAAGGAGAATTAATTACAAATGAAATCACGTATAAACAAAAATAACAAATTGCCGTCTTCTCACAGTTATTGGTTTGGAGAATGGAGAAGCTAGCCCTGCACCCGGTTGACTCTGGGCAGGGTATTTGCACTGACTCAACGCATCAATGTCTGTGCTTTTCCACGATTGCTTTGTCCCCTCCAATGTCAGGAAGACAAATGTATTTGACTGATTGGATCTTCTGGTGATCATGATAGTGTTTCAGAACAGTTCTAATTTTATCACAAAATCCATTCCAATCTTTGGCTATTGCAGTATTAAAATTACCTTTGTGAAGGTTTTATAATTGCTGGGTGCATAAATGGCTTTAATTCCAAGTGGACTAATTATTGATAAATCCTAGCACTCCTCTGAAGTCATTAGGACTAGTTTTCACTCTGGCTAAAACAACTAGGCTAGGGAGGTTGCTACTATCCCTTGTGAACAATTTGACTAATATCCCATTAGGCCTCAATTACCCAAGTAATTAATGCTTACAAGGCAAGCACATCAGAACTATGCATAAACACAGCTTTATTCACACACACCTGTGGTTAATTATGTAATGATTAACTTAGGGTTTATCTGTCCAAATACCATTTGTTATGCTTTGGGCCTGGTGCAGACCATTTCACTAGACTCCTTGGGGCCATGGTTCTCTGACTGATGGAAAGATTGATGGCTTTCTTAGGGTAGTGCTGGCACTCTCCTCACTTTTTTGATTGTAGGCCTTCACTGGCTAAGGTCCTCACTGGCATCATGTGCTGCTAACCACCAGGCAGGGTTATCATTGCTCTGGTTTGCATTGGCTGCACCAAACATCAGTGCATTATACCTGCAGCCTGCAATGTGCAGTTGGGAGCATTTCTTTATGGACACCTCACAGTGATGGAAGACCAACAGGTTTTTGGCAGTCCAAAAAGCATCTTTCACCTGATGTGTGACCCTGAGAACAGCCATAGATCAGGGACTCCTTTGTTATACAGCTGCTTGAGATGAACTGAGACAGGGCTGTTACATTCTCTTCCACATCTTGGCAAATCCACAGACTACCAAGCGGTGAGTGACTGTTTCTTCCCTTTGGCAGCTGTCCTGAGAGTGGCATGCTTTGGGGATGATATTTCATCTTTACTGGAGGGATCTGCTATTTTTCTCTGAAGGTCAGTTGAGCGGGCCACATTTAGTTACTTAAAATGATGAGTTTGGGAGAAGTTTTGAATTTAACTCTTTAAGTAAGTTAGTGGCAGGAAACCACAGCTTCATTTACTCTGCTGCCCTTCCCTGGGTGATGCTTGTTAAATATTCAATCACTTATAAGTGTACCTGCATGTGATCAGCAATTGAACTGACTTTATTTCTCATATCCTTCACATACATGAGTAATAATCTTTGTTATGTCTAAATGTGCAATTGGAGTAATTTATAATAATTTATAATAGAACAGTCAATGTAATATAGAGTACACTCAAATCAGCGTGATTTCATCAGTCTGATGGCCTGGTGGCAGAAGCTGTCCCGGAGCCTGTTGGTCCTGGCTTTTATGCTGCGATATCATTTCCCAGATGGTAGCAGCTGGAATAAATTGTGTCTGGGTTGACTTGGGTCCCCAATGATCCTACATGACCTCTTTACACACCTGCCTTTGTAAGTGTCCTGAATCTTGGGAAGTTCACAACTACAGATGTGCTGGGCTGTCCGCACCACTCTCTGCAGAATCCTGCGATTAAGGGAGGCACAGTTCCCAAACCAGGCAGTGATGCAGCCAGTCAGGATGCTCTCAGTTGTATCCCTGTAGAAAGTTCTTAAGATCTGGGGGGCCCATACCAAACTTCCTCAACCATCTGAGGTGAAAGAGGTGCTGTTGTGCCTTTCTCACTACACAGCTGGTGTGTACAGATCATGTGAGGTCCTTGGTGATGTGGATGCTGAGGAACTTAAAGCTGTTTACCCTCTTAACCCCAGATCCATTGATGTCAATAGGAGTTAGCCCATCTCCATTCCTCCTGTAATCCACAACCAGCTCATTTGTTTTTGCGATATTGAGGGAGAGATTGTTTTCTTGACACCACCGTGTCAGAGAGATGACTTCTTCCCTGTAGACCACCTTGTTATTGATTGAGATTAGGCTAATCAATGTAGTGTTGTTGGCAAATGTAATTAGCAGATTAGAGTTATGGGTGGCGACACAGTCATGGGTATACAGGGAGTAAAAGAGGGGACATAGTACACAGCCCTGAGGGACTCCTGTATTGAGAGTCAGAGGGCTGGAAGTGAGGGAGCCCATTCTTACCACCTGCTGATTATGTGACAGGAAGTCCAGGATCCAGCTGCACAAGGCAGTGTCAAGGCCGAGGTCTCTTGAGTTTCTTGTCGAGCCAGGATAGGGGAAGAGCCAGTTTTGCTCCAGCCTGTTTTCTACTCCTCTGAGCTTTCCTTTCCTTCCCCGTTCTTCTCCAATAGTTTCCCTCTCCTCCTTTTGACATTTAGCAGTCCATAAATGTTGACCTTGGTGTTTCTCAGAGAAAATATTCAAACTCCAGCAAGATGCCTCTCTGCAGTGTTATTTGTGGGATCCCCATATGTTTCCAATGCAATAAATAGATATTATTTGTATTTCAACATTTATTTGAAATATTGTGTACATTCTAATAGCTTCCCTTTGAAATCCTGAATTCTGTAGAAGCAGCTGCTCTGAAGAGATACTCGATTTCAAAAGAAGCAGGAGTCATTTCAAAGTCATTTTGTGAATCATATGCAGTCACTTAATTGTTTCCTTGCCATACTGCATAATCTCCTGCAATGTAAACGAATTTTCAGTTATTGTGAATGCGGGTCATTTACTGTGTACATCAATACTCTTGAACACTGTCATCAATATCAATTTATTTTGCTTTTGTAGCATTCTGCAAAATCCATTTGGATTCAGCTGGATTGGTTCTACAAAAAAGTAACACATTATAGTAGTTGACAGGTGTACCTGCTATGTACCTGCCTGCTAGAGCTACCTTACCATTCAGTTTTCCACAGGATAACTTAAGAAGAGATTTTTCTTTCTTTCTTGCATACTATCACTTATCTACAAACTTTCTGAAGGAGAGCCAGTTGGCAAGGTGAAATTATTTTGCGTCTCATTAAACTCATCTTTATGTTTCACTTGCAAGTCACATTTTTAGCTATTTTTATTGAATAGAATGGTATTGTTTTTATCAGTATATTTTAGTTGTGGAGCTCCATTTGGATAACTTCAGGACAATGCTCTGATCGCAGTGATACCAGATGCTTTTTCCCAAGTTTGCTCTGCAGGCATTGTGCAGTCTATTGGACACTAGTAGATGTTGGATACTGTATCGGAGCTAGAACCTGCAAAACCTGTGCAGGGACATGCGGACATATTAAGATATTCCAGCCTTGAACTCCAGGCCAGGTCTTTATGTGCTGCTGTTGTGACTCCCGTCTCCCCTTCCCCCACCACCACTCTGCAACCCCGTCTTCCTCAGATCCCACCGTCAACTCCTGGGCCCTCAGAGGCTCCATCTTCCTCTCACCCCAACCCTCCCCTCTCCACTGACACCACCAGCCTCCCCCCTCCCCCCTCTGATCCCAGCTCTCATCCGTGCCGGGTCTTTACCATCCCCTCCGACCTTCAACTGTCGGAGGCAGAACGCTCTGTTCTCAGTAAGGGCCTCACGTTTGTCCCCCTTCGCCCACACCTCAGCGAGTTCCGTGTTCGCCACGATGCGGAACTTTTCTTCCGCCGTCTCCGTCTCCGAGCCTACTTCTTCGGCAAGGACTCTTCCACCCCCACTGATGACCCCTTCTCCCGTCTTCAACCCTCCTGTTCTTCATGGACACCCCGCTCTGGTCTTCTGCCTGCTCTGGATCTCTTTATTGCCAACTGCCGACGGGACATCAACCGTCTCGACTTCACCGCACCTTGTCCCCATTCCAACCTCACTCCTTCGGAACGCTCTGTTCTCCACTCCCCCCGCACTAATCCTAACCTTATTATTAAACCCGCTGATAAGGGGGGTGCTGTTGTAGTCTGGCGTGCTGACCTCTACCTTGCCGAGGCGCAGCGACAACTCGCGGATACCTCCTCTTATTTACCCCTCGATTGTGACCCCACTAAGGAGCACCAGGCCATTGTCTCCCACACCATCACCGACTTTATCCGCTCAGGGGATCTCCCATCCACTGCTACCAACCTTATAGTTCCCACACCCCGCACTTCCCGTTTCTACCTCCTACCCAAGATCCACAAACCTGCCTGTCCTGGCCGACCTATTGTCTCAGCTTGCTCCTGCCCCACCGAACTCGTTTCTGCATACCTCGACACGGTTTTATCACCCCTTGTTCAATCCCTTCTGACCTATGTTCGTGATACTTCTCACGCTCTTAAACTTTTCGATGATTTTAAGTTCCCTGGCCCCCACCGCTTTATTTTCACCATGGATGTCCAGTCCTTATATACTTCCATCCCCCATCAGGAAGGTCTTAAAGCTCTACGCTTCTTTTTGGATTCCAGACCTAATCAGTTCCCCTCTACCACCACTCTGCTCCGTCTAGCGGAATTAGTCCCTACTCTTAATAATTTCTCCTTTTGCTCCTCCCATTTCCTCCAAACTAAAGGTGTAGCTATGGGCACCCGTATGGGTCCTAGCTATGCCTGCCTTTTTGTTGGGTTTGTGGAACAATCTATGTTCCGTGCCTATTCTGGTATCTGTCCCCCACTTTTCCTTCGCTACATCGACGACTGCATTGGCACTGCTTCCTGCACGCATGCAGAACTCGTTGACTTTATTAACTTTGCCTCCAACTTTCACCCTGCCCTCAAGTTTACCTGGTCCATTTCCGACACCTCCCTCCCCTTTCTAGATCTCTCTGTCTCTGGAGACAGCTTATCCACTGATGTCTACTATAAGCCTACTGACTCTCTCAGCTATCTGGACTATTCCTCTTCTCACCCTGTCTCTTGCAAAAACGCCATCCCCTTCTCGCAATTCCTCCGTCTCCGCCACATCTGCTCTCAGGATGAGGCTTTTCATTCTAGGACAAGGGAGATGTCTTCATTTTTTAAAGAAAGGGGCTTCCCTTCCTCCACTATCAACTCTGCTCTTAAACGCATCTCCCCCATTTCACATACATCTGCTCTCACTCCATCCTCCCACCACCCCACTAGGAATAGGGTTCCCCTGGTCCTCACCTACCACCCCACCAGCCTCCGGGTCCAACATATTATTCTCCGTAACTTCCGCCACCTCCAACGGGATCCCACCACTAAGCACATCTTTCCCTCCCCCCCTCTCTCTGCATTCCGCAGGGATCGTTCCCTACACAACTCCCTTGTCCATTCGTCCCCCCCATCCCTCCCCACAGATCTCCCTCCTGGCACTTATCCGTGTAAGCGGAACAAGTGCTACACATGCCCTTACACTTCCTCCCTTACCACCATTCAGGACCCCAAACAGTCCTTCCAGGTGAGGCATCACTTCACCTGTGAGTCGACTGGGGTGATATACTGCGTCCGGTGCTCCCGATGTGGCCTTTTATATATTGGTGAGACCCGACGCAGACTGGGAGACCGCTTTGCTGAACATCTACGCTCTGTCCGCCAGAGAAAGCAGGATCTCCCAGTGGCCACACATTTTAATTCCACATCCCATTCCCATTCTGACATGTCTATCCACGGCCTCCTCTACTGTAAAGATGAAGCCACACTCAGGTTGGAGGAACAACACCTTATATTCCGTCTGGGTAGCCTCCAACCTGATGGCATGAACATTCACTTCTCTAACTTCCGCTAAGGCCCCACCTCCCCCTCATACCCCATCTGTTACTCATTTTTATGCACACATTCTTTCTCTCACTCTTTTTCTCCCTCTGTCCCTCTGAATATACCTCTTGCCCATCCTCTGGGTCACCCCCCCCCCGTCTTTCTTCCCAGACCTCCTGTCCCATGATCCTCTCGTATCCCCTTTTGCCTATCACCTGTCCAGCTCTCGGCTCTATCCCTCCCCCTCCTGTCTTCTCCTATCATTTTGCATCTCCCCCTCCCCCTCCAGCTTTCAAATCCCTTACTCACTCTTCCTTCAGTTAGTCCTGACGAAGGGTCTCGGCCTGAAACGTCGACTGCGCCTCTTCCTAGAGATGCTGCTTGGCCTGCTGCGTTCACCAGCAACTTTGATGTATGTTGCTTGAATTTCCAGCATCTGCAGAATTCCTGTTGTTTGGACATATTAAGATGTTGCATTTTAACAACTTCAAACAACCTTGTCATAAGTCACTAGAGAAGGGTGATCTTTGATTCACATTAATAAGAAAATGAGGTTAATAATAATGCCTCATATTCCATCTGGGTAATCACCAACCTGATGGCAAGAATGTGTTTCTAATTTCTAGAATTTCTACCCTCTTCCCCTTCTCTCTTTTTCATTCCCCATTGTGCTGCCTTAGTAGTCAGTTATTTTTATTTGTCATTTAGCCCCCTTTGCAGTTATTTTGGTCATGTGATCTGTCTCTAGTTGATGACATAATCAGTAGTCGTCGAGACAGTTTTCCATGTAGAGTTGAGGGAGAGCTTGTACCTTTTCATCCAACATCATCCTGACGTTCAGGTCTTTGAAAGCATCGTCGTTTTAACTTACTGCCATTTGCTACATTAAAGAAAGTCAACTTGGAACGTCTTTGTCAGTGTAGTAATTGGGGATGGAGTTCATCTGTCTGTCAATTCATGCAAGATGTGTGAAGAGGACAGGACAGTAAAACGACACCTTCTGGAATGTGAAGGCAATTCTCTTTTTAAAATTTCAGACAAAAAAATCATCAGGATCTCAGTCACTGCAGACAAGGTCTCCAAAAATGCCGTGGATTTAGGGAAAAGTCCAACGAGAATAGGAAAGCCTTTTTAAAGCAGCATGGCATCTGCTACAAATGCTGTGCATCATCAGCACATCGAGCCAAGAATTGTGACAGCAGCATGAAGTGTGCTGAATGTGGAAGTGAGAGTCACAGCTCAGCCCTGCACCCTGGACCTGCTCCTTGGTCCTCAGAGGCCCAAACCCCTGCATGTGAGCATGTTGGGGAGGAAGGGAACAATATTGAAGAAGGTACTGTTTCCTCAAGCTGTACACAGGTCCATGGGGGAGATCTCTCTGGAAAATCGTGCTTAAAGATTTGTCTCATGAAAGTCTACCCAGCTGGCCAGCAGGAAAAGTCTATCTGGTTATATGCGATACTGGACGATCAGAGTAATCACTCATTGGTAAGGTCTGAGTTCTTTGACCTTTTTAAAATCAAAGGCCACAATTCTCCTTACTCCCTCAAGATGTGTGCTGGTGTGGTTGAGACAGCAGGCAGAAGAGTGCATGGCTTTCAGGTGGAATCCATGGATGGGCAGGTTATTCTCTCTCTACCAACACTGATTGAGCGTAACGCGATTCCGAATAATCACTCTGAAATCCCCACACCGGAAGCAGCACTATACCATGCTCATCTGAAACCTCTGGTGTAAAAGATCCCAGAGCTCGACCCTGAGGCTCCCATCGTGATCCTGCTCGAAAGAGACATCATAAGGATCCACAAAGTACGGAAACAAATAAATAGGCCTCATGACACCCCCTATGCTCAAAAGCTGGACTTGGGATGCGTAATTGTTGGCAACGTCTGTCTAGGAAATGTCCACAAGCCGGCCACTGTGAGCATCTACTATATCAACACTCTGGAAAATGGCCGTCATTCTGTCTTTGAACCTTTCCCTAATCGCTGTGTCGTAAAGGAAAAGTGGTACGGCAGCAAGGCCCCAGGTCTCCTCGCACTTGTCCATGTGGAGGGTCCCACATGTGAGGATTACAGAGACCACCTGGGATGTAGTGTCTTTCAACAGACAAAAGATGATAAGATGGGCCTTTCAGTTGAGGATATACTCTTTCTGAAGACTATGGAACAGGGAGCCTATAAAGATGAGGACAATAGCTGGGTAGCTCCCCTGCCATTCAGAGAGCCATGACCTCACCTTCCCAACAACAGGTCACAAGTAGCAGACCGTCTTTCTTCACTGCGCTCCTCCTTTAACAAGAAGCCCGAGTTGAAGGATCATTTCACTCATTCATGGGAAAGATACTCCAGAATGGCCACGCGGAGGTAGCTCCTCCCTTTGGAAGAGATGAAGAATGTGTGTACCTCCCTTGTTTTGGGGTTTACCATCCAGAGAAACCAGGCCAGATTCGGGTGGTCTTTGATTCAAGTGCTCAACACAAGGGAGTTTCACTGAATCAGGTCCTTCTTACTGGACCAGACCTCAACAACAGTCTTCTTGGGGTACTTATCCGCTTTCGTAAGGACTTCATTGCCATCACAGTGGACAAACAACAGATGTTCCATTGTTTTGCCGTCAGGCCAGAAGACAGAAATTTCCTGAGATTTCTTTGCTATGGAGACAACTACCTGGAAAATGACATCATGGAGTATCACATGAAAGTGCATGCCTTCGGGAATAGTCCATCGCCAGCAGTCGCCATTCACTGTCTCAGATGAGCCGCTGAAGAAAGGGAGAGGGAGTTTGACAAGGATGCAAGGCAGTTCGTTGAAAGAGACTTTTATGTTGATGATGGACTTAAGTCCCTGTCCACATCAGAGGCTGCTATCGACCTGCTCAAAAGAACGCAGAACATGCTGGCTTGCTCCAACCTCAGGCTATGTAAAATAGCCAAAAACAGCAGAGAAGTCATGGAGGCATTCCCCACTGAGGATCATGCCAATGACCTTAAAGATCTGGATCTTGGTGTCAACTCCCTACCTATACAGCGCAGCCCTGGACTCTGCTGGGACTTGAAGACAGACACTTTCCTATTCCAGGTGGCAGAAGAAAGGAAGCCGTTCACTGGCCGGGGAGTATTATCAACAGTGAGAGCTTATATGACCAGTTGGGATTTGTAGCACCGGCCACTATATGAGGCAAGGTCTTACTCAAGAACTCTCAATGAAGGCGTGTGATTGGAATGCTCCATTACCTCCAGACAAAGAAGAACTATGGGAAAAGTGGAGAGAATCCTTAAAAGAGCTTGAACCTGAAGATCCCAAGGCCATACACAAGTGCATCTCCAACAGAGGCCCAGCACAAGGAACTCTGTGTCTTTTCGGATGTGTCAGATAAGGCAATAGCTGCAGTTGCCTATCTAAAGATCTCAGATGCAGAAGGGAGCTGCCACATAGGCTTTATATTGGGCAAGGCAAGATTAGCTCCACGTCCAGAAACAAACTCGGTCAGAGTTGTGCGCTGCGGTGATGGCTGTGGACGTGGCGGAGCTCATTACCTTTGAGATTGACATTGCGTGTGATGCGGTTACTTTCTATACAGACAGCAAGATAGTTCTGGGCTACATTTATAATGAAAAGTGGAGATTCTACATTTATGTCAACAATCGGATCCAGAGGATCAGGAGGGGCACACAGCCACAACAATGGCATTATGTGTCCGCTGAAGACAACCCTGCGGACCATGCCACAAGGTCCATCCCTGCAGCCCATTTGAAAGGCACCACCTGGTTTACCGGGCCTGCATTCTTATCTCAGCCAGAGAAAACATCTCAAGACAGTCACTTTGTAGACCTAGAACAAGATAAAGAAATTTGCACACAAGTGGCAGTGCTCACCTCCACCACCCAAGACAGCCGACTTGGATCTCAGCGCTTTGAGTGTTTTTCTACTTGCAGGGCTCTTACTCGTGCTATATCTTGTCTCAGACATATTGCATGCCTTTTCAAGAAGACCTCGGAGGATTCTACAGGGAGCTGCAAGGGATGGTATTGCAAGACACCATACACAGTGGAGGAACTTAGAGCAAAAATGTCATCATTTGATCTGTGCAGCAGGAAACTTGTGCTGAAGAAATGGATTGCATCAGGACCCAAAGAGAGATCCCTCAGGACAGTCCTCTGAGGATGCTAGATCACCATTTATTGGTGAGGATGGCCTATTAAGGGTCGGAGGATGTATACAGGAATCACAGTTGGGTCATGAGGAGAAGAGGCCCCTAATCATTCCCAGATGGCATCATGTTACATCCCTCATGCAACATTACCATGTGGAGTCACAACATCAAGGATACCATTTTACTGAGGGTGCTGTCCACTCAGCTGGTTACTGGATTGTGGGTGCCAAAAGGTGTATAAGCAGTTTCATCTTCAAGGGCATCACCTGCCGTAAGCTTCGGGGGACATGTAAAGTCCAGAAAATGGCTGACTTATCTCCTGATAGACTCAGCATGGAACCACCTTTCACAAATGTTGGTGTTGATGTATTTGGACCCTGGAGCATCTCTGCGCGTCATACGATGGGCAGTTTCATTTACCTGTTTGAGCATCAGAGCCATTCACCTCGAGGTCATGGAGTCCATGGACAGCTCAAGTTTTATAAATTCCCTGAGAAAGTTCCTGGCGATCCGTGGGCCAGTCAAGCAAATCTGTTCTGACTGGGGAATGAATTTCATCGGAGCATGCAAAGATCTAGGAATCTCCTTCAATGTTGACAAAGATGTGGTGAAGAGGTATCTCTCAGAAAAGGGCTGTACCTGGGCATTCAATCCACCTCATTCCTCCCATATGGGAGGGGCATGGGAGAGAATGATCAGCATCACCCGCAAAATCCTGGATTCCATGCTTCTCCAGTCAGGGCCTTCTAGACTCACTCATGAGGTGCTCACCAACTTTATGGCTGAGGTTATGGCCATTGTGAACAATAGACCTCTAGTGCCTGTGTTTACAGATGCAGAAGATCCATTCATTCTCATTCCTGCCACGCTGCTCACACAGAAAAGCAGCCCTTATCCCATTCCTCCAGGTGAGTTTGACAGCAGGACCTGTACAAGAGACGGTGGTGGCAGGTGCAAAGCCTCGCCAGTACCTTCTGGGACAGATAGTGCAAACAATACTTGTCTACCTTGCAGTTACAAAGGAAATGGACGTCCAGTAGGCCAAACATCACACCAGGACCTGTGATGAGGGATTGTCAATCCAAGAGAAGTGACTGGCCTTTAGGAGTCACAACTCGGGTATTTCCCATCAAGGACGTAAGAGTCCGTAAAGTTGAGGTGAAGATCAACAGAGGTGATGGAACAAAGCTGTTACCCAGGCCTGTGGCTGAAGTGGTCCTGCTGCTCTCCCCTGAGGGCTAGGAACAAGGGACTTCCTCATTTAGAGGTGAACTGTGAAAGTGTTAAATTGTGGTATCTAGGGATAACAGGCGGGGAGTGTGCTACCTTAGTAGTCAGTTATTTTTATTTGTCATTTAGCACTCTTTGCTGGTAGTTTTGTGGAGCAGTCATTTAGGTCATGCGATCTGTGTCTCTAGTTGATGACATCATCAGTAGGCGTCGAGACAGTTCTCCAAGTGGAGTTGAGGGAGAGCTTGTGCCTTTTCATCTGACATCATCCTGACGTTCAGGTCTTTGAAATCATTGTCGTTTTAACCTACTGCCAGTTGCTACATTAAAGAAAGTCATCTTGGAATGTCTTTGTCAGTGTAGTAATTGGGGACGAAGTTCATCTGCCTGTCAATTCATGCAAGGTGCCTGAAGAGGACAGGACACCCATTCTGATTCCCCTTTTACCCCTTCTCTTCTCCTCACCTGCCCATCACCTCCCTCAGATGCCACTCCTCCTTCCCTTTTTCCATTGTCCACACTCTTCCCCTGTCAGATTTTTCCTTCTTAAGCCCTTTGACTTCCATCCATCTCCTCCCAGCTTCTCACTGCATCCCACCTCTCCCACTCACCTATCCTTCCTCACTTGGTTTCAACTATCACTGGCCAGTTTGTACTTCTTCCCTCCCTCTTCACCCCCCCCCCCACAACTTATTCCAGTTTCTCCCTCCTTCCTTTCCAGTGGACTGAATAATCGACTCCTTATTCCTCTTCATAGATGCTGCCTGACCTTGTAAGTTACACTAGCATCTTCTGTGTTTTGCTCTGGATTTCTAGTACCTGCAGCATCTCTTGTGTTTAAGGTTAAAAATAAGGGGCTGAATCCAACTGGATTTGGTTCATTGCCCTTGAGCTGGGTCCATGAGTTTTTCACTGCATGTCATTCTGTACCAAGAGGTTTCTGGTAAGGCATAGTATGGACTCAGGTGATGTAGAAAGCAACTTTCTGCGTGAGTTAATCTCCCATCATAATTTTACTTGGCACGTAGGCCTTTAACTCCAAGTAGAGCATAAGCAATCAATGACCTCTCATCTCCATTGTTCTCTGAAGTCAATCGTATAGCTGGAGTTCCTCAATGCTTCTGCAATCCATTCCATCCATTATACATGGCATTGGCCTATGTAGCTTCACCAGAGGCCTGTTGGCTGGCACTCACCCGTATCTACTTCTGACGGCAGGGATGTAGGGTTGGACTTTGAGAGGCCCCGTCGTAATTTGCTAGACTTTTTTTTTACTTTAAATATTTCGGATATTCTGAGACATTTAAAAGCTATTCAAATTGCTATATAATTAAGTGAAAACAAAACATATCACATCTCTAGAAAACTATAAAGTATTATTAGAAAACCAAAATCTAATTCCAAATAGATTTCTTTAAAAAAAAATTACATTTTCCTCTGAAGTTCTTGGCTGAGAGTCTCACTTCAAAAAAAATGTGGTGATGCACTAGTAAAGCAGCTAGCACTATCACTTGACAGCTGCAGTGATCATTGATTGGATTTTAATGCCCGCCACTGTCAGTAAAGAGTTTATACGTTCCTGCCGTGACCTCCAGGTGCTCTGGTTTCCTCCCGCATTCCAAACAAATACTGTTGGGGTTAGTGAGTTTTGGGCGAGCTATGTTGGTGCTGGAAGAGTGGTGACACTCGAGGCTCCCTTCAGCATAATCCTTGGACTGTGTTGGTCCTTGAGGCATTTCGCTTTATGTTCCCATCTGACAAGTAAAGCCATTCTCTCTTTTAAATGGAAACTTTGATCCTTTGGCAGGTCTGACTCCTGCTGGATAGTCAACTGACATCACTGTATCCAAGTTTATGTCAGCTGCATGGTTCTTGTATACCACGTGAGCACTATTCAATAGTGCAGAGTCGTGACCAATGCTGTCACTAGCTTAAGGCCAGAGCCTGGAAAATGATGTTGTGCTCTGTGCAACTGATGTGGTAAAGTATATAATACTTCCTTGTACGCTGATTGTTGTGTATGGAGACCTACGCCTAAGTGTCTGAATTGCCTAGTGTGGGTAATGAGCAGTGGTAAGTCAGGTTTAGTCAACTGCACAAGCACGTTTAAATCCAGGTGCAATGAAACACTTACTTGCAGTAGCATCACGGGCATATATCGTAGATTCAAAACTACATTTTTTATCAAAGTATGTAGGTATTATACACCCCTGAGATTCATTTCGCCACAGACAGCCATGAAACAAAGAAAACCGTGAAACCTGTTCAAAGAAAAACATCAAACCTCCCCCATCATGCAAAAGTCAATGAAGAATGAGCGAAAAGCACAGAGTGTAAAACATCAAACCACAAGTCATCAAAACAGTACAGGAATATTCAGTTCTGTTCAATCCAGTGTCGCGTCATTTGTTGACTACGGGCCGCGGTGCCAGTCTGCTCCAATCAAAACCGCACACAAGAGCAACAAAAAAAAATTAGCAGCATTCACAGGAAAAATGTAAATTAAACACACGGAATCTGTGTACCAGTTGCCTGAATGGTTTGCTGGACTATTTTATATAGTTGCCTTATAAATGCTCTGCAGGACTGTGAGTTACCACTGAAAATTTCAGAAAGATATTTGGGCATTCCCAACACTCTGTGCACGGTTTCCCTCTGTTTGCGGGCCATTCATCCACAGTGAGCTATGTCCTGGCACACAATGGGCAATTTACAGCCCTTCACTGGCAGCTGGTGCTGACCTCACGGCCTTTGCCTCTACCAGGCATCCTGACAGCTGTAACTTGGAGTGCTACAAATTTTAGGTAAATGAATTGACCTTGTGAAATGTGGCATAACAACACTAAAAATGCATTATCAGCCCATAAATTCACAAGATTAATTTGGCTGGTTTCTCTTTACCAGCTGGCTGCAAGATTCAGTCATCTGCATTTAGTAATGTGCTATTATGAGGTGAAAGTACTCATTCCAGCTGTTGCACCATTCTATTATTTGGAGACCTCCAGCCAATCATAAGAAAATGTTAAGTGTCAAGTAAATGAAATGTAATATTGTTCTACCTTTTATTCCAGTGTCGAGTTCTGTGAACTGTTGCTTTGTTTCTGAAGCTAAGCCATTAATTCTTGCATAATAGAGGCACAGCTGTTCCGTAATCCATCGGTATCATGAAGTTAACCAGACAATATTATGAGCCTATTATTATTCTGCCTAATATATCAATGATCCAAGAAATTAAAATTATATTAAAATTTGCCATGATATCTAAAATGATGCATTTTCTTCCTTGGATATTTAAAATTATAAATGTTGACAATTGTAAATGTACAATAGCAGATTTTTTTTTAGTGATATCAGAGTCGTGATGGTAGTAAAGGTGCTTCAAACATTGCAGGGGCAGTGAACGGAGGCCATTGTTGCTTTGTCTTTTGTAAAGGATGCTTGACCTACACCTTCACAGAAACAGCCAGAACCTTCACAATATGCAGCTTATTGTTGCCTCCACACATATAACCAACTATTGTCGCCAAGCCTCTCATCATTCATACACAGTTAGACTGTGAATAACAGAGCCTCTCAATCGTACATAGCGCCCCTGCTTTACACACGCTTACAGGCTCATACTGTCCTTTTCACATTGTACAACTGTTTTACACCCTTCCTCTTGAACACCAAAGCAAAATATCCAGAAAATGGGATTACTAGAAAATAGTCAAAGTCTAATTTATTATCAAAGTACGGTGCATACATCCCACCTTGAGATTCATTTTCTTGAAGGGATTCACATGAACATAAAGAAACGGAGTCACAGAGTCATAGAACACTGCAGAACAGAAACCAGCCCTTCAGCCCATCTAGTCCATGTCAAACTATTAAACTGCCTAGTCCCATTAACCTGCACCTGGCTCATAGCCCTCCATACCACGCCCTTCCCCCCCCACCCCGCCCTGCCCTGCGCCCCCCATGGAAGTATGGAAGTATTCCACTTAATGGAAGTATGAAACCTGCACTATTTGAAGCAATTGGAAGTAGTCCTTAGATTGAAGGAGCAGTGAAGAAATCATCAAGACTGGAGAGATTTCAAATGATGTAATCAGATCCATTTGGTCATCTAATCCAAATAGTTGCCCAGATAAATCATGACTGTGCTGTTATTTTCAGTTCAAGTTGAGTGAAGTGTGTGACTGGTGAACTTTAATGTTTTACTTAGAGACACTGAGGTATGGAACACCACAGCACAAAAACAGGCCCTTTTTCCCATCTAGCCCATGCTGAATCATTAACTTGACAAGTCCCATCAACCTGCTCCTGGACCATAACTCTCCACACCCCTACCATCCATATACTGATACAAATTTTTCTTAAATGTTAAAACCACCCCCCACCATCCACATTTGCACTGGTGGCTCATTCCACACTCTCGCTATCCTCGGAGTGAAGATGTTTTCCTTAAGCATTTTACATTTCACCTTTCACCCTTAACCCATGTTATCTAGTTCTAGTTTCACCCAACTCAGTGGAAAATGCCAGTTTGCACACCCTATCCACACTCCTAATAATTTTGTCTACCTCTATCAAATCTCCCCTCAATCTTCTACATTTTAGGGAATAAAGTCCTAACCTCTTCAAACTTTCCCTGTAACTCGGGTCCTCAATTCCCAGCAACATTACTGTAAAATTTCTCTGCACTCTTTTAGTCCAATGTACATCTTTCTTGTAGATAGGTGACTAAAACTGGACACAGTACTCAAATTAGGCCACACCAACATCTGAAACAATTTCAACATAACATCCCAACTCCAGTGCTCAATATATTGAAGTATGAAAGCCAATGTGCCAAAAGCTTTATTTTGAACCCTATCTACCTGTGACACCACTTTCAAGGAATTATGGATCTGCATTTCCAGATTGTTCTGTCCTACCACACTCCTCAGTGCCCTCGGTCCTCGTATGTAAGATCTACAGTACACTAGTTTGTCCTCCCAAAGTGCAACACCTCACAATTGTCTGCATTAAGTTCCATCTGCCATTTTTTCACCCTATTCCATTAGATGCTCAAGATCCCAAAGCAAGCTTTAATAGTCTTCCTTGTTATCCACTACATCCCCAATGCTGGTGTCATCCACAAATTGATATAGACAATGAACAACAATGGACCTAGCATCAATCCCTGTGGCACACCACGAGTCACAGGCCTCCAGTCAGAGAGGCAACCATCTACTACCGCTCTCTACTTGCATGGAGCCAATGTGTAATCCAATTTACTACCTCATCTTGAATGCTAAGTGACTAAACTGTCTTGACCAACCTCCCAAGTGGGACGTTGTCAAAGGCCTTGCTAAAGTCCAAGTAGGCAACATCTACTACCTCGTCTTCATTACTTTCCCGATAACTTCCTCGAAAAACTCTATAAGATTGGCTAGATATGACTTGCCACGCACAAAGCCATGTTGACTATTCCTAATCAGTTCCTGTCTTTCCAAGTACTTATATATGTGGTTCCTTAGAATATCGTCAAATAACTTTCCCATTACTGATGCCAGGCTCACCGGTCTATTATTTCCTAGCTTACTATTAGAGTATTTCTTAAACAATGAAACAACATTAGCTAGTCGCTAATCCCCGGACACTTCACCCATGGCTAAGGATGTCTTAAGTATAAGACCATAAGATATAGGAGCAGAGTTAGGCCAATCAGCCCATCGATTCTGACCCACCATTCAATCACGGGCAGATCCAGTCATCCCCACTCCCCTGCCTTCTCCCCATACCCTGTGACTTGGCCTCCACAGCCACTCATGGCAACAAATTCCACAGATTTGCTACCCTCTAACTGAAGTAATTTCTCTGCATCTCTGTGCTAAATGGACGTCCTTCAATCCTGAAGTTGTGTCCTCATTTCCTAGATACCCCTACCATGGGAAATAACTTTGCCATATCTAATCTGTTCAGGCATTTTAACAATTGGAATTTTCCTATGAGATCCCCCCTCAATCTCCTGAAGTCCAGGGAATACAGCTCAAAAAGCTGCCAGAAGTTCCTTATACAGTAACCCTTTCATTCCTGGAATCATTCTTGTGAACCTTCTCTGAGCCCTCTCCAATGTTAGTATATCCTTTCTAAAATAAGGAGCCCAAATCTGCACACAATACTCTAAGTGTGGTCTCACTAGTGCTTTATAGAGCCTTAACATCACATCCATGCTCTTATATTCCATACCTCTAGAAATGAATGTCAACATTGCATTCGCCATATTCACCCCCAACTCAAGCTGGAAGTTAACCTTTAGGGTCTCCTGCACAAGGACTCCCAAGTACCTTTGCATCTCTGCATTTTGAATTCTCTTCCTATCTAAATAGTATTCTGCCTGTTTATTTCTTCCATCAAAGTGCATGACCATACAATTTCCAACATTGTATTTAATTTTCCACTTCTTTGCCCATTCCCCTGAACTATCTGAGTCTCTCTGCAGGCTCTCTGTTTCCTCAACACTACCTGCTCCCCCACCTATCTTTGTATCATCGGCAAATTTAGCCACAAATCCATTAATCCCATAGTCCAAATCATTGACGTACATCGAAAAAAGCAGTGGTCCCAACAGTGACCCCTGTAGAACCCCACTGGTAACCGGCTGCCAGCCAGATTATGATCTCTTTATTCCCACTCTTTGTTTTCTGCCGATCAGCTAATGCTCCACCCATGCTTGTAACTCCCCTGTAATTCCATGGGCTCTTATCTTGCTAAGCAGCCTCATGTGTGGCACCTTGTCAAAGGCCTTCTGAAAATCCAAGAATACCACATCTACTGCATCTCCTCTGTCTAACCTGCTTGTAATTTCTTCAAAAAATTGCAGTAGGTTAGTCAGGCAAGATTTTCCTTTCAGGAAACCATGCTGTCTTTGGCCTATCTTGTCATGTGCCTACAGGTATTCTGTAATCTCATCCCTAACAATCGATTCCAACAACTTCCGAAACTCTGATGTCAGGCTAACAGATTTATAGTTTCCTTTCTGCTGCCTTCCACCTTTCTTAAATAGCGGAGTAATATTTGCAATTTTCCAGTCATCTGGTAGAAAGCCAGAATCTATCGATTCTTGAAAGATCATTGTTAATGCTTCCGCAATCTCTGCAGCTACTTCATTCAAAACTTGAAGGTGTATTCATAGAAACATAGAAAACCTACAGCACAGTACAGGCCCTTCGGCTCACGATGCTGTGCCGAGCATGTACTTACTTCAGAAGTTACCTAGGGTTACCCATAACCCTCTATTTTTCTAAGCTCCGTGTAGCTATCCAGGACTCTCTTAAAAGACCCTATTGTATCTGCCTCCACTACCATCACTGGCAGTCCATTCCATGCACTCAACATCCTCTGCATAAAAAAAAACTTACCCCTGGCATCTCCTCTGTACCTACTTCCAAACACCTTAAAACTGTGTCCTCTTGTGTTAGCCATTTCAGCCTTAGGAAAAAGCCTCTGACTATCCACATGATCAATGTCTCTCATCATCTTATACACCTCTATCAGCTCACCTCTCATCCTCTGTTGCTCCAAGGAGAAAAGGCCAAGTTCACTCAACCTATTCTCATAAGGCATGCTCCCCAATCCAGGCAACATCCTTGTAAATCTCCTCTGCACCCTTTCTATAGTTTCCACATCCTTCCTGTAGTGAGGTGACCAGAACAGAGCACAGTACTCCAAGTGGAGTCTGACCAGGGTCTTCTAAAGCTATAACATTACCTCTCAGCTCTTAAACTCAATCCCACTGTTGATGAAGGCCAATGCATTGTATGCCTTCTTAACCACAGAGTCAACCTGCGCAGCAGCTTTTGGACACGGACTTGAAGATCCCTCTGATCCTCCACACTGCCAAGAATATTACCATTAATACTATATTCTGCCATCATATTTGACCTAACAAAATGAACCATCTCACACTTATCTGGCTTGAACTCCATCTGCCACTTCTCAGCCCAGTTTTGTATCCCGTTGATGTCCCACTGTAACCTCTGACAGCTCCACACTATCCACAACACCCCCAACCATCAGGTCCAGGAGATTTACCCACCCTCAGACCATTAAGCTTCCTGAGCACCTTCTCAGTCATAATTTACCGCACATACTTCACTTCCCTAACACTCTTGAATGTCTGGTATACTGCAGGTGTTTTCTACTGTGAAGACTGATGCAAAGTACACATTCAGTTCCTCTGGCAATCTCTGCGTCTCTCATTACAATATCTCCAGCGTCATTTTCTATTGGTCCTATATCTACCCTTAACTCTCTTTTATCCTTTATTTACTTAAAAAAAGCTTTTGGTATCTTCTTTGATATTAGCCGCTGGCTTCCTTTCATAATTCATCTTTTCCTTCCTTATGACTTTCCGAGTTTTTAAAAGCTTCCCAACCCTCTATCTTGCCACTAGCTTTGGCTTCCTTGTATGCCCTCTCTTTTGCTTTTACTTTGGCTCTGACTTCACTTGTCAGCCACGGTAGTATCCTTCTTCCATTCAAAAATTTCTTCTTATTTGGAATATATCTGTCTTGCACTTACCTCATTTTTCACAGAAACTCCAGCCATTGTTGCTCTGCTGTCCTTCCTGCTAGTGTCCTTTCCAGTCAACCTCGGCCAGTTCCCTTCTCATGCCATTTTTATTTCCTTTGTTCCAATGAAATACCGACACATTGGAATTTAGTTTCTCCTTCTGAAATTACAAAGTGAACTTGATCATATTGTGAGCACCTTTCCCTAAGAGTTCCTTAACCTTAAGCTCTCTGGATCATTGCACAACACTCAATCCAACACTGCTGACACCCTAGTGGGCTCAACAACAAGCTTTTCTAAAAAGCTATCCCGTAGACATTCTGCAAATTCTCTCTCTTGAGGTCCAGTAGTCATAGTCATAGTCATACTTTATTGATCCTGAGGGAATTTGGTTTTTGTTATAGTTGCACCATAAATAATTAAATAGTAATATCTATATTATGCCAGGAAATAAGTCCAGGACCTATTGGCTCAGGGTATCTAACCCTCCAAGGGAGGAGTTTTAAAGTTTGATGGCCACAGGCAGGAATGACTTCCTATGACGCTCAGTGTTGCATCTCGGTGGGATGAGGAATGAGACTCTGACTGAATGTACTCCTGTGCCTAATCAGTCCATTATGTAGTGGATGGGAGACATTGTCCAAGATGGCATGCAACTTGGATAGCATCCTCTTTTCAGACACCACTGTCAGAGAGTCCAGTTCCATCCCCACAACATCACTGGCCTTACGAATGAGTTTTTTGATTCTGTTTGTGTCTGCTACCCTCAGCCTGCTGCCCCAGCACACAACAGCAAACATGATCACACTGGCCACCACAAACTCATAGAACATCCTCAGCATCGTCCGGCAGATGTTAAAGGACCTCAGTCTCCTCTGGAAATAGAGATGGCTGTGACCCTTCTTGTAGACAGCCTCAGTGTTCTTTGACCAGTCCAGTTTATTGTCAATTCGTATCCCCACGTATTTGTAATCCTCCACCATGTCCACACTGACCCCCTGGATGGAAACAGGGGTCATCGGTGCCTTAGCTCTCCTCAGGTCTACCACCAGCTCCTTAGTCTTTTTCACATTAAGCTGCAGATAATTCTGCTCACACCATGTGACAAAGTTTCCTACCGTTGCCCTGCACTCAACCTCATCTCCCTTGCTGATGCATCCAACTATGGCAGAGTCATCAGAAAATTTCTGAAGATGACAAGACTCTGTGTAGTAGTTGAAGTCCGAGGTGTAAATGGTGAAGAGAAAGGGAGACAAGACAGTCCCCTGTGGAGCCCCAGTGCTGCTGATCACTCTGTCGGCCAGTATTGGCCTGGTTTTCCCAATCCACTTGCATGTTAAGATCCCCAACGATTATCATGGCATTGCCCTTCAAGATCATCTATTTTATTTCTTTTGCAGCATGCATTCAAATACAATACTTTCAGTCCAGTATTTGTTGCATTCTGTTATAACTGCACCACTACTCTATTACCCTGTAACTCGTCCCACTGGCTGTGATTATGCCTCATCTTCTGCCTGTCCTTTCTATCATCTCTGTGGCACACTATCTTTGATTTTTTTTTTCTTTTTTTCCCCCCTTCCTCTGCCCTATCACTCCTGTTCCCATCTCCCTTCCAAATTAGTTTAAACTTTCCCTAACAGCTCTATTAAATCTGCTTGCTAGGATATTAACTCCTTTGGGTTCAGGTGTAACCCGTCCTTTTTGTACAGGTCGTACCTCCCCCAGAAGATGCCACAAAGATCCAGAAACCTGAAGCCCTACCCCCTATACCAGTCTTTCAGCCAGGCATTAGTATGCCTGATCATGCTATTCTTGTGCTCTTTAGCACATGACACAGGCAGTAATCTCAAGATTACTACCCTAGAGGTCCTGCTTTTCAACTTCCTACCCAGTTCCCTGAATTCCATCTTCAGAACCTCCTCCCTTTTTCCACCTATGGCATTGGTACCAACGTGTACCAAGACTTCTGACTGTTCACTCTCTCCCTTCAGAATACTCTGCACCGGTCCGAGACACCCATACCCTGGCACCTGGGAGGCAACACACCATGCGGGTATCTCTATCAGGCTGACAGAACCTCCTGTCTGTTCCTCTCACTATGGAATCCCCTGTGACTACCGCATTCCTCATCTTCCTCTTTCCCTTCTGCACCTCAGAACTAGGCTTAGTGCCAGAGACCCGATCACCATGGTCGTCCTCTGTCAGGTCACCCCCTCAACAGCATCCAAAACGAGATAACGATTACTGAGGGGGATGACCACAGGGGTGCTTTCTACAATCTGAGCTCTTCCCATCCCTTTGCTGACAGTCACCCACTTATCTAACTCCTGCAGCCTCAGGGTGACTAACTCCTTGTAGCTCCTATCTATCTCCTGCTCACTTTCCCTAATAAGCTGTAGGTCATCAAGCTGCAGCTCCAGATCCCTGACACGGTCTCTCAGAAGCTGCATCTTGGTGCACCTGGTGCAGATGTGGCCATCTGGGAGACTGGAAGATTCCCAGGATTCCCACATCTGACACCCAGAGCAAAGTACTAACCCAACAGACATGCTCTCTATTCCTCTAAAAAAAATGGAAAGAAAGAAAACCAAAGTCCACTCACCCACTTACCTCGCCAAAGCCCTACCACTCTGCTCAGATCACTCCGTCAATGACCACTCCTTTGATGACCGCTCTACTAGGCAGTGTCTCCCTTTTCTGCCTGAACCTTCCCTGGTGCTCTGGTTATAGCTGCTGATAGGCCACATACAATCTCTGCTAGGCCCCTAAAGTTTCTGTACTTTTCTCCCACAGGGTCCGAGGGAACACCTTGTCAGGCCCTGTGGATTTATCCATCCTAATTTGCCTCAAGACAGCAAAAGCCTCCTCTGTAATCTATATAGGGTCCATTACTGTACCGCTGCATTCTCTCACATCTATAGATGCTATGCCTTTCTCCTGATTAAACACAATTGCAAAACATCCATGTATTTTCTCTCCCATTCCTTTTGGCTCCATGCATAGGTTACACACAGATCTTCCAGAGGACTAATTTTGTCCCTTGGCCTTTCTCCAAGTCAGAATCTCAACCCAAGGACCAGACCTATCTTTTCCATAATTATCTTGAAACTAATGGCATTATGATCACTAGATGCAAAGTGTTCCCCTACACAAACTTCAGTCACCTGTCCTCTCTTATTCCCAAATCAGAGAACTAGTATCGCACTCTCTCTAGCTGGGACCTCTATGTACTGATTAAGAAAACTTTCTTCAACACATTTGGCAAGCTCTTTTCCATCCGGCCCTTTTACAATATGGGAGTCCTAGTCAATATGTGGAAAGTTAAAATCATCTATTATCACAATTCTATTGGTCTTGCAGCAGTCTGTGATCTTTCCACAACTTAGTCCCTCTAAATCCAGCAGTCTGTTTGGTGGTCTATAATATCATCCCATTAACAAACCATCAGACCAACATCATTCCTCAGTTCTACCCATAAAACCTTATCAGATGAGCTCTACATTCTCCTGACTGAGCACTGCCATGACACTTTCCTTGGCTAGTGAAGCCACCCCTCCCCCTTCAATCCATCCCATTGTATTATGTGTGAAGCAATGTAACCCGGGAAAATTGAGTTACCAGTTCTGCCTCCCACCCCTCACCTAATTGCAAGCAAGTCTCAAGAATGGCTACAATGTCATAATTCTCCAATTCTGGATTCAAGCACCTGCTGAAGAATGAGCATTACCTGTCCAACTGAGGGCTCGTGTCAGTGACCGGAAATGTCAAGCACAAGAAGCAATATGCTATTTTCCAAGGATGTATTAAGACCTCTACTAGTCTAATTTAGAGCTTTCTTTTCATTGATCATTTAGAGTCACTTCACAATAAACTATCGCCAATGGATTTAAAAACTTCCTTTCAGATCACTGCCACTGTTTTAATTATTTTCTACACATTATTTAACTTCTGCATGGTTGTTCATTAATAAATTATTTGATTAAAGTGTGATTTCATCTCAGCTAGGATAAGGCAGTTTGATAGTTTTATAGAGCTGATGTATTTTTTTTTGCTAGCTTTATGAATGGGAATGTCTGATATCAATGGATTATTTTAAGACTACAAAGTAAGTCTGGACATTGAACTGACTTTTTTTTGTAGCTTTAAGCATTTCAGATGACTTAACAGTAGCGTTAGAAAGTGCATTAATGGTGGTTCATATTCTGGAGCCAGAGTTTCTGGCAGTTTGTACTTGCACTTGGTTCTCATAATTGACAGTAATGGTTACCATGAGAGCTATTATCACCCAATTAAATTGATAATTAGGGTGGGCAAAGAAAAGGAAAATGTATCGGTAACAATTTTTCTTCACTTTCTATTATTAAGCACTAATGCTATTAAGGTCAACTTGAGGTTGAATAATATATTGGAACACTGTAAAAATGATCATACACCTCCAGCTTTTTTTCCGATTATGAAAATGGCTCTATAGGCAGCACTCTTACATGTAATTACAGGAATTGCATATGGTCTGCACCCAAAGAGCAGGAGATGTTCATTGGGAAGGAAGTGCTAGTAAGATTCAAGATAAACCAAGATTTTGTGTCTGCTGACTGGATTTTATTGAATAGGGTATATAAAGCAATAACAATTGCTCACTGGTAATGTTCAGCAGGTCAGGCAGCATCTGTTGGGGAGAGAGTTAACATTTCAGGCCAATGACCTTACAAGTGAAAAATTCATCTACCTGAAATGTTTCTCTCCTTGTCTCACCGAAGATACCTTCCCTGATGAGGCCTGCTGGCATTTTCTGTTTTATTTCAGAACCCCAGTTATTGTTTTTGAAACATCATGCCCTATTAAACAAAGGATGTTACTTGCTCAATGGCCACTTTCATTAGAAGACAACCAATAAAAGATAGATCACCAGTTTAGCAATTCCTTTTCTCATTTGCCGGTTCTTCAGGATCGAATTACATACTTTGAGATGGCTGACGAGAAGGAAATGCAGACTCGCCACAGTTGGTGCTGAAGGAAACTCGTCAGGGCTGATGGGTGGATAGCTTGTGAGCTGGTGCCCTCCTGTGACGTACACAGGGTTTCTGTCTGTTTCCAATGCTTGTACGCGAATTCTGTATACATCCCTCACCTTCCTCAATATTCCTTCTTCTCTTGGAGTTTTCATTGTTCAGATATCCAAAGTTCAAAGTAAATTTATTATCAACGTACACATATGTCACTATATACAACCCTAAGATTCATTTTCTTGCAGGCATACTCAATAAATCCCCGGAATATTAACCATAACAGAATCAATGAAAGGCTGGACCAACTTAGGTGTTCGACCAGTGGTGCAAAAGATTGCAAAATTTGCAAATACAAAAAGAAAGAAATAATTATCATAAATAAATAAGCAATAGGTATCAGGAACATGAGGTGAAGAGTCCTTGAAAGTGAGTCCATTGGTTGTGAGAACAGTTCCGTGATGGGGCAAGTGAAGTGAGTGAAGTTATCCCCTTTGGTTCAAGAGCCTGATGCTTGAGGGGTAGTAACTGTTACTGAACCTGGAGGTGTGAGTCCTAAGGCTCCTGTACCTTCTCCCCGATGGCAGCAGCGAGAATAGAGCATGTCCTGTGTGGTGGAGGTCCCTGATGATGAATGCTGCTTTCCTGTGACTATGATTCATGTAGATAGTGCTCAATGGTGGGGAGGGCTTTACCTGCAACAAACTGGGCTATATCCACTACCTATTGTAGGATTTTCCATTAAAGTGCAATGGTGTTTCCATAGCAGGCTGAGATTTAGCCAGTCAATATACTCTTCACCACACATTGATACACGATTGAGTGGGGATTCTATCCTCAATAGTCTGTGGGAATGTTGTATTTCTTCAAGGAGACCTGAAGCTTTGAATCTCAGAATTCAGAATAATGTTAAACACGAGATTCTGCAGATGCTGGAAATCTTGAACAACACATGTGAAATTCTGGATGAATTCACTAGACTGGGCAGTATCTATGGAGGGAAATTAATAGTTGAAATTATCCCTCATAGATGCTGCATTTTGTGTGTCTGTTTTTCAGAATAATATGTCTGTTTCAGGATTCTGTTGCTGCTCATACCATCAGTCCTTTAAGTCCTGCCCAACATCCTTTTATGTTTAAGAACACACGCTATAGTGGTGCTGTACAAAGAACCCATTTAAAGTTGTGGGAGCTATTTAGAGCAACTTTGATTTTGAGTGTCAGTTGAGACATATGTGTAGCCTCCACATATTTATTATGCCCACTAAGCAATTATTTTGTTACCTAAATTACTGCAATGTACAAGATGACACTATTTCTAATCTATTCTCTGCATAACAAAAGTTGTTATTTTCTTGTATAACAATTTAATTCATCAAAATGCAACCAATGAGTAACTATTAAAACTATGCCTCTAAAAATAAAATAGAACTTTTTGGAACGATTGGCTTTACTTTTGCAGAAAGACAACAATTTCAGGATTGCAGCACACACAAAATGCTGGAGGAACTCAACAGGCCAGATGACATCTGTGAAAAGGAGTAAACAGTAAACATTTCAGGGCTGAGACACTTCATCAGGACTGGAGAAAAAAGATGAGAAGTCAGAGTAAGAATGTGGGGGGAGGGGTGAAGTAAAGAGCTGGAAGGTCAATTGGTGAAAGAGATAAAGGGCTGGAGAAGGGGGAATCTGATAGGAGAGGACAGAAGGCTATGGAAGAAAAGAAAGGGAGAGGAGCACCAGAGGGAGGTGATGGGCAGGTAAGGATATAAGTTGAGAGAGGGAAATGGGAATGGCGAAAGTGGGAGCGCATTACTGGAAGTTGGAGAAATCAATGCTCACACCATCAGGTTGAGGACTACCCAGATGGAATATAAGATATTGCTCCTTCAAACTAGGTGTGGTCTCATCACAGTGGTGGAGGAGGCTATAGACCGACATGTCGGGATGGAAATGGAAAGTAGAATTGAAATGGGTTGCCACTGAGAGAACCACTTTTCCTGGCGGATGGAGCATAGGTGCTCAGCAAAGTGGTCTCCCAATCTCCGATGGGTCTCACTGATATACATAAGGCCACACCAGGAGCACAGGATACAGTAGATCACCCCAACAGAGTCACTGGTGAAGTGTCACCTCTCCTGAAAGGACTGTTGAATTCCCTGAATGGTAGTGAGGGAGGGGGGGATGTAGGGCCAGGTGTAGCACTTGTTCTGCTTTCAGGGATAAGTGCCAGGAGGGAGATCAGTGGGGAGGGATGAATGGACAAGAGAATCATGTAGGGAGCGATCCTTGCAGAAAGCAGAAAGTGAGGGGACAGAAAGATATGCTTGGTGGTGGGATCCCATTGGAGATGGTGGAAGTTACATAAAATTATGTGCTGGACATGGAGGTTGGTGGGGTGGTAGGAACCCTAATGCTGGTGGAGTAGCGGGAGGATAGGGTGAGGGCAGACATACATGAAATGATAGAGATGTGAGTGAGGGCAACGTTAATGATGGAGGAAGGGAAGCCCCTTTCTTTGAAGATGGAGTACATCTCTTTAGTTCTGGAATGAAAAGCTTCATTCTGAGAGCAGATGCAGCAGAGACAGGAATTGAGAGAAAGGAATGGCATTTTTACAAGCAACAGAAAATTTCATGATTGCCTTATTTCCAATCCTTGAGCTTGAATTGTTTCTCTTGAATTTGGCCTCTATAAATGTGTAACCTCAATGCCTAAAGGAATTCTTAACTTATAACAAATAGATAGCTGCCTTTCTCCATCTGACAAAAACAATTTCACCTGTATGAAGTCCAATGCAGACTTATGAAACCTAACTTTAATTATTTTCCAATTCTGCAGTGCTGACTATGTTTAAAGTTGCCTCAAGCAATCTTATAGCTTTATCAGTCACCAATGCACTGCGTACACCCGATATAGGGTTGGGTAGGGAA
Source organism: Mobula hypostoma (assembly GCF_963921235.1). Lineage (NCBI taxonomy): Eukaryota > Metazoa > Chordata > Chondrichthyes > Myliobatiformes > Myliobatidae > Mobula > Mobula hypostoma. The sequence goes on from NC_086098.1 coordinate 190,289,455, forward strand.
AATGGAAACAGGAGAATTTACGACTTGGAACCTGCAATGGAGGAGGGGGAGGGGTGAAAACCAGGCATCTTTAAAACTAAGATTAAGAAATTATCACGAATACTACTCCTTTGTGGCGGAAGGAGAAGATGGCGGCGCGCCTGCGCGTGCACAGCCCTCCGGTGAAAAATGATATCGTATCTGTTAAATAGGGGCCGTGGACAATTTTGATTTGATGGAGAATCGACATGAAAGCACAGAGGAACATCTGGAGAAATTTCTGAAATGCCCGTTCACTGCTGTCGTTACTGTGTGGTCGGGAATCTTTCGGAGGGTAGGCCTCAAAATCCCTGGCCTTGCCCGCTTTTGGCGGCCGAGCAGGAGGTCGAATCGTTCGGACAGAGATGGCGCCCGGTACTCGGTGTCGGAGACCTGATCAGAGCTCAAAGTTTTCGGATGACTCAGAGTCGGATTGTGGTCGGCATGGCAGGGAGAGTTTTTCTTCCTTCTCCCGTCTGCGTGAGATGTGGGACATTTGAGAAACTTTGAACTTTACTGGGCTCACAGACTTCTTCATCAAGTTATGGTATTGTTACGCTGTTTCTAACTATATGTTATAATTATGTGGTTTTGTCAGTTTTTTTAGTCTTGGTTTGTCCTGTGTTTTGTGATATCACACCGGAGGAAATAATGTATCATTTCTAAATGCCTGCATTACTAAATTTCAATAAAAGAGGACTGCGTGTCTTCATAATTATATCACCATCCTTCTGCAGAAGAAGTAGAAACTTCTGTTTTGGAGAGAAGGGCTCTTTCCCTGTCCCTGCATTGATTAATTGGGCATTCTGTATCTTGTAGTGAGTTCCTGTGCATTTCTGTATTGAGAAATAATTTCAAACCACTTGGTACACAAAGCTGTGTCTTCAAAGCAGCTAGGTCCTATCTTTCAAACTTTTTTTTTCCTTGAAATGCAATACTCTGTATTTCTTCCCTGAGATACAACATTTGAGCTTTCTTCACAACTGCTTCCTCAATTAATCTAGTTTTCAGCAAAGCAATGGTGCATTGATGTGCAATAATGATTGAACAATTATGGTGGTGCACCTAGCATGAATGATTGCATCAAATTAGCTCATTTTAATTCTGGCACATGTTACTCAGGCTCTTTGCTATTCTGAACTGAATATTTGCCAGGACTGGAAATTAGCTCCTGTGGAAAATCCTGTGAAGGTCAAATGATACTTTTTTCCATAAAATTATAGCCTCTGAAGAATAAAAATAGCCTGAGAGAAGAATCACTGGCCTTCAGAATGTATTCATAGATTGGCAGGACGTAAGACGAGGAAGAAGGTATTATCCTTGCAAAACTCGTGAAAAATGTGATATAGTCCCTTTTGTTTTGATTGGATCTCAGGAGAATTTTTGAGTTCAGAGGTTAAATTTTCATTGTCATGAGTGGAAGAATGGAGTAGATACTCAATGTTAATTATTTCTACTTTAACTCTAGCTGTGAAATTGACAAAAGCTATTACCTTCTATCATACTGATCTTCCTGGAGATTATGTAGAGATTAGTTAGTCAATCAAATCATACTGTGTGAAGCAGGTCAAAGCTACCTTGTTCCAGAATTAATATCAGTACTATCACTTAAACACAAATAAATTGCAGTAACTAAACCCCCCGAAATGTTCTACTAGATTTACCCTTGCTTGTGTATCATTTTACAATGCTTTTCCATTTCCAGGTGATGGGTATAATGCATGGTGGCAGTAATGTTCATTGTGCATTGCTGTTAGCATGTTTTCCCATGCTAAGCGTTGCTCGGTCAAGAATACTTTAACTATCTGAAAGTTATAAGATTGTCCAAATAGATGACACAACCCATGAGCTTCAATTTTGAAAAGCCTTAGGAGGTAGAAATAGATGAAAGAAACTAAACCATTTGTTATAGCCAAGCACAATTCAGAATCAGATTCAAGTTTAATATCAACAGCACATGTTGTGAGGTTTGTTGACTTTGCAGCAAAAGTACAATGCAATGCATAATAATAGAGAAAAAAACTGAATTACGGTAAGCATGTGTCTAAATATAATTAAATAAGTAGTGCAAAAATAGCAATTAAATAAAATAGTGAGGATAGTGTTCATGGGTTCAATGTCCATTCAGAAATTGGATGGCAGAGGAGAAGAAGCTGTTCCTGAATCACTGAGTGTGCGCCTTTAGGCTTCTGTACCTCCTTCCTGATGGTAGCAATGAGAACAAGGCATGACCTGGGTGTTATGGATCCGTAATGAAGGATGCCACCTTTTTCAAGTATCTTTGAAGACATCTTGGGTGTATTTAAGGATTTTGGTGACACATAAAACTCCAGAAAATCTATTGCAGGTTGCACTACATTGTGAATTGTCAAACCATCAGAGTTCATTCAAAGAAAATATAATTTGATAGATTTATTAATACTGAAGGAGATTAAGTGACCAACAAGAGAAACATAGCAGGACATGTGTCTCCTTAATCGCAGTGTTTATATTTTGGTTCCAGTGGGCATTTTGTACATTTTAAGGAAGACTGAACAAAATTTAGTTATTCATTCCAATACATGGAAGCAAAGCTGAGCACAGTTATTTACTCGTCAATAACAATATGGTTGGATGCATCTTCAGTTATTGTGGAAAGGTCTAAGTGATGGAGGACTAAAACCTAACAAAACTTAATCTACTTTGAGTTTCCTTTTATGTTTTGTATATGTCATGGCTGAAATGCTGGAAAATGAATGAAGACAGCTGTAATACCATAGCTATTGTGGAAATGTGACTTAAATAGGGGTAACTTTGGAAGGTTAACAATCCTGGTTACAGGGTTTTCAAGGAAGATCAACAGAAAAATAAATATGTGGCAATATTGGTTAAAGAACCAATCAGTTGTAAAAAGTACTGGAAATCCTTAGAAAAATGTGACATAGAATCAAAAGGTATGGAATCCTGTGGGCAGAGTTAAAAAGAACCCCTTGGGAGTTATACGGGTAGGATGTGGGAAATAAATTTCAATGGGAAATTGAAAAGGCATGTAATAAAGACAATCTTGCAATAGTCTTGGGGTATTTCAACCTGTAGGTAGATTTGATCTGAAGAGCGGGAATTTGTAGAATGTCTATGGGATAGTTTTTTAGTGTAGCTTCTGATTGAACTCACTAGAGGAAAGGAATTTCTGGATTGGATGTTGCATAATGAAGCAGATTTGATTAGGGAGCTTAAGGTAAAGGAACCCTAGGGAGACAGTGATCATAATATGATAGAATTCACTCTGCAGTTTGAGAGGGAGAAGATGAAGTCAGATGTAAGGTTTGTGCTGGAGAGAAGGTTCTCAAGTTATATAAGTCACCTGGACCAGATGGAGTACACCCCAGGGTTTTGAAAGAGGTAGCTGAAGAGATTGTGGAAGCATTAGTATTGATCTTTTAAGAATCACGAGCTTCATGAAAGGTTACAGAGAACTGGAAAATTGAAAATGTCACTCCGCTCTTTAAGAAGGGAGGGAGGCAGAAGAAAGGAAATTATAGGCTAGTTAGCCTGACTTCAGTGTTTGGGAAGATGTTGGAATCCATTATTAAGGATGAGGATTTGGGTACACGGAGGCGCATGATGAAGTCGGCCAAAGTCGACATTGTTTCCTTATGGAAAAATCTTCCCTGACAAATTTGTTGGAATTCTCTGAAGAAACAAAATATAGGATAGACAAAGGAAAGTGAGTGGATATTGTTTACTTGGATTTTCAGAAGGTGTTTGACAAGATAGTGCACATAAGGCTGCTTAACAAGATAGGAGCCCATGATACTACAAGAAAGATACTAGCATGGATTGGCTGATTGACTGGATGCAAAGAGTCAGAACAAAATAGGCCTATTCTGGATGATTGCCAGTGACCTGTGGGTTCAGTATTGGGACCACTGCTTTTCACGTTATATGTCAACAATTTGAATGATGGAATTGATTGCTTTGTGGCCATATTTGCAGATGATACAAAGATAGGTGCAGGGCTATTAGTGTTGAGGAAGCAGGGACACTGCAGAAGGACTTGGACAGATTGAGAGAATAGGCAAAGAAATGGCTGTTGGAATACAATGTAGGGAAATGTGTGGTTATGCACTTTTGTAGAAAGGAATAAAAGCATAGACAATCTTCTAAACGGGGAGAAAATTCAAAAATCAATGGTGCAAAGGGATTTGGGATTCCTTGTGCAGCTTTCCTTGAAGATCAACTTGCAGAGTGAGTCAATGGTAAGGAGGGCAAATGCAATGTTAGCATTCCTTTTGAGGAGACTAGAATATAAGAACATGGATGTGATGTGGAGGCTTTATAAAGCTTTGGTCAGACTGCACTTGGAGTATTGTGAGCAGTTTTGAGCCCCTTATCAAAGAAAACGTGCCTGTATTGGAGAGAGTGCAGAGGAGGTTCATGAGACTGATTCCAGGAATGAAAAGGTTAATATATGAGGAGCAATTGCTGGCTCTGGGTCTGCACTCGCTGGAGTTTAGAAGAATGAGGAGAGATCTCATTGAAGCACATCGAATATTGAAAGGCCTAGACAGAGTAGATGTGGAGGTGATGTTTCCTATAGTGTTTGAGCTTAGGATCAGAGGGCACAGCCTCAGAATAGAGGGACATCCATTTAAAACAGAGATGAGAAGGAATTTAATTAGCCAGAGGGTGGTGAATCTGTGGAATTAATTGCCATGAATGGCTGTAGATGCCAAGCCCTTGAGTAAATTTGAAGCAGAAGTTGATTGGTTCTTGGTTAGTCAGGGCATCAAAGAAGGCAGGAGGATGGGGTTAAGAGGAATAATAACTCAGCCACAATGGAATGGCAGAGAAGACTCAAAGCGTCGAGTGGCCTAATTCTGATCCTATATCTTAGGGTCTTATGGAAATGTGCAGTGATTGGGAAAGTTAAAATTTGCTTTGGAAAGGTAAATAGTAGAAGGATAAGAGAGAAGTGAGAGAGAAATTTCACCCATAGTGTAGAGAGCTTTAGAATTTATTGCCTGGAAGAATGGTAAAACCCTCTGTTCAAAAAGTAATTGGATGAGTACTTAGAGGCACAAACTGCAGGAAAATGGATCTCCTGTTGGAAGCCAAAACAAGGTCAATGGTTCTTTGCCAGTGGGCAGAGAGACAGGGGATGTAAGGCTTCTTCATTTATTCGATTTTCTACTAAAGGAGCGCTACCACAATAAAGCAGCATTCATCATCAGGGACCCAGCATCCAGGCTGTTCTCTCTTTTCACAGCTGCTGATAGGAAGGAGGTACAAGAGCTAGAGACCCTTCAGCAGGACTGGAAAGGAAGGAGGAGGAAGGTGGAGAAAGGAGTTCAGGCTATCAGGTGATAGGTGAGACCAGGTGAGGGAGAAGGTGGATTAGAATGGGGGGAGGTATGAAGTAAGAAGCTGGGGGGTGATAGATGGAAGAAGTGAAGGGCTGAAGAAGAAAGAATCTGATATGAGTGGACAACAGCAATTGGAAGAATGGGAAGGAGTTGGAGCACCGGGGGAGGGGAGGTGATAGGCAGATAAGGAGAAGAAAAAGAGTGAGAGGGGAACCAGAATGAGGAAAAAGATAACAGAGAAGTGGGAGGGGGAATTAATTATTCAAAGTTTGAGAGATCAATGTTCACACCACCAGTCTGGATGCTACTCAGAAGGAGTATGAGCTGCTGCTCCTCGCAGACAATCCTTAAAATGCACCCTTGTAATTATGAAGGAGTTTTCTGTCTGAAAGAAGGGCTGTTGCAATGATAATTGGGAGGAATAGGGAAGAGCTCTCAGGGAGTCAGAGTGACTTGGAGAGGCAGTTATGGTACATTGCACTTGGGAGCCAGAGAGGCTCTCCGGGGCTACATCCAGGCATTCTAGGCAAGGAGGTCTCTGTATGGGTGTGGTGCAGCCATTTGGGAAAACAGTAAATGCAGGGGAAAAAAAATGCTGCATCTGCTCCTTTGGGCAGAAGGAAAGATAAATTGAGTCTCTTTTTGAGTACCTCCTTAACAGAGTAGTGAGCTGCAAACTGTAACCACTGGAGACCAGTGACTGCAGGAGCAAAGCAATCAAGGTACACAGTAACTTGAGAAGTCAATGCTCTCACTGATGAAAAAGAATGCCTTGCTTGTCATTTTTTGTCATAGGAGAAGGTCTAGAAAAGTGCTTCTAATTTGAGAGTAAATAAGAATTGTCTTTTTCACATCTATGAGGTTGAAAGTCCTGCTGCTGATAACATTTTGTATCTCTACTACAGTTGACATGATTGAGAAAATTTAACAGTACCGCCCAAGAGTCTAAGGTGTGTGTGTGTGTGTGTATGTACTACACACACACACACACACACACACACACACACACACACACACACACACACACACACGGTGCAGTATGGGGTATGGAACAGATGCCAGAAAAAGAATGCCAGGAAAGAATGAGACATCAGGCAAGGTAATATGAACCAGGAGGTACATTGTCTGCTAAATGCTAGATCTGTGGCATTCAAGTCTGGTGACCCAGGCCTATAACCAGAAAAACAGGTATGATTTGTGGAGGACTATTTCAAGGGCAAAAAGACAATCTTGAATGAGGTTGGAGGCGACATCAGATGCAGGGCAACTCTGGCAGGGTTTGCAAGACATTACTTCCTACAAAGCGAAACCCAATAGCATGAATGGCAGCGATGCTTCACTACCAGATGAGATTAACATCTTCTATGCGCGCTTTGAAAGGGAGAACACAACTACAGCTGCGAAGATCCCTGCTGCACCTGATGACCCTGTGATATCCGTCCCAGTGGCCGATGTTAGACTGTCTTTAAAGAGAATGAACCCTCGCAAGGTGGAAGGTCCCAATGGCGTACTGTACCTGGTAAGGTTCTGAAAACCTGTGCCAACCAACTAGCTGGAATACTCAAGGACATTTTCAAACTCTCATTGCTTCAGGTGGAAGTTCCCACTTGGTTCAAAAAGGCAACAATTATACCAGTGCCTAAGAAGAATACTGTGAGCTGCCTTAATGACTAGCACTCACATCGACAATGATGAAATTCTTTGAGAAATTGATCATGACTAGACTGAACCCCTGCCTCAGCAAGGACCAGGACCCATTGCAATTTGCCTATCGCCGCAATATGTCAATGGCAGATGTAATTTCAATAGCTCTCCACATGGCTTTAGAGCACCTGAACAACATAAACACCTACGTCAGGAAGCTGTTCATTGACTATAGCTCAGCATTTAATACCATCATTCCCACAATCCTGATTGAGAAGTTGCAGAACCTGGGCCTCTGTACCTCCCTCTGCAATTGGATCTCTCGACTTCCTAACTGGAAGACCACAATCTCTGTGGATTGGTCATAACATATCCTCCTCGCTGACGATCAACACTGGCACACTTCAGGGGTGTGTGCTTAGCCCACTGCTCTACTCTCTATAGACACATGATTGTGTGACCAGACATAGCTCAAATACCATCTATAAATTTGCTGATGATACCACCGTTGTTGGTAGAGTCTCAGGTGGTGACGAGAGGGCATACAGGAGTGAGATATGCCAACTAGTGGAGTGGTGCCACAGCAACCTGGCACTCAATGTCAGTAAGAAGAATGAGCTGATTGTGGACTTCAGGAAGGGTAAGACGAGTTCCTGAATCTTAGAAACTCGTCCAATGTTAGAAGTATTTTTTGGAAAAAGTATGTGAGCCTTTGCTTTCAGTAACTGGTGTGATCCCCTTGTACAGCAATAACTTGAATCTAACATTTCCGGTAACTGGTGATCAGTCCTGGACATCGGTTTGGAGAAATTTTAGGCCATTCCTCCTTACAAAACTGCTTCAATCCTGGATGTTGGTGGGCTTCCTTGCATAAACTGCATGCTTCAGGTCCTTCCACAACATTTCTATAGGATTAAGGTCAGGACTTTGACTCAGCCATTCCAAAACACAAATTTTCTTCTTTTTAAGCCATTCTGTTTTTGACTTACTCTTATCTTTTGGATCATTGTCTCGTTGCATTATCCAACTCCTTAAGCTTCAGCTGACAGACTACTACCCTGACATTGTCCTGTAAAATGTCTTGATAAAATTTTGAATTCATTGTTCCCTCAACCATTGCAAGCTGTCCAGGCCCTGAGGCAGCAAAGCAGCCCCAAACCATGATGCTCCTTCCACCATGCTTCACAGTTCGGCTGAGGTTTTAGTGTTGATGTGCAGTGCCCTTTTTCCTCCAAACATAGCGGTGTGCCTTTCTGTCAAATAGTTCAACTTTTGTCTCATCTGTCCACAGAACATTGTAGAACATCCAAGTGGTCTTTTGCAAACACGAGATGTGCAGCAATATTTTTGTTTGGAGAGCAGTGGTTTCCTCCATGGTGCCCTTCCATAAGCACCATTCTTGTTCAATGTTTTTCTTAAAATGGACACATGAACAGAGATTTTAGCAAGTTCCAGAGATTTCTGCAGGAACTTTGCTGTTACCCTTGTGTTCTTTTTCACCTCCTTCAACATTGTGTGTTGTGCTTTTGGTGTAATCTTTTCAGGATGCCAACTCCTAGAGAGAGTAGCAACAGTACAGTTTCCTCTATTTGTAGACAATTTCTCTTACTGTGTATTGATGAACACGCAGGTCTTTAGAAATGCTTTTGCAGCCTTTTCCAGCTTCATGCATCTCTACAATTCTTCTTCTAAGGTCTTCTGAAAGTTGTTTTGGTGCACATAAATATTTTTCTTGAGAAGAGCAGGCTCTGTCAGTAATCTGGCTTTGTGTATCTTATAGGGTAGGGCAACTCTACAACCCACACTTCCAATCTCATCTCATTGACTGGAACCTTTTGTAGAAGGCATTACCCCAGAGGTTCACATACTTGTTCCAACAAATACATGTAATATTGAATCATTATTCTCAATAAATGAATGACCAAGTATTATGTTTTTGTGTTATTTATTTAATTGGATTCTCTTTATCTAGTTTTAGGACTTATGTGAAGATCTGATCACATTTTAGATCATATTTATGCAGAAGTAGAGAAAATTCTAAAGGGTTCACAAATTTTCTAGCACCACTGTACCTCCATAACATCAAGATCAAACTCAGGTAAAACAAAAATACTTGTCCAACCCATCTGCAATTTATTGATTTAAGTTTAAAGTTCACGTATCTCTTCAAGATGGCAAAATATCAAATGTGTTATTCTGATGCTGGTCATTAATAATCCATGAAACAGTCCCTTTGCATATATGCACATTACGTTTGAACCTCATCTCTTAAAATTGATAACTATCAGCCATCAAAACAGCTGAGATATTGCACAAACTTCTCAAGATTTTCTATAGCAAAATGAGATTAAAACAATTTTTACATAACTCCTTTTGAATGGTTGGTAAAGCTGCTTTAGTATTGCAATGGATGAATTTCGACCTTCCTGGGAATCCCATGATTCTGTTCCTAGAATTTGGAACAACATGTAAGTGTAAGAAATTAACTATTTCTTGACTCTTCCCAGCATTTTACACAACTAAATGATATTTGCACTAAGTAAACTCCAATATATCAAAGCAGTTCTTGCTCCAAAATTATAATCTATAAATATATATTTAATGCCAATTATACAACTGATAGGCTGGAAATCAATTATATAGCTTGTAGAGACTGATGCCAATAACCAAATTTACCCCAGTTTCCTATGAATAACTTTTTAAAACATATAGAAAGTCTGTTGAAAATTCTTCCCGGATAAAAATAGCTTCAATTTAAGAACCTGACAATGAGCACCTTTGCAACAGGATGGCCACACAAAAGTAAACTTCACGAAGTTGAATGATGCATGTAAAATGGATTCCTATATCTGTATTGTGAGCGGAAAATCATAATGCAACCTCTGCTGTATAAAGGTGAGTTCACAGTTTGAAACCTTCACCCAAAATTGCACGTTTTGAACTTTTTTTTTAATTGCAAATTTCAGATAAAGTCACTGTAAAGCATTTCCTTTATTTTTTTTAAGTTTAATTCAAGTGGCTGAAAATAAATTATCACAAAATAAATACTTCAAATAAACATCCAAGTACATCCAAACATGCTGCATGAATAAACTCTTTTTGGGCTTCCAGCTGGGTACAGGTTTTAAATATAACCAATATTTCAATGACAAACTCTGCCATCTTCATCAGGGATGATGCCTGGTCTTGTCTAGTTGAGTGGCATTTATACTCCTGTAGTCCATCCTTCCTGGTTGGTTAGTCCTCATCCAAGCAGGTTTCTGCTCTTACACCTTGTTTGCAATCAAATTGCAGTTCTTACTTAGAGGCGAAACCTTTGTCTTTGTTAAAATTATTTTCCTCTAGTTTTATTTCAATGGCTTTCTTTACTAGGCAGTTCCAAAAGTCATTGGCGATGCACAGTAATTTTGAGCTGTTTAAGTCAATCTTTTGGCCACTGTGAATTCAATGTTCTGCTACCGCTGAAATCTCCTGGTAACCCAAACAGATACACCTCCTGTGCTCCTTGTTGCAGGTTTCCACCGTGCGTCCTGTCTTGCCCATGTGTGCTGCTCTGCATTCACAGGGAATCCTGTAAACACCAGCTGACCTGAGTCCCAGGTCATCTTTGTTAAATCTCTGCACTTTGCTTTGAAGGAATGCACAAATGTACAATGGAAATTCTAGTTGTATCATAATTTGTAGGTAAGACTTACAGAAGGTCATTTAAAGAGCTGAAAAACAATTCCGATTGAAGTTAGAGACGGACTTGGATGCACGTTAGCTCTGATAGGGTCTGCAGGCTATTACTTCCTACAAGGTGAAACCTAACATCATGAATGGCTGTGATGTTTCATTTCCAGATGAGCTCAATGCCTTTTATGCACGCTTTGAAAGGGAGAATCCCTGCAGCATCTGGTGACCCTGTAATCTCTGTCTCAGAGGCTGACGTCAGAACACCTTTTATGAGGATGAACCCTCCGCAAGGTGTCAAGCCTGATGGTGTACTTTGTCGGGCACTGAAAACCTGTGCCAGCCATATGACAAGAGTGTTTAAAGACATCTTCAATCTGTCACTGCATCAGTCGAAGGTGTACATATGCTTCAAAAGGGCGACTATCACATCAGCACCCAAGAAGAGCAGGGTGATACGCCTCAACAGCCATCACAAAGTTGCGCTCACATCTACCGTAATGAAGTGCTTTGAGAGGGTCATCATGGCCAGAATCAACTCCTGACTAAGTGAAGACCTGGAACTGCAGCAATTTGCCTATTGCCACAATAGGTCTACAGCAGATGCAATTTCATTGGCTCTTTACCACCTGGACAAAACCGATACCTATGTCAGGGTGCTGTTTATTGATTTCAGCTCAGTGTTCAACACCATCATACCCTCAGTACTAATCAACAAGATCCAAAACTTGGCCTGTGCATCTCCCTCTGCAACTCTATCCTGGACTTCCTCAGTCACTGAAGATCGGAAATAATATTTCCTCCTCACTGACCATCTGAGCTGGTGTACCTCAGGGATGCCTCCTTAACCCAACGCTCTACTCTCTCTACAGCCACAACTGTGTGGCTAGACACCGTCTAAATGCCATCTATAAATTTGCTGTTATTGGTGGAATTTCAGTTGCCGATGTGAAGGTGTACATGAGTGAGATAGATCAGCTGTTTGAGTGGTGTTGAGTCAGCAACCTTGCACGTAAGTCAGTAAGAAGGGGAAGTTGATTGTGGACTTCAGGAAGGTGAAGATGATGGAACACACAGCAGTCCTTATTGAGCAGTGGAATGGGTGAGCAGTTTAGGGTTCCGGGGTGTCAACATCTCTGAAAACCTAACCTAGGCATAACATATTGATGCAATTATAGCGAAAGCACAACACAGGCTATATTTCATAGAACTTTGAGGAGATTTGGTATGTCACCAAACACTCTTGCAAATTTCTCCAAATGTACCATAGAGAGCCTTTTAACTGCTTGTATCACCATCTGGTATGGCAGGGCCATTGCACAGGATCAGAAAAAAGCTGCAGAAAGTTATAAGCTCAGTTCAGCCAGCTCCATGGTAGACACTAGACTGGCCAGCATCAAAGACATCCTCAAAAGGGCAGCATCCGTCTTTACCAACCCCAATCACCTAGCCATGCCCGCTTCTCATTGCTACCATCAAGGTGGAGGTACAGGAGCATGAATACATGCACTCAACATTTTAGGAACAGCTTCTCAAAGTTCAAAGTACATTTATTATCGAAGTACGTATAGATTATACAACTTTGAGATTTGTCTCTTTACAGACAGACACAAAACAAGAAACCCAAAACAACCCTTGAAAAAAAATGACAGACACCCAATGTGCAGAAGGAGAGGGAAGAAACAAATAATGCAAACAATAAAATTAAGTAAATGGCACCTAGAACAAAAGTGAGTCTTCAGACATGATGCCCGGAGCAGCTGGAGAAGGTTCACAGCCTCAGCCTTACTGCGGTGAAGTGAGGAGTAAGCATCACAGAGAAGCGAGCAGAACTGGCCCGACATCTGGCTGTTAAGTCATCCCAACATTGGGTCGTTCCTCACTCAAGGACCCAGGCCTTGTTGTTTCGACATGCTTTGGGCCTGGACTCCACTAGCACATTCCAGCCCCTCTCCAACTTTTCCAAATTGGCTCAGCGTTTAGATCGAACGAACCTCACTTTTGCTTTCCTCCATTCTGACATTTCTCCACTTTGCACACCCTGATTCCATCTTGAACATGCCTTGTCCTCTCTCCAACTCCAGCTCGCACCCGTACCCTTTGACCCTCATCTCAGCCTCAGCTTTGACCACCTCTTCATCGTTTGTGATGATAACTTAGCATAACTTTTTTTTTACAGAAAATGTATTAATAATAAAGTACTTAATTTGATTTCTTGTTTTAGAAACCTCCAGTAAGTTGTGACCTGCCTTCAGCAGTATCATTGCCCACCTCCAACTGATGTTTGAATGGACAATGAAGCTATGTAAACTACCTCACTATTTTTTTTCTTTGCTCTCATTTTACACTACTTTTTTAATATATTCACAGTGGATTCTGGTTAATTGGACCATCAGTTAATTGCAACAGCCTCTTTTTTGGGATAACTCTTAAAGAACAAAAACTAATCGAGAAAACAGCCAGATTCCCTTCACTTATATGGAACACTATGCTGCTTAATTGGGACAGGAGACTGCCGAAGATTCTAACTAGCATCAGTCGCACTTACTTGTGTGGCAGTTAAACACCATACTGTGCTTAGAGCAAACAGTTTTTAAAAAGCATCAGTTGCATGTATTTGTGTTTAAAAACAGTGGCGAGAAGTAAGCTATAAGATAATTCAGAACTATTTTACTCACTACGGTTTCAAGCATTCTGACTTGGATATAAAACAAATGGCTAAGGGTGAAATTAAAACGATTACACTACTTCAGCAAGTTAGGGACTACGAAGAATTTGAAGGTATTAACAATCAATCTTGAATGTTGCAGGTAGAATGATGAAGGTGGAAATGTAAAAAGCAGTGCAATAAATAAAAGCACTAAATGTTAGCTGGTTTAAACCTCCGTGCTGTCTTTTCGTTGAATTGCACCAAACTCCAGCAATATTGAGCAAAACCCCCTGACCGAATAATCCTCATTATTGCATCTTGTACTCTGTTTATTTTCTGATAATGAGATTCTATGTGAGCAAATTATACGTAGAAAGTAAATGCAAAAATAAGTGTGAGCACATTTATCCCCAGAGTTATTAAAAGCATTGACTGGGACCATAACTTGTGTTCTTGAGACACACAATATTCTAACCAATAGAGAAATGGACAAAAAGTTGATTCATCTCATAACTTCCTGAGTTAAAGTAGGGAAAGTTTATTGAAAAGATATAAGCAATTTTTTAAAAAATATCTAAACACAAGAGATTTTGCAGATGCTGTATATCCATAAAAAAACTTATACAAAATGTAAGAGGAACTCAGCAGGTCAAGCAGCATCTATTGAGGGGAGTAAACAGTTGATGTTTCGGATCGAGACCCTTCATCAGGAATATAAACTTTAGCATTGGACTCCAAAATCTCATGGTAACAAGTAGGAGCAGCAAAACCTTTAATTCAATAACAATGGTGCTGCATGGTATTTATCATTCAGGCTTCCATGTACAAACATCCTTTACCCTTCTGTGCCTGAGTGAAAGAAATAATGTCTTTATGCATGCACTATGAATTGGCAAACTGTTACCAATAAAACATAAAGGAATATATTTTATTTCTATAAGTCTATTCAGGCAAAATTGTTTTATTGTTTCTCACTATTGTTCCACAACCACCAACAAATGTCCTGCGAGGCTGTGATAAAAAGCATAAGCACGATTTTTACAATCCTCTCCTGCTCAGCTATTGTCTTCTGTTCCTGTGGAAGCCTGTGATTTACTCCTCCCATAGCAATTTTGTTTATTGCTTACTTTTCCTGCTCTGTCTAGCACCAACCATACAAAATATTCCCACCTCACAGATAAAGCTCATTTTCATTGAGTGGGCAGCAGTTTCAGATTTCTGGGTGTCAACATCTCTGAAGGTCAATCCTGGTCTCAACATACTCATGCAATTGCAAAAGTGGCACACTAGTGACTATATTTCATTGGGGATTTGAGGTGATTTGTTATGTCACCAAAGATTCTAGCAAATTTATACAAATGTACCGTGGAGGGCATTCTAAATGGTTGCATTACCTCTCATATGGAAGGGCCACGACACAGGATCAGAAAAAGCTGCAGATGGTTGTAAACTCAATCAGCTCCATCATGGGCAGCAGTCTCCCCAACACTGAGGCAATTTTCAAAAGGTGATGCCTCAGAAAGGTGGCATCCATCACTAAGGACCCCCATCACCCAGGAAATGTTGTCATCTCATCATGACCGTCAGATCTGAGATACCAGAGCCTGAAGAGACGTACTTAATGTTTTAGGACCAGTTTCTTCCCCACACCCCCCACCCCCCACCACATCAGATTCATCTACATTTCCTCTCTAATTTATAGTATATTTTATGTATTGCACTGTACTTCTGCCATAAAACAACAATTTTTCACAGTATATGTCAATGATAATAGACCTGATTCTGAAGCTGTTAGTCTCATATCCTGGAAAGAAAAACATGATTTAGATTAGCATCACCACAAAATGTAGCCTTTTTACACCACTTTAAAGTTTAATGCCTAATTAGGTGATAGTTTAGAGAAATGTATATGGAAGTTATCTACACATGTTTAGATATTATCAAATTTAAATAGGATCAGTAGTTAACATCTGAATTTGTTTTGACTGAATTTAACATTAGGTAAAGAAATTCCTCTTTCTTGAAGCTACAAGGTCTGTTTCTCTCTCAGTTACATCATATTTATTTGTTTAAAGCTTCGCCGGTCACCTCCTAGAGCCAAACCTCATTTCATGAGCCATTGCATAAGTGGACCTGATTCTGTTTGGCCTTATGAAATGTCAAAAGGTTAACCTTGTCAGAACCTAATCTTTCACAGTTTTCTCTTTGCACATATATGCAAAAGGTTGAAATGCCTATCCTAACATACTTGAAATGTTTTTTTTCATTTAATGCCAACAGACACATTTGTTGTCATACTTCACATGCTTTCATTTTCATTTCCTAACAATTCCTACCCTCTGGAGATCTGTCACTGTGGTTGAGATTTCAACTGCATATTCAATTACAGTAAGCCTAGTGATATTCTAAGAAGTCAGGCTGAATGGAACATGACAAAGACCAACGCACAAACTCTTGACATGCTGGTCAGCTAGTTGCATTTGTTCTTAGCAAGTGATGCTGAAAGAGAGTTCAACAGCCTTCCAGATAAGATGCTAGACTATATCAGATTAAAACAAAAATGTTTATCATTAAAAGAAATGAAATATAATTCTGATTATTTCATAAAGAATCACTGGAGTTGAACAGCATGCGTATATGATCTCTCTCATTAAACTTCCCTTATTTGAAGGGAGAAGCAATAATAATATGATAATTGATGTACTTTCCGAACACTGGGTGAAGATAGAGGTCTATTGTTTAAGGCATTACATGTGTCAAGACTTGGTCAAATTCAATAAAGATTATTTACAACTCTCTCAGCTTCTCCCTAATGGAATCTCAGCCTTGAAATTCAATTGTCTGGCCCACGTTTTATATATGCTGCAGGATTAGATTGTAAGCACAGTCACTAAACACAATCTTTTTCTTGTACTTCCCTGCAATTTTGGATCGCATGCATGTTGTATGT
Source organism: Mobula hypostoma (assembly GCF_963921235.1). Taxonomy (NCBI): domain Eukaryota; kingdom Metazoa; phylum Chordata; class Chondrichthyes; order Myliobatiformes; family Myliobatidae; genus Mobula; species Mobula hypostoma. The sequence continues at coordinate 190,305,734 of NC_086098.1, forward strand.
ACACATGAGCAAGCGGGGTGCGCAGAAATAGCATTAATTCTCAAGTGTACATTTGATATTGCTACTGTCACATTGAGTCATGCACATCTTGCCTGGTATTGCCATGAATAATGAACGGAAAGAAGGAAGTATAGTTGCAAACAAGAGGTCCTGCTGAAGGGTTTCGGCCCGAAACGTCGACTGTACTTTTTTCCATATTTGCTGCCTGGCCTGCTGAGTGCATTTTGTGTGTGTTGCTAGGAAGTATAGTTGTGTGCAATTTAAAGGTTTATATCTTGCTTGTACCTTGACTGGGAAGCCCATTACTGAAAATGTTCATGGGATCAGCCAAACTGCAACAATGGGTCGGATTTCTGATTAATAGCCGAGTAAGACCTATACTTTTTAGAGGCACTCTTGTGTACCCTGGTACTATGAGTGGTCACTTTAGCCACCACTATCTTGTAATCATTGTCTGAGATTTAATATATTTGCTTCCCTGTGCAGTCTTGATGCTGTTCTCAACAAGTGCAACAGGACTCTAAACAATTCAAGCAAAGCTTATTCATAATACAGTAGCTTTTTTTGCCATGTGCTTTCACGATGCAAAGTTATTCTATTTTATCATCACCCAGCCACCAGATGGAATAACAAAGAATTGCAATGTTTTTTGAAGAGCTTTTCCCAAGGAAGGGGATTTCCCTATTATTTGTTATGTTAACCTTGTTTTGAGCATAGCGCTAACACCAAATTGGCAATTGATGAAAAACAGTGTACATTTGAGACATCCTTGCTTTAAGAGATTGCTGTCTTGTTTTTTCCTCCATTGGATAAGATAAGAATGCAACCCATGAGTCACAGACAACACGTGGTTAATCAGAAAGTGGCTTTCATGTCATTTGTGTGCTGCCACTAGGAAGTATGCTTTCTCCAATGGAGCCACGTAGATTTGGGTTTGGCACACACTCGTGGGGAGAAATGTTTTCCTGTGGTATGTCATCATTCCTTTTCCAAAACATAGTGTAAGCAGTTTGTGGGTGCTCATAGGCCACTGTGATAAATGTAACCTTCAAGGCCAAAGTTTGAAATTCTTGCACAGATGAGATCAGTGCACAGAATCTTCGATTTGAAGTTGGGGTAACTGGCAGTTATGCTTTATTAAACAACAGAAAAGAACAATATCCCAGCAAGGGCATGTCACATCATGCCCAATTCTCAACTGTCAGTATAATGTTTGCTTCATTGTAGGCTTGCTTTATCTCATCCTTTTAAACTAATTTCCTTCAGTGAATGTATATATGAGCACCATGCAACTTCATGATGTCGTCCTTTGCAGACAGCAGAGCAGGGGTATTGTATCAGCACCTACCTAGTGTGAGTGTCCAGTCCAATTTGCCATTTATCCCAAGAACAAGGCTCCATGGCTTCACGTCATGCAAAAATCACTTCTTAGATGCAATTCAAGCTTCTAAAAAGGAGGAAATCTGTTCATTTTCAGTCAGCTTCAAGGCACTGTTTTTTTTCAAATAACCGCAATCTTTCTCAGTACATGCTCCTTCTCCTGACCTCCAACCACTGCTTTTTCCCCATCCTGATCTAACTCAATTCACAATTCTTATTCCTTTCCTATCAGCAGCTACTGTGCCTACCCTGTGAGACCAATTGATCTTGCCTTTAATAGAACATCATATCATACTTTAACAATGGCAGTTAATTTAATGTGGGATTTTTCCTAACAACTGTTCCACACTTATTAGTTATTTTCACACATTTTTATTTTGCCGTCGATTAATCCTCCTTTAGGTTTTCTAACTATTGATAGTGGGTACTTCTCTTGCCGGGGATGCATAATCCAGTCTGTTGGAATATCTCCAATGTTCAATGAATCTCTCAAAATGAATGACAGTGGGGAAAGCAAAGAATCTCTCCATGTATCTCTAAAGTTCCTTGGGGTATCATTCATCTGTCACGGGGGATGCATTGATTTGCAATTTAATAGAAATGCTTCCCTTGAATATTTAGCAAGATGTGCTTCAGTGCAGCATTTTAATAGACCTCTCTATTTAGTTCATTAAACATTCAGTCGACATCAGCTGGGCACCTTGAACTTTGCAGTTGCATTTAATTATAGGGTTACTGCAGTGAACAATATAATCATTTTGTTACACAATTTAAAGCCATGGTAAATAGTTCTTAGACTCTCAGAAGTAGCAGTACACCTGTGTATTGCAGAACAAAGAAGCTGCCATTCTAAGGCAGAGCGTGGGCTAATTTAGTTGTTGTGAACTTCGTTTTTGGCTAAAAGGCCTAAGAAAACCATTTAAATTCTATCTTTGATTAATTGCACAGTTGTTAAGTAACACATCACTTGTAATTACAGCAGTTTAATTCCAAGTTAACAAATCAAAAGTCAATTCCAGGCTTCCTACATTAAATTAATGATAATGTTTGCTTTCAATGTTAAACCTGTTTACAGGTGTGCTATACTTAATGTAATAGAATAAGTTTCTATGGGAGTGTAAACTATGCATGGTCCACAGAGAAAAGACAGTTCAATGCAATTTGGGCTTTTATGAAAATAGACTCAGTGCAGCAATTTACAAACCCCATTTCCAGAAAAGTTGGGATATTTTCCAAAATGCAATAAAAACAAAAATCTGTGATATGTTAATTCACGTGAACCTTTATTTAACTGACAAAAGTACAAAGAAAAAATTTTCAATAGTTTTACTGACCAACTTAATTGTATTTTGTAAATATACACAAATTTAGAATTTGATGGCTGCAACACACACAACAAAAGTTGGGACAGAGTTAAAATAAGATTGAAAAGTGCACAGAATATTCAAGTAACACCGGTTTGGAAGTCTCCACATTAAGCAGGCTAATTGGTAGCAGGTGAGGCATCAAGACTGGGTATAAAAGTAGCGTCCATCAAAGGCTCAGTCTTTGCAAGCAAGGATGGGTCGTGGCTCACCTCTTTGTGCTAAAATTCGTGAGAGAATTGTTAGTCAGTTCAAAAGGAACATTTTTCAACGCAAGATTGCAGAGAATTTAGGTTTTTCAACATCTACAGTACATAATATTGTGAAGAGATTCAGAGAATTTAGAGACATCTCAGTGCATAAAGGGCAAGGTTGGAAACCACAGTTGAATGCGCGTGATCCTCGAGCCCTCAGGCGGCACTGCCTAAGAAACCGTCATGCTACTGCGACAATTATAGCCACCTGGGCTCGGGAGTACTTCAGAAAACCATTGTCACTCAACACAGTCCTTGGCTGCATCCAGAAATGCAACTTGAAACTGTATTACGCAAGGAGGAAGCCATACATCAACTCTATGCAGAAACACCAGCGAGTTCTCTGGGCCCGAGCTCATCTCAGATGGACTGAAAGACTGTGGAACCGTGTGCTGTGGTCAGATAAGTCCACATTTCAGCTAGTTTTCCGAAAAAATGGGCGTCGAGTTCTCCGTGCCAAATGTGAAAACGACCATCCAGATTGTTATCAGCGAAAGGTGCAAAAGCCAGCATCTGTGATGGTATGGGGGTGCATCAGTGCCCACGGCATGGGCGAGTTGCATGTATGTGAAGGTACCATTGACTCTGAGGAGTATATTAGGATTTTAGGCAGACATATTTTGCCATCAAGGCAACATCTCTTCCCGGTACGTCCATGCTTATTTCAGCAGGACAATGCCAGACCACATTCTGCACGGGCTACAACAGCATGGCTTTGCAGACACAGAGTGCATGTGCTTGACTGGCCTGCTGCCAGTCCAGATCTATCTCCTATTGAAAATGTATGGCACATCATGAAGAGGAGAATCAGACAATGGAGACCACGGACTGTTGAGCAGCTGAAGTCTTATATCAAGCAAGAATGGGCAAAATTTCCAATTGCAAATCTACTACAATTAGTATCCTCAGTTCCAAAATGATTAATAAGTGTTATTAAAAGGAAAGGTGATGTAACACAATGGTAAACATGCCTCTGTCCCAACTTTTGTTGAGTGTGTTGCAGCCATCAAATTCTAAATTTGTGTATGTTTACAAAATACAATTAAGTTGGTCAGTAAAACTATTGAAAATCTTTCCTTTGTACTTTTGTCAGTTAAATAAAGGTTCGCATGAATTAACATATCACAGAGTTTAGTTTTTATTGCATTTTGAAAAATATCCCAACTTTTCTGGAGATGGGGTTTGTATTTAGGCAGTGCTAACACATTGTACCAAATGTAGGAACAAGATCCCATATCACAGGTTTCCCCCGCCATCCGAAGGTAGAGTGTTCCTATGAAATGGTCCGTAAGCCGGTATGTCGTAAAGTGAAGAAGCAATTGCCATTTATTTATATGGGAAAAATTTGTGAGCGTTTGCAGGCCCAAAAAATAACCTACCAAATCATGCCAAATAACACATAAAACTTAAAATAACAGTAACATATAGTAAAAGCAGGAATTATATGATAAGTACACAGCCTATATAAAGTAGAAATACTTTTCTACAATCATTGCTGCACTGTCCACCATAGCAAAAATCTCATGCAAGCGCTCTTGGCAGAAACACTCTCTCCAGTAACCTTTAAGCTATGAAGCTGCCAAATCATACCAAACAGCACATAAAAATACATAGCCTATATAAAGTAGAAATAATGTATATACAGTGTAGTATCACTTACCAGAATCGGGAAGACAGCCCCGAGCACACTGATGATGGTGTGTTAAGATGAGTCGTCGGAGGTCGGGGTGATGCAGTGGTCACCAACCTCCAGGCCGCTGACCAATACTAATCCGCGAAGAATGCAGGGGTGCAGTGGTGGCCTGGACGCACTCAGCACATCTTTAAGAAAAAGGCTGAAATAAACAAGCTAATTGATTAGGTGCCGGGAGGCACCTAATCAATTAGCTTGTTTATTTTGGCTTTTTTTTCTTAAAGATGTGCTGGGTGCGTCCCGGCTAAGCTGCATGCTTCACGGCAATGTATAGGTCCGCGGCCCGGAGATTGGGATCACTAGGGTAGTGGGACACTGGGGTGTCATCTCATCATTGTCTGTTTCCATCAGGGCAGGCAGGTCATCTTCTTCTATCTCTGCCTGCCTCGATGTCGAAGCTTGAGGTTCGTCGTCTGCTGTGGCTGATGTGAAAGGCTTGAAAAACGACAGTATGTTTGACTGCTTAGCCTCGCGCATATTTCTATCGTACAGTTCTTCGTAAGCACTCAAACCATCCTGCAAATATGCCCTAGACCTACGTACCCTTTCAAAATTAAAGTCGTACTTTTCTGCAATCATTGCAGTGAAAATCTCACGCAGTTGCTTCATGTTCAGTTCCTGGACACTTCACTTTCATTCTGTTCGCTACTGCATTCGGTTTCAATTGTTATCCTTTCCTCTTCCAATTGCATCAGCTCTTCATCTATCAGTTCTTGGTCGTGGGATGCCAAAACCTCTTCAACATCATCTTCGTCAACTTCCACAAGCCAAACTCACTTTGTCCTTATTTCGTTCACCACAATCAAAACGCTTAATTATGTCTAGTTTTATGCTAAATGTAACACCCTTACGAGCTCTTTCAGGCTTTTCCGATACCTTAGAACTCACCTTGCAAATGGATGCTCAAAATAAATTGACATAAAGCACAGATGCTCACAGGCACGTGTTTAAGCAATGCCGGCTAGAATGCAGTTCTGGGGGAGGAGCTTGGCTGCTCGGGACGCACGCTGCCTTTTTTCACGCTCTGCCTTTTATCACACGCTGCCTTTTTTTGTAACAGTGAAAACACCTTCTGTTAGCGAAAACAGGTAACTAATGTAAGTCTTTCGTAACAGCGAGATGTCGTAAAGCGAATGTTCGAAAAGCAGGGGACACCTGTAATGATTTTCTAGAGCATCTGTCTTTACAACATTGATCATTGGCATTGAATTTTGTTAGTTCTGTGCATCTATACATGAGCCAAAAGAACCTGCAGAAATTGCTGTCCATTTACTCAAAAATAGAGTTGACCTCAGTATCACTACTGATGAATTAAAATGTTCTAGAGCATTTTTTTTTAAGAATGGGGGAATTTCAAACAGATGTGAAAACTTTCATGCTGAAAACTGGTTAAAGTTAAACCAAGACTTCATTGTCAGACAAGAGGATTTTAAACTATATGACTCAAGTTAAAATACTCTCAGTTTCAGCACTCAAATGAGAAATGGATAAACCACAACACCCAAATTAAAATTAGAGCCTTAGAATGAGGAACAGCTCAACCAAACGGAGACTCATTATTATTTTTACTTCTATCCTCAATATGTTGAACTGTGAAGTAATTCACGATTGCCTACTGAAAGAGAAGATAAAATGCTACTTTCCATTAGATGAAAATGACTATTTGGAGTTTTTTTCATCAAGTGGAATCAGCATCTTTGAATATTTTTAAGGTAGTGGTTGAGAGATTTTTCATAAAGGCGTGGAGTGTTGAGATTTCATTTAGATCAGCAATGAATATATTGAATGTCAGAATGGGTTTGAGAAGCTGAGAAGATGACTCCCATTCCTCTTTTATACATTGGGTAAGTACAAGGATAGGAAAGGTTTGGAACAGGGGTTCCCAATCCTGGGTCCACGGAACCATGTAACCTACTCTAGAAATTGCCTAGAATTTCCCTAGGGCACAGCCCTCTATTTTTCTAAGCTCCATGTACCACTATAGCAAATAATCTGGTGATTACATAGATTGGCAGTCCGTCTGATAGAAAGTGTAGTTGATGGGTTTTAAGTGAGAATCAGTACTAAAGTTTGTTTATGTGAACAATTCATTAGCATTTTCAATCTTAACAGTATCACATTCCACTTCACATTCAACAGAACGGTTAGTATGTGCAATTATCGTTGATGAGCGACGTTTGTAATCAATACTTTATTTTCATGCTATACAGCCTTCTCACCATCACTTTGAAGACTTTAAGGTTTGGTTAAAATTTAGTAGTTCCTATTTCTAAAGTTCTTCCTTTAACCGTTGTCTTCTGTTAAATGAATAAGTAACTGGACCTATATCGGGGTTCCCAACCTGGGGTCTACAGACCTCTTGCTTAATGGTTTTGGTCCATGGCATTAAGTAGGCTGTGAACCCTTGTATTAATTGACATCTGCAGAACTGCTGCAGTTCTAGCTGGTGTGCACAGAAGATTGAATTGGTGCCATGTATTTCAGTACAAAAATCTCGCCTATTTATTTGAAAATCTGCTCAGTCAAACTCACTTAATAGTACAAAAAGAAATCAAAACAATTAATTTGCTGTTGGCAAGTATTTAAATTTGTCAGCAAATCAGGAAATTTGTTGGAAAATAAGCAGACATGCCAATAAAATTTGGAACTTACAAGCAGCACGTTAATGATTGCAATCAAGTAAATAACAGAATGAATGACACAAAAGATAGAAATAGAAAAAACACAAACAAAACAGCATCAGCATTAAAATAAATTCAGATCTAGTGATTCATGGACTATTTCTTAATTTTTTTTTGATGAATCCCAGTTGTGGTGGGTATTGCTAAACATATGGAAGTGAAAGCATAAGTCTGTCATCATCGTCATCGTTATACGCCATGTTGTATGATGTGGGCAATCTAGGTCCCATGATCATAATTGTTCGTGGCAAATTTTTCTACAGAAGAGGTATGTGCTACACCTCGCCCAAGGGTGACCTGCAGGCTACTGGAGGGAAGGAGCATCTTACACCTCTTTTGGTGGAAGTATATCTACACCCCATCACCCGAATAAATCTGTATCACATTTTAAAGATGAGCTTCCTTTTTATTTTGACTAGGCTAAAGAGCTTTGGTTTACAGTACACTTGAATTAGTATTGCAAATTCAGATGCACTATTTGAATGATTGTAACTTAGTACTGAAGAGTCATAGTGATCACAAAAATGTTTAAATTACAGTGCAATGATAAGGTCATAAGACCATAGAAGTAGGCTATTTGACCCATAGAGTCCGTTCTGTCATTCCATCATGGCTGATTTATTATTTCCACTGACCCCCCATTAACTTGCCTTCTCCCGTAACCTTTGACATCATTACTAATTAAGACCCTATCAATCTCTGCTTTAAATATACCCAATGGCTTGGCCTCTACAGTCATCTGTGGCAATTAATTGCTTAGAATCACCACTCTCTTAATAAAGAAATTTCTCCTCATCCCTTTAAAGAAATTTCTCCTCATCCCTTTTCTAAAAGGAAATCCTCTCATTCTGAGGCTGTGCCTTCTGATCCTACATGTGGCTTTTTTTTTTACCATATTTAGCCCTCAGAAATTGAGATTATTATAAAAGAGTGAGCGAGGTCATGGTGACATTGTCATCCTGTCACCGGAGGAGGAAGAGATGGTAACTGGATGAAGGCAAGTGGCTTCAATTCTGCAATCTTTTAAATATCTACCTAACCTCGTAGATATAATAAATGATCAGTTTTTCATGACCTTTGGGAGCAAAGAATTCAGGAATTTCACAAGCCTCTGAAAGGACTATTTCCTGTGACTCATAGTTTTAAATTACCAGCCTCTCATTTTGATGCTATATTCCCTTGTTTGTGAGTCTCCCGATAGTGACGGTGTCCTTACATCTACTCTATAAAGCTCATTAGGGTCTTCTATGTTTAAATAAGGTAGCTCCTCATTTTTATATAACTCAATGGTTGTGTTGTTTCAGCCAAAGGCAGTGCTTACCCGTGGCAGATGTCAAGTCTTACCTTCACCTTTTATGAGATAATTGTTGTTGTTTCAGTATTGCTTCATGTTTCTGGACCTGCCACTCCTGGAGACGAAGCACGTCAGTATGTTTGCGGCTGACACTACTCAGTCGCCCAGCAGGGCCTCCCTCGAAGTGGATTCCCTCAACTGTAATTCTGAGGATTCCGTCAGTGAATGTGGGGACTTGGTCCCTCTTGCCTCCTCAAAGTTCAAAGTAAATTTGTAATCAAAGTTCACATACTGTATGTCACCATATATTACACTGAGACTTACTTTCTTGTAGGCATTCGCATTAGAACAAAGAAATGCGATAGAATCAGTGAAAAAGTACAAAACCTGACAAACTGCCAATGTGCAAAAAAACTGTATAAATACAAATAAAAATAAAAAAATAAATAAATAATACTGAGAACATGAGTTGTAGAGTTCTTGAAAGTGAGTCCTTAGATTGTGGAATCAGTTCAGTGTTTAGGTGAGTGAAGTTATCTATGCTAGTTGAGGAACCTGATGGTTGAAGGGTAATAACGGTTTCTGAATCTGCTGCTGTGGGACGCAAGGCTCCTGTACCTCCTTCCCAATGGCAGCTGTGAGAAGAAGAGCAGGGCCTAGAGGGTAGAGTCCTTGATGATGGATGCTGCTTTCTTATGGCTGTGCTCTTTGTAGATGTGCTCAGTCTAGAAGGGGAGGGCGGTATTCATCTCTTTTTTGTAGGCTTTTCTGTTCATGGGCATTGGTGTCTCCATATCAGGCTCTTTCTACCTCTCAGGATACTTTCCATTGTGCATCTGTCGAAGTTTGTCAGAGTTTTAGATGACTTGCTGAATCTGCACAAACCTGTAAGGAAGCCTCTCACACTCTCATTTTTCACACAATGCCACTTGTTTTATAAGTTGCAGCAATGCTCAGAGGTCACAGCTGTGTGTCTAATTGCCTGCATTAAGTGATATAGAACTATTCAGGTTCCATGCAAGTGTTTGGAAAATATTGCACCCTTTACTGTTCAGAAGTTTTGTGCTTGAACTCTGTCCTGGGAACAATCTTTTGAAAACCAATGCTGTCACTTTGTACGAGACTGCCTTGGTGCTGCAGTTTCAGAGCAGACAGCAGTTATGGCTGATGTGTTCAACTCTCAGGAGCAATGCCCCTCACTTTCAACACATCACGAAAAAATGAAAAGGTGAGCTGCATCTCTCTGGCTCAGTAAGGACTCGGACCCACTGCAATTTGGCTATCACCACAAAAGGTCTACAGTAGATGTGTTTACATTGGCTCCTCAGGGATGTGTGCTCAGCACACTGCTCTACTCTCTCTACACCCATGACTGTGTGGCTAGGCATAGATCAAATGCCATCTATAAATCTGCTGATAATACAACCATTGTTGGCAGAATTTCAGATGGTGACGAGAGGGCATATAGGAGGGAGATATAGCAGCAACAACCTTGTACTCAAAGTCAGTAAGACCAAGGAACTGATTACAGACTTCAAAAAGGGTAAGACGAGGAAACACACACCAGTCCTTTTCGAGTGAGTAGTGGAAAGAGTGAGCAGTTTCAAGTTCATGGGTGTCAATATCTCTAAGGATGTAACCTGGTCCCAACATATCAATGCAGTTACAAAGAAGGCACAATAGCAGTTAAGTTTCAATAGGAGTCTGAGGAGATTTGGTTCGTCACCTAAAACAATTAAACTTCTACATTTGTATCATGGAGAGAATTCTGATGGGCTGAATCATTGACTTGTGGGGGGAGTATGGTTGTGGGTGGCTACTTCTCAGGATGGAAATAAGCTGCAGAGAGTTGTAAAATTAGTCAGCTCAATCATGAACACCAGTCTTCATAGCATCCAGGATATCTTCAAGGAGCGATGGCTCATAAAGATGGCATCCATCATTCAGGAACCCCATCACCCAGGACATGCCTTGTTCTCATCACTGCTAGTGGGAAGGAGGTATGAAAGCCTAAAAGACAGATACTCATGATTCAGGAACAGCTTCTTCCCCCCTGCCATCCGATCTCTGACTGGACATTGAACCATGAACACTACCCCATGACTTTTTTATTTCTATTTTTGCACTACTTATTTTATTTAATTATTTTATATAACTTTCTGTTACTGTGAATAGTTAAGTGAGTAGAAGATGAACTGATCTCCAAAAAGTCATAAAGTTAAAGATGTAACATTCTTTTCAACATTTTAAGCAAGATTAGTGTATTATTTTTGTTTTGTACAATTTTAGAGTGAAAAAAAGGAAAGGAGCACCATGCAAAAGTTTGGGCACCCCAAGAAATTTGAGCTCTCAGATAACATTTACCAAGGTCTCAGACCTTAAATAGCTTGTCAAGGCTATGGCTTGTTTACAATCAGTGTTAGGAAAGGTCAGATGATGCAGATTTCAAAGCTTTATAAATACCCTGACTCCTCAAAGCTTTTCCCAACAATCAGCAGCCATGGTCTTCTCTAAGCAGCTACCTAGCACTCTGAAAATTAAAATAAATGATGCTCACAAAGCAGGAGAAGGCTATAAGAAGATAGCAAAGCGTTTTCAGGTAGCCGTTTCCTCAGTTCGTAATGTAATTAAGAAATGGCAGTTAACAGGAATGGTGGAGGTCAAGTTGAGGTCTGGAAGACCAAGAAAACTTTCTGAGAGAACTGCTCGTCGGATTGCTAGAAAGACAAATCAAATCCCCGTTTGACTGCAAAAGACCTTCAGGAAGATTTAGCAGACTCTGGAGTGATGGTGCACTGTTCTACTGTGCAGCGACACCTGCACAAATATGACCTTCATGGAAGAGTCATCAGAAGAAAACCTTTCCTGCATCCTCACCACAAAATTCAGCGTCAGAAGTTTTCAAAGGAACATCTAAACAAGCCTGATGCATTTTGGAAACAAGTCCTGTGGACTGATGAAGATAAAATAGAACTTTTTTGGCTGCAATGAGCAAAAGTATGTTTGGAGAAAAAAAGGGTGGCGAATTTCATGAAAAGAACACCTCTCCAACTGTTAAGCACGGGGGTGGATCGATCATGCTTTGGGCTTGTATTGCAGCCAGTGGCATGGGGAACATTTCACTGGTAGAGGGAAGAATGAATTCAATTAAATATCAGCAAATTCTGGAAGCAAACATCACACTGTCTGTAAAAAAGCTGAAGATGAAAAGATGGCTTCTACAACAGGATAATGATCCTAAACACACCTCAAAATCCACAATGGACTATTTCAAGAGGTGCAAGCTAAAGGTTTTGCCATGGCCCTCACAGTCCCCCGACCTAAACATCATTGAAAATCTATAGATAGACCGCTAAAGAGCAGTGCATGCAAGACGGTCCAAGAATCTCACAGATCTAGAAGCCTTTTGCAAGGAAGAATTTGCAAAAATCCCTCAAACAAGAATTGAAAGACTCTTAGCTAGCTACAGAAAACATTTACAAGCTGTGATACTTGCCAAAGGGGGTGTTACTAAGTACTGACCATGCAGGGTGACCAAACCTCTGGTTTGGGCCCTTTTCCTTTTTTGTTATTTTGAAACTGTAAAAGATGGAAATAAAAAAGTTCTCTTGCTTAAAATATTAAAGAAATGTGTCATAATTAACTTTATGCCTTTTGGAAATCAGGTCGCTTAGCTATTCACAGTAACAGAAATTTTGACCAAACTTTTGCATGCCACTGTATATGCCGGTGATATTAAACCCGATTCTGATTCTGCGTACTTTGGAACTCTGCTTCACAGTGACAATTGTGTTTTCATCTCCAGATGATACCACGTTATCATAGGAAAAGTTGTGGTCTCATACTGATTTAGTGTTTGACAATTCCCTGATAAATTACGTGTGGCAAGTTTTTCCGTTGGTGCCTTGATAATCATCGTTTCTACATTGATCACTTCTATGCAGATTGAATTTAGGCCTCAAGTATTCAAAATTCACTTAATTTAATTTAAAAGATCAATATACAGTCAAATAAAGCAATTGGGATGGAAAATCAGCATAAAACATATGCAGTGAATGGTGTGTTGTAGAATAAACGGACCTGTGAATACAGATCCATAATTCCTTGGAGGTGGCATTACAGATAGATAGGGTCATACAGAGAGCTTTTGGCGCATTGGTCTTCATATATCATGGCATTGAATATAGATCCTCTCAGTTCTGAGGAGGGGTCTCAGCCTGAAACACTGACTGTTTATGCATTTCCATAGATGCTGCCTGACCACCTCAGTTTCTCCAGCATTTTTTGTGTGTTGAATTGTTTTAGATGTTGGTGAGGCCAAATTTAGAACACCATGTTCATTTCTGGTTGTTTACCTACAGGAAAGATAGCAATCAGCTTGAAAGATTACAAGGACGTTGCTGGGACGTTGCATTATAAGGAAAGGTTGAATATGTTAAAGCTTTGTCCATGGAGTGCAGGAGAATGAAGCTAGAACCAAAATTATAAGGGGTATGGATTTAATGAATCTATGCAGGATTTTTCACTTCAGGTTGGGTGAGAATTGAACTAAAAGTCATAGGTTTAGCATGAAGTGAGAAATAACTAAGGGGTATCTGAGAGGGAACTTCTTCATTCAGAGGGTAATACGAGTGTGGAACGAGATGCCAGCGGACGTGGTAGAGGCGGGTTCAGTAATAATACTTAAGAGAAGTTTGGATAGTTACAATGATGAGAGAGGTTTAGAGGGCTATGGTCTGGGTGCAGATGGATGGAATCCAGGCTGACATAAACCAGATGGGTTGAAAGGCTTGTTTCTGTGCTGTTGTGCTCTGCGACTCTATCAGTCCATAAATGTCTGAACTTGCCTTATAAATTAAGCAAATGGCATCACCTTTCAACTGCTGGCCCTGGCAGGCATAAAACTAAAGTGCTGGACACTGTGCCCCTCTGGTTGCTCAGCTCAGCACAGTTCTGGATTTGGTGATCAGTTCAGCAGCAGTATGGGAGGTCAGACATGCCAGTGTCTGATCACTAGCTCCTCACTTTTTCAGGTATGGAAGTTGTAGCTGAGCTGACCTGTGTACAGCAACTTGCTAGCTAGTTAAATTCTGAACCACCAGCAGAGGTTTTGTGTACTGTGGGTTTTATGAAGACACTGTGCTGATGATAGAGTTTCTTCATTGTTTGCCACTGCAGATTTGGAGGTAGTGAAGGGAATTGCCTGGGACTGCTGTACCTACATTGCTAGGCCTCTGAGAAAAAACATTTCCATATTTTGCCTCTTTGGAGCATCTATTGACATATCCATATTTGTATTTTGGCAATTTCAATATCAGGTTAAAAATGAATCAGCCATTATCTTATTGAATGGCAGCACATACAGGCCTACTAATTTTTTGTTCATATGTAAAAAAAATGTGGTGAATAATTTTATATTTCAATAACTCAAAAACATTAATTTATCTGTTTCTCACACTGGGATGTGTTCATATTTGGATTAGTATTGATCTATGCATACAGAAACACTAAAAACTGTAATATCTATTGGCATTTATATTTAAGTTGCTTAGCAATGTAAGCCTTACTAGTTCTCCTGCCTAGGTATTTAGATTTTTATGGACTTACAATTTGACATGGTGCATACCACATTCTGGAAAATATGGCATGGGATTATAAGGACCACAATGAACTACAGGTTAGAGATGCCTGAAATTTGCTAGTAACGCACACAGAATGCTGAAGGAACTCAGCAGGTCAGGCAGCATCTATGGAAAGGAATAAAGAGCTGACATTTTGGGCTGAGGCCCTTCATCAGGATTTACAGCATCTGTAGAATATTTTGTGTTGACAATTGATAGCCCAGGGATCCAAAAAATAATTGGTTAGAGAAAACAGGACCAAAGTCTGCTTGCTGCTCAAGGCTTTTAGAAATTCAGAAATTAATTGTATTTCTCTTTTGGAAGTTGAATTCCGTCATTTTGATTTACTTGGATTGAAGGTACAGTTCAGCAAAAGACCATCATAGAATCTGTGTTTGCTGTGCACCAGGTGCTACTGAAGAGGATTATTACACACACATTTCTTGCGGTGTTCTTGATCTACTGATGTTTCTGCACAGTTCCTGACCAAGAGGCCTTTTCTCAAAACACAGCTGCTCAGATTGTTATCATGTTGCTGAACTAACTGTACAAATTGTCCTCTTCCAGTGACATGAAGATCTGCCTTTGTTAAGCCTCAATCAAGATGTTCACAGTTGGAGTGGAAAAAAAACCTTGATTTTACTTTCTTACAAAACAACATAGAAAGTCACAAGTGCAGTGAAGTCCTGATCATTAAGTTGAAGGCACCAACAGCATTTGCTAATGGTGGAGTTGCTGGAATTTTTTCTCAAGGAAATAATGATCTCAGCATCTACAGACACACCCACTGGTAGAATACAAAGCCCTTGAGAAGCAAGCAATTTAAAGAAAATGTTTTAATGGTTGGAGCCAGAGAAGATTTTCAAGTCTTGAATTTTTAAAATGTACTTTGAGCAAGGTCTGAGCTCTGAAAGATCACTGAGATACATACAGTTGGGAAATAATTCATCCCATGGAACTTATATTTACTTGCAAGTCTGCAAATAGCTGCATTTTAGTTGACTGTATTCCTTGTCTCTCTGCTTATTGGATTGCTGTTTCTTACTCTAATATATCTTGTTACTTTAACCAAATAGCCACGCTGTACTGGGCTGGTTGATCAGACCCAAACTATTTGAGTATCCAGGAGATGTGGTAATGTGTACAACCAGAAGAAAATAACTTCAGCCTAATTTATTATCATAAAATAGAAAGCTCAAATAAGCCACACAAAATAGTCACAAAGGTTTTAGGACACACAATTCTTAGTCACCACTTGATTGTTGCTGTTTTCAAGGGAATTTAGAATTCTGACTCACTCATGAAACCACCCTTGGGTACCAGGCACTGACTGTGATTTCTGCTCAGGGCGAAGTCCAATGAAATTGGGAAGGTACCCAAATAAATACGAGTTTCACAAGCGTAGAAAGACCTAGAAACAGACAAATTCTTTGATCTTTTGTTCTCATGTCATTAACTCGGCCTGGTTTCTCCCATTCAAACAACACGTTTTTTAACCTAGTGTTCAGCATGCCCTTATAAATCAATTAGACACTTTAATGTTCACTCCTCATCCATTAGTCCATCAAATATTTGGACATAACATTCCTTTAATTAATGTTATTAATTTCCAAAAGGAAATGCATATTACATATAAGTGATAGGCCCAAATCCAAGAAAGAATTCATCAACCTAGCTCTCAAAGTGACCAACAGATATTAAATAATTAACAGACATCCTCATGTTAATGGTGCCTCAGAGTTAGAAAGAAATCCAGCTGCTATCAGCAAATATTAGATGTTAACGGGCTTACAGTGTTTACTCTGAACAGATACTCTGCTAACATTACAAGCAAATGTAGAGACCTCACATGCTAAGGGTTTTGAAAGAGTTAAATTGTCATTTTGAACTGTTCAGACCTTTATCCAATGTTTTACAAAATTTAATACAACACACATACTGATACACCTATAACTATACATGATTAGGACAATAATGAAACATCATAATGAAAGTTCTGTTTACAAAAGAAAGCTTTGTGATTCCAAGTAAAGCTATTAAAATAAATATTTTATTTTAGATGTGATATAAACAGTTTGAATGATTTATTATTTTCCAGGCATAGTATAAAAGGGCTAAATTGAGTGATAGATCAACCCCAGTAATCTTTATTAATCACAATAACCAGTATTACAAATTGTTTGATTTTTCTTCCCCTCTGGACTTCATGATATGCACAAGCTATGCTATTCAAGAAGAAATCCCGCAATGACAGTGATTATTTTACTTCTGATCTATTTATTAATACTATTATTTTTTTTCCAGATTTGTCCTTGACTCCTAATTGTTGCATAATGTTGGCCTGGTCATTTCTCTGTATCAAAAATGCCCACATGCTGTTCACTGTAGAAATGACTATATCATTTTTTAAAAACAGATTGACAACATATCTGATAGAAAATTGTTTTGAACTGATTGTTCTTGTAGTACAAAGGGCATTCCTGAAAATGAGGATGAGAGAGGCAGCTACGGCTACAGCAGCTTGTTCAGAATGAGCAAAGCCACCACTATATTTGGTCAGCGTGACACTTTATGATGATAGAAAGCCAATGTTTTCTTGAGAAAAGAGGTATTTATGATCATTAATTAGGAATCCCTTGGATCAGTTCTATTGTTTCAGCTTTAGTTGAAGTAGTATTGCTCCCAGCTCTGAGATAGAAAGCTGCAAGTTCAAAATCAGAGATAGTTATAAAGTTTGAGGCTGATCCATTACTGTAATGTGGAATGCTGGAATACTGACTTATTAGTGGTACTATCTCATGAATGATGCATTATATAGAGGTCCTGTCTCATTTCTCAAATGGACATAAAAGATCTCATTTCTTTGCAAAGTGCCTGGCAAATGTTTATTTCCTGGCTAGAAATGGATGATGGGGTCATTATCACATAGCTCTTTGTGGAAGGAACTGGCTGTACAAAGACTGACGGCAGCATTTCCTCCTTTACAACAGAGACAACAATTTTTTGGCTATAATGTGCTTGAGGATGCATCATCAGCTTCTAAATTCTGCTTTAAACTGTACTCGCCAGAACACCCTTGAATCCTAGTAGGTAGAATGATATTCCAGCAAATTAAGCCACAAGTATAAGTTAGCAATATAAATGAGTTGTACAGTCCAAAGAAGGCAATCCAGTAAAAGCAAACTTGATATCATTTAATATGGAACTGATAAACAGGGAGATAACAAAGAACCTGAAACGTAACATCTAGAAGCTGTGTGAAGGTGTGCACCAAGTGGAAACTCAGCCAATCAGCATCAAAGCTGTACTGTATAAGTATAAAGAATTCACACAAATAGAATTGATGCTAGATGAGAAAAAACTTAAAGGCAAGAAGTTGACAAAAGCGTGACATCAATGTGATCACATGAAGTCAAACAGTGCAGGAATATTCTGGTATTCTGTATGTTTTTCTTCAAAGATATATTCTACATTTATCAATAGGGTGATCAATTCTTAAAGATTTTACCATTTCAGTAGCATGGAAAATAAGAAGACAGTTCAGGGTAGAATTTTTTTGTGGATTCTTGTACTAAAAATGCAGAAATGGCTTAGATTGTAGTCCCCCATTTAGCATTTGGTTAATTGAAGTCCATGAAACTGATGGTTGTGAGTGGAGCCAAATATTCAGCTACTTAAAGCAGGGTCAGTGCATGTTTAAATTTAATCCTTTGATTTGAATATATGGACACCTTATTTACCTGGCTGGAATGTGCCAGTGAAATATTAGAAACATTTGGGAAGTCATGTTCAGCGCTGACAAATGCAAGATGATTTGGCATTCATATCAATTTAATAAAAGAATAAATATTATAGCCAAAGTAGAGTATGTATATATCTATTTTAGAGCAAAGCCTCAGAAAAAAATTACCTAACATCGGGACTGCTTTCCAGACAGTATTATCTTGTGAGAGTGGTAGGTACATGGAATGCCCTGCCAGGGGTGGTGGTAGAGATAGATACATTAGGGGCTGGTGATGCAGTGAGATCAGCGCCGGACTCTGGAGCGAAGGTTCCCCAGTTCGAATCCAGGTCGGGCCACCCCCGGAGCACTCTCTCCATCCGTGCTAGGTTGAGTGTCGAGCTAACCACTCAACCTCGTAAAAAATACAAGGGTTGAGTCAGGAACGTTCATAACGTGACCCAGTTAATCCTGACACCACGTGCCAGACAAGAATGGCTGAATGTCTGGTACGACACACTTAAAAAAAAATTAGAGGCATTTAAGAAACTTCTAGATAGGCACACAGATGACAGAAAAATGGAAGGCTATATAGGAAGGAAAGGGTAGATTGCTGAAGGGCCTGTATTGTGCTGTAATGTTCTATGTTCTAAATATCTTTCCAGGAACAAAATGTCAGGAATGTAAAATGCCAACTATCTGTAAGGCAAAATAAACTGAAATTCACTTTGGGCGATATTTGAACTAGTGTACTTATTGAATATTTATTTTTAATAATCACACTTAGTAGCCACTTTATGAGATACTCCTGTACTCCTGGTCATAAATGCAAATATATAATCAACCAATCATGTGGCAGCAACTCAATGCATAAAAGCATGCAGACGTGGTCAGGAGGTTCAGTTATTGTTCAGAGCAAACATCGTAATGTGGAGGAAATGTGATCTAATTGCTTTTGACAGTAGAATAACTGTTGGTGCCATCATGGTGTCTTGAGTATCTCAGAAACGACTTTTCTCCTGGGGTTTTCCACATACAACAATTTCTAGAGTTTACAGAGAATGGTTCAAAAAAGCCCCCCAGAAAACATCCAGTGTGCAGCAATTCTGTGGTCGAAAAGGCCTTGTTAATGAGAACGTTCAGAGGAGAATGGTCAGACTGGTTCTAGCTGACAGAAATGTGACCATAACCCAAATAGCCATGCATTACAACAGTGATGTGCAGAAGTATATCTCTAAATGCACAAGACATCAAACCTAGAAGTAGATGGGCTACTGCAACAAAAGACCATGACCATAAACCCAGTGGCCCCTTTATTAAGTAGAAGAGATAGCTAATAAAGTGGCCACCGAGTGTTTATTACAGCATGAAAAGCAAAAGCTTTTTTTTTAATATTTAGAGTATTTAGAATAACTTTTCTTCTTTCATATCACCTAACATACTGTTGACGCTTTTGTAACATTTGCAATCTTTCCTTAAATTAACCACAAATCAACAATTGGTACCACTGTAGAAGATGTTCAGACATATTTCCCAGTTTGCAGTTGGCACTAATTTTCCCACCTGAAATACTAGCAAGAAATTTGTTTCCTTTCTGATTCATAATTCCTTTACCTTCTGGAATGATACATGAATTTAAATACAGTATGTTTACTTTTGTTTAAACCAGAGATCAAATTGAATGAAAAATTCACTGAACTGCTTGAAACTCATCTCTTCCATCTTCTTAATGATAATATTAAAAATGAAATAAACCTGGTTGAAATTACTTCCAGGCTCCTTCTGACATAGAGTACTGTGAAACTGTCATAAAGACACAGGTAAAAAAAAATTCTGTAAAGCAAAGATGTTTTCAAAAATAATAAGATGAAAAGTTTCTAAGTATCAAAACTTACTATAAAGAGTAGCAAACAGTAAAAAGTAAATCAAATCAATGTTTGGAATGACCACCCATTGCCTTTAAAACTGTATCAATTCTCAGGTATTACTGTCAAGCAGCTTTATAAGAACATTGGTTAGTAGGTTCTTCCAAGCATCTTGGAGAACTTGCCACAGTTCCTCTGCGGACTTTGGCTGTCTTGCTTGCTTCTGTTTCTCCAGATAATCCTCGACATCTTTGATGATGTTGAGATCAGGGCTCTGTGGAGTCCCTGCCATCTGAAGCCATATAAAAAAATCTCTGTTGCCTAAGACTTTTGCACAGTACTGTAGCTGTGAAAATGTGTTTCTGAAATGACATGAATGCTAATTGATTCTGGTTTTACGAAATACTTTACACTGCTTTGTTACCTGAAATCCTTTGCCATTACCCAAAGCTTCTTGTTCTTTGTTATTGAGTACTTGGAGATATCTTCTTTCCTCAATAAGATATGCCTGAATTTGACCTTGCTGATAGATGTTCCAACAAGTACCACCATAACATTTGCTTATAGTATTGCACATGTTGTTTATTGTAAGTGTACTAATAAAGAAATTGTTTCAAGATAGGCCTGACGAAATGGTTCTACACAGATGTGGGTTTCGTACCTACACCCTCTTGCTCAGAATCTTTAATGAGGATGTTTCTGACAATCCAGAAATAATACAGTTCATTATGCCAGTCAGGAAAAGAAAGCATCGATTTGTCAAAAGAACCATATCTATTAAATCCAGCTATTTTATAGATGAGGAAACATGCTCAAATCATGTGAATTCTGAAAAAGTATACCCATTTTCCAGTTGTTTTTAGAGTCATAAAGTAATAGAGTGCTATCACACAGAAACAGGCCCTTCAGCCCATCTAGTTTGCCTAGTCCCATCTAGATGCACCTGGACCATAGCCCTCCATAAGCCTCTATTCCATGCACCTATCTAAACTCCTCTTAAATTTTGCAATTGAACCTGCATCCGCCACTTCTGCTGGCAGCTTATTCTGCACTTGAAGAAGTTCCCGTTAAATAGTTCACCTTTCATCCTAAACCTATGACCTCTAGTTCTAGCTTCACTCAAACAGCGGAAAATAGCCTGCAAATATTTACTTATCTTTATCTCTCATAAAATGGTACACCTCTGTAAGGTCTCTCATCATCCTCCTACATTCCAAGGAGTAATGTCCTAACCTATTTAACTTTTAATCATTGCCAACATAGCCTGCAAATTGAAAGACTGTGAAGACAGAACAGAGTTAATGTTTTGGTCAATAATCATTCATCAAGTGTTGCTAGCCTGCTGAACGCTTCCAGCACTTCTCCATTTTTACTTTGGAACTTCAGTATCTGTAGTACTTTACTCTCAAGGTGTGGGCACGTGGCCAAGTGGTTAAGGCATTCGACTAGCGATCTGAAGGTCGTGAGTTCGAGCCCCAGCCGAGGCAGCATGTTGTGTCCATGAGCAAGGCACTTAATCACACAGCGCTCTGCGATGACACTGGTGCCAAGCTGTATGGGTCGTAATGCCCTCCCCTCGGACAACATTGGTGTCGTAGAGAGGGGAGACTTGCATCATGGGCAACTGCTGGTCTTCCATACAAACTTGCCCAGGCCTGCGCCCTGGAGAGTAAAGACTTTCCAGGCGCAGATCCATGGTCTCGCAAGACTGACGGATGCCTTACTCTTATTACTCTCAAGGTTGGAACGGTGTTGATTTCTGGCAGGAAAGAACACAAAAATGAAATTTTATTTTACCTTAGCTTTCTGACAATGCTATTTTAACTTAACTATGGTCTGCAGCTTGGAAGGTCATGTTCCTGACACAAACTTCAGACTACATTATGATGCAGCACAAGTTACAACTCTAAAACCGAACATGTGCATTACTAATAAAAATACATTGGTGTACACATAAGGGCCAGACGAGGACTTAACCAGAGAACAGTACACACAGGAACATGCAATTCAGCCCACATGTTGTGATGAACCAGTTAAAAAGCAAATCAAAAACACCCAAACACTAATCCCACCTACCATATCCATATCCCTCCATCCTCCTTATATCCATATGCCTATCAAAATGTCTCTTAAAAGCCTCTTAAGCGTTTGCCATTTGCCTGAACTACCATAAGCAGGCAGCGCATTCCAGGCATCCAGCATTCTCTGAGTAAAAAACATACCCCTAACACCCCCCTTGAATCTATCCCCTGCCCCCCCCCCCCACTTTCAATGCATGCCTTCTGGTGTCAGACATTTAAACCCTGAGAAACAGGTCATCTCAGCCCACTCTATCTACACCTCTCATAATCTTATAAACCTCTATCAGATCTCCCCTCAGCCTCCACCAGTCCAAAGGAAACAGCCCGAGTTTATTCCAGCCTCTTATGATAGCACATGCCATCTAAAGTGGGCAGCATTCTGGTAACCCTCCTGGTAACTCAATCAAGCTGGTGTGGGACGACATCTCCAAAGCCTCAACATCCTTCCTATAATAGGACGACCAAAACTCTATGCAGTACACCAGATGTAGCCAAACCAGAGTTTTATGAAATTGTAACATAACTTCTTGGCTTTTAACTCAACACCTTCACTAATAAAAGCAAACATTCCAAAAGCCTTCTTAACCACCTTATTGATCTGTGTAGCCACTTTCGAGGAGCTATGAACTTGGATCTCAAGATCTCTCTGCTCAGCAACATTTCAGACTCTTGCCCTTAATAGTGTTCTGTCTCCTTGCATTTGCCCTATCAAGGTGCAACACCTCACATTTATCTGATTTAAACTCCATCTGCCATTTCTCTGTCTATATCTGCAAATGATCTATATTGTCCAGTATTCTTTGCCAGTCTTCTACACTATTGACAACTCCACCAATCTTGGTATAATCGCAAACTTACTAACCCAACTTACTAACCCACCCATCTACATTTTTATCCTGATCATTTATATATATATATATATCACAAACTGCAGAGGACCCAGCATAGATCCCTGCAGAACACTGCTTGAATAAGTCCCTTCAACTACTACCCTCTGCCTTCTGTGCACAAACCAGTTCTGAATCCAAACAGCCAGTTCACTGTGGATCTCATGCATCTTAATCTTCTGTATTAATCTGCACCCCTTGCACTAAGAAGGTCGCAGTTTATATTAGGGAAGTTGAAATCCCCCCATGACAACAACCTTATTATTTTACAGATTTCATTCATCTGATTATGTATCTGTTCCTTAATGTCCCCGGGGGCTATTGGGCAGGAGGGAGTCCTATCAGTGTGAATGCACCCTTCCTATTCCTGAGTTCTACCTAAATGGACTCAGTGTTTGACCCCTCCAATATGTCTCTCTTGAGTGCAGCTGTGATATTGTACCTGATTTGTAGTGCAACACTCCCCACCCCTGTTTTACCTCCTCCTCCTTTATGTTTTCTAAAACTTTGAAAACCTGGTATATTAAACACCTGTTTCTGGCCCTCTATCAACCAAGTTTCAGTAATGGCGACAACATTGTAGTTCTGTGTACTGATCCATCCTCTAAGTTCATCACCCTTACCCATAATGCTCCTAGCATTAAAATATACACATTTCGAACTATCCATCATACCTGTTATTTCAATTTTGCCTTTCAATACTTTCCCTGATATGGGGCTCTGTTTCCCAGCCTCCTTTAAAGCCAGTTTAAACTCTCCTGAGTTGCATCAGCAAACCTCATGGCCAGGATATTGATTCCACTCCAGTTCAGGTGCAACCCATCCCTCTTGTATAGGTCACTTTTTCCCCAGAAAAGGTTCCAATGATCCATTGGAAGAACTTAAAACCGTGTTCCCTGTACCAGTTCCTCAGCCACTCATTCATCCGTGCTATCATCCCTTTCCTACCTGACCTAGCTCTTGGTACAGGAAGTAATCCAGAGATTACTACCTTGGAGGTCCATCTCTTTGGCCTCTTTCCTAACTCTATATACTTACTGCATCAGATCTCTTCCCTTTTCCTGCCTATGCCTTTGATACCAATGTCCACGACGACATCTGGCCCCTTGAAAATATCCTGCAGCTGGTCTCATACGTCTTGGACCCAGGTACCCAGGAGGCAACACACCATCCTGGTGTCTCTTTTGCAGCCACAGAATTTCCTTTCTGTCCCCGTAACTATCGAGTCCCCTATTACTACTGCACAGCCTGATTTTACCCTTCACTGGTGAGCCTCAGAGCTGACCACTGTGCCACCAGCATGGCTGCTGCTGCCATGATCCAATGGGGTATATCCCCCCAACAGTATGCAAAGAGGTATACTTGTTGCTGAGAGGAATTGCCCCAAAGGAACCCTGCACTGACTTCTTACTCCCCTTACCTCTCCTGGTAGTTATCCATCTACTATCCAAAGCCTGTACTCTGGGTGTGACCACCTCTTCAAAAGTCTCAACTATAATATCTTATAAATGATATTATGTCTATAATATATATTCAGCCTCCCAAATGATCCTGAGTACATCCCTGAGAGAATGAAGAAATATGCTGACAGGGTGATTGAGTGGCCTATTCAGGAGCTACAAACTTATTCGTTCATCTTTGAAATATGGACAAAAGTAATCTAAAAATAACCTGAATTTCTACAAAGGAGTGGCAAGGCTGACTCATAAACCTGGATGATGACAAGGGAAGAGTAAAAAAGAATCTGACTGGATAATGAAATGTTTGCAGCCTCGAGAGAAAAGGCTGAGTAATAGCCTCACTAACATTGCCTGTTCTCTGCCTTCCCCTGAATATTTTGCCTGCTGAGTTCAATTGGGTCAACAATTTGTCGGTCTCCTTTCGAAAACATTTAACTCTGAATAGTATTATTGTTACTGCGACCCTGAATTCTTTTGAGCTGTGAAGAGACCATACAGCTGCCATAATCTGTCCTACAATTCTGTTAAAATATTAGTCCGAACGAGCACCACTGAGGAATTATGTTATGGAGTTTTTCATCTGATATATTATTTTCCCACGGGGTTCCACTTTCACTTTTAGATTGAGTTTGGGTCAAATTGTTAATGCTTTTCTGACAATTGTTCTTTATTAAGGCAGAGATTCTGTAGATTTGAAGTTACTCTATCCTTTCCCATTGAGAGTCATAGGTTTTGTTGGGCCTCATTTTTGAACATTTACGAATATTGCCCTTAATCTATTGACACTATTTAACATGTTCATCAGTGGAGTCATAATACTTTCTGTGAGAATAATGGCATGTAGATATGCCAAAAATACAGCAATGATGTCAATTTATTCCTGCCTTAAATGTTCTTTTGGTGTAATGCAAAATCTACTCTCTGTTTATTAGATGTGTCTCATCACCCCTCTCCACCCCAATATTGAGACCCACATCCTTCCCATCAATTTTCTTCCCTGTAGCCATCAATCCTAATCCCACAGATTGCATTTTTCCCTGAAATCCCCCCATCCCAAGCAGCTTCTGCTCATGATACTGACTATACTTTTCAATCTCCGTTCCCACACCACCAGTCTTCTTCCACAGTTTACCAGTTCCTCATCTGTTTGCCAACCATCCCCTGCTTGCTATGGCTTGCTATCCAATTGCTGGATTTTCTTGAGCAGTCATGGGCCCCCTTATTGAAGATAGGATGTGCAGACATTGGAGAGGGTTCAAAGGAGGTTCACAAACATGATTCTGGGATTGAAAAGCATATCATATGAGAAGTGTTTGATGGCTCTGTACTCACTGGAATTCAGAAGAATGAAGGGAGATCTTATTGAAACCTATCAAATATTGAAAGATCTTAATAGAGTGGATGTGGAGAGGATGTTTCCTGTGGTGGGTGAGTCTAAGCCAGAAGCCACAGCCTCAGAATAGAGGGACGGACGTCCTTTTAGAACAGAGATGGAGGAGGAATTTCTTTACCCAGAGAATGGTGAATCTATGGAACTTGCTGCCACAGGGGGCTGTGGAGGCTAAGTTATTGAGTATTTTTAAGGTAGATGTTGATCGATTCTAAAGGGATATAAGGAGAAGGCAGGAGATTGGGGCAGAGAGGGAAATAGATCAGCCATGATGAAATTGTGGAGCAGGCTTGATCATCTAATGTACTAATTCTGATCCTATATCTTATTTTACATCTCTAAGGCACCGAAAACTCCCTGAGGTTCATGATTGCTGGTCCTCACATACCTCTTGTTTGCTTTGAAGGCTTGTGGATATTTATATAATGACATAAGAAAATAAGAAACAGGAGCAGGAGTAGGCCATCCGGCCTGCCCTGCGATTCAATTACGTCATGGTTGATCTCACCATGGACTCAGCTCCACCTTCCTGCCTTTTCCCCATAACTCTTACTTCCCCTATTATGCAAAAATCTGTCCAACATTGTCATAAATATATTTACTGATGTAGCCTCCACTGCTTCATTGGGCAGAGAATTTCACAGATACACCACTCTCTGGGAAAAGCATTTCCTCCTCATCTCAGTCCTAAATCTACTCTTCCCAAAACTTGAGGCTATGTCCCCTAGTTCTAGTCTCACCTACCAGTGGAACCAACTTTCCTGCCTCTATCTTATCTATCCCTTTCATAATTTTAGATGTTTCTATAAAATGGCCTCTTATTCTTCTGAATTCCAGTGCGTACAGTCCCAGGTGACTCAATTTCTCCTCATAGTCTAACCCCCTCATCTCTGGAATCAACCTGGTGAACCTCCTTTGCACCGCCTCCAAAGCCAGTATATCCTTCCTCAAGTAAGACCAGAACTGCACGCAGTACTCCAGGTGAAGCCTCACCAGTACCCTGTACGGTTGTAGCATAACCTCCCTGCTCTTAATTTCAATCCCTCTAGCAATGAAGGCCAAAATTCCATTTACCCTCTTGATAGCTTGCTGCACCTGAAAACCAACCTTTTGTGATTCATGTCCAAGCACTCCCAAGTTCCTCTGCACAGCAGTACGCTGCAATTTGTTCCATTTAAATAATAATCTGATCTTCCATTTTTCCTTCCAAGGTGGATGACCCTTGCATTTACCAACGTTGTATTCCATCTGCCAGACCCTTGCCCAATCACTTAAACTATCTATATCTCTCTGCAGACCCTCCATATCTTCTGCACAATTTGCTTTTCCACTCATTTTAGTGTTATCAGCAAACTTAGATACAATACACTCAGCCCCTTCTTCCAGATCGTTAATGTATATTGTGAACAGTTGCGAGCCCAGCACTGACCCCTGCAGCACCCCACTCGCCACTGATTGCCAACCAGAACAACACATATGTATCCCAACGTTCTGCTCTCTATTAGTTCACCAATCCTCTATCCATGCTAATACATCACCCCCAACTTTATGCATTCTTAAATTATGGGTAAGTCTTTTATGCGGCACCTTATCGAACGCCTTCTGGAAATCCAAGTAAATAACGTCCATCTGTTCCACTCTATCTACTGCGCTTGTTATATCGTCAAAGAACTCCAGTAAATTTGTCAAACAGGACCTGCCTTTGTTGAACCCATGCTATATCTGCCTGGTGGATCTGTTCCTTTCTATATGCTTTGCTATCTCTTCTTTAATGATAATTCAATCATTTTCCCAACTACAGATGCTGAACTAACTGGTCTATAGTTACCTGCCTTTTGCCTACATCCTTTTTTGAATAGTGATGTGACATTCGCTGCCTTCCAGTCTGCTGGGACCTGCCCAGAGTCCAGAGAATTTTGGTAAATTATCACCAAAGCCTCTACTAAAACTTCTGCCATTTCTTTCAGTAGCCTGTGATGCATTCTATCAGGACCAGGTGACAAATCTATCTTCAGGCCCACAAATTTGCTCAGCACTACCTCTATAGTGATGGCTATTGCATCAAAGTCCTCACCTCCCACTGCATCCATCACATCTTGTTTTGGCATGTTAGAGGTGTCCTCCACTGTGAAGACTGACGCAAAATAGTCATTCAAAGCCTCAGCCATTTCCTCATTACCCAATATCAATTCCCCCTTCTCGCCCTCCAACGGACCTACGTTCACTTTAGCCACCTTTTTCCGCCTTATATAATTATAAAAGCTTCTACTATCCATTTTTATATTTTGTGCCAGTTTATTTTCATAATCTATCTTCCCTTTCCTTATTGCTCACTTAGCGGTTCTTTGTTGCTTTTTAAAGTTTTCCCAATCTTCCAGTTTCTTACTACACTTGGCGATTTGTAAGCACAAGCTTTTATTTTGATGCTTTCTTTTATTTCCTTAGTTATCAAAGGCTGGCTCTCCCCACACTTACTGCCCTAGCTTTTAACTGGAATAGACTTTTGTTGAGCACTGTGAAAAAGCTCTTTGGAAGTCTTCCACTGTTCCTCAACTATCCCACTATATAGCCTGTATTCCCAGTCTACACTAGTCGAATCCTCCCCCATCCCATTGTAGTCTCCATTGTTTAAGCGTAATACATTGGTTTTAGATAGAACTATTGCACCCTCCATTTGTCTGAAAAACTCAGTCATACTGTAATCACTCTTTCCAAGAGGACCCCTAGCTGCAAGATCATTAATTTTACCTGTTTCATTGCACAGGACCAGGTCTAGATAGCACAATCCCTTGTAGGTTCAGTAACATGCTGTTCGAGAAAGCCATCGTGGATGCATTCTGTGAAACCCTCCTCAAGACCTCCATGACCAACTTGATTCACCCAATCTATGTGCAAGTTAAAGCCTCCCACGATAACTGCTGTTCCATTCCTACGTGCCTCAGCTACTTCTCTGTTTATTACCTGTGCAATCAACATTGTAATGTTATTATTCGGTGGCCGATAGACAACTCTCACCAGTGATTTTTTTCCCTTTATTATTCCTAATCTATACACAGATGGATTCAGCATTCTGTTCCTTGGAGTTCTCATTTCTTAATGCATGCATGCATTTCTAAATGACAATAAACGAGGACTGAGTATCCTCATAATCTAATCTAGATCTTATATCATCTCTCACTATTGCCCTGATCTCATCTTTAATTAAGAGCGTTACCTTGCCTCCCTCACCTTCCTGCCTATCCTTCCGTATTACCTGATATCCTTGGATATTTAGTTCCCAGTCCTCTTCACCCTGCAACCATGTTTCTGTAATGGCCACTAAATCAGACTCCTTTGTACTGATTTCTTCCACCACTGACCTCATTTCGAATACTATGGGCATTCAGATAAGTGGCCTTATACTCATTGTGCTACTTTCATTTACCTTCATCTTTCTGGAATACTGCAATCATTTGAGGTCCTTATTCACAAAAAGGATCACTATAGGTGAATTCTTTGTTCAAACTCTCATTCCATCCATCTCACTTCATGTGTCAAAAGAGGAAAAAAAATAGGACAGAGTATTTTGAAATAACAACTTAATGGGATGTGTATTAACTCCTTTTGGATTACAGTACCCTCCGTCGGAGTCCTTTATTGAGATCCTGGAGTCAGAAATAACTGCTTCAAATGTGTTAACTGTCGAGTGTTGCTATCAGCTTTATGTGTCTTGGATTAATCCCATTTCTTTATTGCTTATAAACATTTACAGCAACCTATGACATGCTTCCACTCCTAAACTCTGTTTTATGAATGGCATCATAAGACCGTAAATCATTGGAACAGAATTAGGCTATTTGGCCCATCGAATCTGCTCTGCAACCTGATCATGGCTGATCCATTTCTCTCTCATCACCATTCTCCTGCCTTCTCCCCATAACCTTTCCCAAACTGACTTATCAAAAATCTATCAGCCTCCTTTTTAAATACACTTAATGACTTGGTGTCCACAGCCCTTTGTGGAAATGAATTGCATCGATTCTGACTAAAGGAATTCCCCCTCCCCCTCCCACTTTCAAATCTCTTACTATCCCTTCTTTCAGTTAGTCCTGACGAAGGGTCTCGGCCTGAAACGTCAACTGTACTTCTTCCTATAGATGCTGCCTGGCCTTCTTCATTCAGCAGCATTTTTTGTGTGTGTTGCTTGAAATTCCAGCATTTGCAGATTTCCTCGTGTTTGCATTTTTAAATTCCTCCTCTTCTCTGTTTTAATTGGACCTCCCTCTATTCTGAGGTTCTGTATCCTTCTGGTATGTCAACTAACAATGACCCATCCTTTGGAAGTGTAACTTTACTGTAATAATTTCTGACCTCACACTACATCTTATTTAAAATGGTAAAAACATAGAAAACATAGAAACATAGAAAACCCGCAGCACAGTACAGGCCCTCCAGCCCACAATGCTGTGCTGAACATGTACTTACCTTAGAAATTATCTAGGGTTACCCATAGCCCTCTATTTTTCTGAGCTCCATATACCCATCCAGGAGTCTCTTGAAAGACCCTATTGTATCCGTTTACACCACTGTCGCTGGCAGCTCATTCCACGGACTCATCACTCCCTGCATTAAAAACTTACCCTGACATCTCCTCTGTGCCTACTTCCAAGCACCTTAAAACTGTGCCCTTTCATGTTAGCCATTTCAGCCCTGGGAGAAAGCCTCTGACTATCGACACGATCAATGCCTGTCACCATCCTACACACCTCCATCAGGTCACCTCTCATCCTCCATCGCTCCAAGGAGAAAAGGCCAAGCTTGCTCAACCTATTCCCATAAGGCATACTCCTCAATCCAGGCAACATCCTTGTAAATCTCCTCTGCACCCTTTCCATAGTTTCCAACATTCTCCAACATCACAACTTTTAAACAAAGTAAATCTCGGTCAATTAGCAAAGACCTTGCAAAAATCATCAGTTCTTCCACAAAATCAAATTCAGATCCTTCCATTGAGAAATAAAAGTATAAACCGACCATATTAAAGCATTCTGAAGCATTCCGTTCCCGTGCTGGTTCTTCCATTTGGGTGGCTCGCCATTTTGTTCGTTTCCATGAAATCATATCCTCCAAAGGTGATACAGAATACTCACGTTTCAAAACTGACCAAATCACTTGGTATGATTTCACAGAAACATGTGGAAGATATTTTTAATAAAATTAAAAATAATCAACTTAGAAATTTGAGCGTTAGTAGCCATTACAGATTAATTAGCTGGTTCTATTCGTTTCCTGATATTTTTATCTCTGTGAAAACTGTAGATTAATTTGTGGAATTAATTTCTTCTGGAATATTTTCTATTTTTTCCATTTCTTAACTTTGTCTCAACCATTCGTAAATTCTACTTTTGATCTTTGTTTCTGAAAAATGTTTCTTTTATATGTGGAATGCTGAAATCCACAGACTGCATGAAATCCTTTGGATGTTCACAGCATTGAATAATGAATCTGAAAGCAAATCATGGAATCTGTTTCTGTAATACATTTTACAATGAATTTTAAATTATACTATAATAACTTTCCATTCAGTCGAGGAGAAATTATATTTTGTGCTCCCATCTTCATTTTAACAACTTTTGTATTTTCCTTCAATATTTTACAAAGTCATTGTATCAGCCAGACAATGATAAGACCAGACTTCTTGGTCTGTATTTCCTTGCAAAGAGGTTCACTTCAGTCTTCACAAATGCGGTCTTGTCTGCAATTTTTTTTTTATATATGCATTTATTACATAGTGTTTAATCTCAGTTGTATTGTCTTGGGAATCTACCCACATATGACAGAGGAAGAATAGCTTAAACAAAGATGAATCTTACCTATCACTGCACTTGCTATTCCTAACCAGAACGGCCTTATCTCATCAACAGTCCCTAGTGTCTTTCCAAATAGACAACATTTTAAAATAAATTGTGCTGTTTTGAATTTGTGATCAGTTTGGCTAGTGGTTGGTACTGGTGAAATGGAGGTGTGGTGTTGGTAAGTAAATCATATATAAACTGGGAGCAGAGGATGCATATTATAGATATGTTTTCACACAGCCATGTGTGAAATTTACTCGAAACTGCCAATGTATATACTCCTTCTGAAAGAATCAGCAGGAGAATAAAATTCTCTTCTGAGAAAACATAGTTATAATTTATTGTCATTGTCATACTACATGCAAACATGCCTTTTGGCCTAACATGTCCAACTACTGTCGTTTTCTATACTAATCCTATTTACCAATATTTGGTCCATAGCTTAATATTCATTGATGATTTAAGTGCTTGGTTTGATTTGTCTTAAATGTGGTAAGGCAACTTCCCTCCTCCACTTCCTCAGGCAATGCTCTCCAGATTCCAACTGCTCCTTCTGTGAAAATATTTGCTCTCAGATCTCCTGGGAGCCTCCTACTGCTCAACATACAACTTATTCCCTCTTAGTTGAGAAACTCCCATCATTGAGATACTTACGATCTCCCCTTCTAATTGTGTATACCTCAGGTCAATCTGTCCAATCTTTCCTTCTGCTAAGACGTTCCAATCCAAGCAACATCCTGGTGAATCTCCTCTGCACCCCCTTCATCAAAAATTGTGACAAATATTAGCTTTGTTTGTCACACGTACATCAATATACAGTAAAATGCATCGGTTTCATTAAATCAAACCTGCAAGGTTTGTGGTGGCAGCCTGCAGGTGCTTCTGGCACCAACATCAGACATCCCACCTCCTCCAGAAGTTCCGGGAGTCTCCGGCATATTGATAGCGGCTCCCTGATGCCCGGAAATTATATACAATATCCCGCAAATCGATTTTTTTCGAGAGGGAAAGGGAGAACGAGAGTGAGAGCATCCTGATTGGTCTCTCTTCGTGCTAAGTAGACCTATCAGTTTTCTCTGTGGGCCAGCTTTACAGTCGACCTCAAAAATAATGACAGTGTTGCTCGCTGCACTGTTTGCAACAGTGACTTTTCTATTGCCCATGGTGGGTTAAAATGTAAAAGACATGTTGAGGTGAGTTTAACAAGTGTCAGTTGTTCAATAGCGTAGCTAATGTTATTTAAACTAGCTGGCTACCTGCTAAGGAGCTACTCTATTGATGTCCTACGTGATGAGGCCAAACTCCCTGTAGACTTACTTAAAGTTGTAATAGAATAAACATGATAATAAAGTTGTAATAGAATAAACATAATATATAATATATAGAGAGTCCACTGCCAAGAAGGCCCACCAACGCTTTTACTTCCTGAGAAAACTCAAGAAATTTGGCCTGTTCCCTAAAACCCTCACTAATTTTTATAGATGCACCGTAGAAAGCATTCTTCTAGGGTGCATCACAACCTGGTATGGAAGTTGGCCTGTCCAAAACCGGAAGAAGCTGCAGAAGATCGTGAACACGGCGCAGCACATCACACAAACCAATCTTCTGTCCTTGGACTCGCTTTACACTGCACGCTGTCGGAGCAGTGCTGCAACGATAATTAAGGACACGACCCACCCAGCCAACACACTTTTCGTCCCTCTTCCCTCCGGGAGAAGGCTCAGGAGCTTGAAGACTCATACGGCCAGATTTGGGAACAGCTTCTTTCCAACTGTGATAAAACTGCTGAACGGATCCTGACCCGGATCTGGGCCGTACCCTCCAAATATTCGGACCTGCCTCTCGGTTTTTTTGCACTACCTTACTTTCCATTTTTCTATTTTCTATTTATGATTTATAATTTAAATTTTTAATATTTATTATCGATTCGTAATCTAGGGAAGCACAGAATCAAAAATCGCTGTGATGATTGTACGTTCTAGTATCAATTGTTTGGTGACAATAAAGTATAATATAAGTAGATATTTTAATGTCACATTTTCTGCATATACCCAACTTGGTTTACAGATTAGACAAAATCACTAAACAAAGTATTACATACACCCTTGGAAGTCGACTGGGAGGGGAGGGATATGGGGTTGCGGGGGGCGGGGGTGCTACCTCCCTGAAATGAGTTTTTGCAGGGTGGGATGTTTGCAACATAGCCTGCCCACAACTCACTAACCCTAACCATATGCCTTTAGGATGTGGAAGGAAACTGGAGAACCTGGAGAAATCCTAATTAGTCATAGGGAGAATGTACAAACTCCTTATAGACAGCAGTAGGAATCAAACCCCGAATGGTGATTGTGCTAATTTCCCTGCTGCACCCTTCCTATCTTGAGTAATAGAGGTTATAATTAGCAAAACATCTTTGGTTGTATTTTGATACTTGAATATTGTTAAGATAGAGAGTCTCACTCTCTGATTCAATAGCCTTGGCTATTCGGCCTTAAACTTTCATTGTTATTCATACTTGCTTTATGTGCTTGAGAACTGTGCTGAGAGTATAGAATAAGATGTATGAGTGTTGGGAAGGAGTGCAGTTATATGAATTGCATATCACATACAATGCAGAGTGAACCTAACAGATTTACAGTACCTGCGCTCCAAATATGTCTCTTTGGTAAATCACTCTACATTTTCAGGAAAGCATACACCATGTTGGTTTGGTAAGAAGTATAGTGAATGGGCATAATGCATTCTAATTGTATATGAGTGATAGTAATTGGGAATAATCCATAGCACGGTAGCTGTGTGGTAAAGTTATGAGACTGGTATACAAAGAACGGAGTAATGTTGTTATACTATTTAAAATTATTATCGGAGCTACTGATTTATAGTATATGTAGCAAAGGCAATGAAATTCTGGCTTTCAATTCCCAAAGTACCAATAGAAATCATAATTCTGCTTATTCAGTCTTGATGTGCCAATTATTCCGGATGTAAGCACACAAAGTCACAGCACATGGTGCTCCAATTTTATACAAAATATTGGTGTTGTATGGACAATATTTCTCTCCGCTCTTAAAACTTGTGCATCTCAGAAGAAGATAGGATGGCTCCTTTCAGATTTAACTGAACACACATTACTCAGTCAGTTATCTGGTGTCCTGCTTGGTCTCAGGAGGATGTAACAGTGTAAGTCTTACACAAAAGTTCATAAGAAGTTTTGAATTGGATTGGACTGGTCCATAAGACTGGATGTAGTACAAGAATAAACCATTCCCAGATAAAGCCTTTGCTAACGTTTGCTGCTACCAAACAAATTCCTTTTATTTCTTTCCATTTGGAATAAAATTTGAATTAATTGCTTTGGTATATATCAACTATCATTATACTTCACCACCAACTGGCTTAATATTCAATTCTTTTTCCCTAATTAAAATAGCCACTGCCTCTTACTACCACAGTACAGATCTCACTACTGCTCCCTTAAATGTAAGTGGAGCAGATGTGAATGAATACAGTGACAATTGGCTTTGCTATTCATTATTTGTTTTGGCAGGACTACATAGACTCTACTGGGACTGCCAAGACTGATCTCAAATCCAGTATTACTCAGAAGCCTTAAAAAAGACTCTCAGTTTTTATTCCCTCTTGCATCTCTCCTCTCTATTGTCTCCTCCATCATTATCTTCTTATTTCCAAAGAGATTCTTAGACTTCATCGAAACCATCAATCAGCTGTATCAGCTATTTCCTAAGTCTGCAGTGATGTATTTATGATGCTATAACTCCAGACGTATCTCTTCACTCATTCCTATCTAAGCATCTGTATGAATGACTTTTAATTTAAATGTTGTAATTATATCTGCTTCTACCAGTTCTCTGGCATCTTGCTCTATATAACTGTTACTTTCCAAATGAAAGGCTTGCACCTCAGTTCTCCTTTAAATTTATAGCCTCTCAATTTAAATCTATGGCCCTTAGTTTTGGATGCCAAGCCTTGAAAGAAGACTCTGACTATCCACCCTATCTATGCCCCAGATTTGATTCAGTTTGTCACCACACATAAGATCTTACTGTATGGTCCAATCTTTTGAACCAACCTACCGTATGAGACTTAGAAAAAAGCCTTGCTAAAGTCCGTGTAAGCCATGCCTACCAACCTGTCTATATCAATTCTCTTTGTTACCTCCTCAATCACCTCAATCTCATTTCTGAGACAAAATTTTTCCCACGTAAAATCATGTTGACTCCTCCTAATCAGTCCTGTCTTTTAATGTGAATGTAAGTCATGTCCCTTTGGATGTTTCCCAACAACTTCCATGCCATTCATTAATCTGTAGTTTTCTAGCTTATCCCTACTGCGCTTTTTGAATAAAGGAACAACAATAAAGGAATAAAGGAACAATCTTCCTCGTACTTCACGCGAGGCTAACCAAGATGCAAAAATCTCCATTAGAGCATCAGCTATCTCATCCTTGGCTTCTGATAGCATCCTAGGATAGATTCCATCAAGCCCTGGGTTTTTTTTCCCAATTTAATATGTGTCAAAATTTCTAACGCTTCCTTCTCCTTCCTGACAAAAACAAGTTCTAGGATATTGTGTATCCTTCCCCTCGCGATTCATCCTCCACATCCTTCTCCCTGGTGAATACTAATCAGAAGTATATTCATTTAAGATTCTACTCATACCCTGGCTCCACATTTAGACTCCCTTTTGGTCTCTGAAGTGACCCACTCTTTCCCTCGGCACCCTCTTCTAACAAAATTATAAAAAGCTTTGAGATCCTCCTTAATCCTGCTTGTCTTTTCAAGACCTCTTTTTTGCCCCCAGATTTATTTCTTAACTTCTCTCCTCCATCCCTTATAAACCTCCAAGGACTCACTTAAAGCCAAGTGCTTCTGCTTGATGTATACTTGCTTCCTAATACTGATCGTCCTTCAATTTCCCTCTAGCAGTTGCTTCCAACCTACTTTTGCCAGGTTTTGCCTTATACTGTTGAAATCAGCCTCCTCCAATTTAAAACCATAACTCTAGGATACAGCTTAATTTTCCACATGATTATGTTGACAAACTTGTTGAATTATGGTTGCTTGTTTCCAGAGTGTTCTTACACAGACATTTCCACCACGTGTCTTCCTTATTCTCTAAGATCAAGTATAGCCGCCTCCCTAGTAGTTTGCTCTTCATACTGCTTTAAAAATCTCCTCAAGAATGCATTTTATGAATTCTACCCCATTAAAACCCATTACACTAAGGCAATCCCTGTCAATATTGGGAAAGTTAAAATCCCCACTACCACAGCCGTACTGTTTTTACAACCTGTGAATGGTTCTCCTCAAGTACTGACTCCTTTCCTAGAACCTGACATCTTTTTCTCCAAAAAATTTACCTTGACCCCATCTACAGCCTGCCAGTCCCATAGAATTTCAAAAGTAGTTCTCAATTTTGCTCCCTTCTTTTCATAAACTACAGAAATCGGGATTGTTCTTGTCTTATTAATTAGATTAATAATTACAACCAAAGTAACATTGCAGAGATAACCCATCCTTCTTTTTACCCTCTCTTTGACTCGCTTGTAATCACTGGCACAGCTGATAGCAATATGCTTCTCCAACACTTTTCCACCGTCATCCAGCAAAGTGGAACTTCACTCATCCAAGTCCAAGGCTCCTAGTTTGGGATACAATTGCCATTTCAGCCAAAGTTCAGAGGCACATTCTCCAAAACAGCAGATGGAATATTTAACTGCAAGTTACAGCTTCTGATAGTTACTTATTAATGTTTATCATTATTGTTAATGTAAATATTTTAATATACATTATTCTTAATCATGGATAATTAATTTCTAAAACTGTATTTTATCAACAACACCTACAAGGCTTTTTCTAATGGTTATAACCCGTGGAATTGATAGTCATAAACCGAGATAGATTGGGAATTAATTATCGGAGAACATGCAAGAAGTGGGAAGAAGCAGATGACTCTCAGTTGACAGGCTGTGACTATAGGTTACTGCAGTCATCAGTCCTCATACTCCCATTTTTCACAATCTATATCAATGACTTGGTACCAAATTTCAAACTTCCAAGTTTACTGGTGATACTAAATTAGCTCAAATTATGAAGAAAGGGGAGGGATGTAATTGGGTATGGACTAGTTAATCACTTGGATAATAGCATGGAAAAAATAGCACAGAATTATGAGATATTTGTTGCAATTTTGTAGATCCTTCATGAGATCACTATGTCCAGTTCTGGTCTCCTTACCTAAGAAGTGTGTATTTGCCATGGGCAGTGCAATAAAAGATTCACTGGTCTGGTTTTCAGGATGGCTAGTTTGCTGTATGAAGAGATATTGAATTTTGATATACGGGGATGGTATTCTTAGCGATTCAGAACAATGAGAGGAGATCATGTTGAAATAGAAAATTCTTAAAAAGCTAGATACAGGGAAGGTGTTTCTTCTGGCTGAGGCATCCAGAATCAGGAAACAGTTTCAGTCAATGGCTGGATCACTTAGGTTTAAGACAAGTAGAAATTTCTTCAAGTAGACCTGATGAATTTGTTAATTCACCAGTGCATGGACTCTGACAACACATTCATTATGCATGTAGTCCAACATTCACCAATTTTACTTCATGAACTGTCTTGATAACCTCCTCACAAATCTATAGGATTGGTAAGAGATGATCTACCATGCATAAAGCCATGTTGAATATCTATAATCAAGCCCTGTTTGTCCCAATACTAATATATGCAGTCCCTTAGAATACCTTCCAATAATTCACCCACAGCTAGCGTCAAACTCAACAGCCAATAATTTTCCAGATTATTCTTAGAGCCTTTCATTGAACAATAGAACACATTAGCTATCCTTCCATCCTCCAGCAATCCTCTGAGACACTTTCCACCTGGCTCAGACCTTTAATAAGGTCAGGTATAGATAAAACTTTACCTTTTATTCAAAAGTAATGTTGCCACCCCAACAAGGATATTTTCATGTAGAAATTCAGGTACAGTTCCCAAGTGCAATCTCGGCAGCCTGATCTAGAATCAGGAAAGTAGCCAGAAGAGACCAAGTTAAGCAGCCTTATTAATTTTTCCAAGCAATTCCCCATGCAGGGAGGAGGAAAAATATTTTGCTCACATCTGCAATGTCTCTTAGGTCTCCTCAACCTGATCTTGACCCATTTTTCTAACACTGAATTTTCCTTTCAAAGCCTGGGACTCAGGAAATGTTGGGTTTTATCCATCTCAACTGCTTCACATTTGCTGCTTTGGAAGAAGGAATAGCTGAACTATGTACTGATGAGATCTAGGAGCTAATCTCACAAGGTTAACCATTTATGGATTCCCAAATGCACTGTGGAATGCCCATTCCAAATTCAAGGTGGCACTTGCAGAACTTTTAAAGTGCACCTTTGGAATACCTTCATTGCTCAATATTTTATTAAAATGTTGGAAAAGTTTAACTTCTCTGAAGGCAATTGTGTTCATAATACAAAATACATAAAACCATTAAAATACTCAGCAACATTTCTATAAACTGCAGAAGAAAGGAAACAAAATAAGGTATCAATATGCAAGCACAATAGATGCCATCTGTTGCAAATTATCTTTAAGCTTAGATTGTACTGTAAAATTCATTTAAATGGTTTTGGAGATGCAACTATATTGTTCAAATTGATCCTGACATTCTCAAATCGAAATGTAATTTATTGTTGCTTGGGGAACTCCTTCTCCTAGATTCAGGATGAGGAGCTTTGTGACATTGATTCCCTCTTTCATCCTTTTAGAGGCACAAATAAGTATTTCAAGTTTGGGTGATGGTTTATGATGGCAGTAATCCATATTCTATTCCTTAACTTCAGTGCAATCAATAAGATTTTCCACCTTTGGATAAGACTGTGAATAAAGTATATGCAGAGAAGACAGAGTGAAAACTTTTGTGAAACTAGGTCAGAGCAAACAGTTTTCTATTTTTGTGTTAAATGGAACATAAAGGGAAGTCAGTTATTTACGGTTACATGTTGCGTCTCTTCCTGTTGCCACTCCTTTGTAAATCCAAAGTGAGTGGGAGCCCCAAAAGTTAATCTGAAATCTTTAGTACAACAAATGAGGATGCAAGTACAAAATAAATACAGATTTCTTGAGTCTGACATTACATTTGCCTGTTCATCAGTAAATTAACTTGGGTGGGGTTAAGGAAGAAATCTGCATCACTGCTCCATTATGGAAGAGGAAGAGAGAAAAAAGATGGGATGAGAGGGGAGGAATAGTGAAGAGGGAGAGAAAGGGGACAAGGTAGAAGAGAAGTGGGTAAGGAGAGTGGTGAATGTGGAGGAGGACAAAGGAAGAGGAAGACGAAGGGAAGGAAGGATAAAGGGAGGGAAAGGGAACAGAAGAGAGAGGGAGGGGGAAGGGAGAAAATGTTTGAAGGGACAATGGAGAGGGATGTAAGGGCTGAAGGTTAGAGGTAATATCTAAAGGAAGGGGGCACAGGGAGAAAGGCAGAATGACTGAGATAGAAGAGGTGGAAAACATGGAGGGACAGAGTGAGGAAATTGGAATAGGAGAGAATAACAGTGGAGAGAATGAAGCAAGAGGGAATGAAGCAAATGGGGAAGGAGAACAAAAAGGGGAAGACATAGAAGAGAAGAGCTATGGGAAGGAAGAAAGGAAGGAGAGAGAGAATGGGAACAGAAGCAAGGAAAGAGATAAAGGAACAGAAGTGGAAATTGGGAGAGAAGAAAGACAGAGGGGCTATATCATGTCTTCCCAATTCTTTTCATTTATCTTGATTCATTCTCCCCTACACCTCACTCTTTCAACCCATTCCCTCTACCCTCCATAGTTTGCCAGAGCTATTACCAGAGCTTTTCAGCTCTCCCTTTTCCTCCCATTTTACCCCTTTTCCCATTTCTTTCCTCTCAGTGTTTTCTTCCATTTGAGGCCTACTCTTCTCCCCCTACTTCCTTGAATTCCTTCTTAAAGGAAAAGCTTTTTCTTTTTGCACCGTTCAATTCCATTTACTATTCTGTTTTTTGTTGAAATGTGCAATTAAACTGTGATAAAGTTATTATTTGTTAAAAACTTTTAACAACTTTAATTTGAATGTTGCATTGTTAAATAAGTTAATGGTAAATACAGCAAATAATGAAACATTTCGCAGAATTCATTGAAGCAACCATTTAAAATTCTTCAGTTTCCACATTTGCATACTATTTCATTTCCTTATTATTTAAAAAAATGTACTGTATGTTTTGAGTCTCAGCCAAATTTCTTAAGAGTTGGAAACATTCCTTAAGGGCTAAAAGCACCTGTTTACAATTTAGGATGAGACTGTGTTTAAAATATGAATTTCAGTCATTCGTGAAAAGAATGGTGTTATCTATATGAGTCTATAATTCAGTGGTTCACAAAGTGGGTGATATTGCCTCTCACCTGGAGGTGCTGGGAGCTGCTAAAGGGGTGATGGAGATCAAAGGGTCAGTTGGGGGATGCTCAGTAGTGGGGGGGGCAGGAGGTGGAGCTGAGGGATTACAGGCTTAATTTAATAAGTTACATATTATAAGCACTTGATCCTCAGTGCCTTATTTTTGATAACAATAATGACATAATCACCTCATCTCTTGCTAACCCACCATTTTCTTAGACTTTCACTTAAAGCATGTTGTGGGTGCTGAAAATAAATTGATTGCATTTGGCATATCATCAGAAGTGTGGACTGAAGAAATTGTGTTATTTCTGGGCTTGGCCTTTGCATTATTGTTGTTCACTACTTTAGTACAATGTACCAAGTATGATTTACGTACTCTAATCACACAGTAACGCGTTTCCTGTGAATTAGGATATGGTGTTAAATGAGGTAGAGTTCAGAGTTTGTCTTTTTGAATGGCCTTGACTGCATTTCTCTAGCCTACAGCCCAACTAAGGTATCACTGCCACACTTTATGTACCTTCAGATTTTGCCTGTGCTATGATGATGTCATAACTTTCTCCTTTATTGATCGCAGCACTTGAGGTTGGACTTAAACAATTGGCGATTGACTGTGGTCAGTAATCCATAACAAAAACTGAATTGAATTGACTTTATTTCTTACATCTTTCACATACATGAGGAGTAAACATTTTTACGTTACGTCTCTGTCTAAATGTGCTATGTGCAATCATAGTAATTTATAATAAACAGCACAGTCAATATAACATAGAAATACACTCAGATCAAAGTGAGTTAACCAGTCTGATGGCCTGGTGGAAGAAGCTGTCCCTGAGTCTGTTGGGCCAGGCTTTTATGCTGCGGTACCATTTCCTGGCAGCTGGAATAGATTGTGGTTGGGGTGACTCGGGTCTCCAATGATCCTTCGGGCCCTTTTTTCACAACTGTCTTTGTAAGTGTCCTGAATCATGGGAAGTTCACAACTACAGATGCACTGGGCTGTCCGCACCACTCTCTGCAGAATCCTGCGATTAAGGGAGGCACAGTTCCCAAACTAGGCAGTGATGCAGCCAGTCAGGATGCTCTCAATTGTGCCCCAGTGGAAAATTCTTAGGATCTGGGGGCCCATACCAAACTTCCTGAACCATCTGAGGTGAAAGCGGTGCTGTTGTGCCTTTTTCACCACACAGCTGGTGTGTACAGACCATGTGAGTTTCTCAGTGATGTGGATGCCGAGGAACGTAAAGCTGTTTACCCTCTCAACCCCAGATCCATTGATGTCAATAGGGGTTAGCCTGTCTCCGTTCCTCCTATAATCCACAACCAGCTCCTTTGTTTTTGTGACATTAAGGGAGAGGTTGTTTTCCTGACACCACTGTGTCAGAGAGATGACTTCTTCTCTGTTGGCCACCTCGTTATTGTTTGAGATTAGACCAATCAATATAGTGTCATTGGCAAATATAATTAGTAGATTAGAGCTGTGGGAGGTGACACAGTTATGGGTACACAGGGAGTAAAAGGAGGGGACATAGTACACAGTCCTGAGGGGCTCCTGTGTTGAGAGTTAGAGGGGTGGAGGTGAGGGAGCCCACTCTTACCACCTGCTGGCGATCTGACAGGAAGTCCAGGATCCAGCTGCACATGGCAGAGTAAAGGCCGAGGTCTCTGAGCTTCCTGTCGAGCCTGGACAGAATGATGGTGTTGAATGGGGAATCTTCTCCAGATGTGTATGGACGGTATGTAGAGCAGTGACTATTGCGTCGTCTGTTGATCAGTTGTGTCGGTAGGCAAATTGTAGGGGGTCCAGTGTGGGTGGCAGCAAGCTGCAGATGTAGTCCCTGACCAGCCTCTCAAAGCATTTGCTTATTATTGAGGTGAGTGCGACAGGACGCCGGTCATTCAGGCATATTACCTTGGTCTTTTTTGGTACAGGGACAATGGTGGATGATTTGAAGCAGGAGGGCACTCTACACTGGGAAAGGGAGAGATTAAAAATGTCTGTAAACACACCTGCCAGTTGTGCTGCGCACTGCCTGAATACTTGCCCAAGGATGCTGTCCAGTCCTGCAGCCTTGCGACTGTCCACACGTTGGAAACATCTGCGTACCTCAGCCTCAGAGACGACCAGTTTGCAGGTTGTAGCGGTGGCTTTCCTCGAAGGCTCGGAGTTAGCAACACCCATCCGACTGTAAAAGCGACTGAGCTCATCTGGGAGAGAGGCTGCGATGTTGCTGGCACCACTACGTTTGGCTGTGAAGTCTGCGATGGTATGCAACCCTCACCACAAGTTACATGTGCTATTCGTTGTGAATCTTGACTCAATCTTGTCCCTGTATTGTTGTTACGCTGCCTTGATAGCTTTGCACAGATCACAGCTGCTTTTCTTGAGCTCCTGCTGATTGCCAGCAATGTAAGCTCTATGTCGCGTGGTAAGTGCTACTTACACGGTACTATTGATCCAGGGTTTCTGGTTCGGGAAGACCCTGACCGACTTCAGGGGGCTGACATGGGAGAAGCAGAGCAAATGGGAAAAAAGTGTAGCCTGTATAGTGTGGCGTATCTGAAAAATGGATTTATACCATCAACAAGCAATGAACAGCACCCAATGTGTCTGTGGTGTGAAAAAATTTTTTCAAATGAGGCAATGAAACCATCCAGGCTCCTTGAACAATTGAAGAGAATACACTTTGATAAAGCAATCAAAAACATGACTTATTTTCAGTCACTTTATGAGAACTTTCAGAAATGGCAAGCACTTCAAAACGTGTTTGCTAGCTCTCCACAGCAAAATAGTGATGGTTTGCGTGCTTCATAAAACATTTCATTGCTCATTGGTAAATCTGAAAAGCCCCATACAATCGGAGAGGAACTGATTCTGCCGGCAGAAAGGGAGGTTCTTTGTATGGTTTAATATACTGTAATTCACCAGATTAAATAATTAAAGTGATTCCACTCAGTGTCAAGTTTATTCAAAGATGAACAGATGAAATATCTGAGAATGCGGAGGACACATTGTGCAACATACTTAGGACAACAGAATTTGCTCTGCAGTTGGATGAGTCGACTTTGCCAGGAACGAACCTTTGCTTTTTGATTATTTTTGTTCATGAAAGATGAAAGCATAGTTCGAGAGCTGTTATTTGCAAGTGGTCTAGAAAAAGATACAAGGCAAAGTCAATATTTCAGGTTGTTGAGCATTTGTTTAAAGAAAAGGACATTCTGCTCACCAGCATTATTGCTTTTGCAACAGATGGAGCACCATCAATGCCATGACGCCATAGTGAGGTTATTACTTTCTTGAAAACAGCTGTACCTAACATATTTACCATTCCCCGTGTAATTCACAGACAACATCTTGTTAGACAAGTACCTTGAAGTGATTATCAAATGTTTTAACAATCCCTTCATCTCCCAAATATGAATAGCAATAAGCCCAAGACAAAGCGTTTTCTGTCATTAATTTTTGCTTTCTTATCCTCCTGTAAATCTGCTAATTTAACCCATCTATAATTTCCTGATTAATTTGGTGAAGCGTACCTTGTATTGAAATCACATGTGTGAAACTTTTGAAAGGTGCTCTGAATATCCAAATAAATAAATTATTTCATTGTACTCTATTGTTGCAATGTTTCTTAAGACATCCTAAAAGAGATGTGATAGATTCCATGGAAATTTGGGTACTTCTTTGTACTTTGGATAGACCTAAATCAATATTTACAATTTCTCCAAGAGAAGAAAAAATATCTAAAGCAATACAAATAGAAC
Source organism: Mobula hypostoma (assembly GCF_963921235.1). Classification (NCBI taxonomy): domain Eukaryota; kingdom Metazoa; phylum Chordata; class Chondrichthyes; order Myliobatiformes; family Myliobatidae; genus Mobula; species Mobula hypostoma. Next base: position 190,350,453 of record NC_086098.1, read on the forward strand.
TGTCACTTCTATAACCTGCTAATTACTTTCTCTGGTTTTTGTATAATGTTTGTAGAGTAAGTGTTGGTTAGCTACATCCCAGTTTGGCCTGTGATTTCTGAGGGACAAATAATACTGAATATCCTTAAAATGATTTTTCGAAATATCAATTATCTCAATTAATGGGAAAAGGATTAAAATAATTAATGTAAATTCAAAGGTAGGCATCTTGAGTCTCTCAATATTATACTTGAAATCATGTAATCAACAGTTCTTTTCCCCACAGAAATGCTGATATGGAAATAAAAAAAGGTTCATGATGATTTGATGCGTGCAAAATTGTTGGAATCTAGTTTCTTTTCATACCTTATAAGTATATTAAATTGAAGACTGGGAGAGCCCAAGGGTGCTATATCCCTTCTCATCCAACAACTAGTTACACAAACAGCTGGGTAATTAAATCATGCATGAGGGCTGGTGAAAGTCTACTATTAATAAATGTTTGCAACCACAAGGGCATAAATTTACTTCATGCAGACATTGCAATATGGCATTTATTTGTAATTCAATGCCAAAAGTGAAATACAATGATTTATCTAGCCGTCCATAATATGATAACCTATCCGGGAATGGAATGAAATAGAGATAAGCATATGATAACTTAATTATTTTATCTTTTTGGTGGCAGAATGGCTTACAGAGACCCATTCAAAATTACTTATATTGCTGACAGGTTTGTAAACCTAATCCACCAGTGCAGCTAAAGTAACTAAAAAAATGCCTGAAAAATTAAGAACTGTGTTGGGCTTCAGATAAGCCAGTATTTAAATGTGATGGACATCAGCTTTTATTCTGAATAGAACAAATGATTTTGAGATAGAAAGCAATGAAGTGGGGATGATCAGTTCACAGTAAAATATATTGTGCAGATAATATAGGAATGAACTGACTGAAGGAGAACTAGCAATGAGAAAAATTATGAAAGACAAGTACCAGTGAGGGCAAAATGAATACAACTAACAACTGGTAGTTTATATGCTTTGGAAGGTAGAAAAATTGTAGCACAAACTAGGAAGGGAAGAGGTTAAACCTCCTTCAGTTTGTTATTAACGTCTTAGACCTTTAGAGTGTATGGAAATCAGCCATCTTTTTGTGAAATGTAAGAATGCATGAGTACATGAATCATTTATATTGTCAATTCAGCAGCATCAAATTAAATTGGCATCAGATAAAAAGCAAAATGGATTTCTGGTAGCAGAAATGAATTCATTGCGAAAATGCTGAGTGCATCAAAACAATGGAGAATTTAAGATTCACTGTTTAAGACAAAGGGAAATGTTCAGTAAAATAGGAGGACAGATACCCTGCTTGGTTTGGTTCATTTCTAAAGGGTAGTGATAGGTTTCTGTAGATGTTTGATATTTGGATCACATTTTTAGTTAAATACAAATAGGAAAATAAATAACAGTGATACTTGGATCATATTTTTAGTTAAATAGAAATAGGAAAATAAATAACAGTGCAAGAGAAATCTTTAAAAAGAATACGAGTAGCCCAAAGATTGTTGACGCTGCAAGGAGAATAGACGCTATTCATAGATATTCCTTTTCAACCTCAGCATGAAAAGTCAACTACTGTATTTATTTCTCTCCATAGATGCTGCCTGACCTGCTGAGTTCCCCCAGCACTTTGTCTGTGTTGCAATAGGAAAGTTTGCAGTTGTTTTGTGAAAACTTGTCAAATATAAAGTCTGTTAGGTATACTTGCACAGTAATGTGGAGGATTAGTTCATAAACAAAATGATTTGGAGCAAGAATAGGCCACAAGTTCACCAAGCCTGTGCTGCCACCTAGTTACATTATGGCTTATGTATAGTAATTGTAACCCTCAACCTCACATTTCTGTTTTGCCATGGTAGCTTTCAATTCCTTTAGTACTAAACACAGGAACTAGCCCTTCCCTCCTTGGACCCTGTCTGTACGTCTCACTGCCTCAGTAGAGCAGCCAGCATAATCAAAGGCACTACCCACCATGGGCATTCTCTCTTCTCCCTCCCATCGGGCAGGAGAAATAAAAGCTTGCTACAAGGCTCAAGGTCAGCTTCTATCCCACTGTTATCAAACTCTTAAACAGACCTCTTGTATAATAAGACAAACTCTTGACCTGAAAATCTACCTCATTATGATCCTGCATTTTGTCATTTACCTGCACTGCACTTATTTGATAGTTTTTATGCTTTATTCTGCTTTGTTGTTGCTTTACTTCATTCTACCTTAATGTAACAGCTTGATCTCCATATCGTACTGCCTTTCTTGCGTTCTGGCTTGCATATTGGATAGGCAGCTGGGATGCAACATCCACGGCCAACCTCGACCAATGAAGGGCCTCACCTCAATTTACTATGTAATGTTTTGGTCTGTCTGCAAGACAAACTTTTCGCTGTATCTTGATACATGTGACAATAATAAACCAATACCAGAACCAATCTATCCATTTCTGGTTTAAAATATCCAGCTTCTACTCTTCTTTAAATAAGATATTACCAAAGACTCAGAAAGAAAATGAAGTAGTATTTTCTTTGATTAAAAATGGACTATTAATACCAGCCATTTACAAGTCAGTACTAGAGCATCCCGATCCCTTTGCATTTAAGAGATCTGCAATCTCTCACTTTTTGATTGCCAAACAAATAAAAACAGATTTTGCCGCATAATGCTCCATCTGCCACATCCTTTTCCACATACTTCACATCCTCTTTATATCCTCTTCACATCTTATTTTCCAAACTAACTTTGAATGACAGTGAATTCACAATCATATATTTGGTGCCTTCATCCATGTTAGTAAAATAACTAGTAAGAACCTGAGGCCAAAGCACTGATATACTGTACATGGCAGACTAAACCAGAAAGAAAAAAAAATTTATACCTGCTCTCTCTTTGCTGTTAGCCAGCCACCCACCTATCCTTATGTGTTATAACCTACACCACAAGCTTTTATTTTCCAGAATATTCCTTGATGTAGCACCTTATCAAAGCTTTCTGGAAATGAGTATAGTGAGGATAGTTGCCTCCTTATTTTCGAAGCAGGGATTATGGAACAATGTCAAGTCAAGTCAACTTTATTGTCATTTAACTATATACATATATTTAATGTATATAGAAACAAGATGTTTCTCCAGGGTGAAAAGCACAGTAGTACACATAACACACATAACAAATGAAAACTTTTGAAGCTAAGGATGAAATCTGCAGATGTCCCTCCCATTATGGGAGCAATTCCTGATGAAGGCCTAGTGCTGGCTGTGTGTCCTGGTCAGCCTGAATAAGATCTGAGCACTAAACATATCTTCATGGCATGATTTCTGTCATGGCAGAAGGCATTATCAAGCAAAAAGATGTGATCTAGAGGCTGCTTGGCCAACTGATCTCCCATCTTTAATTGTTACCAGATTTCAAACCTGTACCTTTATGGAAGTGAATGCACTGGGCCCTTGTGCTTCTTTCCTGGGCTACTGCTGCAGATTTGAATGAGACTGTAATTTGCACCATTGATCCCGGCATCAAAGGTTTCCAGATAGAATGCAGGTCTCTGAGGGCTCATCTAACCACTCTGTTAAGACCAGGTGTTCTGAAAGGAAGCACTTTGGGTTAGTGTCAGGGTAGAGCAAATCTCAAAAGCAGTGTTGTCAATAAAAAGTAATTCAAGAGGTTTGGATTATTTAAACATTGACATTGATAGGATGCAGAAGTGGGCTCAGAAGTGGCAGATGGAGTTCAACCCGGAGAAGTGTGAGGTGGTACACTTTGGAAGGACAAACTCCAAGGCAGAGTACAAAGTAAATGGCAGGATACTTGGTAGTGTGGTGGAGCAGAGGGATCTGGGGGTACATGTCCACCGATCCCTGAAAGTTGCCTCACAGGTAGATAGGGTAGTTGAGAGAGCTTATGGGGTGCTAGCTTTCGTAAGTCGAGGGATAGAGTTTAAGAGTCGCGATGTAATGATGCAGCTCTATAAAACTCTGGTTAGGCCACACTTGGAGTATTGTGTCCAGTTCTGGTTGCCCCACTATAGGAAGGATGTGGAAGCATTGGAAAGGGTACAGAGGAGATTTACCAGGATGCTGCCTGGTTTAGAGAGTATGGATTATGATCAGAGATTAAGGGAGCTAGGGCTTTACTCTTTGGAGAGGAGGAGGATGAGAGGTGACATGATAGAGGTATACAAGATATTACGAGGAATAGATAGAGTGGATAGCCAGCGCCTCTTCCCCAGGGCACCACTGCTCAATACAAGAGGACATGGCTTTAAGGTAAGGGGTGGGAAGTTCAAGGGGGATATTAGAAGAAGGTTTTTCACTCAGAGAGTGGTTGGTGCGTTGAATGCACTGCCTGAGTCAGTGGTAGAGGCAGATACACTAGTGAAATTTAAGAGATTACTGGATAGGTATATGGAGGAACTTAAGGTGGGGGTTATACGGGAGGCAGGGTTTGAGGGTCGGCACAACATTGTGGGCCGAAGGGCCTGTACTGTGCTATACTGTTCTATGTTCTATGTTAAACAAAATATTACAGCAGCAAAATCCCTTCTCCAACATGGCCTGCTTAATAGGCAAAGATCAAATCACAGTTAAAAATTAAAGAGAAGCTATGTTATTAGTTAATTATTGGGTCTCAAGAAAGACCACACATTCAATTGTACTGCCTTATCCATGAAGTTCAGATCAATAGTCAGGAAATTGGCCATGCATTTGCATACTTGGAAATGCTACCTACAAAATCGGATCCTGTGGTATAAATTGATACAAGAGAATTACAACACTAGTTTACTCCCTCTGTTAATTTTTTTGTGCTTAAGAAAATTTAATTTGGTTAATAATTTAACTTAAGCGGATAGAATAAAACTAAAGGCATTTCTAATGAATTTCACATTCAAGTTAAATGGGTTCCAATTAACGGGGATAAGCAGTAATTGTATTCCATTGTTTATGGAAGTTAAATTGGAGACTAAACTCTTAAGTGTAAAATTCTTATTAATATTATTCGCATTACATCAGATCATTGTACATTAATCTGAAACTAATTAGCTAGGAAACAGATGAGTTAAGTACGATCATTGCAAATGTTCTGAATAGACTCAATCAATGTGTTGAAATGTACATTTAATTTTGTGCAGCTTCACAATTTATGCAGTGACATGGAGCACCATTTCATTTGAACAGCAAGGAAATCACTGGGAGTAATCAATGAACTTTGACAAGCTGATTACTCTCAGTTGCTACTAATCAGCGAGGAAGACACTGTAGTTTCCTTTTACCATACTATAAAGAATACAAGTGGAAATTCAATAAAAAAAAATAGAAGCTCTGTTTTGAGGTTATTTATAAAGCATGCTCATTTACTTATTCCATTAATGCCAATAAAATGAACACCTAAAAGCTCCAAAATTAAGCTTGGATAAAACAATGTTGATATCATCCTTTTAAGAGTAGCATGCTATGGTTTTGCTAACATCAAAATAATTCTTAGATAAATCCATTGACGTGGGTTTTAGTTATAATTCTAAAGATAAGTATACAGTATATGTTTAAACATGAAATTGACATTGTTCATTTGTTTGTGCCATATTGTATGACATGGGTGATCATGCTCTTTCCATGACCATGATTGATCTTGCAAATTTTTCTACAGAAGTGTTTTGCCATTTTCTTCTCTGGGCAGTGTCTGTACAAGACAGGTAACCCCAGACATTATCAATACTCTTCAGAGATTGTCTGCCTGGCATCAGGATCACATAACTAGGACTTGTGACATGCACCAGCTGCTCACATGACCATCCATCATCTGCTTCTATGGCTTCACGTGACCCTAATCGGGGGATGGAGTGGCTAAGCGGGTGCAACGCCTTGCACAAGCATGAACCGCAGACTCGCGGAGGGAAGGGGCGCTTTACAATTCTTTGGCAGAGACATATCTCCACCCCACCACATTGACAATCACTTTAAGTATTGCACTGTAAGCGGTTTGCACAAGCTGTTGAAAATAACACAATTTAATTTGCATTCTAAAAGATTTTTGGAAGAAATTGAACCAGAAATACCCACAGTCCTGATTGTTTAGAGGTAAGAAAGTGCTTTGTAGTTCATTAAAACCATGTAAAACAGGGTCATTTGTTTCCAAAAAGAGGCCAATGAATCAAATTGAATTTTAGGTATTCTGTGGGCAGTTTCAGCTGTACGTCTGATTGAAAACGTTTTGTGAGATTAGGAAAAACATCATTACTGCTCAGTTTTAACATTGCAGACAACTTTATTCCAGTGCTTATACCTTACCGGAAGGACATTTTGAGGAAGATCTACAACAAAAAAAATCTTCATGGTCTTTGTCTCAACTTTATTTATATTGGTATACATATATTGCATTTTTATTGAGAAAGATGTTTGAGGGAAGAAAACTAGTGGCCAATTTAAGCCACAAATTTCTATGAAATGTCTGCTTTGTTAGTGAAAAATGGATGGAAACTGGTGATGGAGTCTTACATGTCAAGTATCCCATTGATTCCCCAAGATCAATCTGTATTGTAGAGTACTGTAAAGGAATCAAGCATCTTATATACCTTCTCCAAATGCAATGCTGATCAAACATTCAAGTTATGCTTTACACTGACTCTAGAAATCTTCTTAAAATTTTCAGATATAACTTAGTGGAATGTGCACCTTGTGTGTTCAATTCATATTACTATTGCAAGAATGGCACAAGCATTTATCATTAATGGGATCCTGTCTGGCATTGGCTGTAAGGAGGAAACTTGACTCATCTAATGGACTGATTTCACAGTCAGTAGTGATAAAATGAGGCTGGAACAGAATTTATTGAAGCATTCTGGCTAAATTTTCAGGAAACTTTGATTATTATATGCTTGTGTTTCCATTTATTTATTTTAAGCCAAACTTGAAGGCTGCTTTTGAAATGGGAACATATTCACTGTGCAACTAACTTCAGTTAACTTCTGCAAGTAAGACAAAATTTGGTCAAATTGACAGGAACGAAATGATAGACAAACACCAGGGAATGTTGACTTACCTGGCCCATTGACTGAGCTGGGGATCAGACAGACCTGAAGGGCTGAAGAGAACTGTGTGAATTTCCTGAGAACAGAAACATTGTTCTGGTTCCGGCACAGAAGTTGTTATTGTTCAGTCTGCTCAAGTGTAGAGAAATGAGATTCTGCTTAATTATTAGAGATATAATTGGTTTTCAAGAGCACATTGGCTCATAAAATTTGTGGTCTCATTTACAGATGTTGTCTTTGGCACTGATGCTGATGGTGAGATCTGAAATAAAAGTTCAAAATCAAGAGTTCAAAACTGAACCTCTCTCTATTGATGGAAATTGTTATTTCTGATGAATCACTGCCAGCTAAAGGGCTTTTGTGTATTGCAATGATCATGACTGTATGTGAGAGTCCAGGCACTAAAAAAACTGCCTCACTGATGGGCCTTTCGATTTTATTTCAGATTCCAGCATATGTGGTGCTTTGCATCCTGGATAACCAGGCTATGCAACCAACTTGCTATAAAATCCTTTGCTTCCACTCCATACTGTTTAGACATGCTGAGAAATGTCCAATTAACACCCTGGAACCCAGATTTTCTGCAGCTGGCTTAGTTTATACCCAGATAATGATTATAGGCTTATACACAAAATAACATGGAATTTTAGCTCATTGACTTCAGTTCACATTGGCTGTAAAGGTCATGGTAATGGCAACGATAGAAAGATGTGTGTAAGTGAAATTTAAAAAACATATGGATGATTAAAAGGAAATGTCACTATTGGGGTGATGCCTTTGAAGTTCCTGCTAGGGATCTCAAGCCATGATTAGAGAATAGAGAACAAAGGGAATGAAACTTAATTTGCAGCCAATCAAACAATAATTGTTTGGAGTGACACATACAAAATGCTGGAGGAAATCAGCAGGTCAGGCAGTGTCTATGAAAATGACTGAACAGTCGACATTTCAGGCCAAGACCATTTATTGGGACTGGAAAGGAAGTGGTAAGGTGCCAGAATAAGAAGGTGGGAAGAGAGGAAGGTGCAAAATCTAAAAGTTGAAAGGAAAAAGTCAGGTGGGTGGAGGAGTGGGGGATGAGGTTATAAGCTGGGAGGTGATCGGTGAAAATGGTAAAGGGCTGGAAAAGAAGGAATCTAACAGTAGGGGAGAGTGGACCTTGGGTGAAAGAGAAGGAGGAGGGGAACCAGGGGGTGGTGATAGGCAGGTGAGGAGAAGTAGTCAGACGGAAGGAGGAGGGGAAATTCACCGAGAGTAGGAGAGATTGATGTTCATGCCATCAGGTTGGAGGCTATGGCAACTTCTGCCAACTTCAATGGACCCTACCACCAAACAGACCTTTATCTCGCTCCACACTTCACTTTTTGCAGGGATTGCTTCCTTCATGATTCCCTCATGATTCATCCCTCCCCAGTAATCTCCCTCCCAGCACTTATCCCTGCAAGGGGCAGAAGTGCTACACCTGCCCACTTCACCTCCTCCCTCACTTTCATTCAGGGCCCCAAACAGTCCTTCAACACTAAACCTGTGAATCTCTTTGGGTCATCTACTTTATCCAGTGCTCTGAGTGTGGCCTCTTCAACAACGGTGAGACCTGATGTAGATTGGGAGATCATATCACAGAGCACTTTTGCTCCATCTGCACAAAGCAGGATTTCCTGGTGGCCAACCATTTCAATTGCGATCCCCATTCCCATTCTGACATGTCTATCCTCTTCTGCCATGATGAGGCCACTCTCAGACTGGAGGAGCAACACCTTATGTTCTGTCTAGGGAGCCTACAATCTGATGGCATAAACATCAATTTCTCCAACTTCTAGTTATTTTATCCCCCTCCCCTTCCCTCTTCTTCATTTCACCACACTGACCACCCTCTTATCTCTTCTTCTCACCAACCTACCACCTCCCCCTAGTGCTCCTCCTCCTCCCATGGTCCACTCTCCTCTCCTATAAGAGTCCTTCTTCTTCAGCCCCTTTACCATTTCCACCTGATTACCTCCAGCATCTTGCTCCTCCATCCACTGGGTTTCACTTAATGCCTTCTAGCTTGTACTCCTTATCCTCCAGAACCTTCTTATTCTGGCAACTTTCCCCTTCCTTTCCAGTCCTGATGAAGGGTCTCAGCCCAACACATCAACTGTTTATTCATTCCCATAGATGCTGCCTGACCTGCTGAGTTCCTCCAGCATTTTGAGTGTGTTGTTCTGGAATTCCAGCATTTGCTGTAACTCCTGTGTTATAGTTTGGCTTTCTTTCATCAAAACACTGTCACAGGAAATATGACATTCCCTGGAATCCTTCCAAAGATAAATCTAGAAACAGTTAACAAAATTTTTACTAGCGCTAGTAGCACCAGAGGATCTGCTTCATTTGGGAATATTAAACATGATTAGTTTAACATCAATCTGTCTCCATCAATCCACTGCCAAAATTGATGTGATCACTTTGATTTACAACTCTTGAGTTTTAATGGGTGAATATTAAATGAGACTTGTGCAGCCTAAACCCTCCAGTTTTTAACCTCTTCAGATTTTAATCACTTCAGTCTGCCCAGAACTTCCACTTCAGTGATGACCATTCTTTGGAGCATTTGCAAGATATGAACATGTGAAAGTCATGAAGAAAGTGGTGCTAGTCTCATTCTAGTACAACCCATTTACCCAATAAACTTGTGGTTGCAGCCACATCCCAATTAACTAAGGTGTCATTTAAAAATTGATCTTGAATATAATTAAAATTTGATTTTATCATTTTAATGTTTGTCTATTGTCATAAAGCAATATGTCATATGCGTGCCTCAGTCTTTGTTGTTAGTTAAAAGTTTTTTTTGAATTGTCACCATTTATTGCATTTTATTTTCTGGTCTATGAGAATACACCCAGCACAAAGTCAAATTTATTGTCATATACTCAAGTCTGTACATGTATGCTCAGGTACAATGGAAAACCTATTTACTGCAGCATTACACGCACATAGAGCCAGTGAAGCAGCATTCACAAGAAATCATAAATTAACCATAAATTATACACAATTTTTACAAGAAAGAAAACAATTAGAATTCTTTTAGTTCTTGGTTAAAGTAATTGCAATGTTGATATACTGGGTTAGTGATTAGACTTGTGCAAATTAATTCAAGAACGGACTGGTTGACGGGAAGTAACTGTTCCAGAAATAGGTAGTGTGTGTATCTTCTGCCTGATGGTCACTGCAAGAAGACGGCATGGCCCAGATTATAGGGATGTTTTTGATGATAGATGTTCTTTTCTTGAAGCAGTGACTCCTCGATATGACCAAGGTGGAGAGAGATGAACCTGTGATATATTGTATTCGCTAAGTATTGGTTTGATTGGTTTTGTAACTTGCTTGGTGCTTTCATTCTTGCTGGGTGTCAGATATCTGCCACAGCAAGTAACAGAGTTCAATTAATCCTGCAGAAAATGCTAGTGCATGGCTTTCTTCACTGCTAACCACAAGACCTGGCTGTCTCTGCAATGACTGCTTGTTTGATGCACTTCCAATTTCAAGTGACTTTTTGGGAAATCAAATCCAGCTATTGCTCATATTCTTTGATTTCCAAATGTTCAATTTATGAATTTTTGCTGCAATACCATTGACTGTTTATTGCTAAAGGCTTTGATTATAAACCTTTAGGTCCTTGCAAATATAGCCTCACTCTCCATCTCTAGTAATACACTGCAACACAAATTCCATAACTGCATTTCATCCATTCAGTTTGATTTATGAGCTTTCACTTAAAATCTCATAAATCTAAGAAGTGCATCCTTTTCACAAATTAGAGAATAGTTGTATGTGTATAATGGCTATATTTCATTAGGAGTTTTAGGAGATTTGGTTTGTCACATAAAACACTCAAAAATGTCTACCGATGTACCATGGAGAGCATTCTGACAAGGTGAATCACTGTCTGTTAAGGATTGGGGGGAGGCTACTGCACAGGATTGAAAGAAGCTACAGAAAGTTATAAAGTTAGTCAGCTCCATCATGGGTACTAGCTTCTGTAGTATCCAACGCATCCTCAAGGAGCGAGTCATAAAAAGGTGCCATCCATTATTAAGGACTTCCATGACCCAGGACATGTTACCATCAGGAAGGAGGTACAGAAGCCTGAAGGCACACACTCAGTGATTCAGGAACAGCTTCTTTCCCTCTGCCATCCCATTTCTAAATGGATATTGAACTCTTGAACACTACATCACCTTTTTATTATTTCAGTGTTTGCACTACGATTTTTAATGTAACTATTATATATATATAATTACTCTAATCCATATATTTATATTTTTCTCTATTACTATGTATTGCAATGTACTGATGATGTTAGTTTTACAAATTTCATGACATATGCTGATGATATTAAACCTGATTCTGATTTGGATGAATCCATGTAACTGTTGCACATCATCAATCCTCACAATAGAAAAAAATGACTTAATTGTTCTTTTTTTTAATCTTTCCTTATACCAAAAATCCTGTCTTCAATACAAAGAGCCATAATGCTCAATTATGATTTGCCCCTCAGGTTCCTGAAAGTCTGTTTCAGGCAATGTATCCACAGAGACACAACATTAGAAAATGTGTCTTTCTCTTTTAACCATTATCTTCGATGTAGGGGACTTCAGGTTATAGTATCTTTATGACTATGTAAACACTTCACTTACAAAATTAAATTTTCCTCTTTCAGTAAAAGAGCTAAATTTTAACCAATGAATAAAATCTATATGTTTCCTTGAGAAGACTATTACTGAATGAGATTAAGTATTACATTTCCCAAACCTTTGGAGAGGATAATATTAATAATGGACTGAATCAGTCTTGATCCAGTCTGTGCCTTAAGCACCTCACTGCTAGGAGGTGTGTATGGATACAGGTCAAATAAATGTGAGAATATAATTTCCATTTCTTTTTAATCAACATTCTCCATAATTACAGAGGAATGTGTAACGAAAATTGCCCCTCGACAGTAAATCCAAATCACAAAGATTCGCATTTTCTATCTGGGCTACATGAGTATTGTTATGATAATTCAACATAATGTCATTATTTTTTAAATCAGATATTCCAATTTAATTCTATATAAAATGTATCATCTTAGGTGGAATATTTCTTTATTGGCTAAAAATATAATATTTACCATTTTCAAAGTTAAGGTTCGAGGTATACTTATTATCAAAGTGTGCATGCAGTATACAACTCTTGAGATTCAGTTCCTCCAGACAGCCTTGATACAAAGAAAACCATTCAAAGAAAAACATCAACCAGCAACGTGCAAAAAAAAACAAAGCAGGCAAACAGCAACAAGAATATCAACTACCCCCCCAAAATTGTATGAAACAATTTGTACAAGTTTGACATCAAAAGAGCTTTTTAAAGGATATGTTATTGAACAACCCTTCAGAAATTGGTGCCTACCATGTGATCAAGCCATGGTTCTACATCAATCTGCTTCCAAATTTTCCAATTTTCCACTTAAACTGTATTGATTTGTCCGTAGTTTACAGCAGCTGGAAGGAAACAAGCTGTTGACATTAAAGTCATGCACAACCGGTAATCAAAGCAGTTTATTCCTAAGGAGGAATAACATGGCCACAGATGGTACAGACTGGGATTTCAAAGCACATCCATAGGTCATTCTGGCTGAGCAGGCCCCCAAGAAATTATGCTAAGTTGAAGTTAATTACTGGATAAAAGAGAACTAAAATGCATAGATGATTGCAGAGATAAGGAGTTGAGGGAAAAGCTATTGTCAGGTATTGGTTTCTGTACTACAGAAAAATCATAGATGAGAAACCAAAAACATTTAAAATTGAAGCCTGAATATACTCCGGAGATTTTTTATTGAAGAAGCTGCTATGTTGTGCATATGCCTTTTCTGTCTTTGATTCAATTTTGCAAAAGGCTTCCTCTTTATTGTCGCTCTGTTGACACTGACCTCATTTCTGTGTCAAAAAGCAATAAATATCATGCCTTAACTTAACTCTATTGGTCTATTCCTGTAATAAAACATAGCAATAATCTCATCCAACACACTGAAGTAGACTAATCTGTTACCATTGCGGTTCTTGAAGGTGAATTCCATTAATGGGATTTTGCAGTATATTAATCCTTCAAAGATCAAAGTTCAATGTAAATTTATTATCAAAGTACCTATACAGTACTATGCAAAGGTCTTAGGCACATACCTGTATATATAGCTAGAATGCCAAGACTTTTGCATAGGACTGTATCTACTAACTGGTCACCAATGTTAACAAAAAACTTAAGACGAACAGATATTGCTGTTTCAAGGGCAAATAAAGAAAGGATGGTGATGGATGACTTTCTACGGTGTGCTTCAAATCAAATCAAAATTAACCCACACAGGAAATGATATATGAAACAGCTTAGAATGCTATACAAATGTCTTAGGTACCCTCGCTATATATATGTGCCTAAGACTTCTGTATAGCGCTGTATATTACCATATGCTACCCTGAGATTCATTTACTCCTTGGTTTCTATTGTTAACTGTTCCCAAATTCAATTCATTGCACAGCTTCAATCCCAAAGTCTATATTCTGTAACAGCTTAATTGGTGTTAGTATCAAAATTTCCTTAGATCCTCACTTGACTTTTGTATCCACTTCAAGTGAAGTTCAAATCTTGTCAAAAGATTAGTTTGTACTTAGCAGTGAATCTGAATCAAGGAGTTGCAGTAGGAGGGACAGTATCAGGCAGCTGAACCACTGCTCTCTCTTCCAAGGAAGGTGGGAACTGTACAGAAGAGATGGCTTGCACCTGAACTGGAGTGGGAATGTTTGCTGGGGAAGGGAGTTTAAACTAGAGGTCCAGAGAGGGATAGGAGCCAGAGTGCCAGAACAGTTAATGAGGTGGTTGTGGAGAAAGATGTTAAGCCTATAATATACAAAGTCGAGATTAAAAGGTTGAGCATGGTGCGACTGATATAGTGAGCTGAGTATATTTCAATGCAAGAAATACTGTAGGAGAGGCAGATGAGCTCAGGGCATGGATCAACACAAGGTGTTATGATATTTAGCCATTTGTCAGACTTGTTTGCAGGAGGGGCAAGACTGACAGCTCAATATTCCGGGGTTCTGTTGATTTAATCATGACAGAGCAGGAGGGATTAAAGGGTGAGGGGTGGCATTACTAGTCAGGAAAAAATGTCACGGCAATGCTCAGTCAGGACAGACTGGAGAATTCATCTAGTAAAGCTTTCCATTGAGAGTGGGGGAGATTCAGACAAGAGGTCATGAGTTGAGAGTTAAAGGGCAAAAGTTTAGGAGTAACATGAGTGGGAACTTCTTTATAGCAGAAGTGGTTGAGGCAGGTCGATGTTGTCATTTAAAATTAAATTGGATAGCTATATGGACAGGAAAGGAATGGAGGGTTATGGGCTGAGTGCAGGTCGGTGGGTCTCGGTGAGGGTAAGAGTTTGGCCTGGACTAGAAGGGCCGAGATGGCCTGTTTCCGTGCTGTAATTGTTATATGGTTATATGGTTTATGACTGAAATTGAGGAATAAGAACGATATGACCATGTTAATGGGGCTATATTGTAGATCACCCAACAAATTTGTAGAAATTTCACAGACTGTTGCAAGAAACCTAAGTTATTATGGTAAGTGATTTTAACTTTCTACATATTGACTGGGACTCCCATACTGTAAAAGGACTGGACAGGATAGAGTTTGTCAAATACGTTCAGGAAACATTCCTTAATTGGCACATAGAAGCCATATTGAGAGAGTGTGTGATACTTGATCTGCTATTATGGAATGAGACTGGGCAAGTGTCAGAAGTTTGTGTAGGGGAACATTTTGCATCTATTGATCATAGTGCTTGCACAAGTGGTGCATGAAAGCTTGGTTTCAACGTTTAAGAGAAGTTTGAATAGAAAGATGGATGGGACGGGTATGTCCCAGTGCAGGTTGATGGGACTAGGCAGTTTAATGGTTTTGCATGTACTAGATGGGCCAAAATGGCCTGTTTTGTGTTGTATTTTTCTTACAAATCTATGCAGCCAAATTAAGGAACTTTTCTAAATAAAAGTTGATCCATGTAAATATATTTATATTCTTGGGACTGAGGTAGTTGAGCTCAATTTGATTATATTCATGAAAAGGTCTACAAAATTACAGTAGGTTGTCCAACAGTTATCACTCCAAAGCAATGCTTTATGCATTATCTGAAAACACTGATAAACAACAGAAAGCCAGTTATCAACAATAAACAAAATTCAAGAAAGGTGATAGAAAAGTTTTCTTCATCTTCTTTGGTTGCATACATCCATTTTGCTGGAACAAGCAATTATTGCCTACATCCTTGTTGCCATATAAATGCGGCAGAGAACCTTTTTTTCTGAACCCCTTCAGCCTTGCTACAGTAAATACTTGCCTGAGACATATGTGAACAATGAAGTGTGGTAAATCTCAAGTCAGGATAATATATCACCTGAAGGGAACCTGATGGGAACCTGAAGGGTCAATTGTAGAATTTCCAATCTGCTTCTAAATGAATGTTAAGTCTGTGGTCAAGTTGGTACAGTGTATCCTGTAAATAGTGTGCATTACTTACTTACTTACTTATTGCCCGGTACACCACTGGCTTTTGGGCAGGAGTGAAGCTCCTCCATCTCCTGTGTGCTTTGGCCTTCTTTCATCATGTCAGTAGCTTCTTCTTGGTTTTCATTACTTGTCAGTCATGTAAGTCCCAGATGGAGACTCAGGAACACCATCACACTCAGATGCAGAAGGATTCTTCAATGCTATTTCCGTAACAATTTTGTTTCAGCAGTCAGGGTTGTTAGCCTTGAGCTGAAACCTGAAACTGGAGGACCGGTGGACTACTCTTAGTCTGGCCTTTACCGTTTGACCTGCTTGGCATTGTTGATCCTACCAAGAGCTAAAGCATAAAGCCTTGACTCCAGCCAACATAGCTCCCTAGGTCATTGAGACACACAAGCCCCCAAACCACGGCAATGTAGTGGCCCTCTTGGAGGAGTATGCACTACAGCCAGGGTATATTAGTAATTATTGTTAACTCTCAGAAACGTGCAAAATCACTTCATGCTGCATTGACATGATTTTCATCTGTGCAAAGGGTGTTTTTCCAACTTTATGGGAACAACATTTTAGGATATATGCTCTTTGTTACGACAGAATATAGAATAGAATAGTACAGCACAGTACAGGCCCTTCAGCCCACATTGTTGTGCCGACCCTCAAACCCTGGCTCCCATATTACCCCCCCCACCTTAAATTCCTCCATATTCCTGTCTAGTAGTCTCTTAAATTTTACTAGTGTATCTGCCTCCACCACTGACTCAGGCAGTGTATTCCACACACCAACTACTCTCTGAGTAAAAAACCTTCCTCTAATATCCCCCTTGAACTTCCCAAACCCTTACCTTAAAGCCATGTCCTTTTGTATTGAGCAGTGGTGCCCTGGGGAAGAGGCACTGGCTATCCACTCTATTTATTCCTCTTAATATCTTGTATACCTCTATCATGTCTCCTCTCATCCTCCTTCTCTCCAAAGAGTAAAACCCTAGCTCCCTTAATCTCTGATCATAATCCATACTCTCTAAAGCAGGCAGTACCCTGGTAAATCTCCTCTGTACCCTTTCCAATGCTTCCAGATTCTTCCTATAATGAGGTGACCAGAACAGGACACAGTACTCCAAGTGTGGCCTAACCAGAGTTTTACAGAGCTGCATCATTGCATCGCGACTCTTAAACTCTATCCCTCGACTTATGAAAGCTGACACCCCATATGCTTTCTTAACTACCCTATCTACCTGTGAGGCAACTTTCAGGGATCTGTGGACATGTACCCCCAGATCCCTCCGCTCCTGCACACTACCAAGTATCCTGCCATTTACTTTGTACTCTGCCTTGGAGTTTGTCCTTCCAAAGTGTACCACCTCACACTTCTCCGGGTTGAACTCCATCTGCCACTTCTCAGCCCACTTCTGCAACCTATCAATGTCTCTCTACAATCCTCTACACTATCTACAATACCACCAACCTTTGTGTCATCTGCAAACTTGCCAACCCACCCTTCTACCTCCTCATCCAGGTCGTTAATAAAAATCACGAAAAGTAGAGGTCCCAGAACCGATCCTTGTGGGACACCACTAGTCACAACCCTTCAATCCGAATGTACTCCTTCCACCACGACCCTCTGCCTTCTGCAGGCAAGCCAATTCTGAATCCACCTGGCCAAACTTCCCTGGATCCCATGCCTTCTGACTTTCTGAATAAGCCTACCGTGTGGAACCTTGTCAAATGCCTTACTATCACATCCACTGCACTACCCTCATCTATATGCCTGGTCACCTCCTCAAAGAACTCTATCAGGCTTGTTAGACACGATCTGCCCTTCACAAAGCCATGCTAACTGTCCCTGATCAGATCATGATTCTCTAAATGCCCATAGATCCTATCTCTAAGAATCTTTTCCAGCAGCTTTCCCACCACAGACGTAAGGCTCACTGGTCTATAATTACCCGGACTATCCCTACTACCTTTTTTGAACAAGAGGCAACATTTGCCTCCCTCCAGTCCTCCGGTACCATTCCCGTAGACAATGAGGACATAAAGATCCTAGCCAGAGGCTCAGCAATCTCTTCCCTTGCCTCGTGAAGCAGCCTGGGGAATATTCCGTCAGGCCCCAGGGACTTATCCATCCTAATGTATTTTAATAACTCCAACACCTCCTCTCCCTTAATATCAACATGCTCCAGAACATCAACCTCACTCTTATTGTCCTCACCGTCATCAAGTTCCCTCTCATTGCTAAATACCGTAGAGAAGTATTCATTGAGGACCTTACTCACTTCCACTGCCTCCAGGCACATCTTCCCACTTTTATCTCTAATCGATCCTACCTTCACTCCTGTCATCTTTTTGTTCTTCACATAATTGAAGAATGCCTTGGGGTTTTCCTTTACCTACTTGCCAGGTCCTTCTCATGCCCCCTTCTTGCTCTTCTCAGCGCCTCCTTAAGCTCCTTTCTTGCTTCCCTATATTCCTCAGTAGACCCATTTGATCCTTGCTTCCTAAACCTCATGTATGCTGCCTTCTTCCACCTGACTAGATTTTCCACCTCACTTGTCACCCATGGTTCCTTCACCCTACCATTCTTTATCTTCCTTACTGGGACAAATTTATCCCTAACATCCTGCAGGAGATCTCTAAACATCGACCACATGTCCATAGTACACTTCCCTGCAAAAACATCATCCCAATTCACACCCGCAAGTTCTAGCCTTATAGCCTCATAATTTGCCCTTCCCCAATTAAAAATTTTCCTGTCCTCTCTGATTCTATCCTTTTCCATGATCTTATGCTTTTACGTCTTATGCTGATCATAAAACAATTCATAATAATGCCTTGCAACTGATCAAGCAGCATATGGCTGACTTATAGTTATTTCATTTTGTTTTCAATAGGATGTGCCTGGCAAACCTTTGCTTTATCAGCAGAATGCTGTCGTCACACAGGATTGCTTGTCTATTGGGAGTAGCTATCTCTGATACATTGGTTGTAAGCTCTGAAGCTGGTCACTATCAAAAACCATAAACTTTATTCATTACCATTATTTCATGTTATATATCTTGAACTGATTTGATGTTGAACCTTAGGTCATATCCATGTAGAATTATCCATTCAACTGTTTTGAATGATTTCTTTTCACTCATCACACATTCTGCTGCAAGAACTGCATCAAGCAGCACACGTAGATTGCTGGGCTGGACTTACTGTCCTGGAAGAATGTACAAAAGTATTAATACTCTGCACTGAAATAAGCAGAACAAACAACAAAGTGTCTTCTAGCATGTTAAACATTAATAGAAGAGAACTTAGACATCAGTTTGCTCTGGAAATTCCTCTGAGCTCAATGTCTGGAAATTTTGTTCCAGTACGATAGCTGAATAAAAGTCATTATTATGTCCCACCATTAATGAAGGATGGCAAAGTACTTGGTAATTCTTCCTCCTACTGCTTACTTGAATTATCAACATCATCTCTTTATTGGGTGTGGCAAGACTCTTATCACTAATTTTCAGAGTTATTGTAAAGACAAACCTATTGTATTTGGTGTACATCATGCATTGTTGTGGTTCAGAGTATTTGGTACTGGATTCCAAGATATGCTTTTTCTGGGTGCTGAATTCTTCAAGCTGCTTTCATAAACCAATCCATTTCCCGACCCTGCTCTCATTCTTTAAGGTGCCCCTATTCAGCTTCAGTCAGTCAGTGAAGATTTCTTGGGCACAAGGCTACAGGTTATACCAATAGTAAGTTCTCCGGCATCAATATGTCATTCAGAGTTTGAAGAAATTTGGTTTGTCAACTAAAGCACTCAAAAACGTCTACAAATTATCATGAGAGCATTCTGACTGGCTGCATCACCATTTGGTATGTGGGGGGGGGGACTAATGCACGAGATCAAAGTAATTTGCAGAAACTTGTAAAATTAGTCAGCTCCTTTAGGGGTACTAGCCTCTGTAGAATCCAAGACATCTTCTAGGAGTGGTGCCTTAGGAAAGCAGCGTCCATCATTAAGGTTCCCAGCACCCAGGACATGCCCTCTTTATACAGTTACCATCAGGTAGGAGGTACAGAAGCCTGAAGGAACATACACTGCATTTCTGGAACAGCATCTTTCCCTCTGCCATCCAATTCCTAAATGGACATTAAACCCGTGAACACTCCCTTACTAGTTTTTTATTTCTGTTTTTTTTCTCTACTTGTTTAACTTATCTATTTAGTAGGCGTATACATACATATAATATAACTTAGTTTTTTTTCTCCATATTTATTTATCATGTATTTTATTGTACTGCTGCTGCAAAGTTAACCAATTTCAGGACCTATGCCGGTGATATTAAACCTGATTCTGATTCTAGCTTACTGCAGCATCACATCTTTGTTTGCAGTGGTGCCACATAACACAATGGAAGATGTGTCAATGAGATAGTTTGCACCAATGATAGCCTCACTAAATTAACACTTCTTTTGACCACTAAATCTATTTTCTTTAGGTAAGAATAATTTAATAGTTAGTCTTAATCTGAGCAGATTTTGCAGCAATATTATTTCCTATGTAATTAATATCAGAAAAATAATAAAGTACAGAGCAACTATTTCTCAGAATGTAGAATTTGGTCTATTTGAATTTGAACATTAATGTGTAGTTGTATAGCAATTTAATTAATTTAGCACAAGATTTAAAGTGAAATGCAGCTCCATTTGAGGGGCTGAATATGGATTAAGCTGAATACTCTCCTGTTATGTGTTACAATTTCCATAATGCTATGAACATGCTGTATTAACATGCTGATGGCAACTTCATTATTTCCCAAAAGGTGCTTCTAGACATCCAAAGCAAAATTAGACCCACTACTTTTCCACCAACTCTCATCATTTGAAAAAGATGAACAGATTTCTATCAGCAGGTGTAATTAAAAACTCTACCTGCTGTGCTAATGACTGAATTTTTTTGTTTATTATTTCAAAGATTTATTCAGAATGCATGGTATAATTTACTCAATAATGAGAAAGCTAGAATACAATTAACCTGGTCTTGGATTTGAGATTTCATTACATGGCTCTGATGGTAGTTTATTAATGGCATTAATCAACAAAGGCAATGGGGAGGTTGATAAGAGAAAATTGTACCACTTAAATATTCATTCATATTGACCCTGCTTGTAAGGCTATTATTAAAGTGAAATGAATACTGCAAGTTGACATATTTTCTGGAAAGCTTAGAAAACATGTCATACATAACTGAAAATGTATTTCTCCTGAAGTATATTTCTTGAATGAAAAATCCTTATACAAAATAAATGGGCAAAATAAATAGTGTTCTTTACATTAGAATGTGAGAGAAATCATTGTATGAAATCTCAGAAGTATTTGTCTCAATAATATTTGCACATCACGTACATGATTTAAATATAAATTATAGGTTTTAAACAAATGCAAAATACATGAATTATTGAGGGTATACCTATCCTGTATCTATCCGTTTGCCTTTTATTTATGCTGAGGTTTCTCAGTACATTAGTGAACTGACCTTGTCACGATAGATATCAATTGGAAACAAGCCTTCACTGTCCAAACTGACATAAGGGAATATGTATAATCTTACTTTGATAATATAAAGATGATGGAAATGAATAGATACTATTAGAGGAGGCTATAAGATGCATTGGCATCACAGGCAGCTTAAAAATATACTGTTATCTACTGGCTAATGAAAGAAAATGAATGTTGTAACCCCCTCATCAAGCTTGTATGCAAACTTGGGTAGTTAGCTGGCTCAGTGGTGAGAAGGTCACCTTTCTTAAGCAATATACGTCTAGGGTAAGTATGATTTGGGGTTCAACCAAGCAGGAAAGTTGGGACGTTTCAAATTATGGTACCCTGATTTAGTGAATGTTACTGTAAGCACTGCCCATACACAATTAGCAGTTAGCAAGAAATAAGAGATCGTACACCCCATACAATTGTAAAGGAAGTGTATTTATTAATTTCAGCTTTATCAAACTGTTAAGAGAAAAAAAGAAAGTAAAGAGAAAAAAATGAAAGGACCCATTACAATTAAACCAGTCTAAATATGCACATCCCATTAGAGCTCATATTGTTCAAAAGCTGGGTATGACTATTACTCACGGTGCTGAATTCTCGTCACCAGTCACCTGTAGAACTTCCCATCTTGGACTCCATCATGTGAAGCACTCCTAGCAATTGCATCTTCCCATTGGATTGAATCCTACAGCCATCTCTCCCAATCTTCTCTTCTCGTCTCCCAACAAAAGACCATGAGCCCCACCTGTGTCCATCACATATCTTTCTCTATCCAGCTCTCTCTAGAACCTTCTCCCAATTCCACCATCCTGATTGGCTTTCCAATTTGAACATCACGGCCCTTTTTATCTTTAGCCGAAAGCAAAATATTCTGCCAGCAGCACACGCCGCTTTCACAAAAATCTACTAAATGAAATATCCCGCAGCCTTAGCAGTAAAAATCCTAACCAGGGAATTACACATAGATTTTCAAACAATTGGACTTAGGTTGTTCTATGGCCGTTCAAAGCATGAGTCTAAAGTCAAAGAGTATTTATTATCAAAGTACATATATGTCACCATATGTAACCTGTGATATATTTTCTTGTGGGCATAGTCAATAAATTCATGATAGAATAATAACTGTAATAAAGGTCCAAAATGAAAGAAGCAATAATTTTAAATAAATAGACAATAAATATCAAGAACATGAGAGGAAGAGTCATTGAAGGTGAGTCCATGGGTTGTGGGAACATTTTAGTGGTTGGGCATGTGAAGTTATCCCATTTTGTTCAAGAGACAGACGGTTGAGGGGTAATAACTGTTCCTGAACCTAGTGGTGTGAGTTCTGAGGCTTCTGTACCTCCTTCCTGATGGCAGCAGTGAGAAGAGAGCATGGGGTTCGCTGATGATAGATGCTGCTTTTCTGCGACAACACTCCATGTAGATATGCTCAAGTGAGGGGAGGGCTTTACCCGTGATGGACCTGGCCATATCCATTACTTTTTGTGGGATTTCTATTCTCCACCACACATCTATGGAAATTTGTCAAAGTTTTAGATGTCAATGCAAAATCTTCACAAACACCTAAGGAAGTTGAGGCAATGCTGTGCTTGCTTTGTAATTACACTTACTTACTGGGCCCAGGACAGATCCTCTGAAATTATAACACCAAAGAATTTAAATCTGAATCTGCAGGATAGAAAAATTTATCATATTATTCTTTTGGAACTATAGCTATTTCATGCACACTCATAGAGGGAAGCATTTAAAGCATATTAATCAAAACTTGATTGTATTTTCTATTATATTTGGAATCTGCTTTGTATAAAAACTTACATAACCAAGAAATGGGAAAATTATTACTCAGAAGTCAATGTGAAACAATTATGGTGTCAGTTGTGATCTCATCATTTGCGATCTTCATTTTCTATGTCTAACAAAATCAAATAAAATCAGGTCAATAGGTACTGAGGAGTGAACTTCATTATTCCATTTTTATTCTGAAATTACTTTTTACTTCTTTTAGGGACCTTTATGCTGGTTAACAGCTCCGGACGAATATCAGGACAGAAGGCTCATCTGATGTTGCCCATACTAAAAGAGAATGACACACACTGCATTGACTTTCACTATTTTCTGTCAAGCAAGGATCGATCCAGTCCAGGTGCCTTGAATGTCTATGTGAAAGTTAATGGAGGACCTCAAGGAAATCCTGTCTGGAACGTGTCTGGTATAGTTACTGAAGGATGGATTAAGACAGAGCTGGCTATCAGTACATTTTGGCCAAACTTCTACCAGGTAATGTTATAGAAGATTTATGAGAGTAATTGTAATGTATCAATAGATTAGATTATTGAGTGCATGTGTGCAGAATCAGTTGTTAGCAATGTTGAGTTCTCAGCTTCATCTTTTATAGTATATTGGATGCAAACTTAACTTCCTGAAGACCAGTTGAAAAATAGATGAGGAGCCATTTCTGTCATCAATCTTATTTCCAATAATTGGCTCAAACAAGCACAAAACAGGCTTCAATTAAGTTGTAGTTGAGCATTAAGGGAATATAAGCAATTAAATGAAGATTAGTTCAAACCAAAGTTCACTTTACTTTATTGGAGACAGTCATAATTAAATTTTGCCAGAACAATACCAGTAACTAAGGTAACACACACAAAATGTTGGAGGAATGCAACTGGTCGGGCATCTATGTAAAAAAAAAATAAACAGTCGATGTTCTGGGCTGAGACCCTTCATCAGGACTGGAAATAAAGGGGGAAGGTGGCAGAATATGAAGGTGGGGAAGGAGGACAAGCTAGAAGGTGATAGGTGAAGCCAGGTGGATTAGGGAGAGGGAAAGGGATGAAGTAAGAAGCTGAGAGGTGGTAGGTAGGAAAGGTAAAGGGCTGGGGAAGAAGGAATCTTATGGGGAGGGGAGGTAGACCATGGGAGAAAGGGGGATGATAGGCAGGTGAGGAGAAGAGGTAAGAGGCCAAAGTTGGGGAATTGAGGGGTGGGGGAGGAATTACAGGAAGTTGGAGGAAATGATTTCATGCCATCAGGTTGGAGGCTACCAGTAACTGAAGGATTTCATAAGCCAGAAGGGCACATCTTAGATGAGAGTTCGAATGGGAATGGCACAAGACCAAGCGCCTCATCAGTGTAGTGGCAGAATTCAATGCTGCCAGTGTTCTTTCCATTACAATTCTGCTGATCAGTGCCAAGTCCTATCTCTGTGCACCCCCTGGATTCCTGTAAACATTATCCATTGAACTGTGCATTTGTGGTTATCCAGTATTAAAGTAATTAGATGCCCAAAAAAATGAAGTTGGGAAGTGATGTCAATTTTTTAATTTTATGATTTTTTGGAAATGATCATCCAACTGCAATCATTTTTATGAGAAGTTTTATCCTCTTTGAAGAAGTATTCTGAGTCCAATCAGATCACAGATTTTTATTCATTTTCCTAGTTAAAGGTAATATGCTGTTTTGGGAAGGCTGTCCCTATATCCTAACAGCATTCTGTTATTTGAGGTATATGCCTTCACCAAACTTTCTTGTGGTAATGATTTTGAATTAATGTTCATTGATTACAGATTGTTACTACTGAAAGTATGATAATGTCAGCTGAGTTTTTTAATCCAATCTAATGATGAGTCTATGGTGTTAGATGAGTATAGCACATTCATCAATAATACTAGGTTTTATGGGTTAGTTTATGAGGGCTTGCATAAGCAAGCTTGTATTCCTGTGGGTTTGACCATGTTCTCTAGCATGATATGGAGATTCAGTCAGGTAGATACAAAGCTACTCTTTCTTATACTGGGGAATCAAGAAAAAAAAGAATGAGTTTAAAATTAGAATTAGTTTATTTATGAAACCCTGGTTTCCTTGGACTGTGTAAGTCTAGGGAATACACACTCAGGTCCCGCTCAATCCATGAGATCAGGATGTCTCGCCAACCCAAACCCCGGTTTGAGTGAACGCTGTGTAATTGGCTACCCTGTTACAACTTGGTTCAAAGAAATAACACATTGCATATGATTACAGCAATTATATTTATGAATCTTAATTTCACTAAAGGATTAGTAAAGAAAAGCAAGCAAAAAAACGAAACGGACCCAGTATAATTTAACTGTCAAATGTGGTTGGAGCTCAACACTTCTAAAAGTCATATTCACTGACCCTCAGTAGACTTCTGCATCTTGTTCCATCGAATCACAGTCCTCACCGGGTTGAACCTTATGACTGGTTCTTTCTTCATCTCCTGCCGAACTAAAGGTCCTGCTCACACCGGTGTCAGGCACACAAAAAAAAAACACTCCCCGGATTGGATGACTTGCATTCCAAAGCACCCATTATCGCTAACCATAACACAAACAATGCTTCTACAGAAAGACCATTTCGTCAGCAGTGAAACCTTTACCAGGGTGTTACATTCATAGACAAATTAATTGGGGTTTGGAGGGTGCGATGGGGGAGGTTGGGTATTGTGGGGGTGGAGGGAGCTTCAGTGGAAGCAGGGGGTTGGGAAAAGGGAAGATAATTGACTATTTACTGTTTAATATTTCCAAGTTTACCCATGTTGCTGCTCCAGTAATCAAGTGCAGATAATTTCTGTAGGAGGAAAGAAAGTACAAACAAAGCCATCATAGTAAACATTTACAAAACTAAAATAGCTTCCTATAAGAGCTTCAATGATATACTCATGTAACAGTTCATATGGAACTACGACCTTAACCAATCTGAGCCACATAGTTTTATTTCATATTAAGGACTGATGTTAATTTAGTTATCACTACACTCTCTTTTTCATTTCAGGTTATATTTGAATCAGTTGCTTCGAAAGGCCATCCTGGATACATTGCCATCGATGAAGTTAGAGTACTTGCTCATCCTTGCAGTAAGTACTGAAGCTATCTTTATTTTAAAATACATTCTGATGGGATAAAAAGTAGCTAAAGTCTAAAATGTATGAGAATCACTTTCAACATTATTGAGGATCTTAGTAAAAGGAATCTATGCAGAGTAGAAGAACCCACTGAAGACAATAGGTGAATAGATCTCTGTACTAGATAGAATTCAGCAATTTATTATCCTGAACATCACTTCAGTTTGCTGGAATAATGTATATATGGGCAGAAAGGAGGATTTGATATGAAACATTGCAATGAGGATCAAAGAAAACAACGGATAAAGGATAAACAACATGATGCGAGTAGTATAGTGTTCTTTAATTGTTAGGATGTAAGAGAATATTTCTACCCAGGGATCTTTTAATGATTCTCTTCACATCATGCTGAGAATAAATATGTTCCAGCAGAACTTGCATCAAATGCTGTCCAGTCTGTGAACAGCCTGTGGTAGCTTAAAAAATTAATGTCACGGGGAACTAAACAGAGAAATAAGCAAAAATACCTCGATTATTCATTTCAGATTCAGAATCAGAATCAGGTTTGTTGTCACTGGAATGTGTTGCAAAATTTGTTAACTTAGCAGCACAAGTACAATGAAGTAGATGATTATATAGAAAGGAAAAAAAACATAAGCAGATCAATTTCATTAAGTATATATGATATATGTATATTGAATAGATTAAAAATAGCATAAAGCAGAAGTTATATATAGAAACATAGAAACATAGAAACATAGAAAATAGGTGCAGGAGTAGGCCATTCGGCCCTTCGAGCCTGCACCGCCATTTATTATGATCATGGCTGATCATCCAACTCAGAACCCAGCCTTCCCTCCATACCCCGTGACCCCTGTAGCCACAAGGGCCATATCTAACTTCCTTTTAAACATAGCTAATGAACTGGCCTCAACAGTTTGCTGTGGCAGAGAATTCCACAGATTCACCACTCTCTGTGTGAAGAAGTTTTTCCTAACCTCGGTCCTAAAAGGCTTCCCCTCTATCCTCAAACTGTGACCCCTCGTTCTAGACCTCCCCAACATCGGGAACAATCTTCCCGCATCTAGCCTGTCCAATCCCTTTAGGATCTTATACGTTTCAATCAGATCCCCCCTCAATCTTCTAAATTCCAACGAGTACAAGCCCAGTTCATCCAGTCTTTCTTCATATGAAAGACCTGCCATCCCAGGAATCAATCTGGTGAACCTTCTTTGTACTCCCTCTATGGCAAGGATGTCTTTCCTCAGATTAGGGGACCAAAACTGCACACAATACTCCAGGTGTGGTCTCACCAAGGCCTTGTACAACTGCAGTAGTACCTCCCTGCTCCTGTACTCGAATCCTCTCGCTATAAATGCCAGCATACCGTTCGCCTTTTTCACCGCCTGCTGTACCTGCATGCCCACTTTCAATGACTGGTGTATAATGACACCCAGGTCTCGTTGCACCTCCCCTTTTCCTAATCGGCCACCATTCAGATAATAATCTGTTTTCCTATTTTTGCCACCAAAGTGGATAACTTCACATTTATCCACATTAAATTGCATCTGCCATGAGTTTGCCCACTCACCCAACCTATCCAAGTCACCCTGCATCCTCTTAGCATCCTCCTCACTGCTAACACTGCCACCCAGCTTCGTGTCATCCGCAAACTTGGAGATGCTGCATTTAATTCCCTCATCCAAGTCATTAATATATATTGTAAACAACTGGGGTCCCAGCACTGAGCCTTGCGGTACCCCACTAGTCACCGCCTGCCATTCTGAAAAGGTCCCGTTTATTCCCACTCTTTGCTTCCTGTCTGCTAACCAATTCTCCACCCACACCAATACCTTACCCCCAATACCATGTGCTTTAAGTTTGCACACTAATCTCCTGTGTGGGACCTTGTCAAAAGCCTTTTGAAAATCCAAATATACCACATCCACTGGTTCTCCCCTATCCACTCTACTAGTTACATCCTCAAAAAATTCTATGAGATTCGTCAGACATGATTTTCCTTTCACAAATCCATGCTGACTTTGTCCGATCATTTCACCGCTTTCCAAATGTGCTGTTATCACATCCTTGATAACTGACTCCAGCAGTTTCCCCACCACCGACGTTAGGCTAACCGGCCTATAATTCCCCGGTTTCTCTCTCCCTCCTTTTTTAAAAAGTGGGGTTACATTAGCCACCCTCCAATCCTCAGGAACTAGTCCAGAATCTAACGAGTTTTGAAAAATTATCACTAATGCATCCACTATTTCTTGGGCCACTTCCTTAAGCACTCTGGGATGCAGACCATCTGGCCCTGGGGATTTATCTGCCTTCAATCCCTTCAATTTACCTAACACCACTTCCCTACTAACATGTATTTCGCTCAGTTCCTCCATCTCACTGGACCCTCTGTCCCTTACTATTTCTGGAAGATTATTTATGTCCTCCTTAGTGAAGACAGAACCAAAGTAATTATTCAATTGGTCTGCCATGTCCTTGCTCCCCATAATCAATTCACCTGTTTCTGTTTGCAGGGGACCTACATTTGTCTTTATCAGTCTTTTCCTTTTTACATATCTATAAAAGCTTTTACAGTCCGTTTTTATGTTCTCTGCCAGTTTTCTCTCATAATCTTTTTTCCCCTTCCTAATTAAGCCCTTTGTCCTCCTCTGCTGAACTCTGAATTTCTCCCAGTCCTCAGGTGAGCCACTTTCTCTGGCTAATTTGTATGCTACTTCTTTGGAATTGATACTATCCCTAATTTCTCTTGTCAGCCACGGGTGCACTACCTTCCTTGATTTATTCTTTTGCCAAACTGGGATGAACAATTGTTGTAGTTCATCCATGCAACCTTTAAATGCCTGCCATTGCATATCCACCGTCAATCCTTGAAGTGTCATTTGCCAGTCTATCTTAGCTAATTCATGTCTCATACCTTCAAAGTTACCCCTCTTTAAGTTCAGAACCTTTGTTTCTGAATTAACTACGTCACTCTCCATGTTAATGAAGAATTCCACCATATTATGGTCACTCTTACCCAAGGGGCCTCTCACGACAAGATCGCTAATTAACCCTTCCTCATTGCTCAAAACCCAGTCCAGAATAGCCTGCTCTCTAGTCGGTTCCTCGACATGTTGGTTCAAAAAACCATCCCGCATACATTCCAAGAAATCCTCTTCCTCAGCACCTTTACCAATTTGGTTCACCCAGTCTACATGTAGATTGAAGTCACCCATTATAACTGCTGTTCCTTTATTGCACACATTTCTAATTTCCTGTTTAATACCATCTCCGACCTCACTACTACTGTTAGGTGGCCTGTACACAACTCCCAGCAGCGTCTTCTGCCCCTTAGTGTTACGCAGCTCTACCCATATCGATTCCACATCTTCCCGGCTTATGTCCTTCCTTTCTATTGCGTTAATCTCTTTTTTAACCAGCAACGCCACCCCACCTCCCCTTCCTTCGTGTCTATCCCTCCTGAATATTGAATATCCCTGAACGTTGAGCTCCCATCCCTGGTCACCCTGGAGCCATGTCTCTGTGATCCCAACTATATCATAATCATTAATAACAATCTGCACTTTCAATTCATCCACCTTATTACGAATGCTCCTTGCATTGACACATAAAGCCTTCAGGCACTCTTTTACAACTCTCTTAGCCCTTTTTAATGCTTGCCCTGGATTTGTCGGCCTGCCACTTTTACTTTTCCCCTTTGTACTTTTTACTTCTACGCTCACTTTACACTCCTCTGTCTCTCTGCACTGGTTCCCATCCCTCTGTTGTGAACTAACCTCCTCACACCTAGCCGCTTTAATTTGATTCCCACCCCCCAACCATTCTAGTTTAAAGTCACCTCAGTAGCCCCCGCTAATCTCCCTGCCAGGATATTGGTCCCCCTAGGATTTAAGTGTAACCCGTCCTTTTTGTACAGGTCACACCTACGCCAAAAGAGGTCCCAATGATCCAAAAACTTGAATCCCTGCCCCCTGCTCCAATCCCTCAGCCACGCATTTATCCTCCACCTCATCGCATTCCTACTCTCACTGTCGCGTGGCACAGGCAGTAATCCCGAGATTACTACCTTTGCGGTCCTTTTTCTCAACTCCCTTCCTAGCTCCCTATATTCTTCTTTCAGGACCTCATCCCTTTTCCTACCTATGTCATTGGTACCTATATGTACCAGGACCTCTGGCTCTTCACCCTCCCACTTCAGGATATCTTGGACACGATCAGAAATATCCCGGACCCTGGCACCAGGGAGGCAAACTACCATCCGAGTCTCTGGACTGCGTCCACAGAATCGCCTATCTGACCCCCTTACTATCGAGTCCCCTATCACAACTGCCCTCCTCTTCCTTGCCCTACCCTTCTGAGCTACAGGGCCAGACTCTGTGCCGGAGGCAGGGCCACTGTCGCTTCCCCCGGGTAAGCTGTCCCCCCCAACAGTACTCAAACAGGAGTACCTGTTGTTAAGGGGCACAGCCGCCGGGGTACTCCTCATCACCTGCCTTTTCCCCTTCCCTCTCCTAACCGTGACCCACTTGTCTGCCTCCCGTGGCCCCGGCGTGACCACCTGCCTTCCACTCCTCTCTATCACCTCCTCGCTCTCCCTGACCAGACGAAGGTCATCGACCTGCAGCTCCAGTTCCGTAACGCGGTCCCTTAGGAGCTGCATCTCGATGCACTTGGCGCAGATGTAGACGTCCGGGAGGCTTGGAGACTCCAGGGCCTCCCACATCCGACACCGAGAATATATTTTGAAAAGTCAGGTCGTGTTCATGGGTTAAGTATCCATTTAGAAAACAGATGGCAGAAGGAAGAATCTGTTCTTGAATCGCTGAATATGTGCCTTCAGGCTTCTGTACGTCCTTCCTGATGGTAGCAATGAGAAGAGGGCATGCCCTGGGTGATGTGCATGCTTAATAATGGATGTCGCATTTCTGAGACACTGCTCCTTGAAGATGTGTTGGATACTATGGAGGCTAGTTCCCAAGATGGAGCTGACTAATATTACAACTTTCTGGAGCTTCTTTCAGTCCTGTGCAGTAACACTCCCCCACCCACATACCAGACAGTGATGCAGCCTGTCAGAATGCTCTCCACGGCACATCTATAGAAGTTTCCCAGTGTTTTGGATGACAAACCAAATCTCTTCAAACTCCTAATGAACTATAGTCACTGTCTTGCCTTCTTTGTAGCTGCATTTTTATTTATACCAACTTAATGAGGAATGCACCGTGAATTTGGTTATAGTAAATTTGTGTTTTCAAATGACTGAAAGACAAGAGAACAAATAAAAAAAAAGTTTGGATGTATATAGTTCTAATGTCTTAAGGTTATAACGAAATATCAAAAGTTATGATTTTAATTTATGTATGTACAGCAAATTTTAAAGAAGTTGATTCAATAGTTCAGATATATTTCAATAATAAGGTGGAAGGTTTTCATCCAGAACAAATGCTGATCTTGTAAATATCATACCCAGAGAACTTAAATTTATCATCGAAATGAGATATAGGAATTATCAAACAGCTGTCTTGTCCCACATAATCTCAATTGGATTCATTAGGACAATATGTTGTATAACACAGGGTGAAAGCTATTCTGGATTATTGCACCATGTATCAATTCCTTCCCAAATACTTTAGCAATCAAACATCCGAGGCTTTTATATGAGATCATTTTGCATTGGAATCATTCTCCGGAGATTTATTTTTACTAATCGCCATTAAGTGTTGCTGTTCCTGATCCAGAAGAATCAAGACTATAAACTGCTTGCAAAGTGTCTCCGGGGAAATCTCATTGTCAAGGGTGCCTCCTCGATAGAGTCTCATGCAGAAAATCTATCTGTGCAAGTAATCGATGGCTAGTAGAATTCCTGATAACCTGAGTGGAGTCTGGCAGGCACTTCTTCTTATCGCTGATGAAAACCTTATATTGAAAGTTATATAAAAAAACATTAACACGAGGAAATCTGCAGATGCTGGAAACTCAAGCAACACACATCAAAGTTGCTGGTGAACGCAGCAGGCCAAGCAGCATCTTTAGGAAGAGGTACAGTCGATGTTTCGGGCCGAGACCCTTCGTCAGGACTAACTGAAAGAAGAGCTAGTAAGAGATTTGAAAGTGGGAGGGGGAGGGGGAGATCCAAAATGATAGGAGAAGACAGGAGGCGAAGCGATGGAGCCAAGAGCTGGACACGTGATTGGCAAAAGCGATATGAGAGGATCATGGGACAGGAGGTCCAGGGAGAAGGAAAAGGGGGAGGGGGGGGGAAATCCCAGAGGATGGGCAAGGGGTATAGTGAGAGGGACAGAGGGAGAAAAAGGAGAGAGAGAGAGAGAGAGAGAAAGAATGTGTGTATATAAATAAATAACGGATCGGGTACGAGGGGGAGGTGGGGCATTAGCGGAAGTTTGAGAAGTCAATGTTGTTGACTTGAGAAGTCAATAAAAACACATTATTCTTATTCAACAGATGTTGAGAATTTAGCCGAAAATAAATAGTTTCCTTCACAGGATCTAATAAGAACAAGAATTATTTCTGGTGGAAAGCCATTTGCAGATGAGAATGAGTTTCCATGATTAGAGATATAGGAGTAAATGGAGCACAGACAAAAACCAAAAATAAGCATTTGTAATCAGTGTCACTGATGGTCAAGAAGGAAAGCAAACATTTTAAGAACCTAGCTAATCATCCGCAGACGTTCTCCACAGTAGGAGGCAAAAAAAACCTATTGCTTTAAATAAATAATGACACTGTCTACATGAAGAGAAATGTTTGAGCATGCATGCCCAGTTATTTAGACCTAATGAAGTACTTATCTGAACGGGCATGGTAAAAAAGAAACACTTATCTTCCTTTAATTAGCTCAGAGATGCAGTGTATATCAGACAGTTTACCACTACCTAGAATCAGGAAGTATTTTATCTTACTTATTTACACAATTTCAGGAAGGATTTTTAATTGGTGGCCATCCATTTCTTAATCAGTAGAAAATTGCAGATGGAGAGATAGGATGGGGCATCTCAGCCAACTCTTTTGAGTATGGAGAAACAATTTCAAACCAATATGTGGGAAAGCAGCATGTCCGCCTAAAATAGAGAGGTGGTTTCTAAAGTTATGGCAAATTGAGCCCCTTTCTTTGTTGTGATGCCTCCATTGCAATTTTCAGGTCCAAATGAATAAAATCTGTACTGTGCAGTTGCAGCAGGCATGGAAGAAATCTCCTAGCCTGTTTGAAGTCACTTCCTGCACTACAATTAGCTGGTTTAGCAAGGGAAGAGGTAAAACTCACATCCTCCCAGAACCAGCATCTGTCCTGTCTGCTGCCAGCATCCTCTGAATAAGACTTTGACTTCAAAGGAGTTCAGGCCATATGCTAGCATAAGGGGGAGGCTATTTCCTTGCTTGTACTTCAGTGTAGCTTGAAAATTCACTCATGAAAAGAATTTAGTATACTCTTTTTTCCGCCTGAGAATCAAAGGCTATTTATTTCTAATTTAGTTTTGGGGTAATGACTTGGTTACTCAGGCTTATTCGTAATCTGATAATGGCCGGTCATGGTATTCTCTGCCTTCATGAATCTGAAATACCACATTGATATTTTAAAGCCAATGATTTCATTTCTCTCTTGCAAAAGAGCTGTGTGCTACAGTTAACCAATCATTCTTAATTTTAATGCTAAAAAGTCAATTAAATATAGGATTAAAAATAAGGTGCCAGAGGGTTGGCTGCTGATTATTCACTTGCTCAGATTGAAAGGAATAACAGACTTAAATGTAACAAGCAAATGATGCTTTTTTATCCCTTTTATGTAGAGTTTTCCTCAGTGTTTTAAGGTATTGCATACTCAAAGCCCAGATCATTTACTTTATCCTGGGAGAAGTTGTTAAACAACGAAGTAAGATGGAATCTCTGATCATAGCTTAACCTTACCACTTCAGTGACTTCCGCTGGTTCAGAAGACTTGATACTGCACTTCCTGCAATGAATGGAAGCAAGCATAAATACATCTGTTCTTATTGTACTAGCTATAAATTAGATCACTACCTTATTACCTAAAAGCTCCAGCAATTGCTTCTAACTGTGTTTACAAGCAAGTGAACTCAGAAATAATACTGGAAGTGGTTATATAAAAATGAAATTTAAAGTAATGCTGGATATGCATGATTGATAAATCCTGACAATCAAATAATGAACAACAATTTGTTATAAATTAGTTACAAAAACTAAAAATGCTTGAACACTCATCAGGACAGGCAACATCTATGGAGAGAGAAGCAGATTCAAGAAACTGAGCAGAAGAAGAAACCCTTCAAAAAAAACTTGCCAAGAAGCAGATTGGAGGCTCATAACCAAAGGGTGCTTCAGCTAATCATCGTCCTAACAATGTTAGGTCACTTCCTTGATGAACTTGTTGAAAGAGAATGGAATGGTGGACCCGAGACCGCAATGCCACAAGAAAGTCAGTTCAAAGCATAAATAGTCTTGTGCCTGAACTAGAAATGTATAACTATTCATAGAGTAGATTCAAAGAAAGGATTTTTAGTAGGTAGTAGAATGCAAAACATTTTCTGCTGGCTGCCTTTTCAACAGCGGAGAAGAATCCTGTGATTGAGCACAGATTTTGAAATCTCTCAAGAACCGAGTAACTTCGGTAAGGGCTCCACAGGTCAAAATACGACAAAAAGAAATTTAATAGCATTTTGCAATGCATTTGAATTAATGATTTTTTCATGCTACTTATTTCAACTAGTTATTTCCAAAGGTGAAACAAAATGACAAATCTCGCTGACATGACAAGGAATTATTGGAATGACCACATGTATCAGTATTATTAGAAATAATTACCGTGTGACCTATTGATAGAAACAAGTTCAGTTTATAAACTATGTTGGCATGAGAAATAGCTAGCTGCAGTAAAAAAAAATAATTTGCAAGTGCCAGTATTAAGGTATTTGAAGAATCAATGAAAGTAATGCTCTATTGCAGGAAGTGCAGTGTGGTAGTTTTGGTAAATTAGCCACACTTCAGGGTGTGAGTTTAAATCTCACCACACTATGTTATGCTTACTAAACACAGTAGATCACAGTAGGTCACAGTAGGTCATTGGTGGACTGGTGTCAAAGAGACAAAATTGATTGTAGAGGCCACTGAACTTGATCATTAATATCCTGCAGGGACGCAACTCCACGTAACCCAGTCTACATGTGCTTGCAATTATTTTATTACTAGCTATAAATTTCACAACAAATTTTCAGTTCTAATACAGTTGTATTGCTATATACCGGTAAGTCAAGAGATGAACAATAAATGCAGTCTTGGTACCATTACCGATACCTAAAGAACAATTATTTTTAAAAACCTAACCAAAAGTATCAGTTTCTACATAGAAACATAGAAGAACTACAGCACAATTCAGGCCTTTTGGCCCACAATGCTATGCTAAACATGTACTTACTTTAGAAATTACCTAGAGTTACCCATAGCCCTCTATTCTACCTGACAAAGAACTACCTATTCAAGATGACAAACTTGAGAAAATCTGCAGATGCTGGAATCCAAGCAACACACACAAAATGCTGGAGAAACTCAGCAGGCCGGGCAGCATCTGTGGAAATAAATACAGTCAATGTTTCATCCTATCGAAGGATCTCGGCCTGAAATTTCCATAAATGCTGCTTAGCCTGTTGAGTTCCTCCACCATTTTATGCCTGTTCAGGATGGCAGGAGGCTTGACCACAACTATTGTTATATTTGGAGGAGTTCAGACAAATTGGGCTATGAAACAATAGACTGGTGTGTCTGTTTTATGAGTAAGGTAACATGGACTAAGAGGACCATTTTGGATTGAGACCCAATACCCTCAAAAGAGTGATGGCTTGTAAAACGGGCTTCCTTTTGTTGAAGTTACCTAGAGCACCCTTGGTCTGGATCAACATTCTTTTAAGGTCAATATCCTTACTCGATATCTCTAGGATTACTTCATCAACCAGGCAGAATGTATTCATAATCCACAACAGATCAGCAGATTCTGGAAATCTAGAGCAGTGCAGACAGATTGCTGGAGGAACTCAGCAAGTGAGGCCTTGGAAGAAAATAAGCAGTTGGGTTTTGGGCTGAGATTGTTACAGAAGGGAGTAGAAGTCAGGAATAGAAGATGGAGGAAGGGGAATGAGTAAGGAACAAGGAGGGAGAAATTACAAGAAGTTAAAGAAATCGACGTTCATGCCATCAGGATGGAGGCTACCCAGACAGAATATAAGGTGTTGCTCCTCCAACCTGAGTTCAGCCTCATCATGGCAGCAGAGGAGGCCATGGACAGTCATGTGAAAATGGGAATGGGAAGTTGAATTGAAATGGGTGACCACTGGGAAATCCTGTCTCTTGCAGCACACAGATCAAAGGTGCTTGACAAAGCGACGGCCTAATCTGTGTTGGATCTCACCAATGCAGAGGAGTCCGCACCAGAAGCACCGGGTACGATAGATTATCCCGACAGACTTGTAGGTGAAGTCTTGCCTCACCTGAAAGGACTGTTCAGGACCCGGAATGATGGTGAGCAAGGAGGTGTCACATTTGTCCCGCTTGGAGAGGTAAGTGCCAGGAGGGAAATCAGTGGAGCGGATGAGTGGACAAGAGAGTCAGGTAGAGAGTAATTCCCTGCCCTCCCTTCCCCCATGATTTCCATAGGAAAGATGCGTTTAGTGGTAGGATCCCACTGAAGAAGACACAAATTACAGAACATGCATCATATAGTTTTCAAATTTTCAACCATAGAGGAAAATTCAACAGGCTGATGAAATATGAGAAGTTATCCTTTTGTTTCTATGAAACGCAGAAGAGCAGAAATATTTCAATGCTAGAATAAGCTCAGTTGGCTCTACATTTCAATGACAGAGGTGAAAATTGCAGATGCAATGATATTGAAGAGCAAGAGTGGGGTTCACTGAGGAACCATATCAGAATTTAAGGTAAGGATTTACTGATCTTTGGAGTGTGATAAGCTCAGAGATTCAAAACAATAAATTGCTCATCTGCAGTCAGGTATTGGAAAGGCCTTGGAAGTAAAAGGCATAAAATCCAATTGAAGCACATTGAAATCAGGGCTATCATTCTAATTTCATTGAAATAAATCGAAGAAAGAAGTTATTGTCTGTTTCAAGAAAAGGAAGAAACCTAATACTTAGATCAATAAATTATTACTTCCACAAAATGTGAGTTATTTCTATCACTGTAGAATTCAGAATCAAATGGTGGTGAGATTACAAAGGAAATTAGATCCAGAAAGTAGAGGAGTCTGATCACGCTTGCAGCAGAATGAACACCCAAGATAACCAACAAAATTAAAAGCAATTAGCCAATAAACTGATGCAGTCTTGTTTCCTGCATGATTTTCCCTTCAGTTAATGAACTACAAGGATGCTCTAACTTCAAAAAGCTGAACAAATGCATTTCAGCAACAGTACAGTTCAACAGCTTGATTAAGTAAGAGCGGAGAAAAAGCTAGAACATGCTCTTATGAAAAGGTCTATAGATACCAGCACAGGTACACCCACTATAGGACATCAGACTATAAGACATAGAAATAGAATTAGGCCAATCAGCCCATTGATTCTGTTCTGCTATTTGATCATAGCTGATTTATTTTCCCTCTCAACCCTATTCTCCGGCCTTTCTCCCAGTAGCCTTTGATGCCCTAACTCATCAAGAACCAATCAATCTCTGCTTTAATTATACCCAATGACTAGGCCTCCACAACCGTCAGTGGCAATGAATTACACAGATTCATCACTCTCTGACTAAATAAGTCCTTCCTCATTTCTATTCTAAAGGGATATTGTTCTATTCTGAGGCTGTGCCCTCCGGTCTTAGACTCACCCACTATTGGAAGTACCCTCTCCACATCCATTCTATTTAGGCCTTTCAATATTTGATAGGTCTCAATGAGATTCTCCATTAGTCTTCTAAATTCCAGTGAGTAAAAGCCCGGAACCATCAAGTGCACCTCATGCGCTAACCCTTCCCTTCCTGGGGTAATTCTCATAAACCTCATCTGGACCCTCCAGTGCCAATACATCCTTTCTTAGTTATGGGGCCTGAAACTGATCACAACACTTCAAATATTATCTGATTAATGCCTTATAAAGCCTCAGCATTACATTTATTTTGTTTTCATTTATTGAGATACAACACAAAATAGGCCCTTCGACCCTTCGAACTACACCTTCCAGCAATACCCTAACCTAATCTGAGCCTAATCACAGGACAACTTACAATGAACAATTAACCCACAAACTGGTACATCTTTGGACTGTGGGAGGAAACTGGTGCACCCAAAGGAAAAAAACCCACATGGTCACAGGGAGAATGTACAAACTCCTTACAGGCAGCAGTGGGAATTTAACCCAGGTTGCCTGTACTGTGAAGTGTTGTGCTAACCACTATGCTTTTATAATCTAGTGTTCTTGAAGCGAGTGCTAACAATGCATTTGCCTTCTTTACTCCTGACTCACCCTGCAAGTTAAGCTGTAGGGAATCCCACACAAGGACTCCCCAAATCCCTTTGAACCTCCAATCTCTGAATTCCCTCCCCATTTAGAAAATAGTGTATACCTCCTTCTAGAAAAGTGTATGTCCATACATTTCCCTACACTGCATTCCATCACAACACACACACAACGTGCTGGAGGAACTCAGCTGGTCAGGCAGCATCTATGGAAAAGGATACACCGTCAACTTTTCAGTCAAGAACCCCTCATCAAGACTGGAAGTGAAGGAAGAAGGAGCTGAAATAAGGAGGACAAGCTAGAAGGTGATAGGTGAAGCCCTGTGCGTGTGTGTGTGTGTGTGTGTGTGTGTGGGGGGGGGTGTTGGTGGTGAAGTGTAGAGTTGGATAAGGCAAAGGGCTGGTGAGGAAGGAATCAGATAGGAGATGAGAGTGGACCATGGGAGAAAGGGAAGGAGGAGGGGCACCGGGGGAGGTGTAGGCAGGTGAGATGCAGAGGTAAGTGGTTAAAATGGGGAATAGAAGAAGAGGGAAGGAGGAGGGGGAAGTAAAATACTGGATGATTGAGATATCAATGTTCATGTAGTTCATCTGCCATTTCTTTGCCCATTCTCTTATCTGTCCAAGTCCTTCTGCAGACTCTTTGCTTCCTCAACACTATTTGCCCTTCCATTTATATTTGCATCATCCACAAACTTGGCCACAAAACCATCAATCCATCAATCCATCATCCAGATCATTGGCATATACCTGTAATGTCAAAAGTGGTGGACCCAACACCAACCCCTTCAAAACACCACTGGTCACCCACAGTGAACCAAAAAAGATCTGCTTTATTCCCACTCTGCTTTTTGCCAGCCAGCCAATCTTCTGTCCTTGCTCTGTAATACCATGGACACTTATCATGTTTAGTAGCCTCATATGTGGCACCTTGTCAAAAGACTACTGAAAATCCAAGTAAGAAACACCCACTGACTCTTCTTTCTCTATCCTGCCTGCTCTGATCTTATTTGATCACGTGCAAATGGAAAATTGCCTCAGGAGAAAGCAGAGAATTCTGAATAACAAAAAAATTCTATTTCAGGAGTTACCAGAGAATTGCCTTTTCAGTTCAAAAAGCTAGTTCAGCAATTTGGTCTGCGCACAACATCAAACCACAGTGACAGCGGAAGAGAAGGACATGGCCACAAATGCGAGCAGTGAGCTAACATTGATCTATCTGAGGCCAAAGATTTTTGTCTGATCTATTTCTATTGGTAGCATAACTTTATTGCTTATGTTAGATTGAAAACGTTTCCTAACTGCTCCAGAAGTATTCTAGAAGTGCTCTAGAAGTATTCAAATGTTTGATAGAACCTTCCAGTTGAAGTAATAGGCACTTAATATTGGAAATGCCACAATCATTGTCTGTTTTTAATTAAATAAACTTATTGACAAGCACTGCAGTTAGGTCTGTTTATTGGGAAATGATGTCTTAGTGTCTGTATCTTGTTTAGATCTTTCCTTTCAGTATTGATTACTGGGGCTAAGAACGTCTCAATAACATCTCCACAGCAAAATTATAACAATCGAAAGTGAATATTAAAATACTTCATTTTCCAGTAGTTCACAGCCAAATAAAAATTCCTTATATCTCCTCAGAATTGCAGCTATCTACAGTATCTCACTTTGCCATAGCAACCAGAAATTCTAAGACATATCCTTTTTTATTTTCCCTGTGATCCTGATATTATTGCTGGGAAATTACTTCAAGAATTTGAAATACACTTAGTGGTAAACGATTTTTAATTTTTTGGAAAAAAACAAACACATTTTTATGACAGTCCTATTCTCCTGGTATTCTGGTAGACTGACCTCATATTGTTGTTATAGCAACAGGAAATTTGTCTTGTCTCTGTTTTCTGATTGCTTAGTGTGTGCAATTGGTATAAAAGGCATAATTCTGAATTTTGATCTGTAATCAGACATCAATACTCAGTATATCTAACAGATTTCAACATTAAACAGTGTTTCATGGATATTTTAAAATTACATAGGAAGAAATATAAATGCTATCAGAGACATGTAAGATATTTCACCTGCAAAGAACTGAGTAGAGGATTCTAGAACTCACTGAATATTTTGTTCCTTTGACCACCTAAGAGACTTAACAAGTTCCATACAGCAGATTCCATAACCTCCAGCATTTTGTAGTCTCTCCTAATCACTTCCCAGCCTCTGTCTGCTCTGGCTCAGGAGAGAGAATATACGGGGCGGGTAATGTCTTTAATCATGTTGGCTGCTTTACTGAGGCAGCAGGAGTGTACTCAGAGCCCAGAGTTAGACAGAGTCGAGTGTTGGTATCCTTGGCATTGATGTGTTTGGATCAAGACAAACTCTTGGTGATACTTACACATCAGAAAATAAAGCTCTAAACCATCTCTACCTCAGCAACATAGATACATACACACAGTTGCTACTTTATTAGGTACCTCCAGTAGCTAATAAAATGGCCACTGAGTTATGTTTGTGGTTTTCTGCTGTTGTACCCATCCACTTCAGGTTCTACATGTGTGTTCACAGTTCCTGCCACCATACTGTCTGCATAAAGCAGTTTGGCCATTTTCCTCTGATCTCTCTCATTAGCAAGGCATATTCACCTGCAGAATTGCCACTCACTGGATGTTTTCTGTATCTCACACCATTCTCTGTAAACCCCAGAGATCAATATTTTCTGAGATACTCAAACCACTCTGTCTGGCATCAACAATTATTTCACTGTTAAAGTCACTTAGATCACATTTATTTCCCATTTGGATGTTCGGTCTGAACAACAACTGAACCTCTTGACCATGTCTGCATGCTTCTATGCTTTGAGTTTCTGCTACATGATTGGCTGATTAGATAATTGCATAAATGAGCAGGTGTACAGGTATACTTAATAAGGTAGCCACTGAGGATACAGGGATATATACTCCTTCCTGCTTCCATAGGACAATCACCACAGCACCAGGACTTCACTGTTGAAGTGTGGCGGACTGACCTCTACCTTGCTGAAGCCAGGCGGCAACTCTGAGACATTTCATACCTACCCCTTGAGAGGGCCCCACTCTAGACCATCAGAAAACTGTCTCCAACACCACCACTGACCTCATCAGCTCTGGTGAACTCCCATCGATTGCCAGCATACTCATAGTTCCCTCACCCAGTGCTACTTACTTCTATCTCCTATCCAAGATGCATGAGCCTGACAGTTGGCCCATTGTCTCTGCCTGCTCCTGCCCCACTGAACTCATGTCCTCATACATTGATCCGATTCTAACCTTCTTGGCTCTGTTCCTTCCCACCTTCATCCACAATATTTCTCATGCTCTCGATCTCCTCATTAGCTTTCAATTCCCTAGCTCTGAACACCTCATTTTCACTGTGGATGTCCTGTCCTTATATGCTTCTTTCCTCCATCGTGAAGACCTAAAAACTCTCCGCTTCTTTCTCAATAAAGGAACCAACCAGTTCCCCACCACCGCCTTCCTCTTTCATCTGGCAGAGCGGGTCCTCACCCTCAACAATTGTTTCTCCAGCTCTTCCTACTTTCCTTTTGTCCTTATCTACCTCCTCATGAGCCTTCACTTCCAAAACTTCAACCTCCATTTCTGCCACCTCTAAAAGGATCCTACCAGCAAACATATCTTTACCTCCCCCCTCTCTCCACTTTTCATAAGGATTGCCCCCTCTATGATTCCCTTGCCCATTCATCTCACCCACTAACATCCCTTCTGGCACTTAGCCCTGCAAGCATCTAAAGTGTTTCTCTAGTCCTCCTCCACTCTCACTTCTAGTCAGGGCTCCAAACAATCCTTCTAGATGAGGCAACATTTCACGTGTGAATCTGCTGGGGTGGTCTATTGTGTCCGGTACTCCCAATGCGGCCTTCTCTCTACTGGGGAGACCCATCGTAAATTGGGCGACTGCTTCATTGAGTACCTCCACTTCATCTGCCAAAAACGGAACTTCCTGGTGGCCAAACCTTTTAATTCCCATTCCTAACATATGGGTCCATAGCCTCCTCTCTGCCAAGATAAGGTCACCCTCAGAGTGGAGGAGAAACACCATATCTTCCATTTGGATAGCCTCCAAACTGATGGCATGAGTATCTACTTCTCCTTCCATTAAAAAAATCACCCCTCCCCTCTTCTTCTATTCCCCACTCTGGCCTCTTACTGCTTCTCACCTGCCTATCACCACTGCCCCCCCCCATCCCCTCCTCCTATGGTCGACTCTCCTCTCCTATCAGATTCCTTCACCTCCAGCCCTTTACCTCTCCTACCAACCCGTCTTTGCCTATCACCTTCTAGCTATCCTCCTTCCTCTTCCCCAACTTTTTATTCTGGCATCTCCCCCACTTCCTTTCCACTCCCAAAGGACTTGGCCTGACGCATCATCTGTTTATTCAATTCTGTAAGCGCTGCCTGGCCTGCTGAGTACCTCCAGTATTTTGTATATGTTGCCTTTGTTTTCCAGCATCTGCAGACTTTCTCGTGTTTATAATAGAACTTGACAAGTTTTGTTTTGTAACAACATGATGGTTGTTCAGTTCCTCTGATTTTGCACGAGGGGAAGAAAAAACAAGTTGACAAATCAAATCCTGGCATCTGGATCATTCCTAAACAATGAAATATTGTTTCTTATCTCATTACTGAGTGCTGTTCCATTGACTTGCAAGAATGACAATGTAACCTAGGATGAAGTAGCCTGCTTGATTGGCACCACTTCCACCATCTTAAGTATGCAATCCCTCTAGCACTGTGTATTGTGCATCATCTACAAAATGTATTAGATTCTGTCTCCAAAGCTATTCTGACAGCCCTCCCAAATCCCACAATCTCGAACACAAAATGGATAATTTGACACAAGACTTAACTGCAGGTTCCCTTCTAAATTGCTGACCATCCTGCTTTGGAAATGTATTACTGGTCCTTAGTTTTACCTTCTGAAACTCCTTAAACTTAGTTAAATTAATTTCTGTTCATTTGAAATAAACAAACCATGTTTGTACATTTCTACAGCTTAATCCAGATATTATGAAATCACTTTGAATGCACGAACACTGACAGTGTCAGAATTTCATACAAATGCAGCAAACAGTAGTATTACAGTGCAATTTAAAGCATCATTTATGTAACTATTTCTCTGTAAATCATCTGTGAATTTTTAAACTTTTTGAAAAACTATTTTGCAATTCACTTTATCGTTTATGTATGCAATTCCACTTCATTAATGTCTTCCTCGCTGCTCAATAATTTCCCATAACAACACAATTTTAATATTTTTTTGCTGGAGA
The DNA here is from genome assembly GCF_963921235.1 of Mobula hypostoma. Classification (NCBI taxonomy): domain Eukaryota; kingdom Metazoa; phylum Chordata; class Chondrichthyes; order Myliobatiformes; family Myliobatidae; genus Mobula; species Mobula hypostoma. Next base: position 190,394,325 of record NC_086098.1, read on the forward strand.
AAAGAGAATGGGAACTCCATATTAGTACAAGTTTAGTTTCAGTGAAAATTATAGTTTATTTAATATAATGCTGTAAGAAATCAATTCAAGATATTGACTTTTTCAATCATATTTAATAGGCATCCATCATTTGAAAATCACAGTTTCACACCATGGCATACACTTGAATTGGTGCCTTGTTGGAATAGTGATATAGAACAGTAATTCTCTGAACTGTGCAATAGCTTCTAGATTTCCATGCTTAACAATGAATATGCAGTGGCCAGAATTTAGTATTTGAATATTGACAGTCAGCTTGCTGCTATTTATAACACAGACTTCATGGATTTTACTATGTTATTGGTATCATGTTTTCCATTCAGTGATTTTTGTCCTTGAGAATTTTTCTTATTATCGTCCACTACAGCCACATTAACTGGCGTTTCTGTTCACCAATCGGGACAAACTTTCAGCAAAGGTTATCAGCTGACAAATTAACCATACAATTTGAGCACCAGATGATTAACCTTGTTACTTTGGGACTTATTCTGCAGGGAAGGCTCCTCATTTTCTCCGTCTTCAGAATGTGGAAGTGAATGCAGGACAAAATGCAACATTTCAATGTATTGCTGGTGGAAAGTGGTCCCAGCACGACAAGTTATGGCTGCAGGTTTGTACTTTATCTTCTCCATTATTTTTAATGCTAGGTGTTTAAATTGTAGGGATTGTTCTAAAACCTAAGCTGGAGGATGGGATAATGATGGTCCATTGTGCTCCTTTTCCTTTGCTCTGTTAATGTCACAAACTCTCTGAGCTTCAAAGGAATATAATTTGATAAAGAGTACCATAGATCTTCATAACAAAAAAGTCCATATTTCAAGTGTTTACAGCTTTCTAAAGGTTTTCCCTTGAAGAACGAACTTGACAAATGTCCCTGTTAGTGTAATAATGCTCTTGCCTCTTCAAAGGTTTATTGGAGACTTTCATGAATCTGCCTATTAGTAGGCCAACGGGGAGAATTCTTAGCTTTTTTCCTTAAATAATAAATTTAAAGTGAACCTGTCACAACTTTTATAGAATTTAACTTACTTTTTGTAAATATTGCATCCTTCCTCTGTTCTGAAGGGGAATGAGCTCACCCAATTCCAAGAAGAAATACTGGTCACTTCCTAGCTCAATACATCAATCTTTATTCAACACAGAGATTCATGGATCAAGATTTTTTAACATCAGCTTTTTTTTGGGAGAAATATTACTCCAGCTGAGCAGGTGACCGTATGTTAGTGCCATCGAACATGATGTTTCCATATTGGGCTTTTTAAGTTGGATTTGTAAATCAGCATAATTGGACCTGCTTGCGAAATCAAATGGTCATAACCTTATGAAAAAAAAGTCATAGGATTTCACCATTAATATCTCTATTGTATGAACATTATAGAATCTTACTGCCTTTCAGCCTACCGCACCCATACTGACTTTTTGTCCATTTATATTGAATGACTTGTTCACAATAAGTCTCGACCCAAAACTTTAACTGTCCATTTCTTCCCACAAATGCTCCTTGAACAATGAACTATTTCAGCATTTTGTTTTCTGCCCAGTTCTAGCATACACAGTTTCTTGATTCTCCTTCTGTATCCTGTCTATTTAAATCTCTTGAACATAGTGATTACAGTATCTGATTCTGCCACCCCATCTGGTGGTATGTACTACGTATCAATCATTCTCTATACAGAACAACAATGTTCCACTCAAATCCCCTTTATAGCTCCTTCCTTTCACCTTAAACCCACGACATTTTGTTTTGTATACCCCTAACATGGGAAAAAAAAAGATTCTCAATATCAAGCATATCCGTGCCTCTCTTAATTTCTTACGTTCTTTTATCACATCACCCCTCAGCCTCTTTTGCGCTAGATATGGGGCTCCCCTCATGGGGACCATGGACCCCTTGCTTAATGGTATTGGTCCATGGCATAAAAAAGGTTGGGAACCCTCTGCTCTAGATACAGCAAGTCCAGCCACTCCAATCACTCCCGTCCTTCAAACCGGACAATATGCTGGTGAAAATTCTCTGCACTCTTTCCAGCAAGATCATATCTTTCCTATAGTGTGATGAATAGAACTGCATACAATACTTCAAATGTCGTCTTACCAGAGTTTTGTTAAGTTGCAATATAGCATCCCAATTTTTGTATTCTATGCACTCATCTGTGATGGTAAGCATGTCATGATTCCTTTACCATAAGACAAGACAAGACAAAGGAGCAGAAGTCGGCCATTCAGCCCATCGAGTCTGTCCCACCATTCTATCATGAGCTGATACAATCTCCCATTTAGTCCCACTCCCCCGCCTTCTCACCATAACCTTTGATGCCTTGGCTACTCAGATACGTATCAATCTTTGCCTTAAATATACCCAATAACTTGACCTCCACTGCCGTCCGTGGCAACAAATTCCACAGATTCACCACCCTCTGGCTGAAAAAATTTCTTCGCATTTCTGTTCTGAATGGGTGCCCTTAAATCCTTAAGTCATGCCCTCTCGTACTAGACTCCCCCACCAAGGGAAACAACTTTGCCACATCCACTCTGTTCATGCCTTTCAACATTCGAAATGTTTCTATAAGGTCCCCCCGTCATTCTTCTAAACTCCAAGGAGTACAGTCCAAGAGCGGACAAATGTTCCTCATAAGTTAACCCTCTCATTCCCGGAATCATTCTAGTGAATCTTCTCTGAACCCTCTCCAACATCAGCACATCTTTTCTTAAATAAAGAGTCCAAAACTGCCCACAGTACTCCAAGTGAGGTCTTACCAGTGCCTTCCTCAACATCACATCCCTGCTCCTATACTCTATTCCTCTAGAAATGAATGCCAACATTGCATTCGCCTTCTTCACCACCGACTCAACCTGGAGGTTATCCTTAACGGTATCCTGCATGAGGACTCCCAAGTCCCATTGCATCTCAGAACTTTGAATTCTCTTCCCATTTAAATAATAGTCTGCCTGTTTATTTCTTCCACTAAAATGCATAACCATACACTTTCCAACATTGTATTTCATTTGCCACATCTTTGCCCATTCTCCCAATCTATCCAAGTTTCTCCACAGACTCTCTGTTTCCTCAGCACTACCGGCCCCTACACATATCTTTGTATCATCAGCAAACTTAGCTACAAAGCCATCTGTTGCATCCAAGTCACTGAAGTACAAAGTAAAAAGAAGTGGCCCCAACACGGACCCCTGTGGAACACCACTGGTAACTGCCAGCCAACCAGAATGGGATCCCTTTATTCCCACCCTCTGTTTCCTGCCAATCAGCCAATGCTCTATCCATGTATGTAACTTTCTCGTAATTCCACGGGCTCTTATCTTGTTTAACAGACTCTCAACCATTGTTGCCACCTTCAGCAAAGGATGTGGTTGAACCCCAAGGACCCTCTATTCATTAACATTTTTTAGTATGTTACTACGTATGTCCTACCCTTATATGACTTCCCAAAATGCATCACCTCACACTTGTGGGGATTAAATACCATCTGGTAATGCTTCTTCTAACTTTCCACCTGATCTATGTCCTGCTGTAACCTCAGACAATTTCTTTTGCTGTCCACAGCACACCACCAACTTACATAACATCCACAAACATATTAAGTATTTCTCCTACATTCACTTTCATTCATTGATATACTATATATGCAAACTCCTGAGCTCTGCTCAGAGGAGGATTGTAAATGGAACCAGAGGCTCGAAGCACCAACTACTGGTAGACAAAGCAGTCATTCAAGACTCCAAGACCAGACAAACCAACTTAAGCACAGCCTGGCTTGACTACCAGAAAGCATACGACTCAATACTCCACATATGAATCCTGGAACGCCTGTCTCTGTACAAGGTCAACAAGACACTAAGGACCTTCATTAAGAACTCAATGGGCTGTTGGCGGACAATGCCAAAAGTTAACTCAAAGTCACTAACACATGTCCATCAGATGTGGAATATACCAGGGTGATGAATTGTCCCCACTGCTGTTCTGCATTGGCTTGAATCCCCTCAGCCAGATCATCTCAAAGAGTGGATACAGGTAGAGGGTCAAGAGTGGAGTGACCATCAGCCACCTCCTGCACATGGATGACATCAAGCTGTATGCCAGAAATAAAAAGGACATTGACCCACTAATCCACCTAACAAGGGTATACAGCAGAGACATTTGGATGTCCTTTGGACTGGAAAAGTGCAGCCGGGTGGTAGTGAAAAGAGGCAAACTCATCAAGACTGAAGGAGTTGAGTTACCTGTAGGCCAAATACCAGAACAGCTACAAATATCTGGGGAGCCTGCAGGCACAGGGAAGCCACAATGGAGACACAAGAAGGGCTGCAACATCCCAGAACCTCCAAAGAGTGAGACAGGTCCTAAACAGCCAGCTGAATGGGAAGAACAAGATCAGGGCCATCAACACATTTGCCCTATCCGTCATCTGATACCCAGCCACAATAGTGTGGTGGCCAGGGAATGAACTGGAAGCCATTGACATCAGGACCCAGAAACAACTAACAATACATAGTGAATTCCACACAAAGTCCAACATTGTGCAATTCTACACCAACCGGAATAAAAGATGGGGACTGGGAAGTGTCAAGGCACAGTCCTGGAAGAAATGTGAACATCCATGAGTATGTCAGGAAGATGGGCTCCTAAGGACGATCTGCTAGGAGAATACCTCGGAATGCCAGCAGGGCATATAGAAAAGGAAGTGGGTGAAACAGAGTCAGAGGACCAGAGACCATGGCTGGACAAGCCACTGCATGGGATGTACCATTGTCAGATATCAGAGGTGGCTGATGTAAGAAAATCCTGCCAATGGCTGCAAATGACAGGGCTGAGGGACAGCCCAGAGGTGCTGCTCTTGGCCGGACAAGAACAGGTGCTGAACACAAGAGCAATAGAAGCAGGGTTCTATCACACCAGACAAGTCCTAAGATGCAGGTTATGCAAGGAATCCATTGAAACCATCCAACACGTAGAAGCAGGGTGCAAGATTCAGGCAGGGAAAGCATACACTGAACGGCACAACCAAGTTGCAGGAATTATGTACAGGAACATCTGTGCTGAGTGTGGATTGGACTCTCCAAAATCTAAAATGGAAACACCCAAGAAGGAAGTGGAGAATGACAAAGCTAAGATCCTCTAGGACTTCCAGATACAGACTGATAAACAGGTACTGGCCAACCAACTAGACATAGTAATACTGGACAAGGAACAGAAGAAAGCAATAGTAAAAGATGTGGCAATCCTGAATGACAGTAACATCAGGAAGAAAGAATATGAGAAACTGGAGAAATACCAGGGCTTGAAAGATGAGGAAGATAGAAGGGACGAGGAAGGCTAAAGGCAGAGTAATCCTGGTGGTTATAGGAGCACTTGGAGCTGTGACACCTGGACTGGGAGAGTGGCTCCAATATATCCCGGGAAACAGCATCTGAGATCTCGGTCCAGAAGAGTTTACTACTAGGAACAGCAAAAATACTGCATCGAATCCTCGAACTCCCAGGCATCTGGTAGAGGACCCAAGCTTGAGGGAAAATTCACATACAGACCATACATTAGGGGTGAGAAAGAATTATTTTATTTTCCAGTACGATGCAAAAGTCTTTGGTACATATGGTGTATATGGTACAGCCAGAGTGCCTAAGTACTGTATTTGTCAATGTGGAGTGAAAAGCGGGATTGTAAATCTGATGGGAGAAAATAATGTTGGGAAAGGCAAAGTTGGGATGTTGCAGGAGGGGAGTGGTACATGTGGGAGAGAAGGCGTGCCTGGGGGTGGGGGATGGTGGGGTTGTGGCGTGGGTGCAGACACACCCAGCCCTGAGACAGCAAGCAAGTTCATTTGATTCTGAATAATTGGTTTATTGGTCATTACAGAATATTTCACTGGTGCTTCCTGCTCCCTCACCTCTCCTTTCCACTTTTCCCAATCATAATTTTCCCCTCTCCCTGTCAAAGAAATACCCAGGTCTAATGATATTATCGGTATTTTAAAGAGAATGGGTTCTTCAGACTCGCTAAATAATGAGTTTTTGTAATATCAAGATATTTTCAGACATTTGGCTTCTGTCCCAAATATTCAAGATTTAGTCAATATTCTTTATAGTTTTTAAAAATCCTCCAGCTATGACAATCTAATAATGCCAAGGGTCATTGCTAACTTTCTTACTAGGTTCATAGAATTCATTCTTATATTCTGAAATACAATTTTAACTACATTTATTATAGATGCATGCTGGGTCAGATCATTATCTTTGATGGCCTTTCAAAAAAGAAATGCTGTTAAATACATAGCAGTGCTTCTAATAAGATATCTTGAACAAAACATGACATTTCCTTTCAAGAATAAATGCTTAACAATTGCAACTGCATAGCAAATAGAGCACTTTGGAAATTTTATATATATATGTAAAGGTCAAACTGATTGTAGGTTTAGGTGTGTCAGTGAGGCATCATGTTAATTTGCCTATTATCTGTACATAAGTGATATAGGTGTTTCCTGGGATGCCATCACACCAGCACAAATGCTGTCTAATACCACCATTAGATACTGCCCTGATACCATTTGAAAATGGTAGGAAATTCTTTCAGTTTTATTCAACACTCAGTCAGATCTTAACTCTACAATTATCCTCGTTTGGCTACTGGTGGTTGCTTGAGAGATTTCCAACACCCATGTGATGAACATCTTTGAATCTCTACTGTTTTTGCCCAATGGAGTTGTTGCAAAAACTGATTGGTAATTATCTTTAAAGCGTCCATATTTCTATAATAAATAAAAAACATGCTCTCAGTATTTTTTATTTGGTTATTTTCTGTATTTGCACGGTTTGTGTCCTTTTGCACACTGATTGCTTGACCGTATTTGTTTTTCTGTAGTTTTTCATTGATTCTATTGTATTTTCTTGTTCTACTGTGAATGTCTTGAAGAAAATAAATCTCAGGGTAATATATGTTAACGTTTACTTTGAACTTTAAATATAATGATAATATTATTATATATTAGTACATAAAGCTCATTCCTTTAGAACAGAGACGTGGAGGAATTTTCTTTAGCCAGAAGGTGGCGAATCTGTAGATTAATTTCCACAGATGTCTGTGGAGGCCAAATCTTTCGGTATATTTAAGCAGAGGTTGATAGGTTCTTGATTAGTAAGGGCATCGAGGGAAAGAGAATGGGGTTGAGAGGGATAATAAATTAACCATGATCGAATGGTGGAGCAGAATCAATGGGCTGAATGGCCTAATTCTGCTCTTTTTCCCTATGATTTTATAGTCTTATGATACCTGGTATCAGATTCAGGAGCAGGTCAAAGGTATCCAGCTTGCACAATGAGTCAGGAAGAGAGGTTCCTTCTGATTATGAGTGGCCGACCATGCAGGGAGGCTCAGGATTGTTGACAAGGATCAATGGGAACCCTAAAGTAAGTGACAGGGCAGGTGGAGATGTTTGAGATGGAGATCTGTGGGAGCATTGGTGGATTGTAGGGAAGGAATATTTGTGGAGTGGGTTGCAACAATCTGCTGGGAGAACTCAGCAAGTTCAGCAGAATCTGTGGGAGGAAAAGAATTGTCAAAATTTTGGGTCAAAACCTTCCATCAAAACTGAGAGTGGAGAGGAGAAATAGCCAGTATAAATAAATAGGAGTGGTGATTGGTGGGACATCAGCCTGTAGATGATTGGTGGACTAAGGAAGAGTGAAGGCCAGGTAGGGGAGTGGAGGGTGGAGTTGGGAGAGGCAGGATAATAACAAATGGAAATAGACAGAAGGGGCAGAAGGGACCAGGTTGGGGGAGGTGGAGACAGCTAGTTGAGTGATACGTGAAAACACAAGAGCTGCCAGTACTGGTATCTGAGAAGTAAGGAACATGAAAATGGGAACTATTTGGGGAGAACTGAATAGCAGATGGAACCAGAACCAGATGGAGGAAAAGATGGATGAACTATGTGGGCAATGGTTTTATAAACTAGGAGAGGGAAGAAAATGTGCAATGGGAGATTTGGAAAGGGTACAGAATTGCACTGAGGCAGATTCAGGAATCTGCAGTCTTTTATGTCTCCATTAACATGAGAGGATACCGGGTTTTGGGATGGGAACAGGGAATGATTATGTGAAGCTGAGGGATTTAGCTGTCAAGGTTCACATTCTGACTCTGTATATGGAAGACTTACTTGTCTGGTAATATCCAGTGTTGGACTCTGTTGGAAGAGCAATCGATATTCAAATACACAACAGCAAAAATCAATGTTATACAAGGGAATTCTTCTTAAATATTCTTCTGAAAATATTATTTCATCATGCCTTGAATTAGTGCAACATTCCCTCCTCCCTTTGGATTTCCCCTTGTCCTGAGGCGCATTAATCATTCATTCAATATTGATGCTACATAACTTTAACTTCCCACCAGAATTAAACATATGGCTCATTTTGTCTGAACACTGTAGAATGAAGTAAGAATGTTTCCTCTACTAGATCTCATTGTACCAGATACAATACCCAAAGGGTCTCCTCCTGTGCTAAATCACTGGTTCCAGATTGCTCAATAGCCTAATATCTCCCTGTCTCCAAGGCCCTCCCAGCCCTAAAGCTGAGTTATTGGTATTTCTCCAATTCTTGAACATCACTTTTTTTAAGCTCTCTATAGATGGTAAGCATGCTTTTAGCTCCTGAGTCTTTGAACTCTGGAATTATCGCCCCAAACGTCTTTGATCTTTTCCTCTCCCCCTGATGTTAAGATACTCTTTAAAATTGAACATTGAGTAAGCTTTTGGGCATGTGGCCTACTACCTCTTTATGTGGCTGAGTGCCAAAATTTTGTTTGTTCAAATATGCTGTGTTAAAGTGAAACAAGGCTATTTTGTTATAGCTATAGTATAAATACACTGATAGTTTGGGGAATAAATTTTATATTTGTATTACCATTGTTGATTTGTGTTACTATTGTTGATATTATCTGATTGCTTTATAAACGTTTCGATTTGTGGTCTCTGAAATTGAAGTCTGTAACACAATCATAGCTGTGGAGAGAGCAATATAACTCTTGATTGTAAAGCATGAACAATTACTATTTTTGAATACATTATTGCATTAACCATTAGTAGTAATAATAAAAGAGGAAATAGAATTTAGCATCAATCCTATAGTTTAGATCAATATCGTTCTGTTAAAAAAGTCCTATTGAATGTTGATGGTGAATACTGATGGTGATTTTATTATTTAAAATATTTACAGTAATGGATAATAGACAACTGTAACAAAGACAATGAATCAAATGTCAATATATATATATGTAAATAATGACTAACAGCTAAATGTTGATGAGTGGCCTTATTTTAGAGATTTCCTGGCATGTAAACTGTATTTCCTTAAGCATGAAGTTAATTTTTAGAAAAAAATAGCAAAGCGTGCTTTCTAGATATAGCCAATTGAATCAAGAGAATTGTAGTAAATTGTCAAATTGTAGTATGTTCCTACCTTTTTGTGTTGGGCACGTGGCCAAGTGGTTAAGGCGTTCATCTAGTGATCTCAAGGTCGCTAGTTTGAGCCTCAGCTGTGGCAGCGTGTTTGTGCCCTTGAGCAAGGCACTTAACCACACATTGCTGTACTGTCTGTGCGAGGAGTGGCGCCCCATAGAGACTTCTAATCTGCACCTTGTAAGGCATGAAAATGCCCAACGCAGGTCTCTCATGGTCTGAGTCGATGTTCCCTCCCCTTTGGTTATATCTTGATTCCTTTGCACCCAGTCTTAAACGTGAAGACACTGCGGCTGAGGGGCTCCCAACCTTTTTTATGCCATGGACCCCTACCATTAACTGAGGGGCCCATAGACACCAGGTTGGAAACCCTTGGCTTCTTTCCCTCTCTCCTTTTCAACTAATTGGATACACAAGAAAATTTATTGCATTACTGTCTGACTTCTCGAAAGAAGAGAATGAAAACATGTTGGTGGCGAAATAGGAACAACATCCAATAATCTGGAAATGTTGCCAGTCCGACAGACCTAAAGTCTTAGTATTCATTGGTTCCGGTGACTAGAATAGAGTCATGCACTCACTAGGCCCAGTTTGTACATACAACCAAGGCACATTCCTGAGTTAGTGCCATTTACCTGCATTTGGCCCATATCCCCCTTAAAAAATAACCTTTCCTGTTCAGGATCCCATCTAAACATGAAATGAACCTAGTTCTATCCCTTGGAGTATTGAAAGGACTAGATAGGGTGGATGTGGAGAGGATGTTTCTTATGGTGAGGGGATCCAGAACTAGAGGGCACAGCCTCAAAACTGAGGGGCAACCCTTTAGAACAGAGGTAAGGAGGAATTCTTTTAGCCAAAGAGTAGGAAATCTGTGGAATTCTCTGCCACAGAGGCAGAAGTTGATTGTTTCCTGATTGGTTAGGGCATCAAAGGAGGCAGCTGTATGGGGTTGAGTGGGATCTGGGATAGCCATGATGGAATGGTGGAGCAGACTTGATGAGCTGAATGCCATAATTCTGCTCCTATGTCTTATGGTCTTCCTCTGGCAGCTTGTACCATGTACGCACCACCTTCTGTGTGAGAAATATGTTGCTATCATCCCAATTTCAAACGATCTCCTCTCAACTTTCATTTCTGCCCTCTAGTTTTAGAATCCTTTGCCCTGCAAAAACAAAAGCCTGTGACTATTCACTTCTCTATGCCCTTTGTAATTTTATAAACCTCTATAAGGGCACTCTTACATATAACAACATAAGAAATAGAAGCTGCCTTTTGACATTCATGCCTTCTGTCTTGTACAGTAAGATTATGGTTGATCTTTTCCTTCAGAACCACTTTAGTGCAATAAATCCATATCTAATTAATTCTGAAACTTCTAAAAATCTATTCACCTCTGTGTGGAATAAACCTAGTACCCGAAACGCCACAATTTGTAAATACTAAGAATTTGTTACGCATTAGTAAAGTAATTTTTCTCACCTCAAGCCTGAATAGCCTACACCTTATTTTAAGTCCGACCTGGGACAATTGAACCAGGCAGATCATCCCTGCTTTGATACACAACCAAAATTGACTTGTATTCTTTTTAATCAGAGTGGATGACATTTCTCCAGTTTACATTTAATATATGATGCCTTTACTCTTTGCGTTGTCCTACATATTTTAATAAAACTATTTTCCTTCAACTTCTCATTCAATGGAGCTTAGAAAAATCGAGGTCTATGGGTAACCCTGGGTAATTTCTAGAGTAAGTATGTGTTCGGCACAGTGGGCCGAAGAGAGTGTATTGTGCTGTAGTTTTTCTATATTTCTATGTTTCAATGTTGATCTGTTATTCCAAGGGACTTTCTTGCATGCGAGTCTTGCATGAAATCAAACACAGAAATATATTTTCAAAACTTCTTTGCTATTTTTTTATCTTCCAACATGATTTCTCCTAGTTGATTGGAAGAGACCCATTTTAATTTTACTAATCGTTTCATTTTTGCATGTTTATGGAAACTTTAATGGTCTGTTTATGTTTCTGGTTAGATTCCTGTTATGTTCATTATTTCACATTTTTAATCAATACATTTGTCCTTGGTTCTGAAATATGTAATATTCCCCCCAATTCTTACTGTTCTATTGAGTAAAATTACAGATTTTTTTCTGTCTTCTGAAACCTTTAACTTCCTTGTTTGCTTCCTGGGAAGGGACACACTCCATCCTGAACCCTGCAATCACTGAAGATGCAACACCTGTTCTCCACCTAACATTCCCCCCCTCCCCTCTCCCTCTTCCCACTCCCCTTTCCTCTCGCTCTTCCCCCACCTATCTCTCTTCCCCTCCCCTTCCCTCCTCCCCTCCTGCTCTTCCCTCTTCCCTTGCCCCCTTTCCCTCTTCCCTCTCCCCTTCCCCTCCCCTTTCCCCTCCCCTCTCCCCTTCCCCTTCCCCTCCCCTCTCCCCTTCCCCTTTCCCCCCCTCTCCCTCTTCCCCATCTTGCACTTCCTCCTCCTAGAGCCTCTTTATTTCCCCTCTGCCCTTATCTTCCCTCTTCCTTCTTCCTCCAGCTCTACCCCACCCCATCCCTCCATTCTGGTTCCCACTATCACTTTCTTGAAATATTAGATTCCATCACTGGTTGCCTTTATCTATCTGCTTATACCCTCTTTACTTGTTTTCATCTTCATCTTCCCCCACCCCCCTCAACCTGGCTCTCTCTGCCCTTTATTATGTCAGCCAACATCTGTCATTCACCTGTCTCTGAATTGCTACTACAACCTCCCTCCCAAATTGTGTATTTAATATTTCAGTAATGTTTGAGTAAAGTGTTTTTTAAATATTATTTTGGAATAATCTTATGTGTGTGTACATATTCTTGTTTGGTTAAATAATTCATTACAGGTTACATGTAGAAATATGAGAATCGCATACATCATCATGCTTCCACTTGATACGTATGCGCCTCGCTTAAAGTAAACGCAAAGTTAGAGTCACATTTCGGACTCCAGTGTCTTCCTTTAAATTTTAATGTTTTGAAGTTACAAAACTTAACATCCCCCACCGCATGGCTCAATTTGCCCGTTGTCCTTCATCTCTCCTTGGTCCTCCAACCGCCCATTGGTTCCTGCCTCACCGTTCTCTTTCAACTGGCTCTTTTCCCTCCCAAGCGTTAGTCCTGATGCAGGGGATCAACCCAAAATCTTGACAATCCTCTCCACTTACAGCAGCTGCTCTAGGTTCCAGCATCTGCTAAACTTGCTACTGACTTTATATCCACATTTATCATCAGTGCTAACCTTCATCCTTTATCATTATTCTTATTCCTTCTAAATAATAAGCATCTTGGTATATTTAATTTCCCAACCACAGCCATTTTTCATCCACATCTCTATAATAGCTATTTATTTCTATAATGTGATAAAAATATGAGAATATATATTTCTATCTGTGTCATTAATTCATGAAAATTAAATTGGAAATGAATATTTCCTATACTTATGGGTACCTTGAAGTGCTTTACACATTTGTCAGGTGACACAGTGTATTGCCTTCTCAGTTAAGAAGCAAGGAACATTACCTTGAGTGAAAGAGTCACGTTCAATAAACTTTGTCACAGCTTATTTCAATAAAAGCGAGAATGGTTCATTGCAGAGAGTTATTATTTGGACTGCTGTATCAGGAAATATTTCATTCTACCCTCTTCAGTGTATCCCTTCTAACAAAACTCCCAGTTAACTTGCGTGACTAAAGGGATAAAGCCCATCCAAACGGTAATATTACATATAATCAGTGATGGGGAGCTGAGAACTGTTTCTGGCACCTCTGAAACCCAATATACTTCACATACCTAATAGGTGATACGCAAAGTCAAATCAGAATCGGAATATCATGAACTTCATGGGGAAGGAAGCTTTATTCCTAATAATAAACCCCTTAGACAGATTTTGCAATGTGATTTTTATACCCTTGAATCTTTGATCTTTCAACAGATCATGAACAAACGCTATAATCTTATTTATGCTGCAAACAGAGATGATCGATAGTGGCACTTAATAGAACAGCCAGTCTTACACCTGTTTTGAGATCTGATGAGAAATAGACTGCATGACATTTAGGCAGTATCATCTAATACTGGTTTGCAGAAAATACTCAGAAAATACAAAAAAAATGAATTATGCATTCAGAGCAAAAGCAAAATGGGCAGATAGGTGTCAGATGCTATTTGACACACACACATGTGATATGACACACTTTGAAAGAGTAAGCAAGTATTAGGGCTGCACGGTAGCATAGTGGTTAGCATAATGCTTTACAGTGCCAGCGACTCAGGTTCAATTCCTACCATTGCCTGTAAGAAGCTTGTACGTTTTCCCCACGCCAGTGTGGGTTTCCTCCAATGCTGCAGTCTCCTCCCACATTCCAAAGACATACGGGTTAGTAGGTTAATTGGTCATTTGGGTGTTATAGGCAACATGGACTTGTTGGGCCAGAAGGGCCTGTTATAATGTTGTATCTCTATAGAGAATAAAAGTAAAAATAAATTTAAAAACCAAACACATTTTTGAAACAGTGAAAGTTACATGTCAATGTATAGAGAGTGGGATTAATTTTGGATAGGTATGGATTAAAATCAATGGAACCAAACCTAACAGGGTGTACTGTATGTTTGTATTGCAAACCTCGTTGATATCTTGTGAAATAAAATTCGAAGTAAGTTAACCTGCAGTCAGATTAGCTATAATACAGGAAATAGGCCATTCAACACAATTCAGTGGGTATTTGATAGCAGTCCCGGAATAAAACATTTTTCCAATTTTTTTTTTACACACAGCAATGGAATGGAAAAGATACAGCTTTGATGGTTACCAGGGTGGTTAACCATAGACGCTTCTCCGCTACTGTCAGTGTGGCAGATACATCTCAGAAGACTACAAGTAAATACAGATGCGTGATTCGATCAGAAGGAGGCTCAGGAGTTTCAAATTATGCAGAATTAATTGTGAAAGGTGAGGCCTTACTCATGTTATTCAAAAAAGCATGAAGTGAATGACACTGAGAGAAAAACACTGATAGGTGGAAAGTGATAATTTACAGTACAGAAATATCCAGTGGCTTAGTTCAGCTAAATAACTTAAAGATTTCTTCATATATTGCATTTTTTTGCCACCTGAAAAGATGTTATATTGCAAACGAAGCTTTTTTCAAATGCAATTATCCAAAAGTATCAGTAAATATAAGACAAATGCAATTTTGTAACTTTTAACAAGCCTTACCAGATCCTCTGTAGGTCTGCATTCAGAACTTGCCAGTATCGAAAGAACCATAGTTGATATTACAAAGACCTTGAGTTGTATGTTACTGTAGGTTTCTCATTAAGTGTTACATTTCTTGCTGACGATCCTGGCTTTTTGAGTCCTCAACCCTATTTTATTGGCACTTGCTGATTAGAATTGGTGGCAAAGCTTTCAAAGTTAATATGTTTTCCGTGTCATTAGTATATTGCATAAGTTTCCATTTTTTGGGAATTGGTTTGTACTATACTGGAAGCAGAAATCCTAATTGGATTTAAAAGCACTTTAGAGCAGGGATTCCCAATCTGGGCTGCACAGGCCCCTAGCTTAATTGTATTAGTCCATGACCTTTAAAAAGGTTGGGAACTCCTGCTTTAGGGCAACAAATATGAGGCTATGGACTGAGTGGTGGAAAGTGTGGAGTAACACTTTTATCTAACATGGATATGATTGTCTGAATTCCCTCCTTCTGTGTTGCATAGTATTTTGGCAATTCTTTTACTATTGTTACATGTTCTGAAATACTATGACATTGAAACTTTGACACAGTGAAACTTTGTTTTGCCTGCCATCACATCAGAATCTGAAGCAGATTTGTTATCACCAGTTTATATGAGGTAAAATTTGTTCTGCAGCAGCAGTACAGTAGAAAGAGATAAAAGGATGATAAGTTACATAAATAAATAAATTGGGCAATAATAAAGGATCAATGAGGTAGTTTTCATGGACCATTTAGAAATCTGGTGGAGGAAGGGAAGAAGCTTTTCCTGTATCATTGAGTGTATGTCTTCATGCTCCTGTACCTCCTCCCCAGTGGCAGTGTAATGCCCTGGTTATGAGTTTTACTGCTATGCTGTAGGTATTTCATTTTAGCAGTTCTGTAAGAGCAGTCTGTTTTGCTTTCAACCTCTTTGGGTTTGAGCTAAAGTTAAGGGGTTGTGATGTTCCTGCTTAGGAATGTAGTGTCATCCAATATGGATGGTGGAACTGGGAGAAGTTTCTAGAGAATGCTAGGCAGGGAGGTTTTTTGTGATAGACACTGGTTTGTGTCAAGGTTTTTTTGGCAGGAGCCGGAAAAGACAGGAGGGAAGATGGCTGAGGATGCCATACCATTTGCACATGGTGCTTTGTTCAGATGAATGGCTTCAAGGATGAAGGACCAATACTTCCTCCGGAGGAGCCAATTTGTTTGAGATGGATTTCGAGCAACATTTGGGAGGTTGTGTGTGCTCTCTCGCAGACTGGGGCCCAGTGCATGAGTTAAAGGCAACTTCAAGATGAGTTCCAACTTATGTGCACATTTGGTCTGGGTTAACTGTAATGGGCCCTTCTAATTTTTTTCCTTTTTATTCCTACCAACTGTTCGATAAAGCTGGTAATTGTAAATATACATTTTTTCTAATTGTATCCAGTGCGCAATTTGTTATTTGTTGCTGACAGGTGACTGCATGGAGGCTGTAAATTCCACAGTACTCACACAGATTGGGATTCATGTGGGCAAGACATCCCAACCTCATGGGTTTGGTGGGACCCATGTGATATCAACCCTAGATGTATGGAGTCTGAAAAAGGTGATTTTCTCACTACTAAGTCCAGTGGCTGTTAATGAGGGAATAATAAGCCACACCTCCAGAGGTGCCTGATAAAAAGGGGTTTCAGTAGTTATGAGGAGTGTATGTTCCAGGTGTTGAAGGTCCTTAGTGATGGGTTTCACCTTCTTGAGGCACTGACTTTTAAATATGTCCTCAATGGTGGGGAGGTTTGTAGCCATGTCTGAGCCTATAATCCCCCACTTCCTCTCGCAATCCTGTCCAACGAAGCCTCTGCACCAGGATGTGATGCAAAATGCTCGAATGTTCTCCACCATACATCTTAGAAATTTGTAAGAGTCTTTGGTGATGTATCAAATCATATCATACATGAGGTGCATTTAATACTCTTAACAGAGTACATATGGCACCTGAACAGATTAGATATGGCAAAGTTATTTCCCATGGTAGGGAATTCTAGGACAAGAGGGCATGACTTCAGGATTGAAGGATGTCCTTTTAGAACTGAGATGCGGAGAAATTACTTTAGTCAGAGGGTCCTAAATCTGTGGAATTTGTTGCCATGAGCGGCTGTGGAGGCTAAGTCATTGGGTGTATTTAAGGCAGAGATAGATAGGTTCTTGATTAGCCAGGGCATCAAAGGGTGTGAGGAGAAAGCAGGGGAGTGGGAATGACTGGGTGAAGTGGATCAGCCCATGATTGAATGGTGGAGCAGACTCGATTGGCCAAATGACCTACTTCTGCTCCTAAACCTTATGGTCTTATAACAGCAGGACAGATGTTGTCCTTGAGCCTAGAGATTTATAGGTGCTTTCAGGCTTTCTATCTTCTGCCCAATTTAGAGTGGGGAGTAAATACCTTGTATAAGAGTGGAAAAAAAGGAAGATTTTTGCTTCATCCTTTTCAGGACATTCAAAGTGCAGTCTATGACTACCTTTACAGTCAAATTAAGGCACATACGGAGACCCTTTGGCTTATTAAGTCCACACTGAACAATCTCATCAGCCACAACCCTCTCGTGTTATTTCCCTGTGGTCCTGGCAACCACCCAGTATTCTTGTACCCATTGTGTTTTACTTATAAACATAAGAAAGTAGAGCAGGTCCACTTACAATCTGCTCCAAGCTGAACTCCTGTTTTATGTGTCAGTCATATTCAAAAATTGCATGTTTTGTTGAACACTAATCTTTTTCAACTAAATAAAGGGTGGCGGGTGAATTTGCCAAAAGCAATCATGATCATGAGACCATCATTGCCTGCATCACAAGACACAGAACGTACAGTAATGATGATGGTGAAAGGAAAAAAGTCTGAGTTTAATAAGTCACCACTGTTTCCACTCGACTTTCAATAGGTTTCAACCCAGCTCATTTTAAGATGTCAATGGCTTCCAAATAAAACATCGTTCAGTGTTTTTGCTTATTATTTCTAAATTACTACAGGTGATTGCCAATCCTCAGTAATTTTGCTGGATATTTGAAATCTGTGTTAGCAGTTTGAGCTTCCTGCTACAGCTGAATTTCTTTATGTTTTCCACGGTTAGATCACTCAAATTGCCTGAACCTCATATCCCATGCCACCTGAAGATTCATCAGAATCAGGATTAATATCACCGGTACATGTCGTGAAACTTGTTGTTTTCCGGCAGCAAGTACATAATAACAAAAACTATATATTACAATTTGAAGTATATATATAATTAATTTGAGTAAGGACTGCAAAAAGAGAGGAAACATTGATGAGGTAGTGTTTATGGGTGTATTGTTCATTCAGAAATTTGATGGCTGAGGGGAAACAGCTGTTCCTAAAATTCTGAGAGTGTGTCTTTAGGCTCCTGTACCATTTTGATGGTAGCAATAAGAAGAGAACATATCTTGGGTGATGGGGGTCCTTAATGATGGTTGCCGCTTTATAGGGGCATCACCCTTTGAAAGTGTCCTAGATGCAGGGAAGGCCAGTGCCCATGATGGCCGTGGCAGAGCTTACAACTTTCTGCAGCTTTTTCCGATCCTGTACGTTGGCCCCTCCATACCAGATGGTGATGCCCAGTTAGAGCATTTTCTATGGTACATCTGTGGGTTTACATTTAATTCATATTTAATCTCTGTTAATCCCATGGTCCTTGTAACACATAATTTAAAGTATAATGTACAGAATTTACAGTAGGATTGAGGATAAATGGAAAATGGAAATAGGAATCGAAAATGACAGATGATTTGATTATTTTTCATTATTACATATGATAAAAATGTTGTAGTGACTAAATCAAATCCAATAATCAGTGATAGATTGATTTCAAAGTCAGGTCACTTTTGTGATCTCTGCAGTAGTTTGTTATATGATATTTGACTTCCATTACAGTGGATACAAGCTATTCAGTTGGAAATTATAAGAAAATGAAGAGTCTATAGTACTATGTTGTATAGTTCTTGAAATGGCTACATTATAGCTCTCTCCAGTCTTTGCCAGTTTCAGCATATCACTCTTCAGTTCTGTTCAGGAAATGAAACAGTTTTGGAAGAGATTCCAAATGACTGAACTAAATTTTAAGACAACATAATTTTGTTTGATTAATTTTAAAGCTTGAATGAAGATGGTGCAGCAGGTTGCAACCTAACGCTGCCTATTTCTGATTGATTACCGGCAGTGTCTTCCTCCACAAAAATAAATTGCATGTCATTTAGTTTAAGTATAGATTTTGAGCATTTGACAGTGAACACAATTGATAATCTGACAAATGACACTCACTGGCCACTTTATTAGGTACACATGTACACCTGCTCTTTAATGCTATTAACTAAACAGTTAATCATGCAGCAGCAACTCAATTCATGAAAGAATGTTGACATGGTCAAGGGATTCAGTTGTTGTACAAAGTATTAGAATGGGGAAGAAATATGATTTAAATGTCTTTGACGGTGGCATGCCAGTTGATACCTGATGGGGTGGTTTGTGTATCTCAGAAACTGCTGATCTCCTGGAATTTTCCACACAGAACAGTCTTTAGATTTTACAGAGAATGGTGCAAGCGAAAGAAGAAATCCAGTGAGTGGCAGTTTTGTATATGACTGGCTCAAGCTGACAGG
The DNA here is from genome assembly GCF_963921235.1 of Mobula hypostoma. Classification (NCBI taxonomy): domain Eukaryota; kingdom Metazoa; phylum Chordata; class Chondrichthyes; order Myliobatiformes; family Myliobatidae; genus Mobula; species Mobula hypostoma. The sequence goes on from NC_086098.1 coordinate 190,413,743, forward strand.
AAGGTGTCAGTAACTCCAATAACCACACGTTACAACAGTGGTGTGCAGAAGAGCATCTCTGAACGCACAACCAGTCAAACCTTGAAGTGGATGGGCTATAGCAGCAGAAGACTACAAATTAGTTGATTAGGTATAGGAAGTCCCAAATAAACAGGCTACAAAGTGCATTTTAACTGTATTTCTTAAAATTCAATATACCCTCTGGCTTTTTTTCAGAAATACTTCTTTCTAACTTCAAATTAATAGCCCCCATTTATTGATGCTTGGTGGTAACAATGCCTCATCAGTGCAGTAACCTCTGAAAATAACATTGAAGCCATCTTTATTTCATCCTGAGCTACTGGAATTTTGTCCCTTGACAAAGCTACAGCCTGTGCTAAATGTTGACAGGTGTGACAATTTAGCACGCAATTAGGGGAGGTCAGTGAGTTTGGTCTAGCATGTTCTTTTCAATAAGCTAAAATTGTTATAAATTGGCCTGATTAGTTTGTATCATGGCAATGTACAAATAAAAAAAAAACATTGCAGAGACCTTTCTGGTGTGAAAAGTGATATTCATAGAAGTAATAAGGCATTGGGTATGAACTGGGAAAATATTATTTCCTGCGGTTGAAAATTCTATCACAAACCCAAGATAAAAATAGTGCAAATGTTCTCAACTGTTTGCAGAGCCTTGCATGTGTGTCGCTTCTGACTTTCTGCAATTTTCACCAGATGTTTCTCAGACCTCCGCTGTGCATTTGATAGCAAAAAAAATGTGAAGTACGCTATTTGCAGAGTTAAATTTCACAGTTTCATTGATTGGAGACAATTAAAAACTTAGCCACTCGAAAAATCAAGCAGGTGCTAGTAGACTCTTTAAACATTTCCTTGTGTTTCTGCAATGGCAAAAGCTCAAAATATAGCCTGTGAGCTGCGTTAAGATCTGGGGATGTGGGGAAAATGATGTAAAAGGAGCAATGATGTAATAATCCTGATGAATGGTCTTAGCCCAAGATGTCAAATCTTTAGTCAATTCAAGTCACTTTTTAATTGTCATTTCGACCATAACTGCTGGTACAGTACACAGTAATAATGAAACAACATTTCTCAGGACCATAGTGCTACATGAAACAATACAAAAACTACTCTGAACTATGTAAAACAACACAAAAACTACACTAGACTACAGACCTACCCAGGACTGCATAAAGTGCACAAAACAGTGCAGGCATTACAATAAATAATAAACAAGACAATAGACATAGTAGAGGGCGGTAGGTTGGTGTCAGTCCAGGCTCTGGGTACTGAAGAGTTTGATGGCTTGGGGGAAGAAACTGTTACATAGTCCGGTCATGAAAGCCTGAATGCTTCGGTGCCTTTTGCCAGATGGCAGGAGGGAGAAGAGTTTGTATGAGGGGTGCGTGGGGTCCTTCATAATGTTGTTTGCTTTGTGGATACATCGTGTGGTGTAAATGCCTGTAACGGCGGGAAGAGAAACCCCGATGATCTTCTCAATTGACCTCACTATCTGCTGCAGGGTCTTACGATCTGAGACGTTGCAATTCCCAAACCAGGCAATGATGCAGCTACTCAGGATGCTCTCAATACAACCTCTGTAGAATGTGGTGAGGATTGGGGGTGGGAGATGGACTTTTCTCAGACTTCGCAGAAAGTAGAGACGCTGCTGGGCTTTCTTTACTATGGAGCTGGTGTTGAGGGACCAGGTGAGATTCTCCATCAGGTGAACACCAACAAATTTGGTGCTCTTAATGACGTCCACAGAGGAGTCGTCGATGTTCAGTGGAGAGTGGTCGCTCCGCATCCTCCTGAAGTCAACAACCATCTCTTTTGTTTTGTTCACATTCAGAGACAGGTTGTTGGCTCTGCACCAGTTCGTTAGCCGCTGCACCTCCTCTCTTTATGCTGACTCGTTGTTCTTGCTGATGAGACCCACCACGGTCGTGTCATCAGCAAACCTGATGATGTGGTTCAAGCTATGTGTTGCAGCACAGTCGTGGGTCAGCAGAGTGAACGGCCCTGGACTGAGCTCACAGCCCTGGGGGGCCCCCCTGCTCAGTGTGATGGTGTTGGAGAGGCCTCTTCCAATCCGGACTGACTGAGGTCTCCCAGTCAGGAAGTCTAGGATCCAGTTGCAGAGGGAGGTGTTCAGGCCCAGTAGGCTCAACTTTCCAATCAGTTTCTGAGGAATGTTTGTGTTGAATGCTGAACTGAAGTCTATGAACAGCATTCGAACGTACGTGTCTTTTTTGTCCAGGTGGGTTAGGGCCAGGTGGAGGGTGATGGCAATGGCGTTGTCTGTTGAGCAGTTGGGACGATACGCGAACTGCAGGGGGTCCAGTGAGGGGGGGCAGCAGGGTCTTGATGTGCCTCATGACGAGCCTCTCGAAACACTTCATGATGATGGATGTGAGTGCAGCGGGACGGTAGTCGTTGAGGCAGAACACTGAAGACTTCTTCGGCATGGGGACGATAGTGGCGGCCTTGAAGCACGTAGGAATAATGGCGCTGCTAAGGGAGATGTTGAAGATGTCAGTGAGAATATCTGCTAGCTGGTCTGCATATCCTCTTAGCACTCTGCCAGGAATATCGTCTGGTCCAGCAGCCTTCTGTGGGTTGACCATGCACAGGGTTCTCCTCACATGGGCCACAGTAAGACACAGCACCTGGTCACCTGGAGGAGGGGTGGTCTTCCTCGCCACCACGTCATTTTCTGTCTCAAAATGAGCGTAGAAGTTGTTCAGCGCATCTGGGAGGGAAGCATCACTGGTACAGTTAGGCGATGTTGTCCTGTAGTTGGTGATGTCCTGAATACACTTCCACATGTGCCGTGTGTTGCCGCTGTCCTGGAAGTGGCTGTGGATTCGCTGGGCGTGTGCGCGCTTTGCCTCTCTGATGGCCCGGGATAGTTTGACCCTTGCTGTTGTTAGGGCTGCCTTATTGCCTGCTCTGAAGGCGGAGTCACAGGTCCTCAGCAGCGCACGCACCTCCTCGGTCATCTGTGGCATCTGGTTATCGCGTGTAGAGATGATCTTGGCCACAGTGATGTCACCGATGCACTTGCTGATGTAGCTAGTCACTGATGCCACGTACTCCTTTAAGTTGGTAGAGTCGCCATTGGTTGCAGCCTCCCTGAACATGTGCCAGTCAGTGTGCTCAAAGCAGTCTTGAAGAGCAAAGATGGCTCCTGCTGGCCAGGTTTTCGCCTGCTTCTGTACTGGTCTGGAGCGCCTGACGAGCGGTCTGTATGCTGGGATTAGCATAACAAAGATGTGGTCTGAGTAACCGAGGTGGGAGCAGGGCTCCACCAGTACGTGTCAGGATGTTTGTATAAACAAGGTGCAACACGCTCTCCCCTCTTGTTGCAAAGTCCACGTTCTGATGGAATCTGGGGAGCACTGACTTAAGGTTTGTGTTGTTATAATCTCCGGTGACAATAAAGAGTCCATCAGGGTGTGTATTCTGCAGTTCACTAATAGCCCCATACAGTTCACAGAGCGCGCCCTCAGCATTAGCGCTGGGAGATTGTAGACACGGACTATAAGGACTGTGGTGAATTCCCGTGGTAAATAAAATAGTCTGCACCTAACAGTCACAAACTCCACTAGCGATGAGCAGTATCTGGAAACCAGCACAGAGTTCTTGCACCATTTCCGTTTTGATGTAAACACACAAGCCACCACCACGAGTCTTACCAGGAAGAGCTGCATCCCTGTCTGGTCGAAACTAGACAAGCCCGTCCAGCTGAATGCCGGTGTCCGGGATTCCGTCAGTGAGCCATGTTTCCGTGAAAACATACACACAGCAGACTCTGTACTCCGCCGAGTATTTTGTTGGAGTCGGATGTAGTCCAATTTATTGTCCAGGGAGTGGACATTGGAGAGCAGAATGGATGGGAGAGCCGGCCGGCTAGGGTTTGCTTTTTGCCTGGCACGGACTCCTGCCCGCTTGCCTCGCTTCCGCTTCCTCGCACACCGCTTACGACATCCCCACCTCCTGCCACCGGCAAAAGGTGACTCCGAGGACTGCGGGCCTGATCCCCTCAGCAAGCTGAGGTCGCGTAATTTAACCAGTAGATCTTCATGAAGGATGAAAGGATCTTCCTCTCCATACATGTTGCCTGACCTACTGAGTTCCTCCAATATTTTCCATGTGTTATTCTGGATTTTCAGCAACTGCAGAATCTCTTGTGTTAATGATGTAAATGTATGCATAGTTAGTGTGCACTCAGTGGGACAAGTGGCCTGTTTTTGTTCTGTACAACTCTGAGTCTATGACATAGTAAAGTTAAGGCTTAAGGTTTTTAAAAATGTTCCCTTAGCTTAATGCATAGATATTTACCAAACATATCTTATCCCCAGAAAGATAATGGCCAACTGCTCAACTGAAGTATCTATTCTGGCAGGCCTGAATAGCACATATATTTTTGTTTTATACATTAATAAAGCAGAAAGATAAATGTACGGGGCTTAAATCTGAACCAGGCACAAGATTAAAAATAAACACTTTGCATAGCCCAAAATACCAGATTAGATTAAATGGAGACAGCTGCTAACTGCACTTGCTACTCAGTAAAACAAGCCCTTAAAATGTGAATATGTAAGTTTCAGAAGCAAATTACAGGGATTCTGTAGCCAGGAGGGCTAGGGTGCTTCTACCCTTCCCAAATTCTATTTAAGAAGTCCCTCTTTCCCAATCATTCCTCGGTTATTGGACTCTCCCTTCTGACTTCCAATTTATCATAGAGTCATAGAGAAGAACAACACAGAAACAGGCGTTCAGCCCATCTAGTCCATGCTGAAATCAATTAAACTGTCTACTCCTAATAACCTGCACCTTGGCCATATCTCTACTATCCTTACTAGCTATGTACCTATCCAAATCTCTCTTAAAAACTGAAATCAAGTTCACATGGACCACTTGTACTAGCAGCTTATTCCACATTCTCATAGCCCTCTGAATGAAGAAGTTCCCCTCATGTTCCCCTTAAACTTTTCACCTTTCACCCTTAAGCCATGACCTCTGGCTGTAGTTCACCCCAACCTCAGTGGAAAAAGCCTGCTTGTACTTACCCTATCTATACCTGTTATAATTTTATATATCGCTATCAAATCTCCTCTGAATCTTCTACATACTGAAGAATACAGTCCTACCCTATTCAATCATTCCTTATAATTCAGGTGCTGCAGTCCTGGCAATATCCTAGTAAATTTTCTCTGTACTCTTTCAACCTTGTTTATATCTTTCCTCTTTGTAAGTGACCAAAATTGCACACAATACGTCAAATTATACCTTACCACATCTTATATAACTTCAACATAGCATTCCATCTCCTGTACTCAATACATTGTTTTATGAAGGCCAAAGTGGCAAAAGCTTTCTTTACAACACTATCTATCTGTGACACCACTTTCAATGAGTTATATACCTGTATTCCCAGATCCCTTTGTTCTACCATACTCCTCAGTGCCTGACCATTCACTGTGTAAGGCCTCTGCCTGGTTGGTCCTATCAAAGTGCAAAACTTGTCTTCATTAAATGCATCTTCCATTTTCAACTTCTTTTTACAGCTGATGCAGGCTGTAAAGCCATGATAAGCAAGCCATGATAGCCTTCCTCACTGTGCACTACACCCCAGTCTTCATGTATTCCATAAATTTGCTGATCCAGTTAACCACATTATCATCCAGATCATTAATATAGATGACAAAACAACAAAGGACCCAGCATTAATTTCTACAGGCCTCCAGTCAAAGAGGCAACTCTCTACTTCCACTCCCTGGTTTCTTCCACAAAGCCAATGTCTAATCCAATTTACTACTTTATCCTGAATGTTGAGCAACTGAACCTTCTTGACCAGTCTCCCATGTGGGACGTTGTCAAATGCCTTACTAAAGTGCATGTAGACAACATCCACTGCTTTGCCTTCATACACTTTCCTGGTAAGACTCTAGAAGATTGATTAGACATGACCTACCATGCACGAAGCCATGCTAACTATCCTTAATCAGTCCATGTCTGTCCTAATACTTATGTGTTCAGTTCCTTAGAACACCTTCCAATAACTTTCTCACAACTGATATCAGACCCACGGGCCTCTCCTTTTGCTAAGGATGATTTAAATATCTCTGTTAGGGCATTGGCAGTTTCTGCACTTGTCTCCAACAGGGTCTGAGGGAATACCTTGTCAGGCCCCAGGAATTTATCTACTCTGATTTGCCACAAGGTAGCAAATACCTCCTCCACTATAACCTGTACAGGGTCCATAAAGTTGATGGTGCTTTGCTTCACTTCTCTAGACTCTGTATCTGTCTTTCAGGTAAGTATTAGAGGCAAAAAGTGCACTTAAGATTCTCCCCATCTGCTTTGGCTCCACACATGGATTACCATTCTGGTCTTCCAGAGGACCAATTTTGTCCTCGCAGTCCTTTTGCTCTTAACATATCTGTAGAATCCCTTAAGATTCTCCTTCACCTTGTCTGCTAGAGCAACTTCATGCCTTCTTTTAGCCTTGTGTTCTCTTGCATTTCTTCTACTCCATAAGCACATCATTTGTTCCTAATTGCCTATACCTGCTATGTGCCTCCTTATTTTCTTTTAACCATGGCCTTAATATCGCTTGAAAATCAATGTACCTAACACTTGTTATCTTTACCTTTTATTCTGATAGGCACATACAAGCTTTGTACTCTCAAAGTTTTGTTTTTGAAGGTCTCCCACTTTGTAAATGCACCTGTCCCAGAAAACTGCTTGTCCCAATCCACATTTGCCAGATTATTTCTGACACATTCAAAATTGGTCTTACTCCATATTAAAATCTCAACCTGCGGAACAGACCTATCTCTTTGCATATTTACTTTGAAACTAATGGCATTGTGATCACGCAATGCAAGTATTTCCCCAGACAAACCTCTGTCACCTGCTGTCTCATTTCCTAATAGCAGATTTAGTAGCGGATGCTCTCTTGTCAGGACTTCGTTGTGTTGATGGAGGAAACTTTCTGAATACATTTGACAGACTCTATCGCATCTAGTCCTTTTACAGTATGGAATTCCCAGTCAATATGTGGAAAGTTAAGATCACCTAATATAATAACCTTATGTTTCTTACAACAGTGCGATCTCTTTACAAGTTTTTTCCTCTAAATCTCTGTTGGTTTGTTGAGTGATCTGTAATATAACCCCAGTAATATAGTCATATTTTTCTTATTTCTTAATTCTAGTCATACTGTCTCACCAGTTGAGTTCTACAGTCCGTCCTAATGGAGCAGTGTCGTGACATTTTACCTGACTAGTAACGTCACCCCACCTCCTTTAATCCCTCCCGCTCTGTCACATTGAAAAGAACAGAACAACAGAATATTAAGCTGTCAGTCCTGCCATTCTTGCAACCAAGTCTCACTAGTGGTTGCAACATTGTAATTCCAGGTGCTGATCCATGCCCTAAGTTCATCCGACTTTCCTATGATACTACTTGCATTGAAATATACACAGCTCAGGACTCTAGTCGCACCATGCTCAATCTTTTAATTCCTGACTTTGTCTGAGATCTTATCAACATCTGCCTCCACAACCTCTCCACTAACAGTACTGGCACTCTGGTTCCCATCCCCCAGCAACTCTAGTTTAAAACCCACCATGCAACATTAACAAAGCCTCTTGCTAGGATATTAATCCCCCTCTGGTTCAGGTGCAAACTGTTCCTTCTGTACGGGTCCCACCTTCCCTGGAAGAGAGCCCAATGATCCAAAAATCTTATGCCCTCCTACACCAACTCCTTAACTACATGTTAAGCTGTATAATCTTTCTAGTTCTGGCCTCCTAGCACGTGGCATAGGTAGCAATCCTAAGATCACAACCCTGGAGGGATTTACACCTAACTCCCTGAACTCCCTAGGCAGAGCCTCCTCAATCATTCTACCCATGTCATTGATACCTACATGGACATGACCTCTGGCTGTTCACCCTCCCACTTAAGATTACTGAGGACTTGATCTGAGATTCCTGAACCTTGGCACCCGGGAGGATACATACAGTGGATCTCATTCTCCCCTATAGAACCTCCTGTCCATTCCCCTAACTAATATATCTCCTATAACCACAGCTTACTTCTTCTCCCCGCTTCCCTTCTGAATTACAGAGGCAGACTCGGTGCCAGAGACCTGACACTGTGACTTTCCTCTTTTAGGTCAACCCCCCAACTGTATCCAAAGTCATATACCTGTTGTTCAGGGGAATGGCCACAGGGGTACTCTGCACTGGCTCCTTAACTCCATTCCCCTTCCTGACTGTCATCTGTTTTCCTGTGTCCTGCACCTTGGGTGTAACTATCTCTCTATATGTTCTATCTCTCACCCCTTCAGTCCATTGACTAGTCCAGAGTTCATCCAGTTTCAGCTCCAGCTCCTTAATGCACAACTGTCAGAAGCTGCAGATGGATGCACTTCTCGTAGTTGTAGCCGTCAGGGTCACAGGAGGTCTCCCTGCCTTCCCACATCCCACACAAGGAGCATTCCACCATACTGCCCGGTATCTCTACTGTCCTCGCTGAGCGGATGTAAGGAAGGGAAGGAAAATAAAACTTTGCCTCGAGCTTTTCTTTTCTTTGATTTTTCTGCCTGAAGCCTCGAAGAGCTAAAGCCTGAAGATCACTACTCTGACCCTCTCCGCTCAGCCAATGGCCGCTGCGCTTGTCCCTGCCTCCCTTTAATTTACTCTTCCTATTCAATCCCAAACACCAAATGGTTGCTGATCAAAGTTTATTACACTGCTATGACCTGCTGCTCCCTTTTACTATTTGGGCAGTGGACCTGAGTAAAAATCCCCTCCTCTCAAACTTTCAGTGGCTGGATCGGTCGCTGGTCAAAGCTCTATTACACTACCCTGACCCGATGCTCTCTTTTTCTACTTGGATAGTGAATCTGAGTGAAATCCCCTCCTCTCAAACTTCCAATGTCAAAGGATGCTGACTATTAATCCAATGCCAATTTCACTAATCCTCTGCCAATCCCATTTTATACTCCCCCCACCCCACATTCCTTTCAACTACCTCTGGATTCTACCATTTACTTGCACACCAGGACAATTTACCAAGGCCAATAATCTATCAACTAACATGCCTTTAAAATGTTGGAGGAAACCCATGTTTCCACAGGAAAAAACATGCAAAATCTGCTAAAACAACAACAGAGGTCAGAACTGAACCTGAGTCACCTCAATGACGAGGCAGCAGCTTAACCAGTGGCACCACTGCATGGAATGTCATGTATTTACCCCAACTTGTACTAAATCTCTATTTCAGTTATGCTGTACACACTGGGAAAAGGCCTAGGTCAGAAGGGAACTGTTGCAAGACAAATGAATGATCATCTTCTGGCATTAGTCTTGGCTCATTATCACAACAACAACACCCTTGTCACTAAACAAGAGTGCCGTGTGTTTTTGTTCTCTTCTCTTTTGTACATAACTCAAGAAATGTAACGTTATTGGAAGTGCCATCTTTCAAATAAAGTGCAAAAGTGAATCCCTGTCTGCTCTCTCAAATGGATATAAACGAAGTAAGCACTATTTGAAGATGTGCAGTGAGCTGTTCTTGCCAGCTTTTATCCTTCAACCAAATCCTACATAACAGCTTGATCATTTATCTCAATGCTGTTTGTGGGAGATTTCCATGTGCAAATTAGTCACTGTAATGTTACTAAATTACAACACTTTAAATATAATCACTTGATATGAAGCATTTGGGAATGTCTGGAGGTCATAATAGACAGCATACAAATGGAACCTCTTTTCCTCTGTACCCAGACTTTATAGCTGTGGATTTATTGAAAAAAACTGTTGAGCCTGTTCTCAGCTTTAATTGAGTCAATAAAACGGATTTAATTTACATTTTGCATTTTAATCTTAGTCCTTAATTACATATAGTAATCAAGCCGAGGAATTGAAGCATGTAAGTGTGTGTGTGTTTATTGCGTCTATTGTAAATACAGCTGTAATCAGTCCTGAAGATGGGTCTGGGCTTGAAATATTATTTATTTATTTATTTCCATATATCCTGTCTTATCTGCTGAATCCCTCAAACATTCTGTATGTGTTAGATTTTAGATTATGAGAACACTCAGTCCTCTTCTATTGTCATTTAGAAATGCATACATGCATTAAGAAATGATACAATGTTTCTCCGGACCAAAGACTAACACTGACAGAACCACATAATTATAACATATAGTTACAGCAGTGCAAAACAATACCATAATTTGATAAAGAACAGACCATAGGCACAGTAAAAAAAATTCTCAAAGTCCCGAATCGATCAACTCCCGAGTCCCGGATAGCAGGTGGCTAAAGGGAGAAACTCCCTGCCATAAACCCCCAGGCACCGTCAACTTGCTGATACCTTGGAAGCAGCCAACCCCAGCCGACCCTGAGTCCATCCGTCCGAAAACTCCAAGCTTCCGACCAGCCTCTCCGATACAGCCTCCTGAGCGCCATCCTCTGCCAAGTGCCTTTGACCTCTCCCCGGCCGCTGAAACACGCAAAGCCGAGGATTTCGGGGCCTTTAGCTCTGGAGATTCTGGTTACCACACAGTAGCAGCGGCAGCAAAGCAGGCATTTCAGAAGTTTTCCAGATGTTCCGCTGTGCTCTCACGTCAGTCTCCATCAAATCAGGATTGTGAACGGTCCCCTACTTGACAGATAACAGACATTCATCACCGAAGTGGCTGCTCGCGCTGTCGACGCACCGCCATCTTCTCCCCCCTGAGCTGTACAGTGTTGAGCTGTAATCTTGGTTTGATTAATTATGAGATGTGCTAAAGTTGGGAAATAGTGGCAGAGAAGGTGGACATTTAGGGAATATCCTGTTCTGCATTGACTTTTCCAATCCTTAGGCTACATCCTGGGCTGTAACCCTCCTCATTCATGAGTGATCAATATTATTTTATTTATTGTGTATTATTAGAAAATAGTCAGAAAAAATATGATAAAATGAGCAAGCGGGGGTAGTCAGCACATTTTGCGTGCCACTGTTCCTGATGTTGCATTGAGTTGCAGATAATTAGGCACTTGACAAGGTGCAACAAAAAGAAGATTGTTTTAAGTGGAGCAGCCATTGTGGGAATGGGCCAGTGTTAGAGTGGGGAGTTGAAGCTTTAGCTCATCAAGGCTCAGGTGAGGAGAGGCATAGGTGGGCTGAATAATGGCAGATAGAATTTAACGCAGTGAAGTGACAGGTGTTGCACCTTGGAAGGCCCAACCAGGATAGGTGTTAGGCAGTGAGTGGTAGGGCACTGAGGAGTGCTGTAGAATGGAAGGATATAGGAATACAGATCCGTAATTCCTTGAAATTAGTGTTAGATGCAGATAGGGTCCTAAAGAAAGCTTTTGGCACATTGGCCTTCATAGATCAATGTATTGAGTATAAGAGTTGGAATGTTATGTCTAAGTTGTATAAGATGTTTGTGAGGCCTAATTTGGAGTATTGTGTCCAGTTTTAGTCATCCATCTACAGGAAAGATGCAAATAAGATTGAAAGAGCAGACAAAATTTACAAGGATGTTGCTGGGACTTGAGGACCTGAATAATTGGGAAAGGTTGAATAGGTTAGTACTTTATTCCCTAGAATGTAGAGAATTGAGGAGAGATTTGACAGGGTAAATGCAAGCAGGCCTTTTCCACTAAGGTTGTGTGAAACTACAACTAGAGGTCATGGGTTAAGCGTGAAAGTTGAAATGTTTACGGGGAACATGAGGGGGAGCTACTTCACCTCAAGGGTGGTGAGAGTATGGAACAATCTGCCAATGCAAGTGAGGTACGATTTCGACATTTAAGTGAAATTTGGATAGGTACATGGATAGGAGGGGTATGGAGGGCTTTGGTCCGGTGTAGGCCCATGTGACTTGGAAGGTTTATGGTTTGGCATGGACTGGATAGACCGAAGAGCTTGCTTCTGTGCTATGACACTAAGACATCTCTTGATTTAGAACTTCTTCCCTTGTAGTGAAATCAGTTATCTTCTGCCATTATAGTTGACTGTACTTTTTCCATAGGTGCTTCCTGACCTGCTGAGTTCCTCCAGCATTTTATGTGTGTTGCTTGGATTTCCAGTATCTGCAGATTTTCTCTTGTTTGTGCTAAGAAAGAGAGAGTGTGCTGACATTGGAGAGGGTTCAAAGGAGCTTCACCAAAATGATTCCAGGAATGAAAGGGTTATCATATGAGGGGTGATTGAAGGCTCAGGAGCTATACTCATTGGAATTTAGAAGAATGGGGAGGGGATCTCATTGAAACCTATCAAATGTTGTAAGGCCTAGATAGAATGGTTGAGGAGAGGATATTTGCTATAGTGGAGGAGTCTGGGACCAAAGGGCACAATCTCAGAAGAGAGGGATGTCCATTTGGAACAGAAATGAGGAGGAATTTATTTCATCAGTCAGTGGTGAATCTGTGAAATTCTTTGCCATAGGCAGCTGTACAGCCTAGGCTATTGGCTGTAATTAAGGCGGAGGTTGACAGGTTCTTGATTAGTCAGGGCGTGAAGGTTATGTGAAGAAGGCAAGAGAATTTGGTTGAGAAGGAATGGGTTCAGCCATGATGAAATGGTAAAGTAGACACAATGGGCTGAATGGCTTAATTCCTATAATTTATGTTCTTATAACCTCTAGTCCAGCTACCATCCTGGGAAACCTCTTCTGCCCTCCTTCCTCAGCCTTCACATTCTTTCTGTAATGGGATAACTAGAAATTATGCACAATACTCCAAATACAGCCTAACCAAAATTTTATATAGTTACAATAAGAGTTTCTTGCTTTTATACTCATTGTCCTGACAAATTAAGGTAAGCATGCCATAGGTCTCCTTTATCACCCTATCTACTTAGGTGGTATTTTCAGGGAGCTGTGGACTTGGGCCCCAAGGCCCCCTCTACATCAATGCTGTTAAGGGTTCTGCATTAACTGTCTATTTTTCCTTTACATTTGATGTCCCAAAGTGCAAAACTTCATGCTTGCTCTGATTAAACTCCATTTGCTGTTTGTCTGCCTATATTTCTAACTGATTTATGTCCTGCTGTATCTTGATAACATACAACTACACAAATCTGGGTTGTCTGCAAACTCACCCATCTACACTCCACCCATTCCAATGCTGCAATTCCAAGGTGTTTTTAAATACTGTATCAGATAAAGGAATTTCCTATGGCACTCCAGCTGTGACCTTTCATCTCTAGCAACTATTTACTTTGTCCATTTATTTCTTCAGTTCCTCGTCCATGTTTTACATTGATATGTTGTAAGTTCAGTTTGTAAATATCTGTCCTACTCAATGTTTTATAGGTGGTGATAAGTACACCATATAATTCAATATTTCTTCCTTGCTCTAACAGTGGAATATTCCTCACGAAGCCTTATTTATTGTTAAGACATTCTAACCATGTGCTTTATCTTCAAGTCTGATTGGTTCATCTACTTCTTTGAGAAAAGGAAATCTGCTTTTCTTGCTTAGCCCTTCTGTAACTTAAGACTCCCAACCCCCCACCATGTCCTGACACGCCGCTAAGCTAAAAGCCACTGTGGTCCTGAAGAAGGGTCTTGGCCCATAACTTTAACTATCTATTCACTTCCCTAAAAGTGCTGCCTGACCTGTTGATTTCCTCCAGCATTTTGGGCAGGTGTTACTGTGGCATAAAAATAGGCCTTTGCCACATTGCATATGTTCTATGAATGAATAAAAGAATAATATTGGTCATCAGAGTGTGATGAACCATCATAACCTTGAGAGAGACTAAAGCTGCATTTTGCAAGAGCAAGATATAAAGAAGTTGTTCCTGGATATACAAACATGTTCGTGTACAATTTAGAAGAGATGAATATTGCATCATAACTATTGGGCACTGAAAAATATCTAAATTAGAAACTATAAGAAATGGTAAGTGTGAATAACGCATTGTAGCAAAGTTACAGGTTTCATTGGAGGCAAATAGAATTTAGCCAATTATGTGAAAGCACTGGCAAAATAACAGCTGGGGTATGGTTTATCTTTCCAGATGATGTAGTGTACTAATAAACTGAACTATGCTTCTGTACTTCTATATCATAGTAAACAAGCACTTTCTCTGTGCTGTGATAATACCTAAATTAGCTCTAAGTGATTTGTTACATTTCTATTGAAAGCATTACTTAGTTAACTATGAACTTGAATAAACTCTATTGATAGCTCTGAGTCATAAGAAGAAGAATATTAAGTTAACACTAAATCTGTTATAATATGTTTCTCTATTTTTATTAGAATCTTGATAGAGCTGATTAAAATTCAGTGATTATTTGAATATTTAAGCTGCACTACATTCTATACCAATTAGTTGCAAGTTTTTGTTTAAATAAACTTGGAAAATCAAATATCAATAAAACATTGAAGCCTTTAGTTGCAGCTAAGTGGGAGCAATTGTCTATTAAGTTTTGTAACTGCTCTGTCATTTTAAAATTCATATTAAAATATTGCTGAATTTCAAACTGTGCTTAATGAATCAGTAAGCATATAAAGTCAGCCTCTATTTAAATTGGTTGTAGTGCAGAATGAAAAACAACCTGTAACAGAAACAGATGAGTCAAAATACAAAAGTGAATTTAATCAAGAAGTAATTTAGAATTTTTTTCTGTGTACCACAATGAGATATTGACATACTGTAGGTATCCAGAGATTGAAGTCAATGAATTAATTAAAAGCATTTTACTCTGGGATAGAAGCAATTCATATAGAAGTTCAGATTGTGATTCCTCAAGATACCACACATTAACAGTGGCAAAAATTCAAATACCTTTCAATTTCCAAACAAATCGCAACAGAGCATTTATGGTCCGTTCAGCTTGTGCATATATGATTCCTAGATGATCATTCATTCATTAGCCTACAATATAGTATTTGGCAGTCTGACTTGTACTATTCCTGACTAGAAATGCATCTTAATCTTAAAAATATTCAGAGAGGAACTAGTCTTTGTAATTTCCACTTTGGAGAATAGTTTTTCAGTGGGCAACTTACAGACAAAGCTGGACAGCACTATTAAGTCCCAACAATGTAGGCAAAGTTTGGCTGCAGCAACAAAAAAATTTGCTGGAAGAACTCAGAGGGTTAAGCAGTATATGTAGGAGGTAAGGAATTGTTGATGTTTCAAGTTGAAATCCTGCATGAGGGGTAAAGATTGCACAAAAAATGCGAGGTTTTGGCACGAAATCGACAATTCCTTCTTTATCACAGATGTTGCTCAATTTACTGAGTTTTCCCAGCAGATTAATTGTCGGTCCAGATTCCAGCACCTGTAATCTCTTGTGTCTTCTCATTTAATCTTGATTGTAAAATATAACTGCTGAGTTTGTGACACCAGTGTAAAAACACATGGGAATATTCAGCACAATTGTACTCAATTCAGCACATTCGCTTCTTCTATTCCCACTTGCACTTGGACCCACGAATTCCTACTCTTAAGAGGCTTCCTTTCAATGATCATGTCAGCCTGGAAGCACAAGTTAAAATTCTCATCCTGTGTTTCATCTCTTTGAGCAGGATTGATCTGTTGAAAACAGCCAGCATTTCCTACCAAATAAATGTGTCCTGAATTTGCTCTTGGTAACTTATCATTGTCCTTATTTATCAAGAATCTCTCTACTTCTGCCTTGAAAATATCCATCGACTCTGCTTCCCCTGCTCCTAGAGTAGTGGTCCAAAAATTCATGAGTCTCTGTGGGAGAAAAACATATATTATTCTTCAATAAAAATATTGTTGCACTTGTGGACTCAAATACACTTGTATATTAAGAAGTATTGCCTTACTTGAAATAAGCACTGACGGTTACAAATTCAATTATGTAATCCTCTTCAGTATTACACAATTGAAAATTAGTGATTATTTCTAGGTCAGTTCACATCACTTCAGAAATTTGACAATTTGACTGAGATTCATTCTTGTATATTTGATGGAATGTCGATATCATTCACTGTTCTGATGATACTGTTCCCTTTCCAGTATTACTTTTGGACCATTATAGGTATATTCTTCTTAAGCCTATCACCACTACTAGGGCATGGGCCACCAAAAGCAGCTCGCCAGTGTCCTGTGTCCTGGGCCAATAGAAGGTTGTTCAGCCCTGTGACTTCCACTTTCAGGACACAACTTCCAACATCTTCCAGGTGAAAATCCTTCCTCTCTCAGGGTTGAGGTCCTTGGAGCTTCTGTTTGCATTTTTGGGGCTCTGGGTCTTTACACAATGGGGTTGCTGCCTCATACCTAACCCTCCTTTCATAGCCGGGATTGGGCCTGTCCATGGTGGACTTCCTTTATAGGCATATTTAATTAAGTTGTTATTGGAGTGATTCCCAGATCATTGGCTACTCCCAGATCTAATGTGTTTATTTTTTGCAGCACAAGGTTTGGATCCCATGCTTACGTTTAATGCTTTGCCTCCATGTTCCCATCCATAACCAACCTGACATCTGCCACCTTGCCAACACCATTCCATACCTTTGATATCCAGCACTTAACAATAATACTCCAAATCCCAACTGTTCAGGAGTTCCCAATCCTCCTACCACCCTGGAAGCCCTTCTCCTCCATGTTCAAAACTGTTTCCATGATCTGATCCCTTTTGTAACTAGCCCCATCTCTGCTGCCCTAGCAGCTAAACCTCCAAAATGACTCCTCCATATGCCCTGAATTGCTTGCCCCAATCTGTGATCTGCAACCGCTTCCATGCAAAGAAAAGTGTAAGGTTCTATCAGCCTAAGTGCAACGTATGTCAATAAGGATAGAATGGGTGAAGGAGCAAGTACATGGATCGTATCCACTATATTGCTCATCATTTTCTATTCAAATAATTCTACTTTTATTTTATTTTGAATATTCAGAATGAATAACTCCAAGGGTAGAAGTCAGAAGTAGACCTGCAATATTTTGAACTGATGCATAAATATTCAGAGAAAATCACTATTTTCCTCAACAAATCCCAGCTACACAATTGTGAATGACAACAAGGGTAGCAATAGGATAATTAGTGGCTATATGAAATGGACAAACAGTGGCACACTGTAAAGTGAGAAGCAGTTTTATTTTGGAGTGAATGTGATTTATGATCTGTCTGGTCAGGGTCAAGATTGATTTTAATTTTTAAACTGCACTCTGACCCCCCCCCCAGAAATCTCATCAGTAAACACACACACACACACACACACACACACACACACACACACACACACACACACACACCAGTAAAACTGCAGCAGGTTCATTAATAAATTCCCAAACATAAAGATAAGCCGATTCTCTGAAGTGGCTGGGCTGACGCAGCGTGAGCTGCCTATGGATATTTCACCACTCTAGGCAGCGAACCTGCCTACATCTTATACACCTGAGAATTATTTTATTTGTCTTTGTAAATAAATTGGATGGCAGCCAAACAACTGCTGAAAGTTTGGTATTATTTACACCAAGTTTGTAAGATGTAGATGGCTGCATATTAATGTTTAAACCTCAACTTAGGCATAAGTAATGCCTGGGCTACACAAAGCATCATATGGCAATGCATCCAGTGCCTAATGTACAGTCAATTATACAGCACTTGGTATAATTTCCGTAACTCATATATTGCCTGTTACACTGTATTCTACAGTGACTTGAAGCTATCACTTCATATAATTGTGGAGCAAGTTAGAGCTTTAAATATTGAGTTATGTTGTCATTCATATAGTGCCATTGCTCTTCATTTAGTGATTTATATTCCAACGTACATAAGGACAGAGAGGCAGGGAGTAAATCTCTCTCCCCTTGAACCTAAAATGTGATTGAACAAGATAGAAGAGATTTGTTTCCCAATTTCATCCATCCATCTTGGCTTCACAGACTTGGACACTCCTGTTGAGCACAACTCCCTCCCTGCTGAGCAATATCCTCGCAAGTGTCAGATTAAAAATTATTATCTGTGACCATCTGGTGTTCATTATCTGTGTGAGAATGCGATACAATTCTCCCACCCTTTGTCTAATTTACGAGGGGTGATTGATAAGTTCGTGGCCTAAGGTAGAAGGAGTCAATTTCAGAAAACCTAGCACATTTATTTTTCAACATAGTCCTCTTGTAAATATACACACTTAGTCCAGCAGTTGTGGAGCATACGGATCCCTTCTTTGTAGAAGTGGTCCACAGCAGGGGTGATTGATAAGTTTGTGGCCTAAGGTAGAAGGAAATGTTATTAACTTCAAACTTTCTGCATTTTCACTCAAAGAGTTGAACAGCACGTGCATGTAGCGAGAGCGTCTGGGACCTCCAGGTGGTCCACAGCAGGGGTGATTGATAAGTTAGTGGCCTGAGGTAGAAGGAGGTGAGTTATACAGCTCTTGTTACATGCACGTGCAGTTCAACACTTTGAGTAAAAATGCAGAAAGATTGAAGTTAATAACATCTCCTTCTACCTTAGGCCACAAACTTATCAATCATCCCTTGCTGTGGACCACTTTCTGGAGGTCCAAGACGCCTACTTCTACAAAGAAGGGATCCGTATGTTCCACGACCACTGGACTAAGTGTGTAAATGTAGGAAAAATAAATGTTCCAGGTTTTCTAAAATCGACTCCTTCTACACTAGGCCACGAAGTTATCAATCACCCCTCATATTTCTTGAATAGCTTGGCTCTGATTTGAACCTACATCCTTTGTCTTAAACATCAATACTACCTGAATTAATTAGGTGGCATAGGCTCATTGGGCCAGAAGGACCTGTTACCATGTTGTATCTCTAAATAATTTAAAAAAGATTTCTCCATCTCTGCTATATCCCTTGCAAAATCATAACATTCTCAATTTAATCACCATTTAGTATCTATTCCATGGAATGCAAATGTTGTGTAATTTCTCATCCTGAACCGACTTTGAAATATTGTTAGTAGTTTGTCGACTCTGCGCTGAGCTCTCTCCGAGGCTTTGTGAGCTCTAATAT
The DNA here is from genome assembly GCF_963921235.1 of Mobula hypostoma. Taxonomy (NCBI): domain Eukaryota; kingdom Metazoa; phylum Chordata; class Chondrichthyes; order Myliobatiformes; family Myliobatidae; genus Mobula; species Mobula hypostoma. The sequence goes on from NC_086098.1 coordinate 190,432,721, forward strand.
CCAGAGCTGTATCAAATACCACAGATGTGGCATAACCAGGGTCTCCATTTTCTACTCCAACCCTCTTTGTATATTCTAGAGACTTTGTCTTTTAATTATTGTTCTGTACTTGATCAGATATTTTAATTACAGTGTCTATGGGACCCTGAATTCCTGGACATCTATTGTTCTTAACTTTCATCACATCAATCCTTTTTTCTCTCAGAGGGATGACCGACTAAACTTCCATCCTCCTATCTGGTTTGGCAGCATCTCATTGCAATTTTATATTTATGTCTATCCCATCAACCCTTGCGTCATTGGAAAAAAATAAATAGATATCTTTCTGTGGTGTTACCCAAGTTAAAAAGGAAATATAATGCATCAATCTGTTTACTTTAGTACTGATATACCAGACAGGATCTTTTTGTTTTTGCAGCTCTCACTACTACCTTTGACTTTATTTGCTCACTTTGAATCTGTTCTAGTCCCTTAGATCTACACAATTCTTTAGATGTTCTTTGCTTCCATTTCATGTTATGTCTCACTTTTATTCAAGTATACAGTACTGTGCAAAGGTCTTAGACACATATTGTCAATACCTGCAGCTGAACTCTGCCTTTTTGTGGGTTTCCCCCTTGCCGTCATTCTGTGTTTTTGTGTTGCCATGTGCTCCTGTCCCCGCCCCTGTACCACGGATTACTCTGCCCTTCACCTGTTTCCCATTATTACCTGTACTGCTGCCGCCTGTGTCTCCCTGTGCTGCACCTATCACCTGCCTCTCTGTTTATGGCTCAGTGTATTTCAGTCCTGTGTTTTGCTGGATTGTACCAGTGAGTATTTTTCAGCCTTTCCACCATTCACACATAAACTCTGTCTTTCTGAGTATTGATCCTGTCTCCTTGCTGACACTGATTTTACCTGTTTATCTTGATTGTTCTGGTTTTTGACTCTGCCTGTTTCCTGATTCTGAATTTTGGATTTCTCTGGATTTTTTAAAATCTCCACCTGAACTTTGATGCTGACATGTTGCCCCTCTGGATTTGTTACTCAATAAATATCACAGTGTGTACAGTACTTGGTCTGGGATTGTACCAGCGCCCTGACACATATATATAGTTACGGTGCCTGAGACTTTTGCAAAGTGCTGTATTTGTCAATGTAGAGCAGAGAGCATGTTTGTAAATCTGGCGGAAACAAAGAATGCTGGGGATGGTGAGGGTGGAGTGCCAAGGGAAAGGTGTGGGGCAGATGAGAGGGAAGGAACATCGAGGCTGGGGAGTGATGTGGGTGCAGACACATCTAGTCCTGAGACAACAAGGGCTGGAAAGGAAGGGGGAAGACACCAGAATAAAAAAGTTGGAGGGAGGGAAGTAGGATATTTAGAAGGTGATAAGTGATGCCAGTTTGGTAGGAAAGTGTTACAAGAGTCACCCCTCCCCCATAATAATGATCAGTAAGGCACAGAGAATATGTATTTACTGTAAGTAACTTTTATTGTCTCGATTGACAAAAGCACATGGGTTCATAAATTAACTACCTGTGCGCAAATGTACGAGAATGTTTCATGTTCTTACCACCTCAGCCTTGTATATTTCTGTCTTTCAACTCAGACTGGTCCAAACCAGCTAAATGAGGTGACTCAAACAGTGTCTAACGAGATTACAGATTGCTTCTGTGGTAGGTCAGGCATTTTACATAATAAGTAGCTACTCATCTGAGAATAGTCTCAGGATTAGCAGGTCATTAGCCGAAGCTCCTTGTGTCCACATTCAATTGCTCTGGCTATATTATCCCAGAGCAAGAATCAGTTCAGAGTCCACAAAATTTGGGGGGGAAGCAAAAACAATTGGTTGTCTTTCACTGTCCTTCATCAAATCCACTAGCTGTAGACTGTACTTCCTTCTGGCAAACAGAAAGTAAAGGGCTGGAGAGAAAGGAATCTGATGGGAGAAGGGAGAAAGCGAAGTAGGAGGGGACCCAATGGAAGGTGATAGGCAGGTGAGAAGAGGTAAGAGGCCAGAGTGGAGAATAGAAGAAAAGGAATGGAGTGATTTTATTCCAGAAGGTGAAATTGCTCTACATACCATCAAACTAGAGGCTACCCAGATTGAATATGAAGTGTTGTTCCTCCACCCTGATGGTGGCCTCATCTCAGCACAAGAGAAGGCCATGGACCAACATGTCAGAACAGGGATGGGAATCGGAATTAAAATGTTTGTCCACCAGGGAGTTCCATTTTTGGCAGATAGAGTGGATATGCTCAATGAAGCAGTCCCCCAATTTACAATGGGTCTCACCGAGGTAGGGGAGGCTGTGTAAGGAGCACCAGACACAATAGATGATCCCAGCATATCCATAGGTAAAGCATTGCTTCACTTGGAAAGACTCTTTGGGGCCCTGATTGGAGGTAACAGAGGAGGTGAATGAGCAGGTACAACAAACACTTTGGTCTCTTGCAGGGATAAGTGCTGAGAGGGAGATTAGTGGGAAGGGACACATGGACAAGGGAATCACAGAGGGAGTGATCCCTTTGGAAAGCAGAGATGGGGGAGGTAAAGATATGTTTGATGGTAGGATCCCTTTGGAGATGGCAGAAGTTGTGAAGAATGATGTGTTGGCTGATGGGGTGGTAGGTAAGAACAAGACAAACTCTACCATTGCTAAGGTGGCAGGAAGATGGGATTAGCACCGATGTTAAGGACATAGAGGTGATGTAGGTAAGGGCGGCATTAATGATAGAAGAAGGAAAATCTTGTTCTTTGAAGGAGAAGATCACCTCTGATGTCCTGAAAAGGAAAGCTATGTCCTGGGAACAGAGCAGAGACAAAGGAACTGACGAAAGGGGAAAGCATTTTTTCAGGTTGGGAAGAGGTATAGTTACGATAACCATGGATTCAGCAGGTTTATAAAAGATGTCTGTCAACAGACAGAGAGATCAAGAGGAGGGAGGTGGCAGAAATGGACCAAGTGAAATTAAGGGCAGGGTGGAAGTTGGAGGCAAAGTTGATGAAACCAACTTTGCATGAAGCAGCACCAGTGTGGTCATCAATGTAGCAGAGGAAGGCTTGGAACCTTCGTCGGTAATGCTCCCCATTGTTATTTAAATGTTGCTTTGCCATTAAATTATTAATTAAGCTATCCTCATTATGCATTGAGCATGTCCAGTGCTTTTGTTGGTTATGGAACATATTTTCCAGAAAACTATCATGCTTTCCAACACTTTTTGGATTAGAGATTCTTTGCTCTTTTCAATCAACTTGCAAGTTAAAGTAATTCTGCTATTATCTTTTTAATTTCTTACTTTCTTACTGTTACTTCATTGCTGATTTAAATCTGTAAACAACCATTATTGTTCTATCTCTTATCCCTCTAGTCCTCTAATCACAGAACCTTCACTTCTTGCTTTTATTCCTACCCTCTTTTATTGCTGTAATAATATCGTTGATAAACTAGGCAACCCCCTCACAAAGCATCAACTATCAGAACCAAGTAGGAAGTTGGAAAAGTTAGGAAAGTTTACTGAAGCCAAATACAAAGAAGTATGCTTCTAAAAATGAAAAAAGCCAATGCAGGATGAAAATGGTTAGGAACTGAGTTTCAAGGTACAAAAATGGGAAAGCTGAGTTCTGTGCAGTTGGTAGGTCAAAGTGAATAGACAAGTATCTCTGCTAAAACTGAGGATACATGGATGTCAAATGAACAAATTAAGTATGTGGCAACTAATATTATTAACAATAACAGTACCAGGTTTACTTCTGTGATATGAACAATTACTTCATTGCCTTCATTCTTTGCATCTTAATCTTAATATAATTAGAGATTAAATAAGCATTCTATTAGATGTGATGGAAGTTTCTGTTTAGAACAATGGTGCTGTCCTGATGCATTACCCAAATGATACTGACACTTTAAAGTCAAGTGAACTTTTAGCATCCTGTCTTACTTTCTTTTACAGAAGAAAGCTTTCTGCAGTCTCTTTATGAATGTATCTGATGATTTCCATACCTCTTTTTTGATCTATTTTGTAATGGTGGCAGGATGAAAGTACATCTCTACCATAGGAGATGTAAAGTGCTCCTTCCCTCCGCTAGCCTGCAGGTCACCCTTGGGCAAGGTGTAGCACCTGCTTTGCCCTTTGAACAGGGTCACATGAAGCCATGGGAGCAGGTGGTGGATGGTCATATGAGCAGCTGGTGCAGATCACAAGTCCTGATTATGTGACCACTGGTGTCAGGCAGACAGTCTCTGAAGCGTATTAATAATGGCTGGGGTCTTTCATCTTGCAAAGACACAGCCCAGAAGAAGGCAATGGTAAAACCACTTCTATGGAAAAATTTGCCAAGAACGATCATGGTTATGGAACTACCATGATCACTTACATGATAAAGCATGGCACATAACAAACAAATAAGCTGGAACATATTTTGATGTTTGTGACTTTTCAGATATAGAAATTAGAAACTATGAAATAATATAATGAGGTCTAAATGTTAAGAGTGAAGTGGGTAATGGCAGAACCAATTAGATAGATATACTTTATTGATTCCAGAGGAAATTACAGTGTCACAGTGGCATTACAAGTGCACAGATGTACAAATATTAGAAGAGAAGTAAGAAAGAAAAAAAACCCCAAACACTCTAACAATAGGAAGTCACCACTTCCCTGGCTATAGGTTGACTCATTATAGAGCCTAACGGCTGAGGGTAAGAATGACCTTATATAGCGCTCTTTGGAGCCGTGCAGTTGTCGTAAATATGCTTCTCTGTTCAGCCAAGGTGGCATGCAGAGAGTGAGAACCATTGTCAAAAATTGTTGGGACTTTCTGTAGGATACTTTGTCTATTTCCACCTCTAGTGTTTCCAGATCTGATGCCTAGATCACTGCATTATTAATAACATACAGTGAATGATGTCCAGTAATCATAGAATAAAGGAAACACAGTCTTTAATAGATTGCTCTGTGCAATGTTCAGCCCATCTTTCACACATGTACTACACGCTATTAATAAAATAATTGTGAATGATTCTCATAATGTTTTGTTTACATTTTAAAAAACTAAATAGAGCATGGAACAGTACAGTTACAATGTTGTGGTTACTTTGTAACCTACTGTAAGATCAATCTAACCCTTTGCACATAGCCCTGCATTTTTATTTCATCCATATTCCTACCTAAGAGTCTCTTAAATGTCCTGAGCGTATGTGTCTCTGCCACCATCCCCGGGCAGTACATTCCATGCACTTACCACTTTGTGTAAAAAAAAACTCAATCTCTGACATCCCTCCAATAACCTTAAAAGTATGTCCCTTCATATTAGCCATTGTCATCTTGGGTAAAAGGTGCTGACTGTCCACTCTATCTATGCCTCCTATCATCTTATACACCCGTATCAAGTCGCCTCTCATCCACCTTCACCCCAAAGAGAAAAGCCTTATCTTGCTCAACCTTTTTTTTCATAAAACATGCTTTCTAATTCAGGAACCATTCAGGTAATTCTCCTCTGCACCCTCTCTAAAGCTTCCTTTCTATAATGGGACATTCAGAACTGATGACAATACTCCAAGTTTTATACAGCTGCAACATTATTGAGTGTTGTGTGCAGTTTTGGTCATTACCTACAGAAAAGATGGAAACAAGGCTGAAAGAGTGCAGAGAAAATTTGCAAGGATATTACTGGGTCTGGAGGACCTGAGTTACTGTATAATGAAAGATCAAATAGATTAGGACTGCATTCTTTAGAATGTATGAGACTGAGAGGAGATTTGACAGAGGTATACAGAATTATGAGGGGTATAGATGGAACAAGTGCAAGTAGGCTTTTTCCACAGAGGTTGGGTGGATCTATAACCAGAGAACATGACTTAAGGGTAAAAAGTGAGAAGTTTAAGAGGAACATGAGCAGGTATGAGAGTGTGGAATGAGCTGCCAGCACAAGTGATGCATGTGAGCTCAATTTCAAAGCTTAAGTGAAGTTTGGATAGGTACATAGATATTAGGGGTATGGAGGGCTATAGTCCTAGTGCAGGTCGATGAGAGTAGGCAGTCTAAATGGTTTCAGCATGAACTACTGTGGGCTGAAGGGCCTGTTTCTGTGCTGTACTTCTTGATGACTCTATGACTCTTACTTTGTGGTTCTCAACTCAATTCCCTGACCAATATAGGGCAGCACACCATACATCTTCTTAACCATCCCATTAAATTACATGACAAATTTAAGCGATCTATGAACCTTGGAGAACGAGATTCCTCTGTTCCTCCATGCTGCTAAGCATCCTACCATTAAAAAAATTACGCTTTGTCTTATTGTTAGAGTCTTTTATTCTTATTGGAGAGAATACTTGATAAATTGGAGATATTCTGGGGATTTGAAACATGGCATTAAAAATTGTCAGAAAAGGCATTTTGATTTAGTTTTGATAAATAGTAAACTTCATTTTAGAAAAGCATGAGAAGATAAAACCAGTTATCTGTAAGGTTCAGGAGCTATAGAGAGATTAAGAAATTAATTAAAATGAATTTTACAATGAAATTTAGGAGGGATAAATCCTCCACATGAAGCCAAATCAAATTCCAATCTAAAGAGCTTGTGATAAAGACAGCAATTACTGGAACTGGAGACCTTATCCTAAGTAGCTTAAGAAATTACAAGTCAGCAGCGGTTGTTGTCAGCCACGGATACTCGATTGTGCAGCAACTGAATGGTGTATGAATTGAAAACCCTATACCTTAGCACAGATATTTTGATCCTACAATATTATGATTCATAATGAGATGTTTTTTTTATCTCCTTTCAAAGCAGCCAAAAGATGAGTTTTAATTAGCGTTGCAATCTCTAACCCCAGCTGGATATTGTTATTGAGATAATTTGATGCATGGTGGTCTGGAAGCTGAGGTTCTCCATAAGGCAAAATACCAGTACATTTGCAAATACTGAGGGCTATCCCCTCCAAGTGTAGAAAGGCTTTGAACAAATTAACTGCCTTCATGTGTTTTATCTTTACTGCACTGAGCTATTTCTATCAGTACATCGAATCAAATTAATTCAAAGTAAACAGAATTCTTTGTAGATTGCCTGCTGATTCCATCGAAGTGCCACACATTGCAATTTCCACTCGTGGGTTAGCAATGCTATCAACTGCAGTCAGAAATAGTGTGTTTCAAAGCTGTTTACTGGCTGCATCAATCCTGTTGTTGAGAGAGCTGATGAAAAATTGCTCCTTTGTCTTTCAGGGAAAAGCTAAGTGCACAAAAGCTTATCAATTCTTTTGGCATATATGATGAGTATATAGCTTTAAAATCTATGCATGCTGTGTGGTATATCTTTCAATTTATTATTATTGGTCACTGCTAGCATTAAGGGTCATTTGTCTTTAAATAAAGAATGTTCTGTTCTTATTATTTGCCATACCTAACAGCAGTATAAAAAATTACAACATTCATTTGATCTTAATTTACCAATTATCCTGGTCAAGCAACATGGCGATTTTAAAAGCTTCAGATTCCACAGACACACTTTCCCCTGACTCTGTAATCTGTTCCAGATTATTAATCTTAAATGTAATTCCTTCCCCATAAAGGGTACATCAACTCCCAAGCCTCAGTCTTGGAAATGTCTCCCCAAGTCTCCCCACTTCTCAACTGTACTTCCTTTCTAAAAGATTATCCATAAGAACCTTTCTCCTGCAGTGTTTGATTATTTGCCCGAGATTTCAGTATGGAAATATTGTTGCTAGTATTTTTCCTGTGTCTTGCCACAGGTCATACAGCTCTGAGAACCATGTCTGACGGCACAGTTCGCTGCCACATATGCAAAATACTCCAACTTCGGGATAGAATTTAGAACATAGACCAGTACAGAACAAGGGCAGGCCCTTTAGCCCACAATGTTGTTCTGAACGAATTAAATTAGTAATCAAATGTCCAACTAAACAATGTCAATGTCCACATCCTTCTTTTCCTCTCATTCCTGTGCCTGTCTAAATGTCTCTTATTGTATCTGCCCCTAATGTATCTGCCTTTTCTGCCACTCCAAGCAGCGCATGCCAGACACCCTCCACTCTCTGTTTAAAAATCTTACTCCTCACATCTGCTTTCAAATTACCTCCTCTCACCTTAACTGCATGCCCTCTGGTATTAGATATTTCAACCCTGGGGAAAAGATACTGTCTGCCTACTCTATTTATGCCTCTTGTAATCTTATAAACCTCTACCAGATCACTCCGCTTCTCCAGAGAATACAACCCAAGTTTGTCCAATCTCCCATAATAGCACATGTCCTTTAATCCAGGCAACATCATGGCAATCCTGTTCTGCACCTTCACCAATGTTTCAACATCTTTCCTAAAATAGGGTGACCAGAACTGTATACAATACTTCAGATGTGGCCTAACTAGAATTTTATAAACCTCCAATATAACTTCCTGACTTTTGAATTCAAAGCGTTGACTTATACAGTAAAGGCAAGCATGCCATATGGTGAGTCTGTGAAATTCATTGCCACAGATAGCTGTGGAGGCCAATTGGTAGAGATTGGTAGATTATTGATTAGTCAGGGCATGAAGGGATTTAAGGAGAAGGCAGAAGACTGGAGCTGATGGGGAAATGTATCAGCTATGATGAAATGGCAAGCAGGCTTGATGGGCCAAATAGCCTGTTCAACTCTGCTATTTTATGCCTTCTTAACCACCCTATCTATCTATGTAGCCATTTTTGGATAGGTAAGCAAAACATGCTGGTTCTTTCCCAGACTAACATGCATGTTAAGGTCCTAAGTTGGCCCTGTTAGGCAACTTACATCCTGACCTTCTGAACTTTGTCATGGGAAGGCATTACTCAGTGGCCAGAGAAGAAAGTCCTTGACAGAAAATGCAGTATTACTCCGAATCTGTTCAAAGGGTGGAATTGAGAGCTTCAAGTCTATGCATCAAAAAGTATATAAACAACAGAAAGAGTGCATCAAACACCCATCTGCCTCCCCATCCTCTGCGGGAAGAATCTGTGGTGACCACAATGACGTGATTAGCCACCTCAGTAAAATAGAATGGAAGGGTGTCATCGTTCATCTTGGAGAAAGGAGGAAAGAAAGAAAGAAAGAAAGAAAGAAAGAACGAACTTAGGTTTGGAATCTAGCCAAAATCAGTGAATTTCTAGGTAAATAAATTAAATTCTACAAACACCAAAAAAAGGATAACAGGGTATTGGAAATGTAACTACAAACAAGATACTGTATCATAAGGATAACTTGGCCAAAATGTGAGGAGATAGAACATAGATAAAAATAAGTTCCAGAGCAAATCATGAGTAGGTGGCCTCAGATGTCAATAATGTATGAAGCCATGTTTCCTAATGGCAAATTTAGTCATTTGCATGAGTGAAATTTGGCTGATATTATCTTCCCTTGATGTTCACCAACAAAATCATGATTATATTATAGATAATATTATTCATCAGTGCCCTCAATTGATCAACTTAAACATAATGTTCAGCAGGCCCAACCAATGTTATAAATATATAGCTTGACAAACGAGAAAATCTGCAGACACCGGAAATCCGAGCAACACACACAATATACTGGAGGAACTCAGCAGGACAGGCAGCACCCAGGAAAAGAGTACAGTCGACGTTTCGGGCTGAAGTGTTTTGGTGCGAAACATTGACTGTACTCTTTTCCTAGATGCTGCCTGGCCTGCTGATTTTCTCCAGCATTTTGAATATACAGCTTGATTTTGTCTGGCTGCTGTGCACATATTACACATGTGTTATCGAAATGTAACAAAAGTGTCTAAAATTATGGTGGGGATAGACACAGTCTTTTTTCAGGGTTGGGGAAATTAAGAATTGTGGGAGATGGGCTTAGGATGGGCAGGGAAGATTTAATAGAAACTTTAGAGGCAATTATTTCAGCCCGAGAGTGGTCTGTATATGGTATGAACTGCCAGTGTAAATGGTTGTGTCAGGTAAATTAACAACATTTAAGAGGAACTTGGACAGGTACATGAATAGGAAACTCTAAGAGGGATTTGGGCTAAATATGGGCAAATGGGACCTGCAAAAAAGGATCTAGTGCTTTCCCGGTGTACTATATATGACGAATACACCCTTCTCGGGCTTCAAACCGGGTACAGGCACCGATTATAACTGACGTTTTGATGACAAACTCTACCATCTTCTTTAGGGATGTTGCCAGAACATGTCTAATCCAGTAGTGTTTATGCCCTCTGTATTCTGTCCCTCCTGCTTGGTTAGTCCTCATCTAATCAGGTTTCCGCTCTCCCACAATCAAATTCCAGTTCTTACTGAGAGTGAGAGCTTCATCTTTGTTAAAAGTCTTTTCCTCTGGTTTTATTTTAATAGCTTCCTTTACCAGGTGGTCCCAAAGCCACTGTACTTGTGCCATCGAAGTCAATCCTATTTGCAATGTTCTGCTCCCGCCGATTTCTTCGGGTAACCCAAACAGATACGCCTCCTGTGCTCCTTGATGCGCGTTTCCATCATGCATCCCATCTGGTCAATATAATATAAATATATATATAAATGGGATTAGCTTAAATGGGAATATTGGCTGGCATGAGTCAATTAGGCTAAAAAGCCTGTTTCTGTGCAATGTGACCCTGTGACTTGAAAAAGCAGTTAAACAAAAATGGAATATGATGGAAAGGAAAGGATTGTCAGTATCTAAGCAAGAAAATACATCATTTGGGGCGTGAACATTAAGATAAAGCTTGAATTGCCATTGTTTCTTCATGGCACACTGGGAACTGGGGCAGTAGAACTAAAGGAATATTTACCCCTGTTTTCCACCCATTTGTGTCACGACCCTTACTTCCTTTGCAGTATTTACAGACATTCTGTTTTTTTTACGAACATTCCTGTTGCTTGCAATAATTGCATTGGCATTACTTTGATAAATTAATGTAGAATCTCTTTCTGATCCTTTCCCACCTAATGTAAAAAGAATGGTTTTCGATATCCAAGCCAAAACCATTTTAAAATGGAAAACATTATCATCGGAAGTTGGAATTAAAATAATGAGGCTGAAATCTTGAGCTGTGTAATGTTTACAGGTTTTGCACTGTCAATGTCTATTCAATAAAGATCTTAATCCAATTAGTGCAAGTACATGACCTATCTTGCTTGCTAATAAACTCATGCATTGTAAACAATAGTCATACAGCACAGAAGACAATTAGCTTTGCTGCAGTAATAATGAATCTTGGCAAGCCAATTGTATTTTGAGGCCAACAAAAGTAAAATTCAGAACAACATTATCAAGAATGGGAATTATCACACTCCACTACATAGCTTGCAGTGGAGTGACATCTGTGGTTCCATCTGTGCTACATTTTCCACAGCAATTCATTTATAGTTTAAGAGATTCAGAATTAAATTGTTAGTACAAACAGGTGCACTTTTGATTGCATTTTAAAGTTTAACATGGCAATGAATCATTTCTAGCCTCTGCTTAAGTTTGCTCTTCAATCTTTACTTGACCAGACAGCGACCACAGCAACACCTTGATAGGTTCAAAAAGCCAACAGGTGATCAGTAAGCTTGGAGGATCTCTATTTCATTTCTCAAGGTTTGGTGAGTTATTGAGGTGGTTTGTAACTGCTGATCTGTCGTTTCTCATCAGTGTAAAAGGGTAACCACTGGTTGAAATTGGACTCAGGGCTGGGGAATGAGGATCATTATAAATGACCTGGATGAGGAAGTGGAGGGATGGGTTAGTAAATTTGCTGATGACACAAAGGTTGAGGGTGTTGGATAGTGTGGGGGGCTGTCAGAGGTTACAACAGGACATTGGTAGGATGCAAAACTGGGCTGAGGAGTGGCAGATGGAGTTCAACCCAGATGAACGTGAGGTGGTTCATTTTGGTAGGTCAAATATGATGACAGAATATAATATTAATTGTAAGACTCTTGGCAGTGTGGAGGATCAGAAGGATCTTGGGGTCCAAGTCCGTAGGACACTCAAAGCTGCTACGCAGGATGACTCTGTGGTTAAGAAGGCATACAGTGCATTGGCCTTCATCAATCGTGGGATTGAGTTTCAGAGCTGAGGGGTATATAGTAACCTAGTCAGACCCCACTTGGAATACTGTGCTCAGTTCTGGTCACCTCACTATAGGAAGGACTTGGAAACCATAGAAAGTGTGCAGAGGAGATTTACAAGGATGTTGCCTGGATTGGGGAGAATGTCTTATGAGAATAGGTTGAGTGAACTTGGCCTTTTCTCCTTGGAGTGACAGAGGATGAGAGGTGACCTGATAGAGGTGTATAAGATGATGAGAGGCATTGATCGTGTGGATAGTCAGAGGCTTTTCCCCAGGCTGAAATGGCTAGCATGAGAGGGCATAGTTTTAAGGTGCTTGGAAGATGGTACAGAGGAGATGTCAGGAGGGAGTTTTTTACGCAGAGAGTGGTGAATGCATGGAATGGGCTGCCAGCAGCAGCAGTGGAGGCGGAGACGATAGGATCTTTTAAGAGACTCCTGGATAGCTACATGGAGCTTAGAAAAATAGAGGACTATGGGTAAAGCCTAGGTAGTTCTAAGGTAGGGATGTGTTCGGCACAACTTTGTGGGCCGAAGGGCCTGTATTGTGCTGTATGTTATCAATGTTTCTATTAAAAGCATTTCAGCTGCAGAATGCCTAGTCCAATTTTGAGTGTATAATCATGTGCTGCAATATGACCAGCACAAAACTATAAACACACAAGCACATGTTGGAAGGAGAGGGCCTGCAGAAACATTCTCATCACAGCACAATAGAAGGCCAGGCCCATCAAATCCATGCCAGGCATGAAACAGAACAATTCCACATGTTCTATTCCTCCTCTGCTTTTTATTCCTCCAATTTGTTCTCCCACACATGCCCATAATCTCTCCTTTAATCCTTCTGCTGCCTCACATGAGCAAGGAATTTCACTGTGCTCTGATGTATATATCGCATTGAACTAAACTGAATCTACATTAAGGAGCAAATTGCAGTAGCTAATTGATCTAACCATGTGCATTTGGGATGCGAGGGGAAACTGGAGTACCCAGAGGAAACCCTTTAGATCATGGGAAGCATGGACACTTCACACAGGCTTAGATATAACCAGGGTTTATGGATCAGTGAGGCAGCACCACGAGGTGCTTCCCCAGAATTCTTCCCATTATATTTAGTGTCTATCTGCTTGTAAAGCAATATTGATACTGATTAGACAATGCAATGTTCTATACTGTTCCAGAGATGCTGATTGCAAGCTCAAGTCAGAATACACATGCACCCTCTCAAACTTCATGTTTACTTCAACAATTTCAAATACTTAGCCCTCCAGCATCTTGATTCAGCTTACTTTCTTTCAATTTCCCTTGGTAACTTCAAATAATCACTTTGCTTTTTTACCCACTCTGGGCATTTTTTTATGTTGTACTCCAGTGCCTATTGTCATTTAATTTTTTTGTTTACTGCTCTACGACACGCCAAAACTATTGTTCTGTCTTCTGTTTCTGTTACTCCTCTCCCTGCATCTACTCTCCCTGTTCATCTCCAACTGTCATCTTTCCTCATGAAACAGCATTGACCCAAATTTTGCCCCTGTTTTGATCACTGTAGACGCTAGTAGGCTTGCTAAACATTTCAAAAATTTTCAGTTTTATTTCAGATTTTCACCATCACCATATCTTGTTTTTGCAATGCTTTCAGCAGGGGCTGCAGGGTTTTATCAATCCTGTGCTGGAAGTTGCTGCAGCAAGAGCACAAGAGCACAACAAGAAAATTTAAAAATGAGCAAACATCTTCCCTGGCTCTTTTCCAGCAGGAATCAGTCCTGCTGATTCATCAGATGCCTTTCGTCCCCCCACAAAGGTTAGCATTTAACACTCATCCTGTTTTGGCCCCAAATTCCAGACGTGAAAAGTTATTAATTTCAGTGTGCAGTTAAGAGTCACCACATTTCAATGTTTTGTAATCTTCAAGTACAAGTACATAGAACATGAGTAATGCATGGCTTATCTATTTGTATCAAGTAGTGATTAACCCACTATGGGTCTTAAACAGTCCTATGATGGATGATTAAGAGTTGCCCCAAATTTTCTTTAGGATTTTCGTTGGAATCAGGAGGAGCCAGATCTTTCCTCCTGGTTGCTTCTGAATTCCACAGAACAAAATACTGCTTTGTTAACAGAGGTTTGCCTTTTACTCAATCAGGTGGCTCAGTACTCAAACAGGTGAATGTTTTGGAGTTACTCATCTTTGCTGTGCAAATCATAAATGGGAAACTCATTTTAGAATGAGTATGATAAAAAGCATAAGCAAACAGAGTGAACATAATTGTCCCAATTTCTCATATAAGCAGTAGTGGGGTGCATGTGTGTTTCAGTCTGCTCACCTGAACATTCAGATGAAGCCTTGCAGAAAGAGGGGGAATGAGGAACAAGATCCACATGCAGTTCTCATACAAAGGATACAGAATTAATGAGTGGGCAGCAAGTGCACTCTACCCATTGCATGCCCATCTCAATTGCAAGTCTAAGATCACCACATCTTATCTCAGCTGGTTTTGTTCCAAATAGCTTCTATACCTTCAGACTCGGGAATTGTAACTGAATTCTGATCCTTCTGCAGAGACTACCATTGGAAGTTTATTGTCCGGGCTGAGAGATGAGGCAGAATTGAATTTCTCAGTGCCTTGCTCCACTTTTAGATATAATATCACTGTCAACAACAATAGTCACTTGGAAATATATGACCTTTCTTTAGACATATGTCCTTAGGTGTCACAGTCCCAACCGTTAATTCCCCATTTTCTCCTAATTCCCTTTGATGATGGCACACCTGGTTGCTGGAAGACCTGCAGCATAAGAACCCCGGCTTTGCAACCACTAGTTCTGCTTGTGTGGTGATGAATGTTTCCTGGCCGCTTAGGACTATGTGTTCTAAGTTTTGCTTAACTACTGAGAATTACTTGTGAAACTCAGTCTCTTCGTGTCAAGATAAGTCTTTTAAGTTTTACTTCAGCACCGAGGTTTACCTGTGTAACTCCGTCTCTCCGTGCTAAGAAAAGCTTTGTCTGCCGCTTTCCTTTCTACGCACCGTGTCAAGATCAGTGCTGCCTGTCTCCTGCGTTCCTGCACTCTCTCCTGTTTGCCATTCAACACTCATGCCCGTGTCTACATCCTAACGCAACCTCTGTGCCTGTGTCCTGCGTTTGGGTTCGCCTTGTCAGTTGCAGCAGAATGATCTGGCCCAGCAGACACGAATACCCTTCCACAAGCCCTCACCAGCAGGGTTCCCTGCTGGGACAGCACGACCTACTCCTCCGGGAGGTCATGGAGAACCTCCTATCCCTGTCTGCTCACGTCACGCAGACCGGTGACCAGGTGGACCGTGTATCCACTCTTTACCCCATCCACTCCTAGAACCCTGTCTAACCATCCCAGACAGCATGTAGTGGCAACCCCCTGCGTGTCTCTGTTGTGCAAAAGTGAAGCAAAACAGGGGTGTTATCTCTTGGCAACACCCCCGCCAAGAGAGCCTCGCCTACCTGAACCGGAACACTACACTGGAGATTTGGAGAAGTGCCGGGCCTTCCTTCATTCAGTGTTCCTTGGTGTTCGAACAACAGTCATCCACGTACTCCACTGATATGTCAAAGGTTGCCTACATCATGGGGTTGCTGTGGGGAAGTGCCTTAGTGTGGGCCACAGCTGTTTGGGATAACCAATCAGAGATCTGCTCTTCCTTCGCCACCTTTATCGTGGAAATAAGAAAAATCTTTGACCACCCCGTCCGTGGTAAAGACACCGTCAAGCATCTACTCACTGTCAGTCAGGGCTCACGCATTGTTGTCGAATATTCTATGGAGTTCCGGACATTAGTGGCCGACTCGGGGTGGAACGATGAGGCACTCCAAGGGGCATTTCGGAATGGTCTCAGCGACATGGTAAAAGACAAGTTGGTGGCAAGAGATGACTGCGACAGCCTGGATTCCCTGATCTCCCTAGCCACCAGGGTTGGACAACCATCTCTGAGAACACCATAGAGAAAGAACTGGTCGTCCATCACCTTTGGCCACTCCACGGCACTCATTACCACCTCCTGCAAGAACAAGCCTCTCTCCTCCTCCTGTTCCTAGAGTAGCTCCCAGCCCGGCCATTTCCACTGCCCCGGGAGAGGAACACATGCAGCTGGGATGGAACCGCCTTTCTCTCACAGAACGACTCCAGAGATTGAGAGGGGGTGAGTGACTATATTGCAGCCAGTCCAGTCCCTTCCGTGCTACCTGTCCTCTTTGGTCAAAAGAGAAGGCACCAGTAGAAAGGGGGACCCTCGTGAGCCAGACAACATTCCCTTCCGTCCCCCAAACCCGGATGCAGCTTCAAGCCACTTTGTGTTACAACCAACAGTCCCTGCCTCTGTCAGCACTAGTAGACTCCGGTGCTGAGGGAAACCTTTTGGATGAAGACTTAGCTTTCCGGGTCGGAATTCCTCGTGAGCTGTTGAGTGCCCCCCTGGAAGCCCGGGCACTGGACGGTAGACTACTGGCCCGAGTCACATACTGCACACCACCCCTGTCTCTCCTCTCCAGGAACCATCGGGAGCAGGCACAATTCAATTTAATTTTCTCTCTTCAAGCTCCTATAGTTCTTGGGTACCCCTGGTTAAACCGTCATGACCCCCACATTGACTGGTCCACTGGAAAGATAGTCAGCTGGAGTTAGTTCTGTCACTCCACTTGTCTACAATCAGCCCTTTCCCCAGTGGAGGTCACCGCGACCTCGTCTGCCTCTGAAACCCCCAACTTATCCAAGGTTGCAGCAGAGTATCATGATCTTGGGGAAGTGTTTAGCAAACAACGGGCTCTTTCCCTGCCTCCACACCGCCCTTACGATTGCACAATTGACCTTCTCCCCGGAGCCCTTCTACCCACCAGTCAGCTGTATAACCTGTCTCGACCAGAAAGGGAAGCCAAGAAAGCTTACCTAAATACTTTCTCATGGCTGGCATTATCCAACACTCATCTTCCCCTGTAGGTGCAGGTTGCTTCTTTGTGGGGAAGAAAGACGGCTCACTGCGGCCCTGCATCGACTAGTGTGGCCTGAACAGCATCAGCATAAAGAATAAGTATCCCCTGCCCCTTATCAGCTCTGCTTTTGAGCCCCTTCATGGAGGCACAACTTTCTCCAAGTTGGACCTGCAGAGTGCCTATCACCTGGTCAGGATAAGGGAGGGAGATGAGTGGAAATCACCCCTCTTGGGCATTTTGAATATCTGGTCATGCCATTCCGTCTCACCAATACCCCCGCCATCTTCCAAGCCCTGATAAACGATGTCCTTAGGGACTTTATTAACCGTTTCATTTTCGTTTATTTGGACAACATCTTAATCTTCTCCCGCAGTCTTCAGGAACACACCCACCATGTCCGTCAGGTCCTGCAGAGGCTCTTCGAGAACAAGCTATTCATTAAGGCAGAGCAGTGCAAGTTCCATGCCTGTTCTGTCAGTTTCCTGGGGTACATCATTGAAAGCGGGCAAATGAGGGCAGATCCCGAAAAGTTCCGGGCAGTGGCTGAGTGGCCAAAACTCACGACGTTCAAGCAACTCCAGTGATTTCTGGGGTTCGCAAACTTCTACCATCGCTTCAACAGGGATTACAGCCGGGTGGCAGCACCCCTTACTCGACTCCCCTCTCCTGCAACCCCTTTTCACTGGACCCCCGAAGCTGACTCAGCCTTCTCGAAGCTGAAGAGGCGTTTCACCTCCGCTCCCATCCTGGTCCAACCTGACCCCTCTCGCTAATTAATTGTGGACACATTGGTAACCATTTTCCAATGTTCTATAGATTCAGGATCAGTTCCTGTGGATTAGAGGGTGGCTAATGTTGTCCCACTTTTCAAGAAAGGAGGGAGAGAGAAAACAGGAAATTATAGTCCGGTTAGCCTGACGTCAGTGGTGAGAAAGATGCTGGAGTCAATTATAAAAGATGAAATTATGGCACATTTGGATGGCAGTAACAGGATAGGTCCGAGTCAGCATGGATTTATGAAGGGGAAATCGTGCTTGTCTAATCTTTTGGAACAGTTGTTATGGGGGATTTCAACATGCAGGTAGACTGGAAGAATTAGGTTGGTACTGGACCCCAAGAAAGGGAGTTTGTGGAGTGCCTCCGAGATGGATTCTTAGAACAGCTTGTACTGGAGCCTACCAGAGAGAAGGCGATTCTAGATTTAGTGTTGTGCAATTTGATCAGGGACCTCGAGGTAAAGGAGCCATTAGGAGGTAGTGACCATAATATGATAAGTTTTAATCTACAAATTGAGAGGGAGAAGGGAAAATCGGAAGTGTCAGTATTACAGTTGAACAAAGGGAACTATGGAGCTATGAGGAAGGAGCTGGCCAAAGTTCAATGGAACAATACCCTAGCAGGGATGACAGTGGAACAACAATGGCAGGTATTTCTGGGAATAATGCGGAAGATGCAGGATCAGTTCATTCCAAAGAGGAAGAACGATCCTAAGGGGAGTAAGGAGAGGCTGTGGTTGACAAGGGAAGTAAAGAACAGTATAAGGATAAAAGAGAAGAAGTATTACATAGCAAAGATGAGTGGGAAGCCAGAGGATTGGGAAACTGTTAAAGAGCAACAGAACGTAACTAAAAAGGTAATACGCGGAGAAAAAATGAGGTACAAAGGTAAACTAGCCAAGAATATAAAGGAGGATAGTAAAAGCTTCTTTAGGTTTGTGAAAAGGAAAAAAATATTTAAGACCAAAATTGGGCCCTTGAAGACAGAAAATAGTGAAGTTATTATGGGGAACAAGGAAATGGCAGACGAGTTGAACAGGTACTTTGGATCTGTCTTCACCAGGGAAGACACAAACAATCTCTCAGATATAATAGTGGCCAAAGGACCTAGGGTAATGGATGAACTGAAGGAAATTTATATTAGGCAGGAAATGGTGTTGGATAGACTTTTGTGTCTGAAGGCTGATAAGTCCCCGGGATCTGCATCCCAGGGTACTTAAGGAGGTGGCTTTAGAAATCGTGAACGCATTGGTAATCATTTTCCAATGTTCTATAGACTTAGGATCAGTTCCTGTGGATTGGAGGGTGGCTACCGTTGTCCTACTTTTCAAGAAAGGAGGGAGAGAGAAAACAGGGAATTATAGACCGGTTAGCCTGATGTCAGTGGTGGGAAAGATGCTGGAGTCAATTATAAAAGATGAAATTATGACACATTTGGATGGCAGTAACAGGATAGGTCCAAATCAGCATGGATTTACGAAGGGGAAATGGTGCTTGACTAATCTTCTGGAATTTTTTGAGGATGTAACTATGAAAATGGACAAGGGAGAGCTAGTGGATGTAGTGTACCTGGACTTTCAGAAAGCCTTTGATAAAGTCCCACATAGGAGATTAGTGGACAAAATTAGGGCACCTGGTACTGAGGGCAGAGTACTGACATGGATTGAAAATTGGCTGTCTGACAGGAAACAAAGAGTAGCAATTAACGGGTCCCTTTCGGAATGGCAGGAGGTGACCACTGGGGTACCGCAGGTTCAGTGCTGGGACCACAGCTGTTTACAATATACATTAATGATTTAGATGAAGGGATTAAAAGTAACGTTAGCAAATTTGCTGATGACACAAAGCTAGGTGGCAGTTTAAAATGTGAGGAGGATGTTATGAGAATGCAGGGTGACTTGGACAGGCTGGGTGAGTGGGCAGATGCATGGCAGATGCAGTTTAATGTGGATAAATGTGAGGTTATCCATTTTGGTGGTAAGAACAGGAAGGCAGATTATTACCTAAATGGAGTCAAGTTAGGAAAAGGGGGAGTACAACGAGATCTAGGTGTTCCTGTACATCAGTCACTGAAAGCAAGCATACAGGTACAGCAGGCAGTGAAGAAAGCTAATGGCATGCTGGCCTTCATAACAAGGGGAATTGAGTATAAGAGCAAAGACGTCCTTCTGCAGCTGTACAGGGCCCTGGTGAGACCACACCTGGAGTATTGTGTGCAGTTTTGGTCTCCAAATTTGAGGAAGGACATTCTTGCTATTGAGGGA
Source organism: Mobula hypostoma (assembly GCF_963921235.1). Lineage (NCBI taxonomy): Eukaryota > Metazoa > Chordata > Chondrichthyes > Myliobatiformes > Myliobatidae > Mobula > Mobula hypostoma. Next base: position 190,452,757 of record NC_086098.1, read on the forward strand.
GTGCAACGCAGGTTCACAAGGTTAATTCCCAGGATGGCGGGACTGTCATATGTTGAAAGATTGGAACGTCTGGGCTTGTATACACTGGAATTTAGAAGGATGAGAGGGGACTTGATTGAAACATATAAAATTATTAAGGGATTGGACACGCTGGAGGCAGGAAGCATGTCCCTGCTGATGGGTGAGTCTAGAACCAAAGGCCACAGTTTAAGAATAAGGGGTAGGCCATTTAGAACGGAGTTGAGGAAAAACTTTTTCACCCAGAGAGTGGTGGATATGTGGAATGCTCTGCCCCAGAAGATAGTGGAGGCCAAGTCTCTGGATGTTTTCAAGAAAGAGATGGATAGAGCTCTTAAAGATAACGGAATCAAAGGTTATGGGGATAAGACAGGAACTGGATACTGATTGTGGATGATCAGCCATGATCACAGCGAATGGCGGTGCTGGCTCGAAGGGCCATATGGCCTACTCCTGCACCTATTGTCTATTGTCTCCCAACACTCCGTCCCAGACCAAAAGCTCCATCCCTGCACCTTCTTCTCTAGCTGTCTGTCCCCCACCGAACAGAACTATGACGTAGGGAACCGGGAGTTACTGGCCGTCAAATTCGCTTTGGAGGAGTGGAGGCACTGGCTGGAGGGAGCAGAACATCCATTCATCGTCCGGACTGATCACAAGAATCTCGCATACATTCAAACTGCCAAACGCCTGAATTCCTGCCAACCCCGTTGAGCATTATTTTTTGGCCATTTCAGATTCACATTCACCTATCGTCCTGGGCCCAATAACAGGTGGCCCAATGCTCTCTCTCGTCAATATGTTTCCGAGGAGGGCCTTCCCAACGCCGAAACCATCCTTCCACCATCCTGTGTAGTGGCTGCCCTCACATGGGAGATCAAATCCACAGTCAAAGAGGCCTAATGGACCCAACCTGACCCAGGCAATGGACCCTCCAATCGCCTCTTCGTGCCTGACTGTGTTTGGTCTCAGGTTCTCCAGTGGGGGCATACTTCTTGTTTCACCTGCCATCCCGGAATTGATCGAACTCTGTCCCTTCTGAAGCGACATTTCTGGTGGCCCTCCGGGGATGCTGACACTTGCTCCTTCGTCTCTGCCTGTTCTGTATGTGTCCGCGGAAAAGCCTCCCACCGACCACCTAGGTTGCTTCGTCCCCTACCTGTCCCTGGCTGCCCTTGGTCTCACATTGCTCTGAATTTCGTTACTGGATTGCCCCCTTCACATGGTAACACCACTGTACTCACTGTGGTGGACCGCTTCTCCAAAGCCGTGCATTTCATAGCCCTTCCCAAACTCCCTACAGCCCGGGAAACAGCCGACCTCCTTGTCCATCATGTCTTCCTCCTTCATGGAATTCCCTCTGACATTATTTCTGACTGGGGCCCCCATTTCATCTCTCAAGTCTGGAAATCCTTTTGTCAGGCCCTTGGAGCCTCAGTAAGTCTGTCTTTCGGCTTCCAGCCACAGACTAACGGTCAAACAGAATGAGCAAACCAGGATTTGGAAGCAGCACTGTGCTGGGTAACTGCCAACAACCCGTCATCTTGGAGAACCCATCTCATTTGGATAGAGTATGCCCACAACTCTCTGGTCAGCACCACCACTGGAATGTCTCCCTTCGAATGCTCCCACGGTTACCAACTCCCTCTGTTTCCTGCACATGAAGATGACATTGCTGTGCCTTCAGTTCAGGCCCATCTCCGCCGGTGCCGCAAGATCCGGAAGAATGCACGCTCGGCACTGCTCTGCTCAGCTGACCGCAACCAGAGGGTTGCCGATCGCCATCGAATTCCTACACCTAATTATCAGCTTGGGTAGAAGGTTTGGCTCTCTTCAAAAGACATCTCCCTCAAGAATGAACCCAAGAAACTTGCCCCTCACTACCTCAGGCCATTCAAAATTGAGAGTATCATTAACTCCACGGCGGTCAGACTCAAACTGCCCAGATCCATGCACACTCATCCCACATTCCACGTCTCCCAATTGAAACCTGTATCTGTCAGCCCTTTGTACCCATCTGCTGAACCTCCTCCACCCACCCGGATCATTGACAACTACCCAACATACACCGTCTGCTGGATACTGGATGTGCACCGCCGAGGCAGGTGTCTCCAGTACCTGGTTGATTGGGAGGGATATGGCCCTGAGGAGCGCACCTGGATTCCCCAACTCCTTCATCCTGGACCCTCCCTCATCCGTGATTTCCATTGAGACAATCCTGACACGCCTGGTGATTCGCCTGGAGGCTCCCGTTGAGGGGAGGAATACTGTCACAGTCTCGACCGTTAATTCCACATTTTCTCCTAATTCCCTTTGATTGTGCCACGGTTCCACTGTTAATTCCCCATTTTCTACTAATTCCCTTTGATGACGACACACCTGGTTTTCATCAAGACCTGCAGCATAAGAACCCCGGCTTTGTGACCACTAGTTGCCAGATCGTTGGTTTTGCCTGTCTGGTGATTAGCATTTCCTGGTCACTTAGGACTGTGTGTTCTTTGCCTGTGAAACTCAGTCTCTCCATGTCAAGGTAACTCTTTTAAGTTATACTTCAACACCAAGGTTTACCTGTGTAACTCCATCTTTCTGTGCTAATAAATGTTTTGTCTGCTGCTTCCCTTTCTACACTCCTGTCAAGATCAGTGCTGCCTCTCTCCTGCCTTCCTGCACTCTCTTCTGTTTGCCGTTCAATGCTCACGCCTGCGTTTACACCCTAACGCAACCTCCGTGCCTGTGTCCTGCATTTGGGTTCGCCTTGTCCGTTGCAACATTGGGAGAGATGCTTTGGACAAAGGATTCTAAAATAACCGTTGTTCAATCCTTCGAGCTCTGAAAGCAAACTTAATGGATTCTAAACCCTGCGTTTGATAGATGGAGAAACCATTTTCATTAAACTTTAATGTACTCATGTCAGTGCAGATTTTTCTTTTTGCATATGGTTGTGGTTAGTTACACAACTGGGTTCGAGGTTGGAAGAGTGGACAGATTGGACATCAGAATGCACAATTGCTGCCATTTAGCCAGAGTTTTATTATAGAATCAGTGCAGTACCGCGCAGACTGAAGCCCTTCAGCTCAACAAATCTATGCCAATTATGGTGCCCATCCAGCTAGTTACATTTTCCTGCATTCAGCCCATATCCTTCTAAGACCTACCCATCTATATACCTATCCAAATTCTCCTTAAGTGATATGACTGTACCTGCTTCTACCAGTTTTGACAGCTCTTTCCATATACTCACCATCCTCTATATGAAAATATTACCCGTCAGTTCCCTTTTTAATCTTTCTCCTCTCATGCTAAACCTATGTCCCCTAGTTTTGGTCTCCTCTGCCCTGGGGAAATGCCTTACCATCACACCTTATCTATGTATCTTAATTGTAAACGTTTCTATAATGTCACCCCTAATTCTCATAAATTGCAACAAATAAAGGCATAAGCTAGTCCTATAACTTAGGCCCTCTAATCTTGGAACCATCCTCAAATCTTCTCTGTATTCTTTCCATTTTAACCACATCATTCCTATAACAGGGTGACCAAAACAGTACACTTTACTCCAAGTTCAGCCTTACCAAAGTCACAACTGTAAAATAATATCCCAATTCCTACATTCAGTACCCTGACTGAAGAAGGCAAGTGTGCTAAACATCTTTTTCACAACCCTGGCTACATATGGCACTGCTTTCAAAGGAACTATGCTCTTGTTCCTCTAAGTTCCTCTGCTCCCTAGCACCCTACCGTTCATGGTACAAGTCCAATGTAGGTTTGACTTTCCAAAATACATCACATCACGTTTATCTGTATTGAAATTCACTTGCCACTCCTTTCCCCATTTCCAGATCTGTTCAAGATCCCTTGTAATTGACTGTACAATAAGCGTATTCAAAACCAACACCAAACTTACTGATGGTGCCCTGTATACTTACATCCAAATCATTTATGAAATAAATGAATAATAGGGTCCCCACACCAATTCCTGGAGCTCATTACTAGTCACCAGCCTTCATTCCAAAAAAATAACCTTCAATCATTACAATTTGCTTCTTACCTCCAAGCCATTTTTGAAGCTACCTAACAACACACATAAATGTTGCTGGTGAACGCAGCAGGCCAGGCAGCATCTCTAGGAAGAGGTGCAGTCGACGTTTCAGGCCGAGACCCTTCGTCAGATGAAGGGTCTCGGCCTGAAACGTCGACTGCACCTCTTCCTAGAGATGCTGCCTGGCCTGCTGCGTTCACCAGCAACTTTTATGTGTGTTGCTTGAATTTCCAGTATCTGGAGAATTCCTGTTGTTTGAATCCACCTAGCTAGTTTTAATTGGACTTCATGAGACCCAATATTCCTGTTCATCCTACCATGCAGGGCCCTTTCAAAAGTCCTGCTGAAGTCTAATTAGATATCATCCACTGCCCTTCATCATCTATTTCTGATTACTTGAAGAAACTCTTAAAAGTCTGATAAAGCACAACATCCACGCATAAAGCTATGCTGATTCCCTCTAACCAGATAATGTATCAAAAAGAAAACTGGTAGATCCTGACCCTCAGAATTCCCCCCAGTAACTTTCCTACTAATGATGTCTGGCTGATCAGCCCATGGACTTGTTCTATACTTTTTCATCACTATCTTGAAATCTCTAGAGTTTTGGTCATGCGAGCAAAGTGCTCCCCGACAGCCATTTTTGTTACTTGCCCTGCCTCATTCCTCAAGAGGAGGTCCAGTGTTGCACTCTCATGAGTAGGACACTCTGTATATCAACTCAGGACATTTTTCTGGACCCATTTTACAAATTCTAACTGTCTAGATTTTTTAACACGCAGGGAAGCTCAATACGAGGAAGGTTAAATTCTCTCACTAATACAACCCTATTATTCTTACAACTATCAGTAATTTCTATGAGCCAGCCCCTCAAGAAGTGGGTGACTATTGCTGGGGGGAGGGATCCATAATACAAGAGTGATCCTCCCCTTCTTGAACCATCCCCAGATGAGGAGAAATTTTACCAGAGAGTAGTGAACCTATTGAATTCTCTGCCAGGGTAAACAGAGGCTACCTCATTAAATATATTTAAGACACAGTTAGATATATTTTTGTGTAGGAGAAGAATGAATGGTTATGAGGATAAGGGCAGGTAGGTGGACTGACTCCAAACTAGATTAGCCATGATCCTATTGAATGGCAGGGTAAGATGGCCTACTCTTGCTCCTCTTTCTTATGTCACATGTTCATTTATCAAAAAGGCTACTACACTCTCTCTTCACTTAGCTGTAATATCTGCATCCTGGAATACTGAGCTGCCAGCCCTGCCCTTCTCTCAGCCTTATTTCTGTTATGGCTATAACATCTGAATCCTCAGACTCAATTCACACTCTGGCTTCATCTGCTTTCGAGCTTTGAAATAAATGTAGTTTAAATGAATATAATTTTCCTGCCTTTAAAGTGCCCCTGGCAACGCTGTTTACTAGACTTGTTCCTGCTGGCCACTGCTTTATCCCACGACTTAATCCTGCTCAGAGCCCCAACCCCCTGCCAAACTAATTTCAACCCTCCTGTGTGGCACTAGCACATTTCTCTGCAATGATATTGGTCCCTATCTAGTTCAGTGCACCAAGATTGCACCAAGCTGTGACCTCTTTTGAGTTGTGGCTCAGATTTAGTTGCATTTTAATTGTATTTTAGGTTAGTAAGGCTGGTTTGAGGACAGTGAACGGATTCAGGGTCAGGGTATGGTTTAGGAACAGGAATTTAGAATTAGAGGTCAGGATGGAGTCTAAGTCTTGGCTCCGCATTTGAAGAACATGGAACATTCGTGGTCAGATGTGGCATATCAGGCTGGCAGAAAGTGAACAAGGGCCCTCCCCCAGCTCAGAGAGTTATTAGTAGGTTCTGAAGTTGGAGTTCTGTGCAGGCTGGAGGAACGAGCACCGATGACGCCTGCGTCCATGAATCGGTGAGACTGGAGGTTGAGGCACAGTGTTCAAGGTCCCATAATCGGTGAGTGCAGAGTTTGAGGCCTAGTATTCAGTAAGTTCATGAGGTGCATTTAATGTCAGGGAAATGTATACAGTATGCATCCTGAAATTCTTTTTCTTCACAAACACCCATGTAAACAGAGGAAGGCCCCAAAGAATGAATGGCAGTTAAACGATAGAACCCTAACTCCCCCCCACCCACCCCAGCTCTCCCCTCCCATGCACAAACAGCAGCAAGGCAAAGCAACAACCCCCCTGTTATTCAGGTGATAGGCATGGTAATTTCGGTGATTGGAAGACCCATTGGCTGGAGTCAAATCTGCGAATCACTGCAAGTCTGCTGGGGAAATCGAAGCCCAATATTTGCAAGCCCGAGTCTGCTGGAAGGTGGAGGTCGAAGAACACGGCCTGTCCTGGGGTTAAAGGACTGCATGCGTGTGGGTGGAAGGAGGAATAGGACTTGTTTTGATGTTGTTGTATTCTGTGTTGTCTGTTACATTGGCATCAGAATGTGTGGTGACACCTGCAGGCTGCCCACGGTACACTCGACTATGTTGGTTGTTAACACAAATGACACATTTCATCGTACAATATGTTTCCACGTACCCATGATAAGTAAATTTGAATCTTGAACCATATGCAACCCATTGTTCTTGTTTGATTCAGATCTACCCCAGAAGAGATCCCAGTGGTTGAAGCATCTGCACCCCTGCACCAGGTCCTCAGCTGACCTATCCTTCTATTTCTGAACTTGCTCGTTCATGGCATTGAGAGTAATCCAGAGATCACTACCTTCAAGATTCACCTTCAGAACTTCTTACCTAACTCCTTGTACTCATTCTACAGGACTTCATCCCTCATTCAACCCATGTTATTTGTACCAACATGTTCATCGATCTCTGCCTTTTTGCCCTTTCTCTTGAGAATTTTCTGTCACCAGGTGCTCCTTGACTCTGCCACCCAGGAGGCAACACACCATTCTGGTGTCTCATCTGTGGCCACAGAAGCTCCTTCTATCCTTTTCACTATCGTCCTGTCTGATGGTAACTTCCCCTCTGAGCCTCAGAGTCAGTTGAAATGCCAGAAACCTGACTGCTGCTGCTGGGGTCAGAAAGAACACCCTCCCCAACAGAATCCTTGAACAGTATCAAGGGGATAAACATGATAGTGAAGGGAATGGTCACAGGGGAGCCCTACACTGACTGCCTTTCCTGATGGTCACCCACCTATCTGAAACCTACGCTTACGTCTCATCTCTGAGGTTCTCAGCTTCCTAGATGAGACATTTTGGGCCTTATATATTTCAGGAAGGATGTGCTGGCATTAGAGTGAGTCTAGAAGAAGGTGACAAAAATTATCCTAAGGATAAAGGGTAGACATATGAGAAGCAACTGATGGCTCTGAGCCTGGACTCACTGGAGTTTAGAAGAATAAGAGGGGAATTTCACTGAGACTGATTGAATATTGCAAAGCCTAGATAGAAGGAAATTGGAAATGATGTTTATATAGTAGGGGAGTCTAGGACCAGAGGACACAGCCTCTGGGATATCCCTTTAGAATAGAGATGAAAGGAAGAATTCCTTTACCCAAAGGTGGGTGAGTCTGTGGAATCCATTGCCACAAATGGTTCTGAAGGCCAAGTCATTAGGTATATTTAAAGTGGAGGTTGATGGGTTCTTATTTAGTAAGGGTGTCAAAGGTTACAGGAAGGATGTAGGATAACGATGTTAAGAGGGAAAATAAATCAGCCCTGACTGGTGGAGCAGACTCAATGAGCCAAATGTCCTAATTCTGATCCTATGCCCTTCGGTGTTGTGGATGGTATTGAGTACATCCAACTCCAGTTCAAGTCCCTTGACCTTGTTTGGCAGGACCTGCAGCTCAGTGCAAATTGAACAAATGTTATATATCAGGGAGACCATGAGGTTTCCACATCTGGTAAGAGGAGCAATCCACTGCCCTAACTGCCATCTTGATGACACTCAAGCAAATATTAAGGATGAACAATAAAATGTACCTCTTTACCAAAGCCTCAGATCCCCAGTCTCTCAATTTCTACTCCAAAAGCCCATTCCACATAATTTTACCTTCCTTCTATTAGATAAAGAGACCTCCCAATTATCCAATCTATGAGATTTGTATTTCAGAATTCCTGCTCTCACTCCAAGCACCTGGCCACTTACTCAGCCTTTTCATACCAAAAACCTACCCAATCCTGCACTGACCCAATTGGCTTCTGATGATTAGTTCAATCATCTATTAATTAACAATTAGTTGACTTACTTCTTTTAGAGTCCTGTAACTTGAAATTTATGAGTAAGCACCAAAACTCACCTTATTTAAACTCTCCCTCTCCTTCTCTTGCTCCAGATCCCAGGTCCTATAAGTGAAACTCTGTAATGGAATTTCATTTCCTTTGAAAGTCAGAATGGTGCTTATGTAAATCTGTGAAGCGGCTTGATTGGGAGAACATTAAAAGAAATGCAAGCTAGGAGACATAAAATAGTATATAAGTTTACAATAAAATTCACTAGAAATTAAGAAGATACATCCTTGAGGTGTTGTGGAACAGAGAACTCTCATAAAAGGAATGTGACACCAGTATGGATGCATTCTGAGATGAGCTATAGGAAAACAAATGAAACTACAAATGCTTGAATCTGAAACAATAACAGAAAATGCTGGAAGAACTCAGTCAGTTAAGCAGCATCTGTTGAAAGAGAAGCCAGAAATTGGATTGATTCAGGGACGGACCCTGCTTCAGATAAGCAAATGATGGGGAAAATAAATGAAAGGGGATATTGGTTGTATCGGATAAGAAAGTGACAGAGTCTTTACATTGAACGCAGATTAGTTGGCACAAGTGGCCTTTTTCTGCAAAGTATGTTCTGGATAAACCATATGCAAATATTAAGGAGTTCAAGCTGCTTCATTTGCACACCTGTCTCTGACCAAAAGAAAAAGCATTGAGGGAAATTGTGGTTTTACCTCTGCTACTGTGGATTTGTAATACTGAATGTGCAGTGAGATTCAAACCGAAAATTCACGATATGACATCCAGGAGACATGAGCTCTGGGAAAAGATTTAAGTTTTACAGCAATTATACAGTGAATTACATAAGAATTAAAGCTAATAATGTTCTCAGGGATGAGGATTTTGTACTGCTGATGGGAACAGGTGCTTGAGTATGAGTTATTTATTTACGTAATTTATTTTCAGTTGAATAGCTGGAGACTGGGAGATTTGGAAACATTATTTCTCATCATAGGATTGTGACGGGGTTTGCATTTTACACGACCTAATGCTCACCTAGGTCAATGTTCTGTGGTTAATCTTATATGTTCCTTTAGGTTGGCTTTTGATCATTTTATTACCTCTAGACTCGAGAAACTCACTTTAGAACTGATATTATAAAATGGCAACAGCAGACAGAGTGAACATATAAATAACTACAAAGCACCTCCTCCTACATACAAATTTACTTTAATTGCGCTGACACTAAAATGCAGTTTTGCTCTTTTTTTTGTGTCTTATAAAGCTGTATTTCAAAATATTGAATCTATTAATAACAGCTCATTGGTATAGAGTGCAGTTAAATAAAGAAAAATGAGGACAAGATGTTAACAGGTAAAATCTGTCATCAGATTATGTGAGAAAATGTTCAGAATGTGACTAAAAGTATCATAAAATGTATATTCTAGTAAAGAAGAGAAAGATTTAGGAGGACTTAAAGATCTTGGGCCAAGTTCACCATTGGTGGAGTTATGGAAATTAAGTTTGCATGCCATTAGTTTCAAGGTAATTATGGAAAAGGATAGATCCTGTCCTCAAGCTGAGATTCTAAATTGGAGATAGGCCAATTTTGATGATATCAGAAAGGATCTGGCAAGTGTTGACTAGGACAGATTGTTTTCTGGCAGAAGTTTATTTGTTAAGTTGCAGGCTTTCAAAAGTGAAATTTTGAGAGTACAGAGTTTGTTTGTTCCAGTCAGAATGAAGAGCAAGGGTAACAGGTTTATGGAACCTTGGTTTTTGAGAAATATTGATACTCTGGTATAAGAAAGAGAAGGAGGTGCATAGCAGGTATAGACAGGCAAGAAAAAATGAGGTACTTGAGGAATATAAAAAAATACATGAGAACACATAAGGAAATCAGGAGGGCTAAAAGAAGGAATGTGCTTGCTCTAGTAGACAATGGGAAAGAGAATCCTAAGGGTTTCTTCAGAGCAAAAGGGTAGCAAGGGACAAAATTGGTCCTCTGGAAGAGCAGAGTGGTAATCTAAGGATGAAGCCAAAAGAGATGGTAAGAGATCTTAAATAGATTTTTTTGCATCTGTATTCACTCAGGAGATGGATACAGTCTATAGAAGTGAAGTAGTAGAGCAGCGAGGAGGCAAGTTGGGTGGAGAAATCTGCAGAGCTTGACAAGGTGTTCCCTCAGACCCCATGGCAGGCTAGTGCAGGAACTGCAGCGACTCTGACAAAGATATTTAAACCATCCTTAACTGTGCGTGAGATCCCAGAGGATTGGAGGATAACTAATGTTGTTCTGTTGCTTACAAAAGGCTCTAAGAAGAAGCCGAGAAATTATAGGCCGGTGAATCTGACATCAGTGGTGGTGAAGTTATTGGAAAGTGTTCTGGACCAGATATGTAAGTATTTGGATAGACAGGGCCTGATTAGGGATAGTCATCATGGCTTTGTGCATGGTAAGTTATGTCTAACCAATCTTATTGAGTTTTTCAAGGAAATCTCCAGGAATATTGATGAAGGCAAGGTAGTGAATGCTACCTGATGGACTTTAGCAAGGCCTTTAATAAGACCCCACATGGAAAGTTTATCAAGAAGGTTCAGTCACTTGGCATTCAAGATGAGGTAGTAAATTGGATTCAACATTGGCTTTGTGGGAGAAGCCAGAGAGTGGTAGTAGATGGTTGCCTCTCTGACTGGAGGCCTGTGACTAGTGGTGTGGCACAGAGATCAGTGCTGGGTCCTTTGTTGTTTATCATCTATATCAACGATCTGGTAAACTGGATCAGCAGATTTGCAGATGACACCACGATTAGGGGAGCTTTCAGTGGGATCTGGATCAGCTGGAACAATCGGCTGAAAATGGCAGATGGAATTTAATGCAGGCAACTGTGAGATGTTGCACTTTGTGAGGACAGACCAAGGTAGGACCTACATGGTGAGCATTTGGGCACTGAGGAGTACAATAGAATACAGGGATATGGGAATACAGATCCATAATTCATTGAAAGTATTCTCACATGTTGATAGGGTCATAAAGAAAGCTTTTGGCACATTGGCCTTCATAAATCAATGTATTGTGTACAGGAGCTGGGATGTTACATTGAAAATGTATAAAACATTGGTGAGGCCTACTTTGGAGTACTTTCAAGATTGAATAAATTCGGACTTTATTCCCTAGAACATAGAAGGTTGAGGGGATATTTGATGGAGGCTTACAAAATTATGGTTGGTATAGATAGGGTAAGTGCAAGAAGGATTTTCTTCCTCTGAGGCTGAGTGGGTTTACAACCAGAGGTCACTGGGTAAGGGTGAAAAGTGAAATGTTTAGGAGAACACAAGAGGAAACTCTGCACTCAGAGAGTGGTCCAGAGTGTGGAACAAGCTGCTAGCACAAGTGGCAGATGCAGAGTCGATTTCAACACTTAAGAGAAATTTCGATAGGTACATGGATGGGCAGGGTATGAACGGCTATGTTCCAGGTGTAGGTCAATGAGATTAGGTGGATTAATGGTTCAGCACAGACTAGATGGGCTGAAAGGCTTGTTTCTGTGCAGTACTGTTCTAAGACTCTATGTGTAAGAAGTGCTTGTATATGCATTTAGTCAGAGGCTGTTGACAGAGGGGAGGGTACAGTGAGAGGTGGCCAGTTTGCAGAGGAGAGTCCATGGTTTGGTATGGTCACAAGTATAATGGTAACAGCTTCAATGAAATCCAATACAGTTTGGTGATCACGAATGATTCTCTTTTAGTAATGTGTTAAAGATTCATAGTGGATGAAAACACAACCTACGGCCCATTGAGTCTCCACTAACAATGATTCAAAGTTCCTACACCACCTCCATTTTATTCTCCTCACACTCACCTCAAACTGCCTCTCTGCACCCCACCCCACCCCCAAGTTCAACCACTCACCCATGTACCAGGCCAATTAACATATGGGCCCGCGTGTCACAGGGAGATTGTGCAAATTGCAGAGAGCAGCAGGGGTCAGGTCTGAATCCTCTTCACTGGAGCTGGGAGGCAGCACATGGTGTGAGCTGGCATATAAGCATAAAGACAAGAAATCCTGCAGATGCTGGAAATCCAGAGTAACACACGCAAAATGCTGGAGGAACTCAACAAGTGAGGTTGATTCCTGATGATATGTCTCCACCCAAAATCTCGAGTCTTTATTCCTCTCCATAGATGCTGCCTGACCTGCTGAGTTCCTCCAGCAGTTTGTGTGGCTCATGAGCAGCAGAGATTTAAATGTGCTGATCTCCATAAGGGGTGCCAGGTAGATTATGAGATCTATGTAGCAGAATCTACAGCCATAGAGTCATAGAGCTCTACAGCACAGAAACAGGCACTTTGACCCATCTAGTCCATACTGAAGTGTTATTCTACCTAGACCCATCAACCTGCATCTGGAACATAGCCATAAATGTCCTTTACATCCATTTACCTATCCAAATTTCTCTTAAATGTTAAAATTGAGCTCGCATCCACCATGTCCTCTGGCAGCTCATTCCACCATCTCATCACCCCCTGAGTGAAGAAGTTTCCCCTCAGATTCCCCTTAAATATTTCACCTTCCGCCCTTAACCTATGACCTCTAGTTCTAGTCTCGCCCAACCTTGGTGGAAAGAGCCTGCTTGTATTTGCCCTATTTGTGCCCAATGGAATAGTCAGGTTCGATGATGAGAAAAGCCGGGCTAACAGTTTAAGAGTAACCAAACTATCTTTTTAGTCAAATTGAAGGTTAATCTTAGCATGGACTAAATGATTGTTACTGTATGCCTGGGAACATTTTCAGGTTGATACTGTGCATTTCTAATTCCCAGATGCCTGGGAAAATACATTAAATTAAATGCCCTTGTTTATTTCTTTGCAATATTTAGGAATTAATCGTGAGGTCCCATGAGACAGCTATAAAAGAAATAAAATATCAAAATATTTATCATCCAACAGAATTTGATCAAACAATGGTTCTTTCTCTTTTACCTTTGTTCAAGTGTTAGTTCAAAGACATGATCATTGAAACTCTGGGTCATGATCACAATCTGTTAAATTGGATTAACTGAACAAAGATCGTCTTACAGTTTCTGTTCAGAGCAGCTGCAAATAGTGAAAAATCATTTATTGCCAGAGTAAAATGGAGGTGAACATAATACATTACAGCACAGGAACAAGCCCTTCAGCCCAAATGAGTAATCAAATGGCAAACTTATCTTTTCTGCCCACACAATGTCCATATCCTTCCATTTTTCTCACATTCATGTGCCTATCTAAACATCTCTTAAATGTCTCTAATGTTTCTGCCTCTATCTCCAATCCCAGGCAACACATTCCAGGCACCCAGCACTCCCTGTGTAAAGATCTTGTTCCTCACATTACCTTTGAAATTACCACCTCTCACCTTAAATGCATGCTCTCTGGTATTAGACTTTTCAACCCTTCAGAAATGATACTGGTTGTCTCTCATAATCTTATAAGCCTCTATCAGGTCTCCTCTCAGTCTCTGCTGGTCCAGAGAAAGCACCCCAAGTTTGTCCAACCTCTTGCTGTCACATGCGCTCTCTAATCCAGGCAGCATCCTGTTAAACCTCTTTTGAAACCTCTCCAAAGCCGTGACATCCTTCCTATAATAGGTGATCAAAACTGTATGCAATACTCCAGATGCAGCCTAACTAGTTTTATAAAGCTGCAACATAGCATCCTGTCTTTTGAACTCAGTCCCTCGACTAATAAAGGCAAGCATGTCATATGCCTTCTTAACCATCGTACCAACCTGTGTAGCCTCTTTCAAGGAGCTATGAGCTTGGACCCCAAGACCCCTCTGCTCATCAACACAGTTAAATATCATGCTCTAAACAGTGTATTGTCTCTTTGCATTTGACCTGCCAGGGTGCAACATTTCACATTTGGCCGGGTTAAACACCATCTGCCATTTCTCTGCCCATATTTGCTACTGGTCTATATTCTGTTGCATAATTTACCAGTCTTCTATGCTATCCACAACACCACTAATCGATGTATTGTCAAAATAAAATGGTTGAGTATTTCGATGAGCAGTCAAGATTCCGAACAATTGAGTACCAAGCAATTCATTTTCAAGTAATTGAAGTATTGTGAAGTTAAAATTAAAAATCAAATGTCAGTTACAGTAATCGTGAAAGCCATACGACAAAAGGTACACATACAAGATTAGGCTACCTAGTCCAACCAGTATGCTCCATTATTCAGTCATGCTAATTTGTTTTCAACCTTATTCTCTCAGCTTCTCTCCGAGATCCACAGCACTGTTACGTACCCCATAACGGGTTAAAGAACCAGCAGAAATGGAACACACCTGGAGTCTGGTTTTTGCTGTTAACTAATTTTATCTTATTAGTAACTACGTAATAAAGTAACATAAAACCAGATAAATCAAACAGGTTAGCAGAGATTATGCATATATAGGTGTGGAAATATAAACCCAAACTTCTTCAAGCTTAGGTGGTAATTGATACAGTCTTACGATGGTAGGTAAGAAAAGTTCAGTTCAGATGCACAGGTTAATTAATGTGAGATGTTTGTAATCCAAAGGCGAATGTTGTGAAAAAGCAACTATGTCGATATTCCACAGATTCCACAATAGCAATACCAGATAACAAGGGCTGCAGGTTTTATCTCCGAAGTTGTTCCACTCTACACACGAAGTATCATCGACAGCAATCTTCAACGAATATCCTTTCAACACAAGTGGTACCACACCCGAATTCAGGTACGGGTCATCCCAATGTGGTGGCCACAGGATACTCAAACAGAATCCATGTATGGATTATCACCAGCAGTAATTTTTCACAAAGGGGACCCTCTCCAAGGGAACCACCACCCAGGCAAGGGTAGACACAGTGATAGATTCCACAAGGCTACCCCAAACACACAACGTGATAGCCACTATCCAGTTTCACGACATATGAAATAACTCCAACAGTAATTTGCCACAGGGCTTCTTAGAGAGAGAGTCCAAACAGTGATCTCTTTGTCACTAGGTTTCTTCTGTTTCAAACCTATCTCTCCTCTCTCCTCTTCCTGCAAACTCGTTCTAGTTGCAGAAAACTTGTGAGAGTCATTTATCGATACTCGGGATCGATCTCAACTCATCCCTTTTGGGCTACTGAAAATTTAAACCAGCAACCGACTCACTGGTGTCTTCCATTGACTGAATCCATCTTGACTCTAACTGTGTGTGTCGGTGTGTCCTTGTATATTCAAAACAAACTGCAGAGAAACCATAACATCGATTGTCCATCAAATAACTCCACCTCTCTCTCTCTCTCTGGAGCAGCTCAAACAGTGTCCAAAAGTCAGTCTCATTCTCCTGATGTTTTAAAGTGACAGTCCACAGAAAATATGAACCCTAGGGGTACATAACAGCGCTCTGTGACAACAAATTACACAGATTCACCACCCTCTGTTTGAAGAAATTCCTTGTTATCTCTGTTTTAAAGACTTCCCTTTATTCAGACACTGTGCCCCAGATCTTAGACTCTCCTACCAATGGAAACATCCTTTCTATGTCCACCAATTCAGTATTTTCAGTATTCAGTAAGTTTCAGTACGATACCCCTCATCCTTCTGAACTCCAGTAAGTCTAGGATGACCAGAGACACCAAATGACATCACATATTCCGCCTTTTTCCTGGGATCATTCACGTGAGCCTCCTTTGAACCCTTCGCAGGCCCAGAGCATGCTTCCTTAGATATGGGGATCAAAATTGCCCACAATATTCCAGATGTGGTCTGACTAATGCCTTATAAAGCCTCAGCAGTATGTCCTTACATTTATATTTCAAGCCTTTCAAAATTAATTGAACTGATAATTTTTTGTTAACACCCAGTTGATTCATGACAATCTTTGAGGGATAAAAATTTTCAGTATTTACCCAATCTGGTCTTCATGCGACTTCAGACACGCCTTACATGCCTCATCAAGGCAAGTGAAATAGAACAAATGCCAATAGCAGCCTCATCATGTGAGGGAATAGATTTAAAAATGTTTTCCTTTTGTGACATTGTTTTGATGCAAGTTTCAAAGTTGGATCATATTAGAATTCAGTAAATGGATAAAGGGGAGACAATCAGCATCACAGGTTCAATGGTTAACATAAAATTACTTAGTTCAGAGATTTGCTTAATCCGGTATGCTGTTAAACATCATGGTCTTGCTGTCATCTTCACTGCTGTGCGCAGCATGGAAAAATTAAAATGCCATGTGAATTCTTCAGCAGAAAGCATTAGGTTTATAGCAAGCAGAGTTACTCTCTATGGGTTGTAGGTAATATATTGTGGTTTACCAGTAAGCTTAGCTCCGAAGTGTTGGCTCCCCTGCTACCTTCAGATCTAGCTTCAAATCTTAACAATGGTTACAAATAGGTCCATTTCTGTCATTAATAGTTATTTTTAGTTTGTTTACCTACTTTCTAAAATGATGGTCTTTTCCAGCAAAGTATTGCAATATGGAACAATAATTTGCTTGGAAATACTGTTGTGCTCATTAGGATGTACAAGAATGGAACAGACGAATGAACAACTTGGTTATTACTCAATTCACTACAGGAAACTTCAGTAATGTCTGAGACCCAAGGGAGTTCAGAATTTCGTTACTATGTTGCCCAGTCCTTCTTCAAGGAGTGGTGTCCTAAGAAGGCAGCATCCATCATTAAGGACCCCCATCACAGAGAATATACCCTCTTCTCATTGCTACCGTCAGGAAGGAGGTACAGAAGCCCGAAGGTACGCACTCAACAATTCAGGAACAACTTCTGTTCTGCCATCCAATTTCAGAATGGACATTGAACTCATGAACACTATCTCACTATTTTTTAACTTCCAATTTTTGCCCTCCATATTTAACTATTTAATATACAGTATACATACTTTCAGTAATTTACATTTTTTTCTCTATTATTATGCATTGCATTGTACTGTTGCCGTAAAGTTAACAAATTTCACTACATATGCTGGTGATATTAAACCTGATTCTGATTGTTCAAAGCTGGACCTGGTAGTTGACTAACCACTGGCAATTTATCTCCCTTGCTTTGTGAGATGTAAATCAGTCCATCTCCTGGAAGTACCTTATAAGAAGCAACACCCACAAGGCAATGGGGTCCAAATGTCTCAAAAGCAGTCTTGAACAGGGAATGGCTGAAGTATGCTCATCTATAATGTAGAAGTTGTGTTCAATTTGCAATGGTGATGAATGCTGGAAAGGGCAGGTTGAATCTCTCATTTGATGCAGTACAAAATGGAAGTGATTATAAAAAGCGATCTGCTCTTGGGAAGTTTATTTTCAGTCACATAGCACTAAAAAATATAGTATTGCCTGATCTAATTTCAGTGCTGTACAACTTGTACATTTCTCCTTTCCTTGTACCAGTTCTGTTCCAGTCCTTTTCGAATTGTTCACTGCTTCATCTATAATATACAGTATCTGTATATGTTTTTTTCCCCTAAAATCTATTTTTACTTGAAGCTCACAACATATCTAAAGTGGTTCTGTTTTGACAGACTTTATGAACTCATAGGCAGTATTTATTGAATCTCTACCTTATCTGTCTCTTATTTAAATAGATCCCATTGCCGCTGTGCAGTTTGACACACCATTTTTCCAACCAGTTAATCTGAGCTTTCAGCACACTGCAATTGACTAATTTCAATTCAATTCATTTATCTTGGGCTCTTTCTTTACTTTATCTGCTTTCAATATGAACCTGATTAAATCATTGTTATTGCTTGCCCAGTGTTCTCCTGCCTTCCAGTCATATACATGTCCTGGTTCATTATTCACATCAAGGCCCAGCACAGTATTATTCCTGCTCAACATGGAACATATTAGAACAAATTGATTATGAGAACAGTTGTGGCTGAAATCTTGATATCTTTCCACTTTAATATTTTCCATCCTGTTCCAAAGGGCTATTTTGGGGAAAGTAACAACTACTAAGAGGCAGCTACGCTAATAAAATGCTGGCTACTGTTATTTGAACTTCAACATACATTTCCAAAGCAGGTGTACAAAGTATGTGGGCTTCATGCAGCTTCTTCCACTGATGGAGTGGTGGAAGTTAGCTAATAAATTATGCCACATTTCAGGGTACATGGATTCTTGGAAATTTCCCAGAGGTGCTGGTGACAAAAGATCAATGGAAGGATTTTCTGCACCTACAAAGGGTAGGAGTTCAGTTACACTCTCCTCTACAACTACTGCATACCGTCTACCTTTCCCTCTCCTGCTCTCCCCCTCTCTCCCTCCCTCCCTCTTTCTGCCTCCCCCTCTTTCCCCCTCTCTCCCCCTCTCCCTCCACAGCAGCTGGTGCTCTCTGCCAGGCCTTGCGTTTTCCAATACCTTTGTGGACCTGGGAGGATCTCTCACTTCCTCCTATACTCCACTCTCCTCTCCTATCAGATTCTTTCTTCTCCAACCCTTTACCTTTCCCACTCTCCTGCCTTCATCTATCACATTCTAGCTATCCTCCTTCCCCTTCCCCTTACCTTTTTATTCTGGCATCTTCCCCCTACCTTCTCAGCCCGAAAGAGGAGTCTTAGCCTGAAATGTCGACTGTTTATTTATTTCCTTAGATGCTGCCTGACCTGCTGAGTTCTTTCAGCAGTTTGTTTATGTTGCTTTGGATTTCCAGCAGACTACCTTGTGTTTATGCATAATTTATGTTAATTTATGTTTATCCTCATCTTGTACTGTACTGTGCTGTTGCTGCTGCAAAAAAAAAGCTAGTTCTAATACATTGTGTATGTAGGCATATGATAACAATGAACTTGAACTCCTTTCACTCGTATTGTTTCGCCTGGGAAGTTTGTCAGTGCTGCCAAAGTGAACTCTTCATGAAGAATTGCCATGGTGACTCGGGGAAATTAGAAGAGGATCCAGTGAAACAGAGAGGCAGAAGGGGAGAAGTTGAAGGAGGCAGAGTTCAGTGCACAGTAGGGTGCAATTACTCAAAAATGTGGGAAAGCCTGGTTGGACCCCACTAAATTCAGCTTCTGCACTGGGATCACATTTTGCAGCATCTACTGAAAATAAGTTGTGACATTTATCAGTGCTATTTATCTATAAAAGGCCACAACCTGTATATGAATGGCCCGTGCAGACGCTTGAATCAAAGTTTATATTTGCTGTATGATTTGCTCCCTGTTCTACTGTGAATGAAAATTCAAGTTTGTAGGTCATGACGTTTAAATTCAACTTTTTAGTGTTAAGCCAGAAAAGGCCAATATGTACATAATATGTCAAGGTAATGACATCAGCATCAGGTCAAAATATGACAGGAAATGCTTGGTGGGGTGACACAGTAGTGTAATGGTTAGCATAACGTTATTACAGTGCCAACGACCTGGATTCAATTCCCACTGCTGTCTGAAGGAGTTTATATGCTCTCTCCGTGACTGCGTGGCTTTCCTCTGGGTGCTCTGATTTCCGTCCACATTCCAAAGACATATGGATGAGTTGGTTAAATGCTCACAGACACCAAACCCCGCAGATGCTGGAAATCCAAAGCAACCCGCAGAAAATGCTGGAGGAACTCAGCAGGTCAGGCATCATCGGTGGAAAAGAGCAAACAGACGACATTTTGGGCCGAGACCCTTCATCAGGACGGTCGGGACTGATGAAAGGTCTTGGCCCGAAACATTGACTGTTTACCCTTTTCCATAGATGGTGCCTGGCCTGCTGAGTTCCTCCAGCATTTTGTGGTTAATTAGTCACATGGGTACAATTAGGAGGTGTGGACTCATTGTGGAATCAACACACATTTCGAAGTAGGAATAAAATGTTTTTATATATAATTCACACACAAATCAAGGGCACAAATGTTTGTTTCCTGCTCCAATTTCTACATCGTTGGTCATGTTTTTTTATAAATATTTTTATTTATTACAAACAAAAAAACACAAAAAAACAGCACATCCACAAAAACCACAACCATAACAAAATCAAATTAAATATTAAGCAGCAAAAGGGATTAAAGTATAAAGGCAAAAGTAAAAATACACAGCAGAGGTGCACCGCACCAAAAAACCTCAGTCCTCACCCCATGAGAAAGTCCAATACAGGGCCCCATATCCTTTCAAAGATGTTCCCTCTGTCCTCATTATATAGTCTCAGTCTCTCCAAATGTAAAGTATTTGCCAGTTCTCTCAGCCACAGATCGAACATAGGCACAGAGTCCATTTTCCACATTTGCAGGATTAACTTCTTAGCAATCACCACTCCAAATAAAACAGCCATTTTTACTCGACAAAATGCCAAGCAGCTTCCTTAATGAACAATTACAGACGATTTAATCAGCTTCTTAGTAATATTACAGTTGGCTGAGATAGCACAAACTTTAGTTGCTCTGCCAACATTATGTCTCAAGATAATTATGTGTTAAAATGGCATTTCCGCAGATCCCCGCTTTGCTACCTTGGCGATCTTGAACAATCCAGGGGAAATTACACTTTTTGTTGCTTTCCTCAAATCTTCCCCACTATTCAATGTTCTACTATGTGCTTTCATTGCTGTTCTCGAAAACCTCTTTATTTCTAAATACAGTATTAACATCAAAGTAACAAACAAATCTTTTCTTTCTTTGTAATTCAGATTGAATTTCTTTGGAGATTATTCTGATTGAGAGATCAATCAGAGCTTTGGAGTACAGGCTATCTTGCTTTTTTACTTCTATCCTGCTGAAAGCATTTAGTTCCAACCCAATTAGGGCAAGTTTCCACTCAGCAGTAAACATCACGGGCAAGAGTTCATTACTGCTGAATATTCCAAATGCCTATTGTAGCAAAGTGACCACAACAAACTCTATATTTCAGTAGTGTAAGCCTAACCTATTCAGTTTCTTCTCAAATGTCAGACCTGCCCTCCTCGGAATCTGTCTAATTCAGTTTTAATGCACTCCCTCTGAGTCAAAAGTATCCTCCTTTAGATAAGGAAACCAAAACTGTGCACTAAGTAGAACAGGAAAAGGCTCATGATGTCCATGAATTTAGATGGGTTTCACCAAGGACTTGTACAAGGGGTGATTGATAAGTTCGTGGCCTACGGTAGAAGGAGTCAATTTTAGAAAACCTAGAACATTTATTTTTCAACATAGTCCTCTCCTATATTTACACACTTAGTCCAGTGGTCGTGGAGGATATGGATCCCTTCTTTGTAGACCTCCAGAAAGTGGTCCACCGCGGGGGTGATTGATAGGTTCGTGGCCTAAGGTAGAAGGAGATTAGTTATTAACTTCAAGCTTTCTGCATAATCACTCAAAGAGTTGAACTACACACTTAGTATGTAACGAGAGCTGTATAACTCATCTCCATCTACCTTAGGCCACAAATTTATCAATCACCCCTGCTGTGGACACTTTCTGGAGGTCCAAGACACCAATTTCTACAAAGAAGGGATCTGTATGTTCCACGGCTGCTGGACTAAGTGTGTAAATGTAGAAGGGGACTATGTTGAAAACTAAATGTGCCAGGTTTTCTAAAATTGGCTCCTTCTACCTTAGGCCGCGAACTTACCAATCACCCCTCGTATTTCTCAATCCTGCTTATTGTTCACATTCTCCACTTTGATTTCAGATTGTTTAGAGATGTTACATATCATTTCCTCGTCCAGATCATTACTACATATTGTGAATGATGGGGCCCCAGGAACTGATCCCTCTGGCACCCCACCAGTCACTGCCTCCTGGCCATTAAAAAAAATCCATTTATTTCTATTTTCAATTTTCTGTTCTGAACCAATTCTGAATCCATGGTGGAGCTTTAACAGCTGAAGGCAAACGTGATTGGGCACAAGAGAGCAGAATGGGGCTTGGATTCGATGTTACTTCTGTGGAGGCAGATGTGAAGTTCTTAAAACGTGTTGAGGTCAAGAGCATCTAACCACTCTCCTTTGTCAGATTCCTTCTTCAGCCCTTTACCTTTTCCACCTATCACCTTCCAGCTTCTCACTTGATCACCTCTTCCCCACCCACCCATTTTCTCCCTCACGTGCCTGCACCTTTCAGCTGCCAGTCCATGCTCCTTTTCCTCCCAGAGCTTTTCAAATTGACTTCTACCCCCTCACTTCCTAGTCCTGATGAAGGGACTCAGCCTGAAACATCAGCTGCTGATTCCACTCCATAGATCAAAGTTGCTGGTGAACGCAGCAGGCCAGGCAGCATCTGTAGGAAGAGGTGCAGTCGACGTTTCAGGCCGAGACCCTTCGTCAGGACGAAGGGTCTCGGCCTGAAACGTCGACTGCACCTCTTCCTACAGATGCTGCCTGGCCTGCTGCGTTCACCAGCAACTTTGATGTGTGTTGCTTGAATTTCCAGCATCTGCAGAATTCCTGTTGTTTCCACTCCATAGATTCTACCTGACCTGCAGATTTCCTCCAGCATTTTGTGTGCACTGCACTGGATTTTGGCAGCTGCAGAGTCTCTTGTGCTTATGGTTATCTCATGGTGTCTGTTTAGAGTGGCAGCAGGAGTATTAAGCATATCTGATAGATCTGAGAAAGACTGAAATCAAAAAGTTCTAAACATTTCATGGACCAGCAGTGAGAAGAAAAGAAGCAAAATCTTTTGAACCAGTGAACGTTGTGATAAGAATTTTCAGATGTTTCTGGATGGAAGAATTAAGATGAACTGAACAACCTTTATCATCAGCTGCTATCTTGTAATCTTCTGAAGCAGACTGGAAAAGATCGGGAAGGTGAAACTAAAATCAATTCCCTTTGAGATCATGATACATTACAAAAAAATTGTGAACTTAAGAAAAAAATCTTGGAAACTGATAGTTCCTAAAGATTCCAATGCAAACCATGGATAAAATATTTGAATATTCAAAATATATTCTTTTTTTTTCAGTAATATATTCCTACTATTTCTTCACACATTTTCTCAAAAGCACAATTTGGCAATTTCCAAGAGGAAGATAAAGAAAATATCTCCTTTGTTTCTGGCACAAAATTCACAATATACAGTCGACCTTCACTAATCTGACTACCTGTAATCCGGTTCCTTCGATAATCTGGCACTGATTATGTAATGTAAATCATATTTCCTGAAGGGCATTTGCCATCCTTCACGCAATTACGGACCAGATGGACGTTTTATGAAAATCTGGTCATTCCATGCCACTAAGCTAAGGCATTTTGTTTCCAATTTTACATTGTTTTAATTTAATTTAAATTCCTCTGTTACCATAAGGGCTTTAAAATTTCACCTCTTGATTGTTAATCTAGCCTTCTACGCTCCAGTAACTTATGATCTGATTTGTTACTGTCCCCTCATAATGAAATGTGAGCATCAGTGACAAAGCTTTCTAATTATTTCCCATCGTTAATTGCCTTGAGAAGTTGTTAGCAAGCTGTTACCATGAACTGATGCAGTCTGCCTGATAAGGTTAGTTTCACTGCAGTATGTGTTGTAGAGTTGTAGAGTGAATGAGCAAGTCCTTCAGCCCACCTGACTGGCGTACCAATTTTTACCAATCCCATTTTCCAGCATTAGATCCATAGACTTCTATGCCTTGGCTTTTCAAGTGTCTGTCTACATACCTCTTAAATGTTGTGATTTTATGTCTCCTTCACTTCCTCTGGCACTGCATTCTATGTGAAAACTTTCTCCTCTGATCCCTTCTAAACCACCTTTCTCTCATCTTAAATCAGTGGTGATTTAAGGCACCTACAACAAGTGACAAACTTCGTACCATTTACCCTATCCACACCCAGCCTACCCAGTCTCTGAAGTACTCCAATCCGAGCAATGTCCTGGTGAATATTCTCTGCACTCTCTCCTGTGCAGTGACATTCTTCCTATAATTTGGTAACAAGAACAGTGCATAATTTGCCTAGGGCAGCATAATCAATGGAATTGGAATTGATTTGTTATTGTCATATGCACTGAGACACAGTGAAAAGCTTGTTTTGCATTCTGCTGCATGTTTTCTGAAGTTGTGACGTGATGTCACAACTCTGATATTCTATATTTGATAAAGGTAAGCCTGACATATACATTCTTCACCACCTGTAAACCTCTTTTGCTACTTTCAACAAGGTCACTCTGTCCTCAACACTTCTTAGCACACTACCAGAATAAACCTTGTATTTTTTTGGGGATTAACTTCTATCTCCAATGCTCCATCCATCTCTCTACCTTCCAGTCATCTACTTCACTTTCTACCCTATCAATTTTTATGGTGTTCATAAACTTACTAATTATATCTCCTGTATTCACACCCATTTCACTAATACATATCACAAACATGAAAGGTCCTGATACTTATCCTTGCAGTACACCATTGGCCACAAACTTACAATTGGAAACAGCAGCTTCCATCATCACATTTTGTTTCCAATGTCCAAGACAATTTTAGATCCAATTTTCCAACTTGCCTTGGATCCCATCTGAGTTAACATTCTGGATTGGCTTAATGTGTGGGACTCTTATAAAGGCCTTATTGAAGTCTAAGTACACAACATCCCGTCCTCATCTATGTTTACAGTTATCTCATCAAAAAATAACTCCATCAAATTAGTGAAATAAGTTTTCCTGCACAAAATGCCATGTTTATCGACCCAAATTCCTGTTGTGTCATAAGCTCCAACGTCTCACCCAAGTGATCATAAAAAAGATAGAACACAAGTATTTCCTATCTAGAATAGAGTGTGTTTTGGAGAGTAACTTTCAGATGATGATGTTAGTGGGCTCTTGTCCCTCTTTCCCTTCATGCATTTGTTGGGATAGGTTTGAGGGATATGCTATCATTGTACTTCTGAAGGCAGTGATCTAACGTGGATTGTCGTGCGGGTCTTCTTGGTCATTGGTCCAAAGCTACAGCCAGATCCTAATGTCAAAGAAGATAGGTCAAGTACATCCTGAAATCTAGTTGCTCTGTCTATAACTAGATGATCTCTAAACTGTCTTGACTGGAGTTAATTTTTGGTGTGAAGTCCATGACAGAAGGGAGGAATCTTAAACATTCATTTTTGTGATAAGTAACACATAATGATCATAAGGTTTGCCAGTATGCACTCAAATATTATTGTCAGCAAAATAATGTATCCGTATTTTCTCTCACTTCCATTGAATGGGTTAATATCTCAATTACTGTATCAATTGTGAATATACTTTTTGTTTTGACATTGGAGAATTAAAGAAGTGGGAATGATTATTTCATGTTCAATACATAATCATTCTCACTGATTTAATTTTTGAAGATCATATCGAAGTATACTCACAATTTTTAAAAAATCACTTCATTTGCTTAGAACAAGTTTCAGAAAAAGTAATTAAAACATCACAATATGATTGAATTCATACTGCAATTTGAGAGGGAGAAGCATAAGTCACATGTATCAGTATCACAATGGAGTAAGGGGAATTACAGAGGCATGAGGGAGTAGCTTGCCTAGATGGATTGGAGGAGGATACTGGCAGGGATGATGGCAAAGCAGGGATGGCTAAAGTTTCTGGGAATAGTTCACAAAGCCCAGGATAGATATGCAGACATCCCACCTCTCCCGGAAGTTCTGGGAGTCTCCCGCATATTAATAGCAGCTCCCTGACACCCGCAAATGATATACAATATCCCAGAAATGAGAGGGAGAGCGGGAGCGGGAGCGAGAACCGGAGCGGTAGTGAGATTGGAAGCAGGAGAAAGAGCGAGCATCCTGATTGGTCACTCTTTGTGCTAAGTAGACCTATCAGTTTTCTCCGTGGGCGGGCTTTACAGTTGACCTCTGTCTCTCCATCAGTTCAGTTTCGTGTACTGCACCACCATGGCAAAGTGTTTCAAAAATAGAAAATATAAAACGCACATCACCCCAGACTACACTAAAGTATACCCCTGCCTAATAGGGGTCAAAATAATGACAGTGTTGCTTGCTGCACTGTTTGCAACAGTGACTCTTCTATTGCCCATGGTGGATTAGGACTGAAAAGACATGTTGAGGTGAGTTTAACAGGTGTCATTCATTCATTAGCATAGTTAACATTATTTAAACTAGCTGGCTAGCTGCTAAGGAGCTACTCTATTGATGTCCTACGTGTTGAGGCCAAACTCCCTGTAGACGTGCTTAAAGTTGTAATAGAAATTAAAAAATGACTCCATGATAATATATAAGTACATATTTTGATGTCACATTTTCTGCATATACCCAGTTTACAGATTACAGATTGGTTTACAGATTAGATAAAATCACTAAACAAAGTATTACATAAGACAATATAATAAGGATACACCTTACGCTTTTATTTTTTTTTAGGGACCACAACGTATTAGGGAGGCTAATAGCAGGGAAGGCTGCTCAAGTATTTCACAGTTCTTTTCAGCAGAGCCTCATCACAGTAGAAGGAAAGTTTGCAAAAGGAATAGAAAAGCTATTTGCATTAGCATTGAGATTGCTAACAAAATACTCAACGAGGAATATATATATATGTGTGTGTGTGTGTGTGTGTTTGTAAATCATTTCAATATGTGTCAAATAAATTGTTCTGTTCTTTCATAATCAAATGTCCCGTACACATGCGCCCTTGGAGGTCGACTGGGGGGGGGGGCTGCAGGTGAGATATGAGGTTGCGGGGGGCGGGGGCGCTACCTCCCTGAAATGGTGGTGCTATCTCCCTGAAATGAGTTTTTGCAGGGTGGGATGTCTGGATATGTCCCACAAAAGAAGTAGTTCTCAGATGGTGGGGGTAGGCAATGGTGGCTGACAAAGAAAGTTAAGTAGGGCATAAAAGCCAAGGAAAGGGAAACTGAGGTAGCAAGTGTGAGTGGGAAGTTGGATGGTTGGGAAGTTGTTTAAATCCAACAAAAGGTGACTGAAAAAGCTATAAGAATGGAAAAGATGAAATGTGAGGGCAAACAAGCTAATAATGTAAAGAAGGATACTAGAAGATTTTTCAGTTATATAAAGAGTAAAGGGGAGGTGAGAGTTGATATTGGACCAGTGGGAAATGATGCTGGTGAGGTGGTAATGGGGGACAAAGAGATGGCAGATGAACTTAATGGGTACTTTGCATCAATCTTCGCTGTGGCACACTAGCCGCGTGCCAGAGGTCCTTGAGTGTCAGTGAGCAGGAATGAGTGCCAATGCTATTACAAAGGAGAAAGTGCGAGACAAACTGAAAGGTCTTATGGTGGATAGGTTACCTGAACCAGATGAACTACATCCCAGAGTCCTGAGAGAGGTTGCTGAAGAGATAATGCATTGGTCATGATTTTTCAAGAATCACTTGATTCTGGCATGGTCCTGGAGGAGTGGAAGATTGCAAATTTCACTCCACTCTTTAAGGAGGGAGGAAAGCAAAATAAAGGAAATTATTGGCCAGTTAGCTTAGCCTCAGTGGCTGGGAAATTGTTGGGAGTCTATTATTAAGGATTATGTTTTCAGGTAATTGAAGACTAATGATAAAATAACTCAAATTCAGCATGGTTTCTGTGAAGGGAAATCTTACCTGACAAATCTGTTCTTTGAGGAAGTAACAGGCAGGGTGGACAAAGGAGTGGGAGTAGATGTCATTTACTTGGATTTTCAGAAGGCATTTGATAAGGTGCCACACATGACACCTTAACAAGATAAACTCCTATGATATTACAGGAAAGATGCTGGCATGGATAAAGGAATGGCTGACAGGCAGGAGGCACTGAATGGGAATAAAGGAGGCCTTTTCTGGTTGGCTGCCAGTGACTAGTGGTTTTCCTCAAGGGAGTGTACTGGGACCACTACTTTCACATTGTTTGTCAATGATTTGGATAATGGAATTGATGGCTTTGTGGCAAAGATTGCGGATGATATGAAGATAGATGGAGGGGTAAGTAGTGCGGGGGAAGCAATGCGATTACAGCAGGAATTAGACAAATTGGAAGAATGGGCAAAAAAGTGGCAGATGAAATACAGTGTTGGGAAATGTATGATAATGCATTTTGGTTAAAGGAACAATAGTGTAGACTATTATTGAAATGGGGAGAACTTTTGAATGTCAGAGGTGCAGAGCGACTTAGGAGTCCTCATGCAAGACTCCCAGAAGGTTAATTTACAGGTTGAGTCTGTGTTAAAGAAGGCAATTGCAATGTTGGCATTTATTTCAAGGGCAATAGAATATAAAAGGAAGGAGATAATGCTGAGACTTTATAAGACACTAGTCAGGACACATTTGGGGTATTGTCAACAGTTTTGGGTCCCATATCTCAAAAAGGATGTACTGTCATTGGAGATAATCCAGAGGAGGTTCACAAGGATGATTCTGGGAATGAAAGAGTTAACATATGAGGAGCGTTTGGCAGATTTGGCCCTGTACTCACTGCAATTTAGAGGAATGAAGGGTGTTCTTATTGAAACCTACTGAATGTTGAAAGGACTAGATAGGATGGATGTGGACAGGAAATTTCCTATGGTGGGGGTATTCAGAACTAGAGGGCACAGCCTGAAAATTGAGGGGTGACCTTTTAGAACGGAGGTATTCAAGATTTTTTTTTAGCTAGGCTATAATGAATCTGTGGAATGCTCTGTCACAGACTGTGATGGAGGTCAAGTCCATGGGTATAGTTAAGGCAGAAGTTGATAATTTGCTGATCGTCATGGCTTCAAAGGAAATGGCAAGAAGCAGCTGTATGGGCTTGAATGGGATCTGGGATCAGCCATGATGGAATGGTGGAGCATACTAACTGGGCTGAATTGCCTAATTCTGCTCCTATGTCTTATGGTCTTATCACTTAGTCCTGCCCACTCAAATGTATGTTGTATATGGCGAAGCTTGAGCAAGGTAACTCCAACAATGATGAAGTAACTCCATCCGATTTCTGAATGGGCAATGAACCAACCAACACTTCCTCACAATTTTTTTCTCTTTTTGCACTAAATTAATTTTTAAATATATATTTTTATTACAACTATAGTATATTTTTGTATTGTACTGTACTTGTGCCACAAAAGAATAAATTTCATGACATATATCTGTAATAATTAACCTGAATCTCTTTCTGAAGTGTCCAAGAAGTTATTACACTCAATAGCAAGATTTAAAGGTGCAAGGCATATTCAAACTCATTCAAAAAGATAACTACTCTACTATATATGGCAGTTTTGATAAGAAGGTGTATCGTGTGTTGGGCTTCATCAACCGTGGAATTGAGCTCAAGAGCCATGAGGTAATGTTACAGCTATATAACACCTTAGTTATACCCCACTTGGATTACTGTGTTCAGTTCTGATCACCTCACTACAGGAAGGATGTGGATACTATAGAGAGCCTGCAGAGGAGATTTACAAGGATGTTGCCTGGATTGGAGAGCGTGCCTGTGAGAATAGGTTGAGTGAACTTGGCTTTTTCTCCTTGGAGTGACAGAGGATGAGAGGTGACTTGATCAAGGTGTATAAAATGATAAGAGGCATTGGTCGTGTGGATAGCCAGAGGCTTTTTTCCTAGGGCTGAAATAACTAACACGAGGGGGCATAGTTTTACGGTGCTTGGAAATAGGTCGGGGGGATGTCGGAGGTAAGTTTTCACACAGAGAGTGGTGAGAGCATGGAATGCACTGCCAGCAACAGTGTTAGAGGGAGATACAATAGGGTCTTTTATGAGACTCTTAGATAGGTACATGGAGCTTAGAAAAACAGGTAGGGAAATTCTAGGCAGTTTCTAGAGTAGATTACATGGTCGGCACAACAGTGTGGGCCAAAGGGCCTGTAATGTGCTGCAGATTTCTATGTTCTATGTACAGTAATAAGTCTCATTTATATACAAAAGGAATGTCAAAGAAATGTTGTTAAAGGGCTGCAGCTCCTTGGCATTACGAAAATCATACACAAAGATAATATATCCAACGTTGACGTTCATGGAAAAATGCAGCAGTTTTTGATTCTTGATAATGGGTCAGTTTGTCAAATTAACCATGCAAAGACATTAGCTATTGTGCACTCCCTAAAGAATTAAGGAGGACAAATAGCAAATCCTCAAAATATGCTTCATCAGTTGTGCGAAATGATAGCATGATACTCCACCGAAGGAGGCCATTTGGTTCACTGTACTTGTCGCGACACTTTGGAAGAGGTGTTTAATTGGATGCACTCCACTGCTCTTTCCCAGATCCAGCAATTATTTTTTTCTCAATTTCATATTTGACTTCACTGCCCTTTCAGGTCTTGGTCATAGCTCACTGTTTAAACAATATTTTCTCTCTGCTTCTTCCACCAATGCCATTTCAACCACTTGTCAAGTTACTGGCTTTTACTTCGCTGTTATAACTTCCTTGCATGAAAATGGTTTAAACCTCTTCCAAACCCATCAGTACCTCAATGATAACATTGGAGAATGCATAAGTGACATGATTAATAATTAGAACTATGTCATAAATTTTCAGTAAAGAACTGTTTTGATGAGGAATGCAGCTTAATAATTTTCTGTCTCACTAAAATTTTGCAGATAGTCAAATGGTAAATGGTGGGAAATTGTCCATGATAAATCATGTTTTTGAATGCAAATAACTTGATTTCTTGTGACTGTTTCAACTTAAGGACAGTTTATTTTAAGTTGTATGAAACAAAGTTACCAAGGTCACTCTGTTGCCTCGATTGGCAGAACTGAATTAGTAATCCCATATCTCCCTGATAGCATGTGCATGATGTAATGCACCTTCCTTCCCAGGCTGATGCTTTCAGGTCTGAACAGAGGATATTCACAGTGATTTGAAATGATTGTGGCAGGTATGTTTGACAACTAATTACTTTGCATCATAAATGACAAGAGTCTGGACTGCCCCAGAGCTATCATTTTGATCTTCCCTTGAGCTGATCTATCTAGCTATATTTAAAATAGGAGAATCATTATCAGGGCTAATCTCTTACAAAAAGCACAACTGTTAAAACAAGTAACTTTTGAAATTATCCTCTAATTATTTGCAAATCAGAAACCATGCAAGCATTTTGTTTCTTTATGGAGCTTTGCAAATTTTGTAAAACTTCAAAAAAAGGTTTATTTCCGGAGTAAGATAGTACTTTAATGTTCATGCCAAAGGATTAAAGCAAGAGGACGCTGACACCACTTTCATTTTTAGACTTCACCTCTTCCCTCCTCCCACTCCCAGCTCCACCCATCTTTCTCCCTGCCCCCACCTGTCCTTCGACCCTTGCTCTGTCACACCCACTCCTTACTCCTTCACAGCCATCCTCTTTCACCCCCTGACATCTCTCCCACTTCTGCAGCTCTCCCACCTCTCCCTCCTCCCCACCTTTTCTTCCCCTTTCCCATTCCCCATTCCTCCTGCCCCTTGTCCCTCCTCTCACTCCTCTCCCAGCTCCACACATCTTGAACTTACTCCCACCTCCCCTCTGTTCTTCCCCTCCATTCCCTCCACGTGCCTCCTCCATACCCACATCCTCTCTCTACACCCCCTGCACCCCCCATGCCCTGTCTTCACCATTTCCTTTACCTTTTTGAAAGCCACCTCACACTGCTTTGTCCATTGCCATTTCTTCCCAATTTGTATTAATGAGTTCAAGTTGTGGAGCACAGTAACCAGGTTTGTCAGGAACTTGTTCTAGTAATTGACAAATCCTTAAAAAGGACCTCAACTGTGACATGTCCGTTGGCCTTGAGGCATGCACCACTGCTTGACTTTTCTCAGCACACTTGTGTAATCCTTGTGCATCAATGATGTGAACACAATAAGTGATGCTTGGTTTTAAATAGTTCATATTTATTGCATTGTGTTCTGAAGCCATAATCTTCTAATCTTTTTAACACATTCTTGAGATTTTGTAACAATGATATCATCCAAGAAACATTAAGTGCCTGGGCAGCATTTAGAGCAACTGGTCCATAGCTTTCTACCGCAGTGCAGGCTCGGATGCTTCTCCAAAATAAGCTTGTTATAACGAGAAAGCTCTTTGTGAGTCTTTAAGTGAGAAAAACTTTGGACTCTTCCTCCTTCTCCATCTGTAGGTCAGCCTCAGCTAAGTCCACTTTGCTGAAGTGTTTTTTTCTAGAAGGGTTAGCAAAGATATCCTCTCCTGGGCTGGGGGTATTGATCTACCTTCCTCACCTGGTTGATGGTGACATTAAAATCACCACAGATCCTGGCAGGCACATTTTTCTTGGCCACTGAGAGCACTGGCATAGGCCATGGTCTCCATACAACCTTGGAAAGAATTCCTTCAGCCTCCATGTGATGAACGTCACTGGGTACTTTATCATGGATGGTATAAGGAACCGAATGGACTTCATAACACTTGGTGGTGCATTTTCATTTAAAAATCTTTTACCAGCTTTCCAATGTCATCCTTGAACACTGCAGTGGTATCATCCAGTACCTTTCTTAATTCACTATTAGTAGACTCTATTGCAACGATTTTGGCATGCAAATGGTGGATGGATCAATCTAATCAAGTTGTGGTTGGTTCAGCCAATCACAGCCCCACAGTGTTGGCTGTCTTGTTTTTACCACATACAAGCCCAATGTGTCTTGTTAGTTGTTGTATTTCACTTTTATAAATGTCATTCCCACAGAAGTTACCTTTTCTGCTCTTTTTGAAGCTGCAACTTAACTGAACACTGATCTGCATGCTGTTGATGAAAAAGCTGATAATGATGAGAGTGACACAGGACTCGGTAACCTTGAGATTTACAGTGTGAAAACCAGCAACAGAGAAGCAAAATGGCTTACGTGTGTGTTGCTAACTTTTTCTCTTTTTCTCTTTTCAGTGCAGTCCATTTATTTATGTCTGCCCGATATTCTCTTTTGTATGTGTCATACTTTGTTGATTCTCTGCAAGTATCACCTTTAAACCTGCATTGGTCTGGTGTATGTGAGACCCTGCCAGAATGGTAACAATTTGTTCAGCCAGGCTGGCTTCTGTTTTGACATTGAAATGTTATTCTCTCTCACTTTCATTCCTGACTGCAACTCAATTGCGTCTCTGTCTGCTGTTTTCATTGATACAGCAATTACAACTGCTCTTTTAAATATAAGTTGTGCCTCAGTTAGGGGCCAGTTTTGAATACCTTCTTGTAAGATTCCACATTTGAACATTCTGTCAACACATCAGTAAGCTTATTACTGATCTGACAATTCTCAGACAATCTCTTCAATTCATCCACATACTGTGAAATGGACTCCCTTTCCTCTGATTACGCATATGAAACCTAAAGCTAGGATATTATCTCCCAGTACTCACTTTTTATGAAACCATGAAATCATACATTTTCTGCTTTTTTTAAACTCAACCGTTTGTCCTCTTGCAAAAAACTCTGCTGTGATTTTTGAAAAAACACTTGAACATCTCATAGTGCTTTTTTAAAAATTGCACTTCAATAGGTAGGTAGTCATCTCCTGTTTGTTTAGAACTTCCTCTTCACTACTGCTTCATATAACCCATGATGAATTAAGTAACAAGGTATGCTTAATCAAACAATTTATTTTCAATATACTCAAATATTACTGAAATATTACAAACGTTTGTAAATACACCACTCTCTGGCCACCCATCCGCCCTCCCTGCCGGATTCTCTTGTTCCGCACTCACAACCTTCCGTCTCTTCTCCTCACCCTCTCCATGTTCCACTCACCCCGCTCTCTCTGTTCCTCGTTCTTGCTCATTCCATATTCATAACCACTTGCTCTCTAACCCCCTCCCCACCCCATTCTCTCCATTCCTTCTGCCCTTTCTGCCCCCTCTTTGCTAAAAAAAGACTTGTTGGTGGACTGACAGCATTTGTCAAAGATCATCAATGTTTCTTCAATTAAAATTCCATTCATTATATGCAGAACAGAAGAGCTGTCAGTGGAAAGAGTTAACTTTTCCACTCTTATGCCTGCTGGTAATGTTTCAAGCAATGGATGCGACTTTCTTCTTCTTCTTCTTTGATAGAAAGTTCTAGAGAGAGCGGGGTGGAGAGAGATTTTTGACAGATGGTAGTCTGGTTTGGGGTTTTTTTGGCAGGAGCTGTGGAACAGGGCACAAGGAAAGATGCCGCAGAATGCCATTGGAAAGAGTGTCCCTATTGCAAGAAGTGCTTTGACTGGACAAACGGCTCCAAGGAGAAAGGGTCAATACTCCCGAGAGAGAGCCAGTTAGTTTGAGTTGGACTCCGAGGGAAGTTGAGAATGTGGCGGCTGTTTCACACAGACTATGGGTCCTGTGCATGAGTAGGAGATCCATCCCCAAATACTCCAGTATGAGCTCCAATGGTTGTGTGCACATAAGACTGGTTTAACTGTAATGGGCTTTTTTTTTTCTTTTTCCTATTTACTGTTTGATAAAGCTGAAACTGGTAAATATGCTTTCCTTATAATTTTATATGGTATATGATCTCTTGCCAACTAATAATTGTGTATGGGCAGTATTTACATGGCATTCACTCAAATCGCTGTTCCTTTAATCGGTATGTCACAATGTTCCTGTTTGGTTGAACTTCAAATCATATTGACCCTAGACGTAGATTGTTTATGAAAGGTGGCCTTCTCACTGCTGAGTCACGTGGCTGTTAGCAGAGTTAGTTAATAACCAAGTTTGCATACAAGTGCTGATGAGAGGCTTACACAATAAAGTAGTTAACTTACTCATTTTTTAAATTAAAAAAAAAACTAGTACAATGTTTAACTGGAAGATCCAGAACTGAATAGAACACTTAAAAGCATAGATAACATCTTTAATCAATAAAATTTATGGTTCTTTCTCACTCAATATAGCCTTGGTGTGAGTGAAGTCAAACCAATAAAGAGCTAGCTCTCAGAACTGTGGTTACTAAATTAAACAGCACTTAACTGAATGCTGAAACTAAACCCAAGTACTGCTGTTCATTTCCATTTAGACAGGATGAAACATAAGCAATTTCTTACTGTAAAATATTTTTCATGTTCCATTGACAAAGAGCCAGGCACAGTAACTGAGTGTTGACGTCAAGGTCACATTTTATGTCTTCTTCCCAACATTTCCATTCCTCAGGTGATCAGTCATTGCCTTACCCCAGCCTCTACTGTTTCTATGCAAAATCTGTCACATGCAACTCAGAATTTGCCAACCATGTATAACACTCCAAGGTTTGCCGAATATTCACGCACTTCAATCAAAATATAACTTAATCTCAAAGGATAACCATATCATAATGTAACACACAACTCAAGGAAAACTTTTTTAAAGATGTAATACAAAAAAATATTGGTGGTCATCAATCAAATATCAAATCTTCTGCAGCATTAAAATCCCCAGATAAAACCCAAGAAAGTGGCTCACTCTGGTGTTCCTAACATTTCGTGAATTGCTGAGGTCATTCTTGGAGAGTGACCAGAACATTAGCTGGACAGCCTGTGTTGGAAATTATAAGGATGGTTGACAAGCATGGAATAATGACTCAAGTCAAGTACAATTAAAGTATATGTTAACATCTGCATAAGGAGCCTGTGTCCTAATGCCTCTATTTGTAGCAGTTCATTTTCTCTCATCAAATGAATACTCTTTGATGGCAGCGGGAACCATTTGGCGACAGGGTGAGGAGAAGGCTCTTTCAGTTTTTTCCAATTAATCCCTTCTTCCCAGGTTATAATTATATGCCTCAGAATATGCTTATAATGATTTTGATCTTCTTTGT
This sequence comes from Mobula hypostoma, assembly GCF_963921235.1. Taxonomy (NCBI): domain Eukaryota; kingdom Metazoa; phylum Chordata; class Chondrichthyes; order Myliobatiformes; family Myliobatidae; genus Mobula; species Mobula hypostoma. The sequence continues at coordinate 190,488,604 of NC_086098.1, forward strand.
CATACTATCATTGGAATGAGCTATCAATGTTCCAATCAACCATCTTGCTTTATTTCTCAAGTTGGTTCTCTTGAGTTGCGGGTCATCATTCAGCCATCATCTATTAGCTAAGGCAGCTTAATATTCATTGATACTTTTGCAAATACTCTACAGGATCTCAGCAGTGACACATTGGACATCAACTTTCAGTACCTACAGTTGCCATCCTTCCTCTCCTTAATGACAAAGCAGAGAACAATGGTGGATTTGAGGATATTCCCAGTAGTGTCTCCTTTGCAACAGAGTAATAGCTGTAAAGGTAGCATAAGGATCTCTGCCACCATCACAAATGAAACCTTCAAATTTCATTTTTTCTATGTTTGATGGGCTCTATGGATTAGGATTTACCTGTATTTGTCCCATTTGTCTACCTACATGTTACATAGTGACTAGAGCCTTTGGACCCTTATCTGTAACATTGGAGTAACTACAGTGGCCTTTGCTAATTTACACATTTTCTTCCTCTGACCCACATGGTTTTATACAAGAAACTGTAGTCGCAATGGTCATCTACCTACCATGTATCATTGTGACAACACTTCCCCCTCTGCTTAGTCCTCCACTGTTAACAAGGCTTTTTGAGAAGTGTTCTTATATCATGTTCTAATGATACTTAGGCTTGTCCTTTCTTAGCAGAGCTAAGCTAGAGATGCCCATTCTATTAGCAAATATTTGGTATCTTAATGCTGATAGTGGGGAAGATGGAGAAGTGATGCTGACAATAATATTTATTTAAGGACCAGCAGGCAGACAAGCACTTGGAACCAATCTCAATATTATCCATTAATTGCAGCAGGTGATGAGGCAAAGCCAGCACACACATTGAGTTCTGATTTCAAGATTGTTCCTTTCATTCTCGTTTCAGGCTACTAACTTGCATTGAGACCCCCTTTTATTGAGCCTTTTTAGTTCCTTGCTCAATCCTGCTTCCAGGCTCTGTGCTCATATATGTGGTGTTACTCAAAGTTACACCCATCATTCTCAACTCCTATCAACTCCAGTCTGCTTTCTTGCAGATTTTTCTGGTACCTCTTTCCAATTCTGAATTCTCAGACTCCTACAGGCAATGCTTAGGTAATGGCAAGCTTGCGAGCTGTATATGCCATAAGAATTCAGCATCAATCATAAAGAACCCCCACCATCCATGCCATGCTCTTTTCTCACTGCTGCCATTGGGAAGGAGGTACAAGAGCCTTAGGTCCCACACTGCCAGGTTCAGGGACATCAGATTATTACCCTTCAGCCATCAGGCTCCTGAACCAGGATGGATAACTTCTCTTACCTTCACACTGAACTAATTCCACAACCTCTGGACTCACTTTCAAGGACTCCTCAACTCAAGTTCTCAAATGTATTATTTATTTATTTATTTGCTTGAAAAGACCAAAGTAACTTGTGTGAACGACTGGTGTCCTGTTGCACCCACCTCAATAATAAGCAAATGCTTTGAGAGGCTGGTCAAGGACTATGCAGCTTGCTACCACCCAAAATGGACCCCCTACAATTCGCCTACCAACACAACTGATCGTCAGTTGAAGCAACAGCCACAGCTCTACACACTGTCCTTACACATCTGGAGAAGAAGGATGCTTATATGAGCATGCTGTTCTTGGACTTCAGTTCAGCATTCAACACCATAATTCCCTCCAGGATTAACAAGAAGCTCAGAGACCTCGGCCTTCCCCTGCCTTGTGTCCACCCTTCATCCTAGACTTCCTGTCAGATCGCCGGCAGGTGGTAAGAGTGGGCTCCCTCACCTCTGCCCCTCTGACTCTCAACTCAGAAGCCCCCCAGGGCTGTGTCCTAAGCCACCTCCTTTACTCTCTGTATACCCATGACTGTGTCACTACAGACAGCTCTAATCTGCTAATTAAATTTGCTGACGATACTACATTGATTGGCCTGATCTCAAATAATAATGAGGCAGCCTACAGAGAAGAAGTCATCAGCCTGACACAGTGATGTCAACAAAACAACCTCTCCCTCAATGTTGCAAAACGAAGGAGCTGGTTGTGGACTATAGAAGTAATGGAGACAGGCTAACCCCTATTGTCATCAATGGATCTGGGGTTGAGAGGGTAAACAGCTTTAAGTTCCACTGCATACACATCACCGAGGATCTCATGTGATCTGTACATACTAGCTATGTGGTGAAAAAAGCACAACAGAGTCTCTTTCACCTCAGATGGTTGAAGAAGTTTGGTATGGGTCTCCAAATCCTAAGGACTTTCTACAGGAGCACAACTGAGAGCATCCTGACTGGCTGCATCACTGGTATGGGAACTGTACTTCCCTCAATCGCAGGACTCTGAGGAGAGTGGTGCGGACAGCCCAGTGCATCCGTAGATGTGAACTTTCCACTATTCAAGACATTTACAGAGACAGGTGAGTAAAAAGGGCCCGACCTTGGGCTGACCTGAATTACCCCAACCACAAACTGTTCCAGCTGCTGCCATCCGGGTACTGCGTCATAAAAGCCAGGACCAACAGGCTCAGGGACAGCTTCTTCCATCAGGCCATCAAACTGATTAATTCACGCTGATACAATTGTATTTCTATGCTCTATTGACTGTCCTGTTGTACATACTATTTACTACAAATTACTATAAATTGCACATTGCACATTCAGACAGAGATGTAATGTAAAGATTTTTACTCATGTATGTGAAGGATGTAAGAAATAAAGTCAATTCAATTCAATTATTTATTGTATTTCCACAGATTGTCTTGTATCACACATTGGTTGTTTGCTAGTCTTGTAGCTTTGCATTGTTCTTTGTTCTACTGTGAATGCCTGCAAGAAAATGAATATTGGAGTAGTATGTGTTGACATATATATACTTTGATAATAAATTTACTTTGAACTTTGAACCTTGGATTCCATTCCAGAGAAGCGTTCATAAGAGAGACTGTTTATAAATCAGAAATGAACAAAATCAGTTTGTGTGGAAGAGCATTGTAGAAATAGCTGTGATAGGGGAGCCAGCAGCCCAGCACTGCTCAGTTCAACTCAGCCGCCGATTGTTGCAGCTCGAGGGTAGTGGGGGAGGGGGTTATATAGGGGAGAGAAGGCTCACAGAAATACCCCATTCCCACCCAGCAGTCTCACAGTGAATGGTAAATTCCAAACACTCAGCCATAAGTAAGGTCTATCCATTAGTGGGAGTCCATAACTTGGGAAGCACACCTAGATCCTTCCTAACTCACATCTTAATATGCTTAATTATTTTGTAATATAGCCTGTCTCACAAAAGCTTGTTTTTTTTTACTGATTTTAAAGGACCTGTGAGATCAGCATAGGACAAGTTAATGGACATGTTGAGGTCAAGAAAGAGGGGGTATTGGAGCTTTTGAAAAAGATTAGGATACATAAGTTCCCAGAATTGGGCTGGTTATTACCCCAAGTTATTACAGGAAGCCAGGAAAGATATTGCTCAGGAGTTGACAAACATTTTGCGTCCTCATTGGTAACAATAGTACCAGAGGATTGGAGGATGGCAAATGTTGTTTCATAGTTCAAGAAAGGCAATAGAGATAATTCTGGGAGTTATAGACCAGTGAGTCTTACATCAGTGGAGGGCACACTAATGGAGACGATTGCAAAGGACAAGAATTATGAGCATTTAGTGATGCACAGTCTTATTAGGGATGGTCAACAGAGCTTTGTGAGGGGCAGAGCATGCCTCACAATCCTTACTGACTTTTTCAAAGAAGTGACAAAGCAAAATGATGAAAGTAGACTGAAGGATGCAGTGTATTTGGACTTTAGCAAGGTATTTGACAAGGTTCCTGATGGAAGGTTTATCGAGAAAGTCAGGAGGCATGGGATCCATGGAAACTTGTCAGGGTGTTTATGGAATTAGCTGGCTCACAGAGGGCCGAGGGTGGTAGAGATGCAACATATTCTAAATGTAGGCCCATGTTGTTCTGTAGGGATCTGTTCTGCTCTTTGTGATTTTCATAAACGATTTGGATGAGGAAATGGAAGGTTGGTTCAATAAAAAGATACCAAGGTTGGTGGTGTTGTGGATTGTGTAGAAGGTTGTCATAGTCACAATGCCACATAGACAGGATGCAGATCTGGGCTGAGAACTGGCAGATGGAGTTCAATCCAGAAAGATGGGAAGTGATATACCTTGGAAGGTCAGACTTGAAGGCAGAGTACAAGGTTAATGCCAGGATTCTTAGTAGTGCTGATCAACAGAGGGATGTTGGAGGATCAGAGGCAATGTTGAAGCTCCATAAAACTCTGGTTAGACAACATTTGGAGTATTGTAAACAAAAGAGATTCGGCAGATGCTGGAAATCCAGATCAACACACAAATTGCTGGCAGAACTCAGCAGGTCAGGCAGCATCTATGGAAATGAGGAAACACTCTACATTTTGGGCCAAAACACTTCATCAAATCTGGCAAGGAAGGGGGAAGATGCCAGAATAAGAAGGTGGGGAAGGGGAAGAAGTACAAGCTAGAAGGTGATAGGTGAAGCCAGAAGGGTGGGAGAGGGGGAATTAAGTAAGAAGCTGAGAGGAGATAGGTGGAAAAGGTAAGAGGCTAGCTAAGAAGAAGTCTGATAAGATAGGAGAGTGGACCATGGGAGAAAGGGAAGGAGGAGGGGCATTGGGGGGAGGTGATAGGCAGGTGAGAAGAGCTGAGAGGCCAGAGTGGGGAATTGAAGAAGAAGGGAGGGGGATAAAATTGGAGAAATCAATATTCATGCCAATAGGTTGCAGCTACCAAGATGGAATATGAGGAGTTGCTCCTCCAATCTGAGGGTGGCCTCTTCGTGGTAGAAGAGGAAGCCATGGACTGACATTCTGGTATGTCCTTCCATATGAGGCAACACTTCACCTGTTAATCTGTTGGGGGTCATCTACTAAATTTGGTGCTCCCGAAGCAGCCTTCTCTTCATTAGTGAGACTAGATGTAGATTGGGGGACCATTTTGTTGAGTACCTCCACTCTATACACCCTAAAAGCAGGATATCCCAGAGGCCAACCATTGGTCCATGGCCTCCTCTTCTTATAAGATTGTAAGAAACAAGGACAGCCGTTACTTTTTTTCCTAGGTTGGCATAGCTAATACTAGAGGTCATCCTTTCAAGATAAGTGGAAGAAAGTTTAGGAGAGATGTCAGAGGTAGATTTTTTACACGGAGAGTGCTGGGTGCCTGAAATGCATTGCTGGGGGTAGTGGTAGAGACAGATACCTTAGGGACATTTAAGGGACTCTTAGAGAGGCGTATAGATGAAAGAAGACTGGAGGGTTATGGGCTATGCAATTGGGAAGGATTAGATTCATAGTGGAATATAGAAGAATGGCACAGCATCACAGAGTGAATGTGCATATGGTGCTTTATGCTCTATGTTCTATGTGACAGTGTCTCCTGTCTCTGCAATCCTCCTTTAGGCAAGGGAAGCATATTTGCCTTCCACTTGTTTGAAGCTACAATCTATGCTTCCTTTATTTGTTCATTTTTCTATATATATTAGTGTCACTGTTTGATCTGCTACCTCCTGCCACATTTTTTTTGTCACTGTACCTGATTATTGAAAGCAAGTTTGTGGTAATACTCCTTCCCAACCAGAAAGAATACATACAGTTTGCTAGGCTGAACTCTGAAATTAAAGACTCCCATCCCACGCCTCTCCTTAACCCTTTAATAGTCTGAAGAGAGCAGTCACAGTTTAAGTTATTAGTCCAAATCATTTGATGTTCCTGCTATCTGTTTCCAGATTATTGACTTTGGTACTTACCCGGACTGCATATTGACATGTTAGGCTGGGTTAGAGTCAGATTCACAGCTCCAATGTGGTTTTCACACTCACTCTTTCCCCACGGGATTCGCCCCCCCCCCCGATGCTCCAGTTTCCTCCCACATCCCGAAGATGAGCTTCCTCTTAATTGGCTTCTATAAATTGTCCTCAGTGTAAGCACCAGGTGGGAATTCAGTGGGGTGCTTTGGAGCCCATAAGAGGGATAGATTACAGGAAGGTAAGTGAACGAATGTGAATGATAGGATTGCTCAAAGAGCCAGTATACAAGGGGTGATTGATAAGTTCGTGGCCTAAGGTAGAAGGAATCCATTTTAGAGAACCTAGCACATTTATTTTTCCTACATTTACGCACTTAGTCCAGCGGTCCTGGAGCATACTGATCCCTTCTTTGTAGAAGTCGCCATCTTGGACCTCCAGGTGGTCCACAGCAGGGGCGATTGATAAGTTTGTGGCCTAAGGTAGAAGGAGATGAGTTATTAACTTCAAACTTTCTGCATTTTCACTCAAAGAGTTGCATGTGCATGTAACGAGAGTTGTATAACTCATCTCCTTCTACCTTAGGCCATGAACTTATCAATCACCCCTACTGTGGATCACTTCTACAAAGATAGGATCCGTATACTCCATGACCGCTGGACTAAGTGTGTACATGTGGGGGGGGGGGGGAACTATGTTGAAAAATAAATGTGCTAAGTTTTCTAAAATTGACTCCTTCTACCTTAGGCCACGAACTTATCAATCACCTCTCATAGACTTGATGGATCAAATGTTCTCCTACATTGTATGGAACTGAAAGAAATAATGAATGAGAAATTGCATCTTAAGTAGTCTCTTTCAGGGCATTGCCAACAAAATAAATACAGTAAATTGCCTTCCGTTTGGTATCAAGATGACAGAATATTGTGTAATATGGAATGATGCCAGATGCCAGTTGGGTTTTTTTTATTCTGAGTTCTCATACTAACCTACATTATAAACCTACAGCACTATTCACATTTTCAGATGTGTGGGTGGCCCAACAGAGAATGCCCAGCTGCATTACTGTTACAGCAAGGCCAACAGGGATGCAAACTTTTAATTCTTCTCAATAATAGATTGTTCTCTTCTATGTCTAACCATTTAAGGACACCATATTGAACACCTGAGTTTATCTATTGATCTAATGGTGATTTCTGAGAATCAGCCTGTGGTCATTGGCACATTAAATGTTGTCACAATGTAAGAGGTCAAAGAGTGAGAGACTTAAATGCCATCTCTTATTTGTTTCAATATGGCAACAGCTAATTAGTCTTACAAAGTAATTCTACCCTCGTAGTCATTTAAATTGTTGCTTAAAATTTACCGGAACTACTTTGCCTTGTAGAGTGATGAAGTCTCAAAGCTCACATTTCAAATTCCAGTTTATCAGTGATTGAGCTCGTTGCTTTTGTTTGACATTGCAGAACCACCCACACCTATCGCCCCACCTGAGCTTTTGGCAGTTGGTGCAACCTACCTGTGGATCAAACCAAATGCAAATTCGATCATCGGAGATGGCCCCATCATCCTGAAGGAAGTAGAGTACCGCACAACCGCAGGAAATTGGGCAGAGACACATATCGTGGACTCCCCCACCTACAAACTGTGGCATCTTGACCCAGACGTGGAATATGAAATCAGAGTTCTGCTCACACGACCTGGAGATGGAGGGACTGGCCCTCCAGGTCCTCCTCTGACAACACGGACCAAATGTGCAGGTAAACCAACTGTGGTATAGAAATTCCACTTTGGGCTGATAACAATGAGCAGAGAAACCCTTTTATCAGTGGCTGCATTACCCTCTTATTTTATTATCTACATTTATGATTGCTTAAATAATAATATAGCTAGTTTAATAGTAATATAATTTATTAGAACATTCAGCTTACTTGTGCTTTACCAGGAAATGTAATATTTTACAGGACTCGTCAAATATGAGCAGCCTTTTTCCATATTTGCTATTTACTCAAATGACCCACAGTCATCAAGCTGACATACAAGCTCTGAGCTTTTGTTTTATTGTAGCTAATGACTTTGTAACAGTTAACAAGAAGAGTCAGTGGATTAATCATGTATGACTGCCAAAGCTGTATGAAATTTCCATAACGCAAATATGGTTTTTAAATACTAGATGTATTTCTTAGGAGTTTGAAGTAGTTTTTGGTATTTTTTTCTCTTCTGTAATTATTTTAAGAAGAGAGAAGGTAGGGCTGTGGCATTGAAGCCTTCCATTTCAAATGCCCAAGAGGTAGATTTTCCCAATCACATTGTAAATCTTCCAACCAGTAGAACAGAACACTTGCAATTTTTCAAAGAGATAGAATAGAAAATCCCTGGTGATTTCATTCTTGAGGTTAAGGAGACAGTTGAGACTTCTGTTTCCAAAGGGAAGTCAATAATCTTCTCACCACCTTCTTCCGAACATTTCACATTCCATCAGAAGAAGGGAGTGTTTATTTTCAGGCTCAGTTTCTTTGCCAATGTAAAATATAGCAGAGATATGCAAGACAACAAAAACCTTTCGTTCTTGAGTTGGATTATTGAATCAGTAGGTTGGGGAGGGAGGATTGAGAGGCGTTGTAGGTTTGATTTTCCTCAATTTTCTTCTACTCCAATGCTGATATTTAGTCAAATAATCGAAGAGAATACTCACCACCATTGGAATATTATCTGCAGATGGAAAAGAGAGCATCATCTACTGGATCCAAACCTATTGTCTCAACGTGACATTTTTCATTTTCCCATAAAAAACACCAGAATTCTCTGTGAACATGATTGTTAGTTAGCGTCCAATGTATGATTTTTTTTCCACATAACTCTGTCATCATTATCAATTAGACTTAAAAGGTCAAAATTAAATTTGCTTGGGGATGCTTTTATCCCTTCAATATGAGCCAGAGGTGAAAGAATATCTTGATCTTAATTCCTGAAGAGGATTGTAATGATGACATTAACCTGATTGTAGGAAGACCTCCAAGTGGTTAAGGCATTGGACTAGTGACCTGAAGGTCGTGAGTTCGAGCCCCAGCCGAGGCAACGTGTTGTGTCCTTGAGCAAGGCATTTAATCACACATTGCTCTGCGACGACACTGGTGCCAAGCTGTATGGGTCCTAATGCCCTTCCCTTGGACAACATTGGTGTAGTGGAGAGGGGAGACTTGCAGCATGGGCAACTGCTGGTCTACCATACAACCTTGCCCTGGCCTGCGCCCTGGAGAGTGAAGACTTTCCAGGCACAGATCCATGGTCTCACAAGACTAATGGATGCCTTTAAAGGAAGACCCCTGCACTTGTATACAGATAAGTGTGCAGGAAAACAAATACTCCAAAATACAACCTTTAGTGACTTGTATTTTTAATAATTTTCAGCTCCCATTTTTGTGCTCTCTATGTTCCCATTTTTGAGAATCTGCTGTTAAAGCTATTTGTTGTGCTTTAATTTTAGGCAGCAATCACCAGTTCTTATGTGTATACATCCTTTAACATATTAATCTTATATGACTGTTCGACGAAGCGGGTGCTTCTTGTTTATCACTGTGATATAATTTTATGTGAATTTCAATGGATGTTAGAGCTCAGAACACATTGAAACCAATATCCTGGAAAAAAATAGTTTTCTATTAATCTTAAATGTTGTATCATCAATCTTCTACACTGATGTACACCAGTAAGTGATGAGATGAGGTGCCATGCTAAGGTCGCAGATGAACAATGCATAAATTCTCTTTCAACATCATGGTTTCAATTCTGTAAAGCACAATAAATTGGATGCTGACCTAAATATATACCGTTATTTTTGGAAGTCTATTTTAAAGTAAGACACGAATTTTTGAACTATAAAACATGCTATTGTCTCACAGCTACCAAATTAATATCAGCTCATGTATCAGAGGCAAGCAAAATATTATAGGAAGATGTTCAATTGTCAGGATTTCTTTTCATAACATTAATAGAACTTTATGCTTATTTTTGTAATACTTGCCATGAAATTCCAATATGAACTAGAGAATGCTCTTGATTCAGACAATGACTGCTTTGTTCATTTCCTGGCCAAATAACCTTTAGCTGCAAAAGCGTTACTGGGATTGAATTTATGCAGTCTGCTGTTTTAATCCAAGGCCAGGCTGAGAAGTCACAACAGCTTGTGGATGCTGTGATCTGGAGCAAAATTCGGAGTGCTGGAAGAACTCTGTGAGTCAGCCGGCATTTGAAGAGTCAAATGAATGATCAATGTTTGGGCAGATGCAGGATCTTGAACCAAAAGGCCAATCATTCCTCGGCCAGCACACATGTCTCATTCCTCCAGCAGTCTGATTCTTACTCCAAGCTGAGGAGTGCTGCCCTGGCTTTGTCAAAGACTCGTAAAGAAAGCAAGTCACTTCGGCACGCAAGGGCTTTTCTCTTTGGAGCAAAAAAGGATGAGGGGTGGCATGATAGAGGTGTACAAGATGATAAAAGGCATAGATCAAATGGATAGCCAGAGACCTTTTCCCAAGGTGGAAATGGTTAATACGAAGAGGCATAATTTTAAGGTGTTGGAGGAAAGCATAGGGAGGATGTCAGAAGTTTTTTTACTCAGAGTGGTGCTAAAGACGTACATTAGGAGCGTTTAAGAAACTCTTAGATAGGCACATGAATGATATAAGGATGGAGGGCTATGTAGTAGGGAAGAATTAGATTGATCTTAGAGAAGGTTTAAGGGTCAGCACAACATCATGAGCTGAAGGGCCTGTACTGTGCTCTTATGTTCTATGTGGGAGCCAAGATGAATTTTTGCAATAAAGTGTCCAGCAGCATGTGCATTCAGGGACTGTGCTTTCACCATCAGTGACCCAGGCAAACTGTCAAAAGCACTGGAGGGTCAGGCTATTCAGACACAACGATCTTGAGCGGAGCATCAGGATCTTTTGGAGTATCATTGGGAACATTAGAAGCGGCGTTGTAGAAGGGGAGGCCAAAGAGGTTGCATCATGGTTAAATTGGCATGATAACAGATCAGAATCACTGGAATAAGATGTGTGTACAGTAGTGTGTTTGTTGGGATGCAGCAGCAAATGGGAAGGTCGAGTAAGGTCACAGATTGGAATCTTTGGAGTGGTTGAGGAATGAAGAATATTGCTGATGGAGCAGGGTTGGTTGCAATTCTTTACAGGAAATGGAAGAAGAGATACAAGGATCTCGATAAATTTTCCCTTAGTTGAAGATCTCCCGTTGACACACAGTGAGGTTAAATCAATGTCCTAAGAATGCACAGCAACAAATGTCCTTAAAGCAATTTGCTCTGTTAGTTTTTTTTAAGTTCCAGGAAGAACAAATAAACTAGTTATATGATCAGTTTCTCTTTATATTTTCTGTTATCTGTACTTGGTAACTTAAGTATGCACTGCATACTTAAGGAGAAGTTTAAAGAAGTTTGGATAAGTACACAGATGATAGGGGTAGGGAGGGTTATGATCCTGGTGCAGGTCGATAGGAGTAGGCAGTTTAAATGGCTCGGCACAGACTAAGTGGACCAAAGGGCCTGTTTTTGTGCTGTACTTTTCTATGACTCTATATGATACCTATGTTCACTCCAATTTCCTTTACAAAAACATTGTAAAGTTAGGCAAAGCTATGTGAAAACAAGCACAATATGATCTTTGCACAAAGAAACCTGTACTAATATAAGATATGTGAAAATGATCAGGACCTCTATGTAACACTCACAATTACTACAACATTGCAGCCATGACCACTGGTCAAAGCAAGTTAGCAGTTAAAGATCTCTTTGCAAGACTGTTACAGACAGTGGCAGTAAAGCCTACCATAGAGGTGAGAGGAAAACACAGAGGAAGGTGAACATGATGCCCACCGTCTACCAACACCCCCTCCCAAATTCTCCACTCCTTATTGAACTGACCTCATAGTCTTCTGTGTGGAAGGTCATCCTAAAGCACGGTAAGCTGTAGGCCCATTATAACCAGTGATCACGGGAATGGTTTTTTTCTATACATATTTCTTTTATTAGTGAAAAAGGCTTCAATAAATCATTTACCATTGTAAAGTAAGGCTGGGAGACCATGCTTACAGGAATTCAGTGTGACTGGTGACCCTTCATTAGCTATCTCATTCCTAAACCTTCATTACTATTTTTGTGAGTAAACAGAGAAGATTGCAGGTTTGCTCAAAGTCTCTGATTTCTGCTGACAGTGGAGGGAAAAGTAGCTATATGATCTGTGACTTCATTAGTTCTGTGTGTAATGCTGGGCTAATGTCAACCACTTTGCATAAGAAAGTGAATAGGCTGGTTTCCTGATGGTCACCAGCATTATAAAGATTGAAAGACTGGAGTGACTGGGCTTGTATACACAGGAATTTAAAAGGATGAGAGGGGATCTGATCGAAACACATAAGATTATTAAGGGATTGGACATGCTAGAGGCAGGAAACATGTTCCCGATGTTGGGGGAGTCCAGAACCAGAGGCCACAGTTTAAGAATAAGGGTCAGAGCATTTAGAACGGAATTGAGGAAAAACTTTTTCACACAGAGGGTTGTGGTTCTGTGGAATGCTCTGCCTCAGAAGGCAGTGGAGGCTAATTCTCTGGATTCTTTCAAGAAAGAGTTAGATAGAGCTCTTAAGGACAGCGGAGTGAAGGGGTATGGGGAGAAGGCAGGAAAAGGGTACTGATTGTGGACGATCAGCCATGATCACAGTGAATGGTGGTGCTGGCTCAAAGGGCTGAATGGCCTACTCCTGTACCTATTGTCTATTGTGTGCAAAATGTGTACAGAATTATTTTTGTGAGACTTTATTTTTAAAAAAGGCAAACGGATCCAAATTCCAAGTGTTTATTTCTTATCATTTACTCTGCTGTGCCTCTGCTTCCCTCACTAAAATCTGAGGTTAATGAACTGAAAGAAATGGTCTCAGAAAGAGATGATCAGAACCCGATATTCTGACCATTGAAATGCCCTATTTCATTCTTACATGTCTTTAACCCAGGAAAAGCCCTGCTAGACGTACACTCAGCGAGATTCAGTGTATGGCTTTGGTGGATAGAGTCACTCACAGTAATTTAAGTTTAAATGATCAGAATCAGGCTTAATATCACCAGCATATGTGGTGAAATTTGTTAACTCTGTGGCAGCAGTACAATGTGATACGTGACAGATATAGAAAATAAACTGAATTACTTTAAATAGTTAAATTAATATAAGTAGTGAGGCAGCATTCATGAATAAAGCCAAGAGCATGAGAAAAGTTGGATGGCAGAGGGGAAGAAGCTGACCCTGAATCGCTGAGTGTGTGTCTTCAGGCTTCTGTACCTCCTTCCTGATGGTAACAATGAGAAGAGGGCATCCTGGTAATGAACAAATATTACCATTGTAGAATTCTCTAGGCAGCTTATATTTTTATATATATTTTTGGAGAATATCATCTTTATTTTCATTAGACCTCTGCAATCCATAATAATGAAATTTAATGCCGATCATATCTCATTTTATACAAGTATCTGGAGATCTTGATAGAGCCTGGTTTAATGAGGAACAAATCTTTCGAGATATTCCAAGGTTTAACCACTGACATTAGAATTACTTTATCCTATTCCCTTAATGCTTACAAAACTAAATATCATTACTTGCCCTTTTTAATGAGTACAGGAAGATAACTTTTCATATTGTTAAGTATAACATCCTATGGGGATGTAGTTTGTTGATTAGTGTTTTGTTAATGTTTTATTGTGTTCTTCAGAAGATATGAAGAATAATAATTTTTATACTCTGGGAATATCATTTTGGAGTCATGAGCAATGTATACATTTGTTGCAGAGTCTTTAGAGGATTGATAAATGCATCATGCTCTTGGATTTATTACATTAATTTTGAGCTGTATTTATTGTGATTTACTGTAGATATCTTGTTGCACAACATCATACTTTACTGGAAACAGAAAATGTAGAAAATGTGCAGCATTTGCAAAGAGAGTTAATGTCTTATTTGAAACAAGAGAAAATCCGCAGATGCTGAAAATTATTATTTTTTCCTTCTAGTCCTGATGAAGGGTCCTCGGCCTAAAACATCGACTGTACTTTTCTCCATAGATGCTGCCTAGCCTGCAATGCCTTATTTGATTATCTTTCCATCATCCTTAACTAAAGGTTCATAATATTCCAACTGTTGTCATTTAGTGTAGCTAGGTTTTCTTTCACCCAATTTCAGTGTCTTAATTGGAATGAGTAGGAGTAATGGCAATTTAAACTCAAAGAACTTAAATTAAATAATATTTTCAAAATTTCTAACAAAGAATACATGTTAAGTGCTAAATTATGCTCTTGACAGAGTTGACCCAGTTATTTCAACATGTTGAAAACATTGTAGTCTTTCTAGCTTAGTACACAATAAGTATTTTTGATAATTTTTCATCATTTTTTTCTACATTGATTTTTGCGCATTACTTGGTAATTTTTAAATTCTGAAGTTAGTGGGATTTAACTCTGTAATATTGTTGTGTTGGATCCTGATGAATTTGTGATCCAAAGCTTCTTCAGAAATCAAGAATGAGGTATAAAACTTGTTGCTTACAGCCGTTTGATTAATTGTTACAAGAATAAACAATGAAAAAGCCCAGGGAACAAAGAAAAGATGAAGGAAAAAGCAGTCCTAGACATCTCATATTCTGACTAGAGATAACAAAATTCAAGTGACAAAAATTAATCTATAAAATAGCCAAATTCAAGTGGCATGTCACCTGCTACAGAAAACTAAGAAGCTCCTAGAAAAAATACAGAAGTAACTGTACAGTACTTGCTGGAAAACTCACTGAACAATTACATGTACTGTATATATGTGATTATATAAAAATACACAAAAGCATAGGACTACCAGAAAAATAACAATTCTACACCCTTATCCAACAGTTGAGTGTTTCAAGAGATGCAGCAAAACTTGTTCACAATAAATTCCGTCTGGGTAGCCTCCAACCTGATGGCATGAACATCGACTTCTCTAACTTCCACTAATGCCCCACCTCCCCCTTGTACCCCATCTGTTATTTATTTTTATACACACATTCTTTCTCTCACTCTCCTTTTTCTCCCTCTCTCCCTCTGACTATACCCCTTGCCCATCCTCTGGGTTCCCCCCCACCTTGTCTTTCTCCCCGGACCTCCCGTCCCATGATCCTCTCGTATCCCTTTTGCCAATCAACTGTCCAGCTCTTGGCTCCATCCCTCCCCCTCCTGTCTTCTCCTATCATTTTGGATCTACCCCTCCCCCTCCCACTTTCAAATCTCTTACTAACTCTTCCTTCAGTTAGTCCTGACGAAGGGTCTCGGCCTGAAACGTCGACTGTACCTCTTCCTACAGATGCTGCCTGACCTGCTGTGTTCACCAGCAACTTTGATGTGTGTTCCACAATAAATACCTTACTCTTTGATTTGTGGAATCAAATTTTTTTGCAAATTCCTCAAAGTTCTGTCATGCAAATAAAAATTGTTGTTGTTGTTGTTGTAACCTCAGAGTAGAACAGTTGCTCTCTGCTCCACTAAGTGCACTATGGCATTGGAAATGAAGGCAACAGGCTTCCTTTCTTCCAGAAAAATTGTAAATTTGTAGCCAGCTTTTAGAAAACTTTTGGATATGGGACTGGTGCCTGTTTTACCAGATAAGAAGTGGTGTTCTTGTCCCTTATCCAATTCCCTATGAGCCTAAAACCAACAAAATATTTCAGATACACTGTTGGTGCAAATATTCTGAAATAATTTGACTGAAAATAACAGATTGCATCAGTTATTACATTCTGAATACCAGGCTTGCTCTTGCACGCGATGTTATTTATGAGACCTGTATCTGCTGAAGCTGCCTGAGTTGCAGAGATCCACGGCTCTCCCTGTAAACAATTTGATTATCAGCTGATGATTAGCACAAGCATTCAAGCCAAGATAGACATGATTGCTGCTCTGAAACTAATCTTTGAAGCACAGTACGTTAACTGATAGGAATAGTAATCAACTCAGTAGCCATCTTCATCTTGAAGCTATCTTTCACCAACCTAAGTTACTAGCTGTGTATGTAAAATGCAGCAATTGATCACAGCATACTGTAGTTTAATTTTTACATTCAGCTTGTGTTGGTTACAAGCAGCTTGCTGAGAAGATTATGTGCAAAATTTGATTCTATAGCACCAATTAAATTGCAATTCTTTTTTGACATCTGCCAATACTGAGTTCCATGGTTCTTTTGGCATACTCTCTTGGGCAGCAGAGTACTGTATTTGTTAAGCAAATGGCATAAATACCATGTAAAGGGATTATAAATAGCATTTAAAGGGATTATACACAGTAGTGTAGCAGTTAGCGTAATGCTTCACAGTGCCCCCTGTAAAATAGGGGTTCATTTCCTGTTGTAGTCTGTAAGGAGTTTGTGCATTCTGCCCGTGACTATATGTGTTTCTTCCAGGTGTTCTGGTTTCCTCCGATACTCCAAAGACATACGGTTAGGATTAGTAATTTGTGGACATGCTATGATGGCCCCAGAGGCATGCTGAAATTTGCAGGCTGCCCGGCACAATCCTTGCTGGTTTGATCTGATGCAAACAACGTACTTCATTGTACGTTTCAATGAAGATATGACAAATAAAGCCTAACTTTATCTTTAAACTTCTTGAAGTCAGCAGCTGATGGACTTGAGTGGGCTGTTGTTAGATTCAACAAGGATTTGCGTGTTCTTCCTTTCCTCAAAGTGCTTTTCCAAGTGCTGAAGAACTTTCCCCTGACCCTCAAGGGAACGGCCCTTTCAGGGAACATGAGCAGAGAGACTGGATAAGAGGACTGAGTGATCAAAAGAAAAATACTCTCAGGTGGACGCCATATCCATCCTGTGTCTTTAAAGATGAAGTTTTCTTCCCTAATCTCAATAAATTATAATGCCTATGATCTCACTATCTCAGTAAATGTGTGCACTTGCAATAAACCACCTGTATTAGTCGAAGCTCCAATCAGAGCTATGCTGTGATTCGAAGTTCCAAGGTCAGTTGGCAGATCCTGATGTCAGACTCCAGGGGAAGAAGCTGTTCCTGAATCATTAAGTGTGTGACTTCAGGCTTCTGTGCCTCCTTCTTGATGGTAGCAATGAAAACAAGGCATGACCTGGATGATGGAGGTTCTTAATGATGGACGCCGCCTTCTTGAGTCATCGCTCCTTGAAGATGTCATGTATACATTGATGCTGGTCACCATAGTTGTGCTGACTGAATTCACAACTCTTTGCAGCTTATTTCAATCCCGGGCAGTAGCCCCCCCCCCACCCCGCCCATATCAGATGGTGATGCAGCCAGTTAAAATATTCTCCACGGTACATCTGTAGAAATATGCAAGTGTCTTTGGTGACATAGCGTATCTCCTCAAACTCCTAATGAAGTATAGATGCTGTTGTCCCATCGTTGTAGCTGCATTGATATGTTGGGTCCAGGATAGATCCTCAGATGTTGACACCCAGCAATTTGAAGTTGCTCACTCTTTCCACTTCTGATCCCTCTGAGGACTGGTGTGTGTTCCTTCTTCTTACCCTTTCTGAAGTCATATCTAATCTAATCTAAAGACTATATGTGGATGGCATTGCAACACATTATTGAGGTAAGTTCAAGGTGTGGATTAAAGATTGATATTGAGAAAAGTAAAATAAACCAAAGCATTTATGTTGAAAAGTCTTTGCTGAATATCAATTTGGCAGACTCTTTATTTTAAGCAGCCAATCAGAAAAATGGTAAGTATTTTCATTAATGGACCATGCATATTGTAATGATAATATTGCATAAAACTCTGATTTTCCAAGTCTTGGGCTGTGCCAACAGGAACCAGAGTGCTGATTATATATCCAGTTCTTTTGTAGAAGTATTCAAACTCTTATTGAACATTTTCACACTTCTGCATATGCAAGCAAGCACAAAGAAGATTAAATTGCTTTAAAATGGCATTTAGTCTCTTAGGACCTACTTATTGCAAGAACTGAGTTCATCATGTATAACAGAATGACATTACCCACTGGGATGGTAAGGTGCACAGTGAAGCAAGTTGATGCTTTTAAGAACTTTCCCAATATTTACAAAGTGTTACAATCCTTGCCATCTCTAGTTAACAGTGGCAAGTTTTCTTTTTATTTTAATTCTTTTAATCTTTCAGAAACAGCCTGGCCCTTTATTAGTTTTATATAGGAGATGAAGGGGTAGTGTCCTAGGGAGTGTGATGGAACAGAGGGACTTGGGGTAAAAGTGCATAATTTGCTGACATCAGGACCTATCAACTGACTTTGGAGCTTCTGGTCGGTAGACAGGTGAAGAAGGTGTTTGGCACAATGGTCTTCATCAGTCAGGGCACTGAATTGGGTAGCTAAGTAGCAGTTATATAAGACATTGGTGAGGCCTCGCTTGGAGTATTATGTTCAGTTTTGGTCACCCTGTTGTAGGAAAAATGTTATTACAATAGAAAGAGTGCAGAAAAGATTTACCAGGATGTTTCCTGAGTTGCAAGAAGAGATTGTAGACAAGGACTTTATTCCCTGAAATGTGGAAAATTGAAGGGTGACTTGATAGATGTAAACAACATCAAGAAGGGCAGAGACAGAGTGAAAACACACAGTCTTTTACCCAGAGAGATGCTAAAATCAAGATAGGTTTAAGATTAGAGATGAGAGATATACAGTAAAGGGGACTTCAGGAGTAACTCCTTCACGCAAAAGGTGGTGCATATTTGGAATGAACCAGAAATAGTTGATGAAGCAGGTGCATTCACAACATTTAAAAGCCATCTGGATAAGTACATGGATAGGAGAGGTTTAGAGGGTTATAAGCCAAACGTGGACAGATGGCACTAGCTTGCTGGGCAACACAGTCAGCATGGATGAGTTGGGCCAAAGGGCCTGTTTCCATTCTGTATGACTCTATGACTCTATATCTATGTTATTTGGCCCTCTGTTGGTCAGTGTCAACCATGGATGTTGCACTCTAGCCGTCTACATGAAATGCAAGCCTGTGCAGTATGATATGGAGAGCAAGATGTTGCCCATGTGGCAGGCTCTCCCTCTCCATGCAGCTCATGAATCCAAAGGAATGCAAGAGACCAATACAGTTTGGCACCAGTGGCGTTGCAGAAGTTTTGAACTCAACAAAGGACTGCCTTAGGGACTTCTCCAGCTCCAGATTTTTCCTTGGCTTGCTTTAAAATGGGCAAGTTGTCTATGAAGGCTGGCAGAGGTTGGCAATTACACTAAATGCTGTTTATGAGGGGTGGCAGGGTGGAGATTCATCTCTACCAAAGGAGGTGTAAGAAGCTCCTTCCCTCCGATAGCCTGCAGGTCACGTTTGGGCAAGGTGTACCACCTGCTTTGATCCCCAATCAGGATCACATGAAGCACGGGAGCAAGTGGTGGATGGTCGTATGAGCAGCTGCTGCATATCACAGTCCTTGTTATGCAATCTCTGACATCAGGAACACAATCTCTGAAGAGTATTGATAAAGTTTGGGGTCAACCATCTCGTAAAGGCACTGCCCAGAAGAAGGAATGGCAAAGCACCTTGTAAAGAAAAAATTGCCAACAACCATCAAGGTCATGACAGATACAAGACTATGATCACCCACCTCATACAACATGGCACTTAATGATGATGATGCTGATGACTGTTAATGAAATTCAATTTCAAGTTGGCCCTGGCTTCACTGTGCAGGTGTGCACGATGTCTGACACATTGCTTATGTTCACTAAGGCAAATCATGAGCATTTTTACGTAAGATTACAGGCAAAACCTATTCCTGACTAAAAGAACTCCTGTAGTGAATGTAAATACATTTTTCTTGCTAACTTACAATCGAACTGGATATTAATTGCTAGGGTTTTTATCCATGATATGGTAATACTCAATAAGGCTGTGTTCTTTTATCTCTTTGATAAACTGATTAATAGAATCAAACCATCTACTCGCTCCTTTTATAATATCCAAGAGCAAAATGAATTTGACTGCTTCACTGTAATGGCACACAATGCTGATGATTGAGAAGATGGCATTGAACTAATTGAGACAAACGAAAGGGCATCAAATCAATGGCAGGTGTGCAAATTGAAAGTGATTTGCTCCTTGAAGTCTGGATTTCACATATTGAGAATAGAAATAATGGAAGAAGACTTATCTGGCATCCCTCCTGCAGTTATGCCAAATTTAAGGTTGCTTGAAATTAGCTGCTGGAACTAGACCTGAGGATGATTCAGTTTCTATTAATGGGTATGAATCAGCCAATTAAAGGAATTTGCATGCTCATGCTCCACGGGAAAAGTTTTGACAATTTACCCATCATTCTCCAAGTTTGCATTTGCAGTTAAATAATAATTCTATGGTGTCATTATGGTCATAGTCATATTTTATTGATCCCAGGGGAAATTGGTTTTCGTTACAGTTGCACCATAAATAATTAAATAGTAATAAAACCATAAATAATTAAATAGTAATATGTAAATTATGCCAGGAAATAAGTCCAGGACCAGCCTATTGGCTCAGGGTGTCTGACGCTCCAAGGGAGGAGTTGTAAAGTTTGATGGCCACAGGCAGGAATGACTTCCTATGACGCTCTGTGTTGAATCTCGGTGGAATGAGTCTCTGGCTGAATGTACTCCTGTGCCCAACCAGTACATTATGTAGTGGATGGGAGACTTTGTCCAAGATGGCATGCAACTTGGACAGCATCCTCTTTTCAGACACCACCATCAGAGAGTCCAGTTCCATCCCCACAACATCACTGGCCTTACGAATGAGTTTGTTGATTCTGTTGGTGTCTGCTACCCTCAGCCTGCTGCCCCAGCACACAACAGCAAACATGATCGCACTGGCCACCACAGACTCATAGAACATCCTCAGCATTGTCCGGCAGATATTAAAGGAACTCAGTCTCCTCAGGAAATAGAGACGGCTCTGACCCTTCTTGTAGATAGCCTCAGTGTTATTTGACCAGTCCAGTTTATTGTCAATTCATATCCCCAGGTATCTGTAATCATCCACCATGTCTACACTGACCCCCTGGATGGAAACAGGGGTCACCGGTACCTTAGCTCTCCTCAGGTCTACCACCAGCTCCTTAGTCTTTTTCACATTAAGTTGCAGATAATTCTGCTCACACCATGTGACAAAGTTTCCTACCGTAGCCCTGTACTCAGCCTCATCTCCCCTGCTGATGCATCTAACTATGGCAGAGTCATCAGAAAACATCTGAAGATGACAAGACTCTGTGCAGTAGTTGAAGTTCGAGGTGTAAATGGTGAAGAGAAAGGGAGACAAGACAGTCCCCTGTGGAGCCCCAGTGCTGCTGATCACTCTGTCAGACACACAGTGTTGCAAGCACATGTACTGTAGTCTGCAAGTCAGGTAATCAAGAGTCCATGATACCAGGAAAGCATCCAC
Source organism: Mobula hypostoma (assembly GCF_963921235.1). Classification (NCBI taxonomy): domain Eukaryota; kingdom Metazoa; phylum Chordata; class Chondrichthyes; order Myliobatiformes; family Myliobatidae; genus Mobula; species Mobula hypostoma. The sequence goes on from NC_086098.1 coordinate 190,509,859, forward strand.
CTTCATCGCTGTCAGCTTCTCCCCCAGCAGAGCAGGGCGGATAGTGTTGAACGCACTGGAGAAGTCAAAAAACATGACCCTCACAGTGCTCGCTGGCTTGTCCAGGTGGGTGTAGACACGGTTCAGCAGGTAGACGATGACATTCTCAACTCCTAGTCGGGGCAGGTGGGCGAACTGGAGGGGATCAAGTGTGGCCTGACCATAGGCCGGAGCAGCTCCAGAACAAGTCTCTCCAGGGTCTTCATGATGTGGGAGGTCACTGCCACTGGTCTGTAGTCATTGAGGCCGCTGGGGTGCGGCGTCTTCGGCACAGGGACGAGGCAGGACATCTTCCACAGCACAGGAACCCTCCAGAGCTTCAAGCTCAGGTTGAAGACATGGCAAAGTACTGCACATAGCTGAGGGGATTATCATTTGTCCCAACAGTTTTGGACATATACCATGATTCAAGTTATATTTTTCTTGACTTATTAACATAGCATCTGGTTTTGGAACTCCAAAACTGATCCTATTATTCTTTCATGTAGTTCAATGTTGTTTTCATACTCAGCAAAACATTGCAAACACACCAAAACAACACAGCTTAGAGATTCGTTTATGCCTTTAATGTGTCATGGGCACCAGGGTAGCACAGTGGTTAGTGTGACGTTATTACAGCTTGGGATATTTGAGTTTGAAGTTCAATTCTGACATCATCTGTATGGAGTCTGTATGTCTTCCCCATGGAATATGGGGGTTTTCTCTGGGTGCTCCAGTTTCCTTCCACAGCACAAAGGTTACCTGGTTGTTGTAAATTGTCCAGTGATTAGGCTAGTGTTAAAATGGGGTTTTCTGGGTAGTATGGCTTGAAGGGCCAGAGGAGCCTATTCCACAAGGTATCTAAATAAAATGAAATGAAATTAAATTATTTCATGGATCTGTTGCAGAACAATTCACTAATCCTTGAAGCCATGACTTGGGTGCTGCAATTTGCTTGTTCCATATATTACTTCATCTGTGTGAAGAGTAAACAGAAATATCATTAACTGAAGACCAGGGCCATGCCTGGGGCAAGTACCTGAGGAATGTAAATGGGGGTTTGGACCTGAGGTGGCTGTCAGGTCCTCGGAATAGAGGCTCAGACATCAAGATCTTGGAGAGGATGCTCCAAAGTTGTCTTGGAAACTTGGGACTCCTGGATTGGGATGTGCAATTTCATCTGTAAAACATTTTGGGAGATTGAAGGAAAAGGGTGGGAGACAAAACCTGGAGTTGGATGTGAATCAAGGGGGACCTTTTTTGGTTGGCTGCCAGTAACGAGTGGTGTTCCTCAGAGGTCAGTACTCGAGCTGCTACTTTTCACTTTGTTTGTCAATGATTTTGATAGTAGAATTGATGGTTTTGTGGCAAAGTTTGTAGATGATCCGAAGATAGATGGAGGGGTAGGTAGTGCTGAGGAAGCAACGTGATTGCAGCAGGACTTAAACAAATTGGAAGAATAGGCAGAAAACTGGCAGATGTAACAGAGTTTTGGGAATTGTATGATAATGCATTTTGGTAAAAGGAACAATAGCGCCGACTATTATCTAAATGGGGAGAAAATTAAAACATCAGAGGTGCAAAGGGACTTAGGAGTCCTCGTCCAAAACTCCTAGAAGGTTAGTTCACAGTTTGAATCTGTAGTAAAGAGGGCAAATGCAATGTTAGCATTTATTTCAAGGGGAATAGAATATAAAAACAAGGAGATAATGCTAAAGCTTTATAAGACACTGGTCAGGCTGCACTTGAGAATTGTCAACAGTTTTTGGCCCCTTATCTCAGAAAGAATGTATTGTCCTTGGAGAGAATCCAGAGGATTTCATCAGGATGATTCCAGGAATGAAGGGGTGAACATATGAGGAGCACTTGGCAGCTTTAGGCCTGTACTCACTGGAATTTAGAAGAATGCCGGAGGATCTCTGGCAGGATAGATTAGTGGACTCGTCCATAGAGGCTATTTGGGTGGAGTTGAGGAATAGGAAAGGAGTAGTGATGCTAATAGGGGTGTATTATAGATCACCTAATGGGGACCGAGAAGTGGAGGAGCAAATTTGTACGGAGATAGCAGATATTTGTAGTGAGCACAAGGGTGTGTGATGTGGGAGATTTTAATTTTCCACACATAGACTGGGAAGCCCATACTGTAAAAGAGTTGGATGGTTTGGAGTTTGTAAAATGTGTGCAGGATAGTTTTTTGCAGCAATACATAGAGGTACTGGCCAGAGAAAGGGCAGTGTTGGAACTCCTGTTAGGGAATGAGATAGGTCAGGTGACGGAGGTATGTGTTGGGGAGCACTTCGGGTCCAGTGATCACAATACCATTAGTTTCAATATAATTATGGAGAAAGATAGGACCGGACCTAGGGTTGAGATTTTTGATTGGAGAAAGGCTAACTTTGAGGAGATGCGAAAGGATTTAGAAGGAGTGGATTCGGACAATTTGTTTTATGGGAAGAATGTAATAGAGAAATGGAGGTCATTTAAAGGTGAAATTTTGAGGGTACAGGATCTTTATGTTCCCGTTAGGTTGAAAGGAAAGTTTAAAAGTTTGAGAGAGCCATGGTTTTCAAGGGATATAGGAAACTTGGTTTGGAAAAAGAGTGGGATTTACAATAAATATAGGCAGCTTGGAGTTAATGAGGTGCTTGAGGAATATAAAGAATGTAATATAATCTTAAGAAAGAAATTAGAAAAGCTAAAAGAAGATATGAGGCAGCTTTAGCAAGTAAGATGAAAATAGATCCAAAGGGTTTCTACAGTTATATAAATAGCAAAAGGATAGTGAGGGATAAAATTGATCCCTTAGGGAATCAGAGTGGACTGCTATGTGCGGAGCCAAAAGAGATGGGGAGATTTTGAACAATTTCTTTTCTTCGGTATTCACTAAGGAGAAGGATATTGAATTGTGTAAGGTAAAGGAAACAAGAAGGGTAGTTATGGAAAGTATGGTGATTAAAGAAGAGGAAGTATTGGCTCTTTTAAGGAATATAAAAGTGGATAAGTCTCCGGGTCTGGACAAGATATTCCCTAGGACCTTGAGGGAAGTTAGTGTGGAAATAGCAGGGGCTCTGACAGAAATATTTCAAATGTCATTAGAAATGGGGATGGTGCCGGAGGATTGGCGTATTGCTCATGTTGTTCCATTGTTTAAAAAGGGTTCTAAGAGTAAACCTAGCAATTATCGGCCTGTGAGTTTGACGTCAGTGTTGGGTAAATTAATGGAAAGTATTCTTAGAGAGGGTAAAGCGGTGGATGTTGTCTATATGGACTTCAGTAAGGCCTTTGACAAGGTTCCACACGGAAGGTTAGTTAGGAAGGTTCAATCGTTTGGCATTAATATGGAAGTAGTAAAATGGATTCAGCAGTGGTTGGATGGGAGACGCCAGAGGGAAGTGGTGGATAACTGTGTGTCAGATTGGAGGACGGTGTGTAACAGTGTGCCTCAGGGATCTGTACTGGGTCCAATGTTGTTCATCATATATATTAATGATCTGGATGATGGGGTGGTAAATTGGATTAGTAAGTATGCAGATGATACTAAGATAAGTGGCGTTGTGGATAATGAAGTAGGTTTTCAAAGCTTGCAGAGAGATTTAGGCCAGTTAGAAGAGTGGGCTGAAAGATGGCAGATGGAGTTTAATGCTGAAAAATGTGAGGTGCTACATTTTGGTAGGACTAATCAAAATGGGACATACATGGTAAATGGTAGGGCATTGAAGAATGCTGTAGAACAGAGGGATCTAGGAATAATGGTGCATGGTTCCCTGAAGGTGGAATCTCATGTGGATAGGGTGGTGAAGAAAGCTTTTGGTATGCTGGCCTTTACTAATCAGAGCATTGAGTATAGGAGTTGGGATGTAATGTTGAAATTCTATAAGGCATTGGTAAGGCCAAATTTGGAGTATTGTGTACAATTCTGGTCACCAAATTGTAGGAAAGATGTCAATAAAATTGAGAGAGTACAGAGGAGGTTTACTAAAATGTTGCCTGGGTTTCATCTCCTAAGTTACAGAGAAAGGTTGAACAAGTTAGGTCTTTATTCTTTGGAGTGTAGAAGGTTGAGAGGGGACTTGATAAAGGTGTTTAAAATTATGAGGGGGATAGATAGAGTTAACGTGGATAGGCTTTTTCCATTGAGAGTGGGGGAGATTCAAACAAGAGGACATGAGTTGAGAGTTAATGGGCAAAAGTTTAGGGGTAACATGGGGGAACTTCTTTACTCAGAGAGTGGTGGCTGTGTGGAACGAGCTTCCAGCAGAAGTGGTTGAGGCAGGTTCAATGTTGTCATTTAAAGTTAAATTGGATAGTTATATGGACAGGAAAGGAATGGAGGGTTATGGACAGAGTGCAGGTCGGTAGGAACAGGTGAGAGTAGGAGTTCGGCATGGACTAGAAGGGCCGAGATGGCCTGTTTCCGTGCTGTAATTGTTATATGGTTATATATGATCTTATTGAAACCTACCGAATGTTGAAAGGACAAGATAGGGTGGATGTGGAGAGGATGTTTCCTCTGATAGGGGTATCCCATACAGCCTCAAAATTGAGAGGTGACCTTTTTAGAACGGAAGTAAGGAGGATTTTTTTAGCCAAAGAGTGGTGAATCTCTGGAATGCTCTGCCACATACTATAGTAGAGGCCAACTCCATGGGTATATTCAAAGCGGAAATTGATGGATTCCTGATTGGTCGGGGCATCAAGAGATATGGTGACAGGGCAGGTATATGGGGTTGAAATGGATTTGGGATCAGCCATGATGAAATGGTGGAGCGGACCCAATGGGCTAAATGGGCTAATTCTGCACCTATGGCTAATGGTCTTATGGGTGGGTATGGGGTAAGGAACAGGGCAGAGGTCAGAGTGGAAAAGCTAACGTAACAAAATGTCAGAAGACTCCTCAGGGTCAAATCTGGATCATATGTAAAGAGTTTATCTGGGACTTCATTGGGAAGCAGTTCTATAGAAATACTTTGTTCCAAGAATGTAAATGATAGATGCACATTGTCAAAGTCTAATTGAAAGATATTGCCATATGCACAAGTATATATATCTATAGGTGGAATGAAAAATGTATTTGCAGCAGCAACATCACAGAAGCAATTCCATCCAAATAATGCTTGAAGCAGGGGTGTGTAGAAAATGACATCGTACATGTAGTGAGTGACCAATGTAGATATATCAGATGTGCAGAGATGACTGTGATTGGCAGTGCCTAGCTGGATTCCCAGTGTAGTACGACTTTACCTGGAAATGGTTTCAATTGCATACCATTCTAGAAATGTGCATATTTCAGACAAATAGTGTTGAGAAAGTCATGTCTGACTTTCCATCGCCTGGACCAGTTACATGCAAAGTTCTTCAAACAGTGCATTAAGTAATTAGCAGCCTTGTCGTTCAGTGTTGAATTAATGCTGCTGTTTTTGTTTTTACTTTGTTCAACCCAAAAAGAAAATTTCTTGGCCTGATTATTTTCCCTTTGCTTAAAAAGCATGTTTTTCTTAAAGACAGAGCACGACTTCGTTTACATCCCACAGTTGACAAGCTGACTTTCAGGGACTCTACAGCTCATGTTCTCAGTATTACTTATTTTTTACTTGCACATTTTGTCTTCTTTTGCACGTTGGTTGTTTGTCAGTCTTTGTTTATAGTTTTTCATAAATTCTATTGTATTTCTTTATTTTCCTCTAAAAGCCTGCAAGAAAATGAATCTCAATGTAGGATATGGTAATATATATAAATACTTAGACAATAAATTGACTTTGTATGAGTACGCCGAGGTGTGAATTTCAATTGCTACAAGTTACAGTGTATAGTCCATATTAAAATTGCAAATCCTGGGCCTTCATGCATAATCACATTGATGCCTATGAAAATTCCGCCTTTACTCAACTCCCCTACAGCATTTCAGGTTGGGCACACACCCTCAACCTACACTGGAGAAATCCTTCGGTCTGCATTAAGACCTTCTGCAGTCAAGACTGACACTATTTTCTTATATGCAAGAAACTGCAAGTCATTCTCAGCAATTTATGGGTCTGTAAGTGCAAATGAATAATGCTCAACACCATGCAATTTACTAAAACAAAACTTACCAAAAATCAGTTTTCTGAAAGAAGACATTGCATAACATATAAAAATGAACAGCCTTTCTCAGGCTGTCATGCATTATTTTAGATATATTTGATGGAATTCTAGACACAATTTCTTACTCTAACATATTATTTTCACCAAGTATGATGATTGATGATTAGATGTTCTATTTGCTTGCACCAAATCCTATCAGAAGTTCTATTAACTAGTATATATGACCAGAATTCAACTGTGTCTTTCTCTTATGTCCTCAATTCAGTTTGATAGTTTAAAGAAGAAAGTATTTTATTTTTTCTGATGTGCGGGTTGGAGATTGGTGCACTGCATTCCACAACCATTTACAGATTCTTTTAAGGCAGATATATTTTATTCATTCTTAGAAAATATATTTTGAAATTTTTGAATTGGAAATTTATGCAGAAATTTTGCTCAAGGAAATTCTTGTGGAAGAGTTAATGTCCAGCTTCCCACTTACTATTCACAAGTAATGCCTTTAAGAACCACTTGTAACTTAATTTGTGGCTTATGAGGTAATAACTCAGAAGATAAATGATGACTCTCACTATTGTCTTTTGTATATTTGGACAAAATATATTGTTATAAATTATTCATAAGGTCATAAGCACTGGAGTGTTATTTATTATGGAAACACTTGGTGAACTATCCTGTAGTACTGGTAAAAGGCTAATTACCTTTTGCAGTGTGAATATATGTGGGTTTGAAGTGTTTAAATTGCAAGGATATGTCTTATGGGGAATGTTTAAGTGGTTATATCGTTGCATCAGTTCATCACTGAGCAATTAATAGTCAGGTGGCATGTTTTAATTGTAGTACAATCTAGATCAGGTTGAATAGGCTATTCAGTGTTCACTATAACTAGCTGATTGTTTAAAGGGTGCAGTGTGTTGCATCAAATGGTGATTACACACCGTGATGTGAATTTAGATCTTTGGCACTCCTTTTACCATGGCATTTATTGTCTAGCTTAAAATCAGAAAGTTACTGAGATGAATCAGAATGAGATTTATTATCACTGACATATGACTTGAAATTTATTGTTTTGGAATAGCAGTACAGTGCAAAGACGTAACATTACCATAAATTACCCGATATAAATAAATAGTGCAGAACAAAAGAAATAACCAGGTAGTGATCATGGGTTCATGGACTATCATAAATTTGATGGCAGAGAGGAACAGCTCTTTCTGAATCACTGAGTGTGCATCTTCAGCTCCTGCACCTCCTCCCTGATGGAAGTAATAAGAAGAGGGCATGACAGGATAGTGAGGGTCTTTAATGATGAATGGCTCTGTCTTGAGGCACTAACTCTTTAAGATGTCCTTAGTGGTGGGAGTGGGGGAGGGTTAGGGGTATTCCTGTGGTGGAACTAACTGAGTCTACAATCTTCTCCAGCCTTTTGTGATGCAAGGTATTGGAGGCTTCATACCTGACTTCAATGCAATCAGTTAGAATGCTCTGCTAGAGGATTTGGTAACATACAAAATCTCCTCAAACTCCTAATGAAGTAGAGCCACTGCCGTGCCTTCTTCATGACCGCATCAATATGTTGGGACCAGGTTAAATCCTCTGAAATATTGATGGCCAAGAACTTGAAGGTATATATCCTTTCTATTGCTGATCTTTCAAAGAGCACTGGTACATGTTCTCCTGCCTTCCCCTTCCTGAAACCCACAATCTGTTCCTTGGTCTTGCTGATGTTCAGTGCAAGGTTGGCATTGCAACAGCACTTAAACAGCTAATCTATCTCACTCCTGTACACCTTCTCACCATCACTGAGATCGTACCAACAATATTCATTAGTCAATTTACAGATGGCATTCAAGCTGTGCTTAGCCTTGCAGTCTTGCGTGTAGAGAGTATAGAGCAGTGATCAGAGCAAGAGAAGCCTTTGAAATGATGTAAAGCATGTTACAAGAAAACAACTATTAAATACATAACTGTTATTTTATCTAAATTGCTGACATAACATGGAAGCAGCTTTCCCATGGCGTGAATACAAATGTGAATTTTTCAGCCCTGCTTCTTACCTTATATATCATAGTCTCAAGATCCATTCCAGAAACATGAGCACAAAAATCTTGACTGACACGCCGATGTGGTGCAGCATATCCAGAAGCATGGATCCTTCAGTAATTTATGAATATTTTGGTCTCTCTGGGGAATGCTAAATAATCTTTGGACTGTTGCTACAACACACATACCTGATATTTTGCTGTGTATCTGCCTGACTCCATCCTAGAAAGTCTCAATGTTGACGGATTATAAATATTCTCAGTTAACTTTGGAGCCGATTGCCCTGTCAGATGAGTATTAAATATCTTATGGAGTTATTTTGCAGAAGTGCTTTAGAATGCTTTCCACTATCAGTGGTTGTGTTTCTTCCTCAACTAATATCACAAGGGATAAATCTAGTTTTGACTTTCTGTGTGAGGAACCATGGTGCTCAAATAAGTTCTGTGTTTCCTATCTAACAAGAGTTATGAACTAAAGTAGCTGTAACAAACTTTTTTGGGCATGTCCTGGTTAAGAAGCGCTTTATATTGATGCAAGTTGTTATGTCTGTGAAAATCTGACAGAGTGGATCATTTGTGATCAATATCCGACACTATGCATTCACTTCTGAATTAAAACTGACACATTTGAAGTGTTCTCAACTGATAAAATATGATAGGAGAAATGAAATCAGGCTCCTTATTACTAAGTTTTAACCCCAGATTTTTTGAAGCCATTGTCTCAGCTGGCTAGATGTAACAATGAGAATGGGAGAAGATATGATTGTACCATGTTGATACACAAGGCTTCTGCCTTGGCTGAAACTTGTAAGACAGATTTCTTTGACGTTTCAGAGTATTTCTTTCCATCTGTTGCTGTTTTTATAATTGTTGAATTTTCTGCCACAGGCAAAGACTATTTGGCCCAGAAAGTCTGTGCCAGCTCCTCATAAAGCAATCTTCCTGTCTCTTTTCCCTGCTCCATTCATACGGAGACTCTGATTTAAAATTAGGGGTAAAAAGTACAATGAAGATGTGAGAAAAGTGATTTTAAACAAAATTAATTATAACTTAAAGAAGAGAGGCATTTCTGTATTCTGAAAATTACTTCCTCTAATGTTCTTTCGCAGGTAGTGATTGATGCTATTTTTGTCTCTCCTCTAAATTACTTTTGTTTAAGATATTTTTTCTCACATACTCATTGCATGTTTTACCTTGAACTTTAAATCTGAGTCTCTGGTCCTTGAAACACAGATGGAAACAGCTTACCCTGTCTACTTATTCTCAACTGGGGGGTCCCAACCTGGGATCCAGAAACCCCTTGCTTAATGGTATTGGTCCATGGCATAAAAAAAGGTTGGGATCTCCTGCTCTAAATGAATCATAATCTTGTGATTCTCTATCAAATTTCCATTCAGTTTTGAAAATCAAAAATCTTCTGGTGCCAGGAATTTGAAACAAATCCAGAAAATAATGGAAACAGTCAGCAGATAAGGTAGCATGAGTGGAAAGAAAAGAGTTTACATTCAGATTCATTTATTTATCACATGTGCATCGAAACATGCAGTGAGGTGTGTTATTTACATTAACAACCAAAACCATCAAAGGATATGCTGGAGGTGGACTGCACATAGCTGGCAAGTTCTGCCACACATTCCAGCTCCAACAAAGCATTCCCACCAAGTTCACAGAACAATGCAAGAAAAAACGATAACAGGAACAAATCAACAACAGCAAAACAAGCCCTGTTCCTCCCTCCTACCCATCCACCCATCCACCCATGTACACACGAGAGCAGAACACTAACTACAGGAAAGCATATCTGGCCTCCAGCCTCCAGTAGACTCAGAGTTGTGAGAATTGGCCTTTCGACTTCCCGAGTGGAATCCCAAACTCACAAACATACATCTCTGCCCATTGGGCCTCAACTTCTGGAACTCCGATCAACCTTTGGGCTTTGATCTTCTTTATCAACTTGTGGACGATGATGAATGAGGACCTCAAACTCCAGGCTTCAAACATCAGACTCAACTGGAACCCCAAACAATAGGCCTCAAATGTCAGTCTTCACCAACTTGCATATCTAGGGAGTCAGCAGCCCTAGTTCATTCTGCCCTCATGGAACTCAGATCCTGGAACCCACCAACAACTCTATTAATTTTCCTAATCTTAATTTCAGCCCTTCTTTCTTTTAATCGGTTACCCCATTGTTCACTTCTCTGGTCCACCTGACTGTATCAATCATTCTTTCCCTTCTTTTAATCACACTTTTACTTTTCTTCAATTTCCCTTTTATTTCTTTCCTTTTTATTTCATTAGCCTCCCACGTCCATTTACTTCTTGTTTTAACTCTTGAGTTGCAGAAGTGAACAGAGTTGAGAAGTGCCCAACATCGCCTGGTTACCATGTTAGCATATGTTCTGTATGGACTGACCTGATGCTAAAATGTGATTGTTTGAAAGAAACTCGATGTGGAAATGAGGATTAGACATTTTTATTGAAAAGCAGAGAAAATGAGTGTAGGATATGGATTGGGGAGAGTTGAGTTATGCCCAGTTATTGGTGCTTTCAGAAGTACATTTCTATGAATTTCGATGAATGTGGATTTTTTTTTATTGAGCCAAGGGTAGGGGCAGTGTGTTTAAAGGTATTCCTTAATTCACTATAAGATGGTTATTCTGTGGTCTCAGTCGCACCATTTTGAATGTTTCAGATATTCTCAATGTTTGTTGCTAATGAAGCATCTCAGTTATATAAATCTTTCATTTTACCTCTGTCCTTTTTGATGGAATTACATCCTTCAAACAACTATTTCCTGTTGCTGCTTTGACAATTCATCTGTGTTTTCTGTGCATATGGTGAGGGAAATGCATTTAAACTGCTGAGAAGCAGTTGCCAGTGATACACCTCATTAATCTCTGTTGGCAGCAACTTTCCAATCATCTATACATCTTGATAGTCAGTCATCTTGCATAAACTTAGGATACCAGACAATGTGACTGGTTTAGTGCATATGATTTTTGTTTGTAGCTAAGCAAAGGATTACCAAATTAAAACTGCAAGGGACTACCAAATTAGAACTGCGAGGGACTACCAAATTAGAACTGCAAGGAACTACCAAATTAGAACTGCGAGAGACTACCAAATTAGAACTGTGAGGGACTATCGAATCAGAACTGCAAGGGACTACCGAATTAGAACTGCGAGGGACTACCAAATTAGAACTGCAAGGAACTACCAAATTAGAACTGCGAGAGACTGCCAAATTAGAACTGCAAGGGACTATCGAATCAGAACTGCAAGAGACTACCAAATTAGAACTGCAAGGGACTACCAAATTAGAACTGAAAGGGACTACCAAATTAGAACTGAAAGGGTCTACCGAAATAGAACTGCGAGGGACTATCGAATCAGAACTGCAAGGGACTACCAAACTAGAACTGCAAGGGACTACCAAATTAGAACTGCAAGGGACTACCAAATTAGAACTGTAAGGGTCTACCGAAATAGAACTGCGAGGGACTACCGAATTAGAACTGCGAGGGACTATCAAATTAGAACTGCAAGGGACTACCGAAATAGAACTGCAAGGGACTATCGAATTAGAACTGCAAGGGACTACCGAAATAGAACTGCAAGGGACTACCGAAATAGAACTGCAAGGGACTATCGAATTAGAACTGTGAGGGTCTACCAAATTAGAACTGCAAGGGACTATCAAATTAGAAGCGCAAGGGACTACCGAATTAGAACTAGCAAATTACTTGCTTCATTATATTTGCATTCTTTTAAGTACCTATGCTTGCAGTAGCTTGAAAGGATTCATGATTTTAATGTCTACTTGATACTAAAAAAAAGTATTTACTTATAAACTCAAGAACAGAAGCATTTGATTAAATGTTAAGGTGCTTAAGAATTTTGCACAGTACTGTATTTGTCAACATGGAGCGGAGAGCGAGTTAGTAAATCTGGCAGGAGCAAAGGATGTTGGAAATGGTGAAGGTGGATTGCTGCAGGAGAAGATGGGTGGCAGAGAAGTGCCGGGGCAGGGAGTGGCATGAGTGCAGGCACACCCAGCCCCGAGACAACAGGCAATGCCATTTGATTCTAAACAATTGGTTTATTGATCATTACAGAATGTTCCTCTGGTGCTTCCCGCTCCCTCCCCTCTCTCTTCCCCTTTTCCCAACTGTGATTCCATTCTCCCTGCTCCCTTCACACTCTCAGTCCACAATAAAGACCCATATCAGAATCAGGTTTATCATCACTCACATATGTCATGAAATTTGTTTTTATTTGTGGTAGCAGTACAGTGCAATACATAAAATTACAACAGTACTGTCCAAAAGGCTGGGGCTCCCTAGCTATGTATACGTATGTGCCTAAGACATTTGCACAGTCCTGTACACATTTAATGTGCATAAATGCAATTATAAATGTGGAGATTAACTACAGAGAATCATCTTAACATTTAATTTCTTCTTGCATTGACATCAATTTCAAAGATGTTTGAGAGATATTCATGTACATTACCAACAATGCCTCATTTATTTTAAACTGGAAGAGCAGCAGTGTTGATTCATAAGCAGCATAGTCACCTGGATCTTTTTTTTGGCTCTTTCTGCTCTTTTTCCTACACAAGTGTTGTTTTCACAACTTTAGCTATAAAGCTTGATTGCCTCATTATTGTGTCATTTGCATGCCTAAACTGTTTGACAGCAGCTTACTTTTAATTGAATAGAACTAAGCATTGTAAGTGATAATACCAGCAAACTGAAGTAATGGAATTATAAACACTGGTAGCTGAGTTTGATGCTATAGCCTTGTTGCTGTGAGCAGGGGAGTTATCATTAACTTGTGGGGTGCATTGTGGTATATACCCACCGTGAGCCATTCCTGCTTTGGTTTCCTTGGACTCACTGGAATAGTATGTGCCTTCTACTAGAATATGTAAACACTTTGCAACCGAGCTTTCAAATTATACATAACAGAGATTTACTTTTAAAAAGTAATCTGAATAAAATCTAAAAATAGACTTTACAGATCAAAGCTGACCGAAAAATAAGTAACAAACCTTCATGTATCCTCTTGAGCCAAGTAATAGCTTAGTTCAATTGCACAGGTTAAGAATGGATTTAAAGATGTTGATTTAAGATTGCAATGGAATCTAGAATTAGTGATCTTTACATCTTTCAATTGTATTTGGAGCAGCTTAAGTGCTTAGTTGTAAGAAATGAAAACACAGGCATATGAACAGCAATAAAATGAGAAATATCCCAAAAATTACATGGGTAGTTTGAGAAAAAAATAACAAAGGAGGTATTAACTTGAAGATATATCATTGCCCACAGTGTAACTAGAAAGATTGGTGAGCTGCAGGTACAGCATTGTCTGAGATTATGATGTAAGTGCTTTGACAATAATGTGGCTTGAGCAAGTCTACAAACAGGTTCTTACAATTTCTAGTTCCCAAGCATTCTGGAATGAGGGGGAAAAAGAAGAAAGGGGTGTAGCCCCAAAGAGCAAGGTTGATGTTGCAAGAATAGAAAGTCCTGTATGTGACCAAAATTATAGAGGCTCATTGAAGAGACAGAAGCTGAGCTATCAAACTGCTTTGAGCTTTATCGGCCTGGATCATACTCAAGCATTGACCTTGCCCAAATCATCTGTTCATGCAGCTCCAACCAAATGGCTGCCCTGCAAAGCAGAGTGGTTTGCTAATAACGACTAGTCCTCAGACAGTGGTTCCTGAGGCTTCAATCTTGTGTTGCTTTGAGGACTTTGTGACAATGATTATTTGTGCTCATAGAGATGCCTGAGCACAATTGTAATCTATATAAATATTAAACAATTGGAGTATTTTGAAATATTAATATATTATGTGATTAAATACATTTGTTTGATGTAGATTAATTGAATACACTAATTTTCTTCAACATTAGAAGACAGCAGAGGGGACTAAAAAAGGTATGCCATAAAAGTATTGAGCTTCTAGCTGAGTTCTGATGTCTTTATATTCCACCTTAATAAAATACCTTTTGATTCCCTCAGTTCACCGCATTTAGACAACATTGCCCAATGATCTTCAGTGTACTTTTGCTATATATTAACAGCACGTAAAGTGTTGGCTTCAACTGCACCCTCTTGGCATCCAAAAAGGAGTTGAAAGGTTGCTCTCACTGCCCACAGTACTTGCTACTTTGAAAGAATCTGTTGGCAGGGATGATGTTTCAATCTACACTTTGTCTGTTTCATATGTTTTATTTCAAGCTTCTTCCTTCAAGCTCACTTTGTCAGTGTCATTTCAGTTAAGGGGGTTCATACCCAGCTCTCAGTATTCTAATTCAGATGATTAAAAATATATAATTTCATCAGCTAATAAACAGGGCATCTTTTTGCAGCCACAATGTAAACACAAGATTCTGCAGATGCTGGGATTCTAGAATAATGCACACAAAATGCTGGAGGAATTCAGCAGGTAAGGCAACATCTATGGAAAGGAATAAAAAGTCAATGTTTTGGGCCAAGACCCTCCATCAGGACTGGAAAGGTAGGGAAAGAAGCCAGAATAAGAAGGTGGGAGGGAGGAAAGGAAGTACGTGATGGAAGGTGATAGGTGAAGCCAGATTGTGGGGAGCAGATGAAATGAGAAGATGAAATGGGATGTGATAGGTGGAAAAGGTAAAGGGCTGAAGAAGAAGGAATCTGATAGGTGAGGAAAGTGGACCATGGGAAAAAGGGAAGGAGGAAGGGCAACAGAGGAAGATGATAGGCACCAGTCATATGGTCATCAACTTACAACATCTAAGTTACTGTGGCTACATTCTGCCTGCTGATTTGTACCTCCACTGCATGTACTTCCTATATCTGCTGTTCAGAATTTCTACTCTGCCTTTAGAAAGCTTTGCATATCTGTGAGCATTTTCCCTCAGGCAGATTCCTGGATTCCACAAATAATCTGATCTCCATCAAGCAAGTCTGTCAAATCTGCAAAACTCTAGTTATTTACTGCACCAATCTCCATTAAAAAAGTATCAGACAATTCTGCCATATTCCCAGCTGCATTCAAACAATGATTTGACAATCCACTGTTTCATTTCCAGGCAGATTGTGGGGCTTTTGAGCCATTTCCTGAAGTCTCACTTGAGGACATATTGCATGATACAATTTTCTTTCCTAATGCCCCATGAGATACAAGAAAGCATTTCCTTAAAAAGTCATCCCATCACCGATGATCTCTTTACCCTCTCCAAATCTTCTAGCCCTTCTACCACTCCTCCACCATTTAAAATAACTTTTTTCTCCTCTCATAGTTCTGACAAAGTGGGTCTGAGCTGAAGCGTTGCTTTTATTTCTCTTTCTGTATATTTTGCCTAACTTCTCGATCTTTTCAACACATTTTGTTTCCATAACATCTTTATATTTGGCTAGTGTGGTCTATTTGACACAGCTAATTCAATTAAGATCTAAATAAAACTCAAAGATCTGGAAATCTGAAGTAATAGAAGATTATACCAGCCATGTTTAGCAGGGTGGGTAGCATCTGTGAAGGTAGAAACAGAGTTAATGATTCATTTCAAAGACCTTTCATTAAAATAATCAGAATAATTGAGACAAATTGCTTGTAAATTCAGCAGTTTAGGTGGCTTCTTAAATACCAGACATTCTGCAGATGCTGGAAAACTTGAGCTACACACATAAAATGCTGAAGGAACTCAGCAAGTCAGGCAGCATCTATGGAGAGGATTTCTGTCTGAATTGTTGACAGTTTATTCTCTTCCACAGATGCCATAGAATACAAGGTCTCTTATTCTACAATCTTATATGTTACAATTTTTATAGCATAAATGATAAAGCATTTTTCTCTCTCAAAGCAGAGAAAAAGGTAGTAATTGTAATTTAATTTCTTTCCAAGAAAAAAAACAGTTTGAACTTGAGTGAAAGACAAAGTTTCTCAGCTCAATGACATGATTGAGCCACGATTATATTCCTTTTGAAAATAATATGGAAAGATCACAGCAGGTCTCTGAAGTGCAGCTTCAAAGCTCAAACTAAGTTTTCCATTAGAGGTTTTACTGTATCATTCTTGTCAATATAACCATGAAACGATAGCTTGTTATAAAATTTTACATTATCATAGATCAGGCTTTGTGTAAGTGTAATATTCTTTGTCCATGTGAAAAGAATGATAATGCATATTATTGATTTTTGACAGCCTGTCATAAGTGCTGCAGTAACAAATGAATACTGTGCAGGAAATATAGATATCAGGAACAATGAATTAATTTCTTCTAAAATGCAGCAATGAAGAAGTATTATTTAAATAGATTTTAAACAGGGATATTATCACATAATTTATAACTTCTTAAATACAAACATAGAAAAGCATGTTCTGATCATTGAAAAGAATGGAATTGTTTATTCTCTTCTTCTCCTGAGAGTCTATATCAAATTTTATATAATCCAATTGAATATTTATTGATTTAACTTTCTGTTAAATAGTGTGGTCATTTGCACTCATATCTCTACCATCACTTCATTAGGACATCCATCTCATCTACCTTGTTGTTCCTCTCTGCACCTTGTGGCACATTGGGCAGTGAGCTTGCCATTTCTTCAGCATTTTGTCTGTTGTTTTATGAAGCTGAGTTGCTAGCTTGATGCTCAACCAAGCAAGGATGGAAAGTCTGCAAGGGGCCGGCCAGATTTGAACCCAAGGACCAGCGCCTTGAAGTCTAGTGCGGATGCCACTTCGCCATTGGCTGGCTATCTCATCTACATAACTGCTGAAAACACATCAGCGCATTCTCTCAAAGTGCACTTTAGTCAGTCACTGGTTTAGCAATCTTCTAACACCATCTTACTTGAATTTTGAGCTTTTATTTTACTTGAAATGTGCAGTCTTTGTCCCTGTTTGCTAGAGTTGTACTTTCCTTTTAAGAAAAAAACCTTTGTTCAGCAATGTTACCTTCAACTTGTCCTCTCTATTACTGACTGTACTATTCGTGGTATAGAGGCGGAGACAGAAGATGACTTGGTGAGCTCGCTTTACAGTACTGCTTTGAATTGGTAGGCTAGACCATATTCAGAGATTCATCCGTGGACCCGAATGAATAGACTCTGATGTCATCAACTTCAACAAGACTTACATCGTTAAATGTGTGTCTGCAAGAAAATACTGAGTTTTCCCAAATCAGAAGCCCTGGATCCACAGGAGATACAAAGTCTCTGAGGATGAGATCTGTAGCATTCAACCCCAGCAATTCAAAATCCTACAAAAACTCCAGTTATAACCTACGGTCAGCTGTCATGAGAGTGACAAGGCAATTTCATGTGGAATTAGAGAGACAGATGATTACACGAAAGCTATGGCAATGCTTGCATGCAATTGCTTTCTATAACGTGAAACCTAAAAGCATAAATAGCAGTGTGGCTTCACTCCAAGATAAGTTTAATGTCCTTATGCATGCTTTGAAAGGGAGAATAACACTATGGCTGTGCAAATCCCCATTGCATCAGGCTATGTTGTGATCTCTGACTCCAAGGACGACATTAGATTAGATTAGATTATGAGGACACTCCGTCCTCATTTATTGTCATTTAGAAATGCATGCATGCATTAAGAAATGATACAATGTTCCTCCAGAGTGATACCACAAAAAAAGACAAACCAAAGACTAATGCTGACAAGACCACATAATTAAAACATATAGTTACAGCCGTGCAAAGCAATACCATAATTTGATAAACAGCAGACCATGGGAACGGTAAAAAAATGTCTGAAAGTTCAAATTGACTCCCGATAGTCCCCGATAGCAGGCGGCAAAAGGGAGAAACTCCCTCTGCCATAAACCTCCAGGCACCGCCAACTGTCGATGCAATGGAAGCACCTGACCACAGCTGACTCTGAGTCCGTCCGAAAACTTCGAGCCTCCGACCAGCCCTTCAACACCGAGCACCATCTCTGCCGAGTGCTTTGACCCCATCCCGGCCGCCGAGCAACAAGCAAAACCGAGGATTCGGGGCCTTCCCCTCTGGAGATTCTGGATCACACAGTAACAGCGGCAAAGGCATTTCAGAAGTTTCTCCAGATGTTCCTCCATTCTCTTACACCTGTCTCCATCAAATCAGGATTGTGCACGGCACCCTACTTGACAGATTACAGATATCATTCACCGGAGTGGCCGCACAAGCTGCATCACGCCACCATCTTCTCCACCTCCACATGAAAATATCCTTTAAGATGAACCCTCACAAGGTGTAAGGCCTCAGTGGACTACCTGAATGGGTGCAGAAAAGCTGTGTCAACTAACCGGCTGGAATGTTTAAAATATCTTCAATCTCTCACTGCTGTGCTCTGAGGTTCCCATCTGCCTCCAAAGGGCCGCAGTCATGTTTGTGCCCAAGAAGAGCAGGGTGAGCTGCCTCGATGATTACAAACCAGGTCCTTTCTACCATAATGAAGTGCTTCAAAACGTTGGTTGTGGCCAAAATTAGCTCCTGCAAGAGCAAGGATCTGGACCTGCTGCAATTCACCTATTGCCACAACAAGTCTAGAGCGGAAGCAATCTCATTGGTTTTCCCCACTCTTCTTTGAAGTACCTGGACAACAGCAAAACATACATCAAGCTGCTGTTTATCAATTACAACTTTACATTTCAATGCCAAAATCCTCAGTATTAATCACCAAGCTTCTAAACCTGGACCTCTTTTCCTCCCTCTGCAGCTGGATCCATGACTTCCTCATCAGGACACTACAGTAAGTATGAATCAGTGATAACATCTCATCTTCACTGATAATCAACACTGATGCAAGTCAAGACAGCAGGCGTAGCTCAGTGCTCTACTCCTTCTAAACTCATGACTGAGTGGCTAAGCACAGCCTGAGCACCATATAGAAATTTGCATTTGACACCAATATTGTTGGTAAAATCTTTGAAAGCATTGATGAGGGATCCAGGACTGAAACAGATCAGCTGGTTGATTGGTGTTGCAACAAAACCTTACACTCAATGTCAGTACGACCAAGAAACCGATTGTAGACTTCAAGAAAGGGAAGTCAAGGGAACTTCGAAGGGTCTGCAGTGGAAAGGGTGAGCAATTTTGAGTTCCTGAGGTTCTATCCTGGGCCAGACATATTAATGCAATCACAAAGAATGCACAACAGCAGCAATGTATCATTAATTCATTAGAACTTTGTGGAGACTTGTTATGCCACCAAAGAAACTAGCAAATTTCTACAGATATACTGTGGAGGGCATTCTAATTGGCTGTATCACCACCTGGTATGCACAGGATAGTATAAATCTGCAGAGAGTTGTTGTTTGTCCATCGCCGATACCGATGAGGACCTCGACACTAGATGGTGCCGAGATTAGCGCGTGATTTGGATTTAAGTGAGGGAGAGTTGCGCAGCATCAGCCTCACTCTCTCTTCCCAATTCCCATCTGGTTCCAGTGGCAAGGCAGAGTCGAGACGGCTGGAGATGGGACTAGGCACAGTGGATGACCAGGGCATCATTTGTGTCTTGTCCTGCTCTACATGTTCCATGACGCTTGCAGAGACCAGTTTCTTGACCGTTGGGCCTTCCATTGGTCTCGTCCGCTGGAGTCTATCTTCACATGCTGGGATAGACAACTTCCTTTCTCACCGAGTGTTTGAGACCCGTTGGCTACCCTCACCTGGTTTAGCTGGCTTGTCGAAGCCGTTGCCCAGGGTGTGGCTGCTGTCGTATGCAAACAGCTACAGGGAGCCACAGGTGAGAGCTGAGTGCCAGTTGGGGACCAAAGGTGGATTAACCGCCTTGAAAAGGATCATGAAACCTCCCTGACACCCCATATACCCCAGAGAGTATAAACTCAGCCAGCTCTACAGTTCAAAGCCATCTATAATTTTTGCTGATGACGTAACTATTGTAGGCAGGATTTCAGATGGTGACGAGGAGGTGTACAACCTTACGCCTGTGCTAATTGAGAAGTCAGCAGTGGAAAAGGTGAGCAGTTTCAGGATCCTGTGTGTCAACATCTCAGAGAATCTATCCTGAGCCCAACATATTGATCCAATCATGAAGAAGGCACACAACTGGTTTGACTTCATTAGGAGTTTGAGGGGATTTGGTATGTCATCAAAAATGTTTGCAAATTTCTATAGAAGTGTGGTGCAGAGCATTCAGACTGGTTGCATCTCTGTCTCTTAATGAGGCTTCAAAGCACAGGTTCACACGACGCTGCAGAGGGTTGTAGACACAGCCGGCTCCATCATGGGCATAAACTTCCCCAGCATCGAGGCAATCTGCAAGAGGAGGTGCCTCAAGAAGGCAGCGTCTCTCATTCAGGACCCTCACCGTCCAGGACGTGACCTCTGCTTGTTACGACCATCGGGAAGCAGGTACAGGAACCTAAAGGCCCACACTCAACATTTTAGGAACAGCTTCTTCCCCTCCATCATCAGTTTTCTGAGTGGCCCACGGACCCGTGAACACAATCTTGTTATTCATTTATTTTTGCACATTATATTTATTTAGTAATTTATAGTAGTTTTATGTCCTTGCACTGTACTGTTGCTGCAAAACAGCAAATTTAATATCACATAAGACAGTGATAAAAAACCCGATTCACATTCTGACAGGTTTCCTCTTTGGGCCCTGTTATGATCATTCTGGCTTTCTATTGCAAGTGAAAATCTTTCAGTTTTGCCCAGTTACTTCTGAGCCCAGTTCTATCATTTACTGAACAACATAATTTGAAAATTCAGTGTAATTTTTCATTGTCATCAGCAGTAAAGTTGCTTTGATTTATTTTTATCTTGTGCATAAGAATTGAGTTAGATTGTTTCATGTCTTTGAGGCCCTCAACAGACTCCTGCAGCCTGGTCTAAGAAAGAATGAATTAAGTGATTGGAGTGGTATAGTCACCTGCCCAAGGGACAACTCTGCAGCTAT
The DNA here is from genome assembly GCF_963921235.1 of Mobula hypostoma. NCBI lineage: Eukaryota > Metazoa > Chordata > Chondrichthyes > Myliobatiformes > Myliobatidae > Mobula > Mobula hypostoma. The sequence continues at coordinate 190,530,916 of NC_086098.1, forward strand.
AAAAGTTGCTTTGTGGGTAGCAATCTGTTAATAGCAAGACCCATAGGTGTTGATTTGTGTGTTGTTAAAGTTCACAATGAAGACAACACTTGCATTTATAACCTCAATTTAACATAGCAAACTGTTCCAAGGAGCATTAAATTGGTATTATCAATGAAATTTGACACAGGCCATAAAAGGTGATGGTATCACAGATGAGTAATAGTTTAGTAGAACAAAGAGGTAGAGAGGTATAAAGAGAAAATTCCAGAACTGAAATTATTGAGAGCAGAAAGGATAGTTTATAGAGTTGGAGCAATTAAACTCCAGGAGATCAAGAGGCCAAAATTGTAGGAACACTGAAATAATAGGGTCTCTGAGAGATTACAAAGGGGGAGAACATAACAGTATTGGAAATAAATAGCAAAGAGGCTTGATATCGTATTTCCAGCTGTTCTGAGAATGGCATGGGCAGCAGGTACAACAAGATGCTAATGCTAATGAGTTGATTATAATTTGCTGGCTGTACATCTCCTGACTCATTTCTAGAGTACAAATTGTGCACGGTAAATGCAAATCATCTCTATATACATTGAGTTCAAAAGTTCAAAGTAAACTTTATTATCAAAGTACATATTAATCACTGTATACAACCCTGAGATTCATTTTCCTGTGGACATACTCAGCGAATCTATAGAATAGTAACGATAACAGGATCACTGAAAGATCAAGTAGAGTGCAGAAGACCACAAACTGTGCAAATGCAAATATAAATAAATAGCAATAAATAACAAGAAGATGATATAATGAGATGGAGTCCCAAAATCTGATGTTCTCATTGTATCATGTTCTAGTAACCTATTAGTTCAAAGAATTAACTTTGAAAATCATAAGGCAACTGCAGCACCAAGTTTCAGCTTGAGTTTCATGTGTACCTGTAATCGCTATTCCAAAGTTGACCTAATTTTCTTCCTGGTCTTCCAATAGGTTTGATATATATGAACTTTTGGTGAGATGTGGTGAGTGGAGCAGAAAAGGTGTTGAAGAGGTTTGGGTGGCAGAACCTCTTGTCCACCTTCCATTACACCCACATACAAATGCTATAGTTCACTTTGTTGGGAAATGTGTACATTATGAAGCTTGGACCCTTAGAGTAGGCAGGAATGGAAGACCTAATGCCTTTGGGCTCCATTGTAGCGTGGCGGTTAGCACAATGCTATTACAGCACGTCCTCCCCGTGGAATGTGTGGGCTTTGTCCGAGTCCTCTGCTTTCCTTCCACAGTCCAAAGATGTACTGGATAGGTTAATTGGTCATTGTAAATTGTCTTGTGATTAGGTTAAGGTTAATTGGCTTTGTTGAAGGTTGTTGGAATGGCTGGAACAGCCTACTCTGCGCTGTACCGCTAAATAAATAAGTAAAATTATTAGTGGGTAGATCTGACCAGATAACTGGCTCAATTGCCTCTGTCAGTATTCTCATTCTTTCCAGGATACACCATGGAAAAAAAGATTTGTTCCCACAATTAGATGGCTGGACCATCATGTAGTGGTTGGGTGGCTGGCATCCAACTGTCTCGAAGAACAATGGGTGATGATGGTTATCGTCACAAGCCTGGGCAGAAGGTATGGAGATCCTGGGATACCCAGTCATCAAGCTCCCCCTCTCAGCCTCACCAGTGCAGTCCAAAGAAAAGCTTAAGAAGCAATACGTTTGTCACCAGCTCGACTGCAGGAGCTACCGGAAGGATGTTCAATGACATCCAGATACCTTAGGGGCTCCACTCCAGATCTGCTGTCAGATTTGCTCTCCTGAAGCGGCCCACAAGACAGTGGGGCTCTTTACCCATAGCTGGGGATCTAGTTCAGGAGCACCAGGGTGTGTCCACACTCCAGCTGGACTGCGTGCTATGTGTGCAGGGGCCAGACCTCCTCCCCGTCCTCTGTAGTTCAGCCCAAGTCCAAAAGGAGTTCAGTTTCCATGTGTCATCAGGGAGGAGACACTGTATGAGGCTTGCTGTTGGAGAGGCTATGTACTGGTAGGGAAAGGCTTACACATTCAGCTTTCTTTTTCACAAGACTGCCAGCCAGTGGTGGAAGCTGAAAGTGAGCAGCCTTCTGCAGTTCAGTCTTTGTTTTTATTGCATCATCTGTGGCAGGAGTAATATAACAACTGAACATCAATTGGAATAAGACAATGCGCCCTGATGAAGAGAAAATTCGCAGGAGTAGAAAGAGAATGTCTTTCTGGAGGTCACAACTGGAAGTCACAAGAAAGCAGTTTTGAACATTAGCCGTTCCTTAATTAGAATTGATTATCTTTTGATTTGGAATTTGTTTTGAGCAAAATTGCTGTGATCATGGGTAATATATCTGAAACAGGGCATGTAGAGGAAACACATCAATGTTTCTGATTACGAAATTGCTTGCATGTGACCTTTGCTACCTTACTATGCTAAACGTGCTTGCACACATTTCTTTCTTCCTGCCAAAACTTTATTGACAATCCCTGACTTTGCCTACATTCTCACATAAAACTGACAATTGTTGTGGGCAATATTAGTGGACAAGTGTTAATCCTGCATTGTCTGTTTTAACATAAACATTAGCTAACTTCATTTTAAATGATTACTGGCCTCACTAGCATAAAGAACAACAAATATTCCTACTAATATCATCAACGGTAAAGAAAACAAGATCTTGCTCTGATGGAGGCCTAGGCAAGGATAGTAAGTGCTGAAGTATCCAAAACTAGAATTGAAGCATGATCTTAAGACTGAGTCAGGAACAGGTTTCTTGATGAGATGCTAGATGAGTACCTAATGAGACTAGGTGAGAATCCAAATGACAGAAATCGTAAATGCAGTCAGAGACTGAACCAAAGTTGAGCTGACAATTGAACACCGAACCTGAATTCAGGTGCTCTTTAAATATCCAAATCCTGGCACCAAAACATGGCCGTCAATTAGTGGAGCAGGCCAGAATCCTTAAAGGGCCCACACTAGCTATCCATACTCTGGAGAACCGGAGCATCTAACCCCCAGAGGCTGTCATGGTCAGGTGCATACTGTAACATTTGCACTTACAAGGCACTTTCACACAATATCTTGGACATGCCCATTACTTCCTTTGATATCCGGTTACTAATCTGTAGCTTGTCATATGTAATTTCTCATTGCATCTAATTAATATTTTAAGTTTAAGACGATTTTAGAAATTAACAGCCCCAAAATTTATTTTAAAATCTTCATTGTAAACCTTTGCATTTATAGAATAATTGTGTATGTGCCCATGTAATGCTGTTATCTAGGATTTGTATTATTTGAACAACAGCCAAAGGAGAGTAGTACTTAAAAATAAATAAATATGATTTTGTTGTTTTAATGTGCAGGGAAATTTCAAGTTAGGCTCAGAGAAATGAGATTCTTATGTAAATGAAGTTAGCTTTTCAGGGCCAGAGAGACTATCCAACAGCAGAAATGATTAAATATGCTGTTCAAAGTTCAGTTGGTTCTCATTTAACCAAGCTTAACATTTTCAAAGGTTAATACAGTGTTGAATGCATGTGGAGCAGTGCAGCAGCACGCCCAGAAAATGAGAAGGACATCATTGACACCACATACGCATTAAACTGAATACGTTCAGTGTGTGCTATTGCCATCTGCAGATGTCATTTTGCAGAGTAATGGTGGAGTGCTCTGGGACTTTGCCCTCTGTTGTGACTATTGAATCTGAACGTTTGTATTTGGATTACATTCACAGTTTCCACAGGTATTCCCTGAACTGCTTTTATTTTGTAAGCTGTCAGATTTTTGAAACTTTTAAATTTCTGATGATATCTTAAGCAAACCTCTTTCTTCGGTCACCCCGCAACCTCCGATGCTTCAGAAAAAGCAATCTAGGGTTTTCCTACCTTTCCTTTTAGCTAATATTCTCCACTCGAGGTGACATCATGGTGAAGATCTTCTGCACCCTCTCCAAAGCCTCCATATCCTTCCTGTTATGCAACAGCCTGAATTGCACACAGTGCTCTACATGTGGCCTGACCACATTTGTAACAACTGCAACATGACTTGCTAAATTTTATTCTAATGCCATCCACTGGTGTTGTCACTCTCACGGAGCTATGGACACAACCAAAGATCTCTCAATATATTAATGCTCCAAAGCGTCTTACCATTTACAATATATTTTCCTCTCAAATTTGTTCTCCGAAAGAGCCTCGTCTCACACTTGTCGGATTAAACTTTATCTTCCATTTCTTCACCAAATTTTCCAACTGATTTATAACCTGCTGAATCATTTGACTACCTTCCTCACTCTCTAAAATTCCACCAATATTTGTGCCATCTGCAAACCTACTAATTGGACCACCAACATTTTAATCTACGTACACACAGAGTCCCAGTACTGATCACAAACAAGAGAAAATCTGCAGATGCTGGAAATCCGAGCAACACACACAAAATACTGGAGGAACTCAGCAGGCCAGGCAGCATCTAAGAAAAGAGTACAGTCGATGTTTTGGACCAAAACTGAACACTGATCCTCTGAAACAGAATCTGAACCATTGACTTATATCATGCATTCTTGAGGTGCTTCTGTATTGACTGTCAGAGAGGATGAGATGTTATTTTTGCAGAATACCACAGTAACCTCCAGTCAGAACAACACACCTTCATCACTACCCTCTGATAAAGCTGATTTTGAATCTAACCTACCAACTCGCTTTAGATCATATGTGACTTTCTACTACAGTGCAATAACTTTAAAAATCGATTAGAGATGCTTTCACTTATCTTGGAAAAATGTAGTAATCTGGTGATTTTTTTTCCTCAACTCATTGCTCTGTACAATGCAGCCACTGAAGTTATTGGTAATTCTGTTCATAAGCATACTTAAATATTCATTTATCCAAACCTACTACATACCTCAGAACTGAGTACATTGATTTATTTGCAGTAAAATTGAAAGTAGCAGACACTGTTAATGTACTTCAGTGAAAACAATGAGTGAACAAATTCCTTTGTTGCATGCTGTTCATTTGTAATAATAACAGAAAATGCTGTAGACACTCAGCAAGTCTGAAAGCATCCACAGAGAAGTAGAGTTAATGGCTCCGGTCAGACATCCTTCATTGTTGAATTCTGCTGAAGGATCTTCAACCTGAAATGTGAACTAAGTTTCTCTTTCAATGGATACTTCATCTAATGTGCTGGACAGCCAGGAGGACTGCTTGACCTGCTGAGTGCTTCTAGTGTTTTCTGTTTCCTTTTTCTTGTAGATTGCCAGCATCTGCATTTTTGTTTACTCATTCTTCTCAATGCTGTTAACAAATAGCTAGAAATTTATTTTTCTGCTGCAAGTTTTTAGTCTGCTAACTGATTGATTTCAAGCACATTTATTAGTGCCCAAATGTGTAATGAGTCCCATGATTGTGTTCATCAATGCTTGCGACATGGTAAATAGACAAAACCATGTGGGTGATATTAATCTATGTACACCCCTGTGAAATTGATCAACTCGCATGCAGCAGACACCCTGTGTATTCGGCACACAGAAACAAATCCTGAACTTGCTCTTTTTAAAGAGATCATCAAGTTGTTTACAAGTTGATTGGATAATGATGTCGGACTGAGCTGATTGCATCCAAACAGGGTTTAGTCCTCCTGGCCATCCAGCAGATTAGATTAAGGTTAGCTTTATTTGTCAAATGTACATCGAAACATCAGTGAATTGGGCCATTTGCATCAAGTCAGATCAGCGAGGATTGTGCTGGAGGCAGCCCGCCAGTGTTGGTTGCCATGCTTCTGGTGCCAACACAGCACGTCCATAACTTGCTAATCCGAAACAGATGTCTTCGGAATGTGGGAGGAAACTGGATCACCTGGAGAAAACTAACATGGTCACAGGGAGAATGTACAAACTCCTCACAGAGAGCAAAGGGAATTGAACCCTGATCAGTGATTGCCGGCCCTGTTAAACCACTATGCTAACCACTACGCCATCGTGCCTCCAGGAGGACAGAATTCAAAGGGGCAAATTAGTTTGCTGGAAGGGGCAAAAGGACTCTGACCAAGAAGAAACACAAGATTCTGCAGATACTGGAACCTGGAGGAACTCGGTGAGTCAGACAGAATCTCCAGAGGAATATAAACAATTAACATTTACATTAAGATCGGATAAAGGACCTCAGACTGAAATATTGACAGTCCATTTTGCTCCACAGATGTTGCCTGATCTGTCGAGTTCCTCCAGCAGTTTTCTTTCCTAACCATTCTCTCCAAGAAGCTTCTAAGTGCCAAGCTTCTGTCTCCAAAAAGCAATGTATGTCACCATCCTTATTATGTGCTGTGTTGTGTGATGTGGGCGATCGTGGATTTGACACATGATTGTTCCTTGCAAATTCGTTTGCATAACTGGTTTGCTATTGCCTTCCTCTGGGCAGGCCTTTTCCTGATAGCTGACCCCAGCCATTATCAATACTCTTCAGAAATTGTCTGCCTGGCATCAGTGGTCACGTGACCAGGATGTGGGCTATATACCAGTTGCTCATACGGCCAACCACCATCTTCTCCCATAGCTTCATATGACCTTGATAGGTCGGGGGGGGGGGGTTAATCAGATAAGCAAATGCTGCACCTCGCCTAAGGGTGATCTGCAGGCTAGTGGAGGAAGGAACACAATACCCCTCCTTTGCTAGAGATGTATTTCCACCCCACCTCCCTGTGTGAAGTGTCAGGTTTCTAAACAATGGAGGCAAATATCTGCTATGTAGCCTATAATGAGCTTCAGTGGTCACACTGGTGTGGCCTGCGCTGACAACGGAGCTGAAGTCACTTTCGGTGTTCCTCTGATCCTCTTTGCTTTTACTGGATTATTCCAAGTTGTGCTGATTGATGGATGTCACTATTCCCAGCCTGCAGCTCAGAACCAGGTTTAATTTCTCTGGCACATGTCATGAAGTTTGCTGTTTTCCAGCTGCATTACATTGCAATATCTCAGAATCAGAACCAGATTTAATATTACCAGCATATGTCAGGTAATTTGTTAACATAACAAACAGCTATAAGTTACAAAGAGAAATATATGTATTCTATATTAAATAAGTAGAGCAAAAAGCAAACAGAAAAGTAAAAAAAATAGTGAGGTACTGTACATGGATTCATTGTCCATTCGGAAATCTGATGATTAGATTAGATTAGATTAGATTCAACTCTATTGTCATTGTGCCAAGTACAGATACAAAGCCAGTGAAATGCAGTTAGCATCTAACCAGAAATGCAAAGAATAGAGTTATTTACAAAATAACTGCGAATAAAAAGTAAGTGCTACAGCACACAAATATAAAAGTACTGAGACAGGACAATATGGGTGCAATACTGCTTAACGCTGTGATGTGAGGTTCAGCAGGGTCACAGCCTCAGGGAAAAAGCTCTTCCTGTGCCTGCTGGTGCAGGAGCGGAGGCTCCTGTAGCGCCTACCGGATGGGAGGAGAGTTAAAATGTCCGTGGTTAGGGTGAGATGTATCCTTGATAATGCTTTTCACCCTGCCCAGGCAGCGTTTATGGTAGGTGTTCTCAATGGTGGGCAATTGGGTGTCGATAATCCACTGGGCAGTTTTCACCACCCACTGGAGTGCTTTGCGATCCAATACGGGACAATTGCCATACCACACCGAGATGCAGTTGGTGAGTATGCTCTCAATGGTACAGCGGTAAAAGTCCGTCAGTATCCTGGGACAGAGGTGAGCTTTCTTGATGCTCCGCAGGAAATAAAGGCACTGTTGCACCTTTTTGATCAGGATGGAGGAGTTCAGGGACCTGGTGAGATCCTGGGAAATGTAGACACCAAGGAATTTGAAGCTTGATACACGCTCCACTACAGCTCTGTTGATGTAGATGGGGGCGTGAGTGTGGCTCCTGGCATGCCTGAAGTCCACAATGATCTCCTTGGTCTTCTGGATTTTAAGGGCCAGGTTGTTGTAGGCACACCACGTGGCCAGGTGCTGGATCTCGTCCCTGTAGGCCGTCTCGTCATCCCCTCTGATCAGGTCAACCACCGTGGTGTCCTCTGCGGACTTGATTATGGAGTCAGAACCATGTACAGGAACGCAATCATAGGTGAAAAGGGAGTACAGAAGAGGGCTCAGCACATAGCCTTGAGGGACGCCAGTGTTCTGGGTGAGAGTGGAGGAGGAGAGGTTGTCTTAACTTAACTGATTGGGGTCTGTTAGTCAGAAAGTCCAAGGTCCAGTTGCAGAGGGATGAGCTGATACTAAGCTGGCGAAGTTTGGCAATCAGCTGGAGGGGATCACTGTATTGAATGCCGAACTAAAGTCAATGAACAGCATTCTGACGTAAGAGTTGGGGCTGTCCAGGTGGGTCAGGGCAGAGTAAAGTGCTGTGGAGATGGAGGAGAAGAAGCAGTTCCTGAAACACTGAGTGTGCCTTCAGGCTCCTATACCTTCTCCTTGATGGTAGCAATGAGAAAAGTGCCTGACCTGGGTGATGGGGGGGGGGTCCTTAATGATGGATGCTGCCTTCCTGAGGCAACGCTTTTTGGAAGTGGCCTCGATGAGAGACTGGTGCCCATGGTGAAGCTGGCTGAGGTAGCACAGCTTGTGAACACTTTCTGCGCATAAAGAGGCAAAAATTGCAAATGCAGTTTTACTTATGTAGTTTAATGTGGGCAAGGTATACTTCAAGTTACACAACATCTCTATACAAAGATAGGAATTTACCAGACCAACAGTACCTACAGTCCACCAGCACAAGCATGGCAATAGGTTAGGCAAGTGTGTTTGTTTTTTTTTAATTATTTGTGCTAAACAGAGATGAAAAGCATATGGGGCTTGCTTTAGTAACCAATAAGAACATAAGACCATAAGACGTAGGAGCAGAATTAGGCCATTTGGCCCATCGAGTCTGATCCGCCATTCAATCATGGCTGATCCCATTTTTTCCCTCCTCCTCAACCCCATTTTCTGGCCTTCTCCCCGTAACCTTTGATGCCCTGTCCAATCAAGAACCTATCAATCTCTGCCTTAAATACACCCAATGACCTGGCCTCCACCACTGCACGTGGCAACAAAATCCACAAATTCACTACTCTCTGGCTAAAGAAATTTCTTTGTATCTTTGTTTTGAATGGAAGCCACTCTATCTTGCAGCCGTGCCCTATTGTCCTAGACTCTCCCACCAAGGGTAACATCCTTTCCTTCAGGAGAAGATCCTGAGAGGCAGGATTTATGAACATTTGGAGAGGCATAATATGATTAGGAATAGTCAGCATGGCTTTGTCAAAGGCAGGTCGTACCTTACGAGCCTGATTGAATTTTTTGAGGATGTGGACTAAACACATTGATGAGGGTAGAGTTGTAGATGTCGTATATATGGATTTCAGCACGGCATTTGATAAGACACCTCATGCAAGGCTTATTGAAAAAGTAAGGAGGCATGGAATCCAAGGGGAAATTGCTTTGTGGATCCAGAACTGGCTTGCCCACAGAAGGCAAAGTGTGGTTGCAGACAGGTCATATTCTGCATGGAGGCTGGTGACCAGTGGTGTGCCTCTGGGATCTGTTCTGGAACCCCTACTGTTTGTGATTTTTATAAATGAGGAAGTGGAGGGATAGGTTGGTAAATTTGCTGATAACCCAAAGGTTGGAGGTGTTGTGGATAGTGTGGAGGGCTGTCAGAGGTTACAGTGGGACATTGATAGGATGCAAAACTGTCTGAGAAGTGGCAGATGGAGTTCAACCCAGATAAATGTGAGGTGGTTCACTTTGGTAGGTCAAATATGATGGCAGAATATAGCATCAATGGCAAGACTCTTGAAAAATGTGGTGGATCAGAGGGATCTTGTGGTCCGAGTCCATAGAACACTCAAAGCTGTTACGCAGGTTGACTCTGTCGTTAAGAACGCATACAGAGCATTGACCTTCATCAATCATTATCTTTAAGAGCCGAGAGGTAATGTTGCAGCTATATAGGACCCTGGTCAGACCCCACTTGGAGTACTGTGCTCAATTTTGTTCGCCTCACTACAGGAAGGATGTGGAAACCATAGAAAGGGCGCAGAGGAGATTTACAAGGATGTTGCCTGGATTGGGGAGAATGCCTTATGAGAATAGGTTGGGTGAACTCGGCCTTTTCTCCTTGGAGCGATGGAGGATGAGAGGTAGAGAGGCTTTGATTGTGTGGATAGTCAGAGGCTTTTTCCTAGGGCTGGAATGGCTAGCACGAGAGGGCACAGTTTTAAGGTGCTCGGAACTAGGTACAGAGGAGATGCCAGGTGTGAGTTTTTTACGCAGAGAGTGGTGAGTGCGTGGAATGGGCTGCTGACGGCGGAGGTGGGTGCAATTACGACATGTAAAAGGCATTTGAAACATTATATGGATAGATAGGAAAAGTTTAGGGGGATATGGTCAATGGCAGTCAAATGGCACTAGCAACTAGGTCGATGCAGATAGGTTTGGCCAATGGACCTTTTTTTTCAGTGCAACATACCTCTACGACTCACTGTTGAGAAATACAAAACTTAATATTGCTGTTTCTTTTTTATTAATTTTACAAATGGCAGAAGTCTCACAATCTCTCAGGTGAGCACTGGTCTTTGTAGGATCCTGCTGCCTTTGGGCACCGGATCAATGAGGTCACAAGCAGCTGATTCATCTTCGAATTCGATGGACAGCCAATCACATTAAATCATTTTTACAGACAATTGTCTTATTGCAATAATCTAAAAAACTAAACGTACATTTTGACCAGTCTTGAAATCAAGGTTGTTTTAAAATGTTTTTATTTTTCTGGCATCTATGTTCTGCTGCTAGAGCCAACATCTATTATCCACCCTCTTCAACTGTCTACCACCTGATATCTGCGTTACCACATTGTTATTGTGTGTGTAGTTCCAATGTACAGACCCATTGGCTGAAGAGGACCAGAGATATACAGTACTTGCACATCAAGATGATGTGTGATCTGAAGGGAAACTGCAAATAGTGTTGCACTAAGTTAGCAGCCTTATTTCCTGCATGAAAACAACAGCTACACTTCAGTACTAATTCGATGGTTGTAAAACCTCTGAAAGGGATTTGTAAAATTTCATGGGCTTTCATCTTTTCAAAAATCTGATAACCGGGTTCAAATGGTTTATTAAGTAAATGATAACACAAAACAAGCAAAATCAGAGCACTGGAGCTTTAGTATGATCTTCAAATAAAAATTGTTGCAAAAGTCAATTAATTTTGAGTGAAAGCTACATTCAAAATTAAACAGTAGTAGATTCTGTTCAGTCATCTGTACTAATACTTGACGACATTGCAGTGCAAGGCATCATTCTATGCCAACAGACTGGAAAATCTTAATAACAAATACAATATTCGTCATATAAATAATTGATTGACTTGTCATTGAGCTGATTTGCCTGGTGAATGGAACATGACTGTTCACACATATTCAGTCTAATTGTACTGTGTCTGCGCTACAAAAAAATACTGATGGCTACAAGACCAGTCACCGGAATGTCAGCTGAGAAACTGACACATGTGCAAATTGAAAACCACAATGCATTGAATTTGCAGTCTGTTCAGAATGAAATGAGCAACCCGCTGAGAAAAGTGTTGTAAACCAGAAGTTCATAATTAATTCGACTAGTGCACTTGAATAAGTGGTGCAGAAATGTGTCTTTGGTAGGGTGTGCTAAGCACACATTATTGTAATAACTACACATTGTGCTTCGTTTCCAAAGTTCAGTCTGCCACTTTCAATGGAACTGACATTCAAGAGCAGGATACATTCTTAAACTACTGCTTAAATGTGCTCTTTTGTGTCTGAATTTGATTATCAATTGCAATCAAAATAATCAGATAATTTTGCTTTGATCATTTCAAAACTACCCCATTCAATGTGTGCCAGTGGTAATTCAAAAAGATGTAGAATTTCCAATACCAAAACAGAGCATTCAGTCAATGACGTCAGCACAAGGGCTTTTTGTTCAAACTCGAATCATATGCGATAAATCTCATTTACTTGTTCAATGCTACCTTTATAGTCTTGTTTTTAAATGTATTATCTGATATCTTTTGAAATGACGCACCCATCACTATTGGTCATATTATGTTCCGAATGGTACAAAGCTGCTTTTAAATCCTCCGTCGATTCTTCTGGTGAAATTACTCCATTAATTGAGGCTAAATTAGCCGGTGCTGAGAAACGTGGGCTGACATTTGGTTGCATAATTATCTGACAACAATTTAAATTTGTTCTGCCTCCACAACACCATATTCTTGGTGGCTGAGCAAACAGTAGTTAGCCTTAGCAACCTCTGAGACCGATTTACTGTATGTGAGTGGTTAGGGTCAGTTCAAGGTTAAAGCTACCCTGCACTTGTTAAACGAGATCCCATACTGACTGTAACCAATTATAGAATTCACTTCTAAAAGCTGCTGGTGTAGTAGTAGAGCATAGGTGAGGGCAAAAAATCAGACAGTGTTCCAGACATTTGCTGGATAGGGTAAAGAAGAGGCAAGAGGTTTTTTACCTGCTATATGTAGGGCTCCCTCTAGATATGGGAGAAGACCCTCCTCCTCACTGATAATCAACACAGATATGCCTCACAAATGTGTGCATACCCCATACCCCATTCCTCTCTCTACACTCATGGCTGTGTGGCTAATCACTGCTCAAACTTGCTGATGACACCACTGTTGATGGTAGAATCTCAGATGGCAAAGAGGAAGCGTAGAGGAGTGAGATAGATTAGCTTGTTGAGTGATGTCACAACAACCTTTCACTCAAGACCATGGAATTGATTCTAGACTTCAAGAAGGAGCAATCAGAAGAACATGCACCAGTCCTCATTGAGAGGTTACCGGTGGAAAGGGTGAGCAGCTTCAAGTTCTTGGCCATCAACATCTTGAATGACCGGTACTGGGCCCAACACATTCATGAAGAAGGCACAGCAGCGGCTCTACTTCACTTGGAGTTTGAGAAGATTTGGTTTGTCACCAAAAACTCTTACAAATGTCGATAGATGTACAGTGGAGAGCATTCTGACTGGATATATCACAGCGTGGCATGGATGTTCCAATACGCAAGATGACAAGGTGCCACAGAGGGTTGTAGACTTAACCAGCCCCATCATGGGCACTACCCTCCTCACCATTGAGAACATCTTCAAAATGTAGTGCCGCAAGAAGGACACATCCATCATTAAAGACCCACGGCATCCGAAATATGCCCTCTTCTCATTAATACCATCAGGAAGGAGGTACAGGAGCCCGAGGATCCACACTCTGCAATCTTGGAACAGCTTTTTCCCCTCCATGAGTCCATGAATATTACTTTGTTATTCTGGTTTTTGTATTTTTTATTTATTTTGTAACCTACAGTAATTTTATGTTTTTCCCTATTTTACTGCCACAAAACAGCAAAGTTCACAATATCTAAGTCTGTGATAATAAAGCTGATTCTGATTCTGATTAGGGTCAATGCAAACAGCATGTCTCCAGAAGCAGTGTTGCATTAAGATCAGTGGCATCATATTCACAATGAAAATCAGTTTCCACTGATTGGGGATCTTCCACAAATGACCCCACTACAATCAAATCACACTCACACCTCTCACTTAGGACTGTGACCAATCTGTCACTAAATTATGCTGCATCTTTACAGTTTGTATGCTCTGTCAGATATTTGAGCAGAGCCAGCAGAATACACAACCTGATTGTAAAGAACTCAGCAACACAATTTCCTCTCCTCACTGGCAAAAATGGAGCGTAACCAGTACCAGTTAACCAATTCCCACATAGGATTCTTGTAACTGAAGGTTTCTATTCACTGCCAGGACTAACAACCTTTGCACAACCCTACGTCCAGTCCTTATATACTTCCATCCCCCATCAGGAAGGTCTCAAAGCTCTACGCTTCTTTTTGGATTCCAGACCTAATCAGTTCCCCTCTACCACCACTCTGCTCCGTCTAGCGGAATTAGTCCTTACTCTTAATAATTTCTCCTTTTGCTCCTCCCATTTCCTCCAAACTAAAGGTGTAGCTATGGGCACCCGTATGGGTCCTAGCTATGCCTGCCTTTTTGTTGGCTTTGTGGAACAATCTATGTTCCGTGCCTATTCTGGTATCTGTCCCCCACTTTTCCTTCGCTATATCGACGACTGCATTGGCGCTGCTTCCTGCACGCATGCAGAACTCGTTGACTTTATTAACTTTGCCTCCAACTTTCACCCTGCCCTCAAGTTTACCTGGTGTATTTCCGACACCTCCCTCCCCTTTCTAGATCTTTCTGTCTCTGTCTCTGGAGACAGCTTATCCACTGATATCTACTATAAGCCTACTGACTCTCACAGCTATCTGGACTATTCCTCTTCTCACCCTGTCTCTTGCAAAAACGCCATCCCCTTCTCGCAATTCCTCCGTCTCCGCCGCATCTGCTCTCAGGATGAGGCTTTTCATTCTAGGACGAGGGAGATGTCTTCATTTTTTTAAAGAAAGGGGCTTCCCTTCCTCCACTATCAACTCTGCTCTTAAACGCATCTCCCCCATTTCACGTACATCTGCTCTCACTCCATCCTCCCACCACCCCACTAGGAATAGGGTTCCCCTGGTCCTCACCTACCACCTCACCAGCCTCCGGATCCAACATATTATTCTCCGTAACTTCCGCCACCTCCAACGGGATCCCACCACTAAGCACATCTTTCCCTCCCCCCCTCTCTCTGCATTCTGCAGGGATCGCTCCCTACACAACTCCCTTGTCCATTCGTCCCCCCCATCCCTCCCCACTGATCTCCCTCCTGGCACTTATCCGTGTAAGCGGAACAAATGCTACACATGCCCTTACACTTCCTCCCTTACCACCATTCAGGGCCCCAAACAGTCCTTCCAGGTGAGGCATCACTTCACCTGTGAGTCGACTGGGGTGATATACTGCGTCCGGTGCTCCCGATGTGGCCTTTTATATATTGGTGAGACCCGACGCAGACTGGGAGACCGCTTTGCTGAACATCTACGCTCTGTCCGCCAGAGAAAGCAGGATCTCCCAGTGGCCACACATTTTAATTCCACATCCCATTCCCATTCTGACATGTCTATCCACGGCCTCCTCTACTGTAAAGATGAAGCCACACTCAGGTTGGAGGAACAACACCTTATATTCCGTCTGGGTAGCCTCCAACCTGATGGCATGAACATTGACTTCTCTAACTTCCGCTAGGCCCCACCTCCCCCTCGTACCCCAGCTGTTACTCATTTTTATGCACACATTCTTTCTCTCACTCTCCTTTTTCTCCCTCTGTCCCTCTGAATATACCTCTTGCCCATCCTCTGGGTCACCCCCCCCCCCGTCTTTCTCCCTAGGCCTTCTGTCCCATGATCCTCTCGTATCCCCTTTTGCCTATCACCTGTCCAGCTCTCGGCTCTATCCCTCCCCCTCCTGTCTTCTCCTATCATTTTGCATCTCCCCCTCCCCCTCCAGCTTTCAAATCCCTTACTCACTCTTCCTTCAGTTAGTCCTGACGAAGGGTCTCGGCCTGAAACGTCGACTGCGCCTCTTCCTATAGATGCTGCTTGGCCTGCTGCGTTCACCAGCAACTTTGATGTATGTTGCTTGAATTTCCAGCATCTGCAGAATTCCTGTTGTTTGCGTGAATGAATCAGAATCAGGTTTGTTATCACTGACCGAAAACATGAAGTTTGTTGCTTTGTGCCAGCAGTACAGTGCAAGATGAAAACAAATATATGGTGGGTTACAATAAAAAAAGTAAATTGTGCAAAAGGGGAATATGAGAGATAGAGTTCATTGGTTCAGGGACAGTTCAGAAGTCTTATGGCGGAGAGGAAGAAGTTGTTCCTAAAACATTGACTGTGCATCTTCAGGCTCTTGTACCTCTTCCCTGATGGTACTAATAAGAAGAGGGTATGTCTTGGTTAGTGAGGGTCTTTAATGATGGATGCTCCCTTCTTGAAGCTGTGCTTTTTGATGATGTCCTCAATGCTGGGGAGGTTTATACCCGTGATGGAGCTGATTGAGTCAATAACACTGCTGCCTCTTTCGAACCTGTCCATTGGAGCCTCCATATCAGGTGGTGATGTAACCAGTCAGAATGCTTTCCATGGTACATCTGTAGAAATTTTCCAGAGTCTCTTGTGACATACCAAATCTCCTAAAACTCCTCATGAAGTATAGCCACTGGCATGCGTGTCTTCCTAATGACTACATCAACATCTTGAGTCCAGGATAGACCCTCTGAGATGTTGGTGCTCAGGAACTTGAAGCTGCTTACCATTTCCACTGCTGACCTCTTAATGAAGTCTGATGTTTGTTCTCCCGACCTCCCCTTTCTGAAGTCCACAATCAATTCCTTGGTCTTGCTAACACTGTGTGCAAGGTTGTTGTTGTGACACCACTCAACCAGCTGTCCTGTACATCATCTCATCGCCATTTGAGATTCTGCCCACAGGGATGTCATCAGCAAATTTATAGATGGGGTTTAAGCTGTGCCTAGTCAAACAATCATGAGAGTAGAGAGAATTAAGCAGTGGGCTAAGCACACGTTGATGAGGGGCACCTGTGTTGATTATCAGTGAGGAGATGCATTACCAATCCATTCTGCAGATAATGTAAAGAGCAGGGTCTGTCATTAGAACAGTTATCCAATAGTCAATGAATAGATACTGTGTTGAGATCCTTAAAGAGGACATTGTAGTCAACCAAATAGCCATTATCACATAATCTTTTCTGATTTGCAAATTCCAGATGTTAGATGCATACACCTCTCTCGCTTCTCACCTTTACCCTTTCCCCCCACCCCACTATTACTCATCCTAGTCTAGCAGCAAGAGGATAAAATTGAACAACGACCATCTCCCTTCACAGCCAACCCCCAGGGCACTGACACTTCACATCATGTGGAGGTTAAATGCGAGGCAGGATCAACATATGAGACACCATGCACAAATGGCATGCAGACCGAGCAGAGGGAATGTCTAGTTCAGATGTCAGCTGTCCAAATGATCAGGATCTATAGAACATTTGTCTGTAGAAGATGAATGCTGATGGATATGCATAGCAATCTGCTTGGAAGATGGATCAGCTTTAATGAATGCTTGTGTGGAATGTGAGAGTCCAGGCTAGTACTGGAATCTATACTGGGCCAAGAGACAGTCCCTTCCAACACAGGAAGTAGTAACTAGGTCCAGTTCAACATTTGCAAACATGATCACGCAGTGTCTGATACCCAATGCCTCTGCTTCATTCTATCACTGGCAAAGCCACCCTAAGTAAGCCACCTCATTACAGGGCAATTGGCAGGTGTTCAACCTCATAGAAAAGCTGGCAAATCTGATACAGAGACTGAGAGCTTTGTCACATAACATCAGACTGGTCTTTGAAAACTCTGCTGTACTGTTATCATAGTTTTTGATTCAAAGATGCTTTGTGGCTGACATGTATCTCCACCAATCTATCTTCCAACAGACTGCAACATTCAGGGAACTGACATTAGCTCCATGGAGCATAAATCTGTTTTCCTTCTCAGTGACATTATTTCAATTCTCATCACTGTTACTCCACCAGCTTGAAATGTTGATGGTGTTGGCGTCATCACCGCTGCCCACTTCTGAACTTTAAAAAACAAATACACTAAAGTATGGAGTCAGCCAATGTATCACATTATTTCTGTATTTTTAATGGAATTACTTGATTTTGTCACATTATCACAAGGAATGGCATCTTTGCTTTAACAGCTATTAAAACCATTAGTGAATTTACCTGCTATATTATACACATGCCAAAATGCAGCTTCATTGTTAGTTTTTAGCAAGGTGAATGCTGGCAATTAGTCATAAATTGCTATGTATTTAATTATTATTATTACAGTTCCTAGCATTGACAGCCAAAAATTATTGAGTGCTGTATCCATTAGAAGTTTCAGCTTAATAATAGGTTGTTCACAATAATATTCATCGATAAAGTTTTTTTTTGCTGAAAGGAACAATTGAAGGAAAGGAACAAAATTAATTCTGAATTTTGTAATGAGTATTTGGTGTAATGCAACATTAAAAATCAACAGTTTTTTAACACTTGTTTTACAATAACAATTTATCTACTTTGTTTTTATTTTTAAATGATTTCCATGAGGTTGAAATCCTACCAAATACCCTGTACTGAAGCAGCTGATGCCATTTATTAACCCTTCATGGGAAGCATGATATTTTGCAGCAGAAACCTTCTCCTCACCTTCAATTTTTAAGGGGATCTTTAACTTGTAGCTTTGTTGATTAAAAATAAGAGTAATTTCTTTTTTTTTAAATTCAAGAAGGACCATGATTTTCACTGGAGTGAGGAGGTAAATTTCATACAGCATGTTGTGTGTGAAGCCGAGTTGAATCTTCAGTTCCTTATTGAACAATCTTGTGTGGTTGTCATGCATGGGTGCACTAAACATAAAAACAGAAAATACGAGTAGTAGTCAGTCAATTGTCCCTACAGACCTGCTTCAAGATTCAATAAGATCAATGCTGATCCACCTCAGGCCTCTACATCAGCTTCTCACTATCTCTTCATACCTCTTGGCTCCACTATTGTTTAAAGATCTACTAACCTCTGTCTTGAATCTATGCACAGCTCCCTGGAGAATCACCAACTTCCTCATCTCTTAGTGAACAGTTATATTTAAACCAGATACCCACTCTAAGGGGAACGTCCATGCAGAATCCACTCTATCAATTTCCTATCTAATGTGTCAAAATCTATTGTATCAAAAAGATCTCTTGTTCTTCCAGTCACCAAGTAGGAGAGACCTAACCTGTTCAATTACTTTTCTTATGTCAATACCGTCCCAGAGTCAATCCACGAAGCTTCTCTGCATTTTTTTACATTTGGTAATCAGAAATGTGCTCAGTGCTCTCCATTTACCTATAGTGCTACATCAACATTTTGCTATTTCTGTCCCCCAGGTCTCTTGCAACAAATGCCAACATTCCATTGACCTTCCTAATTATTTGTTGTACCAGAGCACCTCTCCTCACAAGGACCACAGAATCCATTTGTACTGCAACATTTTGATTGTAGTCAGACACTATTTAAATCATAATTGGCTTTTTATTCATCCTTTCACTTTTTACCCACACCGTTTATTCATTTTACAAACTTTCAACCCACTCACTTAATCCAGTTCTGTCTGTTCTCCTCACAATTTGCTAATCCACCAACTCTTTTATCATCAGCTGATCTGACTGCAGTACATGCAGAGCCTTCAGCCAAGTATTGAAGTAGATTGTAAACAGTTGATTTTCCAGCAATGACCCCTGTGCCATTCTACTAATTACTGACTGCCTACCTGAAATAATTTATGATGTCACACTAATTAGTTAGTCAATAAACAATTAATTAGTCAATTATTCAGTCACTTGATTGGCTGAGGTTTAAAAAGAGCTCGGGGTCTTTCAGAACATTCCGGTGTCTATAATCATAACAATCTGTTAGGCCAATAAAAAGAAGCAAGATGCAAGTGGTGAGGCCAATGTTTTAGTGGATGGTCAGGCTTTCGCTCAACAGGCTTCAGCGAGAACATACTTGGGCAAAGACAGGCGGAGGTTCTAAGTAAATTTCTAGTTAAATTTTCAAAGCTTTTCTCTTTCTTTGTCTATTAGTACATAGCTAGTGCTCCGCGAATGGGTGTGGCTTAAGTGGTATGCACTTTATGTAAGATGTGGGAACTCCAGCAGACCTCCAGTTTCCCTGATAACTACATCTGCATGAAGTATATCGAGCTGCAACTACTTAGAGACCAGTGTTAAGGATCTGGAGCTGCAGCTTGATGACCTTTGGTACATACAGGAGAGTGAGGAGATAATAGGTAGGAGCGACAAGGAGGTAACCACCCCTAAGTTGCAGAAGGCGGGTGCCTGTGTGACTGTCAGGAGAGGGAAAGGGTATAGGCAGCTAGTGCAGAGTACCCCTGTGGCCATTCCCCTCACTAATAAACTTTGGATACTGTTGGGAGGGAACAATTTACCAGGGGAAGCTGCAGTGACTGGATCTCTGGCCCTGAGTCTGGCACTGTTGACTCAGAAGGGAAGAGGAGTGCAGTAGTGATAGGATATTCCATAGTTAGAGGAGCAGACCGGAGGTTCTGTGGATGTGAAAGAGACAGGGATGGTTTGTTGCCTACCAGGGTTAAAGATGTCTGAGATTGGAACCACAGCATTCTAAAGAGGAAGGGTAAGCAGCTGGAAGTCATGGTACATATTGATACCAATGGCATAGATAGGAGAAGGGATGAGGTCCTGAAGAGAGAATATAGGAAGGAAGTTGTGTAGAAAGTTGAAAAGCAGGATCTCCAGGGTAGTAATCCCTGGATTGCTGCCTGTGCTACACACCAGTGAGGGGTAAAAATAGGTTGCATGACTGAAGAATTGATGGAGGAGGCAAGGTTTCAGATTTATTAGAGCAAGTATATAATGCTGATGATTTATAAGGCATTATTCAGACCACTCTTGGAGTATTGTGAGAGGTTTTGAGCCTCTCACCTACGAAATTATTTGCTGGCATTGGAAAATGTCCACAGGAGGTTTAAGAGAATGATTCCAAGAATGAACAGGTTAACCTATGAGGATCACTTGATAGCTCACTGGAGTTTAGAAGAATGGGGGGGGGGGGCGTGATGTGGAGAAATATCATTGAAACCTATTGAATATTGAAAGGCCTAGATAGAATGGATATGGTGAGGATGCTTCCTATATTGGAGGAGTCTAGGACCAGAGGGCTTTGCTTCTGATTAGAGAAGCATCCATTTAGAACAGAGATGAGAAGGAATTTCTTTAACCAGAGGGTGGTAAATTTGTGGACTTCGTTGCCGCAGATGGCTGTGGAGGCCAAGCCATTGTGTATATTTAAAGCAAAGGCTGATAGGTTCTTGATTCGTCAAGGCATCAAAAGTTACGGGGAGAAAGCAAGTGAATGGGGTTAGAGAGGGTTAATTAATCAGCCATGATGGAATGACACAGTAGACTCAATGGTCTAAGTATGCTCCTACGTCTTATGGTCTAATCCCTTATCCATGCCTATATATTATGCCCAACCTTGTGCAGTCTTACTTAATATGATGACCTTTTGTGTAGCACCTTGTGAAAACCTTCCTGAAAACCTAAACTACACTGCATCTACAAATTCTACTTTACGTAACCCATTTGTAGCATCCTCAAAAAAGCCGACAAACTTGTCAAAAACAATTTCCATTTCATAACAAAATGTTTACCCAAAAATCTTAACTATTTTCCAAATGTTCTGCTTATTAACAGATTCCACCATTTTTCCAAAATCACATTTTAGTTAGCCTAATCTATAGTTTCATGTTTATTTTATTTCACTCCTTGGTAACTGAACTGCTGAGTTTTTTGCATAGAAGGCAAAGGGGGTCTAACTAAGAAGTTTTCATCTGTAGAACCTGCAGGGAGTACTGACTGACAAGGTATCTGCTGATTTATTGGTGGAGGACTGAGACTTGTTATATACTGGGTCACCATAGCAGGGCAATGGAAACAATGCTATTCTTAACACCTGGGGATGCCAGTAATTTGTCAATATATTCTGTCTTGTATTGTAGTAGAGGAGCTCCAAAAGCTCACCATTTAAGGAGCAGAAAGCTCATTCCTCAATGAGTAAGGAACAAGAGGTAGCATGTGGTTTTTCCAGTGATTCAGGAGATGACTGGAGTCACAACCAATCTCCTGGAGGAAATTAATGGGTCAAGTAGCATCTGTATGAGAAAATAAATTGTTTCAGGTCAAAACTTTGCACCTGAATTTCAGCATTGTTCCTGGGAAGTCAACTGAAGTGCACCTGCCGTTGGGCAGAAGCAGTGGCCTGCTTTTGGTGCATTAGTAATTGTATGAAGATATGAAGGTTAGTCTAGTGTGCTGGAAACTGTTGGCATGAGAGTGATAGGGAGCCGGTAGGAGATGAAGGCACAAGAGACTGTAGATGCTGGAATTTGGAGCAACAAAAAAATCTGCTGGAGGGAACTCAGTGAGTCAAACAGCATTCACAGGGGGAAAGGGACTGTAGACAGCTCAGGCCAAAACCCTGCATCAGGACTGAGAGTGGAGAGGTGAGATGGCCAGTGCAAACAGGAGAAGGGGAAGGTGGAGAATGAGACTAATATGATTAGTAGCCTGAAGAGGAGTTTAAGATGACAGGTAGGAGAGGTGAGCAGGGTTGGAGTCAGGAGACTGTGGCGGATGACAGAGATATAAAAGTAGCCAAAGAGAAAGTGAACAATATGTTGAGATATAAATGGAACAAGATAGATGAGGGGAACATGGAGATTGGAGCAACGGCTAGAGGGAGCTAGATTCTGATAATTAAGTAGGTGGTTATGGAACAATTAAGGGAGAGGTGAATGACACACAGAGCTGAAACAGATAGGGAAAGGGGTGGGAAACAGAGGATAAAGAAGAAGGGTAATTGTTTGGGTGATGGCATATGAATCTGCAAACAGAATTGAGTGAGTGGGCAGAATATGGCCAAATGCATTTTAATGCAATAAAGGGTGTGCACTTTGGTAGGAGGAACCAAAAGGCAGATTATTCTCAAAATGGAGAGGGACTGCAAATGAACAAAATTGAAAGGAGTCTAGGTACTTTTTAACGTGGAAACGGATTTGTGGATTTGGAAGTGGGACGGGCTGATTGTGAGTAAGCACGTTAACCATTCATTTAGAAATAAATAGTGAAACACTCAGCCGGGTCAAACAAGTACTTATCTCAGCCTTCTAACTTACAAAACTATAACACGGAACATTCAATAGCACTTCTAAATCAAACACCTAATTCAAGTCCCTCCAAGTTACATAACTACAACACTAAACATTCAACAAACCTTTACTTATCTAAGTGTGCCTGAAAGACCCTCCTTTCTGCAGCGCACTTTCTCAATGCTCCTTCAGCCCTGGTCGCAACCCAGTCTGGAGGGGAGCCCCAGGGTGAAAAGGGACAGAGACTCTCACACACTGAATTCTTATACTCCAGGGTGCCTGGATCCGGAAGTTGGTGCAACAGAGTGAAAGTTAGCCAAAGGGTGAGAGCTTCCTCATCCTTCGAACGGGCCAGACAGTGAGCAGCATGGCTTTTAACCACTAGGTAAATTAACCCTTCAGTTATATTCCAGCCCTAAAAGGCACAACACCATGACATTCAGCCTTCAGGCTAGTATAACTCCCTTGAACACCCTACTAAGTTACATAAAAACCACTAACTAACAATACCCAATACCACACGTCACTACCCAGTGTACTAGGATAGTCCACCAACCTCATGGCACCCCAAAAAGCCACCGATTTCCTCCTGGAGTAAAATAGCTAAGGAAATGTGCCCCACTTTCTTGCCCATTGCTACTGTTCCCTCAAATTTATAATGACCAGTGTGCGCAAATATCTTGTGCTGTTTAATTTTTTGCCCAGTGACAACAATATGTGTACACTGAATAATTCCTTCAAGAAAAACAGTATGAATAAGCCAGTTCTAAAATCTGCAGATAAATCATTGCAAATGTCAACACCGTCTGCATCAGAAACTGGAAAAGGGAAATGTGATGGTGTACGATCATGAAATATACTTAACATGCCGACGAGGTAGAAGGTGACAACCTTTAGTGCGCAGTTTAAATTTGTGCACTAGTAGCAAAAGATGTGTGGAAATGCACACACCTTAGAGGGAACATTGATTCAGCCCCATATCCTTGCTCAATCATTCATTAAGATCATTGCTAATCCTTTGATTGAGTGTTAATTTTTTTCAACATTCCCATATCCTTTTATTCCTTTAACATACAAAAATCTATTAAGTTCTGACACATGGACATGGAGAAAATACAAAGGAGAAGGAGAAAAGTGGAACAGAGCAGCCTTGATGGCCTACTCCTGTTCACCTTTGCATGTGTTCATGTATTCTTGTGAAGATACGTTCACTGATTTTCACAGAATGCATAAAGTTTATGCAGCACTGCGTCTGCATCCTCAGGAGTGACCTTAACAGCTGCTTTTTCCTCCCCTTTCTCCATGTGTAATAAATTTTGGACATCTACCAAGATGTCCAGAGCCATATTGAAAATTCAAGGAGATAGCTGTGGTTTTATCCAATCTCTCCAAACCTCGCAGTGATTTCCACCAGCAGTGACACTCAAGGAATCACTTCAGAAATGTGGGCATGTCTTCCATCAGAGTTATATGTCTTTGCCTTGTGCTAGTTAATTACAAAACTGAACCCCGTGGACATGTGCTACAGCAGTAAGCAGCACAATCAGGTCTACCTGGATGCTGAAGTGAAAATTATTTTTTTTTATCTTTTATTTAGAGATACAGTTTGGAACAGGTCCTTCCGGCCCAATGAGTTGCACTGCCCAACAACCCACCGATTTAACCCTTGCCTAATCACAGGACAATTTACAATGACCAATTAATCTGCCAACTGGTACGTCTTTGGATTGTGGGAAGAAACCGGAGCACTCGGAAGAAACCCACATGCCCATGGGGAAAACTTACAAGCTCCTTACAGACGGCGCCAGAATTGAGCTCTGAATTCCAATGTCCCAAGCTGTAATACCATTTCACTAACCGATACGCTGCCTCTGTGCTCTAAGTTATTGGAAAGGTGTATGAATTTCCTCTGTGTCTTGACCAAATGAACAAAGGTTAATTCTGTTGTAATTCAGGTTTTCCACTACTGAGTCCTGAATGTCAAACGTTCCCTTCAAGCAACTTACCTGAAAGTAAAATAAACCAATTGCCTTCTCATTTCCCTACTCATTCCCTTCATTGAATGCAGGTAAAAGCTTTACTGCAGTTCACAAGGACAATTCATGGCATGAGGAATGTGTTATATTTTATTGCAGGAGAAATTATATTGACTTGATCTGAAAGATTACTAGCACAAATAATAAATAAGTACTAGCTTCCTTGAACCCTTTAGATTAATAGCTAATCAGTTAACCATAGAAACTACAGCAGAGAAACAGGCCTTTTGGCCCTTCTTGGCTGTGCCAAACTATTTTCTGCCCAGTCCCACTGACCTGCACACGGACCATATCCCTCCATACACCTCCCATCCATGTATCTGTCCAATTTATTCTTAAATGCTAAAAAAGAACCCGCATTTACCACCTCGTCTGGCAGCTCATTCCATACTCCCACCACGCTCTGTGTGAAGAAGCCCCCACTAATGTTCCCTTTAAATTTTTCCCCCCTCGCCCTTAACCCATATCCTCTGTTTTTTTTCTCCCCTTGCCTCAGTGGAAAAAGCCTGCTTGCATTCACTCTATCTATACCCATCATAATTTTATATACCTCTATCAAATCTCCCCTCATTCTTCTACACTCCAGGGAATAAGGTCCTAACCTATTCAACCTTTCTCTGTAACTGAGTTTCTCAAGTCCCGGCAACATTCTTGTAAACCTTCTCTGCACTCTTTCAACCTTATTTATATCCTTCCTGTAATTTGGTGACCAAAAATGAACACAATACTCCAAATACGGCCTCACCAATGCTTTATACAACCTCATCATAACATTCCAGCTCTTATACTCAATACTTTGATTAATAAAGTCCAATGTACCAAAAGCTTTCTTTATGACCCCTATCTACCTGTGACGCCACTTTTAGGGAATTTTGTATCTGTATTCCCAGATCCCTCTGTTCCACTGCACTCCTCAGTGCCTTACCTTTAACCCTGTACGTTCTACCTTGGTTTGTCCTACCAACGTGCAATACCTCAGACTTGTCTGCATTAAATTCCATCTGCCATTTTTCAGCCCATTTTTCCAGCTGGTCCAAGTCCCTCTGCTGGCTCTGAAAACCTTCCTCGCTGTCTACTACACCTCCAATCTTTGTATCATCAGCAAATTTGTTGATCCAATTTACCACATTATCATCCAGATCATTGATATAGATGACAAATAACAATGGACCCAGCACTGATCCCTGTGGCACATCACTAGTCACAGGCCTCCACTCGGAGAAGCAATTCTCTACTACCACTCTTTGGCTTCTTCCATTGAGCCAATGTCTGATCCAATTTACCACCTCTCCATGTATACCTAGCGACTGAATTTTCCTAACTGACCTCCCATGCAGTTCCTTGTCAAAGGCCTTACTGAAGTCCATGTAGACAATATCCACTGCCTTCCCTTCATCCACTTTCCTGGTAACAACCTCGAAAAACTCCAATAGATTGGTCAAACATGATCTACCACGCACAAAATCATGTTGACTCTCCCTAATAAGTCCCTGTCTATCCAAATGCTTGTAGATTCTGTCTCTTAATATTCCCTCCAATAATTTACCTACTACCGACGTTAAACTTACTGGCCTATAATTTCCTGGATTACTTTTCGATCCTTTTTTAAACAACGGAACAACATGAGCCACTCTCCAATCTTCCAGCACATCACCTGTAGACAGCGACATTTTAAATATTTCTGCCAGGGCCCCTGCAATTTCAACACTAGACTCTTTCAAGGTCCGAGGGAACACCCTGTCAGGTCCCAGGGATTTATCCAGTTTAATTTTCCTCAAGACAGCAAGGACCTCCTCCTTTTCGATCTGTACAGTTTCCGTGATCTCACTACTTGTTTCCCCTAATTCCATAGACTTCATGCCAGTTTCCTTAGTAAATACAGACGCAAAAAACCTATTCAAGATCTCCCCCATTTTCTTTGGTTCCGCACATAGCCGACCACTCTGATCTTCAAGAGGACCAATTTTATCCCTTACAATCCCTTTGCTCTTAATATACCTGTAAAAGCTCTTTGGATTATCCTTCACTTTGTTGATAATAATGATCAACCAGGAGTAATTTAATTAATTGTTATGTCTTTGCTTTAATTTTCAGCTGATCTCATCATTGTAGTACTTGAACAATGTTTCAACTGTGCTCTGCTATGAATGAGACCAATCTCTTTTAAGATCACAGTAATTTTTAAAGCTTACAACTTGCACACATATGCCCTCCTTGGCCTAGGGTAGGCATGCGATGTACAGAAATCTGCCCAATACAGTTCTCCTCTTCAGGGCTTATTGCTAATTGATTGAAATGTCAGCAGTGCTTACAAAGTTATGAACTAATATACGCAGTCATAAAAAGTGTAGTAATCTTCTATGCGAAGGAATGCCATTAAGTTAAATAATTTAATGGATATAAACTATCTTTTTTTCCTTATGAGGAATACCTTACAGATAATTTCATTTACTTCTCAGTCATTAGCTAGTAAACCATGTCCAATTTTCATATCACAATTTGATATTTACATATCTCTTACTTTTCTGAGCAAACCACACATCAGAATCAAAAGAGCTACATGTCCTGATGAAGGGAGACTTTTGGTTTCTCCTTCTGCACAGCCTTCATAATCTGCCAAGTGTTTCTAGCATAAGGTTTGTTGTTTAATTTCACTTTGTTATTGATTTAGCAGAGGTTTGTCTATTGTAAATGAATTGTTGCAGAAAGAAAGCTATAGAGCTATATTGTTCACAACCTTTTTTATGCCATGGACCCTGCCATTATTCGAGGGGTTCGTGGACACCACATTGGGAACCCCTGCTTGAGAGTTTAAGTTTTTTTTCCCAAACTATGATAATTCTTGTTTTGAAGAATTAATTGCATTCATTTAGAACCAAGATCCTTTGTAGAAATATTTGTTAAAATGAAAAATAGATAGCAATTTAGCAGACTAGCCTCAAGAAAAATGCTAGCATCCCTGAGATTCTGCCTGCAAATCCTT
This sequence comes from Mobula hypostoma, assembly GCF_963921235.1. Taxonomy (NCBI): domain Eukaryota; kingdom Metazoa; phylum Chordata; class Chondrichthyes; order Myliobatiformes; family Myliobatidae; genus Mobula; species Mobula hypostoma. Next base: position 190,558,689 of record NC_086098.1, read on the forward strand.
TCATTCCTTCAACAGAAATTGAGAGTTACTGTCATCCTGAGAGTAATGAGCATTTATTTTCTCGAAGTGTTTATGATGGGTGATTATATGTTTTTATCATCATTCAAAATTGTATTGCTGAGTATTTCTGTTATGTGCCAGAACAAAATATGTACTATTTGCCAAACTCTGCAACTGCTTTTGGGTATGTTTTGAGACAAGTATTTTCCATTTCAAAGTAAAACAATGAAACATGTGGTACAACATCAGAAATATATATATTAAGAAATGTAAAACGATTAACAGCACATGTAACAGGAGGATTATTGTGATTGCTTGCTGATCATGTTAATGACTGCAGAGACCACAAGGATAAGAAGAGATAATGTACTATATCTAAGGAGGATGTGATGGAGGTAGAAATCTAATTTTAGAGATCCGTACAAGGCCACCTTCTTTTCACATTCATTCACCAATGAGAAGAGGAATTAGTGAATGAATTAGACAATCAAAATCAAAGTTGAGCTTAATGTTATATGAACAAATATATGTTTGATAAACTTAAGAAATTCTGCAGATAGTTGAAGTCTTGAGTAACACACAAAAATGCTGGAGAAACTCAGCAAGTCAGGCAGCATCTATGGAGAGGAATGAAAAGTCAACGTTTTGGGCTGAGACCAACTGGACTGAAAAAGTGCAATGCAAGACCTACTTGTATAAGCCTCATAGATACATAGCATCAGAAAGTAGCACTCACAAGAAAAACATAAATTAAACACAAATCAAAGACGTACTATTAGAACCAAAAGAACAAAGTTTGTTTTAAAATATTGATTATCGAAAGTTCAATTTGGAATAAGAATATTGTTGCAACAATGGAACAAAATAAGGTTATCATAGGAGGAGATTCCACTCGAAGTGCAGAAAAAATTTTTGCAATAACCTTTATCAATAATTTATATCCAATAATCAGGATTACATATGTACTTTGATAATAAATTTACTTTGAACAATAACCTTACATGCAATCATAAAGGGATTTTAAAGATTGCTTTTATTTACTTATCCTCTTGTGCCATTATTTGAATTGAGCAACTTACAATATGTGCAGGAAAAAAAAGTTAAAGTTCAGATAATGGACGGCAGATTCTGAAGAACGATAGTTTAACAGCAGGAAACACTTACGGAGTAGCCTGAAGTAATGGAGAAGCAGGAAATGGAGAACAGCAGATGAAAGCTGGAAAGAAAATTCAAAGTTAAAAATTGAGAAATGGCAAATAGTAATGGTAAACACAGAATAACAGAAGCAAGGATAAAACACATGCAAATGTAAATGAGAATTCACAATTCTCCCAAAATGTAATAGCTATAGGCACATAATCTTGCATTAACAATATTACATCTCTATATGATGAATGACTTCGGAAATTGAGGAGTTGTGATAGATTAAAGATTTTAAAAAATTGCATTTCACAATTCCATCAGTTAATTTTCGAGTGTTCTGAAGTTAAATATTTTACCCACAAGATAGGAATCTTTAAACTTCATATAATGAGAAAGGAAGTACTCAGGCAAATACTGCAGCCTCCCAAGCAAGAAGTTACTCATTGTAAATTAATTAAAGTTTTTAGACTACAGTTCATTGCACACAGCTCTTTCTGAGTTTACAATCAAAATCATTTAATTTTAGTTACCACCTTAATTGGAATTTGAATAGTGCTCAAAAGCCATATTGTGAATATGGAAAATAATTTCTGTGAGTTTTGAATAACTTCCCCATGCTAGCACATAAAATGACTTGTAGATTTATGTTAACCATTTTTTCATATGCAATCAGTAAATTACACATTTGTCAAGGCAAATTTTTATTCATGAACAACAATATTTAATGGAAATATACGTTATGTTATTAGCTGAAAACATTCAAAGGGTAATTATTATCAGGCTATCCCCATCACCCCAGGGATGCGCTGGTAGATAAATTGGCTGTTGTAAATTTCCCATGGTATAAGTGGATGGTAGAACTAGGAGCTGGTGAGCTTGTGAGATTGAATAGACTACAGAGAAGTACAGTCAGTGGCCACTTTATTAGGTACCTTCTGTACCCAATAAAGTGGCAAGTGTGTACGTTTGTGGTCTTCTACCGCTGTGGCTCATCCAGTTCAAGGTTCAACATGTTGTACATTCAGAGTTGCTCTTCTGCATACCACAGTTGTAACATGTGGTTATTTGAGTTGCTGTTGCCTTCCAATTAACGTGAACCTGTCTGGCCATTCTCCTTAGACCTCTCTCATTAACAAGGTATTTTCACTCACAAAACAGCTGCTCACTGGATTTTTTTAGGTTTTGTTTCACACTATTCTCTGTAAACTCTGGAGACTGTTGTGCTTGAAAATCCGAGGAGATTAGCAGTTTCTGAGATACTCAAATCATTCCGTCTGACACCAACAATCATTACACGGTCAAAGTCACTTAAATCACATTTCTTCCCCATTCTAATGTTTGGTATGAACAACAACTTAAGCTCTTGATTATGTCTGCATGCTTTTATGCATTGGGTTGCTGCCACATAATTAGCTGATTAGGTATTTGATATAACAAGCAGGGGTACAGGTGTAACTAATAAAGTGGCCACTGAGAGTAAGTAGGGAATGAAAATAATGGCAATGCTCTGAGAACCAGCACAACCACAATGGGTAAAATGGCCTCCTTCGTCACAAGCAAATCTGAAAACAAAGAATCAATATACATATACAGGTATATGGAGGAATTTAAGGTGGGGGGTTATATGGGAGGCAGGGTTTGAGGGTCGGCACAACATTGTGGGCCGAAGAGCCTGTACTGTGCTGTATTATTCCATTAGGAAATTTACAACTGCCTTTTCTCCCCACTTTAATTCTTCTTGTTATCTGCATGAATGTGTTCCTTTTTCTTTTTCCATCTTTGAGTGATAAACAACTAATTAAAACAATCACATATGAAGCATAAAACATTAAAATATTCAGCAGGTTAGTCAGAATCTAGGAAGAGAGAGATCAAGTTAACCTAGCAGGTCAATGACCTTTCATCAAACCAGGGCAAGTTTATGTTTGAACATCTTTGAAGTTACAGTGAAGGGGAAAGGATGAAGAAAATCAATGGAATGTGTGGAAAAAGAATGGAGAACTAGAGAGAACAATTGATATATGAGAGTGGTGAAGAATTGCTAATCGTAGCTGATCTGGAGGCGATTTCCTTCCTTTGACCTCAGTAATCTCCTTCTATTTACACCTCCACCAACCAAGTTTTCACCGCTCTCTTTTGCAGCAGCATTAGTCCTGAACTCCACACTATTGAAAGCATTCTCTTTGTTCTCTCCACCTCATCCACTTTTTCAAAACTTTTCCCAATTCCTAAGGAAAAGTGCTTGACACTAGACTTCCAGTTACTACTCGCCTCTGCTGCTCCCTTTGTGTTTGCATTTATCCTACCTACTGCATGACCTGTTCTCTTTCCCCCTGTCCATTGTCCCAAACTGCCCATCACTCATACATTCCTTGCCCAAATTTTCCTCCTCACTTCCTTTACTCCATAGTCCAATCTCTCCTATGAAATTCCATCTTCACCTGCTGTTTGACACTACCACCAATCACCTCCAGCATCTTATGTCATTCCCACTTTCTCTCCCTACATGCCTATCCTCCCCTCACCTGGATTCGCCTATCATCCACCACTCCACTATCCTTTTATATTAGTTTCTTCTCTCTTTCCAGTCCTGATGAAGAATCCTCATACAAAACGTTGACTGTCTATTTCCCTCACTGCCCGATCTGCTGAGTTCCTCCAGTGCTTTTTGTGTCGACCCTTGATAGTAAATCCTTTTTCTCTCTCTGCTGATGCTGTCTGTCCTGACTTACTGAATATGACCAGCATTTTCTGATTTTATTTTAAATCTATCATTTTACCTACAGCTCTTCATAACCTTTTTTTTTCAGTTCATCCTGTAAACTCATCAATCTTCATTAGGAACAACGTTCTTGTTGAAAATGACATTAATACACAACAATCTCCTTTGGAAAGCAATGATACATAAAGTATTTCTAGCTATTTCCCCAAAGGATAGACAGGGGTTGGAACAAAAATCAATAAAAAAATGCTTCCAACAGCAATGCAGTTTAGAAAACATTGAATTGTTTGGTTTCCAGGTATATGTTTGCCATTGATTGCTGTAAGAGATAGCACAGATCCAATTTGCACAATTATTGCTCTCTGCCTTATTCAATTCATTTTATTTGGTGATTATTTTAAAAATAAATCTTAATCTGCAGCTGTGATAAAATCACTATCGATAACAGCTTTGGAGATTTAGAGAGAGTACATTGGGATAATTGTTTATTGCCTTCAATATTTATTTATTCATCTCCACTTGGAGATATTTCTATTTTTCTTCAGGATTAATAAAGATTCTCTCTCATTTAATGCACTCTAGAGAGCTGATTTATCTGTCTGCTCTGCAATTGGCCAAGTCTAGTAAATGCGTTATTGAAAATAAGAATTATCTGAGTTCACATCAGGAAGAATAAAATCTATTTATTTATTTGTTTGTTAGTTTATTTATTTGGATACGGCATGGAATATGCCCTTCTGGCCCTCAGAGCCACGCCACCCAATAATACCCCATGATTAGCCTAATCATGGGAATTTACAATGACCAATTAATCTACCAACCGGTATGTCTTTGGAATGTGGGAGGAAATCAGAGCACCCAGAAGAAACCCATGCAGTGATGGGGAAAACGTACGGACTCCTCAGAGGCAGCAGCGGGTATTGAACCTGGGTTGCTGGTACTGTAAAGTGTTGTGCCAACTGTTACACTACCGTGCCACCCCAATATGTTGAATCGTTACAGCTAATACTAATTTTCAACTTGTTCAGCTACATGAACACTTCAGCACAGGGAGGAGCAATACACCAAGCCAGTAAGCTTTATCTTTTTTAAAAATGGGGCAGATCTTTCACCCTGATCTCAACACATTCATCAAAACATATCTGATTAGCATTATGGAAGCTCAGGGTTCCAGCATACTGAAGCATTGGTAAAAGACAACCGCCGTGCAGCATTGATTCATTGCCATAGATTACCCACCGTACGCAGCAAACTCAGCAAAAGTACCAATGATTGGGAGTGAACACCCACTGTGTGAATGTTATGTTGTTTTCACTTAACCTTTTATTGTTACCTTCAGTGTTTTTAGTGTGTGAATGTGTGTTTTACCGTGCAGTGCTTCAAAAAAAGAGATCACTCTTTTGAACATGGACTTTATTTTGTTAGTGACCTTGCTGTTGGAGAATGCCACAAATATTCCCGGCTTTGACAGTTGTAAGTTTAGGGAGAGGGCCTCAATAGTTGTCAAGTTTCACTGGAGAACCGTGATTGGTTTCTGCTGGAGAGCAGCCCGTTAACTCAGCCATTAATGGAACAATCTTACAGCAACAGCTGTAAGATCAGGGTAGCATAGTGGTTAAAGCAATCACTTTACAGCACCAGCTGTAAGTTCGATTTCCACCACTGTCTGTGATGTTCCCTCCCATACTCCAAAGACTTACAGTTACAGTTAGTGAGTTGTGGGCATGCTACGTTGGCAACAGAAGAGGGCCGACACTTGCAGGTTGCTCAACACAATCCTTGCTGATTTGATTTGACGCAAACAATGCATTTCCTTAATACTTTAACATTGTTGCAGCCAGAAATTTCAGGGCAATAGATAATCTATTCTATTTCTTAAGAGGGAACTCTAGCTGTGAAAGTCAGCAGTTCATTTAACCATAGATCCCTAAAATCAAAACCAAATCCTAGCACAGAGGAGATACACAGAAGAAATATGAGCGTGCATAGGCCAACTGATCACTCATGTCCTGCATTCAATATGATTTGATTAATCAGTTCCAAGCCTCTTCTGCACCAGGTCCACATCCCCCTCAATTCCACTATCTTTTAAAAAACTATCTATACTTCATTGATCTGCACTCCAGAATCCTGTGTGGCAGGAAGTTTTCATGAGAAGAAAGTGCTGGGTTATGTTCAACTGAGATCCATGTACACAGACTTCCAGTAGATATGGAAATCCTAGGTAATCTATCCTTCTAATGCAGTGAGTGTGAGTTGTGGAACTTTGAATACTATCTCCACCCAGAACAGTGAAGTAAGTACAGATCACACACATCAAAGTTGCTGGTGAATGCAGCAGGCCAGGCAGCATCTCTAGGAAGAGGGATAGTCGATGTTTGGTCTCGGCCCGAAACGTCGACTGTACCTCTTCCTAGATATGCTGCCTGGCCTGCTGCGTTCACTAGCAACTTTGATGTGTGTGGCTTGAATTTCCAGCATCTGCAGATTTCCTCGTACATACAGATCAATAAGGTTGAAAACAACCCAAGAAGGAATGAACTAGTTAAAAAAAAGAATATTGGATATTGAGACATGGTGAAACATTTTGGGGAAGAGCCACAAAGATGTATGATCAGAGATTTTGTTTTAATAAAGAAAGGAATTTAGAATGAGGATGCTTTCATATGTTTGTACATTTCAGCAAGTTAGAAAATCGGAAATGACCTTTCCGATGCATCCGAGTCATCCCAGAGCTTTGCTTCTTTTCTTTAAGTTGTGAAGCTTTGTTGAAACTTTGAAGACTTTTGCATAGGTTGCCATCAAGTTACAATAGAACCAGAGGGAAAATTATATAAGTCACTGTTATACTGCCAATTACCACTTTCAAATTTTAGACTCCAGCAGATTGAATGAAGAAGTAACAGTTACAGGAAATGCATAAAATTATTTGGTAATTGAGACTAAAATTCAATCATTTTGCTTGAATAATTCTGAAGGCTCACAGGGCTCAAAATTAAATTGCATAAAGCTGCTTTTCCCTGCATTATACAATTTAAAATTGATTTTAAATTGTTTTTCCAGGTTTGACCAAGAGACCATAAAATATAGGAGCAGAATTACGCCATTTAGCCCATCCAGTCCATGAAGCCATTTCTCCATGAATGATCCAACTCCCTCTCGGCCCCAAACTCCTGCCTTCTCCCAGTATCTCTTCATGCACTGACCAAGCAAGAATCTATCAACCTCTGCCTTAAATATATCCAATAACTTGGCCTCCACAGCAGCCTGTGGCAATGAATTCCACAGAATCTCCATTCTCTGGTTAAAGAAATTCCTTCTAATCTCTATTCTAACTGGACACCCCTCTATTCTGAGGTGTATCCTCTGGTCTTAGACTCCCCCACCATCCTTTCCACATCCACTCTATTAAGGCCTTTCAACATTCGACACGTTTCAATGAGTTCCCTCTTCATCTGAATTCAAATGAGTACAGGCCCACAGCCAGCAAATGGCGTAAAGGTTACTTTGTGTCATTCTGAAAACTTGACAGGGGACTTCCAGTTATCAGTCATACTTGTGACTTCATTACACTTTCCAAAGTAGGACTACACAAAATAGAGTCACTTCCCATGGATTGATCCTTTGGTGTGGTGCAGGAGAAATTGGACTAGTTTACAATTGTGTAAAGTTCAAAAAACATTTATTGTCAAAGTACGTATATGTCACCATGTACTACCCTGAGATTCATTTCTTTGCAGGAATTCACAGTAGAACAAAGAAGTACAATAGAATCAATGAAAAACTACACACAAACAAAGTCTGACCAACAACCGATGTGTAAATACAGAATGACAAGTGTAGCCTGTCATTGGGCTTTCTCTATTTCCTCGCCCTGTTCTCTGAGCTTAGCCACATACAAGATCAGGAAATTATATGGAAAGTGCAATGAATCTCAGAAAAATTAATCTTCTTAACAATTGTTTTGCTTTCTTTATGAGCATACTGTTTTAAAATTCAATGGTGATAGGTGATCACTTTTGGAGAACATCATTTGGGAGAATTTGTCGATGATTGCTTCTTCTTCATGTTACTACTCTCAAGCTGATTTATTTAGATAACAAAATAAGAGGCAAATCCTCATACAATCAAGTTAATACAAAGCACCACTATTTTAGTATACAGATGTTTTCCTTGTTATCTCATATGAGACAGGGAAGGCAGTTACTTGGAATAATATGTCATGCCAAATACAGCAGCACAATGATAATTACTGCTGATTAAAAACAATCAGTTTACTTGACTAACTCTTATTAATATATTTCAGATGAATATCAATTCTTTGCCAGAAAAAAATTGTCTTCAATAAAAGGCTCTTGGACCATGATTAAACACATCTCCTTCTGACTTTGGCATTTAATTAACTCAGCAGCCTTTCTTGCCTGTAAGCTTTTGACAGATGGAAGTTATTGCTTAATTAATTTACAGCTATCTTACCCAGTTCAAGATGCCTTGGCATATTTTGAGAAGGCCATTTTCAGGGTAACACGCCCATACTCAAAAGATTCTTTATTTTTGGTAAAAACAAAACAAGCATATAACTGATCTTGATTTGATAAATCAGGAAGATCATCATACCTGATTTGTAGGAATCCTGATCTTCCAGTGATTGGCGTTGCCGTGATATAGGTTCACCTCATTCTCTGATTAGTTCCTCTATCTACTAAAGGCATCATGCCAGGTCTTAAATCTTTGAAAAATGAGCTCATTGAAAGAAACCCTACATGTCGGAAATTAGAAGACCACAGACAGTTATGAAATAAGCTTTCTCCCTGAAGATGAGCTGAGGGTTACAGGCTAGCTTCTGACATATCTCTTGCCCTGCCAAAATAATATCAGTGCACTGCCAGAATTGAAAGTGAAATGTGCCTCTTTGTCAGAGTTGACTCCTCACTAATTCCTTAAGAACATGGATTAAATTAAATAAAAATTGAGTCCAAAAGGTGTATAGAATGCTTCAACAAAAAAAATTAGAACCCAATTAAAATGCTGAAAAGAATAGCAGCTCTCTATGCTAGATAGTCAGTAATATATCTTCCTTGACCTTAACAGACTTCGCCAGAATGTTTATTTTACTCCTAAAACAATTAGACTTAATGTTATCTCAATTATCAGTCACAGCTGTAGTCTCAGGTGTTCAACGTTTTTCCTTCTGCACAGCTTTCTTTACTCGCAAGCTGTCAATATGAGTTACAAATGTCCAGTGTTTGTTATGGTATATTAGTTGTTCATCACAATGTTCTGTAATTCTTTGCCAAGGGGATAAAATCCACTCTGGAAAAGCAGTGTAGAAGCATAGTATCATCGGGAAATATTTTAGTCCATTTTGGTGTCATGATTATATTATCTGAATTGATACTTTATTTATTCAAAATAATTATGCTGGAGCAGTCAGAATTAACAAATATTATCTGTTTGGTGCTTAATTAATACTCTGCTGCAGCTTGGAAAGAGGCCCGCACTTAATGTGTGTTGGTCAGACAAGGCAGAACAATGAGAGGTTTATTTTTGAAATTGTTATTCACAATATTTCTTGTTTTCCTGTTACAGCAAAAAGCTATGTGTAGTATGATTAACATTGAAGCTCAGGCAGATCTCCTCTGCTGCTCTGCTGATAGAGCCCTAATCTGTTTCTTAGTCACCTACTGTTGGCTGCACCTCACCCATCATCCACTGTCCTAATTGTCGGTACTTCCATAATGACACTGCTCATGACCTGTTCTCTTTTGTCCTTTCCAATTTACAGTGGATTATACTGTTGGTTCCTCAACAACCAAATAATTATCTTCTAGTTTGCAGTTCCTTTTTACTGTCTTCTTCCTTTCCTTACTTTTCTTACCCTGCGGTCCGAATTGAGCTCTTTGTTCACCCAGTTGTGGCTTTACATGCAAAAACTCAGGTCAGGCAGCATTGGAGGAGGAAAAGTCAACATGTCAGGTTGAGAACCTGCAGAAGGACTGTGAATGCAAAGGGAGATTGGACAGAAATGGTACTGACAGAGGAACTAAACATATGGGAGTGAGCGTGATCAGATTAGGTCAGCTTTACTTATCACATGTACATTGAAACATAAAGTGAGATGTGTCATTTACATCAAATCAAATCTCTGAGTGTGCTGGGAGTCACCCACAAGTGTTCAAAGTTCAAAGTAAATTTATTATCAAAAACCAATTTCCCCCAGGATTAATAAAGTATGACTATGACTATGACACATATGTCACCATATACAACCCTAAGATTCATTGTCTCGTGGCATACTCAAAAAATCTATAGAATAATCTCTATAGATTTTATTGGACGCAGGAAAGAAACATGGCTGGTAGTTTGCCTCCCAGATGCCAGGGTCCAGGATGTTTCTGACTGCATCCACAATATCGTGAAGACGGGAAGGTGAACAGCCAGAGGTCGTGGTACATATTAGTAACAACGACATAGGTAGAAAAAGGGAGGAGGTCCTGAAAACAGACTACAACGAATTAGGAAGGAAGTTGAGAAGCAGGAGCTCAAAGGTAGTAATCTCGGGATTACTGCCTGTGCCACTCTATAGTGAATAGAGATGTAGAGTGAGGTGGAGGTTAAATGCATCGCTGAGGGATTGGAACAGGAGTAGGGATTCAGATTTCTGAATCACTGGGACCTCTTTTGGGGGCAGGCGTGACCTGTTCGAAAAGGACGTATTGCACTTGAATCCCAGTGGGCCAATATCCTGGCAACTAAGGTATTGGGGAGAATTTAGACTAGAACTCTGGGAGGAAGGAACCAAACTGAATAGATGGAGGAAGGGGCTGTTGGCTGACAAATAGAGAAAGCTTGGAGACAGTGTGAGAGGGAAGATAGACAGATGATAGAGAAGGGATGCGCTCAGACTGATGGTTTAAGATGTGTCTATTTTAATATAAGAAGAATCATGAACAAAGTGGATGAGCTTAGAGCATGGATCAGTACTTGGAGCTATGATGTTTTACCCATTACAGAAACTTGGATAACTCAAGGGCAGGAATGGCTACTTAGAGTGTAAGACTTTAGATGTCTCAGAAAGGAGAGAGAGAGGTGGGGGCCTGGCACTGTTGATCAGAGATTGTGTCACGGCTGCAGAAAAAGAGGAAGTCATGGAGGGATTGTCTTCTGAGTCTCTGTGGGTGGAAGTTAGGAACAGCAAGGGGTTAATAACTCTACTAGGTGTTTTTTATAGACCACCCAATAGTAACAGGGATATCGAAGAGCATATAGGGAGACAGGTTCTGGAAAAGTGTAATAATAACAGGGTCCTTGTGGTGGGAGAGTTTAATTTCCTAATATTGATTGGCATCACCTTAGAGCAAGCGGTTTAGATGGGATGGAGTTTGTTAGGTGTGTTCAGGAAGGTTTCCTGATACAATATGTACATAAGCCTACAAGAGGAGAGGCTGTACTTGATCTGGTATTGGGAAATGAACCTGGTCAGGTGTCAGGTCTCTCAGTGGGAGAGCATTTTTGAGATAGTGATCATACTTCTATCTCCTTTACCATAGCATTGGAGAGGGATAGGAACAGACAAGTTAGGAAAGCATTTAATTGGAGTAAGGAGAAATATGAAGCTATCAGGCAGGAACTTGGAAGCATAAATTGGGAACAGATGTTCTCAGGGAAATGTACGGCAGAAATGTGACAAATGTTCAGGGGATATTTGCCTGATGTTCTGCAAAGGTACATTCCAATGAGACAGGGAAAGGATGGTAGGGTACAGGAACCGTGGTGTACAAAGGCTGTTGAAAATCTAGTCAAGAAAAAAAGAAAAGCTTATGAAAGGTTAAAAAAAAACTAGGTAATGATAGAGATCTAGAAAATTATAAGGCTAGCAAGAAGGAGTTTAAGAATGAAATTAGGAAAGATAGTAGAGGCCATGAGAAGGCCTTGGTGAGCAGGATTAAGGAAAACCCCAAGGCGTTCAACAAGTATGTACAAGTATGTGAAGAGCAAGAGGATAAGATATGAGAGAGTAGGACCAATCAAGTGTAACAGTGGAAAAGTGCGTATGGAACTGGAGGAGATAGCGGAAGTATTTAATGAATACTTGCTTCAGTATTCACTATGGAAAAGGACCTGGATGATTGTAGGGATGCATTACTGTGGACTGAAAAGCTTGAGCATATAGACATTACGAAAGGGGATGTGCTGGAGCTTTCGGAAAGCATCAAGTTGGATAAATCACTGGGGACCGGATGAGATATACCCCAGGCTACTGTGGGAGGCGAGGGTGGAGATTGCTGATCCTTTGGCAATGATCTTTGCATCATGAATGGGGACAGGAGAGGTTCTGGAGGATTGGAGGGCTACCGATGTTGTTCCCTTATTCAAGAAAGGGAGTAAGATAGCCCAGGAAGGTATAGACCAGAGAGTCTTACTTCAGTGGTTGGTAAGTTGATGGAGAAGATCCTGAGAGGCAGGATCTATGAACATTTGGAGAGGCATAATATGATTAGGAATAGTCAGCATAGCTTTGTCAAAGACAGGTCATGCCTTATGGGCCTGATTGAATTTTTTGAGGATGTGACTGAAGGTAGAGCAGTAGATGTAGTGGATTTCAGCGAGGCATTTGATAAGATACCCCATGCAAGGCTTACTGAGAAAGTAAGGAGGCATGGGATCCAACGGAATCTTGCTTTGTGAATCCAGAATTGGCTTGCCCACAGAAGGCAAAGAATGGTTGTAGGTGGGTCATATTCTGCATGGAGGTCGGTGACCAGTGGTGTGCCTCAGGGATCTATTCTGAGACCCCTCCTCTTAGTGAATTTTATAAATGACCTGGATGCAGAAGTGGAGGAATCGGTTAGTAAATTTGCTGATGACACAAAGGTTGGGGCTGTTGTGGATCGTGTGGAGGGCTCTCAGAGGTTACAGCGGGACACTGATAGGATGCAAAATTGGGTTAAGAAGTGGCAGATGGAGTTCAATCCAGATAAGTGTGAAGTGGTTCATTTCGGTAGGTCAAATATGATGGCAGAAAATAGTATTAATGGTAAGACTCTTGGCAGTGTGGAGGATCAGAGGGATCTTGGAGTCCGAGTCCAAAGGACATTCAAAGCTGCTGCGCAGCTTGACTTTGTGGTTAAGAAGGCATACAGTGCATTGGCCTTCATCAACTGTGGGATTGAGCTTAAGAACCGAGAGGTAATGTTACAGCTTTATAGGACCCTGGTCAGACCCCACTTGGAGTACTGCGCTCAGTTTTGGTTACCTCACTACCGGAAGGATGTAGAAACTATAGAAAGGATGCAGAGGAGATTTATAAGGATGTTGCCTGAATTGGGGAGCATGCCCTAAGATAATAGGTTGAATGAGCTTGGCCTTTTCTTCTTGGAGCGACAGAGGATGAGAGGTGAACTGACAGAGTTGTATAAGATGATGAGAGGCATTGATCATGTGGATAGTCAAAGGCTTTGTCCAAGGGCTGAAATGGCTAACACGAGAGGGCACAGTTTTAGGGTGCTTGGAAGTAGGTACAGAGGAGATGTCAGGGGTAAGTTTTTTACGCAGAGAGTGGTGAGTGCGTGAAATGGGCTGCTGGTGACGGTGGTGGAGGCGGATACAATAGGGTCTTTTAAGAAACTCCTGGATAGGTACATAGAGCTCAAAAAAATAAAGGGCTATGGGTAACTATGGGTAATTTCTAAAGTAAGTACATGTTCAGCACAGCATTGTGGGCCGAAGGGCCTGTATTGTACTGTAGGTTTTCTAATAATAACATGACAGAATCAAGGAAAGACTGTCCAGTTTGAAGACAACAAACAGTGCAAATACCAAAAGAAAGAAGTATTAAATAAATAAACAATAAATATAGAGAACATGGGATGATGAGTCCCCGAAAGTGAGTCCTGAGTGGTGGGGATCTCTGAAGAGGGATGTTGCTTTCCTGTGACTGCGTTTCATGTAGATGTGCTTCGTGATGGGGAGGGATTTACCCGTGATGGACTGGGCCGTACCTACCACTCTTTGTAGGATTTTCTGTTCAAGTGCATTGGTGTTTCCATACCAGGTTGTAATGCAGCCAATCAATGTACTCTCCACAGCACATCTATAGAAGTTTGTCAAAATTTTACATGTCATGCCGGATGCCCATAAACTCTCAAGGAAGTAGAGGTGCTGCCATGCTTTCCTGGTAATTGCACTATTGTGCTGGGCCCAGTACAGGTCCTTGAAATAATAACTCCAAGGAGCTTCATGTGCCAACACGGCATGCCCACGACTGACTAATCCTAACCATACGTCTTTGGGATGAGATAGGAACTGGAGCTCATGGAGGATGCCCAGGTGGCAAGGAGGAGAACGTACAGACTCGTCACAAACTGTGGTGGATATTGAACCTGGATCAGTGACCACTGACACTATGCTACCATGCCTATGAATCGAGAAGTCTTGAGTTTAGCCGCATCACTATTTAAGCTGGTAATACGTCAACGACACTCAGCTAGAACGGCAGCCTAGACATGTAAAGCTGAGCAGGTAAGCCTTTCACAGTGTATTTGCAAAGGATGGAAGTATTCTTTATAGCTGAAAGTGGAAGAGCATGTTGAAACTGCACAGGCATTGACTACTGTTTAAGGAAGGGTAACAAGGCTATTACATTTACAGATTTTAGCTCCGACACCTGCTGCACACTTGCTGAAGCCAAAAGCCAAAGATGTTCCCTTCACAGAAGTAGCAGCAATTGGAGGATTATTTCAATCTGCAGCTTTTTAGAAATAGCAGAGTTACAAGTTTGGCGTAAGGAATGAAAGAGCAGGAGAACTAAACAGCATTAAGATATTTAACAAGAAGTTGTAACTTTGGTGAATTCTTAAGCTGTGTGCCATGGGATAAATTTGTATGTGGCTTAAATAATGAGTAGATTCAGTTCAAATTGTTAAGTACACAGACTCTTACATCTGACCTGGCTTGCAGGATTGCAACTTTAATGGAGATGCAGACAAACAATTGCCAAGGGCTTTGAGCATTAGCATGCAAACACTAAAAAGCAACATAAGATGCTCCATGCCTGAAATAGGTCAGCATCACCATGATTGCGAGAGGTATTAAATCTTGCCACAGGGAATATGGCAGTCAATCACCAAAGATCGCTTTCATTATAGTGAAGTGCTAGATGTGTCATATGAGAAGAATATAGTAATAACAAGTTCATCCAAATCCATTACAAGCCAGGCTGTCACAATATTACCACTGCAATAACTTCATAGAGACAAAATGTCTGACAGAGGTCTGCACAACACTGAAGAGAGAAACTGAAGTTATATCTATCTGCAAATAAGATAATAAGTAATATTCCTCCAGTGTAATGTCATGAGTACATGTATTAGTTATTGTAAGTCTGCAGTAAAATTCAACACAGGAGCTCTTGATATCTACTAGGGAATATTATTGATAGTACTGCATAAGTCTGGCTTATTGACCACCTTTGAAACATCACAATCAGGAAGAAGGAAATGCATTCAGCTTTGCTAGAAATGTTCCTAATGACAAGAATAACATAATACTTAGGATAGTGCCTTACAAAAAAGATTGCTGAAGCCCCAAAAGATTCCCATTTTGCATTATTTATTTCTTATTATTATTTATCATATTGAAACACCCTGGTTTCCTTGGCTGCGTACGTCTAGGGAAGACAACCTCCAGCCCGCCAAACTCGTGAGACTGAGGCTCGCTCGATCCCACCCCAAACCCCGGTTTGTGTGGATGCTGTGTCATTTGCTACCCTGTTACAAATGAGAGCCACAAAATAACGGACAGTACACTGCATACCATTAAAGGAATGATATTTATGAATCTTAACTGAAGGGTTAGTAAAAAAAAAAACAAAAAGAAAAGGGTCCATTCTAATCAAACAGTTGAATGTGCACAAGTTGGAATTTATCTTGAGCTTCTTTGACACTCACGCGCTGGGTCCTCAGTCAACGTGAAAGCACCACACCATCTTCTGAATGTCGCTCGTAATCCATCTCGAACAAACAGGTCTTCCACTGGATTGTATGCTACGACCAGTTCTCCCCAGCGTCTTCTCTCTTCATTGCCTCTTGAACCAAAGCCCAAGGCCAACCTTTTTGTCACTCACCAAGAGAAACCTCCCGCTAATTGGATGGCACATATTCCACATCATCCCTTATAACCATATAACCATATAACAATTACAGCACGGAAACAGGCATCTCGGCCCTTCTAATCCATGCCGAACACTTACTCTCACCTAGTCCCACCGACCTGCACTCAGCCCATAACCCTCCATTCCTTTCCTGTCCATATAGCTATCCAATTTTACTTTAAATGACAATATCGAACCTGCCTCTACCACTTCAGCTGGAAGCTCCTTCCACACAGCTACAACTCTCTGAGTAAAGAAGTTCCCCCTCATGTTACTCCTAAACTTTTGCCCCCTAACTCTCGACTCCTGTCCTCTTGTTTGAATCTCCCCTACTCTCAATGGAAAAAGCCTATCCATGTCAACTCTATCTATCCCCCTCATAATTTTAAATACCTCTATTAGGTTCCCCCTCAACCTTCTATGCTCCAAAGAATAAAGACCCAACTTGTTCAACCTTTCTCTGTAACTTAGGTGCTGAAATCCAGGTAACATTCTAGTAAATCTTTTCTGTACTCTCCCTATTTTGTTGACATCTTTCCTATAATTTGGTGACCAGAACTGTACACAATACTCCAGTTTTGGCCTTACCAATGCCTTGTACAATTTTAACATTGCATCCCAACTCCTAATATACCAAACTCCTAATATAACTCCTAATATAAGCATACCAAAAACTTTCTTCACCACCCTATCCATATGAAATTCCGCCTTCAGGGAACTATGCACCATTATTCCTAGATCCCTCTGTTCTACTGCATTCTTCAATGCCCTACCATTTACCATGTATGTCCTATTTTGATTAGTCCTACCAAAATGTAGCACCTCATATTTATCAGCATTAAACTGCATCTGCCATCTTTCAGCCCACTCTTCTAACTGGCCTAAAACTGGCTATCACACAAACCAATCTTCCGTCCTTGGACTCTCTTTACACTGCACGCTGTCAGAGCAGTGCTGCCAGGATAATCAAGGACACGATCCACCCAGCCACACACTTTTCGTCCCTCTTCCCTTGGGGAGAAGGCTCAGGAGCTTGAAGACTCAAACGGCCAGATTTGGGAACAGCTTCTTTCCAACTGTGATAAGACTGCTGAACAGATCCTGACCCGGATCTGGGCCGTATCCTCCAAATATCCAGACCTGCCTCTCGATTTTTTTTGCACTACCTTACTTTCCATTTTTCTATTTTCTATTTATGATTTATAATTTAAATTTTTAATATTTAATTTTTTAAATTTTTAGTATTTACTATCGATTTGTTATCCAGGGAGTGGGAAGCGCAGAATCAAATATCGCTATGATGATTGTACGTTCCAGTATCAATTGTTTGGTGACAATAAAGTATAAGTATTTCTCTGCAAGCTTTGAAAACCTATTTCATTATCCACAATGCCACCTATCTTAGTATCATCTGCATGCTTACTAATCCAATTTACCACCCCATCATCCAGATCATTAATGTATATGACAAACAACATTAGACCCATTACAGATCTCTGAGGCACACCACTAGTCACCGGCCTCCAATCTGACAAACAGTTATCCACCACTACTCTCTGGCGTCTCCCATCCGGCCACTGCTGAATCCATTTTACTACTTCAATATTAATACCTAACGATTAAACCTTCCTAACTAACCTTCCGTGTAGAACCTTGTCAAAGGCTTTACTGAAGTCCATATAGACAACATCCACCTCTTTACCCTCATCAAGTTTCCTAGTAACCTCTTCAAAAAATTCAATAAGTTTTGTCAAATATTACCTTCCATGCACAAATCCATGTTGACTGTTCCTAATCAGACCCCGTCGATCCAGATGATTATATATACCATCTCTAAGAATCAATTTACCCACCACTGATGTCAAACTCACGGGCCAATAATTGCTAGGTTTACTCTTAGTACCCTTTTTAAACAATGGAACAACATGAGCAATATGCCAATCCTCCGGCACCATCCCCGTTTCTAATGACATTTGAAATATTTCTGTCAGAGCCCCTGCTATTTGTACACTAATTTCTCTCAAGGTCCTAGGGAATATCCTGTCAGGACCTGGAGACTTATCCACTTTTATATTCCTTAAAAGCGCCAGTACTTCCTCTTCTTTAATCATCATAGTTTCCATAACTTCCCTACCTGGTTCCTTTACCTTACACAATTCAATATCCTTCTTCTTAGCGAATACCGAAGAAAAGAAATTGTTCAAAATCTCCCCCATCACTTTTGGTTCCACACATAGCTGTCCACTCTGATTCTCTAAGGGACCAATTTTATCCCTCACTATCCTTTTGCTATTAATATAACTGTAAAAACCCTTCGGATTTATTTTTACCTTACGTGTCAAAGCAACCTCGTATCTTCTTTTAGCTTTTCTAATTTCTTTCTTTAGATTCTTTTTACATTCTTTATATTCCTCGAGCTCCTCATTTACTCCATGCTGCCTATATTTATTGTAGATATTCAACTTCAACAATAACCCAAACAAGTTGAAGGCAGAACAAACTGCTCTTACAGAGCTGCTAAATGAAATACCTACAGCATAACAGTAAAGAGGTGAACTGAAGCATTGCAGTAGTATATTTTATGTACTACATAAAATATACTGGGACCTCTACTTTTTGTGATTTTTATTAATGACCTGGCTATGGGGGTAGAAGGGTGGGTTGGCAAGTTTGCAGACAACACAAAGGTTGGTGGTGTTGTGGATAGTGTAGAGGATTGTCAAAGATTTCAGAGAGACATTGATAGGATGCAGGAGTGGGCTGAGAAGTGGCAGATGGAGTTCAACCTGGAGAAGTGTGAGGTGGTACACTTTGGAAGGACAAACTCCAAGGCAGAGTACAAAGTAAATGGCAGGATACTTGCTAGTGTGGAGGAGCAGAGGGATCTCGGGGTACATGTCCACAGATCCCTGAAGGTTGCCTCACAGGTGGATAGGGTAGTTAAGAAAGCTTATGGGGTGTTAGCTTTCATAAGTCGAGGGATAGAGTTTGAGAGTCGCAATGTAATGATGCAGCTCTATAAAACTCTGGTTAGGCCAGACTTGGAGTACTGTGTCCAGTTCTGGTCACCTCACTATAGGAAGGATGTGGAAACATTGGAAAGGGTACAGAGGAGATTTACCAGGATGCTGCCTGGTATAGAAGGTATGCATTATGATCAGAGATTAAGGGAGCTAGGGCTTTACTCTTTGGAGAGAAGGAGGATAAGAGGAGACATGATAGAGGTGTACAAGATAATAAGGGGAATAGGTAGAGTGGATAGCCAGCGCCTCTTCTCCAGGGCACCACTGCTCAATACATGAGGACATGGCTTTAAGGTAAGGGGTGGGAAGTTCAAGGGGGATATTAGAGTAAGGTTTTTACTCAGAGAGTGGTTGGTGTGTGGAATGCACTGCCTGAGTCAGTGGTGGAGGCAGATACACTAGTGAAGTTTAAGAGACTACTAGACAGGTATGTGGAGGAATTTAAGGTGGGGGCTTATATGGGAGGCAGGGTTTGAGGGTTGGCACAACATTGTGGGCCGAAGGGCCTGTACTGTGCTGTACTATTCTATGTTCTATGTATTAGGCTGTACTGCTGCTGCAAATTTCCCGACATGTCAGTGATAATAAGCCTGATTTTGATTCTGATTCTGAAGCCTTAAGATTGCTCTTTGGAATAATAAAGTCTCGGAAAAGGTCAGAGGAAGAAGGCTATTTGTTTTCAATCAATTACTGACCCTCACTAAACCAGAGACAACAGCATTCCAACCCTTGGGCACAATAAATGAGAGTAGTAATATAGAATTGATTGGGATTAAGTTTCATAATTTCTAGACACAAGTAATTTCAGATGCTGGAATCTGGAGCAAAACGCAAACTACCAGACGAACTCAACAAGTTAGGTAGCATCCATAGAGGGAAGTAGGCAATCT
Organism: Mobula hypostoma; assembly: GCF_963921235.1. NCBI lineage: Eukaryota > Metazoa > Chordata > Chondrichthyes > Myliobatiformes > Myliobatidae > Mobula > Mobula hypostoma. The sequence continues at coordinate 190,578,618 of NC_086098.1, forward strand.
ACATTTCAGGTCAATACCCTTCAACTGCAAAGAAAGAAGGGGAGTAAACAGTTTTTGTCTTGATCCAGATTCCAGCATCTGTAGTCTCTTGTGTCTCCAAATGGCTGGAGGACTCAATGCCTCAGGCAGTATCTGAGGGAAATTATCCTTATTGTTTTCTGTAGCTTCATCTATTCTCAAAGATCAAAGGAAATTTATTATCAAAGTACTTTTACGTTAGCATACAACTCTGAGATTTACTTTCTTGTGAGCATACCCAATAACTCCGTAACAGAATAATAATCATAATAGAATCTATGAAAGGCTGCACCACTGGGCATTCAACAAGTGTGCAAAAGATTCAAAGATTCAAGGTTCAAAAGATGCAAAGTACATTTATTATCAAAGTATATATTCAGTATACAACCCTGTGATTCGACTTCCCACAGAGAGCCACAAAACGAAGAAAACATGGAACCCATTCAAAGAAAAACATCAAACCCCCAACACTCAAGAAAAAAGACCAAATCACTCAAATAGCAAAATAAAACAGCAAAAACCACAGAATGCAAAGCCACCAAATCAGAAAGTCATCAAAGGAGTCCAGACATATTCAGTTTAGTTCAATCCAGCACCACGTCGCTCGCTATCTGCAGGCCGCATCACTGGTCATCCCCAATCCAAATCGCACAAAATGGCAACAAAGAAGGTGCAAACAGAAACCAGAAGCACATCATGACGTGAATGCCCAAGTCTAATCAACAAACTGTGTCAATTAAATCCTGCCCAAGACGCAGGACTCTGGCAGCATTGAGCGAGAGAGAAAGAGACCGTTCGTACGCTGGCTTCTTTCTCCAGGAGCAGCAGGCAAGAGGATGAGAGAGAGAGAGACCTGTCACACGCAGGCAGATGGAGGTGAACAACCTCCTGCATTCTACTCTTGTCCTTTAATTGGTGGGATCGGCGAGAAATGGAGTCAATTATGAGCTCAGACCCTGTCTCCGGGCTTCCTTGCATCCTGGCCGCACACAACACTTGAAACCTCACCAAATTCCCTCAGAGACAGCAAAGTGCCAGATCACTCAATCGGCTGGAAAACACGCCATCAATAAGTAGATCACAGGCACCAACAATAACAGAACCACATTTGAAAGAAAATGATGAAGTAAGTGAAGTGAAAGTAGTAGTTTTGTGAACTACCTGAAGGATGTTGCCCTTGGTCTCATTGTTTGCTGCCGCCTTCTTCATCATTTATTTATTGAGACACAGCATGGAATAGGCCCTACCTGCACTTTGGGCCTTGCTGGCCAGCAATCCCCTGATTTAATCCTGATCTAATCATGGGATAATTTACAATGACCAATTAATCTACCACCTGATACATCTTTGCACTGTGAGAGGAAGCGAGAGCACCCAAAAGAAACCCACATGGTCATGGGGAGAACATACAAACTCCTTACAGACAGAGGCAGGTGTATAGGCGTTTTAAGTATATTCTATGTTACTTCATTATTTTCCTGAAAATGTCTGGAAGAAAATGAATCTCAAGGTGGTATGTGGCAGCATACTGTACTGTACATGAACTTTGACAATAAATTTTACTTTGACTTTGAGAGATGAGATAGCCTTGCTTTGTTCAACCTGGCGCAGAGGGCATGAAGGGGTGTCTTCATAGAAGTTTATACAATTATCAACAAACTGTGCAAATACAAAATGAAAGAAATAATAATAATAAATAAATGAGCAATATTGAGAACATGAAATGAAGAGTCCTTGAAAGTGTGTCCATGGGCTATGGGAACAGTTCAGTGATGGAGCAAGTGAAGTTAAGTAAAGATATCCAATTTGATTCAAGAGCCTGAAGGTTGAGGGATAATAACTGTTCCTAAACTTGGTAGTGTGAATCCTGAGGCTCCTGTATCACTTTCCTAATAGCAACAGCAAGAAGAGAGCATGACCTGGGTGGTGGGGGTCCCTGATGATGGATCCTGCTTTCCTGCGACAGTGCTCCATGTAGATGTGCTCAGTGGCGGGGAGGGTTTTACCTGTGGTGGACTGGGACATACCCACTACTTTTTGTAGGACTTTCTGTTCAAGGGCAATGGTGTTTCCATTCCAGTTTGTGATACAGCCAGTCAATAAATCTCTCCACCATACACCGATAGAGATTTGTCAAAGTTTTAGATGTCATGCTGAATCTTCACAATTTCTTCAGGAAGAAAGCCATTGCCATGCTTCCTTCATAAATACATTTAAATGCTGGGCCCAGGACCTTGAAAACACCAAGGAATTTGAAGTTGCTAACCCTTTCCACCTCTGATTCTGCAATGAGGACTGGCTTAGGGACCTCTGGCTTCTTCCTACTAAAGACAATAATCAACTCCTTGGTCTTGCTGATACTGAGTAAGAGGTTGTTGTAGTGGCACCACTCAGACAGATTTTCAACCTCCCTCCTATATGCTGATTCATCTCCACCTTTGATTCGGCCTACGACAGTGGTGTCATTTGCAAACTTCAATATGGCTTTGGAGCTGTGCTTAGCCACACTGTCATAAGTGTAAAGCAGGAGGCCAAGGTCTCGAAGCTTATTGATTAGTCTTGAGGGGATGACAGAATTAAATGCCAAGCTTTATTCGATAAAGTAAATCTTTGCTGTCCAGGCGTTTCAGGGTTGAGCCAATGAGATGGCGTCTGTTGTGTCATTAGGCATATTGGAGCAGGTCCAAGTCTCTTCACAGGCAGGAGTTGATACGTTTCGTCACCAGCCTCTCAAGACACTTCATCACTCTGGATGTAAATGCTACAGGACGATAGTCATGGAGGCAGTTTACCCCAATTTTCTGAGGCTCTGGTATAAGTGAAGACTGCTTGAAGTGGGTTGGTACCTCAGACAGCCAAAGTGAGAGGTTAACTTCCTCAGTGAACACTCCAGCCACTGATCTTCAGTACTTGCCCAAGTACCCTATATGGGCTGGATGTTTCTCATGGGTTTGGCCTCCAACACTGAAATCACAGGATCATCAAGGGCTGTGGGAGTTTGTGATAGTTCCTCCATGCTTTGATGGTCAAAGCAAGCATTGAAGGCACTGAGCTCATCTGGAAGTGAAGCCTGGTTGTCGCCTATGTCGCTTGATTTTACTTTGTAGAAGTGATAGCATTCCAGTCCTGTCACAATTGTTGAGTATCCTTCAAACAAAGAAAATTCAAGTTTAGTCCAGAATTGCCACTTCATCATGAGGTAGCTTTCTGGAGATCATAGCTAGACTCCTTGTAACTTTCTTGATTGTCAGACTTGAATGTCTTTGATCTTGTCATCAGCAGACTGCGTTCATCCAGAGTTTTTGGTTGTGGAAAACTCTGGAAGATTTTGTGTGAACACACTCACCTACAACTGATTTTATAAAGTCTGTCACAGCCATGATATTAATTGATATCAACAGATGAGTCCTTGAACATGGACCAATACACTGATTCAAAGCAATTCCATAGGCACACCTCTGCCTCCCATGACCACCTCTTTGCTGTCCTAATTTCTGGAGCGTTGCTCTTTAGCCTCTGCCTGTGTGCAGGTAGGAGAAGGACAGGCAAGTGATCAGATTTCCTGAAATGTGGTCTGGGCATTGAAAGTAGCCATTCCTTATCTTAGTATAACAGTGGTCTACTGTGTTGGGACCTCTGATGCTACAGATTATATGCTGATGTGAATTGGGCATGGACTTGAAGTCCTTGACTATGATTTGAAATGCTTTGGGATGGATTGTTTCTTGTTTGGAGACAGTGGCATGCAGTGTCTCCAGTGCTTGATTATAGTCAGCCGCTGGTGGTATGTAAACTCCAGTGAAGATTATGGATGAGCATTACTTAGGTAAATAGAGTGGACACCATTTGATAGTCAGGTGCTCAATGTCAGGTGAAGACAAATTGAACAAAACCGCACATCGGAGCACCACTAAGTAGTCTGTGAGCCAGTAGGGTTGTTCGGTACCATCTGAGAGGAATAATGCTCATAGTGATTTTTGGCAAGGTATACATCTCTAGAGTTAGGAACTATGTGATAGCATTGCACCAGTGGTAGTTTTATATGTGCTGTCATGCATTTTATAACACTACCCTAAAATAAGCATTTCTGAAAAGTGGCCAATATAAAGTGCAACATATATATACAACCTAGCAGTATTTTGTCATCAGTGATCCCTCAGCATTGAAATTTGTCACAATGATAGCTGAGTTCAAGCACCTTTCATCAAATGTTGTTATAAAATTCTACATTGAAAACTATGTCACTGGTGGCACTCACAGTACAGTGCCCAATTTCAGTAGAGTGAATCATTTCATTTTTAGAAAAATACTTGTCTGTTGTTTATTTTGGAAAATTCAGTAAAATCCCTAGGACACATATAATCACATGGATTTGTGGAGAATTTATTCAGGATTTCAAATAAGTAATCTCTTTTTGTATATATTCCATATTAACATCAGTACAGTAGAAAACCCACCCCCCAAAAGGTAAATAAACCTCATTTGGAGAGATTTCTGGAATTTTATCAATGTCTTGACATTTTCCATATTGTCTCAAATCAAAACAATCTTAAACTTTTGTCATAGCATATAGAATTACAGTACAATATTTCAAATGTGGGGTTCCACTTGGCCATAACCTAGGCCCCATTTGGTTGTAAAATGAATATATTTAATCAAAGACTGCTTTCCATACTTTGTTTTCCATACTTTCATAACCTACTAATAATCATAATAATTTTTCAAGTCTTCCACGTCTTCCACATCCTCCACATCTTTATCTGAACTTTCCACACTCACTGAGGTGGATGTCCGGTTCTCACGGTCTGCCAGTCTACACATGTCAGTACACCTGAGGCCATTTGCAACACACATACATCTTGGGAGTGAACATTTTTTTTGGACAGTTACAGGCCAGTAGATCCAGGACGGCACTGGGTGCTGGCTGGCCTTCCATCCAGTGCCCCACCAACTGTTCAGCTTCCTCTTCTCTCTCCATCTTCCACCCTCTGCCAACAGGGTTTGGCACCTGTGGGTCCTTCTCCAAACAACTTCTCCATATACCTGCCTGGTAGTTGGTTCACTGTGCATGTTTTGTTAAGCAGTCCTTGCATGGCGTGGGTACATGGCCAAGTGGTTAAGGCATTGGACTAGTGACCTGAAGGTCGTGAGTTCGAGCCCCAGCCGAGGGAAAGTGTTGTGTCCTTGAGCAAGGCACTTAATCACACATTGCTCTGCAACGACACTGGTGCCAAGCTATAAGGGTCCTAATGCCCTTCCCTTGGATAGCATTGGTGTCATGGAGAGGGGAGACTTGCAGCATGGGCAACTGCTGGTCTCCCACACAACCTTGCTCAGGCCTGCGCCCTGGAGAGTGAAGACTTTCCAGGCGCAGATCCATGGTCTCGCAAGATTAACAGATGCCTTGCATGGTGAGAGTTGATGACTTTTGATTTCACCTTTTTTGGCACAGAAAAGGTGATACCTGAGCTCATTGACCTTGGTGGTCGAAGCTTTTGGGGCATACAGGAGACATGTAAATGCCTTCAGTTTGTCCATCAGTTCTGGGGAGAGGTCCCACTCCTGACCCAACTCTAAGAATGTGCCCTGAGTTTCCCTGTTGCTGGTCAGAAGTTTTAGGGCACTTGTCTTCCCTTTGCCTGCAAAAGCACTTACAGTGTCACATCCTGTATATGCGTGAAACCCGATGAGAGCCCTGCAAACCTCTATGCCAACAGTGGCAGCAACCTTCCTGATGTCTACAAGCATTGTACGGGTTCTAGTGCCACATTTCTGGAACAATGGGGTCTCAATCTTGTCACAAAATGCTAAAGACATGACAAAGACATCTGTGTCTTCCGATCAGATCACTACAGATTGGTATCCCTTTCTTGTGGCATGGGCAGCATGGAGAAGTAGGCGGCCATCTGCTTCTCCTTGTTGACACTGAAGAGCTGACACCTCCTCACTGTCTGAGATGTGATTCTGTAACATTTGTCATTCACAGTTGCATACAGAATCTTCTCCTGTAGCTTTGCTCTGTACTCTGCCTTCCTCCATTCATGGACTATGAAGCTAATGAGACTATTTTGTCAGGAAGCTCCTCCACTGCCTCACCATCTGTGTGCCTGTGATACCTTGCAACTCATGATCAGTCTCTTCACCCCGTAGACATCTTTCACTATTCTTGATAGAGTTCTACACAGAAAGCTACCACCACTGCAATGCTATCACATATTTTCTAGCACTAGGGGTGTATACCTTGCCAAAAATCACTATAAGAATTATTCCCCCCAAATTTGGGGTGCTGGCTCACAGACTAAAGTGTGTATCTTAAAACACACACCTCCACCTTTTGCCTTTTCCAAAATAGCAATTTGATCCAACCTGTGAATTGAGAAGCCTTCAGGTCAGATTGCCGTATCCGACATGCTGGTAGTAAGCCATAGATCACACAAATCTCTCATTTGCTCATCATTCTTTTGGACATAAGAAAATTATGAATTATCTTCATTTGGTCACTGTGGCAAAACTCTCAGACCTCAGGTGGAATGAAGCTGTACTGAAATCCTGCACAGTCTGTGTTTGTGTGGAAGATGGATTGTTACTACAGTTTGTGCATATTTGCTTTTAATGATATCACGGTTGCACCTTTAAATCTGGATTGTCGGCACTTCCGATAATCAAGTACAAAGCAAAGTCCCCACCAAAAGTGGAATTCCATTCTGTTTTGGCAAAGTCTCAGTGTATCATTAATGTTTTTTTTAGATACAGTGGGCAGAAGCTGTTGCTTGCCGGTGTTCTAAATCTTGGCTTCCCTTGAGTTTTTTGGCCCTTTGTACCCTTTGTACACTCTGTCTGTCAAGCTACTGGGAATTCTCATTTACATATTTTATACTGAATGAATGCCAGTGGTACAGCTGGTTAGAGTTTCCTGCCTTCACATGTGTGATGCTCTGGGTAAATTTGACTGAGAATTCCAAGAGCCAGCTGTTGCCAAGATCAACTGAGTCTGGCAGAAGTTAGGCATTTGCAAGCTCAAAGAAAGGGTGGCTTCAATTCCAGCTTCTACAGCTGCGACTGATATTTGGCAGATTATTTTTTTATTGCTCCTCTGCCTTCACAGATCTGTGTTTGCCCGGGGCAGCATCTGACAGCCGGAGACAATGGAAATGCTAACATTTGCTTTGCTATGTAGCAACATAGGGAAAACGCAGGCATCTTTCCAGATCCGCTCTGGAATAGGATTAAGTAACCACTTGTCTATCATGGCACTCATCTCCCATCAGTCCAGCAGGGACATCTGGTGTGATGCTGAGCTCTTCTTAGAATTCAGGGTCCTAGTAGAAACTCCCAGCCATTAGGCAGTGGACAGCAATATCACAGGTATGCTTGGGCTGCTGGAATGGTCACTGCAACTACCTGGGGACAATAGGTCTCTGCTTCACAGCTGAGGAGTACAGCAGGGTGCTGTCTCAATGAGCATCAGAGCTAATTAACAATCCTAGTTCTGACAAAGTGTCTCCAATCTGAAACATAATTCTGCTCCTTTCCACAGATATTGTCTGACCTGCTGAGTGTTTTTGACAGTTTCTGCTCTAATTTTGGATTTCAAGCACCTGCAGTTGTTTTTTTTTTAAATTTGATTTTCAGAGTGATGTCTCAATAAGAATCCAAAGAGCAGGGGGAATTCTGGTTGCATTGAGTCCTCAGAAATGAGAGGAGGTGTGTTGTGTCTGTCAAAACCCCAGAAAACAGGGTTTCAAATATCTTGGGCATGGAAGTCAAATGATTAATGCTTTTATCCTCCAATATTTATCTGCGATTAATCACTTGAACATACTGTCGGGAGAGTGACTACTGCCAAGAGGCTGGATGATTTAAGAATCAGACAAATATTATGACAGAAAGCTGATAGGAATGGTATCTGGAAACTATGAGGTACAAACCTAGGTTGTTACAGACAGAGACTTTTCAGACAACCTAGTTGCTGACTGTGAAGAGACAGGTTTTCCATTAACTAATTTAATTCGAGATGAGTCAACAATAAATAATTAATTATGAGTAGCATAGTGAAATGTGACAAATCGCCAGAAAGGGAAAATTAACACTAGCATTCACTAGTACTTTCCAAGCAGCTGTTGATTGTGTGTTGAGATTGGCTGAGCCAAATACTAAAGTTTGCGACATCATCCAGTCAGAATCGCTGCAGTGGAGTTGGATAAGTTCTCTTTGATTAAGTGGAAATGGCAGTGAAAGCCAATGAGCTTGGTGATGAAGCCTTGCCATCTATTGTGGTCACTTGAGAGCACAGCTGTCCCCTTAGAGCCACCTGTATTGATTGGCAGGTACTACCTTCCCTCAGGAAGAACGCATCTGAGGGCAAATTGTAAACACATATAATACTCCCAACAGCAACTCATCAGTCATCAGGAGATCTGGGCTGTGACGCCATGCGTGTGTTGTTGCTAGGGTCAACACATAATATAAAGAAATGCCCATAAGACAAAATTTGAAACAGTGTACATTCATTCCCTTCATTCCAGTAACCTACATATGATTCTAATCATTACTTCTCATGGTCCATTCCCTTTTCAAAGTGCTGTTTTCTACTGTGTTTTTGGAACTAAGTGTTTTCAATATCACTCACTTGGAAAAGAATCGAGGCTGGGTGCAGTATTCCAAATGAAATCCACTCAAGGCCTTATTCAAAGATGATGGAGAGTTCTTATTTTGCATCTAATTATTCTGTCAGTACATATGGTCAATTTGTTTTTAGATTCAAAGATCACTCCTGCTCAGCGGTCTTAAACACGCAATGGTGGATAGTGCAAATGTTCTTCCAAGATGCATGTTAACATATTAATTGATGATTAGTTACATTTGCAGGGTTTTTTTTCATAATCAAAGGCAACAATTTTTCTGCCATTCACAGACCCCAGATAAAACACTAATATCTTCATCCAGGTTTCTGCTAGTGATGAAATATACAATGTTTTTACTAAAGCCCTGTTGTTCGCAGGGATGGCACCATTAGCTGGTGACTCAGTGTGTAGCTCTGATGGGAATCATCAAATGTCCCTGTTTAGGACTACTACAGCTAAAGTCCACTGTCACAGCCGTAGGTATTTCAGCAAGCAGCACCATTTTAAGATGTTTAAAAAATCTATCTAAACTGAAAATTGACGAACCTTGGACAGCAGACAGACTCGAGAAGTGAGTGCAGTTCCCTTTTAAGAAAATGGAAGCAGAGATGTCACACCCGTCTACAGGTACAATTGAAACACTGAGGTCTTAGAACTCCACTCCCTACTATCCTCCTGGTGAAAGTACAGTCTCTGGAAAATAAAACTGAATACCTCAGAGTAAGATTGCTGTACCGGAGGAACATCAGAGACTGCTGTGTGCTCTGCTTTTTGGAAACATGGCTCACACCCGCAATTTCGGACACACTGCTGCAGCCCAATGGCTTCACTATTCTCTGCAAAGACAGGGCAGCTTTTAAAGGCAAAGGAGGTCGAATATGCTTTATGATTAAATCATCATGGTGCACAAACATGGTGGTTCTGTCTCCGGCCTGCTCACCTGACTTAGAACACTTAGCAGTCAAATGCCATTAATTTTATCTGCTGGGGGAGTTTTCTGCCATTATCCTGGTAAGGGTGTACATTCCACCTCAGGCCAATGTCAGGCAGGCACCGGAGGAACTGAGCAATGTAATCAGCAGGTGTGAAACTGTGCACCCTGATGCTTTCCCTATCATTGTGTGAGATTTCAACCAGGCCAGCATTAAGAAGTCTCTGAACAACTACCACCGACATATCACCTGTGGAACCAGAGGAACCAACACATTTGACCACGGTCAAGAGCACTTGCCATGCCATCCCACGCCTACATTTTCGGAAGTCTGATCACTGGATGTCCTTCTACTCCCAGCGTACAGGCAAAAATTAAAGTCTGCTGTGATGAGGACCAAGAAGTTATGATCAAGGTAGGACCCTAATGGTTTGAATCTGTGGTCTTGACAAAATTCAGGGACTCCTCTTCACAGTTGTCACCAACTTCATCAAGACCTGTGTGGATGAATATGTGCCTTTGAGAACATATGAAACAAACCCAAACCAAAAGCCATGGATGAACCAAGAGATTTGAAGTCTGTTGAGGGCTAGATCTGTGGCATTCGACACTGGTGATCCGGGGCTGTAGCAGAAGTCCAGGTGCAACCTATGAAAGGCTATCTTAAGGGTGAAAAAACAATTCCAATTGAGGTTAGAGACAGAATCGGATGCACATCAGCTCTGGCAGCAGTTGCAGGCCATTACTTCCTACAAGGTGAAATCTAACATCATTGAGGGCTGTGATGCTTCACTCCCAGATAAGCTCAATGCATTTTACGAATGCTTTAAAAGGAAGAATTGAACTATACGAGTCCCAGCAGCATCCTGTGACCTTGTGATCTCTGTCTTGGAGGCCAATGTCAGAGCTTCTTTCAAGAAGGTAAACTCTCTCATGGCATCAGGCCCTGATGGTGTACCTGGTAGGGCTGTGTAAACCTGTGCCAACCTTTTGGTGTTCAAGAACATTTTCAATCTCTCACTGCTGCAGTCAGAGGTTCCCACCTACTTCAAAAGGGCAACAATCATACCAGTGCCCAAGAAGAGCAGGGTGAGCTGCCTTAATGATTATTGCCCAGTGGCACTCACATCTACTGTGATTAAGTGCTTTGGGAGGTTGGTCATGTCTAGAATCAACTGCTGCTTAAGCAAGGGCCTGGACCCGCTGCAATCTGCAGTAGATCTACAGTGGATGTAATCTCACTGACTCTCCATTTGGCCTTGGATCAACTAGACAAAAGTTATACTTAAGTCAGCTCAGCATTCAACACAATCGTACCCCCAGTTCCAATCAGCAAGCTCTAAAACCTGGGTATCTGTGCCTCCCTCTTCAACTGGATCCTCAACTTCATCACGGGGAGACCACAGTGTGTGTGGATCAGAAATAACGTCTCCTCCTCGCTGACAATCAACACTGGCATGTTTCACTGATGTGTACTTTGCCCTCTGCTCCACTCTTTCAACACCCATGATTATGTGGCTGGGTACATTTCAAATGCCATCTATAATTGGCCAACAACACAACTATTGTTGTCAGAATTTCAGATAGATACAAGAGTGAAATAGATCAGCTAATTGAGTGTTGTTGCAACAAAAATCTTGCAATGTCAGTAAGACCAAGGAATTGATTGTGTAGCTACACTTCCAGCACCAATATAGCAAGTCCTTGACTGACTAACCCAAAAGGTACATCTTTAGAATGTGGGAGGAAACCGGAGCACCTCGAGGAAACTCATGTGTTCATGGGGGGAAGATACAAACCTTACAGACAGTAGCAGGAATTGAAACCCCTCAAACTTACAGCTAATTCTGTAATAGCATTATGCAAACTGCTACAATACCATGTCACCCTCAAACTTTATATTGATCACCATAATGCAAATAAATGTAATCTAAGAAGTTAACTTCATGGAGTGCCTTAACCAATACAAGTTATGTGGAGAGGTAGGAGATTAAGGAAGGGTATGCAAAGTTTAGGGTTGTTGCAACTGATGGCATACGCAACAATGATAGAGTGGTGAAGTTCAAGTATGATCAATATGTTACAATTCACAGAGTTATGCAGCACAGAAACAAGCCATTCAATCCAAATGGTCCATGCCAACCAAGACACCCCAACTAAGCTAGGCCTATTTGCTAGCAGTTGGCCCATAGCCTTCTAAACCTTTCCAATCCATGTACCTATCCAACTGACTTTTAAAAGTTGTCATTTTACCTGCCTCAACCAGTTCTGGCAGCTCATTCCACAAACATATCACCCTTGGTATAAAAAATGGAATCACTCCCATAGCAGGACAGGCAAAACCAAACACTTGAAGAATGCAGGAGCAGCACAGCTTTGTGGGCTGAAGGGCCTGTATTGTGCTGTAGGTTTTCTAACCTAAAAAAGGGTTGTAGGATTAGAAGAGGATGCAGTGATAAGGAGGGAAGAAGTCATAGAGAAGTTTCAAAACAATAGTGACAATGTTAAAAGTGAGGCTTTGCTGACTAAGGCCTTTGTAGGTCAGCAAGTACATGACTGATGGGTGAATGGAACCTGGTACAAGTAAGACTTGGGCAGTAGAGTTTTATCTGACCTCAGGTTTCTGAAGATAGAATGGGTGAGGCAGGCCAAGAATAGATAATTGGCTTTACAAGCAATAATCAAGCAGCAGCAGCTGATGAACCTGATCAGGAAAGTATTACAGAGATGGAAATAGGTTGTATTGGCAATGGCAAAATTTGCCCCAAAATTCAGCTCAGAAGTAGGCCAGAATAGACCTTTTGTGGAAGGGTTCAATATTGGTGGTTTTTATCCACCCAAAATTAAGTTAAAATTTCTGCTCTTCCACTACTGGACATTAGACAGGTAGTGTGAACTTCTGGAAACAATGGAAGGGGTAAGTGTGATGTAAAGCTATCCACTGGCCACGTTGGAGGTCAGCTGCCTTGTTTTTGAATGAGGTCCCAATGGCTGGCTCCTCTGGAGATACACAAGATAATGTTGTGACCATGTGAAGGGAAACTAACACCAACAGCTCTTTGGCTATGACTAAATAAAGAGAAATGGTACCAATTGAATGCATTCCCATCCACGTGGGTGACAGTGGAGCAGATTTGTAAGAGGATGCAATATTTAACAGTGCCAAAATCACACAGAAAGATAAACTGAAAGATGTAATGCCACTTTCACAAACATGCAAGCTATCAATAATAAGTTTGGTAGGAAATATTTTGGCACCTTGGAGTGTTGAAATGGTAATTGGAGAGATTCCATCACCGTGTTCATGGAAACATTAACACGTTCAAGGATTTTGGAGAAGTTGGAAATGGGTAGTTATTTACCAAGATGGAAATATCATATGCAAATCTTCAGAGGGAAGGGTGAGTAGGATATGTTACATGCAAGGTAGCAAGAAAGGAGTTAAATAAAATGGCCAGAAAGGGAAGTTGATAAAGTTATGTAAGTATCTGCTCACAAGAGCTCAATCAGTTTATTATGTAACTGAAAATACCCACATTTTTCACACATTCCTCCATTCAGATGACCAGCATATTCAGATGACTTTCTTTCTTCAATGAAAATGAACCTTTAATCAGTCTGCTAACTGCCTCATGAATATTCATCTATGTTGGTGAGAGAGCATCTGTACTTTGGAGCATTATTGATATAATATTGTAAACCACTACTACTGTGTCACAGTGAGGATACACATGTGTCTAATGATCTCTCTGATAATTGTGCCAATAACTATATTGAGCTAATGGGCCTGAGTACCTACCTTTATAACCCATGGGCCTCTCACCAATCAGTGTTAAAAAATGTAAACAAGTAACACATAAAAGGATGGGTCTCATGTCAATGGAAAACTTGGAATGAATACCACAAGGCCCAGAGCGTCATATATTTTAGTGAAAGGATGATGGTGTGGTGTGAGTGCTGAAGTGTTGAAATTCATTCCCATCCTTGGCAGCACTGGCAAGCTAACACTGAACAATTGGCAAGATCTCCGTTTCAGCAGACTGGGTCATCACATGCTCATCTCTGCTGCAGGGTTGCCATCTGCTTTACTCCTCACAGGTCAGCTGATCTGAGACCAAGGTTAGGTACCAGAACAGCTGACGTAAAGCTCTGTCATTTGACTCACGACTGAATTCAACGGCAAAGCACAGGCACACGAGCCTGACAGATTGGGTTCATATTGCCTCCAGTCCCTCTGGTTTATGAAGTCCCACACAGACTATATTCACATTCTCAAAGAGACTTCCAGGTTAGCTACCTGTCAGGAAACCCTGACCAAAGCCCCGCAGGGTTTTCTGCCCCCTTGTATGAAGAAAATCCTTCCTGTAGGAAGACAAAAGAAACTAGATGTGGGAATCTGCAACAAAAAAAACAACAACGGTGGATGAACATCAACAAAAGGAGCATATTTCCATTAGAAACTGTTCTTTACCAGCCTGTTGAGGTCCCTCAGATTCACTGAGGGAATTTTCTCACACATTTCCCCTTTGAACATTACAGTACCCATTCATTCAGTGACAGTATTTTCCTGTAGCAGGAAGCATGTCGTTCATATTCTGGTATTTTTTTAACAAAATATGCTTTATTCAAAAATAAAATTATGTACAATAAACTATTCAATGACTGTCAATCCTTTACAGATGTTTCCTTTATGGTCTATACATTTCCACATTTTTAGTCACCCAAGTGGCATTCTGTTGTTTCACCTTTCCACACCATTGTTGAGGGGTATACTCCCCAGCACCCGACCCCTCCCACTCCCGCGGGAGATAAACCCTAAACTGTGGTCCTTCCCCACTGGGCCCTTGCAGTGGCTGCACCGAGTTTCAGTGCGTCCCTCAGCACGTACTCCTGCAGCCGAGAATGTGCCAGTCGGCAGCATTTTCCTACGGAGATCTCAGTGTGCTGGTAGATCATCAAGTTTCGTGCTGATCAAAGAGCGTCTTTCACCGAGTTGATGATCTGTCAGCAGCATCAGATGATGGTCTCTGCGTGCGTCCCCGGGAACAGCCCATAGATCAGAGAGTCCTCTGTTACGCAGCTGCTGGGGATGAAACGTGACACAAACCCATCCAACCTCCTCCACACCTTCTCTGTGAACTCGCAGCGTGCAAAGGGTGGGTCACAGAATCCTTCTCACTTCAGTCCTCCAGGACTCGCTGCAGTCTGTATCATTAAGTGATGACTCCAGTAATCACACCACAATGACAGCAATGGGAGCCTGACACTGCTTGTTCTGTGAAACCCACATTTGAATTGACACTGTTTATGTTGCTTTCACAAACAACATTGTGTCACCCACAATGCTGTTTTAAAGCCAAAGGCAGAGCATAGTGCAATTTCTAGAACAATACACACAAAATGCTGGTGGAACTCAGCAGGTCAGCCAGCATCTATGGAAATGAATCAACAGTCGACGTTTTAGGTCAAGATTCTTTTCTATTGAAGCTGCATGACCTGCGGAGTTCCTCCAGCATTTTGTGAGTGTTGCTCTGGATTTCCAGCATCTACTGAAACTTCAGTGTGTATGAGCGATTTCTATGCCTTGGTAGATTTGTGATTCTTAGTACAGATGGAGGTATTTTGGCCCATCGTGTGTGGGCCAGAAGAATTTTCAGTACGTTACAGCACACAGAGAAGGTATGGCACCAACAGAAAGTGCCTTAGATGTGGAACAGATGCAGAAGAAAAGTAATTGGAATTCAAATTTCAAGCCAGTTAGATTTGGTCGCATCCACTGATGGTCAGGTTGATAAATTATGGAACAATATGTTACCATATTCATTCCAAAGGTCTTTGGTGGATTAGTTAAACAAAATCAGGTTGACCACAATGAGAGAGGGGAAGGAATCAATGCTCCTTGGTCATTTTTCTTTGTAAATGCTTGTGTGTACATGGTGGTTGAGGGCATACTAGAAAATCTAGCTACAATATCTAATGAAGACACAAGAGACTGCAGATGCAGACATCTGAGAAAACAATCTGCTGGATGAACTCAGCCGATTGAACAGGGTCTATCTGAGAAAATGTATAGTCATGGAATACTGTAGCACAGAAACAGGGCCTTTGGCCCATCTAGTGAGTGCTGAACCATTATTTTGCCTTGTCACATAGCCCTTCATACCCCTCCGATCCACGTATGTCTCCAAATTTCTCTTAGATTTTGAAATCTAACCCACATCCACCATGTGCTGGCAGCTGATTCCATACTCTCACCACTCTCTGAGTGAAAAAGATTCCCCTCATGACCCCTTAAATATTTCACCTTTCACCCTTAACCCATGACCTCTTGTTGTAGTCTCACCTAATCTCAGTGGAAAAAGCCTACTTGCATTTACCCCATCCATAACCCTTATAATTTTATATACCTCTGTCAAATCTTCTCTCAGTCTTTTACATTCCGAAGAATAAGGTCTACCTCTCTGTCTACTACACCCCCAATCTTGGTGTCATCTGAAAATTTGCTAATTCAGTTTACCACATTATCATCCAGATTGTTGATAAATATGACAAACAATAATGGTCCCAGCACCAATCTGTGACACTCCACCGGTCACAAGCCTCCAGTCAGAGAGGCACTCATCTACAACCACTCTCTGACTTCTCCCACAAAGCCAATGTCCACTGTGTTGCCTTCATCAACTTTCCCAGTAACTTCCTCGAAAAACTCTGTAAGATTGGCTACACATGGCCTAGCACACAAGACCATGTTGACTATCCGTAATCAGGTCCTGTCTATCCAAATACTTACTGTTCACAGCTACAGCACTTTCACAGCTTTGTGGGCCGAAGGGCCTGTATTGTGCAGTAGGTTTTTCTGTGTTTATATATCCAGTCCCTTAGAATAACTTCCAATAACTTTCCCACTACTGATGTCAGGCTCACCGGCCTATAATTTCCTGGGTTGTTCTTAGACTCTTTCTTAAACAGTCTTCAGTAGACTCCCACAAGTTCCAAGGAAACTCATTGTCAGGCTCTGTGGATTCATCCACCCTAATTTGCCGCAGGACAGCACACACCTCCTCCTTTGTAATCTGTACAGGGTCCATGATCTGGCTGCTGCACTGCCTCACCTCTACAGACTCTGTGTTTATCTCCTAAGTAAATACAGATGCAAAAAAAATCCATTTAAGATCTGCCCCATCTGTTTTGGCTCCATACATAGAATACCACTCTGATCTTCCAGAAGACAAATTTTGTCCCTTCCTATCCTTTTGCACTTAATAAATCTGCAGAAGCCTTTAGGATTCTCCTTCACTGTGTCTGTCAGAGCAACTTCATGTCTTCTTTTGACACTCCTGATTTACTTTCTAAGTATTTTCTTGCATTTCTTATACTCTCAAGTACCTCATTTGTTCCTGTCTGTCTATATCTGCTATGCTTCTCCTTCTTTTTCTTAACCAGGGCCTCAATATCTCTCATAATTCATAATAAATTGTCATGAATTATCAGCATTTCATTCCTAAACCCTGAATCAGAACATCCTGATTCAGGGTTTCGGAAAACATTGAGAAACCGTTCCTTTGTGCAGACACTGTTGATAAGCCAGCTGAGTTGTTCCAGCAGAATGTTCACTGCTACGATAACTAATAGTCTGCCTAATAATTACTTCCACTTACATGAAGTATCAGAGAGCCACTGTCCTTTGTCCAACCTTTATCCAACCAAGGCTAAAGCCTCTTCTGATGAAGAGACAAAAAGAAAAAAATAAATGTCTTATCAAAGTTACCATTCCACCCACTAAAGCCGATTTGAATATTTCAGTACCTGATCGCAATGTGCACTTGTACACAGAATTGTTCATTTTATATCTTGAGTTTTTCACCATGAGGATTTTGAGTATTTATCTATCCCTTTCCGCACTGAATCTCTGTAGATGTTACCCAATGGCCACAGACGTTATGTGGATGTCTTTGTGTTTCTGGAACACTGATTTGTAATGAGTTGTTGAACAGAGTGCTAATTGTTCCATCTGTAATTTTCTGCTTCCTTTGGGAAAGAGTGAAATGCAAACTGTCTAAGATAAAAGATATTGCCAAAGGCAATGAAACAAGAGCCTACAGCGAGTGAGATTGGTTGCCTGACAGAATCATTTTCTATTTTTTTTCCTAATTAGTTTGCTAATTTAGTTGAAGATATAACTTCCAGATCTTAGAAATGAAAATACATATTTTCTTTTTTTACGTAGCACAATTTGATTTGCATTGAGAGATAAGCAAACAAATTTAAAGTGTTTTCTTTATCCCCAATGCTTCAGGCTGTTTACACAATATCCAACAATGCTGGCTTTTGTAGATATGGAGCATCACATGCTATTTTGAAGTACAGGTAAATGTACAGCAGAATTTACATAATTGTTAAACAGTTTTTATGTCCGTGTGTCATGAAGATTTATAAGATCAAGCAAAATAACCATTGCAATGTCAGTTGTGATTAGCAGCAGTCAAGATCATTTGGATTGCCATTACCATAGATATCATTAAAAGATTTTACTTTACACTATAGATGCAGTTATTATGTAACTGCGCTCTGAGTCCAGAATAAAAATCAAAGTAAAACTGAGTACAATTACCTGCTACCTCACACCACTTTGCTTCAGGCTCAATTCAGACCTTTGTACCTGATTTACACTATACAAGTTTAACCACCACTGTGAAATGGAGATCTTTTTCAAATCATTATTATTGTGCAAACTTTAGTGAATTTACGGATCATAATATGGTGCTGCAATTGCAGCCTATTCATATTGAGTATTATAGAATCAGTCTTCTTCCACAAATCAGGAAGCATATTCTGTAGCAGTTACAGAGGAACAAAGACTCGTGGTTATCCCGGACTATATTCCTCAATCTATAAATTTTGAGTCAGAGAGCAGTGAGTTTACATTTAATCCACAATCTGGTCATCTCACTACTTGCAGTTCAGCGCAATACTGAATATATCTGCACTGTCCAGGTGTCTTTTTTCTGCTGTTAGATCAAGATCTCCTTTACCATTATAGATCAATTTAGATTCACACAAGGTATTTGAAGATGATCAGGGGAGTATTATCAAGACCTTAACAATTATTTTTCCTTTAAACAATGCCACTGAAGCAATTTAGTTGATAATTTTCTCATTGATATATTTATTTACTTGCCTAGTCAATTAACGCTGGGTATTCAGAGCTATCAAAAGTGACATTTAAGTAAATATTCTTTTCTGCTGAATTAGTTTGTTTATATTCAATGAATCCTGGGGTTTAAAAAAGAACTGTTGTTTATATCATAAACACAAGAGTTTCTATGGATGCTGGAACTCTTGAGGAATACATACAAAATGCTAGAGAAACTCAGCAAGTTGGGCAGCATCTATGGAGGGGAATAAACAGTTGATATTTCGGGCTGAGACCCTTCGTCAGGACTGGTTTCATCCCCTTTCCTTTCCAGTCCTGATTGAGAGTCTTGGACTGAATGTTGTCAGTTTATTCCCCTCCATAGATGCAAAGTTCAAAGTAAGTTTATTATCAAAGTACATATATGTCACCATATATAACCTTGAGATTCATTTTCTCGCAGGCATTCACAGCAAATACAAGAAACTCAACAGAATTCGTGATACACAGAAGGGCAAATAGGATGGGAAAACAGTTAATGTGCTAAAGACAACAAACTGCACAAATACAAAAATAAATAATAATAATAAATTGGCAATAATGCTGCCTGACTTGCTGAGATCCTTCAGATTTTATATGTGTTGGTCTTTAAATCATTTCTTTACTGACCAATAAATCTTAATTAATAACATCAGAGTCTATTCGCATGAGCAAGTTAAGCTATGTGCAGGTATAGTAGAACATTGATCAACACTTCAGGGCTTACTTAGCACCCTACCATTTATGGAATGTGCCTTACCCTATTTAATTTCCAACAATTCATCACGTTATGTTTGTCCTAATTAAAATCCATCTACCCTTGCTCTGCCTGACATTTCAACTGATCTATACTGTATCCTGCTGTAGCCCGAGGCATCCTTCCTCACAATCTGCAATTCCACCGATTTCCATGTTGTCTGCAAATTTATACCTCCCATGTTACCAGATCTGCCTCACCAAGTTCAGGGACAGTAATTACCCGACAACCTTCAGTCATCTGAACTGGTGTGGATAACGTCAATCCCACCATTCTGAACTGATTCTGTGACCCACAAACACACTTTCAAGGACTTTTTACAACTCATATTTTCAGTACTATTTATCTTTTATTTGCACAACTTGTCTTTTTCTGCACATTGGTTTTCTGTCTTGTCTGCTTATGTACAATTATATGCTATTTCTTTTTTCCTGTATATGCCTGCAGGCAAAGTAACCCCAAGGTAGTATATGGTAACATGCTGTATATGTATCTTTTATATAGCACATATTAAAGACATATTAAAAGTAAATTTACTTCTAAACTTTTTTGACCTTTTTGAACACATTCACATTCAAGTCATTATTGTAAATTGAAAACAGAAGTGTCCAAGCACCAATCCCAATGGTACACTACCAGTGACAGACTTGCAATCAGTCAAACATCCTTCTACCGGTATCCTTTGCCTCCTAACACCAAGCCAATTTTGGATCCAATTAATGTCAATCATATTGCTAAGTCTGAAATCACATGCTAGCTGGACCAGGTAGAAAGACCAGTGAACTTAGACCGGTAGCTTCATCACTGTACAACTGTTGCTGCTTTCTTATAAAGCCTGACACTGCAAGAGTTGGTAACTTGCAGCTACCAATTGAAGTAGCATCTAGAAGGCCAATAAGTAAGAGAACTGACTTGCCTGAAAAATAACTATCTTACACTCTCTAATCTTCCATGGTAAAGTCGTTTTGATAACGCAGCTTCTTTACAGCCTGCATCCAACTGGACAGCCCACTGAAAAACACAAAATAAATACAGAGATAAATGGGAATATTCACTCTGCTCTGTCTGCATGCAACTATGTTAACAATGCAGAGAGGAGATACTCCAGGTTTAGAAGCGAGCACATTCTAAACCTAGACAAAGAGCACAATGACCCACATAGAGAAGTTCTCTGCCTCAATTTTCTGTTATTATAACTTAGGGAATATGTGCACTAGAATTAGGAAAATGAATCATAGAGATGACTCAGTCATTCACACCTGTGAAATCACAGGCAATATAATTAAACATGGCCTTTGTGAGGGTACTTTGATTAGACACTCTTTGAATGCAGAAATGTGGTTCTGAGACTGGATCAATGGTTTTAATTGCAAACACTATGAATTACAAGAGGAGGAAGGCTGTACAGGAGTACCATTTTTGAAGGCAATGTGTGTTAGAGACTGGAGACAATTACCCAACATCGTGGGCACTGTGGAGCTAACCAGCCAATTGGTCCCTGGCTAAAATAAGCCAAGTTTCCTGGAAGCCATGGGGCTCAAGCAGAAGATGATGTATCTTAAACCAACTATTCTATGCACAAACCAGGAATAAAGATAATGATAAATTCCAGTAAAGTGGAAGGGAACAGAAGGAAAAGAAAGGGGGGAAACAGGGTGAACAGATGGATGTTTATTCAGGTGCTTCAGTATGAGGTTGGTGATGGATTGTGTGAGAAAGTGCCAGTCTATCAGGAGTCAGCACCATCAATATCCCAATAGGATGACCAAATAGTCACTAAAAAGGAATTTATTTCAGAGACTTGCATAAAAATAAATGGACCATGGAATCAATTGCTCTGTAACGTGATTGGATCACTGTGAGCAGTGGTTTTGATCTGACAGTTCATGTGTTTGTTTGTGTGGTAAATTAGTTCCCTATCCCTAGCACACTATCTACACTATCTCTTTTAAAGATAGTCCTACTTTGATAAATGGCCTTTATACTCATGTGTAAAGTTTGAATTATGCCTTCATTTACCCTCTCAGTGTCCCAGTGCTTCTGCAACCCCTTTATGTTGAATACAATTACAGCCTTCTGAGTCTCTGAGGTCAAAGAACACTCATATTAACTTAAGGAGCTTCCATCACCAATTATCATCATTTGGATAAATAAGACATTTGTTGTTTCATAGGGCTTCTTTTATTTGCTTTTTGGCAATTGGAGTGTCTTGTTTAATTATACATAAAAATAATGAACAAAGCTTTATTATAAATAATGCTCAAGGACGTAAAATCAAAAAGAGCAATAGTTGTTAAGGGACAATATTTTGTGAATTTCTTAGTTTAGAGTTCCTCCTAGAGTTTCTCTGAATCTGAATTGTCTTCATCCCTCTACTGCCTTTTGGTAATCCAAAGCTCCTCAGCCAAGAGATCAGATGTGCAGCACTCAGTACTGTATGTACAGATATCTTGCTCAGATTGGGATATGACTGCAAGTTTGTCAAGCTCAAATCATGCATTCCAGAACGTCAAACAAGCAGATTTGATGCTGTGTTTTCATTATGCTGATGAAGAATTTTCCACATCAAATTGGAAACATGATGTAATTTTTCACATGATGCTCCATGGAAATGTTACCATGGAATACAAAACCTCCTGGACCACCAAACTTCCCCTCCACACCAGTCCAATAGCTATCAATTGTCTTCCTTCTTAATTACCTATTAATTCCAAATACCAATCCATAAACCCTCTTGAGCATGAGACCCTAATTCATAACACTCAGTGATGGTCCTAATCACTTATTGGGCCCTGGTTCATGGGCTAACACTATAGACCTTGTTTCATGGCCTTGATCACATCTTAGATCCCATATGATCCATTGTCCAGCTCATCCAACCAGACACTTATCCAATGCTCCAGAACTCTACTAATTGCACCTTAAACCCCAAGATTCATCCACTCACCTCTTTAGATATATGCATGGTCTGTTCTGTAATCTAGATTTCCGGTAGTTGCAGAATTTTAAAATGTTTTTGCCATGCCATGGAATTATGGGTTTCCAAGCCCTAGTAGGGATTGGTGACTTTCTCAGGGTTTTAGTAAGTTAAATACTGACGTAGAAGGCTACATGCTTTGGTTAACAAAAAGCAAAAAAAGTTCAGGCATTGTGATGGGTTCCTTCAAATCTTTGATTGAATATTGTGATTTTTCAAATCTCTGTCTATCTTTTTTGAAGACACTGTTATATTTACCAAGTCAGATAGCATTACGAAAAAGGCATCTAACGCTTAGAACAGCTCAAATGAACAGTGAAACTTTCATTATCCATGCTTGAGATTCCCAACTTCCTGATTATTAAGCAGAAAGCTTCTGGGACCAAAGCCTAGTGTAGGACAAAGCTAATAACTTTGTTCTTCAGGTAGGTTGGAATTCAGTTTATATATGCCTTCAGTGAAATTTTCGCAATTCATACATATAGATGCTGCATTGTTCCACTGAGGGTATGCAAATTTCCATCTTCAATTGGTGGTTGGCTGAAGGGAGGAAGGGAGCCTGTAATGGTGGTTGTGCTGTGTACAGAAAATGAATACTGAACAGTCAGTCCTGATGATTTGTCCCACTGACGTATGAAAATTAAAACTGAAAGAAGCCCATCTATAGCTGTGAAAATCAATTGAGTTTAACTCATACACACAAGCAAGGAATATATGTTAGTTAATTTAATATTAGGGAAACAATCCTGTTTTAAAATTTCATGCAAGTTACGATTAATGTGCGTCAATACATGGACAACTCTAAGGGAATTTCAAAATATAACATTGATGAATAGGGCAATCTCCAGAGTGCACCTTCATGATAAAATATGTAAACAGCAAAAAAATCTGAATATATTTGATTCATGTGCACTTGGGAATATTCTTACTTAATATGATCAGAAAATATCAGTATTTTAACAGTGTCAAGCAAATTATCCTTACTGAAATTTTGCTCACTTCAGCAAAGCATGCAGACATGAGTTGTTGAATAGTTGGTGGGGTATTACACAGTTCACAACTACTGAGAATGAATGCATTCAAGAAATTATATGTAAAAATCAAATATAATATCTTCTTTAAAGATAATTGATTATATCGATTAAGGGAAATGACATTTAGAATTATTCAGTGCAGAATAAGTTTATTTGATCTATCTTAGTTACTAAAAGCCAGTGAAAGTTTTATCTAAAAGATTTTCCTTTCCTGTTTAGACCCTAACATACTTCTCTGTTTTTGTGTGTATATCCAATTCCATTTTGAAAATTATTATTGTACTTATTTCCACGACTTTTTGGGACGATTGTAACAATGTTGTTACAATTGTCTGTTTGCAACAATTCCCTGTTGTAACAATTTCCAACATGAAAAACCTCTTCCTCTTTCCTCTGGTGTCCCTTTAGCTTCCAGTTGGTGCCTCTTTTTACCATTAGAAACAGCTTCTCCCTTTTCGAAACATCCATTAGATATTTTGCATGATACCAAGAGGAATTGCACAAGTTAGTCTATTGTAAATATAATATCCACAAATATGGAACATTTCACTTACTTTCTTATTGAGGCTTAAATTGAAACCAGAAACTCTGCATCTGAGGAACAGGAAGAGCAGTCCTTGTTTAAATGGGTCATTTGTCTGTGACTATTAATATTCCTCCAGGTGATTAAAAACTCATTTCTAATCTCTTTAAATTGCAGAATAAGAATGATCGAATGAATAATATGGGCTCTATAATATTGAGCTCTCTTGGAAGCAATGTACCTTTTGTAAATGTGAGGTACCCAAAGAAGAAATAAGCCAGTGGAACACAGACACATTTATTAAAAATGCTTTACATTCCGTGATGGTATTGCAATGTTGTTTATAAAATGAAGAGACACTATTCTTTAATTTCATTCGGAAATCAAAGCAGAAAGAGAAAAGTTGTTTACACTGCCAATTCAATATATAGGTTATCATAAACACAAGAAATTCTGCAGATACTGGAAATCCAGAGTAACACACAAAAACTGCCGGAGGAACACAACAGGTCAGACAGCATCTATGGAAGGAAATAAAGAATCAATACCTCAGGCTGAGACTCTCCATCAGGAACCTTGTCAGTCCTGATGAAGTGTCTCGGCCCAAAATGTTGAATCTTTATTTCTTTCTGTAGATGCTGCCTGACCTGCTGAGTTTCTCCAGTAGTTTATCTGTGTTAATATATACGTAGCTTCTGCTTAATAGAATGGGCTGCCTCTCGTCTGATTGGCAAGTATGAGAAGTGCTTATAGACAAGATGCTTGAAAGTGATATGGGGATAGTTATTTACAACTGGATGTGCACAACACTTGAAATTTTACAACTAAAATGTTGATTGTATTATCAGCTGGAAAGAAGAACTAAAGGTATGGTAAGGCCTAAAATGTTCATCCAGACCCATTATTTAAAATATTCCCATCACATCTAGAAGTTTAAATAAAATTAATTAAATATTTCAAAAATGTTTTCAATAATGGTGATTACAAGGTTAGCAAATAATTCTAAAAATTCATTTGCTTTATTGATATTGATTAGGGAAAGAAATATCCAAGTTCCACTTGATCTGGTTTATATGTGACTCCATCCCTACTCATATGATTGCCACATAACAAGCCTCCTCCGTTCAGAGGGAATTATGGATGAAAAATAATTGCAGAGATGCCAAGGTTCTGTGATGAATGGATGCTACTTTAATCGAAAGGTTCAATCTTGCAGCACCTTCTAGTATAATGTATCTTCAGAGATTTGTACAGAGTGCTCACAGATACAAAGTGGCCATGGAGTTCCCATTATAGGAGCTCTTTAAAATTCCATTTATTTCAGTATTGTTTTCCTCTTGCATTACCAAGGCACCAGAAAACAGAATAAACTGAAGAAATTAGATTCCTGTGTTAGATTGAACATCTAAACCTAGATTTATGGGCATTGGGAGAATCGAGAGAATGTGCCTGGAGCCACTTGATAGTGTTCATATCATAACATTTTCCTGTTAATCTTTCTCTACTCCAGGGGTTCCCAACCTGGGGTCCACAAGCACTTCCTTTAATGGTAGAAGTCTAAGGCATGAAAAAGTCCGTTCCACTCCCACATTTACATTCGATTACAATGCCATTATTATGTTGCCTATCAGAAATACTAACTTAAAGCTACCAGGATCTTGTGCTTTCCCAACATACATAGCGAATAAACTTTTCTTGGGGTTCAGGCCAGGTACTGGTATTGAATATAACCAACGTTTCAATGACAAACTCTGCTATATTCTTCGGGGATGATGCCAAGGCATGTCTAGTCTGGAGGTATTTATACCCCTGTAATCAGTCCCTCCTGACTGGTTAGTCCTCATCCGATCAGGTTTTTGCTCTCCCACCTTGTTTGCAATTGAATTCCAGCTCTTACTTAGAGTGATACCTTTGTCTTTGTTAAAAATCTTTTCCTCTAGTTTTATTTCAATGGCTTCCTTTACCAGACGGTCCCAAAGGCCACTAGTGCCGCAAAGTAGTTTTGTGCTGTTGAAGTCAATCCTATGGCCACTGTGAATGCAATGTTCTGCTACTACTGATTTCTCTGTGTAACCCAAATGGATACACCTACTGTGCGCCTTGATGAGGGATTCCACAGTGCGTCCTGTCTGGCTGATATATGCTGCTTCACATTCACAGGGAATCCTGTAAAAGCCAGCTGACCTGAGTCCCAGGTCATCTCTGACCCCCATAAGCTGTGACTTGAGCTTCCTTATGAGTTTGTGGATGATATTATTCGGTATTTGTTCGGGATCCTGGCGATCCTTCCACAAACGGTGTAAATATAGGGAAGACAGGCAGTAGCGACGGGCTCCTCCTCATCGTTAGGTTTCCTGGTTTTGCTGTCAGCCGTTTTAAGGACCCCATTGATTTCCTTCTCTTTGTAGCCATTCTGTAGGAGCATCATATAATCATTTTATTTCCTCAGGGAGACTCTCTGGATCCGAAATAGATTTTGCAAGGAAAATCAAAGTAGAAAGAACTGCTCTATGTTGGGAGGTGTGATGGTGGCTGTAATTGCTGAGGTATAAGTCCATGTGAGTGGGTTTCCAATACACACCTTGCTTTAGGCTAACATCTGGTTTCCATCATATTGGAATATACAGGAGCACAAGGCAATCATTATTCTCCATCTCCTTTGAAAATTGAATGTTTGAATGTATACTGTTCAGATGGTCATGGAACTGTTGGAGTGCCTGGAGTCTATGACGCCACACTACTAAGGGTATCATCAACATTTCCGAAGAAGCATTTAGAGTATAAGAGCAATGAACTCAGAGTCCTCTCCTGAAAGTCCTCCATGTAGAAAATAGCAATAGCCAGCGACAAGGACAACCCCATGGTCACTCCATCTGTTTGTTCATAGTAGTTCCCCTTCTAGAGAAAGTATATCAATGCAAGGAGGTGTTCAAGAAGGTCAATGGTACCCTCATCAAAGGCTTTAGCTGGGTGTTGGTTATCATTTTAATGAAGTTAGTTGAGTCCATGATTTGATGCTCACAGCTCCCAACAAAGGGAGACAACATGGTCGCTAAATGCTTAATGAGGTAGTAAGTTGGAGAATCTATCCCACTGATGATAGGCCTCAGGAGGAATGCTCCTTGTGTATCTTAGGGAGCCCGTAAAATCTCGGTGGTATCAGCGCCTGAAGCAGGAGTGTCTTGCTTATGTCTGCCGGCAGTCCAGATTTCTTCAGTAAAGCGGAGGTCGTCCTGACAGTCAAATCTGTGGGATCCCGCTGTAGAACTCTGTTGGCAGGATCGGCAAAACAATTCTTGTTAGCACCATGCAAACATCTATCCTTACCTCCTCCATTGTAGCCGGTGGTAGTTTTCAGATTGCTTGCTCTACTCCACCAGTGTAATCCCGATAAATTGTAGTTCTGGAAACTGAACATTACAAAAGGAAAATTGAACATTACAAAAGGGGCTATCACCATTTTACCAGCGGTCAAAGGAAATGCAAAAACTATTTCAGACGTGGAGAGTATCCCCAAGGAAATAAGATGATTACGCACAATGTTCCTACAGAATGGCTATAAGTGAAGGTAATCAATTGGACCCTTAGAAAAGCTGACAGAAGAAACAGGAAACTTAACAATGAGGAGGAACCCGTTGCCACCATCTGTCTTCCCGATGTTTCTATAGTATCTAGAAGGATTGCCAAGATTCTGAACAAATATCAGATTAATAAGGCGGGAGGAGAAGATGGTGGTGCACCTGCGTGTGTGCAGCCCTCCGGTGAAAAATGATATTGCATCTGTTAAATAGGGGCCGTGGACAATTCTGATTTGATGGAGAATGGACGTGAAAGCACAGAGGAACATCTGGAGAAATTTCTGAAATGCCCGTTTGCTGCTGTCGTTACTGTGTGGTCGGGAACCTTTCGGAGGGTAGGCCTCAAAATCCCTGGCCTTGCCTGCTTTTGGCGACCGAGAAGGAGGTTGAATCGTTCGGACAGAGATGACACTCAGTACTCAGTGTCGGCGAGCTGATCAGAGCTCGAAGTTTTTGGATGACACAGAGTGGGATTGTGGTCAGCATGGCAGGGAGAGTTTTTCTTCCTTCTCCTGTCTGCGTGAGATGTGGGACATTTGAGAAACTTTGAACTTTTACTGTGCTCATGGACTTCTTCATCAAGTTATGGTATTGTGCACTGTTGTAACTATATGTTATAATTATGTGGTTTTGTCAGTTTTTTCAGTCTTGGTCTGTCCTGTGTTTTGTGATATCACACCGGAGGAAATAACGTATCATTTCTTAATACATGCATTACTAAATGATAATAAAAGAGGACTACGTGTCTTCATAATCTAATCTAATCTAATACCATCCACAAACCCATAAGGAAGCTCAAGTCACAGCTTATGTGGGTCAAAGATGACCTAGGGCTCAGGTCAGCTGGCTTTTACAGGATTCCCTGTGAATGTGGAGCAGCGTATATCGGCCAAACGGGATGCACGGTGGAACCCTCATCAAGGAGCACAGCAACACACACAAAATGTTGGAGGAACTCAGCAGGCCAGTCAGCATCTTTGGAAAAAAAGTACAGTCAATGTTTTGGTCCGAAATCCTTCTGTCCTGCTGAGGGGTTTCTGTCTAAAACATTGATTGTACTTTTTTACCATAGATGCTGCCTGACCTGCTGAGCTCCTGTGCGTTTTGTGTGTGTTGCTCGGATTTTCAGCATCTACAGATTTTCTCTTGTTTGTGATCAAGGATCACGGGAGCTATATCCGTCTAGGTTACCCAGAACACTGCATATTCATCGGCCATAGGATTGACTCCAACAGCACAAAACTACTGTGCCAAGCCAATGGCTTTGGGACCGCATGGTAAAGGAAACCATTGAAAGAAAACCAGAGGAAAAGAATTTTAACAAAGATGAAGGTCTGACTCTAAGTAAAAACTGGAATTCCATTGTAAACAAGGAGGGAGAGTGGAAACCTGATTGGATGAGGACTAACCAATCAGGAAGGATGAACTACAGGCTATAAATACCACCAGACTAGTCATACCCAGGCATCATCCTTGAAGAAGATGTCAAAGTTTGTCATTGAAACATCAGTTATAATTGATAACTGATCTGGCCGGAAGCCCGAGAAGAATTTATTCATTAAAGCTATATTCTAACATTGAATATATGGTTACCTTCACTTTAAATGAGATACTTCTTAGAAAGCAAACTCTGTGAAGTCCAGTTGCCTCAGATATTTCTGGGGCAAAATAATGGGATTCAGAGCCTGGCCTTTTAACCTGAACCTGACTATTTATATCAGGTTCAGGTCAAGACGAGAACCAAAGATATTATAAGGTCTTATGTTGGATTGGGGTTAGATTCACAAAGGGTTAATTTTACACCTACATTGCTACCTGGATATGATTTTGGCTGTCGCGTTTAAAACTGGCCATTGATCATCATTTCTCTCTGAAATAATTTGTTAATTCCCCACTGAAAACATCATATCTGTTATTTTAATTATTATTATGGAGATAATAATCACAGAGTAGGCGCTTTCATCCTCTTGAGGCCACCAAGCAACCCTAGCCTAATCATGGGACAATTTACAATGACCAATTAACCTTCCATCTGGTGCATCTTTGAACTGTGGGTGGAAACCAGAGCACCCGGAGGAATCCCAGCGGTCACGGGAAAGTATACAAACTCCTTACAGCCAGTGAGGTTAATGGAAGGAAAGTTTATAAACAGTTTTAAGACAAAGGTAGTTACTTGATAAATAAGTGAGTAAAAGGTTACCAAGAACAGATGGAAATGCTGAGATGAGGTTACAGCCAGATCAATCTTGATCTTATTATTGGATCGGATATTGAATTTCTTGCTGTTGGGCTCCGGCCATATTCCACCGAGATACAACACTGGGCGGCACAGTAGGTCATTCCTGCCTGTGGCCATCGAACTTGCAGCTCCTCCCGTGGAGGGTCAGACATCCTGAGCTAATAGACTGGTCCTGGACTTATTTTCCATCTGGCATAGTTTGCATTTTGTTGTTTGATTGTTTGTGGTTTTTGTATTGCTATATTTATGCTCTATTCTTGGTTGGTGTGGCTGTAACGAAACCCAATTTCCCCCGGGATCAATAAAGTATATTTATCTATCCATTGTATGGTGGAGCAGGCTTGAGGAGCTGAGTGGCCTACGCTTGCCTCTGATTCATGTGTTTGTACAATTATAAATTGACTTCTATTGCAGTAGTGAAAAGGGAAGTCAAAAGGACACGGATCATACTGATTATACCACATATTGGCAGAGCATTAATCTTTGAACCTTTGGGTAGAATTCATCCTGTACATTTTAAGTTAAATATGAGATACAGTACAATATATGTAATGAATTCTATTTTAATCTTTTCACTTGAGGAAATCTGCAAAGTGTTGTTTTCCATCAACGTATAATCCCCCCTTTTGCCGTACTGTCAATAGAGTGAATGTTTGTTTTTTGCTGTACACATATTGTAAAATGTTAGTAAATTCTTTATTTCTTAATGAAAAATTTATTGTGCTGGAGAAATAAATTAGGATTTTCAATCACTGAGAAGGAACATGCGCAGACTGAAGGATAGGTTATGTCAAGAATTAATCAGCTTTGAAAAAGGAAAATCAATTCTTTGAATACAATGCTTGAATATCAATTTTCTATATAATACTAATCTTAAATTTATTTCAGGACTCTGCTGATGACTTCATACCAAATCTTGGTACATTGCTTTAAAAACAGCAATGTGTTTTTTCTTATGTCAAGTGGAGGATTCAAATATTGTAGCATATTTTATGTAACCTAATGGACTTTGTTTTGAACAATATAAAAATACAAAATTACTCATGCGGTTGCCGGAATTGTGTTCTTAAAATTTAATTTGTCTTTCTAAGGACATATGTATTAAGCTACACCTTGCTATCGCTGTACTATTGCTCCTCTGAGTAATTTTAACAATCACTTCCAAGTGCTTTCATTATTTTATTGCATTCTTTCTGGATAACCATACTTGTCATGTCAATAAATTTCAAGAAGTTTGTTCTTGTAGAAAATTAATTTCCCAGTTCTTTTTTATTATGAAGCAAACATGTACAAAAGAAAACACAAGCCACTATTGTAGTGCAGAAAATCAACTTTGTGTTCGTTAATGACATTGACTTGTTCAAGATGGAAGCATCATTATCAAAACTGCAAGTGCCTGCTTCAAGCATTGAACAACAAGAAAATTAAAATAGGAGAAGATGGGAACTGTTCATAGAAATTGGACAATAACGGCAATGAATACCCTCTTCTGTATTTGGGGCTTCATCTTTGAATCTGAATGAATACACCGCAGTTGTTACCAACTTCATTAAAACCTATGTGATGAATGTGTGCTTATGATAACTTGCTGTACACTCCCAAACCAAAAGCCATGGATGAACCAGGAGGCTCATCATCTGCTAATGGCTAGATATGGGGCATTTAAGTCTGGCAATCCAGGTTTCTTACAACAAAACTAGTTAAGGCTTGCAGAGGGCTATTTCAAGTGCAAAGAAACAATTCCAAGCAAGGTTGGAGGTGACATTGGATGCAGAGTTTGCAGGACATGACTTCCTAGAAAGCAAAACCCAATAGCATGAATAGCAGAGATGCTTCACTACCAGACGAGCTCAACACCCCTTATGCTCACTTTGAACGGGAGAATGTAACTACTTCTGTGAAGATCCTTGCTGCACCGGGTGACCCTGTGATCCCTATCTCGGAGGCTGATGTCAGTCTGTCTTTCAGGAGGGTGAACCCTTGCAAAGCAGCAGGCCCTGATGTCAACCAAACAGCAGGTATATTCAAGGGCATTTTCAATCTCTCACTGCTGTGGCAGAAGCTCCATCCTGCTTCAAAAGGGCAACAATAATACCACTGCCCAAGAAGAGTGGTGTGAGCTGTCCAACAGCACTCACATCTGCAGTGATGAAATGCTTTGAAAGGTTTGTCATGCCTAGAATCAACTCCTGCCTCAGCAAGGACCTGGACTCTGTAATCTGCCTATCTCCACAATAGGTCTATGGCAGGCATAATCACAATGGCTCTTCACGTGGCCTTAGATCACCCTGACAATACAAACCCCAATGTCAGGATGTTGTTTGTTGACTATAGTCCAGCATTTGATAAGCTACAGAACCTGGGCCTCTGTACCGCCCTCTGCAATTGGATCCTCAACTTCCTAACCAGAAGACCACAACCTGTGTAGATTGGTAATAATATTTCCAACTCGCTGACAATCAACACTGGTGCACCTCAGGGATGTGTGCTTAGCCCACTGCTCTACTCTCCCTATACACTGAGTGCTAGGTATAGTTCAAATATCATCCATAAATGTACTGATGACATAACCATTGTTGACAGAATCTCAGATGGAGGTGAGAGGGCCTACAGGAGCAGCTACTTGAGTGGTGTCACAGTAACAACCTTGCACTCAACGTCAGTAAGACCAAAGCGCTGATTGTGGACTTCAGAAAAGGTAAGACAAGGAAACACAAACCAATCCTCACAGAGGGATCAAAAGTGGAAAGAGTGAGAAAGTTCAAATTCCTGGGTCTCAAGATCTCTAAGGATCTAACCTGGTCCCAACATATCGATGCAACCGTAAAGAAGGCAAGACAGTGGCTATATTTCATTAGGAGTTTGTGGAGATTTTGCTTGTCACCTAAAACACACAAAAACTTCTAAGATATACCATGGAGAGCATTCTGACAGGCTGAATCACTGTCAGGCATGGGGTGGGGTGGCTACTGCTTAGGACTGCAAGAAGATTTAGAAAGTTGTAAAATTAATCAGCTCCATCATGGGAACTAACCTCCATAATATTCAAGACATCTTCAAGGAGCGGTGCCTCAGAAAGGCGGCATTCATTATTAAGGACTCCCATCACCTGGGTTATGCCCTCTTCTCATTGCTACTGTCAGGAAGGAGGTACAGAGGCCTGAAGGCACACACTCAGTGATTCAGGAATAGCCTCTTCCCCTCTGCCATCCAATTGCTAAATGGACATTGAACCCATGAGCACTACCTCACTTTTTTTTATTATTTCTGTTTTTGCACTTTTTTTAATTCAACTATTTAATATACATATATATGCTTACTGTAATTGACTTACTTTTTTTTGTCTACTATCATGTATTGCATTTTACTGCAACCGCTATGTGTACAAATTTCACAACATATCTTATAGGTGATATTAAACCTGATCCTGATTCTATCTTTCACTTGAGTTCAAGAATATAATGGAAGGGAGAAGATTGTGTGAAGCTTTTCATTAAATATCATCTCATTCAAAATAATAGGAATGCTAGATTTTGTCCAGTATTTTCTACTTTACAGAGTCATAGAACACTACAGCACAGACGCAGGCCCTTCAGCCCATCTAGTCTGTACTAAACTATAATCTGCCTAGTCCCATCAACTTGCACCCGAAATATAGTACTTCATACCCATCCGAACCATGTCCCTGTCCAAATATCTCTTAAATGAGGGAATTGAACCCTCATCCACCACTTCGGCTGGCAGCTTATTCCACACTCTCACCATTCTCTGAGGGAAGAAGTTCCCTCTCATATTAAACCCTTAAACTTTTGCTAAAGAATTATTTATGACTTGGTACAGTTTTTTAAACATTTTCTCTAAGGTAATCTATACATTTTCTTGGGCCACTATCACTACTCTGATTTATCATTCCTGATGAAATTGTATTTGCAGCATTCATTCATTTTGGCCAAATGCTTTGGAAGTGAATTGATGCTATTTTTATGTCAATGTGAAATGGCTGCAGTCACAGTGGATATGAGATTTAACTAAGTATGGTCAGTTTCCAACTATCAATATAACCCAGCGCACAGGAGATGCAGTTATATTCCAGGTTTGTGATTTGACATCAGATAGTGTGACAGCTGATAGAATTAAATCAGTAGTGAAGTATTGTTATCATTCCCATGCATGCCTATGCTAAATGAAAGAGTGCAAAGAAGATTTATGAGAATGCTGCCAGGACTTGAGGGCCTGAATTATAGAGAGAAACTGGGCTGGCTTGCACTTTATTATTTCTTTAAGCATAAGAGACTGAAGGGTAACCTTACGGAGATGTCTGATATTGTGAAGGGCATAGATAGGGTGAACACTCACAGATGCTTTCCCCAGGGAAAAGGAATCAAAAGCTAGGGAGCATAGGATTAAGGTGAGAGAGGGAGGATTTAAAAGGGACCATGGGGCAACTGATTCACACCGAGGGTAATGCATATATTAAACAAGCTGCCAGGGAAAGTGGTTGATGTAGATAAAGTATCTAAATTTAAAAGACATTTGGACAGGTACATGGATTGGATAGGTTTAGAATGCTATGGGCTAAACACAGACAAATGGAACTAGCTTAAATAGGCCTCTAAGTCGGCATGAATGAGTTGTGCTAAAAGGATTGATTCCACGCTGATTAGATTAGATTGAGTAGATGGGCTTCCTTAAAGTCCAGGCCAAAGCTCTATTTAAAATCACATATGTTCCATTAGGCTTTCTATGAATTTAGGGAATAAAATCTGTTTAATGTAAGGAAAGTATATGTTATAGTTACTGTAAGTAAAGACTAATTAGTGAAGGTATAATATTGTAAACTCACAATCTGTTCTAAACGGAAAGTGATGCAAATGAAGATTGCTTTGCTGTGAAGCTACTTACGTGGAGAACTCACCTGGCATTGAGAGCGAGATATATGGATGGACCAGCTGTATGTGCACCTATCTCCAATGCCATGTGGAGTTGTCCATGCTCAGAATATTCTGATGATCTGCAGGTAAAAGTGTACAGTCTCACTTTGCTACCTAAGTTTTACTAGCTTTATTAATGTAATAAAAGTGTTTGCAAAAATGAACAATTGCTGCATTTTGTAAATGTAATTTTAAAATCTGAACAATCCACTATGTCAAGTCTTAACAGAAGTTAAGGTGAACTCAGCATGAGCTGAGATGGAGAAAGGTGTTAATTATGATGAATTCTGTCATCATTTTAGTAAATAACTATCGGTGCCTTTCAAAATGTTCTGTGTGGGAATGGAGATAGTGGGTCCTATTGAACTTAAAACTTACCTAACAATAATTGTGGTTGCTTCAGAAGTACAATGCCTGATGTAAAAGTGAAAGTCTTATCTCTTAAATAGAGCAAACAAACTGAAAATGAGTTTGGCTGACCGTTCTCTCGAAGCTGCCTTCCACCACCCACATGCATGTAACCTGGGAGGGTAACAATGAAATTTCTTGTGATTAGGAGCAGTTGTCTATGTTGGTGTGTGTACACCTTTAACCTCTGTGGAAGTGGATTAAGTTGACAATAGGTGAGACATCATCTAGTTCAATTTTAAACTGCTTTATTCAATGCACAGCTCCGCTTCTGTTTCCCTGCTGAGATTTCTCATTAAATGTAGAGGGACCCCACTCCACTCTCTTTCCTGCTGATGATGCAAAGGTTATTTCTCTTTTGTCACCCTTTGGCTAATTGACTTCGTCTGTCACATTACATGACATTCCGCGTGTGCCTTCTGTTGTCAGTACTCCACAGAGGACAAATGTCAGTTAACACTGGAGTTCTATACGTCCTCCTTAACAACCACGTTTTCAGTCTAAATATCATTACTTGAGATCATTGCAAGGTAATTCACCTTAGTCTTCTTAAGAACAGCCAGTCTTAGTTTGACACTTGCTCAAAATGTATTTTAGAAAATGCCATAAGCAAAGGAAAATATCACCATCCAGTCTTGTACCCTCATGGGAATATGACTGCAAATAATCAGGAGTATTACATTTATTACATTTATCTTGATTTTATGTAGATACATTGTATGGATTTAAGTGATCTGCAAAGTCCAAAATGTAATGATTCTAGCTTTTGGACTTTGCAAGTCACTTAAATTCAGAGAAAGTTGAAGTGCTACCATACTGATGGATAACAAAGTACCTTATGGATACTTTCTAATATTGTAGTCGAGGAAGGGGGCATTGCCTACCACAGTGCATTTCAGAACCCAAGTACATAGCACAGGTAATGACAGGCCAACAATATAAATGAGAACAATATGCAGTGCACCAGCTTTTAATCACTGGAAACAGAAGAATGATGTTGGAAAAAATTCTCTCTAATTTATATAGCCTGTTATATTTGTTGTATTTCTTGGATCCCAATTATGTTGCACAATCCTAGATTCAAATTTCTCTAAACATTAATCATTACTGGCATAGACCCAAAATGACTTTAAACATTATCTCCACTTCTGTGATCTTTTCTTCAGCCTTTTCTTAGTTGACTGGACTATAACCCCCCTTCTGTTGTCAGATTGATTTGGGCTATCCTTCTCTGGATCCATGGTTGTTCAACTGATTGAAACCAAAGTACTTCCGCACCAAATGTCTGGAGTTCCCCGTAATCTGTCCCAGCGTTCTCCTTTGACACATAAATATCACGGCAGCATTGGGGAAAAAAGTCATACTTGCATGTACGCTGAAGATTCCCATTGAAACCTTCCCTTCCCTCATCTTCCATTTCATCAGCTTACTTCAACAACTTGATGTCTTTGGTGAATGTGATTAAACATCGCCAGAATTAAGTTGTCATCTGTCACAAATTCTATGAAGTTGCCACTTTATACTGAAGGCAGGGTCAGATTACTCATGATCTTGGCTTCTTAGTTATGAAACCAAGTTCAAACACAATATCCCACTCACCAACAAGCCCTCGCATTTCCCTCTTTGTAAAATAGGTTATTTTTACCCTATCTTGCCCAGTCTTCTTCTGAATTATTCATCCGTGCCTCTGGCAGTTTCAGACTCAAAATTTCCAATGTTTTCATTCCAAACTCCTAATCACTAGATTCTACAAAATTCAGCTTATCCAGAGTTTTTCTGCAGCATCCTGCTCATCTACCATTTTTGCCTTTTCTGATTAGCATCTCCTTCCTCCATCTAGCACATCACCCTGAGCAGGAAAGCTTTTAGCCAGTTAAGATCCCTGCTTGTGAATTCTCTTCCCAAATCCCTCTAAAATCCCACCTTCAATTTCTCATTTAATCCTCTTTCTGGGCTGAGAAGTGGCAGAAGAAGTTCAACCCAGATAAGTGTGAAGTGGTTCATTTTGGTAGATCAAATATGATGGCAAAATATAGTATTAATGGTAAGACTCTTGGCAGTGTGGAGGATCAGAGGGATCTTGGGGTCCAAGTCCATAGGACGCTCTAAGCAACTGCGCAGGTTGACTGTGTGGTTAAGAAGGCGTACGGTGTATTGGCCTTCATCAATCATGGAATTGAATTTAGGATCCGAGAGGTAATGTATATAGGACCCTGGTCAGACCCCACTTGGAGTACTGTGCTCAGTTCTGGTTGCCTCACTATAGGGAGGATGTGGAAGCCATAGAAAGGGTGAAGAGGAGGTTTACAAGGATGTTGCCTGGATTGGGGAGCATGCCTTATGAGAATAGGTTGAATGAACTCAGCCTTTTCTCCTTGGAGTGACAGAGGATGAGAGGTGACCTGATAGAGGTGTATAAGATGATGAGAGGCATTGATTCTGTGGATAATCAGAGTCTTTTTCCCAGGGCTGAAATGCCTAACATGAGAGGACACAGGTTTAAGGTGCTGGGGAGTAGGTACAGAGGAGATGTCAGGGGTAAGTTTTTTACTCAGAGAGTGGTGAGTGCGTGGAAGGGGCTGCCGGCAACGGTGGTGGAGGCATTTCTAAGTACCCTCCTTGACGAAAACCAGTAGTAACTCCTCCTAACATGATTAAGCTGCATAGAATATCTTTGTGTGACTTGTTCTTATTAAAGCTTAGTTTGAGGACTGAAAGATAATGTTGCAGGTCCCTGTTAACTTGAAGAAGCTTTTCAGTTTGGATTTCAGCATAATGTTCTCGCTTGGTGATAAAGTAATGCCAAGTTCATGTCTCAAGTTATTCTTCCCAGGCATAAGTCTTGACTCCAGCCTATCCAGAAGACAGTCATAGTGCATAGTGACAGCATCACAGCTTGCTATGGTAACTGTTCTGCACATGACTGCAGTAAACCATAGAGAAATGTGGACACAACCC
This sequence comes from Mobula hypostoma, assembly GCF_963921235.1. Lineage (NCBI taxonomy): Eukaryota > Metazoa > Chordata > Chondrichthyes > Myliobatiformes > Myliobatidae > Mobula > Mobula hypostoma. Next base: position 190,616,768 of record NC_086098.1, read on the forward strand.
AGCACCTCACAGAAACCAGCCTCCCTCCAAAGAATCTGTCTGCACTTCTCACTGCATGATTAAAGATCCCACCCACCCTGAACATTCTCTCTTATCCCCTCCCCCGTTCTGTTTTGTAAGTCCAAAATGTACAAACTAATTGAAAGGAGAATAAAGGAGTCTAACTTCATTTTTACTTTAAGTGAGGCATGTGCGTATCATGCGGTGGCATGATGACGTATGCCATTTATGTATTATTACATAGTGAATTATGTAAACAACAAAGAATGCTTAAGTAATATATTTACAATATTACTCAGATGTACTGAAATATTAAACACACAACACTCTTCCCTGCTTAGCTATAAACTCCAACAAAATATAGAATGCATTTCAACTTATACTGTATACACAGTACACTATATAATATGACTACTATACAGACTCCACAGCATAGTAAATTTTAAGTTCTCCCACTCAGGCCTGAATATTTAATCACTGTGCAGAATGTCTTACTCTTCTGGAATAATGTCTTTCCTGTCAAGGGGATATCATTTTGTACCTCCCTCTGCAATTGGATCCTCAACTTCCTAACTGGAAGACCACAATCTGTGCAGATTGGTGATAACATCTCCTCCTCACTGATCAACACTGGTGCACCTCAGGGGTGTGTGCTTTGCCCACTGCTCTACTCTCTATATACCCATGACTGTGAGGCTAGGCACAGGTCAAATACCATGTATAAATTTGCTGATAATACATCCATTTTAGGTAGAATCTCAGGTGGTGATGAGAGGGCGTACAGGAGAAATATATGCCAACTAATGGAGTGGTACCACAGCAACAACCTGGCACTCAATGTCAGTACGACGTAAAAGCTGATTGTGGACTTCCGGAAGGATAAGACGAAGGAACACATATCAATCCTCACGGAGGAATCAGAAGTGGAGAGAATGAGCAGTTTCAAGATCTCTGAGGATCTAACCTGGTCCCAACATATTGATGCAGTTATAAGGAAGGCAAGACAGTGATTGTACTACTTTAGGAGTTTGACGACATTTGGTAGGTCAACAAATACACTCAAAAACTTCTATAGATGTACCGTGGAGAGCATTCTGACAGGCTGCATCACTGTCTGGTATGGGGGGGCGGGGGGCTACTGCACAGGACCAAAAGAAGCTGCAGAGGGTTGTAAATTTAGTCGGCTCCATTTTGAGTACTAGCCTACAGAGTACCCAGGACTTCTTCAAGGAGCAGTGTCTCAGAAAAGCACCGTCCATTATTAAGGACCTCCAGCACCCAGAGTATGCCCTTTTCTTACTGTTACCATTAGGTGTGTGGGCACGTGGCCAAGTGGTTAAGGCATTGGACTAGCGACCTGAAGGTCGTGAGTTTCAGCCCCAGCCAAGGGAAAGTGTTGTGTCCTTGAGCAAGGCACTTAATCACACTCTGCGATGACACTAGTGCCAAGCTATATGGGTCCTAATACCCTTCCCTTGGACAACATTGATGTCGTGGAGAGGGGAGACTTGCAGCATAGGCAACTGCTGGTCTTCCATACAACCTCGCCCAGGACTGCGCCCTGGAAAGTGAAGACTTTCCAGGTGCAGATCCATGGTCTCGCAAGTCTAACGGATGCCTTTACTTACCATCAGGTAGGAGGTATGGAAGCCTGAAGGCACACACTCAGTAATTCAGGAACAGCTTCTTCCCCTCTGTCATCCAATTCCTAAGTGGACATTGAACCCTTGGACACTACTTCACTTTTTTAATAAATAGTATTTCTGTTGTTTGTATGATTTTTAATCTATTCAATATACATATAACGTAATTGATTTACTTATTTATTTATTGTTATTATTATTTTTTTTTCTTCTATATTATATATTGCATTGAACTGCTGCTGCTGTTAACAAATTTCACGCCATATGCCGGTGATAATAAAACTGATTCTGAGGTGAGATTTGTGGCTGTGAAATTATCTCAGGTTTTGGGGTCTGTCAAACAATCTCTCTGGATTTAGTTCTATCTTTGCTTTTCTCCTGGTCCTGACTTCTTTCTCCCACTCTCTTTCTTTCTTACATTCCACCTCTCATTCACACCTTTCTCTTTCTCACTCACGTTCTTTCCCTCTATCACTTCTCTCTTTTTCAACTTCCTGGCTTTCTTTTTATCACTCCATTTTCTTCTAGGATGTGCATCTTAATCTTTGGCATCTTTAGTTCACTGGAGTATTCTCTTATCAATCCTACTATTTCTCTCTTTATGATCAGATCTCTCCCCTTGTTTTCTTCATCAACAACATCGTCTGATGAATCCTCTGTTTTTGTATCTCCATTGACTCCTTTCTTATTGGCTTTCCATTCATCTATCTGGGATTTGATCTTTGCATCTACTTTTAGAAACAGCTTTTTCTCTCTCTCTTAAAATTCATGCAATAACCTTAATGCACGCAGAGTAGATTCTGGTCTATTATACTGACAAATGCCAAATACTTGCATCTTTCCTGAAGCTCATTTAACCCTCTTCCAGCTTACAACCAAGGCACATTTGTTAAGTGGCTGCCAAATTAACATATAAGAAGCTTTCTCAGAAATGTTGCCTACAAAAACGGTTGTAGTCAGACAACACACATAAAAGTTGCTGGTGAACGCAGCAGGCCAGGAAGCATCTGTAGGAAGAGGTGCAGTCGACGTTTCAGGCCGAGACCCTTCGTCAGGACTAACTGAAGGAAAAGTGAGTAAGGGATTTGAAAGTTAGAGGGGGAGGGGGAGATGCAAAATGATAGGAGAAGACAGGAGGGGGAGGGATGGAGCCAAGAGCTGGACAGGTGATTGGCAAAGGGGATACGAGAGGATCATGGGACAGGAGGTCCGGGAAGAAAGACAAGGGGGGGGGGGGACCCAGAGGATGGGCAAGGGGTGTATTAGAGGGACAGAGGGAGAAAAAGGAGAGTGAGAGAAAGAATGTGTGTATAAAAATAAGTAACAGATGGGGTATGAGGGGGAGGTGGGGCATTAGCGGAAGTTAGAGAAGTCGATGTTCATGCCATCAGGTTGGAGGCTACCCAGACGGAATATAAGGTGTTGTTCCTCCAACCTGAGTGTGGCTTCATCTTTACAGTAGAGGAGGCCATGGATAGACATGTCAGAATGGGAATGGGATGTGCAACAGTGACGTCTGTGTGATCTATTGTCAAGTTTACCTACATACAAATATAGTCCATATTTGTCATTTCAAGATTAGATTAATTCAAAGTCAATTTCCTTATTTCAACATTTCCTATTCAGATCCTAAATATCTCAAGTTCTGCAGTCCATATTCCATCATATGGTTACCAGTCTTTAATATTAAACTCACCGGCAATATTTGTTTATTTCAAAAACCTTAGATTCAAATCTAGGGACTCACCTCAATCTAGTGCTGAAACCTCTTGCTATGTTCAGTTCAGAACTACTCTGCCCCCAACTGTGTCTCCCTCTGCCCCGCTATCTGCGGTAAAGACTTTAACCAATCCTCTGCCATGGAATTTGCATCTGAAATTTCCTTGTCTTACTATATCATTGGGAATTAATCTATGGTAGTTGATATTGTCAAAGGACAGTCAAAGTGGAAAAGCAGGATGATGATAAAGAAAAATATAAAGGTGGAGCAATCTTGGCCCAGAAGAACAGGAGATAAATCAATGTAGGTGAGGCTAAGAGAAAACAAATACTGCAATAGGAAACTCAGATTGGAGTGATGTGCAGGCCCCCTAACAACAGCAATACATTTGATAAAGAAATACCCAAGAAATAAGGAATGGTTAACTAATACAGTAATCATGGGGGGAATTTAATCTTCAAGTGCCTCAACAAACCAAAATGGGAGCAGCAATTAGCTGGATAGGTTCAGAGATGTACTATGGACATTTTTCTGCAATCACAGCTCTGTAAGTAAAAGAACAAACCATCTTAGGTTGAAACATGAAACTGTAGATGCTTGAAATCTGAAAAAAAAAACAGAAAATGCCAGCAGCAGGGCACCACATGGGAGGAAACAATTTTTCTTAAACCTCTCTGGTTTTGGTCTCCTTTGCTGTTACAGTAATAACCAACATTGAATTATGGAACAGCAGTTTATCTTCCTTTTGGGCGCATTGCAACCCTTGGACTCACTACTGAATCTAGAAATTTCATTACCTAGCTTTTTGCAGGATATTTCAGATTCTCTTTGTTCCTTTGTTTCTTTCTTCTCTGTATCTACCTGCATTTAAGTACTGGTCTGTGTGCTTTCACAGACACTATCCCTCTCATTGACAAACATTGACATGATTTTTAACCTTTTCAGTTGTGATGAAGGACCTCAGACCTGAAACATGAACTCTTTCATTCCCCACTTGACCTGTTGAGTGCTTCCAATGGCTTCTATTTCTGTTTTGGAATTCTAGCATCTGCAGTTAATTTTATTCCAATTGAGTCAAAAACATCATTGCAAATGTAATATTATAGTCTTATAAAAAATGAAACCTTTAAAAAGATATTTCAAACAGATCAGTCATAATTGTGGATAAGTTGGAAAGATGGAAAGTTACAGAACAGAAATAAATTTGCAAATATTCATTAAATTACAATTCTTTGACTACTTTTGTCTGATCATTGTAAGTGACATTTGCTTAAAGATTACTATTCCTATTTTATGATACAAAACATATCTAAAGCCACTTGCAAAATAATAAGAGTTTTCTGATTTTGTCGGCAATGCCTATTGAAAACAAAGTTTTTGAGCCATGCTTAATGGCAAACTATCTGATTTTAATTGGAGATTGTGCAAAGTATTGAACTCCTTTTAAAAAAAAAACATACTTGTAAAAATAATCATTGCCTCTCAGTTCTGTGAAAAAAGTATCAGTGGGTGACATTTACGTTTTGAATATTCAAGCTATTTCCTTCAAAAATATAGGTTGGTTGCTGCTAAAAATAAAGCAGTTGGGAATTGTTTTCTGTCTCCTAAGGGGTCTGAGGGCATCGGGCTGGGCTGAAAGTTATTGTGAGCAATAACTAATATATGTAGTAAATTAATATATGTATGTAATACAGCCTATTTCACTCTTTTAATCATAATTAAATCATGTACTTAAATTAGGTTGATGTCTTTAGTGTATAAAAGACTTAGATAATATCACATTGAGATAGCACAGTAAACTTGTGGACTTAATCCAAATTTTATTTGCAAGGCACACAAAAATGCAAAAGTACAGGTTGTTCATCCAAGTAAAAACAGAAAATGCCTAAACTGCTCAGTAGGTCAGTCAGCATCTGTGTAAAGAGGAACTGATTTATTATTTCAGGATATAAAGTCTTCACAAAAACTGAGAAAGAGAGAAAACAAGTTTCTCTAGATAGTAGAGAAAGTGGCAATAGATGGAACAATGGGAATTTCTCTGCGTGAAATAACTGTTCAGAGGCAGCTGAACTGTTTAGTCTGTGCAATATGTGTTGGTGTAGAAAAGTCGGAGTAATTTATCATGGACTTGCCAAACAGGCCAGAATATACAAATTCGAATGAGTCTCTCTGTAACATCTTGCACGGTCACTATGAAGTCCAACTCATCTCTGCACTAAATTGAGGCTGTGGTTTTCAACTATCAAAATGTGGGACTCACTTTTGCCAACTTCAGTTCTCAGTACTATTTGGTTACTTTTATTGTTTGCACGTTTTTTGTTTATTTTTCTGCATATCTGTGTGTTTAACAGTTTTCTTTTTGAATGCCCTCTATTGGGTTTCTTTGTTTTTTTTTAGTGCCTGTAAGAAAACAAACCTCAAAGTATACCTACTTTGATAATGAATGAACTCTGAACTTTGATCTAAAGCTCAAGGACCAGCGCCTCATCTCTCTTTTGGACACATCACAGCTTGTAGAGTTCTTCCATATTAAACAACTTATTCTTTCTTCCTGGTTGTGCATGGACAGGACCTTCCCACCTACCACCCTTCTGTTACTTTTTCCTTCACTTATACATCTGAGCCTCACAAGGCAGATTGGCTCGTACTATTGAATTTATTATCTTTTACCGATGGTTATATTACTATTTTGTTTTCCAATTTTAATCAATACAAACGGTATTAAATGCCTCTGAATATCAGAGCCTCTAACGCTATTTAGTAGCTATTGGGGCGAGGCTGAGGTGTACCACAGATTCCTCAGCAAATGAAGCAGTCCATACCTGCTTACAGCAACATCGAGACAACATTGAGGCAGAGACCGATATGTGGCAAGCAATGTCCACACCGTAAAGGTGCACAGCAATTCCCATCTCCACAGGGAAAAATCTAACCATGGCTCTTGACATTTAGTGTCATTACGTTGATCAGTATTCAACAACATCCATCACATTAATACTATGACAATCAGTATTCTGTGGTGAGTGACTCATCACTAGATTACAGAAATCTATTTTACAATCTGAAAAGAACACACGTCAGGAATCTATGTGCCTGGTCTGCGCACCTCAAACAATTCACCCGGAGCTCAGCACCATCCTGGATGAAGCATCTCATTCGACTGGTATCCTGGCAACAACTTTAAACATTCAGTTTTTGTACCACTGGCCATCAGTACCGGCAATATGTATTGTTTACAAAAGACACAGCCACCATTCATCTAGTATATCTCAGCAGCAACACACACAAAATACTGGAGGAACTCGCAGGCCAGGCAGCATCTATGGAAAAGAGTAAAGAGTCTACGTTTCAGGCTGAAACGAAGGGTCTCGATCCAAAACTTTGACTGCTTACTGTTTTCCATAGATGCTGCCTGGCCTGCTGAGTTCCTCCTGAATTTTTTGTGTATTACTTTGATTTCCAGCATCTGCAGTTTTTCTCTTGTCTGTGATACCTCAGCAATAGTTCAAAGCCTGCAACCTCTATAATTATGAAGGATAAGGGATTCCAAAGCATGAGAGTACGACATCTGTAGGTTCCGTTCTAAGTCACACACATCCTGACTTGTCATCCTTTCATTCCCACTGGGTCAGAATCAGATTCAGAATCCGGTTTATTATCACTGATATATATCAACAGGTGGTGAGGTGGAGATATCTCTCCACTGAAGGAGTTATAAGGCACTCCTTCCCTCCACTAACCCGTAGGTCACCCTTGGGCAAGTGTAGCAGCTGCTCAGAACCCTCCCCTGGATCAGGGTCATGTGCAGCCATGGGAGCAGGTGGTGGATTATTGTCCGAGCAGCTGGTGCAGATCACATCCTGGTTATGTGATCACTGATGCCAGGCAGACAATCTCTGAAGAGTACTGATAATGGCTGGGGACACCCACCTTGTAAAGACATTTCTCAGCAGAAGGCAATGGCAAACCACCGCTGCAGAAAAAATTGGCCAAGAACAACTATGTTTATGATTGACAGGAAGGAAGACCATCATTGCCCACATCATACGACAGGGTACAAAATGATGATGGCGATATATATATATTGTTGTTTTGCAATAGCAGTACAGTGTAATACATATTACAAATCTATAAGATATAATAAGGAATATTACATAAACAATTGAACAAATAAATACAAATAAATGTGGCAAAAGAGAGCACGATGGTGAGGTGGTGTTCAGGGACCATTCAGAAGTCTGATGGCAGAGGGGAAGATGAAGAATCTGTTCTTAAAGCATAGAGCATGTGTCTTCAGCCTACTTACTGTACCTCCTCCCTGAGGGTAGTATTGAATTGAGTGTGTGTCTTCAGCCTCCGGCACCTCCTCCCTGATGATAGTAATGAGAAGGGAGCATGCCAGGCTGGTGAAGGTTCTACATGATGGAAGCCTTATCTTTTGAAGATGTCCTGGGGAGGCTCGTGCCCATGATGGAGTTGGCTGAATTTGCAGCTGTGCCTGATCCTGTGCATAGGCACCTCCATCCCAAACAGTGATGCAGGCAGTTAGAATACTATCTATGGTACATATGTAAAAATTTGCTGAGGTCTTTGGTGACATACCAAATCTTCTCAAACTCCTAATGAAATTATAGCTGCTGGTGTGCCTTCTTCTTAATTGCATCAATATGTTAGGCCCAGGAACTTGAAATTGCTCACCCCTTCCACTGCTGATTCCTCATTGAGGACTGGATTGTAGTCTTCCAACTTCCCCTTCCTGAGGTCTACAATCAATTCCTTGGCTATCCTGACACTCAGTACAAGACTGTTGTTTTGATACCACTCAACCAGCTGATCTATCTCACTCCTGTATGCCTTTTTGTCATCATCTGAGATTGTGCAAACAGTTGTGTCAGTGGTAAATTCTCAGATGGTGTTTGAGCCATCTACACCCTGGAACTCCCTAACCAAAAGTCTTTCATGGTTCAAGAAGACACCTCATCATCACTGCCTCCAGTGTAGTTAGAGATGGACAATAAAGGTTGATCTTGCCAGCAACATCCAGACCCTGAGAGACTAATTTTAAAATATAGGAAATGAAGTAGAATGACTGGTAACTGGAATTCAGGAGATGTTAAAATGACGAAACCATGTGATTATAGAAGGCAAAATAAAAGAAATCAACAAGCTGTCTCTGTTGTAGCACATGAATGGTTAAAGACTGGAGGGAGAAACACGTAGAAAAGAGTTCATGAAAAGATAGTTATGTAGCACGTTCAGTTTAATTATTTTGACATTTCTGTTTTGTTCCACTTAAGATTTATAAGTCATCCATTTCCTTTCCTGTGTGAATAGTTATGTTTTCACTCCTATTTCTTATGCTTCTTTCTAAATGTTCATCGCTCATATCTTAAAAAAGTCACGCAGAAATGAAAGGTGAACTCTGCAATACTTCTGTTTTTTTTTCCAGTTCATAGTATCTGTTGTATCTTTCCCCGTATACCTTATTAATTTTATTCAACTGCTTTCATCTGTTGAAATCCTGTCCAGAAATAACTATTGCAAAATCAATGAACCAATACTCACCCTGTTTGTCATGTTTGTACAACATTCAAATACAAGATTCATTCATTTATCATGTGTATCAAAACATGTAGTGAAATGTTTTGTTTGAGCTCACAACCAACACAATCTAAGGCTACGTCCACACTAGACCGGATAATGTCAGAATCTGTTGTAGGTGGCTTTCTGAAAGAGCTGTAACACTGTTGTCATCTGCGTATTGGAACTCGATGAGGGAACTCATGGATGTCTTCGTTAAGGACTTGAGACGGGCAAGATTGAAAAGTCTGCCATCTGTTCTGTAGGCAGTTTCGATTCCTGGGGGTAGGTTGTCCTTGATAATGTGGATGATTGTCACAATGAAGATGGTGAACAAAGCTGGGGCAATCACACATCCCTGTTTTACTCCTGATCTAACTTGAAAAGGCTCACAGTTACTGTTGCTGACCATGACTGTGGCAAAGCATGCCACCGTGGAGAAGTCTCAGGATTCGAGTGTACTTTTCAGGGCATCCATAGGTAGATAGGACAGCCCATATGAGTTCCCTTGATACTGAGTCAAAGGTTTTGGTGAGGTCAATGAATGCCATGTACAAAGGTTGAAATTGTTCACAACATTTTTCTTGTCATTTTCGCATTGTGAAGATCATGTCGATTGCTCCACGTGATGGTCTAAAACCGGCTTGTGTCTCCGGAAGGATCTTCTGGGCTAAAGGCTTGAGCCGGTTGTTCATGATGCGGATGAGGATCTTTCCTGCTGTTACTAACAGGGAAATTCAACAAAAGTTTCCACATTTGGATCGATTGCCTTTCCTTTCGTAGATGGTAACGATTGCTGAGTCTCTAAAGTCTGCTGGTATGTCTTCAATTATCCAGATCTTGATGAGAAGTTGATGCAGTTGATAATGAAGCGGGTTACCTCCAATTTTGTAGACCTCGGCCAGTATTCCATCGAGTCCAGTGGCCTTGTTGTTTTTCAAGATTTTGATGGCTTCCTTGACTTCTTCAAGTGTTGGTATTCTGCATAGGGAGTTGTCAACAGGTTGTTTTAGAATGTTGTTAATCACATTCCTGTCAAATGAGACAGTTTGATTTAGAAGATCTTCAAAGTGCTCCCTCCATCTAGAATTGATTTCTTTGCAGGAGGTGATGATAGCATTCTTCAATTGATTCCAGTGTTCTTCTACAGATGGTGGGATTTGTTGAGGCAGATGTTCTTGAAGATTTTGTTGGAACACCTGTACATGGCTGATGTCTTGCAGGATGTCAACATAAAATTTCTTAATGATGTTCTGATTTTGGTGTTTCTTTTTGAGCCGAATCTTCATTCTCATGGTGGACAAGATGAGTTGATGGTCTGTCCAGCACTCGTCGGCACCAGTAACAGCTCTTGTTATCAGTACATCTAGTTGGTCCCGAGATCGTGCAATGATGTAGTGGATGAGGTGCCAGTGTTTGGAGCGTGGATACTGCCAGGAGACTTTGTGCCTGTTTTTCTGGCGAAATAGGGTGTTTGTAATCACCAGGTTGTGTTAGGCACATTTGGTGAGGAGTCTTCCATTGGCATTGACCTTGCCAATTCCTTCCTTGCTTATTATTCCAGTCCAGAGCCTATGATCTTTCCCGACTGTGGCATTGATTCTGATCGAGGGATAGTCGCGACGAGACTGGATAAATCCGTAACCGAAGCTTCTTCTCTTTGTTTTGACCCTCCATCTATATTGAAATGGCGTTTTCCTCCCCCGAGAACGGTGCTTTTCAAAACCGCCCTTCAGAGTGAGCAAATCTGAAAACGCCTAAAATCCGGTGTAGTGTGTATGGGGTAACCGGCTAATTTTAAAACCACTGTCATGACGTGCCGGAACAAGTGGTGGCGGCAGCACGGCATTTCATTGTTTTCTTGAAAGCAACCTCCCACACCACAACAATATCTGACAATAGATGTGTAACAGCCTAATGTAACGTTGTATGGAAATACAAGATAACACTGATGCAGACATGTTTTATACATCTAACATGGTGTTTTATTAATGTATTGCTTGTGCAAACCCTTCAATAGATGCAATTGTCACTTTGCCCAGTAACTCGTTTTATTGCACATATTAAATACAGCAAAATAATACACAAAGACTTGGCAAAATTAAAGGCAAACAAATGAGGTAACAGCAAATTTCACTTTTGCCCAGTAACAAGCTTTATTGCATTTAGTTGTAGCTGTCGTCCCTTTCATCGGTGAAGAGGCTATGGCTGTAGAAAATGTTTCTGGACAAATGCGCACCAAGTCTTTCGTTTGGCAATTTCCTTTTAAGTTTTTCTAGTCTGTAACTGGACAAACGCGCACTAAGTATACCGTTTCCTCTTCGCTCGTTTTCTGTGTGTCCTGTGCATGCCCAGTAGTAGGAGATTTGCCCAAATATCCATTTTAATGTGGACAGAGGTATTTTCAAAAACGCCTGGTGTGGACGCCTGTCGTTTTTACGCGAAACCGGCATTTTCAAAATTATCCGGTCCAGTATGGGCGTAGACTAAGAATGTGCAATTGTTACCACACATTCTAGCACTAACATATCATGCCCAATTATGTTCAGCAGAACAACACAAACAATATCAACAATACAACAACAGAACAATAAAAGAAACCCCTTTCCCACCACCCATTCACACACACAGGCACGTGTCCTTGATCCAAATAAGAGTTCTTTATTTAGAGCCCATCAGCATGGGTAGGATTTTAGTACTCTGCACTTACAAACAACCCTTAGAACAGATCTGGACACCAAGGTAACTTTGAAAGAAGGAATGATTGACATCTAGCTAAAATAAAGTGTCCAATATTAAATAAAGCCAAATATTTCTTATAACCATGTAGCATTTCAGTCAGTGTTTCTACAGCAGCCTTTTCTGGTGCTTCCATGTCTGCTTGCATCATACTCTGATAGAGGCATTTGCCATATCAAATAGTTAATCCCTCTGATTAAACAGTAAATGGTGGCTATCATGCAAACATTTTAAGTTCACTCGTTAAATAGCAGCATTAACTTCTTGCAGACTAAAGCACTCAGTAGTCTGTTGACCTTTGATTCTTTCCTATTCCTATTTTCTCTCTAACCTTCAAAAAAATGCTGATAAATTGCACACAGCCTATTCCATTGTCTGTCTGACATTAATAATTAAAGGACAACCACAATGATACTATTACATCTCCAAACCTATGAGACTTCACTGGAACTTTCACCTTTAGAGTGATGATAAATAAAAGAACCTTTGGGGCCATCTGAACTTGAACCTTCAATATTATGTGCTCCAGTACTTCAGAAATCTGCTTCAACATTTTGGGTTCATATTTTTCTCTTTAACCAGATATCATTCAGGCAGAAGTATTTCACTTTGTTTTTCCATTCTATTATGATTCCTTTCAGTAGCATTCATTACAATTTGCAAATTATTGCAGCATCTATCAAGAGCAAAATATATGTGGAGAGCTATTAAAGTGGTACAGACTGTTGCAGTCATTAGTGGGAAGAGACTTAATGTCCTTGCCATGTTCTTTTATGTGCTACTTTAGCAATTTTATATGCTCCTATATTAAAGTAACAGACAGGGGACTGTTGAATGAATATGTTAGCTTTGATCAAATTGCTAACTGTCATTCCTGGATATATGCATTTGATTGGTTTTTGGATGAAGGTATAACAGACCACCTTTGTTGCTAAGCAACAACACAATCTTGTCAATCTCAGTGAACCAGCAAACAACTTGTAATTTGACAACTTCATGGATGACATTTGTGATAAAATATACTTGAGTTAATTTTATCTAAACATTACACCTTCATAAGAGGATATCATCTATAATGCCCCACCACTACCTTCTGAGTCCTGCATCTTTTGTTTAAGTTTCCCGTCTTCCTTCATCCTTCATCCTAACATCAGTGCCAGTGCTTTTAGATGGTTAGAATTCAGATTAAATTACCTCCCAAGACTCTGTCTCTCTTGCTGACTCTTTTCTGAATTTCAATAAAAAAATTCACTTCTTTCAGCAAGGTTTTGTATTTTCACTGAGGATCTCTTTGGCTTTGTGAGCATTTTCATCTGATTGTGTATCAGTGAAGTGCCTGAGGATGAGACAATGTCTGATATATTAATACATGGTATTGCTCATCTAGCTTATATTTGCAAGCAAGTCACAGAGGTGAAAGCACAGTAAACTGACATATTATGTCCCACCATATCCCAGACTGGTGCTTGTTTTAATTGCAGGCACTATGCTGAGAGGGAGAAAGTCAGGAACATCTTAATGAGGAATCTTTCATTATCTCGTAAGCTAGTAATCTTAAAAGTGCTGAAGCATGATAGATTATTACTTTAATAAAATGGATCCATTATCAAAGCATGAGTGCTAGTCGTATGATACCTCTAAATTAATTTGTTGCATGGCATTCCAGCTGAACCTTATCAAATAACCAGATCTTAAGGCCAATTTATTTCTAAAACTACATGAAAGGCATTTTCTTTTGCTTACTTTTGCAAAGGAATGAAATTTGGAGAATCTTGAAAGTTCTGAGTCTTGTCCTTTGTTGAAGTTTGAAAGAGATGCATTCTGTTGAGTTCCCTGCACTTCAGTCGTTTGTGAGAGGACATCATCAATTACTCCTTCATGCTCATTAATTCATGCCATATTTAAGTTTGCTGACAATACCACTGTTGTTGGCCGAATCAAAAGTGATGAAACGCCATATAAGAGGGAAATTGAAAATCCGGTTGAGTAGGACCGCGACAACAACTTCTAACTCAACATGAGCAAAACCAAAGAGCTGATTATCAACTACAGAAGAAAGAAACGGAATGCCCATGAGCCATTTCTCATTTGTGGAATTGAAGTGGGGAGGGTCAGTAAATCCCTTGGCGTTAACATATCAGAGGATCGGTCCTGGGACCAGCACGTAAGTGTCATCAAAGTGAAGGCATAACAGCCCCTCTCCTTTCTCAGAAATTTGCGGAGATTCAGCGTGTCATCAAAAATTTCAGCAAACTTCTATAGATGTACAGTGGAGAGTTTCCTAATTGGTTGCATCATTGCCTGCTATGGAAACACCAATGCTTAGGAATGGAAAAGGCTACAGAAAGTGGAGGGTGCAGCCTAGTCCCTCAAAGGCAAGTCCCTCCCAACACTGAATACATTTACATGGAGTGCTGCCACAAGAACACAGCATCAAAGACCTCTACCATTTAAGCCATGCCCTCCTCACTATTCCCATCAGGCAGGATGTACAGAAGCCTTAGGTCCCACAACACCAAGTTCGGGAACAGTTATTATCCTAGAACTGTCAGGCTCCTAAACCAGTGTGGATATTTTCAATCACCATTAATCTGAACTAATTCTATGACCTACTGACTCTCTTTTAAGGACTCTTGACAACTCATGTTTTCAATATTATTTCTTCATTTGCACATTGTTTGTCAGTCTTTGTTTATGTACAGTTTTATATAAATTCTATTTTTTTCCTGTAAATACAAGAGTGGACAGGTGCTGGCTCCAACCAGCTTTCTGCACTAGAATCCCATAGGTCAGGATAAGCTGCAAAGCATACAGCCACACAAATCTCCCAAGGAAAATTTGGGTGTCCTACTCATCATCTTCAGAATTTCCCCAAACAGTCAGATAAATGGTAAATCTTTTCAAAGTCAATTATCTTTTTTAATGTGATAGTCAATGAGTCACATAGTACAGAAGCAGGCGTTTTTCCCCATCATATTGCTGTTGACCATCGAATCATTAAAGCATTTTAAGTAGCACAAGTAAAGGATTTAAATTAATTGCAACACACACACACACAATGATGGAAGAACTCAGCAGATCAGGCAGTACCTATGGAGCAAAGGTAGACTACGGAGATTCAAGGTGATAAGCAAAAGGACATGGAAAAGAGAGGGAGAAAATAAGTAGGAAACTACAGGCCAGTTAGCCTAACTTTGGTTTACTTTGAAAAACAGAAGATAGTGAGGAGAAGTCAAATTTGACTAATTTGTATACTGCAAGTTCTTTGAAAACTTTTCACATTATGGATGAAGGAGAACCAACGGATGTACATGTTTTACGCTTAGACATGCAGAAATTATGTCTAAGTATAATACACAGACATGGAATATAGAAAGTACAGGATAGGAATGGGTCTTGGTCCATGATGTTGTGCTGAATTGATTAAACTTGTAATTAAGAGCCTTCTCCATTTTCTGCATAATCATAATCAAGAGATAAGATGCCACTTTAAAAGATGTGGGGAAAAGAAAGTTCATGACATTGTAGGAAATATTTTAGAGTAGACATAAGCTTGGTTGGCTAAAAGGAGACAGAGAGTAAGGCAATTGTGAGGCTATTTTTTGTCAGTAACGAGTAATGTGTTCTCGGGAACGGTGCTGAGTGTTCACTTTTACTCAATGCATGAAATGACTTGGATGAAGGCACCAAAAGTACTATTGCTAAATTTGTTAATGATGTACAGATAGGCTGGAAAATAAGTTTTGAAGTGAACTTAAAGAGGTTACAAAATATATGAAAACTTAAATGAATGCACAAAGACCTGGCAAATGGAGTATATTGTAGGAAATTGTGAACTTGTCCATTTTGTCAGAAAAAAACACGCAAAAAGAAGTATATTACCCAATTGCAAGAAATTGCAGTGCACTAAGATGGAGGGGACATGGATGTCCTCGTGATTTACAAGAAGCTAATATGCAAGTACAGTAAATAATTAAGGAAACTAACACAAAGGTCTTCAAACCTCCTGTTTCTCTTTCTACCGAACAACTGACCTACTGAGTGTCTCTAACATGTTTTGTTTTAATTTCTTATTTCCAACACCTGCAGTTTCTTTGATTTTTATTTACAGAATCAGTACCCAGACTGAACAGTTTGTCCTATGAGAATGCTTACATGGGTTAGGCTAATATCTACTGAAGAGTGAGAGATGATCTGATTGAAATATATAAAATTCTGAGGGACCCTCTAAAGGTGCATGTTTACTCTTGTGGGAAGATCCTGAAATAGGAATGACTATTTAAAAATGGCTCAAAGATTCAATTTAATATCAGGGAATGTATACAGGATACAACCTGAACTCTTTACTCTTCGCAGACGTCCACGAAACAGAAGACAAAATCCCAAAGAATGAATGACACTAAACGTTAGAACCCCAAAGCCCCCCTCTCCCCCTCCCACATACAGGCAGCAGCAAAAGCATCAACCCTCCCCCTGCACCACTGCACCAGGAAATCCATTAAGCCCACTACCCACTATACAAGCAGTAGCAAAGCCCCCAGTGACCATGATCCAGAGTCCATCAAAAACTACTGTCCATCCAAGCACTTAGACATCTCAAGCAGAGTCTCTTTCTCGCTATCGCTCCTGCAGCAGCAAGAGGAGAGTCCAACCGCATGCTCTTGCAACATTATGATATTCAGCATCGCTTATTTGAGTCCTCACAACTCAAGGCCCTTCTTCTGACAGCAGCAGACACTGCTGACGCGATGTTACAATCTCCTGTGACACGTTCATTTGGCGACACCAGCAAGGAATCGGGTCATCCACAGGGCCACACCCTGAAGGCACATGTCTTCCAACCTGCACCTCGAGATCCTGAAACACAGGCCGCCCAGCAACTTCCAAGAGTGAGGACCCACCACTGTGAAACTGCAGTTTGATTGCAGCTAAAGATCACAGACTCTGACTGGACCCCAGGCACCTTGAAAAGGGAAAAAGAGACATTAAAAAGAAGATATTAAGCTGTCCTGTGGACGAACTGGAAGAAGTTGCACCGGTTCGCAAAAACCTCTGGCACCATCTTTAGCTCCTCCCACTTCTTCTTACAATGTGAAGGGAATTTTTTCTCCCAGAGATATCACGAGTATTTGGCTTGCTCTTTCTCAGAACTGTGCAAGTAGAATCCTTAAATATTTTTAAGGCAAATGTAGATAGTTTTCCAGTAAGCATAGATGCAATCAGATTCTTATAAATTGACAAGAGCGCAGAATTGACATTACACTCGGATGAGTCATGATTTCTTCAAATGGCAGAGCAGAGTTGACTTGTCAAGTGGTCTACACATATTCCTAATTAAAATGTTTGTCATGTTTGTATCAAAATTTAGCAAACTTCTTATTAATTTCTTGTGCATAATATCAAACAATCAATAGGTAATAGTAATAAACATGAGAAGGTCTGCAGATGCTGGAAATCAAAGCAACTTTCACAAAATTGACAGGTTTTTGATCAGAGATTGATAGGTTCTTGATTTGCCATGGCATCAAAGGTTGCGGGGAGAAGACTGGGGAGTGGGGCTGAAGAGGTGAAAGAAGGGTCACCCATGATTGAATGACAGAGCAGACTCGATGGCCAAATGAGCTAATTCTGCTCCTCTGCCTTATGTTCTTAAAATGCTGGGGGAACTTAACAATTCAGGCAGCATCTATGGAAATAAATAAACAGTTGATGTTTAGGACCAAGACGATTGGTGAGACATGTCATAAATTGGGACACTGCTTCATCGAGGTTCTCCACTCCATCCGCCACAAGTGGAACTTCCCAGAAGCCAAATATTTTAATTCTGATTCCCATTTCCATTACGACGTGTTGATGCATGTCCTCCACTTGTTCCATGATGAGGCCACCCTCTGCGTGGAGAAGCAACACCTTACATTCTGTCTGGGTAACCTCCAATCTGATGGCACGAATTTCGATTTCTCCTACCGGTAAAAAAAATCCCCCCTCCCCCCCTTTCTCTATTCCCCACTCTGATATTTTACTTCTTCTCCTCTGCCTATCACCTCCCCCTGGGTCCCCTCCTCCTTCCCTTTCTTAGATTGTCCACTCTCCTTTCCTATCATATTCCATCTTCTCTAGCCTTTGACCTTTCCCACCCAACTGGCTTCGCTTATCACCTTGCAGCTAACGTCCTTCTCCTGCCCCCACTTTTTTATTCTGAAGCCTTCCCTCTTCCTTTTCAGTCCTGAAGAAGAGTCTCAGCCAAAACGTCGACTGTTTGTTCATTTCTTAGATGTTGCCTGACCCGTAGAGTTCCTCCAGCAATTTGTGCGTGTTACAGGAGATAATAGTTGTCTTAAATGGCACATTGCTTGTATCTGTAATGTATTGACTGAATGGAAGTTAAGTAAATTATGTAATTGCATTCTGAAGTGGAGGAAACATTGCAAGGTGAAGGGCGGAGAGCGGAACTGTGAGATTAATTGGACAACTCTTTCATGGAGTCAGTACAAGTTTCAAGGTCTGGAAAGTCATTTTCTGTATTTTACCATTGTGTATGTCTATAATTCTGATAACTGACTCCTGGCGTCACCCAACTATAACAGTATAAAACCTGTGTGCACCTTTTGCAAACGTATATAATGCCCAAAAGTTTCATCATGAACTTGACAAGAATGTAATAATTGACTGTCATTCTTTTTCAGCTATACTATTCTGATCCCTCTTTTTTATTGGTTTGCAATTACAAATTGACTCCTCTCCCAGTGCTAACCTTTTCAATTCACCCCAATTTCTTCATCTTCAGTGGAGTCAGATCCACTCACTTCTACTTATATGCCTCATCGTCTTCTAAACCGTAGCAGCAATTTTCTTGAAAGTAGTTCTTTTCTCAATGCCGTTTAAACAAAAATTACCTGAATTATCATATTTTGACTGCACTGTCAATGTAAGATCTGATTCATTAGTGTAACTTACCTGTTGCTGGGTTTAAGAGGAATTAACATCAACAAATATGAGTGCAGCACTTCGCAATAGACATTTGACTTGTATTAAGTTTTGTGTTGACTCTTCAAATATATCTGTGCTCCACTTTGGATGAACGTCACGGTCTAATCAGCACAGATTAATGTTGACACCATCAGTGTTCACATATAGTGCAAAGTTTGTTCTTGAATATGTGGTACTTGAAAACTGAAACAGTGCTAACAAGAGACCTTAAGCAGCTGCAAATTTCAGAACTGGTATGGAATGCATGTAGCAGGAGATTGTCTCATACCGTTTTAATTCATCTAATTCATTAGTCTACATTATATTAGCAACCCAGGACACAATTTCTTCATAAACTGGAGGCTTAACATTTTCCCTGGTGCATTCGTGTTTATGTTTCCAGGATCTTCTATGATTTTTTAATGTTTTATGCTTGTGCCAACAATTATTAATAAGTTTATTTTTTCCTTTGCTTCATTTGTTATCTTTCTGCCTTCTATTTCCACCAATGTTTCATGATCTGCTTTTCAGTTAAAACTTCTAAAATTATCAACAGCACTTTACTGCATGATGAGGTTCAAGGGTAAACAAGTTCCCTATGCATGATGTGATGTTCGCATGAGAAACAATTTAGTAATAGGCATCTGTTAGTCTCGTGAGACCATGAACGTTTCCAGGGCGCAGGCCTGGGCAAGTTTGTATGGAAGACTGGCAGTTGTCCATGCAGCAAGTCCCTCCTCTCCACGCCACCGGCATTGTCCAAGGGAAGGGCATTATGGCCGATACAGCTTGGCAACGTTGTCATCGCAGAGCGATTCAATTTAATTGTTTTGTCACATCATCTGTCTTTTATGACAGTGGCTACATTGCAGACAAACTGTCAGAAACATTATAGAAATTGGTATTTCTTTCTTCTAGCAAATATTTCATATAAACAGTGGTATTTTCTGCAGGTAATTATATTTTCATAGATGAATGGTTAGAAATTAATTTAGGTTTGTTAATACACTGAAACTGACCTCAGTGGAACTGAACTTCGGAAGCAAAATTAGAACACTCTGAACCCTTCAGTTTACACTATCAGCTGAAAAATAAACAATTTATATGAAGCTATAAAAGGAAATAGAACACATTAGAACAAAAAGTGTAGCTTTTTGAATTTCTAGTCACAACTTTCTCACGAAGATTCAGATGTAAAATCAGCTCCTTATCTTCTGGTGTGACTTGAAGCTGCAGTTGGCTCTTTATTTGTGAAAGTAATAAAAAGCAGCCGATCCTGGAAATCTGACACAAAAACAAAAAAAAAATTGAAAAATTTTGGCAAGCCAAGCAACTTTCTGGTTCTCTGCCTCTGAAGAAGGAATGTTTGCTGTTTCTCTTTCCATAGATGCTGTCTGACTTGCTGATATTTTCTTGTGTTTTCTGTCCTTACTCGTGACCCCAACCATCCATCCAGCATCTTCTTCGACTTTCTACCATCAGTTAGGAAACTCTGATGCATAAAAACAAGAATGGCCGGCATGGGAAGGAGCTTCTTACCTCTGCCACTAGGCTGAACTCCCTTCCACATTGCATTCCAAGTGTCACTGGATAACTTGTATTCTACCCTACAATGTATAACTTATGCACTTTACTTCATTAATCTATGAGTAATTAATTTGTAGATTTAATTCTTAATTTCCTTAGTTTTTATGTGTTATATGGGTGGTATGTGAATTATTGTGCTTTACACCCTGGATTGGAGAAAAGTTGTCTCATTTAACAGTATACATGTATATAGTTAAATGCTAATAAACTTGACGACTCGACATATAAAGATTATGGAGTAACATTAATGAGAGGCTTAGTATGAGTAATGTTTGAAATCAAATCTGTAGCCATTATCAAAAAATCTTGCAATCTACAATTCAACATCACTAGAGTGTGTTCAATTTTCATTTTCTATGGGTTAAATAATCAGTTTATATTATTCAAGACATCTTTTTCAAAGGCAGTGAATTTAAAAGTATTAAGAATAAGATAATATTAGTTCACTGCTGTATAGTAAACCTGCAAACCCAAACAGTTCCTCTGTTATAAATGTTCATTTGTAGCAGCTTTCTTCATCTAATCATGAGAGTGTTTAATAGCTTTTTCTTTAATGGAACCATTTAGGTCAGGCCAAATAACTCCTGACATAGCATCAAAGTGCTAAGTGAAATGTTTTTATTTAATATATGGCGAACATTCAGTCAATAGGATGTGTTCTTTCTGAGTCAGTGCCAAGGCACTTTCACATAACATCTACTCAGTTTGCCAGAAACAGAATCTGCTACATCAATGTTATACAATATGCAATCTGCAGGTTGAATCTCAGCTCTCTGATTCATTTTTGTTTGTTCCCATGTGTATTGTGCCTGCACTTATTAGCAATGTGAGTAAATATTTTTACTTTACCATATTATCCTATTGTTAGCAAAAGAAAAATCAGCCAGACTTAGGAACTAAAGACTCTGCTTTTTATTGCTCCTCAGTTCCTTTATTAGCATTCAGAAAAAGTAGAAAGTATCTTCCAGGATAATTTATTTTCAGCAGCTTATTGGTGTTAATTCTTAATAATGGTTGCTGACATAGGATGTATTTACATTATTCACAATTAAGTATTAATATTTCAATTGGTATTGTTAGGGTTTAGAGACATGGAATGGACTGGCTGCAGCCCTTTGAGACTCCTGGCAGTAAGAATCATTGAATGAAAAGAGGGGCAAGAGTCTCATCGCCCTCTGAGGTTAAAATTAGATCCCAAACTAACTGATATGTGGGAGCAATTACAAGGTTGCAATCTCATCGATGGGTTTACAAGCAGGTGATAAATCAACCAAGCCTTGCTCCTGTAGTGTGTGGCATTGTTCGAATTCCTCAATGAAATTATTGATTGATGATCCCTTCCAGGTACCCATTATTCTGTAGACTTTATATGGGAGTTGATGTATTAAAGGGGATGAAATCAATCACTTTCTCATAATTGTGTCAAACATTCCTTAATAGATCATATTCATTTTGTGCATATCGTACTCATAACATTTTAGACATTCTTAAATCAATGTTATGAGACTGATGAGAAAATACATCTCACCTCTAGTGCAGTGAGGAGATATCTTGGTGTTCGCACTGCTTCTGCTTACAGTATGTGTGGGGATGAGGCTGGGAAGTGGAATTGTAATTTAACATGAATGAAGTCTCCCTGCCAAGTGGTTGCTCTTCAAAAATGACAAGCAAATTGCCCGTGTGATTGCTAGAACAAACTGAGCTTTGTTGTCATTTAAAACTGTGACCAGTGATGGGAGACTGTTTCCTTATTGCATCACTGTGTAATGTCATAATAGTTCATCTTGTACTACTTTGCCCGTATCTTTCTCAGCTAATGGCAAAATAAAAGAAAATATCAGAACCTATAATTCAACACAATTGACCTAACTGAACTTAGTCACATGCACATGATTTTGCCCCCGGAGTATGATTGTGATTTATCTTCTCCCTTGACTAGCCACAGTGTGTTGATTCTGAGACAGATTTGAATGTGCACAGCTTCAGCTGAAACAATCTACTTTTACTGATGGGATGTTCTTTCAATTATATATATTTCATAGACAGCCTGGATCCAAACCAAAGTTTGATGGTACCTGATCATAGGTGTTGGGTTCTGATCAAGCTTATATACGAATAAAATGATGGGTTTTGTGTTTATACCCAACTAGACCTCCTGCTTCATTAGACTGTTATCTGTCAGACCAAGCCTAATTCAAAGACTATCATCCAGTAGCATTTACATTCACTGTGATGAAGTTCTTTGAGCGGTTGGTGATGAAACATATCATCTCCTGCCTGAGGAGCAACAGAGATCTGCTCCAATTTGCCTACTGTCACAACAAGTCAACAGCAGATGCCATTTCATTAATCTGCAGATTTCCTCGTGTTTGTGCCATTTCATTAGTTCGTCACTCATGTTACGAGAATACACATAAAATTAAGATGTTTGCTGGCCTGGGTTAGCATCAGTGACATCAGCAAGTGGTCTGCCACCTGCCCCCAGGGGAAGGAGAGATAAGGAACAATGGAGCAGCGTCTGGAGATGTGTAATGAAGGGACGTGGGAGAGAGAGAGCTGTCTGGAGCGGCTCCCCCCTTTGAACCTTGAACTGTTTGAAGTGGTGGACAGGCGATGCCCCAGCAGGGGGATAAAAAGGGACAGGTTCGCTAAGGCCGGACACACACACGCCACCCGAGGTAATGAGACCCTGGAAGCGGTGCGCCTCTCACGAGTGGGTGAGAAGTATCAGACAACGACCAGGGTGGAAAGGTACGATCAGCGGGAACCCGGTGTGTGTCCGCCCTTGCCTGGGCGCCGGGTTCACTGCAGAGGATCGACCGCATCTGGAGGAGGGGTCACAGTCGATGACCTCAGGTGACATCACCAAGGACCCGCCCAAAAAGTTGCTTGTGAGCCATCCCGCTGGTCTGTGAGTGAAGCAGTGTTCTGAATGATCAGTTGTTCCTGTTCTTTCCCCCACCTTGTCCATCGCCATGGCAACGATTACTGCGAACTGAACTTTGAATCTCTTTGAAATTTGGTCATTTACCCCTAGACAACGATAGAGCTTGATTGATGCTGTTATCTTAATTCTGTGCACATGTGTGGTTAACATTGCTGAACTGTTGCATTTATTATCCTTTCGATTACTGTGTTGCTTGTTTCTTTAATAAAACTTTCTTAGTTCTAGTAATCCAGACTCCAACTGAGTGATCCATTTCTGCTGGTTTGGCAACCCAGTTACGGGGTACGTAACATAAGTGGGGTTCTCGTCTGCGATTTTGAACGCTAAATTTGGGACGGAGTAAATTGATTGGGTTAAAATTCCCGAAAGAAAGAAAAGACAAACAGCAGAAATGGAGGTTGAGGAATTTATAAAGGCGACGACCTTGGAGGCATTAGAGGATGCCAGGAAATCGGAATTGATAGCTGTGGCAAAACGGTTGAATCTTGCTAAGGTGAAGTCGACAATGAGGAGAGAGGAGATACACAGAGCTATTGTAGAGCACTATGTATCTAAAGGTGTGTTTCCCCAAGGTGAGCTGGGGGTGGTGTCTATTGAAAAACCTGCTGGAGACGCGGTACAGGTACAGCTTGAAAAACTGAGACTCGAGCACGAGTTCCGGGTACGGCAGTTAGAACACGAAGAGAAGCAGGTAGAAAGGCAAGAGAGAGAAAGACAGTTGGAGAGAGAAGAGAGAGAGAGGGACAGACAGTTGGAGACAGAGGAGAAACAGAGGGAAAGGGAATTTGAGCTGGAAAAGTTAAGGATAAGGGCCGAGCAGGGGCTCGTGCCGAACCAAGGTGGAGGGTTCCGGGCGACCCAGGAGGTTAGGCTGGTTCCCCCATTTGATGATACCGACGTGGATCGGTACTTCCTCCACTTCGAAAAAGTGGCTATAAGTCAGGACTGGCCGAGGGATAAGTGGGTTGTTTTACTTCAGAGTGTACTGAAAGGGAAGGCCCAAGAAGCTTACTCCGCTTTGTCCGCGGAAGATGCCCAGAGGTATGCGGTGGTGAAAGAGGCCATCCTCAGGATTAATGAGTTGGTCCTGGAGGCATACCGGCAGAGGTTCCGGAATGCGAGGAAGCAGTGGGACCGCACGTATTTGGAGTTTGCCCGTGAGATGCAAACATATTGTGAGCGTTGGTGCGCCTCGAAAGGGGTAGAGGGAGATTATGACAGACTGCTGCAGCTGATTCTGATTGAGCAGTTTAAAGGTTGTGTCCCTGAGGGTATGAGACCCTACCTCGATGAGAAAGAGACAGCCACGTTAGCCGCAACTGCTAAGTTAGCGGATGAGTATGCGTTGACGCATAAAATGAAGTTTGCCCCGAGTAAAGGCTACCAGAAGGGTAGTCAGGACGGAGGGGAGAGTCCGCCGGAAAAGTCAGAAAGTAAGCCGGGGACTAGTGAAAAGGATAAGGTAGACCGGGAGCAGTCTGGTAGGAAGTCTCCTGGGGTCGTCTGTTATAATTGTGGGAAAGTCGGACACTTTGCGTCCAGGTGCTTTGCCCCAAAGAAGGAGACGGGAAAAGGAAAAGCGGAAATTTTGAATGGCTGTATCGAGCTGTTAAGCGAACCGCTAGGGAAGGACAGGTCTGAAAAAGTCCAGGAAGGGCGCGGGAGGTTTATCTCGGCCGGACTGGTGTCAGTGAAGGAGAGGTTAAAACCAGTTCCAGTGCGGATCTGGAGAGACACGGGAGCGTGTCAGTCATTGATATTGAAGAGTGTATTAGAGTTTAGCTCAGAGACCCAGACTGGGGAGGTAGAGGTCAAAGGTGTTGGGGAAGGGACAGAGTCAGTCCCTTTGCACCAGATACACTTACAGAGCAACCTGGTCTCTGGACTAGTCACGATCGGGGTGAGGTCCGAATTACCGATGAAAGACGTGGAAGTCTTGCTCGGTAATGACCTCGCCGGGGGAATCGTGTTCCCAGTCGTGAGATTGACAGGTCAGCCTGCCAGCATTGAGGCCCCGCCCATGGACTCACAGGTTCATCACCGGCCCGCGATGGTGAATTTGGCTGAAACATTTCTGCCAACCTTGTATGAGACGGGGTGTAGTGAGATAAGAGGTAGTGAGGGAGCTGGGACGGACGTAGCAGTAGCCAGGAAAGAATTTGTGCAGACGCAGGAGCGAGACGAGGGGCTGATGGTTTTTGCCGAGACCGCTCTCTCTGACACAGCCTTGACAAGCTATTGTGCGGATGAGGAAGTGCTAAGGAAGAAAGGGAAATCAAGTACAGCATCCGCAGGTGAGGAGTGGGGAGTGGTGCCAAAGAGCTGTGGGGATGAGGTTTTTAACATGGCCCACGAGGTACCCCCCGGTGGACATTTTGCGGTGCTGGAGGAAACAGTTGGTGGAATCATGAAAGAGATTTACCGGCTGCCCAGGGGGGAAAATGTTATTGATCATGACCGACGCGAACTGAGACGGTCACCGGCTTTTGATATGCTAACAAACCTAGTCGGTGTTAGCGTGGAAATCAATGAAGCTAGGGGCCCCCTGATAAGAGGAAAAAACCATTTTGAAAAGATTAGGATGGGATCGGTCAGATGGGAGAAGGCTATTGTTTTGGCCAGGTCTACTGACAAGGTCTCTCCCTTAATCCCCGAAGGAGTAATTAAACGACTCGCACCCATGTGTTTGATTGTCCCGAGGAAATGCAAAGAACTGGGACGTTGGGTGATTGTGGTTACAATAGGGCGGCCAAGTAAACAACACCCATATTTTTTCAGTAATTCAGTGACTAAAGGGCTGATGAACACAGAGGTGTGTATTGGCAATTTAATACGGCTGTCTGAAGCCAGTTTGATAGTGAACCTTGAAAAAAATGAATTCGGCCACACGAGGGTCACTTACCTGGGAATTGTGGTGACACAGGGGCAGCTGGCAGTGATGCAAGCTACAGTGCAGGCTATCGCTGACCTCCCAACCCCGACAGACAAGAGGGCCCTCAGAAGGCTCTTGGAGATGGTGGGGTATTGCAGGAAGTTTTGCAATAACTCTGCGGTCAATACCCGTCCCCCTCCTACTAAGCCCTTGCGAGAGAAAATTGAGTCGGAATGGGACGACCCTTGTTGTTGTGGTCCGGGACAAAACCAAATGAGAGGTTACATTGGTGGCAATTCATCAGTGTTTTTGGCCACTATGAAGTTTGCTGAGTTGGAGCCTGGTCTAAGGGATTATTAATAACACGTGTAAAAGGAACAGAAAATGTGATGACTGTCTGTCAAGGTGTTGACAGCTTCAAACTCGCTGTGTTAGCCAAATGGCTGATAAAGATGTACATTGTGTATGTATCAAATAATGTAGTCATGTTTGTAATTTTTACCTCCCGGTAAAAATCCTTAAAGGGGGGAAGTGTTACGAGAATACACATAAAATTAAGATGTTTGCTGGCCTGGGTTAGCATCAGTGACATCAGCAAGTGGTCTGCCACCTGCCCCCAGGGGAAGGAGAGATAAGGAACAATGGAGCAGCGTCTGGAGATGTGTAATGAAGGGACGTGGGAGAGAGAGAGCTGTCTGGAGCGGCTCCCCCCTTTGAACCTTGAACTGTTTGAAGTGGTGGACAGGCGATGCCCCAGCAGGGGGATAAAAAGGGACAGGTTCGCTAAGGCCGGACACACACACGCCACCCGAGGTAACGAGACCCTGGAAGCGGTGCGCCTCTCACGAGTGGGTGAGAAGTATCAGACAACGGTCAGGGTGGAAAGGTACGATCAGCGGGAACCCGGTGTGTGTCCGCCCTTGCCTGGGCGCCGGGTTCACTGCAGAGGATCGACCGCATCTGGAGGAGGGGTCACAGTCGATGACCTCAGGTGACATCACCAAGGACCCGCCCAAAAAGTTGCTTGTGAGCCATCCCGCTGGTCTGTGAGTGAAGCAGTGTTCTGAATGATCAGTTGTTCCTGTTCTTTCCCCCACCTTGTCCATCGCCATGGCAACGATTACTGCGAACTGAACTTTGAATCTCTTTGAAATTTGGTCATTTACCCCTAGACAACGATAGAGCTTGATTGATGCTGTTATCTTAATTCTGTGCACATGTGTGGTTAACATTGCTGAACTGTTGCATTTATTATCCTTTCGATTACTGTGTTGCTTGTTTCTTTAATAAAACTTTCTTAGTTCTAATAATCCAGACTCCAACTGAGTGATCCATTTCTGCTGGTTTGGCAACCCAGTTACGGGGTACGTAACACTCAATACTGGGACATATGGATGTTGAAAATGCATTTGTCATTGACTCTTCATTGACTACAGCTTAGCATTTAATACTATCTATCATTCTCTCAAAACTAATCAATAAGCTTCAAGTCCCAGGCCTCAATATCCACCTGTGCAACTGTATCCTCAATTTACTCACCTGCAGACCCCAGTCAGTTTGGATTGGCAACAACATCTCTTCCACAATCTCCTCAGGAGAGGTACACCACAAGGTTGAGTGCTTAGTCCTCTGTTCTACCTGGTTTACACTTATCACTGGGAGGCTAAGCACAGCTCCAATGCCATATTTAAGTTTGCCAAGGACATCACTGTCATTGGCTAAATCAAACAGGAATCAGCATAGAGGAGGGAGAATGAAATTCTGGCTGAATCGTGTCACAACAACAACCTCTCACTCAAATTCAGCAAAAAGACGATTATTGACTGCAGGAGGAGTAAAGCAAAGATTCATGACCCAGTCTTCATTGGGAGAATCAGAGTTGGAGAGGATTTAGGTGTCACTATCTCAGAGGACCTATGCTGGACACTTCATATAAATGTAAATTCCTTTGTCTTATCACTTCAATGGAATTGCCTTGGTCCCAGCATGTAAGTACATTACAAACAAAGCATGATAGTGCCTCTACTTTCTTAGAAGTTTGCAAAGATTCAGCATGACATCTAAAACTTTGACAAACTTCTATAGATGTTTGGTGGAGAGTATATTGACGGTCACATCACAGACTGGTTTGGAAATGCCAGTGCCCTTGAATGGAAAAGGCCACGAAAAGTATGGATATAGCCCAGTCCACACTGGTAAACCTCTCCCCACCATAGGGCACATCTGCATAAGACCATAAGACATGAGAGCAGAATTAGGCCATTCAGCCCTTTGAGTCTGCTTCACCATTCCATCATGGCTGATCCTGGATCCTACTCAAGCCCATAAACCTGCCTTCGCACCATACCCTTTGATGACCTGACCGAGCAGGAAACTATCAACTTCTGTCTTAAATATACCCATGGACTTGGCCTCCACCTGTGGCAGAGCATTCCACAGATTCACTACTCTCTAGCAAAAAAAACTACTTCCATACCTCTGTTCTAAAAAGGTCACTCCTCAATTTTGAGTCTGTGCCCTCTAGTTCTGGATACCCCCATCATAGGGAACATCCTTTCCACATCCACCCTAACTAGTCCTTTCAACATTCAGTAGGATTTAATGAGATCCACCCCCCCCCGCCGCATTCTTCTAAATTCCAGTGTGTACTGGCCCAAAGCTGCCAAACACTCCTCATATGTTAACCCCTTCATTCCCAGAATCATCCTTGTGAAGCTCCTCTGGATATCCTTTCTGAGATATGGGTCTCAAAGCTGTTGACAATGCTCTAAGTGCAGCCTGACTGTGTCTTATAAAATCTCAACATTATCTCCTTGCTTTTATATATTCTATTCCCCTTGAAAAGAAAAGCCAGCATTGTATTTGCCTTCTTTACCACAGATTCAACCTGTAAATTAACCTTCTGGGAGTTTTGCATGAGGACTTCTAAGTCCCTCTGTATCTCTGATGTTTGAACTTTTTCCCCATTTAGATAATAGTCCGCACTATAGTTTCTTTTACCAAAATGCATTATCATACATTTTCCAACACTGTACTTTTTTATTTGCTTTTTGTTGGATTTTCAAAGCTTCCCAATCATCCAACTTCCCACTCGCTTTTACTACCTTATATGCCCTTTCCTTGGCTTTTATGTGGTTCTGAACTTCTCTTGTCAGCCATGGTTACCTACCCTTGCTATTTGAGAACAACTTCTTCTGTGGACATATCTGTCCTGCGCCTCGTGAACTATTCCCAGAAACTTCAGCCATCTCTGCTCTGTCATCATCCCCACCAGCATCCTCCTCCAATCTGCATGGAATTCAACATCGATCATCAAGGACCCCACCATCAAGGCCATGCTCTCTTCTCACTGCTGCCATTAGGAAGGAGGTACAGGAGCCTCAGGACACACACCACCAGGTTGAGGAACAGTTATACCTCTCAACCATCTGGTTCCTGAACCACAGAGAATAACTTTACTCAACATTGCTTGCTCCATTGCTGAAATGTTTCCACAACCTATGGACTCACATACAAGGACTCTTCATCTGATATTGCTTATTTATTGATTTATTCTCAGCTCAAGCTGGTAAAACCTGAGGTGCAGGCATAGCCAAGTACACTCATTTCTCAGTTCCTAGGAACTTCTGGACTTTTCTCGTGGTGATTAGTATAGTGTCTTTCTGAAGATTCACTTAAATTTTACTGTGTAGCACTAATTGTTTAAGGTTTATTATGTAGTGCCTTTGTGATGATACCAGTTGACGATATTACTACTGGGACAATGTGTACCCTGATCATGTTCCAAAGTCTTTCAATTTCCTCTTTTAATTCAACATATTTCTGGTGTTTTTCACTTTCTTATTTCTGTAAGTTATGTGCGTTTGGATTGGCTATATCAATTAAGCAAGTTGTTCTTGCTTGTTTATCCTGTATTATTATATTCAGTTGGTTATTATGGATTGTCCTATCTGTGATAATGCATCGGTTGTAACATAATTTGTGATATTTTGACTCTAAAACAGGATCAGGCTTGTATTTATAGTAAGGTATGATTTCTTTAGTGATTTTATATTCTAAAGCAAGATATTGGTGAATGATGTTTGCCACTTGTTTGTGCGTGCGTAAGTAATTTGATTGTGTTAAACTACTACAGGATCCTGTACTGTGTTGGATTGTTTTTGGTTTTCCTTGGCGTTTTCTACATTTATCATCTTGATTTTGTTAGTCTTTTATTATTTATTTTTGATATTTTTGTGTGTTAACTACCTGGTCCTGTATTGCCACAAGGAACGCCTCTGTTTTTGGGAAGGGGTCTCCAACTCTGAGCCAGGCATTTGGCACTTCCTTGTCAACAGCTGTTCTGCTCAGATCATGGAGATGACTTCCATGGAGGGTCATGTTCTTTCATTGGTTACTTTTTCTTCAATAGTGATAATGTCTTCATTTTTCTGGGTTATGCTCTCATTTAAGTATAGTGATGTATACTTCTTATTAGAATTGCATATGCTTGCATGGTCTGCTGAATCCCATCTTCACTGATGAAAATATATCCTTAAAATTTTTATCTGACTGTTGTGTAGATTTTTAATGTCTGTTATTCCTCTTCCCCATTCTGTCCTAGTTAGTGTTAATCTAAGCGCAATCAACTGTACATAATATTTTCTGTAATTTGTCATTTCAGTTCTTATTTATCTTTGCAAATTTAGCTTAGTTTCAGACCAAGGTATTATGCCAAAAGAATACGTTAATATAGGAATAGCGAAAGTGTTTATTGCCTTTGTTATATTTTTACTGTTGAGCTCTGTTTGGCGGGTTTTCTTAAGCCTTGAAGTCAAAAGTTTTCCCTTTATTGCACTATGATCTATATTCTTTGCTTTTTGATATCCCAGATGCTTATGTTTCATACTCATCCATCAGTTGTATTGTATCCTGCTGCTCTGATTTGTATTCTATTAGCTCTGTTGCATCTTTCTTTATGTTTAATCTTCTGCATTTAGCCAGTCCAAAGTTCATGTTTATATATTTTGAAAATAGTTCTACTATTTGTAATAATTGCTTTAGCTTTACTGATGAAGGAGCATATAATTTCAACTCATTCATGTATAGAAGGTATAGGCTAATGTATAGCTCATTTCGGTGTTTCTGAATTGATTCCCAATTTTCATCCAATTCAGTAAATTAGAGCAACACACATAAAAGTTGCTGGTGAACGCAGCAGGCCAGGCAGCATTTCTAGGAAGAGGTGCAGTCGACGTTTCAGGCCGAGACCCTTCGTCAGGACTAACTGAAGGAAGAGTGAGTAAGGGATTTGAAAGTTGGAGGGGGAGGGGGAGATCCAAAATGAAAGGAGAAGACAGGAGGAGGAGGGATGGAGCCAAGAGCTGGACAGGTGATAGGCAAAAGGGATACGAGAGGATCATGGGACAGGAGGTCCGGGAAGAAAGATGGGGGGGGCGGAACCCAGAGGATGGGCAAAGGGTATATTCAGAGGGAAAGAGGGAGAAAAAGGAGAGTGAGAGAAAGAATGTGTGTATAAAAATAAGTAACAGATGGGGTACGAGGGGGAGCTGGGGCATTAGCGGAAGTTAGAGAAGTCGATGTTCATGCCATCAGGTTGGAGGCTACCCAGACGGAATATAAGGTGTTGTTCCTCCAACCTGAGTGTGGCTTCATCTTTACAGTAGGCGAGGCCGTGGATAGACATGTCAGAATGGGAATGGAATGTGGAATTAAAATGTGTGGCCACTGGGAGATCCTGCTTTCTCTGGCGGACAGAGCGTAGGTGTTCAGCAAAGCGGTCTCCCAGTCTACGTCTGACATGTCTATCCACGGCCTCCTCTACTGTAAAGATGAAGCCACACTCAGGTTGGAGGAACAACACCTTATATCCACATCCCTTTTATGTGTGTTGCTTGAATTTCCGGCATCTGCAGAATTCCTGTTGTTTGTGTCAGTAAATTAGAGAATGGGTTAAAAGCTAGACAGAACCACAGTGGACTTTGAGAGTCGTCTGCAAAATAACTCGGTGTATTTTGATAATGGTGGTTGTAAATAGATTGGGTGATTATTATATGCCAATGTTTCATCAGATGTTGAAGGACATTATTATTATTATCGTCATGATTATTATTATTGTTTATTTATTTATTTATTTTCTTACTTTTTGAATTTGCCCAAGTTTGTTGTCTTTTAGTCGGCTGGTGGTGCAGTGAGATCAGCGCTGGGCTCGAGAACGGAGGTTCCCGGGTTCGATCCAGTGATAGACCACCCCCCGTACGCGCTCTCCATCCGTGCCAGGTTGATGTCAAGTTCACAGCTCGGCCTCGTAAAATAATACTGTGAAATAGCTGTGCGAGGAGTGGCGCCCCACAGAGTCTTTCGAACTGCGCCTTGTAAGGCATGAAAATGCCCGACGCAGGCCTCTCAGGTCTGAGTCAATGTCATCATCATCATCATTGTTGTCTTTTGCACATTGGTTGTTTATCTGTCTTGTTGGATATTGTTTTTTTATTGATTCTGTTGTGTTTCTAGGATTTACTGTGTATGCCTGCAAGAAAATGAATCTCATGGTTGTATATGGTGACATACATGTACTTTGGTAATAAACTTTCTTTGAACTTTGTATTTACAAATGTGATGCCACTGTAAATTGTGCAATTCATAGAATCTGCTTATTTAGATGTTGTCACCGTGTGATCTGAACTGACTGATTGGCTGAACTAATCAGACAGGGACCAATGTTGAGAGTGGCAGATGTGCTTAGCGTTTCCTTCTAATGCTAACAGAAAGCTGATACCACTCAGACATGGGCGAAATGTGACTGGGACAAGTGTGTGCAGGGAGTGACTTTGGATGGGGGGATTGTTCAAAAATGGTGCAAAATGGCGTGAATAGACTTTCTATTGGAAACTATGGTGAAGGAATCCATGAGATTAGGGATCCATGAGATTCTCCATACATGTAATTGGTAGGAACATTTAGTTCGGACAATTAGTCATGGGGCCAAGCCCTGGTGATCTGGTTATGGAGTGACATGAATCTCAGTGAACACACAGAGTCAGTTTAGGTCAGTGGTGGCTCCTGCACTGGTCTCAGGCACTGCTCAGTTCACTGTGGCTCTCGTCCACCAACATCAAGCAAACATTAGCTAACAGGACTCGGGGCCGGTACTGTATTTGTCTCACACAATCCTTGCAAAATTCGCAATGCTGCGCATATTACAGCCACGTGTCACAGCTTTCAGCCTTTGCCAACAATCCAAAAGAACAGGCACCACAACAGAGAAAATATGTTAAGTGATGCTCACAGGCACACTTGCCTCTCTGCTACAGAACAAAAAGTGAAAAACACGTTTAATGATGCTCGCAGACACACTTGCCTCTCTGTTACAGAGGAGAAAGTGGAGAAAATTCGAACTTGGCAGAAGTTAATCAGATGGGAATGTGCATACCATCAAGTTCCAACACCTGTGAAGAGAGCTGGTTTCATGAAGAGGCTGTAACAACCACTGAGTTTGAACTAATTGAAAATTAGTATTTTCACATCTCACTCTGTTCCATGAATTCACTTTCTCTCCACACAATTCCTTTGAACCAGCTGCAGATAGTATAATTGTGAACCCTCCTACCTTCCCCTAGCCCCTGGTGAATGGGATTATTATAGCTTGGTACTTGGTAATTGGCAGGGTCATGGTGGGTCAATGGGCCTGTGTCTCTGCTTTGCGACTGTATGACACCATGAGACACATTCTGTGTAATTCTTCAGAGATGGATGTTCTGGGCTGGGTTGATTGATCTTAACAAGCACAGCTCTCTTCATTTATGCAAAGTATGAGGGTTTTCCATTTAGTGTTTATTGATCTGAGTTTCATTGATGGGACACCAGTGTAACGTAGTGGTTGGTGCAATGCTATAACAGCTCAAGGTGTTTTCGGGTTCGGAGTTCAATTCTGGTGCCGTTGGTAAGGAGTTTGTTCTCCCCATGAACTGCATTGGTTTCCTCCGGGTGCTCCGCCTTCCTCCCACAGCCCGAAGACGTACCGGTTAATAGGATAATTGGTGATTGTAAATTGTCCTATGATTAGCCAAGTGATATATAGGTGGGTTGCTAGGCAACGTGGCTCATTGGGCCAGAAGGGTCTGTTCAGTGCTGTATTTCTAAGTGAAATAAAATAAAACAAATACCACACTCAGCAAGTTCTACCTTGATGTCAAGGTTAGTCATTAACTCACCTCTGGACACAACAGTTTGGTTTCTTTGAACCAAGGATCTAAAGGAATCTGAAGCCAAGTGGTCCTTAGCCATCAGTGATCAAATTAGCAAAATTATTAGCAACAGCCTCTGTCACTTTCTGGATGACTGAAAGTAAACTGATTGTTTGGTAATTAGTGGATTGCATTTGTTCTGGACATATAGTACCTCATTAATTTTCTCATAATCTGGCAGATTCCTGGGCTGTAGCTGTGCCAGAGAGTTTGGCTAGAGGTGCAGATTTTCAGTACTACAGCTGGATTGTTGTCTGGTTTCATCACCTTTGCTCTCTGCCATTACTTGAAGTGACGTGGAGTGAATGGAATCAGCTGAAGACATGATTCAGTGAGAGAGTATTAATGAATCCACTGCACACAAACGTTGTTCATTCCCCAAAAAACTGCATTGGTTCTTCCACCATGCTACTCTACCATTGTCTAAACTATCAAATCCAAACTGATGCAGCAATCTGTAGCCCAGAGTTGCCTGAAATAACCCACTGATATTACTTAAACTCTTTCCCAACTATACAGCAGCAGCCATCTGTGCCGTATCCCTGGGGTAGCATCATATAGGAACTTTGAGACAGGCAAAGGCACAAGTATGATCAGTTGTCTTTGGTATGTAAAGTAGCATCATTTCCTTGTTTATTCTTTGTGGAGTTTAGTTTTGTGGCTGTGGATTTTCTCAGGTCAATAATGGTATAGGTAAATTATGGGAGGGAACAATGAGAAATTGTGTGCCACCAGCATTTGATGAGTTTTTCACGAGAAAGGATTTGATCCAGAGGATGATGAGGCTCTGAAACTCACTACCTGAAAGCATAGTAAAGGAAGAAACCCTCAACGTAATTGTAAAATGCATGAATGTGTACTTGAACAGTAGTGACCTTCGGCACTGTGGGATGGGCTGGGTAGATCTTCCTTGATCTGGGTGGATACAATAAGCCAAGTGGACCCTTCCGATTTTATAACTTTTCCACAACTTTATGAAAGCCAGAGCTACAAATGACATCAAAGGAGGCCTCATCTCCTCTTTTTGTTCACGATGGTTGTATGGTTGGGTATAGCAATACCTTTAATCACCTCCAGATTAGTTCAGGTAGTGGAAGTGGTGTTTTCAGCATAACAGTTGTATTCCTGACATATTTTGTGCGGGGCTCTTAAAATGTGCATTTTGCACACTTGTGTACTGGCTGTGCATCTAAGACAGCAGAGGATAGTCTTGCTGCCTCTTCAAAGTTCAAAGCAAATTTATTATCAAAGTACATAAATAGCACCATATACAACCCAGAGATTCATTTTCTCGTAGAGATACTCAATAAATTCATGATAGGATAATAACATAATACTATCAATGAAAGACCACACCAACTTGGGCGTTCATTAGGTATGCAAAAGACACAAGACTCTGTAAATACAAAAAGAAAGAAATAATAATAATAAAAATATAAGCAATAAGTATCAAGAAAATGGGATGAAGAATCCTTGGAAGTGAGTCCATAGGTTGTGGCAACATTTCAGTGCCGGGCAAGTGAAGTTAAGTGAAGTTATCCACTTTGGTTCAAGAGCCTGATGGTTGAGGAGAAATAACTATTCCTGAACCCGGTGGTGTGAGTCCTGAGTCTCTTGTGCATTCTTCCTGATGGCAGCATCAAGAAGTGAGCATGGCCTGGGTACTGGGGGACCCTGATGATGGATGCTGCTTTCCTGTGACAACACACTGTGTAGATGTGCTCAATGGTGGGAGTGCTTTACCCATGATGAACTGGGCCATATCCACTACTAGGGTTTTCTTTTCAAGGGCGTTGGTGTTTTCATACTCGGCTGTGATACATCCAGTCAATATACATTCCACCACACATCAATAGAAGTTTTAGATGTCATGCCGAATCTTCACAAACTCCTAAGGAAGTAGAGATGCTGTTGTGCATTCTTCGTAAATGAACTAGCCTAGGGCAGTTCATCTGAAATGATAACTCCAAGGAATTTAAAGTTGCTGACTTTATTCTCCTCTGACCCTCCAATGCAGACCAGCTCATGGACCTCTGGTTTCCTCCTCCTGAAGTCAATAATCATCTCGTTGGTCTTGCTGACATTCAGTCAGGGGTTGTTGTTGTGGCTCCACTCAGCCAGGCTGAGCAGTGTTTGATAAAGAGCATCCTGATGTATGCATCTTTGTTGTCCAGATGTTCCAGGGTTGAGTGAAGAGGCAATCAAATGGCATCTGCTGTGTACCTGTTGTGCCAGTTGACAAATTGGAGAAGATCTGAGTCACTTCTCAGGCAGGAGTTGATATATTTCATCACCATCCTCTCAATACACTTACACTGTGGATGTAAGTGCTACTGGACAATAGTTATTGAAGCAGGTTACCATGTTCTTTTCAGGCACTGGATTAAGTTAAGCATACTTGAACCAGGTGGATACCTGAGACTGCTGAAGTGGGAGGCTGCAGTTCTCAGTCAACACTCCATCCAGTTGATCAGCACAGGTCTTTAGTACTTCACCAGGTACCCCATCTCAGCCAGATGCTTTTCGTGGGTTCACCCTCCCCTCCCCCAAAGACTGGTTGCATGCCGGCCTCAGTGACGGAAATCACAGGAGCATTGTGTGCTGTGCGAATTTGTGACAATTCCTCCATGTTCTGGCCATCAAATCGAGCATAGAAGACATTGTTTGCTGTTGTGAAACTTTGGAATCAGAACTGCTGCTAGGATAACAGGAACTTCCTGCATGATCTGCTGCCTAAAATCACATACTAACTAGAACTTCAGAGAGTGGAATCATTTTTTATTCTGACCCCCAGCAGAATTGATGTGAGACCCCTACGAAGTTGGGTGCATGCAATCAGCAGTACTGGAAAACTGTCTGCTCTCTCTGGTAAGAAAAACACATTCACGCTGGTGTCTATTCTTGATTAGGTAGATCCAATAACAGCTGTGCACAACAGCAGATGGCAACTGTATGACAATGTAATGATGCGAACCAGGGGGAGCAAGTTCATTGCCATGGTCAATTTTGCAGCCACTTTTCCTTAGTCTGACAGAGTTGTGCTTGCACCAAATCATAGATATTGGTGAGAACTTGGTGGTGGCAGCACGGCCTTCACTCAAGTTGATCCCTGCTGAGATTCAGTCATAGGAATGAACACTCTTTCAGAATTAATGGTTTGTGGGCAAGTTTGTAGATGATACCAAGATTTGTAGATGGGCAGGTAGTGCTGAGGAAGCAGGAAGACTGCAAAGGGACCGGGGAATTGACAAAGAATTAACAGATGGAATACAGCATAGGGAAGTGTTTGGTCATGCACTTTGGAGAATGATTGAAGGTGTGGACTGCTTTCAAATTGGAGACTGAATCAAGAAATCTGAGGTGCAGAGGGACCTGAGAGACTTAGTGCAATATTTTCTAAAGGTTAACTTGCAGGCTGAGTCAGTAATTAGGAATGAATATTAACATTCATTTTGACAGTACTAGAATATAAAAGCAAGGATGTAATTCTTAGGAACTGGTCTGACCAAATTTAGAATATTGCAAGTAGTTTTCAAGGATCAATTTTAATTGTCATAAATGTTTACGTATTCTGAATTTGCTGTGGTGTATAGATGTGATATGCAACAAAAATATTCAACTTTTATAAGAATAAAGAAGTGTATAAAATCAACTTAGAGGTTAAATATGGATGTGGACTAAAATATATGCATAAATGCAGAAATACCAGTATATATTTACAATGTAAATCACATTATTAAAAAGGGCCCCATATCTGAGAAAGGATGCGCTGGCTTTGGAGAGGTGTCAGAGTAGGTTGATGAGAATTAACCCAGGAATGAAAGGGTTAAAGTATGAAGTGCATTGATGACTATGGGCCGTACTAACTGGAGTTTAGATGTACGAAGGAAGATGCCATTAGAATCTACTGAATATTCAAAGACCTAGAAAGAGTGGATGTGAAAAGGATGTTTCCAGTAATGGGAGAGTCTAGGACCAGAGGGCGCAGTCTTGGAACTGAATGATCTCCTTTTAAAACAGAGATAAAGAGGGATTTCTTTAGCCAGAGGGTAGTGAATCTGTGGAATTTATAGCCACAGGTAGTTGTGGAGACCAAGTTATGGAGTAAATTTAAAGCAGAAATTGGTAGGTTCTTGACTAGTAAGGGTGCCAACACTTATGGGGTGAAGGCAGGAGAACTGCTTTGAGTGGGAAAATAAATCATCCATGATCAAATGGCAGAGCACACTCAGGGGCAGAATGGCCTAATTCTTCTCCTATATCTTATGGTCTTTGGTTACAGGGTGATTGGGACTTTCAACTAAATGTGAGTCTATCATTAAGGACCCTCACCAATGGGGACATGCCCTCTTCTCATTGCTACCATCAGGGAGGAGGTACAGGAGCTTGAAGATGTCCATGCAATGCTTTGGAAATTCTATTTGTCTCTGCTATCAAATTTCTGAATGATCCATGAACCCATGAACTCAACTCCACTATTTCTCTTTTTTTAACTATTTACTTATTTTATTTTCTATTGTAACTTAGACACAATAGATTCTGCAAATACACATAAATGCAGGTGAAATTGGGGAAGTCAGGCAGCATTTATGAATGGAATCAACAGTCAACATTTCAGGCCAGACTCCTCATCAGACTGGAAAGGAATGAGGCAGAAGCCAGAATAAGAAAATGGGAGGAGGGGAAGGAGTACATGCTGGCAAATGAAGGGTGAGACAAAGTGAGGGGGAAGGTGAGTGAGTGAAGAAGAATTGTTGTAAGAAGCTGGAAGGTAATAGGCTGAAGAAGAAGGAATCTAATAAGTGAGGAGAGTAAAACATGGAAAAAAGGGAAGGAGGAGGAGAACCAGATGGAGGTGCTGGACAGGTGAGAAAAAGAGAAGAACTGAGAGGGGATCAAGAATAGGAAATGGAAAAAGAGAGAAGGAAGGAGAGGTAGAAATTAGTGGAAGTTGGATAAATCTTTGCTACCCATTTCAATTCCACTTCCCACTCCCATCTGACATGTCTGACCATGGCCTCCTCTACTGCTGTGATGAGCTCAAACTCAGTTTGAAGGAGCAACACCTCATATTCTATTACGGCAGTTTCCAACCTCATTGTGATATTGGCGTGACTCGGACACCGCTGTAGATTGAACCACCACGTTTATTCAACAGACTTCCATTTTTCACTTGTCTACGTCCTGACGTCATACGCACTCTGATACTACGAATACTCACACAATACATTACATCCCGCTTCTCAAGATTTTTTTTTCCTTTTTACAACACTGTGAATTACCAAAACAATGCCTCTAGGTATGCCCTTCTTACAGTGCAACAACCATGACATAAACTAAAAAAATCTTACCTTCTTGTATTGTATTCTGGGTTGTATCTTACAATACTAACAGTAGTGTATTTTCTTTTACTAACATAGACTAATAAACCTTTTATTTCACACCTTGGAACTTATGACATGTATGACTTTGCCTCAAATTGTGTGAGACTGTATGTATGTCTAGTCTCTGTATCTAGCTGGAAGTTTGACTTGTCTCCCAGACCGTGTGTGATACAACTGTGACTGTGCTTGTCCTTCATCCGTGTCAGTCTCTCGAATGACCTCTGTGTCTTTGCGGTCTGCATCACTCTTGGTGTCGTTTGTTTCCATGTCTGTATCTGTGGAAATGTCCTGTGCATCTGTACGTGGAAACTCCCTCTCGGCTGTCTTCAGCAGATGCTTCCTGTTCCTCCTGTAGACTCTTCCATCCGGCGTGCGAACTATGAAGGATCTTGGTTGCTGATGTCTGTTTACAACCACAGCTGGTTGCCAAGATTCTCCTCTCTGTATTCTGGCATTTTCACCTGTATGCAGATCTGGCAACTGTCTTGTATGTCTGTCATAGAAGCTCTTTTGCTTTCTTTGCTTGTACTTTTGCCTGTCATATACTTGAGCATTACCTTCAGGACTCAGTAGAGTTGTGGATGTTGGCAGTTTGGACTTCAGATGTCCCATCAACAGCTGCGCAGGAGAGAACCCCACACCCTCAATCGGTGTGTTGCGGTATTCAAGCAGAGCAATGTAAGGGTCACCGTTGCTGCTATGTGCCTTCCTGAGCATGTTCTTGACAGCTTATGCAGTTCTCTCTGCTTGTCCATTAGACTGAGCGTGCCCTGGATTGGAAGTACCATGTTGAAATTCTCAGCTTTCTGAGAAACCTCTGAACTCACCACTGGCATGTTGTGGACCATTGTCACTAACGACAATATCTGGAATACCATGTCTTGCGAATGTCGACTTCATTGCACTAATGACACCTCGACTGGACGTGTCACTTAACATGGGGATCTCTGGATATTTTGAATAGAAGTCCACACAAAGCAGATATTCTACACCATTGTAGTGAAAGGGATATGTGCCAATCTTCTCCCATGGTCTTTCTGGTAGTGGGTGGGGAAGCAGAGGCTCTCTTGGATTGTTGTTTTCATTTCCATTACAGACAGCACACTGAGACACAATGTCCTCTATCTGAGTTGACATGCCTGGCCAATAGAGAATGTCCCTTGCTCTTTCTTTACATTTCACTATCCCAGGTGTGACTCATGAATTCTGTTGAGCATTTCCTGTCTCATTTGGTTTGGTATGATGAGTTTTGCCGTTTTGAACATTAGTCCTGATGCATAGCTGATTTCCTCTTTAAATGTCCGGTATTTCTGCATTTCCTTTGGAACATCTTTTCTTTCTGTTGGCCATCCATTCATTGTAATGACTCTTAGCATTTGCATTTCAGGATAATCTGCAGTTGCTTTCCTGAACATATTCAACTTCTCAGAGATGTATAGCGAGGTGTAACCCAGTTGACCTCCAGCTCTCTTCCTAGCAACTCTTCCTTTTGCTCTTTGAGGTAAGCACGGGTCAAAGCATCAGCAATGTACAGTTCTTTTCCTTGCTTATATGTGACTGTGAGTGTACCTCTGTAGCCTGAGAAGCATCCTTTGCAGCCTCATAGGAGCTTGGTGGAGTGGCTTTTTGAAGATGCTCTCAAGTGGTTTGTGATCACTCTCAACCTGGATATCTTTGCCATATACATATTGGTGGAACTTCTCACACCCATAAACTATGCCGAGTAATTCCTTCTCGATTTGAACATATCAGCGTTGACAATCCGTAAGTGCTCATGATCCATACGCCACAGGCCTCCCATCCTGAAGTATAACAGCTCCTATTCCCTCCAAACTGGCATCCACAGACATTGTCACCGGTTTATTGACATCATAGAACTTGAGTGCTGGTGCATTGGTAACCAACTGCTTCAATGTGTCAAAACTTTTCTTTTGTTCGTCTTCCCAATGCCATTCAGTGTTGCTCTCTAGTAGCTTTCGGAGTGGAATGCTGACCTCTGATAAGTTGGGAATGAATTTGGCAAGATACTCTATCATGCCCATGAACTTCAATAGTTCTTGCTTGTCTTCAGGTGGTGGTAGCTGTACCACAGCTCTGAACTTTTCATCATCTGCTTTTAGCCCATCAGCACTGAGTACATGACCTATGTATCTGATCTCTGTAGTTCTGATCTTACATTTACTTTTGTTCAGTTTTAGGTTGTACTCACATACTCTCTCCAGGAGCTTCCTCAGTCTCTGATCATGTTCCTCAATTGTATCACCCCATATCAGCAAATCATCAGTGATGTTGACCACTCCGTCCAGGTCTTCAATCATTTGTGCCACGGATCTCTGGAATACCTCTGATGCAGAAGAAATCCCAAAGGGTAGACGCAGGAAACGATATCTCCCTATGGGCGTGTTGAAAGTGCATAATTTGGAACTTTCTTCATCCAGCTTGATCTGCCAGAAACCTTGATTTGCGTCTAATACTGAAAAGTATTTTGCATTAGGCATGCAGGAGACAACCTCTTCAACCGTGAGCAGCAGATAGTGCTCTCTTTTGATGGCTTGGTTGAGATCTTGTGGATCCATGCAAATCCTCGTCTTTTTTCTGTGACCACTGTCACCATACTATTCACCCAGTCGGTCGGTTCTATTGGTCTTGTTATGACTCCCATCTGTTCCATTCTGTGTAGCTCCTCCATTACTTGATCCCTGAGAGCTACTGGAATCTTTCTCGGGGCATGCACGACTAGTGCAATAGTTGGATCAATCTGGATATGGTGTTTCGCTGGTAAACATCCTAATCCAGAAAACAAGTCATCAAAGTCTTTGAGAATGTCATTTTCTTTTTCAACACCATAGATTCGCTTCACCAGGCCTAGCTTTGTGCATGTTGCTTTGCCCAGTATTGCTGGAACATGTTGCTGTACTATTTCAAACTCTATCTTGTGTTTTTGTCCTTTGTACACACAGGTGAGTGCTTTTTTTGCCCAATGGCGCTGTCCTGTGGCCGAAATATG
This sequence comes from Mobula hypostoma, assembly GCF_963921235.1. NCBI lineage: Eukaryota > Metazoa > Chordata > Chondrichthyes > Myliobatiformes > Myliobatidae > Mobula > Mobula hypostoma. The sequence goes on from NC_086098.1 coordinate 190,659,462, forward strand.
CAACAAGCTTGCAGGTGGATTTTCTCAATCTTCCTCTGATGTCCAGTGAGTTGAATGTTTCTGCTGACATTTACATTGCACTTTGCCCCAGTGCCAAGCTTAAATGTCACATTCCTCCTGTTTATTATCAGATCTTGAGTCCAATCATCTTCATCCTCCATCCCTGAATTGTCAATATTCTTGATGCATACCCCCGTTCCACTTCAATTGTGCCAATGAACATGTCACTGTTGCCCTCACTCTGTTCCACAGCATGCATTTTCCTTGTGTGCTCCTTTGATTTGCACATCTTTGTAAAGTGATTTCTTTTCTGGCATAACTTGCATGTCTGACCAAAGGCTGGACATTTTCTGTATCCATGTTTATAACCACATCTGTTGCAGTTAACTTCGTTTTGATCATCCTGTGGAGCTGGCTTTGTCCTACTCTTGTCAGTTTTCACAGTTTTTATTTTGTGCACTTCAATCTCTTCATTGAGCATTTTAACCTGTCTTGACGTGATCTCGCTGGCATGGCAAACATCAATTGCCTTTTCTAATGTAAGATCCACCTCTCTCAATAGCCTGCCTGTCACTTGATCATCCCGTATGCCGCATACAATCCTGTCACGTATTAAAGAGTCATGCAGTTGTCCGAGCTCACAGTCTCTTGCATTGTTCTTCAAATCTGTTACATAGATGTCTATGGTCTCTATTGGTCCTTGAGCCCTCATGAAAAACATGTGTCGGACGTACGGTAGTTTTTTTCTCGGTTCGCGGTAATCTTGAAACTTTTTCTTCAACGCTTCAATTTTATCTTGCTCATCATCTTGGAAGACAAACGTGTTGCAAACCTTTATTGTCCCTTCCCCTGCCACATGCAGAAACGTAGCATATTGCACCTTCTCCGTCTTTTCAGTTACACTGCTAGTGGTGCAAAACAGCTCAAACTTCTGGATCCGTATTTTCCAGTTCTCAGCAAGATTACCTCGTCGGCTTAAACTTGACGCTGGCTGTAACTGTGACATCTTTTATGTGTCTTCTCTTCCTTTTTTTTTCGCCATTTCTTCTGACACCATGTAATATTGATGTGACTCGGACACCGCTGTAGATTGAACAAACACGTTTATTCACCAGACTTCCATTTTCTACTTCTCTACGTCCTGACGTCATACGCACTCTGACGCTACGAATATTCACACAATACATTACACTGATGGCAGGAACATTGATTTCTCTAAACTCCTCTGAATCCCCTTCTGTTTTTTCCACTGTCCTCTCCTATCAGATTTCTTCTGCTTTAGCCCTCACCTGGCTGCACCCATCACCTCTCAGCCAGTACTCTTTCCGCTTCTCCCCCCACCGCCCACCCACCTTATTCTGGCTCCTGTCCCCTTCCTTTTCAGTCCTGATGAGGAGCCTCGGCCCGAAATGTAGACTGCTTATACTTCTCCGTGGATTTTTACCTGATTCCCTGAGTTCTACCAGCATTTTATGTGTTGCTCAGGATTTATTTTATGTCTTATACTGTACTGCTATCATGAAAGCAACTCATTCATGACATATGTCAGAAATAGTAAACCTGATTCTGATTCTGTTCATCTTCCCCTGTTTCTCTTTCCTGTCCAAGCAGCTTACCCTGTTCTGCAAGCTGTCTGCTCATTCACATTGCTTTTCAAAGTGAGCATGATACAATGGTTAGGATCAGACGGGTTAAAATTCACGAAAATGTTCGGGGGAGGAATGGAGCTGTTCACTGGGTAATGGAGCTTGAAGTGGGTCCTAACTTCTGTCTTCATATTTATTTGGGCAAAACTTGTACTTGTCAGTTCTTGGATATCAGACTAGCTGTATGACAGTTTGAGACAGGAGAGAGATCAATGAAGATATTGGTGAGGTTGTGCTTGTAAATATAACACATTGAATTAGATACTTGGGAGATGTTCTTGCTCTGTGTTAGATATTGAACATGCAGTTTTACAATGTGACACAACAGAGGATAGAGGGAGGTGTTAGTGAGGTAGAGCTTGATGTTGTCAGTGTTGAAGTCGATGCTTTGTGGAATATTTTGCTCAGGATATATGTTGTAACATCAGTTGTTTCTGGCTGTTTTCTGTACCTGTTTCTCCAAATGTGTGGGATATATTTGCACGTACATTCATTGCTTGCAAAAACTCCAATCTGAAAAACTTGAATTGCCTGTAATCTTGCCCTCAATATGGGCAAACCAAGTTAGAAGCAGAGTTGTCAGCATATTTGATACCCTCATTTTATAACAAGCGATTGCAGTGGAAGGGCATAGTTTACTATGGACTGATGTTCAATATGTCACATGTAATGTGCAGCTTAGCTTGATAACTATGTTCCAAAGTTGCCATTGTCAATCTGTTCAGCGACAAAAGATTTCAAGGGAAAGTCACCATTCTTTTAGAGATGTCAAACAAAATATTATGCATGCTATATGGTTAATGATGGCACATTGTAAGACAACAGAGAAGGTGCAGCCAAAATTCACAGTGATGACACCAGAAAATGTAAGGGTGTAGATCACAAAGAAAAGCAAGGATGTAAGGTTGAAGCTTTATTATGCACTAGTGAGACCTCACTTGGAGTATTGTGAGTAGATGTGGCCCCCCTATCTTCAACAGAATGTGTCAAAATTGGAGAGGGTTCAAAGAAGGTTTCACAAAAATGATTCCAAGTTTGAATGGGTTGTCATATGGAGAGTGTTTGATGGCTTAGGGCCTATATTCACTGGAATTCAGAAGGATGAGGGTGACCTCATTGAAACCTATAAAATGTGAAAGGCCTTGATAGAGTAGATGTAGAGAGAATATCTCCTGTGGTGAGAGAGTCTAAGACCAGAGGACACAGCGTCAGAATAGAGGGGAGTCCTTTTAGAATGGAGACGAGAAGGAATTCTTCAGCAAGAGAGTGATGGATTTGTGGGATTCTTTGCCAAAGGAAGCTGTGGAAGTCAAGTCTTTATGTATATTTAAGGCAGAGGTTGATAGATTTTTGATTGGTCAGGGCATGAAGGGATATAGGGAGACCAGGGCTGAAAGGAAAATTGGAGCAGCCATGACGGAATGGCGGAGCAGATTTGGTGGGCCAAATGGCCAAATTCTGCTCTTAAACCTTATGATCTAAAAAATGAATGGAATTGTCTCTTTTCCCTCGGGAAGAAAGGTTTTAAGTGAAATAAGGTTTAATAACAGAGAATTTGTAAATAATGTTTCTGTTTATAGTGAAAGCAAAACTAAATGCTATCATTGTTAGGTACTCACCAACAAATCCAGTAGGGAATTTAGACCAAAGTATTTTACTCAGAATGGAACTTACATCCACAGAACTGGCTAAAGGAAATAGGATGGAATTATTTAAGGGGACCCTGACAAACACATGGCTGGAGAGGGCAGTTTTGGGAGGAGCAGTAGATGGAAGGGTTTTGCAGATTGATCCAGACAGGCAATAAATGGAGGAAGAACACGTGGAGCCAAAACATTGTCATGGATTGAGTGACCTTCTTTCCTGCCATCTATCCTGTGTGAGGAATTATGTCAATTGTCAAGGACTAAACTACGTGGCAGAAAATAGCTGCAGGTAACAGTGAGAACTGCTTCCTGATTGCTCCTTGAAGGATTTCTATATTGATGGTAAAAACTCGTTAAAATTCATTTTCAGTTTTTTTTTCATTTTATTAATCTAATACTACAATGAATCTCATTTGAAATTCCATCTTTAATGAGTACTGATAGCAAATGCAAATGTATTAGGGACATGGACAGTGTGGACTCATGTTGATATAGATTTATCTATTATTAATCAGATTTACATTGAAACATACAGTGAAGTGCATTGTTTGCATTAACAACCAACACAATCAGAGAGTGGTAGCTGTGTGGAACGAGCTTCCAGCAGAAGTGGTTGAGGCAGGTTCGATGTTGTCGTTTAAAGTTAAATTGGATAGCTATATGGACAGGAAAGGAATGGAGGGTTATGGGCTGAGTGCAGTTCGGTGGGACTAGGTGAGAGTAAGCGTTCAGCACGGACTAGAAGGACCGAGATGGCCTGTTTCCATGCTGTAATTGTTATATGGTTTTATGGTTATAATCAGAGGATGGGAGTAGCCTGCAAGAATTGCCACACGTTCTGGCACTAACCTAACATGTCCACCATGTTCAGCAGAAGAGCACATTAGGAGGGCCATGTTGTTGAAGTGGAAGGATACATCGGCTCCCACTTTGTCACAATGATTTTCTCAAGTGATGCTATGTCTTAGTTTGGAGAAAATTAGAAGTCAAACCTTTGAACCTATGTTTGATTTTGAGAAGAAATGGAGTTCATTTGCTCATTATTATCATTTGAGTTAATTGATAGATTTCCTCCACGATCTAATTGTAAATTTTTGGTACATTTTTTTTTCTTGCTGCAGTTTGATGTTTATCTTTACAAGATTTTTGTATGGCGCATGGCTCTGGGGTTGAACACCTAATGGTTTTTTTTCTCCTCACTTTTTCTTGCTTAGTAGGGGGGTTTTTTATCACCAAAATTTTTTCAATCTTTAAAATAATGTTTTTTTCTTGAAACATTGTAAGTGTTGCTTACTTCGATGTACTCATGTTAATTTTGGATAATAATTATAAAAAGATTTGAAAAGAAAGAAAGAAGAGCACGCAGCCAACATATGAGAAGCAACAACAGCAAAGCAAACCCCTTTCCCACCCCTCCATCCACACGCAAACACACATGGTTCTCCAGCATCTGGCTGCCCATCTCCAGTTCCTCTGACCCCCAGAACATGACCCAAGACTTGTACACATTAAATCTCCAACCTATAGAACATGATCCTAGACTTGTAGACATTAAATCTCCAACCTCCAAAACATGACCCTAGACTTGTACACATTAAATCTCCAATCTCCAGAACATAACCCTAGACTTGTAGATATTAAATCTCCAACCTCCAGACCATGACCCCGGACTCGTAGACATTGAGTTTCCAACTTCCCGACCACAACCCCGGACTCACAGATATTGCACCTCCGACCTCTAGACTCGCTGACATAGGAGTTTTGACATTTAGGTTTCAACCTCCGGATTTAACAACCTTCAGATTCACCAACCTTGGAACTTCAAACTCTGGATAAAAATACTTAAAAATTTGGAAATATGTATAATCCAAAGTATAGTTATTTGCAACTATCAGTTTATCAGTTCAAAACTGAATTATATACTTATTCATTGAAAACCTGTGCATTAAATGAACAAGTAATGAAAATCATTTGTAAATGAGAAAATAACATCCTGTTTAATTGCACAAATAAATCTTAATTTTCTACTCCAAAGGAATATTTGCTCTTTCTTCGGCATCAATTATATTGTAAACTTTCAATTTAAAAACATGCTTGCAAATTGTCAGTTAATTCTGTTTATTACATTTCAGATGTTGTTCTTGTTACAAAAATATTAATTGCATCTGTGCTGTCTGTCAGTATGTTGCAAGGAATAATTAAGTACAGAAATAAACAAAAATATGCTGGATATGCTGCGTAAATTTGGCAGAGTTTTTTGGAGACAGAAATAGTGTTAGCAGTTCAGTTCAATGGCTATTTGATGAAGGATGAACAATATATTTTTTATCAAGTAAAATCATATAAATTATACATCAAAGGACACTCACAGGTTTCTATGGTTGTACCGTGGAGAGCATTCCAACTGGCCGTATCATCGTCCGATACGATGGGCGGGGTGGGAGGTGAGGGCTTCTGCACAGGATTGAACTAAGCTGCAGAGAGTTCTAAAATTATTATGGGCACTAGCCTCCATAGTATCCAGGATGTCTTCAAGGTGCGATACCCAAAAATGGCGGTGTCCATCGTTAAGGATCCCCATCACTCAGGACATGCTCTCTTCTCACTGTTACTGTCAGGAAGGAGGTACAGGAACCTGAAGGCAAATACTTAATGATTCAGAAACAGCTTCTTCCTCTCTGCCATCCAATTTCTGAGTGGACATTGAACCCATGAACGTGGGGGCCTCACTACTTTTATACTTCTTAAATTTTTATGTTTGCACTATTCATTTAATTTAATTATATATGTATATATTTATGTAATTCAATTTTAAAATGATTATATATTGCATTGTACTGCTGCCACAAGGACAACACATTTCACAACATATGCTGGTGATATTAAACCTCATTCGGATTCTTCTGGGGATTATCACGTAAATTGACCTACAAGTAAATATAATAGTAGACAATAACTTTACAATCTAGAGTTGTCCATTCGAAGGTCAGCTTGATCATATCCAGTGAGGATGTTCAGAGAACAATTTTCCAATCTAACTTTTTGAGGAAGGTAATAGGGAATAATAATACTGAAAGTGCTAGTTGTTGCAAAAACAACTGCAGCATCTAAGCACAGTAAGTACTGCATTACACATGATTCTGATGACAGAGTTGATTAATTTCTATGTGTCAGGCTCCTTATGGCTAGAGCTGGACATGTTTGTAGTATCACACAGTTTCCTGTCCACTGTTCCAAAAGGGAGGCCATGCTTCTACATTTAAAGCAACCTGACTGCATGTCATTTTCTCCTGCCCGAGACATGCAGGATGAGAAAACAAATACCTTAGGAGATTGCAGGCTTCTCCCATTCTACAGGGGTCACAATGACTGCATAGGTTCCCTTGTCAGCAGAGGATGGCAACTCTCCCCTAGACAATCACAAGAGAAAATATCAATTCTGTCTGAAGTCATGAAACCATCACTTTGGGATCTTTTCCCAGAACGCCTGCATATGAACCATTACCTTGGTGGTTTCCAAGCAGCAAAAGGCTTTGACTGAAGAACTTGCTGATTGGTCCATATGGTGTGTTTATTAACTACACTCATAGAATAAGAGCAATGAAGCCACTTGAAATGTGATAGAGCAGACCAGTTCAAAGTAAAATTTATTATCAGAATACACACATGTCACCACATGCAACCCTGAGATTCTTTTTCTGCAGGCATACTTAGCAAATCTATAGAACAGTAACTGTAAACAGGATCAATGGGCAGCAAACTGTGCAAATACAAGTATAAATAAATAGCAATAATTAATGAGCATGAAATAATAAGGCACCGAGTCCTCAAAGTGAGATCATTGATTGCGAGAACACTGGAAGTAGAATGCGTGTAGTTATCCCCTTTAGTTCGAGAGCATAATGGTTGAGGGGTATTAACTGTTCTTGAACCTGGTGGTGTGAGTCTTTCTACCTGATGGCAGCAGTGAGAAAAGAGCATGGCCTGAGTAGTGAGGATCTTTGATGATGGATGCTGCTTTTCTACTGCAACGTTTCATGTTTTCAACGCTCAATGGTTGGGAGGGTTTTACCCATGATGTTCTGGGTCAAATCCACTACTTTTTTTTGGATGTTCCACTCAAAGGCATTGGTGTTCCCATACCGTACTGAAACAAAATTTCTGTCCCTAAACTACTCTGAAGGTGCCTACATCGAGTCTCCTGCGTGAGCTCATTATTCTGGGAGCTAAACCAGCAGAACAGGTCAACAGAAGCAGGTGAGGGAAATATAGAAAGTGCAGGAAAAAAGCACGGCTGAGGCTCCCAAGCCGACTCAGTGATGGCAACCACAATTCCCCATTCATCAGCAGACCTTCATCATCTCTCAGCTTTGTGACTGACCATCATAGTATAAAACTCAGCCACCATGCAAACATAAAATATTGCAAATCAAGCTAGCAGCTCGGTGCCTGCTCTCTGTGTACGCACCCCTCACACAAACTCTTCTCCCTCCTGACATCTGGCAAACGGCACCAAAGCATTCGGGCTCTCACGACCAGACTATGTAACAGTTTCTTCCCCCAAACCATCAGACTCCTCAATTCCCAGAGCCTGGACTGACACCAACCTACTAACTTCTACTGTGCCTATTGTCTTGTTTATTATTTATTGGAATGCCTGCACTGTTATGTGCACTTTATACAGTCCTGGGTAGGTCTGTAGTCTAGTGTAGTTTTTATGTTGTTTTACGTAGTTAGTGTAGTTTTTGTATCATTTCATGTAGCACCATGGTCCTGAAAAACGTTGTCTCATTTTTACTGTGTACTGTACCACCAGTTATGGTTGAAATGACAATAAAACGTGACGACTTGACTTGATATCTGCCAGTTTCACTGTTTCCGTTCATTGCTCCTCTTGTGATTGTTTGATGGCTGGTAAGATACTGCAGGTGGCTTTGGAGGATGACCTCACACAGCTCTGGATCTAAAAAACTCATCTCCTGTTTGCATTGTCTTGACATGGTTGATATACTGAGTGATGACTGTCAGAAACTGAAAAAGCACATCACAAATCTTGGCAAAGGAACGTCCTGTTCCTGAGAGAACAGGCTTGAACCTGGAAAGCTAGATTCACTCACATGGATGCAAGAAATTCTGCAGATGCTGGATGTTTCGGAACAAGACCCTTCAGCAGGACTTGGCTCGAAACATTGGCTATTTATTCCTCTCCATAGATGCTGCCTGGCCTGCTGAGTTCCTCCAGCATTGTGTGTGTTTATAGTGGTTGACTTCCATAGAGTAGGATCATTTGTAAATGTGAAAGATGTAAAGGTTGCATAGCTGTTCCGAGTCTCTGAGGTCCAGTGTTGGGTGACTTCTACATGTTCCTATAGTGAAGGAAGTGACATGAGCTACCATTCGCTTTCTGTGATAGGGATTGCAAATGCAGACAGAGTTGGCTGCCACTTTAGTAAAGATAGGCATTGCAGATTTCCCTGTCCTCAAATGGTGCCAGGTTCCTCCAATTATCAAATTACTATTAAACAAGTGACCATCTGGCAGATTTCAATGACATGATTCTTTGCTACGCTTAAAGATTAGCTTTATTTGTCACATTACGTTGAAACATATAGTGAAATAAGTTATTTGTGTTAACGACCAGCACAGGTGAGATCTGCTGGAGCAGCCTGCAAGTGTTACAATACTTCTAGTGCCAACATAGCATAGCATAACATTCTTTGGAATGTGGAAGATAACTGGAGGACCAGGAGGAAACCCATGAGAGATCATTCAACATCCTTACAGACAGTGATGGGGATTGAATCCCAACCTTGCAGCTGGCGTTGTAAAGCATTAAGCTAGCCATTACGCTACAGTGCCGCATCATTAATGACGAGGACACTTTCGTCTTTTGGCAGTTTCTGCCTTGTAGTTAGCTACAGTCTAGACAAAATGTATCATGATATTGGCCAGTGTCGTCTCCTCTGCAGCTTTGCTTGCCCACTCCATTGGCCGCTCCAGTCTCTGCCTACATATTTTTTGTCCTGCTGGAAATACCATAAGACCCTAAGACCCTAAGACTTTGGAGCAGAATTAGGCCATTTGGCCCATTGACTTTTTCATCATGGCTGATCTATTTTTCCTCTCAGCTCCAATCTCCTTCTTCTCCCTGTATCCTCCAATGTCAAGAATCTATCTTAAATATACATGAAGACTTGGCCTCCACAGCTACCCCTGACAACAAATTCCACAGATTCACCACTTTCTGGTTAAAGAAATTCCTCCTTATCTCCATTCCGGAAGGATGCCTTTCTACTCTGAGGCTGTGTCCTTTAGTCATAGATTCTCCCACCATAGAAAACATATTTTCCACATCCACTCTATCTAGACCATCCAGCATTCAATTGGATTCAATTAGGTCACCACTCATCCTTCTGCATTTCATTGAATATAGACCCAGAGCCATCAAATGCTCTTCATATGACAAGCCATTCAAACCTGGAATCATTTTTGTGAAACCTCCTTTGAATACTCTCCAGTTTCAGTACATTCTTTCTAAGGTAAAGGGCATAAAACTGCTCACAATACTACAAGTGAGGTTTCACCAGTGCTTTATAAAGTTTCAATATTACATCCTTGCTTTTATATTCTAGTCCCCTTGAAATGAATGATAACATTGCTTTTACCTTCCTCACCCCAGACTCAACCTGCAACTTAACCTTTAGGGAATCCTGCACAAGAACTCTCAAGTCCCTTTGCATTTCTGTCTTTTGTATTTTCTCTAAATTTAGAGAATAGTCAACCCTTTCATTTCTTCTACCAAAGTGCATGACCATACACTTCCCATTACTGTGTTTCATCTGCCACCTCTTTATCCATCCTCCTAATCTATCTAAGTCCTTCTGTAGCCTCTCTACTTCTTCAAAATTACCTGCCCCTCCACCTATCTTTGTATTGTCTGCAAACTTTGCAACAAAGCCATCAATTCCATCATCCTAATCATTTTGCACATAATGTAAAAAGAATCGGTCCCAACACAGACCCATGTGGAGCACCACTACTCACCAGCAGTCAATCAGAAAGGGCTCCCTTTATTCCCACCCTTTTCTTCCTGCTAACAACCACTGCTTTAGCCATGCTAGAATCTTCCCTTTAATACCATGGGCTCGTAGCTTGTTAAGCAGCCTCACATGTGGCACCTTGTCCAAGACTTTTTGAAAATCCAAAATACACAACATCAACAGATTCTCCTCTGTCTATTCTGGTTGTTATTTCTTCAAAGAGTTCCAACAGATTTGTTATGCAAGATTTTTTTTTTGAGGAAACCATGCTGACTATGGCCTATTTTATCATGTGCCTCCAAGTACCCCGAAACCACATCATTAGCAATCGACTCTTAACATCATCCCAACCACTGAGGTCAGATTAACTGCTTCCTCTGCTTCTCTCCCTTCTTGAAGAGTGGAATGACATTTGCAATTTCCCAGTCTTCTGGAATTATTCCCGAATTTAGTGATTCTTGAAATCATTACTAATGCCTCCACAATCTCTTCATCCACCTCTTTCATAGCCCTGTGGTGTATACCATCTGGTCCAGGTGACTTATCTACCTTTAGACCTTTCAATTTCCTAAGAACCTTCTCCCTAGTAATGGAAACTTCACTCACTTCATGACCCCTGACACCTAGAACTTCCACCATACTGCTAGTGTCTTCCACAGTGAAGACTGATGCAAAATACTTATTCAGTTTGTCTGCCATTTCCTTGTCCCCTATTACTACCTTTCCTGCATCATTTTCCAGAGGTATGATTTCCACTCTGGCCTCTCTTTTAGTATCTTGGAAAAGGGGAAATTTGGCAGTGAATGTTCTGCAACGTAGCTAAGTGAGGTTTCATTAGGAGGTAGTTTAAACAAGCTGTGATTACAGGTGACTGTCTTTTCTTTCAGTCTCAGCCTGAAACATCGACTGCACCTCTTCCTATAGATGCTGCCTGGCCTGCTGCATTCCACCAGCGTTTTGTGTGTGTTTCTTGAATTTCCAGCACCTGCAGATTTCCTCGTGTTTGCTGTGATTACAGGTGTGAGGTTTGCTGCATGGTAACTTTGTAAGGCTGACTGCTATGTGAATACAAGGCTTGATCTGTAGCTTGCTGATCATGAAAGATGAAGGTCTGGTGAATTAAGCAATAACCGAAGCTGCCAGTATAATGATCAGACATGACATTTGAGGATGAATTCCCTGACCTTTACTACTCCTATATGGTTAATTAACTTCTTACAGACACTAACCAGGTCACTGGGGCGTGACACCTGGCCATTACATTATATCTATGGATACATGCTACCATTGATTTCTGATTTTCTATCTAGAGAACCACAGTGAATACAAAACATACCACAGCCAGCACAAGAACCTGAGAATCTTCCCTCTACTATTCTGCACCTTCTCTTTATAGTCATCTGTAGAAAACCTGCCGTGCCTGCTCCAGCCACAATGCACCTCTTTGATTTGGCGCAAATGACACATTTCACTGAAGGATTCTAGGTGCATGTGATTAAAGCTAATCTTTAATCCATAAAACTAATCTTTGAACTGTGATAGTTAATTTTAATTGGTGGTAAGTGTTAATGATAATGTCACCAGGGTAATTAATTCAGCCAAAGATACTTCAGTTAGCTCTGGGTGGGCACCATTATTAAATTTCGCGGACAACGTAGTGCCAGAGTACATTAAATTGAATGGGAGTCATATGAACCAGCATTCTGTTTTCTATTTTCTTTGTATTCTTTGGGTTCATCATGGTAATGTTACATACCTCGTGGGTATCTTGTGACTGTCTTATGACCATGATGTAATTGAGTATCTTGTGAGCATGATGTAATGATCTTGTGATGGTGGGGTGATGTAATTTTCCTGCCAGTGTGAGTTCACGTGATGACATGTTCCCTACAGGTATATAAAAGGGGAAACCCCTGTTGTCATGCAGTTTAGTTCTTTGTTTAATTTGTCAGTTATTCTGTTAGTCTGCGTATTCATCTCATGACGCAGTTTCGTTTTAAAGTGGAGTTTTACTTTCTATTGTAAGGTAAAATCATTGTGCCAGCAGTTTCACCAATCGCTGCCAGTTTTGTTTGGGGTACCTTTGATTTACCCTTACAGTGTAGTATTGGAGAGTGAAGACCTTACCAAAGTACGGGAAGCCGAAGGATTGAGTAAAGGTGGTGTCGTTCGGCAGTTTCATAAAGGATCGACCTTATTGAATCTTCATTCAGGAATAGTGGCCTGCATCTGAGATAGCTCCTGCAAGATCAGGAAGGTTTGTGCAGTGTTCACCATCCAGAAAAAAGGTCAGTTCCCTTAAGCCGTTTTATTTCCTTCGTCGTGAATCCTTTGGACAGGACCAGCAGTAACGTCATGTCTTCAAAGAAATCCATTTCCAGAGAAGTCTCTCCTTACTGACAGTATAAATCACTTGGACTTTCAAATTTACCACTTTAAGACTGTGTTCGAAGTTACCACTTTAAGAACTGTTCCAGAGTTGCCATATAGCAGTTAACTTCCGGTTAAGTTAGTCGTTTGAATACTTTTCACTATTGTTGAGCAGAGTTTAATAAATGTTTATGTTTGTTTATAAAACCTGACTCAATTCCATATTCATTTTGCTGATGACGTAACAGTAACTAGTCACATGAGTGGGGGCATGATAAAAGGCAAGGGATTAAGTTACATATTCTTGATTATTTCATGCCAGTTTGTGGCTTGGGACCAGTGGAGGTTGTATCTTTGCTGACCACTTAATATTGCTTTAAGATTGTATGTTTGCTAATTGCTAATAATGGATCGAAATAAGGATTTCGACTCTTTGGAATAATCATTTCATTGGAGCTGAGGGTGTGTCCTGCAAGTTTAATAACCCATGGCAGTCACAGGCTAGCAGCATGAGTTTTGATTTTGGATTAGTTTTGCCACTAAAAGAGTTAAGTATTCAAGGTCACCATAATTTGTCTAGAATTTAGCTTTCTCCCCCGGTTGTCACAACTATATTCAAGCACCACAGATGAGTTTCATGAGAGCATTATCAAACAATATTTGACATTAAATTATTTGTCAGAGTGCCAGAACCCTGGCCAAACTTTTAGATATCAAGGATGATCTTAAATATGGAAAGAGAGTCATAGTGATAGGCAGGGAATTGTGGGAACAGAAAATGGCACCCAATAGTGATACACTTAAAATGACATATGTTCAACAGATGAGAGCAGGAAGGGAATAGATAACATAGAAGTATGTGGAGATGGAAAAAATTATACAGATAGGAAGAAGTAGGAAGAAAAGGCGGGAGGAGAGAGAGCAGTGCACCATGCGCGTGCGCAGCCCTCCGGTGAAAAATGATATTGTATCTGTTAAATAGGGGCCGTAGACAAGTCTGATTTGGTAGAGAATGGACGTGAAAGCACAGAGGAACATCAGGAGAAATTTCTGAAATGCTCGTTCGCTGCTGTCGTTACTGCAAGGTCAGGAATCTTTCAGAGGGTAGGCCTCAAAATCCCCGGCTTTGCCTGCTTTTGGCGACCGAGGTTGAGGTTGAATCGTTCGGACAGAGATGGCACTCGGTACTCAGTGTCGGAGAGCTGATCGGAGCTCGAAGTTTTCGGATGACTCAGAGTCGGCATGGCAGAGAGAGATCTTCCTTCTCCCGATGCGTGAGATGTGGGACATTTGAGAGACTTTGAACTTTTACTGTGCTCATGGACTTCTTCATCAAGTTATGGTGTTGTTGCACTGTTGTAACTATATGTTATAATTATGTGGTTTTGTCAGTTTTTGCAATCTTGGTCTGTCCTGTGTTTTGTGATAACACATCGGAGGAAATATTGTATCATTTCTTAATGCATGCATTACTAAATGACAATAAAAGAGGACTACGTGTCTTCATAATCTAATCTAAAAATGTGACCATGGTGAGACCTGAAGAAAAGGATACAAAAGCATCAGGGGGTATGGAGGGAAGGCTGGTACAGGGTTCTGAGTTGGATGATCAGCCATGATCATACTGAATGGCGGTGCAGGCTCAAAGGGCCGAATGGCCTACTCCTGCACCTATTTTCTATGTTTCTATGTTTCTATCTATCAGGCAAGAAAATTAATTAAAATCTCAGGTTGATGATGCTTCATTGGCACTGAAAGGAATTACAAGTGCAGTGGTACTTAAGTAGGTACAAAACCTGAGTAATCTCTTGGGGCTGTGAAGTGAAGGTGGGTGCAGGTAGATCTAAAGTCTATCATAGGCTGAAATCAATGCAAATGTCTTTGCAAATCTCACTCCACTCTTTAAGAAAGGAGGGTGAAAAAGGCAGGAAATTATAGACCATTTATCCTGATTTCAGTTGTTGGTAAGATTTTACAGTTGATGAGGTTTTGGGGTATTTGGAGGCACATGATAAAATAGGCTGAAGTCAGCATGATTTCTTCGAGGGAAAATCTTACCTGACAAATCTATTGGATTTATTTGCATAAGTAATAGACAGGATCTCAAAGGAGAGTCAGTGGATGTTGTTTGATTGGATTTCCAGAAGGCCAGTAACAACATGTGACACTTGACACTTCTAAACAACAAAGGCGCTTGTGGTGTTACAGGAAAGGTACTAGCATTGATTGAAGATTGGCTAGCTGGTAAACAGCAGTAAGGGGTTTCTTCTTTTATGTTACTGCAAAGGCTAACAAAATGGCTTCTTTGTTACATTATAATAAAAATGGCTTTTCTGTAATAATAACTGTGATGTAAGGAGTTCTCTCTCTCTCTCTGCTAGTTTGGGTTATATTATTGATAAGAGAGGGAACGAACCAATTGGGATAGATGTTATTCTTTCTTTTGTGTCTGTAAGCTATTGTTTTTTTGTGGGCTTTGGGGCAGAAGGCAATAGGAACAGAGAGAGGAGACACAATGCTGTAAGCTGGGCGGCAGGACGGACCCTGAGTGAGAGTCCGAGGCCCAGGGTTTTCGGCGAGGAGAGGAGACGAAGACAGACTCATGGGGAGCGTCTGGTCGACCACCGTGTTTGGTCCCAGGCAATGGGTCGAGGAGGTCGGAGGGGATCAAATGGTGGAAAGAAGACTCCGTTAATTGAGCTCTAACTGCTATGCATGAAGTGATTGAACTTTGATAAGTTTGGCACCTTTTACTTTCCTTTTATATTTGATCTCTATTAATTACATAGTTCCAGTAAGATCTATAAAGTGTAATCATTTAATCGCAAATGGTGTATTGTCTGTTATTTGGCGGGGTGGAGTAT
This sequence comes from Mobula hypostoma, assembly GCF_963921235.1. Lineage (NCBI taxonomy): Eukaryota > Metazoa > Chordata > Chondrichthyes > Myliobatiformes > Myliobatidae > Mobula > Mobula hypostoma. Next base: position 190,675,028 of record NC_086098.1, read on the forward strand.
ATCACACAGCATCCATACAAACTTAATTACCCAGTTTGGTGGGCCGAAGGCTGCTCCCCCTAGACAAAAGCGAGCTGAGCGAGCCTGAGGCTTACCAGGGGGCTACACAATAATGAAGGAAAATAAAAGGGCACTTTTCTGATTGGCTGACTGAATTGATGGTTTGTGGCTAAGTTTGTGAATGATACAAAGATAGTTGGAGGGACGGGTAGCATTGAGGAAGCAGGGAATCTGCAGGAAGCCTTGAACAGGTTGGTAGAATGGGCAAAGAAGTGACTGATTTAATGCAGAATAGGGAAGAACATGGCAATATACTTTGGTAAATGGAATAAATACTATACTCTTTTCTAAATGGGGATAGAATTCAGAAATTGGAGATGCAAAGGGACTTGGGTGTCCCAGTGCAGGATTCCCTAAAGGTTTATTTGCAGGTTGAATTGACAATGTTACAAGAATCACCCTTGTAATCATGATAAGTGAGGCACAGAGAATCTGTATTTACCAACAAGTAACTTTTATTGTCTCAACTAAAAAGCATATGGGTACACAAACTAACTGCCTGTGTGAACCCCACTGGAATCACTGTCCCTGCATGAACAGTCAATGAAAAGAAAAAGTATTACCCAGGAAAGGAGTCTATGTTGGCCAGGCATTCCTCGTGGTTCTGATCTCCACATGTCCATAGGGTCCTCCTTATCGACAATGGTTGGTCTCTGATTGCTGCAGAGTTATCGACCGTATGTATTTAGAGCTTCTGACTCTTATAGTGTTCCTCATCAGTTGAACCGGTGGACCTCCATCCCACTGGCTCAAGGTCACCTGACCTACCTGGGTCACCTTCTTACTGGTTCTAGTCCAGGGCTACAACCAACATTGTTTCATTGTTCTTCCCCCCACCCTTGTGTATTTGTGTCTTTAATCTCTGACTGGTCCAAACCAGTTAAACGAGGTGATCCAGACATAGTCTGACAAGATTACAGATTGCTTCTTTTGTAGGTCATGTATTTTACATAATAAGTAGCTATTCATCTGGGAATGGTCTCAGGTTTAGCAGGTCACTACCTGAAGTTCTTTGTGTCCACATTCAATTGCTCTGATTAGATTATCCCAGAGCAAGAATCAGTTCAGAGTCCACCAGTTAGGGGGAAACAAAGACAACTGGTTTGTCTGCTTCCCCTGTCCTTGATTCATCAAATCCACTAATTGCAGATTGTAGTTTTTTCTGGCTAACAGTAGTAAGGTAGGCAAATGTAAAGTTACCATTCATTTTGTGAGGGCTGGAATATAAAAGCAAGGATGTAATGTTGAGATTTTATAAGGCATTGTTCAGACCACATTTGGAGTATTGTGAGCAGTTCCGGGCCCACATCTAAGAAAGGATGTGGTGCCGTTGGAGAGAGTCCAGAAGTGGTTTATGAGAATGATCCCAGGAATGAAAGGGTTAACGTATGAAGACTACTTGATGACTCTGGGCCTGTAATCAGTGGAACTTAGAAGGATGAAGATGGATCTGATTGAAACCTACCAAATACTAAAAGGCCTTGGTAGAGTGAGGTAGAGAGGATGGTTCCAATAGTAGGAGAGTCTCGGACCAGAGGGCACAGCCTCAGAATAGAAGGACATCCCTTTAGAACAGAGATGAGGAGGAATTTCTTTAGCCAGAGGGTGGTGAATCTATGGAATTCATTGCTACAGATGATTGTGAAAGTCAAGTCTTTGGGTATAAAGTGGAGGGTGCTATGTCCTTGATCAGTTAGAATATCAACGTTACAAGAAGCAGGCATGAGAATGGGATTCAGAGGGAATAATAAATCAGTCATGACTGAATGGTGGACCAGGCTCAATAGACTGAATGGCCAAATTATGCTCCTATATCTGATTGAATTATGGAAACTCTAAAGCTTGTTATGGTCATTTCAATATGAAAGCTATTAACTAAATTCAAACATACAGTATATTGAATATTGTACTCCTGTTGCGTCAACTGACAGTAACAACTCTGGTGTGCTCTGATTCTGAGAGAAAAAGATGTTTTTTTCTAGGCCGTATCTTTTAAATGAAGGACATGGGTCTAATTTACAGAACTAGGATAATGGTTCAGCTTTGTTGATTCAATTTAAAAACACATAAAGGAATCGAAATGCTTAATACAAATTGGAATTTGACTGTTTTGGCAATTCATAATGGCAAACTCTTTATTTAGTGCTTTTACTGCACATTTGTTGGCCTCATATTGTATTAATTTAATTCTTTGTTAATTAACCACATGGCTGGTTCAGTATCAGTTCATCAGAAATGTTGTTAATTGTAGTTTTTAATGTACCAAGTACGGTATTCTCTCCCAAACTACCCATTTGCCCGTTGTTCTATATCTACCTCTCTTTCACAATAAAAAAACAGACTTTTTTCAAAAAAAACATATGTCGTATTGCCATATTAAACAGTCATTAGTTCAATTGCCCATTTTCTTAATGTGTTGCAGTCCAATTAGCAAATGCACAAATGAAAATGCTAAATTAACTGTAACCTCTTATCATAGATCACAAGGCAGGAGACATCTATTCCAAAGAGTGCAGCCATCCAGATGAGATAGACAATGGATAATTCTGTAAAATAGCAAAACAAAACTAATATTTCAATGCAAACAACAGGAATTCTGCAGATGCTGGAAATTCAAGCAACATACATCAAAGTTGCCTGTGAACGCAGCAGGCCAAGCAGCATCTGTAGGAAGAGGTGCAGTCGACTTTTCAGGCCGAGACCCTTGGTCAGGACTAACTGAAGGACTAATATTTCAATGCTATCCATATGGCCATTTGAAGATAAATGAATATAAGTATCAGGAAGACTGATTTAATAGTTCAATCAAGTAACCTTTTCTTAATTTCCCAGTATAGCGGACGCTAAGTACATTGTCTTTGTAACACGCATTGTTTTTGGCTTGTACTGCTGTTTAAAACTTGGCAATATATTCCATTTTTTTCCTTGATTCTGTCCATTATGTGACGTAATTAAAGCACTAAGTATTTTTCTCGACAGGTGGCAATTAGTGCGAGAAGTCACTCAGTGACGCAGTGTGATGTTTAAACAGAACTTGGGTACTTTTCAGCTTTTTTCTTAACAGACAACAATCAACGCGAGTGGTCATTCACTGGTGACAGAGTGTGAGGGTTAAAAAGAGCTCTGGTGCATTTTGGCTATTTTTCTCAGCTGTAATCAATGTAGGGCCAATCAAAAATGCCGGTGTAAGCAGAGCGGTCATTGTTGGAGTGGGCTGTTGTTAGAGTGGTCCAGCTTTGGCTCGACAGGCTTGGGCAAGCACAGGTAGATGTTCTAAGTAAGTAAATAAGAAAGTTACTAGTATATTTTTGTGTGTAGTTAGTACACAGTTAGTGTGCTGAGAATGGATCCACTGATAGTGGCATGTTCCTTATATACGATGAGTGAATTGTTGAAGAGATCCGGTCTCCTGATAACTACATCTGCACGAAATATGTTGAGATCCAGCTCCTTAGAGAATGCATTAAGGAACTGGAGCTGCAGCTTGATGACCTTTTGCTGATATAGGAGAATGAGGAGGTGATAGGAGCTACAAGGAGGTAGTCACCCCTAAGATGCATGGGGCAGGTACCTGGGTGACTGACAGGAAAGGGAAAGGGAATAAGTCAGCCTGTGCAGAGTACTCCTGTGGCCATTCTCCTCAATAATACTGTTGGGAGGGAACAACCTATCAGGGGAAGCCACGGTGACCATGTCTCTGGTACTGAGCTCCAGCTCTGTGGCTCAGAAGGAAAACTGGAGAAGAGCAGTGCAGAAGTGATAGAGAATTCAATAAATAGAGGAGCAAAATGCAGATTCTGTGATGCAATAAAGACACCCAGATGGTATGTTGCCTCCCAGGTGCCAGGGTCAGGGATGTCTCAGATCAGGTCCATTGCATCCTAAAGGGTCAGCATGAACAGTCAGAAGTCTTTGTACATGCTTTATACTTTATACTTTACATATTGATACCAATGACATAGGTAGGATAAGGGAGGAGGTCCTGAAGAGAGAATATAGGTAGTTAGGCAGAAAGCTGAAAAGCAGGGCCTCTAGGGTGGTAATCAGGAATACTGCCTGTGTCGTGCACCTGTGAGAGTAAACACAGGATGACTTAGCAGATGAATGCATGGCTAACAAATTGGTACAGGGTAGGATTCAGATTTCCGAATCTTTGGGATCTCATCTGGGGAAGGTACAACCTGTACAAGAAGGATCGGTTATACTTGAACCTAAGGGGGACCTGTATCCTTGCAGGCAGATTTTCTGGAGCTGCTGGATGGATTTAAACTAATTTGGCAGGGGATGACAGCTGGAGTGATGGAGCCAAGGATGGGGCAGTTGGTATACAAATAGATTCAGTGTGTAGTGAGACTGTGTGGAAGATGATAGGGCAAAACTGCAGTCAATGGGATGAGTTAAAGTGCAACAAAGGGCCAAAATGCAAAAGGGTGATGAATATAGGACTGAAAATATGATATTTGAAAGCAAGCAGAATACGGAATAAGGTAGTTGATATTGTATCACTGTCAGAGATTGGCAGCTATGATGTTGTGCATATCTCCAAGTCATGCCTGAAAGAAGATTTTAGTTGGGAGCTTAACAGCCAAGGATACACATTGTAGCAAAAGGACAAGCAGGAAGGCAGAGGGGGGTGGGGTGGCTCTGTGGTATAAAATGAAATCAAATCCATAGAAAGAAGTGACGTTCGATCGGAATATATAGAATCCTGTGGTTAGAGTTAAGAAACTGCAATGGTAAAAAGGCCCCAATGAGTGTCCAGTGCCTCTGACCAGTAGCCAGGACATGAGTTATGAATAACAACGAGAGATAGAAAAGTCATGCAAAAAGAGCAATGTTGCAAACGTCATGGGTGATTTCAATACGCAGGTACAGTAGACTGGGATAATTCGGTTGGTGCTGGATCCCAAAAGAGGGAATTTTGAGAATGCCTATGAGATGGTTTTTTGAGCAGCATGGGTTTGAGCAGACTAGGGGAATGGCAGTTCTGGATTGACTGTTATGTAATGGCACAGAGTTGATTAGGGAGCTTAAGGTAAAAGAACCCTGAGGAGACAATGTTCAGAACATGATCGAATTCACCCTGTAGTTTCAGAATGAGAAGCTGAAGTCAGATGTATCAGTGTTACAGTAGAGACAAGGGAATTACAGAGGCATGAGGAAGGAGCTGACGAAAGTTGATTGGAAGGGGATATTGGCAGGAATGAAGGCAGAACAGCAATAGCTGGCATTTCTGGATGAAATTTGAAAGGCGCAGGAAAGATACATTCTAAAGATGAAGAAGTATTCTAAAGGGAGGATGTGGTAACCATGGCTGACAAAGGACGTCAAATACAGCATAAAAGCAAAAGAGAGCGCATATAATATAGCAAAAATTAGTGGAATGTTAGAGGATTGGGAAGCTTTTAAAAACCAACAGAAGGCAATTAAAAGAAGTGAAAATAAAATATGCAAGTAAACTAGCCAACAATATAAAAGCAGGTATAAAAGTTTTTTTCAGATATATAAAGAGTAAAGGAGAGGCAAGAGTGGCTATCGGACCACAGGAAAGGGACAATGGAGAGGGAATAATGGGGACAAAGAAATGGTGGAGGAACTTAATACTGTAAACATTTTGTGTCAGTCTTCACTGTGTAAGACTCTTGAAGAATGCTGGAATTGCGAGAGTGTCATGGGACAGACGTGAGTGTTATTGCTGTTACAAAGGAGAAGCTGCTTGGAAAGCTGAAAAGCCTGAATGTAGAAATTTCATCTGAACCAGACAGTCTACACCCTAGGTGTCTGAAAGATGTAGCTGAAGAAATTGTGGTGGCATTAGTAATGATCTTTTGTGACTCACTAGATGCTGGTATGCTTATAGAGTCTTAGAATCATCCCGAAGTACAGCACAGAAACAGGGCCTTCAGCCCATTTAGTCCATGCCAAAGCCACTTAGACTGCCTACTCCCATCGACTAGCAGCAGGGCCATTGCCTTCCATATCACGACTGTCAACATGCACATCTAAACTTCTCTTAAACATTGAAATCGAGCTCACATGCACTATTTGTGCTGGCAGCTCATTCCACACTGTCATGACACTCAGACTGAAGAAGTTTCCTCTCATGTTCCCCTTAAGCTTCTCAACTTTCACCCTTAACTCATGACTTCTAGTTGTAGCCCCACACAACCTCAGTGGAAAAAGCCTGCTTGCATTTACCCTATCTATACCCCTCATAATTTTGTATACCTCTATCGGATCTCCTCTCAATCTTTTATGTTCTAAAGAATACAATCCTAACCTATTCAATCTTTCCTTATAACTCAGGTCCTCCAGATTTGGCAATATTATTGCAAATTTTCTCTGTACTCTTTCAAGCTTGTTTACATCTTTCCTGTAGGGAGGTGACCAAAATTGCACACAATACTCCAAATTAGGCCTCACCAACATCTTATACAACTTCAACATAACATCCCAAACCTGTACACAATACTTCGATTTATGAAGGCCAGTGTGTCAAAAGCTTTCTCTGTGATCTTACCTACCTTTGATGCCACTTTCAACAAATTATGGACCTCTAATCCCAGATCCCTTTGTTCTACCACGCTCTTCAGTGCCCTGCCATTCACTGTGTAAGACCTACTCTAGCTGCAAGACTTTGGTTCTTGAGGACTGGAAAATTGCAAATATTACTTCACTCTTTAAGAAGAGAGGGAGAAGGGAGAAAGACGATTATAGGTCTGTTAACCTGAGTTCAGTGGTTGGAAAGCTGTTGGAGTCTATTATTAAGGATGTGGTTTTGGGTACTTGGAGACAAATGATAAAATAGGCAAAAGTCAGCATGGTTATCTGAAGGGCATATCTTGCCTAATGAACCTGCTGGAATTCTTTAAGGAAATAACAGTCAAGAGAGACAAAGGAGAGCCAGCAGATGTAGTTTATTTGGATTTTTAGGCCTTTGACAAGGTGGCGCACAAGGCTGCTGAACAAAATACAGGCCTGTGGTATTACAGGAAAGGTACTAGCTTGGATAGAAGACTGGCAGGAGGCAAACGGTGGGAATAAAGGGAGCCTTTTCTGGTTGGCTGCCAGTGACTAGTGGTGTTCCACAGAGATTGGAGTTGGGACCGCTTCTTTTCCTGTTGTATGTCAATAATTTGTATGAAGGAATTGATGGCATTGTGGCCAAGTTTATGGACGATACAAAGATAGGTGGAAGGGCAGGTAGTGTTGCTGAGGAAGCAGGGTGTCTGCAAAAGGACTTAGACAGATTTGGGGAATGGGCAAAGAAGAAGAAGATGGGACATAATGCTGGGAAATGCTTGGTCATGCACTTTAGCAGAAGGAATAAAGGTGTGGGCTGTTTTATAAATGGGGAGAAAATGCAAAAATCTTAGGTGTAGAGGGACTTCAGAGGCTACATGTAGGATTCTATAATGGCTAACTTGTAGGTTGTGTTCGTGGTAAAGAAGACAAATGCAATGTAAGCATTCATTTTGAAAGGACTAGAATACAAAAGGATGCAATGCTGAGGTTTATAAGACCACACATGGAGTATTGTGAGCAGTTTTAGAACCCTTTTATAAGAAAGGATATCCTGGCATTGGAGAGAGTCCAGAGGAGGTTCACGAGAATGATCCCATGAATGAAAGAACTAATATATGAGGAGCATTTGATAGTCTGGGCCTGTGCTCGCTGCAATTAAGAAGACTGAGGGGAAATCTCATTGAAAGCTATCGAATATTGAAAGGTCAGGATTTCATGGATGTGGAGAGGAAGTTTCCTACAGTCCGGAAGACTGGGACCAGAGTTGAGGGACGTCCATTTAGAACAGAGATGAGAAAGAAATTCTTTACCCAGAGGGTGGTGACAGACAGCTGTGCAGGCCAAGTCATTGGTATATTTAAGGCAGAGTGAGAAAGATTCTTGATTAATCAGGGCATCAAAGGCTGGGGAGAAGGCAGGAGAATGGGATTGAGAGGGATAATAAATCACTCATGATGGAATGGGGAAGAAGACCTGATGGGCCAAAATAACCTAATTCTGGGTCGAAGTGTTATGGTCTTAACAAGTTAGGTGCAATAACAAGGACGATAATCCACACAACAAAAAAAAAAACAAATTTTTAATTCATTGCAAATATTGCTGAACTGATTATATATCAGGGCTGCGCCTGCTAGGATTTCCGTAGCTGAATGTTGTTCCCTTTACCAATATTAATGACCACTCATTTTTTAAAATCAGCCATCCATAGGGCAGAGAATTACAGAGCCTACATTTAAATAATAGCTACAGAGCACAGAAATCTGGTCTGAAGTGCCCTTTGTGAGCAAATAAATCATCAGACACTTTGAACTATATTTGCAGTCTACCATAATCATAGATGGGAAAGTTCAAAGTACATTTATTATCAATGTCTACGATATACAACCTTGAGATTCGTCTCCTTACAGGCAGCCACAAAACAAAGAAACACAATAGAACCCGTTAAAAAAAGACCATGAAACATACAATGTGCAGAAAAAAACAAATCATGCAAACAACTGAAGTTCACGAAAGTGAGTTCACAGCTGTGACACCAGTCGTCTCTGCAGTTGATCCAGTTGCCTGGTAGTTGCAGGCCACAGACTCAGTTCAGTGCAGAGACGAGGAAACCTCACAATACAGCAAGCTTAACCAGCCTGTTCCTCAACTCTGGACCCAACAACCTGACCTTTTCAATCTGGCCCAGTCCTGAAATCATACAAACCTTGTGTCATTCCTCGCTCCCAAGGCCTCGCCTCAGTTCTGCCACATTGAATTGCCTCCAAGGCCACACCAACAGCGGCCCAATATTGGCTTATTCCCCACTCTTAGGCCCAGGCTCTATTGCCTTGATTCAGCCCTTACACACCACGCCCTAACCGTCCTCCACCTTTGAGACTTTAGTTCACACCGCAAAAAAAAAAGCCAGGTCATATAGGTGGTTCAAAAGTTTCAAAGGTTTCAAAGGTACATTCGACGTCAGAGAAATGTATACAATATACATCCTGAAATTCTTTTTCTTTGCAAACATTCACAAAAACAGAGAGTGCTCCAAAGAATGAATGACAGTTAAATGTCAGAACCTCAAAGAACCCCCCCAGCTCTCCCCTCCCATGCGTAAGCAGCAGCAAAGCAACGACCCCCCTCCCCCCCCAGCAAAAAAAAAGCATCAGCTTCAAAATGGAAATTACAGGCTATTGATTTCAGTGATCAAGTACCAGAAAATGTGTAATTAATAAAGTAGTCAGTCGTGTTGTTTGTTTTTTTTTCTACTGACAAGAAGTTGCTCTGCTTCACCCAGTACCATCGTAAAACCTTTGAGCATTATTTCAAAATATTACCAATATGTGGTTTCATGATGCACATTTGGTTCTTCATTTCTTCTTCCCTTTAGAAAACCAGAACTTGGGACAGTGAAAGTCTTGTGTGTGCCAGTATAAATGTTGTTTTTCTTCAATCTGAATAATTTCAACTCAATCTGTGAAATATTACTTTTTCTGCTGTCAAATATGATCTAATATACCCAGTGCAACACATACTCTTGTAAGTATTATATCCAGAAAGAGAAATTGCTACAGAAGTGCTTTAATAGTTTTTCCCTTGATTAGTGCTGGAGTCAAATAAAATTACAGGGTATTCCTCATCAAAATCAACAATAAAAGCTAGCTCTGATTTTTGAATAACATTTGATCTGTACACGTTTATTTTTAATTACATTTCCGATGTCATACATGCAACTTTAGCTTTAATCACTTAATAATGTTCCGTCTGATGCTTGTGCATTCTTGTAATGTAAGGTGACCTTGTAACCATTCAATGCGTTATATTCACTGTCTCAAAGTAAGATAAAAAGTCAAATTACAATGTCTTGATTACCCATTCTTAAAAGATGAAAGAAGCTGATGTATCATCTCACTTCAAATCACAGACTTTTCTGTTCAGGACATCAATACATGTGTCAACTGCAGAAGAATACATCTTCCTTTGGTGTTCAGGTTACACAAAAAGGGCATTGATGCATTCTATTCAGAGAAGGTGAGGACATTTCATTCTGTATTGCCAAAGGCTGAGTGAGTTGTGGGAGTCAGTGTTGGAAGGATTGCAAGGTGCAGGATGCTACTGGCTACACACACACACACACACACACACTTTGACTGGTATTATGTCAAAGTGAAGAGAAAGCAACACAAAAATGATTTCTCTCCTTCAGTATTCAGTTGATTTATGACTGTATACCATATTCGACTGTCCTATGCCTAATAACATGCTGGCATTCACTATACTTTTAGTTTGTGACAGTCTACTGTGAACTTTTCATTTCAACCACTGCGACAAGCCAAATACTGGATACTGGCCAACAAGAGCTAGCTGCCAATGACAATAGCTCATGACTTTGACATGCAGCCCATACACTCTTGAGAAATGACGGAAATCAAGACGGCTGCACTGCTAATATAACTGTGACAGAGGGGACCTTGGTCTGTACCAACAAAAATTTTACTGCACTGAACTATTTGTGAGGAATTCTCCAGATTCATGGAAGTCTGATATCACAATGTCAGTCACAGTCCAACATAAATTTTACTTGACTACAATGCCAAAGTTGAGGGTAATATAAAATCATATTCCAAATCAAATTCCTTACAAATATCTAACTATCATCCTCAAAATTTCCTCTAAGACTTTTCATCCTCAGGACTCTCTGTAATGTACCTCAGTGCGTCACATCACGAAAACCATCTCTGTCTGTACTTCTCACCTACTCAATATAGCATAATCAAAGACTCCACCCACTCCAGAGGTCTCTCTTCTCCCCTCTCCCCTCCCTCCTCTCCCATTAGACAGAAGATACAAAATCCTGAAAGCACATAGCATCAGGCTCAAGAACAGCTGTTATATTTTTTTTAATAGTTTCCTTGTATGATAAGATGGGCTTTTGAGCTCACAATCTACCTTGTTCTGATCTTACACTTTATCGTTTACCTGAACTGAACTTTCTCTGTAGTTGTTAAACTTTATTCAACAAAAGGGGGGCAGAATAGCGTATGCAAAGATCACAAAGGGAAAGGTGAAAGAAGTTTAGGTCTGAGGATATTGTTATCTTCCATAGTGTTTACAGTATCCATATCTGGTTTTGCCGGCTGGTGATGTAGTGGCATCAACACTGGACTTGGAGGCAAGTGGTCCTGGATTCAAATCCGGCCGGCTCCTTGCACGCTTTCTATCCATGCTGGGTTTAGCATCGAGCTAGTAACTCAGCCTCGTAAAAAACAGACAAAATGCTAAAGAAACAGCAAACATGGAGATGACTAACATAACATATTTTGTTTTACTACCTGGTGCAGTGAGAGCAAGCCCTCATCATTCACTTGGGGGTAAGGTGATTCAGAGTTGCTTCTTAGTTACTACTGGCTCTGTTTATGGGGCATCTTCTGCAATAGAAACAGTGAGTATTTGCATGACATGACATGACCTGTCATGGGTGGTTTTCTGACAGTGTATCAATACACATATCAACCTTGTATTGCTGAGTGTGTAAGTATATAAATGTTAGGTGTGAGTTCGGAATGACAAAGATCGGTGTTTGTTGAGTCTAGGAAGGGCTGAGGGGGAGTATGGTGAATTTAGCAATAGTGTAATTAATAGGATTATATGGGAAAACAACATCTCATTTTGATTAATAATATTTTCTCTAAGATGCTGTGTCCTCTTTATTATAATTATATTTCCTTTTCGTGGCCATTAACCCAGCTAATCACCATCAGCTTGGCACTGCCTCCATCTCTCCTTTTCTCTCTCCCCCTCTCGCTCCTCCTGCCTTCTCTCCCTCTTCCCCTCTCCTTCTCCCCCTCTCCCTCCTTTCTTTCTTTCTTTCTCCCCTCTATCATTTCCTAATGATATACAGTATTTAAAACTGAAATTTTCCTTTCTCTTCCGTTTTGAAAGAGTTAAAATCCAGCTATGGAAGCTATGAAGTTAGCTGGTATAAAAACAAGAATATCACATTGGTGAAGAATAAAATAAAGCATTAGTTCTCAACATAACTGGATATCGAAAAGCATAGATAGGGTCGATATGAAGAAGATATTTCCAATAGTGGGAGAACCTAGAATGAAAGGGTGCGGCCTTAGAATAGAAGAAAATGTCTCTTTATAACAGAGATGAGGAGGAATGTCTTTAGACAGATGTTTCTGAACCTGTAGTATTTATTACCACAGACAGCAGTGGAGAGCAAGTCATTGGGTATATTTAAAGTGGAGGTAGGTAGGTTCTTGATTAGTGAGGGCATCAAAGATTATGTAAAGAAGGCACCAGAATGCTGCTGAGGGGGAAAATAAATCAGCCAAGATCGAATGGTGGAGCTCAATGCGTGAAATGGCTTAACTCTTCTCCTATATCATATGGTCAACAGAAATGAAGATTTGCCACGCTTCCATCTTGCTATCTCTAACCTGGAAGTAGTTGGTGTTGCTACTGGTTGCAAAGATTAAAACTATTTCATTCTCACTGTATTACTAACATAGAAAATTCAGAGATGGAAGCTTTTACCTCATGACTTCTTCCTGGTAGTTTAAATGTTTCATTTACTTCGAGCATCACAATCCCACTCCAGCACTTGCATTACCATATTTTATCTGTTTTGATTGCGAATAGCATTGATTACTTGGCCACAGTGGAGGAAGGATTTTATCAGAGATATATCTGAGGGTCATGTCAAGTGATATGATAGAATTTTTTGTATATAAAATGGGCAGTTCATGAAAATTATTTGTGACATTCAGAAGAAAAGTCAGAGAGTTGCATTGTAGAGGAAACTCTGCTGTATATTCTGATTTTCTTTCAAAAAAGAAGCTCAATTGAATTCTTCTTATCTCTTTAAGGCAGGAGTTCAATGTGGCATGAGCTCATTTTGTATAATCCTTTATAAGAACAGCTAAACTGGCACGAGAGGATATGGCTTTGAATTAACAAGTGTTACTTGAAGTCAATCCTCCTTGCAAGCTATGAACCAGATGTGGCAAAAGTGAATCAACACTGGCAAATGTGTATGTTATAATTCCTTAAAGCCATCAGATAGAGTTTGCCGTTACGGTGCAATGTGTGATTGTTGTTGCCATTAGTGATGCTATTATAGATATTAATAACAATCACTAGGTTTAGCCACAGTATCATCTGATATAAATTTTAACTGTAGGCGTACAGGTACAATTTTTTTTATCATTGGTTGTACTGTAATAGTAATATTCAATTAATTTTGTTAGAATTTCTACATTTACCCTGTCCAGCAGACATATATATATTGAACTGTCCCATGAGAAACAGCATAAAGGCTATGTAAACTCAGAGAGAAATATGTACAACTGTTGATAAAATTTGACTGTGCAATGATGGCTGTTGAGTTGTACCAGAATGCCGAACTATACCTCTTTGGGAAAACCTAAAATCTACTCAGTATGTACCATCTGAGATTCAGGATGATTTATGTGCAATATTTCTGATATCTCCAATCGACACACTTGTGGTTGTACACTTGGGACACAGGCAATGTATATGCCATATTAATGTGTTTGTTTTATTGCATGAGAGCCATTTTGGTTTTGAGCTCCAAAATATACAGTACAGAGATTCTCAGAGGAAGTGTGTGTGTGTGTGTGTGTGTGAGAGAGAGAGGGAGTTACAAAGAGAGAGCTACAAAGAGAGAGAAGTAGTAGATATTTGCTAACAATAATTTGTCAGTGAGTTTGAAAACCCCCTAGTGTTCATCTTTCTTAGTTGTAAGAAAGAATCTGATTAGGTTCAAAACAATTGTTCTTTTAACCATAATAACCCAGTGTTATGCATTTCCTGTTGTCTTTTGAACACAGTTCATGTCGATTCATTCTCAAGAATTCAAAATTGCTTTCAATAAAATTAATATCTGTGTTATTTAGGACAATATTAAAGTTGTTGATGGCTTTTTGACATTTATCTAAATGTAGTTATACTTCTGAATAATTCTTTATGCACAATTTTAAATATACGTTATGAGCTTCCGATTGAGGCACCAAAACCATTACAAGCTGCTTCTCAGAAATCTTTTCTGGAAAAAAGTTGATGCCATGTCACATATGAAGGGCTCGCAGGAGAGATGATGGGAGATCTGTTTAGAATATTTAAGAAGCTCCTTAAAACAGTAAAATGAGGCATTGAGGCAGAGGTAATGGGAATTTCTGAACTTAGAGCTATGAGAAAAGTCCTGCCAATAGCAAGGTGATTTGAGTCTGGGATGAGCACAGGGCTAGAGTAAGAGAAATGCAAACATCTCAAAGGGATGCAATGCTGGAGGAAATTGTAGAGAAAGGAAAAAGAAAGACCATAAGAACATAGATGAGGATATTATAATTAGGACAATTAAAGTAATATGATTTCATGCTAGAGTAAACCAAATATTTTGTAATTCAGTTTTAAAAACTGCTTGAAGTGAGTTACAACATAAATTAAACTAGTCTTCCAAAATAATTTATATTCATTCATTCATATAACCAGTGAATGTTTTAAGAGAAAAAAATTGTAGCAAAAACTAATTATACTTCTGCTCCTGTCTCTCAACAAGCAGTAAATAGATTATTTTTGATTGCATCATCAATGAGAAAAATGTCTTGCTGCAGCTTTCATTGTTAATATTTTCAAAAATACGTGACACTACTCACATTAATGCTTCTCCCTTTGGAAAAAGCTGATAATTGTAAAATTTGAAATTTTATACCATGCATATAGTTTGGATTTTTCTTCTGCCAGCAGCTATATTTTGGAGTTGAATGCTGTTGAACTAGGCTGAATATCAAACTTGGCCTCGTACTTACCGGGAAATGGATTGGCAATCTTACAACTGCACATCTTTCAGAAGACTGACATGTATACAAGAGTTTTCCTGTCTCAACGATTGCTTCCAATCCTATAAACCCAAGGGCAAGTTTTGAAGTGTAATATCAGAGAATCAAGGCATAACATGTACAGGACTTCACAAGCAAGAGAAGATCTGCAGATGCTGGAAATCAAAGAAAAACACATAAAATGCTGGAGGAACACAGCAGGCCAGGCACCATCTATGGAAAAGAGTGAACAGTTGACGTTTCAGGCTGAGACCCTTCAGCTGGTCTCCTGATGAACAATCTCAGCTCGAAACGTCAACTGTTTACTCTTTTCCATGGATGAGTTCCTCCAGCATTTTGTGTGTAGTACAGGACTTCAACCAGTTTATTAGCTGAAATATACAGGAAATAATTAAAACACCATACTGAAAAATAATTACAGCTATTCAAATATTAAAAGAAAAGGCTTTCATGCACTTTTCTTAGGCATCTCCATCCAAATGAATCAGGTTGTTTGTTCCATGAGTGAGCCCTTATTGAAGGGCTGAAGAGCAGGATCATCAACACAATTGTACTCCAAAGCTGGACTTAACAGTGAGGACAGCATCAGAGTGACAGTCCAGCTGGTCTAGTGTCTCCCATTATGGCACCAGAAGCTCAAGGTGAGTTGGGATGAATCAAGTGGTTTAGCAGCTGGGTGTTATCAAGGCTTGCATGACATCATGACGCAAATCCAAAATGGGCACATTTTTTGTGGGCAGCTGAATCCTCTGATGGATGAGTCACAGGATGTAGTGCTATCAATAAAAAGCTCATTCATACTGATTGGTGCTGTTCCCTATACTTCCCTTTTGTGTTATCTACAAAAGAGCCAATATCAATGAAATCCCAGCACTTTGCTGAATTCTCTGCTTTCACTGGTGCACCTTAGTTCCAGCAAACTTCTTGTGGGACTAAATCTTAAGAAATATACATTGCAAAGCAACTACTCTCTAGAACCATGGTGATTCGAATTTCTATAGTTGGGCAAGCGTCTGCTTGAAGACTGGGTTCCGGATCATCACTGAACCACTTGAAAGGCTTATCAACAACCCCTTAAAACATAGATCTCTTTCTACACATCAGGAGCAATTTCATAGTGAGAAACAGACATTGATTATGGCACTTATCAATGCCTTTAATGTGCCAGCATGGTGTTTAGCTGATTGAAGGAAAAATGACTTTTAAAAGTCAAGACCTCAGAAATGTTAAGAATGCCCTAGATTTTCCAAGCCGGAGTAACCCCTCTTCATTGATAAGCATCTGAGTCATAGAGTACTACTGCAGACAACTCAGTGCATAGGAGAAATACCAGTGATGCTGTGTCTGCAAAATCCCCCAGGTTTTTGAAAGATATGTGAAGTTATGTCAGTATTTTCCCCAGCCTAATATCCCCAGGAATGAGACCCTAGTTAACACACAGCCATATCATTTGTATGACTGACAGCAGACTCATGAAACAGACATAGCCTCTGTCAAGGAAAGAGTTGACCATGCTGGCAGATGAAAAGATTCAAGAATATGATCAAGGCCTCCTTGAGGAAATTAACAAGTGATTCTTTGAAATCTCTGGCACATCACATACACAGTGGAGAAACAGCATTCAGATGGTGCTTTGAATCTCAAATCCAGCATCAAGAGCACGCAGTAGCTTTGTTTAAACAGTAGAAGGAGTGCACCACTTCACAAACTCACCACCCGTCCATCCTTCTGCAGAAGATGCTGAAGTGGCTCTCACAATGATCTCAACAGTCACCTCAAAACTTATAGAACTGGAGCAGATTTTGAAAGACTACCAAAGAAAAAGGCAGTAGAGGTGGTTCAGTTGCTAAATTACCAGCCTAGTAAACGGAGTTAAGATGAACAATTGAGAGAACTGGATTCAAATTCCACAATGGTAGCTTTGCATTTAAAGTTCAATTAATAATCTGTATTTTATGATGAAAAATAGTCACCATTAATAATGATGAATTATAAATTGCATGTTATTAAACAAATAGATAGTTATAAAACACAGGCCCTTCAGGAGAGGACATCTGACACCTTTACCTAATCTGGCCTATGTGAGACTCCTGTTTTATATCGAGTAGTTAAATGAAATCTGAAGTGGATGACAAAACTTCTCAGTTCAAGGGCAATTAAGAATCGCAATAAATGCTGGTCTTGCACAGATCCTGATGAAGAAATTAATTAAAAAATCTACACTCTACCAAAAAAATCTTAACAAAATTATTGTAACAGTGATGAAGTCAATAGAAAGGAAAATCAAGCAAAGAATTATCTATGCTGGCAATGAGCTGTGGTTCAATTTGATGCATCATCCAAGATAAACCTCATCTCCACTGGGCTATGATAACATTTTTTTTACACCTGAGTCAAAGACTGATCTGAATAATATGTTATTTATTGGTGTAAAATAAGTTTTTCGCTTTGCACAGAAAGAAAGAGCAATTGTGGAGTGCTAAGGACAAGCATCAGTGAAGCTGTTAATCAGGGAAAGAGTCAGAGTAAATTGGCTTTGCATTATTCTCTCTGCTACTACGATGGTAGCACATTGAAATGTTCCCGCAGATTAATGTTCCATTAAAATAACGTAGAAAGGAAATTGCTTTGTGTACTCTAACCAGATCACTTTAACTATTCTAAAAATATTATGTAACACTGTGCTGGCAATAAATAATATTAGCACTGCAAAAGGTCAGAAGTGGTTGGTTGGGAACATAATCACAGATCCAGTGGTTTTTCCATGTTTTCAGGGGTTATGCCATGGACCACTATCATTAAATAAAGGACCCATGGACCCCAGGGTGGGAACCACTGCTTTAAGTACTAGGTGGTCCTCTTATATGGTCAAATATTAACCTCACCAGCTTGATTTTGGTCAGTGATGATACCTAAAAAAGGAAAAATGTGTATCTATACAAATTTTTAATCATACAGTAATTCAAAATAAATAGAAAATCATGAGTTTTTGAAAAGAATAAAGATGGGAAGTTCAGCACAATATTATAGGGCGTAGCATCCATTAAATGCAGAGATGTCATATAAATGTAATATTATCTTTAAGCATGCACACACAAAGTGTAGGAGGAACTCAGGCAGCATCTGTGGAGAAGAATAAACTATTGACATTTTGGGCCGGGACCCTTCAATAATTCACCTGGCACTACTTGGAGAGGTCCACAGCCATCCCGAGTGCAAGCCAGCTTTTATATTCAGATAAATCTATCCGGTAAAAATATTATATTCTTTCAAGATTGGTTTAAAAATGGTGGGTAGGGAGAAGCATATCCGATTAGAAGATGGTTAGAGAGCTGAACGTTACAGACGCAAAGTGATGGCCAAAATGACCTGGGAGGAAAGATGAGAATTTCTGAAGACAGAGGGTAATTGTTCTCTGAAACTCAACTTTCAGGAATCGGATAAACACTTGAAGGAGAGTAATGTGAAGGGCTACAGGAAAGGTACGTGGGACTAGGACTATACAAGAAGGATAGCCTCTGTCAATGTTCTTCAGGTTATAAATGGACCCATGTCCGTTTATAAACTTTGTAGTTCATTGCCCATGAATCATTGGCCATAGTATTTTGCAATTCCCTTGGAGACTGGGTAGAATTGGATCAACATTGCGTTTTCAGGCCCAGTTCCCAAGGTACATGAGAGGCATCATGTTCCATATGTTAAAGAGAGATTAGTACCTCTGAGATACCCAAGGACTGATCTTCTGCACTCTGCAGGGCTCTAATAGCAATACCTAACCCCAACCTTACCACTATCCTCCAAGACTAACCCAGGAAATTGTTGCTAGCAAGGAAAACAATCCAAATTTGTTTGAGAGCCATTCACCTCCAGAATCACAAGAGGCACTTGTGTATAGCAATCTGTTTAAGATATTGAAAGAAGGCTCAAGCCCTATTTTCCAAGCAATCTCAGGCTTCCCAGTTGCATGTAGCCTCTCTTATTCTACTCCAGGTTGATCTACAAATGCAAATTCTTTCTTTGAATTTAATGTATAAATCTTTGTAAACAAAGTGGCAAATTAATTGGGTTAAAGGAAGCTAATGGATGTCTATGGAAAACAGAACCAACCTATTTTCCACAAAATGATCATTAATATCCAATTATTTTTATGAAGAAAATAATAGCCTCAGTCTGATCTATTTGAAATCTTTCTCAATCATCAAGGCAGTGTTGATGAAATTGAATTTAAATTACATAGTTTTAATGCCATTTCAGGAAAATAATGCATGAAATTAAAATGAGGAAGAAGCTATCTCATGTCTCCAGTTGTAATTCAGACACAAGTTTTCAGTTTCACTGAAGATGGAACTTTTTATAAAGTGCTTCAGTCACAGCATGTGGCCTTATGCAATACCATCTCCTATGGAGTTGCAATGTTATAAAGTAAATAGTATCAGCATGCAGCATTGGAAGTATTAGGAGTTTTCAATGATGTTGCCATGTGGCACATGAAATATTGCCTACCTTGAGTAGCAATTAAAAATGAATTTGAACACTTTTTCTGAAAAGGTGCTCATAAGTAATTTAACGGACTTGTTTCCCATGTTGAGATGTAGTTCTATATTGCTGATAGATCCATTACACTGATACATTATATTTTGTTCTTCTGGCACTACTGATTGTCAGCTGAAATCAGAAATGCTCTGCTGTTTCCCTTGTTTGGCATGGAGCTTGTGAAAGGTGTCGCTGCAGAAAACATAGCCTATGGCATTTGTGACACATGCATCAATGACAGACGTAATGGCCAATAATTAGGTTCCCACAGCAAATTGTTAACTGTGATAGTAACATTACCTCCAAGAGGTAATGTTACAGCTGTATAGGAGCCTGGTCAGACCCCACTTGGAGTACTGTGCTTAGTTCTGGTCACCTCACTACAGGAAGGATATTGAAACTATAGAAAGGATGCAGAGGAGATTTACAAGGATGTTGCTTGGATTAGGGATGTAAACGTAACTTTGCTAGATCAAATAACGACAGCACAAAAAGATCGTTACTTATCTTTCCACCTGTTTATTTCTTCGAGCTTAGCCGGCGAGTGAACTTGGACCCAACATCAAGGAAAGAAGCTTTCTCATCTCCTCAGAGGTTCTACACGTTCGCTGCCCAATGTCAGAATTGTCAGAAGTTATAAGGCCACTGATACAAAAGAACAATCAGTTTGATAACCATTCCAGTAAAGTCAATGGACTATTGATACAGGGAACAATCAGTCTGATAACCATTCTGGTCAAGTCACTAACACTAAGGGGCAGAAAACGCTGGTGGGAGTTGTGTACAGGCCACCTAACAGTAGTAGTGAGGTCGGAGATGGTATTAAACAGGAAATTAGAAATGTGTGCAATAAAGGAACAGCATTTATAATGGGTGACTTCAATCTACATGTAGATTGGGTGAACCAAATTGGTAAAGGTGCTGAGGAAGAGGATTTCTTGGAATGTATGCGGGATGGTTTTTTGAACCAACATGTCGCGGAACCGACTAGAGAGCAGGCTATTCTAGACTGGGTTTTGAGCAATGAGGAAGGGTTAATTAGCAATCTTGTCATGAGAGGCCCCTTGGGTAAGAGTGACCATAATATGGTGGAATTCTTCATTAAGATGGAGAGTGACATAGTTAATTCAGAAACAAAGGTTCTGAACTTAAAGAGGGGTAACTTTGAAGGTATGAGACATGAATTTGCTAAGATAGACTGGCAAATGACACTTAAAGGATTGACGGTGGATATGCAATGGCAAGCATTTAAAGATTGCATGGATGAACTACAACAATTGTTCATCCCAGTTTGGCAAAAGAATAAATCAAGGAAGGTAGTGCACCCGTGGCTGACAAGAGAAATTAGGGATAGTATCAATTCCAAAGAAGAAGCATACAAATTAGCCAGAAAAAGTGGCTCACCTGAGGACAGGGAGAAATTCAGAGTTCAGCAGAGGAGGACAAAGGGCTTAATTAGGAAGGGGAAAAAAAGATTCTGAGAGAAAACTGGTAGGGAACATAAAAACTGACTGTAAAAGCTTTTATAGATATGTAAAAAGGAAAAGACTGGTAAAGACAAATGTAGGTCCCCTACAGACAGACACAGGTGAATTGATTATGGGGAGCAAGGACATGGCAGACCAATTGAATAATTACTTGAGTTCTGTCTTCACTAAGGAGGACATAAATAATCTTCCCGAAATAGTAGGGGACAGAGGGTCCAATGAGATGGAGGAACTGAGCGAAATACATGTTAGTAGGGAAGTGGTGTCAGGTAAATTGAAGGGATTAAAGGCAGATAAATCCCCAGGCCAGATGATCTGCATCCCAGAGTGCTTAAGGAAGTAGCCCAAGAAATAGTGGATGCATTAGTGATAATTTTTCAAAACTCGTTAGATTCTGGACTAGTTCTTGAGGATTGGAGGGTGGCTAATGTAACCCCACTTTTTAAAAAAGGAGAGAGAGAGAAACCGGGGAATTATAGACCGGTTAGCCTAACGTCGGTGGTGGGGAAACTGCTGGAGTCAGTTATCAAAGATGTGATAACAGCACATTTGGAAAGCGGTGAAATCATCGGACAAAGTCAGCATGGATTTGTGAAAGGAAGATCATGTCTGACGAATCTCATAGAATTTTTTGAGGATGTGACTAGTAGAGTGGATAGGGGAGAACCAGTGGATGTGGTATATTTGGATTTTCAAAAGGCTTTTGACAAGGTCCCACACAGGAGATTAGTGTGCAAACTTAAAGCACATGGTATTGGGGGTAAGGTATTGATGTGGATAGAGAATTGGTTAGCAGACAGGAAGCAAAGAGTGGGAATAAACGGGACCTTTTCAGAATGGCAGGCGGTGACTAGTGGGGTACCGCAAGGCTCAGTGCTGGGACCCCAGTTGTTTACAATATATATTAATGACTTGGATGAGGGAATTAAATGCAGCATCTCCAAGTTTGCGGATGACACGAAGCTGGGCGGCAGTGTTAGCTGTGAGGAGGATGCTAAGAGGATGCAGGGTGACTTGGATAGGTTGGGTGAGTGGGCAAACTCATGGCAGATGCAATTTAATGTGGATAAATGTGAAGTTATCCACTTTGGTGGCAAAAATAGGAAAACAGATTATTATCTGAATGGTGGCCGATTAGGAAAAGGGGAGGTGCAACGAGACCTGGGTGTCATTATACACCAGTCATTGAAAGTGGGCATGCAGGTACAGCAGGCAGTGAAAAAGGCGAATGGTATGCTGGCATTTATAGTGAGAGGATTCGAGTACAGGAGCAGGGAGGTACTACTGCAGTTGTACAAGGCCTTGGTGAGACCACACCTGGAGTATTGTGTGCAGTTTTGGTCCCCTAATCTGAGGAAAGACATCCTTGCCATAGAGGGAGTACAAAGAAGGTTCACCAGATTGATTCCTGGGATGGCAGGACTTTCATATGAAGAAAGACTGGATGAACTAGGCTTATACTCGTTGGAATTTAGAAGATTGAAGGGGGATCTGATTGAAACGTATAAAATCCTAATGGGATTGGACAGGCTAGATGCAGGAAGATTGTTCCCGATGTTGGGGAAGTCCAGAACGAGGGGTCATAGTTTGAGGATAAGGGGGAAGCCTTTTAGGACTGAGATTAGGAAAAACTTCTTCACACAGAGAATGGTGAATCTGTGGAATTCTCTGCCACAGGAAACAGTTGAGGCCAGTTCATTGGCTATATTTAAGAGGGAGTTAGATATGGCCCTTGTGGCTACAGGGATCAGGGGGTATGGAGGGAAGGCTGGGGCGGGGTTCTGAGTTGGATGATCAGCCATGATCATAATAAATGGCGGTGCAGGCTCGAAGGGCCAAATGGCCTACTCCTGCACCTATTTTCTATGTTTCTATGTTTCTATGTAAGTCAATGGACTATTGATACCGAGAACAATCAGTATGATAACTATTCTGGCCTAGTCAATAGACTATTGATACAAAAGTACAATCAATTTGTTAGAAACTCCAGCCACCTTAATTAAAAAAAGAATGCCCTACCTGGTTTGCTGGAGCCACAACTTAATTACACAGATAAGAATATCTGTCAAATTTATGTTTTAATTAAGAAAGGAATGTTCTGTCCAATTTCCATCAGGCACTGCCTTTTGTCAAAATCAAGTATACCGCATTGGATACTGTTCGGGGGGATAACTTACCTGGGACAAGCTGCAGTAGCCGGATCTCTGGCACTGAGTCTGGCTCTGCAGTGCAGGAGGGAGGGTGGAAAAAGAGGAGAGCGGTAGTGATAGGGGACTCGATAGTTAGAGGTGCAGATAGGAGGTTCTGTGGTCGTGACAGAGAATCCAGGATGGTTTGTTTCCTCCCAGGTGCCAGGGTCAAGGATGTCTCTGATCGCTTGCATGACATTCTGAAGTGGGAGTGTGATCAGCCAGATGTCGTGGAGCACATCGGTACCAATGACATAGCAAGGAAGAGTGAGGAGGTCCTGGAGAGTGAGTATAGAGAGCTTGGTAGGAAGTTGAAAAGCAGGACCTCCAGGGTAGTAATCTCAGGATTGCTACCTGTGCTACGTGCCAGTGAGGGTAGGAATAGGATGCTCTGGACGATGAACAAGTGGCTGAGGAACTGGTGTAGGGGGCAGGGTTTCAAATTTCAGGATCATTGGGACCTCTTCTGGGTCAGGTGGGACCTGTACAAGAGAGACGGGTTACACTTGAACTACGGGGGGACCAATATCCTTTCAGGGAGGTTTGTTAGTGCTGTTGGGGAGGTTTTAAACTAGATTTGCAGGAGGATGGGAACCAAAGTGCCAGAACTGACAGTGTGGCTGGGTTGAAAATAAATGATGCTAAAAGTTCAAGCAAATCCGCTAATAGAAAGGTTGTGAGTGGTGGTAAAAATCTTCTAAGGTGTATATATTTCAATGCTAGGAGTATTGCGGGGAAGGCGGATGAGTTGAGGGCGTGGATTGACATGTGGAATTATGACGTTGTAGCAATTAGTGAAACTTGGCTACAGGAGGGGCAGGACTGGCAGCTTAATATTCCAGGGTTCCGATGTTTCAGATGTGATAGAGGCAGAGGAATGAAAGGTGGGGGGTGGGGTAGCATTGCTTGTCAGGGAAAATGTTACAGCAGTGCTCAGGACAGATTAGAGGGCTTGTCTACTGAGTCTTTAGGGGTGGAGCTGAGAAACAGGAAAGGTATGGCCATATTAGTGGGATTGTATTATAGACCACCCAATAGTCAAAGAGAATTGGAAGTGCAAATCTGCAGAGAGATAGCAGGCAACTGCAGGAAACATAAAGTTGTGGTGGTAGGGGATTTTAATTTTCCATATATTGATTGGG
Source organism: Mobula hypostoma (assembly GCF_963921235.1). Classification (NCBI taxonomy): domain Eukaryota; kingdom Metazoa; phylum Chordata; class Chondrichthyes; order Myliobatiformes; family Myliobatidae; genus Mobula; species Mobula hypostoma. The sequence goes on from NC_086098.1 coordinate 190,699,315, forward strand.
ACTCCCATACTGTTAGGCGTCTAGATGGTTTAGAGTTTGTAAAATGTGTTCAGGAAAGTTTTCTAAATCAATATATAGAGGGACCAACTAGAGGGGATGCAATATTGGATCTCCTATTAGGAAACGAGTTAGGACAAGAGACAGAAGTCTGTGTAGGGGAGCACTTTGGTTCCAGTGATCATAACACCATTAGTTTCAACTTGATCATGGACAAGGATAGATCTGGTCCTAGGGTTGAGGTTCTGAACTGGAAGAAGGCCAAATTTGAAGAAATGAGAAAGGATATAAAAAGCGTGGATTGGGACAGGTTGTTCTCTGGCAAAGGTGTGATCAGTAGGTGGGAAGCCTTCAAAGGAGAAATTTTGAGAGTGCAGAGTTTGTATGTTCCTGTCAGGATTAAAGACAAAGTGAATAGGAATAAGGAACCTTGGTTCTCAAGGGATATTGCAACTCTGATAAAGAAGAGGGAGTTATATGACATGTATAGGAAACAGGGAGTAAATAAGGTGCTTGAGGAGTATAAGAAATGCAAGAAAATACTTAAGATAGAAATCAGGAGGGCCAAAAGAAGACATGAGGTTGCCTTGGCAGTCAAAGTGAAGGATAATCCAAAGAGCTTTTACAGGTATATTAAGAGCAAAAGGATTGTAAGGGATAAAATTGGTCCTCTTGAAGATCAGAGTGGTCGGCTATGTGCAGAACCAAAGGAAATGGGGGAGATCTTAAATAGGTTTTTTGCATCTATGTTTACTAATGAAACTGGCATGAAGTCTATGGAATTAAGGGAAACAAGTAGTGAGATCATGGAAAATGTACAGATCGAAAAGGAGGAGGTCCTTGCTGTCTTGAGGAAAATTAAAGTGGATAAATCCCCGGGACCTGACAGAGTGTTACCTCGGACCTTGAAGGAGACTAGTGTTGAAATTGCAGGGGCCCTGGCAGAAATATTTTAAATGTCGCTGTCTACAGGTCAGGTGCTGGAGGATTGGAGAGTGGCTCATGTTGTTCCGTTGTTTAAAAAAGGATCGAAAAGTAATCCGGGAAATTATAGGCCAGTAAGTTTAACGTCAGTAGTAGGTAAATTATTGGAGGGAGTACTAAGAGACAGAACCTACAAGCATTTGGATAGACAGGGACTTATTAGGGAGAGTCAACATGGCTTTGTGCGTGGTAGGTCATGTTTGACCAATCTCTTGGAGTTTTTCGATGAGGTTACCAGGAAAGTGGATGAAGGGAAGGCAGTGGATATTGTCTACATGGACTTCAGTAAGGCCTTTGACAAGGTTCCGCATGGGAGGTTAGTTAGGAAAATTCAGTCGCCAGGTATACATGGAGAGGTGGTAAATTGGATCAGACATTGGCTCAATGGAAGAAGCCAAAGAGTGGTAGTAGAGGATTGCTTCTCTGAGTGGAGGCCTGTGTCTAGTAGTGTGAAACAGGGATCAGTACTGGGTCCATTGTTATTTGTCATCTATATCAATGATCTGGATGATAATGTGGTAAATTGGATCAGCAAATTTGCTGATGATACAAAGATTGGAGGTATAGTAGACAGTGAGGAAGGCTTTCAGAGCCTGTAGAGGGACTTGGACCAGCTGGAAAAATGGGCTGAAAAATGGCAGTTGGAGTTTAATACAGACAAGTGTGAGGTATTGCACGTTGGAAGGACAAACCAAGGTAGAACATACAGGGTTAATGGTAAGGCACTGAGGAGTGCAGTTGAACAGAGGGATCTGGGAATACAGATACAAAATTCCCTAAAAGTGGCGTCACAGGTAGATAGGGTCGTAAAGAGAGCTTTTGGTACATTGGCCTTTATTAATCAAAGTATTGAGTATAAGAGCTGGAATGTCATAATGAGGTTTTATAAGGCATTGGTGAGGCCGAATCTGGAGTATTGTGTTCAGTTTTGGTCACCAAATTACAGGAAGGATATAAATAAGGTTGAAAGAATGCAGAGAAGGCTTACAAGGATGTTGCCGGGACTTGAGAAACTCAGTTACAGAGAAAGGTTGAATAGGTTAGGACTTTATTCCCTAGAGCGTAGAAGAATGAGGGGAGATTTGATAGAGGTATATAAAATTATGATGGGTATAGATAGAGTGAATGCAAGCAGGCTTTTTCTACTGAGGCAAGGGGAGAAAAAAAACCAGAGGACATGGGTTAAGGGTGAGGGGGGAAAAGTTTAAAGGGAACATTAGTGGGGGCTTCTTCACACAGAGAGTGGTGGGAGTATGGAATGAGCTGCCAGACGAGGTAGTAAATGCGGGTTCTTTTTTAACATTTAAGAATAAATTGGACAGATACATGGATAGGAGGTGTAGGGAGGGATATGGTCTATGTGCAGGTCAGTGGGACTAGGCAGAATTAGGTTCGGCACAGCCAAGAAGGGCCAAAAGGCCTGTTTCTGTGCTGTAGTTTTTCTATGGTTTTCTATGGTTTCTTTCTAAAAGCCCAGAGACATCTGATGTGGATCTGGATAAACCCTAATTATCTTGCTGCAAAGAAGGCAGCTGTGAGACATTATTCAAACACACTGCAGTCACAGACATAGTCAGTACTGAATCCATTGTTTACAGGAATCTTGAGAATCCCCCTTTCCATTAAACTTTACCAGGGAGCATGTCCTATGAGAATAGATTGAGTGAACTCGGCCTTTTCTCCTTGGAGTGGCGGAGGATGAGAGGCGACCTGATAGAGGTGTATAAGGTGATGAAAGGCATTGATCGTGTAGATAGTCAGAGGCTTTTTCCCAGGGCTGAAATGGCTAGCATGAGAGGGCACAGTTTTAAGGTGCTTGAAAGTAGACACAGAGGAGATGTCAGGATTAAGATTTTTATGCAAAGAGTGGTGAGTGCGTGGAATTGGCTGCTGGAGACTGTGGTGGAGGCGGATACAATAGGGATTTTTAAGAGAAATATAGAAGGCTCTGGGCAACCCTAGGTAATTTCTAAAGTAAGTATATGTTCGACACAGCATTGTGGGCCGAAGGGCTTGTAGGCTTGTATTGTGCTGTAGGTTTTCTATGTTACTATGATAGTTGTCTTCATCTTGTTTATATACTGTGTCGTCAAATCATCCAAAGATACAGGAATTGCAGGATTCCAGAGCTAAGTAAGATCATGTAAGTAGTATTGATAATTTTGGTCCATATAAGACATGTTACAGATAAGGGAAAGTGATGGAGTACACTGACAATGCAGAATTTTGAAAGAAAGTGCTTCTTCCCTCATCATTCATCACAGGTTCATTTTATTGTCAATGTATACATGTACAATACAACTCTGATATTCGTCTTCTCCAGATAGCCATGAGATACAGAAAGACCATGGGGAGTTGTAGAAAGAAGACATCACTTCCCCCCTCCCGGCATGAAAAAGAAACAAAACTTACAGACCCCAATTTCACCCCCTCCACACACACACACACAGAAGAACAAGAGATTGTCCACATGGAAAACGGCAGCTAGGGCATCAAAAACCTCAAACCCCCAAACCTTTCCCTTGAAAAATAAAAACATAGATGATAACATCAAATCTCTTCCCTCTTTCCTCACAAAGAAACAGAGATAGTAAAATCAAACCCCAACCCCCTCTTACAGAAAAGTACAGTGACAATAGCATCAAAATTTCTAACCGCCTCTCTCACACACAAAAAACTAATAGATCACCCACAATGAAAAAAACACCAGCAAGAACATCAGACCCCAAATCCCCAACTCCTCCTTCTCACAAAAAGTAAAATATAGCCCACTCGCCGATCGGCAACAAGAGAAAAAACACAGAAAACTCAGGGTGACCAATTTAAAATGCAGTTTGATAAGAGAAAGGTATTTAGATTGCACTTTCAGATATTTGCATAAGTATTACATCATAAATTCTTACTACGCAAAAACTTAATCTCAGAATAAAAGTGTTAAAAATTTTATTTTATACTGATTTGTTACAAGTAATGGGTATATCAATGAACAGTGCAATAATTCAATATTATACATTTTGGAAATAGGATGTTATCTAATTAGCTTTGGGTTATTTTTCCATGACCTGTAAATAACAGAGTCAAATAGCTTCAATGCCCTCTGTGAACAATTCTCATTATTATTCTACTTAGAGCTGTCAGATGATCCTTGAAAGTGCAGGAGCTAAGACATTGCGATCAAAGCAAAAATAGTCAGTATCGCAATCCTGACAGTAAAAAAAAATGCTACATGTACACAGCAGACCAGTCAACATCTGCAAAAGGAAAAGTAAGATTACTTTTCAGTTGCATGTGTACTTGTGAACACTGAACAATAATCTAAGGATGGCTATAGAGGCCAAATTATTGGGTATATTTAAAGTTGACGTTGATAGATTCTTGATTAGAAAGGGCATCAAAAGTTGCAGGGAGAAGGCAGGAGAATGGTGTTGAGAGGAAGAATAAATCAGCTATGATTGAGTAGCAGAACAGACTTGATGGGCCAAATTGCCTAATTCTGCTCCAATAGTATGTCTTTTGATCTGATGGTAATAAATTGCAGTGAAACTTTGGAATGGAAAAGAAAGAAGTTAAATGTCAACAACTATTTGAATGAAGTAATAAAATATTAATGTTTACTTACATTAATCATTGATCACCAGTGCAAGTTTGACATATTTATAAATTATCTTGAGAATGACATTATTTTTAAAAATTTTTCCATCAAAACACTGAGATGCTTAGAAGAGCAGAAAATTAATGAACAAAACAAAAATACATGGCATGTTTTACAAATGGCACACAAGAAAGAACAATTTTATGGCTGTGTTCTAATCCTGGTGCCTAGATACTATTATCAATCATGGCACTAAAATGCAATTAGACACCAGACTTGGTAAGTATTCTATGTGTAATCAGGAGTGGAGTGCTGTAAGTCAATCTTTACTCACTAATCAACAATTTCAGTACATGCTGCACTGCTTTGCGGGATTCAAATGGTTCAATAGATTAAATGGTTCCATTTACAGTTCCTATGAAAAATGTTCACCCACCTTGGAAATTTTCATGTTTTGTTGTTTTACAACATTGAATCATAGTGGATTTATTTTGGCTTTTTGACACTGATCAACAGAAAAAGACTCTTTTGTGTCAAAGTGAGAATAGATCTCTACAAAGTAATCCAAATTAATTACAAATATAAAACCCAAAAGAATTTTTTGCATAAGTATTCACCCCCCCCCCACCTTTTAAATATGACAACCATATCATCACTGGTGCAGTCAGCTGTTTTTAGAAGTCACATAATTGGTTAAATGGAGATCACCATGTGCAGACAAGGTAGACAAGGTGTTTCTATTGATTGTAGTAAAAATACACCTGTATCTGGGAGGTCCAACTGCTGGTGAGTCACTATCCTAGCAAAATCTACACCTGAAGACAAAAGAACACTCCAAGCAACTCCATTAAAAGTTCATTGAAAAGTACAAGTCGGTAGATGGATACAAGAAAATTTGCAAGTCACTGAATATCTCTTGGAGTACAGTTAAGTAAATCATCAAGAAACAGAAAGAAAATGGCACAGCCATAAATCTGCCTACTGCATTCCGTTCTCAAAAACTGAGTGACCGTGCAAGAAGGGGACTAGTGAGGGAGACCACCAAGAGACCTATGACAACTCTGGAGGAGTTCCAAGCTTCAGTGGTTGAGGTGGGAGAGAACACACATACAGCAACTGTTGCATGGGTGCTTCACCAGTTGCAGCTTTATTGGAAAGTAGCACAGAGAAAGCCACTGTTGAAAAAAAAAACATGAAATCTCGGCTAACGTTTTGCAGGAGGCATGTGGGAGATTCTGAAGTCAACTGGAAGAAGGTTCTATGGTCTGATTAAACCAAAATTCAGCTCTTTGGCATTCAGACTAAATGCCATGTTGTGCACAAGCCAAAGACTGCACATCATTGCAGCAGGCCCTGTAAGGCTTGTGAAAGTAGAGGTAAAAATGAATGCAGCAAAATACAGGGAAATCTTGGAAGAAAACCTGATGCAGTCTGCAAGAGAACTGTGACTTGGAATAAGATTTGTTTTCCAGCAAGACAATGATCCCAAGCATAAAGCCAAAGCTACACAGGAATGGATTAAAAACAACAAAGTTAATGTCCTAGATTGACCAAGTCAGAGTCCAGATCTCAATCCAATTGACAACCTGTGGCTTGACTTGAAAAGCCCTGTTCATTCATGAACCCCATGCAATTTGCCAGAGCTTGAGCAGTTTCGTAAAGAAGAATGGGGGAAAATTTCAATGTCCAGATGTGCAAAGCTGATAGAGTCCTATCCACACAGACTCAAAGCTGTAATTGCTGCCTAAGGTGCATCTACTAAATACTGACTTGGGGTGAGTTTTGCAATCAATTATTTAGTAGTTTATATTTGTAATTAATTTAGATTACTTTGTAGAAATCTGTTTTCACTGACACTAAAGAGCCTTTTTCTGTTGTTCACTGTCAAAAAAAGGCAAATTAAATCAACCGTGATTCAATATTGTAAAACCATAAAACATGAAAACTTGTGGAGGCGGGGGTGGTGAATACTTTTTATAGGCACTGTAATATTGGAGAATGTATACACAGACATTCATGAAACAGAAAAAAAAATGAAAGAATGAATGACAGAAAACATTGGAACTCCAAATCCTCCCCCCCCCCACCACAATCAGCAGTGAAAGCATCAACCCTCCTCCACCCCTCTCCCTACTCACTCCAGCAAAACCACCAACCCCCCACCACCCATCAACATGTAATAGAAAAGCCCCCAAAGTGATCATGATCCAAAGTCCATCAAAAAACTACTGTCCGTCGCAATACTTCGTCATCTCAGACAGATTCTCTCTCACTAGCGAGGGAGAGAGAGATAGCGCTCCTGCAAGTGGGAGACCAGCACCTTGCCCTTTCGATGTTCCAAGCTGCTGCGTCGCTTGTCTGAGTCCCTTGACTCGAGGACCAACAGACTCTCACTCACCACCAAGAGTCAGAGTTAGAGAGATCACTCAAGTGCAGGTGCCTTCCATCAACAGTGCACATCACCTGCTGTCTCGATGTTTCAGTTTTCCTGTGATACTTCAGTCAGCAACATCAGTGAGGAACCAGGCCATCCATGGGCCCACACCCTGATGGCCATGTCTTCCAGGTTGTAACTAGAGATATCGAGATGCCAGGCTGCAAATCAACTCCGAGAACCAGAAACCACTGGATGTGGAGAACAGGAGATTGTGCTGAAGCTATAGTTCACAGATTCCTACAGGACTCTAGGGACCCAAGAAAAGAAAAGAGAGAAGTCAGAAAAAAAGAAAAATAAACTGTTTTGCAGAAGAAATGGAAGAAGTCACCTGGGTCTGCAAAGGTTTCTGGCACCATCTTTTCTAGCTCCACGTGACTAAAACATGAGAAGAAGCAAACATTTTTCTCTCAATATCCACACCTGTTCACATTCCATTTGGATCACTGTTTAGTGATCAGGAGAAGGAACAATGTCATCGGCCTTGGAACATCTAGTCCACAAAAGGCTTGCCTCTATCGGAACAGCTATATCAGCATAGACAACTCATTAAACCTGAGTCTTTTCTAACAAGGGGATATCCCTCAATTGGAACAGCTGTGACTATTTTAAGAAACATCCACAGATGTAACTATGATCAGTTTTTGCCACTCCAGACCTTATGATGCTTTAAGAACTTCTGGTGCCATCACAAAGACACGGCTCATGTGACAGCAGCCGCTGAAAGTTGGGTGTTATCTTGGGTGATCAGGAGATTAAAGGCAAACCTGTTCCTGAAGAAGATAAGGTTTGATGGGAGAAGCTGAAAGTAACCGTAGTTTACATTTTGGGAAGGAAACTCCGTTTCTGTGCAGGTTGAGGTAGGGGGTGGTGTGCTGAGAGTTTCCCTCAATGAAAAGTTGATTAAATAATTTAACACCAGAAATCTGTCATTGTTCATTTTTGCAAAATATGGAACATGTGCAGGTAATGTATTGCCTTTAATAAAGTTTGTGAAACTGAACTTTGGAAGCATAATTCAACAGAAAGGTATTTTAAATGTAAAGGTTTAATGAGTGAGAGTGAATAAATAGCCATAATTTCTTATTGTTCAGAGTTGTTTCAGAATCAGAGTCAGAATCAGGTTTATTATCACTGGCATGTGTCGTGAAATTTGTTAATTTAGCAGCAGCAGCTCAATGTAATACATAATATAGAAGAAGTAAAAAATAATAAAATAATAATAAATAAATCAATTACAGTATACTTATATAGAATAGATTAAAAATGGTGCAAAAAACAGAAATAACATATATTAAAAAAGTGAGGTAGTGTTCACAGGTTCAATATCTATTTAGGAATCGGATGGCAGAGGGGAAGAAGCTGTTCCTGAATCACTGAGTGTGTGCCTTCAGGCTTCTGTAGCTCTTACCTGATGGTAACACTGAGAAAAAGGGCATGCCCTGGGTGCTGGAGGTCCTTAATAACAGATACTGCCTTTCTGAGACACCGCTCTTTAAAGATGTCCTGGGTACTTTGTAGGATGGTACCCAAGATGGAGTTGACTAAATTTACAACCCTCTGCAGTTTCTTTTGGTCCTCTGCAGTAGCACCAACCACCGCCCCCTCCCCACCCCCACCCCCACCCCCACCCCAGACAGTGATGCAGCCTGTCAGAATGCTCTCCATGGTACATCTATAGAAGTTTTTGAGTGTATTTGTTGACATGCTAAATCTCTTTAAACTCCTAATGAAGTATAGTTGCTGTCCTGCCTTCTTTATAACTGCATCGATATATTGGGACCAGGTTAGGTCTTCAGAGATTTTGACACCCAGGAACTTGAAACTGCTCACTCTCTCCACTTCTGATCCTCCGATGAAGATTTGTATGTACTCCTTTGTCTTACCCTTCCTGAAGTTCACAATCAGTTGTTTGTCAGCTTTTGTGTTTTTGCTTGAAGATAAAAGTATCATTTAGCTATTAATTGATAATTATAATTAATTGATGTAGGTAATAGATAATTAGAAATCATCAATTAACAAATATAAGCTAAATACAACACATTTGTTTTTATAATATATTCTACAAGAAGTACCTGTTGAATTCATTATAAAGACAATTAGATATATTAACTCATGAATATTTAGGTATTCTATTCATGGAGTTCTTCAGAAACAACAAGCCTATCTGCAGTTTAATGCTCCTAACTACTAAGTGATAGGCACTGTTACTAACAGAGGGCAAGACATGTTGCAAGCTTCATTCAGCTGAGATTCCAGAAATTATGGCCAGTCGCAAACTATCGCACAAATTTTCTCTACTGCCCACTTCTGATGAATGGTCATTTCAGCCATTGATTGGAAAACATCTGAAATAAGGAAGGATTGACCAAAAATAATTATAGCAAAGTTTAAGAGAGATTTTTCTATGACAAGCACCTGTTTGTTGTTCAATTTTACAGAAGGAGGCATTGGTTAGTTCCCCAATTACCACCATACTGATGTTCTCCAAAGACATACTTATGCAATTAGGAAGGATAATTTTCCTATCATACCTTGACCGTATTCACCGAGGAAGTAAAATTCAAACATACAGAAACTAAATGGTACCTGTTTAAGCAAGTTAAGTTCTTGATGATCAGTTAAACAGAAGATGCTTAGTTTGAGGGAATGTTGCTGAAAATTTATTCCGAAGGAGAAATACAAGAGGTTGGTAATCAGAAGTTTAGAAGCAAGGAGGAACAGAGTTGCTGAGTAACTGCTGAATGGATGGACATTCGGGAGGGGCCACATTGAATCAACTCTACAAGAGATTGTTTTGATTGAGGGAGGGGTTGTTCATTTATGGGTTTTTAACTTGGATCTAGAGTGGGAGAGAGTGAGAGATCTGATTGTTTTTTTTCTCAAGAAGTATCATATAATCCTAAAATTTATAATTATCAGATGTTGTTCATGGTGCCTAGTACATCCATTTGATATTATTGACAATACCTAGCACATCTATTTATTAACTTATAACACTGAATGGGATATCATTTTTTTCCCACCCCAAACATTCTATCACTGATAGGATGGTGTGGTTAGTGATTAGTGTCTAATGGTGGAATGGCTTTAAACTGTGGACTCTCTTCACAGAGCCTGCACTAGGCTTCAGCTCATCATTCAACATTTGATTTTGCTCCTTGATGTGTTTGTCTTGGGAACTGCTTCTTGCACAGAAGAACAACCACGTTTCAGACAAACCAAAGTGCATTTTTCATTGCCGATTATCTTCGAGCAGAAGTCAATGATTGTCCATTGTCTTTCCCTTGGAATAGCCTAGAGAATGCAGAATCTTGTGTTACCTGCTGCTTTGGGTGAACCATTGCAACATTTCCACATCTTCTTGGGAGACATATTCAAGGGATGGATAGGTGATAGACCAGCATCGCTGATTGATCTGTGATCAAAAGTGCTTTCTATACTAACCTTTCTGGCTTCTTTGCTTGTGGTTACCTAACATGTCTTAGATATGCCATCAGAAATTTTGGAAGGCCGTGCTGTGAGTGGTTTCTATATCATATAGCCTGGCAGAGAAAGATTTTCAAATGGAAAGATGTTACTAAACCACCCCTTCCTTATGACTGATGATAAACGGGGAACCCTTTGGAACCTTTTTGGAAAAAGTAGACATGTGTCATCCTGTTCCACAGAGTGGATTCTGAATCTGAACTGCATTTTGGAGGACTCCAGACTTACTGGAGTAACACTAAGAGAACACGTACTGGAGTAACTCTAAGAGGGACTTTCTGGAGGCAGATTCCTCATGCCAGACTCTGTGGTATGAAATGTGGAAGTCATTTTGTGCTGATTATTTGAGAAATGCACAAGGTTAGAGTTCCTGAGGTACATCGCCATCTGACTGGGTTCATGTGACTGTCATTCTGGGGCAATTTTCAGCAGACAACATTAGACAGGCTGGTGAGGCCTACCAGTTACTATTGATTATGGGTTCTAATTTTGCATTCAATTAGGAAGGCTTGTCAATTTTTGATATCAGATGTTAATGTTATTTTATTTATTTTCTTTCTGTGTGGATGCTGTACTCAACTTTCGTTAAAACATAAGTTTTGACAGCAAGAACAGTATGGGTGTAACAAACATTCAAATATGAAATTTGCTAATTAGGTGTTCAACTGGAATTTACCTTCCTCTGTAGCATAGTTTCTAAGGATTTCACTGGATGTCAAATCCATTGGCTTGGTTTAGCTTCTTCATTCTTACCTGCAGGAGAAGGTCCATTTTCATCCAGAAACCAGGTGAAGCATTTCTGGAGATTCACATCCAGTTACTGGGATGTGAAGCTCATACAGCAAGGTTACAGTGATTACTATTCACACATATGCATAAATTTATCTCAAATCTATTATTATTCTGGCAGGTTAAAGAACCAAGTTAAACAATGTGGCCAATGATGCACTCAAGTTCATGTAACAGAGGTTATTTTTGGAACAGTTAATAACTTCTTGATCTCATTGCACAGCTCGATAGGTTGATTGGTATTGCATACAAACCTGACAGCTCAAATGTCAGATTGTTCCAGAAATAATTAACTGGATATGATTGCTCTTCTGCTACACTTGAGATTGCCAAAAATGGCAATTCCTGTATCAGCTGGTGGCATGACCTCAACGATTGAGAGCATGCCTTTAGTACAACTTGACCTATGGTTTTTAAAATGACCACAGGCATATAAGTTTTAAGGTCCTTCTAAGCTACCATAGTAATATTAATCAAAACAGTTTATTTCTTTGTCCATCAACGCTTCACCAAATGACCTATGAATCCCAATCGGAAGTCTACACCAAGCCACAGCAGCTGACAGCAAGCTTTTATATTCTGTTTTTTATGAGGTACAGGGTATCACTAAATATATTCCTGCTCATAGGACTCTGTCAATATATTCAAAGAAAGAAATTTATTTCCTCAATGCTTCTGAAGCATTATTGTTAGTTAAGTACTTCATTGAAATATTGCTGTTATAATGCAAGAACTGTATTAGTAAATTTCTGCATCTCGAGATCCCTCAAGAACAATGCATTATTAAGAAAATAATCAGATCACATAACTAATAATGTGATGAAATATGACATATAACAACTTGTCTGTCAGCACCAGATACTCATGGTATAATACAAGTCATTATACTTGTGTTTCACATGAGTCTAGTATCCAAGGATGTATTGGATTGCAATGATCATTTTCAATACCAGAGGAGGTCCAGGCATGGCCGCTACCCATGAGACTCTTAATACAACTGATATTAAATACATTCTTGTGCTCCCAGTGCTTAAGGATCAATAAGCACTGTTCTGCTCTTATTTATTTGGAATACACTCTACCTGAAGGGTCTTTCTACAAACCCTGCTATGGTCTAGATCAATCTCTTTTCAATGTTAGTCCTCACCAAAGCTCCAAGTGTAAACACTGCCATATATTCTGCAGTCTGGGGTTGTTCGATGACAAAGCTCTGGTACATCTGTGCAAACAGCTCTGAAAGCTACACTAGTCCCAGGACTGACCAGAGTCTCATTAAAGCAGAGCATCTTTTGTGTAGGTACTATTTTGTAATCCAAAGCATAGACTGTGCAGATTTTGGTGGTGTAACAGTAAAGTCCTTTGAGGCCACATCAATACTTTCATTTCTGGCCCGATGCTCTCCACTCTTTCACCTAAACACCCTTGACAATTTCTGCCCCAGTTTATCCAGCATAACTGTGTATAAAGGTATTAAATTTGAACATACAGCACGTCCGCTCCTGAGGATAATGAATAACATGTAAATGATGTAAACATCCACTGGGAAGCCAATATTTCATTGAGTGTTCAAGTCACGCACTGCTTGCATGGCACACAACCGATTATGTATTAACTCGGACTAAATCTAGTGATGTCAACTTACCTTTTACGACTTGATATGCCGGACATTTATCATCATTTTAAGGATCCTTTTAACACTTTAAACTATTAAAAAAGAAATCTTTGTGGAAAAAATACTAAATTTAATCATGTTGCTATTAACGCACAAGAATGCTTCCCAAAATTCAAAAACCTCAGTTAATCAGCTTTGGGAGATGAGATTAATTTCTTGCCAAGAGTTTTTCTTTGACTGACTAGTAATTCAAACAATTACTGTAAAAACATGTTTTAAAATAATTTTTTGTAAGCTTAGTGTTAGGCAGAGCACCATACAAGACCTTCTTGTCATTTTTATTATCTGGGACTGTATCTTTAACCATGTTATCTTTATTCCTCTGCCTTCACAATTAGTGTCCTTTGAAAGTTCGTTGGCTGTGAAATAACTGAAGCAACAACAAAATGCAAGATCATGTTCTTTACAAAAGGATTCATCGTGCCTTCTGATTTTGGCCATATTTAATACCATCTGTTCCTGTGGAGTGTTCCTTTTTATTTATTTATGTATGCAGCCTAGCATGCATTTGATAAATCATCACAGAATCATCACAGCACAGCAGAAGACAATTCATACTATCACTGTTAATGTACAGCAATCTCATCAATCCCACTTACCCTCTTATTCCTTGAGGCTCTGTTTTGTTAGTTGACGTTTTATGCGGTATTTTGTTGAACACTTTCTTGAAATTCACATGGACAGTACCTATCATATTTATTTCTTCAACTTCTTTGTTATTTCATTATACATTCAGTTAGGTCAATCAAACATGATCTGCCATTTATAAATCTATAGAGGGTCCAGTGAGATGGAGGGACTGAGTGAAATACATGTTAGGAGGGAAGTGGTGTTGGGTAAATTGAAGGGATTGAAGGCAGATAAATCCCCAGGGCCAGATGGTCTGTACCCCAGAGTGCTTAAGGAAGTAGCCCAAGAAATAGTGGATTCATTAGTGATAATTTTTCAAAACTATTTAGATTCTGGACTAGTTCCTGAGGATTGGAGGGTGGCTGATGTAACCCCACTTTTTAAAAAAGGAGGGAGAGAGAAACCGGGGAATTATAGACCGGTTAGCCTAACATCGGTGGTGGGGAAAATACTAGAGTCAGTTGTCAAAGATGTGATAACAGCACATTTGGAAAGCGGTGAAATGATCGGACAAAGTCAGCATGGATTTGTGAAAGGAAAATCATGTCTGACGAACCTCATAGAAATTTTTGAGGATGTAACTAGTAGAGTGGATAGGAGAGAACCAGTAGATGTGGTATATTTGGATTTTCAAAAGGCTTTTGACAAGGTCCCACACAGGAGATTAGTGTGCAAACTTAAAGCACACGGTATTGGGGGTATGGTATTGATGTGGATAGAGAATTGGTTGGCAGACAGGAAGCAAAGAGTGGGAATAAACGGGACCTTTTCAGAATGGCAGGCAGTGACTAGTGGGGTACCGCAAGGCTCAGTGCTGGGACCCCAGTTGTTTACAATATATATTAATGACTTGGATGAGGGAATTAAATGCAGCATCTCCAAGTTTGCGGATGACACGAAGCTGGGCGGCAGTGTTAGCTGTGAGGAGGATGCTAAGAGGATGCAGGGTGACTTGGATAGGTTGGGTGAGTGGGCAAATTCATGGCAGATGCAATTTAATGTGGATAAATGTGAAGTTATCCACTTTGGTGGCAAAAATAGGAAAACGGATTATTATTTGAATGGTGGCCGATTAGGAAAAGGGGAGGTGCAATGAGACCTGGGTGTCATTATACACCAGTCATTGAAAGTGGGCATGCAGGTACAGCAGGCGGTGAAAAAGGCGAATGGTATGCTGGCATTTATAGCGAGAGGATTCGAGTACAGGAGCAGGGAGGTACTACTGCAGTTGTACAAGGCCTTGGTGAGACCACACCTGGAGTATTGTGTGCAGTTTTGGTCCCCTAATCTGAGGAAAGACATCCTTGCCATAGAGGGAGTACAAAGAAGGTTCGCCAGATTGATTCCTGGGCTGGCAGGACTTTCATATGATGAAACATTGAATCGACTAGGCTTATACTCGTTGGAATTTAGAAGATTGACGGGGGATCTTATTGAAATGTATAAAATCCTAAAGGTATTGGACAGGCTAGATGCAGGAAGATTGTTCCCGATGTTGGGGAAGTCCAGAACGAGGGGTCACAGTTTAAGGATAAAGGGGAAGCCTTTTTGGACGGAGATTAGGAAAAAACTTCTTCACACAGAGAATGGTGAATCTGTGGAATTCTCTGCCACAGGAAACAGTTGAGGCCAGTTCATTGGCTATATTTAAGAGGGAGTTAGATATGGCCCTTGTGGCTAAAAGGATCGGGGGTATGGAGGGAAGGCTGGTACAGGGTTCTGAGTTGGATGATCAGCCATGATCATACTGAATGGCGGTGCAGGCTCAAAGGGCCGAATGGCCTACTCCTGCACCTATATTCTATGTTTCTATGTTTCCATAGAGTTTCATCTTGACTAACTCAAAACTCATCAAGTTTAGGAATAGCTTCTTTCTCTCCACAATAAGATGCATGAACAGTTCATGAATATCACCTCACTATTCCTCTTCATTATTTATTTATTTTTTTGGAATTTATATTAATTTTTATTTCTTGCATTGCACTGCTGCCACAAAACAACAAACTTCAGGGCATATATCAGTGATAATAAACCTGATTCTGATGCTAATTCTTATTATTGTTTCCAAAGTCTTACCTGCCAATGAAGTGAAACTGATTAGCCAATATTTACAAGTTATGTGTGAAATGTGTCTTTTCATGAACCAGGTGGCTACATTCGTCACACTTTAATCTTGCCACCTCTTCTGCCAACCAATATTCACCATGTCCAGTGCTATTAGTATTTCCACTTTTATTAATATTTTGTTGGGATCCTCTTCCTGAATAAGCATTGATATGATGTGCTCATTAAGTGTAGTAATGTTGTCTCGCAACTTCATGACATAATCTTTCCTCTGATGACCCACTCAACATTTACATGCCATTGGAAGTTATTGGGTTCCCTTAAGATACTAAACATCATTCTATTCTTGTATTATCTTTTCAGCATCCTCCACTAATATTCTTATTGCATTTGAATGGTCCACACGCTAATTAATAATTCACTTTTTGTTTCACTCCTTTCTCTATTTCTCCTGTCGCCTAAAGAAATTTGGCTTTTAGTTCCCTACTTTCCATCCTTTTGGAAGGATCCTAACCTATTCTTAAATTTTCATACATTACAAACAGTTCAGTCCTCTGCAGAGAGGGAGGGAGGGAACGTCTGCAGAGAATTGCTCTGAAATTACAAACCTATTTCATCCACAGTGTTGCCTTAATTACATTGACTGAAAAGAAACTAGTTTCATTTCTTTAAACTTTTATCTTCTTCTACCACAAAGTTTCATTTCATTAATCCAGTTTGTGGTATCCATCCATTGTTATTTTTTTCATACTGTGCAATTGACCAATCCTTATCAGTATTTGCCAAAACTCATTGTCCACCCAGAAAGAATTTGATGTCAAATGATAACCACAGCTACCGGAATAGAAATAACATGGTATGGTAAATACACTTCCATAGGAAGCTTTCACACTATGTTCCTGTCCTTGCTTTTTACTATACTTCTAAATCCACAAGGTAAATGCCAAACAACAAGTGAACTAATGACCCAAGAAATCCTACCAGGAACGGATGTCTGCAGGATCTTCTAATGAAAAATGACCAGACAGTATTATACTGATAGAAGTTTGCAAACTACCAAAAGATTAACAACTGTGAAATCATATTTGATTAAATATTAGTTAAATGCATAATATGTATCCTTCTGGTTAAATATTTCACAGATTAGTGCTCTAAGTGTGGAATTATACAAAGCAATAAGCCCATGTTAGAAACAGGAGAAAATCTGTAGATGCTGGAAATCCAATCAGCACACACAAAATGCTGGAGGAACTCAGCAAGCCAGGCAGCATGTATGGAAAAAAGTACAGTCGACATTTCGTGCCGAGACCCTATTAGAAAATCTTTTACCAAATTAATACATTTGCAAGGTCCAATTTTCTCTCATTATCTGAAGCTGCATAGGATTTCAAATGTTTGTAAATACTAGCCCATTGAAACTGCATTGGGATTCTAATTTCACCTTCATTTATAGAATTCACCCCCCCCAGAAGTTTTCATGTTTTATTGTTTTACAGAATTGAATCACAATGGATTTAATTTGGCTTTTTTGCAACTGATCAACAGAAAAGTACTCTTTCATGTCAAAGTGAAAATAGATCTCTGCAAAGTGCAATACCAAATAATTAACTACATAGGTACTCACCCAAACTCTCCCCATTAATAATATATGACTCACCAAATCATCACTGGTGCAACCGATTAGTTTTAGAAGTCACATGATTAGTTAAATGGAGATCACCTGTGTGCAATCAGGGTGTTCAATTGATTGTAGTAAAAATACACCTGTATCTGGAAAGTCAACTGTCGTAAAACAAGATAAGTCCAACTTCTGGTGAGTCAGTATCCTGGCAAAAATTACACCATGAACGTAAAAGAACACGCCTCCCTCTTGGCGGGAGGAGAAAATGGCAGTGCGACGCAGCGCGCACAGCTCTCCAGTGAAATGATATCGTATCTGTCAAATAGGGGCCAAGGACAATTCTGATTTGATGGAGACAGACGTGAAAGCACAGAGGAACATCTGGAGAAACTTCTGAAATGCCGGTTCACTGCCGCTGCTACTGTGCGATCGAGAATCTCCGGAGGGAAGGCCCCTAAATCCCCAGATTTGCCTGCTGCTGGTGACCGAGGCTGAGGTCGTAGCGTTCAGATAGAGATGGTGCTCGGTGCTCGGTGTTGGAGGGCTGATCAGAGCTCGAAGTTTTTGGACGACTCAGAGTCGGACTGCGGTCAGGCATGGCAGGGAGAGTTTTCTTCCTTCTCCCGTCTGCATGAGATGTGGGACTTTCGAGAGACTTTGAACTTTTTTACTGTGCCATGGCCTGTTCTTCATCAAGTTATGGTATTGTTGCACTGTTGTAACTATATGTTATAATTATGTGTTTTTTGTTAGTTTTTCAATCTTGGTCTGTTCTGTGTTTCTGTGATATCACACCAGAGGAATATTGTATCACTTCTTAATGCATGCATTATGAAATGACAATAAAAGAGGACTGTGTGTCTTCATAATCTAATCAAATCTAATCTAACAACTCAGTGGAAAGGTTATTGAAAAGCACAAGTCAGGAGATGGATACAAGAAAATCTCCAAGTCACTGAAAATCCCTTGGAGTACAGTTAAGTCAATCATCAAGAAATGGAAAGAATATGGCACAGTTGTAATTCTGCCTACAGAAGGCTGTCCTCAAAAATGGAGTGACCGTACAAGAAGGGACTAGTGAGGGAGGCCAACAAGAGATCAATGACAACTCCGGAGGAGTTACAAGCTTTTTTGGCTGAGATGGGAGAGATACCATATACAACAACAGTTGCCTGGGTGTTTCAGCAGTCACATCTTTATGGGAAAGTGGCAAAGAGAAAGCCTCTGTTGGCACTGTAAATATCTGGCCATTGAGAAGTGAAAAGCTTCTATTTGTAACTGCAAGATGTTTCAACTTTTGGAGTATCATGTGATAGATTTGCTAAAACTGCTGAGATAATAGCATCTGTAGTACATTCATCTTTTGCGCAGCATGATCTGAACAGCCAGGACTTGCTCTTGGGAGAATCATTAATTCTTAGAAAAAAAAGAGATGAATTGAATCCTTGGGTCTTATGAGTATCAACATTAAACTATCAACACTACCTTAAAAAAAGTAATAATCTCTGGCAACAGGTATTGATAATCTGGCAACTTTGCATAATTAAAATAATATTTATATGTCATTGTTAGACATTGTTGAAGTTTGTAGATGTAACTCTCGCTTTGGCTGGTGGCTTAACATAGGAGATGATAGTCCCCCGGCCTGGCCAAAATTAAGAAATCTTGTTTGGGTGGATGCTGCGCGATGTGTCCCAGTTACAAATCAGTACTATGAAATAACAAACAGTACACAATATGCTATGAAACAATTGAGCTTTAAAATTCTTAATTTGACTATATGGTTAGTAAAGAAAACAAAAAAGAAAACGGGCCCATTCTCATGAAAAAGTCTAATGCGCAACGTTGGAGTTTACTGATAAGGCTGTTTGTCCACCAACGACCTCCTCCGATCGTCGCTGACCTTCTGACCCTCGCTCCAAGTCCTCGCCGTCTGAGGTCTACCAACTCTCTCCATTCACGTCTTCTCTCCTCATCTCTCCCCAGCAAAAGACCACAAATTCCTGGCTCCCAGACACACAAGAAAGAACAACATCCCACTCATTGGCTAGCATGCCCCGTTATCTCTAGTCATAACACAAACATTGATGCTACAGAGAAACCATTACCTCAGCAGTGGAACATTACAGAGAATCCATTATATTAGCAGTGAAACCTCACAGTGTGTTACAGAGACATACACTGTAGTTTATGTGGTTTGTGATTTTTAGTTTTGGGCTTATTTACCCATGCATATGTTGTAGACTGCACAAGAGATTGTAGATATAGGCAATGGTTTCCAATGATGTGCCTTCTGGATATCAGTTCTATGATTTCCATCCTGGGAGTAGCTGGCACTCTTCAATCCAGAGCTGTGTGAGTGGGCTTAGTAGTGCCTGCAAGATCTGCATTTGTGCTACTTCTGACACTAAGCCAGTCCATGCATGTTTTAGAATTCTACACTTGGAAAAGTTGGTGGATTCTATTTGCATTATTTATTCATCTTGGCGCCTTTGGAATTCCAACCTTTAAGACTATGACCTTTACCTTACTAACTAATCACCTGACCCCCTGTCCATTTATCACTCAACCAAACCTACCCTAAGCTCCTCTACACCAAAACAGCAAGAGTATGCATTCTTCTCCACCCTCACTATTGCCTGATAACTACCACCTCACCACATCTCACAATCTTTCCAATCACTAAGCTTCACTACCATTGCAGGACATTTCCCTCCATAAATTTCCAGCCTTCATTTTACCTGATGTGCACTGACCAAATGAGCCAAGATAATGCCTGCTTTAATGTATGACTGATAGCCAAGCCTCAAAATGCAAACTGAATTTCTGTGATGCATGCACAAGCAAAATGGTCACTGCTGCAACACATTGACTGGATACTGAGCCTGTGTAGGTCCAAGCAAAGGCATGGCTACTGATTTTCGAGGTTCTCAGTCATTCTTTCACAGTAATAGAAGCTAAAATTCTGCATCAAAATGTTACCTCTCATGGCTGTGTTGAATTGTTCTCTGATCTTGACAATTTACTTGCAAATGTTTTGTCATCATGTGAGGAGACATTATCAGTGTAATGTTGATTGTGGTTTGTCCTCTGAATGCATAGCCTTTAGGTGGTTTTCAATCGACTGACTGGACATCATTTCAGAAACTCAGTTGTGATGTGTGGAGGAAATTTCATCGCTGATGAGCTGTGTGGCGGACTTTGTGCATTGTGGTCTCCAATTTTGCCTGCATTGGCTCATAAATAGGATTAAGGTCTATGTGTTTGCTTGTGGAAAACGGCGCTTCTAGGAATTCTCTTGCATGCTACACTTTCGCTTGCGCAATGATTTTCACTGATGCCCAGTCAAATTTGTGCCCCTTTCAGTCTTCATGTGTAGAGACTGGGGAGAGTTGGGCATGCGGCATTACAGCCAGATGATGTTCCTGAATGCTAGTGGATGGTTTTCTCCCAGTTTGGCCCAATGTTATCTCTCAATTCCTTACAAATGATCACCTCTCCAAAGTTAGTTCAGAATTTGAAACTACCTTCCCAATCCTGCCAGACTGAAATTTGTTCAGTATTTAATGGCAGGAACTCCGAGGGACTCAAATACATACAAAATTACACACAATGTTTTGTTTGTCTAGTGTGTGTATTCCTTAAGTACAGAGAATTTAGGTGTATATTACAATGATGCCACGGCTAATAATCATTAAATATGAATAGAAATACTGCTGGAATCTGCCCAGTTAAAGTGATGCTGATTACAATCCTGGAACTACTTTTGGCACTTCTTGGAGCAGTTTATACCTCGCAATTCCATTAATGAGCTGATGTTGTAGTCAATCAGTACAGGTATGCTGGAAAATGGTCAACCCGCAAGTCGTAAATAATTAATTAGTGTTGCGAACCAGTAATTAAGTTGTAGCTTTTGTCATTTACCAACTCATTCCTTCAACCACAAACCTAGCTGTGCTTTTACAAATCATTAAATGGCAAAGCACAGAAGGAAGCCCTTTGACCTGCTGTACCTCTGCCAGCTCTCCTCTTCCCTGCCCGCAGCCCTTCTCCCAAGAACATGATCACTGGTTGACCTTTCAACAACCTGATGAGGGCAGACTTGAGACCACACTGGCAAAGAACACATTCCAGGTCGCAGCTCAGTGCAAGTCAAAATCAGACGGACGCCTAATTTCATTTATGTCATCTTCTGTCACCACCATGTGCCCCATCTAATAATACTTGCACTAGTTGGAGATCTGCAGTAAAGCTGCCTCTGTTAATTGTGAATGAATAGGAGAGTAGATGCCATATGCAATCGCATGTAATGTTTTCCTTAACCTGCATTTACTCACCAGCTGCGTGACATAAATTCCCCACATAACTATTTTGCACTTAACTGGTCCATGGTGCACAATCACAAGGAAATCTGCAGATGCTGGGAATCCAAGCAACACACACAAGATGCTGGAGGAACTTGGCAGGCCAGGCAGCATCTATGGAAAAGACGGAACACTTGACATTGTGGGCCGAGACGCCTCATCAGCACTCCTGATGTCATCCCACAATGTCAACTGTGCCTGATGCATCAGTTTCTATGACAAAGTAAAAGGAGCAGAGAAATGTCACACTATGTTATTACTACTGTGGTGTCTATGTGAGTGCACATTGGTGCTTATGTGTCGAGTGTGTAGAAATCCACACACTTCATTAAGGAGGGTTCTTAAACCTGTAGGGATAACTTCACTCAACTTCACTTGCCCCTTCACTGATTTGTTCCCGCCTATGGATTCACTTTCAAGAACTCCTCATCTCATATTCTCGATACTTATTGCTGCTTTATTTATTTATTATTATTTCTTTTTTTTTTCCTGTTGTATTTGCACAGCCTGATATCTTTTGCACATTGGTTATTTGTACAGCCTGTTGGGTGCCATCTTTCTTTGATTCAGTTATGGTTCTTGGATTTACTGAGTATGCCTGCAAGAAAACAAATCGTAGGGTTGTATGTGGTGTCATATGTAATGTATGGATCTATTTCTTTTGAAGCAATAACACGTTAGCGCTACGTATTGATCTGTTGTCTGCACATGAGTTGTTGTCTATGCATGGTCATTGTTCTCTCTGGCTGCAATGTAAATACACCAGTTAAAGCCATCTCCCACATGCATGCTTATATTTAATTGATATGTCGTTGTGCCCAAACACAACAAATTGGTGACAAGTATGAATCTGAATGTCAGAGAATATCACCAACTGGACTGACAGTTATAGGTCGAAACAGCAAGAGTTTAACAGCACGAGAAGGCCGTCGTAGACGCTAACAAATGCGTGAGTACAGGATAGTAACAGTGAAAGATATGCTGAATTTAAAGTCAAAATAATGTAGCGATGGCTTCAGTTGAGAAAGTTGATGAATTTATAGCGCTAATGAAGGCTGGGAATCATACATCGAGAGGGTTGAAATGTACTGTAACACGGACATTGTGGATGAGCAAAAGAAAGCCCCTGCACTTCATAGCTTAAGAAGGGTTCAAGGACATACAGTTTGTCGCACAACATTGTAACCCCTGCAAACCCAACAAGCAAGACATTCGATGAAATTGTTACAATTTTGCAAAATCACTTGAGCCCCAAACCACTGACAATGGCTGAGAGATTTAGATTTTACAAAAGGAACCAGTCAAAAGATCAAAGCCATTGAAGAACTGTGCCAGTACTGTGACTTTAGAAATGGACTTTCTAATGCATTAAGGGACAGGCTTGTATGTGGCACGCATAGTTAAAGCACTTTTAAAGAAGCTGCTCTCAGAAAGAGACCGTACCTTAGAACGGGCATTGACCATTGCAATATCATTAGAGACTGCAGCAATGGATATAGGAGAATTACAGAAAAGGAGGTTAGAATGTGAAATGCACGAAATGTCCCTGATGGTGCAAAATGCCAAAAATTTTATCAATGTGGCAAATCATCCCTTGATGCAAATGACTGCTAGTTCAAAGAAAAAGTCTGCAGAAAGTGTCACAGACAAGGTCACATAGAGAGAGTGTGCAAGGCAGCCAAAAAGCACAACCAAGTGAAAAATCTTAAACACAAAACTAAGCAAATGCATAAAGTTACCGAATGTAAAACAGAATCAGACAATATAGAGTCTGAGAAAGGTGAACTGTCATACCCAGAACTGCATAGTATAACTGAAGCAGATCACAAAATCATCTGGTTCACAATAGATCTTTTGGGTTTAAAACTGAAAATGGATACAGGGTCAGGTTTGTCCATAACTCCAGGCACTGACTATAACAGACTGTTTTCTGAGATACCATTAGAGAAGACTTCTGTGATGCTAAAGACTTAAAACAGATAAAAATGCGTCTCCCAAAGGCAAACTGAAAGTAAATGTACATATGGAGGCTAAACACATCAGGGAAAGCTATTACTATTGAAAGGTAGAGGCCAGCACTTTTCGGACGTGAATGGTTGAGAAAAATCCAACTGGACTGACACTCAATGAAAGCTGTCAGTGTGACATCAACAGGCAATGGCAGCCCAGATGGTAGCACTAACCAGAGACTGACACAACTGCTTAATGCTAATAAGAAGGTGTTTGAGAAGGGAGTAGATAAATAGGTTGAAGACTTGGGCAAAGGCTGTTCGGGATGCCAAAGAGTTCAAAATGCACCCCCACAGGCACCGTTACACCCATGACAGTGGCTGTCATCACCATAGAAAAGTGTACATACTGACTTTGCTGGGCCATTGATGTACTCCATGTGCTGTGGATGCTCATTTGAAGTGGTCGAAGGTTATACCACTGAAGTCAACCAGCTCAGCAAAGACTATCTTGACTCTAAGGATTATCTTCACCAGAATCGGCTTACCAGAACAAACTTTTCTCGCACAGCTGTGTGGTGGAAAAGGCACAACAGTGACTCTTTCACCTCAGACGGTTGAGGAAGTTTGGTATGGGACCCAAATCCTTTGAACTTTCTACAGGAGCATAAATAAGAGCATCCTGACTGGCTGTATCACTGCCTGGTATGGGAACTGTACCATCCTTAATCGCAGGATTCTGTAGAGAGTGGTGCGGACAGCCCAGCGCATCTGTAGTTGTGAACTTCCCATGATTCAGGACATTTACAAGGTCAGGTGTGTAAAAAGGGCCTGTGGGATCATTGGGGACCCAAGTCATCCCAATCACAATCTATTCCAGCTGCTACCATCCGGGAAGCGGTACCGCAGCATAAAATCCAGGACCAACGGGCTCCGGAATAGATTCTTCCACTAGGCTTATTTGAATGTACTCTTATATTACATTGACTGTTATATTTACTGTAAATTACTATGATTGCACATTACACATTTAGATGGAGACAGAATATAAAGATTTTTACTCCTCATGTATGTGAAGGATGTAAGAAATAAATTCAATTCGATTCGACGATGGACCACAATACACATCCAGAATAATTCTGATTGTTCATGAAGAAAAGTGGCATTTCAAGTCATCACCTCACCACCCAGCAATGATTGGATTAGCTGAAAAGTTTATCCAACCCTTTAACCAGCCCATTAAAGTGACTAGATAACGAGAACATTTCTCTACAGCACAAGGTGGACAACTTCCTTTTTGTGCATCAGAGCTCTGTTCATCCGATGACAAATCAAACACATGCAATTGTGTTCATGACCATGATTCTGAGATCTCGCATTGGCCTCCTGAAACCAGACTTCTGGACGGAAGTACAGAATAAACAGTTCAACCAGTTGCCAAGTGAAATAGCAAGGAGCTTTGAGGTTGGACCAGAAGTCCTAGAACGTGATTACCAAGAAGACAAGGGAACATCTGGTAGGATAGCTTCTAGAACTGGACCACTGATGTACACAGTGGATGATGGAGATCAGACATGGAGATGTCATGTGGATCAGATACTGGATGCTCAGCTGAAGGACACACCTGAGTCGACTGCATGCAAGAAGATAGGCGCTTCACAGTCACCGAACTTCTCAGTGATGATTGTGTCACTGACAGCAATGTGACACCAGAGACCAAGAACGTTGTCTTAGACAAAACACCTGATGCCACTCCACAGGTCCAAAGGCACTATCCTGAAAGAAATAGAGCGCCACCCAAAAGACTGAACCTTTAGAACTGTAACGTTAGTTAGGACTGTTATTGTGAAAGCATGTTTATATGGAATACGGGTTTATGAAAGGGAAATGGAATATTTTGTACATATACAATTTATGTTGCATTAATCTAAAGGAGGAGGAAGTGTAAAGTATGGATCTGTTTCTTTCAGAGCAATGACCCCCCCTCCTTAGCACTATGTATAGATCTGTCATCTGCACATTGACAATTGTCCACACGTGCAATGTTCTCTCTCTGCTCTTGCTGTAATGTGAATACACCAGTTAAAGCCATCTCCCATGTGTGTGCTTTTATTTAATTGATGTGTAGTTGTGCACAGTCACAATATATTTGTACAAGCATTGTACTTTGATAATAAATTTACTTTAAACTTTAAGCATAATCCTGCTGTAACATTGTAGTTAAGCTAGGAAGAAACAGATAGAAAGTATTATATTGCTGCAATTCTTTGTGAGCAGTAGCTTAAGTCCAGCATTGTCAATTATTTTAGGCGTTCAGCCTGTGACATAAAAGCCTATGGATTTGAAGTGACAATTTGAGAATAAATATTTTGTTGGCTGCCCTCTTTATGGAGTTAATGTCCATTATTTTAGCTTTCTGTTAAGGAGAAAGGTAAAGGTAGGTGAAAAAAAGGCAAAACTGGAAGCTATGGGTCTCACCAATTTCCACCCATACTTCCAAGACTAGAAGGCATTCAATTAAATTATTTTCATTTGATTAAGGAACTGCTTCTTTGACAGCTTTGACATAGGGTTGCCTCTGTAGACAGCATTTCCAACTGCTCTGATGAAGGGTCTTTGACTGAAATGTCAACGTTTTATTCATCTCTACAGCTGCTGCCTGACCTGTTGAGTTCCTTCAGAATTCTGTGCGTGAATTTCCATGTTGTGATATGCTCCCAACATCTATAAAAATAGTGCCATATGTTGAATGGTTTGTGTGGGCAGCATGTCATATTCTGAAATCAAATTGTGTGGATGCTATCGATAGATTATGCAGTAAAATTAACATATCATGAAGGAGAGACCTATGTGCTCATAATATGAAGGTGTTTGACTTCTGGAGTATCCTACGAAAGGAATGACAGGAGTATTGTGGGATACACTATGTAGCTCAATGTGACTCTGTAATCGGGTGACATATTGACCAGATGCCTAAGTAGAGAGGAACATTACAAGAGCATAACTGATAATATCTGTAGCAGTACATATCTTTTCCACTTTTTCTTTCATTCTCCTTGTGAACCTATTGAGCATACCATAGAATTTCTGTGCTCTGGCTCTGACATTGGTCAAATCATTTGCCTTCTTTCATTATCGGTACCCACCCCACTCAATTTTCACTGAGCATCTGTTTGGAGACAATGTTTATACCTGTAGATAAATATGAACAGATTTCTATTGTTTTGATGTGGGGCATGTCAAAATGTGCAATTCGGGTCACAGTCATAGAGCAATACAGCCCTTCGGCTTAAGTCATTCATTCCAATCATGATGCAGTCCGGGATGGACTCACTTACTGACAATCGGCCCATGTCTCTCTAAAGCAGGGGTTCCCAACGTGGGGTCCGTGGCATCAGAAAGGTTGGGAACCCCTGCTCTAAAGTTTTCTATCCATGTACTTATCCAAATGCCCTTTAAATATTAGACCCAAGAGATGCTGCAGACACACACAAGGCACTGGAGGAATTCAGCAAGTCAGGCAGCATCTATCGAAAGTAATTTCCATCTATCATCTTCTAGCTCTTGAACCATCCATCTATCATCCATCAAGCTCTTGAATCAGATGGGATAATTTCACCCAATTTCATTCGCTCCATCACTGAACTGTTCCTTCAATCTATGCGCTCACTTTCAAAGACACTTCATCTCATGTTCTCAATATTTATTGCTTATTTATTTTTTTTAATTTATTTTTGTATTTGCACATTTGTTTCTTTTTTGCACATTGGTTGTTTCTCCATCTTGTTGCATGCAGCCTTCAATTGATTCTATTGCATTTCTTTGTACTTATTGTGAGTTCCCACAAGAAAATGGATCTCAGGGATATATACAGTATATAGTGACATATATGTAACTTGGTAATAAATTTACTTTGAATTTTGAGTTTCTCATTTCATTTCTCCACCCCCCCCCCACACCCATCTTCTCTCTCAGCTGGTTTCATGTAAAGCTTCTACTCCTTCCCCTCCCTACCTTCCTATTCCAGCTTCTTGCCCCTTCCTTTCCTATCCAGATGATGGGGCTTGGCCAGAAACCTCAATGAAGGGTCTCAGCCAGAAACAGCTGCCTGAGCTAATATAAATATCTCTGATCAAACAAGTGACAATGTCCAAGCAACAATGTAGCTTCCTGTCAGGGAGCATCTGGAGTTTAAAGGGATAAAGACAAGTTTGGGGCTACAGCGGCAATTCCAAATGCAAATAAAGTTTAACAATATTTACGCTCTGCTCCTTGAGCTTGTTACATTAAGCTATGTCAGGAAAAAGCAAATTAATCTGCTGTTTGAAATTTCATGGACAATTATCAACTCATCTGTCATATTCTGCTTTCACTGGGTTTAGTTCTTACCTCTGCTCAAAGTAGATTAATCTTTTGATTTCTACAAATCAATGAAGTATACCAATCTAAAAAGGAATTTAATCGGTCCTTTCACAATACAATTTATTTTATTCCAAATGAATTAAATCTTTAAAATTATACATTGCTTTAGTCAGATACAGATTCTATGTGAACCTTATTAACCCAACCGTGCTGTTGTTACTAAATGAAAAGGAAGTCTTTCACTGGTTAGATCATGTCCTGTGGGTGCATTTATAGGAAAATACATACCATACTGGAGTCTGAAACATACTGGAAATGCAGAGAGACACACAAATTGCTGGAGGAATTCGGCAGGTGAGGAAGCATTTTCGGGGGTGGGGATTATACAGTAGATGTTTTTGGCTGAGACCCTTTACCAAGTGTAGAATGTAAGGAGGAAAAGGCCAGAATAAAGTAGTGAGGAGAGGGGAAGGAGTACAAGCTGGCAGGGGATAGATGAAGCTGAGGGGGGAAGGTTGGGTGGGTGGGGGAGACCCAAGAGATGCTGCAGACACACACAAGGTGCTGGAGAGATTCAGCAAATCAGGCAGCATCTATGAAAAGGAATTTTCATCTTTCACTTTCTAGCTCTTGAACCATCCATCTATCCATGGAGATGGAGTTAGATATCTTTTTCTGACCCTGGGTAAGATAAATCCAAACAAAATCAAATCCTTCTTCTTAACATCACTCCTTACACTCTTAAGTGGGCAAAACTTTGGGTGGCACAGTAGTGTGATGGTTAGCACAACACTTTACAGGAGACCTGGGTTCAATTCCTGCCAGTACCTGTAAGAAGTTTGTATATTCTCCCCATGACCATGTGGATTTCCTCTGAGTGCTTAGGTTTTGACCCACAGTCTAAAGACGTACTGGTTGGTAGATTAATTGGTCATTGTAAATTGTCCCGAGATTAGGCTAGAATTAAATTCTGGAGGGGAGGGGGGGTTAGGTGTCATGGCTCTAAGGGCCAGATAGGCCTATTCCATGCTGTACAAATAAACAAGTAAATAAATAACCACTCGTCTGTGAGATATGTGTATGAGATGCTTATCCAGATCCATTCAATTTCTAGAACCTGATTATTTAAAACATGTTTCATGCAGCCATGGCAACAGTCCCAGAGCTCCATCATTAAATGAGTTAGTTAAGATGGCGAGAATGTGAATTAGACTGGATAACAAGAGAAAATAATATTGGAGTTTGTCGCAAGGGTCTTCAAAGTGTTCTGTTGCAGAAGCACCTCATCTATAGTGCAGTATATGTTAATTTATGACAGATTAAGGTATGAAATAATTTCATATGTTAATGATAATATTGCTATATTACATAGAAGTGCAATTTATGTGCACTACAGTATCAATGTTTATGTCTATTGAGCCAACCTAGTCAGTTGATTCAACCCACTTTTGATAACAATGAACTGATGTTAGGCATAACATCTCTGTGGATATTAATCTAAAGGCAGAGGTATGAAATTCATCTGTGCAATGCTTTAACGGATAAATGAATACTTTAACCTTTGCGTGCCTTTGAGATTTAGGCAGATTTGCTCTCTGCACATGTTTTCCTGTGTGTGGAGATATCTAGGTTGAATGCTAAATTGTAATTTTCAGTTCATAAGCTATTAGCTTTCTTTTTTTTTTGCATGGCTACCCTTGTGGGCTGCCCCCAGCACTTCTTGGAATGTGGTGCTGTTGTCACAAACAACATACCTCACTGTATGTTTCAATGTTCATGTGACAAATAAAGCCGATCTAATCTAATCTTATTTTGGTAATGGATTTTTCCTTTTCTGTTGTGATATGCTGTCCAGAGCCATCTGCTGGAGAACTGCAGTATCAGTGAACATGATGTCATGAGTGGCCAATCACACTGAAGTGATTTCACAAACAGCAAATCAGAAAGCAAAAATCAGCCCACTTTTGTGTACATTTGTTTGAACTATCTGATGCATTTTCTATCAAAATTGAAATGCCACTGCAAATCAGGGAATTAATGACTAGGATAAGAAGTCTGTAATATTCAGTCTATGTTCTGCTGGTGTAGGGGTGGCACAATATCGCAGTGGTTAGTGTAATGCTTTATAATGACAGTGTTCCAGTTTCAATTACCATCTGTCTGTAAGGAATTTGTACTTTTGCACCAGGAAAAGGTAAGTTTCCTCTCACAACTCCAAAGGTGTAAGGGTTAAGATTTCATACATATTATGTCGGCACCAGAAGGGTGTTGACACTCGCGGGCTGCCCCTGCCCAGCACATCCTAAGACAGTGTTGGTCATTGACTCAAAACAATGCATTTCACCCTATATTACAACTTTTCAATGTACATGTGGCAAATAAAACTTATCTTTTATATGTACCAGTACGTAGAGGCAATATTTAGAGGCATCAAATGGTTGATACCAATATATGACTAACTATCTGTGAAATACTCACAGATAATTCAGGTCTCACATAGAACTGGGTTTTCTAGCATCTCTGCAAACTGCTTCAGGTGAGTACACAGAAAAGGTCTCAGGAAAATTTGGGATTACAGGTCAGGTAAAACTCTTTAAATAAAATCCTTTTTCAATTCTCTCTTGTAGCCTCTCAAGCCACTGACAAGCCTCTATTGCATGCATGTGACCTTCACTTAGTCTGTCACACTTCCACCCCTATCACAATTCCCAACCACTGGTTTTACATCTAATTACAAACAGCTAATCTCACCTCTGGACTTCCGATTCCCATGCTGCGGATAGTACACACTGACCATCTACTGAGCAACCAAATATCTCAACTATTTTCACATTCGGAAGTTTGCCCATGTCCTAACAACTTCTGACAACCAAAGTTCTCTATTACCAGAATGCATGCATCTCACATAAGGTCGGTTAGAAGTACATCTGTCCAACTTCTGGATCCATAAATACCACATCTGTTCACCTGTCATGCACTAACTATTCAATGCCCACTGAAGCTTATAATATTTTAAACATTAACACAAGAAATTCTGCAGATGCTGCAAGTCTAGAGCAACACACACAACATGCTGGAGGAACTCATCAGGTCAGACAGCAGCTATGGAAATGAAAATAGAGTCAACATTTTGGGACAAGATTCTTCATCATAACTGGAAAGGAAGGGGTAAGAAGCCAGAATAAGAAGATGATGGAGGGAGAGGAGGACAAGCTAGAAGGTGATAGGTGAAGCGAGATGGGAGGGAAGTACAAATTTGGGAGGTGAAAGGTGGGAAAGGTGAAGGGCTGGAGAAGAATGAATCTGATAAGAAAGGATATTGGACCATGGGAGAAAGGGAAGGTGGAGAGGCACCAGGGGGAGGTGATAGGTGGGTGCAAAGAAGAGATAGGGGTGTAGAGTGGGAAAATGAAGAAAAGGGAAGGGAGAGGATATTGGAGAAATCGATGTTCATGCCATCAGGTTGAAGCCTACCTTGATAGAATATAAGGTGTAGCTCTTCCAAACTGAGGATGGCCTCACCGTGGCAGAAGAAGAGGCCATGGAGTGACATAAGGTAAAGCGGATTGGAAAAGAAATGGTTAGCCACTGGGAAATCCTACTCCTTGTGGACGGAGCATTTTAAACATCACTAGAGTATACACATGGGGTTATGACAAAGGAAATGAAATATCTTAGAGAATTTTTTTGCAACCACGTGAATTATAAGTGTCATCTAAAATATAATGTTAATCTATATATTCTACAACAAGTATTATTTTTAATATGCTTTTAAACTTTAATTACATCTCATCTGACAAGGCTAAAACTGTTCAATACTCTTATACAGTGCATAAAATGTTAGCATCATAACAAAAGACAATATGATTGTCTCAGCAAGGACGCAAACAGTGCTTCTTGCGGAGATGCAAATTATTATGAAAGCAATTTGTGCATTCTCACATTAACTGTGGCACATTGGGAAACCAGACATTTGCTCTCAGTTTCTAGAATTTAAGAGTAGAAGCAGGAAAAGGCCGTTCAGATCCACACCCCTGCTCAGTCATTCACTAAAATCATTGCTAGTCCTTTACTTGAATGTTGTTGTCTTTGCAACAATCCTATACTCTTTTATTCCTTTAACATACAAAAATCTATTAAATTCTGACACACATGAATAGGTTTCCACTGAGAATTCCGGAACATTATGATCATTTGAGTTAAGAAATTTCTTCCTATATCACTCCAAAAGGCAACACCTTATTTTAAGACTGTGACCTTTGGTTTTACACACCTCAAGCAGAGGAAACATAATTCCTGCAGCAATCCTAACACTTCAAGAAAATTGCCCCACATTCTTCTGAAATCCAGAGTTTATAGGTTGTGCTTACATAATCTTTCCGAGGATAAACACCACTCCACCTTCATCCATTTCAAGAATGAATCTGGCGATGCTTCGGAGCAGTCCCCTTTACATACCTCTATTCCTCAGCTATTTTTCCACTGTGTCTATATCCACATGAGCCCTGAGTACAGTATCATCAGCCAGCCTCAATACATTACCTTGTCTTCCATCATCAAGTCTGATCTAGCTACACATGGAGTTTCAACAAAAATCCCTCTGTCACCCCACTAGTCACAGCCTCCCAGCTCAATAGTGCACTTATTCTTAAAGTATGTATACTTTGTACGACCTTGAAATTAGTCTTCTTACAGGCAGCCACAGCACCCAAAAGAACACATTTAAAAAAGAACACCGAACACCCAATTTGTGAAAGATAGCAAATTGAGCAAACAATAAATAGTGAAGAAATAACACTCTGAACTAAAGTCCACAAAAGTGAGTCCACAGTCATTGAAACCAGTTCATTGCTGCAGCCAGTCCAGGGGCCTATCAGCTGCAGAACACAGCCTCAGTTCAGCGCAGAGATGAGTAAACTTCCTTAAAATAACACTTATTCCATCTTGGCTCATTAACAATCCTCAATCCATGCAAATATATAACCCATAATCCTGAATGCTCTGCTTAGCTGGATTATCCTGCGTACACTCAGTTGCCACTTGCTAACTCCTGTACCTAATTAAGTGACCACTGAGTATATGTTCATGATCTTCTGTTGCTGTAGCCCATTCACTTCATAGCTCGATGTGTTGTGTATTCAGAGATGTTCTTCTGCACACCACTGTTGCAACACATAGTTATTTGAGTTGATGTAACCTTCCTTCCCGTCAGCTTGAACTAGTCTGGACAGTCTCCTCTGACTTCTCTCATTAACAAAGCGTTTTCACCCACAGAACGGCTGCTCACTGGATGTTTTTGTTTATCGCACCATTTCTGTAAACTCTTGGCTGTTTTGTGTGAAATTCTCAGGATATCAGCTGTGTCTGAGATATTCAAACCACCACATCTGGCACCAACAATCACCCCATGGTCAAAGTCACTTAGATCACATTTCTTCCCCATTCTGATGTTAGGTCTGAACAGCTGACCCTCTTGACTATGTCTACATACTTTTATGCATTGAGTTGCTGCCACATGATTGGCTGATTAGATATTTGCATTACCGTGCAGGTGTACAGGGGTCCCTAATAAAGTGGCCAAAGTCCTTCTGAAAGTACAAATCCATTACATGCAATGGTCTCTTTATTATACTGATTACAACCTCAAAAAACATACATTTGTTGAATATAGTATAGTTTCATAAATCCATTTAACTCCATCCAATCTGATTGTTACTTTTTAAATGACTTGAGACCTCTTTCTTAATATCATAGATTCTATCATTTTCCCTACACCTACAGTCAGGCTAATGTTCAGGTGTTTCTGTGTTTTCTCTTTCCTCTTTTAAATACATGGGTAAAAATTGCTACCTTCAAGAAAACAAGAAATGGTACTGTTACTATTTCCAGAGCCATTTCCTTAAAAACACTGAGATACAGGACATCAGGTTCTGAGGATTTCTCAACTTTAGATCCTTTTAATTTCCCTAAAACCTTTTTGCTTTGCTAAAACTGATTTGTTTCACGTTCTCATTTACTCTATGTATGTTCAGGTATAAAATATCACACACAAAATACTGGAGGAGCTCAGCAGGTCAGGCGGCATCTATGGAAATGGATAAACAGTCGACATTTTGGGCCAAGACCCGTCTTCAGGGCTATGTGCAGACTTTCTCCTGTTTATGTCATACAAAATATTTCTTTAACTTTTCCACCAAGATAACTTATCCTGTCTCAGACTTTATATGACTCAGATGAGATTTTGCAATTATTTTCCTTTTGCTTATCTATATTTAGATATACATGATTGATTGTTGATAATCTATAGATTCTTTATGTAATTGCTTTCTCTTTCTTTATGAATTTCTTTTTCAATGCTTAGACTTATTGCTCTTTTTGGCAACATTATAAGTCTTTTCCTTTGATCTATTACTCTCCTTATCTCCTCATTAACCACCAATGGACCACTTCCCTGTTGCGTTTTTGTGCTTTGGGGGATCTATAATGTTGTATGCAATGTATTATTCCATTAACTGTTAGCTTATACTTGTATCCTATCACATATTTTGGAAATAATCAAAGTTAGCCCAGCACTCAGGGCATGCCCTCTTCTATTCCTGCCATCAGGTAGGAGGTACAGAGGCCTGAAGGCACACACTCAGCGATTCAGGAACAGCTTCCTCCCCTCTGCCATCCGATTCCTAAGTGGACATCAAACCCGTGAACAGAACCTCACTACTTTTTTTTGCACTACTCATTTAATTTAACTATTTTTAATATATTATTCATTATGTATTTCATAGTTTTTTTCTCTCTATTATTATGTATTGCATTTTGCTGCCTGTGCAAAGTGAACAAATTTCACAGCATATGCCAGGGATATTAAATCTGATTCCAGTTCTGGCTCTGGTTCTAATTTGCTACAAATTCCAGGCCTTCAACTAGAACTGAAGTGATTTAGACCACAGGTTATGGACTCAGAACTGCAAAATTATTGAGCAGTAAGGCTTGAAGCTGAATACAAATTGTGAACCTGTTGAATGGAAACAAACACCGTCTAAGAAACAGATGCTGTGATAGAGCAATTGTGGATGTTTATGGAAAGGTACTCTGATGTAGGTTCTCTTCGCTGTAACTGCCTGATTTATGCCGTGCCTCTTCTGATCCTGCTCTTAACTTTCGTGACCATTTTTGGCCTGGAGAGACTGTACTTGCTACATGACAGATGGGATCTTCTCTGTTCCTTAGATGTTTGCTTTGATAAAGCGGTTCATTCCTTTCTATCCTCTGCCATCCATAAATTCACTGAAATGCTCCCCCACTTCAGTGCACTTCATACTGTGTTGAACCCTGAGGAGGAATCTGTCATCTTGGAACTGTACTAATCACTTATTATATATTAATAATAATTCTAATTGAAAGCGTTTCAATAAATTTGAGTATAAAATAATTTGATTGCTAGAGCCTTTGATATGAAACAGAATTATTAAATCTAGTTTCCTGGTTTATAATGGTTTTGAAAGTGTATCTACCAGTGCATTTTCTATTTAAATATATGGAATGTAAACATGTAAGAATGAGGAATTTGCAGTTCAAATATTTGATAAAGATGGACTTGCTGTTCCAAAGTATCTTTCATATGCTTGTAATATTTCCCATAGAATTAAATTATAATGAAAGAAAAGCCTACAGTTATTACCCCTCAGCCATCAGACTCCTGAAGCAGTGTGGATAACTTAACTCACCCACGGGACGGGAAGGTCGATTGAAGTCTGGAAGTGGCATGGTAGTGTAGTGGTTAGCACAACGCTTTACCGTACAGGCCACCCGGCTACAATTCCTGCCACTGCCTATAAGGAGCTTGTATGTTCTCCCCGTGACTGTGTGAGTTTCCTCTGGGAGCTCCAGATGCCTCCCACAGTCCAAGGGGTAGGTTGAATGTTCATTGTAAATTGTCCTGTGATTAGGCGAGGATTAAATTGGGGGATTGCTGGGTGGCACGGCTAGAAAGGCCAGAAGGGCCTGTCCTGTGCTGTATTTCAATAAATAAATAAGTAAAGTCGAAGCCCAACAGTGAAAGCCTGGAGACTGGAGGCCTAGATGTCTGTCCTGGAGTTGGAGGACTGTCTGTCTGTGGGAACGAGGGTGGGTGGGAGAGAGGAAAGGGGCTTGTTTTGGTGCAATCTGACTTGTTCTATTGCACAATATTGGTGCTGAGATGTGCGGTGACCCTTGTGGCTGCCCCCAGCACATCTATAGGTGTGGTGGATGTTAATGCAAGTGACACATTTCTCTGTACGTTTCCATGTACATGGTGGTAAATATGCACAAGTCTGAATCGAAATCTGAAACTGTCCCATTTACCACCACCTGGATCCAAAGCCTTCCAAATGGAGGTGCTTCAAGCTCTCATTTTTTAAAAGTTATGAGATAACCAACCTCCACTACATATTTAGGAAACTCTGCAGAAAGTGGGGAAGCTATTTCCTGGTGTTATCTTCAGCTATCCATTTCATTTTGTTAAATTCTTTTAACAAAAGGTGAAGCTAGAAGTTTGAAGATAGAACTCACTGAGTCCAGAGGTAGAGGCCGGAAAGTTGGAGCACTTGGGTCAGCTTATCTGGAAGTCAGAGGCCCAATGTCTACAAATCTGGGCCAGAGACTGTTGGCTGGGGGCCCAGTATTTGCGAGTCTGCAAGTCCATGGCCAAGCACTGGAGGACTGGAGGTGGCCTGTCTGTATGTGTGAGTGGGTGTGTGTTAGTTAGGGTGGGACAGAGGCTGTTGTTGTCTGGTTCTATTTTGTGTTGATAAGACCATAAGACCATAAGACAAAGAAGAAGAATTTAGCCATTCGGCCCATCGAGTCTGCTCCGCCATTTTATCATGAGCTGATCCATTCTCCCATTTAGTCCCACACCCCCGCCTTCTCACCATAACCTTTGATGCCCTGGCTACTCAGATACCTATCAATCTCTGCCTTAAATACACCCAATGACTTGGCCTCCACTGTTGCCTGTGGCAACAAATTCCATAGATTCACCACCCTCTGACTAAAAAACTTTCTTCGCATTTCTGTTCTGAATAGGCGCCCTTCAATCCTTAAGTCATGCCCTCTCGTACTAGACTCCCCCATGATGGGAAACAACTTTGCCACATCCACTCTGTCCATGCCTTTCAACATTCGAAATGTTTCTTTGAGGTCTCCCCTCATTCTTCTAAACTCCAAGGAATACAGTCCAAGAGTGGACAAACGTTCCTCATATGTTAGCCCTCTCATTCCCGAATCATGCTAGTGAATCTTCTCTGTACTCTCTCCAACGTCAGCACATCCTTTCTTAAATAAGGAGACCGAAACTGCCCACAGTACTCCAAGTGAGGTCTCACCAGCGCCTTATAGAGCCTCAACATCACATCCCTGCTCCTATACTCTATTCCTCTAGAAATAAATGCCAACATTGCATTCGCCTACTTCACTACTGGCTCAACATGGAGATTAACCTTAAAGGTATCCTGTACGATGATTCCCAAGTCCTGTTGCATCTCAGAATTTTGAATTCTATCCCCATTTAAATAATAGTCTGCCCGTTTATTTCTTCTGCCAAAGTGCATAACCATACACTTTCCAACATTGTATTTCATTTGCCACTTCTCTGCCCATTCTTCCAATCTATCCAAGTCTCTCTGCAGACTCTCCGTTTCCTCAGCATTACCAGCCCTTCCACTTATCTTCGTATTGTCAGCAAACTTAACCACAAAGCCATCTATTCCATAATCCAAATCGTTGATGTACAATGTAAAAAGAAGCGGACCCAACACGGACCCCTGTGGAACACCACTGGTAACCGGCAGCCAACCAGAATAGGATCCCTTTATTCCCACTCTGTTTCCTGCCAATCAGCCAACGCTCTATTCATGTATGTAACTTTCCTGTAATTCCATGGGCTCTTATCTTGTTAAGTAGCCTCATGTGTGGCACCTTGTCAAAGGCCTTCTGAAAGTCCAAATATACAACATCCACTGCATCTCCCTTGTCTAGCCTACTGGTAATTTCCTCAAAAAATTGTAATAGGTTTTTTTTCAGGCAGGATTTTCCTTTAAGGAATCCATGCTGAGTTCTGCCTATCTTGTCATATGCCTCCAGGTACTCTGTAACTTCATCCTTGACAATCAACTCCAACAACTTCCCATCCACCGATATCAAGCTAACAGGTCTATATTTTTGCTTCCTTGCCCCCTTCTTAAATAGCGGAGTGACATTTGCAATCTTCCAGTCCTCCGGAACCATGCCAGGATCTATCGACTTTTGAAAGATCATCGCTAATGCCTCCGCAATCTCCACAGATACTTCCTTCAGAACGCGAGGGTGCATTCCATCTGGTCCGGGAGATTTATCTACCTTTAGACTATTCAGCTTCCTGAGTACTTTCTCTGTTGTAATTGTGACTGCGCACACTTCACTTCCCTGCCACCCTTGAGTGTCCAGTATACTGCTGATGTCTTCCTCAGTGAAGACTGATGCAAAATACTCGTTCAGTTCCTCCACCATCTCCTTATCTCCTGTTACAACTTACCCAGCATCATTTTCTATCAGTCCTATGTCTATTGTCACCTGTCTTTTACTCTTTATATACTTGAAAAAGCTTTTAGTATCCTCTTTGATACTATTTGCTAGCTTCCTTTCATAGTTAATCTTTTCCCTCTTAATGACCTTCTTAGTTTCCTTTTGTAAGGTTTTAAAAACTTCCCAATCCTCTGTCTTCCCACTAAT
Source organism: Mobula hypostoma (assembly GCF_963921235.1). NCBI lineage: Eukaryota > Metazoa > Chordata > Chondrichthyes > Myliobatiformes > Myliobatidae > Mobula > Mobula hypostoma. Next base: position 190,738,011 of record NC_086098.1, read on the forward strand.
TTTTGCTTCCTTGTATGCCCTTTCCTTTTCTTTAATTTTGGCTTTGACTTCTGTTGTCAACCACGGTTGCATCCTTTTTCCATTCGAAAATTTCTTCATTTTTGGAATATACTTGTCTTGCGCATTCCTCACTTCTCACATAAACTCCAGCCACTGCTGCTCTGCCGTCTTTCCTGCCAGTGTCCCTTTCCAGTCAACTTTGGCCAGTTCCTCTCTCATGCCACTGTAATTTCCTTTACTCCACTGAAATACCATTGATGCTTGTGTTCTTCTGCTGAACATGATGGGCATGCCCGTTGCCCCTGTTACGAGAATACACATAAAATTAAGATGTTTGCTGGCCTGGGCTAGCATCAGTGGCATCAGCAGTTGGTCTGCCACCTGCCCTCAGGGGAAGGAGAGATAAGGAACAATGGAGCAGCGTCTGGAGATGTGTAATGAAGGGATGTGGGAGGAAGAGCTGTCTGGAGCGGCTCCCCCCTTTGAGCCCTGAACTGTTTGAAGTGATGGACAGGCGATACCCCAGCAGGGGGATAAAAAGGGACAGGTTCGCTAAGACACACACACACGCCACCCGAGGTAACGAGACCCTGGAAGCGGTGCGCTTCTCACGAGTGGGTGAGAAGTCCCAGACAACGACAAGGGTGGAAAGGTACGATCAGCGGGAACCCGGTGTGTGTCCGCCCTTGCCTGGGTGCCGTGTTCACTGCAGAGGATCGACCGCATCTGGAGGAGGGGTCACAGTCGGTGACCTCAGGTGACATCACCAAGGACCTGCCCAAAAGCTGTTTGTGAGCCATCTGGCTGGTCTGTGAGTGAAGCCGTTCTGAATGATCAGTTGTTCCTATTCTATGTCTCTCTCCCCCCACCTTGTCCATCGCCATGGCAACGATTACTGCGAACTGAACTACAAACTGGACTGAACTTTGAGTCATTTTGAAATTGGTCATTTAACCCCTAGACAACGATAGAGCTTGATTGATGCTGTTATCTTAATTCTGTGCACATGTGTGGTTATCATTGTTGAATTGTTGCATTTATTATCCTTTCGATTACTGTGTTGCTTGTCTCTTTAATAAAACTTTCTTAGTTCTAGTACTCCAGACTCCAACTGAGTGATCCATTTCTGCTGGTTTGGCAACCCAGTTACGGGGTACGTAACACCCCCAACACATCCTTGGGTGTGTTGGTTGTTAACACAAATAACACATTTCACTCTATGTTTCGATATACCTGCACTAAATCAATCTGAACCTGAATCTGAATTATCTAGACATGATTTGCCTTTGAATTTTAGTGGAAGAGTTTTTCAGGATTTTTCTTTGCCAGCAGAAAATGAACTTTTTAGTAAAGATCAAGTAGTTAATTTCCAATTGTTCAGGTAGTTCATTAACGTAAGTTATTTAAATAGGCTGTGGCTAGATTAATTTACAGGGCAGTTTGCCCCATGGGATTGGAAATAATTAAGTATAAAGGAAACAAGAAAGTGCCTTTCTCAATATACTCGCAGTAAAAATTGGCTTGGTGTATTTAATATTGATGGGGGCATAAACAGAATCATTAGAGAAGGAACTAATTCTCAGAGAACGAAATAAAATGTTTATAAGCTTGTTTGAGTTTTACAGCTGCAACATACTTTATTCATAAATTATTTGCTTAGGTAGGGGGGAAATGAGAATGTGCATGAACACAAAATAACATTAGAAATTAGACCACTATTCCAAAATTAGTTACTGAGGCAAAAGAATTGAATGAATATTTGAAAAGAAAGAAAATGAAAGAAATAGGTAAGGATTAGTGATGTTGGATCAGCATTTAGTGCAAATGAAGACTTAGTGCTGGTAGTAATATAATCCGTTTCCTTAATCAGTAAGATGTAATGACTAACAAAGAAATGGAGCAAATGCCAGAGAGGGAAACGAATTAAGGAGAATTTGAGCCAAATTGAAATCAATGAAAGAAAGTAAAAAAGAGACAGACAAGAAAATGAGAAAAAAAAGTTAAATTGACATTTTATGCCTTAAAGAAACAAAACTCAGCAGTTCAAATTGTTCCTTCTTCCCATTTTTCATAAATGCAATTGGTAGAAGGTTACACATGATTACACTGCTGCATGGCAGTCTGTGGCTTATGAAATACTCCCATTTCCTATTTTCTGCTATCATTATTTGAAAAGAGCTTAACATTGAATGATGCAGGATTGTCTGCACCAAGGATATTATAGATGTTCCGTCATAGTGCCTGCATTACATTGGAATTGCAATTGCACACTCACTTATTAAAAGGGGGAAAAAAGGATTTTTGATTGTCCCATTGCCAGCTCCAACAGTTGCTTTGCGATACCAGGGGTGGCAGCCCATAAATCTTTTCAAATCCTATCGGACTTTTCATTTGCTTCACTGCATCTGATGCCCTTGACAGTGACCACCTGATATCAAGGAAAAAGCTCTGCTCTGTGCTCACGGAGTCAGATTATAAGCCTGTTTTTTACAAATGTGTTTAGGAATTGAAATGGATTTGGAACAAGTTTTCAGGATTTTAACAAAAAGTTTAATATAGCAAGCAAAATAAATGAGTCAATGATATTGATCAATGTTGTTTAAGTCCATGCTGGGTAATCATTGAAATCTAATAATGGTTATTGGTGTATGGAATGGAGGAAACTGCAGTGAAGTAGACTTAGAAACCAATAATTTACTGCCTCTGTTGCATAAGGACCCAGTGCTATAAAAATGGAAATAAGTTCCTGATATGTTCAACACTAATATTCTTTACTTTGAGTTACTTACTATTTAATTTCTTACTTCAGTTAAAAAAAGAAAAATGTGCACATTCATAACACTCTATGTGCCTTCATATAGATTAGTGTGGTCATAGGTTATAATCCCCGATGGTTATTATCAGCTGGTGTTTTAATGCTTTCATTATAATTCTTTTTAACTTGATATTGTTGTTACTATAATTTTGTAGTAACCTGACAATGTAAGTTAGATATGATCAGATATTTCTAAATAACAAATGAATGATGAATTTGGACCAATTGTACTGTGATTTAAAAAAGATACTGTTGTATCGAAGGATGGTGGAAGGAATTCTTGAGCCTGAGCACGACGCCATACTCATTGTTGATTAATGGGGAAAAAATCAACTCAAAAGTCTCTCTTCTGGATCCACTAAGATCAAATTTCTGCCTTAATTCACCCCAATCCTAAATGTCAAGGCCACATGTGACATGAAGATTTTGCAAAATATAATGTTATTTTATGTGGGTGGGAAGGGGGCTGAGCAAACTCTGCTAGGAGATTGCTGAAGTAACTTTGACGGCCGTTTAACCAAGCTCACCAGGCTTTGATAGATGTCAAATCTACCGAGGGCTTGATTTTGAGGCAGAAAATGCTGGAAACATTAGGTCAGGCAGCATCAATGAAAGAAAAAAAAAACAATGTTTCCGGTTCAGGACCCATTATAGAACTTTTATATCTGATTTCTTGACTGTGATTTTAAAAATATATATATATTGTTCAAGGACTTCAAAATGCTGCCCTAAGTCCCTAAGATTCGATTAAGATGATTATTCTCAACACCAATGCCCACAAGACTATATCATCAGACCCCTACTCTACTCCCTATACACTCACAACTAAATGGCCAGATTCAGCTCTATCTCCATGTGTAGGTTTGCAAATGACACCCCTGTAGTGGGCTGAATCTCAAGTAATGATGTTAGAGTACAGGAAGAAGATAGAGTGCATAGCGGTGTGGTGTCTTGACTCAATGTTGGCAGTACAAAGGAGCTGGTCAGACTTCAGGAAGAAGAATGGTACACACACTCAATGTTGCTGAGTTTGAGAGGGTTGACAATTGCAAGTTGTTAGGAGTAAACTTCATCAATAGCATGTCCTGGTCCAAACATTTAGACACCATGGCCAAGAAAGGTCACCAGCTCCTTGACTTCTTCAGGAGGGTAAAGAAATTTGACATGTCCCCTTTGTTCCTTGCCAAATTTATTGAATCATCTTCGAAAGCATCCTTTGCAGATTCACCATGGCTTAGTATGGCAACTGCTCTGCCCAAGACTAAAAGAATTTCCAGAGAGTTGTATACACAGTTTAGATTCTCACTGAAGTCAACCTCTGCACCATGGATTCTACACTTCATGCTGCCTCAGTAAAGCGGCCAGCATGATCAAAGACTCCTCCCATCCTGGATATTCTCCCTTCTCAATGAGCAGAAAATACAAAAGCTTGAAAGCCACATATCACTAGGTTCAAGGATAGCTTCTCTCCAGCATTGGGGGTTCCCAAGCTAGGTCCTCGGACCCCTAGTTTAATGGCAGGAGTCCATAGCATAAGAACACCTGATACAGCTGTTGTAAGACTGCTGAATGGTCCCGTAATATGATAAGATGAGAGGTTAACCTCACGATCCACCTCATTATAGCCTTGCACCTCACTGTCTGTCTGCACTACACTTTCTCCATAAATCTCGGCATCCATTAGTCTCATGAGACCATGGATTTGCACCTTGGAAGGTTTCCAGGGCGCAGGCCTGGGCAAGGTTGTATGGCAGACTGGCAGATGCCCATGCTGCAAGTCTCCCCTCCCCATGCCACTGATGTTGTCCAAGGGAAGGGCACTAGGGCCGATACAGCTTGGCACCGGTGTTGTTGCAGAGCAATGTGCGGTTAAGTGCCTTGCTCAGCTGAGGCTCGAACTAGCGACCTTCAGATCATTAGACTGACACCTTAACAACTTGGCCATTTACAGTGGTTCTCTGTAAATACAACACTTTATTCTGCATTCTGTTATTGTTTTCTCTTGTACTACCTTGTTGCCCTGCTGTAATGAAATGATCTGTATGGCTGGCATGTGAAACAGACTTTTTCACTGTACCTCAGTACATGGGACAAATAATGAATCCATTTACAATTTACTTTCAAAAAAATTGATGACATCTGTTAACATCAGTTAAACGATTACAAGCCTTTAAAATAATTAAAAAATAATAAGTTATTTAAAATAATTGTAAACATTTACCTATCAATAAATATAAATGTAATACTGCCCTTACTTTTGCTCTCCATTGAAATAAATGAATTCGCTTTTTCTATGCCAGTGCAGGTTGAGCAGTTCGTGCTCCTAAGTTGGGTCCAAGTGAAAGTGCCAACATTATTGAGATTTCCACATTTTTATGGAGGAACGGCCAGCAAGATCAGCTGATTATGTGAAGTTTCTAAACAAAATGGTGAATTCTGTGCTGGGGTCCTGAGTTTAATGACAGAAGTGCAATGAATTGGAAGAGTAAAGATTGCCAGTAGTGAGGTACAACTGGCTATTGTCTGCAGTTACACTGTAACTTTGTCATGTCTAATAACACACAGTGGTCAAAGTTTATTACTTTGATGGCAAAGATATGCTCCCTAGTCAACAGCACATAGCTCAAACCATGTGACTGGTTGTGCTTTGGGAATATGATTAAATTGAAATAATTTTGAGCATTTCAAAAACAAAGTTATATCCCTAGCTCAACAAAAATTTAATGACTTTAGAACACACATACAACACAGCTTTTAGAATCCATTAATCAAAGTCCCTTTCTAAATTAATTCATTCGACATTTATATGGAAAAGAATGATGCTGAATCACGTACTTATGCTTTTCATTATTATTGTAAATTCAGATGCCTTTAGCAATTCTGTTTTCCTTGTGACTTTGTCTGGATGTCATACACATTTGGTGTTTTCATTGTTTCCTGTACTCAGTTACCTGTGACAACATTTTTGATAAATGAAGCTGGGCTGTAAAGAACCTCCACTGAACTCGACTGAGAGAGAGGCTTGAAGCAAGATTGATTTCTTCCTTCTACTTCCCCCCTCTGTGCTTTGTCTCAGAAGCCTTGAATTAATGAACGTGTCCCTGTGTCATCGATCAGCTACGTTAGAATATGCCCTGGTTTAAATGCTTGGACTGTTGGGCTGCAAGACTGAAACTGCATCTAATGGGCTTGACTGTCCCTGCAGAGCTGAGAATAGTATTAACACTCTCTTTGAGAAGAATATAGAAAGTAACTAGTCACCAGGGGCTTCTAGATTTCCAGTGTTAAGCTTGACAGTTCCTTAAGTGATTTCAGGAGTATATTCTGAAGCATATGATTGACCATGGGGATAGTTGGTATTATTACTGTGCAGAGTTACGCGATTCAGATTTTAAGCATGGTATCAAGATATTTGGGATATTATTCAAATATAATTTGATTCCATTTTACGAAGTAAATGAGTAGCTTGTAGACTGCGGGTTATATGAATAACAATAGCTTTAAAGGCAGCAGTGGAAATTTACATAATTGATTGCGTAGGTCTATGTCATGCATAATGCATCTAGCAAAGCCCAGTTACAAAATCACATTAAATAATAAATTCGAGAATCCCAAAACCATAAAACATAGAAACATAGAAACATAGAAAATAGGTGCAGGAGTAGGCCATTCGGCCATTCGAGCCTGCACCGCCATTTATTATGATCATGGCTGATCATCCAACTCAGAACCCAGCCTTCCCTCCATACCCCCTGACCCCTGTAGCCACAAGGGCCATATCTAACTCCCTCTTAAACATAGCCAATGAACTGGCCTCAACAGTTTGCTGTGGCAGAGAATTCCACAGATTCACCATTCTCTGTGTGAAGAAGTTTTTCCTAATCTTGGTCCTAAAAGGCTTCCCCTCTATCCTCAAACTGTGACCCCTCGTTCTGGACCTCCCCAACATCGGGAACAATCTTCCCGCATCTAGCCTGTCCAATCCCTTTAGGATCTTATACGTTTCAATCAGATCCCCCCTCAATCTTCTAAATTCCAATGAGTACAAGCCCAGTTCATCCAGTCTCTCTTCATATGAAAGACCTGCCATCCCAGGAATCAATCTGGTGAACCTTCTTTGTACTCCCTCTATGGCAAAGATGTCTACTGTGCCTACATTTACATCTATTTGTTATGAGCTACAAAACTGGCACATCTCATATTGAGTCTAATTTTCCAGAATTACATATTGGGAGAAATTAATTCCATTGTGCAGACTTACAAACTAACAATAGATACAGGTATTGGGTAAAATTATAATTCATGACACAACTCTGCAAAAATCATAAAATACAGGTCTGAGATTATGACATACCAGCTGTATTTCTATATATTCCTAAACATCCAGCAGCAACTTTGTGAGTTAATAAATCATTTTATTGGTCATGCATCTAATTGTGGTTTGTGCCACACTGCTGTGCACATATTGGCTGCACTGTTTCCTTTATTACAACAGTAACTACAATTTCACAAATTAATCTGTTGCTCATAAACAGATTTGGGACATTATGAAGTTGTAAAAAGCACTATATAAATGTAACTTCTGTCTTAAATAGGTGTTTCAGGAGTGTTACAGCGAACTAAAATGTAAGAACTAATACTAGTCCAGCACTGTGTCATTTTCAGGATGTGCCAAAATGTTTGTTGAATTGTAAATTGTAGGTGCTATTTTACGACTTTTGAAATGTTGTGTTGACATATTTATACAAAGTCTCAGGATCCTTAAAGAAATGAATCATTTTAATCCAGTGTTTTGGCGTAGATTGTTTAAATAGTATCATGAAATAATGGGGTTGAACTTCACAAATTTTTATAGTATAAAGATGGCATAATCATTATCAGGTGCCGTGCCCAGTTTGAGCTTTGACTGCCATGGCCCACACCACTCCTGTTTCGGGTCAAGTGGATCAATTCATTGGTATTCATTTCCAGTTCTCTGGCTGCTGTCTCCATCATCATTTGCCTTTGTCTTCCTCTTGCTTTCTTCCCTTCAATCTTGCCCATAATTACTGTGCATTCTAACTCCTCTTTCCTAATCACATGTCCAATGAAGTGATGTTGCCTTTTCATGATCTCATACATTATTTCTCTTTTTGTGTTTGCTCTGTTCATGACATCCTCATTAGATATTCTTTTCGTCTATGATATTCTTTGCATCCTCCTCAAAAACCACTTCTCTGCTGCTTCAATTCGATTCCTCATGTTACTAGATATTGTTCAACATTCTGAGCCATATAACATAACTGGATAAACTTAACATTTCAGTACTATAAGGCGGGTTATCATGCCTAGTTTAGTATTGGTCAGTATACTCTTCATTCTAGTAAAGGTGTCTTTTGCCATCCCTATTCTTCTTTTGATGTCCATGTCGCACCTGCCATCTGATGTCACCCAGCTTCCGAAGTAGCAAAAGTTCTGTACTTGTTTTATGTCTTCCCCATTTATTCTCAGCCTGCAGATAGGATTCCCCTTCTTTTTGGATATCACCATACATTCTAACTTTTTGCAATTGATAGATAGACCCATTTTTGCACTTTCTTCAACAATTATATCAATTAAGTTTTGTAGTTCTTTCTCCGTACTTGCAATTATCACAGTGTCATCTGCATATCTGAAATTATTGATGTTTTCACCGCCAAATTTGATTCCCAAGATGACTCTTATTTTTTATAATATTGTTTCACTGTACACATTAAATAAACTCTGATCTCCCCCATTTCACGCAGGACGAGGGAGATGTCCTCCTTTTTTAAAGAAAGGGGCTTCCCTTCCTCCACCATCAACTCTGCTCTCAAACGCATCTCCCGCATTTCACGCACATATGCTCTCACTCCATCCTCCCGCCACCCCACTAGGAATAGTGTTCCCCTTGTCCTCACCTACCACCCCACCAGCCTCCGGGTCCAACATATTATTCTCCGTAACTTCCGCCACCTCCAATGGGATCCCACCACTAAGCACATCTTTCCCTCCCCCACTCTCTCTGCTTTCTGCAGGGATCGCTCCCTACGCGACTCCCTTGTCCATTTGTACCCCCCCCATCCCACCCCACCGATCTCCCTCCTGGCACTTATCCTTGTAAGCAGAACAAGTGCTACACATGCCCTTACACTTCCTCCCTCACCACCATTCAGGGCCCCAGACAGTCCTTCCAGGTGAGGTGACACTTTACCTGTGAGTCAGATGGGGTGATAAACTGCGTCCAGTGCTCCCAATGTGGCCTTCTATATGTTGGCGAGACCCGACGCAGAGTGGGAGATCGTTTTGCTGAACACCTACTCTCTGTCTGCCAGAGAAAGCAGGATCTCCCAGTGGCCACACATTTTAATTCCACATCCCATTCCCATTCTGATATGTCTATCCATGGCCTCCTCTACCGCAGTTATAATGGGTGACTTCAATCTACATGTAGACTGGGTGAACCAAATTGGTAAAGGTGCTGAGGAAGAGGATTTCTTGGAATGTATGCGGGATGGTTTTTTGAACCAACATGTCGAGGAACCGACTAGAGAGCAGGCTATTCTGGACTGGGTTTTGAGCAATGAGGAAGGGTTAATTAGCGATCTTGTCGTGAGAGGCCCCTTGGGTAAGAGTGACCATAATATGGTGGAATTCTTCATTAACATGGAGAGTGACGTAGTTAATTCAGAAACAAAGGTTCTGAACTTAAAGAGGGGTAACTTTGAAGGTATGAGACATGAATTAGCTAAGATAGACTGGCAAATGACACTAATTTAGAAGATTGAGGGGGGATCTGATTGAAACGTATAAGATCCTAAAGGGATTGGACAGGCTAGATGCAGGAAGATTGTTCCCGATGTTGGGGAGGTCTAGAACGAGGGGTCACAGTTTGAGGATAGAGGGGAAGCCTTTTAGGACCGAGGTTAGGAAAAACTTCTTCACACAGAGAGTGGTGAATCTGTGGAATTCTCTGCCACAGCAAACTGTTGAGGCCAGTTCATTAGCTATGTTTAAAAGGAAGTTAGATATGGCCCTTGTGGCTTCAGGGGTCAGGGGGTATGGAGGGAAGGCTGGGTTCTGAGTTGGATGATCAGCCATGATCATAATAAATGGCGGTGCAGGCTCGAAGGGCCGAATGGCCTACTCCTGCACCTATTTTCTATGTTTCTATGTTTCTATGTAAAGATGAAGCCACTCTCAGGTTGGAGGAACAACACCTTATATCCCGTCTGGGTAGCCTCCAACCTGATGGCATGAACATTGACCTCTCAAACTTCTGCTAATGCTCCACCTCCCCCTCGTACCCCATATGTTGTTTATTTATATACACACATTCTTTTTCTCGCTCTCTTTTTTTCTCCCTCTGTCCCTCTCACTATACCCCTTGCCCATCCTCTGGGCTTTCCTCCCCCCTTTTCTTTCTCCCTAGGCCTCCTGTCCGATAATCCTCTCATATCCCTTTTGCCAATCAACTATCCAGTTCTTGGCTCCATCCCTCCCCCTTCTGTCTTCTCCTATCATTTCGGATCTCCCCCTCCCACTTTCAAATCTCTTACTAGCTCTTCTTTCAGTTAGTCCTGACGAAGGGTCTCGGCCCGAAATGTCAACTGTACCTCTTCCAATAGATGCTGCCTGGCCTGCTGCGTTCACCAGCAACTTTTATGTGTGTTGCTTCAGCTGCTTCTAGTCTCTTTTCCATTGCTGGGGAAATGGTCCAGCATTCACTTCCATAAGTCAGGATAGAATATATTTAGCACTACAGTATTCTGTTTTTAGTGTAGCTGCTCATATTTCTGTCTGTTAATATGGTCTTCATTTTTGGAAAGCTTCTTTCGCCATTGCTATTCTGTATTTGATACTTGTGTTGCACCTGCCATTACTTGTTATTAAGCTGCCAAGATATTTGAATTTGTTGACTTGTTTGATTTTTTTTATTTCTGATCTTGATCACATATTGTGGGATGTTTGTCTTTCTGGAGATGACCATGCTTTCTGATTTCTTGGTGTTGATTGAGAGGCCTCTGTGACATAATATGACAACATCAAAAAAAATCAAGATTCACAATTCACAGTTCAAAGTACATTTACCTCACCATATACAACCCTGAGATTCATTTTCTTGTGGGCATACTCAATAATTCCATAATAGAATAATAACTATAATAGAATCAATGAAAGACAGTGCCAACTTGGGCATTCAACCAGTGTGCAAAAGATAAAAACTTCCATATTCAAAAAGAAAGAAATAATAATAATAAATAAATTAGCAGCAAATATTGAGAACATGAGATGAAGAGTTCTTGAAAGTGAGTCCATGGGTTGTGGGAATATTTTAATGATGGGGCAAGTTAGGTTGAAGAGTAATAACTGTCCCTGAGCCTGGTGGTGTGAGTCTCGAGGCCCCTGGGACTTCTTGCTGATGGCAGCAGTGAGAAGGGAGCACGCTATGGGTGGTGGGGATCCCCGATGATCGATGTTGCTTTCTTGTGACAACCTATCAAGATTCCAGTTTGTTTAATCTCATATCCAGTACACAAGTCTAAAGGAGAACAATGTAATTGTTATTATCTCAGATCTGATGCAACACAAGAAAAAACACGCAGATAAAGAACAAAATAAATATAAGTACATAAGGTAGGTTATATACATAGATAGATAGACTGTCTGTTATGGCACCTTCCTGTCCACCACAATACCGTTTCCATACTAGGTATTTATGCCGCAAGTTAGGATGCTCTGTACTGCACACCTGTAGAATGATGTGAGTATAGATGTGCAGAGCCCAGCTCTCTTCAGCCTCCTCAGAGAGTGGAGGCATTGGCGAGCTTTGCTGATTGCGTAGAATGTGTTCTCAGACCATGAGAGGTTATGATCGATGTGCACTTCCAGGAGTTTGAAACTGATTTCAGTTTCCACTGCTGTACCATCGATGTAAAGAGGTGTGTGAGTGGTGTGAGTTCTCCTTACGTCGATAACCATCTTTTTTGTCTTGTTGACATTGAGGAAGAGGTTATTTGCCTGGCACCAGGCCTTGAGCTCTTCCTCCTCCTATCTGTAGGCATTGTTGGTGATGAACTCCACCGTTGTCGTGTCTTGGTGAACTGGACAATGCAATTAAAGAAGTGGGATACCATTGAATCTTGATTGTGGATAGAACAAGCCTTTTGTTCCACTGGCACACGAATTTAGTATCGTAAATACCTGGTCTGAGGCCTTGTCAGTAATGTGCAGCATGCAGACCAGCTGCATTCTAATAAATATATAATCACAGAGCTAGCTAAAAAGACCATGTTAATTAGTAATAGAGAAAACAACATCACGAAGACAGGATCCATCCACAGTGGACCATCTGTCCTTCACCTTAGTCTTCTGTAGCAGAGAGTGCATACTCGATCATATTGGTTAGATACAATACATCTGGAGAGATAATCTTGTAAATCACTTTCAATTTTATCCCACAAAATGTGAAGAGCCCTGCCACAACAAAGTGAAAAGCGTTCACTTTGGATGCAACGGCTTTTCTCAAGCTCTTTTCATTGGCATGCAGCCACAAAGGCTTTGATGGCATTTTGTCTCATTTGAACTCTGCCCTTTGTTTTAATTTCTCTCTGTTCCCTTGCTATTCTCTCTGTTACTTCTCTCTCTTTATTGTCTTTTACATTATTCATCCCACTTTCACTGCCTTCATCTTTTCCTTTTGATGATATTCCTCATCTCCATTCTCCATCAAAGCTACTTGCTATTCACCTTTTTTTTCCTGCAGAATTCTGTGGAGAATCATCGCCACATAAAGAAATTATCTTGACTGAAAAGGAGTAATTTTCCTGTACATTTCCACAGGGAGTTACTCAACAACTGGACAGGCTTGGTTTGGTTCAGATCCTGCAATCCATGTATGGGTTGTAGGGGTGATGTTGCATGTCCAGGCTGATAAGGCCTGGCTGCACCAATCTCTCTCCAGGGCAGACCACAGAGATGTACGTTTGATGTCTGGCAGCTGCACTCTACCTAGTAGGGTGGACAGGCATTACTGGTCCTGATTCATCTCCTAAATCTCTCAGGTCTGCATCCAAGTGGCACACCCCAGTACACTGCTTCAGGTAAATTGACAAGGCAGAAGATGAGATGTTTTCAGCAATGAGACAGTTAGAAACAAGAATTACATGATAATGGATTATTCATTTAAAACTGAACTGCATAGAATTTTTCTCCCTCTGTCCCTCTGAATATACCTCTTGCCCATCCTCTGGGTGCCCCCCCCTTGTCTTTCTTCCCGGACCTCCTGTCCCATGATCCTCTCGTATCCCCTTTTGCCTATCACCTGTCCAGCTCTTGGATCTATCCCTCCCCCTCCTGTCTTCTCCTATCATTTTGGATCTCCCCCTCCCCCTCCAACTTTCAAATCCCTTACTCACTCTTCCTTCAGTTAGTCCTGACGAAGGGTCTTGGCCTGAAACGTCGACTGCACCTCTTCCTACAGATGCTGCCTGGCCTGCTGCGTTCACCAGCAACTTTGATGTGTGTTGCATAGAATTTTCTTCTCTCAGAGAGTAATGCTGTAGGTTTTCACAAATAAAATGAAGAAAAGCCATAACCACTCATTTATTGTACTCCAAAACCTGAATACAAAAGCGCGGTAACTGAACTTCACATAATTATGTCATCATGTCAGCCCAGCCCCTTAAAGTGAACCCCATTGAAGGTTGGGGGTTGTGATTTATATGCGGTTACACTAATTACATTACCCTACGATGCACCCCTACAATTCTCTGCTGCTGTGAGTAGTGGAGACCAGATCATTAGATATACAGTGGATTTTGGTTAATTGGAACACATTGGGACCCATATAATTTGACCCAATTAAACGCTGTCCCAATTTGCCGAAGTTTCATGGAAATAATTGAAAAGGTATAAAAAAAGACAAGCTACCAAAGTTCAAAGTAAATTTTATTATCAAAATACATATATGTCTCCATATACAACCCTGAGATTCATTTTCTTGTGGACGTATTCAAGAAATCTATAGAATAATAACCATCGCAGAATGAATGAAAGACTGCCATCATGCGCATTCAACCAGAGTGCAGAGGACAATTAACTATACAAACAAGAAACAATAATAATAATAATAATAATAAAACATAAGAACATAAGAAATAGGAGCAGGAGTAGGCCATCCGGTCCATTGAGCCTGCCCCACCATTCAATAAGATCATGGCTGATCTGTCCATAAACTCAGTTTATGCCTTTTCCCCATAACCCTTAATTCCCCTACTATGTAAAAATCTATCTATCTAACTGTATCTTAAATATACTTAGTGAAGAAGACTCAATTACTTCCCTGAGCAGAGAATTCCACAGATTCACCACTCTCTGGGAAAAACAGTTTCTCCTCATCGCCGTCCTAAATCTTCTCCGAATCTTGAGGCAATGTCCCCTAGTTCTAGTCTCACCTACCAATGGAAACAACTTTCCTACTTCTATTTTATCTATTCCTTTCAAAATTTTGTATCTATCCATAAGATCCCCTCTCATTCGTCTGAATTCCAGAGAGTATAGTCCCAGGCGACTCAATTGCTCCTCATAAGTTAACCCCTTCATCTCTGGAATCAGCCTGGTGAACCTCCTCTGCACTGCCTCCAAAGCCAGTACAGTGGCATGCAAAGGTTTGGGCACACCTGGTCAAAATTTCTGTTACTGTGAACAGATAAACAAGCAAAAGATGACCTGATTTCCAAAAGGCATAAAGTTAAAGAAGACACATTGCTTTAATATTTAAGCAAGATTACTTTTTTATTTCTATCTTTTACAGTTTCAAAATGACAAAAAAGGAAAAGGGCCGGAAGCAAAAGTTTGGGCACCCTGCATGGTCAGTACTTAGTAACACCCCTTTTGGCAAGTATCACAGCTTGTAAACACTTTCTGTAGTCTTCTAAGTCTTGACTGGGGGGGTTTTCACCCATTCGGCGGGAGGAGAGAGAGCAGCGCGCTGTGCGTGCGCAGCCCTCTGGTGAAAAATGATATCGTATCCGTTAAATAGGGGCCGTGGACAATTCAGATTTGATGGAGACGGACGTAAAAGTACAGAGCAACATCTGGAAAAATTTCTGAAATGCTCGTTCGCTGCTGTCGTTACTGCGCAGTCAGGAATCTTTTGGAGGATAGGCCTCAAAATCCCCGGCTTTTCCTGCTGTTGGTGACCGAGATGGAGGTTGAGTCGTTTGGATAGAGATGGCGCTCAGTACTTGGTGTCGGAGAGCTGATCAGAGCTCGAAGTTTTCGGATGACTCAGAGTCGGACCGTGGTCGGGTATGGCAGGGAGAGTTTTTCTTCCTTCTCCCGTCTGCGTGAGATGTGGGACATTTGAGAGACTTTGAACTTTTTACTGTGCTCATGGACTTCTTCATCAAGTAACGGTATCGTTGCACTGTTGTAACTATATGTTATAATTATGTGGTTTTGTTAGTTTTTTTCAGTCTTGATCTGTCCTGTGTTTTGTGATATCACACCGGAGGAAGTATTGTGTCATTTCTTAATGCATGCATTACTAAATGACAATAAAACAGGACTGCGTATCTTCATAATCTAATCTAGAAGGCTTCTAGTTCTGTGAGATTCTTGGGCCATATTTCAAAACTTCTGTATTATAGACCTCAAAGGTAAACACTGCACCTTTGAGGTCTATAATACAGAAGTTTTGAAATATGGGTTTAGAAATGGTAAGATAGCGCAGATCAGCACATGGCTGAAGACATGGTGCAGGAGGGAGGGCTTCAGCTTTATAGATAATTGGGCAGTTTTCCAGGAAATGTAGGACCGGTTCCGGCGGGATGGTCTACATCTGAACTGGAGGGGGACAAATATTCTCGCTGGTAGATTTGCTAGAGAGGCCCCGGTGGATTTAAACTAGATACGAGGGGGGAGGGGAACCAGAGTGTAGGAACGGATGTAGGGAAGAAGGAAAAAAAATAGTAAAGTTGTTTGCACCGTTAGTGACAAACAGAGAGTAAGAGGTGGAAAATTTCTTAAATGCATTTATTTTAATGCTAGAGGTGGAGGAGCGTAAAGCATGCACTGATACCTGGAAGTATGATGTGGTAGCTATTAATGAAACATGGTTACAGGAGGGGTGTGATTGGCGACTAAATATTTATGGATTTATTTGCTTCAGGTGTGATAGAATGGGAGGGACAAGAGGGGGAGGTGTTGCATTGCTTGTCAGAAAAAATATTACAGCAGTGTTCTGGCAGGATAGATTAGAGGGCTCGTCTACGGAGGCTATTTGGGTGGAATTGAGGAATGGGAAAGGTGTAGTAACACTTATAGGGGTGTATTATAGACCACCAAATGGGGAGCGAGAATTGGAGGAGCAAATTTGTAAGGAGATAGCAGATATTTGTAGTAAGCACAAGGTTGTGATTGTGGGAGATTTTAATTTTCCACACATAGTCTGGGAAGCCCATACTGTAAAAGGGCTGGATAGTTTGGAGTTTGTAAAATGTGTGCAGGATAGTTTTTTGCAGCAATACATCGAGGTACCAACTACAGAAGGGGCAATGTTGGATCTCCCGTTTGGGAATGAGATAGGTCAGGTGATGGAGGTTTGTGTTGGGGAACACTTCGGGTCCAGTGATCACAATGCTATTAGTTTCAATATAATTATGGAGAAGGATAGGTCTGGACCCAGGGTTGAGATTTTTGATTGGAGAAAGACTAACTTTGAGGAGAGGCGAAAGGATTTCGAAGGTGAATTGGGACAATTTGTTTTATGGGAAGAATATAATAGAGAAATGGAGGTCATTTAAAGGTGAAATTTTGAGAGTACAGAATCTTTATGTTCCTGTTAGGATGAAAGGAAAGGTTAAAAGTTTGAGAAAGCCATGGTTTTCAAGGGATATTGGAAACTTGGTTCAGAAAAAGAGAAATATCTACAATAAATATAGGCAGCATGGAGAATATGAGGTGCTCAAGGAATATGAAGAATGTAAAAAGAATCTTAAGAAAGAAATTAGAAAAGCTAAAAGAAGATATGGGGTTGCTCTGGCAAGTAAGGTGAAAATAAATCCCAAGTGTTTATACTGTTATATTAATAGCAAAAGGATAGAGAGGGATAAAATATGTCCCTTAGAGAATCAGAGTGGATGGCTATGTGTGGAGCCAAACGAGATGGGGGAAATTCTGAACAAATTCTTTTCTTCAGTATTCACCAAGGAGAAGGATATTGAATTGGGTAAGATAAGACAAACAGGTAGGGAAGTTATGGAAACTATGATGATTAAAGAAGAGGAAGTACTGGAGCTTTTAAGGAATATAATAGTGGATAAGTCTCCGAGTCTTGACAGGATATTTCCTGGGACCTTGAGGGAAGTTAGTGTGGAAATAGCAGGGGCTCTGACAGAAATATTTCAAATGTCATTAGAAACGGGCATGGTGCTGGAGGATTGTCATATTGCTCATGTTGTTCCATTGTTTAAAAAGGGTCTAAGAGTAAACCTAGCAATTATCGGCCTGTGAATTTGACGTCAGTGGGAGGTAAATTGATGGAAAGTATTCTCAGGGATGGTATATATAATTATCTGGATAGACAGGGTCTAATTAGGATTTGTGCGTGGAAAGTCATGTTTGACAAAACTTATTGAATTACTTGAAGAGGTTACTAGGAAAGTTGACGAGGGTAAAGCGGTGGATGTTGTCTATATGGATTTCAGTAAGGCCTTTGACAAGATTCCACACGGAAGGTTAGTTAGGAAGGTTTAATCGTTAGGTATTAATATTGAAGTAGTAAAATGGATTCAGCAGTGGCTGGATGGGAAACGCCAGAGGGTAGTGGTGGATAACTGTTTGTCAGATTGGAGGTTGGTGACTAGTGGTGTGCCTCAGGGATCTGTACTGGATCCAATGTTATTTGTCATATACATTAATGATCTGGGTGATGGGGTGGTAAATTGGATGAGTAAGTATGCAGATGATAGGTGGAGTTGTGGATAATGACATAGGTTTTCAAAGCTTGCAGAGAGATTTAGGCCAGTTAGAAGAATGTGCTGAAAGATGGCAGATGGAGTTTAATGCTGATAAATGTGAGGTTTTACATTTTGCTAGGACTAATCAAAATAGGACATGCATGGTAAATGGTAGGGCATTGAAGAATGCAGCAGAACAGAGGGATCTAGGAATAATAGTGCATAGTTCCCTGAAGATGGAATCTCATGTGGATAGGGTGGTGAAGAAAGCTTTTGGTATGCTGGACTTTATAAATCAGAGCATTGAGTATAGGAGTTGGGATGTAATGTTGCAATTGTACAAGGCATTGGTGAGGCCAAATTTGGAGTATTGTGTACAGTTTTGGTCACCAAATTATAGGAAAGATGTCAACAAAATAGAGAGAGAATAGAGAAGATTTACTAGAATCTATTCTATTTTTCTATTTTTCTATATACTAGAAAAAGATTTACTAGATTTACCTGGGTTTTATCACCTAAGTTACAGAGAAAGAGTGAACAAGTTGG
Organism: Mobula hypostoma; assembly: GCF_963921235.1. NCBI lineage: Eukaryota > Metazoa > Chordata > Chondrichthyes > Myliobatiformes > Myliobatidae > Mobula > Mobula hypostoma. The sequence goes on from NC_086098.1 coordinate 190,756,332, forward strand.
GTCTTTATTCTTTGGAACGTAGAAGGTTGAGGGGGAACTTGATAGAGGTATTTAAAATTATGAGGGGGACAGATAGAGTTGACGTGGATAGGCTTTTTCCATTGAGAGTGGGGAATAGTCAAACAAGAGGATAGAGAATATGAGTTGAGAGTTAAGGGGAAAAAGTTTAGGGGTAACATGAGGGGGAATTTCTTTACTCAGAGAGTGGTAGCTGTGTGGAACTAGCTTCCAGCAGAAGTGGTTGAGGCAGGTTCGATGTTGTCGTTTAAAGTTAAATTGGACAACTGTATAGACAGGAAAGGAATGGAGGGTTATGGGGTGAGTGCAGGTCAGTGGGACCAGGTGAGAAGGGCCGAGATGGCCTGTTTCTGTGCTGTAATTGTTATATGGTTATGTGGTTTAGGTCGGGGACTGTAAGGACCATGGCAAAACCTTCAGCTTGCTCCTCTTGCGGTAGTCCATTGTAGATTTTGAGGTGTGTTTAGGATCATTATCCTGTTGTAGAAGCCATCCTCTTTTCATCTTCAGCTTTTTTACAGACAGTGTGATGTTTGTTTCCAGAATTTTCTGGTATTTAATTGAATTCATTCTTCCCTCTACCAATGAAATGTTCCCCATGCCACTGGCTGCAACACAAGCCCAAAGCATGATCGATCCTTCCCAATGCTTAACAGTTGGAGAGGTATTCTTTTCATGAAATTCTGCACCCTTTTTTTCTCCAAACATACCCCTGCTCATTGCAGCCAAAAAGTTCTGTTTTAACTTCATCAGTCCACAGGACTTGTTTCCAAAATGCATCAGGCTTGTTTAGATGTTCCTTTGCAAATTTCTGATGCTGAATTTTGTGGTGAGGATGCAGGAAAGGTTTTCTTCTGATGACTCTTCCATGAAGGTCATATTTGTGCAGGTGTCGCTGCACAGTAGAACAGTGCACCACCACTCCAGAGTCTGCTAAATCTTCCTGAAGGTCTTTTGCAGTCAAACGGTGGTTTTGATTTGCCTTTCTAGCAATCCTACGAGCAGTTTTTTCTGACCTAAACATCATGTTGAGGTCTTTGGGCTTGTGTTGTGTTGATCTCAAAAGAGCAGTGCATGCAAGATGGCCCAAGAATCTCACAGAACTAGAAGCCTTTTGCAATGAAGAATGGATGAAAATCCCCCAAACAAGAATTGAAAGATTCTCAGCTGGCTACAGAAAGCGTTTACAAGCTGTGATACTTGCCAAAGGGGGTGTTACTAAATACTGACCATGCAGGGTGCCCAAACTTTTGTTTCAGGCCCTTTTTCTTTTTTGTTATTTTGAAACTGTAAAAGATGGAAATAAAAAAGTAATCTTGCTTAAAATATTAGAGAAATGTGTCATCTTTAACTTTATGCCTTTTGGGAATCAGGTCATCTTTTACTCACTTAGCTATTCACAGTAACAGAAATTTTGACAAGGTGTGCCCAATTTTTTTCATGCCACTGTATATCCTTCCTCAAGTATGAAGACCTGAACTGCACACAGTACTCCTGGTGTGGCCTCACCAGTACCCTGTATAGTTGCAGCATGACCTCCCTGCTCTTGATTTCAATCCCCCTAGCAATGAAGGCCAGTGTTCTATTTGCATTCTTAATAACCTGTTGTACCTGCAAGCCAGCTTTTTGTGATTCATGCACAAGCACTCCCAAGTCCCTCTGCACAACAGCATGCTGCAATCTTTCACTATTTAAATAATTAACTGCTCTTCTATTATTCCTTCCAAAGTGGATGATTTCGTATTTAGCAACATTGCATTCCATCTGCCAGACCTTGGCTCACTCAATTAACCTATCTATATCCCTCTGCAGATTCTCCACATCCTCTGTACAATTTGATTTTCCACTCAGTTTAGTGTCATCAGCAAATTTTGCTATGGTACACTCAGCCCCCTCTTCCAAATCATCAATGTAAATGGTAAACAGCTGCAGGCCCCGCACCAACCCCTGCTGTACCCTGCTCACCACTGACTGCCAACCAGAGAAACACCCATTTATACCAACTTCCTGCCTTCTATTGGTTAACCAATCCACTATCCATGCCAATACACTTTCTCCGACTCCATGCATCCGTATCTTATTTATTAGTCTCTTGTGCGGCACCTTATCGAAAACCTTCTGGAAATCCAAGTATACGACATCCACCTGTTCCCCTCTATCCACTGCACTCATTATGTCCTCAAAGAACTCCAGTAAGTTTGTCAAACAGGACCCGCCCTTTCTGAATCCATGCTGTGTCTGTCTAATGGAACTACTCCTTTCTAAATGTTTCGCTATTTCTTCCTTAATGACAGCTTCAAGCATTTTCCCGACTACAGATGTTAAGCTAACTGGCCTATGGTTGCCTGTCTTTTGCCTACATCCTTTTTTAAAAAGTGGTGTGACATTGGCTGCCTTCCAATCCACGGGGACCTGCCCAGAGTTTAGAGAATTTTGGTAAATGATTACCAACGCGTCTACTATAACCTCCACCAATACCCTCAGCACCCTGGGATGCATCCCATCAGGACCAGAGGACTTATCTACCTTCAGGCCCTTTAGTTTGCTCATCACTATCTCTTTAGTGACAGTGATTTTATTGAGGTTCTCACCTCCCATTTCGTCCATAACATCATTCTTTGGCATATTAGACGTGTCCTCCACCATGAAGACTGACACAAAATAGTCGTTCAATGCCTCTGACATTTCCTTATCACCCCATATCAATTTCCCCTTCTCATCTTCCAAGGGATCTATGTTGACTTTAGCCACCCTCTTCAGTTTTATATATTTATAAAAACTTTTGCTATCTGTTTTTATACTTTGTGATGATGATGATAATAATAATAATAATAAAAACATTAAGTATCAAGAACATAAGATGAAGCGTCCTTGAAATGCGTCCATTTATTGTGAAACATTTCAATGATGGGGCAAGTGAAGTTGACTGAAGTCATCCTCTTTAGTTCAAGAGTCTGTTGGTTGAGGGGCAGTAACTCTTCCTGAACCTGATAGTGTGAGTCCTGAGGCTCTTGTACCTTCTTCCTGATGGGAGCAGCGAGAAGAGGGCATGTTCTGGGTGGTGGGGATCCTTGATGATCGATGCTACTTTCCTGTGACATGAACCTCTGGTTTCCTTCTCCTGAAGTCAATAATCAGCTCCTTGGTCTTACTGACATTAAATGAGAGATTGGTGTTAAGACACCACTCAGCTAGATTTTTAATCTCCCTCCTAAATGCTGATTCATCATCATCTTTGATTCCGCCTGCGGAAGTGGTGTCACCAGCAAACTTTAATATGGCATTGGAGCTGTGCTTAGCTGAACAATCAAAAGTGTAAAGCAAGTAGAGCAGGGGACTGAGCCCGCACCCTTGTGCTGTACCTATGCTGATGGAGATCATGGAGAAGATGCTGTAGCCAATGTGAACTGACTGGGGTCTGCAAGTGAGGAAATCCAGGATTCAATTGCACAAAGAGGTATTGAGGCCAAGATCTTATTGTTTAGTTTTGAGGGGACAATGGTATTGAATGATGAGCTGTTGTTGACAAAGGACATCCTGATGTATGCATCTTTATTGTGAGATGTTCCAAGGCTGAGTGAAGAGCCAATGAGGTGGCATCTGCTGTGGACCTGTTCATCCAATAGGCAAATTGGAGCAGATCTAAGTCACTTCTCAGGCTAGAGTTGATGTTTCATCACTGAGTAATAAATCATGTATTTAAATGAAATACAGAACAACATAATTCATCTAATGTATGTTGCTGTGTATTGGATATCCAGGGATGGGAAGCACCTCTGGCGAAGAGGCTTGTCATGTCCATTCTGGGGCAGCTCACTCACCTTTGATCCCCACAAAACACTCAGCCCTCACCTCTGGCTCTAAGTAGCTGTTTGCATGGTGGGATAAACCATGTGACAGTGGCCAGCAGGCCTCATACCCCGGTGAAAAAAGGACATCCATGTCTTGGCATGTGAGGCTGGCTCTGGTGGACTGTGTGGATGAGATTAACATTAAGATCCAATGACCAAGAGGTAGTTTTCAACACTTTCTGGAGAGCAAAGGGCATGATAAGGTACAAAATATGTCATAGTTATCCACCGCATCAAGAAAGACCACAGTTTGTGATGATTACTTGTACTGCTGGACCCAGACTTCCGAGGTTGAGAGAGTGGGATTGGTCCGGCACAACAGCTTTAAAACTCTCCAGTACATTATCATCATCACATACAAAGGACAATCATCACACTGTTGTGTTCTTTTGATTGACTGTAAATGAACAAAATTAATGCAGGCTCTTAGTGAAGATAATGGACTGCCTTCATATAAAGCTTTCAATGACTGCATCTATAAAATCTTCATTTTCATTGCAACATTTCAAGATGATTGCCAATATCTTCAAATTCTTTGTCGTGCCTAATGTGTTTAAGTAATGAAATCTTTTCATTTTCATTTCTGGCCGATTCTGACATCTCCAAGCCCGAATGCTTGAAACCACAGTGAGAAAAACAATTCTAAATTGTCTTACTGCTTACTTCTGGCCAGCTCTCAGTGACAAAAATCACTGCTTTTTGAATCCAAATACACGTAACTGTCGTCATTTAGAAACTGTTTGCTTTAAACACAATGCAGTGTCTAATTGCCATATAAGTTCACACAGCTGATGCCAGTTAGTAACTGTTCAGCACAGTTTCCTGTCCCAATTAAACAGAAGAGTGTCCCAAATAAGTGAAGGAAATCCCAGCTAGTTTGTTTGGAAAAAACATTTGAAAGACTGAGGAATTAGTGGGTATGGGGAACTGACAAAGAAGAATTAAGGCCAGCATGTACCAACAAAGATCTTATTAAATGGTGAGACAAACTTACCTACACCTGCTCCTATTTTCTTGTATTTTTATACTTGTAGACTCCAATTAATTTTAAATATTTCAATTTAAATCTTCCCTCAGATTCTTCTCTTCTCAAGCAAAATAACCCAGCCTTCCCTATTATTCCTCCAAACTGATACTTCTTATTCCAGGCAATGTCCACTTTTCTTGCACAGGCTCATCTTCCTGGCTGGATATGATTACTGGTAGAATGAATCTATGTTAAGTAAAAAATAAACAAGTGGATTAAAGTATGCATGTTATTTATTTTTGTAATGATAGATGAAGTGAACCTTAAGCAACTGCACCAAACAGTCCTCCTAATACACTGTGTTCTGTATGTTTTGGCTGTAGGGAATAAAGCAGCTTTCAAGTCATTTCTAAAGGCACCTTAACTCGTGCTGCCTTGGTTTCTCCTTCGAGTGATTATAAGGGGTCCATGGTTTTAAGATACAGAGATCCAATCAAGATAATGAGAGTTTTGTTGGCTCCTGCTAATGCACCAGCGGATATAGGGCAATGGAAGTGAACTATAAGTGTGTCACAATCAAACTGCTTAAGGGAACAATTGACTCCACTGAACTCGAGCGGATTCCCATGACAGATCCAAATTTGAAATATCCTGTTATTTTTTTCATCTTTTTGTGTCATTGAAGCCAAGCTGGCTACAGGCATGAGCGCAGCTGTCAAGATGTCTATTTTGCTTTCTCTAATCAGGAAGATGGTGTTTAATCCACCATAATGTTAATAGCAAATTTACATGAAGGAATCAAAGGAATAGTTGCTAACTTGCTAATGTCACAAAGGTAAATTGGAAAGTAAGTTGTGAAGAGTTTATAAGAAGGCTACAAAGGCATATAGTTGGCTTCAGAGAGGAGGCAAAGATCTGGCAAACACAAGAGATTCTGAAGATAACATGCAAAAATTGCTGAATGAACTCAACAGGCCAGATAACATCTATAGAATGGAGTTAACAGTTAACATCAGGAAGGGTCTTGGCCTGTAGTTCTTGTGTTTAAATTCTACAGATACTGGAAATCTAGAGCAATGCACACAAAATACTGGAGGATCTCAGCAGATCAGGCAAAATCAATTGAAGGATATGACCCCACATCAGGACTGGAAAGAGGAGGCCGGAATAGAAGAGTGTAGGTTTGGAGGAGAAGCACGGACTGGTAGGTGATAGGTGAGTCTAGGTGAGCAGAGGAAAGAAGGGAGGTGGGGTGGGAAGTAAAAGAGAATGATGTGGAAAGCTGGGAGGTAATGTGTGGAAGAGGCAACAGACTGAAGAAGCATCTATCTGATAGGAGAGGACAGTAGGCCATGTTGTAATGATATTGGGTTTGCTGATCACACAGTACTAAGTTCAACTGAAGACCTTAAGGCCTATCCGCAAATGGCCATAAGTACCTTCGCTAAAGGGAGATTATACCATAACTACCCAATCTTCAAGGACTAGTTAATTTCCCTGTTTACTCCCCATAGCAAGTTGAGTGATGGGTCCCCTCTCCCTACCAAGGAGAAGATATTCCCAGCTAACGAAGTAAATTAAGCACAGTTCATTTAGCATTCTTAAAACACACTTGAAACTCATCGAGGATTTCTATCTTAGAAAAGATTTCCAAATTACAAACTATTTCCAAATCACAAAGGATTTCCAAAACACAGGTAGAGTTCCTATAAGCTATAAGGGCATAGCCGTGAGCTGCAGATGATCCAGTTGTCTACTGCAGAAAGGAAAGGAAGAGGAATGGATTCTAGTTCATCCCATGGTTCCTTCATGCTTCTTGATGTTCTTTCATGATTCCTAATAAGCCTGAACTGCTCTCTACATTTATACTATTTCTTTGCCTCTTGAGTGACTACACAAATATGATATGTTTCCAGGTACCTTTTAACACAAGTGGTCTAAAAACTTCTGGAGACAGATCTCGCAGGTAATGCTGTGAAGCTGACTTCCTTTGGTGGAGGTATCAAGAACTAAAGGGAGCAGCCTCTAGATAGAGGGGTAGCCTTTTAGAACAGAGGTAAAGAGGATTTTTTAGCCAGAGCTTAGTGAATCTATAGAATTCTCTGCCACAAACTGTAGTGGAGGCCAAGTCCGTGGGTATATTTAAGGCAGAAGTTGATAGTTTCCTCATTGGTTGGGGCGTCAAAGGATATGGCGAGAAGGCAGGTGTATGGGGTTGAGTGGGATCTGGGATCTGCCACGATAGAATGGCAGAGCAGACTCAATGAGCTGAATGGCCTAATTCTGTTCCTATGTCTTATGGTCTTATGAAGCTGACACATATCTTCCAGCTTATTGATCAGCTATTGATATGCTAAGTGATAAGAATCCATCTGGTCTACAAGCTTCCTTGAACTAAATAAATTTGCCAGCATTGTCCATTCAAAAAAAGCCCAATAAAATAACCCATTGTCTTATCCTGCACCTCTTGTGATGTCAATCCAGCTGCTATGAACCAACATCCTGCTCTACTTGCAAAGCTGTTCTTTCAATAGGATTACTGCTTGCCATTTACAGTACATTAAGAACTGAAGTTATGACCAGAAGCTCAACAAAGGATATTTGTTGGACCTTGTTAAAGTCCACGTAAACAACATCCACCACCCTGCCCTCATCAATTCCCTTGAACACCAACAAATTTATGAAATTGATGAGGCATTATTTATTGCACACAAAGTAATGGTGACTATTCCTAATCAATCCATATCTTTCCAAAGGCAAATAATTCTTGTATAACAGAATTTCTTCCTATAACTTTCCACCTCTGATTAAGTCTCACCAATCTGCAGTTCCCTGACTCATTCATCCTGCCTGTTGTACTGTGTTAGGAAGGGAATTCCAAACCATAGCAACATAGACAAAATGCTGCAGAAACTCAGCAGGCCAGACAGCATCCATGGAAATTAACTAACAGTTGATATTCTGGACCGAGATCCTTCTTTAGGACTGCAAAGGAAGGGGGAAGGCACCAGAATAAAAAGGTGGGGGGAGAGGAAGAAGGATAGAAGGTAACAGGTGTAGCCAGGTGGATGAGAAAGGCAAAGTGCCAGAGATGAAGGAATCTGATGGGAAAGGAGAGTGAACCAGAGGAGAATGAGAAGGAGGAGGGGGACTGAGGTGAGGTCTTAGGCCGATGAGAAGAGATAAGAGGCCAGAGTGGGGAATAGAAGAAGATGGGAGGGGAGGGAGAAAATTTTTTACTGCAAAGAAAAATTTAAATTCATGCCATCAGGTTGGAAGCTACCCAGACAGAATATAAGGCATTGCTGTCCATCCTTAGGGTGGATTCATCATGGCACAGGAGGAGGCAATGGACTGATATGTCAGAGCAGGAATAGGAATCGGAATTCAAATGTTGGGCCACTGGGAAGTTCCACTTTTGGCAGATGGTGCTCGACAAAGTGGTCCCCCAATTTACAACAGGTCTCACCAATGTAGAGGAGGCCACATCAGGAGCACTGGAAACAATAGATGATCCCAAATGATTTGCAGTGTTTCCTCACCTGGAAGGACTATTTGAGGCCCTGAATGGAGGTGAAAGAGGAGGTAAGTGGCCAGGTACTTTGGCTGCTTGCAGGGAAAGGACTGCAAACCCACTTTGTTGCCAGTAATGAACAACCAATAAGAATTGACCTTCCTACATTAACCACTGCCTGCAAATAACAAAAATAAAGAAATCATTTTTGTATCCCCTTCAGCACAAACTAGGAAATTAAGTATATCAACCAGTCAAACATTTATTCTTCCAATCAGGAACAAAACCATAATAACACTCAACATTTAAAGATTAGCTTTATTTGTCGCACGTGCATCAAAGCATACAGTGAAATGCACCACTTGCACCAAATCAAATCAGCAAAGATTAGTAAGTTTCACCACGGCTCCAATGCCAACATAGCATGCCCACAACTCATTAAGCCTAACCAGACATCTTTGGAATGTAGGAGAAAACCAGCTCACCTGGAGGAAACCCACGCCGTCATGGGGAGAACGCACAAACTCCTTAAAGACAGCAGCTAGCTTTGTAAAGCATTGTGCTAACTGCTAAACTAACACACATTGCTTCAGCGCATTTTCTTAGTGTCTCTCTTCTGCGTAGGCTTAATACTTTTACAAACTGTTCCCGAATTTATTCCAGCAAAGCTGTAGAAGAATGGTCCATTGCATTGGAAGAGACTGTCGTTGGCTGTCAAGGGTGTCTGCAGTCAATTCCAGGCCTTGATGGTCCAGCTTCAGACTCTTAGCATGGACAGCAGCAGCCTGGGCTATCACACCAATGAGCATCAACGAGGGCACCGCAGAGTGGGAGCAAAGAGGGATCAAATTCTGGGATCTGGACAAAGAGCAGGACGGAGACAGATTGCAGAGCTGCTAGGTTCACTATTAAAGTCTCTTCAAAAAGTAGAATCCAATCCTGTAACATCAGAATCAGAATCAGGTTTATTATTACTGATATATGCGTGAAATGTATTGTTTTGTGGCAGCAGTAGCAGTTCTATACGTAAAATGTTACTGTGCGTTACAATATGAAATATATATTAAAATAATGCAAAAAGAGAGCAAAATAGCGAGGTAATGTATATCCTGTTCATAAATCTGATGGTGGAGGGAAAAATGTTGTTTCTAAAACCTTGAGTGTGTGTCTTCAGGCTCCTGTACCTCCTCCCTGTTGGCACTCATGTCCTGATTGCTGAGGGTCCTTAATGCCTTTTGAAGATGAGCTCGATGGTGGAGAGGGTGGTGCCGATGATGGAGCTGGCTGAATCTACAACCTTCTGCTGTTTTTTTTTCAATCCCGTGCACCGGAGCCTCAATACCTGGCAGTGATGCAAATAGTCAGAATGCTCTCTATGGTACAGCTATCGAAATTTGTAAGGGTCTTTTGTAACATATCAAATCTCAAACTCCTAATGAAGTATTGCCACTGACTTGCTCTCTTCATGATTGTATCAACATGTTGGGCCCAGGATAGATCCTCAGATATGTTAGCAACGAGAACTTGAAGCTACTCCCCCTTTCCACTGCTGACTCCTTGATGAGGGCTTGTGTGTGTTCCCATGACATCAACATCCTGAAGACTATAATCAATTCCTTGGTCTTACTGAACCACTGAACTACTAACAAACTAACAGTGGCAACCTTGCACTATGAAACAAGCTACGGTCAGATGGTGGAAATCAAAGCTCTTGCTGAAACACACGCATGTTGTGCTGCAGTGGAAGCTATGTCCTCTCACCAACAATGCACTATGACTGGATGCATGAATGTTGATGGAAAGCTGCCCACTGCTTCCATAAACTCAGACAAGAGCTCTGTGCAAGTCTGGAGCTGGACTCACTTATACTCCTAAACGAATCAGGCAATACCATCTCCAAAGCAAGTCAAGATGTATGATAAACATACATCAAAGTTGCTGGTGAACGCAGCAGGCCAAGCAGCATCTATAGGAAGAGGCGCAGACGACGTTTCAGGCCGAGACCCTTCGTCAGGACTAACTGAAGGAAGAGTGAGTAAGGGATTTGAAAGCTGGAGGGGGAGGGGGAGATGCAAAATGATAGGAGAAGACAGGAGGGGGAGGGATAGAGCCGAGAGCTGGACAGGTGATAGGCAAAAGGGGATACGAGAGGATCATGGGACAGGAGGTCCGGGAAGAAAGACAAGGGGGGGGTGACCCAGAGGATGGGCAAGAGGTATATTCAGAGGGACAGAGGGAGAAAAAGGAGAGTGAGAGAAAGAATGTGTGCATAAAAATGAGTAACAGATGGGGTACGAGGGGGAGGCGGGGCCCAGCGGAAGTTAGAGAAGTCAATGTTCAGGCCATCAGGTTGGAGGCTACCCAGACGGAACACAAGGTGTTGTTCCTCCAACCCGAGTGCGGCTCCATCCCCACAGTAGAGGAGGCCGTGGACAGACACGCCAGGATGGGAATGGGACGCGGAACCAAAATGTGTGGCCACTGGGAGATCCTGCCCTCTCTGGCGGACAGAGCGTAGATGTTCAGCAAAGCGGTCTCCCAGTCTGCGTCGGGTCTCACCAATATATAAAAGGCCACATCGGGAGCACCGGACGCAGTATATCACCCCAGTCGACTCACAGGCGAAGTGATGCCTCACCTAGAAGGACTGCTTGGGGCCCCGAATGGTGGCAAGGGAGGAAGCGTAAGGGCATGTGTAGCACCCGTTCTGCTTACACGGACAAGTGCCAGGAGGGAGATCAGTGGGGAGGGATGGGGGGGACGAATGGACAAGGGAGTCGCGTAGGGAGCGATTTTATAGACTGCCTCTTTATATTGCGTATCAGTACCCTCTATAGCAGACTGGTGTGTTTGCGCATCCTCTGTAGAACTTAAATTATAGCTAGCAATACACCCAGCCGAGCAGAAGACCACTCAGCTTTGGTAAATTACCACATGCATATCCTCTGTGTAAATCAGCACAGACTAGATGGGCCAAATGGCTTGTTTCTGTGCTGTGGAGCTCTATAAATCTATGTAGAAGTCCCTGGAATTGTATTTGAGCATGTACTTCAGATTATATGATCCAGTGTTATTTGTTCTGTAAGTAGTTTTAATTTGGCATCTGAAGAAAAAATGTCCGGTAGTAATGAGAGAAAGACCAGGGAAGAAGTGAAGTATGCTGTCCCTTATGTTTGTTTTTATGTTTTTTATGCTTCTATCTTTTCTGTGTTTCTATGTTTTTCGTGTACTGTATTCACAGCCATTCATCCCTGTTGCATAATGGCTTCCTGAACCAAGAAGTTGTCCATAATATGCACACACTTGACATTTATTTATAAATTTCAGAATTTCTTTAAATATGTTTAAGTGGACCACATAAGTTCTAATGGCTTTTTGAAAGAGTCTGTTATGATCAGCTCTGTGACAAATTGATGATGATCAACAGTGCTGTCCCGCTTGGCTGCATGTTTTCATGAAGTACTGAGAAAGGATAAAACAAACTTTTGATCTAACACTGCAAATGCTAAATGAGATCATGATGATTAGATCAAGAGGTGAATCAGGCACTTGCTTGTTAGGTCTAAGATCAATTGTACTTGAAAGTCACTTCTGAAGGCAGTTTCAATTTGTCAACCAATTGTTGGGAGAGTTAATCTCTTGTGTTTTTTTAAATTATTTGTTATGTCTTTTACATGATAAGTATATCTTCAATTGATTTACAAGACATTGTATTATCATAAATGTCTTTGCTTCATAGTATTACACAGCACAGAAACAGGGTATTGGTCTAAACTTGTCCATACCAACCAGGATATCCTTCTGTATCAACCCTACAGCTCTGCATTTGGTCAGTAGACGTTAGGCTTAAGTGTGTACAAGACTTCATCAAGACTTTTAAAATGTTGACAATGACCCAACTTCAATCGTTCTATGACTTCTCCCAGGCAGTGATTTCAGGTACAGTACTGTGCACATATATATAGCTAGGATGCCTGAGACTTTTGCACAGTACTGTATTTGTCAACGGGAGAAGAGAGCGAGTTTATAAATCCGGCGGGAGCAAAGGAGGTTGGGAATGGCAAGGATGGAGCACCGCAGGAGTGGTTTGGGGCTGGTGGCAGAGATGAAGTGCCGGGCTGGAGTCTCACCCAGCACTGAGACAGCAGGCAGGGTCATTTGATTCCAAGCAATTGATTTATTGATCATTACAGAAAGTCTCTCTGGTGCTCCCTGCTCTCTCCCATCTCCCTTCCCCTTTTCTCAACCATGATTCCCCTCTACCTGCCCCCTTCCCACTCTTAGTCCACAATAGAATCAGATTCATTATCACTCACAGATGTCATGAAATTTGATTTTTTTTCTGTGGTAGCAAATTTAATTAACAGATTGGAGCTGTGGGTGGAGACACAGTCATGTATATATATATGAGAGTAAAGGAGGGGGCTTAGTACACAGCCCTGAGGGGCACCTGTGTTGAGGATCAGAGGGGCAGAGGTGAGAGAGCCCACTCTTACCACCTGCCAGTGATCTGACAGGAAGTCCAGGATCCAGCTACACAAGGCAGGGTCAAGACCAAGGTCTCTGAGCTTCTTGTCGAGCCTGGAGGGAATTATGGTGTTGAATGCTGAACTGTAGTCCAAGAACAGCATTCTCACATAAGCATCTCCCTTCTCCAGATATGTAAGGACAGTGTGTAGAGCGGTGGCTATTGCGTCATCTGTCAAACTTTTTCAAAGCATTTACTTACTACTGAGGTGAGTGCGACAGGACACCAGTCGTTCAAGTTGTTCTGTATCAAATCAAATCAGTGAGGATAGTGCTGGTGCCAGGCCTGCGGAGGCAGACACCTCCCATTCTCCACCCAGCTAACAGGAGTCACCTGTCACTCATTTCCAACTCATCTCCTGCAGCCTTTTTAAACTGAGCTCTCATCCATAGTCCCTGTTCACTTATCAAAGCAGCCAACCTCAGCGTTGCTCCTAGCCGTCAGTTACCTTGTTACCAGTGGTGTTTAGTATCAGTTCTCTCTCATTTTGTGGCCTTTCATAGCTTGTTATTTTTACAGTCCATTATTAAAGTTATCATTCATCACTGAATTGACTCAGCTGCTCTTTCCCCTTTACGTTTCCTGACAGGGTGGGTGAACCACGGGTGATCGAGCAGAATGTGCTCACCTGAAGGAAGCCACCCACCAACATGAGTACATGATCCAGAAGAAGCAGGAAACTATCGACCATCTGCTCACCAATCTCAACAGGGTCGCTGCCTTGTTACTGCAGACCCTCGCCCCAATCTTCTGGGATGTTGATAATCAGATCAGCCAGGCCCTACAGCATGATGAGCCTGCTCCAGCCGACACGCCTGACAACGGCACGTATGTGCCAGCAGCCGTGTGCTCTGAGGTACTCTGGTGGGCCCCCTCTCGGGGCATCCAGGTGCACGATGGACTCTGGATTTTCTGTGACACTAGTTCTGGGGGCCAACCATGATTGCAGATTTATATCAGCTTGTCACTGTCTGCTTTCAATGTGCCCAGTCCAAATCCTTGAACCATCTGCCCTCTGGGCTCCTGGTCCCTCATCGCCATGGATTTCACCACAGGTTTGCCACCCTCCAATGGCACCATGGTGATCATAAGACTTGTGGACCGGATCTCCAAGACAGCTCACTTCATTGCTCTCCCCAAACTTCTGTCAGCCACTGTTGGCAGACCTGGTTCTCCAACGTGTCATTTGTCCTCATGGTTTCCTTCAGGATATTGTGTAGGATCAGGGCCCACAATTCATCTCCCACTTCCGGTGAGCCTTCTACTCCCTCCTCCACACCTCAGTGAGTTTGCCCACTGGCTATCATCTGCAGACCAACGGTCAGTCATAAAGAGCCAATCAATAGCTGGAGAAGTTTCTACGTTGCTTTGCCACCTCATGGTAGAAGTGTCTGGTTTGGGCCAAATTGACCCACAATCTACACATCTCCTCTGCCATCGGCATGTCACCCTTTGAAGTGCTTCATGGCTACCACCCTCTGTTGTTCCCTGTTGGCCCTGGTATGCCTCTGCCAGAATGTTTGGAAGAGAATACGGAGGGCCACTCTAGCTGCCAACCACACCTATTACCGCCTGGGTAAACACCAGCAGCACCCAGCCAGTCTATTCTGGTCTGGAGACTGTGTCTGGCTGTTCACCTGAGATACGCCCCTACACACTGACTCCTGCAAGCTCTTGCCCCAGTTCATTGGTCCCTTATCATCACATCAATCCAGTTACTTACCATCTCTAGCTGCCACTGTCTCCCAGGATTACATCTGCCTTCCACGTGTCCTGCCTTAAGCCTATTGTCCATGGACCACTCAACACACCTGACTCTGTGCTTTCAGGACTGAAGATGGTGGAAGGTGGTCCAGCATACATGGTTTGCTGGTGAATGGATTCACATGGTCATGGATGGGGTGTGCAGTACCTGGTTGAATGGGAAGGGTGCAGCCTAGAGGAGCTGTCTTGGGTACCATCCAGTTTCATTTCAGATCCATTGCTCACTGAGGAGCACCACTGGACTCGTTCAGATTGTCCTGAGCCATCGGGTGCTGGCCATGAGGGTGGGGAGGTCTTGTCAGGCCTATTTAAATCCAGCTCTCATCCACAGTCCTTGTTCACCATCGAACCAGCCATCCTCAATCAGTTGCTCCTACCTTCAGTTATCTTGTTGCCTTCAGTGTTTTGTATCTTTTTTCTCTCGTGGCCCCTCGTGGCCTGTTATTTTTGCAGTCTACTATTACAGTGGTGATTCGTTGTTCATCGCTGTATCGTCTCTGCTGCTTTACTTTTCGGCCAAGCCTCCTTTACATTTCCTGATGGCTGTAAGTGTTGCCAGGCTTCTGGTTACAAATAAGATTACAACTACTTGCTGTTTTAATTTCCAAATAGCTAGTTCAATTACATCAGGAGTCTTGCAATCAATTGCAAGGTGGATTTTGTTGGCTTTTATATAGATGGGAAATTACTGATGCATTTTTTTCTACTGCCCTCCTAACTGTCGAATCTCCCACTCTGCTTGAGTGTCAAAATCCCCTATAAAATTGTTCAATAAAAACAATAATTTTCACTGCAAAGCATTACAAATATGATCATCATTAGATAAGAATTTTGTTATCAAAGGAAGAGCATGACCATCGGAACTCATTATTATTTGCACATAATATGACTCTAATGTCCATCAACTGTATGTTCAGTCAAATACAAAAGTCTGGAACTTGTTACCTGCGATGATTTTCTTTTCCTTAAGCTCCTAGTCAAATACATTAAATTATCTGAAATTGCTGCACTAATAACTGAGGTAAACTTCGGAAAAGTTGGGCCTGTCTATCTCAGAATAAGGCTCTATTTAAGACAATGGTACATCTTAATTACTGACAAATAGCATTTCAGGCATGAAAAAAATAATCTTTAGATGTGATTCTCAATTCATGAGGTTTCAAAAAAATTATTTTGTATAACTTTTACATCTTTTGTTTCATCCATTCTTTCTTACACTTTATTTCATTTTCTCTGCATAACTGAACAATGAATTTAATAATCAAACTTGCATTATTGTTATTTGGACTCTCAAAATGCTTAGGTTTGATTGGCTACGAAGATTCTGGATGCTTCTCTTGTTTAAACAAGTACAAATTATCCTGTATTAGGCAAAACATACTTTGACTGGTGAGCTGAAATGGATTTCCACTGCAAATTACATTGTCTATAAGTCAATTGACAAGGTTCTGCATGGGAGGCCGATTCAGAAGTTTAAGAAACACAGGATTCAAGGTTATAGAAGGCGGATGGTGGCAGTGAAAGGGCGAAGACTATGACCAGTGGTGCGCTGTAAGAACTGGTTCTGGGATGTCTTTCTCCATGATATATATTGAAGATTTGGATTTGAATATAGGAGGCATGATTAGTAAGATTGTAGCTGACATGCAAGTTGGTGATGTTATGGATAATGAGAAAGGCTGCCGAAGATTATAGCGTAATATAGACAGACAAAATTAGATGTAGTGTAAACAGATGGAATTTAATAGTGACAAGTGCAAAGTGATGCTTTTTGGGAATCAAATAGATGTATGGCATATACAGTAAATGCTATGGTAGGACACTAAGGAATTTGTATGAACAGACTGACTTGGACTTCAAGTCCACAGTTCCCTGCAAGTGGCAACACACATGTAGAAAAGATGATGAAGAAAGCATTTGGCATACTTGCCTTCATAGGTCAGAGCACTAAATAATTTTGGAAGTCATGGTGCAACTTTCCAAAGCACTGGTGAGACCATACTTGAAGTCCTATGTGTGGTTTTCATTGCCACATCATAGGAAGGATATAGTTGGATTAGAGAGAATTCAAATATTCACCAGGATATTATCTTGAATGGATTTTAGTTACGAGGAGAGAATGGATAGGCTGTCCTTGTTTTCCTTGGTATGAAAGAGGCTTAGGGGTTAGAGGTACTTGAAATTATATGATGACTAGTCATGGTAAATAGTCAGACTATGTTTCCATACAGGACGTATCAAAATAAAGTGGGTATAAATTTTAGTGTGAGAGGAGAGAGAATTAAAGGCACTTTGAGAAAATTTTTTTTGACATAGAGATGGGTTAATAATTGGAACACATTGGCAGACAAGATGGTGAAATCACATACAATCCCTATGTTTAAGACACATTTAGAAAGGCTCTTGAATAGCCAAGGCATAAACCTAATACAGACAAATGAAGTTACTGTAGATGGCCAAAGCGGTGAACAGCGATTTGATAGGTTGAAGGGTCTATTTCTCTGGGGTGCACTTCTATGACTGTGACTTTATTTGTGGAGAATTTCTACATTAACGTGCATATTAAAAAGCATTGTTAGGTTTTATTCCATCATATGTTATTATTTATAAAAGACAAGGAAATATGTGAATAATTCCAGATAAGTATTGTGTTGCACAAATACATAATCTACTTAAACTGTTGATTAAGCCTGTTTGCTGCTGTCTAGGGAAGCAAAATTAGGCAGTTTTTAAAAAATGCATACATTGTAAGATCACTGAAGGGATTAACAGATGAATAAATTAAAAGTATGTCTTTTCCCCAATGATTATTAAAATATTTCAAAAACTATTGACAAAAATGATTTCCATCTTCAACACACTTTTAATGGCCAGATTTATTTGAATTCATTGGAAACAGGAGAAATGATCTTCAGCTATTTGTTTGTTATATCCAATTTGAAAATTCAATGACTAGGTCGGTATAGATAGCAAAGATGACATAATGTCCCAGTGCTTAGTTGCTGGAGGCCTGTTAGTTTTGTTTTTGAGTATGCCTTCAAAGGAAAGGCTGGCAATCTTACTTTGGACAGATGGACCTCTTACTGAAATATTTCCATTGGGATCCTTCTCCTACTACAGGACTCAACAGGGAATCTTTCACTGTCAAAGTGTACATATGCTGTCTGTTCATTGTCTCTCAGCATTGAGCTGCTTAATAAGCTCTAGATCGATCAGAAATGTTCCCAATTCAAAAAAGTGACTAAAACAGTATTTAAAATGTCATTCCAGGTTGCTTCAAAATCTGACCTAAGCTGATTTGGATCCTGGTTCCAACATATTAATCTGATTTGAAGGCATGGAATAAGTGAATGGAGTAAACAATTAATTGTTTGGAAGCTATTTGCCATTTTAAGTTACACTTCCTCCCTTACCACCATTCAGGGCCCCAAACAGTCCTTCCAGGTGAGGCATCACTTCACCTGTGAGTCGACTGGGGTGATATACTGCATCCGGTGCTCCCAGTGTGGCCTTTTATATATTGGCGAGACCCGACGCAGACTGGGAGACCGCTTTGCTGAACATCTACGCTCTGTCCGCCAGAGAAAGCAGGATCTCCCAGTGGCCACACATTTTAATTCCACATCCCATTCCCATTCTGACATGTCTATCCACGGCCTCCTCTACTGTAAAGATGAAGCCACACTGAGGTTGGAGGAACAACACCTTATATTCCGTCTGGGTAGCCTCCAACCTGATAGCATGAACATCGACTTCTCTAACTTCCGCTAAGGCCCCACCTCCCCCTCGTACCCCATCTGTTACTCATTTTTATACACACATTCTTTCTCTCACTCTCCTTTTTCTCCCTCTGTCCCTCTGAATATACCTCTTGCCCATCCTCTGGGTCAACCCTCCCCCCCATGTCTTTCTTCCCGGACCTCCTGTCCCATGATCCTCTCGTATCCCCTTTTGCCTATCACCTGTCCAGCTCTCGGCTCTATCCCTCCCCCTCCTGTCTTCTCCTGTCATTTTGGATCTCCCCCTCCCCCTCCAACTTTCAAATCCCTTACTCACTCTTCCTTCAGTTAGACCTGACGAAGGGTCTCGGCCTGAAACGTCGACTGCACCTCTTCCTACAGATGCTGCTTGGCCTGCTGCGTTCACCAGCAACTTTGATGTATGTTGCTTGAATTTCCAGCATCTGCAGAATTCCTGTTGTTTGCCATTTTAAGTTAATTGTATGATTATTATACAATTAACAAATATTCAAATTGCTTTCATTAATGAACCTAATTTTTTAATCCTCTATGCAAACAGTTTTGGATAGGATAGGACTCTGTGATTCAGCCAGTTTTTGACACAATATTGAGATGTCTTACCACAATAAACATCACCCCACCCCACAACCTACAGAAAAATGCTAAATCTACTAAATTGACCAATTTGAGGGAAAGGTCTTCTGTGTGTGCTTTACTTGATCAAAATTAATGTAAAAGTTAATTTGGACTGTGAGAAAATCCAGAATTACTGATTTTAATAATGTTTAAGGAATAGGGCCAGCTTTACCTTGAATTGGTTCAATAAATCATTATCAGTAGTGTGGGTCTTCATCCACAGACTGACTAGACTCTGTCAATGAAATAGCTCAGGACATCTAGCCCAGATGCATGACAATTTAAGCTTGTATGCTTTAGTCCTTTCTAACCTAATAAACAGAAGAAATAGCCAAACTTGGCTCCGTGGCCAAGTTTACAGATCATACAAAGATAGATGGAAAGTCATGGAGTTTTGAGGCAGCAGGGAGTCTGCAGAAGGACTTGGACAGGATGGGTAAATGAGCAATGTGGCAGATGGAATATAGTGCAGGGAAGTGTATGGCCATCCACTTTAGTAGAAGGAATAAAGGCGAAGACTATTTTCTAAATGGGGAGTGAATTTGGAAATTCTAGATGGAAAATGACTAGGGAGTTATAGAATAAAGAACTGTACAGCATAGGAACAGGCCTTTCATCCCACAATGCTGTGCTGAACCAAATAAATTAGTAATCAAATGCAAACTAATTTAATACCCTCTGCCAATACAATGTCCATATTCTTCCAGTTCCACCACATTCATCTGCCTTTAGAGTCATTGAAAAGTACAGCACAGAAACAGGCCCTTCAGCCCATCTATTCCATGCCAAGCCATTTAAACTGCCTACTCTCATCGACCACAAGCACCATAGCCCTCCATACCCTTACCATCCATGTACCAATCTAAACTTCCCTTAAACATTTGAATGGAACTCACATGCATCACTTGGGCTGGCAGCTCAATCCACTCTCAGAGAGACAACCGTCTACAACCACTCTTTGGCTTCTCCCACAAAGCCAATGTCTGAGCCAACTTACTACCTCATCTTGAATGCCAAGTGACTGAACCTTCTTGACCAACCTCCCATGTGAGACCTTGTCAAATGCCTTGCTGGAGTCCATGTAGACAACATCCACTGCCTTGCCTTCATCAACTTTTCCGGTAACTTCCTCGAAAAACTCTATAAGATTGGTTAGACATGAGCCCTACCATGCAGGAAGCCATGCTGACTATCCCTAATCAATCCATGTCTATCGAAGTACTCATAAATCAGGTCCCTTAGAATATAACCTTCCCACTACTGATGTCAGGCTCATCGGCCTCTTAAAACATCTTCTAAATATCTCTTAAAAGTCTAATGTATCTGCCTCTAGCACCACATCCGGCTGCACATTCCAGCCACCCACCACTCTCAGTGTAAAAAAAACTCACATCTCTTTTGAAATTACCCCCTCTCACCTTAAATGCATGCCTTCTAGTTTTAGACATTTCAACCCTAGGAAAAAGATACTGTCTGTCTACTACATCTTTAGCTCTCGTAATCTTATAAACCTTTATTAGATTTCCCATCAGTCTTCAGCGCTCCAGAGAAAACATCTGAAGTATGTCCAACTTCTCATTATAATACATGCTCTAATCCAGGCAATATCCTGGTAAACTTCGTCTGCACTCTCTTCAAAGCCTCAACATCCTTCCTATAATGGGACGACCAGAGCTGTATGCAGTATTCCAGATGTAGACTAATTAGAGTTTTATATAGTTACAACATATCTTCCTGACTTTTGAACTCAATGCCTTGTCTAGTGATGCCAAGCAAATTATAGGCCTTCTTAAGAGCATAAACCATAGGAGCAGAATTAGGCCATTTGGCTCATTGAGTCTGCTCCACCATTTCATCATAGCTGATCTATTTTCCCTCTCAGCCTCAATGTCCTGCCTTCTCCCCATACTCCTTCATGCCCTGAATAATCACAAATCTATCACCCTCTGCCTTAAATATACCTGAAGACTTAGCCTCCACAGCCACCTGTGGCAACGAATTCCACAGATTCACCACTCTGGCTAAATGAATTCTTCTTCACCTCCATTCTAAAAAGATACACCTCTATTCTGAGGCTGTGTTTTCTAGTCTTAGACACTCCCACCATAGGAAACATTCTCTCCATATCCAGTCTATTGAGATCTGTTAACATTCAATAGGTTTCAATTAGGTCAACTCCCCCTCATTCTTTTGAATTCAAGTGAGTACAGGCCCAGAGCCATTAAATGCTCCTCAGATGACAAACCTTTCAATCCCTGAATATTTCTGTGGACCTCTTTTGAAACTTCTCCAATGTCAGCATATCTTTTCTTAGATAAGGAGCCCAAAACTGCTCACAATACTCCAAGTGAGGCCTTATCGGTGCTTTATAAAACCTTGGCATTATGCCCTTGTTTTTATATTCTAGTCCTCTTGAAATGAATGCCAACATTGTATTTGCCTTCCTCACCACAGACTCAACCTGCAAGTTAACCTTTAGGGAACTCTGCACAATGACTCCCAAGTCCCTTTGCTCCTCAGATTTTCATATTTTCTCTCCATTTAGAAAATAGTTTATCCTTTTATTTCTTATACCAAAGTGCCTGACCATACACTTTCTGACGCTGTATTCCATCTGCAATTTCTTTGACCATTCTCCTAATCTGTCTAAGTCCTTCTGTCACCTCTCCACTTCCTCAAAAATACTAACTTGTATCGCCTGCAAATTTTTCAACAAAGTCATCAATTCCGTCATCCAAGTCATTGCCATGTAATGTAAAACGAAGTGGTCCCAGCACAGACTCCTGTGGAACATCACCAGCACCAGCAGCCAAAAAAAAAAGGGTCTCTTTATTCCTACTTTTTGCCTCCTGCCAATTAGCCACTGCTTTATCCCTGCTAGCATCGTTCCTGTAATATCATGGGCTCTTAACTTGTTAAGCAGCCTTATGTATGACACCTTGCCAAAGGCCTTCTGCAAATCCAAGTTAACAACATCCACTGATTAACCACCCTATCAACCTGTGTAGAGACTTTCAGGGAGCTATCAACTTAGACCCCAAGATCCCTTTGCTCATCAACAGTCTCTTTATATTTACCAATCAAAGTGCAAAACTTCACATTTGGCTGGGTTAAACTCCATCTGCCATTTTACCGCCCATATCTGTAACTGATTGATATTCCATTGTATTCTTTGCCAGTCATCTATTCTATCCATAACACCATCAATCTTCCTAACCTCTCCAAACTTACTAACCTGTTCATCATTTTTGGTTCAGAATGCTGTTGTTGTTCGCTTCAATTGTTTACATGATTTTTGTTTCTTTCTCTTGTGCATGGAGTGTCTGTCTTTTTAATTTTTTTTTCTTTAATTGGGTTCTTTCAGGTTTCTTCCTTTGTGGCTACCCGTGAGCAAGCAGATCTCAAGGTTGTATTCTTAGAGATGGTATATATAATTATCTGGATAGACAGGGTCTGATTAGGAACAGTCAACGTGGATTTGTGCGTGGAAGATCATGTTTGACAAATCTTATTGAATTTTTTGATGAGGTTACTAAGAAAGTTGACAAGGGTAAAGCGGTGGATGTTGTCTATATGGACTTCAGTAAGGCCTTTGACAAGGTTCCACAGGGAAGGTTAGTTCGGAAGGTTCAATCATTAGGCATTAATATGGAAGTAGTAAAATAGATTCAGCAGTGGCTGGATGGGAGACGCCAGAGAGTAGTGGTGGATAACTGTGTGTCAGATTGGAGGACGGTGTGTAACGGTGTGCCTCAGGGATCTGTACTGGGTCCAATGTTGTTTGTCATATAATATTAATGATCTGGATGATGGGTGGTAAATTGGATTAGTAAGTATGCAGATGATACTAAGATAGGTGGTGTTGTAGATGATGAGGTAGGTTTTCAAAGCTTGCAGAGAGATTTAGTACAATTAGAAGAGTGGGCTGAAAGATGGCAGATGGAGCTTAATGCTGAAAAATGTGAGGTGCTATATTTTGGTAGGACTAATCAAAATAGGACATACATGGTAAATGGTAAGGCATTGAAGAATGCAGTAGAACAGAGGGATCTAGGAATAATGGTGCATAGTTCCCTGAAGGTGGAATCTCATGTAGATAGGGTGGTGAAGAAAGCTTTTAGTATGCTGGCCTTTATTAATCAGAGCATTGAGTATAGGAGTTGGGACGTAATGTTGAAATTGTATAAGGCATTGGTAAGGTCAAATTTGGAGTATTGTATACAGTTCTGGTCACTGAATTATAGGAAAGATGTCAACAAAATAGAGAGAGTACAGAGGAGGTTTACTAAAATGTTGCCTGGGTTTCATCTCCGAAGTTACAGAGAAAGGTTGAACAAGTTAGGTCTTTATTCTTTGGAGCGTAGAAGGTTGAGGGGGGACTTGATAGAGGTGTTTAAAATTATGAGGGGGATAGATAGAGTTGACGTGGATAGGCTTTTTCCATTGAGAGTGGGGAAGATTAAAACGAGAGGACATGAGTTGAGAGTTAAAGGACAAAAGTTTAAGGGTAACATGAGGGGGAACTTCTTTACTCAGAGAGTGGTAGGTGTGTGGAATGAGCTTCCAGCAGAAGTGGTTGAGGCAGATTCGATGCTGTCGTTTAAAGTTAAATTGGATAGATATATGGACAGGAAAGGAATGGAGGGTTATGGGCTGAGTGCAGGTCGGTGGGACTAGGAGAGAGTAAGAGTTCGGCACGGACTAGAAGGGCTGAGATGGCCTGTTTCCGTGCTGTAATTGTTATATGGTTATATGGTTGTATAGCTTATACATTTTTTGGTAATAAAAGAATCTTGAACATTTTCATCCAGGTCATTTATATACATCACAAACAGCAGAGATCCCAATACAGATCCCTGTGGAATACCACTAATCACAGACCTCCAGCTGAAATAATCCCCTATGACCATTACCCTTTGTCCTCCATGGACAAGCTAGTTCTGAATTCAAATGGCCACTTCACCATTGATCCTATGCGCCTTAATTTTCCAGGTGAGCTTCCCATAAGGGACTACGTGGACAATATCCACAGCTCTACCTTTATCAATCACCCTCATCCCTTGTTTAAAAACTCAGTGACATTAGTAAGATGTGACTTTGCCCACTCAAAGCCATGCTAGCTCTCTCTAACTAGGACATTGTTTTCTAAGCGCTCATAATTGCTAATCCTAAAAAAATTCTCTCCAGTAACTTCCCTACCATTGCTATGTGACTCACCAGCCTATAGTTTCCAAGATTATCCCTCATTCTATTCTTGAATAATGGAACAATATTAATTACTTGTCATTCCTGCAGGACCTCGCTTATGGCTAGAGAAGACAAAAAGATATTGGTTTAGGCCACAGCAATCGCTTCACTTGCCTCTGTCAATAACCTGGAGTATTTCCCATCAGGCCCTATGGACTTATACACCTTAATGCTCTTTAAAGACTGAGCACTACCTCCTCATTTAATTCAAAATGCCCTACGATACTAATACTCTTGACACTGATCTCCCCATCCTCCATGTCCTTCTCCTTGGTAAATACTGATATAAAGTACTCACTAAGGACCTCACCCACACCCTGCATCCAAACAAATATTTCCTCCTTTATTGTTGAGTGGTCCTACCCTCTCCCTAGTGATCTTATTGGTCCTGATACGTGTATTGAATGCCTTGGGATTCTCTTTCATCCAACTTGCCAAAAATCTTTCATGGTCCGTCCTGACTTTATTAATTCCCTTCTTGAGTTCTTCTAGAAACCATAGAAACCATAGAAAAACTACAGCACAGAAACAGGCCTTTTGGCCCTTCTTGGCTGTGCTGAACCTAACTCTGCCTAGTCCCACTGACCTGCACACGGACCATATCCCTCCGTACACCTCCCATACATGTATCTGTCCAATTTATTCTTAAATGTTAAAAAAGAACCCGCATTTACCACCTCGTCTGGCAGCTCATTCCATACTCCCACCACTCTCTGTGTGAAGAAGCTCCCCCCAGCCCATGTTCCCTTTAAACCTTTCCCCCTTCACCCTTAACCCATGTCCTCTGTTTTTTTTCTCCCCTTACCCCAGTGGAAAAAGCCTGCTTGCATTCACTCTATGTATACCCATCATAATTTTATATACCTCTGTCAAATCTCCCCTCATTTCTCTATGCTCCAGGAAATAAAGTCCTAACCTATTCAACCTCTCTCTGTAACTGAGTTTCTCAAGTCCCGGTAACATCCTTGTAAACCTTCTCCGCACTCTTTCAACCTTATTAATATCCTTCCTGTAATTTGGTGACCAAAACTGAACACAATACTCTAGATTCGGCCTCACCAATGCCTTATACAATCTCATCATAACATTCCAGCTCTTGTACTCAATATTTTGATTAATAAAGGCCAATGTACCAAAAGCTCTCTTTACGACCCTATCTACCTGTGATGGCACTTTTAGGGAATTTTGTATCTGTATTCCCAGATCCCTCTGTTCTATTGCACTCCTCAGTGCCTTACCATTTACCCTGTATGTTCTACCTTGGTTTGTCCTTCCAAGGTGCAATACCTCACACTTATCTGTATTAAACTCCATCTGCCATTTTTCAGCCCATTTTTCCAGCTGGTCCAAATCCCTCTGCAAGCTTTGAAAACCTTTCTCACTGTCCACTACACCTCCAATCTTTGTATCATCAGCAAATTTGCTGATCCAATTTACCACATTATCATCTAGATCATTGATAAAGATGACAAATAACAATGGACCCAGCACTGATCCCTGTGGCACACCACTAGTCACAGGCCTCCACTCGGAGAAGCAATCCTCCACTACCACTCTTTGGCTTCTTCCATTGAGCCAATGTCGAATCCAATTGACCACCTCTCCATGTATACCTAGCGACTGAATTTTTCTAACTAACCTTTCATGCGGGACCTTGTCAAAGGCCTTACTGAAGTCCATGTAGACAACATCCACTACCTTCCCTTCATCCACTTTCCTGGTAACCTCCTCGAAAAACTCCAATAGATTGGTCGAACATGACCTACCACGCACAAAGCCATGTTGACTCTCCTTAATAAGTCCCTGTCTATCCAAATGCTTGTAGATTCTGTCTCTTAGTACTCCCTCCAATAACTTACCCACTACCGACGGCAAACTTACTGGCCTAAAATTTCCCAGATTACTTTTCGATCCTTTTTTAAACAACGGAACAACATGAGCCATTCTCAATCCTCCGGCACCTCACCCGTAGACACCGACATTTAAAATATATCTGCCAGGGCCCCTGCAATTTCAACACTAGTCTCCTTCAAGGTCCGAGGGAATACCCTGTCAGATCCTGGGGATTTATCCACTTTAATTTGCCTCAAGATAGCAAGCACCTCCTCCTTTTCAATCTGTACAGTTTCCATAGTCTCACGACTTGTTTCCTTTAATTCCATAGACTTCATGCCAGTTTCTTTAGTAAATACAGATGGAAAAAACCTATTTAAGATCTCCCCCATTTCTTTTGATTCTGCCCATTGTCGACCACCCTGATCTTCAAGAGGTCCAATTTTATCCCTTACAATCCTTTTACTCTTAATATACCTGGAAAAGCTCTTTGGATTATCCTTCACTTTGACTGCCAAGGCAACCTCATGTCTTCTGTTAGCCCTCCTGATTTCCTTCTTAAGTATTTTCTTGCACTTTTTATACTCCTCAAGCACCTTATTTACTCCCTGTTTCCTATACATGTCATACAATTCTCTCTATCAGAGTTGCAATATCCCTTGAGAACCAAGGTTCCTTATTCCTGTTCACTTTGCTTTTAATCCTGACAGGAACATACAAGCTCTGCACTCTCAAAATTTCTCCTTTGAAGGCTTCCCATTTACCGATCACATCCTTGCAAGAGAACAACCTGTCCCAATCCACGCTTTTTAGATCGTTTCTCATTTCTTCAAATTTGGACTTCTTCCAGTTTAGAACCTCAACCCTAGGACCAGATCTATCTTTATCCATGATCACGTTGAAACTAATGGTGTTATGATCACTGGAACCAAAGTGCTCTCCTACACACACTTCCGTCATTTGTCCTAACTCGTTTCCTGATAGGAGATGTAATATTGCATCCCCTCTAGTTGGTACTTCTATATATTGATTTAGAAAACTTCCCTGAACACATTTACAAACTCTAACCCATCTAGACCCCTGACAGTATGGGAGTCCCAATCAATATGTGGAAAATTAAAATACCCTACCACCACAACTTTATGTTTCCTGCAGTTGCCTACTATCTCTCTGCAGATTTGCTCCTCTAATTCTCGCTGACTATTGGGTGGTCTATAATACAACCCCAATAATGTGGCCATACCTTTCCTGTTTCTCAGCTCCATCCATAAGGACTCAGTAGACAAGCCCTCTAATCTATTCTGCCTGAGCACTGCTGTAACATTTTCCCTGACAAGCAATGCTACCACCCCCCACCCCCACCTTTCATTCCTCTGCCTCTATCACATCTGAAACATCGGAACCCTGGAATATTAAGCTGCCAGTCCTGCCCGTCCTGTAGCCAAGTTTCACTGATTGCTATAATGTCATAATTCCATGTGTCAATCCACGCACTCAACTCGTCTGCCTTCCCCGCAATACTCCTAGCATTGAAATATATACACCTCAGAAGATTTTTACCACCACTCACAACCTTTCTATTTGTGGTTTTGCTTGAACTTTTCACATCATTTATTTTCACCCCAGCCCCACTGTCAGCCCTGGCACTTTGGTTCCCATCCCCCTGCAAATCTAGTTTAAAGCCTCCCCAATAGCACCAACAAACCTCCCTGAAAGGATATTGGTCTCCTTGTAGTTCAAGTGTAACCCGTCTCTCTTGTATAGGTCCCACCTGCCCCAATGATCCTGAAATTTGAAACCCTTTCCCCTACACCAGTTCCTCAGCCACTTGTTCATCCTCCAGAGCATCCTATTCCTACCCTCACTGGCACGTAGCACAGGGAGCAATCCTGAGATTACCACCCTGGAGGTCCTGCTTTTCAGCTTCCTACCAAGCTCTCTATACTCACTCTCCAGGACCTCCTCACTCTTCCTTGCCATGTCATTGGTACCGATGTGCACCATGACATCTGGCTGATCACCCTCCCAGTTGAGAACGTTATGCAAGCGATCAGAGGCATCCTTGACCCTGGCACCTGGGAGGCAACAAATCATCCTGGATTCTCTGTCACGACCACAGAACCTCCTATCTGTACCTCTAACTATCGAGTCCCCTATCACTACCGCTCTCCTCTTTTTCCACACTCGCTTCTGCACTGCAGAACCAGACTCAGTGCCAGAGATCTGGCTGCTGCAGCTTGTCCCAGGTAAGTCATCCCCCCCAACAGTATCCAATGCGGTATACTTGTTGTTGAGGGGAATGGCCACAGGGGAACCCTGCTCTGCCTGCCCTTTCTCCTTCCCTCGCCTGACAGTGACCCAATTTCCTGTGCTCTGCTCCTTTGGCGTAACTACCTCCCTGTAGCTACCATCTATAATCTCCTCATTCTCCCGAATGATCCGCAGGTCATCCAGCTCCTGTTCCAGTTGCGCGGTTTGTTTGGAGCTGCAGCTGGATGCACTTCTTGCAGGTGTCGTTGTCAGGGACACCGGAGGGCTCCCTAACTTCCCACATCTTGCAAGAGGAGCATTCCAACATCCTGCCTGGCATTCTCTCTACTCTAAACAATCCGGACAAAAAACTTACTGGAACCTACCCTGGCCTCAGCCTGTTCTCGCCGAAGCCTGTTGAGACAAAGCCGTCCCACTCTGCTCCCTCTCACTCCGCTGCCCGCTGTATATGGTGGTCTGTTTTTAAATCTTGGCGTGCTACATCACGCACCTGCACAGTGCAGACCCTTCTCCCCGAGCAGTGTTTAAAAAAAAAAGACTTCTTGTATCCAATTTCTTCACTCCCTTCTTCTCAGCTGCTTGTTTCTGGTTTCTTTATAATCCTCAAGCGCTCTCTTTGGTTCTAACTTCCTAAGATTTACATATTTTTCCTATTTCTTCTTGACTAAATTCATCACCTTCCTTGACAACCAAGGTTCCTCTTACCTTTCTTCTGACTGGAACATACCTGTGTGTGGTTGGTCTTTAAACACCTTCCACATGTCAGATATGGATGCCTAAAAAAAGCTGATCTCAATTAACTCTCCCTTTTTCCTGCCTAATGTTCTCATAGTTTGCCTTGTTCCAATTTAATATTCTCCTATAAGGTTCATACTTACCCTTATCTATAGTTATAAACTTAAGGAGCTGTCGTCACAGTTTCCTAACAGCTCACTCACTGAAAAGTCAGTCACCTGGACAGGCTCAAAACCCAACACCAGATCCATTCCTAGTGCAGAATTCCCTTAAGTTTAACTTTCAGCGTGAATCAGTAGTAAAGAAGGCTAAAGCAATTTTAGCATTCATTTCAAGAGGACTAGAAAGCATGTATGCAAGCATGTAATTCTGAAGATTTTTAAGGTTTTCATCGGACTCATTTGGAATATTGGAGCAATTTTGTGCACCCTCTCTTAGAAAGGATGTGCTGGCATTAGAGAGAGTCCAGAGGAGGTTCCCAAGAACATAACAAGATGTGTTTGATGATTCTGGGCCTGTGCTCACTGCAGTTTAGAAGGATGAAGGGGAATCTCAAACCTGGCAAACCTTGAAAGTCCTAGATAAAGTGGAAGAGGAGAATATGTTTCCAGTAGTGGGAAGGTTCACAAACAGAGGGCACAGCCTAGAATGAAAGGATGTCCCTTTAGAATAGAGATAAGGAGGAATTCTTCAGCCAGAGGGTGGTGAATTTGAGGAATTCATTGCTGGAGATGGATGCAGAGACTAAGTCCTTGGGTATTTTTAAAGTGGAGGCTGATAGGTTCTTGATTAGTATGGATATCGGAGGTTATGGGGAGAAGGCAAGAGAATAGGATTAAAATAGAATAATAAATCAGCCGTGATTGAATGGAACAGCAGACTTCATGGGCCAAATGGCCTCTTTCTCTTCCTATGGCTTGTGGTTTTATGGTCAAAGACAATTCTTTTCCCTTCATCATTACATAAACATTGATTAGACAACTGCTAAGTGTAGACTTTCTTAAATGCAACATAGCAACACCTCTTTAAACCTCTCCAAGGTTCTTCATGTATCAGTTCTTTATAATTCAGTAATGATCCTTCATCTGAAATGCTGACCTCCCACTGATGTTGCCTGTCCCGAGAGTACTTCCAGCATTTCCTGTTTTTTTTTTAAATTTCAGATTTCCAGAATCAGTAGATCTTCGTTTTGATATAACTTGATGTTTTAAAAAGCAAAAAATTGGATACTCTTTTCTTAAGAAAATACATTTTGTCTTATTGTCAGTTATCATAAGAATTCATCCTGAAATTATATTCCCTCCAATATCCCAGCGTTCAACAAACACTAATTATGCATTCTGTTTTTCCATTTTCCTACCAAATGCATGTGGTTTTTGTTCAATATAACATTCTCACCTGTCCCTTCCTTATCGACTTACTTCGCCTGGTCATATCCCTTTGTAAATTCTTTGTATCCTCCTCAGAGATTCCTTTCCAAAGAGCTTTGGTTTCCTACTTGCAAACCATCCATCTATTTCCACTCCAGCAGCATCCATCCCTTTGATACTTTTAGGTACATGTCCTGCCTCGTCCTCCTTTACAAAAGTGGAGGTCAGGCCTCAGATGCTTTCATTTAGAAGGGGTTTCCAACTTGAGGACCACAAACCCCTCAGTTAATAGTAGATGTCCATGGCATAAAGAAGGTTGGGAATGCCTGGTTTAGATCATGAATGACAATAATGAAGGATTCCAAAGTTATGAATGACAATAATGAAGGATTCCAAATATTGGAAGTCTCTTTCCCCATTTTGTACAGAGTACTAAATTAACTCAAAAATCATGTTATCAATTCAACAAGAATACATTTTGAAATGAGTATTTCCAATGCATAGAACTAAATGAAGAAACATATGGGTATTGGGTTTGGTTAATATTTATCCAACAGTTTTAAGATATTTCAAAAAATGATATTATAACCATGTGTATGCTAATAGCTTTGACATTTAAGAAGAAGCAGTTTAGCCAAATAATCAAAGCGATGAATTTATTAACAAATAGTTAGAACCACAGAACCATAGAACGTTACAGCATAGAAACAGGCCTTTTGGCCCTCCTTGGCTGTGCCGAACCATTTTTCTGCCTAGTCCCGCTGACCTGCACCTGGACCATATCCCTCCATACACCTCTCATCCATGTACCTGTCCAAGTTTTTCTTAAATGTTAAAAGTGAGCCCACATTTGCCACTTCATCTGGCAGCTCATTCCACACCCCCACCACTCTGTGTGAAGAAGCCTTTAAACTTTTCCCCCTTCACCCTTAACCCATGTCCTCTGTTTTTTTCTCCCCGAGCCTCAGTGGAAAAGGCCTGCTTGCATTTACTCTATCCATACCCATCATAATTTTATATACCTCTAACAAATCTCCCTTCATTCTTCTACGCTCCAGGGAATAAAGTCCTAACCTATTCAACCTTTCTCTGTAACTCTGTTTCTCAAGTCCTGGCAACATCCTTGTAAACCTTCTCTGCACTATTTCAACCTTATTAATATCCTTCCTGTAATTTGGTGACCAAAACTTCACACAATACTCCAAATTCGGCCTCACCAATGACTTATACAACCTCACCATAACATTCCAACTCTTATACTCAATACTTTGATTTATAAAGGCCAATGTACCAAAAGCTCTCTTTACGACCCTATCTACCTATGATGGCACTTTTAGGGATTTTTTTATCTAAATTCCCAGATCCCTCTGTTCTACTGCACTCCTCAGTGCCTTACCATTTACCCTGTATGTTCTACCTTGGTTTGTCCTTCCAAAGTGCAATACCTCACACTTGTCAGTATTAAACTTCATCTGCCATTTTTCAGCCCATTTTTCCAGCTGGTCCAAATCCCTCTGCAAGCTTTGAAAACCTTTCTCACTGTCCACTACACCTCCAATCTTTGTATCATCAGCAAATTTGCTGATCCAATTTACCACATTATCATCCAGATCATTGATATAGATGACAAATAACAATGGACCCAGCACTGATCCCTGTGGCACACTACTAGTCACAGGCCTCCACTTAGAGAAGCAATCCTCTACTACCACTCTCTGACTTCTTCCATTGAGCCAATGCCTAATCCAATTGACCACCTCTCCATGTATACCTAGCGACTGAATTTTCCTAACTAACCTCCCATGCGGGACCTTGTCAAAGGCCTTACTGAAGTCCATGTAGACAACATCCACTCCCTTCCCTTCATCCACTTTCCTGTTAACCTCCTTCAAAAACTCTAATAGATCAGTTAAACATGACCTACCACGCACAAAGCCATATTGACTCTCCCTAATAAGTCCCTGTCTATCCAAATACTAGTAGATCCTTTCTCTTAGTGCTCCTTCCAATAATTTACCTACTACCGACGTCAAATTTACCGGCTTATAATTTCCCGGATTACTTTTAGAGCATTTTTAAAACAACGGAACAACATGAGCTATCCTCCAATCCTCCAGCACCTCACCCGTAGATACCAGCATTTTAAACATATCTGCCTCGGCCCCTGCAATTTCAACACTAATCTCCTTCAAGGTCCGAGGGAATATCCTGTCAGGTCCTGGGGATTTATCTACTCTGATTTGCCTCAAGCTAGCAAGCACCTCCTCCTTTTCAATCTGTATAGGTTCCATGACCTCACTACTGGTTTGCCTTATTTCCATAGACTCCATGCCAGTTTCCTTAGTAAACACAGACACAAAAAACCCATTTAAGATCTCCCCCATTTCCTTTGGTTCCGCATATAGCCGACCACTCTGATCTTCAAGAGGACCAATTTTATCCTTACTATCCTTTTGCTCTTAATATACCTGTGGAAGCTCTTTGAATTATCCTTCACCTTGACTGCCAAAGCAACCTCATGTCTTTTTTTAGCCCTCCTGATTTCTTTCTTAAGTATTTTTTTGCACTTTTTATACTCCTCAAGCACCTTATTTGCTCGCTGTTTCCTATACATGTCATACATCTCTCTCTTCTTCTTTATCAGAGTTTCAATATCCCTTGAGAACCAAGGTTCCTTATTCTTATTCTCTTTGCCTTTAATCCTGACTGGAACATTCAAACTCTGCACTCTCAAAATTTCTCCTTTGAAGGCCTCCCACTTACCAATCACATCCTTGCCAGAGAACAACCTGTTCAAATCCATGCTTTTTAGATCCTTAAACACGAAGAAATCTGCAGATGCTGGAATTTCAAGCAACACACATAAAAGTTGCTGTGAATGCAGCAGGCCAGGTAGCATCTCTAGGAAGAGGTACAGTTGTCGTTTTGGGCCGATATCCAAAACATCGACTGTACCTCTTCCTAGAGATGCTACCTGGCCTGCTGCGTTCACCAGCAACTTTTATGTGTGTTTTTAGATCCTTTCTCATTTCTTCAAATTTGGCCTTTTTCCAGTTTAGAACCTCAACCCGAGGACCGGATCTATCTTTATAATAATAATATTCCAGAAATTTTTAAGTGTCACTTTTCTAAGATTCAATGTACAGCTATGAGTATTGTTACGAGAATACACATAAAATTAAGATGTTTGCTGGCCTGGGCTAGCATCAGTGGCATCAGCAGTTGGTCTGCCACCTGCCCTCAGGGGAAGGAGAGATAAGGAACAATGGAGCAGCGTCTGGGGATGTGTAATGAAGGGATGTGGGAGGAAGAGCTGTCTGGAGCGGCTCCCCCCTTTGAACCCTGAACTGTTTGAAGTGATGGACAGGCGATACCCCAGCAGGGGGATAAAAAGGGGACAGGTTCGCTAAGACACAGACACACGCCACCCGAGGTAACGAGACCCTGGAAGCGGTGCGCTTCTCACGAGTGGGTGAGAAGTGCCAGACAACGACAAGGGTGGAAAGGTACGATCAGCGGGAACCCGGTGTGTGTCCGCCCTTGCCTGGGTGCCGGGTTCACTGCAGAGGATCGACCGCATCTGGAGGAGGGGTCACAGTCGGTGACCTCAGGTGACATCACCAAGGACCCGCCCAAATGCTGTTTGTGAGCCATCCCGCTGGTCTGTGAGTGAAGCTGTTCTGAATGATCAGTTGTTCCTGTTCTATCTCTGTCTCTCTTCCCCCACCTTGTCCATCGCCATGGCAACGATTACTGCGAACTGAACTACAAACTGGACTGAACTTTGAGTCATTTTGAAATTGGTCATTTAACCCCTAGACAACGATAGAGCTTGATTGATGCTGTTATCTTAATTCTGTGCACATGTGTTTATCATCACTGAACTGTTGCATTTATTATCCTTTCGATTACTGTGTTGCTTGTTTCTTTAATAAAACTTTCTTAGTTCTAGTACTCCAGACTCCAACTGAGTGATCCATTTCTGCTGGTTTGGCAACCCAGTTACGGGGTACGTAACAGTATACAACCCTGAAATTCATCTTCCCCACAGACAGTCACAAAACAAAGAACCATGGAACCAACCATTTCAAGGCAAAAACATCAAACATCCACCCCCACTTCCCCTACCCACAAATGGCACCCAAAAAAGAGTGAAAACACAGACTATAAAACACAAAATCAAAAGGCACATTTCAGTTCAGTTCAGCTCAGTGTTCGTTATCTGCGGGCCACCCCGATTCAAAAATTGCCCAAAAGTATTATCAAGAAGGGAGCGACCAGAACTAGAACAGATCATAAACCTGAATTAGAGTTCAAATCTACAGTCTGTGTTGATTAACTCTTTGCTCTGGCATCATCCGCCAACAGCATCGAGGGAGAGAGAGATCACTTGAATGCAAAAACATTCCCTCAGGAACTGCGAGCAAGAGGGAGCGACAGACTATGATGTAATCCTAAAAAGAAAGTGAATTGCAATCTATAATTCCAGCCTTTCATTAGCAGTAGAGAAAAAACTATGCAATTTACAACTGTGTGTTGTACTCTTCTGTCCTACCACAGATATTTTTTTATAACATGGAGCTTAACTATAAAGTTGTGGAGAACTATGAGTGCACTTTGAGGTGTTAGACTGTGTTCAAAACTCTGACAGCTGCTCCAACATACTGAAGGAAATAAGTGGTAACATTATACATCGAAGCAAGGTGTTCATGGAAGATAGGCAATAGTTCGAAACGTTTTGCTGAAAGCGGAAGTACCACTGCTGGTGAAGTTAAATTTGTGCAGCAGATCAAGTGGTATCAGATCACAGATGCCACATGCTTTTGAAATTAATATCTAGCAATACAGAGACGTGAAGAGAAATGGCTGAATCTTTACATCAGATTGAAAAATACCAGCTTTAAGAAGCATGGAGAAAATTACCTGAAGCTGAATGCTCTGAACGTGCTATTTTTCATTGAGCACCAATTTACACCATATTGCAAAAGACATGTTAAATGTTTTGATTAATGTAAATCTTAAATCAAGTTATTGTTCTATACGTGATGTACTTAATAGTTCATTGTAACCTGCACAATGTGGAGGAAATGAATTCATCTGTTAGTTTTCAATATTGTTAGTAGGGCCCTTTTAATTGAGTTTGTTTATTTAAGATACTTTCCAGCATCTCATAGGCATTAAGAATAAGAAAATTATAATGTCTGTGGAATTCCTTTGTTACTGCAGTCCCATTGTATAGAACTGTCCATATGGTATTCTTAATTAGAGCTATATTGCCAGTCCTAGAGACCAAGATGATGGCAAAGGTAGGAAGCAGGGGGCACCTTGGGAATCAATTGGACACACTAATTAACTACTAAGTCTAAGCTGAATAACGTAAGAGACCTGAAGTCACCCATATCCTTCCAACTGGATGAATATTGAATGCAGTTTCAGTCCCTACAGGTTCCACATATTATAGAAGAAAATCAGCGAGCAAAAGTATAATTGAAGCTGGCAAGCATAAATTATGTTATTGCTACACTGAGTGACATCATGATCTAATGGGAAATGTGGTATTTTCTCAATGTAACTGATGGATGGTTAGCTCTATTGTCATGCTATAGCCACAGGGATCATTTTAAAGGATTAATTTGTTGTTTCCTCATCCTAATAGGTAAATATTCATTTCTGAAATATTGATTGTTACGGTTTAAGTGATGGGTGACCCTGGTAGTGCCCCCATCATTATTGTCATCAGTAAAAATTCTGTCTATAAAGGAGCATGGGAATTAGTGCCAATTTGTTCCCCGTGGAAGTGTGTAACATTATAGGAAGGAAAGGGAATTAGTAAATGCCGATACATCCACCCTGGAGACCAAGCCAAGGCTTGCTCAGAAATACATAAGGCTGAAGACAGTTAGGAAAGTTACTTTGGAACAAGGTAAAGATAATCAGTAAGTCCTCATAATGCAATTTCTCTGACTCTTTCCGGTCTCTGCTATTAATAACTTCTGCAAGAACATGAGAATCAGGGAAAATTCCTTTTTTGCATCTCATCTGGACTACTGGTAAACACATCTTGTGTGATTGTGATCACCAAAATGGGGATGGGGGTGAGGGGTGGAGGAGTCCTCAAAAGGAATTCATAGGATACCAAGCATCTTTCCCCATGTAAGCCCAAAAAGTGATACTTTGAAACAGATAATCCTCCGTCATCACTTATCTACCCAGGGGTAAAATATCACACCTGTCTCAATGCGTTAACAGAAAAAGATAATTTAATGTGACTTAATTTGGATTGCCGCAGGATATATTTGAGATAAAATAAATAAGAATAGCTACCTATTTTGTCAAGTGGCTATTTGAATAAATGTCACACTGTGTATCACGAATAAAAGTGTAGTAGGAATCATGGAGAAAACAGGAAGGAGCCAAACTTTACACAACTGAATAACATTGTGATTAATGGAGGGCAACTGCCTCAAACCCAAGGACCAGCTGCGGATGTTCCTTGTGAATATTTCCTTGACCAAATCTAACTTCAACTGCTCTATCAATTACCTTGCCTCCATTACAAAGTCAAAAGTAGAGTGATTGCTATAACACTGCATTCAATTTGCTTGTATCATATTTACAGGTCTGTAAGAAGTACTTCTATTGATAAAATTTGCTTTCCTTTGTTTGACATTTGACACTCAAATATTTTATTCTGTGGAAAGTTCTTGTGTTTGATTAATGCACAGTTGAAAACCAGTGCAATAGCTGATGCTGGAAGACTGAAATAATGCTTCAAGCTGATGATCTTTCATCTGGCCTGGAAAAATTCAGAACTGCAGATTCTATCAGCTAACAAGTGTAGTTGAGAGATCAGCCTTGGAGATATAATGACAATTCTTTGTTCAAAATACTCAACTTCAAGAAGATAGTCAGCCATTTCTAGTTAAAGATTATATAAGATTAAAGTTTTTATTCAACCTAAGTAAGGTTGTAAAAATTAATTCATATTAAATTGGATGAATACTTCTATTCCTCTTATAGTTGTTAATATCTCAGCCCTCAGTGCTTGGAAACATGATTAGCAAGTAGTTTTGATGTTACCTTTCTGTTATGAGATCAGGTTAAGGGCCTGCATGGTTCTAATTATAATAGAGTATTTTTTTTTCCCCTAGATCCTGTTCATGGACCTCAGAATGTGGAAGTTGTGGATGTCCGATCTCGTCAGTTGACTATTCATTGGGAACCATTTGGGTATGCAGTCACTCGTTGCCATAGCTACAACTTGACAGTTCAGTACCAGTATGTGCTTGGCCATCGGGAATATACAGCAGAAGAACTGATGCAGACATCATCCCACTATACACTGCGGGGACTGCATCCATACACCACAGTGAAACTTCGACTGGTACTGGTAAACCCAGAAGGAAGGAAAGAAAGTGATGAAATTGTTATACAAACTGAAGAGGATGGTAAGTGTCTAAATTATTTTTCTTTTACCAGCAACATAACATGGACTTTTGAGAGATACTGGGGGCAATTACTTGGCAGCTTTTTCTTAAAGCTTCTTTGACCACTGCTGTAAAGGACCGTGGCAAAAGCGTAAAATAGTCAGAAATGCAGAATTCAAGGTCAATATCTTAGAACTGGTTTGAGAGAGGTTTCAATCTGAATTCCAAAGATTGATGGGAAAAAAACGTTGACTCAATTGTATGTGATCGGCATATGTGCATTATAAAGTATGCATGCTCAGTTGCCAGTCATTTATAAGGGCACCATAGATTATTAACAAAGGTAGATCATTATGACATAAGACAAATTTTGAGCTTTTTACTGATGCCGTATAATTCAACACAGCAAGCTAGCTCTATAATGGCCAACCCACCTAAACTCAGCATGCCTCCTTCAACGAGTAGTGTGTTATGCATATTAAAGTCTCTCACAGCATAAAATCCATAGTTTCTTTTGCAACCAAAATTCAAAGCATATTTTTCCAAGCCTCCAAGCATCTTCAAATAAGTTCTGAGTAAAATTGTACCCTGCCTCCAGTAAATGGGAGAAAGAACCTACTCTATGAAAAGAAACTTACTGCGAAATGCCATTAGTGCTCCCCCTAACAGTATGCTTTTTTTTGACTCTCTAATTGTTTTCTAAAGTTGTAGAAAATGAGGTCAGAGTGGTAGAAATTCACCTTTAGTTTCTAATGCTAAACAAATGTCAGAGTAGAAAACACCTTTGATACTTCTGTCCTGTGGTTCAGTTTCATTGACCTGGATGAACCATTAGAGAGTAGGGACTTCCTTGTAAAGTTGATTCATTTACTATTGTGGCTAAAGATGAATTTTGTTTGCCCTCAATGAGCAGAGTTGTTAATCATGCTCATACCCTCAATTCCATTTCTTTGTCACATCTTTGGTAAATACACTGCAATATCAGTGGCAGCAATACTGATATAAAATATGCTCCAAAATTGCCTTTGTCAGTTACTTTAATGGATTTATTAATCTATCAAATATAAATGAGGAGAGAATGCAATAAAATAATGCATTGATGTGAAATTCTTCCAGATGCTAACATAATTATCACGAGTAAATTTAATCTTTAAGTATTATAATATTGATGAGAAAGACATTCAAAAATTGAAATATTTTGACATATATGATCTTCGCAATATGGTTTACCAATGGGCAATACAATAAAATATTTGAATTAATGTGACAGACAGCAGAGGTATAAATATACAGAGGAAAAATGGGTCATTGACATTAATTTGACCGTTGGCATGGATGTAGGTGTGGGTGAAGTAATTATATTAGTTCTACATTTTCTGTTAAATCTGTTCAATAAATATGTGGGGAAAAACGTAAAGTCATGAAGGTCTCCTATAGTCAGAAAGGACAGTAATAGGGACCAGAGAAATGGAGGAGCAATTAAACAAATATTTTGTTTCTGTCTTCACTGAAGGCAATACAAGTAACTTAACACAAATGAGAATGAAAAATGAAAGAAAGTTAGCATTAGGAAGAAAATAATACATGAGAAATTAATGTAGTGAAAGTTGATAAATTTCTAAGGCCAATTAATTTTCATCCCCGAGAACTAAAGCAGCAATTATGGAAATAGAAGGTATATTGGTTCTCATTTTCCCGAATTCTACAGGTTCTGAATAGGTTCCTGCAGTGTGCATGGCAAATGTAATCCCATTATTTAAAAAGGGAGAAAACTACATACATGAAAACCACCTGGTGGGGAGATTGCTTGAAGTTGGAAAGAATGAGATAGTGTGATAGTTTTCAATGAGATTGGACAGTAAGCATGGATTTCTGAAAGGAAAAGATGTTTGATAAGCCTACTTTAGTGTTTTGAAGATTTAACTAATTGAATATGTAAGAGAAAATGAGTGGGTATGACAAACTTGGACTTTTAGAAAGCCTTTGGTAAAGTTCCATGTATAAGAACTGCATAATTTAAAATAAAAAGGATGGTTATAGGGGTAATAAGACATAAACATAGAAGCCAAATTAGGGCATTCTGTCTATCGAGCCAGTTCTGACATTCCATCATGGCTGATATATTATCCAACTGAACCATATTCTCCTGTTTTCTCCTCATAATCTTTGACACCTGACTAATCAAGAAAGTATCAATCTCCACATTAACTATACTCGATGATTTGGCCTTCACAGCAATCCATGGCAATGAATTCATCATGTTCACCACCCTCTGGCTAAGGAAATTCCTCCATATCCTCATTCTAAATGGACATTCCTCTATCTTGAGGCTATGCCCTCTGGTCCTAGGCTCCCCCACTATAGGAAACATCCTCTCCACATCCGTTCCATCCTGGTATTTAAATGTTCGATAGGTTTCAGTGAAATCCCCCTTATTTTTCTAAAGTTCAGTGAGTACAGGCCCAGAGACGTCAAATGTTCCTTAAATGTTCACCCTACCCTTTCATTCCCGGAATCATTCTCGTGAACTTCCTCTGGGCCCTGTTCAATGAGGCACATCTTTTCTTAGACAAGCGGCTCAAAATTGCTCACAATACTCCAGGTATGATCTGCCCAATGCCCTATAAAGCCTCAGCATCACATCCTTGCTTTTATATTCTAGTCCTCTCAAAATGAACGCTAACAATGAACGCTAACATTGTCTTTCCTGACACTGACTCAATCTACAAGTTTAGCTTTCAGAAATCCTGCACAAGGACTCCTAAGTCCTTTTATAACCATATGACCATTTAACAATTACAGCACGGAAACAGGCCATCTCGGCCTTCCTAGTCCATGCTGAACTCTTAATCTCACCTAGTCCCACCGACCTGCACTCAGCCCATAACCCTCCATTCCTTTCCTGTCCATACAGCCATCCAATTTAACTTTAAACGACAATGTCGAACCTCCCTCAACTACTTCTGGTGGAAGCTTGTTCCACACAGCTACCACTCTCTGAGTAAAGAAGTTCCTCCTCATGTTACCCCTAAACTTTTGTCCTTTAACTCTCAACTCATATCCTCTTGTTTGAATCTCCCCCACCCTCAATGGAAAAAGCCTATCCACGTTAACTCTATCTATCCCCCTCATAATTTTAAATACCTCTATCAAGACCCCCCTCAACCTTCCACATTCCAAAGATTCCACATTCCCAACTTGTTCAACCTTTCTCTGTAACTTTGGTGATGAAACCCAGGTAACATTCTAGTAAAGCTTCTCTGTACTCTCTCTAATTTGTTGACATCTTTCCTATAATTCGGAGACCAAAACTGTGAACAATACTCCAAATTTGGCCTCACCAATGCCTTGCACAATTTCAACATTACATCCCAACTCCTATACTCAATGCTCTGATTTATAAAGGCCAGCATACAAAAAACTTTCTTCACCACCCTACCCACTTGAGATTCCATCTTCAGGGAACTATGCACCATTATTCCTAGATCCCTCTGTTCTACTGCATTCTTCAATGCCCTACCATTTACCATGTATGTCCTATTTTGATTAGTCCTACCAAAATGTAGCACCTCACATTTATCAGCATTAAACTCCATCTGCCATCCTTCAGCCCACTCTTCTAACTGGCCTAAATCTCTCTGCAAGCTTTGAAAACCTCCTTCATTATCCACAATTCCACCTATCTTAGTATCATCTGCATACTTGCTCATCCAACTTACCACCCCATCATCCGGATCATTAATGTATATGACAAATAACATTGGACCCAGTACAGATTCCTGAGGCATACCATTAGTCACCGTCCTCCAACCTGACAAACAGTTATCCACCACTACTCTCTGGCGTTTCACATCCAGCCACTGCTGAATCAATTTTACTACTTCAATATTACTACCTAACGATTGAACCTTACTAACCAACCTTCCATGTGGGACCTTGTGAACGGCCTTACTGAAGTCCATATAGACAACATCCACTGCTTTTCCCTCGTCAACTTTCCTAGTAACCTCTTCAAAAAATTAAATAAGATTTGTCAAACATGACCGTACACGTACAAATCCATGTTGGCTGTTCCTAATCATACCCTGTCTATCCAGATAATTATATATACCATCTCTAAGAATACTTTCCATCGATTTACCCACCACTGACGTCAAACTCACAGGCTGATAATTGCTAGGTTTAGTCTTAGAACTCTTTTTAAGCAATGGAACAATGTGAGCAATACGCTACTCCTTGTTTCTAAATAAACTCCCGTTTCTAATGACATTTGAAATATTTCTGTCAGAGCCCCTGCTATTTCTACACTAACTTCCCTCAAGGTCCTAGGGAATATCCTGTCAGGACCCGGAGACTTATCCACCTTTATATTCCTTAAAAGTTCCTGTACCTCCTCTTCTTTAATCATCATAGTTTCCATAACTTCCCTGCCTGTTTCCCTTATCTTTACACAATTCGATATCCTTCTCCTTAGTGAACACTGAAGAAAAGAAATTGTTCAGAATCTCCCCCATCTCTTTTGGCTCCACAGATAGCTGTCCACTCTGATTCTCTAAGGGACCAATTTTATCTCTCACTATCCTTTTGCTGTTAATATAACAGTAGAAACTCTTGCGATTTATTTTCACCTTACTTGCCAAAGCAACCTTGTATCTTCTTTTAGCTTTTCTAATTTTTTTCTTAAGATTCTTTTTCAATTCTTTATATTCCTCGAGCACCTCATTTACTCCATGCTGCCTGTATTTATTGTAGATATCTCTCTTTTTCTGAACCAAGTTTCCAATATCCCTGGAAAACCATGGCTCTCTCAAACTTTTAACCATTCCTTTCATCCTAACAGGAACATAAAGTTCCTGTACTCTCAAAATTTCTCCTTTAAATGACCTCCATTTCTCTATTATATTCTTCCCATAAAACAAATTGTCCCAATCCACTCATTCTAATTCCTTTTGCATCTCCTCAAAGTTAGCCTTTCTCCAATCAAAAATCTCAACCCTGGGTCCAGACCTATCCTTCTCCATAATTTTATTGAAACTAATAGCATCGTGATCACTGGACCCGAAGTGCTCCCCACCACAAACCTCCGTCACCTGACCTATCTCATTCCCTAAAAGGAGATCCAACACTGCCCCTTCTGTAGTTGGTACCTGTATGTATTGCTGCAAAAAACTATCCTGCACACATTTTACAAACTCCAAACCATCCAGCCCTTTTACAGTATGGGCTTCCCCGTCTATGTGTGGAAAACTAAAATCTCCCACAATCACAACCTTGTGCTTACTACAGATATCTGCTATCTCCTTACAAATTTGCTTCTCCAATTCTCGCTCCCCATTTGGTGGTCTATAATACACCCCCATAAGAGTTACTACACCTTTCCCATTCCTCAATTCCACCCAAATAGCCTCCCTAGAAGAGCCCTCTAATCTATCCTGCCAGAGCACTGCTGTAATATTTTCTCTAACAAGCAATGCAACACCTGCCCCTTTTGTCCCACCGATTCTATCACACCTGAAGCAATTAAATCCAGGAATATTTAGTTGCCAATCACACCCCTCCTGTAACCATGTTTCAATAATAGCTACCACATCATACTTCTAGGTATCAATCCATGCTTTCAGCTCATCCACCTTTCTGATAAAGCTCCTAGCATTAAAATAAATGCATTTAAGAAATTTTCCATCTCTTACTCTCTGTTTATCACTATCAGTGCAAACAACTTTACTATTTTCTTTTTCTTCCTTCTTCCTTCTTCCTTACATCCGTTCCTACACTCTGGTTCCCCTCCCCCCTCGCCTGCATGTGGCACTGGTAGCAATCCTGAGATTGCTATCCTGGAGGTCCTGTCCTTTAACTTGGCACCTAACTCCCTAAACTCACCTTTCAGGACCTCCTCACTCTTCCTACCCATGTCATTGGTCCCTACATGGACCACGAAATCCAGCTACTCACCCTCCCTCTTGAGAATACCGAGAACTCGATCCGAGATATCACGGACCCTGGCACCAGGGAGGCAACAGACCATCCAGGATTCCGGATCTCTTCTACAGAACCTCTTATCTGTCCCCTAACTATCGAATCCCCTATCACTACTGCTGTCCTCTTTTCCCTCCTTTCCTTCTGAGCTGAGGGTCCTATCTCGGTGCCAGAGACGCAACCACTGCAACTTGTCCCTGGTAGGTCGTCCCCAATCACAGTACCCAAAATGATATACTTATTATTGATGGGAATGGCCACAGCGTTGCTCTGCTCATTCTGTCTATTCCACCCCGCCTCCTGACAATCACCCAGCTACCTGTC
The DNA here is from genome assembly GCF_963921235.1 of Mobula hypostoma. Taxonomy (NCBI): domain Eukaryota; kingdom Metazoa; phylum Chordata; class Chondrichthyes; order Myliobatiformes; family Myliobatidae; genus Mobula; species Mobula hypostoma. The sequence continues at coordinate 190,800,533 of NC_086098.1, forward strand.
TCCTGACTCTTAGGGTGACTATCTCCCTGTATCTCCTGTTTATTTCTGCCTCTGCCTCCTGAATGATCCAAAGTTCATCTAACTCCAGCTCCTGTTCCCTAACTCGGTTTGTCAGGAGCTGCAGCTGGATGCACATTTTACAGGTGTAGTCATCAGGGACGATTGTGCTCGCCCTGACTTCCCACATCCTGCAAACGGAGCACTCAACTGCCCTAACTGCTGCCTCCATTACCTACTCCTAAGGTAATTAGATTTATTAAAAGAACTTACCCAACCTTACCTCACTTGGAGTGAAACTTTTCCTCAGCCTCTGCTCGCCGAAGCCTCAGGAGCCAAAACCTTCCTACTCTGTCTCCCTCTACTCTGTTGCCCGCTGCAACATCGCCTGCTCCGTTACTCTGCTCTCTTTTAAATACTCCCGCAGCCTCACGGTCTGATTTACATGTCCGAGTTTTGCACCTCTTACTTCTGAATTTTCTCTCTTTAAGAAAATAGTCTACTCTTTTATTCTTTGTACCGAAGTGTATGGTCTTACACCCCTACATTATATTACATCTGCCATTTCTTTGCCCATTCTCAAATATTAGATTAGATTATTAGATTAGATTAGATTATGAGGACATGCAGTCCTCTTTTATTGTCATTTAGTAATGCATGCATTAAGAAATGATACAACTTGTTCCTCCAGAATGATATCACAGAAACACAAGACAACCTAAGACTAAAAAAACTGACAAAAACCACATAATTATAACACATAGTTACAACAGTGCAAGCAATATCGTAATTTGATAGAAGAACAGACCATGGGCACTGTTAAAAAAAAGTCTCCGAAAATCCCATCACCTCACACAGACAGTTGAAGGAAGAAAACTTGTTCTGCCATGAGCTTCCAGCACCGCAAACTTGCCGATGCAGCATCCTGGAAGCACCCGACCACAGTCTGACTCCAAGTCAATCCGAAAACTTCAAGCCTCCGTCCAGCTCTCCGACACCGAGCACCGAGCACCATCTCTGCTGAGCGCTTTGACCCCGACCCCGGCAACAGGCAATAGGCAAAGCCGAGGATCTGGGGCCTTCCCCTCCGGTAATTGCACAGTAGCAGCGGCAGTGAACCAGGCATTTCAGAAGTTTCTCCAGATATTCCTCCGTGCTTCTTTTGGCTGTCTCAATCAAATCAGGATTGTGCACGGCATCCTACCTCACAAATACGATATCAATTTGGAGTGGCTGTGCGTGCTGCGTCACGTCGCCATCTTCTCCTCCCCCCCTTGAATATGTACAAGTCCTTCTGTAGACGAAGGGTCCTGACGAAGGGTTCCGGCCCGAAACGTCGACCGATCTTTTCCACGGATGCTGCCCGACCTGTTGAGTTCCTCTAGCCTGTTGTGAGTGTTGCTTTGATCCCAGCATCTGCAGATTATTTTGTGTTCCTTCTGTAGACTCTATGATTCCTCAACACTACCTGTCCCTCCACCTATCTTTGCATCATCTGCAAACTTGGCCACAAAGCTGTTAGTTCTGTCTTCCAACACATTGACTTATAACATGAAAAGAAGGAGTCGCAATACCAACCCCTGCAGAACACCATTAGTCACCGGAACCAACCAGAATAGGCCCCCTTTAGCCTGCCAGTCAGCCATTCTTCTATTCATCCTAATATCTTTCCTGTAATATCATATTCTTTTTTCTTGTTAAGCAGCTTCATGTGTGGCACCCTGTCAAAGGCTCCTGAAAATGCAAGTAAATGACATCCACCAACGCTCCTTTGTCTATCCTTCCTATTATTTCCTCAAAGAATTTCAACAAATTTGTCATGCACATGCAAGATTTCCCCTTAAGAAAACTATGCTAACTATTTTATCATATGCCTCCTAGTATCTCAAGTCCTCATCCTTAGGAAGGAACTCCAGCATCTTCCTCTATTTAACTAGCCTTTCTTCTGCCTCCCTCCCTTCTTAAAGAGTGGAGTGACATTTGTATTTTTCCAGTCCTCTGGAACCATTCCAGAATTAAGTGATTCCTGAAAGATCATTACTAATGACTCCACAATCTCTTCAGTTACCTCTTTTAGAAACTTGGGTTGTAGTCCATCTAGTTCAGGTGACTTATCTAGCTTCAGACCTTCCAGCTTCTCAAGCATGTTCTCTGTAGTAATAGGAATGCGCACACTTCAGTCCCCTGACATTCTGGAATTTCTGGCATACTGCTAGTGTCTTCCATAGTGAAGACTGACACAAAATACTCCTTAAGTTTGTCTGCCATTTCTTTGTCCACCTTTACTACCTATCTAGTGTTGTTTTCTAGTGGTCCAATACACACTTTCACCTCTCTTTTACTCTTAATACATCTGAAAAAAGTTTAGTATTCTCTTTGATAGTATTGGCTCGCTTACCTTCATATTTCATGTTTTCTCTGTTTATAGCTTTTTTAGTTGACTTCAGTTGATTTTGAAATCTTCCCAATCATCTTAACATTACATTACTTTTTGCTCTATTATATGCCCTCTCTTGTTCTTTTTATCATTGCAGTTAAATTAGTTTCAGTGACTTTTCGGTGGAATTTGGAACTAATGCAGCCTATGAGATCTTGCAGATGAGTGACAACTTTGAGAAATGTGTGTTAAAGCACACACATACACCAAAATCCCAAACTTTCTGCCACATTTATGTCATAATGACAGCAAAAATTGGCAGTTTTGTCATCATTACTAAGGGAAATAACAAGAGCTCATGCCATTAATATTACTTGTGAAACTGCAAGCAGTTCTTTTTGACGTATTTATCATTCTCTGAAAAATCCTTACATTTTACATAACTCTATTGGAGAGTCATTGTATAGTAGCCAACATTTCTATCTTCAAGTTGAATGACAAAGAAAATTTGTATTCATTTTACAAAAGAGTCAACGTTTTGAAATTTTTTTGAGAAAAATATCCCAGGACAGTTCTGCTTATATATAGCTTAAGTATAGTGCTTTGAAAATTTCTCTTCACTAAACCAGTGAGGTTTGCCAGTGAGCATATTCTTGAGATAAAGGAAAAGTCAGATAGACCGATGATAAGAAACCACTTTATTCAGTGGTTACAAATTATTAAAATTTCTGCAGTAGAAGATTGTGAATGCTAAATCAGTGAGTATGTCCAATACTGAGATTAATAGAATTTTAGATGATACGGAAATCGGGGATATAGGAATTGGGAAGGAAAGTGAAAAAGTAACAGCATCACGCATGATCCTCTTAAATGATGCATGAGGTTTCCTTTGGCAACCTGAGGTTCTATGTTTTTCTTTGACTCTTAATATTCTATATGACAAAATTTAATAAAATAAGCATATTCCAAAAAGTACTAATATATATATGATCAAGAGAGATCAATAATTTTTATACAATGGCCTCAGTTTAGTTTACAATATGTCAGATTAGTTAAAAGAAATTAGTTAAATGGAACAGACTCAATGGGGCAAAGGGCCTAATTCTGCTCTATATCTTACGAAAATCATCTTTGAATATCATAGAAACATAGAAAACCTACAGCACAATACAAGCCCTTCAGCCAACAATGCTTTGCCAAACATGTACTTACTTTAGAAACTACCTAGGGTTACGCATAGCCCTCTACTTTTCTAAACTCCATGTACCTAGGCAGGAGTCTCTTAAAAGACCCTACTGTAGCCGCCTCCACCACAGTTGCCAGCAGCCCATTCCATGCACTTACCACTCTCTGCATCAAAAAAAAACTTACCCCTGACATCCCCTCTGTACCTACTTCCAAGACCTTAAAACTGTGCCCTCTCATGTTAGCCATTTCAGCCCTGGGAAAAAGCCATGAACTATCCAGATGATCAATGCCTCTCATCATCTTATACACCTCTATCAGGTCACCTCTCATCCTCCATCACTTCAAGGAGAAAAGACCAAGTTCACTCATCCTATTCTCATAAGGCATGCTCCCCATTCCAGGCAACATCCTTCTAAATCTCCTCTGTACCCTTTATATAGTTTCCACATCCTTCCTGTAGTGAGATGATCAGAACTGAGCACAGTACTCCAAGAGGGGTCTGAACAGGGTCCTATACAGCTGCAACATTACCGCTTGGTTCTTGAATTCATTCCCACGGTTGATGAAGGCCAATACACCATATGCCTTCTTAACCACACAGTCAACCTGCTCAGCAGTTTTGAGTTTCCTATAGACACGGACTCCAAGATCCCTCTGATCCTCCACACAGCCAAGAGTCTTACCATTAATACTATATTCTGCCATTACATTTGACCGACCAAAATGAACCACCTCACACTTATCTGGGTTGAACTCCATCTGCCACTTCTCAGCCCAGTTTTGCATTTATCAATGTCCCACTGTAACCTCTGACAGCCCTCCACACTATCCACAACAACCCCAACCTTTGTATCATCAGCAAATTTACTAACCCATCCCTCAACTTTCTCATCCAGGTCATTTATAAAAATCACCAAGAGAAGGGGTCCTAGAACAGATCCCTGAGGCACACCATTGGTCACCAACATCTAGGCAGAATATGGCCCGTCTACAACCACTCTTTGCCTTCTGTGGGCAAGCCAAATTTGGATCCACAAAGCAAGGTGCCCTTGGATCCCATGCCTCCTTACTTTCTCAATAAGCCTTGCATGGGGTACTTTATCAAATGCCTTGCTGAAATCCATATACACTACATCTACTGCTCTACCTTCATCAATGTGTTTAGTCATAAAGTTGAGCATTTAATTTAGTCATAAATTTATAGTTTAGTATAAATGTGTTTATATCCTAGCTAATTATTTGATAATGCAAACACAAGGAAATCTGCCGATGCTCAAAATTCAAGCAACACAAACAAAATGCTGGTGGAATGCAGCAGGCCAGGCAGCATCCATAGGAAGAAGCACAGTCAACGTTTCAGGCCGAGACCCTTTGTCAGGACTAGACGACCAGTCCCGTCAAAGAGTCTCAGCCTGAAACGTCGACTGTGCTTCTTCCTATGGATACTGCCTGGCCTGCTGAGTTCCACCAGCACTTTTTGTGTGTTAATCATTTGATAAGTTTGTATACCAATGTGTTTCAGTTATTTTCTACCATTTTCCATAATTTAACAATTCACTGGTGTGGGCACGTGGCCAAGTGGTTAAGGCATTTGACTAGCGACCTGAAGGTCATGAGTTCGAGCCCCAGCCTCACAGCGTGTTGTATCCTTGAGCAAGGCACTTATCCACACAGTGCTCTGCGATGACACTGGTGCCAAGCTGTATCGGCCCTTGCTCTTCCCTTGGACAATATCGGTGTTGTGGAGAGGCGAGACTTACAGCATGGGCAACTGCCGGTCCACCATACAACCTTGCCCAGGCCTGTGCCCTGGAGAGTGAAGACTTTCCAAGAGAAGATCCATGGTCTCGCAAGACTAACGGATGCCTTAATTTTTTTTTAAACAATTCACTGTCAAGTTAAAAAGGTTTAAGTAAATTTACAGATATAATTGTTTTATATTTTGATGGATCTAGCATTAGTAATGGATGGTGGCGTGGAAATATGTCTCTACCAAAGGAGGTGCAAGGTGCTCCTTCCCTTCGCTAGCCTGCAGGTCACCCTTGGGCAAGGTGTAGCACCTGCTTCGCCCCCTCATCAGGGTCACATGAAGCCATCGAAGCAGGTCATTTGAGCAACTGGTGCATATCACAAGTTCTGGTTACGCAACCACTGATGCCAGGCAGACAATCTCTGAAGAATATTGATAATGGCTGTGGTCACCCGACTTGCCCAGAAGAAAGCAATAACAAACCACTTTTGTCGAAAAATTTGCCAAAAACAATCATGGTCAAAGACCGTGATCACCCATATCATATGGCACAGCACATAATGGTGATGGAAAGCATCAATAAGTTAGCAGTATGAGTGAAATTCTTTCAGCTTTCCTAATGACCAGGAAATGGTTCTGAATTAAGAAGAATCCAAAAGATTGCATTTTAATATTTATTAAAACCTCAGTAAGAAATAATGACAGTTTACAGAAGTGAGTTAAAATTGTGCAGTCTGATCTATCCTAGATTACCCTTGTGATTTAAAATTTTTTAGCGGCAAAAACTTGGTGAATACTGAGGTAGCAACTGAAATTTCCAGTTTAAGGTTATTGAAAACTGGATATTGAAGTGCTGTGAATTAATAGAATGGATCAGGCAGAAGTAGTGATACATAACAAAGGATAAGTGTGCATATTAATAGGTGAGACTGAACTTGGCTTTTTGCATTAGCAGCCCATTATTCAGTACGCGAGTTGAGTATTTATCTTATACTCCTTTCTTTATAGTATTTATGGAGCTATCATCATTCTTCTTGATCAATGCTGCTTTTTAAATCTGTACATTCGGTTCATGTTTCACTTTAATTTCTGGCCATTTTGCCTTCAAGAGATTCCTCAGGCTTTCTAAGTTTTCATGATTGATAACGTTCCAAGTTTGATCCTATGAATTACCCGACATCATGGGAGATCCAGTTACATTCTTTCCTAAGGAGGTGTGCAGTTATTCTCCCAGAAGATGTGTCACTTCTCATGAAATTTAGCCTAAATCCTTTAGGATCAATCGGCGCACGGATGATTACAATGGCTTTGTGGTGTTTATTTAGGCACTGTAGATACTAAGGTGCACAAAATAAAATTATTATTGTGACAGGACTTAGGTTTTCTCCTCAAAGATGATGAAACATTGTTCAAGAACATTAATTTTCCCATTTCCTGTGATTTTACTGTTAATTAAGTTGACATTATTCACACACTTGGAGTTGTTTTCCCTTTACATTCAATGGGACTTCAATCTCATGCATCACTGACAGTGGCTAACTGGCAGCTGTAAGTAAAAATTAGCAGTGGTTTGTTGTGCTTACTATACCAGCAGTATGGTTATGAATCTTCAACTTTCACTTCAAGTAGATTTAAAAAGAAAAATGACAGTCAAAATCTTGATAAATAAGTTTAATTTAAAACGGAAATATTAACTCATTTGAAACAATGTATCTACTTCTACTAGTTCAATTGACTTTACAATTTTTGCTTCAGCAGAGTCTATAAACCACAGTTTAACATAGTCCTATTTTTGCAACCTTTAAGCAGTCATAGGTCCATAGCTTTACAATTATTGTAAACATACTGTAAAGATACTTTATTTAATTTTTAATAATTCAAAGTATTTTGTGTAAATCATTTAAATGATATATTTTCTGATGCTGAAAATGCTTAGGTTATTTCAAAACATTATTATTTCTTGATTTATCATTTGGCTGCATAAAGCTGAGGCAATTTCAACTTATTTAAGCACATACCTGGCTGCAAAGCTATAATTCAGCGACCATTTTCAATAGTATCTGTTTCTACTAACTCCCAGAATACTGAGGTGACTTTGCTGGGCTGTGAGTTACAATCTAAATGCAACACACATAAAATGCTGTAGCAACTGAACTGGTCAGGCTGTATGTTTGGAAGGAAATGAACAGTTGTTGTTTTGACTTGAGGCCCTTTATCAGGATTGGGAAGGAAGGGGGCAGAAACTAGGATAAATGGATATGGGGATGAGAGGAGCACAAGCTGGCAGATAGTAATTGAGTCCAAGTGCTGAGTTCCTCTAGTATTCTTTGTGTGGACTGCTCAAAATTTCTTGCATCTGAAATCTCTTGCCTCTCCATCTAATTACAACATTCAGGTGAATACCATTATTTTGGTTGACAAATTCGTCATGTGTCAGGTCCGTAACTATTTTGAATGACATGAAATTTTTTGGAGCAGATGTTTTATCTTTTTTGCTGATCATGTGATACTAATGTTCAATATTTGGCAGGAAACAAATGTGTTAGTTGCTGTCTAAAATAGATTAAATCTACATTTCAAATTGTGGGCACAATTAAGATACTATCTGTATATATATTCATAAAAATAATTAGAGTAGTGTTTAATGACAGCAACAACTTCAACTTAAATGCAAAAGCAGCTGCTTCTATATTTACTATTCTGTCAAAACTTGAATGCAATGTGATAACTTCAACATCATGGGATACCTAATTTCCAGCATGTCTGTCTGCCTAATGTTCTAATTTGCTGATTGGAACAGACGTGGAATGTGATTCTGCAAATGACTGTGTTCATGGTTTGACCAAGTGAGATGACATTATCCTGAGCCTCAATCTGCAAATTAATTAACCACGCAGACTAGTTTTCAAACAGAGCTGTGACAGGGGAGAGGCAGAGATAAATAGGAATGTCTGGTGATTACATTCAGAAAACAAGATACAGGAAACCTGCACTTTTCATGCAATTGAGATAGAAGCAAAATGTGAGAACTAAGAGGAGAAGCTGCAGAAGAACACAGAGTCATAGAGTCATAGAACAGTACAGCACAGAACTGGGCCCTTTGGCCCATCTAGTCTGTACTAAACTATTTAAAACCGCCAGCTCCCATTGACCTGCACCAGGACCATAGCCCTCCACAGCCAACCATCTATGTACCTATCCAAACTTCTCTTAAATGTAGAAATCAACTTGCATGCACCACTTGTGATGGCAGCTCATTCCACATTCTCATGACCTTATGAGTGAAAGTTTCTCCTCATGTTCGCCTTAAACTTTTCACCTTTCACTGTTAACCCATGACCTCTAGTTGTAACCCCACCTGACCTCAGTGGAAAAAGCCTGCTTGCATTTACCCTATCTATATTTCTCATAATTTTGGATAACTCTATAAAATCTCCTCTTAGTCTTCTAAATTCCAAGGAGTAAAGTCTTAACCTATTCAATCTTTCCTTATAACTCAAATCCTCCATACCCGGCAACATCCTTGTAAATTTTCTCTGTAATAGATGACACAGAAAAGAATAAGAATCAGTGATAATATTGACATTTCTATTTTCATTTCAATTTCTATTGCTAATACAATATGAAATTACTCCAGCTACCTGAAGACTTTATAGACTAAACTCTATAATGTCTTAGGTTTCAGTAGGCCTCACAAGTTTTCAATTGGTCATGACAACATTGTGCAATCCATGCTTTATTGATGGTAACCCTGAAATTCCTGAAGAATGTCAGCAATGGAGTGCTGGAACTCTAGTTAGAGGCAAAAAAAAAAGATAATGGCAAGGTTTCCTGCTATTCAGGGAGTTTCAACTTTGATACATGGGGTGAAAGCAAGTGCCCCACACCTATACATGGCAAATGCTGAACTGGGATCTCAACAAGACCAGTGACTCGTTCTGCCAGTTCTTACTTTTGCTGCTTGAGTGCTGTAGAGTTTTCTATGGTGGCTAGTATGTTCAATCCTCACAAGAATTTCTAGCAGTGGAGAAAGTGGGAGATGCAGTCTGGAAGGATGAATCCAACTTTTATGAAATCATGATTGATATTTGCTTTCCAAAAGTTTGCCATGAATAATTAAGTTGCTTAATTATGCCCCCACCTTTCAAATCTACTCCTCAGCTTTTTTTCTCTCCAGTTCTGCTGAAGGGTCTCAGTCTGAAACATAGACAGTACTTTTTTCCATTGATGCTGGCTGGCCTGCTGAGTTCCTTTAGCATTTTGTGTGTCTTGCTTGGATTTTCTGCATCAGCAGATTGTCTCTTCCTTGTAGATAGCAAATGTTTTGGAGCTTCAGGAGGTGAAACTCCCTTCACTACACAACCTCTGATCAGTTCTTGTACCATGGTAGCGGATCCAGTTGGTTTTCTGGTCAATCATGACCACTACCTCTTTTGCAAGAATGTTGATGGGGAAGGACTTGGAATAGTAAGGACACTGAATCTCAAAAGTACTCTCTTCAATTACATTTCATTGGCAATGGTAATTGTCTGGAACTATTCTGATAGTGTTGTTTCTTTTCACATATCAGACCACGTTGGATAGATCTTATAGGCATGAGTTGCTTCACTTTCTGAGAAATTGCAAAATGGATTGGGCATTGTGCTATCATCAGCAAACAGCTCCTTCACACTTATCATATGATCCAATATCCACAACCACCTACTTTTGCCTGAGGTTAATCCTAATCATTAGCGAACTTTCATCTTTCTGCCCATTGACTTCATTACCACAGTTTCTTAATACTTCACTCAGTCAAATGCTGCCTTGCAGTCCAGTGAAGCATTACCTCTGGAATCCCTTTAAACCTACTTCTCCCATTAGCTGTTTAATTGTCCATCACCATTCTCAACAGGAAATGACAGAATTGCTGAATTTTGATGAGATTGATGGATTATGCAATAGCTGCTTTTTAGCTTTTTTGCACACATGTTGCAGCCTCAATCATTTGGCACATATTTTGCGATCCACCAGGTATGTTCCGATCACAGCCTTTGGCATTTACTGATTTTCATGGCTATCACGACTGTACCTCTTCACACTCTGTCTCCTGTAAAAATGCTATTCCCTTTTCCAATCCCCTTCATCTCTTCTGCATCAGTTCCCAAGATGAGGCTTTTCTTTCCAGAACATCAGAGATGTGCTCCTTCTTTAAAAAATGGAGTTTCCCTTCCTCATCATTGATGCTCCCTCACCTGCCATTTCCCAGTCATCCGTGCTCAAACCATCTTCCCACCGCCTCAACAGGGATAGAGTTCTTCTTGACCTCACCTATCACCCCATGAGCCTCAGCATCCAACACATCATTTCACATCATTTTCCACAATATCCACTATTTTCAATAAGATCCTACCACATCTTTACCTCCCCACCCCCCACCACTTGCTGCTTTCTGTAAGGTTCACTCCCTGCGCAATTCTCTTGTCTATTTGTCCCTCTTCACCAATGCCCCTCCTGACACATATCCCTGCAAGCAACAGAAATGCTACACCTGCCCATTCACTTCCTCCTTTCCCTCCACTGAGGGCCCCAAACAGTCTTTCCAGGTGAGGCAACATTCATCTGTGAACCTGTTGCAGTTGTCTATTGCATTCGGTGCTCCCAAAGCAGACTCCTCTACATTGGCAAGACCCGAGATACATTGTAGGACAACTTTGTTGAGCATCCACCAAAAGCAGAATTTCCTGGTGGCCAAATATTTTAATTCCTATCCCCATTCCTATTCCGACATGTTGATCCATGGCCTCCTCTTTTACCATTTTGAGGCCACTCTCAGGGTGGAAGAGCAACACCTCATATTCCATCTAGGTAACCTCCAACTTGATGGCATGAACACCAATTTCTTCTTCCATTATTTTTACCCCCCTCCTTTCCTCTTCTCCACTCTGCCTCTTACCTTTTCTTCTCATCTGCCTTTCACCTCCCCCGGTACCCCTCCTTCTTCCCTTTCTCCCACAGTCCACTCTCCTCTCCTATCAGATTCTTTCTTCTCCAGCCCTTTACCTTTCCCACACACTTGTCTTCAGCTATTACTCTGTAGCTAATCTTCCTCCCCCCCCCCCAATCATTTTATTCTGGTGTCTTCTCCCTTCCTTTCCAGTTCTGAAGAAGGGTCTTGGCCCAAAATGTCAACAGTTCATTCATTTCCATAGATGCTGCCTGACCTTTTGAGTTCCTCCACCATTTTATGTGTGTTACTTCACAACTTGATGATGCAGATGTCACTTCTCTACCATTAATATCAGACTGGGAGATATACCAGCTTTAATCCCTGCCTTGTTCAGCAGGGTAAACTGAGATATATATGCTTGGCCACAAGGTCGAGGTGGTGTATATTTTTGCTGCAGAAGATGACCACATTGTCTCATAGATGCCAAGTTATGAACTGCTTGATTTGTTCTGAATCTATCCTGTGTATAATGATGTTGCACAACACATATCCCCATGTCACCAAAAACACTGTATACTGATCATTTATACCAGGTAGATGCCTCAAGCAGATGAAAGGAAAGTTTATTATTGGTATTGGTTCACTCACTATCCAGTCTGGCTTCATTGGCTCAGAGAGTTCCTTCAACAATGGTGCTCCCAAGCCATTCTTGTAACCCTCAGGTTCTGATGTAAGTCGAGGGAAGACAATCTTTGGCCCCACCAAACGTGTGAGATTGAGGTGCAAAACCTCCTGTTTGTGTGGATGCTGTGTGATTCGTTACCGTGTTACAAATCAGTACCAGGAAATAACAGAGAGTACACCATATGCAATTAAACAATTTAGCTTTATAATTCTTAATTTGACTAAAGGGTTAGTAAAGTAAAACAGAAAGAAGAGGGACCATTTTAATGAAACAGTGTAATGTGCACAAGTTGGAGCTCACGATTTCCCTTCCGTTGGTCCTCCATCGATTTCCCCAGGCTTCGTCAACTCCCAGCCCCACTCTAAGTCCACTTTCTGATGTCTTCGACTTCTTGTCATGGTCCGGTCCGTGAACTCTGCATTCCGGTTCACGGTCTGGTCCATCGATCCCTATTCCCGGTTTTCTGGTTTTCCCCGGTTCCGTTGAGGCACCTGATTCTCGTTTCGGGCTGGCTCATAAATACCTCTGCAAACCAGGGATTGGTTGCTGGACTGTTCCCCGTCTGATTCCCCGTCTGACCCCCTGTCTGAACCCCCATTTTAACCCCCCTCACCTGAAACCTCGCCTGAAACCTTCGTCTGCCACTTCGTCAGAATCCACGTCTAGTTAACTGCCGGAGTGAGACCGGAGCCTTGCCTCGCCAAGATAAGGAACTATCTGTCGTTGAGTTTGGAACTGTCTCTTTGTATCCCCATGTTTAGTGTCCGTGTCAAAGAAGAGTCCCAGCCCTAGGTCCTGTTCCCAAGGAGGGGTCCTGACTCTGTGTAAACCCCTGGCCCTAAGTCCTGTTCCCAAGGAGGGGTCCTGGCTCTGTGTTCCATGTACGAGTCCCGGCCCTATATCCTGTTCCCAAGGAGGGGTCCTGACTCTGTGTTCCTGTGCTCAAGTCCAAGGCTCCATGTTCCTGTGCCCAAATCCAAGGTTCTGTGTTCCTGTGCTCTAGTCTAAGGCTCTATGTTCCTGTGCTCAAGTCCAAGGCTCTGTGTTCTTGTGTTCCAAGACCAAGTCCAAACACCATTGTCCAGCCCTGTCCAAGTCTGAGCTTTGTGTCCTCATTCAGTTCTAGTGCCCCGCCCAGCCCGGTGCTGGAGACTTCTCGTCCTGTGCTGGGGTACCTCGTCCTGTCCTGTAGCCATGTCCTGTCCTTGCCAAGATCCTAGTCCCGAGTCCTAGCCTAGACCTGGGTTGCGGTTCCAAACCAAGACCCAGGTTCAGAGTCCCAACCAAGACCCAGGTTCCGGGTTCTTGTCCAAGCTCTGGTTCTGGAGTTCCGTGTTCCTAGTCCAGGCTCCTTGCTCCTAGTTCCACGTCTGGGTCCCGTGTTTCTTGTCCAAGTCCTTGCCTAGGTGCTGAATCTTAGTCTCGTCCAGGGCCTGTGTCTCTGTCCAGTGTCGTTTCTTCCTGACGTACCTTGCTATCTCAACAACCCTAGTCCTGTTCCTAGTACTTCAGTGTCTGCGTCTTGCATTTGGGTCCACTCCCAACGCCCCCTTATAACACTTCTCCTTTCTGGCATCTTATCTCACCATCTCTCGCCAAACAAAAGACCCAGCTCACTTCGGTGTCAGGTACACACAAAAAAAAGCACTCCCTTCATTGGATGGCTCACATTCCAAAGCACCTGTTATTTCTAACCATAACCCAAACACTGCTTATACAGAAAGACCATTACATTAGTAGTAAAACCTTTCCCAGGGAGTTACACTCGGTAACCCTTGGTGGTAGATATTAAAGCTCCCCATCCTGAGCACTTGCTAAATTTAGTTCTTCTTCAATTTGAAAGACCATTGAATCATTTGCTGGGAAGAGAAGCTAATGGAAACTTTACTGACCCCAGTGCAGCTCTGAGATTGAAGATGGCGCAGAGCTCCAGTTGGGTCTTTCCTATGAGAGCCGTGAAGCTATTTTAGTTTACCAGTCCTTTATTGGCATAGGTGCTACCATTATGCCAATTGTACCTGGATTTATCCTATCCTGCCTGTCAGAAATTATTCTAAGGATATGGAATTCAGTCTGTATCTTAGTTACTGAACATCAAAAAACCCCCAAAAAAGAATATATTTATATGGCATCTTTCAACCTGTCCTAATGTTGAAATATTTAAGATCTGTAGCCATTGTATTAACATAGGAATTGCTACAACCAATTTACAAAGATTAAGTAAGCACCCACAATTAGTGCTCGATTTAATAATGGTGGGAGGAGCATAAATCCTGGGTATTTCACCAAATATAACAGGCCTTTCAAATTATGTGGGAGGTTTCTTACAACTGGAATCAAACTTAATCTTATCTTAAAGAGTGTTGTTGTCTTTAAGATTCCCTCATGATTGCTCCAGAAATTCAGCCTAGATTTTTGTGCTCAGGTCTCTAAACTGTGACTCAGAGTGAATTGCAATGCAAATTGAGCCATTGCTGTGCAGGGCCATCCAGAATTTTAGCTCCCCTTAATGAAATTCAATTATAAATATTCTGATTTTGCACTTCAAAGAAAGGTGACGTATTAAAACAATATGCAAAGCCAGTACACAGTGGATTATTGATTGTGGAAATAAGAAGAGCTTTAAAGTTGGTTTCAAAATCCAATATGGTGGACTCATGAATTGTGTATTAAGAACTGTAAAAGATGGGAAGGAATGACTATATATGCCCTTGAGTTTGCTCCACTGTTCAATAAGCTCAGTGAGGATTCTTGGCCTCGACTGCACCATTTCAATGTTCTTTGGTTTCTTCAGATTTCAAAGTTCAAAGTACATTTACTATCGAAGTATGTGTGCACCTGATGAGAATAGGTTGAGTGAACATGGCCTTTTCTGCTTGAAGCGATGGAGGATGAGAGGTGACCTAATCGAGGTGTATAAGATGAGGAGATGCATTGATTGAGTTGATAGCCAGAGGTCTATTCCCTGGGCTGAAATGGCTAACACAAGGGGGCATATTTTTAAGGTGCTTAGAAGTAGTTACAGCGGGGGGATATCAGTGGTAAGTTTATCTCACAGGGAGTGGTGGGTGTGATGAATGCATTCCCAGTGACGGAGGTGGAAGTGGATACAATAGGGTCTTTTCAGAAACTCTTAGATAGGTACATGGAGCTTAGAAAAATAGAGGAATATGCAGTAGGGAAATTCTAGGCAATTTCTAGAGTAGGTTACATGGTCAACACAACATTGTGGGCCAAATGGCCTGTAATGTGCTGTAGATTTCTATGTTCTATGTATAGCATATACAGCCTTGAGATTCATCTTCTTGCAGGCAGCCACAAAATAAGACAAAACATTAGAATTCATGAAAAACCACACACATCAAAGATAGTTGTACATCCAATGTGCAGAAAAAGAAATAACAAATTGTGCAAACAATAAATTAAAGCAAATAAATAATCCACGGAACATGAATCGTAGAGTTCCTGAAATTAAGTACACAGCCACATGGCCAGTTGAGCACCGCTGTGGGTCCAGGAGCCCGGTAGCTGCAGGCCACAGCCGCAGAGCCATGTTCAACGATTACCAATGGCTGTGGGTCGCAGCTGTGGAGTCAGTTCAGTGCCGAAATGAGTAAAGTCTCCCCGAGTAGTGAGCTGAACACTGGTTAGTCCTCTGCCCTCAGCTTTGATGCCTTAATCTTTTTAATCTGGCTCGGTGTTTAAATCGGCCAACCATTGGGTGGTTATTGGGTGGCCCGAAGATTCAGTTCTGCCTTAAGTCCACTCCAGCAATGTCTGCCAAATCATACTTGCATTCACAAAGTACAAATACCAAAAAAAAAAGGGCAGGTCATGTAGAAAGGTTGGAAAGCGCACCTTCCAGAGGGAAATTGTAGTTACCATCATCCATCGTCACAAAAAAGTGTATTTAGTAGAATTGTTAGTAATTTTGTCACCACCTCTTGCCAGTGCCACCTTTGTAACCAGTCTCAGCCATTAATGCATGCGGTGAATTAGCCTCTTCAATGAAAATTGCGGAATATTAACTATCACCAGAGGGCAAAAGACAGCTGGCACTGGATTCGCTTTTAGCTTATTCTTATACCCACAACTGAAAATTCCATTTCTTAAATGAAAAGTCAATGGATTTTAAGGAAACCCCATTCCCATGATGAGAGAAAGTAAATATTCTTATTCAGCACCATTACTAAATTCATGTCAACTCAGTTGAGGAAGGAAACAAGATTGAAAACTAATGAAATAGTAAATTAAATTATGGTATTGTGCCAATTTTTGCACTTGCAGGTTAGCATTGACAGATGGCTCTAACCTGCCACATTACTAAACAAATTAATGCTCTTTCTTTGTCAATAACTTGCCAGTGCCTGTAAGTCTTGCTGACTTCCTGTCAAGCAGTGGGTCATTTTTTATTTCCAAGTTGTCATTCGTTTATTTATTATTCGTCACCCTTTTAATTACCATTTTTTCTAAACTGTATACATGTCATGAATAATTTAACTCTGTTTTGTGTAATGTCAAATTAATTAGCAAGTATTTGAATAAATTAAACAGAAATATCAGACTCACTCCAATTCACATGTCAGCAATATTTCAGCATTTAACTGATCAATTTATCAAACTGTATTTAACTGTCCTAGTGTTGGAGAAACTGTAAAAATTCTTGCAAATTTTCTGTACTTTATGATTGATATCCTGTTTATGGACAGAAGGTAGTAAATATTACAAATATACAGAGTTGTTTCCACACACACACACACACACACTTCTCTGTAGAAGGGCGAGTAATTAGGTAAAAATTTTAATAGTCACGATTATAACTTTTATACATTTTATGTTTAAATTTGTCTATTACAGCTGCTGCATAATACTACATAAACATAGTAGGCAGCCGTTGATCCCAGGGGATCATGGGTTTGCTCCTCTGGATGGGCGGGAAGATTTGAAGAACCGGCTGTTGCCCATGCAGTGGGTTCCCCCTCTCCACGTCACTGATGTAGTCCAAGGGAAGGGCAAGCGCTGATATAGCTTGGCACCAGTGTCATCGTAGAGGTTGCCAGAGTGAAGCTGTAAACAACATCAAACTGCCTTAAGGACCCTTAGGGACCCCGGCTCGGGATTTCTTCCTCGGGGTTTAATCCCGAAGCCTTTCCCATGGGTGGACATGGCCACAGGGCTGCAGAGGTTTAAAATCAGAGATTTCCTTTTCCTAGGTGGGCTGCCGTCCAAGGCTGACGAGCACCACCTGCCTGAATCAACTGGTTTTCAGGTGCCAATGTCCACCTTTGCCCCTTCTCTTGTCAGTAGAAACAGTTCCACCAGGTCTAGCAGCTAAGCCACATGTGAAGGCCAAGATTTGGACCTGGTGTCCGAAGCTGTTAGTGACACACGCCATTTTGAGCACTTTATAGGTAGTGGGAGCTTATCCCCACTACCACTCCTGGCTATGACAACCTTAGGAACCTACATATACATAAACATAAATGCATATTAGATATAATATACTGAATGATTTACAGTGATGGATTCACAACATGGACACAGGATCTTCTGCCTAGCTCATCCAAGCCAACCACAGAGCCCATCTAATTTTGTCCCATTTGCTTATATCTGGTTTTATCCCTCTAAACCCTTCCTATCCATCGACATATGCAATTGTTTTTGTATCCTCCTCAACTACTTTCCTTGGCAACTCATTCCATGTATGCACCACCCTCTGCATGAAAAAAATGCAGCTCAAGTCCATTTTAAATCTTCCCATTAAACCTATGCCCTTTAGTTTTTGGTTCCCTTTCCCTGAATAAAATACTTTTTGCATTCACCCTATCTATGCTTATATTTTAAATACCTCTGAAAGGTCATATGCCAGCTGATGGTGTAGTGGCATCATTACTGGAAATGGTGAATGGTCCCAGGTTCTAATCAGGCCAGCCCCTTGCATGCTTTCCATTTGTACTAAGTTGAGCATCGAGCTAGCGACTCAGCCGCGTAAAAAAAAAACAGACGAATGCTAAGGAAATAGCAAAAATGCCACCCAATGCGTCACAAGGTGCAGAAAGGAAAAGGTCATATCCATCTCCTCAAGGCATGATTGTTCCGACCAACTTCAATCCACACAGAATTATGCTTCTTGTAAGAGTTCAGCAGATCCATTATAGGCCCATTTTAAGAAAACCAATCCAATGTCGGCCCATTTTAAAATAACCAATCCAGTGTTGGCCCATTTTAAGGTAATCAGTAAAGGGCACCTCTGTTTAAAGATTATTATACTGTTTTCATTGCATTGCTGATTTTCTAGTTAAGATTCACATGATGACATTTATTTAAGTATTCAATAAACCATGCAATGTGTTTGAAAGATGAGCTCTAGGGACAGGCCCAGAGGGATGTGTATATATGAATACATATTAGAGCTGTTACAACAGGCAAGAGCTTCAGACCACATACTAGTGATTGTTGGAACTGACAACCGTTTCTGACTGTCAGATTGACTGAAGCTCTTTTTTAACTTTGATTTCCTTTATTTTTATTTTTCTGTCTGTAGTACCAGGTCTAGTGCCCTTGGAATCAATTCAAGGAGGCCCATTTGAAGAGAAGATATATCTACAGTGGAAACCACCAAATGAAACCAATGGAATAATTACTCTCTATGAGGTAAATCAACAAATGGTTATCAATTAATCATTGTTTTCTGCTTCTTGGATTTTTGACCCCTCATAACTGTGGTTTAAGCCACACCTGAAACACTGAAGAAATTGCATGATGACTACTAGCTAATGACATTTAGCACTGGGTCGCAGTATGAAGAAACTAATTAAATCTGGATTATTGTTAAGCACACAGTTTTCTCCCAAAGGATATTTAAGTAAGATATTTATATGTGAAAATGATTCATACAGATCATCTAGTTACTACCCATCAAGAAAGATATCCATGGGATTATTTTGATTCAACAGAAAGTTAATTCCTTAATCATCTTCAGTCCCACAGTTACTAAATATTCTGGCAATGTTGACATTCTTAAGTGCAATGATTTTTTTAATGCTTTGTGTAGATTCTAAAACACGTGCATCAGTTTGTGATTTTGGCTTTTATGTTTCAGAGGAAAATTACAGGCTTTATATTTTAAGAACAAAATTTATTACAAAAAATATTTTCAAGAATTATTACAAAAACCTAGTAAGATAAGGACAAAGGTTATATCAAAGCTTATGAAAGTCAAATTCCATTGTGATGTTTAGTGTCACCTCTACCCTATGTGATACTGTGTAAAGGTAAGGGATATTTGTGTTTATACAGAATTTTGTCATTCTTCTCAAGGCACCCCAGAATTTTTCAACACTGTGATGTACTTTGAAATACCTAGACATAAGATATTCTGCAGATCCTGGAACTCTTGAGCAACACCCAAAAAATGCTGACAGGAACTCAGCATGTCAAGCAGCTTCTATGGATGGAAAGAAACAGTCCACATTTCAGACCAAGCCTTGATGAAGGATCTCAGCCTGAAATATTGACTGCTCATATCCCTCCATAGATGCTGCCTGATCAGCTGAGTTCCTCCAACATTTAGTGTATTTTACTTTGAAATACAGCTGCTCTTAGAAACATGATGCACACAGACCATTTTTATTGATTAAGGAAATGTCTCAAAACAGTACAGAGTTTAATAACTAACCAATCTGATTTTGGTAGATTTGGTTGATCGATAATTGTGCTCAAACTGTCGATACGCTAAAAACAAAGAAGATTGCAATACACTTTGAGTCCCTAACTGAAGCAGGACATAGCCTCTTCGATTACATTTTTTTGCTTTTTTGGAGTCTTTACAAATGTTCATTTTTACACTGCATGAAACAAGGTACTAGGCAAAATTGATAAAAGCCTGAAAAATATAGAATCACCAAACACAGAGATATCATTGAACCCATAATGTAGATGCTGGATCTATGAAAAAACACCAATCATTAAATTCTCTTTCTTGCCCTAAGACCCTCACATTTTCTTCCAATATAAAATGTGGCCATTCAATGCACTGTGTTTATGCCAACTGTCAGGGATCTCCCATCAATCCCATGTGTTTTCCTGTAATCTATCCTCTCTGACATGCCCATCAGCTACCCTCTGGTAGTCATATCATCGGGATCAATTGCAGTAGCCCATTAACCTAACAGCCAGCATGGTTTTGTGACATGGAGAGAAATGGAGAAACCCATGTGGTAATAGGGAGAAAGTACAAACTCCACATGGTTGAGCTGTGAGACAGCAGCTCTACCTGTGCCCCTATTCTGCCCAAGCATTTGTATAGCAACACAGAATGCATCGAACATTGGACGCCATCGTAGCATGGCAGTAAGCGTGTTGTTATTATCATAAGATGTAAGAGCAGAATTGGGCCATTTGGCCCATCGAGTCTGCTCCACCACTTCATCATGGCTGATCCAATTTTCCTCTCGGTCCCAATCTCCTACCTTCGCCCCGTATCCCTTCATGCCCTGACCAATCAAGAATCTATGAACCTCTGCCTTAAATATACATAAAGACATGGCTGCCTGTGACAACAAATTACACAGATTCACCATTCTCTGGCTAAAGGAATTCCTCCTCATCTCTTGTCCTAAAAGGATGCCCCTCTATCCTGAGGCTGTGTCTTCTAGATTTAGACACTCCCACCATAGGAAACATCCTCTCCACATCCACTCTATCAAGGCCTTTCATCATTCAATAGGTCCCAATGAGGTCACTCCTCATTATTCTGAATTCTAGTGAATACAGGCCCAGAGCTCTTCAGATGACAAATCATTCAATCCTGGATTCATTTTCATGAACCTCCTCTGAACCCTCTCCAGTTTCAGCACATTTTTCAAAGATAAAGGTCCCAGACCTGCTCACAATACTCCAAGTGAGGCCTCACCACTGCTTAATAAAGTTTCAACATTAAATCCTTACTTCTATATTCCCATATAACACTGATTATTAACGATGAACTTCCCCAATTATGCTCATTTCAAGAAACAAAAATATATTGCCTGAATGAGTGCATTCATTTCTAACATTAAAAACGGAACTAGTTTTAAGAGATG
This sequence comes from Mobula hypostoma, assembly GCF_963921235.1. Classification (NCBI taxonomy): domain Eukaryota; kingdom Metazoa; phylum Chordata; class Chondrichthyes; order Myliobatiformes; family Myliobatidae; genus Mobula; species Mobula hypostoma. Next base: position 190,821,542 of record NC_086098.1, read on the forward strand.
GATGCTGATTTGCTATGGGTTAGTAGGTTAGATCGTTATTGTTAATTACGCCTTGGTGTAACGAAGTGGTAAAGTAAATGGGGAAGTAACTGTACATTCCTTCTATACGGAATTTGATTGGCATACAAGAGAAGTACAATAGAAGAAAATAGTTTCTCACTCACTGCAATTGAACGTGGTAACACTCATCCAGAAACTCTCAACATTTACCAAACAGCCATTACAATAAATTTAGTGCAGTGTCAGGACAGCCAGGCATCATATAAAGAGTTCATGAGGCTTTATACTGTTACGTACCCCGTAACTGGGTTGCCAAACCAGCAGAAATGGATCACTCAGTTGGAGTCTGGAGTACTAGAACTAAGAAAGTTTTATTAAAGAGACAAGCAACACAGTAATCGAAAGGATAATAAATGCAACCATTCAACAATGATAACCACACATGTGCACAGAATTAAGATAACAGCATCAATCAAGCTCTATCGTTGTCTAGGGGTTAAATGACCAATTTCAAAATGACTCAAAGTTCAGTCCAGTTTGTAGTTCAGTTCGCAGTAATCGTTGCCATGGCGATGGACAAGGTGGGGGGAGAGAGACAGAATAGGAACAACTGATCATTCAGAACGGCTTCACTCACAGACCAGCGGGATGGCTCACAAACAGCATTTGGGCAGGTCCTTGGTGATGTCACCTGAGGTCACCGACTGTGACCCCTCCTCCAGATGCGGTCGATCCTCTGCAGTGAACCCGGCACCCAGGCAAGGGCGGACACACACCGGGTTCCCGCTGATCGTACCTTTCCACCCACTCGTGAGAAGCGTACCGCTTCCAGGGTCTCGTTACCTCGGGTGGCGTGTGTCTCTGTCTTAGCGAACCTGTCCCTTTTTATCCCCCTGCTGGGGTATCGCCTGTCCATCACTTCAAACAGTTCAGGGCTCAAAGGGGGGAGCCGCTCCAGACAGCTCTTCCTCCCACATCCCTTCATTACACATCTCCAGACGCTGCTCCATTGTTCCTTATCTCTCCTTCCCCTGAGGGCAGGTGGCAGACCAACTGCTGATGCCACTGATGCTAGCCCAGGCCAGCAAACATCTTAATTTTATGTGTATTCTCGTAACACTTCCCCCCTTTAAGGATTTTTACCGGGAGGTAAAAATTACAAACATGACTACATTATCTGATACATACACAATATACATCTTTAACAGTTATTTAGCTAATACAGAGAATTTGAAGCTGTCAACACCTTGACAGACAGTCATCACATTTTCTGTTCCTTTTACACGTGTTATTAATAATCCCTTAGACCAGGCTCCAACTCAGCAAACTTCATAGTGGCCAAAAACACTGATGAATTGCGACCAATGTAACCTCTCATTTGGTTTTGTCCCGGACCACAACAACAAGGGTCGTCCCATTCCGACTCAATTTTCCCTCGCAAGGGCTTAGTAGGAGGGGGACGGGTATTGACCGCAGAGTTATTGCAAAACTTCCTGCAGTACCCCACCATCTCCAAGAGCCTTCTGAGGGCCCTCTTGTCTGTCGGGGTTGGGAGGTCAGCGATAGCCTGCACTGTCGCTTGCATCACTGCCAGCTGCCCCTGTGTCACCACAATTCCCAGGTAAGTGACTCTCGTGTGGCCGAATTCATTTTTTCCAAGGCTCACTATCACGCTGGCTTCAGACAGCCGTGTTAAATTGCCAATACACACCTCTGTGTTCATCAGCCCTTTAGTCACTGAATTACTCAAAAATTATGGGTGTTGTTTGCTTGGCCGCCCTATTGTAACCGACATAACCCAACGTCCCAGTTCTTTGCATTTCCTCGGGACAATCAAACACATGGGTGCGAGTCGTTTAATTACTCCTTCGGGGATTAAGGGAGAGACCTTATCAGTAGACCTGGCCAAAACAATAGCCTTCTCCCATCTGACCGATCCCATCCTAATCTTTTCAAAATGGTTTTTTTCTCTTAGCAGGGGGCCCCTAGCTTCATTGATTTCCACGCTAACACCGACTAGGTTTGTTAGCATATCAAAAGCCGGTGACCGTCTCAGTTCGCGTCGGTCATGATCAATAACATTTTTCCCCCTGGGCAGCCGGTAACTCTCTTTCATGATTCCACCAACTGTTTCCTCCAGCACCGCAAAATGTCCACCGGGGGGTACCTCGTGGGCCATGTTAAAAACCTCATCCCCGTAACTCTTTTGCACCACCCCCCACTCCTCATCTGCGGGTACTGTACTTGATTTCCCTTTCTTCCTTAGCACTTCCTCCTCCGCACAATAGCTTGTCAAGGCTGTGTCAGAGAGAGCGGTCTCGGCAAAAACCATCAGCCCCTCGTCTCGCTCCTGCGTCTGCACAAATTCTTTCCTGGCTACTGCTACGTCCGTCCCAGCTCCCTCACTACCTCTTATCTCACTACACCCTGTCTCATACAAGGTTGGCAGAAATGTTTCAGCCAAATTCACCATCGCGGGCGGGGCCTCCATGCTGGCAGGCTGACCCGTCAATCTCACGACTGGGAACACGATTCCTCCGGCGATGTCATTACCGAGCAAGACTTCCACGTCTTTCATCGGTAATTCGGACCTCACCCCGATCGTGACTAGTCCAGAGACCAGGTTGCTCTGTAAATGTATCTGGTGCAAAGGGACTGACTCTGTCCCTTCCCCAACACCTTTGACCTCTACCTCCCCAGTCTGGGTCTCTGAGCTAAACTCTAATACACTCTTCAGTATTAGTGACTGACACGCTCCCGTGTCTCTCCAGATCCGCACTGGAACTGGTTTTAACCTCTTTTTCACTGACACCAGTCCGGCCGAGATAAACCTCTCGCGCCCTTCCTGGACTTTTTCAGACCTGTCCTTCCCTAGCGGTTCGCTTAACAGCTCAATACAGCCATTCAAAATTTCCGCTTTTCCTTTCCCCGTCTCCTTCCTTGGGGCAAAGCACCTGGACGCAAAGTGTCCGACTTTCCCACAATTATAACAGACGACCCCAGGAGACTTCCTACCAGGCTGCTCCCGGTCTACCTTATCCTTTTCACTAGTCCCCGGCTTACTTTCTGACTTTTCCGGTGGACTCTCCCCGCCGTCCTGACTACCCTTCTGGTAGCCTTTACTCGGGGCAACCTTCATTTTATGCGTCAACGCATACTCATCCGCTAACTTAGCAGTTGCGGCTAACGTGGCTGCCTCTTTCTCATCGAGGTAGGGTCTCATACCCTCAGGGACACAACCTTTAAACTGCTCAATCAGAACCAGTTGCAGCAGTCTGTCATAATCCCCCTCTACCCCTTTCGAGGCGCACCAACGCTCACAATATGTTTGCATCTCACGAGCAAACTCCAAATACGTGCGGTCCCACCGCTTCCTCGCATTCCGGAACCTCTGCCGGTATGCCTCCGGGACCAACTCATAAATCCTGAGGATGACCTCCTTCACCACCTCATACTTCTGGGCATCTTCCGCGGATAAGGCGGAGTAAGCTTGTTGGGCCTTCCCTTTCAGTACACTCTGAAGTAAGACAACCCACTTATCCCTCGGCCATTCCTGACTTATAGCTACTTTTTCGAAGTGGAGAAAGTACCGATCCACATCGGTATCGTCAAATGGGGGAACCAGCCTAACCTCCTGGGTCGCCCGGAACCCTCCACCTTGGTTCGGCACGAGCCCCTGCTCGGCCCTTATCTTTAACTTCTCCAGCTCAAATTCCCTTTCCCTCTGTTTCTCCTCTCTCTCCAACTGTCTGTCCCTCTCTCTCTCTTCTCTCTCCAACTGTCTTTCTCTCTCTTGCCTTTCTACCTCTCTCTCTTTCTCCTGCCTTTCTAACTCTCTCTCCTTCTCTTCGTGTTCTAACTGCCGTACCCGGAACTCGTGCTCGAGTCTCAGTTTTTCAAGCTGTACCTGTACCGCGTCTCCAGCAGGTTTTTCAATAGACACCTCCCCCAGCTCACCTTGGGGAAACACACCTTTAGATACATAGTGCTCTACAATAGCTCTGTGTATCTCCTCTCTCCTCATTGTCGACTTCACCTTAGCAAGATTCACCCGTTTTGCCACAGCTATCAATTCCGATTTCCTGGCATCCTCTAATGCCTCCAAGGTCGGCGCCTTTATAAATTCCTCAACCTCCATTTCTGCTGTTTGTCTTTTCTTTCTTTCGGGAATTTTAACCCAATCAATTTACTCCGTCCCAAATTTAGCGTTCAAAATCGCGGACGAGAACCCCACTTATGTTACGTACCCCGTAACTGGGTTGCCAAACCAGCAGAAATGGATCACTCAGTTGGAGTCTGGAGTACTAGAACTAAGAAAGTTTTATTAAAGAGACAAGCAACACAGTAATCGAAAGGATAATAAATGCAACCATTCAACAATGATAACCACACATGTGCACAGAATTAAGATAACAGCATCAATCAAGCTCTATCGTTGTCTAGGGGTTAAATGACCAATTTCAAAATGACTCAAAGTTCAGTCCAGTTTGTAGTTCAGTTCGCAGTAATCGTTGCCATGGCGATGGACAAGGTGGGGGGAGAGAGACAGAATAGGAACAACTGATCATTCAGAACGGCTTCACTCACAGACCAGCGGGATGGCTCACAAACAGCATTTGGGCGGGTCCTTGGTGATGTCACCTGAGGTCACCGACTGTGACCCCGCCTCCAGATGCGGTCGATCCTCTGCAGTGAACCCGGCACCCAGGCAAGGGCGGACACACACCGGGTTCCCGCTGATCGTACCTTTCCACCCACTCGTGAGAAGCGTACCGCTTCCAGGGTCTCGTTACCTCGGGTGGCGTGTGTCTCTGTCTTAGCGAACCTGTCCCTTTTTATCCCCCTGCTGGGGTATCGCCTGTCCATCACTTCAAACAGTTCAGGGTTCAAAGGGGGGAGCCGCTCCAGACAGCTCTTCCTCCCACATCCCTTCATTACACATCTCCAGACGCTGCTCCATTGTTCCTTATCTCTCCTTCCCCTGAGGGCAGGTGGCAGACCAACTGCTGATGCCACTGATGCTAGCCCAGGCCAGCAAACATCTTAATTTTATGTGTATTCTCGTAACAATACTGAAGTCTGACAGTACTTTCCTTCAGTTACCAGAAGCAAACAAAAAAGGAGTTGATGTCATAATAGATGAGACTGTGCTTGGACTGTCACCTCTGTAAGATATCTGCTGTTCCACTTACCTTTCATGGTTGTTCATATGACAATGAAACCATAAGACATAGGAGCAGAATTAAGTAATTCAGCCCATCGAGTCTGTCTGCCATTCCATTATGCCTGATTTATTATCCATCTCATCCCATTCTCTGGCCTTCTCCCCATAACCTTCGATGCCCTTTCTAATCAGTAACCTATCAACCTCCACTTTAAATACACTGAATAACTTGGCTTTCGTAGCTGTCTGTGGCAATGAATTCCACAGATTCACCACCATCTGGTTGAAGAAATTCCTCTTCATGCCTGTTCCAAAAGAGACATTCTTCAATTTTAAGGCTCTGCCCTCTGGTCCTAGACTCTCCTGCTCATGGAAACGTCCTCTCCACAGCCAGTCTGTCTAGGCCTTTCAATATTCAGTAGGTTTCAATGACATCCACCCTTATTCTTCTAAACTCAAGTGAGTACAGGCCCAGAGGTATCAAATATTCCTCATGCATTAACCCTTTTATTCCCAGGATCATTCTTGTAAATCTCTGCTGGATCCTCTCCAATAACAACACATCTTTTCTTCATCCGCCTGGAGTCCTTCCTGCTGTGGGTGGACCATGAGGTGGAGCCACCCGCAAGGGTTAACTAGACTTCAGGAGGCATAACAAGGACTTTTAGAAACTTAAAAAATACTGAGTTAAAGCATTAAAATTTCAATTAAAAATAATATATATAAACACATTCAAATAAATTGCTCAAATGCAATTGTTTCATGGAAAAAGATTTATCATCACTTGCCTTTTTAAATAGATGAATGAAACTATGTAAATGAATGAGGCCATATAGTTTATGCCAGGTGGAAAGTGTATTGGCCCCATGGCTCAGTATGATTGGAAGCCTTCTGTGGACTCAGCGGGGATTCCAGGGCAGAGCTGGAGCTTCGGTGCCCTGACAAATGATGTTCAGTGTGTTCTATATTCGCAATCAGCAAATTTGGATTCTTCAGCAATCCCCATGTAATTTTAGATTGCCTTTAAAAGGATTGCTTGCATAGCAAACACTCTGTACAGATGTTTAAATGCATATACCCCCTTGTTATTATGTTATTTCCCATGGTAGGGGAGTCTAGGGAAAGAAGGCACGACTTCAGGATTGAAGGACATTCATTTAGAACAGAAATGCGGAGAAATTACTTTAGTCAGAGAGTGGTTGATCTGTGGAATTTGTTGCCACGAGCGGCTGTGGAGGCCAAGTCATTGGGTGTATTTAAGGCAGAGATAGATAGGTTCTTGATTAGCCAGAGCATCAAAGGGTATGGGGAGAAGGCAGGGGAGTAGGAATGACCGGAAGAATTGGATCAACCCATGATTGAATGGCGGAGCAGACTTAATGGGCTGAACGGCCTACTTCTGCTCCTATATCTTCTGGTCTTATGGTTATTATGAAAACAACTTCGTTGTTATGAAAGTGATATTAAAATTCAGGCACTTTCTAAAAAGGCAGCTAAGCATATAGACAACTTTAGAAATTATTACCGAAGTATACTCATTGCTCAAACAGCCAAAGGGAAAAATTAAGGGAAGAATTTTGCATTTAGACATGTTTGGCCCAAATACTGACATGAAAGAGCTGTGATTCAAGTTCAGAGTGCTTGTGGTGATATTGATGAACTGATCAGGGATTACTTTTCTTCTTCAAAACTTACCCAGAGTAAAGGTAGAGCAGCAAATGCTGCATGATATAAAGTTGGAAATCTGAAATAAAAGTGGAAAACTCCAGAAATGCTCCACAGTTCAGGAAGCATCTGTGCAAAAGAAGCAAAAACATTTCAGGTCCGAACCTTCCTTCAGAACTGGAAGGAGAGTAAAGAGTTGACGTTAAGCTGTTGGGAAGGTTGGGTAGGGAAGGTTGCTCCAGGAAAAAAGCTATAAATAAGGTCACCTGGTTAATGAGGGAAGGTCTGGAGAGAGACCATGATTCTCTCTTCATAAAAACAATGAACTGAAGACAGATAGTGAGAATAAAGGGCTGTATGAGTAGAAAATGCAGAATGCAGGACAAAATAATATTACCTCGTCCCTGAGTGTCATAGCCTGAAGACTGATGGTGCATGGGATGTTGTCTTGGAGCCATGTTTCTGTAAGAACAAGCACGTAGCATTCCTCATCTCCCACAGCTACAAACAAAGACAGTTGGTTCCAGGGAGCGAACACCAGAGAGCAGCACTGATAGGAAAGCTGACCTGCAGGGCCCAGCTCCCAACCCATCACAGGTTCCAGTGCTCCCATTGTGCCTCTTTTCCCTCCCACACCACCTCCAGCGACGCTGGTCAGGCAATGCCATGACATGTGAGTCTGGTTTGCACACAGGTCCCCTGCCATCAGTCTCCTGAATAAACTGGACTTACAGTATTTTGTATTACCAATGACATCAAGGTCTTGCAACTGAAAGAAAAACATTTAAGACAAACATTTGCAACTTTTGTAGGACCTGGAAAGGCTGCTGCAACAAAACACATTGCCATCTTACTTAGCTCTTATTGGGCTTGAACTTATGACAAAGCTAATAATCCATAATAATCAGCCATGGACCAATGACAAAAAACCTATTGAATCAGTACAAATTTACAGATTGCTTGCACTTCTCTGCATGAGATGTTTAAATGTCTTTACAATAATCACGAAAGACATAAAGAGCAAACCCTGGTCATTTGAGTGGTGGGATTTCTTTTAAGAAGTAAGCTCAAAGAAATTCCTTTTCTTTAATCACTTTATACTCAGCTTACAGTATTTTTAATGCAGGGTTATAATTAATTTTTATTTTTAATTATTGAAATATATTTATTCTGCTTTAAGTGTCTTTGAATATCAAAGTTATTTAGAAATACTGAAAATATCTTTGAGATTGCCAAAGGCCAGAAGGTTAATATTGGGATAGAGGTCATAGGACGCAGGAGGATGGATCAAGAACAATATGACCCAATGTCACCTCACACATCCAACACTTCGGTTGGAAAAATTGTTTCTGATTTAATATGTTCAGGGTGAGATCTAACTGACGAGTTACAAAATGTATTGTCCAACAAAGTTCAATCTGATTTGTAATTCGTGGACTTGGTCGAGTTGAAACAATCAAGAGAAAATAATTTCACCGTTTTGCCTTATTATAATTATTTGTTAGCAAGATCTTCCCATTGCAATCTGTCTTTCTTTCCTGTTTTCCTACTTTAGCATCTCTACAAATTTAAACAGAAGTGAAAGACTGAATTATCTGCAGACAGAATGCAAGCTTTAGGAGCTATAGAAGTAAAAATTCTGATTCAAATGAATAATAGCATCTTTTTTTTAACTAGCAAATAAGAAAGTTATGGGAAAACAACAAGCTACCAGAACCAGATTTGACAAGGGAGCCACAGGTAAAACAATGTACAAATTTAAATAGAATCTAATTCTATTCTCTACAGAGCATTTGCTTCTAAATCAGAGTTGTGGATGGAAATAGCGGTGCAGAATCCACATCACAAATTCTAGGCCATGGGATCCCAAATTTTTTATGCGACAGACTAATATTATTCAGTAAGGGGTCCGTGGATCCCAGGTTGGAAACTCTTGTTCTAGGCTGATACTCTAGATACACTAATGGGTGGGCCACCTTTTGGGTGAGAGGTTAGACTAAGAAACACTGAAGTATCTTATTGAGGAAAGATGAGGGTGTTATGGTCAACATTTCACCCTTAAGCAAGGTAACTCTAAAGCAGTTAATTTTATCATCATTGTGGAGTTCTGGGGTACCCTCTACCAAAGGAAGGCTGATAGGAGCGTACAAGTGCTGATGTGTTCAATCTGGTGACAAAGTAATAAGGTTCTGTTTCACAGAACAAGTCACGCACTGTTCCTATTTGAACTGGAATTTGTATTGGTTATATTATTGTCACATATACTGAGATACATGAAAAGCTTGTCTCGCACACTTTTCATACAGATCAGAAGAGAAAACAATTACAATGCAAAATAAAGTATAACAGCTACAGAGAAATGCAGTGGATGTAAGCAATAAAGTGCAAGATCTTAATTATGGAGGTTTTGAGGTCAAGGGTCCAACTAATCATATAGGGAACCATATAGCAGTCTTATAATGGCAGGGTAGAAGCTGCCCTTGAGTCTGCTGGTGTGTACTTTCAGGCATTTGTATCTTCTGCCAGTGGGAGAGGGGAGAAGAGAGAATGAACTGAGTGGGTGGGATATGTTATTATGCCGGCTGCATTACCATGGCAGCAAGACGTATAGCCCGAATCCATGGAGCGGAGGCGAGATCCATGATATATGCACTGTGTCCGCAACTCTCTGTAGTTTCCTGTAGTCACGTGCAGAGCTTTTGCCATACCAAACCTATACAAATCCAGATTAGATTAGATTAGATTAGATTGGATCATGAGGACATGCAGTCCTCTTTTATTGTCATTTAGTAATGCATGTGTTAAGAAATGATACAATGTTTTTCCAGAATGATATCACAGAAACACATGACAAACTGACTTAAAAACTAACAAAAACCACATATAATAACATATAGTTACAACAGTGCAAAGCAATACCGTAATTTGATAAGTACAGACCATGGCACGGTAAAAGTCTCAAAGTCTCTTGAAAGTCCCATCATCTCACGCAGACGGTGAACCTCCAGCGCCGCCAACTTGCCGATGCAGCACACTGGAAGCATCCGACCACAGTCCGACCACAGTCCGACTCCGAGCCTCCGACCAGCTCTCCGAAACAGAGCACCGAATACCAGCTCTGCTGCGCGCTTCGACCCCGGTCCCGGCAACAGGCAACAGGCAAAGCCGAGGATGTGGAGCCTTCCCCTGCGGAGATTTTCAATTGCACAGTAGCAGCGGCAGCAAAGGGGGCATTTCAGAAGTTACTCCAGGTGTTCCCCCGTGCTTCTCATGCTGTCTCCATGAAATCCAGATTGTGCATGGCCCCCTAGTTTACACATACGATATTCATTCGGAACGGCTGCGTGTGCTGCGTTGCGTCGCTATCTTTTCCTCCCTCCAGATAGGACACTTTTAACTTTTTATAAAAATGGTCAGAAGGTACACGCCAGCTTGCTTAAGGTTTTTGAAGTAGAGTTATTGGTGAGCTTCCTTGGTCACCACGTCTACAGTATGTGCTTGGACTAGGACAGGCTATAAGTGATGTTCACTCCTTGGAACTTGAAGCCTCTCAATCTCAACACCTTTGATGGAGAAGGGAGCATGTGCACCACCCCACTTCCTGAAGTCAATGACCAGCTCTTCTATTTTGCTAACATTGTGGGAAAGGTTGTTTTCATGACACTATGTCACTAAGCTGTCTATATCCTTCCTTTACTGAGGCTCATCATTATTTAAGATTCAGCGCACTGTGGTGGATATCATATACAAACTTGCAAGTGGAGATAGATTAATCAATTTTATTTAAAATAACTCTAACAAAGAATACATCTGATAAGGTTAATCATCAATCGCTTTGGACACTAGGTATTTGATTTTTAGGTAATGAAATGCAATTCACCTTAGTCATCTCATCTCAGAATAAAAATGTTGAATTTGTTTCGATTCATAGCAGCAAAAATTCAGCACTTGAACTTTGAACAAGGGAACACAGGTTGGAACCATATTTCAAAGAAGATCGTTAGCATTGTTTGTTTCATTGTTAGTTCTCTGACCATTTTAAACAATGTACTATTTAGTAAATACAAACGTAATTAAAACACATTTGAAATGAAGGAATATGAAAAGTAGATAGAATCATAAAATATTGAACCTGCCTTCATCTTCTGAGAAACTAATAATATTCTTTGCACAATAATATTTCACATACATATTCTGTGTAAAATCCCCAATAATTTATATGTGGTATGACATTTCCCTTCAAGAATCACCATGGCATTTATGTTCAGCCACTGCTATACCAGCAGTGTTTTCCTTTACCAAATGAACGTTTCCAGACTGTAGACATACTGAAATTTGTCACATTATAATTTATACTTTCATTAATGTACTTTTGTGCTTCTTCTTTCATAAATATTGATAGACAAATGAAAGCACTTCTTTGCTCTTGTGCAGTTTTCTACACACTCTCCAGGACATTACTTCTTAATGTAATGGTGTCTGTTGCTGAGCACCATCTCAGAAATCATGCAGTGATATCCTGTCACGGAGAAATAAATATTTGGCCTCTTGAGACTTGAAAATCAACCACTACAACAACAGCAATAAATATGTATAGCAAATACACACCACTCTTTTTCTTACCAGTATCAACATCAGGAGGTTTGAAAGCATGAGTCCTAATATTTACTCATGAGCTTTGTACATCTTTCAATAGTTTCTTGCAAGGGTGGCAAACCTACAGCATACAATGGCACTCAAATAAAGATTTTGTTTGTAAGTGGCGTGCAGTGCTACCCCTCGATTCTTTAAACCCCACCCACAATAAAAAGATGCATAATGATTATTTTTTACTGCCTGATGAAGCAACAAATGGTTGTTTACAGCCTGAGAACAGTGAGATGTTTTCACAGGAAACGTCTCTAGCTGCCTAGCTAGACAGTTGCGGGAACACAAATGTTGCGTGATACATTGTGAAATCCTTACAGATCTGGTGGACACAGTGAACATATTAGTATTTAGATAATAAACGGTTGGGCCACTTGGCATTGGCTTCACTTTGTTTATATTTTTTCTTCTGTCATTTGTGAGTGAACACTGGTATATTCAATCATAATGACAATAGTAAATATTGTACAATGTTTATAACCTCCATGAATATGTATTTTTCAATGGTTCCAGTTACTATCAAAGAATATATAGGGTATAAAACCTGAAATTCTTACTCTATGCAGACATTCCGGAAACAGAAGAAAAAACCCAAAGCTGAATGATAGGAAAACAGTAGAACCCCAAAGCCCCCTCTCCCCCTCCCACGCACGAGCGGCAGCAAAGCATCAACCCCCCCTCCCCCCACCTGCCTCAGCAAAAGCATCAGTCTCCACCACCTGGCATGCAGGCAATAGCAAAGCCTCCTTGGAGACCATGATCTGAGGTTCATCAAAAAACACTGTTCATCCCAACAGTTTGACATGCCACAAGAGGTATTACTCCTGCCACAGTGAGACGGGAGACTAACAGCTCACTGTCTTGATGTATCGCTTATTTTGACAGCAACATACAGTGCTGCCTCGATGTTCCGACCTTCCGTGACGTTTCAGACAGCAACACTGGCGAGGAATCGGGTCGTCTACAGGGCTGCAGAGACACACCCCATAGGCACACATCCTCTAGGCCACTCCTGGAGATAACAAAAATACTAGGCTGCTCAGCAAGCTCCGAGAGCGGGAACCCACTGCCACAAAGAACCACAGTTGTAGTGCAGCTGTAGATCACAGACTCCAACAGGACCTCTCCACCTTGAAAAGGAAAGAAGAAATATTAGAAAGAAAAAGAATTGTTTTGCAGATGAACTGAAAAAAGTCACCTTCTGATGTCATCTTTATCTCCTCCACCTTCCCTGCTAATTTTTCCATAAGACCATAAGACATAGGAGCAGAATTAGGCCATCTGGCCCATCGAGTCCGCTCCGCCATTCAATCATGGCTGATCCTTTTTTTCTATCTCCTCCTCAACCCCAGTTCCTGGCCTTCTCCCTGTAACTTTTGATGCCATGTCCAACCAAGATCCTATCAATCTCTGCCTTAAACACACCCAATGACCTGGCCTCCACAGTGGCATGTGGCAACAAATGAATGCTAACATGGCATTTGCCTTCCTCACCACTGACTCAGCCTGCAAGTTAAACTTCAGGGTGTTATGCACAAGGACTCCCAAGCCCCTTTGCATCTCAGATTCCTGGATTTTCTCCCCGTTTTGAAAATAGTCCGCATATTTACGAGGGGTGATTGATAACTTTGTGGCCTAAGGTAGAGGGAGATGAGTTATTAACTTCAAACTTTCTGCATAATCACTCAGAGTTGAACTGCATATGAATGTAGCGAAAGCTGTATAACTGATCTCCTTCTACGGTAGGCCACGAATTTATCAATCACCCGTGCTGTGGTCACTTTCTGGAGGTCCAAGATCTGTATGTTCCACGACTGCTGAACTAAGTGTGTAAATGTAGGAGGAGACTATGTTAAAAATAAATGTGCTAGGTTTTCTAAAATTGACTCCTTCTACCTTAGGCCACAAACTTATCAATCATCCCTCGTATTTCTACTTCCAAAGTGCATGACCATGCATTTTCCAACATTGTATATCATTTGCCACTTTCTTGACCATTCTCCTAATCTGTCCAACTCCTTCTGCATCCTACCTGTTTCCTGGACACTACCTGCCCCTCCACCAATCTTCATATCATCTGCAAACTTAGCAACAAAGCCATCTATTTCATCTTCTAAATCATTTCTATACCGCATAAAAAGAAGTGGTCCCAACACTGACCCTTGTGGAACACCACTAGTCACTGGCAGCTAACCAAAAAAGGATCCTTTTATTCCCGCTCGCTGCCTCATGCCAATCAGCCAATGCTCTAACCATGTTATTAACTTTCCTGTAACACCATGGGCTCTTAACTTGGTAAGCAGCCTTATGTGTGGCACCTTGTCAAAGGCCTTCTGAAAGTCCAGATATACAACATCCACTGCATCCCCTTTATCTATCCAACTTGTAATCTTGTCAAAGAATTCCAACAGGTTGGTCAGGCAGAATTTTCCCTGAAGGAAACCTTGCTGACTTTGTACTATCTTGTCCTGTGTCACCAAGTACTCCATCACCTTATTCTTAACAATTGACTACAACATCCTCCCAATCACTGAAGATCAGGTTAACTGGTCTATAATTTCCTTTCTGCTGCCGTCCTCCTCTCTTAAACAATGGGGTAAAATTTGCAATTTTCCAGTCCTCTGGCACCATGCCAGAGTCCAATAATTTTCGAAAGATCATTACGAATGCCCCCACAATCTCTAACGCTTTTTCAGAACCCTAGGTGCAGTTTTCAATAATTTCTTTAAAAGATTAAAATTAATAATTGTTAAAATGGATTTTTAAAGTACTTCATTTATTTTAATCTGTTTCTGTTATACTTTTATTAATAGTAAAACAACAATTGTACATAAGTAAACAACAGAACTAATTTTTTTCTATTAAAAGTCCATAATTATTGTTACTAAGACTCTAATCAATGATCATCTCTGCTCAAAGTTACTATGGCATTCCAGAGAATTTTTAGAATTGCCAATTTGGGTAAACACCCTCAAAAATATTCACCAGCTCTTGGTATGCCATTACTGTAGACTATCATTACATCTTCAATATCACAGTATTAATGTATGACAATGTTTTACTTACCATTGTAATTCCAAGCTCCAATAAAATGTAATCTTATTGTACTATATTTGATTTTGAGGTAAAATGTGCTTAAAAGGGATTAAATTATAACATCTAGTGAAGAGGTTATCTGTAATGATTTTATGAGGTGTTTCTTTTTAGATGCTGCCCGATTTGTGTTTTCGCCAATAATAGAAATTACAATATGGGATACAATATCAAGAAGAATGGAAAATATGTTCTATCCTCATAAATTAACATGGTCCTATGCTTTTGTTATTTGAAAAGCAAGCAAGTTGCAGGCATGAAGCGCAAGTTATAATAACTTGCCAATACATTTATGATTGCCGTCAATTAATAGATATAGATAGCAGCAAGTTTAGAAATAGGCCACTATTAAATAAATCATAGACCCTGCCATTCAACGTCAGAATATTAGGAGCACTATTGTGACTGGCAACTGTAAAAGGCTCATTCGCTAGCAATCAAAGTTCTTTGTGTATATCAAGGACCAGATGAATAAAATAGCAGGATGGGCATCATTGCTTCAGAATGCTTTAAACAGTAAATTGACTATGACAGAGATTTTATTTGTGTAATCTGCAGTTCATAATAGCTGCTTTTATTTCTTTTCAGATAACCTATAAGGCTGCTGGGTCCTTTGACCCTAATGTCGAGCTTTCCAACCAAAGAGGGAGAGTGTTCAAACAGCGGAACGAGACCCATCACTTGTTTGTAGGGCTTTATCCAGGCACAACCTACTCTTTCACAATAAGAGCGAGCACCGTAAAAGGTTTTGGACTGCCAGTCACCACTCGCATTACGACAAAAATATCAGGTAAAAAACATCCAATACGTTGGACCACTCTAATGAACAAATCCCATAAGTTTAATAGAAATGTTTGTATTATTTTTTTAAAAAAATTTTTGGGTAGCTATCAGAGTCAGATCATAATTCTTAGATTCAATTCATTTCATTCAATTAAGTCAATCTGAAGGACTCAAATTTTATTTTAAGGACTAAAAGACAACCTCCAAGAAGGGAGAGAGGATAGAATTTAACCTGAGTTCCTCAGCTTGGCAGAAAGTGGCAAGCGGAGGCACATAGGGACCAGTTCTGGGAAGAAGTATATATATAAATGAATTAAATTCACAAATGGTGTTAAATTTTTCAAATGTTGCGAAATTAGGGATGTAAAGCAAAAACAGAACCAGATCATGTTTATCATTGATTTATATGTTCTGAATTTTTTTTATATTTTGTGGAAACAGTACAGTACAAAGACATAATATTACTACAAAGCAAAAAATTCATAAATAGTGCAAAAATAATAAAGTAGTGCTCATGGGTTCATGGACAATTCAAAAATTTGATGGCAGAGTGAAAGAAACTTTTCCTAAGTCATTGACTAGGATCTTTATGTCCTCGTTGTCCACGGGAATGGTACCGGAGGATTGGAGGGAGGCGAATGTTGTTCCCTTGTTCAAAAAAGGTAGTAGGGATAGTCCGGGTAATTATAGACCAGTGAGCCTTACGTCTGTGGTGGGAAAGCTGTTGGAAAAGATTCTTAGAGATAGGATCTGTAGGCATTTAGAGAATCATGGTCTGATCAGGGACAGTCAGCATGGCTTTGTGAAGGGCAGATCATGCCTAACAAGCCTGATAGAGTTCTTTGAGGAGGTGACCAGGCATATAGATGAGGATAGTGCAGTGGATGTGATCTATATGGATTTTAGTAAGGCATTTGACAAGGTTCCACACGGTAGGCTTATTCAGAAAGTTAGAAGGCATGGGATCCAGGGAAGTTTGGCCAGGTGGATTCAGAATTGGCTTGCCTGCAGAAGGCAGAGGGTGGTGGTGGAGGGAGTACATTCAGATTGGAGGATGGTGACTAGTGGTGTCTCACAGGGATCTGTTCTGGGACCTCTACTTTTCGTGATTTTTATTAACGACCTGGATGTGGGGGTAGAAGGGTGGGTTGGCAAGTTTGCAGGCAACACAAAGGTTGGTGGTGTTGTAGATAGTGTAGAGGATTGTCAAAGATTGCAGAGAGACATTGATAGGATGCAGAAGTGGGCTGAGAAGTGGCAGATGGAGTTCAACCCGGAGAAGTGTGAGGTGGTATACTTTGGAAGGACAAACTCCAAGGCAGAGTACAAAGTAAATGGCAGGATACTTGGTAGTGTGGAGGAGCAGAGGGATCTCGGGGTACATGTCCACAGATCCCTGAAAGTTGCCTCACAGGTGGATAGGGTAGTTAAGAAAGCTTATGGGGTGTTAGCTTTGATAAGTCGAGGGATAGAGTTTAAGAGTCGCGATGTAATGATGCAGCTCTATAAAACTCTGGTTAGGCCAGACTTGGAGTACTGTGTTCAGTTCTGGTCACCTCACTATAGGAAGGATGTGGAAGCATTGGAAAGGGTACAGAGGAGATTTACCAGGATGCTGCCTGGTTTAGAAAGTATGTATTATGATCAGAGATTAAGGGAGCTAGGGCTTTACTCTTTGGAGAGAAGGAGGATGAGGGAGACATGATAGAGGTGTACAAGATAATAAGAGGAATAGATAGAGTGGATAGCCAGCGCCTCTTCCCCAGGGCACGACTGCTCAATACAAAAGGACATGGCTTTAAGGTAAGGGGTGGGAAGTTCAAGGGGGATATTAGAGGAAGGTTTTTTACTCAGAGAGTGGTTGGTATGTGGAATGTACTGCCTGAGTCAGTGGTGGAGGCAGATACACTAGTGAAGTTTAAGAGACTACTAGACAGGTATATGGAGGAATCTAAGGTGGGGGCTTATATGGGAGGCAGGGTTTGAGGGTCGGCACAACATTGTGGGCCGAAGGGCCTGTACTGTGCTGTACTATTCTATGTTCTATGTTCTATCTTCTATTGGTCTTTAGGCTCCTGTACCACCTCCCTGTTGGTAGTAATGAGAAAAGGTCATGTTCAGATGGTGTGAGCCCTCAGTGATGCATGCCACCTTCTTGAGACATCACCTCTTGAAGGTGTCCTTGTGATGGAGATGGCTGACACCACAACTCTCAACACCATTTTGTGATCGTATGCTCTGGGGAACCTCCATACCAGGCTTGATGCAACCTGTCGGAATGTTCTTCTCCATATATCTATAGAAATTAGCAAGGGCCTTTGGTAAAATATGTTATAACTTATTATTATGACTTGTAACTTATTATTGATGAACAGTAATGCATTTGTACACTGATAATCATTGAACAAAGATTCTATGTCACAATACAAGGGTAAATGGCATTAAACTTGCCATTTCTGTTTGTATTTCTGAATGCAGAACACCTCTAGAACCACTTCCAACATGATATGACTCAATGATGTTGTATACACTAATATACAGAACCCGGAACATTTGTCTGTTTGTAGAATTACTACTGGTGAACACATATGGATCACATTATTGTTCTTTGCAGCCAAACTAAAACTTCAATAAGAAACCATGAATATGGTAGATGCAAAATCTATTCAGCTGCAATGTTGTGATATACAGTATATGTCAGATAAACTTCAGATGAAAATTTGATTTATTTTAATTTATTTTTAATTTATTGAGAGGGAGAAATACAAGAGTAGGCCATTCTGGCCCTTTAAGCGACACTGCCCAGAAATCCCCCAATTTAACCCTGGCTTAATCACAGAACAATTTAAAATGACCAGTTAACCTACCAATTTAACAGTCTATGGACTGTGAGAGGAGACCAGAGTACTCAGAAGAAAACCATGCAGTCACGGGGAGAAAGTATAAACTCCTTACAGGCAGTGGCAGAAAATGTACTGTAAAGGATTGTGTTAACCACCACGTTACCATGCCACCGTGCAGCAAGTTTTAGACAGGCAGCTCTACAAATGGATAGTTACACTAGATAGCTACAATTAATGCCAATAAATACTAATCTACATCAGTGATCTACTACAATAGCATTACTATTCATTTCAACAATGAAAGAATGGAAACATACTTAAGAGCTCCCCAGAAAATGGCTAGCTTGCATTGTCAATCAAGCATAGGGCAGGTGCATTATAAACCAATTACTCTTTTTCTGTCACCACGGCTGATACTTGTCCAACAAAAGAAATGTGTCCTTCAAAGGTGTTTGCTGCTTTATTTTCATTCTTCTTTAAACAAGATGGAAACAAAAGCCAAAGTTTCAACATATCACAGCAGGTTGCCTAGTTGTGTGGGAGAATATGAAGATTACTGTCTTTACACCACATCCTTGCACATCACTGTTGTGCGCACCCTCGGATGAAAAGGCAAGTTAAAGTCTGGCAGTAAATTTGCATCAAAATGACTCCTTAAAAAGAATGTAGTTAAATGCGTCCCAATGCTGTGAGAGATACTGATGCCTCCATCACCCCTGCATGTCCCTTTTTTTTATGTTGGTGAGCCTCATTACACCACAAGGAAATGCATTATTAAATGGAATGATTTTTGACAGTCTGTCATGATGAAATTGTGAGGGTGTGCATCTAAGGATTTAAACCTAGGTGCAGAAACAAGAAAGTGAGGAGCTTTCACTCTGTCACATGTTTCAAACATTGGAACATACACGTCTGGAGAAAACTAAAAAGAGGATCAACATGAGCTGAGTGTCCAGTTGTTCTGTGTTCTTTCATTCATTCCCAAGTTGACTGTTTTCTGTTTTCCTTACACAACAAACCGTGGAAACTTAAAAACACCCAGCAGTGGCTGAACTAATTCTCAATTACAGAAATAAGTTTTTGTAATTGTAGCTAGTGTGGCGGCTAGTGTAACAATTTACAGCACTAGCAACTGGAGTTCAATTCCCACCACTGTCTGTAAGGAGTTTGTACATTCTCCCTGTGACCATGTGGGTTTCCTCCAGATGCTCTGGTTTCCACCAACGTTCCAAAGATGCATGAGTAAATCGTGCTATTTTGGCACCCGCAGTGTGGCAACACCTTTGGGCTGTCTGCAGCACAATATATCTTTGAGTGTGTTGGTCACAAACAACACATTTCACTATATGTTTCAATGTTTCGATATACATGTGACACATAAAGCTAATCTACTCAAAGGTGAAACTGTGCCCTGGTTTCCTTAAAATACCCATCTACACAAGTGCAAGGTAAATTGACATCTGTCTATCTTGACGGCTAACTAATAGTGATTAAAACAGAACAACTGATGTACCATAGAGAGCCCTCTGACTGATTGTATCACCTCCTGGTATGAAGGCTCCAATGTACAGGATTGAGAAAAACTGCAGACGGTAGTAGCCTCAGCCAGTTCCGTCATTGGCACTGCTTCAAGATGGTGGCTTGCATCATTAAAGATGCTCACCATCCAGAACATGCCCTCTTATCATTACTTCAGGGAGGAGATACAGGAAACTGAAGATGTACACTCAGTGTTTTAGGACCGGCTAGTTCCCCTTCACCATCAGATTCCTGATGAGTCCAGGAATGCATAAAAACTATTTCACTATTTTGCTCCCTTTTTTGCAATAGTTATTTACTTACTTATTTACTTGTTGTATTTCTTATTGTAACATATATTATTTTTATGTATTGCACTGTATTGCTGCCAAAGAACCACAAATTGCATGACATATGCCAAAGATAATAAGCCTGATTCTGATGCAAGTCCCAAACAAAAGTACCAAAGTGTCAAATTCTTTGCTTTGCCATAACTGGACCAGCATGAAATAATAATATGAGATCCCTTACCTTCTGGAATACTTGTGATTCCTTGACAATTAGAATAAACAAGTTCTGTGTGAGTACACTCTGGATGTCAGATTCACTCTTAATTAAGCTCCATAGTGGGCAGAGATGGAGGTTCCTTGACATCTATTTGTATTAGAAGAAAATGCAAGACAGAACCCAACTAAAACATTTACATTCATTGGACTGGAATTCAGTCCTGCCATAAACTGATGCTTCCTTCCTTATGCTCATTGGCATCTATCAACTTGGGGGAAAAAAACCAGCTTCAAATTTTATCAAATACTGGATGTTGTCTCACAGTAGAGTATATATCAGAGAAGGAAAGAACTTGGAGACATAATAGGCATCATTGGATGCCCACTGAACTATTCAGACTAGAAGTAATTAGTTGCTCAGGATCATTTGCTGGGAAAAGAGGAGTGAGGAAAAGGCCATCACCATGAGGCTTGATATTTTCAGAGTGTAAACATGAGTAAGCCTGCAGATCCTGGAAATGCAAAGCAAACACACAGAAAATGCTGAAGGAACTCAGCAGGTCAGGCAGCATCTAATAAACAGCCGATGTTTCAGGCCGTGACATTTTTCAGGAATGAGAAGGAAGGGGGAGAGATCAGAAAGAAAAAGTGGCAGGAGAGGAAGGAGCCTAGCTGAAAGGTAATGGATGAAGCCAGGTAGGTGAGAAAGATCGAGGGCTGGAGAAGGAGGAATTCGATTGGAGAGGAGAGTGGGCCTTAGGAGAAAAAGAAGGAGGAGGGGACCTGGGGGTAGTAATAGGTAATTGAGATGAGGTAAAAAGTCAGAGACACAGGGGTTGGAGGGGAATTACTGGAAAGAGAACTTCCTCCTTCCTTCTCAGTCCTGAAGAAGGACCTTAGCCCAAAAAGTCAGCTGGTTATTCATTTCCATAGATGCTGCCTGATCTGCTGAGTTCCTCCAGCATTTTGTGTGTGTTGCCTATATCAGAGTGTGCAAGAAGCAGTTATCCAAGCTAACGTTGTCAATCATTCCCTTTGCTAACAGTGAAGTATTGTATTGCTCCAATAACTTGATATTTGCCTCTCGAAGTTAATCGATTGAAGTCAGAGAGTATTTGTACTCACTCAGTGACCACTTTACTAAGTACCTCCTGACTTAATAATGTAGCCACTGAGTGTATCTTTGGAATCTTATACTGCTGTAGTCCATCCACTTCAACATGTTGAATGTGTTGTGCATTCAGAGATGCTCTTCTGTACACCAAAGCTTTAACTAATGGCTATCTGAGATACTGTTGCCTTCCTGTCATCTTGACCAGTATGGCCACTCTCCTCTGACCTCTCTCACTAACAAGGCATTTTCACCCGCAGAAATGCTGCCCACGGGATGTTTTTTTTTGCTGTTTTATGCACCCTTCTCTGTAAACTCAAGAGACTGTTGTGTGGAAAATCCCAGAAGATCAATTTTCTGAGATACTCATTCCACAGTCAAAGTCATTTAGATTACATTTCTTCTCCATTCTGATGTTCGGTCTAAACAACAACTGAACCGCTTGACAACGCATGCTTTTATGTATTGAGTTGCTGCCATATGATTGGCCAATTAAATATTTGTATTATCGAGCAGTTGAGCAGGTATATCTAATAAAGTGGCCACTGAGTACATCAGCATACTTCCATAATTTTTGAGTTAAATTACTGAAAGGCTCTACCTGACAGCAATTATGTCTAATTTAGTTTCCTGGATAGTAGCAATTTAAACAGATGGCTCACCCACCACATTCTCAGGTGGAATTATGAATGAGCAAGTTAATGCCAGCCTCGTCAGCAACCCCATATCTCAAGACTGAATCATGAAAAAGTCCTTAGATTATTACCATTTACAGTGAAATTAAAGACCACGAAGTATGCTATTCTGTGCTTGCTTATTAGTGAAATATGCTAACTTATTATTTCTGAGATATTCAAGTAAATGTTTCCTTGCATATCACCATTTTTCTTAATGTTTGCCGCTGCAAAAATAAAATTATTCTTCTCAGCAATACGAAGAATGCTAATTGATGTGGGATTTTAATATTTACATGGCTAATAGCAAGGAAAATGAGATAATAAGAGGCAATTTGTCAAAAACTATTACCAAAGTTTCCTTAGTGCTTGAAATATCTGTTTGGATTGATATCTTGAGAATCATTGTAATATAATCAAAATGTACTATTTCTGTTTGCAAGGAATAATTTCCAAGTGTTGGATACAATGAATTAATTACTATAAACTGGGTATTTCTCATACCAGAATTATCCTGGCTATGACAGATATTTCTGAAGGGAATTATTGGCAGTCAGCCATTCCCTGGAATTATGTCTGGACAAGCCAAGTGGTAGTGACTGGATCAGTTGTCACGTCATGCTGTCATTCGAGCCGCCAGTAGAACCTTCTGGTATTTCACTCAGAAAACTGCCTTCTGATTCAATAACCATCAGATCAGTGTAGGACTGAAGACATGATTCTGTTGAATTGAGACTAGGAGGAAAAGATTAATAACTAATCTATTTATTTCAATGCTTTTACTATTTCTCAGCAATAAGTGAGTATTTTTATATTAAAATAAGTTACATTAAAATAATTAAGGCTTTTAAAATTTATAAAAACCTTAATAGACTTCAGTAAAAGGCGAAGTTCCACTCCCAGTTTTGCATCATGCCCAGGAGTGCCAGGGTTATTCGGTGCCTGATGTCTCAAATCAAAGACTCGGCTCAATCCACTCTCCACATCCAACACAGATGAGTGCTGGCGTACAAGGATTCTGGACTCCAAGTTCAGGCAGCAGGCTGATTTCAACTAGAATGGGCCTATACTTCAGAGTCCTTAGGTGGTTCACGTACATATCATCAAACAACATTAGTTCTGAGGCAGATATTTGGGCAATGAAAGCTGGCCTTCCGAAGGATGGCCATATGCTGTATATGTATCAATTGCATTGATTACAGTTTAGTATTAAACTAATTATGATTGATATAAAGTCTAATTCTTAATGACAATTCTAAATGGTGATCAGATGTTGATACAGCTAAAATAGTTTGTTTAGTTCCAGAGAAATGCAAAGGTCTTTTGAATTGTACAAAATTGTAAAAGCAGAATCATCTAACTGGAAAAGCAACACTCACAACACGCTGGAGGAACTCAGCAGGTCGGGCAGCATTCGTGGAACCCTTCGGTCCAAAACGCTTCCCATTCCCATTCGGATATGTCCATACATGGCCTCCTCTACTGCCATGATGAGGCTAAACTCAGGTTGGAGGAGCAACACCTCATATACCGTCTAAGTAGTCTCCAGCCCCTTGGTATGAACATAGAATTCTCCAACTTCCAGTAATTCCGTCCCCTCCCTTCCCCTATCCCTATTTCACTCTGCCCCGTCCCCCAACTGCCTACCACCTCCCTCATGGTTGCATCTCCTTCTGCTACCCATTGTGTTTTCCCCTATTTCTTCTTCATCTTTCCTGCCTATCACCTCCCTGCTTCCCCTCCCCCACCCCTTTATCTTTCCCCTTACTGGTTTTTCACCTGGAACCTACCAGCCTCCTCCTTCCCACCCTCCCCCCACCTACTTTATAGGGCCTCTGCCCCTTCCCTCTTCAGTCCTGATGAAGGGTTCCGGCCCGAAACGTTGACTGATCGTTTCCACGGATGCTGCCCGACCTGCTGAGTTCCTCCAGCATGTTGTGAGTGTTGCTTTGACCCCAGTATCTACAGAGTATTTTGTGTTTACGTCTAACTGGAAGAAGTTGATTATAATCTCAAAGCAATAAATAGATGTAACTTTTCTTCTGCGAAATCATCTATTTGGAGAAAATTGATGCTAAGTCAATTCATATCACTTGGGAGGCTTTTATTTGAAGAGTGGACAGTATTCCTTGATCTAAATTGATTTACGAGCATTGCTTAATGAAAAATAATGCAACAAATTCAAAAGGTGATTTTTGGATTTATTGGAAAGGTAAGAGTGAAGTTAGACTTTCACAATATAACTGTATTTTACTACCTGTATTAAAAGATCTAACCATTAACAACCCCCTCTCAACACTACAATCTAAATAAATTATGCAATAGATTACACATCCTCCCTGTGAAGACATTTGCAAATTTGAAAATTTTTTTTTCAGGCCATCAAAATTAAATTAAATTCTAAAACGGGGGTCCACTTCTGTTTACTAGGTTATAATTTTTACTACAACTTTTGTCAGGAGAACTCACACCAGTCCTCATTGAGAGGTCAGCATTGGAAAAGGACAGCACACTCAAGTTCCTGGGCATCAGCATCTCTAAGGAGCTGTCTTCAGCCCAAAACATTGATGCAATCATGAAGGCGCCACACCAGTGGCTCTACTTCATTAGATGTTTGAGGAAATTTGGTACGTTACCAAAGGCTCTTTCCAAATTCTATGTATGGGAGGTGAAGAGCATTCTGACTAGTTTCATCACAGTCTGGTATGGAGCCTCTAATGGACAGAGTCACAAGAGGCTGTAGTGGGTTTTAAACTCAACCTGCTCTTTCATGGCCACAAGCCATCCTCACCCATCAAGGTTATCTTCAAAAGGTGGTGCCTCAAGAAGGTAGGATCCTCATCATCTGGAACATGTCCGCTTCTCGTTACTCTCATTAGAGATGAGGTACAGGAGACTGAAGACTCATACTCAATGATTTAGGAATAACTTTTTCCCTTCCACCTTCAGATTTTTGAATGGTCCAATGAACAGTACCCTGTTTTCCCTTTTATAGAGTTATAGAAAGTACAGCACAGAAACAGGCCCTTCAGACCCTCTAGTCCATGCTGAACTATTTAAACTGCCTACTCCCATCAACCCGCACGGGGACCATAGCCCTCCATTTCCCCCATCATGCACGTACCTCGGGGTCAATATCACAAATGACCCGACTTGGTCCAACCAAGCAGAGTCCACTGCCAAGAAGGCCCACCAGCGCCTTTACTTCCTAAGAAAGCAAAAGAAATTTAGCCTGTCCCCCAAAACCCTCACTAATTTTTATAGTTGCATAGTAGAAAGCATTCTTCTAGGGTGCATCACAACCTGGTATGGAAGTTGTCCTGTCCAAGACCGGAAGAAGCTGCAGAAGATCATGAACATGGCCCAGCACATCACACAAACCAATCTTCCGTCCTTGGACTCACTTTACACCGCACACTGTCGGAGCAGTGCTGCCAGGATAATCAAGGACACGACCCACCCAGCCAACACACTTTTCGTTCCTCTTCCCTCGGGCAGAAGTCTCAGGAGCTTGAAGACTCGTATGGCCAGATTTGGGAACGGCTTCTTTCCAACTGTGATAAGACTGCTGAATGGATCCAGACCCAGATCTGGGCCGTACCCTCCAAATATCCAGACCTGCCCCTCGGTTTTTTTTTTGCACTACCTTACTTTCCAGTTTCTATTTTCTATTTATGATTTATAATTTAACTTTTTAATATTTCATATCGATTTGTAATCCAGGGAATGCAAAGCGCAGAATCAAATATCGCTGTGATGATTGTACGCTCTAGTATCAATTGTTTGGCGACAATAAAGTACCTATCCAAACTTCCCTGAAATATTGAAATCAAGCTCGCATGCACCACTTGCACTGGCAGCTCATTCTGCACTCCAATGACCCTCTGAGTCATGACTCTTTTCTTTTGCACTGTTTATTTATCTTTAGATTTTTATACCTTTGCACTGTACTGCTGCTACAACATACACATTTCACATCACATTAGTGATTCTGACTCTGATCCTTCTGTTTTTTTTTGGCATGCGTTGAACCATTTCTGTGTTTGCAATCTTCATTCACGTGAAATCTCCTGAATTACTTCCCCTTCTACTTTCACAGTTCATGAAACCTTCCATCTAGACTTTTAGTTACCCTTCCAAACTCTTAACTGCTTCTCAGTGATATCAATATGCTTGTTTATTTTCCCTTATGCACAATCTTTAAAGTTTAATATGTACACTGTATTTAAAATCAAGCTATGGTTGTGAATACTTGACTCGAACTTGAATTAGAAAGATTAATAGCTCACTCACAGTACTGATTTACACAGATTGAACCTCAGTGCTGGGATACTTGATACTCCAGCATCTGAGATAGATGCTGACCATTTGATTTGCATAAAACACGTTTACTGCAATAAATTAGCTATCTCATAATACTCTACAGTTGACACATCCTCAATTAAATTTCATTTTCTTTATTTGGTTGGAATTTAGTGCTTTTTTTATCTTGGTGATAAAATTCCACAATTTATGCTTTTTATTTATAATTGGGAACATTGAAGTATTTGTTCTAAATATACCTACAGGGAAGAAGTCATGTCTCTGACACAACATTTTGTTGTTTGATTGTTGGGGTTTTTTGTATTGCTATATTTACGCTCTATTCTTGGTTGGTGTGGCTGTGACGAAACCAAATTTCCCTCGGGATTAATAAAGTATATCTATCTATCTATCTATCTATCTATCTATCTATCAGTGGTGTCAAGAGAACAACCTCTCCCTCAATGTTGCGAAATCAAAGGAGCTGGTTGTGGATTACAGGAGGAATGGAGACAGACTAACCCCTATTGACATCAATGGATCTGGGGTTGAGAGGGTAAACAGCTTTAAGTTCCTCGGAATCCACATCACCTAGGACCTCACGTGGTGTGTACAAACCAGCTGTGGGGTGAAAAAGGCACAACAGCGCCTCTTTCACCACAGATGGTTGAGGAAGTTTGATACGGGCCCTAAATCCTAAGAACATTCCACAGGGGCACAACTGAAAGCATCCTGGCTGGCTGCATCGCTGCCTGGTATGGGAACTGTAGGATTCTGCAGAATGGTGTGGACAGCCCAGCGCATCTGTAGATGTGAAATGCCCACTATTCAGGACATTTACAGAGGGCCCAAAGGATCATTGGGGACCCAAGTCATCCCAACTGCAATCTATTCCAGCTGTTACCATCCAGGAAATGGTGCCGCAGCATAAAAACCAAGACCAACAGGCTCCAGAACAGCTGCTTCCACCAGGCCATTTTTTGCTGATTTGAGTGTATTTCTATGTTACATTGACTGTTCTATTCATTATAAATTACTATGATTGCACATTGCACATTTAGATGGAGACATAACGTAAAAATTTTTGCTCATGTATGTGAAGGATGTAATAAAATAAAGTCAATTCAATTCAAAAGAATAGTTTTGTAAGTAAGATTCCAGCACTTTATAAATAGTAGCATTTTAAGATTGTGCTCTCCTATTACAGAGATATTTTTATAAATGTTTAGATGCCTTTAAGGGTTGAATTTGAATTTCCTACCTATTTTTAAATAGTTACAAAAATTTGGGATGGAAGAATGAGTTCATTGGAAACAAAGCAATTTCCTGTTTGGAAAGGAGGGTTATTCAAAATGAAAAATGTGCACCCATCCCTTCTCTAAGGAATGCTGAATTCAGCCTATTTTCAACCATAAGCCATACAAATGAACTTCTCCGCCAGCCAGTTTATCAATATAATAAAAACTATTTTCTACCAACCAACATGGGGTTACAGTAATAGGGCATTGTTAATGCTTACTGATGACAATCTCAGTTAAGGATAGATAAATGACGCAGTGGAACACAAATGTGGCATCCTCCGTGAGCAGTAAGCGTGAAGAGATAATGAAATTATTGAATGGATAGGCTGTTCTGAGTTTGTAATCTCTATTTTGATTCCCTTCTCCACCTGTTTATACTCCTTCTGATTTTTCTTGGTAGCTCCCTCCATGCCACTGTATGACACTGACAGCCCTCTGAATGAGACTGACACAACAATCACAGTCCTATTGAAGCCAGCTCAATCAAGAGGAGCTCCAATCAGGTAAAAATGATTTTGAAAGTTGGTCATAATTCTAAGAAGCAAATTCTAAAAGTAGAAATACATAGACTTCATTACCTTATGGATTTATATTATACATTTATATAACACAATCATGATAAGTTCTATAACATATAGACACCATATAAATTGATTTTTATTTTTCATAATACTCATCTGACTTGCTATTTTCTGTGTTAATCAATATGGTAAGCTTCCATATATTGATACATTTAATGTATGACTTTGTATTAAATATGAAGCATTGACATAATGCTATCAGTTTATTTATAAAAGTATCGTCATTAGACTAAGCACCCAGTTGGATTTCTCGACAACTGCATATGATTGATGACACAGTTGTGCATCATAGTCATCATGTGTGATTTGAAAATAGTGATTATGAATTGCCATTTATATAACACAATCATGAAAATTTCAATTTATGCAGCTTCTTTAACCATTTCTGAAAATTTTAACAGTACTGAATTACTTTGCTTTACAAGTAGCTTTATAATATTAGTTCCAACTACTGAATTGAAATATGCATAATACATGTCAAAATTCTAGGGGAACCATATTTCAAAATGAATTCATAACTTACAATTTTCCTTCACAAACTTGTGCTTCCAAGAAATCTCAAAGGATTTGGAATGATACATCATTAGTCAATTTCCTGAACAGTTTTGCCCAAAATAAAGAGTATAATAGTTGTAGAGATTAGAATGTACTTTTTTGGGTAATTTACCTTAATTTTTCTTTTTCATTTGGTCAGCCACTTCACATGTATCTAACATGAATCAGTCAATATCATAGCATGCCTTGTGTCTGTTTTTATACACAACTTGTAATATTATATTTAATTTCTTTGTAATCCAGTTGAATGCTTCTGTTATTTATATATTTATTTATTGTGATACAGCGCAGAGCAAGCATTTCCAACCCTCTGAGTCACACCATCCAGCAACCCCCGAGTTAACCCTAGTCTAATCATGGGACAGTTTATGATGACCAATTAACCTACTAACTGTTATGTTCGTGGACTGTGGGAGGAAAATGGAGCACCCAGAGGGAACCCTGTGGTCACGGGGAGAACGTACAAACACCTAACAGACAGTGGTGGGTTATTGCAGATTAAATGTATGTTTGAGCCTGAGGGGGAATCAAGGGTTGAAAGGATCAGGCAGGGAAGATAAGTTGAGGCTAAGGTAATACTGAATGGCAGAAAACATGGACTTACTATGCTCCTATCTACCATGTTCTGATGACCTAATTTACATGCAAGAGCAAAGCATAAAACTGTGAGAGTCAAACTGATCCATAGTGCAAAACAAAAGCTAAGAGGGCTGATAATGTTAGTCAGGTAAGCTTAAAGGCAATGCACAGTAACAGACAGATAAAACACATGAATTAACAGGACAAGTGGATGCAAGTAGTATTATTATGGAAAGATGGCTGCATGATGACCATGAAAGAAGAGTGAACATTGATTGGTATGTATATAACATTAAGAAGGAACTATCAAAAGGGGAAAGAAGATGGGATAGCGGTGTTACAGTGTTAATCAAAGAAGTAATCAATGTGACATCTGATACAGTATTAGAATAAGTGATGCTATAGCCATATTGCGGGGATTGTCTATTGACTCCTAAACAGTTGTGGTGATGCAGTGGAAGAAATCAAACATGAAATTAGAGGTGTACATGATAAGTGTACAATTTTAATCTTATTGTCTTTATATATGGACTGTTTAAATCAAGCTACCAATAATACTCTAGAAGAGAAATAGCTCGATTGTGCATTTTTTAGACCAACGTATTGAGAAACAATTAGAGAACAGATTATCCGAAACAGTACATTGTGTGTTGAAAAAGATATAATTAACAGTCTTGTGTGTGGTCCATTAGACATCATAACATGATAGAATTTTTCATTAAGATGGAAAGTAAAGTAGTGGAGTTTGAAACTAGATTCCTGAATTTGAACAAAGGAAACCATAAAGATATGTGGAGTAAGTTACTGTGACAGAATGGGGAGCTTCACTAACTGGTTCAATAGTGAAAATGAAGTGGATACTATTTTTTTTAATTTACAGGTGAATTTTAATAATGATTCATTCCACTCAGGCAAAAATCGAATGGTTGAGCTGTGACCGGTACATGAAATTAAACATAGTAATATATCCACATAAATTTGCAGAAAAGCAGCAGGCCAGAAGATTGGAAGCAGGTTAGGATTAAGCAAAGGATGATCAAAAGATTTATTAAAACAATGAAAATACTTTCTCAGAGTAAACCTGCATAATAATTGATTTTAAAGGCTTCTGTAAATATGTCAAAAATGTTAGTGAAGGCAAATATATGTTCCCTACCATCTGAAACAGTGAAAATTAGGGATTTTAAAAAAAAATGACAGAGTAATTAAACACATACTTTGTTTCTGACTTCATGAAAGGGAATATGATTCACCTCCCAGACACATCAGGAAACTAAGGGTCTAGAGAGAGGGAGGAACTGAAGGAAATTAGTGTTAGTGAAGAAACAGTGCTAAAGAAATGAATGGGATAAAGGATGGCAAATCCCCCTCGACCTGATCATCTAAGTCCCAGAATACTAACAGAAGTAGGCCTAAAAATAATAGTTGCTTTGGTTGGACATCATCCAAAATTCTTTCAGACTCTGAGCAATTCCTGCAGGTCAGAGAGCAACAAATGTAACCCCATTATTCTAAAAAGGGGAAAGAAACAAATCCTCATTATAGCAAAGATGTGGAAGCTTTACAGAAGTGCAGAGGAGATTTACCAGGATACTGCCTGAATTAGAGAAAAAGTCTTATGATGAAAAGTTGAGCGAGCAATGTTTTTCTCTTTGGAACAAAAGAGGATGAGATGTGTATAAGATTATAAGAGGCATGAATAGAGTTGAGAATTGGCTGACAGGCAATAACAATGAATAGGAATAAACAGGTCCTTTTCCCAGAAGGTAGGCAGTGACTAATACCACAGGGATCCATGCTTGGGCTCAGTTATTCAGGAGAGATTATTTATTTGGATGAGGGATCCAAATAGCATTTCCAGATGGTAGACAACACAAAGTGTAAGTGGAGGTGGAATGAGAGGGTGAGAGTTTAAGGGTTCATAGGAGACAGGAGTTCAATGAGGATGGTGCTAAGAAGTTTCAAAGTGACATAGGGAAGTTGGATGAGTGGGAAAATGTATGCCAGGTGCAGGACAATATGGATAAATGTAAGATTTTCCACTCTAAATCTAAAATTAAAAAAGTCAGACCTTTATAGTTTGGGCAAGGGAAGAGCGCAACAAGCCCGGATTCCTGGTATACCTGTTGCTGAGAGCAAGCATTTGGGTCCAGGAAACAATTAGGAAGTCAGTGCAAAATTGGACATCGATGCAAGAGGGTTAGAGATCAAACACAAGAACGTCTTGGCGGAACTGCATCTGGACTTTTGTGTAGGTTTTGGTCTTCATATACAAAAGAAGATCTCATAAAAACCTCAATTAATTCCAACAGTAAAAGCAAGAGGATGTTTCAATTAGATGCAGGAGAATGATTTGGATGCCTGGAAATTTCAAAACCAAGGGTCATATCCTTAGGATATAGGATATGAGATTTAGCACATTGGGAGCAATGTGCTAATCTCAGAGAGTGGTAAAAGTATGAAATTCTTCATGACAGATGACAGTGGAGGTCAAGTCATTAAATATATTCAGGGAGGGGATGAGTGTAGTTTTTAATGTTGAAGGGATCAATGACTATGAGGAGAAGGCAGAAACAGGTTAGTTAATAAGACCAAAGAACTGATCATGGACTTCAAATGGGTAAGATGAGGGAACACACACCAGTCTTCGTAGAGGGATCAGAAGTGGAAAGAGTTAGCAATTTCAAATTCCTGGGTGCCAACATCTGTGAGGATCTATCCTGGACCCAACATATTGATGCAGTTACAAAGAAGGCACAACAGCAGAGATGTTTTATTAGGAGTTTGAGGAGATTTGGTATGCCACTAAAGACGCTTGTTAATGTCTACAGATTTACAGCAGAGAGCAATCTAACTGATAGCATGACCATCTGGCATGGGGAGGGGTGCTACTACACAGGATTGAAGTAAACTGCAGAGAGTTGCATACTTAGTCAGCTCCATTATAGGCACTAGCTTCTGTAGTATCCAGGACATCTTCAAGGTGCAATGATGCCTCAAAGAGGCAGCGTCCATCATGAAGGACCCCCATCACCCAGATCATGCTTTGTTCTCATTGGCACCATTAGGAAGGAGGTACAGAAGCCTGAAGGCACACATTCGACGATTCAGAAACAGCTTCTTCCCCTCTGCCATCTGATTTCTGAATAGATATTGAACCCATAAATATTACCACACTACTTTTATATTTTTATTTGTAGCTGTTTATTTTATTTAACTATTTAGATACATATGCTTACTGTAATTCACGTTATCTTCTTCTATTATTATGTATCACATTGTACAGCTGTTGCAGTTAAAACAAATTTCACAACATATGCTGGTGATATTAAACCTAATTCTGATAAAAATGGATCATCAATCATGATTATATTGAATGGTGGGGCAGACGCAAGGAGTTGAATAGCCTATTCCTGGTCCTATTCTCTATATTTTAATTGGTTCTATGTCATATCAGAGTGAAAAAAGAATTGGAGATTCTTGATCTGGAATTTCTAAGGAGCATTCATTTTTACGTAACTTAATTGAGAAAAAAGAGGAACAGTATACATTGGGGAGGGCAAAACAGCCTTAACAGCTACTATCAGACCTCCTCTGTGGTAACAAAGTGAAGATATTGGGACACAATGCATAATGCATAGTAATCAAGCTGGGTTTGTTAATATGTTGCAAATCTTGTCTTCAGCGAGACATCAGCTTGTTCTACTCTGCATAACTTGATATCCAAAAAGACATCTAAACATGAGAATTTTGTGGTCAGTTAATCACAATGGTGATGGGGCAAAATAACGGGATCACTGTTGTGGAGAGGGATACTCAGTTACATCATCTCTGGGCATCATCAATTTAATCTCATTTACCTAGCACCGTATATTTTATTCTGACCATAGCCATTATGCCTTCTCCACTGCCTCTAAATTCCTGACGTGCCCTTTCACTTGGCAATGAAAGGTGACATTGAATTTCATTGGCCTTATAAAACCAGGATATTAAGCATGACAATGCTGCATTGTCCAACTGAGCTTTCTGGAGTTTGATAGTAATTATATGTTTTTAAACATATTATGTCATCATTCACAATCAATGTACCTAATTGAAATTTGTTCAGTGCTCTGAAATGCTTTGAATCCCCACACTCCATCACGTGTGTATCTGTATTTGTCTTCCCTATGCATAACAGAGTAATATATAATGAAGAGGTGCAGCAGAGGCCAAAGGATTTGAGAGTAAATTGTCCAGTTAGAAGACAAAATGTCTCTTTTGTTATCCTTGCTTAACAAATAAAAAGTGGTACTTCTAACTGGTCAGAGAATTTGGATGTAAGCCTTTGCAAGGAAACCTCTGCCAGATTTGCATAGTTGCTGCAGAAATATGATTCAACATAACAATTAGAAAATCGGATCTAATTTATTGCCATGACAACAAAGCTTTCACGGTTATTCCACTCAAAGTGGTCACAAATTCTAGAGTCTTCACATGAATAGTTAAATATGGGGAGAAAATCAGAATCTGCCATCAATCATACCTCATTGAAGATGAGAGCATTTAATTCCTGATTTGTTGTCTAAGACTTGAGTATGATTGACTGTTCAGTTTTCTTCATGACATTATTGTTACAGGACGACATTTCCCCACAATTAATGCCAGTAGTTAATATGGGGAAGCTGAAATTCACACTGTAGTGTCTTCCTTGGAAAGTTTTCAGATTATTAATTTGAATTAGTGAGTGAGAGAGACATCTTTGTAGGGCAGGAGCCATTTGAAAAGAATGTCTCATCAGGAGTGAGTCATAATTTGCAGTAGCAAGTTTGAGAGAGAAATTATTGCAGGACAGGAGCCATTTGAAAAGAACACAGTTAATCAGGAGTGGCAAATTAAATATAATGTTGGGAAGTGTATGGTCATGCACTTTGGTGGAAGAAATAAATCGGCAGACTATTACTTAGATGGGGAAAGAATTCAAAATGCAGAGTTGTATGGGATTTGGGAGTCCTTGTGCAAGATACCCTAAAAGTTAACCTCCAGATTGAGTCGGTGGTGAAGAAGGCAAATGCAATGTTGGCATTCATTTCTGGAGGTATAGAATATAATAGCAGAGGTGTGATGTTGAGACACTCATGAGACCACACTTGAAGTATTGCGTGCAGTTTTGGGCTCCTTATTTTAGAAAGGATATACTGACTGGAGAAGGTTCAGAGAAGATTCATGAGAATGATCCCAGGAATGAAAGGGTTACTGTATGAAGTATGTCTGGCACCTCTTGGGCTGTATTCCCTGGAGTTCAGGAGAATGAGGGGGAAATCTCATAGAAACATTCCAAATGTTAAAAGTCCTGAACAGATTAGATATGGAAAAGTCATTTCCCATGGTAGGGGAGTCTAGGTCAAGAGGGCATGACTTCAGGATTGAAGGACATCCATTTAGGACAGATGTGCAGAAATTGCTTTAGTCAGAGAGTGATAAATTTGTGGAATTTGTTGCCATGAGCGGCTGTGGAGGCCAAGTCATTGGGTGCATTTAAGGCAGAGATAGACAGGTTCTTGATTAGCCATGGCCTCAAAGGATATGGGGAGAAATCAGGGGAGTGGGGATGACTGGAAAAATTGGATCAGCCATGATTGAATGGCAGAGCAGACTCAATGGGCTGAATGGTCTACTTCTGCTCCTATATCTTATGGTCTTATTGTCTTTTAGTCATGGTGGGAATAGAATAATAGTACAGACGAATTAATGGCTGAGGAACTAGTGCAGGGGAAGGGCTTCAGGTTCTTGGATCAATGAAGCCTCTTCTGGGGCAGGGGTGATCTGTACAGGAGGGACAGGTTGCACCTGAACTGGAGGGGATCCAATATCCTGGCCAGGAGGTTTGATAGTGCTACTCAAACGATTTAAGCTAGTTTAGTAGGGGGATGGGAACCAAAGCACCAGATCAGAAAGTGGAGGGGTGGAGAAGAAGGTAGATGTGAAAGCCAGTAAAAACATGCAGGAGCAAAGTAATATATATGATAGGATGGATAGTTTGAAGTGTGTGTATCTTACTGCTGGGAGTATTGTGGGTAAAGTTGATGAACTGAGGTCATGGACCTGTACATGGAAGTATGATGTTGTGACTATTACAGCAACCTAGTTAGGAGAGGGATAAGAATGGGTTCTTAATGTCCCAGGTTTTCAAATTTTTAGAAAAGATAGTGAGGGAGGTAACTTGGGGGTGCACTCAGAGGGGACATTATAGAGGGCTCATTGACTGAGTCTATATATGTAGAGCTCAAAAGTGTGCAATCACTCTGCTGGGCTTGTACTACAGCCCCCTCCCCTCTCCCCCAATAACCATCAGGGCGTTAAGGAACAGATATACAGGCAGATTAAAGAAAGGTGTGAAAACAAGGATCATTGTCATGGGGACTTCAGCTTCCCGAATATAAATTGGAAACTTATGAGTGAAAAAGTTTTTTTAGATAGGCAGAATTTGTGCATTCAGGAGGGTTTCTTATGTAACCCTAGGTTCGGCTAGCGGCTTAATCTAGGGGAAGACAACTCTGGCCCAGCCAAACCTAAGAAATCTTGTTTGGGTGGATGCTGCATGATGTGTCCCCTGTTACAAATCAGTACCATGAAATAACAAACAGTACACAATATACAATTAAACACTTGAGCTTTATAATTCTTAATTTGACTGCAGGGTTAGTAAAGAAAACAGAAGAAAATAGGCCCATTCTCATGAAACAGTCTAATGTGCAACGTTGGAGCTCACTGTTTTCCCGTCTGTTCGTTCTCCATCGATTTCCCCCCGGGCGTTGGCTCCCAACACTTTTCCAAGTCCACTCCATCCTGCAGTCTACGACTTCCCCATTCTGGCACCTTCTCTTTCCATCTGCTGCCGAACAAAAGACCGCAAAACCTTCGCTCGGGCACACAAGAAAGAAAAACATCTCCCCTCATTGGCCAACACACATTCCGAAGCCCCCATTATCTCTAGTCATAACCCAAACACTGTGCTACAGAGAAACCATTACATCAGCAGGGAAACCTTTCCCAGGTGGTTACACTCTCCCCCCATCAAATTTAGTCACGTCTCATGACTTTGAGATAATTTGCCAACCCTTCCTGCAAGACACGAAGTCCAATCCAGGTGTAAAAAGCACTGACATAGCTCCCCAGAACGGTAGGGGCCTCGCTCTGTTCCCCCGGTGCTACATAGGCCAGTCTATCAGGTGGTTTCCTAATTCTCTGAGACCTCCGTTCCCCCTCACCTCACTCTTCAGGTTCCAATACTACTGGGGATAATCCTGGTCTACCTGGCGAGGCTTCTCCCAGCCTATCGCTCATGGTCACCTGCAACTCAGACCCCTCTGTCCCTTGGCTAAGCCCTGCTTCATCCCTTGCAGGGTCCCGCTGCAACCCTGGCTGTCCACAGATAGCTCCACTAATTTCACCTGACTCAGTGGGAGAAGGGTTGGGAGTCTCTTCCTCAATCAATGGGGAGTTAGCAAAAGGCAGCATATACCACACATCCAGATCCTCATCCTCCAAATCAGTATCCCTCTCAGAGGTGGGGGCCAGCTTAACCTCTCCGACTGTTGACCGTGCAGTCACCCCATGTCCCTGCAATCCATAGGTCTTTGCAACCCACAAATGTCCAGAATCATCATGAAGTGACTTCAATACAATCCTCCGATACTTCTCCGGCAGAACCAGCTGGGATTGCTGAGGTCAGTCCAGAGGTGACGTGACCCGGTATGGGATCTGGTTCCACAACTCCAGCCGGGGCCATTCTCTTAGTAATGGGGGCACCACAGCATGTTTCGGCTTCTCCACCTGAGCCATGTCTCTCTTCTCGACCACTGACCAAATGGTACCGATGCCCGGGTCATCTCACTGAGTGGCTGTCACTTCCCCAGAACTCAATTCCAGCCAACTGATTTGTCTTCAGAGCAGTAAGGTTACAGTAAACTTGTGGAATGTTGTCATCAGGAGCTCCCAATTG
This sequence comes from Mobula hypostoma, assembly GCF_963921235.1. NCBI lineage: Eukaryota > Metazoa > Chordata > Chondrichthyes > Myliobatiformes > Myliobatidae > Mobula > Mobula hypostoma. The sequence goes on from NC_086098.1 coordinate 190,858,848, forward strand.
ATCTACTGCTCGATCCTGCCCTTGCTTTCCTTCTGCCTTCACCATGAGGGCAAACTGACATATGGCCTTCACCCCCAGGGCAGGAACGTTCTCTCACTGTTCGTTCCTGTCCAGCCCCTCATGCGCATGTCAGTTCAAAGCATCTGTATCAATGTTCCTGCTTCCCAGCCAGTACTTCAGGCTGAAATCATAGGCAGACCATGCCACTAACCACCGATGGCCTGTGGCATCCAATTTCGCCGAGGTTAGGATACATGTTAAGGGAGTGTTGTCCATTTTCACCTCAAACTTGACTCCATTAAGGTAGTCACTCAGCTTAAACACCACAACCCATTTCAATGCTGGAAACTCCAATTTGTGCATGGGATGGTTTTTCTCAGAGGGTGACAGACTCCAGCTGACAACTGCAGTGGGTCTCAATCCAATGCCCTGATCCTGATACAGGATGCCCCCGAAGCCCTCTCAGCTGGCATCCATACACAGTACATATGGCAAGCGGAGGTCTGCAAAAGCCAGTACTGGTGCCTGGGTCAGCAGTTCCTTCAGCACCAGAAGGGCCTTTCACATTTCACATCCCACCTCGGTCGAAATGGCATCCAACCTGATGGCATGAACATTGACTTCTCAAACTTCCGCTAATGCCCCACCTCCCCCTCATACCCCATCCGTTATTTATTTATATACACACAGTCCTTTTCTCTCTCTCCTTTTTCTCCCTCTGTCCCCCTCACTATACTCCTTGCCCATCCTCTGGGCTTTTTCCCCCCTCCCCCTTTTCTTTCTCCTTAGGCCTCCTGTCCCATGATCCTCTCATATCCCTTTCACCAATCAACTGTCCAGCTCTTGGCTCCATCCCTCCCCCTCCTGTCTTCTCCTGGCATTGACAATAAACTGGACTGGTCAAAGAACACTGAGGCTGTCTACAAGAAGGGACAGAGCCGTCTTTATTTCCTGAGGAGACTGAGGTTCTCTAACATCTGCCGGACAATGCTGAGGATGTTCTACGAGTCTGTGGTGGCCAGTGCTATCATGTTTGCTGTTGTGTGCTGGGGCAGCAGGCTGACGGTAGCAGACACCAACAGAATCAACAAATTCATTCGGAAGGCCAGTGATGTTGTGGGGATGGAACTGGACTCTCTCACAGTGGTGTCTGAAAAATGCTGTATAAGTTGCATGCCATCTTGGTCAATCTCTCCCATCCACTACATAATGTACTGGGTGGGCACAGGAGAATATTCAGCCAGAGACTCATTCCACCGAGATGCAACGCAGAGCGTCATAGGAAGTCATTCCCGCCTGTGGCCATCAAACTTTACAACTCCTCCCTTGGAGGGTCAGACACCCTGAGCCAATAGGCTGGTCCTGGACTTATTTCATAATTTACTGGCATAATTTACATTTTACTATTTAATTATTTATGGTGCAACTGTAACGAAAACCAATTTCCCCTGGGATTAATAAAGTATGACTACTACTACTACCATCATTTCTGATCTCCCCCTCCCCCTCCCACTTTCAAATCCCTTACAAGCTCTTCTTTCAGTTAGTCCTGACAAAGGGTCTGGGCCCGAAACGTCAACTGTACCTCTTCCTAGAGATGCTGCCTGGCCTGCTGCATTCACCAGCAACTTTTATGTGTGTTGCTTGAAATTCCAGCATCCAACAACATCAATCCCGAACGATACCCCCACAGTTGTAACTCTTGGTTCGGCTAGCGGCTTAATCTAGGGTAAGACCCCCTCCGGCCTGACTGAACTTAAGAAATCTTGTTTGGGTGGATGCTGCATGATGTGTTTCCCTACTACAAATCAGTACAAACAGTACACAATATTTAATTGTATAATTGATTGAGCTTTATAATTCTTAATTTGACTGCAGGGTTAGTAAAGAAAACAAAAGAAAATAGGCCCATTCTCATGAAACAGTCTAATGTGCAACGTTGGAGCTCACTGTTTTCCCGTCTGTTCGTTCTCCATCGATATCCCCCCGGGCGTTGACTCCCAACACTTTTCCAAGTCCACTCCATCCTGCAGTCTACGACTTCCCCATTCTGGCATCTTCTCTTTCCATCTTCTGCCTAACAAAAGACCGCAAAACCTTTGCTCGGACACACAAGAAAGAAGAACAACTCCCCTCATTGGCCAACGCACATTCCGAAGCTCCCGTTATCTCTAGTCATAACCCAAGCACTCTGCTACAGAGAAACCATTACATCAGCAGGGAAACCTTTCCCAGGTCGTTACACTTAATTCAATTTGTGGATAGTCCGACAAAAGTAGGGGCTGTCATTGGACCTGGTGTTGGGTAATGAGCCTGGCCAGGTGACTGACAACCTTTCAATGGGTGAGCTGTTAGGAAACAGTGACCACAACTCCTTAAGTTTTAAGATAACTATAGATAGATGGGCTGAATTTGTCAGGTGTGTTCAAGAAGGATTCCTGACACAGTATGTGGACCGGCCGACAAGAGGACAGGCCATACTGGATCTAGTTCTGGGTAATGAACCTAGTCAGGTGGCAGAGCCCTTGGTGGGGGAGCATTTTGGTGAGAGTGACCACAACTCCCTTAGCTTCATCATAGCTATGGAAAAAGATAATAACACACAAAATGGGAAAGTGCTTAACTGGGGAACAGCTAACTATGAAGGGATGAGGCAGGAACTAGTGAGAGTAAATTGGAAACAGATGTTCAAGGGTGAAAGCACAGAAGTAATGTGGAGGAAGCTTAAGGACCACTTGTGCTGGGTTCACGATAGGTTTGTCCCACTGAGACAAGGAAAAAATTGTAGGAAAAGGGAACCGTGGCTGACGAAACACGTGAGGCAACTCACCAAGAGGAAAAAGGAACCATATGTTAGATTTAAGAAGCAGGAAGCAGGAGGGATGCATGAGAAATATAGGGTAGCCAGGAAGGAGCTTAAGAAAGGACTTAGGAGAGCTCAAAGGGGGCATGAGAAGGACTTGGCATGTAGGATTAAGGAGAACTCCAAAGCGCTCTATGCGTATGTGAAGAACAGAAGGATGACAAGAGTGAAGGTGAGGCCTCTAAAGGATAAAGAAGGCAAAGTGGATAAAGTGGAGGAGGTTGGGGAGGCCCTAAATAAATACTTTGCTCCAGTATTCACAAGTGAAAAGGAACTTGATCAGGGTGAGGTCGAAATAGAACAGGCCTGTGTGCTGGACAATGTGGAGATTAAGGAAGAAGAAGTGTTGGATCTTCTTTAAAACAGCAAGATTGATAAGTCCCCAGGGCCGGATGTAATATACCCCAGTTTGCTGTGGGAAGTGAGAGAAGAGATCGCTGGAGCAGTAGCTATGATCTTTGAATCCTCTTTGGTTGCAGGGGAGGTGCCGGAGGATTGGAGAATGGCAAATGTAGTTTCCTTGTTTAAAAAAGGTAATAGGGAGAATCCTGGGAACTATAGACTGGTGAGTCTTACGTCGATGGTCTGCAAACTATTGGAAAGGATTCTTAAGAATAGGATCTACAAGCATTTGGAGAAGTACAGTCTACTCAAGGATAGTCAACATGGCTTTGTGTGGGGAAGGCCGTGCTTCACGAGCCTAACTGAGTTTTTTGAAGAAGTAGCAAAAGAAATTGATGAGGGTAGGGCAGTAAGTGTGGTCTACATGGATTTTAGCAAGACATTTAACAAGGTCCCCCATGAGAGACTCATCCAGAAAGTCATGAGGCATGGGATCAGAGGAACCTTGGCTGTTTGGATAAAAAATTGGCTTAAAGGAAGAAAGCAGAGGGTAGTAGTGGAAGGAAAGTATTTTGCCAGGAGGTCGGTGACTAGTGGAGCGCTGCAAGGATCTGTCCTGGGACCCCTGCTCTTTGTGATTTTTATAAATGACCTGGATGAAGAGGTGGAAGGATGGGTGAGTAAGTTTGTGGATGACAACGAAGATTGGAGGAGTTGTGGATGGAGCTGTAGGTTGTCGAAGGTTACAAGAGGATACAGACAGGACGCAGAGTTGGGCAGAAAAGTGGCAGATGGAGTTCAATCCGCATAAGTGTGAGGTGATGCATTTTGGAAAGACAAACCAGAAGGCTGAGTACAGGGTTAATGGTCGGTTACTTAAGAGTGTGGATGAACAGAGTGATCTTGGGGTTCAAATCCATAATCCCTCAAGGTCGCTGCACAGGTTGATAGGATAGATAAGAAGGCCTATGGGATGCTAGGCTTCATTGACAGAGGGATTGAGTTTAAGAGTAGAGAGGTCATGTTACAACCCTACAAATCTCTGGTGAGACCACACTTAGAGTATTGTGTTCAGTTCTGGTCACCTCATTATAGGAAGAATGTGGAAGCTATGGAGAGGGTGCGGAGGAGAGTTACCAGGATGTTGCCTGAATTGGAAAACAAGTCTTATGAGGCAAGGTTAGCAGAGCTGGGACTTTTCTCTTTGGAATGTAGAAGGATGCGAGGGAACTTGATAGAGCTCTACAAGATTATGAGAGGCATAGATAGGGTGGAGAGCCAGTACCTGTTTCCCAGGACACGAATAGCAAACACCAGAGGGCATATGTACAAAGTTAAAGGAGGGAAGTTTAGGGGAGACATCAGAGGTAAGTTTTTTACACAGAGGGTTGTGGGTGCCTGGATTGACTTGCCAGGGATGGTGGTGGAGGCTAAAACATTAGGGATATTTAAGAGTCTCTTTGACACGCACATGGATGAAAGAAAAATAGGGGGTTACGGGGTAGTGTAGGTTTAGAACGTTTTTTTTGAGGGATATATGGGTCGGTACAACATCGCGGGTCGAAGGGCCCGTACTGTGCTGTAGTATTCTAGTGTCTAGTGTCTAATAAGGATAAGTATGGACCTTGTGGGAGAACATTAAATTGGAGCAGGGCAAATTACTAGAGTATTAGGCAGGAAAAGGGGTACAGGAATTGGGAACAGCTGTTTTCAAGCTGATGTGTGGAGGGTATTTAAATACCTACTGCACTAAGTAAAGGACAGGTATGTTCCAGTCAGAAGGAAGGATAAGAATGGCAAGGTAAGGCAATCTTGGATGTTGAGAGAGGTGATGAATTTAGTTAAGAAGAAAAGGGGAAAGTATGTAAAACTCAGGAAGCTAGAATCAAACAGAGCTAGAAAGTTATAAAGAAGCCAGAAAAGAGCTCTGGAAGGGAATTAGGAAAGCTAGGAGGGGCCATGAAAAGTCCTTGCAAGTATAGACTAGTGGATTCTGTAGATTATAGAACAGATGTCAGATTAAAAGGGAGCAGGTCTCAATTAACTGTTTATTAAAGCAAGGAAGGGTCCTGACATAAGTCATGACAAAAAATGCTTCAGGCTATTCTAATGGATGAAAAGAACAGCTGGAGCTGACAAAGCTAAGGTAGATTTCTGGAAGAAAAATCATGTTTGCCAGATATGCTGGAGGTCCTGATGCAGGGCTTCAACCCAAAACATCAACAATTCCTTTGTTTCCACTGATACAGCTCAACCCACTGAGTTCCTCGAGTAAATTGTTTTGTGCTCCAGATTCAAGCATCTGCAGTATTTTGTTTCTCTATAGGAGGATGTAATTAGTTAAATGGATAAGGGAAAACCAATGGACATGATGTACTTAGGTCTTCAGAAAACATTTGCTGGGGTCCCATATAAAAGATTAACGTAAAGTGTATGGTACTGGGGCAAATGCATTGACATGGATTTACAGTTAGTTGACAGACAAGAAATAGGTGGAAGAAGGGCCTTTTGCATGGTTGAATACAAAACTAATTGTATTCTTCAGCGATTTATAATGTACATCAATGACATGGTCAGGAGAACAATGCATTATTTTGAACTTTTCCAACAATGCTCAACTTTGTGGAGATGTGAGTAATGAGGAGACATCAAGGCACTTTAGACAGGATAAGCAAGAGAGCAAAAACATGGCAGATGCAGTGCAAAATGGATGAATCTGAAATTATCTACAATGGTAACAATATCAGTATGGAACATGTTCTTTAAAAAGGTGTAATAATTGTAATGTGCTCTGGTATTGGAATAGATGATGACCTTGATAATATTGAAATATCTCAAAGGACCAAATGTCCTAACCTTAACCTTAATGTCCTGATGAAGGGTCTCATCCCAAAATGTTTTGTGTTTATTTCCCTTTGTAGATACTGCTTAACCTATTGAGTTCCTCCAGTATTTTGTACAGTGTGTGTTGCTCAAGATTTCCAGCATCTACAGAATCTCTTGTGTCCTAATCCTGCTTCAATATTTTATGTTTCTATGTAATTTTATCACCTGCACTCTGAATATTACTTTAAAAAACATTTTTGTTGTCTTATTACGGGGGTTCAGTTAACTCCAAGAACACTCTGTCTAATTTATCCTATTTAAACACAACTTAATACTTGGCTTTTGGTAAATAGTTCTCTCATCCAACATGCTGGCTACATTTCAATATAATGTAGTTGCTCGAATCTTAATCGAATTAATTGTTGCTCTCTGTTTATCGTATGTTAACAGCATTTTCGCAAATGTTTGTGCATCAATTATATTTCAACTGAGAACACAGATGGTTTCAGAAGTATTTTTTCCCACAACACATCTGGAGAAGGACGGGATTTGGATTTTAAAATCCATCTGTGAAAAATCAACTACAAAGCCAAGGAAATGCGGTTGATAGATGTGCATTTATTTTACTGTTGCATTAGATATATTAAAACTTTAAAAATAAATAATTTAAATGAGAAGAACCAGACTTTCTTCTCTTGATAGAATAAAAGTAATTTGGTGAAGATCTGAAATAAATTCAGAAAATGCTAATAACTTAGCAGGTGAGATAGCAACATTGGAGAGTGAGATCGGGATAATATTCAAAATTCATCTTCCCAGCTCCATCTCTGCTTCCCAAACTAGTGTTCTTTCAGCAAGTCTTATATTTTATAAATATTATAAAGGATACAACAGTGTCTTTTAAGAGACTCTTGAAGCTTAGAAAATTAGAGGGCCATTCGATAAGGAAATTCTAGGCAGTTTCTAGAGTAGGTTACATGGTCAGTACAATATTGTGGGCCGAAGGGCCCGTAATGTGCTGTAGATTCTATGCTTCTATGTTTCTTGGTTTTGTATCACTTGTTACAATCCTAAATCAAATGCTTGTTGTTTAAAATCCTTTAAAATACTTAAAACAAATCACTTGAATCAACCACAGTGATTGATTTTGGAGATTACTTTTTGGGCAGGATCTGCCACACAGATTGAAATAAAGGTCCAGGTTTTTCAACGCAGATACCACCAAAGAGTAACTGGCCCTCTGACTATTACAATTACAGTGCCAGTGACTCGGGTTCAATTCTGCCACTGTCTGTAAGGCATTTGTACATTCTTCCCATGACCATGCGGGTTTCATCTGGGTGGTCCGGTAACATGAGTGTAATTGGGGTGAGTGGACCTTTTGTGCCAGAGGGCCGGTTAATGAGCTGTTTCTCTAAATAAAACACAGCAGCTCTTGTGGAAACAGAATTGTTCGAGGAAAGTTGAGGTACAGCGGGACTCAGATGGAGCCTTCCGTCAATGCCCTACTCAGCACAGGCTGACTCCAGCCACACGTCTGAACTAAAACCAAAACAGTAACTAGAGACACCAGGTCCAATGGGTTCAGATAGCAGGGTTCCTTCCATAATCACTATTCCTCAAACAGTTAGGTGTTTACACAATCGGATGCTGCATGGTACTAATAATCTATGTTAAAGTGGCTTCAATTCTCTCAGGAATATTCTCTTATGACAACTTAAGTTAAGACAATCATAATTTCTATAACAAAAATTTAAAATTTTAAGGCTAAACAGATACAGTTTTTTTCAGTTTAGATTTTCTTCATATATTGTCAACATGTAATTTTATACAATAGCATGGGACAATATTGAGACTGGCTACTTATGTGCCCTTGAAAATTACCAAGCAGTGTAAAGTAAGGGCAAAAAGAAAGGAATTGTTTTGAATTAAGAATATTGAATTAATGGATCTAATAAAGCACTCATTAAAGTAACTTCACTAATATATTCCCTATAATTTCTCTTCAGTGTGTTAATGCATCTATTAAAATATCCATTAATTTTATGTCATTTTGAAAATTAATAATTGACTCCCTGCTGTCCTTACAATGTCTGACCTATTCATGTCTCTGTCCAATGCCAATGAGGTCAAATTGTGAGAGTCCTCATCAGCAACCCACGAAGCCACTCAGCTGTATGAAATGAAGTTCAGAATGCGATCAGAATCAGATCACTGTCTTATTTTGTTTATTTATTTATTTATTGACTGATTAATTTAGATACAGAATGGAGTAGGCCCCTTTGGCCCTTTGAGCCGTGCCACCCAGCAACTCAGGTTTATCCCTACCCGAATCACATGACAATTCACAATGACCAATTAACCTACCAACCAGTAGTAGTTTAGACTGTGGGAGGAAATTGGAAAACCCAGAGGAAACCCATGAAGTCATGAGGAGAACATACAAACTCCTTACAACAATGGCGGGTCTCCCTCCCTCCTCAATCTCCATCAAAATATTGTGCCCAACCTGCCTCACTAAGCAGCATAACGAACATGCTAAGAAAGCCCTGGACATACCTGAAAACAGCCTTCAAACCAGACTAAATATGGAAGCAGCAAACTGTAGATATTGCCATTTGTTCCTGTTAGGGAATGATGAATTCTATGTAGTATTAAGAAATTGAACTAGAAATGGCCATGGCCTTGAGATCTATTAACAGACTGCAGATCCATAGTTATTTGTGAACCTAGATCTGGTATAATCTACCCACAAAATGATGAATGCCCATTTCCCTTCATAAATGCTGCCTGGCCCACTGAGTTCCTCCAGTACCTTCTTGTGTTGCTCCAGGTCATTATAGCCTCAGTCCAAACCATGGCTCGATTGATTTCCAGATAGCAACTGAGAGTGAAATCTCATGGCAACATCTGACATCAGGGGATATTAATAAAACTGAAGTTAATGGAGATGAGGGGACTAGCCATCATCTAGGTGGAATCAAACCTTGTCAAAAGCCAGTGATTTAATCATCAGAACATCACTGTTAGAGTTCCTCAAAGCTATGACTACCACTCAATTATCTTAAGCCAGTTCATTAGTTAGCTTTACTTCTATTATAAGGTCAGAAGGGAGACTGTTCACTATCGATTTTGCTATTTATCTCCATTTATATTTCCCCTGGTAACTAATCAATCCATCTAACACCAGCATGATCTCAACAATGTCTTTGACTTATTTTATCATTAGTCTACAAGTATCCCAAAATCTCATCCTCAGTAACAGACTCCAACACTTTTCCAACACAAAGGTTATGCAAACTGGCCTATAATTTCCTTTCTTTTGCCTTCCTCACTTCTTAAAGAGTGGAATGACATTTGCAATTTTCCAGTCCTCTGGGACCATGCCAGAATCGATCATGACCAATGCATCCATTATCTCTTCAGCAATCTCTCTCAGGCCTCTGGGATGCAGTCCATCTGGTCTAGGTGACCTATTCACCTTAAGATCTTTGAGCACTTTTTCCTTTGTGATAGCAATGGCACTTACTCCTGCTCCCTGACACTCGCAGACCTCTGGCACATGTTAGTGTCTTCCACAGTGAAGACTGATGCAAAGTACCTATTATGTTCATCTGCCATTTCTTTGTCCCCCATTACTACCTCACCAGCATCATTTTCCAATGGTCCAATATCAACTCTCACCTCCTTTTGACTCTTTATATAATTGAAAAAACAGTGGAGATAGTGGGGATAAGTTCTCACTACCTACTAAATGCTCCCAATGGTGTGCATCTCAAATAGCCTCTGACAGCGAAGTGCAGCTCCAGGCCTTCACATGCGGAGCCATTTTTACTAACAGGAGAATGGGCACAGTGGGCTTCTGGTGTCTTAAAACCAATCCCTTCGGGCAGATGGTTGGCAGCTCGCCTAGGTGAAGGAAAATTATGATTTCAAACCTCTGCTGCCTTGCGGCTATATCCACTCACGGCCAAGTCTTCAGGAGTAAAGCCTGAGGAAAGTTCCAGAGCTGAGGTCCCTAAGACAGTCCAACATTGCTGGTGGCAAACTGTATCTGACTCTACCATTCTTTTGGATTCATCATCCATGTGGGGGGGGGGGTCAGCTGCACGGGCAACAGCTTGCTCTCCATATCGTACTGTCCTGGCTTGTGTAATCATGGTCGACCCCAACCAAAGGATGGCTTCATATTTAAGACATCAAATCAGACTTGTAAATCCATCAAGTGGGGATATCTTATTATCCTGATACAGGGATTTTTATTTTACCTAGGAGGTCTCAATATATTAATCTACATAGTGTTTAAATGTGAAGGGTTAATACAGAATTTTACAGATCTTCAAAGTCTTAAAAACAAACTGACAGAGAATATTGGTAAACGTTGCTGCTTTTCTAACATTTCCTTTCTCATTAGCTTTTTCTGCAAAGGGCATTATACTGACATAACAATGCGAATATTGATGTTTATATGGCATTCACTGGAGCAATTTGAGTCAGGCATTGATATTAAGGAAGGTTGCAGTCTCCAAGATAGCAAAAGACTAAACTTATTTTGCCCTAGTAACAATGAAGTCTTTCACAAAATTAGTAAGAATAACTATTTGAACAAAGAAACCAACTGATCTTCATATTAACCATATTGGAAAATATCTGTATTTTATATCATATTTTGAATCCAAGGGACTCTATTTAATCAACTAATGCTTACAATTCCAGATTTTACTATTTGATTTCATGGCTTTTGTGATAGTCATGAATAGAAATGTGTCAGCTGCTAAGGATTTCTTCCTTTATGCATTAATCACAGAAGTCAAAGATATTTTATGTGAAGAATGAAAAAAATCAATTTGAAAATATCATGTTACAAGCCCATTATTGAACTTTCTGTTGATAGGGAAGATCGATGATTACAAAGCAACTATTTGTGCTAGACTGTTTTAAGAGGGAATTGATCACTTGGGGTGCCTGAATAATAGATTATAAAGAAGATTATTCTACAATTATCTATGCAGGAACATTTTCAGGTACACTGTTATCTTGAATTCTCCAACTGAAATTCTAGTTTTCACATGTATTCAGATTTTGTGGCTGAGGTTATGTAATCATTCAAGATTATGAAGTGAATTGCCTGTGAAAACGAGACTGTGCTGGTTGAAGATAAGAAGAAAGAAATAATCCAACTTTGTTTCCATGATATTTTAAATTACATAGGAACTCATGATTTTTGTAGGCTGATGGAAAAAAATAGATTAAGTTTCAGATTTCTTTATCACGTGTACATCAAAACATACAGTGAAAGGTGTTATTTGCATTAACAACCAATACACCGAAGGAAGTGCTGGAAGTAGCCCACAAGTGATGCCACACATGCCAATGTAGCATATCCACGTTATTCGGACAAACAACACACAACACAACAAGCCACAAAACAGTAAAAACAAAGCAAGCCTCTTTCCTGGCACACCCCTCCCTCCCACCCACACACACACACGGACCGTCCTCCAATTCCAACACAGACCTCCAGTCTCCAGGCTGTGGCCACTGAGCGGTGACTTTGAACTTCGGATTGATTTTTGGCCTCTGATCTTTTATTTCAACCTCAAGCCAGCCAATGAGAGGAATCTGAATTGTAGGCTCAAACTCCTTGTACCAAATAACTGATCCTCTCGCCTCCTTGTGCCTCCTGCTTGCACAGACCCATCCAAACCTGGGACAGCCCAACACTCACGATTGTCCTTTGTCACCCACCCATGTTGTCCTACAAGTGCGGAGCGAACCAGCGATGTCCACGCTGCTGGCCTTCAAACACTGAGTGGAGGCTTCACCTCCAGCTGTTCTTCATCACCAATCCATGTAATTGGTCTCCGAGCGCAGAGAAAAGGCCTGACCTCCAACTGCTCCACATCTCTGTCCCTAAGTCCTATTTTATCCTCTAACTCCCCATGTCATTTTCCCTAAACCTAACTTGATGCCTAACTCACCCTCTCTGTCCCCAAAACTATTGCCACAAATTTAAAAACAACTAAATCTTGATCTTGACAGAGACTGCAGTTTGGCACCATCTTAACCATGCAGAAATGTATGTGGTTATAAAAGTAGGACTGCTTTTAGTGAAATAATACATTTGACAGCATTTATTTAATAGAAACTTTTGGAGAGTATTCATAATTGCCGATATCTTTTAGCACTGTTAAAAATGGACTGCAGTCTGCCAAACTGAACCAATAAGATGAGTATTGTATATCTTATGACAGCCACTTGAGTGATCTTGAATTTGAAAAGTACACTGCCAAAAGAAGCTCACAAAGCATCTGCAATGCATAAATTGGGGCTTTTGAAATTCAGAAACATAGTGCTTTTTTTCAGTGATATATATCTGTAAATTGATGTTTCCAGAGTGGAACATAATTGCAACAATTTTTAGATTGAGTCACACCACTCTGGAAATTAACTTGGCTTTTTTTCTGGGTGAAATTCACGTTTGCACACCTGACGTGTTTTTCTTTCAGAACAGGGGTTCCCAACCTGGGTTCCACGGACCTCTCAGTTAATGGTAATGGTTTGTGGCATAAAGAAGTTTGGGAACCCCTATTTTACAACATCGTAGGAAGCATTATTTCCTGCTGGGGAAATTAGATCAATTTTGGGCACTCAAGACAATTAGGTCTCCACAGTTTTTTGGATTTTTGGATTAGGACCCTGCCTATGCTATCCTTATATTCCTCAGTGATCCTGTCCCTCTGCACAATGGTTTTCATCCATCCTCCAGCTTTTTCACTGATCTTTCAATTTTCCACCTGACTCTCCAATATCATGTGAAACCTTCCTTAATGGTAGAGGCCATAACTATACAAGGACTCTTAGACACACAGTGGAGACCCTGATTTTCATTCCTCCTTGTTCACTTACCCAACTGCTTAAATATCCTCCATCCTATATCCAACAGCTAGACAGCATGTTTGGAACCTGTGGCTGGGGATAAATTTCTGGACAGTCATAATGATATGCAATTTTCAAACCCAAAAGCAACAGTGAAGTATCCTGCTGTTTTCGGCTAAAAGCACCAAGCCAACATTTCCAGAGAAAACTTCGATATTTGAAGGTTGTGTGGGCTGTCAGTTGTTTTATATTTTCTGAGAAATGTAAAATCATAATGCCGTTGGCAGCCCAAGGATTTTGATATGGTTGGCATAATGCCAGCATCAAAATGCATTTCAAAATATTTTCCTATGTTTGATTTGTAGATATGCTCAGAGGGCAATTGTAAATTCTTTATGAGCAAACCTTAATCTGACCTGTTATGATATTAACATATATATATATATATAAAATAAGTGCAGCATTTCAACAAGGACCTCATTCAGATCCAAGGCAATTGAAGAAATCTATCAGACATCTTGACTTTTGGATTGCAATGCTAGAATCATTTAATAAGTATTGAGGAAGTTTAGTACAGGGGCTGTGCTTCATTAAAAGATACAAATTTGATACAAATTTTGTGACTTTCATATAGTCCTAAAGAAACTGAACAGTGAATAATAAATAGTCCATAGATTTTTATGAATAGTACCAGTTCTTAAATTTTCCTGTAACCTTTAGCATAATCAGCAATAAAATGGGCATGATGATGGGATAAAGATTTAGGTCAAGTGAAGGACTGGAAGATAGTTTATTTTCCTGCAGTATTCAATTTCATTATCATCTGAAAAGTTGGAAGCATAAATTTAATGCTTCATATTGATAATATGCAGTATTTTGTATTGGGCATTAGCTTCATGGACATGTCAATGGAAACTTGCCAATTAAAAGATGGATGTGATAATAGTTTCTTCTGTCATTATTTTTAATTTGTACTAATGTGAGAACATGTACTGTAAGTATGTAAATGTAAGTATAAGCATGTAAAAACACATGGAGTTCATTGTCATAGACAGCTATGAAGGCCAAGTCATTGGGTATATTTAAGCTGAGGTTGATAAGTTCTTGATTAGTATGGGCATCAAGGGTTATAGGGAGAAGGCAAGAGAATGGCATTGAAAGGGATAATAAATCAGATCTGAAATCGTCTCATAGTGCAGAAATGAAATTGACGGATCTATAAAAATAGAAACACATTTTTCCTTTAGCCTGTGAATTCAAATGGTACTGTTGCTCCTTCCAGAATCTAAAAAAACACTGGTTATCCTCTTTCTGGACATAAGTTTCTTGTACAAAAATAATATGAGCATTCATCCTATGGAATACTTTAAAAATTTTCTTCCGTTTAATCAGGTGGTTTAAACCATTTGTATTCCAAGAAACCAAATTAATAACCTTATCCAACGTAATGAGCTCGAGCATAAGGTATGTAAAGGACTAACCAGAGTACAGACTCATGACCCCGGAAGAGGGAAAAAGGTTCAATGAGGATCCGGAAGTTATGACATTTCAAACATTTTGGTAGTTTCAGGTCAGCCCGTTTAAGAAACGAAAATGAATTAAAAATAAGAACAAGAATACCACCCTCCTCCCACAAAAACCCAGAAAAAAGCCAGAAAGTGACCAATGCTAAGTCTAAAGCTAATCCTAACCCCTTCTTTCCAGAGGGCAACCCAAAAGAAATATGTTTATCAAAAGAAATACCACCCATATTCAAAAAAAGTAAAAAAAAAGCTATAACGGTAAGAAAAAGCTTACAACGATTATAAGCATCGAATAGTTCCTTCTTACTCATACTTCAAAGAACATCAAACGAGTTCCTACAATGTTGTGAGGCGGTGAACCTTGAACAGTGAACAGTGATAACGAAGGAATCTTAATTTTAATTCAAAGTTGGAAATAACTGTGACTTGGAGATTGTGGTATTTCCTTGTGTCTGTTGTCTTTACATTCCCAAGTAGTGGAGGACAGGTATGGCAGATCCTTGGGAAGGGAAAACTAGAGTGCAAGCCAAACAAGTTGTTTAATCCTGAGTGGCAATGAGCTGAGGATTCCTATTGGAGTTGCACTCATCCAGACAAATGTAGTATATTCATCATGTTTGTGATGAGTCAATGCTACAAAATGCCTATCCTCTGACATGCTCCTGAAGCTGTATGTGTTTATATGACAGACCACATATGATACTGAAGGTGGAAGATTGAACAATGATAATAATAAAGACGGTAAATGTCAGGAAGAGATGATTTGATTCTCTGTTATTTGAGGAGGTAATTATATGTTGTAAATATAACTTATCATCCCAAAGTGAGATGCAAGTGTTGTGCAAGCAGGCATGAACTATCTCACAATCAGCAGTACAGTAAATGAAAGGGTTTGTGACAATATCCATCCTAATGATAGAGATACGATCACTGATGAAACAGAAGTTGCTTGAAGATTGAGATGAATAATCATTGCTATCTTCTTTTATGCCGGGTGTGATTCCAGCCATTAGTGAGGTCTCAACCTGTTTCTAAATTTCATCATTTTATGAAGGCTCCATTACTCCACTACTCAAATGACATTATGATATCCAAAGGAGACTCTCTGTCTTTATCTCGGAGCTTCTTCCTGACGTTTACTCCTCTCTCCGCAGCACTGAGGCTGTGAAACTGCTCCGGCTGCTATGTGTCCTGTGTCTGCGAGCTCAGCAGTGATTTTCCCCACAGTGTGATGAACTGAGACCGGGGCCATGGGCCAACTCCAGCTGCTCCATGCTCCGGGACTTAATTCGGTTCAGAATGCTGTTGCTTGCTTTTATTGTTTGCATGATTTGTGTTTTTTTTCTCTTTCTCTGCACATTGGATATTGGTCTTTTTTTAAATTGGGTTCTTTTGGATTTCTTGCATTGTGGCTGCCTGTAAGCAGATGAATCTGAAAATTGTATAAATTTATACATTCTTTGATAATAAATGTACTTCGAAATCATATCTTTGTCTATCTTTTTACTATGGTGAGGTCTGTTATGAAAGGATCCTGGCAGAACTCACAGTGAGAATCTCCATGTAGGTTATTAGCGCCACTCAATACCAATATTTGTTGACAAATATGAGTAGATTACTGCAGCTGTATTTGGGCAGATATTTTTCTTTGTGGGCAGTTTCTCACACAGATACAAGTGTTAGACTTGTTCTGAAATTGCTTGGCCAGAGGTGCAACTAGCTCTGAAGAATGTCTTCAACAGTACATTAAAAATGTTGTTGGCTCTCAGACGTTTTGCTGTATCCTGTGCTCTGAACTGCTTCTTGATGTTACACGGAGTGAATAAAACTGCCTGAAATTGGTTGAGACCTCGGCAGGAGGGCAGAATGCATTTGGCACTTCTAGCCGAAGGGTGGGGAAACAAATAGAGAAAGAAAAATGACATATATTGATCTTCCAGTGTGAACTCGTAATAAACTGACACAACGTAATTGGGTTGGTGTCTATGGCAAATCTCATGTTGCAGCTGAGGATATGGCTGGGAGATGTGGCTGCCTTGTTCAGTTGCTCCTTGTTGTTGGCCATAGTTGTACATCCTACCTATTGTTGTTTCCTTCAGTTCAAATTAAATTTCTTCAAAGTGACAAATTCTCCTTGAAGCAGGATATTTGAAAAAGGCAGTAACCTAAGATAAAAACCATAATGAGGAGCAGAAAAAATATGAACATGAAAGGGCTTCTCTGAAAAGATGGTGGAAAACACAGTAAGTCAGGGAAATGGCAATATGAAGGGTGAGTTGGCTGTGGGATCTGGGAGTGTAAGGGAAGTATATTTTATCCTGCGGTGACCCTGCAGAAATGAAACTAAGAAGCAGTATTATAACTGTCAGCATCATTTGACTGAGTCATTATTGGAAGACGATACATTCACCAAGGCTCCCTGTATCAGATATTTGGTCAGATCTAAACAAGATTTGTTAAAACTGGTTATTGATCAGCTAAGTTGCAATGGTGGCAAGTCAGAAGAAGTCCTCTTCAATACATTTGAGAATTCTGATGTATCTAATGTCACTGCATCACAAGTTTCCAATGGGGAAGGAGGAAAGAGGTAAAATACTATCTTGACTAAATTGGATAGTCTCTAAAGAGAGATATAATGGCAAGGACTTGCGACTAGCCAATCGTGTATTTGAACGAGCGAGCCAAAGATGAAAGGGGAGCATGTCACTGAAGACTTTTAAAGTGGATCCACATGAATCTTGTTTTTACAAGTTAAACAGCTCAAGAGCATGATCAAGTAGATCATTACTGAGATTGCCAAGATGATGGCCATTTTTAGAGAGTTGACTGTTTAAATGTCAACTCTTTACTCTTTTCCATAGATGCTGCCTGGTCTGCGGAGTTCCTCCAGCATTTTGTGTGACACGATGCTTCAGCCATCTGCCATGTATCGGAATGCTAATACTGTAGAGGTGCCCTGTATGGTACTCATTCTGTGGATCATGAATCCTCTCATTGAATATGGCATTCATTCTCTCTCCCACTCGCTGCTGAGTGTCAGGCAGGCATCTTACGGTGAAATTGTCAATCTTAGCTGGTCTATTTTGTTCAAGGCCGGTTGAAGGTAATGCTCAGAACAGTCAACATTCTGGACCAAGGAATGATCTTGGACCAAAATGTCAACTGCTTATTCTTCTACATAGATCAGCCTGACCCGCTGTGTTCCTCTAGCATCTTATGTGTGTTACTCTGGACTTCCAGCATCTGCAGAATCCCTTGTGTTTATGTTGAACCGTCAGTGAATGAAAGGGAATACTTATTTGAACTTAATATGCCAACTGCATGACTTCAACCATAAATTTGATTTGCAAAGTTAAAAATTGATGGCTTTTATTTTAGTGTTATGGCTAAGCAGTGACTGTGATGGCCAGTGACAGGAAGACAAGGTCGAGTTAGATTGATGGTGAACAACACATTGAATTTCTGATCACTGCAATTGCAGTCAAGAGGGGGGATTTCACAGAAAGCTAGGAGAATGGACCTGGAGCTACCTAGTTTCCGTCCTCTCTTTCTCTCCCTTCCCTTGCTCCCTTTGCTCATGGTCATGTGTGCACGTTGTTCAGCATAAATCTGCATCAAGGCTGAAACACAAAGGAGCAATGTTCATCAACAACATATAGCAGAGAATCACAAAGTTTTGCCACTAGCTCTACTGAATAAGGAGATACACCAATGGTGTGCAGTATTGCATTTCATGCAGCTTTTGTTCGATGCAGACTGCACACATACAGCACGTAGGGGTTGAAAGTTCAATGAAAATTTATTGTCAAAGTACATATATATCACTATATACAACCATGAGATTCATTTTCTTGCGGGCATTCACAGTAGATAAAGAGAAATACAATAGAATCAATAAGAACTACACACGGACAAAAAAATGTGAAAATGAGAACAAACTGTAAAAACGGGGGGGGGGGGTGGGGTTTAAAGAGATAAATAAATAAATAATACCTAGAACATAAGTTATAGAGACCTTGAAAGTGAGTCCATAGGTTGTGGAATCAGCTCAGAGCTGAAGTGAGTGGAGGTAATGCAACGGTTGAAGTTAGCTTCCCGGTTGTCCATGCATGGCCCTTGATTTTTTTGTAGCCACCCTTTACTTTGTCATGGTGACACAAATGCAAAAAAGCAATGCAAGCGGCTGCATGAAGTAAACACCATGACGGACATCAAGATAATGGATATTGACTTGCATGTCATACCCACTCAGAGGTGGAATCCTGCACCACAGGGAATCTTCAGTCCAACAAATCTGTTTTCTTCACCTGTTTTTCCCCGGCAAGCTAGCTATGTAACTAGTTGTCAGAGTTTTTTCCACATAATGGTGGTTAACAGACTGAGCAGTTGCAAACATCTCCAGTTTCAGCATGGAAAGAGACAGATTTGTGAACTTTCATTGTAAGTTAGATTTTACCAATTTGAAGATGTCAGATGCACAATTTCTAAATGCTTTGAGTGAACTAAGCGTCCTACCAAAACTGAGCTTCATCGCCCCCTTTTGAAACAATTTATCTCTCTCTGCATGTCCTCCACTTATTCAGAATCATTTATTATCACTGATGTGTGTCGTAAAATTTGTTGTTTTGCAGCAGCAGTACAATGTAATGTGGTGCAATACATAATTCTTTCAAGGGGTGTCTTAATGCACTCAGTTGAAACTAGGTTTCAGCAGAAGCCATTAAGTCAGTAACGAGCAAAAATCAATAAAAAATTGCAATGCTGAACAATTTTATTTAAAAAAACAAACAAGCTTTGAATGCTCAACAGGATAGGCTATATCAGTGAGAAGAGAAACAAAACCAACATTTCAAGTTAAAGGTCCTTTCTTGGTGCTGAGGAGAGAGAAGAAGCTTGTTAAACTGCAGTGAGGCTGGGGAGGCGGAAATCTCTGATAGGCTGAAACCAGTGTGACCATGGGTTAACTTATCAATAATGTTTACTGGTCAATGTGTGAATGGGAACAGTTTGAGAGAGAGAGAGAGAACATGAACAAAAAATGAATGTACAAATGAGAAATACAAAATAGGAAGACATGCCTGACCTGAGAAGATCCTCACTCTGGGAGGAAAAGAAGGAAGTAGGAGGGAAAAAGCAAACACACTGAACCAACGGATGATGAATACATTCAGAGCAATCAAGTTACGTGAAGTTGTAAAATTCACTTTGAAGTCCAAAAGGCTCCAAGGTGCCCAGACTGAAGTTGAGATACTATTCCTCAGGTTTGCGTTGGCTTTCATTGTTTTAGAGCAAACGACCATAGGCCAAAGGTCCAAGTGGAAGTGTGATGGAGAATTAAGATGGCAAGCATCAGGAATGTAGGCTCTCTACCAAGTGGCCACCCAATTTGCTCTTGGTTTATCTATTGCAGAAGAAGCCACATTATGAGTACTGAATGCAATACACTTGACTGGAAGAAGTGTAAACAAATTGCTGCTTCACCTGGTAAAATTGTTTAGACGCTGGAAGTACTGTCACTGTTGAAAAAGATGGCACAATGCCAACTTATCATTGTCAATTAAGGATATCATTAAATGTTGGGCTTGCTGCGACACTACTAAAAGTCATACTAAAAGTGCTGAAATAGCACTACCCACAAAGCCAAGACTACCATCTTCAAAAATTAAACTATCATTGAAGTGCTTACCTACCATATATTCTGTGAGTCCGACTATCTGCACTTGAAATCTAATAGCATCACCACCTTTGAATCGCTGACTGTCGACACTTTGTGGGATACTGTTGACTTAAAACTCAACTGGAACATCCATGAAATAGAACACAGAAGGACAGGTCAGTGGCTGGCAATTGTTTAGAAAGTGAGTCTCACCTTCTGACACCTGACAGCACTTCCACCACGTGCTGGGCACAATTATGTCAAAGGGTGCAGTTCCATCAGCTCCTCAGGGATCTTGGCAAAGCATCTGCTTGAATAGTACCCATCACCATCCCCTCCACCACTGACGTACAGTGTCTGCAATGTGTACATTTATAAGGTGCACTGCAGTTACTTACCTAAGCTCACTGGCAGCGCCAACAATTTCCCTTTCAAGTCAGAATCAAATCAGCATATAGGAGGGAGATTGATATATCAGCATATAGGAGGGAGCTCTAACTCAATGTCAGCAAGGAGCTGATTATTGACTTCAGGAGGAGGAAACCAGGGGTCCACGGGCCAGTTCTCATCAGAGGATCAGAGGTGGGGAAGGGCAGCAGCTTTAAATTCCTCAGTCGTATAATTTCAAAGGAACTGCCCTGGGCCAGCACATAGGTGCAATTATGAAGAAAGCACAGCAGAACCTCTAATTACTTAGTAGTTTTTGAAGATTCAGCATGACATCTAAAATGTTAAGACAATAAGATCATAAGATTTAGGAGTGGAGATAGGCCATTCAGCCCATCGAGTCTGCTCCACCATTCAATCATGGGCAGATTCACTTCATCCATTCATCCCCACTCCCCTGCTTTCACCCCATACCCTTTGATGCCCTGGCTAATCAAGAACAAATGTTGATAAGCTTCTATAGATGTGTGGTAGACAATATATTGACCAGCTGCATCACAGCCTGGTATTGAAACAGCAATGCCCTTGACTGGAAAATCCTGCAAAATGTAATGGATACAGCCAGTCCATCACAGGGAAACCTCTCCCTACCACTGAGTGTATCTACTTTCTACATGGAGCATTCCGTCAGCATCAATCATCAGGGAACCCCATCACCAAGGTCATGCTCTCTTCTCACAGCTGCCACCAAGAAAAAGTTACAGAAGCCTCAGGATGCACACCACCAGGCTCAGGAGCCTCAGTCATCAGGCTCTTGAACTAAAGTGGATAACTTCACTCAACTTCGCTTTCTCCATAAATGAAGTGTCCCCACAACCAATGGACTCACGTTCAAGGACTCTTCATCTCATGTTCTTGATATTTATAGTTTATTTCTTTATTGTTATAGAAGATAGAACATAGAACATAGAAATCTACAGCACATTACAGGCCCTTCGGCCTACAACGTTGTGCCGACCATGAAACCTACTCTAGAAACTGCCTAGAATTTCTCTAT
Organism: Mobula hypostoma; assembly: GCF_963921235.1. Lineage (NCBI taxonomy): Eukaryota > Metazoa > Chordata > Chondrichthyes > Myliobatiformes > Myliobatidae > Mobula > Mobula hypostoma. Next base: position 190,880,381 of record NC_086098.1, read on the forward strand.
CACATAGCCCTCTATTTTTCTAAGCTAAATGTACCTACCTAAGAGTCTCATTGTATCCACCGCTACCACTGTCACTGGCAGTGCATTCCATGCTCCCACCATTCTCTGTGTGAAAAACTTACCCATAACATCTCCCTGTACCTACTTCTGAGCACCTTAAAACTGTGCCCCCTCATGCTAGCCATTTCAGGCCTGGGAAAGAGCCTCTGGCTATCCACATGATTAATGCCCCTCATCGTCTTATACACCTCTATCAGGACCCCATGATCTCCCCGCCAACAATCTTACCATTAATATTATATTCTGTCTTCAAATTTGACCTACCAAAATGAGCCTCTTCACACATATCTGGTTAGAACTCCATCTGCCACTTCTCAGCACATTTCTGCATCCTATCGATGTCCCACAGTAACCTCTGACAACCCACCAGACTATCCACAACACCCCAACTAACTAACCCACCCTTCTACTTCTTCATCCAGGTAATTTATAAAAAACACAAAGAGGATGGGTCCCAGAACAGATCCCTGAGGGACACCACTGATCACTGACCTCCATGCAGAATACAAAACATTTACAACCATACTTTGCATTCTGTGCACAACCCAATTCTGGATCCACAAAGCAAGGTCTCCTTGGATCCCACATCTCCTTCCTTTCTGAAAGAGCCTTGTATGGGGAACCTTATCAAGTGCTTTACTAAAATCGATATACACTACATCCACTGGTCTACCCTCATCAATGAGTTTTGTTATATCCTCAGATAATTCAATCAGTCTCATAGCACATATCCTGCCCTTGACAAAACCATGCTGATCCTTAATCAGATTATGTCTCTCCAAATTCTCATAAATCCTGCCTCTCAGGATCTTCTCCATCAACTTACCAACCACTGAAGTAAGACTCACTGGTCTATAATTTCCTGGGTTATCTCTACTCCCTTTCTTGAACGAGGTAACAACATTTGCATCCCTCCAATCCTCCGGTACTTCTCTCGTCCATATTGATGACACAAAGATCATTGCAAGAAGGTCAGTAATCTCCACCCTTGCTTCCCACAGTAGCCTGGGGTATATCTCATTCAGTCCTGGTGACTTATCCAACTTGATGCTTTTCAAAAGCTCCAGCACATCCACTTTCTTAATGTCCATATGCTCAAGCATTTCAGTCCACTGTAAATCATCCCATAATTGCCAAGGTCCTTTTCCCTGGTGAATACCGAAGCAAAGCATTCATTAAGTACCCCACTACCTCCTCTGACTCCATGCACACATTTCCACTATCACACCTGATTGGTCCTATTCTCACACAGCCCATCTTCTTGCTCTTCACATATTTGTAGAATGCTTTGGGGTTTTCCTTAATCCTGTTCACCAAGGCCTCCTCATGGCTCCTTCTAGCTCTCCTAATTTCATTCTTAAGCTCCTTCCTGGCAACCTTGTAATTTTCTGGAGCTCTAACAGTACTAGTTTCTTAAACCTTTCATAAGTTTTGCGTTTCTTCTTAACAAGATTTTCTACATCCTTTGTACAGCATGGTTCTTTTACCCTACCATCCTTTCCCTGCCTCAGTAGAACATACCTGTGCAGAATGTCATGCAAATGTTCCCTGAACATTTGCCAGATTTCTGCCGTGCATTTCCCTGAGAAAATCTGCTCCCAATTTATGCTCCTAACTTTCTACCTAATAGCATCATACACCCTATCCTCATTATATGCGAGGGATACGTTCCTCGAAGTTGACGCATAATCTGAAATCGCATAATGTGAACAATTATTTAAATGGAGAAAATAGGGATGCGTTCCAGTGAGCTTCCTCAATATGTTTTATCTGTAATTTATTCACATTTTTATACCAATACGACACAAAATCAGTACTACAAGACAACATTTATATTATATTTAATCAATTTAAGGTAATATTCAATGTAATAAATCATACAAAGTTAACATCCTCTGGTGTACAGTACTTACCAACAGTGGAAGGTGTGTTCGCTCCGGGAGATGAGTGGTTGTTGTGGTGTCGGGCAGCTTTACACAGATAAGATGGATGGTTGTGGTCATCAGGATAATACCAAGCATAGCAAGGGGTGATGGAAGACTTACAGAACTCTTAGAACTGCCAGCAGCAGAAGATTACAGTGATTTGCATAAAATGGTGATGGTTGTTTGCTTGGCAGTATTTTATTTTAAATTTTCTTGTAGGGAAGAAGGATTGACGGCAGGGAATGACTGAAATGCTGACTCTGTTCTAAACTTGGGTTCATGTCCATCGCCACTTGTGCCAAGTGTTCCGACTTCCACCATTCCCTCACTGTTGGTAAACTCCCGGGATTTTCAAAATCGTCTGTTACCTGCAGCATCTGAGAGATAGTTTGCCGTTAAAAAAAGATACGCACGCCTTGAATGTGGATTACACCTTGGTCAAGTGGTTGAATCAGCGATGTTGTGTTAAGCGGCAGGAAACGCACTGTTATGTTAGGATGAATGCTGTCCAAAGGCTTAGGATGGGCTGGCGCATTGTCAAGCAACAAAAGAACTTTAAAGGCAAGATTATGTTCCTGGCAGCAGCGTCCTAGAGCTGTGTTACCTTCAGCTGATGCCGCACTGTTTATAATTTCCAACTTTTTTTCAAGTGTTAAAGCGGTTGTCTGCCGCTCAGCTGACAGCCCAGGTCATGACATCAGACGCTTAGGAGGCATAATTAAATATTTCAAACGCAAAATTACTGCACTGTAGGTAAAACCAACAAAAGTTTAAGATTGTGCATCCACACCTTGCCAAAACCAATACGAGAGTGGCGGGAGAGAGACTGTGAGGCGCGCACACCTGATTTGTATTGGTGGGAAAGTGGTGCTTCTGATCCCAACAGTGAGACTGTGAAGTGTGCGCACGTGACTTGTATTGGCAGGAAGGCAGTGCTCCTCGCGTAACTATGAATTTTGGACGCATATAACAAGACATTGGTAGAAATAGGTTCCTCGCATAACTGTGAATCCGCACAGTCTGAAAAAGCATATAATGAGGATATGGTGTATTTCCCCCTCCCCAAAACTGTCTGCTCCTATCCCTCTCCAGCACTATGGTAAAGGAGATAGAGCTGTGATCACTACCTCCAAAATGCTCTCCGATGAAGAGATCTGACATCTGACCAGGTTCATTTCCCAATACTAGATCAAGTACAGCCTCTTTTCTAGTTGGCTTATCTGCATTTGCATCAGGAAGCGTTTCTGAACATACCTAACAAACTTCACCCCATCTAAACTCCTTGCTCTAAGGAGATCTCAGTCAATATTAGGAAAATTAAAATCATCCATCGCAACAATCTTATTTTTTGCACTATTCCAGAATCTGCCTCCCTATCTGCTCCTCGATCTCTCTGTTACTATTGTGGGGTCTATAAAAAACACCCAGAAGAGTTATCGCCCTCTTTCTGTTTCTGACTTCCACTCACACTGACTTAGGAGCAATCCCCCCATGACTTCCTCCTTTTCTGCAGCCACGATACTATCCCTGATTAACAATGCCATGCCCCCACCTCTAATGCCTCCCTCCCTGTCCTTATTGGAACTTCTAAAGACTGGCACACTCAGCAGCTGTTCCTTGCCTGAGGCATCCAAGTCTCTGTAATGACCACAATATCTTAGTTCCACATATTGATCCACATTCTAAGTTCATCCATCTTGTTTATGATACCCTTTGCATTAAAATAAGACATATCTCAAACCACCTAGCTGAGGGCATCTTTGCTCTATCATCTGCCTGTGCTACCTCACAAACTCCCTAAAAGCTGTCTGTACTTGTGCACCAACTGCCCAATGCTCTGCCTCCTCACTTCGGTTCCCACCCTCCTGCAAATCTAGTTTAAACCCTCCCAAATAGCATTAGCAAGCCTCCCTCCCAGGTTGTGATTTCTTTCTTTTTTGTGCTTGCACAGTTTGCTGTCTTTTGCATGCTAGTTGTACACCCAGTTGGTGCGACTTTTCATTGATTCTATTTTGGTTATTGTATTTATTGAGTATGCCCGCAAGTTAATAAGTCTCAGGAAGGTATATGGTGACATCTATATGCACTTCGATAATCATTTTGCTTTGATTTTTGAACATTATCTTGACTTTGAAACATATCACCATTAGCTCTAGATTCTGAAGCTCTGTCCCCAGCAGTATATGGCTCACCAGAAGCTTCACAAGGACAGCAAGGGAAAAGCAACAAATGCTTGTCTCACTAGTAATGCCCATTTCCTGAAAAATAAACAAGGTAAAATAGAACATGCCACACCTTCCCTAGATTTGTGGGATTTGAAGTACCTTAGAAACACCAAGCACTGGTAAAATGTTATGAAGAGCTTGAAGAAATCAGCCAGAAAGTCACCTATAAGTTGTGGATCTCCTTCTGGAAACAGTGATAGCTGCTGAATGTGTATGAGGAATTTCTGGGAGAGCATTACCCAGCAGATTGTGTATTAAGAAGGCATCACAGGCATCAAATCAATATTTTGTGCTGATTGACATTTGGATCCACATTTGTCCAGCTGACATCTGCTGTGTGCGCACTAATGTCCTCACCATTGTAGAGTCCAACGTCATTCACCATTTATGTGCTTATTAGAACATACAACATAGAACTGCACATCAGATAACACCAAACATAATGGAATTAGAATTGGTTTGTGATTGTCACATGTTATTGAGATGAAATGAAAAGCTTGCCTTGCCTGTCAGGGAGGAGGTCAAACTGTAACGAAAACCAATTTCCCCCGGGATCAATAAAGTATGACTACTATGACTACTACTACTACTAAACACCTACAGAGCTGGTGCAGGGATAACAACTTGATGCTTAATGTCACCAAAACCAAGGAGATGATCGTCGATTTCAGACGGTCTCAGCCTGAGCACACACCCCTCAGCATCAGCGGCTCCACAGTGGAAAGAGTGGATAACATCAAGTTCCTTGGGGTGCAGATCTCGGACAATCTCACCTGGTCCAGGAACACCACTGGGATTGTGAAACGGGCCCAGCAGAGATTGCACTTTCTGAGGAAGCTTAAACAAGCATCACTCCCCACTAACATCTTAACTACATTCTACAGAGACGTGGTTGAGAGTGTGCTGACCTTTTGCATCAAAACCTGGTACTCCAGCTGCAGTGCTGTTGACGAAAAACCTTGCAGAGGGTGGTGAGGGGAGCAGAGAAGGTTATTGGGGTCTCCCTACCTTCTGTCCAAGATCTCTTTCGGAGTCGATGCCTCCAGAAGACACGGTACATCATTAAAAACCCCTCACACCCTCTCCACGAACTGTTTGTTCTTCTGCCATCAGGCAAACGTTACAGGAGTAACAAAACTAAAACCACAAGGCTACTAAACAGCTTCCTCCCACAGGCAGTCAGACTGCTAAATAGCTGCTCCACCTGACTCTGCTTTGGGCACTTTTAACTTGCACTGGACACTTATAACTGATTTTAACTGACATGTGGCTGTTGTATTTTACTATTTATTGTTATGTTTATTATTTACTGTTGCGTTTGTTATGTTATGATTGCACTGCCCCTGAGAAGCGCTGTCTCATTCTGCCCTGCAGAGCTGATGTATGGTTAGAATTACAATAAAGTTTTTTTGTATCTTTTGAATCTTTTGTATTCATCAGATCAGATCATTATGCAGTACATTGAGGTAGAACAAGGAAGAAGAATGCAGAATGAAGTTTAACAGTGCCAGAGAAAATGTAGCAAAGGTAAATAATAAGGTGCAAGGTCATAATGAGGTAGATTGGGAGATCAAGAGTCCAGCCTGTACATGATCGATATCACTCCATTCCCTGCAAATCCATGTGTTTATCCAAAAGCTTCTTAGATGCTACTATCGTATCTTATTCCACCACTACCCCTAACATCTCTGCTCTCTATGTAAAAAACTTGACCCCCGTGTCTTCTCTAAACTTTCTCCCTCTCACCTTAACTGTATGTCTTCTAGTACTTGACATTTTTATGCTGTGAAAATAGATTCTGGCTGCCTACTATGCAGCTGATAATCTTATAAACTCCTATCTGGTCTCCCCTCAACCTCTGACGCTCCAGTGAAATCAACCCCAAAGTCTGTCCATAGCTTGTGTGCTGTGGGAGAGATATATATCGCAGGCTACCCACACGTAATGGGGCCCTCCCAACTCAAAATTCCCACTGTTGTTTGGCTTGGTTTCAATGATGTAGACCACAAACAAAAAATATTAATGAAAATAAAGTTCAGCCTTTCAATCAGCAAAGTCAAAATGATTGCACTGATAACTTCTATCTCATGTTCTGGCTCAGCAGAAATCTTATTACATTATACTGGTCAATATCTTTGGTGAGGTTCTAGTATTTTTCTGATGGAATATAACATCTGACTGCAGCAAAAGGAAGGTTAAGAGAAAGGTTAAATTTCAGATTTAATGTTGGAGGGGAAGCAGTGATATCAAAAGCAATATCAACATGAGAGTCCCATATGATTTTCTATTTCCAATTCTATGAGACAGAATTTAATATTGTTGTCTTTGAAATACATCCTTAAATTCTGGTAACTTGTGTTGTTGCCAAGTATTGTCATGGACAAAACTGAAATGCTGCCAAGTGCTTTTAATCATTTATATAATTTTGTACAGCAAGTTTGAAAAACAATATAGCTTTTATTTGTAGAGTTGTTTGCTAATGTTTGTTCTTTCCATGTGGGATGTTGCATTTTTGGCTGTAATGAACAGACAAGAGGCTAACCCTACCATATATTAATAATATTTCCAAAAATACAGCAATGCTACTCCAACCACATGGTATAATGGTAGCACACAAACCCAGCACTACCATCAGAACTCTCCGCTCAAGACCCAAAGATCCAACAGTCCACCTGGAAAGAACAAATGTAATATACCAAATCCAAGCAGTATATTGGACAGACACAGAGAAAACTATCCATGAGGTTACATTAACATCACAATCCTCTGTCACTCATCTCAGTACATGAAGACCAAGAGGGCACATGTTCATCTGGGAAATTACAGAAGTCCTGCCAGAAGCACAAAACAAGAAATCACGAGAATTTTAGAAGCTTGATTCTCAATGGAAGATTCTAGTAACAAGCATATTGAACTGGATACAAGTTATGAGCCTATGCGTCTGTGTTATTGAGGCCGAGGGGGGAGCCATGGACACCTGAGGAATCAACACTCACAACAACCGATAACCAGGGATATTGGCCAGAGGAAATAACTCAGCTGTCCGGTTGGCTGGGACCCAGCAGAGAATTGTGAAGAGTGCAACAGCCAACTGATCAGAATGAGGCGGACCAATATAAATGCAAACACTCGGCAGAAACAGCATTCAATTGCACATTGATGGTATCAGCTCACGGGTGAGGTGACCCAGCTTCCAGACTCGGCAAACAACCCTCCTAACAAGCAACCAACAAGAACTACCAACCGTCTCTTTTATCTCACTATAGCCCCTGCTTAAGCTGTTGAAATAAAAGAATAATAGACATTTATATAGTAACTCAAGGGAGAAATAGAGGCTTATATTTAAGTTAAAATTTGTACTGGAACCCCCATCCACCTGCAAAAAATATATCTTAGAGATACTTGTTTTTAAGCCTTCTATTTCCTTCCATTAGTTTTATATTCTCCCACTGTGCACTACATGGGGTTTGGATTTAAATGAAATGAGAATGTGATTTCAGAAAGCTAATCTCAAAAGCTAATTCCCTTTGTCAGTTTGGTTCATAACTTATTCTACGGATGTTTTACATAATAATACTATTTATTTATCTGTCTGAAATGGAATGAAAATATCTCCTAAGTAAAATATCATTGAAAGTTATGTACATATATCATTTCAAAACTGGAATTTATATTAAATTATAATTCAATATTTGCAGAAACTATGGTTAAGACCTTGAAGATATTGAAATGAACCATGAATGATGCGTTTACACTGGCTTCATAAGGCATTGCTAAACCTCACCCAAATAAAATGCATTCTTCTAACTCATTATCTGTCTGAGCAATGATATTCATTGCTTCAGCATATGCCGTGATACATTTGAAAATTAAAAAGCTGCAAATACTGGAGATCTGAAAAAAATACTGGAAACACTCAGTGGATCAGGCAGTATCCATAGTAAGAAAAAGTGTTAACATGTCATGTCAAGGACCCTTTAGCAGAACTAGGGAAAAGAAAATCATCTTTAACTTGCCAAGAGGGTGGTGGTGGGATGGATGTGACAAAGGCCATATCTTTGATAAAATGAGACCAGGGTTGCCATGGCGATAAGCTGTTGATGAAGTAGTTGACAGTTTAAACAGGGCATTTAGAGATAGAAAGAGAACACAAACAAAGGACATAAAAAAGCTTTGAAATGCAGAACTGAAATGTAGGGCAATGCCAGCAGGCAGTGTTAATGGGTAGAGAATAACTGAGTGCAGTTTACCTGTCTGTACTATCACCCTAGTTTTTCCACTCTCTACCTGAAACATTAACTCTGTTTCTCTTGCCACGAGTGCTGCCTGGCCTGCTGAATGCCTCCAATATTTTCAACTTTTATTCCAGATTAGAATTGCTTTATTAATAATTTAACAGCATGTACAGTACTATCAACTTGAGCTGCTGTATGAAATCAGTGTATTCTTTGAGGAGACTGCTGTACTTAGAGTTATAGTACAATATAGATGGATAAGGGCCTTTCAACCACAATGAGTCCATGCCGACCATGGTACCCACCCAGCTAGTTCCAATTTTCTGTGTTCTGCCCATATCCCTCTAAGCCCTATCCCTTCCATGCACCTATCAAAATGCTTCTTAAATAATACTGTTCTACCTGCCTCAACTATATCCTCTGCAGCTCGTTCCATATACTCACCACCCTCTACTTTAAAAAGTTGCCACTCAGGTCCTTTTGAAATCTTTCCCCACTCGCTCTACATCTATGCCCAAGTTTTGATCTTCCCTACCCCGGGGGGAAAAAACTGTTGCCATCCACCTCGTCAATGCCTCTCATAATTTTAATCATTTCTGTAAAGACCGTAACATATAGGAGCAGAATATACAACATCAACTTGGTGAAGTCTGCTCTGCTATTCAATTGTGGCCGATCATTTCTTCCCCTCTTCAGCCCCACTCTCCAGCCTTCTCCCCATAACCTTTGATTCCATGTCCAAACAAGAACCTAATGAGCTCTGCCTTAAGTACACCCCACGACCTGGCCTCCGCAGTTGCCTGTGGTAATAAGTTCCACACATTCACCACCCTTTGATGAAAGAAATTTCTCTGCATCTCTGTTTTAAATAGATGCTCCTCTATCCTGAGATAGTGCCCTCTTGTCCTAGAATCCCCCACCATGAGAAACATCCTTTCCATATACACTCTATCTAGGCCTTTCAACATTCAATAGGTTTCAATGAAACCGACCCCCCCCCCCCCACCGCCAATCCTTCTAAATTCCAGTAAATACAGATGCAGAGCTATCAAGCATTCCTCGGATGATAACCCTTTCATTCCTGGAATCATCCTTGTGAACCTCCTCTGAACCCTCTCCAATGCTAGCATATCTTTTCTTCAATGAGGAGCTCAAAACTGTTTGAGATACTCAAGGTGAGGTCTAACCAGTGCCTTATAAATCTTCAGCATCACATTCCTGCTCTTGTATTCTAGACCTCTTGAAATGAATGCTAACATTGCATTTGCCTTCCTCACCATTGATTCGACCTGCAAGTTAACCTTTAGGATGTTCTGCACAAGGACTCTCAAGTCCTTCAGTTTCTATCTGAGAATTTTGGAGTTTCTCCCTGTTCAGGAAATAGTCTGCACATTTATTTCTACTACCAAAATGCATGGCCATGTATTTTTCAACATTGTATTTCATTTGCCACACACTTGCTGGTTCTCCTAACCTAAGTCCTTTTGCAGCCTACCTATTTCCTCAACACTACCTGCCCCTCCACCAATCTTTGAATCATCTGCAAACCTGGCAACAAAGCTATCTCTTCCATCATATTAATCATTGATATACAGAATAAAAAGAAGTGGTACCAACACTGACCCCTGTGGAACACCAGTAGTCACTGGCAGCCAACCAGACAAGGATCCTTTTATTCCCACTCACTGCCTTCTTCCAATCAGCCAATGCACTAACCATGTTAGTAACTTTCCTGTAATACCATGGGCTCTTAACTTGGTAAGCAGCCTCATGAGCAGAACCTTGTCAAAGGCCTTCTTGAAGTATAAATATACAACATCCACTGCATCCCCTTTATCTATCCTACGTGTAATCTTCTCATAAAAAAATTCCAACAGGTTCATCAGGCAAGATTTTTCCATCAAGAAACCATGCTGACTTTATCTGATCTTGTCCTGTATCACCAAGTACTCCATAATATCATCCTTATCATAATATCATAATATAATACAAGAGGACATGGCTTTAAGGTAAGGGGTGGGAAGTTCAAGGGGGATATTAGAGGAAGGTTTTTTACTCAGAGTGTGGTTGTGCGTGGAATGCACTGCCTGAGTCAGTGGTGGAGGCAGATACACTAGTGAAACCTAAGAGACTACTGGACAGGCATATGGAGGAATTTAAGGTGGGGGTTTATATGGGAGGCAGGGTTTGAGGGTCGGCACAACATTGTGGGCCAAAGGGCCTGTACTGTGTTGTACTATTCTATGTTCCATGTTCTATGTTCTATGTTAACAATTGACTTCAATATTTTCTCAACTACTGAGGTCAGGCTAACTGGTCTATAATTTCCTTTCTGCTACCTTCCTCTTTCTTACAGAGCAGCGTAACATTTGCAATTTTCCAGTCCTCTGGCACAATGCCAGAGTCCAATGATTTTTGAAAGATCATTACTAATGCCTCCACAATCTCTACCACTACGTCTTTCAGAATCCTAGGGTGAAGTTAGTCTTGTCTGGGTGACTTACATACCTTTAGGTCTTTCAGCTTTTTAAGCATCTCCCTTGTAATAGTAATGGCACTCACTTCTCTTCCCTCACAGCCTTTAATATCTGGCATACTGCTAGTGTCTTCCACAGCGAAGACTGATGCAAAATACTCATTCAGTTCATCTGCCATCTCCTTGTCCCCTGTTATTATTTCTCCGGTCTAACTTCCTGTGGTCCTATATCCACTCTCATCTCTCTTTTATCTTTTGCATACTTGAAAAAGCTTTTACTGTCCACTTTGGTAGTGTTTGCGAGTGTGTGTTCATATTTCATCTTTTCCCTCCTAATGATTCTTCTGGTTGCTCTGTGGAGGGTTTTCAAAACTTCCCAATCCTCCATCTTCCCACTAATTTTTACTTTGTTGCATGCTCTCTCTTTTGCTTTTACCATTTAAGCACTATTGTACTATATTGCCATATGAGTATTTCTTTCTTTTTGGAATACATCTATCCTGCACCTTCCTTATTTTTCCCAGAAACTCATGTCATTGCTGCTCTGCCGTCATCCCTGCCAGCATCTCCTTCCAATTTCCTTGGCCAACTCCTCTCTCATACCACTGTAATTTGCTCTACTCCACTGAAATACTACTATATCAGAGTTCACCTTCTCCCTATCAAATTTCAAGTTGAGCTCAATTATATCATGATCACTGCCTCCTAAGTGTTCTTTAACTTTAAGATCCCTAACCACCTCAAGTTCATTACATAACATCCAATCCAGTGTAGCTGATCCCCTAACTGGCTCATTGACAAACTGCTCTAAAAAGCCATCTCATAGGCATTTGACAGACTCACTCCCTTGAGTTCCACTTCCAACCTGATTTTCCCAATCGACCTGCATCTTGAAATCTCCCATGACTATCATAACATTGTCCTTTTGACATGCCTTTTTTTTAGATTATGAGGACACGCAGTCCTCTTTTATCGTCATTTAGTAATGCATGCATTAAGAAATGATACAATGCTTCTCCACAATGATATCACAGAAACACAAGACAAACCGACTGAAAAACTGACAAAAACCACATAATTATAACATATAGTTACAACAGTGCAAAGCAATACCTTAATTTGATAAAGAACAGACCATGGGCATGGTAAAAAGTCTCAAAGTTCTTGAAAGTCCCATCATCTCACGCAGACGGTGAACCTCCAGCGCCGTAAACTTGCCGATGCAGCATCCTGGAAGCACCCGACCACAGTCCAACTCCGAGTCCATCCGAAAACTTCGAACCTCCGACCAGCTCTCTGACACCGAGCACTGAGCACCATCTCTGCCGAGCGCTTCGATCCCGGCCCTGGCAACAGGCAATAGACAAAGCCGAGGATTTGGGGCCTTCCCCTCCGGATATTCTCGACCACACAGTAGCAGCGGCAGCGAAGCGGGCATTTCAGAAGTTTCTCCAGGTGTTCCTCCGTGCTTCTCACGGCTGTCTCCATCAAATCAGGACTGTGCACAGCCCCTAGTTAACACATACGATATCATTCGGAACGGCCGCAAGCACTGCGTCGCGCCTCCATCTTCTCCTCCCTCCTCTCTGGAGGGATTTCCTGTTGTAAACTGTGGTCTACATCCCAGCTACTATTGGGAGGTCCGTATATAACTGCCATCAAGGTCCTTTTACCCTTGTAGTTTCTTAACTCAACCCACAAAGATTCAACATCTTCCGATCCTATGTCACATCTTCCTTCTGATTTGATGCCATCCTTTACCATCAGAGCCATGCTACCCTCTTTGCTGATCTTCCTATCTCTCCGATACAACATGCAAGCTTGGACATTCAGCTCCCAACTACAACCATCCTTCAGCCACAATTCAGTGATGGCCACAACACCAGACCTGACAATCTATAAGAGTGCAACAAGAGTATCCACCTTATTTCTTATACTCCGTGCATTGAGATATAACACTCTGAGTACTGTATTTGCTCCCCTTTTTGATTCTGCATCCCTATTGCACTGATACTCATCCCGCTGGCTGCAATTTTGTCCTATCATCTTCCTGCCCTTCCTGACAGTCTGACACACACTGTCTTGTTTTTTCTTTTTTTAACCATCCATCCTATCCTGAGTCCCTTCACTCCAGTTACTGCCCCCCCTGCCAAATTAGTTTAAAACCTTCCCAATAGCTCTAACTAACCTGCCCGCAAGAATATTGGTTCCCCTTGGGTTCAGGTGCAACTTATCACTTTTGAACAAGTCATAACTCTGCCAGAAGAGATTCCAATGATCCAAGAACTCACTATCATTCTCCTCTGTTCCTTGGAATAAAGCTTTAACCTGGCCAGCCTCTCTCTATAGCTCACATCCTCTGCTCCCGGCAACATCCTTGTAAATATTTTCTGCACTTTTTCCAGTTTAACGCATCCTTTCTATAACAGTGTGACAAAAACTATACAGTACTGCAAGTGCAGTCTCACCAATGACTTATACTACTGTAACATAATGTCCCAGCCCCTATAGTCATAGTCATACTTTATTGATCCCGGGTGAAATTGGTTTTCGTTACAGTTGCACCATAATAATTAAATAGTAATAAAACCATTCCACCGAGATGCCAGTAAATTATGAAATAAGTCCAGGACCAGCCTATTGGCTCAGGGTGTCTGACCCTCCAAGGGGGGAGTTGTAAAGTTTGATGGCCACAGGCAGGAATGACTTCCTATGACGCTCTGTGTTGCATCTCGGTGGGATGAGTCTCTGGTTGAATGTACTCCTGTGCCCAACCAGTCCATTATGTAGTGGATGGGAGACATTGTCCAAGATTGCATGCAACTTGGACAGCATCCTCTTTTCAGACACCATAGTCAGAGAGTCCAGTTCCATCCCCACAACATCACAGGCCTTATGAATGAGTCTGTTGATTCTGTTGGTGTCTGCTACCCTCAGCCTGCTGCCCCAGCACACAACAGCAAACATGATTGCACTGGCCACCACAGACTCGTAGAACATCCTCAGCATCATCCGACATGTTAAAGGACCTTAGTCTCCTCAGGAAATAGAGGCAGCTCTGACCCTTCTTGTAGACAACCTCAGTGTTCTTTGATCAGTCCAGTTTATTGTCAATTCGTATCCCCTGGTATTTATAATCCTCCACCATGTCCACACTGTAGGCCGGGATGGAAACAGGGGTCACCGGTACCTTAGCTCTCCTCAGGTCTACCACCAGCTCCTTAGTCTTTTTCACATTAAGCTGCAGGTAATTCTGCTCACACCAAGTTACAAAGTTTCCTACCGTAGCCCTGTACTCAGCCTCATCTCCCTTGCTGATGCATCCAACTATGGCAGAGTCATCAAAAAACTTCTGAAGATGACAAGACTCTGTGCAGTAGTTGAAGTCCGAGGTGTAAATGGTGAAGAGAAAGGGAGACAAGACAGTCCCCTGTGGAGCCCCAGTGCTGCTAATCACTCTATCGGATGCACAATGTTGCAAGCACACGTACTGTGGTCTGCCAGTCAGGTAATCAAGAATCCATGACACCAGGAAAGCATCCACCTGCATCGCTGTCAGCTTCTCCCCCAGCAGAGCAGGGCGGATGGTGTTGAACGCACTGGAGAAGTCAAAAACATGACCCTCACAGTGCTCACTGGCTTGTCCAGGTGGGCGTAGACACAGTTCAGCAGGTAGACGATGGCATCCTCAACTCCTAGTCGGGGCTGGTAGGCGAACTGGAGTGTGGCCTGACCATAGGCCGGAGCAGCTCCAGAACAAGTCTCTCCAGGGTCTTCATGATGTGGGAGGTCAATGCCACCGGTCATTGAGGCCATGGGGGCGCGGCGTCTTCGGCACAGGGACGATATGCCTTGACTGATGAAGGCTTATGTGCTAAATGCCCTTTGCATCACCCTGTTAATTATGATGTGCTTGCAACAATCTCTGCACTTAAGGTATACTCCTAAGTCCCTATGTTTCATTTCTCTCCCTTGTGGCCTACCATTGAAAGTATATGTCCCACACTGGTTTGACTTTTCAACATGCATCACCTTACACTTATCTGTATTGAAATCCCCTTGTGACTCCTAGGTCCATTTCCGTAAATGAGCAAGTTTCCCTTGTAATCTACAATAACCTTCTTCACTATCAAAAGCACCTCCGAAATTTGAGTCATCTGCAAGCTTACTGGCCGTGCCTTGTCCATTCACATCCAAGTGATTTATATAAATTTCTTAAAGAACAAAAGCACTTTTAGGAACATTGTCATGCAGCACGGACAGCCCTTTAGGCCTGCTGCAGGCACACTGGCCATTAAGCAATAACCTGAAATAATTCCATACTTTCTTTCTTGCATCCCTATCATTTTCCTCCTCCAGTCTCCCAGTTCCAAATGTCCTGCCACCCATCTACACACAGAGCAGCTTGCACTAGCCAGCTCCTCTTTGACATGAGGGAGGAGTAACTGTGGGAGGTCCACACAGTCACAGTGCAGGCCCCCTACAGACAGTTGTGAAGGTTAAGATTAAACCTGGTCTTCTGGACTTGTGGGGCAGCAGACCCCTAACCATTGAACGATTGAAACAACTCCATGAGATAAAGCTCAGCTGTTTTTTGTAATTCCCTTATCACCTGTGTGGTCAATTGGTTTGGCGATGTCATAAGAGTGTGCATGGGTCACTGCATGATGAGAATGACATAGGTTAAGAGGCCTTCAGATTGGTCATTTTTAGCTGTTGCTTGTGGTTGACTTTACATTTAAGTTGCTGGGGGTACAGGAAAGACAGGTCCTGTCTTTTGGCAAGGAAAATCTTGAGAACAGTATTTTTATGGACTGTGATAGTATGGGGCAAACAGACACCTCTCATTCTTTTGCTCTGTCATCTTTAATAGACTATCATATAAATTGAATTGACTTTATTTCTTACATCCTTCACATACATAAGGATTAAAAATCTTTATGTTACGTCTCCATCCAAATGTGCCATGTGCAATCATAGTAATTTATAATAAATAGAACAGTCAATATAATGTAGAGTACACTCAAATCAGTGTGAGTTCATCAGTCTGATGGCCTGGTAGAAGAGCCTGTTGGTCCTGGTTTTTATCCTGCGGTACCGCTTCCCGGATGGTAGCAGCTGGAATAGATTGTGGTTGGGATGGCTTCAGTCCCCAACGATCCTACAGGCCCTTTTTACACACCTGTCCTTGTAAATGTCCTGAAGCACAGGAAGTTTACAACTACAGATGCACTGGGCTGTCCGCACCACTCTCTGCAAAGTTCTGCTGTTAAGGGAGGTACAGTTCCCATACCAGGCAGTGATGCAGCCAGTCAGGATGCTCTCAATTGTGCTCCTGTAGAAAGTTCTTAGGATTTAGGAGCCCATGCCAAACTTCCTCAACCGTCTGAGGTGAAAGAGGTGCTGTTGTGCCTTTTTCACCACACAGCTGGTGTGTACAGACCACGTGAGGTCCTCGGTGATATGGATGCTGAGGAACTTGAAGCTGTTCACCCTCTCAACCACAGATCCATTGATGTCCATAGGAGTTAGCCCGTCTCTATTCCTCCTGTAATCCACAACCAGCTCCTTTGTTTTTGCGACATTGAGGGAGAGGTTGTTTTCTTGACACCACTGTGTCAGAGAGATGACTTCTTCCCTGTAGGCCACTTCGTTATTGTTTGAGATAAAGCCAATCAATGTAGTATCATCAGCAAATTTAATTAGCAGATTGGAGCTGTGGGTGGTGATACAGTTATGGGTATACAAGGAGTAAAGGAGGGGACTCAGCACGCATTATTTACAGAATCAGAATCAGGGTTGATATCACTGCATCTCAGTATGGTATGGCAATTGTCCCATATCGGACCGCAAAGCACTCCAGCATGTGGTGACCACTGCCCAGTGGATCAACAGAGAACTGAGTGAAACTTGCTCAACGCAGTTCATGCAGGAGAATGTTCAAAGCTCAAAGTACATTTCTTATCAAAATATGTACATATATTATATACAACCTGGAGATTTGCCTCTTTACAGGCAGCCACAAAACAAAGAAACCCAACAGAACCCATTAAAAAAAGACTGATAAATGCCTAATGTGCAGAAAAAAGTAAATCCGGCAAACAATAAAAGTAAGCAAATAACATTCAGGGCTGAAGTTCACAAAAATTAGTCTACAGCCATGAAGCCAGTCATCACTGCAGCCGATTCAGGAACCCATTAGTTGCAGGCCACAGCCTCAGTTCAGTGTACAGACGAGTAAACCTCGTAGAACAGCAGCTGAACTGACCCATCCCTCACCTCCAGCCCCCAACACACTGACCTTTTCAATCTGGCCCGGAGTTTAAATCGACCAATCCTGGGGTCTTTCCTTGCTCTGAGGCCCTGCCCCAGGCCCTGCTGCCTTGACTCAACCTCTCCTCTGCTCACTTCGTCTTGTTCCTGCTGCACTGAATCACCTCCAAGTCCACTCCAGCAATGGCCAAACATTGGTTCATTCCCCACACTCGGACACAGAACCCGCTACCTTGATTTGGCCAGTTCATGCTAGACCACGACCATCCTGCACCTTCCAGACTACTTGCAAAACTATCAGGCCTTATAGCTGGTTTAAAAGCTCAACTCCAAAAGGGAAGTTGACTATTGATTGAGTAATCATATATCTGAGAAAAAGTGTGATTAATAGAGTAATTTATAATTTTGTATATTTTATTTGCTACCAGTAAGTAGTCACTATGCTTCACCAGCACCATCTTAAACCAGATGTGAACAAATAACTGAAACAGGAAGTAAAATACAACAGGCAGTAAGCACAGCACAAGATCAGGCTCAGGTTTTTCAATACAAACAACAGTTACCTGATTGATGTTTAGTTTCTCCTGTGCAGAGGGCATCACTCTTCAGTCTGCGAGGGTGACCTTGAGCTCTGCTTGCCTGTCATTTTGATTGTCTATCCCACTCCCTCTCTGATCTCGCTTCTTCCACTGTTCAAATAAATCCTATGTCAGCTCAAAGCCTTTGTAAGCTCTCCAATTCCATTAAACACATTGTTATCCTTGGGTCTCAGGAGAGATTTAAGATAATGAACCTTTATTGTTTGTGTCAGAAGTGGCCATTTCGGATGTAAGGTCATCCACCTGGAACAGCAACTCAACCACTTTCCTATGTGCAGATACTACCTGATCTGATTATTTCCTGGGTTCGTGTTTATTTCATATTTTCATCAGCTGCAGTGCTCCACTCCTCTCAGTTCCAACAGTGTTTCTCTTGTGCTTGTTTACCTCCCACCAAACCAATCAGCTATGAGAAAGCAGCAGTCTGCACCTTTCTTCAGCAGCATCAAGTACCTTTCCATCAATTTGATAGTCAGCCTAACACAGACATTCCCTTTGTTCTCACCCCTTCCCTCCCTCACTCGGCTACTTAAGCATACACGTTTCTTACTTTTCGAGATCTGATGAAAGATTATTGGCCTATATATATATATATATATATATATATATATCTCCCCGCTTCCTCCCTCTTCACCTCTTCCTTCTCTCTGTTCTCCCTTTCTCTATGACTCTCTCCCTTTCCTTCTTTCTGCTCTCCTTCCAACTCTCTCTCCCCTCCCCTTTCTCGCCTCTCCCCTTCTGTCTCAGTTCCCCCTTTCTTCCTCTCTCTTCCTCTCTCTCTCTTCCTCCCCACTCTCTCTCCCTCTTCCCCTCTGTTTCTGCACCCCTTTCTTTCTCATTCTCTCTCCCTGTCTCTCTCTCTCTCTTTCTCTATCTATCTCTTCCCCTCCCGCCCTCTCTCCCTCTCTGTTTCCCCTTTCTCTCTTATCCTCTCTCTCTCTCTCCTCCCTCTCCATAAATGTTGCTTAACCTCCAGCAATTTTTGTCTTTTTTTAAAATTACAACTCCTGTAATTCTGAACCTGAGCCAATGGGAAATGCAGTTTGAGTGGTCATGTGGCTATAAGCCAACAGCTTTTTGATAAGGATCTGAGTGGAAAATTATACATCCAACCTTTCTGATGGGCTACTAATCCGTAAATGCCAGCTGTTTGCCCCTGGTAATGTTAAAAATTAATTCACTATAACTGATGCTTTGGTCATGTATATTAGTTGTGTTGTGAAAGGCTCTTCATATGTTCTGCACTGCCATGCTCTTGAATAACTTGAGGTAATTCATTCTCAAGTCTAGGAGCACAGCAACCTTGATAATTATACAATCATTGCCTCCCATTGCGGAACTGTTTCCATTTTCTGAAGTAACTGATATGGTGCCTAATTGTAATACAACTTTTACTTTGTATTGTTTCAACATTTGCCTCTTAACTAATTAAAATCTGGAATGAACCTTCACTTTCAGCTTCTCCCTCTGCATAACATGTACATTTTTCTTGACTTTATTTTGATGTTCCTCGGAGCACTAAAACTGGACCCGTGAGCAACAGAAGGATTTCCATGACTTTTTTTCTCTCATTTTCATAAATTTTCCAAGAGTTACATTTCTCTGAGGACATTTCTCCCTGAATGAAATTTATGCATTTTGTTAAAATTACTAAATAGAACAATATTTACTAAAATATCTAATTGGAAATGATAACTCAGATGGTTTGCTCAAATGTTGTAGAGGCTCTGATGATATTTTATTTGGTAAGATTAATTTCACTTTAGTGCTGTTTTTCACCTTGTCAGTGGCTTTTTGATGTCTGGGCTCCAGTTTGATTACATGTGAATTTGCTTTTCTCTATCAGATGGTTATTAAAACTACCTTGAAAGGAAAGTCCAGGCATTGCAGTTTATAGGTTAGGTTAATGTGGGAGATTATGGTTGCACTCAAGGATCAGGGATTTGATAGTGGTCTTCCAGAGATTCCAGAGCTCAAAGACTCAATAAGGTATATATGAAAATGAATAGGGAAGATTATCTAATGAATGCCTATCCGTAAGAGGGAGATTAGCTTATAAAAAAGACTATAATAGTTTTAAAATGATACAAGCTTGAAATATATTCATCACTGCTGCTGCTGACAATTGTCATGTAGCCTGCTGTGCATAGAATTGAAGATATTTGCATTAGACCAATCTGCTGCAATTGTGATAAAGAACACTTGCTTAGGATTTCAGGTACAATTAAGTATGATGGAAGTGTGGTGTGACAGACAGCAAATGCTTGCTGAATGTACTTTTGAAATATATATATTTCAAAAGTATGTCCTATATATATATATATATAGGACATACACTCAGTGGCCACTTTATTACATAAAACTGCTCTAAAATGCAGATATCGAATCAGCCAATCACATGGCAGCAATTCAGTTCAAAAAAGCATGCAGACATGATCAAGAGGTTCGGTTGTTGTTCAGACCAAACATCAGAATGGGGAAGAAATATGATCAAAGTGACTTTGACCGTGGAATGATTGTTTGTGCCAGACAGGGTAGTTTGAGTATCTCAGAAACTGCTGATCTCGTGGGATTTTCACTCACAGCAACCTCTCGAGCAGGGGTTCCCAACATGGCGTCCATGGACCCCATACCATTAAAAAGGGTTGGGAACCACTGCTCTAGAGTTTACAGAGAATGGTTTAAGACACAAAAGAAAATCCAATGAGGGCATAAAAGCCTTGTTAATGAGGGAGGTCAGAGAAGAATCACCAGACCGGTTCAACATGACAGGAAGGCAATAGTAACACAAATAACAGGCATTAGAACAGTAGTGTAAGTTGAAAGTTAGTTTATGTCTGCCTAACAGGTCCTTAGTTTGAATGTAGACTATAGAACAGTATAACGGAGGAAGACGCCCTTCAGCCCATCATGTATGCACTAGTGCTCTTCCTTTCCTTGCTGAATTTATGAAATAATGAGTCAGGTCAAGGCAACACTCACAACACGCTGGAGGAACTCAGCAGGTCAGGCAGCATCAGTGGAAACGATGAGCCGACGTTTCGGGCTGGAACCTGAATCAGGACGAGGAATGGCTTTCATGGAGCTCTCAGGCTGAACATCTCTCTTTAAAAAAGCAACTGAGAGTAATATAGAGAAAACTTCTTTCAGGAGCTTGCACTTTGTGTTGGGCATCAGAAGATGTGATCTTTCGATGCCTATTATGTAATCCAAAGGTAGTAAACATTCACAATATGATAAACACCATGAGAGCGTCAGTTCCAGTTTTATTTGGCCGTTGTTGATGGTATGCTATGGAATTCCTAAAAAGAAATGATTTAATGTCTATTTGATTTTATTGAATCTTGAAACTTTATATATAAACATAATCTGGTTTCTGTGTATTTGTAAACTTAATGTGTTTGAAAAATTGAATGCATCTTTCTAATATAGTTTCAGAAGAGCCAAAGCCTTGTGGAGATTCTCCTTGTGGGTGGTCTAGGGTGAAGAGAACAAATGGGATCAGTTTTTGTCAGCTCTGTGGGTTGCTAACACTGAGGCATCCGGAGGAAATGGCAAGGAAGTTCATTACCATTTCTTTATTCAATCTTAATAGGACTGTGGCTATTTGGTGCCATTAAAGAATACAGAAAATGCTTGTCTGGAGAATGTGAACTGAATTTAAATTTGACCGTATCCACAGATGTGGTTCATGTGACTAGTCTGAGTGGTGTGTTGGGATGTGCTTTGAATGTTAGCACCTTCCCTTTTATTCACGTTCATTTGACACATTTCACAGTTGTTCTACACTGATTGGTTCACATTATAAGTGTTACAAAATATTTATTGCTGCATTGATGGCTTTTTATTGAATATCTTATTTGTATTGGGTACTTTGGGTTGAACTTAACAAAGAGCTACTGCTATTTTCTTTATAGATTCTCTTGATTTTAGCTTCTTAACTACAACATCACTCTCAGTTGTGTATTCTCTATCAGTCTGTCTGTAGGTATCCCTTTCCTGTAAACCTTAACCAGGATCATTATTTGGGGTGGGGGGTGGAGGTGGTGGAATGTCTGCCCGTGATAGCTAACACTAAACATGTGTGACTGATAAATCTCTGAATGTACCTAGCTTAATACGTGCTGTTCCATTGTTCTCATGTGAGACTTATTTTGATCATCAGCTGAAGTTATGGAGTTTTGATCATCTAATCCACATTCTGATTCAGCTTGCCTTATTGTCATGTACACCAGAACGCAATACAGTTCTTTGCTGATATGAAGTTCAAGGGTGAACAGCAGACCTGGTAATAATAAACACAACAATAAATAAGCACAAAGCAATAAAAGTGTAATCGAATGATGCAAAGATAGAAGTGCAATCTTATTTGTACAAAAGAAGAAATGCTAAAGTAAAAATGATAGAATAATAGGGAGAATTAAGAGGCTGGGAATGTGGTGGCACCAGATGGAAGGCGATATGAAAGAGGTGATTGGGTCAGAAGCCTGATAGAAATGGGGAAGAAGCTATTTTAGCCATCTAGGCTTTCAAGTTCCTGTCTGCTCTCCCAGAGGGTAGAAGAGAGAAAAGGGAATAGCCAGCATGGCAGGCATCCTTGACTGCACTATTGGCTTTCCTGAAGCAACATGTCATGAAGCTGGACTGGTTGGGAAAAAAAATGACAAGCCTACTGTGGACTAAGTGGCATTTTTCCACTCTCTGCAGGTTCTGTTGGTATAGCAATTGCTATATCAGCTTGTCATGCTCCAAATCAGGATACTTTCTACAGTGCCTCTGTAAAATTATGCATTGCAGTAACAAGGTCCGAAGATCAGATATCTGCTGACTTTATCCCAAGAGTCTAAGTGGACTTTTCATCAATGCCATTTTTAGATAACTTAGCTTTGTGAAATTCTTTCTTATGCTCCTGATGCAGACAAGTCTCAACAAACTTTATAATAAATTTTCATTTGTTTAGTTTTTCTGTTCCGATTTCTTCAGTTACTCTTTGTATAACTACTATTTCCCAGCTAAGGCAAAAAAAAAGTTTTCTGGTCAATGTACATGTGTGGGTGAGATGGAGAAATGCGGTTTGCTTTGCTGTTGTTGTCTTGTTGTTTGTGATGTTCTGTGTTGCTCTGCCAAGCAATCTGGGCATGCAATCTTGATGCCAGAATGTGTGGCGACACTTACGGGCTGCCCCCAGCACACCTTTGCATTTCGCTGTACGTTTTGTGTACACATGATAAGTAAACCTGAATTTGGAAACTTGAATCTTGATCTTCCTGCATAAATATAAAAGAAAATGAAAGCAAGGATATAATGTCGAGACTTTATAAGGCACTGATAAGGCATCACTTGGAATATTGTGAGCAGTTTTGGGCCCCTTGTCTAAGAAGGGATATGCTGGCATTGGAGAGGTTTCAAAGGACGTTCACAAAAATGATCTCAGGATTGAAAGCTTTATCATTTGAGGAGCGTTTGATGGCTCTGGGTCTGTGCTCACTGGAATTCAGAAGAATAATTGGGGGGGGGGAATCTCATTGAATCCTATCGAATATTGAAAGGCCTCGATAGAGTGGAAGTGGAGAGGATGTGTCCTATGGTGGGGAAGTCTAAGACCAGAGGACGCAGCTTCAGAATAGAGGCACGTCCATCTAGGAGAAATTTCTTCAGCCAGAGAACAGTGCATCTGTGGAATTTGTTTCCACAGGTGCCTGTGGAGGCCAAGTCATTGAGTATAGTTGAGGCAGAGGTTGATAGGTTCTTGACTAGTCAGGGCATGAAGGTATATGAGGAGAAGACAGGAGATTGGGGCTGAGAGGGAAATGGAGCAGCCAGGGTGAAATGGCGGAGCAGTCTCCATTGTCCAAATGGCCTAATTCTGCTCCTATATCTTATGGTCTTGTGGAATACTGGGTCAGTGAATGATCAAATTCTCTGCCAAAAACTGAATGTGAAAGATTCTGTCTGGAAGGTGTCTTGTAACCCTACACTTTAGGTAGCTGTTGCAACACCACAAACTATAAAGCTGCATTCACTTGGATTTTCTTAAAGTCAACACTAGGGTGAAAGGAAATTATCTTACTTCTCAAAAACCTATAGCTTAGCTTAGAAAATAGTCATAGAGTCCTAGAGCATGGAAAAGGCCTTTCAGCCCAGATGACCAAGATTTCCAACTAAGCTGGTCCATTTGCTTGTTTTTGGTCTATATCTCTCTAAACCCTTTCTATCCATCAAGCTGTCCAAATGTCTTTTAAATATTGTAATTTTACTCATCTCTGCCACATGCACAGCACCTTCTGAGTGAAAGTGTTGACCCTCAGATCATCTTTAAATCTTTTGTCACCTCTCACCTTAAATCTGTGCCCTCTAGTTTTAAACCTCCTCCCCCTCCCCTACCCTGGGAAGAGACCATCACTTTTCACATGAACTATTCCCCTCATGATTCTATATACCTCTATAAAATTATCTCTCAGCCTTCAACAGTCCAGGGAAAGAAGTTGTAGCCTATAAAGCCTCTCCCTGTAACTGTCCTGCTAATATCGTTGTGAATCTTTGTGCTGCCTTTCCAGCTCTGTGGCCTCTATTCTGCAGACAGGGCAACCAGAACTGTACATAATGGTCTAAGTGTGGGGTCTCACTAACATTTTGTGTGGTTGTAAGATGATGTCCCAGTGCCCTAACTGATGAAGTCAGCCATGCCAAATGAGTTTTTCACTGCCTTGTCTCTCTATGTTTTGCCTTTCAGAAAACAATGTACTTGTAATGACAAAAGAACGGCACTATTTCCCACATCAATGATTTTGTTCTCCTCAGTAAGATTTACATTGGAGGGAACCAACCACCACAAGTCCTCCATGGAGGCCCTGGTCCTGCTTCACTTCTGCTTGATCATATGTCAAATCTAAATGTATTGGGCATGATCCCTAGTATTTCAATGGGAATAAAATATTTATTTCTCAAAGCATGCTAAACACAACTAAATCCCCTCAGGCAGTCAATTTATGTGAATATAAATGTTGGATTAAAGGTAAAAATAAATCTTCATATTAGCTTGACAAAACTGAATAAATACAATAAAAATACATCAACTAATGTTTGGGCTAAAATTGGGCTATGTGAAATCGTTACAAATATATTAATGTATAGTAACATTTTATTTTGTTCTGTGAATATCTTAATTCTGGTTTGACCTTTGCTGAAATAGTCGGCTGTAGAATTTCATAAAGACATATTAAAGCATTTGTTATTTACATTGCACAGTATGATTTCAATCCCAGTGATGGACAGAAATAATTGTGTGGTAAGTAAAGCTGTTTGGATAAAATAGCACACTAGAGTGATTGTTATGGATTAGTGCTCCCTACAGAGCCTGGCTTGACAGCAGGATTGATTTGGTGATATAGTCACATAGAGTACATTTGTTGACACCCACCCACACCAGCTTTATGGTCATCATGGAGATCCGGGAGGTCTGTAAATAGGTACATCAATTATCACATTTTGGTTCTGTGATTCATCCTCCAGTCAAGTAGAGCTTGCAATCATAAACCCACAGTACTTCCTTTTCCCTTTCTAAAATAATGTTACTTGTTTTCATAGAAAGAAACTTCATTTTTTCTTCATAATTGCAACATATTTTCAATGTCTTTCCTATTCTATGACTATACTCAGTTTTCATTCTCATTACTTATATTCATAACCTTCTGATTTGTAAGTATATTTGTTTCCATGTGAATACAAACCCATTATGCTTATGCACTGAAATGTAATGTATTTTCTGAGCATCTCAACAGAGGGTGGAATGACTTATGTATGTGCTATTGATAGGATAAATTTGATCATATTATTTTAGTGGCATTCTAGCATCAGGAAGCTAATACTCAGTGGAAGAATAACTAAGTAAAGTCCTCTAATAAGACTAGCAAATAATTTCTCTTTGTTACATCAGGGATTACATGTGACATATTCTTTAAGCTTTCTGATGCACAATTATATATATTTTTTATATTTTAAGTGCAGTTCCCGGCAGTATTCAGTGTCCCCAGTAGGGTAAAAATACAAATAATTTGACTTCTTGAGAACTTTTATGCCATTCCTATTTGATCATAAGCAAACTATGTCTAGCGATTGCGGCTCTTCCCACAGGCACATCAACCTCAGCTGCCAGCATTTGATGTCATCGTTTTCAGATACAGGGCCAGTTTCTGTGTGTTTGCTCAAGCTTTTCTCCCCATTACCTCAGCTGATCATCTTGTTCCTATTCTAATCCAGCGGCCACCTGAGATAAATTTAGTTTTCTTCACTTAAAATTTGGGAAATCTGAAGTCTCATCTTCTGGCTCTCACTTTGTAGGAGTACCTGAAGAAAGATTCAGTAACTATGATTATGGGACGCAAAACCGCTCACAATCCTCTAAACGTGGTCTGACAAACACCTTATAAAGCCTCAGCATTGCATCCTTACATTTATATTCCACTCCCCCCAAAGTGAATGCCAGCACTGCATTAATCATCCTTGCTATCAACATCAGGGTATCCTGCACGAGACTCCCAAGCCCCTTTGCAGCTATGATTTCTGAATTTGCTGAATTTGTTAGAAAACAGTCGACACCTGTACTCCTTCTATCAAAGTGCATGACCAATTCACTTCCCTACATGTATTCTATCTGTCACTTCCTTGTCCATTCTTCTAATCTGTCCAAGTCTTTCTACAGACCTATTGCTTCCTCAACACAATCTGCCCCTCCTGCTATCTTTGTATCATCCACAATCTTGGCCACAAAGCCATCAATTCCATCATACAGATTATTTACACATAACATGAACTGCACAACGATTTTCAGTACAGGTGACTGGGGTTCAATTCTCACCGCTGCCTGTAAGGAGTTTGTAAGTTTTCCCCGTGACCATGTGTTTTTGCGCCGGGTGCTGCAGTTTCATCCAACGATGTACCAGTTGGTAGGTTAATTGGTCATTGTAAATCGTCCGTGATTAGGCTCAGATTAAATCGGGGATTGCTGGGTGACATGGCTCAAAGGACCAGAAAGGCCTATTCTGTGCTGCACCTGAATAAAAAAAAATAAAATTATTCTTCCACATAATTTGGAATTCTAGTTCTGTATCCTTTACTGAATATCACCATCTGAAATTTCCTTACAACCAATGGTATTTCAAGCACCAGCCCACTGTAAATGCAGATAGGCAGAGAAGATAGGATGGTGCCAAATTGTGGTTTCTGTTGAGGTCATGGCTCAGACATGATTTTTTTTTAGGGTTTGGGAACAGGTCAGGGAGTTAGCATTCTGTTAAGGTTTAAGCACAGGGATGTAGGGAAATTAGAGGACAAGTTGGAATCTAAGCTTCCACTCTGCATTCAAAGGCGCAAACATGGACATGGACGTGGTCAGGTGTCAGGCCGGCGAATTGGTGAGGAAGTTCAGGGTCATTGGCAAGTCCAGAGATCCTGACCTGGAGTTACAGCTCTCATCAGGGTCCTCATTTTTCATCATGTGTGAATCCTGGGCAGATACTGAAGATCAAAGTACAAAGGTTGATTGGAGGTCCAGATGAGAGCCTGATGTTCAATTGAGGATCTAGATTTAAGCCTGAAGATCAATCAGAGGTCTAAAAATTGAGGCCCAATGGCTGGAGCCCAAGTCTGTGAGTCCATGAGTCCACAGGAAGCTGGAGGCCAAAAGCCGGCCTGCCCTGGGCTTAGAGAACTCTGTATATGCATGGGTGTGTGGGTAGGAAGGAGGGGGTAGTGGGGCTTGTTGCACTGTTATTGCTTTATTACTTGGTATGTGCTGTCTTGTTGTTCTGCCGGGCACTGTGGGCACGCTATGATGGCACAGGATGCATGCCCACAATTGCAGGTTTTGATGCACAAGTGAGAAGTAAATCTGTATCTGAAATCTGAGATCCTACGATTCCAGCCATCCACTTTCTCATTAACTCTGCTTCATCCCTGGCCAGTTACGCAGCTTCAAGCCATGCTCAATTTTGAGCAATTTCCATTTGAGTAATAGCTATTGTCCTCTCCTCTACTGCAGTCCATTCATCACCAAAAACATTATTTATGATGGGCATAATCACAGCTTCATCTGAAAGGGACCACTGTAGTTAGCAGAGTGGCTGGCTTGCCAGCCCTAGACACATGAAACACTTTCCAATCCTGATTGAAAAGCTGCTGGAAAGTGGGACAGAAGTTTCATTATATGGTGGAGCATGCAGCTGGGTGAGCTGTTCACTCATGCTCAGGCTGTACAAAGGTGATATTGGTAGGACTTGTACATTGAAAGGCTGGCTGAGGTGTGTCTCGAGTTTTTTTGTTGCTGCCTGCCTACTTGTCAGCTGGATGGCAAATGACTCCACAATTAATCATGCTCCCTTTATTGATTTCTCATAACCGCACTTTCTAAGATTTAGCTCAATCAAAACTGTCCTTTGCTCCTCCAATACCTCTCTAACAACCATATAACCATATAACAATTACAGCACGGAAACAGGCCATCTTGGCCCTTCTTGTCTGTGCCGAATGCTACTCTCACCTAGTCCCACCGACCTGCACTCAGCCCATAACCCTCCATTCCTTTCCTGTCCATATAGCTATCCAATTTAACTTTAGATGACAATATCGAGCCTGCTTCTACCACTTCTACTGGAAGCTCGTTCCAGCCAGCTACCACTCTCTGAGTAAAGAAGTTCCCCCTCCTGTTACCCCTAAACTTAAGTTCCCTAACTCTCAACTCATGTCCTCTTGTTTGAATCTCCCCTACTCTCAATGAAAAAAGTCTATCCACATCAACTCTATCTATTCCCCTCATAATTTTAAATACCTCTATCAAATCCCCCATCAACCTTCAAAGCTCCAAAGAATAAAGACCCAACTTGTTCAACCTTTCTCTGTAACTAAGGTGCTGAAACCCAGGTAACATTCTAGTAAATCTCCTCTGTACTCTCTCTATTTTGTTGACATCTTTCCTATAATTCGGTGA
Organism: Mobula hypostoma; assembly: GCF_963921235.1. Taxonomy (NCBI): domain Eukaryota; kingdom Metazoa; phylum Chordata; class Chondrichthyes; order Myliobatiformes; family Myliobatidae; genus Mobula; species Mobula hypostoma. The sequence continues at coordinate 190,909,158 of NC_086098.1, forward strand.
CCAGAACTGTACACAATACTCCAAATTTGGCCTTACCAATGCCTTGTACAATATTAACATTACATCCCAACTCCTATACTCAATGCTCTGATTTATAAAGGCCAGCATACCAAAAGCTTTCCTCACCACCCTATCCACATGAGATCTTCAGGGAGCTATGCACCATTATTCCCAGATCCCTCTGTTCTATTACATTCTTCAATGCCCTACCATTTACCATGCATGTCCTATTTTGATTAGTCCTACCAAAATGTAGTACCTCACACTTATCAGCATTAAACTCCATCTGCCATCTTTCAGCCCACTCTTCTAACTGGCCTAAAGCCTACTTCATTATCCACAATGCAACCTACCTTAGTATCATCTGCATACTTACTAATCCAATTTACCACCCCATCATCCAGATCATTAACGTATATGACAAACAACATTGGACCCAGTACAGATTCCTGAGACACACCACTAGTCACCAGCCTCCAACCTGACAAACATTTATCCACCACTACTCTCTGGTGTCTTTCATCCAGCCACTGTTGAATCCATTTTACTACTTCAATATTAATATCTAACCATTGAAACTTCCGAGCTAACCTTCCGTGTGGAACCTTGTCAAAGGCCTTACTGAAGTCCATGTAGCCAACATCCACTGATTTACCCTCGTCAACTTTCCTAGTAACCTCTTCAAAAAATTCAATATGATTTGTCAAACATGACCTTCCACGTACAAATCCATGTTGACTGTTCCTAATCAGACCTTGTCTATCCAGATAATTATATATACCATCTCTGAGAATAGTTTCCATTAATTTACTCACCACTGATGTCAAACTTACAGGCTGATAATTGCTAAGTTTACTCTTAGAACCCTTCTTAAACAATGGAACAACATTAGCAATACGCCAATCCTCTGGCACCATCCACGTTTCTAATGACATTTGAAATATTTCTGTCAGAGCCCCTGCTATTTCTACACTAAAATACCTCAAGGTCTTAGGAATATCCTATCAGGACCCGGAGATTTATCCACTTTTATATTCCTTAAAAGTGCCAATACTTCCTCTTCTTTAATCATTATAGTTTCCATAACTTCCCTACCTGTTTCCCTTACCTTATACAATTCAATGTCCTTCTCCTTAGTGAATACCGAAAAAAAGAAATTGTTCAGAATCTCCCCCATCTCTTTTGGTTCCACACATAGCTGTCCATTCTGATTCTCCAAGGGACCAATTTTATCTCTCACTATCCTTTTGCTATTAATATAACTGTAGAAACGCTTTGGATTTATTTTCACCTTACTTGCCAAAGCAACCTCGTATCTTCTTTTAGCTTTTCTAATTTCTTTCTTAAGATTCTTTTCACATTCTTTATATTCCTCGAGCACCTCATTTACACCATGCTGCCTATATTTATTGTAGATAGCTCTCTTTTTCTGAACCAAGTTTCCAATATCCCTTGAAAATCATGGCTCTCTCAAGCTTTTAACCTTTCCTTTCAACCTAATAGGAACATAAAGATTCTGTACCCTCAAAATTTCACCTTTAAATAACTTCCATTTCTCTATTACATCTTTCCTATAAAACAATTTGTCCCAGTCCACTCATTCTAAATCCTTTCGCATCTCCTTAAAGTTAGACTTTCTCCAATCACAAATCTCAACTCTGGGTCCAGACCTATCCTTCTCCATAATTATATTGAAACTAATGGCATTGTGATCACTTGACCCAAAGTGCTCCCCAACACATACCTCCTTCACCTGACCTATCTCACTCACTAACAGGAGATCCAACACTGCCCCTTCTCTAGTTGGTACCTTTTTGTATTGCTGAAAAAAACTATCCTGCACACATTTTACAAACTCCAAACCTTCTAGCCCTTTTAAAGTATGGGCTTCCCAGTCTATGTGTGGAAAATTAAAATCTCCCACAATCACAACCTTGTGCTTACTACAAATATCTGCTATCTCCTTACAAATTTGCTCCTCCAATTCTCACTTCCCATGAGTTGGTCTATAATACACCCCTATACTGATATATGTTAGGTGTTACTACACCTTCCCCATTCCTCAATTCCACCCAAATAGCCTCCCTAGACGAACTCTCTAATCTATCCTACCAGAGCACCGCTGTAATATTTTCTTTGACAAGCGATGCAACACCTCCCCCTCTTGCCCCTCCGATTCTATCACACATGAAGCAATGAAATCCAGGAATATTACGTTGCCAATCACACCCCTCCTGCAACCATGTTTCACTAATAGCTACAACATCATACTTCCAGGTATCAATCCATGCTCTAAGCTCATCCACCTTTCTTTCAATGCTCCTAGCATTGAAATATATGCATTTAAGAAAATTTCCACCTCTTACTCTCTGTTTATCACTAATGGTGCAAACAACTTTACTATCTCCTTTTTCTTCCTTCTCCCCTACATCTGTTCCTCTCTGGTTTCCCTCCCCCCTTGTATTTAGTTTAAATCCACTGGAGCCTCTCTAGCAAACCTACCTGAAAGAATATTTGTCCCCCTCCAGTTCAGATGTAAACCGTCCTGCCGGAACAGGTCCCTCCTTCCCTGGAAAACTACCCAATTATACATGAATCTGAAGCCCTCCCTCCTGCACCATATCTTCAGACAGATGTTGATCTACGCTATCTTACTATTTCTAAACCCACCTGATGTGGCACTGGTAGCAATCCTAAGATTGCTATCCTGGAGGTCCTGTCCTTTAACTTGGCACCTAACTCCCTGAATTCACCTTTCAGGACCTCTTCACTCTTCCTACCCACGTCATTGGTCCCTACATGGACCACGACATCCAGCTGCTTACCCTCCCTCTTGAGAATACTGAGAACTCGATTCGAGGTATCACGGAACCTTGGCACCAGGGAGGCAACAGACCATCCGCGCTCCTAAATCTCTTCCACAGAACCTCTTATCTGTCCCCGTAACAATTGAATCCCCTACCACTACTGTTCTCCTCTTTTCCCTCCTTTCCTTCTGAGCTGAAGGTCCAGTCTCATTGCCAGAGATGCAACCACAGCAACTTGTCCCTGGTAGGTCGTCTCCATCAACAGTATCCAAAATGATATACTTACATTGATGGGAACAGCCACAGGGGTGCTCTGCTCATTCTGTCTATTCTCTTTCCCTCTCCTGACAGTCACCCAGCTACCTGTCTCCTAACTCTTAGAGGTGACTATCTCTCTGTAAATCCTATTTATTTCTGCCTCTGATCCGAAGTTCATCCAGCTCCAGCCCCTGCCCCAGTTCCCTAACTCCGTTTGTCAGGAGCTGCAGCTGGATGCACCTTTTACAGGTGTAGTAATATCTCATGGTTCCCCTACCCTTCTTGGCTTAGCATGCGTTTCCTCTTAATTCATTGCAAAGTATCTTACGATATCCTTCTGAACTGAATGCACCATATAAATACTGTTTGTTGTTGTTGATGAAGACAAGCCACCTTCACTATCCACTATTATAAAGTTCTGATCTCATGCTTATTAGACCATAAGACCATAAGATATGGGAGCAGAATTAGGCCATTTGGCCCATCAAGTTGCTCCACCATTTCATCGTATCTGATCCATTTTCCTTCTCAAACCAATCTCTTGCCTTCTTCCTGTATCCCTTTATGCCCTGACTAATCAAGAACCTATCAACCTCTGCTTTAAGTTGACCCAATGACTTGGCCTCTGCAGCCACTTGAGGCTACAAGGTCCACAGATTCACCACTCTCTGGCTAGAGAATTTTCTCCTGATCTCCATTCTAAATGAACGTCCCTCTATTCTGAGGCTGTGTCCTCTGGTCTTGGACATTACGCTTCTTATAATGCCCATCTTATTTTCTTCCCCAAGTGCTGTTCTGCCAATATTTTCTGGAACTTCAGTTGATTAACTGACCTGAAACAGAACCAAACTCTGTGATACAGGGCAAGATTTATAACCCACTTTCATACAAAGCGCAAGACCAGGAGTCTGAAACACTCAGGGAAAGTAGAATACCAATATATTCACTTTCCTGTTTGTGGAATTTATCTTCATTGTAGAATATAAATGAATAGTCATTTTTAATGGAACTGGGAAATTTAATTTAGTCATGGCCAATGAATTCTGATGTATGTGCGAAAGGGCCGGCGCAGTCAATTAGCAGGAGAGACTGGCTTGAGGCTCATAGGTTTTAAGACTTATTACTAATTATTCTATTAGTGATAAATGGAATACTAAGAATCAAGACAGCATTGCTCTGAAAAAGAAAGAAGGCACTTCTTATAGAACTGGTGTCTGTAAAACTGATAATGACAGCGGAAGCCACATAGTTACAAAGAATAGTCTGCAAACTGGTTGAAAAACCAGCTTGAATTAAATAGCTGTGAGGTAATCAGGAAGGACATTTTGAAAAATGGAATACTAATTCAGCAGATCAAACATCAATAATATTAGTTAAGGCACAGTGATGACAGGGATGAACAATCATTATGATAACAAGATAACTTCTATTTCTTTGGAATTATATTTAATCCTGAATTTGAGATCTTTAAATTATCAAGATACACTAAATGGGGAAAAACATCATGTCGTTGGATCAAAATGTTGCAGTAACTGAAGCTGGAATTGAGTATTTCTCCAGCATTCATAATAAATCTCCCTCAGCATATTTTGCATTAATACCGCCATCGACCACTTGATTGATGGGAAACAAAAAAGAGATTGGCTGAAAGATATCAATGGACTAATCAGATGAGAAGAAAAGCGACAAACGAAATTCAGTTTGGAGATATGAGGATTAATGAATCTGGAATGACCAAAGAAAACAGTGATGTGGGTAGAAAACAATAATAAAATGCTGAGATGATTCCAGCGAAAAGATTTCCAGAAGGCAGCTGAGAAGCTACATCAGGTGTTTAAGAAGGAATACAAAGAATTCCCTTTTTGGCCAAGAAAAAAAGAAACATAAGAAACATAACATAATGTACAAAATACTAGCGAGGTATGCAGGAATATCATTTTACAGACAGTAGTGAATCCTTGGTATTCCCTGGGGTGTGGAGGTTTGACCATAGAGGGTATTTTAAAATAACTTCCTGAAAGACCATGGAGTTGATGAATAAGGGAAAAGAGTTAATGATATCTGGGGCAGATCAGCCAGTCATCATATTGAATGCTATGCAGGCTTGTGAAGCCAAGCGGCCTACTCCAGTTGCAAGTTTCTTATGTTCCAGTTAGACCATAGGTAGAACACTGTATCATTTCTGGTCATAATAATATTGAGAACATTGATGAAGGCATAAAGAAAATTTATAGTGCGGCTGTAAGGGCTGGGGTGCTATTGTGATGAGAAAAGATTAGTCTGCCTGGATTCGTCTTCTTTGAAACCGCTGCCCGGAGGGAGATTTATTTATGATGCATACATTTATAAGAGGTCTTGACTGAACGACTAGGAAGGACCGATGAACCTTAGCATGGAGGTCAATAAGAACGGAACATAAAATTAAAATAATTGGCAGATGAATTAGAGGGAAGTTGTGTGGGAGTCTGTAATTCATTGTTTAATGAGTAATAAAGGCAAAAACATTCAAAATGTTTAAAATGTCGAGCAGTTGATATGTCATAAACTGCAAATCTATGGATCAGAAATTCAGAAAGGAAATAGGCTAGATGGGTTATTATGGACACAATGTGTTTTATGACTTCATTTTGCAACATAAATTTCTTATATTTTATGGTATTGTTACCAAATGAATATTTTGTCTTGGACAAATTCTCTATCATTTCCAAGAAATGGAAAGCATATTACAAGAAGTCAGCTGACTAGCTCTCCATTGGATTCACTCAGTTTTTTTTCTTGGTCCACTTAATTTCAAAGTCAAAGTCAAGGTAAATTTATTTCCAAAGTATGTATCTGTCAGCATGTTCTAGCTTGAGATTCATTTTCCTGCAGATATTTACAGAGAAATAAAGAAATGCAATCAAGTTTATGAAAAATTGTGCATAAACATTGACAGAAAAACAACCAATGTGCAAAAGAAGATAAATTGTGAAAATAAAAAATAAATAATACAGAGAACACGAGTTGTAGAGTCCATGAGTTGTGAAAACCTTCAAAGTGAATCTGTAGGCTATGGGATCACTTCAGAAGAGTGGTGAATGTAAGTTATGTACACCAGTTCAGGAGCTGAATAGTGGTAGGGTATCACAACTAGAGATGTTGATCAATTTAACTCAGAATTTTTATTTTTTGAATCACATGCTCCAAAAGACAGGGAAAATTATAAAGCATGAAAAACTAAAAATTCAAGGACTGAAATGTTAGCAATTTTAAAGTATTTATTCCCCTCTGCTCAGTACTTAGTTGAACCACCTCTCGCAACTATTATAGCCAGTAGTCTCTTTAGATAAGTCTCTATTAGTTTTGCACAATGTGATGGAGCAAGATTTGTATATTCCTCCTTCCAAAGTTGCTCAATCTATGCCAAATTATTTGGAGGACTGCAGTGGACAGCAATCTTGAAATCTTGTCTGAGTACATCGATCGGGTTAAGGTCAGGACTCCGACTGTGCTACTCAAGTGCTCAAATTTCTTCATCTGAAGCCGCTCCATGGTTGTTCTGGGCAGTGTGCTTTGGGCTGTTGTTCTGCTGAAAGATTAACTTCTTTCCCAGCTTAAGCTTTCTGGCAGAGGCTAGCCAGTATTTAACCAGGATATCTCTGTTTCTCGCAGCATTCATCTTCCCATCAATCCTTACCAGGTTTCCAGTCCCTGCTGCTGAAAAGCATCCCCATAGCATGATGCTACCTCCACCATACTTGACAGTGGAGATGGTGTTACCTGGCTGATGCACAGTATTAGATTTACACCACACATACCTCTTGGTGTTGAAGCCAAAAGTTTCCTCAAAACCTTCTTCCACATCTTTATAGTATCTTCCAAGTGATAGTTTGTGAAGTCTTTTCAGGCAATGTATGTTTATTTTTAGTGGTACGTATAGAATAAATCCATTACTGTGCATCAGCCAGGTAAAGTATGGCAGAGGTAGCATCATGCTATGGGGATGCTTTTCAGCAGTAGGGACTGGAAACCTGGTCTGGATTGATGGGAAGATGAATGCTGTCAAATACAGAGAGATCCTATATAAAAACTGGCAAGCCTCTGCCAGGAAACTTAAACTGGGGAGGAAATTCATCTTTCAGCAGGACAACAACCCAAAGCACACTGCTAGAGAAACTACCGAGTGTCTTCAAATGAATACAGTTGATGTTCTTGAGTGGCCCAGTCAGAGTCCTGACCTTAACCCAATCAAGCTCTCTGGCAAGACCTCTAGATTACTGCCTACTGCCACTTCCCAAATAACCTTGCACAGCTTGAGCAATTTTGCAGCTTGGGCAAATCTTGTTCTATCACATTGTGCAAAACTAATAGAGACTTATCCAAAATGACTGCTGGCTGTACTATCTGTGAGAGGTGGTTCAACTAAATACTGAGCAAAGGAGATATGAATACTTTTGAACTGCTGACATTTCAGGTTTTGAATTTTTTTGTTTTTCATGCTTTACAACCGTCCCTGTTTTTTGGGGGGGGGCTCTGCTGTGAAAAAAGGAACATCTGATTCACAAATAAAAATTCTCAGTTAAATTGATCAAAATCTCTGATTGTAGTACTCATTTGTGTGAACAAAGGTTTGGGGCTGAATACTTTTACAAGGCACTGTAAAAAATTCCATTATTGGTTGTGGAAAACACAGGTTAGGCTTTACAGTATATAGACCTGTAATTTCTTTATGCCTACAGATTTCCTGGTCATGCAAAATTGCATTCCTATTTTTCATGATGGAAATGAATTTTGTTATAATCATAGATTAATGTCTAACATGATACAGATTTTATTGCTGACCATTAGAATTTGAAGAATGTTATAGTCACTCAACATTTCACAATACAGTCAAATTATGCAATCCCATGTTTGAATTTAATATAGCAATATCAAAATATTAACTCCCCTGGGGTCTAATTTAAAAGAATCTCTTATCATTCAGAGAAAAATACTGATTGTGGAAGTACCATAACTCGTATTGCAATCACAAGTGCAAGTGGGAATAAAATGCTCATGCTATCAAAACAAGAAATTGATTCCTGCTTTTAGCCCTTATAATCTAAATGCAATATTCCTTGTAATACAAAAGTAATGAGTGTGAAACAATCAGTTTTGTCATCATTACCTGTCAACAACTTTGATGTTTTCATGGACTTTCTGACGTTTCTCACTGTAACTGCAAGAACTTTGAGACTCTCACTCAAGAGAGTGTAAATGAGGATGTCCAAAGTTTGCTTGCACTGATTCTTCAGTATTGCACCTTACATTATGTCTGATGGTGAACAATAAAGTTTCCCAACAATTATGCTGGTGAAGTTACCTTTGTGAACCTCCTGAAATGTTGGCATTCTATTCATTTCCAAAGGTGCTGCCTAACCTGCTGAGTTCCTCCAGCATTTTATGAGTGTTGCTTTGGATTTCCAACATCTGCTGACTTTCCTAAGTTTATAGGTTGGATGTGTTGTCGATTCAACAACTCAGTTATTTGCAATACAATGAAAAATCTGCAGGGAAGTTGGTAGTTTCTAGACAACTAACTTTGAAAAATAATTGAGTTAACAAATACATTTCATTAATTTTAGTTTCTTTTAGGGTTTCACTTCTATTCAATCGTTCTGTTTTTTTTAGTAATATGATTCAGTTTAGCAGTTTTGAAGAATTTGTAACTTTCAGAGACATTTACAATTATTCATGTTTTGCAGTAGGTTGTCAAGTCTGGGGACTTGACATACTACTGTCAAAAAAATTCCCGTGGGTTGGGATTAGTATTTGCTACTGAAAGGCTTTGCAATTTCCAGAACCTTGTTGTTTAGGTAGCTTCCTGAACCAAGTTCCTGCTGGAAGGTGTTTCCAGAAAGAATGGACCCAGTGGGGATTGGTCAGCAATTGCAAATAGCCTGCTGCTCCCAGAAATTCTGGACTGCTGTCAGTCATTGTTCAATTGCCTGCATTGTCTATCTCCTTCTCCAAGGCAACCAGGGAAATTACTTGCACTGATGTGAATTTATTGTAATCGTAAAATGCCATGAAAACCTCATGCTTTATTGCCTGAAGTCGAGGTAAGATTTTAATGATGTATAATTACTGCTATAATTATTGCTTAGCAAAGCGTATGGCCCTTAAAAATTAACTGCTTGTAAATCCATTATAATTATTCAAAATATGGGGAACTGTAGGTTTTCTTAAAGTCATGTAATCACTTAGATTGTGCGCCAATCACGTGAATATGATCAAATCTTTATTTAGCACTCTGCATGGTTCTTTAAAACAATTCAAAATTACATTTTTCTTCTTACTATGTTCTGATGAGAATACTTTAAAATGATTGACTGATCAGCCAACTTGATGACATTATGATTGATGCTAAACATTTAGAATGGAATGGAACAGCACAGCACAGCACGTTGTTATGCCAACCATGTAAAGCTACTCCACGATCAACTTAACCCTTCTCTCCTACACGCTTCAAAACTATCCATTTTTCTTGCACCCATCTGCCTATTTAAGAGTTTCTTATTGCATCAGCCTCTACTGCAAACGCAGGCAGTGCATTCCAGGTACAAACCATTCTCTGTGTAAAAAAACTTAACTCTGACATCTCCCCTAAACTTTCCTCCACTCACCTTAAACAGATGATCTCTGGTAATGGCCATTGCCGCCCTGGGGAAAAAGGTGCTGGCTGTCCACTTTATTTATGCCTCTTATCATCTTATGACCTCTATCAAATCATCTCTCATCCTCCTCCTTCGCTCCAGAGAGAAAAACCCTATCTTACAGAACCTTTCCAAAATCTGCCTCCAAATCTGCTCCTCAGAGTCCCTATTGCTATTATGGGGTCTATGAGGACCTCACCTGGACTGTACGTACCAGCTGTGTGGTTAAAAAAGGAACAACAGTGCCTCTTTCACCTCAGATAGCTGGAGAAGTTAGGCAAGAGTCCCCAAACCCTCAGGACTTTCTACAGGGGCACCATCGAGAGCTGTGTCATTGCCTACTACGGGAACTGTACTGTCCTCAATCGTAGGGCACTATGGAGAGTGGCGTGGCTCTGCAGATGAACCTTCCTCTACTCATGACATTTACAGCAGCAGGTGCATAAAAAGGGATCCAACCACCCCAACCACAAACTGCTTCAGCTGCTACCATCTGGCAAATGGTACCACAGCATTAAGGCCAGGACCAACAGGCTCCGGGACGGCTTCTTTCACCAGGCCAAAAGACTTATCGGTACACATTGATCTGATTGCATTTCTGACTGTACATACATGCATACAAAACAATTGTGTATACAACTTTAGTGTTTGGGCAATAAGTTATTGCTTGTACATTACAACGGAGATGCAACAGAAATATTTTTACTCCCTAGATGTAAGAAATTAAATAGATAAATAAATATAGTGATAATAAGTGATTACTCCCTTCCTGTTTCTGACTTCCACCCACAATGACTCAGTAGACAATCTCACGACACCATCCTCCCTTTCTGCATCTGTGATTTAATCCCTGATTAGCAATGCTAATTTCCCACCTGTACCCCACCCCAACCCTTTTATAACTCTCCCTATCCCTTTTGAAACATCTAACCGCCCCCCCCCCCCCCGGAACATCAGTCAGACAATCCTCTCAGCCAAGTCTAGGTAGGAGCCACAACGTTGTACTTCCATCTTCTGATTCATGCTCCAAGTTCATCACCCTTGTTCTAACACTTCTCACATTTCAATCCATCCAATTTACTGCATTTTTGCCCTACCCAATGCCCTCTCCTTCCTCACAGTCTCTCTGCAAGTTGCATCTACCTTTACACCAACTGCTCTATCATCTAACCTAACATTCTGGTTCCCAAGTAAACATTTCAGACTGCTTCCAAGTAGATGGCATTGGAATGTTCTTGCCACTGAGCTGCAGGGAGATTCCTCTGAGGTCAGCAGTGAGTCCCATGGCTTCACCATTAGTCACAAATTAATGGAACAAGAAATGGAGGGTATTAGTTGTGCATGTTTCTTACCAGCATATGATTTCAAGCCACCTTGATGTGACATTAGGACTCTGTATCAATATCTACAATTCTCCGTTACATCAGTTTTTTTTTCTTGATATTTGATCTTCTCAAAGCAACATTGGTGTATTTTTGGGCTTACTGTTTATTCATCACAGTAAACGTTAAGCTGTAAGCTCAGAGAATGAAAATATTTTTTGCCTTCCATTTAGAAGTAACAATAGAAGTTTTGCAAATATGTGGCCAGAATTATGTCAGCATCACATCGCTGAAAGTACAAATCTAAGATAGCAGTTTAAAAGCTCTCTCCGCAATGCGTAATATTTTTATTATGAATAAGCTGAATCTCAGTGATTAGATTTCAGACTAATGTCCCATTCAGAACTTTGATTTAAATTTATTTCAAATCAAATCATTTAAATTCATATTTTATGATCTCAGAAAAATTGAGTAACCAAGTCAATGCTTGCTCAGCATCTTACTTTCCCAGCTGGAACATCTGTGACACTCCATGTATAGTTGCAAATGAAAATTCATTTTGGCTTTACTCTTCCATCTTTTTATTACGTAAAGTCTGCTTTGTTGCTCATCTTTTCAGATTAAAGTTGTCCCATTGAAGTAAAACTAACTTTTAAATAATCCAATGTTATATTCAATTACTTTTAGATGAGGTGATTAATGAAATGTGGTTGATGTTTGCATTAACTGAGAGTTATGGGAAGCAGTTGGATAGAGCAATAGTTGGATTGAATGCTTGCTGCCTATTCAGTGGTTATGTGGAAATGTCTCTAAACCACCTCTAAATTCCCTCAGCCAACACACATCAAAGTTGCTGGTGAATGCAGCAGGCCAGGCAGCATCTCTAGGAAGAGGTACAGTCGATGTTTCGGGCCGAGACCCTTCGTTAGGACTAACTGAAGGAAGAGCTAGTAAGAGATTTGGAAGTGGGAGGGGAAGGGGGAGATCCAAAGTGATAGGAGAAGACAGGAAGGGGAGGAATGGAGCCAAGATCTGGACAGTTGATTGGCAAAAGGGATATGAGAGGATCATGGGACAGGAGGCCTAGGGAGAAAGAAAAGGGGGAGGGGGGGAAAACCTAGAGGATGGGCAAGGGGTATAGTGAGAGGAACAGAGGGAGAAAAAGGAGAGAGAGAAAAAGAGAAAGAAAAAGAATGTGTGTGTAAAAATAAGTAACGGATGGAGTACGAGGGGGAGGTGAGGCATTAGCGGAAGTTTGAGAAGTCAATGTTCATGCCATCAGGTTGGAGGCTACCCAGACGGAATATAAGGTGTTGTTCCTCCAACCTGAGTGTGGCTTCATCTTTACAGTAGTTAAGGCCGCGGATAGACATATCAGAATGGGAATGGGACGTGGAATTAAAATGTGTGGCCACTGGGAGATCCTGCTTTCTCTGGCGGACAGAGCGTAGGTGTTCAGCAAAATGATCTCCCAGTCTGCGTCAGGTCTCGTCAATATATAGAAGGCCACATCAGGAGCACCGGACGCAGTATATCACCCCAGCCGACTCACAGGTGAAGTGTTGCCTCACCTGGAAGGACTGTCTGGGGCCCTGAATGGTGGTAAGGGAGGAAGTGTAAGGGCATGTGTAGCACTTGTTCCGCTTACAAGGATAAGTGCCAGGAGGGATGGGGGAGCTTCCCTACCCAGACTTGGAAATTTGTTGCAATTGCTTCCTCATTCCTTAGTCAAATGCCTGTGCTTCCTACCCATCAAAACTTTGGGAGTATCTTTGCCAGAAAGACTGCACAAGTTCAACTTTTCAACAGGATTAAATCCTGACTCATTCAAGCAAAAATTTAAAAAATATATGCCCCAATTCAAAGCTTTCAGAACACAATTGACCTTTTAACTGATTAAGTATTCTGATAAGTTTCTTATTCCAAATCTCTCCTCCAGCCCACCTTTCGATAGCAGTCATCACATCAGCATTGTTCTTAGGTTATTTAAAGTTTGTGGGAAAGAGATTCCTAAAGTACCAAAGTTTGGAGATGCTTGTCCACTGTTGCTTGGTGCACGAAGCATGCCTTGCATGCAGCACCATTGCCAAATCATCAGTCACCTGAAGTATTCTAAAGTGACTCTATCCTTTAAGAGGGCACAGCAGCATTTTCTCCCTTTGAGAAGAAGTGAATTGCCACCTATTATTCACAGGCAGCAGACCTTGCTCAGCATGCAACAGTTAGGGAAGCAGGTCTGCACTCTCTCCAGCGGCAGCCTTTGAAAGGCAGGGAGGGGATGAGTGGAGTGTGTGGGGGCAGAGGTGGATGGTGGAATCTAGGAAGAGGAAGAGAGGGTGGTGAGAAAATGTGAGGTAGCTTGAGGATTACCCACCTGCGACGGAGAACACTCAGTAAACACACTCCTTACACACAAACATTGTCTTGTTGTTCACTGAACGTACGGACTTCAGTGTCTTCCCCAGTATAATGGGTCCTAAACCAAACTGATGCACCTGGGTTGGCTTTATTCCACCATACAGAGTGGAATATTCCATTTCTTTTGTAATGTGGACGTGTACATGTGTATATGTTGTTTGTATACTGTACTGTGCTTCAGGTAGGTACATCTCTTTATTTTGTAATATGATTGTAACTACATAGTGGGGTTCATCATATTCTAATGCATGCATAGTCTTAAGTTAAATTTGTGGGCAATTAAAGATGGTATGAATTAGGGCCTAATAAAATGGGGCCCTTCACTTTCAGTAGGAAAGAGAGAGAGAGGCTGCCAGGAATTCACAGTGGACCAAGATAGTATGGAGCTAATATAGGATTTCCAGTATTTCCAGTAAGGGATACTTCCCTGTGTTTCTAGAGCAATTATTGTGTTTTTCTGGTAGATACCTTTTTGTAAATATTGGCAGTATTCTTTCCAGTATTTTTGTAAGTTTGATCTTTGATACACCTAATAAACACTAAAGTGCTAAGTGACCCCAGCCATTTTTCCTTTGGTCATAATGCACGTATAGAACACCATCTGAGACATGAAGCAGGCCAATCACAGGTATGCTGAAGGTAGCCCCAGAACATCTAATCAAAATGAGCAGATTGAATGCTCTTGCACTGATGAGATCAGCACACTGAAGTTCCAATGTATGTTCATTACTCCTGGCAATTATACATCAATTAATTAAAATGACTAGGAGGATTACTTTCATCTAAAAACAATTCAGGAATTTAGGGTCATGCATAATTCTAACTTTCTGCACAATTTATTTCTTGTTTAATTTGTTTTGAATGAGCGTTATGCATATTGGTAATATTATTTCCTGGAAAAAATGTGATGGAGAAATGACGCTCACTCTAATGTGAATTAGGATATGAAGTGCCAGTCCAACTTCATGAAAGTGGGAACAAACACTTCAAAAAGATTAAAAGTTACTTTTTAATACACAGCTAATATATGAGAAAGATACAAATGCCTCCATTCTAACTCATGGATGCCTCTTTAAGAATGTTTCTTCTGGCCTTTATTTTAACCTGACTCCATTAGTCTTGTGATGACTACTAAAACTGTGTGTCATCTCATTCTTCTGCCCCAAACTTCCTTCTACGGTTTTAACGGTTCCATCTCATCATTCCATGATCTGTGCTGCCTTACTAAATAAAAATGTTCCATTCCCTGAAAAATGTGAAAATTGACACCAGCCTAAAAGGTCAAGTATTAGTTTAAAATGGAAAGCTTATAAATTGCCAAGTGTAAATCTGAGAAAGGTGGAATTTAAAAACGACAAAGGTACTTGATCAGGCACACAATAGCCACCATCCATCCCTAGCAGGCAAGCCCTTCTTCTTGTTGGAAATCTCAATTACTTTGATGGCACTTTCACATAGCTGGTCTATCAGAAGCACTTTTCCAGAGGCAGCTGTAGCAGAAGCCAAGATATATTGTTTTCTAAAACTATGCTGTGGAAGATTTGAGGAATGGGAGGAGTTTCTTTAGGTCTTTTGAGAAAAAATAGACCTCCACTTTTTTGATCTTTACCTCTCTCTTCCAACAATGGTACCTTTTTGCACAGCAACCCAGCACCATTGCTATAAGCATTATCATGGCCAGCCTTCCCATCACCCATCACTCACCATCACTGAGCAACCAGCCGTTCTCCCACTACCACCACCTAATCCACCAACCATAACCACCTCCTCCCCTTTACCAACCCCACAGCACTATCTAATGCCACCCACCACAACCACTTGGATCTAACAACCATACCTAACCACATCCCCCCCCGCCCATACTTTATCCCACCACAACCACCACCTACCCCTAGTTCAAAGGCAATTTATTATCAAAGTACATACTGTATATGTTGCCGTATATAACCCTGAGGTTTGTTTTCTTGTGGACATACACAAGAACCACAATAGAATCAATGAAAGACTGCATCCAACAGGATAGATAAACAATCCAGTGTGTAAAAGACCAACAAGCTGTGCAAATACAAAAGAAGAAAAAAATAATAATAAATAAATAAACAAATAAATAAATAAGCAATAAATATTAAGAACATGAGATGAAGAATCCTTGAGAGTGAGTTGCTAGGTTGTGGGAACAGTTCAGTAACGAGGCAAGTGATGTTGAGTTAACTTACCCCACTAGTTCAAAAGCCTGATGGCTGAAGAGTAGCAACTGTTGCTGACCCTGAGGCTCCTGTACTTTCTTCCTGATGGCAGCAGTGGGAAGAGAGTATGACTTGGGTGGTGGGGGTCGTTGATGATGGACGCTGCTTTCCTGGAGCAGCATTTCGTATAGATGTACTCAAAGGTGGGGAGGGTTTTACCCATGATGGACTGTGCCATATCCTCTACTTCCATAGGATTTTCCATTCCAGGACATCATTGTTTCCATAGCAGGCCTTGGTGCAACCAGTCAATATATGTTCCACCACATATCTATAGACGTTTATCAAAGTTTTAGTTCTCATGCAGAATCTTTGCAAACTCCCTTAGAGCTTAGATGTGAGGATACTACTGTGCTGTATTTGTAATTGCACTTACATCCTGCGCCTGGGACAGATCCTCTGAAATGACAACAGCAAGGAATTTAAACTTGCTGACCCTGTCAACCTCTAATCTCCCGATTCATCACCGCCGTTGATTTGGTCTATGACAGTGGTGTTGTCAACAAACTTAAATATGACACTGGAGCTATGCTTAGCCTCACAGTCATAAGTATAAAGTGAGTAGACTAGGGGGCTGAGCACACAGCCTTGTGGTGCACCAGTGCTGATAGAGATTGTGGAGGAGATGTCGTTGCCAATCCAAAATGACTGGGATCTGCAACTGAGGAAATCGAGGATCCACTTGCACGAGGAGGTATTGAGGCCCAGGTCTTGAAGCTCAATGATTAGTTTTGAGGGGGTGACAGTATCGAATGCTGAACTGTAACATAGATTGATAAAAAGCATCCTGATGTATGCATCTTTGCTGACCGGATGTTCCAGGGTTGAGTGAAGAGCTGATGAAACGGCATCTGTAGTGGGCCAGTTGTGCCAGCAGGGAATTGGAGCGGACCCAAGTCACTTTCAGGCAGGAGTTGATATGTTTCGTCACCAAACTCTCAAAGCACTTTATCACAGTGGATGTAAGTGCTACTGGACGATAAGCATTGAGGCAGCTTACTACGTTCTTCATAGGCACTGGTATGATCGAAGCCTGCTTGAAGCAGGTGGGTACCTCAGAATGCCTAAGCAAGAGGTTAAAGATATCA
This sequence comes from Mobula hypostoma, assembly GCF_963921235.1. Classification (NCBI taxonomy): domain Eukaryota; kingdom Metazoa; phylum Chordata; class Chondrichthyes; order Myliobatiformes; family Myliobatidae; genus Mobula; species Mobula hypostoma. The sequence continues at coordinate 190,925,971 of NC_086098.1, forward strand.
GTGAATATTCCAGCCAATTGATCAGTGCAGGTCTTCAGTATTTAGCCAGGTTCCCTATTTGGGCCAGAAGCTTCACCCTCCTGAAGATTCTCTCACATCAGCCTCAGAGACTGAAAACCACAGGATAATCAGGGGCTGTGGGCATTTGTGAAGGTTCCTGCTTGTTTTGACAGTCAAAACAAGCGTAGAAGGCATTGAGCTCATCTGGGAGCAAAGCCTTGTTCTCTGGTATTGCACTTGTTTTCACTTTGTAAGCGGTGATAGCATCCAAGCCTTGCCACAACTGTTGAGCATCCTCCTGTGATTCAAATTTAGTCCAGAATTGCCACTTTGCATGTAAGGTGGCAACTATGGGAACCTACTCCCTACTAATGCCACTTAGTTACCTCCCGCTTCTGCTACCTCAATCACAACAGCAGTTTATAGCCAGGTCTACCATTATAGTCAGCCCTTCACCACCAACAGCTCTCTCAGCCACATTCACAAACCCATGCCAACACTGCCAATCTCATCACAACTATCAAAATCAGAATCAGGTTTAATATCACCAGCATGTGTCGTGAAATTTGTTAACTTAGCAGCAACTGTTCAATGCAATACATAATAATATAGGAAAAATATAAAATGTAAATCAATTGCAGTAAATATATATATATAAAATAGTTTCATTAAAACAGTACAAAAGTAGAAATAATTTTTAAAAAGTGAGGTAGTGTTCATGGGTTCAATGTCCATTAAGGAATCAAATGACAGAGGTGAAGAATCTGTTCCTGACTCACTGAGTGTGTGCCTTCAGGCTTCTGTACCTCCTTCCCAACAGTAACATTGAGCAGAAGGGATATCCTAGGTGATGGGTGTCCTTAACGATGGACCTTGCCTTTCTGAGGCACACCTCGTTATAGATGTTTTGGATACTACGGAAGCTAATAGCCAAGATGGAACTGACTAAGTATACAACTTTCTGTAGCTACTGCCTATCCTTGACCCCTACTCTGTCACCCTGCCACCACCTCTGACCATCCCTTCCTACTTCTTCAGAGAAATTTGAATGATGTCAGAGAGTTGAGACCAGTCATGGTTTTAAGTGTCAAATTTGAGATGTATTGTGCCAGGAGCCATTATTAGGCAGGTGAGGACAAGGGAAATGCAAATAGGGTTCTGCTGGTTGTGTACCTGAACAGCTGACTGTTCTCCAGTTATTGGCAAAGGTGGTTAAAACTAAATAAGGTTTATTACTTTTAGAGAAGAATTCTGTTCATGTATCTTAATTGGAATTTTTTTTTATCTTCTCATAGCGCTTATCAACTGGTTGTTAAAGAAGAACACTTCCAAAAAGCCAGGAGAGCTGCAGATATTATCGAGTGCTTCCCTGTCCCAGTCAGCTACAAGAATGCGTCCATACTTGATTCACTTCATTATATTGCTGCGGAGCTGAAGCCTGGGAACCTTCCAATGACTCAGCCATTCACTGTCGGAGATAACAGAACATACAACGGCTATTGGAACCCACCACTTTCCTCAGTGAAAAGCTACAGCATTTACTTTCAAGCACTCAGCAAAGCTAATGGGGTAGGTACAGTCTTGTACTGAAAGATACCTAAAAATAGGAATACTGAATGTCATAGAGTATAATGCGCACATTTGGAATATGTTTAATTCTGCTACGTGCACAGAACAGTATACTCTGAAATTAGATATATATTTTAAACCTTTTTATGGCTAGCCTGAAATTTCCTTCCTTATCATACAAGCATTTTTACCCAAAAGCTGAGAGATATCCGTAAGCTTACTCAGATTCTCAGCTTGTGTAGTTTCACTATTATGGATAAAACAAAATATTGCTTTTAAAATACCTTGTAAGGCTGCATCACCATCTGGTTTGGGGGCTGGGAGTGGCTACTGAACAAGTCAGTTGCAGAAACTTGTAAAATTACCTTCATCATGGGTACTAGCCTTCGTGGTATCCAGGACACCTTCGAGGAGCAGTGTGTTAGGGAGGTGGCATCCATTATTGAGGACCCCACCAGCCAGGACATGCCCTTTTCTCGTTGTTACCATCGGGAAGGAGGTACAGAAGCCTGAAGATACACACTTAGTGATTCAGGAACAGCTTCTTCCCCTCTGCCACCCGATTTCTAAATGGACATTGAAACTATGGGCACTACCTCACCACTTCTTTATTTCAGTTTCTTTTGCTCTACTTATTCTAACTTAACTATTTAATAGGCATATTTATACTTATTGTAATTGTTTCTTTTACTCTATTTCTTTATCATGTATTTCATTCTACTGCTGCTGTAAAGTTAACCACATGTCGTGACATGTGCCGATGATAGTAAACCTGATTCTGATTCTGATTGGAACTGATATGATAGAGGTTAAGAGATCATCAGAGGGTGAGAAGTTTCAAGCTCTTGGATGTCAACATCTCTGAAGATCTATTGTAGGCCCTACATATCGATGCAATGACAAAGACACATCAGCGGCTATATTTCATTAGAGGTCTGAGGAGATTTGGTATGTCACCAAAGACTGTAACAGATTTCAACAGATGTACTGTGGAGAGCTTTCTAACTGGTTTCATCATCACATGTTATGGAGGGGTCACTGTACAATACCAGAAAAAGCTGCAGAAAGTTGCAAACTCAGCCAGCTCCAGCATGGGCACCAGCTTCCCCAGAGTCTTCAAAAGACAATGCCTTAAAAAGGAGGCATTTGTTATTAAGGACCTCCATCATACAGGACTTGCCCTTTTCTCAATGCTCCATCAAGGAGCCTGAAGACACACACTCAATTGTTTAGGAACAGCTTCTTCCCCACCCCCACTGTCAGATTTCTGAATGGACAATGAATGCATGTACACTACTTCACTATTTTTGTTTGCCCTCTTTTACACTACTTATTTAATTATATATATATATAATTACATAATATATATAAATTACAATAAGAAAGCTATACATATTTATTAGTATAGTTTATATTTTTAAAATTATTTGTACTGTACTGCTGCGACAAAACAAATTTCACAATATATGTCAGTGTTATTAAACCTAATTCTTTTCTGATATATGCAAATTCAGACATGATCATTGACCTAAAAACTTTGGAAAGGGTCCAGACAGTAAATGGTAATTTCAAAACTAATTTTCATTCTCTCTTTTTTTGGGTAGAGATAGGGCTGAGCTTTATGTTGTAGATCCAACCTGACTTTCATCACACTTCAAACAAAGGGATCTGAATCAGGGAAAATTCAACAGCAGGCAGAGGTCCTGATCTGCCAGTCGATTGCCCCATCAACAAAACCAGCAATTACTGCTTTTGTCAAGAAGAATAAAGAATGAAAGCCTCCATGTGCTCAAAAGAATGTGAGAGATAAAATCTGTAGAAATTACATTGCACCAAAAGAAATTAGACCAAAGAAAAACTGATAGAAAGAGACATTTTTCCCCTTTTCAATCTTTTGTCCCATGGTATTTTCTGCTTCACCACTCTCGTAGCTAAAGCCACAAGACATGGGCTTAAAGCTGTTTGATATACAAACCAGCTTGCAATGAATGGATTGTCATCAGCGTTTTGTGGGCTGTCATTGTTAAATTATGTAATTTTGTGCTTCATAGAAAGAGATTCTTAATCCTAGAAAATAAAAAGACTTTTTTGTTTGTTATGGCCTGATGAGTAGTTCACAAATCTCACACTCTGTACTTCCTATGGTGGCACAGGAGGCACAGCCTCAGAATTGAGGAGCATCCATTTAGAACAGGGACGAGGAGGAAGTTCTTGAGACAGAGAGTGGTGAGTCTGTGGAATTCATTGCCACAGACTGCTTTGGAGTTCAAGTCATTGGGTATATGTAGACCCCCGGCCAGCCTAGGGGTCACTCGGCTCGCTGTCATCTAGGGAAACAGCCTTCCACCCCGCCAAACTGGGTAATAGTTTGTGTGGATGCTGTGTCATGTACCCCACCCCGCCCAAATAACAGACAATACACCAGATACGATTAAATGATTTACAGTTTATAGATATTACTTGAACTATATAATTAATACAGAATAAAATATAAAAGGAACTTATCAAAGTTCAATCTCTTCATGCATAAACAGTTGGAACTCAGGACCCTTCTTCTTCACCCTGCGACCCCTCGGACCACCTCGACCGGCCGCCTGGGACCAACAACGGTGGTCGACCAGACGCTCCACACGAGTCCGTCTCCGTCTCCTCTCCTTGCCGAACGCCCCGCTTGGGGTCCAACCCCATTAGCGGACTCACAGCACCTGGTCCATCCTCTGTCTCTCTCTCCCGCCTTCTGCCCCAAAACCCCGCGCATACAATATCTTACAGATACACCAAAAGCATAACAACTATGCCAATTGGTTCGTAACATCTACTTATCACTGTCTAACCCAAAACAAGCTGCTAGCGCAAGAACTTTCTCAGCGTTTAACATAACAAAGAAGCATTCCCAAGTATAACATAACAAAGAAGCCATTTTAATTAGTTTACGCAGTAACATAAAAGACAAAACCCCCTTACACTCTCCCCCGCCAAACAAAGTCATGTCCTCATGACTTCTAAATAACTTGCCAACCAGTCCTGCAGACACAGAACACACACATACACACATACACACAGTGACAGCGCTCCCCAAACAGTGGACCTTACGCCCGTCCCACGGGCGCTACATAGGCCAACCTTTCTGGGAGCTTCCTAATCCTCCGAGACCTCCGTACCCCCTCAGCTAAACCCTAAAGGCTCAGACACTACTAGGGATACTTTGGGCCTACTTGCCAACTCCTCTCTCACTCAGGCCACCATTACAAATCGGAGCCCCCTGTCCCGTGTCCAGGGCCCCACTTCTTTTCCTTCCTGGTCCTGCTGCAACTCAGACTGCCCACAGCTAGCCCTCCCCACTACACCTGACTCGGTGGGAGAAGGGCCAAAGGTCTCTTCCTCAATCACAGGGAAGTTAGCGAAAGGCAGCATGTACCACATGTCCAGTACATCATCCTTCGAATCCGTATTCTTCCTCATTCCCTCGATCGGTAGCTGCTGTTTAGGTTTCTCCAAACTGAAACATTTAGCCGGGGCTACCCCTTCAGCCTCCTGTTTTTTCTTCCTGATGACGTCTTCCAGGTCAACTTTCAGTTTTTCCACTTCATTTAGTCACCTTCAAGTTCCTTTCATGTGTCTGCCTCCCTTTTCTGAGATCTGTTCTCCATTTCTTCACCTCCTCGGGAGTGTAGTCAAACTCCCCTCCCCGGGCTCTCGGTTTTCTGTTGGCTTTAGTCAGAACACTTCCTTGATCTTCCCCAACTTGTAAGTCTTCCAATCTTTTCTGAATCAACATCTTGTGTTTCTGCTGATCCCTTCGAAGGTGGGTTATTGTTTCTTCTCGCAGGATTAATTCATCAGTACATGATCGCAGTGTCGACTCGGAATTCCGTTGCTCCTTCTCCACGTTGACGAGCATGAATTCCAAGTCTGCAATGGTCATCCTACAAGTGCGGCACTCAGTCTCTGGCCGGCATTTCTGAGCACTCAGTTCAGCAGTGCAAATCCCCTCTCTCCCCTGTGTCTCATTCAGATTGACGACCTGGGTTTCCATCCCCAGGTCTCCCACCATCTGTTCCAACACCAGGAAGTTCATCTGGTATGTTGGGTCATTTTTCTCACATTGCACCAAACTCCTCCACATTTGACATTTCGCTTCTGTCGCCCGGGCTCAGCCACTCGCCTCTCCTCATAGGCCCCCCCAGGCGAATCCAAGCTCTAGGCGGTCATCCACATATGCCAAAACGCCACACATCTTCACTTCCCCCATGGTCTTCTTCATGCCCTGCGGGAAGGATGCAGGGGCTCCGGATATGCCCCTGGGCATCTTTTCAGATCGGAATAATCCTAGGGAAGTAATAACGGCCATCTTCGGCTCGACAGCCGCACTCCTCGGGATCTGGCAACATCCACTCCTCAGATCCAGCACATTAAACCACGTCGCATAATCCACACACACGCTGCCTTCATCTTCCATGCTGCCAGGGTCCAGTTGCCGCAATCTCTCTCTCACTGAGGTGTCTTCAGCGGTCAGCTCCCCTCCCTCGTGGTAGTTGGAGCGTCTACTAAGAGGGTCTCACCCTCAGCTACTTTCCCCAAGCCGTACCACCGCTGGGTCTCGATTAAATTTGGTACCGGCTCAAGGCTGCTACACACATCCTCAGAAGCAACTCGACACGCTGGGTGCCCAGACAATGCCCCCATGAACTCCAGGGTCATTAACCAATCATTGTCTTCTGGATAACTACTGGCACTGGTACCCAAAATCTCCGGTGCCCTTGCAGTTGTCAACAGTAAATGCTTCAGACACCAGTTGTAAAACGAACTGTACAGCAACTTGACCTGCGCCCCGGAGTCGAGGATGGCTTTAGCATCACTTCCCTCTATTTGTAACGACACCCTGGGGCGTGGTCCCTCTAAGCCTTCAGGAATAGGGTCTTTTCCTTTCGGAAGTTCATTGGTACATTGCTGGGAACGTGCTTCCCCAGAGACCCCAAGCCATTCCCCCACTGAGCCTCCACTAAGTTTCCCGACACCTCTCTGATCAGCTGAACTACTGTAGGAGGGGCTAATCCCCTGAAATGATCCCCCTGGCCCTGCAAGCAATTTAGCCGCCCTCCTAGCCAGAGAAGACACACTGAAAACTTTCCCCCCTCTTTCAAATAACTGACAGCTGTCAGTACGGTGTAAGTGAACCTGACAGTTCTAACACCGTCACCAGCCCGCCTACTTAAACTTTCAACCAATCCCTATCACTCTTCCTCAACCGAGCACTGCCACTCATCTAACAACTGAGAGATCCGCTCCGCCCACGTCTCGCACGCCTCCGCCCCTCTTGGGGTGGACACTATCCCAAACGCCAGGCGGAGCCTGCCAGAGCTAGAACATTTATTCGCAGACACTACCCCCAAATCAAACCACTCTCTCCTCTCTCTCCCAACAGCATGGACAGCCCCAAGTTCCACCTCCAACTCATCAATGCTAGTCTGAACTCGAACAAAGACCTCACCCACCACGCATGCAGCAATAACCAGCAAATAACCCACAGAGACACTCATTACTGATTTAAACAACCACACAGCATACCAGCAGATCCAATCCCGGACAAAAGCCCACACAATGTAGCCCCCCTGGCCAGCCTCAGGGTCGCTCGGCTCGCTGTCATCTCAGAAAACAGCCCTACACCCCGCCAAACTGGGTAATAGTTTGTGTGGATGCTGTGTGATGTCCCCCACCCCGCCCAAATAACAGACAATACACCAGATACGATTAAATGATTTACAGTTTATAGATATTACTGGAACTATATAATTAATACAGAATAAAATATAAAAGGAAAATAAAAGGCGCCACACTTATCAAAGTTCAATCTCTTCGTGCACAAACAGTTGGAGCTCAGGACCCTTCTTCTTCACCCTGTGACCCCTCGAACCACCTCGACCGGCCGCCTGGGACCAACAACGGTGGTCGACCAGACGCTCCACACAAGTCCATCACCATCTCCTCTCCTCGCCGAACTCCTGACCCTGTTAGCAGACTCATAGCACCTGGTCCATCCCCTGTCTCTCTCTCCCACCTTCTGCCCCAAAACCCCGCGCATACAATATCTTCAGATACACCAAAAACATAACAACTATCCCAATTGATTCGTAACATCTTCTTATCACCATCCAACCCAAAACAAGCTGCTCGCGCAAGAACTTTCTCAGCGTTTAACATAATAAAGAAGCGTTCCCAAGTATAACATAGCAAAGAAGCCATTTTAATTAGCCTACGCAGTAACATAAAAGACGAAACCCCCTTACATAAATTTAAAGTGTAGGTTGATAGGTTCTTGATTAGTGAGGGTGTCAGAAGTTACAGGGAGAGGGCAGGAGATTGGGGTTGAGAGGGATAATAAATCAGCCATAATAGATTGATGGAGCAGATTTGATTGGATAATTTACCTAATTTTGCTCCTGTGTCTTATGGTACTGTCTTACTCTTATTGCAAAAAATACAAATGTGTATTTGACAAAGATCCAATGTTCATTTATTATCAAAGTATATAACCTGAAATTCTTCTTCCCTGGGTAGCCATGAAACCAATAGAGAAAAGAAAGGCAGCAAGATTATCAAAAACCCCTAATCCCCCCCTCCCCTCACAGAAAAACAAACAAAATGGAACAGGCATATTATCCCCCAAATCCCTCCTCCCACACAAAAAAATAAACAAAACAGAACAGATATATCAATCCACAAATCCTGCCTCCCTCACAAAAAAATGAACAAAACAGAACAGATACATCAACCCCAAATCCCTACTCCCACACAAAAATATGAACAAAACAAAACAGATACATCAACCCCCAAATCCCTCCTCCCACACAAAAAAATGAACAAAATAGAACTGGCACAACAATCCCCAAATCCCTCCTCCCACACAAAAAAATGAACAAAACAGAACAGATACACCAACCTCCAAATCCCTACTCCTGCACAAAAAAATGAACAAAACAAAACAGATACATCAACCCCCAAATCCCTCCTCCCGCACAAAAAAAATGAACAGAACGGAACAGGCACATCAACCCCAAAATCCCTCCACCTGCACAAAAAAAAACAAGAAAGATCGGGCAAAAACACAGAATATAAAAAGCTGAAAAAAGTCTGTAGTCCAAGATCATATCCAAATCGCAGAGAACCTGGTCAATAGGTTTCCTGCTCTGTAGCAGAACAATCAACAGACAGGAAGATGGCAATCCCCCTCCGCACTCGCCTCAATGCTTCAATCTCTCTCGTCGCTTTTATCGGCAAACAGTGGAAGCTTTAACCGACAAAAAGGAGTCAACATCGGCTTGTGCCCTGTCCCGCATCCTTCCTGCCATGAAGGTTGCGCACGCTGCCCCTGTTTCCATGAATCCTCTCGGAGACTGCAGAGGATCTCCAAGCTTTCACATTCACCTCCAGGTTTCAATCTCCCTCCTCACTTTTCTCGGCAAACTAGAATCGAACATTGGCTGGTGTCCTGTCCTGCTGCCTGCCCACACTCTCCACCTCTACCTCCTGGAATCCTCTTGGAGAGCAGTAGAACACCCAAATGATCTCCCAACAGCACGGACTCCAACAGTTCCAGTACTACATCCAAAATGAAAAAGAAATGTAAAGGACATAGAAGAAGTGAAAAATATGGTTTTGTGATCTATCCAGAAAATGCCAACCAAAGGGGTGTTGTACGCAAGTGCTGCTCTTGTCTCTCCCTAGCAATTCCTTCCAATTTCCTCTCATTGAAAGAGCATGGGATTTATAACTATCTTTTTTCATCTTGGCATTTAGTAGCTCAGGTAAAGTTGTGTGTGCCAGTTGTAAAAGAAGACTCTTTCCACTCTGCCATGCAGCACGTTATGCTGATTGCACCAAATTTCAGAATCCACATTTTGACTTGCTTCTCGGAATGTTGAAGATCAGCATTCCAGAATCCTTCTGGAAAAGTATCTCAGATGGACTGATAACTTGGATCAAATTCCAGAAAGGTTGTTGTGTAACACAGCAATCAGGCCAAAAGGGAAAATAAGTAAACTTCAGTCCTGAAGAAGGGTCTTGGCCCAAAAGTCGACTGTTTACACTTTTCCACAGATGCTGCCTGACCTGCTGAGTCCTTTCAGCATTTTTGTGTGTATTGCTTTGGATTTCCAGCAACTGCTGGTTTTCTCATGCTTGTAATAAATAAACTTTACTCTTTTAATCCTTAGTGCCAGTTTCTGCACAAGAACTTTTTCAGAAGTTCTGAGGATATAGATAACTGTGGCAAAGCTACAGATGGCTCAGAAGGACAAGCGAAGTGACTTTCAACCTGTCCATTTCAATATTTAAGCCATTAACAAGCACCGTACTAATTTACAGTCATCCTGACCCCACACAATTTATTTTGATATAATATCCTGTTCTACATTAATAAAATATGAGATATTCATAGAGAGCACTGGAAATAAGATTCCAATTGGAAATGAGTGTCAGTCAAAAAGGAGTAACTGTGAAGAAAGATAATTAAAATGATATGAATTCCGCTTCACCCTAGGCTATGGACAAGTTGTAAATTGATCAGCAGAGTCAATTCCAGGATTGGGTTTGTTTTTGTCTGAAAGATGCCTGACTTGGAAAGAAAAAGGTAGCAGGATTTTTTAAATGATTGAAACCAAATTTGAGGCCATGCCTGCAGGAAAACACCTTAAACCTTAGCCATTTGCTTCTTCTACCGCTGGTGAATTGTAGCTGCTGTTTGTGCCATCAGTAAGATGCAAAGCAATATGGGGATCTTTGAAAGTACCTCCCTAAATTTAGAACAGGCATGTGCCCAGTCTTTTCAGGTTGGAGTGCAATTGTTGGGTCATCAGGAAAGATTAAAGTCTGAAGTTGTTGCCAATACTAACATACATGTGACAAGATAATGAACAGAGACTGCTGGGGTTAAGGAATACTTGCAGTGTTTGTTTAGGGTTAACTGTACTTGTGCCAGAATCCATTTCTTCACCGTACCCTGCACTTGCAGCCAACATCCTCAGAAACAGCTTCCTCATTTCCATGAACAACAAATCATGCAACAAATTTCCCTGAAACCATTCTCTCAACCCAATCCTTGCATCTCATTCCCATAGAGATACCCAGTTCCACATCATCTGTGCAATTTTCCCCAACCCTGTTTCACCCCTACCTACCGCTGAGAAGAACCTGTCGATTCCTTCAATAGCAGTAGATTTGTGGTGGATTTCCTCTATCTATAATGGTTTGAACATTCAGAATGTTTTGATGATCCAATCTTAAGCTGCCATGAGCCAGATTTGGCCTCTGAGCCACAGACTGAGTCCAGAAGAACAAAGTAAACTAACACATGGGAACACCACCTTCTCCAAGTACTCCTACATGAGTCATGCCCCTCTGAGTTGACATTTATCACAATTCCTTCATTGTCATCAGGACAAATCCCGATGCGCTCTACTCTCATTACTGTAGTGATATCTTAATCACAGGGATTGCTCAACACTAGCTCAAACCATTTTCTCAAGGTTTATAATTGACTGGTAATAAGTTTTTGTTTTGCCAACAATATCAACATGCTGTGGGTGATAAACACATTGAGTTGGCCACGAAATTTCATGCATGCTAATTCATTGGTTGTAAAGGACTGTGGTGTTTCATTAGTTTGTGAATATTTGCAAATATTTTCTTCCTTCAGTACTATTTAGAAAGTTTTATGACATGCTCAGTCCCAATTGCCCTTATTTTATAGGCAAATAATACACAAAGGATAAATTCAGTAATTTATTAGAAAGAAAATCCTTAGAAATAAAAGCTTTTCTGATGCTCTATTCAGCCTAGTGCAAAATATGATTTCTGGTTCTGATTTGCACAAATAAGGATGCCAGCAGTGTGAGTGATTCCCTGTTTCTGGATTTAAAGCCTAATTTGGACTTTATCTGATTTGTACAAATTAAAGTTCTGTGCCATCATGTATCAACAGATGGGCAGAGAGGAGACCATTACTGCAAGGGCAAGAGAGACCCATCTTATACAGTAGGGGTTCCCAAGCTGGGGTCCATGGATCCTTTCCTTAATGGTATTGGTCCATGGCAGGAAAAAAGTTTGGGAACCCGTTATAGACTAATGCTTCTCATAACCCTTCTGAACACACTGACCAGCTCACCTCAATACAAAAGCATCAGTTTATTTTCACACAAACTACATTAACCCACACAAAATGCTGGATGGATTCAGCAGGTCAGGCAGCATCAATGGAAGGAGATAAACAGACCACATTACAGGCCAAAACCCTTTATCAGTATCCTAATGAAGGGTTTCCCAAAATGTCGACTGTTGATTCCTCTCAATAGATGCTGCCTGACCTCCTGAGTTACTCCAGAGTTCTCTGCACATTGCTCAAGATTTACAGCATCTATATACAACCTTGAGATCTGTCTCCTTCCAGGCAGCCACAAAACAAAGAAACCCAATAGAACCCCAAAAAAGATCATGAAACACCCAATGTGCAAAAAAAAAGAACCAATCATATGAACAATAAAACGTAAGAGAATAAAGTTCATGAAAGTGTGTTCACAGCAGTGAAGCCAGGCAATCCTGCAGCAGGCCCAGACGCCCATTAGTTGCAGGCCGCAGCTTCAGTTCAGCCCAGAGATGAGTAAGCCTCTCACTTCCTCTGTAGCTAACAGCCATTGCTTGACATTCATTAAAGCGATGTGTTACCCATCCCTCTTAATCTATTGCTCTATTAAATAAGACAAAGGGCTGGGAATGCAATAACATTCTCCTTGCGTTTGTTCCTTTCTGCAGATGTAATAATTGATTCAACCTCTGAGCCCTTTGGACTGATTTCTGGTAGGAAGAAGAGCATCCACAAAGCAATATACATAATAACACTGTGAACTGATGAACATCCAGAGGTTTAGGATCTCCGTGTAGGGGTTAAGATTTAAGAACAACTTTATGTAATTCCACTTGAGGGTTATGTAAAGCTATGGTACAAATAGACACACAAGAGAATACAGATGCTGGAACCTCGAGCAACAAACAATGTTCTGGAGGAACTGAGTAGTCTCTAGCATCTGTGGGGGGGGGGACTGTCAACATTTTGACCCTTTCTCCCCACAGATGCTGGTCAACCTGCTGAGTTCCTCCAGCAGTTTTTTATGCTCTATTTCACACATATATCATTTCAATGTGATGGGACAGGGATGCAGATTAATTTAATAGTCATTTGTAAATGTTAGAAACTCAATATTTGACACCATTCTCAGCAAAATTATCTGATGGAGTATACAGTTTCTTCTATATAATCTATCACTTAATACTATACTGTTCTCATGAGCCGCTAATTTATTCTACTCCATACAAGTGAACACGTATGGAGAATTTTGCATCGCTGCAAGTAGTCAGCTTCTTATTTTACTTCTTCAGGCACAAGCCGCTGGCTCGAAACTGTCTGTGGTAGCTCGAGTTAGCAAAGGGCTGTATCGTTATGGAGAAGGAATAAGCTACCACCAGTTTTCAAATGTAATGATGGGCAGACCAACATACCCCCAATAAGCTCTCACAATGAAAAGAGATTCTCCATTCAGGCATCATTCAGATAACGAATGGGACACATTTAATTCAACTTCTCAAATGAAGCATGCAGCCTATGTAATCATTCCAGAAATGCTGTGGTCAGTTAAATCTGTCTGATAACAGGGTTCAATCACAAAAAAATGAAGCATCTTTCATTTATGGTTATGTTTTAACAGGAATTTATTTCAAAGGTGCATGAGCAAACAGAAAGATGAAGATATAACATATCTTTATTAATAATATTAATAAACATCTTGGTGTTGTTTACTTTTGATGTGTTGGCATTATTACAGAGTGACCCCTGTGTACATGGACTCTGGCTTTTGGAAGCTGAACCCTTCCCAGTCAGAGTGAAAAAAAATCTTTGAAGACTCAGGAGAGGTCTTGGCCCTGGAGATATCAACAGCATCTACTGTCCAATTCATAGGCAGTTGTATGTTACCTGCCTGCACAAGTCAAAACTGTATTTTCATTCCACAAATTTTTAATGTAGCCTCTGTAGTAGTAGCCACTTAGTCTGTGGTCTAACTGTGCCCTGTTAGAAAGTTATTTTCATGTTGACAGTATCTCAGTCTTGTACAAATATACTACTGTATATCCATTAAATATGACTGAGCATCATTTCCACGGTATAACCACTGTAACAAGATATACCTTACCTCTTGTTTTTCAAAGTTCCTATTTAACCTCTTGTCACATTTATTCACAAGTTTACATATTAAATTTTCTGTCGTCTTACCACTACCACCTCTGTCACAGTACAATTTTTCACATACTGGTTTCCAATCTTGCATCTGGCTTTATTGAAGATATGTTTTAACCATATGTATATTTTCAGCAGTAACTCTAAACAGTTTCACAGTGAGAACAATTAAATTCCCTGTGTGTTTGGTCATGAAAAGTAATGAGAAAGTACTTCCTGAGGGTGGGAGTGGCAGGAGGGGAGATGGTTGCAATTGTCTTGGACTGATGTACAAATTGAACATAATGTATCACAGCTTGGTTGCTCTGCACCTGATTTTTTTTCCCCCTGTTGATTTCAAAATCAAGAGAAAATTGAAAATCAAATTGTAAAACAAACTGCTGGTGCTCTTCTATCCCTCTTTCAGTACTGTCCAAAGTGTGCTTCCTTGTCAAAATGCTTGAGCTAGTAGTGAAAAGGTAATCAGAACATCACAGCCAAACATGGCCAATGCAAACTGACTTTCGACACATAGAATCCTAGGATTCCATGGGATTGACAGAGTTGGGCCGGTTACAATAAAGAGCAAGATCAGTGCTTGGCTAGATCAAGATTAAGAATATAAATGGAAGCAGCAGTTGACCAGTTGTCACCTCATGTCTGCTCCAGTGTTCAATAATTTTAAATTAATTTGTATTACCTCAGCTCCGATTATCTGAACTAACTCTGTATCATTTGATTTTCTTAGCAACTAATTCTATCCATCTCTGTCTTGAGTACATTCCCTACCCTTTAGGGTGGGGAATTCCATGGATTGACTATCCTCTGGGTGAAGAGATTTCTCACCATTATTGTGAGACTGTGGCTTTTGGTTTTGGACAGTCCAGTTAAGGGAGCCATCAAATTCAGGTCTATCATGTTCAGTCACTTAAGGATTTTTCAGATTTCAATGATTCCATTTTGCATTCTTCTAAATCTCAAGCAGATATGGAGTGGGGGCACCACATATGAAAAAGTTTGTCTATACAGAGCACTGTGATTTTAATTTGATCTTCATTATAATATCATTGGAAAATGGGCTATTTGTGTCAGTGATATGGTGCTCATCAAACCTTGTCACACGATTGCTTGTGGACATCCTGAGTATATCTAAACTATCTGTTGCACTTTCCAAGAGATTAGCAAATGTTCACCATATTATATATATGGCAGCCGTTTTGGGCCCCTCATCTTAGAAAAGATGTGCTGGCATTGGAGATGGTCCACAAGAGGTTCACAAGGATGATTCCAGGAATGAAAGGATTATCAGCAAGGAATGTTTGATAGCTCTGGGTCTGTACTCACTGGAATTCAGAAGGGTGGGGGGCGGGGGCAGGAGGATCTCACTGAAGCCTTTTGAATGTTGAAAGGCCTAGATAGAGTAGATGTGGAATGTATATTATCTATGGTGGGAGCGTCTACGACAAGAGGGCACAGCCTCAGGATAGAAGGGCGCCCTTTCAAAACAGAGATGCGGAGAAATCTCTTTAGCCAAAGGGTGGTGAATATGTGGAATTTGTTGTCACATGCAGGTGTGCCTGTTGGGTATATTTAAGGCAGAGATTGATAGGTTCTTGATTGGACATGGCATCAAAGATTACAGGGAGAAGGCTGGGAATTGGGTAAGAGGAGGAGAGAAAAAAGGATCAGCCATGATTGAATGGCGAAGCTGAATTGATAGGTCAGATGGCCTAATTTTGCTCCTATATCTTATGGTCTTGATCTATTAACCATCTCAAACAATCAATGGAGTAGAAGTTTGCCATTGAATCAGAATTAGAATCAGGTTCATTATCACTGACATACGTCATGAAATTTGCTGTTTTATGGCATCAGTACAATGCAATACCTAAAAAGTACTGCGAGTTACAATAAGAAATTTATAAACAATATATCGTGAGAAATAGATACTGCAAAATAGTGAAATGTTGTTCATGGACCGTTCAGATATCTGCTGGCTAAGGGATGAAGCTGTTTCCAAAACACTGGGTGTGTGTCTTTAATCTCCTGTACCTCCTCCCTAGCGGCAGTAATGAGAACAGGACATGTAATGGGTGGTGAAGGTTCCCAGTAATGGAACTCAGTAAAATTGATGGAATTAAATGTCAGATAAATGTGCATACTGTCAATGCAAAACCACTCAACAAACTGAATCTGTAGTTTGTAATTCTGTGTATTTGAGACAGCGGTAAAAGGAAAGGATGAGTTGCAGTAGGATTTTCTGACCACTCCTCTCTCGAGGTGCTCTTGATGTGATAACGGATAGTAGCATTTTTACCTTTAAAGCAGCAAGCTGCCACCCACCAGGGTCTTAAGCAGGTCTGATTAGGAATGGCAAAGGGAGTGTATTGCATGGGAATTTCCTCAAAGACCAAGATCCTGTGTAAGAAGAGATCAAATAATCTCAGGTCACTAGCAAAGGTATGTGTAGATCAGCCCATGTCAACCTATTCTATTTCATCTGATCAATGTACCTCTTCTATCCTTTCAAACATCAAACTGGCAGTGCAACTCACCCCTCATCACCGGCCACAAGGGCAAACTAGTCTACTTCCTGCCCTTGCTCTTAAAACGTGCCACACACTTACCTCCTCCCTTGTGGTGAGTGAACTGATCAAATCTAAGAATAAAGCCCCCACTCTTTATTCTTTTCTCACTGGAAGATAATGAAATTTTACCTCCCTTTGTAATTTACTCCTCAGTTTGCAGTTCACCTAAAGCATCTCAATTATCAAACTATGTTGCATCCTCACCAATTACCTTATACAATGCAGAAGCTATATGTTATTTTGCTTTCTCAGTAGTGACTTGATAATTCCGCCCTTTTTCTCATGGCAAACAAGGCAGCAAGTAGAATCAGGGAACAGTGAGGTACAGTGGAAGGTGAACAAACACCATAGCTCTCTCCCAGGTGGATGAGCTAGCCTTGATAGTGAATGGCAAACTCAGAACAAGCAACATGGGAGATGGATGGTCTGCCCACTTCCATGAGCAAGATCTCCATCTAAAACTCACACCTTCATACACCTTTAGTCAAGATCAACCCTCAATTAGTATAGTCAGGGTTTTCTGTTGGATGATCCAACCTTTCATTGCTATTCTTTTCCTCAACAGCTAGAATCTCCTCAATATCTTTGTGAAGTGTTATTCCCCAAAGGCCAGAGCACAAATTTTAAACCAAATTGGGATAATTAGTGACAGATCTGCCTGTACTTAGCAAGAAGAAGCAGGAGCAGGTACTGGAGGAAGATACAAGTCAAGAGTTCACTCACTGCAGATATCTTTTCCCCCCTCTAATGAGGTTTTTAATGACATAGAGCTTCAGTCTCACTAAACTACTCTGTAAGAGGCAACAATCCAAGAGACAATTTAGTATGTGACTAGTGGGCACTTTGTTATTGGACTATAAAAGCACAATTCTGTTTCACCATTCTCTGCAGATCTGACAAGTGCTTATTCAGCTGGCCTCTAGTTTTGGCTTCCATTACCAGTACCACCTCAGAGTGACATGAACACCAGATATATAGACCAGTAGACTACATGGGATGTAACCTTTAGGGCATTATTCCTCTGCAGCCACCCAGAGCACTTTAAATTAGAGACAACAATGAAACACAAGTCAATAGGGGAGACATTACATGCTGTGAAAATGGTGGCCAATATCAATTTGATGTTCCATCTCCCCCTTCATTACATTTTTTACAAAATATACCCACCATGTTTCTGAAATCATTTTGAAACAGCCAGTTTCAACAGTTGCCATAGAGTTATGTCATATAACCTTGTCCTCACCGGCTTGAATTCCCAGTGGTAACTGATCACGTGCAGTTCTTAATGTCCTCCTGTTTTTGACAGCACCAAACCACTAGCTCTGCAGAAGGTCTTCAGTGAGCACCTCACAGAAGGAGCACTGTGATAAAAACCTTCCTTTTGAAATTCACAATGGGTTGACACTTGATAAATTTGAAGGAACTGATTGTGTTTATGTACTAGTTAAAACCTTCATTGCTCTTGGCACTTACTCCTGCTATGTCTTTGTGAACAGACTTGTGCATCTGTCTTGTCAATAAGTCATTAACATTAAATTTGCCTGAATGATTTCAGTCCTTCACAATTCATTGTAAGGGAGCTGAGACTGGAATTATCAGGATGGTTACTGCAAACTGAATTGCTTGGTGTTTTCTCCTGTTTGACTGTTACATTTTAAGCATAGAGCTATTAATTTATTCTCGGACATTCCATAGCTTGTGATATTTCTTCCTCTTTTTCTCTTTCATTTGATGTAAGGCTTTTCATCCTTTAATTCCTACAATAATACTTTTGGTTTAACGGTTTAAGTGATTCCTTGGTTCTTGCAAAATTTGACTGCTTAAGTACTATGTAGTCTGAAGGGGATATAAACACTATATTAGAAGGGGCAAGCACTTATTTCAATCCATCTAGCTTAAACTGTTAGTTATTTCATTAGAAACTAAAACTGTAAGTTTCAGTTTCAAAACCTAGGAGGATGTTTGAGTGCCATACGAGGTGTATGATGAATGCTTTATATAATCTATACCAGGCACAGAATTGGATGACCAGTTTGTTATGACTGCATTTAAAACAACCTATTTACGTAATTAATAAAATGACCAAAGGGCAAATTGAGTCAAGATGACAATATATAGTACAGTGATACCTTAATAATTGCTTAGTCCTCCAAAGCTCTCTCATTTTCAGCATTGTAATCAATAGGAAAGGATACATGATGGTTCAAAACAATGACCAGAGTTCAAAACCGGAGTTAATATGTAACCAGAAGTATTCAGAAATTGATCAAACTTCAAAGTAGTCATCATTTTTACAGGATTGGATTCAATATTTGGCATCTGGAGCTTATGAATCCTGCTGTCTTTGGAATCAATCCCCTTGGTTCGCAACTAATAAGTTTTCATGAAGGGTTGGTCCTTGGTTCCTGAAAAATACATACTGGTATAGAACGTATAATAGGCTGTAGTAGTTAAATCAGTACAAGTTCTGCATTCTCCATATTCAGCAGGTAAAAAACCTAAATGTTTTTGGGGGAATAAAATGTCCTCTTACATTGCTTGGGAACCACTCATGGAGGAGAAACATGAACATTAATACTTTCGTAATTCAGAACCATAGAGTTTATTTGCGAAGTGTGCAATGGAAACTGTAACACTGCATCTACTTTTTAATGGAAAGATTCAGAAGATTCTAGCAATCTGTTGTAATTCTTGCTCTTCCAAAATGTCCTTTCTCTCAACTCTACCAAACGAGTGATAGCATATTTTCTATTCAGGCAAATTAATGACGAGCACAGAAGTCCCAAGTTTAATTTAGCTTTCTTTTCCTTGCAAACACTTAGGGAGAAGTAATTAAGATGCATTTTGGCCCTTGGTCACCTGGTATTGATATGATCTATGATTATCACATGATTCCATATCTGGGAAGATGATTAAAGCTCTGGGATTTTATCTTTCCTGTCTGGAATCATCCAAATTTAAAATTTATATATATGTAGTAAAGTAACAGACTGTAGCATTTAATCATGAAAACATATCGCTTGTTCATTCCAAAATGGAGTTCCCAAAATAAATGTAAAAATTATTAAATCAGTTGATTTGATCTTTGAATGCATTAAAATTTATGTTTAATCCATTAAAATCTCCACTCAGTCATGGTATATTTACATCTTGAAATTCCATAATTTCCCTTTGTTCCTTTCTGATGGATTCATGTTGTGTGCACAATTTGGAATACACTTTTAATGAAAGTGAGGATTTTATATGTAATTAATTAATATTGTCTACTGCATAAAGATTACAAAGATCTCAAAGGAAATATTCTTGAGAGCTGAACACAGAAGTTAAATGTGTGCGGAAAGCAAAGTGATCATATTCTGCAAAGCAATAGGAATTGTAATGAGGAGCTGAATGTTTAAGATGGATTGTTCCAATGAAAAGATCTTTGACCTGAAAATTTGAGTTCTTGACTGCTTATTTTCCCACAGATGTAGCCTGATCAGCTGAGTGTGTCTAGCATTTTCTGTTTCTTTTTAGATTTCCAGCATATATTTTTTATTATCAAACCATGGATTATTTTTGTGCCACTTTTGCGCCACTCAGCAATGATCTATTATCATGTTCACGGTGCATATTAAAAGTTTGGGATAAATTTCCATGAGAGAGCTCTTTAGCAAAAATCACTGGGTGTGGAATTCCAGTATAATCTAGACCTACAAAATGAAGTGAACTTCTAGCAGAAATTTGATTTGAAATCATGTATACTCTAAATCATGAAGTCACTCTTGCTATCGCTGAACGGTCTTGGCATATGTTGTTGACAGTTGCTTTATTTATGGTGTAATACACGCTTTTGTTTTGTATTATAAAAGTAATGGGCCCCGAGAGTCCAGTCAATTCTACTTTGGCTGAGATTGGATATACATGAACTTCCACTATCTTTTGTTATAATTTGAAAACTATTTTACTGGAAGAAGCTTTGAAGATAGGAAAGGCACTTGCATATTTCTGTTAAATTAGTTACTTCGGTGGCCTTCAAAAAAGCTTGAAAACTGAAATGTACTTATTTTTGTTTTAACCTACTAAAAGACAGTGAGAAATGTGGAAACTCTACTCTGTTGTCACTGTTAATGATCTTCATTCATGAATACATTTACACATCCTTGATCTCCACAGGCAACTGGTAATCTACAGTAATGAGAAAGGGATATTAGGGGTGCATGGTTATAGCGGAGGTGAAACATAGGAGAGTGAAAATTGCAGGAAAATATAAATACTTAGATTAATAGCCTTTTGTATTGGGAATAATGTGAAGGTTTGTAATTTACAAAACATTAACCTCTTTGAATGATATCACCAAATATTCAAATGAAATTTAAGTGGTATACGTTTGTTATTTCACCTGGCAAATCTATCATGATATAACATATTTTAAACTGGATCATTAAACATTTTATAACAATGACTGATTTTGTGGCTTAGAAGCAGTTTTGTTAAACCTGAGCAGTCACTTTATCATTACACTTTTCGTATACTAACTATATAGAATACCTTGTGGTCAATTTAAATTCAATTGTTGATGGTGAGGAAAATTGTACATTGCCAAATGATTCAAAGTTTCAATTTTCAGCTAAGAGGAGACCAATCTGAAATGATTCATTTTCTTTTTTTTTGCCATTTGGAACTGTTGGAGAAGGCAATTTTGACCCACTGGCCCGGAGAGAACAAAGAGTCACACCATTTCCTGCTATGTTTCTCCCAGTGACCAAACCATTAAATTTGTAGTATGGTCTACTTATAAGTATGCAGACATATCACAAGATCTGCTTAATTAATGTCAATACTTAATAGATGAACCTAAGATCAGTAAGGACATTTTTTTGTGTATATTGCTCTGTTCTTTTGCTGCATTACAACAGATCTCACAATATATGATAGGGATGATAAACCTGATTCTGATTCTGGTATGGCTATAGATCAAATTAGAAAATAATAACAGATGAGCCACTTTATCTTCATAGCCAGATATTAAATAATCCCCACTGGTAACTGGTCTTTCTAAAATCAATAAATTTCCAATATGTTACTAATTCTTCCCTGCGCCAATTATACTTCACTGCTAGTTTCACCTTGCAGTCCCTCCCACTACCAAGGAGTTGGTATGCAATCAGCATCAGTAGATCATTCTTTTAAAATTAATTTTTAGAAATGCAAGTGTCACAGCCAAATCCAAAGTTTGTTGCTCATCTTTAATTACCTTCGAGGAAATGATAATGAGCAATTTTCTTAAACATTTTAGTCTTTTGTTTTCGCGGTTATGTACAACTGAATTATCTGTTAGGTCATTTCAGAGGGTGGAGAACAATATGCAGTTTACTGTGAATGAGTCACATACAGGACAGAATGAGTAAAGCATCAGATTTCTTTACCTGGACATTAATGATCAATATATATTTTAATGACAGTCTAGTTGTTTCATGGTTGCTATTCATGTTCATAAATTCCAATTTTTGTAACTGAATTTAAATTTCCCCACTGCTTTTGATGTCATTTGGACTCATGTCTTTGGACTGAGCCTGCACCCCTAAATTAGTAGTCTGGTAAAATAACCACTAGACTATCAGTGTACCATGTTATTTTAATGAGATCAATGATCAAACTGACCGACTACAGATTTCATTATGTTAAGCAATGAAGTTTAATTTGGAAGTCATCCAGCAATTCAATTGTTCATTGAAAATCACCTCTGCAGCTTGAAGCATGCTTCATCCAATATGGTTTCACTTTCATTTGCTACTGATGTGAAGTCAGTACCTGCTTGGGATTGTCCAAATTATGCTGCTGTTGACCAGATTATTAACCGTTGCACTTTTTATATGGTTAATCTCATAGCTGTAGAATGAACAGAAGACCCTAGCGGGTTTATGATTGCACAGTGAAATTTCTCACTGCTGATCAGAATTAGGTTTAATATCACTGGCATTTGTTGTGAAATTTATTGTCTTTGTAGCAGTACAATGTAATACCTAATAATAGAGGGAAAAACTGTGAATTACAGTAATTATAAATATATATATATTAAATAGTTAAATTAAGTACTGCAAAAAATTTTTTTAAGTAGTGAGGTAGTGTTCATGGGTTCAATGTCCATTCAGGAATCAAATAGAGGGGAAGAAGCTATTCCTGAATCATTGAGTGTGTGCCTTCAAGCTTCTGGACCTCCTTCTTGATGGTAGCAGGGCATGCCCTATGTGATGGATGCTCCTAATGATGAATGCCACCTTTTTGAGGCATCGCTCTTTGAAGATGTCCTGCATACTACATTGCCCATGATGGAGCTGCCAAAGTTCCAATGGATATTGGTCACCAAAAATTCTCTATTTAACTGCATTGAAGAATAAAAATGTAGTTAGCTATTCCATCATCATTTCCCACCCAAATGAAAAATAACTGTTTTGATCAATCCCATATTCCACCCAAGTACCTAATGTGTTATCCAGCTACTACTTAAACATGCAAGATTTTCTGCCTCTGGTGCCTCATGTCAAGCAGCAAGTTTCCAGATTGGTAAACTGGTTTATTGTTGTCAGGTGTACAGAGATACAGTGAAAACACGGAGCAATTCATTACAGCAGTGCATTAAGGTAGTACAATTTCAAACAATAGCAGAATGCAGAATAAATTGTATTGTTACAGAGAAAGTACAGTGGATGTAGACATTAAGGTGCACGGTCATAACAAGATAGATTGTAAGGTCAAGAATCTATCTTATTATATTGTGAGCGTCAAAGGAGACATGCAAAATTTCTTTAATCTCCTGAGCAAGTAGAGGCACTGGTGAAGCGTTTCTGGCTGTGATGTCAACATAGTTGTACAGGTTATTGGTGGTGTTCACTTCTGGGAAGTTGAAGTTCTCAACTCCCTCAATCACAACATCTTTGATGTAGACAGGAGCATGTACACCACCCCCTTCCTGAAGTCAATGACCAATTCTTTAGCTTCCTGATATTGAGAGAAAGGCTGTCGTCATGACACCATGTCACTAAGCTCTCTATTTCCTTCCTGTACTCTGACTCATCGTTATTTGACATAGAGCCCACCATGGTGATACCGTCTACAAATTTGTAGATGGAGCTAGAGCACAATCTGCTCATGCAGTCATGAGCGTACAGGATGTAGAGCCGGGGACTGATAATGCAGCTTTGTGGAGCACCAGTGTTGCTGCTTATCTTACTGTTTGCATTTTCTTGATCAGGAAGTCAAAGATCCTTTTGCAAAGTAGGTGTTGACTTCAAGGTCTAGGAATTTGAAGATAAGATTTCTTGGAATGACTTAATTTATAGCAGAGCTATAGTCATTAAATAAGTGTCTTTACCGTCCAGATGCTCCAGTGATGAGTGTAAAGCCAAAGAGATATCATAGTCCTGTTTCAGTAGTAGGCTGGTTTTCAAGTTATCTGGAAGGCCGGAATTAATGCCCGTCATGAAATGCTTCATGACTAGCTCTCAAAGCGCTTAATGATGGTGTATTCCAGAGCCACTGGTGGCAGTCAGTAAGGCATGTTACCTT
Source organism: Mobula hypostoma (assembly GCF_963921235.1). Classification (NCBI taxonomy): domain Eukaryota; kingdom Metazoa; phylum Chordata; class Chondrichthyes; order Myliobatiformes; family Myliobatidae; genus Mobula; species Mobula hypostoma. Next base: position 190,949,938 of record NC_086098.1, read on the forward strand.
GTTTTTCTTCAGCACCAGGATGATGATGATTTTTTTTAAAGCAGATAGGAACCTCAGATTGAAGCAGGAAGAAGTTTTTAAAAAAAGTCAGTAAATGCTCCCGCCAGCTAATTTGCACAGGATCTCAGGACATGGCTAGGACTACCATCTGGACTAGTTGCTTTCCACAGTTCACTCTGACAGATCTTACATCCACAAGGATGACTGTGGGTTTAGATGCATTTGAGGCTTTTGGGGTGGTTGGTGAAATTCCAGTCCCCTTCTGTACAAGACATGCAAAGAATATATCAAACTCATCAAGAAGGGATGCACCATTATCAGCAATGCTGCTCACCTGTGTCTTAAGGTGTGTAAGCTTGCCACAATCGGTGGTTGGTCTGGAACTCAAATTTACACTGTAACTGCCTCTTGACATCCATGATAGCTTTACAAAGGTCATATCTCAATTACTTGGAAATATCATGGTCACCTGATTTGAATGCTCAATCCTAGACTTCAGTCTTGGGGGACATGGCCTCAAAATTTGGGGGGAGTAGATTTAGGATGGAGATGATGAGGAACTACTTTTCCCAGAAAATGATGAATCTGCTCAACGAAGCAGTGGAGGTTACCTCAGTAAATATATTTAAAACAAGTTTGGATAGATTTTTGCATAGTAGGGGAATTAAGGGTTAGAGGGGAAAGGCAGGTAGGTGAAGATAAGTCCATAGCTAGATCAGCCATGATTGAATGGCGGAGCAGGCTCGATGGGGTAGATGGCCTATTCCTGCTCCTATTTCTTATGCTCTTATGTTCTTCTGTTCAGTAGGGAGTAGATCTCCCAATTCATTATGATTTCTGGTTCGGGAACACCCAGATTGTCCTCTTTGATACACAGTTCTCAAAACACTTGCTGATAAAGTCCATAATGGCAGTGAAATACTCATCTCGGCTAGCTGATTAGTCTTTGAACATAGACCAGTCTGCCAGCTCAACATTGTGGCTCATCTATTTCCTCAGACCAGCACTGAATAACTTTTTGTACTGAATCTCACCTTTCAGCTTCTGTTTGTATGTAGGGAGAAGAAGCAAAGTTTTATTTGCCAAAGTGTGAGTGGGGGTGTTTTGGTAGGTGTTTTTGATGGCTGTGTGGCAATAGTCAAGGGTATTTGAGGCCTAGGTGGGACAGGAGATATGCTGGTAATATTTTGGTAATACTCTTGAAGTTAACCTGGTTGAAGTCATCGGCAATGATGGAGGCAAAGTATAGGTGAGTTGTTATTTCCTAAATTCCTTTTAAACCTTCTAGTGATTCCCTTGTAAAGAGTTCTCTCTTCATTAAGTTCTCAACTAAAAGTGATCATCCTTTCCTACCTTGAGTGGCTGGCCCTCAGCACCCTTCAATCAAGCACAGTATCCCAGCAGTGACCATAGACTATGGACAGTCTTTTCTCGAGGATGTGCTCCAGGTTCACTCCTGACAGGCTTTGGGGGAAAAGTTGAGAAGAGATTTGCCCTTTGTATTGTATACTTTAAATGATTAAGAAGCAGACGTCTAAAAAGTTAAATAAAACACAGTATTGAAATAATTATAAGAATTAAATTAAAATAAATATATCCCCATCCTTCATCTCCTAATCTGCATGCTGAAGTTTTCCAAAGAAATCAATGCAGGCTCCTACGCTGTGTCTGGTCTGGCCTACTGAAGGATCTCTGAGGTAATTTCCCATCATAATGCTAGGGATCAGCAAGACTGGGCCCTGCCACTGGGCTCCATATGACAGCTGCTGCACCATCTGTCAGTCATTAAGTTTTAGGCTTCCCAAGCAGAGCTGCCAACTCCCGTCAGTGAAGTTCAGCCCAATGTTATGGTACAACACTGCATATAACCCAGCTTACTTAAAATTACAAGTAATTAGTTGATGTTACTCGACAATAGCAGAAAAACATCTGATCCAAAAAAAACTATCACTGCTGTAGTTAATTATGTCTGAATTATTTCCAGAGACTTTAGATTCTCTGCTCAATCTGGAAACCCACGATGAAGTGACCTAGTTTGTGATCCTCAATCTAACCACCACAAGTAATGTTGTGTCCAGTGTTCATGATCTTACATATATAAAGCCACTATCTCAAATTACTTCATTCCAGCCAAAATCCCCCTAAAATCTCCACAAAGCTAATCTTTTTACCCTGCTTCACCTTCTCTGCATTATTCCAGTCCTCAAACTACTCTCTGCTTCTTAGTAACAATAGCTCTAGACTGTGGAGTCTGACCAGGGCACAGTAGAATTCACCTTCCTGTTGTTATTGATAAGCAGTTTGAGATTGTCTATGCTACTGCTGGAGGCTCTCAAGATGAGTGTTCACGAAGTAGACTTAATTAATGTGGGGGAACATTAGAGATCACAGGCAGCCAAATCCTATCATTTCCAGACCCATGCGACTTTGGTGCCATCATGTATCATTTAATTTTTTTTCTTTGAAGAGTATGCAAAGAGTTTCTTGATATATATGGAAATATCACACTGTTCAAATAAATAAATGTAAGGTTGAATTGGCATATGTATAACTAATTATTCAATTCTGTAATTCATAGCTCATAGTTATATGAGCTTTATGGCAACATTCATAAATCTGACACCTACATTCATCTCTTGTGTGTGGGAAATCCTTTCAATATCCTTCCCAAAAAAGTGTCCCTGGTTCATCAGCTCTAAGTAGATTGCACATTCAAGGAAAATATTCTACCATTCTGTTCAAAATACATGGTCATTCAAAGGGAATTGTATTGTAATACGCTTTTGTAGATTATTGCTCATCTCTTAATGCATTGCTTAATGATTGGTGATGGACCACAAATCCAAAATCCAAAGTGAAAATTTTTAAATATGACTACATGCCTCTATGATTGGCAGTAAGAGTGGATATTCATGTCACAGTTTCTTTTCTCTAAGCATGACTTCAAGCAGAAAAGTGGCAGCTATAAGTTGCAGTAATACTGTATGTATGCTGGTATTGTCGACTTACCTATATGAGATTTTACTGCTTGGCAGTCAATGAAGTATCAGAAATTTTAGATCTTGAGCTCAGAGAGAGAAGGCCAATGAAAAACACTAGAGGTTTCAAGCGTTGAGAAAGACATTGTTTTGGGTATATTTATTTATTTTGTTTTATCCTCTACCAAAAACCTTCTGTTTGTTAGATTTCAATTTTTACTTTGGCTACTTTATCCTGAGGATATACATTCAAGTTACTGAGAAAGCAATTTTAAATGATACTTGAACAAACTTAATTGTTCAAGCTCTTTTTCACTGGCAGTTTCTGGGTAACTTCAGGGTAAATTCAGAAGTTTATACCATAATACCATAACTTCTTCATCAAGTTATGGTATTGTTGCACCATTGTAACTATATGTTATAATTATGTGGTTTTGTCAGTTTTTTCAGTCTTGGTCTGTCCTGTGTTTTGTGATATCACACCAGAGGAAATATTGTATCATTTCTTAATGCATGCATTACTAAATGACAATAAACGAGGACTGCGTGTCTTCATAATCTAAATTCCCGCCAACTCAGAAATTTGAGGTAGTTTTGTAATACAATGCAGCATTTTATTAATCTTCTATTCGGTCAAGAGTGTAATGTATCATATGCATATGTACTACTTTGCAGCACAATCGATTATTTTTTGATGCACTCTCACTGGAATCTGCTTTTATTTATACAAATCAAAGAAATTAAAATGCTTTTACACATATGAATAAAATCATATCAGGTTTAATATCATCAGCATATGGTGTGAAATTTGTTAACTTTGTGGAAACTACAATGCAATTCATGATAATATAGAAAAAACTCTGACTTACAGTAAGTATATATATACACTAAGTAGTTAAATTAAGTAAGTAGTGCAAAAACAAAAATAAAGCAGTAGTGAGGTAGTGTTCATGGGTTCAATGTCTATTTAGAAATCAGATGGCAGAAGAAATTAGCTTGTCAGATTTTCTTCCACTTGGTAACTGTGCTACCTGCTAGGATTCTAGTGTGCCAGATTTTCCAATGTGAGTGAAGTGAGAGTTCTATTGGGAGTTGAGATGGGCTGAGAAGTTTTTGAGCTTGCCCTTCTTACCACTCTGCACCCCGCCCCCCCAGGGATTTATGTTTTAAGACGCAAATTAATCAGACAGATATAAAAGAGTATTGTCACTAACTTAATATCATCAATTATTCCTGCCTGATCTGCTGAAAGGAGTAATGCTTATCACAGAGTTTGTTTGATCTGCTGAAGTTACTTCAGGGTAGAAATACACCTTTGGCTGCTGAACTCTACAGTAAAGCTATTGATTTTGTTTGAACGAACTATAAGGGCAATTGATACCAAAGTCTCTGTCTCATATTTGCAAACAAAGATGAATTGCTACCCTTTTGTATTTTTCCCTTTAGCCTGGGTAATACCATAGCAGACAGAACAGCTGGCTATCGGAGTGAAAGCTCATTTCAATTGATGAATGAAAACCATCACTTTTATCACAATACTGTATGTCAGAATTACCTACAAGGTCTGACTTCCATTCTATTAAAAAAGTGCTTAGAGATCCCCCATGGTGTTACTCACAGTAAGTCAGAAGATAAAGTACAATGTAAAAGCAAATATATAAAAAACATTTTGTGCTTGTCTTATAGTAAATATAATGATGCAAGTCTTAGAATAACAAAAGATTCATTCCAAGTAGTATGGTATTCTTACTTTACTGCTCATGTAGAACTTGATTAAATTTTTCCTTCCTCTTATAGACTGTACAGTCTAATTGTTATCCCTGTGGGACATTTTAAAGTTAGTTCATGTTTGAGAACAGTTTATAAAATTGGCAGCAGTTTCATCAATTTTTTGACTTGCCAAGGATAAGCAAACCAACATCACTCTCCTCTCCCAAGTTAACATCCCAGAATTTGAGTTCATGCTGCACTCAATCGTTGTGCATGTCCGATAGCTGACTCACAAAATGGACCTGAGCTCACTCATGGGAAGAGATTTAATTAAGCTGACAAAGGAAAAGATTCAATGATGTGCTCAGTATAGCATCTCCGCTGAGACCCGCAGTACTCTGGCCAACTGCTGCTCAAAGAAGCGAAGGAACACATGGGAGGCTATCAAGAATCTCACAATACATAGGGAATTCTGAGTAAAAGGCAAAAGAGTTATTCAACCTCCAACACTACCCATCTGCTTACCCAATCAGGCACCTCTTCAGCTCCATCATGAGCACTAGCCTCTGAAGTATCCAGCACCTCTTCAAGGAGCGATGTCTCAAAAGGAGGCATTCATCATTAAGGACCCACTCACCCAGGACATGCCCTGTTCTCATTACTACCATCAGGGATGATGTATAGAAGCCTGAATGCCGGCTCAATGATTCGGAAACAGCTTCCTCCCCCCTGCCATTAGATTTCTGAATGGACATTGAACCCGTGAACACTGTAATTCACGTTTTTTTTTTCTATTGTTATGTACTGTATTGCATTGTACTGTCGCCACAAAGACAACAGATTCCATGACATCTGCCAGTGATATTAAACCTGATTCTGGTTCTGATTAGTGCTCCATCGATGCATGAGTCTTATCTTTCCCAAGCTGGTCTCATTTACCTCAGAACCAATGAAACCAGAGTGAAAGTAAATCATTTCTGATCCCAAGGGACTGTCTAAGAGGAAGATAAATGTTTGACTCTCAGATAGAATAGGCAGTTTGAAATAATTTGCTTTTCTAATTCTGCTCATGATAGACAGTAAGAATTTTGAAAATGAGCATAATATTGAACTCGCCATATAAGTGCAAAGGCCGTGAGGAGTTTGAGTGCTTGCAGCAAGTCACTCATGTCCTGAGTGTTTCTACCATCTTTTCAGTCACTGGTCAAGAATATGTTGGAATACACTTACTCGGTTGAGTGTGACACCAACTAGTCTTAAGCTCAACACCACTGAAGACAAAGCAGTCCACTTGGTCAGCATGCCATCAACCTCCCCAAACATTCCACTACTGGCTCACAATTACTGCATGTGAACAATCCACAAAATGCATGGCATTTTTTCATTAAGGCAATTCCAACAGTGGGAACACCTCTACTTGACAAACCGCAGTTGTTTAGAAATCTTCTGAAAAAAATCAGCAATAGTATGCTGTATTTTATTGGTATAATAATAGACATAGAAATATAGAAAACCTACAGCACAATATAGGCCCTATGGCCCACAAAGCTATGCCAAACATGTCCTTACCTTAAAACTACCTAGGCTTACCCATAGTCCTCTATTTTTCTAAGCTGCATGTGTCCATCCAGGAGTCTCTAAAAGGCCCTATCATTTCTGCCTCCACCACCGCCGTCGGCAGCCCATTCCATGCACTCACCACTCTCTGCATAAAAAACCTACCCCTGACATTTCCTCTGTACCTACTTCCAAGCACCTTAAAACTAAAACATGAGGAAATCTGCAGATGCTGGAAATTCAAGCAACACACTCAAAATGCTGGTGGAATGCAGCAGGCCAGGCAGCATCTATAGGAAGAGGTACAGTCGACGTTTCGGGCCGAGACCCTTCCATTTAAAATGGAAATTGCCTTTTAAACTCGGCTCGAAACATCAACAGTGCCTCTTCCTATAGATGCTGCTTGGCCTGCTGCATTCCACCAGCATTTTGTGTCTGTACCTTAAAACTATGCTCTCTTAATCAATGCAAACACGAGGGAATCTGCAGATGCTGGAAATTCAAGCAACACACACAAAATCCCTCCCCTTCCTGTCTTCTCCTATCATTTCGGATCTCCGCCTCGCCTCCCACTTTCAAATCTCTTACTAACTATTCTTTCAGTTAGTCCTGACAAAGGGTCTTGAACCAAAACGTCGACTGTACCTCTTCCTATAGATGCTGCCTGGCCTGCTGCGTTCACCAACAACTTTAATGTGTGTTACTCTCTTAATCAAGCAAGCATAATGAGCCATTTTATTTTCTTGAGGATGGGCAATAAACACCAGCTCAGCCAGCAATGCCACTGTCAAGAAAAGTAATCAGAAATGGCAATATCATTGTTTTTCTGTTACAGGATCAATATATGTTTAATAAAATCCTATAGAAGCAAATTTAACTTCACATTGGACCCAGCCAGATTTAGTAACTGTTGTAATCACCCGGCCTTTATTATCAATGACCACACAGGATTTCTCTGGGTAGGAACCAGGCTGCAATGGACATTTCACATTGTAATAGGGGATCCCAGCATCTTGCTCAGAAGTTTTACTCCATCTATTTATACCTGTGTTGAAAGGTTTGTGACCCAAGATAATTCATTCTGCCCAACTCCCATATTTTGAACCTTCCTCTCAGGGCAAACTCATAATTGTGTTCATGATGCTTCTTTATTCCTGAAGTACTCCCAGTGCTACTGATACACGTGGGTCCTTTTTGCTCATTGAACCCAAATTCCAGAACCTACACAGAGCGACCCCAGACCCCAGTACCTGCTTCCAGTGTTCTCAGCCCATGAAATAGCGGGATTTCATTTGAAATGTTTAATCTTTTGTTTAGTATTCTCTTTTTTTAATCTTTGTCCAATTGCTTTCAATTGTAAAATGACTATTGATGTAAACAAATTCAATAAAAGTTAATGAATGGAAATGCACCTGAGGCCTAAACCCTATTCATAATTTGAACAAAATAATGGATGAATCAGGGATAATAAATGTGCATGGTTCTTTATTCCAGATCTTTGTACACGTAGATACAGTATATTGACTTTTATTGAGTTCCATTATCAATGTCTTGTTCATTGTGATTAACTGATGAAAACAACATGCTGCCAATATGTCTAACAGGAATTGAAACCAGGGCTCAATGGGAAAAGATTTAATTTTATAAAGAAAGGGTTAAAAGGTAAAAAGACAGTGATTAAAGCCAATTCATTATCTGGCAATTGAGTGATGCAACTGTCAAATAAGACTGTGATAATAAACCTGATTATGCTTGTGATTATGATGCTGATGCTGATGCAGATGTGAGGGAAATTGTGAATATTGGGAGAATAATAAATGGGGATTAGTGTAGGGAGCTGCGTAACGGTTAGCCCAAACCCAGTGGGGCAAAAGACCTACTTCTCGGCAGCATTACTTTGTAACTTAATGTTTAAAGTACAGTGGATTTAATTTTGGACACATTGGGACCAGTACATTTTGTTAGAGCATTACCAATAGCTCTGCAGTGCTATAAAACTCTGTATTAGTTATTGACAGGGGAATTCATCTGCTGTGTTCTTTCAACTGACTGCAAATGAACAAAATTAGTGCAGATAATGGACTGTGTTCACACAGTGCTTGATATAAATTTACTTTGAACTTAATCAAAGTACTGTACATATATGCTACTATATACAAACCTGAGATTCCTTTTCTGGTAGGCAGTCACAGTAATACAAGGAACACAATAGAGTCAATGAAAAGTCACATTCAACAGAGCGTACAACAACCAATGTGCAAAAAATGCGACAAACTGTGAAAACACAAAAAGGAAGAGGAAAAAAAGAAATAGTAACAAATAAATAAGCAGTAAATATTGAGATCATGAGGTGAAGGGTCCTTGAAAATGAGTCCAAAGGTTGTGGGAATAGTTCAGCAATGGGGCAAATGGAGTGGAGTTATCCTCTCTGGTTCAAGAGCCTGATAGTTGAAGGGTAATGACAGTTCCTGAACCTGGTGGTGTGAGTTCTGAGGCTCTTGTACCTTCTTCTTGATGGCAGCTTTGAGAAGAAAACATAGCCTGGATGGTGAGGATCCTTGATGGTGGATGCTGCTTTCCTGCAACAGCACCCCACGTACATGTGCTCAATGGTGGGGAAGATTTTACCCATGATAGACCAGGTCATATTCACTACTTTTTGTAGACTTTTCCGTACAAGGGCATTGGTGTTTCTGTAGCTGGCTGTGATACAACCAATTAATATGCTCTCCACCACACATCCATAGAAGTTTGTCAAAGTTTTAGATGACATGCCAAATCTACACAAACTTTTAAGAAAGTAGAGGTTCTGCATGCTTTCTTCATAATAGCACTTAAATCCTGGGCCCAGGATAAGGTCTCTGAAAAGTTAATATCAAGGAATTTAAAGTTGCTGACCTTCTCCACCTCTGACTCCCCCAATGTGGACAGGCTCATGGACCTCCAGTTTTCTCCTCCTGAAGTCTATAATCATCTCCATGGCCTTGCTGATATTGAGTGAGATGTTGTTGTTTTGGCACCAGCGCCATATTTTCAATCACCCTCCTATATGCTGATTTGTCACTATTCTTGATTTGCCCAATGAGAATGACGTTAAATATGGCATTGGAACTGTGCTTAGCCTCACAGTCATAAGTAGAGGAGGGGCTAAGCACAATCATGTGGTGCACCAGTGCTGAGAGTGATTGTGGAGGAAATGCTGTTGCCAATCTGAACTGACAGGGATTGCAGGTGTGGAAATCAAGGATCCAATTGCATAAAGAGGTATTGAGGCCTAGGACTTGAAGCTTACTGACTAGTTTTGAGGGGAGGATAGTATTGATTGCCAACCTGCAGTCAATAAAGTGCATTGCAATATATAAATCTTCACTGTTCAAATGTTCCAGGATTGGATGAAGAGCCAATGAAATGGCATCTGCTGTTGTTGACTTCTTGTGACAGTAAGCAAATTGGAGTGGATCCAAGTCACTTCTCATGCAGGAGTTGGTATGTTTCATCACCAATCTCTCAAAGCACTTCATCACAGTGGATGTAAGTGCTACTGGACAATAGTCATTGAGGCCAGTTACCATGTTCTTTTTTGGGCATCAGTGTGATTGAGGCCTGCTTGAAGCAGGTGGATACCTCAGACTGTGAAGTGAGTGGTTAAAGACATCAACACCAGCCACTTGATCCACATGTTTTCCACTGAAATTGACTCCAATGTTGTCAGAAGAAAACAAAAGATTTGTTTCTAGTCACCGCAACATTTGATGTACAGTAGTTTATTGGAAGCCTGGTGGCATTTTGTTTGCAGTAGGGCTCCCACCAGGATCAACTTGTCAAAGTTCCAGCTCTTTTTATAAAAAGCTTACCATCTATTAGAACCTTGAAGCTGCATTATAAATTGTCAGGGACTGTCCCAATTCATTGCTACTAAGCTCACAACCAGCACAAATGATATTTTTGCTTAATATTCACAATGAATTTACTTGTTTGATAAAATCTGTTGCTAAATCCAGTGTTCATTTAACGTTTTATGGTTGGTTGCTGCATCTTTTGGTTGCACATTACCCACTAAGCGTAATAATCTCATTTTGATTTTTTCTAAACTCCATAACATTTTTACAAATGAGCTCAATAAAAGCCTACAGGCGATGCATACCTTCCATAGTTTGGTCTTTCAATCTTCTTAGGTTTTCAAACAATTGTATGTCAGTAATTTGCCAGGGACTCTTCTTAGATCTTTGTATTATTTCTCCTGATATTTGGTTGGAAAACTGCTGAATTTTGATGTCCTAGCATTGTTCTGACTAAAAGTAGCAGCTGGGAAAGTTAATTATTTTCATTGGCCCAGAGTTTTAAGGAGAAAAAAAAATTGTTGCTTAAGATTTAAGATGTGAAATTTTATCTGTTTGCTATACAAGAAAAGGTGAAATCTGGAGTGTCTGTACAATAGGAGGGTGGTAGTGGAACCCTGGTAACATGAATCTATCAGTTTGACATTAATAACAGGGCAATTACTCACGTGCATCATAAGAATGCTCAGATAATTGCATTCCATCAAAGATTTTCAGCGAAGGTGTTTGAAGGCCAAGACATATCAGACAAGTCAAGCATTTTCTTCCCAGGAAGTGGACAGATTTCTATGAACTTACAGAAGTGACTTGATGTAGTTCTGCAAAATGGATTGTTAAAACTGATGGAATATGCAATTGAAGACCATTGGTGCCAATTCATCCGGAATTCATACAGTCTTGCAATAAGAAAGAGAATAAAGAGATAATGGAGTTTTGTTGACTCATTCTGGGGATATGAGATGATAATGAGCAACCTTCTCAGACTACCGTTGTCCTTCTGGTAAAGAGATGCTTTCACACTGCTGGTGGGTAGGGAGTTCCAGCACTCAGCCCCAGTGATGAAGTAGGAGTAGCAATATCCATTCAAGTCAGAATGACCAAGGATTTGGAAAGGGGGGGGGGGATCTGCAAGTGAAGCACTCATTCACCCGGATTCCTAGCAATACTTAGTCTTGTCATATAGACCATGGGTTTGGGAGGTACTGTCAGAGGTGACAAGTGTGTAACTGCAGTGCTTTCTGTGGATGATGCAGTGAATGAATTTTAAAAGTGAATGACAAGGTATCAATCAAGAATATTGCATTATCCTGGATGATACCGAGCTCCACAAGAATTATTGGCCCTGCATTCATCCACCACTCTACTGACATGTGTTGTAGATAGAAAGGCTTTGGGTTGTCAGGTTGTGATTCACTCACGAAAGGATATTCAATTCTTTCAACCTGCTGTTGCATACATGGTATTTATTTGGCTAGCTCAGTTGAATTTCTGATCCCCAGGATATGGGATGATGAAACAAAGACTTAGTGAATAGTAATGATACTGAATGTATAGGGTAAGTAGTTTGACTCTTTCATTTACCTCCTACTGTGTTGACCTGGGGCAAGGCTGACTGAACTCCAACAGCCCCAGTCATCTTCTTTGTGTGGTGTAAGACTCCAGTATCTACAAACTCCCCCACTTCAGACTAATTCATTGATCAGTTTCACCAGGCTCCTGCCTTGATGTTAAGAGTAGTCACTCTCACTTCGCTTCTACAATTCAGTTTATTGGTCCAAAACTTTGATGAGGTTTGGAGCCAAGTGGACCTAGCAAAACCTAAACTGGCATTGATGAGTAGGGTATTACTGAGTAACTGCCCCTTGATGGCAGTGTTGGTGACAGCTTGCATTACTTCCTGATGACTGAGAGTAGACTGGTTGGCTAGTAATTGGGTTTGCCTGCTTTTTGTTAAGGGCACAATTCAGGCAGTTTTCCACATTATCAGGTAAATGCTAGCATTATACCTGTTTGGAACAGCTTGGCTAGAGGCCGAGCTGTTTCAGCACAGATCTTCAGTACTACAATGGGGTTGCAACCTTTGATGTTGGGGATTGAGATCGAAACTGAGGTGGACTGGAACTTTAGATTGGCATTACATTCGTAAATGCTTCAGGCTTGCCTGTAGCATTGCAAGATGGGCCCCACCATCACTGAGGTCGGGGGAAAATTTGAAGCTTCCTCCACCTGTTAGCTCTTTACTTGTCCAACACCATTCATGACAGCTTGTGATAGGTCTCAGGGCCTAGTTTGCTGGATTTCTGAACATTTATTGCTTGGTATTTTTGGCGACAGGGAACATGTAAAAGAGCTTCCTAGAGCTGGAATCTGATCATTTGGAAGTATGTTTGATATTGCTCCTAGCAAATCCTTGTGCACTCCTCATTGAACTAGAATTGATCCCATGGTTTGATGGTAATGGCACAGTGAGAGACATATTGCACCATGACATTACAGATTGTGGTCAAGTACATCTCTCCTGCTACTGATGGGTCACAAGACTTCATGGACGCCCATTTAAGCTACCAGGCATGGTTTGAATCTACACCAGAGGCTCCTAACCACAGATCTCCCAGTAATGGTGGGGGTCCATGGTATCAAAAAGGTTGGGAACCCCGAATCTACAACATTTAGTGTATTTGTAGAGTCACACAATATAATGGAGGGTGTCCATGGTGTGAACACAATATTTTGCCTCCACAATGCTCATGCAGTGGTTGCTTCTATGCACTTGTGGATAGATCCATTGGGACTGGCTAGATTTGGTGAGGATGAGGTCAAGTCAGTTCATCCCTCATGCTAGTTAACTCACTACCTGCTGCACACTCAATTTGCTACCAATATCCTCCATGTTGTGCTACCAAGCCACCCTTGGTGACAGATGTTGAACTTCGCACCCAGAGCATATTCTGTGCCCTTGCTATTATCAGGGCTTCTTCAAGAGCTGCTTAACAGGTTGCTGAATCTTCTGCTGAAGGAGTACAGACTGTTGTTAATCAGTAGGAGTTTTCGTTGCCTGAATTTGGCCTGACTCTATGAGACTTCATTGGGTCCAGAGTTGATGTTGAGTACTTTAAGTCCTACCCATTCCTGTCTGTATACTACTATGTCACTACCTTGTGCTGAGATAGGTACCCTGGGCCACAAACATGAGAAAATCTGCAGATGCTTGAAATCCAAGGCAAAACACACAAAATGCCGAAGCATTTTGTAGGTACCCTGGAATTGTAAAGAAGGAATCTGGTTCATTATCTCTAAAATATGAAATTGAGTTCAACTACAGTGCCTATAAAAAGTATTCACCTCCTTTGGAAGTTTTCATGTTTTATTGTTTTACAACATTGAATCACAGTGGATTTAATTTGACTTTTTTGACATTGATCAACAGAAAAGGAATTATATGTCTACTTGTTGATTAAGTTGACCAGTCAGGAATAAACTCTCCCAATTTATATACCAGTTTACGAAAATGTTTGTGAGTTAATATGCAAATTTGTTAGAAGTAACTTTGCCATGTCTGAAGAAAGTGCAGTTTGATGTCAGGTGGTCTGTCTGATTTTATATCTTCTCTACTTTAACTGATAGGATGTGCCGTTATGGCCCAAGTGCCGAGAGAGAGAGAGACATTGAAGCAGATCATTGATTTTTAATAAGAACTGTGGCTGAAATAATGGAAAAAAACAATAAACACTAAGCCAACACGGCCGTTAACTAGAACTTCCAAACCAAAGCTAATGCTGATTCAGCAGCTCATCAGTAATACTAAATAAACATCACGCCTTAACAGCATCGATCGAAATGGAATCTTCTTTTCCAAAACCAGGGCAAGAGTAAGCTGGGAACATTGACATTGTTTTGCTTTCGGTCAAGTCTCGACAAGTCTGTAATGAGAAGAGAGTTAAATAACACCACAATGAAACATTAATAGGCTGGAACGTGCACACTCACGATAATCAATGCTACGATGGAGTCTGTCATCCTTCTTGCTCACAAGAAAGGAAGCTGCCCCTGCTGGCAAAGCTGATGGATGAATAAAGACGAAGGCCAAAGACTCATTGATGTATTCTTCCGTGGCCACCATTTCAGGGTGAGAGAAAGGACTACACCATTGAGCATTTACCATTGAAGTGACTACAAGTGTGTCATTGCTGAGTCAGAACTCTCCATTTTCTAGCTTGAGATAAGCATGAGGTTCTGGGCAGCCCTGGAGTCAATAAGTGCCAGAAGCTCATGAGTCTGAGATCTCCATGACAAGGAAGCTGGGAGCATTACACAATTAGGGGAAGATACTTTCAGCGAGAGCTGACCCATCAGATGGCTATCCTTCTTTACAGGGCATTTCTAACCTAAAGCCTGGAAGTGTCCGGGATCATCACAGTAGAGGCAGGAGCCTGTTCTCCTGCACTGATCTCGTTAATCCTGAGATAGATGCATGCACCCCACCTGCACTGGCTCCTCCGCAGACTGTATACTGGGTGATATGGGAGAGGGTACAGACAAAAGGTGATCCATGTAATAAGTAGGTGGCCTGAGGCAACTTTTCTCTGCACCACTCAGCTGCCTCGTTGACAATTCGATCGGTCAGATTAATCAGGTCATCCAGGCTGTCCTGCTCATCATGCACAGCAATCTCATGTCAGACTCCTGCGCTCAGCCCCTATTGGAAGGCAGTGATCCACCTCATCTCACCCAGAAATGTGCGAAACTTTACTGCGTAGTCCCCCACTATCCCTCTACCTTGGCACAGGTCCAGGAGTCGGCTGCCTCCTAACCCCATAGTGGGAGATCAAAACCTCTCTTCAACTCTGAGGAGAACTGCAGAAAGCTCTGGGCTGCATTGGAACCTTGTTCCCATAGAGGGTTGAACAGGCTGAGTGAGATTTCCCATGTACACTAGTTTATGCTCATCATCACCAAACAGACTATTCTGAGTTTGGGTAATAAAATTCCTGCAGCCATCACAGTCACCAGGGTATCTGCCCGATGGAAGAATACTCCGTTCTGGTGTCAAAGCTGTTGTGGGTGTCAGGGCATTAGTGGCCAAGGTTGATGAGGCTGTTGAAGTGGAGGATCAGGGAATGCTGGGAGTGGGACTGACATGGCTACAGGCTGCTGAACTGTGAGAGTGGTAGTGACCGTCAGCTGCCGAACCACAGGCATGAGAGCAGTAATCACTGCCACCTGATTCCGGGTTGCTGAACTGTCACTGGGAGGGCTGAGACCTCCTCTACCAACTGGGACTGGGCTTGCTGCTCTGAAAGTAGCTCTCACACTGCATGAGAAACATTGGCAGCTTCTACTAACTTTAGTTACTCCTCCATGAACTTCAGTCTGGACTGGACTTATTCTGAGAGTATCTGTCGTACTGCTTAAGTCATTTCTCCCAGCATAGCATCAACTGATTGTAACTTCTCTCCTATGTGGCCAATGAATGTCAGGGCCAAGGTCAGCTGTTCTCTCTCTGCTGGATCCATTTTCTTTGGTTGAGAATTGCTGACGAGGGTGTACAGTTATGGCCCAAGTGCCAAAAGAAAGACATTGAAGCAGATCAACAGTTCCCTGACTTTTAACAGGACCTCTACAGAAATAAATGAAAAACAATAAACGCTAGGCCAACTGGGCCATTAACTAAACCTAACACTGATGCAGCAACTGAGCAGCAGTAGGTTAATTCTAAATAAACACCTTTCCTTAACAACATCAATCAGAAAGGTAGTCTTTTTCCCAGAAGGAGGACAACAGTAAGTAGCGGATGTTGATGTTCCTGTGCTTTGGTCAAGTTCTGCCAAGACTGAAACAAGAGGAAAGGAGTTAAATATCACCATAAGGAAACACGAATAGGCTGGAACATGCATACTTATGACCGTGATTGCCGAACCTGTTCAGCAGCCTGTCAGCAAGGGCACCCAGACACCACAGCAGACTCTGTGGTTATGATATAAACAGAGAAGTAATAGTACATTAATGGCTTGCTTAGCCACTTCAGAGGGCATTTCAGAGTCAACCATATAGAGTGTCTAGTAACACAAGAAGGACTGACAAGATGAGGATGACAGATTTTCTCTTCTGAAGAATATTAGTAAACCAGATCCATTTCCAATAGTTTATATTGTCATTTCTGATGGGAATACAATGGGATGGAAGTTCACTTCACTAACAGAAAGTCCAAGTATACGACAGTGATCTGTTAAGAATTTGTGTTATTTCTTTTTCCTTCAAGTTCCAGATCAAATTCTGAGATATAAACCTGAGTGTCCGGATAATTAGTTCATGGCCCTTGGATAGTTAGTTCACCATTTTCAGTTTCTAATTTTTAGCTAATCACTATACCACAATGTAAGGTATTAAAACATGGATTAACCATGTTATTTCTGGAATTTGGAACCTGCTGAAAAGTCTAAGTTCTTCTGGATGCTAGGATTATTCAGTACAAGGAGGATACATGGATAAAATAAAAATCTTTATCTGCTCATTGAACTTGAAGCAAGACCTTAATGTTAACTAAGAAACACTAGTCTTTGGATTATGTGGTGTTAGTCTGTTAAAAGCATCCTGATTCTACCAGCAGTTTAAATATGTTGACAAAATTTACCATCAGAGCTCAGAATGAACTTATCAATTATTTGCATCTGATGTTGGTTGGAGTTTTAAAATTATATTTTGTTCAGTCAAACCTGATTGACTTTTGAAGATGGGAAAAATTGTGAAGAGAATTAATGTTTGTGGATGTGATTTGAATGGATTTCAACAAGGTAGCTGAAGAAGCCCTCTTCAATATTATGTGCACAATGTAGGAAGGATGTGATTGCGCTGGATAGAGTGTCGATGAGATTCACCCAAATGATTAGAGTAGATGGGAAAATGATGAGCATGGATGGGTTAAATGAAGGACCCATTTATCTGCCATACAGCTCCATGAGTCCATAAGATATTGTCAGCTAAAGTTGCCGTTGAATTGAAAAAAATTATAAATCTGATGTGAAATTTGGTTGAGTGATAGGAAACTAAGTGTAGGGATCATGGGTTAGTTCTCAACTTGATGGGAATTGATTACAAGGATCCCACGAGTACTGTATTTGTAGAGCAATCATAATTACTCACAAAATTCTTCTCCCAGTTTGCCAATGACAGAAAGGCAGACATCATACACTGTCACATTCTGTTAGATGAAAGTGCTATTTTACAAAAGCATGTCAATAGATTGAGCAATTGGACAAGGTTGTTGCAAATGAACTTTGCATAAGTAAATGTGAGGTCATCAATTTTAGACCTAAGGGACTGAACTTTGCAAATGATGAGAAACCAAAAGCGGAGAAGCTCCGAAGATACAGGAGCCCATGCACGTGTATCGTTAACAATATCACATACAAGTACATGAAACAATCAGGACAGTGATAAAACGAGGAATTCTGCAGATGCTGGAAATTCAAGCAACACACATCAAAGTTGCTGGTGAATGCAGCAGGCCGGGCAGCATCTCTACGAAGAGGTACAGTCGACATTTCGGTCCGAGACCCTTCGTCAGGACTAACTGAAAGAAGAGCTAGTAAGAGATTTGAAAGTGGGAGTGGGAGAGGGGGATCCAAAATGATAGGAGAAGACAGGAGGGGGAGGGATGGAGCCAAGAGCTGGACAGGTGATTGGCAAAAGGGATATGAGAGAATCATGGGATAGGAGGCCGAGGGAGAAAGAAAAGGGGGAGAGGTGAAGCCCAGAGGATGGGCAAGGGGTATAGTGAGAGGGACAGAGGGAGAAAAAGGAGAGAGAGAAAAAGAAGCAACACACATAAAAGTTGCTGGTGAACGCAGCAGGCCAGGCAGCATCTCTAGGAAGAGGTGCAGTCGACGTTTCAGGCCGAGACCCTTCGTCAGGACTAACTGAAGGAAGAGTGAGTAAGGGATTTGAAAATTGGAGGGGGAAGGGGAGATCCAAAATGATAGGAGAAGACAGGAGGGGGAGGGATGGAGCCAAGAGCTGGACAGGTGATTGGCAAAGGGATACGAGAGGATCCTGGGACAGGAGGTCCAGGAAGAAAGATAAGGGGGGGGGGGACCCAGAGGATGGGCAAGGGGTATAGTCAGAGGGACAGAGGGAGAAAAAGGAGAGTGAGAGAAAGAATGTGTGTATAAAAATAAGTAACAGATGGGGTACGAGGGGGAGGTGGGGCCTTAGCGGAAGTTAGAGAAGTCGATGTTCATGCCATCAGGTTGGAGGCTACCCAGACGGAATATAAGGTGTTGTTCTTCCAACCTGAGTGTGGCTTCATCTTTACAGTAGAGGAGGCCGTAGATAGACATGTCAGAATGGGAATGGGATGTGGAATTAAAATGTGTGGCCACTGGGAGATCCTGCTTTCTCTGGCGGACAGAGCGTAGATGTTCAGCAAAGCAGTCTCCCAGTCTGCGGCGGGTCTCGCCAATATATAAAAGGCCACATCGGGAGCACCGGACGCAGTATATCACCCCAGTCGACTCACAGGTGAAGTGTTGCCTCACCTGGAAGGACTGTTTGGGGCCCTGAATGGTGGTAAGGGAGGAAGTGTAAGGGCATGTGTAGCACTTGTTCCGCTTACACGGATAAGTGCCAGGAGGGAGATCAGTGGGGAGGGATGGGGGGGACGAATGGACAAGGGAGTTGCGTAGGGAGCGATCCCTGCGGAATGCAGAGAGAGGGGGGGAGGGAAAGATGTGCTTAGTGGTGGGATCCCGTTGGAGGTGGCGGAAGTTACGGAGAATAATATGTTGGACCCGGAGGCTGGTGGGGTGGTAGGTGAGGACCAGGGGAACCCTATTCCTAGTCGGGTGGCAGGAGGATGGAGTGAGAGCAGATGTACGTGAAATGGGGGAGATGCGTTTAAGAGCAGGGTTGATAGTGGAGGAAGGGAAGTACCTTTCTTTAAAAAAGGAAGACATCTCCCTCGTCTTAGAATGAAAAGCCTCATCCTGAGAGCAGATGCGGCGGAGACGGAGGAATCGCGAGAAGGGGATGGCGTTTTTGCAAGAGGCAGGGTGAGAAGAGGAATAGTCCAGATAGTTGTGAGAGTCAGTAGGCTTATAGTAGACATCTCCAGAGACAGAGACAGAAGGATCTAGAAAGGGGAGGGAGGTGTCGGAAATGGACCAGGTAAACTTGAGGGCAGGGTGAAAGTTGGAGGCAAAGTTAATAAAGTCAACGAGTTCTGCATGCGTGCAGGAAGCAGCGCCAATGCAGTCGTCGACGTAGCGAAGGAAAAGTGGGGGACAGATACCAGAATAGGCACGGAACATAGATTGTTCCACAAAGCCAACAAAAAGGCAGGCATAGCTAGGACCCATACGGGTGCCCATAGCTACACCTTTAGTTTGGAGGAAGTGGGAGGAGCCAAAGGAGAAATTATTGAGAGTAAGGACTAATTCCACTAGACAGAGCAGAGTGGTGGTAGAGGGGAACTGATTAGGTCTGGAATCCAAAAAGAAGCGTAGAGCTTTGAGACCTTCCTGATGGGGGATGGAAGTATATAGGGACTGGACATCCATGGTGAAAATAAAGCTGTGGGGGCCAGGGAACTTAAAATCATCGAAAAGTTTAAGAGCGTGAGAAGTGTCACGAACATAGGTAGGAAGGGATTGAACAAGGGGGGATAAAAAGTGTCGAGGAAAAAGTATGCAGAAACGAGTTCGGTGGGGCAGGAGCAAGCTGAGACAATAGGTCGGCCAGGACAGGCAGGTTTGTGGATCTTGGGTAGGAGGTAGAAACGGGAAGTGCGGGGTGTGGGAACTATAAGGTTGGTAGCAGTGGATGGGAGATCCCCTGAGCGGATAAAGTCGGTGATAGTGTGGGAGACAATGGCCTGGTGCTCCTTAGTGGGGTCACGATCGAGGGGTAAATAAGAGGAGGTATCCGCGAGTTGTCGCTGTGCCTCGGCAAGGTAGAGGTCAGTACGTCAGACTACAACAGCACCCCCCTTATCGGTGGGTTTAATAATAAGGTTAGGATTAGTGCGGAGGGAGTGGAGAGCAGAGCGTTCCGAAGGAGTGAGGTTGGAATGGGACAAGGTGCAGTGAAGTCGAGACGATTGATGTCCCGTCGGCAGTATCTGGTACCTGGTATCTGTCCCCCACTTTTCCTTCGCTACATCGACGACTGCATTGGCGCTGCTTCCTGCACGCATGCAGAACTCGTTGACTTTATTAACTTTGCCTCCAACTTTCACCCTGCCCTCAAGTTTACCTGGTCCATTTCCGACACCTCCCTCCCCTTTCTAGATCTTTCTGTCTCTGTCTCTGGAGACAGCTTATCCACTGATGTCTACTATAAGCCTATTGACTCTCGCAGCTATCTGGACTATTCCTCTTCTCACCCTGTCTCTTGCAAAAACGCCATCCCCTTCTCGCAATTCCTCCGTCTCCGCCGCATCTGCTCTCAGGATGAGGCTTTTCATTCTAGGACGAGGGAGATGTCTTCCTTTTTTAAAGAAAGGGGCTTCCCTTCCTCCACTATCAACTCTGCTCTTAAACGCATCTCCCCCATTTCATGTACATCTGCTCTCACTCCATCCTCCCGCCACCCCACTAGGAATAGGGTTCCCCTGGTCCTCACCTACCACCCCACCAGCCTCCGGGTCCAACATATTATTCTCCGTAACTTCCGCCACCTCCAACGGGATCCCACCACTAAGCACATCTTTCCCTCCCCCCCCCCTGCATTCCGCAGGGATCGCTCCCTACACAACTCCCTTGTCCATTCGTCCCCCCCAACCCTCCCCACTGATCTCCCTCCTGGCACTTATCCGTGTAAGCGGAACAAGTGCTACACATGCCCTTACACTACCTCCCTTACCACCATTCAGGGCCCCAAACAGTCCTTCCAGGTGAGGCAACACTTCACCTGTGAGTCGACTGGGGTGATATCCTGCGTCCGGTGCTCCCGATGTGGCCTTTTATATATTGGCGAGACCCGACGCAGACTGGGAGACCGCTTTGCTGAACATCTACGCTCTGTCCGCCAGAGAAAGCATGATCTCCCAGTGGCCACACATTTTAATTCCACATCCCATTTCCATTCTGACATGTCTATCCACGGCCTCCTCTACTGTAAAGATGAAGCCACACTCAGGTTGGAGGAACAACATCTTATATTCCATCTGGGTAGCCTCCAACCTGATGTCATGAACATCGACTTCTCTAACTTCCACTAATGCCCCACCTCCCCCTCGTACCCCATCTGTTATTTATTTTTATACACACATTCCTTCTCTCACTCTCCTTTTTCTCCCTCTTTCCCTCTGAATATACCTGTTGCCCATCATCTGGGTCCCCCCCCGCCTTGTCTTTCTTCCCGGACCTCCTGTCCCATGATCCTCTCGTATCCCTTTTGCCTATGACCTGTCCAGCTCTTGGCTCCATCCCTCCCCCTCCTGTCTTCTCCTATCATTTTGGATCTCCCCCTCCCCCTCCAACTTTCAAATCCCTTACTCACTCTTCCTTCAGTTAGTCCTGACGAAGGGTCTCGGCCTGAAACGTCGACTGCACCTCTTCGTAGAGATGCTGCCTGGCCTGCTGCGTTCACCAGCAACTTTTATGTGTGTTGCTTGAATTTCCAGCATCTGCAGAATTCCTGTTGTTTGAGAGAAAAAGAATGTGTGTATATAAATAAATAATGGATGGGGTACGAGGGGGAGGTGGGGAATTAGCGGACGTTAGAGAAGTCAAATGTTAGAGAAATCAGAATGGGAATGGGATGTGGAATTAAAATGAGTGGCCACTGGGAGATCCTGCTTTCTCTGGCAGACAGAGCATAGGTGTTCAGCAAAACGATCTCCCAGTCTGCATCGGGTCTCGATGTGGCCTTCTATATATTAGCAAGGCCCGACGCAGAATGGGATATCCCATTCCCATTCTGATATGTCTATCCACGGCCTCCTCTACTGTAAAGAGGAAGCCACACTCAGGTTGGAGGAACAACGCCTTCTATTCTGTCTGGGTAGCCTCCAACCTGATGGCATGAACATTGACTTCTCTAACTTCCGATAATGCCCCACCTCCCCCTCGTAACCCATCCATTATTTATTTACACACATTCTTTCTCTCTCTCTCTCTCCTTTTTCTCCCTCTGTCCCTCTGACTATACCCCTTGCCCATCCTCTGGGTTTTTTACCCCCCCTTTCCTTCTCCCTGAGCCCTCTGTCCCATGATCCTCTCATATCCCTTTTGTCAATCACCTGTCCAGCTCTTGGCTCCATCCCTCCCCCTCCTGTCTTCTCCTATCATTTCGGATCCCCCCTCCCCCTCCCACTTTCAAATCTCTTACTAGCTCTTCCTTCAGTTAGTCCTGACAAAGGGTTTCGGCTCGAAACGTTGACTGTACCTCTTTCTAGAGATGCTGCCTGGCCTGCTGCATTCACCAGCAACTTTGATGAGGAAAGCGATATTTGCTTTTGTATCTGGAGGACTGAAGTACAAAGAGATGGAAAGTTAACAATGTCCTAGTTAGAGGAGGGAGTATTGTGAATAGTTCTGGGCACAATACATTAGGAAAGCTGAAATGGCTTTAAGGAGAGGTCAGATTAACCTTCCAATTCCCTTAATACTTAGTTTATCAGCAAGATTGCCCTCTACTGGTCGAAGTCGACATTGGACGTTATGTCTTAGCTACCTGTGTCCTGGTGCAGCACTGTTTGTGGCTGCTGAGACCAATGCGAGAGTGGCAGTTTCTGTTGCAAAGGTGTCGCCTATAGGAGGTTTCAGCTCAGCTGAAGCTGCAGTGTTCCTTTCTATGAGCCCGTTTGTCTTCTGCCCCTTTCAGGAATTTTCCTTTGCTTGACATAAGGTGTTGTTTCAGGGTGCTTCTCCATCTGGTGCAGTCAGCTGCAAGTTTCTCCCAGGGCTCAGTGTCAGTATCCAACTCCTTCACGTCCTGCTTGCAGACATCCTTGTAGTGCAGTTGTGGGCGGCCAGTGGTTCTCTTGCCTGAAGTCATCTCATCATACAGGCTGTCTTTTGGGATGCAACCGCCCTGCATGCGGCAGATGTGGCCCAGCTTACCCTGCCTGAGCAGGGTGTATACGTAAGGGAGGACGCCATGACAGAGAACCTCAGCATTGGGTACTCTGTCTCTCCAGGTGATGGACAAGGTGGCCAAAAGGCACCTTGATTGGAAGGTGTCGAGCCTTCTCTCCTGCTTAGCAGTGAGTCCAGGTCTCACCACAGTACGGCAATGTGCTGGTGCAGCAAGCATTGTACACTGCCATCTTTGCTTTGACTGCAAGTTTGTAGTTCTCCCAGACTCACGTGGTGAGGCAGGCAAAAGTTGTTGCAGTCTTCCCGATGCGTTTGTTGATTTCTGCATCCAAAGAGAGGATGTCAATGATGATGGACACCAGGTACGTGAACTGATAAACAATATCCTATTCGTAGTTATCAGTGGTAATGACTAGTGGTACGTCCAAATTCTTTTCAGGCTGATAGAGAGACCAAAATCTTTGCAGGCGTAGAAGAATTGATCCATCAAGCTCTGGAGGAGCTGCAGAGTGTGGGTTGCAAATGCTACATCATCGGCAATCAGCATGTGTCCTTGGTTCTTGGGTGGGTAAGGGTTTGGTTCATAGGCAGTCAAATCTGCCATCTGATCTAGTGCAGAGGAAGAACACCTCTGCTGCAGTGTCAAATGCATTCCTCAGAAAAAGGACGAAGAAGATTCCAAAGCGCACTGGGACAAGAACACAGCCTTGCTTGATGCTACTGATTATGTTAAGGGGCTCTGAAGAGCGGCCATTGTACTGCACAGCCCCTTCATGTTGTTGTGGAAGGATTTGATCATGTTCTATAGACTTCGCGGGTAGCCTACCTCAGAGAGCATCTGAAAGAGCCCATCTCTACTGACCAAATCAAATTCCTTAGTGAGATCAATAAGTGTAATGTAGAGGGGTGTCTTTTTTCTTTGCACCTCTCCTGGAGTTGGCGGAAAGATAAAATCAATAGACAATAGATAATAGGTGCAAGAGTAGGCCATTCGGCCCTTCGAGCCAGCACCGCCATTCACTCTGATCATGGCTGAACATCCACTATCAGTATCCAGTTCCTGCCTTATCCCCATAACCTTTGATTCCACTATCTTTAAGAGCTCTATCCATCTCTTTTTTGAAAGCATCCAGAGACTTGGCCTCCACTGCCTTCTGGGGCAGAGCATTCCATATATCCACCACTCTCTGGGTGAAAAAGTTTTTCCTCAACTCCATTCTAAATGGCCTATCCCTAATTCTTAAACTGTAGCCTCTGGTTCTGGACTCACCCATCAGCGGGAACATGCTTCCTGCCTGCAGCGTGTCCAATCCCTTAATAATCTTATATGTTTCAATAAGATCCCCTCTCAGCCTTCTAAATTCCATAGTATACAAGCCCAGTCGCTCCAATCTTTCGACATATGACAGTCCCGCCATCCCAGGAATTAACCTTGTGAACCTACGCTGCACTCCCTCAATGGCAAGAATGGACTAGCGACCTGAAGGTCGTGAGTTCGAGCTCCAGCCGAGGCAACGTGTTGTGTCCTTGAGCAAGGCACTTAACCACACATTGCTCTGTGACGACACCGGTGCCAAGCTGTATGGGTCCTAATGCACTTCCCTCGGACAACATTGGTGTCATGGAGAGGGGAGACTTGCAGCATGGGCAACTGCTGGTCTCCCATACAACCTTGCCCAGGCCTGCGCCCTGGAGAGTGAAGACTTTCCAGGCACAGATCCATGGTCTCACAAGACTATCAGATGCATTTATACTTGTCTAGTAGTCTCTTAAATTTCACTAGTGTATCTGCCTCCGCCATTAACTCAGGCAGTGCATTCCACGCACCAACCACTCTCTGAGTAAAAAACCTTCCTCTAATATCCCACTTGAACTTCACACCCCTTACATTAAAGCCATGACCTCTTGTATTGAGCAGTGGTGCTCTGGGGAAGAGGCGCTGGCTGTCCACTCTATCTATTCCTCTTAATATATTGTATACCTCTATCATGTCTCCTCTCAGCCTCCTTCTCTCCAAAGAGTAAAGCCCTAGCTCCCTTAATCTCTGATCATAATGCATACTCTCTAAACCAGGCAGCATCCTGGTAAATCTCCTCTGTACCCTTTCCAATGCTTCCACATCCTTCCTATAGTGAGGTGATCAGAACTGGACACAGTACTCCAAGTGTGGCCTAACCACAGTTTTATAGAGCTGCATCATTACATCGCGACTCTTAAACTCTATCCCTCGACTTATGAAAGCTAACACCCCATAAGCTTTCTTAACTACCCTATCTACCTGTGAGGCAACTTTCAGCGATCTGTGGACATGTACCCCCAGATCCCTCTGCTCCTCCATACTATCAAGTATCCTGCCATTTACTTTGTATTCTGCCTGGAGTTTGTCCTTCCAAAGTGTACAACCTCACACTTCTCCAGGTTGAACTCCATCTGCCACTTCTCAGCCCACTTCTGCATCCTATCAATGTCTCTCTGCAATCTTCGGCAATCCTCTACACTATCTACAACACCACCAACCTTTGTGTCATCTGTAAACTTGCCAAACCACCCTTCTACCCCTACATCCAAGTCGTTAATAAAAATCACGAAAAGTAGAGGTCCCAGAACAGAACCTTGTCGGACACCACTAGTCACAATCCTCCAATCTGAATGTACTCCCTCCACCATGACCTTCTGCCTTCTGCAGGCAAGCCAATTCTGAATCCACCTGGCCAAACTTCCCTGGATCCCATGCCTTCTGATTTTCTGAATAAGCCTACCGTTTGGAGCCTTGTCAAATGCCTTCCTAAAATCCATGTATATGACATCCATTGCACTACCCTCATCTATATGCCTGGTCACCTCCTCAAAGAACTGTATTAGGCTTGTTAGACATGATCTGCCCTTCACAAAGCCATGCTGACTGTCCCTGATCCTCTAAATGCCCATAGAACCCTTTCTCTAAGAATCGTTTCCAACAGCTTTCCCACCACAGAAGTAAGGCTCACTGGTCTATAATTACCCGGACTATCCTTGCTACCTTTTTTGAACAAGAGGTCAGCATTCACCTCCTTCCAATCCTCTGGTTCCGTTCCCGTGGACAACAAGGACATAAAGATCCTTGCCAGAGGCTCAGCAATCTCTTCTCTCGCCTCGTGGAGCAGCCTGGGGAATATTCCGTCAGGTCCCAGGGACTTATTAATGATTCTATGTGTACTTTAAACTGTTTAAAGGGATGTCTCTGAATGTTTCAGCCAAACTATGTACTTTGCAAGTAACAATTTAACTTAAAAAATATCAGTCAAAGCTCTCCCAGTTAATGCTGTGCACTCAACCTATTTATTATGGCTTTTTTGTCACATAGTATCCTAGCAACTGTGTTTTTTAAACACTACACAGCACTGCTAAAGATAACATTATATTGTACACAATTGTCTTCAATATTAGTGAGAAGGAACAGATTAAGTACAAATTATAATTTGTAGTACAAATTTAATTGGATTTAGAGGTGTTAAATTGGAAAAGTTAATACACCAATTACTGTCATCACCTATTTGAAAAAGGACACTCTATTTCCAGAATTTAGCTCCTATTTCCACCAGCAGTACATAGACTTGAGAGGGAATAGATTAGGTGACAATCCAATACTGTAGTTTGGTGTATGAAATTGAGGTTACTCTCATCAACATAAAAAAAATTACAAGAAAATATATTCATCCCAGCAGACTCGATATTAAACAAAATGCTCTGAATTTCCGTAGGATGGTGACTATTTCCAAATCTTTTCATATCCCATGCTTCTACTTAAAAATAGGTGATTTCCTTGCATAATTCACCATCCAGAAATACTGCCCCCACTGAACTTTGAGCTCTTTGCTACAGGCTCAATCTGAAATATCCATGGAAGTAATCCTCATAATATCATTCAGTACAAGGAACATTCAACAGAAAATTGATTATTCCCATTCTATCTGTGACCAACAGCTTTAGAAATGCAGCAACAAAATAGAACTGAGATATTACAGTAGAGCTGCATCTTTTGTTACATATTGGGTAGTGCAGTAATTTAAAATACAAATCCTACAGAGCTTAATAGGAAAGGAAAACCAAGGAAGACATGATAATTGCACCATTGACATTAACTGGATTATAGCAACAGAGTAAACAAATGTTTAACAAAAGCCATAAATCACAGTGTTTTTCTATTATTCTGTTTTAATGTGGCCACTATCTCACTTGATGGTAACATGTTAAGAAAGAAAAAGATTAATCAAAAAAGGAAATTGGTATTTCAGAGTGCCCGTTATTGCTTGGGGATAGGGAAATTAATACAAAAATATATTTTATGTTATTCTTTACTTGTACAAGTAAGTTGTAATATTGAAGTAAGAAAAAGCTTTATTAAGGTGGATGACTATAAAGACAGGCACTAGCAGAATATCTTACAGCTGTCATAATATTTTCTTTCAAAAATCATTTGAGAAACTATCACAAACGTCTTCTTACTAAAAATTAACCCCATGGCATTACAAAGAGACAGTAGCAATATCAATGGAAAAATTACCAAAAACACAAAGCAAAGTGCAATGGTTATGATTGTTTCCCAATTTGGACTGCAGTTTCCTCAAGAGCTGGTTTTAGGACCTATGTTCTTTCTGGGATGGATTATGTACCCAATTTTGACCTTGGAGGCAAATTTCAAAGTCTTCAGATAGTACACAATTTGCAAGTGTAAACAATGAGGAAGATTGTAGCAGACTGTGAAACATTGACAGCTGCATTAGCCAGAGACATGGCAGATGAACTTTAATGCCAAGAAGGATGGTATGGGGCACTTTGGGAAATATTTTTGATGTGTAGTTAAGAAGAAGATGCCTCTCCTGTTGGATGAATGACAATTCAGAGGAGACAACTTTAAGACAACTAGTTTAAGAACCATGAGGACATAGGATTATACTCTGAGTAATAGTCTGTCATCTGGAATGAACTTCGTGACAGATTATTGGGAACAACAAAGAAATGGATTTGAACTTAAAAGGAATATAAATACCAGAAAAGGTAGCAACTTGGGAACTGTTTAAAGGGTTCACATTGGGCCAAAGGACTACTTAAGCTGCAGAATTCTATGATTTTACTCTATTATTGATTTGGATCTTATGAAATCAGATTTGTGCTCCATCGTAGGTGTCTTTACACACTGCATGTTTGAAGTAACTTTCTTGTAGTTACCCACCCATGATACCAACTTTGGAAGAAGGAAAGATAGAATAAACTGCTCCATAACATATGCATGATACAAAATGAATCATTTGCAATCCAAATTTTGCGCGCAAATTGATCCAACATTGCTCCCATAAATCTTGTGAACTGTTAAATGGTTCATATTTAACTGACACGGTCTTCTAAGGCGGCAGTTGCTGCCGTAGGAGTTATGAAATATAAATATAGTACAACCAATTAGGTTACAGAAATTTAATGAAAACATGGGAGAAGCTTTTTATTTAAAAATCACTGGGATAAAGTCTGAAATCTTTGCCAGATGCATTCAGGTGTTTCTATGTATATTTGTTGGTTTACAGCATATCACCTGCATGTTCTCCCTGGAGACCAGACTGACAATGACAAAGCTTGTATTCTGATTGATAGTTTATTAATAGTGAGGAAACAATGACTCATCCTTGAATCATTTCCAGAAGTAATTGTCAACTTCCAATGTTTTTTTTCATAGAGCTAATGAACTTAATTGCAGTAAAAAGTCGTTCATGAACTGAATTAATCTAGTTCACATGGCAAATGCCTTAAAGAAGAGATTTTCTTTGAAATATAACATCAATACTCCTCATTCTTATTACTTGCTGCCATTTTATGTACTGTGAATCCAAACATAAGATCAGTCAGATCCTAAGATCCCATTGTGAATGAGCCAGCTGGAAGAATTTTAACTCCCATGTAAGTTATCCATAATATGATTAAAATCCATTTCTGGATCAGCACCCATTCCTTTACAAACTTCTGTCTAAGTGACACACTATTCATCACAACTCATCTGCTCAGGCCTCTTTCCGCCTTTGAATTTGTTGCTATCAGTACAGCAAAATCTATTGGCTTGTAGTGTCAGTATTGCTCAGCAAGCCAGGATACTCATTGCAAACATGCATTTTCCACACTTTACTTTCCCTTCCATCATCCACCTCCTTAAACCTATTTCTTCACTATCCCCTCCACACAACAAGAAGTACAGAGATAAATGAGAATGAGAACATCTATCCCTTTAGCCTATCAACCAAATCAATCACAATAATTCTGAATGCTATACCACAGACTCCAAGACATAATCCTATCTCCCCTCTCTCTTCCTGTTTGATCTTGCCATGGTTATGAATGCTACCTCCTGACCTCCTGCCCTTTTGATTCTATACTCACCAAGCTAAGAACTGCCACATATCATTTTCTACGGGTTTCTATGTAATGGTCTGGAGTTTGACAGGAAATGCCTAAAGTTTTACATGCAGCTTTTTGCACACCCATGCATAAGGTTCAGAATGATTCATATTCCCTTGCAAATACAGGAAACCCTGTGACTAGCTGCCCTTCAACAAAAACTTCACAGAAACCAATAGCAGAACACAAAGCTGTAGATGATCTCCAGCAGTTATGAGTGGCAATCTCTCCATTGATTTGGATAGACAGGTATCAATGCAAAGGTATTAATTCATTCAAAAATGTAAAATCTCTGAGTTTATTTAAGTTTTTAATCATATTAAAGTATGCTAAACAGTCTAAAAGTGTTTATGTTATATTTACTTTAAGTAGTTCTGTTACTTATCATTTTAGTTGTTTTATTTTTAATAGTTTTTATATGTTTGCATTTTAAATAGTCAGATTTTTACAGGTTTGATATATATACACTTTGATAATAAACATAATTTAAATTTTAAGCCCAGCTGGGTTAAAAACTTAGCTATCTGCCAACAGTTTTCTCCCTTGCTTAATGGGCAAGGCATGTTCCAGCCTACCATGTTATAGCATTTACCTGCACTGAGTTCAACAAGGCCGTGCGAATGAGGTCAAGACCAGCACTGGGCAGGAAAGTAATTCTTTATGAATGGTCTGCAGTTTGAGCAGGTAGTTTACAGATGGTTGGAGATTTTGGGCCAGAATTTCTTCTTTGTACTAATCAATCAATTTGGTATCCTCCCAGAATGCCATTCTACAAGGTAGCTTATTGATGGGTTCTTTGTTGTGCTCCTGCCCTGGGTCAAAAGTTAATTTACCTTTGAATTTAGTTTCAAACTTTTAGACATTTGTATTTTATTCTATCCTTCACTGATTCAAGGAAGTTCATTCTTTCTCAGCCAAGACGGAAGGCAGTGGTAATTATGGATTCCTTCAGTTTGTCATCAGGAAGAAAAGAAGGACTTGTATTTATACAGTATTATCATCACTTCTTGCAGAAACATACAAAATGCTTCACGAATGAAGTCACTGCTAATGGGAAAGAAAACTTACATCAGGATAGTCCTCTGATCTGTCACCAGGGAGTTAAATGCAGATGGCTCAGTCAATGTCAGTTTAGCTTCATTGATAATAAGTTTCACTTCCATGTGCCAATGTAACATGCAAGCTTGAAATTTGTCTGGACTGATGATTTGACTGCTAGGCAAGTTGAACCTGTAATCTTCTACATGAAAGACAATTGTACTACTATTTGCACAATTAAGGCAGTAAACTCATGCACAGATATAGAGGTTATCTACCAGATCTCCTAGCCCAGACTATTCAATTAACTCATCTTCACCAAGGGCTAATTTTCTGCACTTGTTGCCCTACAAGTTCCCTGTAACTTTCTGATGTTATCAGTTGATGGTTTGGCTCTTTAGTCACAGGATAACTGAGAAAATGCACTATTGTTTAGACAGGCCAGAACGTTAAATTAACCAATATATTTTGATAAGGTGATATACTTTTCCTTAGTGTGAATACATTCAGATACTTGATTTTCTATTTTTTTACACAATTGTTCTTTATTAGAATGCTACGCTTTGTAACCGGCAAAACATTTATAAATTGTTACGAGCCAATTGTCTGCCATCAGTAAGGTAGTTTTGGCTATACATGGATGATGAAGACCCATGGTGTGACAGCCAACGTATACTTTTCAATGGATAGCTTTTCCGTTGAGATCTACTGCCCTCTGCTGTATAGTACTTCAGCAATATACGCATCTGCACACAGTTGCGGGAGTGCAGAATATGATGGAGGCCAATGACTTCTTCTGCAACACTGCATTTGAACTTTTGGTGGCTCCCTAACATAATAAGCTAAATGCACTTTGTATCTGGCTACTCAGCTTTACATCACAGTGGTAGCTGTGCAATCATTGACCGAACCTTGAATAAAAAGGTTTGATTAGGAAAACATTTTGTTACTTATCATTGTTGAAGTAATTGTGATTTACATGGACTTTCTTAGGAGTTCATAACGCAGATTGCATCTTAAGTAAAAAAAAATATGAATACTCAGATAAGGTACATAGATGACTTAGGTTGTAAATTATAATGATTCTGGGTTCCAGAATAAATAACATTTTTAGAATTTCTGTTGTTTCTTATTCTCTGGTTCAGTGAAGATCAAAATGTATCAAAATTATGCAATATTGATCATATATTGATTGGTGTTTTATGATGAACTGGGTGAAATAATGATAATTCTGCTGCTTATGCTCAACTCACGCATTTTTGGTCAATGGGTAAGTTGGCTTACATCAATGGTGCTGAGCGTTTTAGATTCCTTTCAAGCTTGTCCTAGTCCAGCCACTTTGACCTCATGGCCAAGAAGGCTCACCAGTGCCTCTATTTCCACAGGAGGCTAAAGAAATTTGGCATGTCTCCTTCGACCCTCACCATTTTGTTTGATGCACCATAGAAAACCTTTCTGGATTCATCAAGCCATGGTCTGGCAACTGCTTTACTCACAACCACAAGAAGTGAGCTATGCACACAGCTCAGCACATCACAGAAACCAGCGTCCTCCTGGATTCTACTTACGCTTCTCACTGCCTCAGTACAGCAACCAACACAATCAGAGGTCCCTCCCACCTTGGATATTGCTTCTTCTCCCCATTCCCACCGGGCAAACAAGACAAAAGCATACAAACATGTAACACCAGGCACATGCATATATAAATAATTAGCAATAAATAATGAGAGTATGAGATCATGAGATAAAAAGTACTTGAAAGCTTCTATCCCTCTATCCCACTGTTATAAGATTATTTAAAGTTTGCCTAGTATACGATGGATTTTTCACCTCACAATCCATCTCATCAAGACCTTGCCCTTATTGCCCGCCTGCACTGCACTATCCCTGTAACTATAACACTCAGTTCTGTAGTCTGTTATTGTTGTACCTTGTACTACCCTCAAAGCACCATTGCAATGAATTGATCTGTGTGGGCATTATGTAGATGTGACAATAATAAACCAATTTACCAATTTATTTCACTTTATTATGTAACTGGGAAGCAAACAGTTCTTAACTAATTATTTTAGCTTTTATTTCAAAGTTCAAAGTAAATTTTATTATCAAGGTACATGTATGTCACCATATACAACCCTGAGATTTGCTTTCTTGTGGGCATACTCAGCAAATCTATAGAATTGTAACTAGAACAGGATCAATGAAAGATCAACCAGAGTGCAGAAGACAACAAACTGTGCAAATGCAAATATAAATAACGAGAACATGAGACAATGAGATAAGGAGTCCTTGAAAGTGAGCTCATTGGCTGTGGGAATATTTCAATGATGCGGCAAGTGAAGTTGAGTGTAGTTTTCCTCTTTTGTTCAAGAGCCTGATGGTTGAGGGGTAACTGTTCTTCAGTCTGGTGGTGCAAGTCCCAAGGCTCTTGTACCTTCTACCTGATGACAGCAGCAAGTTTTAGTTACTCAAAAAATAACTTTTAATACACTTCTTCAAAGCTTCTGAACATCAGGGATATTTTAAAAAGTGAAAGGTGCCTTCTGTAGCAAAGAGTTGTCAAAGGCTATCAGGGCAGTGCTGGAGGCAGGAACTTGATTTCCATTGCCTTAGGCCTAGTCATCCACGTTACTCCTTTGACATTGAAGAAGAGCTGTCAATTGAAAGCCTCCAGCATGCTCTGTCCTAGAGCTATCTTCAAAGGTAAGCACCTTTTTGCTCAGAGTGATGAACAAATTGCACCAATCGTTCATTAGTTTGTATTAGCCCGCAGACTTTTCATAGGCTTTTGCTTCCCCTCCATTGGACACAGAAGTGAGCAATGACACCTATGTGAGAGCCTCAGCTGGAGCAGGTGAAACCCTAATGCGCAGTTTGTAAAGTGATGTTCTCCTTTTACAGCTGACACTAAACTCTGAGTGTTCCCAACCTCTGGCTGTGTGGCTCTCAATATGATCTCAAGTGCTCATTGTCACTGGGGATGTTATCATTGCCGTGGGCCAAGGAGTCCAAAGGGTCACTGGGGATGATGTCATTGCCGTGGGCCAAGGAGTCCAAAGGGTATCTGAAGATGCTGTTTCCTCAAGGAGACTTTGCACACGTCATTGAATCTTTTTCTCTGACCATATGGTAATCACTTCCCATGACAGGGATTGGAGTACTGCTTCTGTTTCATGAACCTATTGTCAGGCATGAGAACAACATGGCTTGCTTAGCATCACTGACTGAATGTAACTAGGTCTTCAATGCTGGAGACATTGACCTGTCCTTCCAGTATATTTTGAAGCTTTTGTGGGCATAGCATTGGTAGATATTATTCCGGTGTTTTGCAATACCTCCAGATGGTAGTACGGGTAGGTGGAAGGGATCACTGGAACCACTAACTGGCCAACTTGCACCCCAGACCACGAGTTCTGCTGTGGGCAGCTTTTTTGGCACAGCAACGTTGTGTTTTTCACCATTAAGTATTTTATCTGGAATGCATTAATGACTTCATAATGCAGATAAATTTTGAATGCTGTCCAATATCACAGGCACTAATAATGCTACAATTGCTGATCCCAAGAGTACAATTATATATATAGTGTTCTTTTCTTAGTGATCATTGATCACTTTTCACCCTCTCACAGGTAAAAATGAAATGCCTGAGTGCAGCCAAAAAGTGCTATTTCACACTTCGAGCTGAAAGATGTTAGTCATTATCTTCACACTTGAGTAAGTCTGATTCAACAAGAACTAGTTAAGCACACACATTTTCAATTAACAGCTGGAATTAAATCTGTAGCAAGAACAAAATGAACTTATGGATGAGCTGGTGTAAATGAATCCAATGTTATCTTCTCATATGTGGCACAGTTTAAGGATATTTGAAATTGAAAATAGCAGCCATGTTTTCTGTTTTTCAAATGGAGCAGCGACAAATTTAGAATGGATATTCATAAGATATGTTCAATAGCCTTAATGAAAGTACTTATTTCTACAATGCTGATTAAATTGCCATCCAGATCATAAGAAGGTAAATACTTTTGAACATTCATGGATTCAGACATTGCTTCCTTTTACTTTATTGGTAAGAGCTGTTAATCGAATAAATTATAAGTTTTCATTATATGATGAACAATTTTGCTTTTGCAACTACCAACTTAAATCATCCTGGCTTCCACAATTCATTAATGGGCCAGATCTCAATGCCCAGTTCTGGCAGTTTCCAATAAAATGCCATGTTGTGCAGTAATATCTGTAATTCGGATTTACTGTCTGATTTGAATGGCTAACAGTGTTCTGTATGGGAGCCTAAACTTGTTGGGATACCCTAGAATAATCACATTCTGATCCAGGATCCAAGATCTGCAAGCATTATTTTGCCTCAGAAATCAGCTCCAAGACAAAAAGGCTGCCATATGCTGTAGGTGAGTGAAACTCCAGGATGGGGAAAAGCACTGATCTCCACAGTGCATGACCATCCATATAATCTCCCAATCTAGAACTGTAATTTGCTCTACATACATGTAAAGTACAGGTTGATCCAACTGACAGAGGTGCATAACTGGACTCTCTGACGGTGGTGTCTGAAAAGAGGATGCTGTCCAAATTGCATGCCATCTTGGACAATGTCTCCCATCCACTACATAATGTACTGGCTGGGCACAGGAGTACATTCAGCCAGAGACTCATTCCACCGAGATGCAACACAGAGCGTCATAGGAAGTCATTCCTGCCTGTGGCCATCAAACTTTACAACTCCTCCCTTGGAGGGTCAGACACCCTGAGCCAATAGGCTGGTCCTGGACTTATTTCCTGGCATAATTTACATATTACTATTTAACTATTTATGGTTTCATTACTATTTAATTATTTATTGTGCAACTGTAATGATAACCAATTTCCCCGGGATCAATAAAGTATGACTATGACTATGACTATGACTATAACATTGAAATACTGCAATCAACACAGTGATGCTTCTGTGTATATATCAAGCACTGGAAAATTAGTCTAGCAGGAACCTTAAGAAACATAGAAAACCTACAGCACAATACAGGCCCTTCGGCCCACAGATTTGTGCTGAACACGTCCCTACCTTAGAAATTACTCAGCTTACCTATAGCCCTCTATTTTTCTAAGCTCCATGTACCTATCTAAAGGTCTCTTTAAAGACCTTATCGTATCCGCCTCCACCACTGTTGCCGGCAGCCCATTCCGCACACTCACCACTCTCTGAGTAAAAAACTTACCCCTGACATCTCCTCTGTACCTACTTCCCAGCACCTTAAACCTGTGTCCTCTTGTGGCAACCATTTCAGCCCTGGGAAAAAGCCTCTGACTATCCACATGATCAATGCCTCTCATCATCGTATACACCTCTATCAGGTCACCTCTCATCTTCCGTCGCTCCAAGGAGAGAAGGCCGAGTTCTCTTAACCTATTTTCATAAGGTATGCTCCCCAATCCAGGCAACATCCTTGTAAATCTCCTCTGCGCCCTTTCTATGGTTTCCACATCCTTCCTGTAGTGAGGCAACCAGAATTGAGCACAGTACTCCAAGTGTGGTCTGACCAGGTTCCTTTATAGCTGCAACATTACCTCTCGGCTCCTAAATTCAATTCCACGATTGATGAAGGCCAACACACCGTATGCCTTCTTAACCACAGAGTCAACCTACGCAGCTGCTTTGTGTGTCCTATGGACTCAGATCCCAAGATCCCTCTGATCCTCCACAATGCCAAGAGTCTTACCATTAATACTATATTCTGCCATCATATTTGACCGACCAAAATGAACCACCTCACACTTATCTGAGTTGAACATCTGCCACTTCTCAGCACAGTTTTGCATCCTATCAATGCCCCGCTGTAATTTCTGACAGCCCTCCACACTATCCACAACACCTCCAACCTTTGTGTCATCAGCAAACTTACTAACCCATCCCTCCACTTCCTCATCCAGGTCATTTATAAAAATCGTGAAAAGTAAGGGTCCCAGAACAGATCCCTGAGGCACTCCACTGGTCACCGACCTCCATGCAGAATATGACCCGTCTACAATCACTCTTTGCCTTTGTGGGCAAGCCAGTTCTGGATCCACAAAGCAATGTCCCCTTGGATCCCCTGCCTCCTTACTTTCTCAATAAGCCTTGCATAGGGTACCTTATCAAATGCCTTGCTGAAATCCATATACACTACTGCTCTTCCTTCATCAATGCGTTTAGTCACATCCTCAAAAAATTCAGTCAGGCTCGTTAGGCATGACCTGCCCTTGACAAAGCCATGCTGACTACTCCTAATCATATTATACCTCTCCAAATGATCATAAATCCTGCTTCTCAGGATCTTCTCCAACAACTTACCAACCACTGAGGTAAGACTCACTGGTCTATAATTTCCTGGGCTATCTCTACTCCTTTTCTTGAATAAAGGAACAATATCTGCAACCCTCCAATCCTCCGGAACCTCTCCCGTTCCCATTGATGATGCAAAGATCATTGCCAGAGGCTCAGCAATCCCTTTCCTCGCCTTCCACATTATCCTGGGGTACACCTCATCCAATCCCAGCGACTTATCCAACTTGATGCTTTCCAAAAGCTCCAGCACATCCTCTTTCTTAATATCTACATGATCAAGCTTTTCAATCTGCTGCAGGTCATCACTACAATCACCAAGATCCTTTTCTATAGTAACTACTGAAGTAAAGTATTCATTAAGTACCTCTGCTATTTCCTCCGGTTCCATACATACTTTCCCACTTTTGCACTTGATAGGTCTTTCATGTCTTATCCTCTTGCTCTTCACATACTTGTAGAATACCTTGGGGTTTTCCTTAATCCTGCCCGCCAAGGCCTTCTCATGGCCCCTTCTGGCTCTCCTCATTTCCTTCTTAAGCTCCTTCCTATTAGCCTTATAATTTTCTAGATCTCTAACATTACCTAGCTCTCTGAACCTTTTGTAAGCTTTTCTTTTCTTCTTGACTAGGTTTATTACAGCCTTTATACACCACAGTTTACCTGTACCCTACCATAACTTCCCTGTTTCATTGGAACGTACCTATGTAGAACTCCACACAAATATCCCCTGAATATCTGCCACATTTCATCCGAACCTTTCCTTGAGAACATCTGTTTCCAATTTAAGTCTCCAATTTCCTGCCTGATAGCCTCATAATTCCCCTTACTCCAATTAAACGCTTTTCTAACTTGTCTGTTCCTATCTCTCTCCAATGCTATTGTAAAGGAGATAGAATTATGATCACTATCTCCTAAATGTTCTCCCTCTGAGAGATCTGACACATGACGAGGTTCATTTCCCAATACGAAATCAAGTACAGCCTCTCCTCTTGTAGGCTTATCTACATATTGCGTCAAGAAACCTTCCTGAACACACCTAACAAACTCCACCCCATCTAAACCCGTAGCTCTAGGGAGATTGCAGTCGATATTTGGGAAATTAAAAGCTCCTATCACGACAACTCTCTTATTATTACACCTTTCGAGGATCTGTTTCCCTATCTGCTCCTCGTTATCCCTGTTACTATTGGGCGGCCTATAAAAAATACCCAGTAAAGTTATTGACCCCTTCCTGTTCCTAACCTCCACCCACAGAGACTCTCCCTCCATGGCATCCACCTTTTCTGCAGTTGCGACACTATCTCTGATCAACAGTGCCTCATCCCCACCTCTTTTGCCTCCCTCCCTGTTCTTTCTGAAACATCTAAAACCCGGCACTTGAAGTAACCATCCCTGTCCTTGAGCCATCCAAGCCTCTGTAATGACCACCACATCATATTTCCAAGTACAGGTCCACGCTCTAAGCTCATCTGCTTTGTTCACAACACTCTTTGCGTTAAAATAGATGCATCTCCAACCTTCGGTCTGAGCGCGTCCCTTCTCTATCACCTGCCTATCCTCCCTCTGGCACTCCCTACAAGCTTTCTCTATTTGTGAGCCAACTACCTCTTCCCCAGTCTCTTCAGTTCGGTCCCCACCCCCCCAACAATTCTAGTTTAAACTCTCCCCAGTAGCCTAAGCAAACCTAGGTAAACATTAACATTAAGGTAAACATTAATAACACATCAGGGATCCTTTGATTAATGTTTCATTGTGATTTGCTGAGGGCTATATTTGTTTTTTCTAAACAGCCTGACAAATAAAAGTGGTAAGCTACTGTTTGTCATGCCAGTTTAGTTCTGGAAGTTCAGACCGGTGTGCAGTAATACCAGTAGTTGTGTACTCAGGGGAAAGTGCCCAGTCCAATCTCCATATGACCCAGAAGTAATTAGTAATATGATAACCAAAGAAAAACTGCTTCTACATATGGTTAACTAATAAAAAGGTGGATCAGTGGGTCTAATTGTGTAGCTTACTTACTAATAATAGATATTTTAAGTAATTAAATACAAAATTCTCAGCAGTCTCTGTGGGATTTGAATATGATTCTGGATTATTAGTCCAGGTTTTTGGATTTCTAGTACATTATCATAATCAGATTTTTTATGTATGCCATCTTATAATAGGCTTTCTGTCAGGCTTACTATTGTTCTAATTAATTGGTTTCAAAGCAGCCATGTTTTACTTTATCACATTGCAGATCACACAACATACTATTTAATCTGCAACCTATTACTCCTATCAACTCTGGCAGAAAACAGCACAGCTGTGTTTGCGAATTGCATGTCGAATGTCATTGTGATTCCTCACATAGAACAATTGCTTATTTCTGTTGCAATCATTTTAGTAATTTTAATTTCCTGGTAATTGTTTCATTTCAGCATTTATTCAAGTTGTCTTTGTTTCTACTTATTAACATTACTCACAATTGTAGGTGTGTAATGTCTGCAGTCAGTAATTTAATGCAAACAATTGGAAGAAAATTAACTGCATCAGATGTTTCAACAAATACAAAAAGTACAACAGGATACTTATGGAAAGTTAAGCTTTTCATCAATATACAGGAATTCTTGAGCCACAAGACATATTTGATCAACTTGTATAGCGAAGAACTGTTCAGCTAGCACTCTTGCCCAACCCTTCCAACCACAATTCTCTACCTCTTACTGCAGTGAATGATGATTGGTGGGGGAGGTTAATGTTTTAAAAAACACCCTTAATCTGATTTCCTTGCACTCTGTTCTTTAGCCCTGTAACTTATTCTCCCTTACATGCCCATTGGCTTGCCTGATGAAATCTCCCTCATGGGCAAAATGCAACTGAGGAAAATGGTGATGGAAGAGAGCGTGCACTGGGAAGCAGATGGCCTACTGTGCCACAGCAAATAAGAATTCAGCTAAATAATAATTTTTGTTTCAAACATGTATACACGAACACACACACAAAATCCATGAGTAGGTATCTTTCGAGAAGGATCGATCACATAAGCAAGCAAGT
This sequence comes from Mobula hypostoma, assembly GCF_963921235.1. Taxonomy (NCBI): domain Eukaryota; kingdom Metazoa; phylum Chordata; class Chondrichthyes; order Myliobatiformes; family Myliobatidae; genus Mobula; species Mobula hypostoma. The sequence goes on from NC_086098.1 coordinate 190,989,893, forward strand.
CTTAGCATCTTCAAGCCTACACTTATTGGGGTACCAATCTGTCATGCCAAGTGCAGAACCTATAAAATCAATGGAATTTGATATGGCCCTGCTGTACATTGTCCTAACACTAACCTGTTGTGTTTTATTTGAACAGAGTCGACAGTGCATACAACCACAGCAAGTATTCATTGCGAGAGCTTCCTGCTGCTCTAAGCACAGAATCATGGAAATGTACAGCACAGAATGTCCTTTCAGCCCATTTCCTCCATGCCAACCATGGTGCCCCTTTAAACTAAAACCATTTATCCCTATTAGGTCAACATCTTTTCACTCCTTTCTCATCCAAGTATCTGTCCAAGTTCTTTTTAAACTCAGTAATTTTATTTACCTCCAGTGCCTTCTCCTTCAGCTCCTTCCATATACCTACAATTCACTGCATGAAAAGCTTACCCCTCAGATCGCCATCAAGCTTCACCCCTTTCACCCTAAACCTGTGACTCTCCTACCCTAGGCAAAAAATTCTGATGATCTATCCTATTTATGTCCTTAATAATCACATAAACTTCTTTTAAGATCACCCTCAGTTAATGAAGTAGGAATAAACCCAGCCCTATAACCACAGCTCTTCATTCCAGACAACATCCTGGTGAGCACTAAGGGCAGCCTAACCAATTTTTGTTTAGCTGCAAGATTTCATCCCAACTCTTATAGCCAATGCCTCACCTATGAAGGTGAACATACCCTATCCATCTATGTTGCCACTTTCAGGGAGCTATGGATTTGCACCCTAAGGTTTCTCTGTGTATCAGTGCTCCTGACTTCCATGCCATTTATTCTATACAGAATGTCCCACCAGAATTTGATCTCCTAGTGATTATTGCCTCACAGATGTCTACATTAAATTCCTTTCTTCACCACTCTGCCCAGCTCTCTCTAACTCTCCACACTGACCTCCTAGTCTTCTTCCCTCACTTAGGCATGAAGCTTAATTTAATTATCATCCATTCACATGTGGGCATCAGTTGTCCTCTACAAAGCACTGGTAGAGCTTTGACAACCATTCCATGATGCAATCAGTTTTCACTCATACGAGGTTTAGAAATTCTGCCTTTATATTTCACTTTCATCTGATCTGCTCTTATTAATCATATACTTCATGTTCTGGGCTTATTTACCTGCCTGCACTACTGAAATCTTTCACAGCTTTAAAAATCTCCAGGAGATCTTCTCATGGCCGTCCATTTTCTGGACTACCTCCATCTTGAAAACATCACTTAATCTTGGATGCTACTGGGACACTAACTGAACACATTTGTATCATGAGTTTTGTATCTAACACATTATCTTGTGTCTTCTGAAAAATCCAAGTACATTCAATGCAGAGCACTTGTTTTCTGTTATTTTGCAGATGTACTTAATGTATTTAATGATTGACCATGGCGTTTTGTAAATCCCTACTGACTATATCATAACAACCCACATTTTGCAACAGAATTAGGGCTCAATTAGAGCTGTTGATACTTAGTAAAACTTACAGTGGCTACAGAGTTGTCATTGCACTCCTTCTAATGTGGAAATCCAAAAGTTACTGTCAGAGATTCAACATCGTCTACATCCTGCACTCTGATTTGAAATGTACACAGAGCTCTCTGAGAGAGCTTACTTGAAAGAAATATAACTCACTCAAAGAGCTTACACTGGGTTATAGGGAGCAGCAGGGATGCTTCCTGTAGCTGGGAAGATACTAATAGAAGAAAATAGCTCCGGGGGACATTAGCAGCCGTTTAATAAGCTAAGAAGCTAATTAGATCTATTAAAGTACATTTTATCAATCTAAGTTAAGATATGTTTCCAATTTTTACGTTTCCAAGTTTTTTTTTAATGGCTAAAAGTATCTTAGAATATAAAACTTCTGAATGTTTCTTATTTTTTTAAACTTTAACTTCCATGTATTTTTGCATAAGTCTATGGCGGGACTTAGATCACTTTAAAATGAAATCTTTAATATATTGGAGGAGTTAGTTTTAGTCAACAACATTATGCTACATTCCCAACTGTACAATGCAACAACATTGAAAGGCAAATGAAGAATAATCTCCAAGTGTGTTGTCTGAATTCATGCTAGAAGTTTTGCCGAAGGAAAGCATGCTGTTTTCATTGGAGTCAGTGGCAAACTTATAGTCATAGTCATACTTTATTCATCCTGGGGGAAATTGGTTTTCGTTACAGTTGCTCCACAAATAATAAATAGTAATAGAACCATAAATAGTTAAATAGTAATATGTAAATTATGCCAGTAAGTTATGAAATAAGTCCAGGACCAGCCTATTGGCTCAAGGTGTCTGACCCTCCAGGGGAGGAGTTGTAAAGTTTGATGGCCACAGGCAGGAATGACTCTGTGGCTGAATGTACTCCTGTGCCCACCCAGTACATTATGTAGTGGATGGGAGACATTGACCAAGATGGCATGCAACTTAGACAGCATCCTCTTTTCAGACACCACTGTGAGAGAGTCCAGTTCCATCCCCACAACATCACTGGCCTTACGAATGAGTTTGTTGATTCTGTTGATGTCTGCCACCCTCAGCCTGCTGCCCCAGCACACAACAGCAAACATGATAGCACTAGCCAACGCAGACTCGTAGAACATCCTCAGCATCATCTGGCAGATGTTAAAGGATCTCAGTCTCCTCGGGAAATAGAGACGGCTCTGACCCTTCTTGTAGACAGCCTCAGTGTTCTTTGACCAGTCCAGTTTATTGTCAATTCGTATCCCCAGGTATTTGTAATTCTCCACCATGTCCACACTGACCCCCTGGATGGAAACAGGGGTCACCGGTACCTTAGCTCTCCTCAGGTCTACCACCAGCTCCTTAGTCTTTTTCACATTAAGCTGCAGATAATTCTGCTCACACTATGTGACAAAGTTTCCTACCGTAGCCCTGTACTCAGCCTCATCTCCCTTGCTGATACATCCAACTATGGCAGAGTCATCCCAAAACTTCTGAAGATGACGAGATTCTGTGCAGTAGTTGAAGTCCGAGATGTAAATGGTGAAGAGAAAGGGAGACAAGACAGTCCCCTGTGGAGCCCCAGTGCTGCTGATCACTCTGTCGGACACACAGTGTTGCAAGCACACGTACTGTGGTCTGCCAGTCAGGTAATCAAGAATCCATGATACCAGGGAAGCATCCACCTGCATCGCTGTCAGCTTCTGCCCCAGCAGAGCAGGGCGGGTGGTGTTGAACGCACTGGAGAAGTCAAAAAACATGACCCTCACAGTGCTCGCTGGCTTGTCCAGGTGGGCGTAGATACAGTTCAGCAGGTAGACGACGGCATCCTCAACTCCTAGTCGGGGCTGGTAGGCTAACTGGAGGGGATCTAAATGTGGCCTGACCATAGGCTGGAGCAGCTCCAGAACAAGTCTCTCCAGGGCCTTCATGATGTGGGAGGTCAATGCCACCGGTCTATAGTCATTGAGGCCGCTGGGGCGCGTATGTTTTCCCTTCTAACCATAAATTCCAGTCGATTTGATTATTTTTTCAAGGATTCTTTCACATTTCCCACACTACAGTTTGTAACATCCAAGATTAAGTTTCCTTCTGAATTAGATTTTCTGCTCTCCAGTCTTTTGGTATTACCTTTTGTATTTATTTTGTATACTTCACCTCTGCCGATTCTGAATATTCCTGGTTCCAGCATATCTGAGCCTTCCATTTTTCCCTACTTAAATTCACGTAGTTAATCCTTTTGCCTAAAGTGTAACATCCCATTGTGATTTCTATTGTTACAGTGTCCTTTATTCTGCTTTTCTTTAAAATGTAAAGCAAACTGTAGATTCAGTAGATGTGTCCTTTTCTAAGAATAAACTTGCTTATTTCCTTACATCAGTACTTTATTTTTTATTGTTTACAGGGGTAAACAATAACTTTAAAATTCTTTGAACTTTTAAATTCTTTGCATTATTCATTCAGTTTTTTTATTCTTTACTGCGGTGATTTTTTTAATCAGACCGCTTTGCCTTCTCTTGTAGCCTCCTCATCATTAGTGTTTAAAATACATCCTGTATTACCATCCTTTAATGATTTTTATCTTTGTCACTATATATCCATGACACGTTATTCATTTATCTTATTAAATCTTATTTTTTGTGCCATGGTTTGAAGGAATTCAATGGCTTTTGGAATTCAATTGTTGCAGTTTCTCTTCTTCATTATGAGCTTTGTGGCTTCATTTTGCTTTGTTCTTTGTTATATCTAAGTTCGAAGTTCAAAGTACATTTATTATCAAAGTATGTCTACAATATATAACCTTGAGACTCGTCTCCTTACAGGCAGCCAAAAAACAAAGAAACCCAAAATAACCCATTAAAAATGAAGACCATCAAACACCCAATGTGCAATTAAACAAAACAAATCTTGTGAACAATAAAAGTAAGCAAATAACATTTGAAACTAAAGTTCACTTTAAGAGAGTCTATAGACACGAAGCCCGTCATCACCATAGCTGATTCAGGAGCCCATTAGTTCCAGGCCACAGCCTCAGTTCAGCACAGAGACGCGTAACCTCACGGAGCAGTGAGCTGAAGCAGACTGTTTCTCGCGTCCATCCCCAACACCTTCACCCTTTCAATCTGGCTTGGTGTTTAAATCAGCCAAACCTCAGTTGTTCTTCACTCTCGAACCTGGGCCCTGCCATTTCGATAGACTCTGGGCCCCACCACTTCGATTCGGACTGTATGCAACCTTTCCAATTTGACTAACCATGATCTGACCAACACTTCAATATCAAATGCAGCAGTTGTTCCCAAACTTTCCTGGGTGACCACTCCCTTGGCTCCCAGACCACATTCCCAGCACCTCTCCCTCCCTTTCTGGCCATTCCATAAGAATTATAAATAATTTTGATTTGCAATGCACAAAGAAAATGGGAACTGCAAATTTAAAGTAGAGACAAATAATTGCAAAATTGATTCAAATATATTTAGTGTTACAAATAAAATAATTTCGCTCTTTAGTTTCAGTCAAAACAATTTTCATCAATAATTTTAGAGCCTGCATTAACAGTTCAAATATTCATTACTTCACTGCTTTTTCACCCTTCAGTAAGATGGATGGGCTTTCTGCAGTGATACCAACTTCTCAGCAATCAGACTAAATGTCACTCAGAAGGTATCTCAGACCCATATGCTCAGTAATTTGCAGTCTGCTTTGCTGGTTTGAAAGAAGTTAAGCAACTACTGAAACTGCGCTCCACTGAATATGAAGTCTGAAAGGCAATAAAGCACATCCTGACCTTTTTCTACCATGCAGGATAGCATTCAGCGATTTCTTTCTGCAGCCAAATATCTTGATATGATTTTTTGAACCTCGGCTTCAGTTCAAAGTCGTTTTGCAGCAAAATCAGTTCTACCTACATCCTTCCTGTTAATTCCCCATTTCAAATATTCAGGAATGGATTTATTACCTAATCTGGAATCTGGATCAAGGGAAGATCCTGATTCATTACCTAACAAAGTTGATTCATCCAACAGAAGAGCAAATTTTGTCTTTATGCAGCTCACCCAAGTGAACACGGTATACTTGAAAATCATTATCTGGTATTCTTTCCTTCTCTTCCAACTCAGAGAGGCTTGGAAATTGGAAAAAGTCATGACAGCTATCGTTGCACTTAAAAAAGGCTAACTTGGACAGAAATATGGAGACATGGAGGATTTGACTTTGATAAAATTCAAATCATTTCCTTGCAATTGAAGAATCTTTGTGAATAATTCTGGCAAATAAGCATGCCTAATATTCTGAAGTTGTTTGCTGAATGAAGCATTCAAATCTTCAAGGAAGTTTTCCACAGATTCAAAAAGTTCATAGAGTCTTTCATGTAGTTTTCTTTTGAGAGCCATCTGGTTTCTGTGTGTAACAGCAAGCACTCAAACTGATCATCATTCTCAATATTAAGCTCTCAAAATTGTCAAGAACTGAAGAGTATGGGACTTGATTTTATTTACCGCTTTGATACAGTATTTAATGACCTGTGCAGCTGATCACTTAGTACTGTTGTGAGAAGATGTTGTCTGTGAATTACACAGTGAATGGTAAGTATGTTAGGTACAATTTTTTCAAGACAGTAATAACACTGCAGAGGCCTCCTGTCATTGATAGTACCCAATCTGTAGCACAAGCAAAAATGTTGGTGAGCAAAATGTCCATCTCTTTGAAAGGGTTTTTCAACCACCCAAAATATTGACTCCCCCTTCATATCTGTTTCTATACTGTCCACGCTAGACTGTCTACACCTCTTTTTTGTTTGACATGCTTCTGCCATTTTGTTAGAGATTAATGACCAAGGTCAATCAGCTATTGTTTAAGTCCAACCTCAAGTGCTGCAATCAATAAAGGGGACAGCTCTGATGAATCTTTCTTTGAAGGTATGTGAAGTGGGCTGCTACATCTCAAGTGGGCCATGGGCTAGAGAAATGTGATCAAGGCTATTCGAAAGGGCAGATTCTGAACTTTACGCCATTGAACAGCATTCCCTAAATCACACAATTTCTTCAGTTCAGATTTCTCATGATATGCCAAATACAGAAGTGTCACTTTGCTTTTCAAGAACTAAAATGCGCTTCAAGCAAAGTCTAAGAGTACGGTGGGTTAGCAAGAGATAAGGTGATTATGTGGTCATTGTAATCAATTATGAGGCACTGAGGATCAAATGCTTATAATAAGTAATTAATTTCTTAAATTAAGCCTGTAATCCCTCAGCTGTCTTCCCTTGGTTCTAAGCACAACTCCATCACTGCTTTATCTTTATTGCACCTTTAGAGGTGCCCACTCTGCATGGTGGGGGAACAAATATCTCTCACTATAGAAACCACTGATATAGAGGAACATCTATACCACAGAAGGTTGTGTTTTTATATGAGTTAAATTTTGATGTAATGAGCTTTTCTACAGAGCCTACTATTGCCACTTATCTGTAAAATACTTAGCTATAAAACACACATTTCAGTGAGCACCCTCCCATATTTTGCAAATGCCCTTTGAGTATGCTGATAATGTAACCCCAAATCTCCAGGCTAAAGAACTTCATGATATTGAAAAACACTCACTGGTTTCTTGCCTCTGGAAACCTCACTCAATAAATGGAAGCTTATACCCTGGGTGTTATTTCAATCTTCTACTTGCACAACTTGAAAACCAGGTAATAATATCACATCCATTTCTGTACTCAGTATCTCACCCATTAACCAACTCCAAACTAACTTAGCATCAATCCTTCCAGGCATCATCTCCAGAACATCAAACGTAAGGAAGGTGAAGAGTGAATCTCCTCTGAACTTTGATGGATATCACCTAGAACAGACTACTTCACTTGTCCTAGTTTGCCCAACAACTATGTACTAAATATTGTCCAATCTAGCTCAGGGAGGGCCATAAAAATGTTCTGCGTATCCTCTGCGTAGACTCTGGAAAGTCTTAAATATCAACATTTATGCATCAAGACTGACATAGAGTGGCATCCAGTGCTAGCTTACACTGAAGTTCATGATATCGGCAGAAAAATTACCTCCCCCTTGAGTGAATTAGCTGTCTGAAATCCAACAGCCTCAAAGGGATTATACTTCAAACCCTACACGCTAGATTTTTACAGAGAACATAAAACAGTATGGCACAGGAACAGACTCTTTGACTCAGAAAGTTATACCAAGCTAATTAAACTTGTAATTACATAGCATTTTGTGTGTGTAGCTAACTAAACTAATCCCTTCTGCCTGCACAAGATCCATATCACTCCATTCTCTACAAATTTGTGTGCCTGTACAAGAATCTCTTAAACACCCCTCTTTTATTGACCTTACTGCCACCCTGACAGTGAATTCAGACACCCACTATTCACAGTGTAAAAAAAATCTGGCCCTACACATGAGCTTTGAATTTATCAGCTTCTCTCTTTAAATACACGCCCTTTGTACTTCAACCCTGGGAAGCTACTCTTTCTACACCTCTCATAATCTGATAAACTTCTAATTGGTCTCAATTTAGTCATCACCACTCCAGAGAAAACAACCCAAATATGTCCAAACTCTCATGATAGCATATGCCCGGTAACCTAGGAATCATCCTGGTAAACCACTTCTGCATCCAAATAAACTTTTCTTGGGCTAGGTACAGGAATTTATTTTAACCAACATTTTGATGGCAAACTCTGCCAAATTCATGAGGGATGATGCCTGGGCATGTCTAGTCCAGTGGTATTTATACCCCATCATCCATCCCTCCTGATTGGTTAGTCCTTATCCAATCAGCTTTCCGCTGCCCTACCTTGTTAACAATCAAATTCCAGTTCTTACTTACAGTGAGGCCTTCTTTAAAGTTATTTTCCTTTAATTTTATTTCAATGGCTTCTTTCACCAGGGGGTCCCGAAGGCCATTCATGTGGCACAAAACTACTGCTAAAATCAACACCTGTACCTGGCTGGAAGCCCGAGAAAAGTTTATTCTTCCATATATGAGCAACACACATCAAAGTTGCTGGTGAACGCAGCAAGCCAGGCAGCATCTTTAGGAAGAGGTACAGTCGACGTTTCAGGCCGAGACCCTTCGTCAGGACTAACTGAAGGAAGAGTTAGTAAGAGATTTGAAAGTGGGAGGGGGAGGGGAGATCCAAAATCATAGAAGAAGACAGGAGGGGGAGGGATGGAGCCAAGAGCTGGATAGGTGATTGGCAAAGGGGATATGAGAGGATCATGGGACAGAAGGCCCAGGGGGAAAGACAGCAGGGGGGGAACCCAGAGGATGGGCAAGGGGTATAGTGAGAGGGACAGAGGGAGAAAAAGGAGAGAGAGAGAAAGAGTGTGTGTATAAAAATAAATAACGGATGGGGTACGAGGGGGAGGTGGGGCATTAGCGGAAGTTAGAGAAGTCGATGTTCATGCCATCAGATTGGAGGCTACCCAGACGGAATATAAGGTGTTGTTCCTCCAACCTGAGTGTGGCTTCATCTTTACAGTAGAGGAGGCCGCGGATAGACATGTCAGAATGAGAATGGGATGTGGAATTAAAATGTGTGGCCACTGGGAGATCCTGCTTTCTCTGGTGGACAGAGCGTAGGTGTTCAGCAAAGCGGTCTCCCAGTCTGCGTCGGGTCTCGCCAATATGTAGAAGGCCACATCGGGAGCACCGGACGCAGTATATCACCCCAGCCGACTCACAGGTGAAGTGTCACCTCACCTGGAAGGACTGTTTGTGGCCCTGAATGGTGGTAAGGGAGGAAGTGTAAGGGCATGTGTAGCACTTGTTCCGCTTACAAGGATAAGTGCCAGGAGGGAGATCAGTGGGGAGGGATGGGGGGGACGAATGGACAAGGGAGTCGCGTAGGGAGCGATCCCTGCGGAAAGCGGGGGGGGGTGGAGGGAAAGATGTGCTTAGTGGTGGGATCCCGTTAGAGGTGGCAGAAGTTATGGAGAATAATATGTTGGAGCCGGAGGCTGGTGGGGTGGTAGGTGAGGACCAGGGGAACCCTATTCCTGGTGGGGTGGCGGGAGAATGGAGTGAGAACAGATGTGTATGAAATGGGGGAGATGCGTTTGAGAGCAGAGTTATCTATCCACGGCCTCCCCTACTGTAAAGATGAAGCCACACTCAGGTTGGAGGAACAACACCTTATATTCTGTCTGGGTACCCTCCAACCTGATGGCATGAACATCGACTTCTCTAACTTCCGCTAATGCCCCACCTCCCCCTCATACCCCATCCGTTATTCATTTTTATGCACACATTCTTTCTCTCACTCTCCTTTTTCTCCCTCTGTCCCTCTGACTATACCCCTTGCTCATCCTCTGGGTTCCCCCCCCACTTGTCTTTCTCCCCGGACCTCCTGTCCCATGATCCTCTCATATCTCCTTTGCCAATCACCTGTCCAGCTCTTGGCTCCATCCCTCCCCCTCCTGTCTTCTCCTATCATTTTGGATCTCCCCCTTCCCCTCCCACTTTCAAATCTCTTACTAGCTCTTCTTTCAGTTAGTCCTGACGAAGGGTCTCGGCCTGAAACGTCGACTGTACCTCTTCCTAAAGATGCTGCCTGGCCTGCTGCTTTCACCAGCAACTTTGATGTGTGTTGCTTGAATTTCCAGCATCTGCAGAATTCCCGTTGTTTGCATTCTTCCATATATGCTGGGAAAGCACAAGGTCTTTTTTCTCTTCTACAAAATCTCTTTTTTCTCTTCTCCAAAACCTCCACATCATTCCTGCAATAGGGTAAGAAGAAAGTTTAGAACTTACATAGAATAGTACAAACAGTACAAGCCCTCAGCCCATCGCATAGTGCCAAAATTTTAACCTACTTCAAGATCAATCTACCCTTTCCTCCCACATAGCTCTCCATTTATCTTCCATCCATGTGCCTTTCTAAGAGTTTCTTAAATATCCCTAATGTATCTGCCTCTACCACCGCTCCTGGCACCGTGTTCAGCACGCCTACCATTCTCTGTGTAAAAACCTACTTCTGACTTCCCTCTAAAATTTCCTCCCAACTTTAAGGTTATGCTCCCTGATATTAACTTTTTCTGCCCTGGAAAAATTGTCTCTGGATGACTCTTACCAGCCTGTACATTTTGATCAAGCCCACCTCTCATCCTTCTTCGTTTCAAAGAGAAAAGCCCTAGCTCACTCAACCTACCTTCATAAAACATGCTCTCTAGTCCAGGCAGCATTCTGGTAAATCTCCTTTGCACCCTCTCTAAAACTTTCCTATCCTTCCTGTAATGTGGTGACCAGAACGGAACACAATACTCCAAGTGTGATCTAATTATGGTTTAGAGTGTAATATTCCAGATGTGGCATAACCAAAATGTCACGCAGCTGCAACATAACAATTTTGAAAGCATAATGAGCAAAATGCGTTTTTAATCTAGTATACTGGCTGGGAGGTCCTGCTTAAGAAATATAAGCTCCACATTTTGCCTCCAAGAAGGCATTTACTGCATTTAACGTGAATACACTTTTACACGTCCTGATTAAGTAGTAAGGCACTGTACAACACTCCTTCTGGTTCATTGCACTCAGTATGAGTTACTGCCATAGTGTAGAAGTTAATTGTATTGTAAGAGTGGACAGAAGGCCTGGCACTCCAGAAGACCTGATCATTGCATGGACTGCATCCCCTGGAAAGGGAAAGTGAGGAAAGCAATTCCGCTTCAATTAATGTTGACATAATTATCAGGGACATTCTGCCTGTCAATCAGACCTTCAAAGGAGAAAGGTCACTACGTTTTAAAACCAGTCAGCAGGTAGTGAAAACCTGATTTTCCAGAGCAGCATGGTTTCTGTTATCCAAATTTTAAAAAAACAATTTGAATATTGCCTTTGATGGAAGAACAAACTCCTGAAAATTAAATATTGATTTTAGATACTGACACCTACTGGAACACAAAGACCTTTCTGATGTTATTGATTTTTTTTGTGTGTGAAGCCTTTAATTAGCTAAAGTATTTCCAACAGGAAATTGCCATACCAAGTGATCCTGACCCTTAGTTGTTAACAAAATACAGTTTTTTAACTCCTCTATATAATTATGCTTCACTATCTATCACCATTGAAGTAATTTGCCTTGCTTAGACAAAATGTGTAGTGCTTTTTGTAGAAAAACAATACGTTCGCTTCTATTACTGTAACTTTGAGCAAATAAATAGCTAAAATATATGTCAGGTGACAGAATTTTAAAGCACATTGTCATTTCTAAATAAAGGAGGATTATTGTTCGTCTTATGTATTTTGCTTGTTGCATCTCACACCATTAATGGTGTATTTGATTAATTATGCCAAATAGTGGCTTATTTATTGTTTTATAATAGGTCTAATCATGAGGCAAGGAAACTTCCAGTGATGAAACCTCTGGGAACCATGCCTTACATGTTCTAACCAATGGAAATACCTATCATATGTACATTTAGCAATTTTTCCTTAAAATTATAAATAAAGGATGAGGATGTTTAACTTCTAAAAAGAATGAAAGTAAAACATAACTGATTTTGAGGAGACAAAGGTAAATGTTTCCCTTCATCAGCCAATCTACAGTTAAGGGGCATTGTTTCAAATTCAGAGAACAGCCATTAAAGATGAAGATGCGGATCATGAATGTTTACAATTTTTTACTGTGGGAAGTTGAACAAAGGAAAAGGTAGACAGTTTTTTGGTTTATAGAGAAGATGATGGCTATGATGATTAGAAGGAACAATGGTATCGAGGCCAAGATCAGATCAGCTATGATCTTTTTGAATGGCAAAGCAGTCATGAGACACCGCATGTCCTACTCTTCCCGACCCCCTTCCCCACATCCAAGATTCATTTTATAAAAAAATAATTTGAATATTTTTAAATGTTCCTTTTAGGTTTTTCTCCTCTTGGAGGTTAGATCAGTGGTCCCCAACCTCCGGGCCCCGGACCGATACTGGGCCGCAAAGCATGCAGGGGTGCAGCGGTAGCCGGAGCGCACCCAGCACATCTTTAAGAAAAAAGCCAAAATAAACAAGCTAATTAATTAAGTGCCACCCAGAAGCCAGTCTTCGTTAGAGGAACTGAGGTGGAGAGGGTCAATAACTTTAAATTCTTCAACATTAAGGATCGACGTTTCTCTCTCTGAAAAGTGTCAGGGGATCTGTCCTGGGACCAGCACGAAACTGTCATTACAAAGAAAGCACAGCAGCACCTATACTTTATTAGAAGTTTGTGTAGATTCGACATGTTACCTCGATCCTGACAGCCCTGTCTTTTCAGCCTGTATGGGCTGACGTTTAAATTGACCAAACAATGGAACAGCTAAAGGCTCCAGCACCCTGGAAAGAGGAGTGAACATCGCGTGGAGCAAGTAAAATCAGCAACTGCCTCCGATATGGGCCGACATTTACGTGCCGGGCGGCACCTAATTAATTAGCTTGTTTATTTTGGTTTTTTTCTTAAAGGTGTGCTGGGTGCACTCCGGCTACCACTGCACCCCTGCATGCTTCGCAGCCCGGTATCGGTCCGCGGCCCGGAGGTTGGGGACCACTGAGTTAGATAGAGATAGTACTTGATAATATCAGCAACATATTCAGAGATGCTGCATCAAGTCCTGACAATGAGTATGGATGTAGAAACCCTAACTATCCTGAAAGCCTGCCACCCTTAACCTCACTTCCCTGACAGTGAGACTCATAGCAGATGGATAGTGGATCTGACACTGTTGTAGAATCCCTGATTTCACTTTCACATACATGCCCCAAACCAGTTTTGACCCATTCTAGTCAACTCACACCAGATTATGTTCAGAACAGGTGCTGATTTTCAGCACTGATTTCTACAAAGAGCCAAATATCTAATAGTACATCAATACTCTCTCATTTATATTATAGATTTTTGAAGGAAATTCATAAGATAATTATTTATCTTACATCAGTGAATGTCTGCTCATGTTTTCAATCCAATTAAATAAATAAAGTCACTTCATGGTAGTTATATTGATGTGATTCAGGTACTGTACTTTGAGATTGAAGTGTTGAGTTGCTACTGCATAGGAGACTATTCAGCCTTTGATTTCATAGCAGTGAAGCAGTGACATATCATTCTGAGAGTGACATACTTCACCATGGATTACCCACTTTGCTATTGGTAAAATACTTCACAATGTGTGACATATTTTCATGTTTATGAACTATCTGAAATGTATTCTTGCACATAGTTTCAGGAGACCAACATAATGATATGATAGATACAGCTAAAAATAATTCTTCAGGCATCACCACTATCCTTTAACATCCTTATAGCATGATTTACCCTGTTCTTTAAAGCAGTAATGCCTTTTAAACTGTTTTCTCTCGAGACATGTGTGCTTTGTAGTCATAATGTTGAATGCTATGTAACACCCTGGTTAAGATTTTTTACCGCTGTGCTATAGGTATTTCATTTTAGCAGTTCTGTAAGAGCAGTCTATCTGCTTTCTGCCGGTTTGAGTTTGAGCTGAGATAATTTAGGAATATTATGTCAGCCAGTCAGGATGATGGAATTGGGAAACGATTCCAGAGAACGTTGGGCGGAGAGGTTTGGTAAGGGATACTGGTGTGGGTCGAGGTCTTTTTTGGCAGGAGCTGGGGAAGACAGAAGGGAAGATGGCTGAGGATGCCGTCCCTGTTGCTTTGTGCAGACGAATGGCTTCAAGGAGGAAGGATCAATACTCCTGTGTGAGAGCCATTTGTTCGAGATGGATTTTGAGCGACGTTGGGAAGACGGTGTGTGCTTTCACACAGACCAAAGGTCCGGCGTGTGAATTACAGACAAGTGCTAATAATGTGGCCTTTTGGGTTTTTTTTTCTTTCTTTTCTTTAATAACTCCTTGGTTAAGTTAGCATTCATAAGTATACTTATACTTGTATGCAGTGTACAATCTGTTATTTCTTGCCAATGGCAATTGCAGAGGGGCAGTAAATCACACAGCATTCATGCAAACCTGGGTTTGGGTTGGCAAGACATCCTAACCTCACAGGCTTGGCAAGGCCAAGGTGCATACACGTTACGGAGCCTGAAAAAAGGTGAGTTTCTCGTCACGGAAACCAATGGCTCTGAGGGGCTAATGAGCCACACTTCCAAAGATGCCCAGTAAAAATAAGCGAAAAGCATTCTGTTTACAGCTTACTCAAAAGGAAGGTGGTAAGTAACAAGTTAATATACATAAGTAACAGTCATTAGACAATATAAAATGAGCAGTAACTCATATTTTTAGTAAACGATCAACTGTTTAAGTCCAAAGTTCTATATTTAAGAGCATGCTGTAGTGTACATGCAACCAATAGTTATTGGTCCCTGGAGTCTCCTGGACAAAGGTAAGTAACTCTTCCTTCCATGTACTTAGATTTATCCCTCATTCACTTGATCAAGGACACTCAATCAATGTTTATGCCTGATAATTGATAGAGTCTATTTGAGTTTGATAGTGCCAGTGACCAAAGAATTCCATTGGCAGTTAAGGCCACATATGACCTTTCAGCTTCACTCCTGTGACCGTAACTTCCTAGATAGGATAAAAACATGAATGTGTTTATTTTACTTAGCACTCCTTTCTGATTCATATCGATTTTGACACAACTGCTTCTGTTCAACACTAGAAGCCAATGTTGACTGAACAAGGCTCAAATATGATTTTAATCTCTTCATCAGGAATTTTGCAGCTCTATGCCATGTGGTAGATTGTAGAGTTGTTATGTGGTTTAGCCAAGTGTGTTTTAAATGTTTCCGCAAACCTTGCTTCTTGGCAGCTTCCTCAAGTTTCCTGACTGGCCAAGTTCCATGTAGTCACAATTGTCCATCATCAGTCCCTAAGAAGAACTATTATTCTTGTTGCTAATTTGCAATATTTTCATAAATGCATTGAGGCTCAACATATCTACTTCCAAAAGTATTAATGCTTTATTTCCAAGATCTAAGAATTAAACTTTTTGCATGTTAAACCTGTAAGCTGGCAACTGCTTGTGACAGTGTTACACTGCTGCTAAGCAGTGTAACATTTGACTCATCCGTCCAGAGAGAAATATTTTCATGTTAAAAGATGTACAGCTATTAATCAGCATTTATTTTATTCTCAAAATGTTGTACACATTATTCACTTTATAAAACATGCAAGTCTCTGTTTTATGTATATAATGCATTACAATCAACACTCCAATCAGTAAAGCATTAACTTTAAAAGAGTGGAAAAATAGTTGAGTGGCAGTTTCCTGAGAAAGTTGAGAGTTAGGCCAGTAGTGTAGTGCCTGCAGTCTCCTGGACAAAGGTAAGTAACTCTACCTTCCATGTTCTTATATTTATCCCTCATTCATTTGATCAAGGACACTCGAGGCGAGAGGTCCCAGGTTCTAATCCGACTGGCTCCTTGCTTGCTTTGCATCCGTGCTGGGTTGAGCATCAAGCTAGCAACTCAGCCACGTAAAAAACAGACAAGATGCGAAAGAAACAACTAGGTTGCTGCCTGACACATCACAAGGTGCAGAAAGGAACTACAGCTGCAGCAACAACTGAGAGTTATTACAGCGATATATTTACTAAACATAGAATCGGATCAGAATCAGAATCAAATTCATTATCATCAGCATGTGTTGCGAGATTTGCTAACTTAGCAGCAGTAGTTCAATGCAATAAATGATAATATAGAGATAAATAAATCAATTACAGTAAGTATATATATGTATATTGAATAGATTAAAATAGTGAAAAACAGAAATAACGTATAATATAATATTTAAAAAGTGAGGTAGTGTGCAAAGATTCAATTCCATTTAGGAATCAGATGGCAGAGGGGAAGAAGCTGTTCCTGAATCGCTGAGTGTGTGCCTTCAGGCTTCTGTACCTCCTACCTGATGGTAACAGTGAGAAAAGGGCATGCCCTGGGTGCTGGAGGTACTTAATAATGGACACTGCCTTTCTGAGACACCACTCCTTGAAGATGTCTTGGGTACTTTGTAGGGTAGTACCCAAGATGGAGATGACTAAACTTACAACCCTCTGCAGCTTCTTTCTGTCCTGTGCAGTCGACCCACCCTCCCCTGGGCAAAACCAGACGTTGATGCAGCCTTTCAGCATGCTCTCTACGGTACATCTACAGAAGTTTTCGAGTGTTTTAGTTGACAAACCAAATCTCTTCAAACTCCTAATGAAATGTAAATGTATGAAATTAATAGCTTGCCTTTTTTATAGCTGCATCAAATAGTTGGGACCAGGTTAGATCCTAAGAGTACCCAGGAACTTGAAATTGTTCACTCTCTCCACTTCTGATCGGTCTATGAGGATTGTTTCATGTACCCTTGTCTTACCTTGAAGTCCACAATCATCTCCTTCATCTTACTGACATAGTTGGTAGTTCTCTAGCCTTGTGCTGGAAAAACAACAAAAAATCAACAGCAGTGAAGGTTAAAATAATACAACTCATATGTCCTTCAAAATTTATGTAATGCCTTAACCATTACCTCATAAACTATTCTATATTAAGCAAAGTTGCTTGTCCCTGTGTGATTGAAATCAGGCACATGATGGCCTTTTAAGTAATTGAGAATCTGTATAATGGTACCCATCACTTACCTTTCAATTCAGTGCTGCAGGTCGTAAAGTTAAATATAAGTATATCTCAAATCACAATGAAATTGATTTTCCGCCCTGTAGATTGAATGCGACATATTTTTTAAAAAGTTATAATAGGCACATCCTCTTACGTGATGTCACATGACTAAGATGAAAAGGATACTTTGTGTAAAGCTGGACAATTCTCGGAGCTTTTAGGCTTTGGAATTGTGTGGAACAATCAGGATGCAGAGATAACAGCATGTAATTTTAATTTCTTAATTTCGACAATAGCCTTGTAAAATAACCAAGCGTGATATATTGCATTTGTAAAAAGTAATTAAACAATAAGACTTACCTTGATACTGTTCAGAATAAAACACAGTGTGGAAAAGTCAACTTGACAGCTTATAATTTTGTATTCCTCTCACTAGCTTTCATCTGAAGCAGGATAGAGGATAGACTGAAAAAAACAGATGTCCACTTCGTAAACTAATTTCTCATTTCCTCTCCATTTTCTTCCTTTGAAATATTTTTCTCTTTCTTCATCAAATGATTTATTATAAAATTGCCCAACAATTAATGACTGTTTTTAAGCAAAATTTAATATCAACACTGTAATAAAAGTCAGGAAGCAGCAGGAACCCTAGTTCGGTTTGAATAAACAAATTATTTGATGTCAGAATCTCAGTCATAATTATTTTGGAACATTAATCAAAGCATCTGGAATTTTCATGTCCTTTGAAGCATGAAAGAAAGTTTTGCTAGAGTTTAGCTGACTGGCTATTCTACTCAAAACTACACAGAGAAAAAAAATTAGAATTAGAAAAGAGGGAGTTTAAGAAGAACTTCTGACCCAAATTAAATTCTCCCCTAAAGTCACCTATCTCATGGATCATTAAAGGGGCTCAGCTGCTGTGATACTCAGGTCAGTTTCAGGAGGTGGGGAGGAAGGGTTCTGCAGGACTGTCAGAATTGATCTGACACAGAGATGATAGTGAGTAATTAACAACTTCCCTCACCAATGTTCGCTCTAAGGTGTGCGTGTGTGCGTGTGTACACACATCTTGCGCTACTATACAAAAGGCTGTCACCCTCTACCTCATTGGAATGTACGTAATCACATTTCCTTTTCCGGTTTCTGTTGTGGACAGTGTTGACAATGTCAAGTTTGCAATCATTTGTCTGCAGATTTTAGAACTGATTTATTTATACTGTTTTTATTGAAGAAAATATTGATTCGCCATGTTGAATTCCAAAGAAGCAAAGGGTGTGAGGCGCAAAAGAACCTCATTTAAAGCAGAATGGCTTAATGAAACAGTAGAAACTCCTACACCGAAAGCTCATGAGGTCGGAACGTGCAGCTACGAGAAATATTTATGTACAATACAGAAACTGGCGTTACCTGCATGTATTGTTGCAATGCAAAAGTTGCTGGAGGATTTGCAAGTGTGAAGAAGTGGAGTGATATTTGGAAACTTGACTCTTTAAAGCATCATTTAGCAAGAAAATCACATATGGACTGTGTGCAAAAGCTCTGGCAAGAAATTCTTTCATTACCTGCTACAGGTCTGCTATGTATGCTTTGTAAGAATGCAGATGAAGAAGAGCAAAAACAATCAAACCTAGAGGAGATAAAAGTTTTTATTGATAATTATTTTATTTCTTATAAATAATGAACAACAAACAGGACTTGGTAGTTTATTATCCCTAGAATAGCTTCGGGTTTCGGGTTTACTTCCACTTTAAAATTCTGTGCGCACATGTTGTTGACACTGGGCAAAAAATTACACAGCACAAGATCTTTGTGCACACTAGTTATTACAAATTAGAGAGAACATTGCCCCTAACAGCTGTTTAAAGAACTCCTGTGTAAAACATGACATCAAAAACCAAAGCTGAATTCTGAGGCTATCTGCTTTATTTTGTAAAGAATCCCTTCATCAGAATTTAGATTCTTAATTAACATATCTAAATAACCAAACCGTGTTTTCAACATTTACTGTGTACTGAGGCATTGGGTTCTTGCCAGTTCTACTGATCATCGGAGTCTTTAAGTTATGCCTTGACTCCTAGGTTAAACATTTGGGGAATTTTGCTTCCCTTTGATTTCTGTATATTTACGAGGGATGATTGATAAGTTCGTGGCCTAAGGTAGAAGGAGTCAATTTTAGAAGACCTAGCACATTTATTTTTTCTAATTTACACACTTAGTCCAGCAGTCGTGGAGCATACGGATCTCTTCTTTGTAGAAGTCGGCGTCTTGGACATCCAGAAAGTGGTCTACAGCAGGGGTGATTGATAAGTTCATGGCCTAAGGTAGAAGGAGATGAGGAGAAACTTCAAACTTTCTGCATTTTCACTGAAAGAGTTGAATTGCACTTGCATGTAACGAGAGCTGTATAACTCATCTCCTTCTACCTTACGCTACGAACTTATCAATCACCCCTGCTGTGGACCCCTTCTACAAAGAAGGGATCTGTATGCTCCATGACTGCTGGACTAAGTGTGTACATGTAGGAGGGGACTTTGTTGAAAAATAAATGTGCTAGGTTTTCTAAAATTGACTCCTTCTACCTTAGGCCACGAACTTATCAATCACCCCCAGTAAATTCTATTGCAATTCTCCAAACGGTCATCTGTATTAGTCCATAGATAAATTATCCCATACATACATAATGCTGGCTATTCACTAAAAATTTAGAAACAGTCAAAGCACAATATGAATTTAACATTCTTTGCTCAGGGGATTAGAAGTAGAAAATGGGTTTCACTCTTAATAATGCCATTTCATTTCACATTTGTTTGATGGAATGGAAATCTTTCAAGTCATCTTTCAACATCTCAACTTCCATGAAGTTGGACAGTTTTAATTCAGTTCACTTAACCTGGCTATAAATGGGCAGGAATTGAATTAAATTGTCAGTCTCATTCAAAAATGTCACAAAAATGACTGAAGGGGGAATTCATAAAAAATGTAACACTGGAATGATTTCCAGGGATTCTGACAGTAGCATTTCATGAGAACTTTATTTTGTTAATATAATGCCTCATCTGGAATTGCTAAATGCTAACAAAGAGTATTAAAAAGAATTCAACATATCTGCAATGTGCTTAACAAACAAATATATAAATCAATGCCCAGTTAATTAGATACTACTAAGTCTGTAAATAAAATTTGTGTATTTTGACTTAAGTGATATAAATTATTAAATTAAATTTTGAGGATAATAGATAACAATATATTTTAGCATGACAATATTTGCAATGAAATATGTTCAGTGAAATTGCTGGATGGTACTAATTTGCTAAGATACTTTCAGAGGAAGAGAGATGAAATATCAAGGATGGAATCAATCTTATAACTCCATATGGCTGATGAAACTAAGTATTGACAGGGTTTCACAAGTAGATCATGTACAGTGTATTCAGATTTATACTGAATGATCCAACAATGTAGGCCAAATTAGCTTACAGAATTGTTAAGAGCAGTGGTCCTTAGCTTCTACCACCAAAAAAAAACAAAGATTATAGGGACGCAAAGATGAGAAAATCTGCAAATGCTGGAAATCCAAAGCAATACACACAAGATGCTGGCCAAGCAGCAACTATGGAAAAGAGTGAACAGTTGATGTTTCATGCTGAGACCCTTCATCAGGACCTGATGAAGGATCTCGGCCTGAAAGTTTATAGGTCATGGGTTCAATGGGCTGAGTAGCTTCTGATAGAATTTCATCTTATCCTTTCATAGAACCTATGACCCAGTTAAAACTTCCAAGCATTATCAACAAAATGCAACATCTACACATATATTGACGTATTAAGTCAGCTGACCGAAAGCTTGGTTAAAGAAATAAGTTTAAGCAAACTCTTTAAAGAAGAAAAGAGAGGTGAAGAGGCAAGGAAGTTTAGATTCAGCTAACCCTATTAACATAACAATGATGTATTTTCTTCTTATTCTTCATAGGAGACCAAAATCAGCTGCTTAAGACTGGCAACAAAAGGTATGGAATTTCTTTCTTTCTTTGCATTGTCCAAAACCAGTACCACATGCAACAAAAATAAATTATACCTTCCAATATTATTTGAAGAATTTAAGGAGATAGAACTTCTTGATTGATGCTTGATTGATTTGTTTGCAGAAATGAACTGCCTGTGTTTTGCATGAGTTTATTTTGTTGAATCTTTGCATGGCGACTTCACATTTATAGTTCATTCTATATGGCTATTTATTTTGGTCATAATTTGTGAAATGTGACATTATGCAGTCATTGCATTGTCATTTCTGTGCATGGTTAAGCATTCTGAGTTGAATTTGTCTTGAAATTTAGAAACCTACATCCATATATTGAAAATTCATTTCTGAACATGAAGCTCTTTATTCTTTGTAGACATCATTATCATTATAGTTGCATTAAAAGCAGTGAAATGCAAATAGAAGCTTAGTCAATTCTTTTCAGCTACCATTTCTTGCTTTGGCCATTTTTACAGTGCACAAATTATTTTATTTTTTCCCATTTTGTGAATGTCACTTTTCTCTCTTTAGACATGGAACATTGTATTGACACATTATTAAACAAAATGAAGGCAAAGTAATAGAGCTACATTTGCATTAAAGCCAAGTATCATAATTTATTCTATTGAAATTAAAATTAGTGGCAGAGGTGTCATTAAAGCTTTAATCTGAAGTAATTATTCATTTCTCTTGGGGATTCCAGTTTGATTTTTATAGAATGGGGGCTATGAGAAATTATCAAAGGATATTTTTTCTTGGTAGACTTTCTACTTTCTTTTTTTTTCTTATGCATGCTGACCTGGAACTTTCCCCTTGTCTTAACGGTAATAGGTAGGATACAGATCACTACACCGTACATTCTTGTCATCCCAAGTGCAGGTGATTATCTAATGTCAAGTCAGAAATGTTAATTCCTCTCCAACCCTGTGTAAACTGTTGTTTCATATAATACATGCAAAATAATTTGCTTTCTTTTAGATTTGGAGAATGTTTTATATTAAGCATTTTGATCTACACATGTAAGTTGTTTGAACACATCAGCAGATAATTGCCTTGGACAGTATGGTAGTGAACCATAGAAGATCAAGGAAGAATCAAATTCAATTGCTGCCCAGCACCAGTTTAGCTAACGGTTAGAGATAACACATGGGGTTTTAGCCCCATTGAATAATGAAGGGATGGTTGGGAGGTGCATGGGTTTGATTAGGAGTGGAGAGTGGTCGGAACCCAACACATTGACCTTAATAGAAAATGCATATTTTTGAGTGGAAATGGTTCCATTGTTCACCCTTAGTGCATATTCAGCACTTAAGTTTGCAGACAAACAATAAATCTCTGGTGAGGTGTTGGAGCTGCAGGGACTAACAGTGTGCAGAGATCTACAGAGAGCCACGGAGGGTGAAAATCGGGAAATAAGTATAGGTTTTGTGATCGATAATGTGCAAAAGCCTTATGCATTTTGGGGACTTTGGTATGTATATCAGCTTTTCCAGAGCAGTTTTCTGGTGACCAATTTTAATGTTTTGCTTGACATCTACTTCTATCGCATAATGCTACCCAGTGGCTGTAAGAAAGCATAACATCCCTCCATTATTCATTGGTACATCCAGCAGTGTTTTTTTTTGTCAACTACATGATTCTGTTTCAATGCAAGATGAAACACAATGGCAATTAAGAATTTATAAAAAATTATGATTTTCGTTACAAGTTCTCCATGTTTGTGTGATGCTAGAATGTGGAAGAACATTGTCCTTTACGTTTATTAGTTCCAGGATTTTCATTCTGCCAAGAACAGAGTACTTGGACAGAAACAAGCCTTCACAACACCACTGGGCCTGTGGTGCTTAACGGAAATTGCCTAAGCTGGTTGAGGTCCCATACTGGGAATATGGTTTAATCCCATTTATGGATTTTACTTACGCACCTCTCCATTAAATTTTCTTCTGACCCCAAATGTAACCACAATCATCATTGAAACTCACAGTCCTCACATAAGCATTCCCCAGTCAACCTCCTAACTCAGTATGGCCTGACCCAACCAATTTGCCAATCGGAAACACCAACATTTTCATCTTCCTCAGTTATAGTTGCTCCTTTCCAGCTACCAAATGCTACCCTTCCCCAGCTGCTAATCTCTACCACCTCCCCTACATCCCCCACATCCCCCACTCCACAGTCCACAATGATCCTTGCAGTTCATCTTTCATCTGGACTCCCTACCAGAATTTGTCCTCAACCTGTCACGTTCACCAATCCTAATTCCTTATCCTGTTCCTGTTAATCAACTTTGACCTCCTTTCAGTTCTGACCCTCAACCTTCATCTGTCACCCTGAAATCTCTTCTCATCCCTCACTCCTCCCAGCAGCCCGCCCCCAGGATGATCTGGTTCGTCTTCATGTAGTGGTCAAGGTCCTTAAATTCAGATTCAATATCAGCTTTTATATCATTGGCATGTTGTGAAATTTGTTGTTTTGTGACAGAGGTACAGTGCTATAAAAATGTAAAACTGCAATTACAATAAGAAAATATATATATATATATACGCATAGCTTTAAATAAGTAGTGTTCATGGTTTCATGATAAAAAAGAAACCGTTTCTAAAATGCTGAGTGTGTTTCTTTGGGCTCCTGTACCTCTTCCTTGATGGTAGCAATGAGAAGAGGGCATATTCTGTGTGATGGGGGTCCTTAAAAATGGATGCAGCCTTTTTGGGACATTGTCTTTTAAAGATGTCCTTAATGCTGGGGAGGCTGGTGCCCATGATGGAGCTGGCTAACTTTGCACTTTTGCGGCTTTTTCCAGTCCTGTGCAGTGGCCCCTCCATACCAGACAGTGATGCAGTCAGTTAGGATGCTCTCCATGGTACATCTGTAGAAATTTGCTAGCCTTTGGTGACATATCAAGTCTCCTCAAGTTCCTAATGTAATATAGCTGTTGCCATGCCTTCTTGTAATTACATCAATATGTCGGGCCCTGCATAGATATTCAGATTCTGGAAATCCAAGCAACACTCGCAAAATGCTGTAGGGAGCTCAGCAGGCCAGGCAGTAACTGTGGAAAAGAGTAAACAGTCAATATTTTGGGCCGAGACCCTTCATCAGGACTCCTGATGAAAGTCTTGGCTGGAAAAGTCAGCTGTTCCCTCCCTCCTTTCCACAGATGCTGCCTGGCCTGCTGATGTCCTCCAGCATTTTGTGTGTGTTGCCTAAATATTCAGAGATGTTGACAGCCTCTTTCAATAATCCAGAATGCTTTGAATCTTAGCTTCTACAGTTCCCTGTGGTGAGTGATCGAACAAAATATTTATTGACACATAGAGAAATTATTGCTTTATACACCAAAATAGATAGTTTTCAACTTCTAGCCAATTAAATAGTTTGCAAGTGGCTAAGTGTAATATACATCCGTGAATGAAGATAAAATATTTTGGTGTTAACTATCCAACCAGCTAACTTTGTATTCTGTTCTGCAAAGTATTGGTTACAAGTCAATGTTGACATTGAGGTGGCTTTCACTAATCTACCTTGTGTCAAAATATGGTAGCACACTCAAGGATGAATTGAATTGAATTGAATTGACTTTATTTCTTACATCCTTCACATACAGGAGGAGTAAAAATCTTTACATTATGTCTCTGTCTAAGTGTACAATGTACAATTTATAGCAATTTGCAGTAAATAGTATGTACAACCGGACAGTCAATATAGCATAGAAATACAATTGTATCAGCGTGAATTAATCAGTCTGATGGCCTGGTGGAAGAAGCTGTCTCGGAGCCTGTATCGTTTCCCAGATGTAGCAGCTGGAGCAGTTTATAGTTAGGGTGACTTGGGTTCCCAATGATCTTTCGGGCCCTTTTTATGTACCTGTCTTTGTAAATGTCCCGAACAGTGGCAAGTTCACATCTACAGATGCGCTGGGCTGTCCACACCACTCTCTGCAGAGTCCTGCGATTGAGGGAGGTACAGTTCCCATATCAGACAGTGATGTGGCCAGTCAGGATGCTCTCAGTTGTGCCCCTGTAGAAAGTCCTTAGCATATGGGGACTCATGCCAATGTTCTTCAATCGTCTGAGATGACAGAAGCGCTGTTCTGCTTTTTTCACCACACAGCCGGTATGTACAAACCACATGAGATCCTTGGTCATATGTATGCCGAGGAACTTAAAACTGTTCACCCTCTCAAACACAGATCCATTGATGTCAATAGGGGCTAGCCTGTCTCCATTCTTTTTGTAGTCCACAACCAGCTACTTTGTTTTTGCAACATTGAGGGAGAGGTTGTTTTCGTGACACCACTGTTTCAGAGTGATGACTTCTTCTCTGTAGGCTGCCTCATTATTATTTAAGATAAGGACAATCAATGTAGTGTTATCAGCAAATTTAACTAGCAGATTGCAGCTGCGCATGGTGACACAGTCATGGGTATACAGAGAGGAAAGGAGGAGACTAAGGACACAGCCCTAAGGGGCTCCTGTGTTGAGAGTCAGAGGGGTGAGGGAGCCCACTCTTACCATCTACCAGCAATCTGACAGGAAGTCCAGGATCCAGCTGCACAGGGCAGGGTGAAGGCTGAGGTCTCTGAGCTTCTTGTCAAGCCTGGAGTGAATTATGGTGTTGAATGCTGAACTGTAGTCCAAGAACAGCATTCTCACATAAGCATCCTTCTTCTCCAGATGTGTAAGGACAGTGTGTAGAGCTGTGGGTATTGCATCATCTGACAATTGGTTGTGTAAGTAGGTGAATTGGATGTGGCCCAGTGTGGGTGGCAGCAAGCTGCAGATGTAGTCCTTGACCAGCCTCTCAAAGCATTCGCTTATTATTGAGGTGACTGTTACCTTGGTCTTTTTAGGTACGGGAACAACGGTGGATGTTTTGAAGCAGGACAGCGCCCTTCACTGGGAGAGGGAGAGATAAAAAATGTCTGTAAACACACCAGCCAGTTGTGGTGTGCACTTCCTGAGTACCCGTCCTGTGATGCCAATGGTTCCCGCAGCCATGTGGCTGTCCACTCATTAGAAACACCGGCGTACTTCAGCCTCAGAGATGACCAGAGTGCAGGTCACTTCGGCTGCTCTCCTCTGGGGCTCAGCGTTGGTGATATTAAATGGAGCATGAAGAAGATTTAGCTCATCTGGAGTGAGGCAGTGGTGTTAGCAGCAACACTGTGCTTTGCCTTGAAGTCTGCGATAGTGTGCCGATCTCGCCATAAGCTACATGCGTTGTCGGTGGAGAGTTGTGTCTGAATCTTGTCCCTGTATTGCTGTTTCGCTGCCTTAATGACTTTGCGTAGATTGTAGCTGCATTTCTTGAGATCCTGTTGGTTACCAGCAACGTAAGTTCTGTCTCGTGCAGTAAGCGCAGCACGCACGGAACTGTTGATCTCGGGTTTCTGATTTGGATAGACCCTGACTAAATTTTGGGGGACAACATCCTCATTGCATATCTGGATGAAGCTCGTGACCCCTTCCATGAACTTGGAGATATCTTCATAACGAAAGACATTTCAGTTGACATCATCAAAATAGTCCTGTTGTGTGGAGACCGATTTGTCAGACCAAAAGTGGATAGTTTTAACTATGGCTGCCTCTTGTTTCAGATTCTGCCTGTACATGAGCAGAAGCAAGATGGAGGAATGATCCGACTTCCCAAATAGTGGACGGAGGAGCGCTTTGTAAGCATTGCAGAAGGGAGAGTAGCAGTGATCGAGTATGCTATCTCCCCTTGTGGTCACGGGGAGAAGTTTGAGTTGCAGTTTCATTCAAATAGCACAATACCTTCCAGGATCAATCTGATTTCACTTGCGTCTTGAGGACTTCTCATGACCCTACAAGTGCCTGCCATCTTCAGGCATTTCAACAACATACTTGGACAACTTCAATTCAGAGTCTAATTTTAAGGACCCTGCAAAATTCTCCTTGATTCTCATGCAGTGGTAGTTAAAAAAGTTCTATTTTAACTTCATCAGTCCACAGGACTTGTTTCCAAAATGCAACAGGCTTGTTTAGATGTTCCTTTGAACCTTTTGAATAGAACTTTTTGACCGCAATGAGCAAAGGTACGTTTGGAGAAAAAGCGGTGCAGAATTTCATGAAAAGAACACCTCTCCAACTGTTAAGCACGGGGGTGGATCAATCATGCTTTGGGCTTGTGTTGCAGCCAGTGGCACGGGGAACATTTACTGGTAGATGGAAGAATGAATTCAATTAAATACCAGCAAATTCTGGAAGCAAACATCACACCTTCTGTAAACAAGCCGAAGATGAAAAGAGGATGGCTTCGACAACAGGATAATGAACCTAACCATAATGGACTACCTCAAGAGGCGCAAGCTGAAGGTTTTGCCATGGCCCTCACAGTCCCCTGACCTAAACATCATCGAGAACCTGTGGATAGACCTCAAAAGAGCAGTGCATGCAAAATGGCCCAAGAATCTCACAGAACTAGAAGCATTTTGCAAGGAAGAATGGGCGAAAATCCCCCAAACAAGAATTGAAAGACTCTCAGCTGGCTACAGAAAGTGTTTACAAGCTGCCAAAGGGGGTGTTACTAAGTACTGCCATGCAGGGTGCCCAAACTTTTGCTTCTGGCCCTTTTCCTTTTTTGGTATTTTGAAACTGTAAAAGATGGAAATAAAAAAGTTTTCTTGCTTAAAATATTAAAGAAATGTGTCATCTTTAACTTTATGCTTTTTGGAAATCAGTTCATCTTTTACTCGCTTAGCTATTCACAGTAACATAAATTTTGACCGGGGTGCTCAAACTTTTGCATGCCACCGTAAATGTGTAACAAACTTTATTTCTTCATGGGTCTAAGAAAAATGATTCTAGGTACCTGGTATGACAAGATGATGCGAAAGTGCTGAAAGATTTAAAAGGTCCGTGTCCGTAAATCACTAAAGTCAGTGATTGAGATACAAAACTTAATTTAAAAGAATAGTGGCTGGCCTTAATTTTTCCCCCTTATGTCTTATGGTCTTATCTTGATTTGTAAGGGCATCAAACATTCTGGGGAGAAGGCAAGAGAATGGGGTTGACAAGGATAATAAATCAACTGTGAAGGAATGGCCTAATTCTGCTCCTATGTTTTACGTCTTATGGTCTTAAACTCAAGAAAGCTGGAATGCAAGGGGATGAAATCTATGCTCCTCTTGAATGTGTCCAATGCCTTTGGTTCTTGGCCGCATGGTTCAGAAGGAATCTATTGGCCTTGGATACAACACTCTGTCACAGACTATGAATACAAAATCGGTTACAAAATACAGACAGGTCCCAAAGTCAAGATTTGTATTTCTTTGATATAGATTGCAAATGAGCCACTTAAATTAGAATGTTTACAATCATTAAAGAATTCAATACAGCAGATAAATGATTTCCTCTGGGAGAGTATAATCTGTAAAAAAAAAAGTCTTTGTGTAGTTACAGCCCAGTAATTTTTCTCCCAGAGCATGGTGCAGGAATTTCTTAGGTCAGAATTGCAGGCCAACTTATCTTCATCCAAGGCCTTCCCTCTTTTACAAGGTTAGAGTGGAAATCTAACCACAGCAGTATTCCATTTGCAACTCATTTATTAATATGTTGGCCAATGCATGCAACAATACCAAGACCTGAATAAGATCCGAGTTTAGGGTCATAAATGACAAATCAAATTATGCCATATAAATGCCAGGTATTGACATTCTCTTAACCTTCACCTTTTAAAACCTTTATTGAATACTCCATCATCAAAATCATGTGAGCCACAATTACCAGAAATTTAACTGAATTTTCAATATAAATGTCATGAGTTATTTCCTACCAAGTCGTCGTCGTCGTGGCTATCCCTTGAGGTCAAGGATGATGGTCTTCGTTCTGTTGATCTACTTATGGGCTTTCAAGTGGCTTAT
Source organism: Mobula hypostoma (assembly GCF_963921235.1). NCBI lineage: Eukaryota > Metazoa > Chordata > Chondrichthyes > Myliobatiformes > Myliobatidae > Mobula > Mobula hypostoma. The sequence goes on from NC_086098.1 coordinate 191,018,850, forward strand.
GACAGACTTTGACTCAAACTCGCTTTCACAGCCATGTATCCTTTCTTGGAACGTGCCTCCGTCGCCAACTTACTCCAGTTGGCTTTAGGATTCGTTTCCAAGCCTCTCAATTTGGACCTTCTGAGGATCCCAGGTACTCACATTTCATTGACTCTGCCTCTCGCCGCTTCTCCCGTCAAGCTCTGAAGGCGACGCTCTCCGCCATGAGGAGGTACTTGGTGTCCCTATCCCAGACCCTTCCACACCTTCGGGACACTTTCTTCGCCGTCTGTAATGGTCCTACCCGCTATTTCATCCTCCGTCGGATTCACGCCTGCAATCGCCGTTTTTTTGACTTTGTCATGTTAGGCAAAGATCGCAAGATGCTACACCTACGGACTCCAGAGCCTGCCGGCCCCAACGCTAGCAGGCATGAACTTTCGGTTGCGGCCCCTGCCGTTGATCTCGGCGGCTCCAACACCTCAGGACATATTCAAAACTCGGACTCCAGCAACGACCATGGAGACATTCAAAGCGATCGCGCAACCACCAACTGCGACTCCAGCCTTGAACTCCAGGCCGGGTCTTTATGTGCTGCTGTTGTGACTCCCGTCTCCCCTTCCCCCACCACCACTCCGCAGCCCTGTCTTCCTCAGATCCCACCGTCAACTTCTGGGCCCTCAGAGGCTCCATCTTCCTCTCACCCCAACCCTCCCCTCTCCATTGACACCCCCAGCCTCCCCCCTCCCCCCTCTGATCCCAGCTCTCATCCGTGCCGGGTCTTTACCATCCCCTCCGACCTTCAACTGTCGGAGGCAGAACGCTCTGTTCTCAGTAAGGGCCTCACGTTTGTCCCCCTTCGCCCACACCTCAGCGAGTTCCGTGTTCGCCATGATGCGGAACTTTTCTTCCGCCGTCTCCGTCTCCGAGCCTACTTCTTCGGCAAGGACTCTTCCACCCCCACCGATGACCCCTTCTCCCGTCTTCAACCCTCCTCTTCTTCATGGACACCCCGCTCTGGTCTTCTGCCTGCTCTGGATCTCTTTATTGCCAACTGCCGACGGGACATCAACCGTCTCGACTTCACCGCACCTTGTCCCCATTCCAACCTCACTCCTTCGGAACGCTCTGCTCTCCACTCCCTCCGCACTAATCCTAACATTATTATTAAACCCGCTGATAAAGGGGGTGCTGTTGTAGTCTGGCGTACTGACCTCTACCTTGCCGAGGCACAGCGACAACTCGCGGATACCTCCTCTTATTTACCCCTCGATCGTGACCCCACTAAGGAGCACCAGGCCATTGTCTCCCACACTATCAACGACTTTATCCGCTCAGGGGATCTCCCATCCACTGCTACCAACCTTATAGTTCCCACACCCCGCACTTCCCGTTTCTACCTCCTACCCAAGATCCACAAACCTGCCTGTCCTGGCCGACCTATTGTCTCAGCTTGCTCCTGCCCCACCGAACTCGTTTCTGCATACCTCGACACTGTTTTATCACCCCTTGTTCAATCCCTTCCGACCTATGTTCGTGACACTTCTCACGCTCTTAAACTTTTCGATGATTTTAAGTTCGCTGGCCCCCACCGCTTTATTTTCACCATGGATGTCCAGTCCCTATATACTTCCATCCCCCATCAGGAAGGTCTCAAAGCTCTACGCTTCTTTTTGGATTCCAGACCTAATCAGTTCCCCTCTACCACCACTCTGCTCCGTCTAGCAGAATTAGTCCTTACTCTTAATAATTTCTCCTTTTGCTCCTCCCATTTCCTCCAAACTAAAGGTGTAGCTATGGGCACCCGTATGGGTCCTAGCTATGCCTGCCTTTTTGTTAGGTTTGTGGAACAATCTATGTTCCGTGCCTATTCTGGTATCTGTCCCCCACTTTTCCTTCGCTACATCGACGACTGCATTGGCGCTGCTTCCTGCACGCATGCAGAACTCGTTGACTTTATTAACTTTGCCTCCAACTTTCACCCTGCCCTCAAGTTTACCTGGTCCATTTCCGACACCTCCCTCCCCTTTCTAGATCTTTCTGTCTCTGTCTCTGGAGACAGCTTATCCGCTGATGTCTACTATAAGCCTACTGACTCTCACAGCTATCTGGACTATTCCTCTTCTCACCCTGTCTCTTGCAAAAACGCCATCCCCTTCTCACAATTCCCCCGTCTCCGCCGCATCTGCTCTCAGGATGAGGCTTTTCATTCTAGGACGAGGGAGATGTCTTCCTTTTTTAAAGAAAGGGGCTTCCTGGACCTGGACCAGCTGGATTATACCCCAATGTTCTGAAAGAAGCAGCTGAAGAGATTCTTGAGGCTATAGTAATGATCAATAGATTCTAGCTTTCTAGCATGGATCTGGGGGACAGCAAAATTGAATATGTTACTCCACTCTTCAAGAAGGGAGGAGGCAGATGAAAAGAAAGTCTAGGCCAGTTAGCCTAACCTCAATGGTTAGGAAGATACTGGAGTCGATTGTTAAGGATGTGGTTTCAGGGTACTTTGAGGCACATGATAAAGTAGGCCATAGTCAGCATGATCTCCTTGCCTGAGAAATCTAATAGAATTCTTTGAGGGAATAAATAACAGAACAGACAAAGTTGGATGTTGTGTCGTTGAATTTTCAGAAGACCTTTGACAAATGCTGTACAAGAGTCTGCTTAACTAGATGAGAGTCCATGGTATTACAGGAAAGATACTTGCATGGATAGAGCATTGACTGATTGGCATGAGGCAAAGAGTGGGAATAAAAGGAAACCTTTTCTGATTGGTTGCCAGTCACTAGTGGTGTTCCATAAGTGTCGGTGCTGGGGCCGCTTCTTTTTACATTGTATATCAATGATTGAGATGACAAAATTGATGGCTTTGTGGCCAAATTTGCAAAGAGTACAAAGATAGGTGGTGTTGAGGAAACAGGGAGGCGGCAGAAGAACTTAGACATATTAGGAGAATGGGCACAGAAGTGGCTGATGGAATACAGTGTAGGGAAATGTATGATCATGCACTTTGGCAGAAGGAATAAAAGCAAAACCTATTTTATAAAATGGAAGAAAATTCAAAAATCTGAGATGCAAAGGGGTTGGGAGTCCTCCTGCAGGTTCCCTAAAGGTTAATTTGCAGGTTGAGTTGGTGATGAAGGAAGCAAGCTTAATGTTAGCATTCAATTTAAGAGGACTACAATCTAAGTGCAAGGATGTAATGCTGAGACTTTAAAAGGCACCGGTTAGGTCCCATGTGGATAAGCGTGAGCAATTTTGGGCCCCTTATTTACAAAAGGACTTGCCTGATATTGGAGAGGATTCAGAGAAGGTTCATGAGAATGAAAGGCTTATCGTATGAAAAGTGATTGTTGGCTCTGGGCCTTTACTCACTGGAACTTAGAAGAATGAAGGAGGATTTCATTGAAGCCTATCAAATTTTGAAAGGCATAGATAGAGTGGATGTGGAGAGGATGTTTTCTATGGTGAGGGAGTTTGTACTCTTTTCCATAGATGCTGCCTGGCCTGTTGAGCTCCTCCAGCATTTTGTGTGTGTTGCTTGGATTTCCAGCATCTGCAGATTTTCTCTTGTTTGTGGGGGAGTATAGGACCAGAAGGCACAGCCTCAGCATGGAGATGAGGAGGAATAGATGGTACTGCTCAGGAATATCTGTTACTAAGAAACTGGCAAAAGCAATCATTATAGCACATTCTTTCCAGAATTCAGCACTCAATGGCTAATGTCTCAGCTTGCATTGCAGATTAAGTTGAAGCCAGCGAATATCCTCATGCAGCAATCAGAACTGACCATAAAATAAGAATTAGGGAGCATAGTTAGGCCATTCGGCTCATCAAGTTTGCTCTGCCATTCCAACCTGGCTGATTTACTATCCGCCTCAACCTCATTCTCCTGCTTTCTCCCCGCAACATTTATTAATCAAGAACTTATCAACCGCTGCTTTAAATATACCCAATGACTTGGCCTCCACAGCTGCCTGTGGCAATGAATTCCATAGATTCATTGCTTTCTGAATTTTGCAGCTATGCAATGATTAAGTGACATTAGCTCAGATGAGCCAAATCAATTCCTCAGGATGATAACATCTGCTTTTCCAACATAACCACAATTCTGCGGCTGTACTGTTTTCTATCAGTCATCTACCCTGATAGCTGATGCTGCATCCACCCAGAGTGCACAGTCAAAGGACAGATCTTCATGGTCCCAGTCTGTCCTGTTTAATCTCCAAAGCTGTTTGCCATCTACTCCATCAGAAACCTTCTACTTGTCATGACACGTGGCAGTCAATGGTTGCCCCAGGGTGAAGATTTGGTGTTGCCATGCGATGTGGCATTAGTTGTTTATATACTTAGTTAGTAATGTTCACTTTACGTTGCCTTTTATGGTGATGCTTTTACTAAACAAACATTGTGATGGTCAGCAACAGTGGGAGAGTAAGATGCTGGTGCCAGGGCATTGGGTTTGCATTTATGGTGTTGCAGCTGGATGAAATTTTTACAGATCCTAACAGACTATAGGTGATAATATTAGTTGTCTGCTCCTATTATTCTTCCTTCTCATCATCCCCTGAGCTGGTTGCTGTGTTGTCAAGGGTAATAACTACTGTCATGATGCTTGCAGCAAAATGATATGAACTTACTCTAATTCTATATAAAATCCATCTTTTATTCTCTCTAAAGACCAGTCAACTCACTCACCTATCCCCCAAGAGGCATAGATACGGAGGATGGCGGCGGTCTTTTCTCTGGGGCAGGACAGTCCCAAACTACAGGGCATAGATAAAGAGTGAGACGAGAAAGATTTATTAGGGAGCCGGGCAGCAGCTTTTCCAAGCAGAGTGTGGTGAGTACATAGAATGAACTGCCAGAGCAAGTGATTGAGGCAAGACAACTAGTAGAAGCACTTTGATAGGTACAGGATGGGCTGGGCTCTGGAGTGATAAGGGCTTGAATGCAGGAAATTGGGACTAGTTCAGTGGCACTATGGTCAGCAAAATCTTGTTGGTCCAAAGAGCCTGAATTCATACTGTATCATTCCATGACTCTATGACTTGTCATACTTCTGTAGTGTTTGGGCAATGAAAGCAAAGTATCACTATCTTTCATACTTTTCTTTAAGAGTGTTCTATTAAATTGCTATCTTTAAGGAAAAATGACAAAAATTATACATCTTTGTGCTTGACTGCAAGGATGTTCAGTCATTGCATAACTGCATGGAAACAGCCAGTTGCTTCCTATCCAGTTCTAGATTCTTATACTTAACTGAGATGAATTTCCAGCCTCAGTTCCAGTTGAGTACAAAGCAAAATTTGGCAGGTAGCAGCCTGGAATTCATATCTTCTCTCAAACCACTACCAGAAATGAAAAGAATGCCAGTTCCTTTGTGTAAGTGGAGTTGTTAAATGCCTAAATCCTGTGATTTAGGTTTGCTTTGAGCTGAACTGTCTCCTCGACATTTGTTATATGCTGTGATTCTGCCGGTATTTTTGAATGGAAACACAAAAGGCTGAATTACTCTGCATGCAGGTCATCTCTTCAAATTGATTACATCTTGAAATGATTTTGGAAAGTTATTCTGATTGCATTAAGAATGTACTGTCGATTAAATGGTCACCTTTGATTTAGGTTCAGAGTGGAGATTCCCTAATGCAAATGAGTCTACATGGAGTTCAATGCAACTCTAATTTTGTCAAATGGATGAAGCAAGGTAAAAGAGTGATAAATGGCTTTTATATTCATCGTGGCAATGATACAGATCTTGCCAAAATTTCAACTGAATTTGCATGCATCCTTCCATTATTAACTGCAGATGGTTAATAAACAAGAACTGCCATTTTTCATGCTCAGTTCATAAGGGATCAATATGAAAACAAAGATTGCTTAACCAAGGTCCAGCAGAATCCAGTAACCACTCAAGAGAAAAGCAGTGGAGAAGAAAAACAAAGGAAAGGAAAAATTAAACTAATGTCCTCACTGTGAAAATGTGCTTCATTATTCTGAAACCCCTTTCATCAAACTTCCAGTGTTGGGAGTGTAGATAGAAAAAAACAACAAAGAGAAGTGAGCTGAGTATGTGCAGGACACTCATGACATACAAATGCCCATGATCGATTATTGCTGCACTAAGTAATTCACAAAAAGTATATCAGTAATCCACACCGATAACGATCTGCTACTGTGAAAGATTTATCAAAATCACGTCCGTTCCTCATACTTTCATTTGTAATTGTGTCTATTATTGTCTATAATTGTGTCTATTATTAATTGTGTCTATTATTGTCTATAATTGTGTCTATTGTTAATTGTGTCTATTATTGTCTATAATTGTGTCTATTATTAATTGTGTCTATTATTGTGTATAGTGTCGATTATATTCGTAATTGTGTCTATTATGTCTATTAAACCCCTAATAAGATTGTTCTTGTATTTCTTGGACTGATCTGAATACACTCATCAGTTTACTGCTTCAGAAAAACAGAGGAGCACCAGGCAATCAAGCTTGAATGATCAAAAATCAATTTTCTCTCCCTTTTGGGAAGAAATCTTGAAAAGCTTTGCATTAGAAGGATTTCATTTCTATGCTTTCCACAAACCTCACACAAGGACTATTGTGTGGGGACTGATGCAATATAACGGACTACATTAAGTATTGCTCTTGGTCCCTGAAAATAGGTTTCTGTTTCTAATTGAACATGATGGAATCCTTAGCAGTTGGAATTAAAAGGTGAAGGGCATAATGAAACTGAATTTAGATACCTTGTGGTATTACCTGTAGTAAATGTCAAATAGGTGTCTATATATCAGACACCAAGCCCGTAGCATGGCAATAAGTAGATATGACAAAATTGTTTTCCTATCCTTGAACAGTAATAAAGCATTTCAGAATAACATGTATTATTGAAATTGAGAAGATAGTAGTACTTCGTTATTTCTATGTTCAGTTTGTAAGGTATGATACCATTATCTTATTTTCTAAGATTATGCTGCTGCATTTCTGACTTTCAGTGTTTTATAGCAGTTATCCAAAGACTTAACAATGATTTCAAATGTCATGACATTTTCAAGACTCAGACTTTTAAAACCCCATAAATAGGTTCCTTTATTATTTAAATCTATTCTGCATAGATTACAACACAAGTCTTTGCTAGATGAATACCTGGAGAATGAGAAAACTGATACTTGGCAAGAATACGTATTCATTTACATCAGATGGTATCTCACTTAATTGAACAGATATTTTCATTTATGCTGCCTTGAGGGATTATGAGGGTTTCTTATGAGGATTTCTTCTCTTAAAGGGTTGTGAATTTTTGGATTTCTCTATCCCAGAGAAGTGTGGGTGCTCACTCACTGAATATACAGTACATTAATGTTTGAGATAGATTTTTAAACGACAGTGGGATGAAACATTGTGGGAATCAGACAAGTAAATTAAGCTGAAGGCAATGATAATGTTCGCTATGATTCTCTTGAACATTGGAGGTCTTGGTCTGTGGCTTGTTCCTAAACAGATGAGATTCTGCAGATGCTGAAAATCTTGAGCAGCAGACACAAAATGCCGGAAGAACTCACCAAGTCAGGCAACATCTATAGAGGGGAATAAACAGTCGATGGTTTGGGCCGAGACCCTTCATCAGGACTGCCCCAAAATATCGACTGTTTATTCTCCTTCATAGTTACTGTATGGCCTGTTCCTGAACCATTCTAATGTCCTTATGGATTTTTTTTTCTGAATTTGTCATAATTTCAAATAATTAAAGACAAGAATAGAAACTCAACTGCTGTAAAATAAAGTCAAATCCAAGGTCGAAAAAAACACTTGAAATTTCACAGAGCATTTAAATAATACCATGAAATGGGCCCAAACAATTTTCTTGTGGAAGATTGATTTTTCTCTTCGCAATACCTGCAAGGAATTCACCTAGACTACATACAGTAAATGCACATATTTTCAAGTGATGGTAGAGGCACAAACCCGGAAGAGCAGTGTGTTCCAAGCAATAGACTCCTTAAATAGTGTGGCTTCATTGGAATGCCTGAACCCGAAGTAGCAGTTCCGTCTGCCACTTCATATCTATGGGCAGGCATTTCCAGTCTCTGATTATATGTTGTGGTAGTAGAGGTGGACAGTCACGTAGAGGTAACAAATTGGTTGGGACTTGCTCTACAAAGCAAATAGATCTTGTATTGACCATGAAGATAACTCAGAGTCAGAACAGATTGGAATCAGATTTATTATCATTGACTTAAATGGCATGAAATTTATTATTTTATGGTAGTAGTACAGAGCAAAGACATAAAACATACTATAAATATCAAAAACAAATAGTGTAAAAAAATAACGCGGTCACATTCATAGTTTATTGACTGTTCAGAAACCTGATTATGGAGGGGATTCTGAATCATTCCATGTTGGTCTTCTGGCTCCTGTACCTTCTCCCTGTTGGTAACAATGAGAAGATGATGCAGGTCCTGAGTGATGGATGTTGCATTCATACGGCACCACCTCTTGAAGATGCTTCAACAGTGAGCTGTGTTTTGCCATGATGCAGCTGGCCATCAAGTGATAAAATGGGACCATTGGTCATAATTCCAGTTAGCTTTAGTACAAGGCTCTGCAACAAACCCTCATGCTTAGATGTTCCTTCATCATACAACAAAGCTAGAGTTCCATAAGAGGTCTACACAGTTGTTTCGGAGCATAGTAGCGCTCCAAATGTCCAGCAGCAATGTGAATGCTCAAAGATCTGTGCACATGAGCGCTGAATGCATTTCACAATCAATTTCCACTGCGCTACAAACACTTAGTGCATAACTATGTACCTAAAGTACCAACATCAAGGCATTGGTGTTTTATTCAATTGAAAGAATGGCACAGCAGTCAATTAAGCCAAAGAGCCCTGATCTCATGGATCTAAAAAGCATGCATGGTTATCCTTTTTGCCCTGCTGATAATATATTTGACTACAAATTTTTAACTGGATTTTCATTCAGATGAAGATAATGCATACAAGCTCAGTTAGATACAGATAAATGCCTCAGAATAAAAGTGAATGAAAGATACAAGTAATTGAGGATATAAGTCTCAAACAGATAGAATGATTTTGAATTTTTAGGATTTTAAAAAAAAAACTACATGTGAAAAAATACTCAAAAGAATTATTGGTGCAAAATTTGCCATCAAATGATATCAGCTATAACTCAATTTTGAAGGAATACTCAATAAATCCATAATAGTATAATAACTGTAATAAAATCAATGAGTGACTGCACCAACTAGGCTTTCAACCAGTGTGCAAAAGACAACAAACTGCAAATACAAAAAGGAGAAAATAGTAATAATAATAATAATAATAATGATAATAATAATAATAATAATAAGTAAATAAGCAACATATATCAAGAACATGAGATGAAGAGTCCTTGAAAGCAAGTCCATTGGTTGTCCATGGGAATGGTACCAGAGGAGTGGAGGGAGGCAAATGTTGTCCCTTTGTTCAAAAAAGGTAGTAGGGATAGCCCGGGTAATTATAGACCAGTGAGCCTTACGTCTGTGGTGGGAAAGCTGTTGGAAAAGATTCTTAGAGATAGGATCTATGGGCATTTAGAGAATCATGGTCTGATCACGTACAGTCAGCAAGGCTTTGTGAAGGGCAGATCGTGTTTAACAAGTCTGATAGAGTTCTTTGAGGAGGCGACCAGGCATATAGATGAGGGTAGTGTAGTGGAGGTGATCTATATGGATTTTAGGAAGACATTTGACAAGGTTCCACACGGTAGGCTTATTCAGAAAGTCAGAAGACATGGGATCCAGGGAAGTTTGGCCAGGTGGATTCAGAATTGGCTTGCCTGCAGAAGGCAGATGGTCTTAGTGAAGGAAGTACATTCAGATTGGAGGATTGTGACTAGTGGTGCCCCACAAGGATCTGTTCTGGGACCTCTACTTTTTGTGATTTTTATTAACGACCTGGATGTGGGGGTAGAAAGGTGGATTGGCAAGTTTGCAGACGACACAAAGGTTGGTGGTGTTGTAGATAGTGTAGAGGATTGTCAAAGATTGCAGAGAGACATTGATAGGATGCAGAAGTGGGCTGAGAAGTGGCAAATGGAGTTCAAGCCGGGCAAGTGTGAGATGGTACACTTTGGAAGGACAAACTCCAAGGCAGAGTACAAAGTAAATGGCAGGATACTTGGTAGTGTGGAGGAGCAGAGGGATCTGGGAGTACATGTCCACAGATCCCTGAAAGTTGCCTCACAGGTAGATAGGGTAGTTAAGAAAGCTTATGGGGTGTTAGCTTTCATAAGTCGAGGGATAGAGTTTAAGAGTCACGATGTAATGATGCAGCTCTATAAAACTCTGTTTAGGCCACACTTGGAGTACTGTGTCCAGGTCTGGTTGCCTCACTATAGGAAGGATGTGGAAGCATTGGAAAGGGTACAGAGGAGATTTACCAGGATGATGCCTGGTTTAGAGAGTATGGATTATGATCAGAGATTAAGGGAGCTAGGGCTTTACTCTTTGGAGAGAAGGAGGATGAGAGGAGACATGATAGAGGTGTACAAGATAATAAGAAGAATAGATAGAGTGGATAGCCAGTGCCTCTTCCCCAGGGCACCACTGCTCAATACAAGAGGGCATGGCTTTAAGGTAAGGGGTGTGAAGTTCAAGGGGGATATTAGAGGAAGATGTTTTACTTAGAGAGTGGTTGGTGCGTGGAATGCACTGCCTGAGTCAGTGGTGGGGGCAGATACACTCGTGAAGTTTAAGAGACTACTAGACAGGTATATGGAGGAATTTAAGGTGGGAGGTTATATGAGAGGCAGGGTTTGAGGGTCGGCACAACATTGTGGGCCGAAGGGCCTGTAGTGTGCTGTACTATTCTATGTTCTATGTTCTATGAATCTTTTCAATGATGAAGCAAGTGAAGTTGAGTAAAGTTATCCCTCCAACTTAGTAAGGATGCCAAAGCTTAAAGGGAGAAGGCAGGAGAATGGGATTGAGAGGGATAATAAATCAACCATGATGGAATGGCAGAGCAGACTCAATGGGCAGGATGGTTTAATTCTGCTTCTATGTCTTATGTTCTTATGGGTTTTAAGTTGAGATCAGAACAACTCAACAGCACATTGTTTTCAAAACATTTGATGCAATAATGAATACACTTCTTCAGTGAAGGAACCAATAATGACATGAAGCTCAGTTTCCAACTGTGCACATACACATGCATTATCAAAGAATGAGGATCAGATGATCTTAGGTCTGGAGCAGAGATTAAAATAATTGAACTCTTGCTGAATTGTTAAACAATTCCACTTATTGAGAGTTATATTGAAGGTGAGGCGTGATCCAGGGAGGAAAAATTGAGAAGAAGGTTGGCACAACCTTGTCTGATACCAGACTACACTAAAAGTCAATGATGGATCTATTATTTATGTTCATGACTTGCAGGCCATCTAATGTCAGGCTTAAGAGTATAATTACTGTATAAGGATAGCCAAATTTAAGGATTCTCTATAATAACTTTCATTTAAAAGTAGAACGTTTTCATGAGATCCAGAGGGGGGCTTGTATGGTAGCTGAAGGTGTCTGCTAATTATATTTTTGGATTTCTTTTGTGGTAAAGATCATGTCCATTGAAGCTCCTTGATAAATAGAATCTAGAAGAATTTTGTCAGTGGAAGGCGATAGTTAAGTTACTCCTTGCCCCTCTGCTTTAACCACAATTAGACTCTTCTTTTTTCTTCAAGATGAACACATTTATGACACATTTGGGTCTCCTGGCATGATGTCCTGTTTCCAGATGATGTGGATAGAGTCATATATTTGGGCTAAGTGTAATTATCTGCCATATTTTAGTACTTTAGGGAGGATTTCATCTGTTCCAATTGTCTGGGGGTCATTCAAATTCCCTGATGTTTTCTCAATCTCTTGCCAGACTGTGTTGATATTAAGATTGTGGTGGATCATTTGCTCTTGGATGTTATATAAGACACTCATATCAAAGAAAGTGTCTTTTTGAAAAGATTATCAAAGTGGTCTGTCCATCAGACATTGACTATGTCTCTTAAGTTCTTTGCTCTCATTAGGATGGCTCCTTTGATATTCAACCTGCCGAACATAGAATTTAGAACAGTACAGCACAGTACAGGCCCTTTAGCCCACAGTGTTGTGCCAACATTTAACCTTCTCCAAGATCAACCTAACCCAACCATCCTACATGGTTTTCCATTTCTCTTTCTTCCATGTTCATTTCTAGGAGTCTCTTAAATATCCTGAATGTATCTGCCCAACACAATTCCTGGCAGCGTATTCCACACACCTACCATTATAGTCATAGTCATAGTTATAGTCATACTTTATTGATCCCAGGGGAAATTGGTTTTCGTTATAGTTGCTCCATAAATAATAAATAGTAATAGAACCATAAATAGTTAAATAGTAATATGTAAATTATGCCAGTAAATTATGAAATAAGTCCAGGACCAGCCTATTGGCTCAGGGTGTCTGACCCTCCAAGGAAGGAGTTGTTAAGTTTGATGGCCACAGGCTGGAATGACTTCCTATGACGCTCCGTGCTGCATCTCGGTGGAATGAATCTCTGGCTGAATGTACTGTATAAAAAACCTATTTCTGACAGTCCCCTCTATAATTTCCTCCAAACACCTTCAAATTATGTTCTCTTGTATTGGGATAACATGAGGAAATGGCTAATTCACTGGCTGTCCACTCTAGCTGTGTCCCTTATTATCTTGTTAACTTCTTTCAAGTCACCTTGCATTCTCCTTTGCTCCAAAAAAGAAAGCCCTAACTCATCAATCCTTTCTCATAAGACACGTTCTCTAATCCAGGCAGCAGACTGATCAATCTGCTCTGCACCCTCTCTCAAGCTTCTACGTCCTTCCCACAATGAGGCAAGCAGAACTAACACAACACTCCATGTGTGGTTAAACTAGAAGTTTGTAGAGCTGCAGCATTATCTTATTGCTCTTGAGCTCAATATCCTTACTAATGAAGACCAACACACCATATGCCTTATTAATTGCCCTATCAGCTTGCACAACAACTTTGAGAGATCTATGGATGTGGACCCCAAGATTCCCCTGTTCCTCTACACTGCCAAAAATCTTACCATTAACCTTGTTTTCTGCCTTTCAGTGAGGATCATGAGGCACAATTTGTCCCTCACAAAGCCATGCTGACAATTACTATGTTGGATCACAAAGAGAGAATCTGCAGATGCTGGAAATCCAAGCAACACACACAAAATGCTGGAGGAATTTAGCAGGCCAGGCAGCATCTATGGAAAAAAAAGTGCAGTTGACGTTTTCGGCTGAAACCCTTTGGCAGGATTGGCTAATTGCTAATTAGACTATGGTTCTCCAAATGCTCATAAATCCTGTCTCTAAGAATTCTCTCCAAAACTTTGCCCACCACTATTGTAAGAATCACTTATCAGCAATTCCTCAGATTATCCTTATTACCTTTCTTGAACAAAGGAATACTACTTGCCGCTCTCCAATTTTCAGGTTCCACTCCTATGGTTAATGACAATGCAAAGATTATCACCAAAGGCACGACATTCTATTTTTTTTTTTAGGTACAGCCCCTTCTGAACCAGTGAGCTGGTGCTGCCCAATTGCACCCAATTAGCCTACTAACCCCATAGCTTTGGAACAAGGGAGGAAACAGGAGCGCCCAGCCCAAACTCACATGGTCAAGGGAGAACATACAATCACCTTACAGGCAGCGGCGAGATTAACTTGGCCTCTTGGTGATGTAAAAGTATTATGCTAACTACTTGCCATGCACCCAATGGGAGATCCTACAGGAATCTATTCTCTTACTTCCCATAGTAACCTGGTGTATATCCCTTCCAGCCCCAGCAACTTTTTAATCCTTCTTGCCTAAGTTTGCTAGATGTCCACAGCCATCTATTTCTAAGGCCTATTTTTCATTAAATCTTGACTTTCAAATGCCTATAGATTGGGTGTTTTCACCCTTGAGAAGTGTGTGTATTTCTATTCAATTTTCCACAGTGATGTACCCAATGATTACAGACTACAGTCAACAACCACCCTCCTTACATTTCACAGCATCATTCTTCAACCTTGTAGTTAAAATTTGTTTCCTTACTTCTGCTTGGCTCTTCAGTGCCATCTTCTTGCCAGTTCAATCCATGGCAAATCTTGGAAACCTCTAAGTTACCATTTGGATTTGACTAACATCTTCAAATTTCAAAGTAAATTTATTATTAAGGTATGTATATGCCACCATATGCTATCCAGAGGTTCATTTTCTTACAGGCATTCACAGCAGAATAAAGAAGTGCAAGAGAACCAATGAAAAACTACACACATGCAAAGAATGAAAAACAACCAAGGTGTAAACGGAGACAAACTGCAAAAATAAAGTAAAAAAATAAATAAATAATTTCAAGGACATGAGTTCTAGAGTCCTTAGAAGTGAGTTCATAGGTTGTGGAATCAGTTCAGAGTTGAGCTGAGTGAAGTTATCAATGACAGAATCAGGGTTATTATCACCAGCATTTCAGGAACCTGGTGGATGAAGGGTAATAACTGTTCCTGAAACAGGTAGTGTAGGACTTAAGGCTCCTGTACCTCCTTCCTGATAAAGGTAGTGAGAAGAGAGCATAGCTGGATGGTGGGGGTGTTTTGGTGATGGATGCTGCTTTCTTGTGACAACAGTCCTTGTAGATGTGCTCAATGGTGGGGAGGGTTTTTCCTGTGGTGGACTGGGCTAAAAGATCTCTGGTAGACTGGTAGATCCATTGACTACTCATTCACTGATTACCAGTTAAAAAGGCACAAGATGTTAAGATGCAATTCAACACTTTTAACACTGCTCTGGCAATACAGTGGGATGAAGGCAGTGGATGCAAGAGAAAGATAAAGTCACAGGAGTTAAGAAAGATGATGCCATCTTATTCTAATTTTATGTGGTGTACTTGTTTGTCAGAGACAGTGAATATTCTGTAATAACCTTTCCACTTAACTGCAGCTTCAGGGCACAATTCTCCTCAATCATTCTGAGAAGGGCTATGTCTATAAAGAATGACAGAGCAGCTAGTCTTGCCAGTATATCTTCGGTGCCATCTGGCATCTCCAAAAACCCACTCCTGCTCAAATTCTCTGCAAAGTTAAGCACCAAGGGGCTTCTGGAAGCAACTTCAGTTCTGACTCCATAAACTCTGTAAAGCTAAAAAAAAGTTCCCATATGAATCCTGACATAGAAGAATAAATTTCCTGTATGAAAGCCTGGCTTGAAATGTTATTTTCATTTTATGTGAGTAGAAGCAACACATTTCTCATATATATACATGAAGATTTACATATCTAATAGTAATCTAAACCATAATCATCCGGATTAAGTGACAACAAAGCTCAGCAGCATAAATAGTAATTCAGCAATGTCAAGACAGGTTGAAAATTACTGAGGATTGTGCAACATCATATAATTGGTAAGTTGCATTTCCTTAAACCTCAGTTATTCCCAATTAACATCAAATTATTGCCAAATATGAGACATTTGGGCCAATACATAGATGGGAAGGTTCAGGGGGATATGGATCAAATAAGGCTATCAGACATAGGAGCAGAAGAGGGCCAGTTGGTCCATTGAATCTGCTCCACCATTCATTCATGGTTGATCCTTTTCTACCTTCCTCAGCCCCACTCTCTGGCCTTCTCCCTATAACCTTTGATGCCATGGCCAATCAAGAACCTACCAATCTCCAACTTAAGTACACACAACAACCTGGCCTCCACAGCTGCCAGATTCCACAAATTCACCACTTTCCGGCTGAAGAAATTTCTCCATATCTCTGTGTTAAATGGACACTCCTTTAACCTGAGGCCACACCCTCTTTTACTGGACTCCCCACCATAGGAAACATCATTTCCACATCTACTATCTCCAGGCCTTTCACCATTCAAAAGTTTTCAATGAGGTCCATCCCCCCACCATCCTTCTAAATTTCAGTGAGTACAGATCCAGAGCCATCAAACGTTCCTCAAATGATAACCCTTTCATTCTCAGAATCATCCTTGTGAACATCCTCTGAACCCTCTCCAATGCCAGCACATCTTTTCGTAGGTAAGGAGCCAAAAACTGTTCACAATACTCAAGGTGAGGCCTCACCAGTGCCTTATAAAGCCTCAGCATCACATCCCTGCTCTTGTTTTCCAGACCTCTTGAAATGAATGCTAACATTGCATTTGCCTTTGTCACCGCTGACTCAGCCTGCAAGTTAACCTTTAGGGTGGTTCTGCGCAAGGACTCCCAAGTCCCTTTGCATCTCAGATTTTTGGATTTTCTCCCCATTTTGAAAATAGTCTACACATTTATTTTTTCTAACAAAGTGCATGACCGTGCATTTTCTAACATTCTTTTTCCTTTTCCACTTCCTTGCTCATTCTCCTAATCTCAGTCCTTCTGCTGCCACAACACTACCTGTCCCTCCACCAATCTTCATATCATCTGCAAACTTGGCAACAATGTCATCTATTCCACCATCTAAATTACTAAGATACAGCATAAAAACAAGCAGTCCCAACACCGACCCCTGCGGAACAGCTCTAGTCACCGACAGTCAACCAGAAAGGGATCCTTTTATTCCCACTTGCTGCCTCTTTCCAATCAACCAATTCTCTAACCATGCAAGTAACTTTCTGGTAATAGCATGGGCTCTTAACTTGGTAAGCAGCCTCATGTGTAGCACATTGTCAAAGGTCTTCTGAAAATCCAAATATACAACATCCAGTACATCCCCTTTATCCATCCTACTTGTAATCTCCTCGAAGAATTCCAACAGGTTTGTCAGGCAAGATTTCCCCTTAAGGAAACCATGCTGACTTTATTCTATCTTGTCCTATGTCACCAAGTACTCCATAACATCATCCTTAACAATTGATTCCAACAGCTTCCCATCCACTGAGGTCAGGCTAGCTGGGCTATAATTTCCTTTCTGCTGCCTTTCTCCTTTCTGACAGAGTGGAGTGACAGTTGCAATTTTCCAGTCCTCTGGCACCATGTCAGAGTCCAATGATTTTTGAAAGATCATTTATAACACCACCGCTATCTCTAACACTACCTTTTTCAGAATCCTAGGGTACAGTTCCTCTGGTCTGGGTGACTTATATACCTTTAGGTCTTTTAGCTTTTTGAGCACCTTCTCCTTTGTAATCGTAACTGCACTCACTTCTCTTCCCTCGCACCCTTCAACATCTAGCATACTGCTAGTGTCTTCCACAGTGAAGATGATGCAAAATACTCATTTAGATGATCTGCCATCTCCTTGTCCCCCATTATTTCTCCGGTCTCATTTTCTAGCGGTCCTATATTCACTCTCATCTCTCTTTTATTTTTAACATACTTGAAATGCTTTTACTATCTTGCTAGCTTGCTTTCATATTTCATCTTTTCCCTCCAAAGATTTGTTTAGTTGCTTTCTGTAGATTTTTAAAAGCTTTCCAATCCTCTGTCTTCTTGGTTATTTTTCTTTGTTGTATGCTCTCTCTTTTGCTTTAACATTAGCTTTGAATTCCCTTGTCAGCCAAGGTTGTACTATTTTGCCATTTGAGTAATTCTTTCTTTTTGGAATACATCTATCCTGCACCTTCGTCATTTTTTCCAGAAACTCACACCATTGCTGCTCTGCCATCATCCCTCAGCATCTCCTTCCAACTCACTTTGGTCAACTCCCCTCTCATATCACTGTCATTTCCTTTACTCCACTGAAATGCTGCTACGTCAAACTTTACTTTCTCCCTATCAAATTTAAAGTTGAACTCAATCTTATTGTGATCACTGCCTCCTAAGGATTCTTTTAACTTAAGTTCCCTAATTGAATCCAGATCACTTCTTAACACCCAATCCAGTATAGTTGAACCCCAGTAGGCTCAACAACAAACTGCTTTAAAAAATCATCTCATACACATTCAACAAATTCACCCTCTTGAGATCCATTACTAATCTGATTTTCCCAATCTACCTGCTTGTTAAAATTTCCCTTGACTATCATAACATCAGCCTTTTGACATCCCTTTTCTATTTCCCATTGTAATCTATAGCCCACATCCCAGCTATTGTTTGGAGGCCTGTATATAACTGCCATCAAGGTCCTTTTATCTTTGTAGTTTCTTATCTCAACCCACAAGGATTCAACATCTTTCGATCCTATACTACATCTTTCTAATGATTTGATGCCATTTTTAACCAGCAGCTCCAACTACAACCATACTTCAGCTATGATTTAGGAATGGCCATAACATCATACCCAACAATCTGCAAAGGTTTAACAAGATCATCCACCTTATTTGTAATACTGTGTGCGTTGAGATATAACACTTTGACTATTGCATGTGCTACGCTTTTTGATTCTGCATTACTAGTGCACTGATACTCACCCACATGGCTGCAATTTTTATCCCATCATCTGCCCGCCCTCCCTGAAGGTCTGACAGCATGCTGTCTTTCCTTTTTAACCCTCCATCCTATCCTGAGTCCCTTCATTCTGATTCCCACACCCCTTCCACATTAGTTTAAACCCTCCCCAACAGCTCCAACAAATCTGCCTGCAAAAATATTGGTCCCCCTCCGTTTCAGGTGTAACCTGTCCCTTTTGTACAAGCTATACTTCCTCCAGAAGAGATCCCAATCATCCAAGAACCCTTCCCCGCTGCACAAGCATCTCAGCCACACGTTTACCTGCCGAATCATCCTGCTTCTACCCTCACTGCATATATGGATAAATGAGACCAGTTTTTTTATAGGCATCTAGATTGGAATGGACAAATTAGGGTGAAGGACATTCTGCCATGCTGTGTTACTCTATAATGCTATATGATCCTCATTTGCATGATGGGGTCTTATTTAGCCCATTCAAACAAAAATATCTTTTTACTCACATGGGCTAAATTTTGAAATATCAACATTTAAACAAGTTTCCAATTTAACACCTGGTTTAAATCTGAAAGGAGGTGCACCTTCAAGACAGAGGTTCCATATCAATGTTCAGCTAATGCAAAAATACTTTTTTTTAGAGTCATAGAGTTATAGAAAAGTACAGCACAGAAACAGGCCCTTTGGCCCATCTAGTCCATGCCAAACCATTTAAACTGCCTACTCCCATCAACCTGCACTGGGACTGTAGCTCTCCATACCCTGCCATCCATGTATCTATCCAAACTTCTCTTAAACGTTGAATACGAGATCATATATCACCACTTGCACTTGGTAGCTTGTTCCACACTCTCACAACCCTCTGAGTGAAAGAGTTTCCCCTCTTGTTCCCCTTAAATTTTTTACCTTTCACTGTTGACCTATGACCTATGACCTCTAATTGTAGTCCCACCCAACCTCAGTGGAAAAAGCCTGCTTGCATTTACCCTATCGATACCCCTCATAATTTTGTATACCTCTATCAAATCTCCCCTTAACCTTCTGTGTTCCAAGGAATAAAGTCCTAACCTATTCAATCTTTCCTCATAACTCAGGTCCTCCAGTCCCGGAAGCATCTTTGTAAATTTTCTCTGTCCTCTTTCAATCTTATTTACATCTTTCCTGTAGGTAGCTAAACAAAACTTCACACAATACTTCAAATTAGGCCTCAGGAACGTCTTAAACAACTTCAACATAACATCCCATCTTTGTCAATTTATTATGGCGAGCTTTAAAAATACCGCAACATGAAGCAAAATGCTTTATATATATATTGCTATATATTGGTAGCAAATCTATCGCAATAATTTTCACATCCATATCTCTAATATAATCTCCTCTCCTGAAATTCAGTACCTGGTAACTTATCACATTTATCCTATAGTCACAATCTAACAAATTGTTTTATTCATACTTTCAGTTCTCCCTTGGACAATGTGTTATGAAAAATATTATTATTGCTGAATTAAGTAATTTCTATTAAAACTTTGAATGTTGAATTTTGAAAACCAAGATCAATCAGACAATTAACTGCCAAAGATTCATTGACAGGCAAGGAGACAGTTAATTTGTCAGTGGTCTTTCTAAAGCTAAATCAGAAAGCACATTCAAACTGAGTGTCATTATCAAGTAAATCTCTTGAATCAGAGATGCATTGCATAAATTAGCTTGATCCTGTTTAAAAACACATGTAATTATGCAAGAGCAATATTATACTGTCCTGCCCAGCCTGTAATTTTCCATCAAGTAATCAGATAATATATGAGGCCAGATTGTGTTTTGCAAGAAATCAAGAAATTAAACCTGATGGCGCTTTACCTCAAATGACACCAACTTCAGAAAGTTTCAATTATTTAGAATGTCTAATGGGTTTCTATATTTCAGAATTATTAAGCAGAAGGGAAATAATAGGTAATTTAATTCAATCCCTGCATTTCCAAATTTACATAGATTTTCTGGCACCAGAATGCTCTGCTGTTCAGCAGCAGTTCCCAGTATACACAATGGTCTGGTGCTTGACCGTTCAATTTACATTCCATGTTAGAGAAACATTGTTGGCCACCCTCGCACTGTATGTGAAGGGTGTACAAAGAGTGAGAACTTAGGTTCACAGACATTGCCAGTTTCAGCACGGCATCCCCTATTCATAGGTCCCTTCAAAAGCGGCTTGGAAATTTTTGCAGTTGTTTCAATGTAACACAGCAGGTAGAGTCTTTGCAGCCAGCGTTTAAAGGGATCTATCACAATGCGTACAACACTTCCAGCCTCAGGGGAGTGTTGCCAATAAATGAATCAATTGATGGTGCAGTGATGGGAGGAGAGTTGGTGAGTGCTCCCAGTAGATGAAAGCAGTCTGGATAACTGCTGAAGAACATTGACATGTCCTCTGTACATTCTCAACCACAACCTGCAAGTTACCACAGAGATGTCTGTAAGGCAGTCTCTGAATAACTATATTCAGTAAGTCTGCAGTACTGGTGCACTCCTTGTCTGCTCACAAGCTGAAGGTAAAATACAAGGATGGGGCAACCTCACTAAGGCAGCATTGAGCAGTCGTGTGCAGAAACGTGTGACAGAGGTCAGCAGTTTGGACTAGTATAATCCTAAGGCTAGGAAGCAAATTAAGGTCATGGTCTCCATGGCTAAGGCAGTCAAGTTGCACATGAGTTTGTATTTGAGATCACAGGAAGTCAGAGATCTCAGTGAATTTTGGCTTATTGAATAGTACAGTTGCAGAGGAAACATAAGAAGTAAAAGCTGGAGGTATAATGAATAAATAAGAAGGCCATTGAGGCTGAAAGGCTCACTGGAGAAAAATCGGTAGTAACGCTTTACTGTGTGTATAATTTGAAGAAGTTTTCTGCTGGGAAAATGAATGGATAATGAGAAGGTAATTGTCCCATGGATGCTGATTCTCACCAAAACTGTGCTAAAGTGCTATACTCTTGTTAACCTGATTTGTATTTCAACTGCTCAGCACTCTTAGTGTACAGTTCTGAAGACTAACTTCTAATCTAGACCTTTGTATACTGTAGAATTTTAAATATTTATTTATATTAGTTCAACGTTCAAAGTACATTTATTATACTATATGCAACGTTGAGATCCTTCTCCTTAAAGGTAGCCATAAAACAAAAAAAACAAACCGAACCCATTTAAAAAACTGTCAAACACGCAATGTGAAGAAAAAACAAATCATGTGAACAATAAAAATAAGCAAATAACATTCAGAACTGAAATTCATACAAGTGAGTCCACAGCCGTGAAGCCAGTCATCACTACTGCCAATCCAGGAGCCCGTTGGTTGCAGGCTGCAGCCTCAGGTCAGTGCTGAGACAAATAAATATTGCAGAGCAGTGAGCCGAACACCAGCCCATCCGTCCCTCACCTCCAGCCTAACACACTGACGTCTTCAGCCTGGTCTGGTGCTTAAATTGGGGAAACAGTGAGTTATTCCTCATTCTCGTATCTGGGCCTCGCCACCTCATTGTGGCCCATACCCAAGCTTTCCAATTCAGCCGGCATTTAAATCAATCAAACCTCGGCTTATTCCTCGCTGTCTCGCCCAGGCCCCACAGCCTTAACTCTGTCTCTCATTGGTTCTGCCACTTCGAATTGCCTCCAAGTCTACTCCAACTGCCAAACATTGGCTCACTCCCCACTCTCAGGCCTGGGCCCTGCCACCTCAGTTCAGCCTGTATGCACCACACCTCACCTGTCCTGCACCTTCGAGACTTCAGTTCACACCACAAAAATGCCAGATCATATAGGCGGTTCAAAAGCTTGACTCCAAAATGAAAGTTACAGCCTATTGATTGCAGTCATAATTTTCAAGAAGAAGTATAATTAATAAGGTAACTAATAGTTGTTTTTGCTGCCAGCCAATCATCACTGTGCTTCACCAGTGCCATCTTATTTAGAAATACAGCATGGAACGGGCCCAACTAACCGCACTGCTCAGCAGCCCACCTATTTAATACTAGCCTATTCACAGGCCAATTTACAATGACCAATTAACCTACTAACCAGTACATCTTTGGATTGAGGGAAGAAACTGGAGCACCCAGAGGAAACCCACGTACTCAGGGGAAAGATATATAAACTTCTTACAGACTGTATTGGAAGTTCATTCCAACTCCAGTGTCTTGAGCTGTAATAATGTTGCATTAACTGCAACATCACCATGGCACCCCAGAGCTGGCTGTAAAGACTGTCCCTGCTGCATCACATTGAAACAACTGTAAACACATATATAAAGAAATTCGTCCCCTCCTGACATTTGAGTTATAGTTATATGAATGCTTTCTAGTTTTAAATTACATCAATTTAATACTGATCTAATTCAAAGATACAATTTTTTTGTAAAATTAATTTTTATGAATGTCTCAGGAAGGAAATGTGTAAGATTAATGCATTTCCTAAACCTATAAAACAGACATGGAATCACAATGACCCAATCTTACAACACAAAAGAATGTCGTTGTGCTGTTCTGTGAAAAAAAGTAATCAATAGTCCATTTTTTCTCTCCTAATTCACAAGGCTATGCTAATACGAAACCTTCATGTCCAGTGGTCCTTTCAAAATTACAATAGAAACTGATTCTATCACTGTTTCAAGGAAAATATTTTCAACTCTGAAGAACTCTGTGGAAAATAAAAAAATGTCTATTATCCTTGGCATACTTTTCTAATTACCTTAAATCAACTACATCTGATTATTGACTCACTTTCCAGAGGAATATCTCATCATATTTTCCAGCAAAGAATGAAATTCTTCTGAATGAGATAACCATTCCATTTCCTTATCTTTTTCCATTCTTTTCAAAAAAAGAGCTTTTACAAGTATATTAAGAGCAAAAGGATTGTAAGGGATAAAATTGGTCCTCTTGAAGATCAGAGTGGTCGGCTTTGTGCGGAACCAAAGGAAATGGGGGAGATCTTAAATAGGTTTTTTGCCGTCTGTATTTACTAAGGAAGCTGGCATGAAATCTATGGAATTGAGGGAATCAAGTAGTGAGACCATGGAAACTGCGCAGATTGAAAAGGAGGAGGTGCTTGTTGTCTTGAGGAAAATTAAAGTGGATAAATCCCCGGGACCTGACAGTGTTCCCTCGGACCTTGAAGGAGACTAGTGTTGTAATTGCGGGGGCCCTGGCAGAAATATTTAAAATGTCGCTGTCTACGGGTGAAGTGCCGGAGGATTGGAGAGTGGCTCATGTTGTTCCGTTGTTTAAAAAAGGAACAACATGTAATCCGGGAAATTATAGGCCGGTGAGTTTAACATCAGTAGTAGGTAAGTTATTGGAGGGAGTACTAAGAGACAGAATCTACAAGCATTTGGATAGACAGGAGCTTATTAGGGAGAGTCAATATGGCTTTGAGTGTGGTAGGTCATGTTTGACCAATCTGTTGGAGTCTTTCGAGGAGGTTACCAGGAAAGTAGATGAAGGGAAGGCAGTGGATATTGTCTACATGGACTTCAGTAAGGCCTTTGACAAGGTCCCGCATGGGAGGTTAGTTAGGAAAATTCAGTCGCTAGGTATACATGGAGAGGTGGTAAATTGGATTAGACATTGGCTCGATGGAAGAAGCCAGAGAGTGGTAGTAGAGAATTGCTTCTCTGAGTGGAGGCCTGTGACTAGTGGTGTGCCACAGGGATCAGTGCTGGGTCCATTGTTATTTGTCATCTATATCAATGATCTGGATGATAATGTGGTAAATTGGATCAGCAAGTTTGCTGATGATACAAAGATTGGAGGTGTAGTAGACAGTGAGGAAGGTTTTCAGAGCCTGCAGAGGGACTTGGACCAGCTGGAAAAATGGGCTGAAAAATGGCAGATGGAGTTTAATACTGACAAGTGTGAGGTATTGCACGTTGGAAGGACAAACCAAGGTAGAACATACAGGGTTAATGGTAAGGCACTGAGGAGCGCAGTGGAACAGAGGGATCTGGGAATACAGATACAAAATTCCCTAAAAGTGTCGTCACAGGTAGATAGGGTCGTAAAGAGAGCTTTTGGTACATTGGCCTTTATTAATCAAAGTATTGAGTATAAGAGCTGGAATGTTATGATGAGGTTGTATAAGGCATTGGTGAGGCCGAATCTGGAGTATTGTGTTCAGTTTTGGTCACCTAATTACAGGAAGGATATAAATAAGGTTGAAAGAGTACAGAGAAGGTTTACAAGGATGTTGCCGGGACTTGAGAAACTCAGTTACAGAGAAAGGTTGAATAGGTTAGGACTTTATTCCCTGGAGCGTAGAATAATGAGGGGAGATTTGATAGAGGTATATAAAATTATGATGGGTATAGATAGAGTGAATGCAAGCAGGCTTTTTCCACTGAGGCAAGGGGAGAAAAAAACCAGAGGACATGGGTTAATGGTGAGGGGGGAAAAGTTTAAAGGGAACACAGAGAGTGGTGGGAGTATGGAATGAGCTGCCAGATGAGGTGGTAAATGTGGGTTCTTTTTTAACATTTAAGAATAAATTAGACAGATACATGGATGGGAGGTGTATGGAGGGATATGGTCCGTGTGCAGGTCAGTGGGACTAGGCAGAAAATGGTTCGGCACAGTCAAGAAGAGCCAAAGGGCTTGTTTCTGTGCTGTAGTTTCTATGGTTCAATGGTTCTATGGTACAGTGGATATAGTTTTCTTTTGCAGATTATAATGAATTCTGATTTTACTGTTGCCTTTAGTTTTGTACTCACACCCAAGCAACCACCTTTTAAAAATTATTTCTCCACATATCTGCTTCATCATTAACATTTGCCTTCTTTCACTTACACTCAGTGGCCACTTTATTAGGTACACCTGTACACCTGCTCATTGATACAAATATCATGGCAGTAACTCAATGCATAAAAACAATGAAGGCACGAACAAGCGGTCCAGTTGTCGTTCATACCAAACATCAGAATGGGGAAGAAATGTATCTAAGTTACTTCGACTGTGGAATGATTGTTGGTGCCAGATGGGGTGGTTTGAGTATCTCAGAAACTGCCGATCTCCTGGGATTTTCATGCACAACAGGAGAATGGCTAGACTGGTTCAACCTGACAAGAAAGCAACAGCGACACAAGTAACCATGCTTTACCACTGTGGTGGGCAAAGAAGCATCACTGAATGCGCAATACATTGAATCTTGAAGTGGGTGGATTACAATAGCAGAAGACCACAAGTATACATTTAGTGGCCACTTTATTAGCCACTGAGTGTACATCCATCAGCCAAATCCATATCACATTGGGTTCTCTTGTATCTGGAATGTGCACGCCCTTGTCGGTACTAGACCTGAGCAGGTGGCCTTGCATTGGCCACTGTACAGAAGACCAGGATCACATTTACTTGTCACTTCACTCTTTTTAATATTAGTCTCTTTCTGTTGCTCACTTGGATCAGTAGGTATAGGTTTTCCAGTGTAATATATTATTCTTACTTCTCCAAATTTGCTCTCTAACTAAATTAGTTTTATTTGAAAAATAAGCTAACGATCAACATCCTGCAGATCACTTCAACTGCTGAAAATCTCTTACAGCTACATTTATGCACTGAGCATACCATGCTATTGTCTTTTCTTTTGACCTCAGTATTGCTCCAATCTGTGATTATCTCTAACACTGCACATCCCAATACACACTCAGTGGCCATTTTATTAGGTACATCTGTACACT
This sequence comes from Mobula hypostoma, assembly GCF_963921235.1. Taxonomy (NCBI): domain Eukaryota; kingdom Metazoa; phylum Chordata; class Chondrichthyes; order Myliobatiformes; family Myliobatidae; genus Mobula; species Mobula hypostoma. The sequence goes on from NC_086098.1 coordinate 191,044,964, forward strand.
TGCAAGTATCTAATCAGCCAATCATGTAGCAGCAACTCAATGCATAAGAGCATGCAGACATGGTCAGGAGGTTCAGCTGTTGCTCAGACCAAACACTGAATGGGGAAGAAATGTAATCTATGTGACTTTGACTGGAATGATTGTTGGTGCCTGATGGAGTGGCCTGAATATCTCAGAAACTGCTGATCTCCTGCTGATTTTTCACACACAACAGTCAATAGAGTTTATCGAGAATAGTGTGAGAAATAAAAGCATCGAATGAGCAGCCATTCTGTGAGAGAAAATGCTTTGCAATGAGAATTTTTTGCATAGCAGGGGAATTAAGGGTTATGGGGAAAAGGCAGGAAGGTTGAGGTGAGCCCATGCTCAGATCAGCTATGATCTTATTGATTGTTGGAGCAGGCTCAACAGGCCAGATGGCCTACTCCTGCTCCTATTTCTTTTGTTCTTATGTAAAAGTCAGACTAGTTCAAGCTGACAAGAAGGCGACAATAACTTAAATATCCACCCATTACAATGAAGTTGTGCAGAAGAGCATCTCTGAATACACAACACATCGAATCTTAAAGTGGATGGCTTACAGCAGCAGAAGACCATGAATATACGGTCAGTGGCCACTAGATTTTGGTACAGGAAATACCTAATGAATCAGCCAACAGCTTGTACATCCATCAGCCAAACCCATATCACACTTGGGTTCTTCTGCATCTGGAATGTGCATGCCCTTCTCAGTTCTAGACCTGAGCAGGTGGCCTTGCATTGTAAGACCAGAATCACCCTAGCTTGTCACTTCACTCTTTGAAATATTACCTTACATTAGTACTATTGTGTAGCTCAGTTGGACCAGTAGGTATAGGTTTTCCAGTTTGAATATCACTTCCCCTCCAAAGATGCTCTCTATTTAAATTAGTTTAATTTGAGGAACAATGCAATGATAAATCTCCTTCCTGAAGAGCCCTTCAACTGCTGAAAATCTCTTACAGCCGCATTTATGCAAAAAAATGTGCCCTGCTATTTTATCCTCACTGCTACCGCAATCCATGATTATTTCTACTATCTCACTTCTCAATATAAATCTGACAGATCCTCTCGAATAGGTACTTCTAATTTACTTCACTCCACTTTGCTCACTACACCAAGGTACACCAAGTCTTTTCAGTAATTCCTTGGGTTTCTCTTTGCTTAAGATTTTACATTTGCGTTTTCCCAGTATTTGAGACAATGGCTATAATATGACATCTAAAAATGAAATGGACAATAGTTAATACAATAGCTAATCTGTTTGAACTTGCCAGCTAAATTATTACATCTTAATATTCTCCCATATGTGACAGGCTCAGAGATGTTCGTAAGGCAAATCAAATGTTCATGCCAAGCATCATATAGACCTTCAAATCCCAATACTATCTTTCGTATATAGATTTGAGCTGGTTCTCACTGAAAAGTAATCAAGGGTAGCAATTTTACAGATTGCAGTGCAATAATGTAAACATTTTATACATTCCTACCAAAGACCACTTTTCCCTCTTGTATTTAAATGTGTTGAATAGTATCTTAAATAGTGATCCTTCAAAATCTACTCTATTTTTAAAAAATAGCTGGCAGCCAGAGCATTCTCCAAAAAAGAACAACACTTATAAATTAAAGTTCAAAGATCAAAATTCAAAGTAAATTTATTATCAAAGTGGGTATATGTCACCACATACTACACCAAGATTCATTTTCTTCCAGGTATTCACAATATATACAATAGAATCAATGAAAAACTACACACAAAGACTGATAAGCAACCGATGGGCAAAAGAAGACAATCTGTGCAAATACAAATAAATAAATAAATAAATAGGTGAATAGATAAAAAGATAAATAATAACTGGGAACGTGAACTTTAAGGTCCTTGAAAGTGAGTCCATGGATTGCGGAAACCATTCAGAGTTGAGATGAGTGAAGTTATCCACGTTGATTCAGGAGTCTGATGGTTGAAAAGTAATAACTGTTCCTGAGCCTGGTGCTGTAAAATGGATCTATTGTAGGAATTCAATTTTAAAGAAACAATAGTACTGCTTTACTGAAGTGCCCTCATCAAATAGAACTCTTTCCCCCAAAGATTTTTAAGGTAAGATAAGATCAGCTTTGTATGCCATATGTACATCGAAACATCAAAATGTACAGTGAAATGCATCATTTGCATCAACTCAAATCAGCGAGGATTGTGCAGGGGGTGGGTGCTGCCCACATATGTCGCCATGTTTCTGGCCCCAACATAGCATGCACACAACTTACTCACCCTAACCCTAACAGTACATCTTTACAATATGGGGAGACACATGAGCATCTGCAGGAAACACACACAGTCATGAGGAGAATGTACAATCTCTTTATAGAGACTGGCAGGAATCGATCTCGGTTTAGTGATCACAGGCCTGTGAAGCAATTGCCTAAATGCTACAGTACTGTGCTGCCGACCCACACTATTGTGCTATACATTGAAGGGTGATTTGGCTTCTCTGGAATTCTCAGATCAGTGTACTACGTCACATGCTATGCGTACTGCTCTTTCCCCCACTTCCTCCTCACCCACCATCACTCCGGGATCCTTGTTCAAAGATAAAACCATCATGCTTATCAATTTACTTAACAGTGAAGCAATTAATTTTATGTCCAGCTTCCAATTCCCCTGCATTTCATTTGGTGACTGATGGGGGATAAATTTTAGTTCTCATTGAGGGGTCAGAGGTGGAAAGAGTTAGCAACTTCAAGCTCCTGGGCTTCAGCATCTCAGAGGATCTACACTGGACCCAACATCTTGAAGCAAACATGAAGAAGACATGCCAGTGGCTATACTTCTTTAGAAGTCTGAGGAGATTTGGCATGTCATCAAACACTCCAGTGATTTTCTACAGATGCACGGTGGAGGTTATTCTGACTGGGACAGATGGGACCTGTACAAAAGGGACGGGTTGCACTTGAATCGAGGGGGACCAATATTCTTAGGGGCAGATTTATGAGAGCTGTTGGGAGAGGTTTAAACTAACATGTCAGGGGGATGGGAACCAGCATGATAGAGCTGAGGATGAGCCAGCAGGTTAGATTAGATTAGATTAGATTAGATTATGAGGACATGCAGTCCTCTTTTATTGTCATTTAGTAATGCATGCATTAGAAATGATACAATGTTCCTCCAGAATGATATCACAGAAACACAAGGCAAACAAGACTGAAGAACTGACAAAGACCGCATAATTATAACATATAGTTACAACAGTGCAAATCAATACTGCAATTTGATAAGAACAGACCATGGGCACAGTAAAAAAAAGTCTCAAAGTCTCTCGAAAGTCCCATCACCTCACGCAGACGGTAGAAGGAAGAAAAGCTCTCCCTGCCATGAGCTTCCAATGCCGCAAACTTGCTGATGCAGCACCCTGGAAGTACCCGACCACAGCCGACTCTTGAGTCCGTCCGAAAACTTCGAGTCTCCGACCAGCCCTCTGACACCAAGCACCAAGTACCATCTCTGCCGAGTGCTTCGACCCCGACCCCAGCAACAGGCAATAGGCAAAACCAAGGATTTGGGGCCTTCCCCTCCAGAGATTCTCGATCGCACAGTAGCAGTGGCAGTGAAGCGGGCATTTCAGAAGTTTCTCCAGATGTTCCTCTGTGCTTCTCACGTATGTCTCTGTCAAATCAGGATTGTGCACGGTACCTGCTTACAAATACGATATCATTTCGGAGCAGACACATGCCATCTTCTCCTCCTCTCCTAAATTGTTTACAAGTAGATAATGGGTATAATATGAGTGGAAGGAAGGGCAAGCCAATGATTGGGTACAAATGCAAACAGACCAAAGAGTTAAATTGTACAACAGAGGCAAAATTAAGAACGGTGAAGAACGAAGGACTGAAGGTGCTGTATTTAAATGTATATAGTATTCATAATAGGGTGGTCGAACTCATGGCGCGATCAGAGATTGGCCGGTATGACATTGTGGGCTTCACTGAGCCATGGCTGAAAGAAGCCATAGTTGGGAACTTCATTGTATTCATTGAAAGAAGGATATACCTTGTATTGAAAGGACAGGCAGGAAGGCAGAGGCGGTGGTGTGGCTCTGTTGGGAAGAGATGGAATTACATCTTTAGAAAGAGGTGACATAGGTTCAGAGAATCTTCAAACTTTCTGGATGGAGTTAAGAAACTTCAAGGGTAAAAAAACTGTTATGGGAATCATATATAGGCCTCCAAATAGTAGCCAAGATGTGGAGTTGAGAATGCAAAGGGATCTGGAAAGTCATGTGATATGGTTAATGGACACAATTGTAATGGGGGCCTTCAATTTGCAAGAAGATTGGGTAAATCAAGCGAGTGTTAGATTACAAGGGAGAGAATTTATTGAATACCTTTCAGATGGCTTTATAGAGCAGCTTGTGCTTGGGCCTACTTGAGGAAAGGCTATCTTAGATTAGGTGTTGTGTATTAACCCAGATTTTATTAATCAGCTTAATGTAAAGGAACCCTTGGGAGGCATAATATGCTTGAATTCATACTGCAATTTGAGAAGGAAAAGCATACCTCACATGTATTAGTATCACAATGGAATAAAGAGAATTACAGAGGAAGGCAAAAGGAGTTTTCCAGGTGCATTGGAGTTGGGTACTGGTGGGGATGAGCAGAGATAACTGAAGTTTCTGGGAATACTTCACAAGGTGCAGGATACAGTGGCCATTACAGAGACTTGGCTGGCACCAGGGCAGGAATGGATTCTCAATGTTCCTGGATTTCAGTGCTTTAAAAGGGATAGAGAGGGGGAAAAAGGGGAGGAGGGGTGGCATTACTGGTCAGGGATACTATTGCAGCTATAGAAATGGTGGGTAATGTAGCAGGATCCTCTTTTGAGTCAGTATGGGTAGAAGTCAGGAACAGTTACTCTATTGGGCGTATTCTATAGGTCCCCCTGGTAGCAGCAGAGATACCAAGGAGCAGATTGGGAGGCAGATTTTGGAAAGGTGCAAAAATAACACCTTGTTATCATGGGTGACTTTAACTTCCCTAATATTGATTGACACCTGATTAGTTTCACACATCAAAGTTGCTGGTGAACGCAGCAGGCCAGGCAGCATCTCTAGGAAGAGGTACAGTCGACGTTTCAGGCCGACACCCTTCGTCAGGACTAACTGAAGGAAGAGTGAGTAAGAGATTTGAAAGTTGGAGGGGGAGGGGGAGATCCAAAATGATAGGAGAAGACAGGAGGGGCAGGGATGGAGCCAAGAGCTGGACAGGTGATTGACAAAAGGGATACGAGAGGATCATGGGACAGGAGGTCCGGGAAGAAAGACAAGGGGGGGAACCCAGAGGATGGGCAAGGGGTATATTCAGAGGGACAGAGGGAGAAAATGGAGAGTGAGAGAAAGAATGTGTGTATAAAAATAAATAATAGATGGGGTACGAGGGGGAGGTGGGGCATTAGCGGAAGTTAGAGAAGTCGATGTTCATGCCATCAGGTTGGAGGCTACCCAGACGGAATATAAGGTGTTGTTCCTCCAACCTGAGAGTGGCTTCATCTTTACAGTAGAGGAGGCCATGGATAGACATGTCAGAATGGGAATGGGATGTGGAATTAAAATGTGTGGCCACTGGGAGATCCTGCTTTCTCTGGCGGACAGAGCGTAGGTGTTCAGCAAAGCAGTCTCCCAGTCTGCGTCGGGTCTCGCCAATATATAAAAGGCCACATCGGGAGCACCGGACGCAGTAAATCACCCCCACATCGGGAGCACCGGACGCTGTATATCACCTGACACAGACTGGGAGACCGCTTTGCTGAACACCTACGCTCTGTCCGCCACAGAAGGCAGGATCTCCCAGTGGCCACACATTTTAATTCCACATCCCATTCCCATTCTGACATGTCTATCCACGGCCTCCTCTACTGTAAAGATGAAGCCACACTCAGGTTGGAGGAACAACACCTTATATTCCATCTGGGTAGCCTCCAACCTGATGGAATGAACATCGACTTCTCTAACTTCCGCTAATGCCCCACCTCCCCCTCGTACCCCATCTATTATTTATTTTTATACACACATTCTTTCTCTCACTCTCCATTTTCTCCCTCTGTCCCTCTGAATATACCCCTTGCCCATCCTCTGGGTTCCCCCCCTTGTCTTTCTTCCCGGACCTCCTGTCCCATGATCCTCTCGTATCCCTTTTGTCAATCACCTGTCCAGCTCTTGGCTCCATCCCTGCCCCTCCTGTCTTCTCCTATCATTTTGGATCTCCCCCTCCCCCTCCAACTTTCAAATCTCTTACTCACTCTTCCTTCAGTTAGTCCTGACGAAGGGTGTCGGCCTGAAACGTCGACTGTACCTCTTCCTAGAGATGCTGCCTGGCCTGCTGCGTTCACCAGCAACTTTGATGTGTGTTGCTTGAATTTCCAGCATCTGCAGAATTCCTGTTGTTTACCTGATTAGATTCAATGGTTTATACGGGGCAGAGTTTATTAAGTTTGTCCAGGACAGATTCCTGTCACAGTATGTTGACAGGCTGACTAGGGGGAATGCCATACTAGATCTAGTATTAGGTAACAAACCGGGTCAGGTCACAGATCTCTCAGTGGGTGAGCATCTGGGGGACAGTGACCACCACTCCCTGGTCTTTAGCATTATCATGGAAAAGGATAAAATCAGAGAGGACAGGAAAATTTTTAATTGGGGAAGGGAAAATTATGAGGCTATAAGGCTAGAACTTGTGGGTGTGAATTGGGATGATGTTTTTGCAGGGAAATGTACTATGGACATGTGGTCGATGTTTAGAGATCTCTTGCAGGATGTTAGGGATAAATTTGTCCCGGTGAGGAAGATAAAGAATGGTAGGGTGAAGGAACCATGGGTGACAAGTGAGGTGGAAAATCTAGTCAGGTGGAAGCAGGCAGCTCACGTGAGGTTTAGGAAGAAAGGATCAGAGGGGTCTATTGAAGAATATAGGATAGCAAGAAAAGAGCTTGAGAAGGGGCTGAGGAGAGCAAGAAGGGGGCTTGAGAAGGCCTTGGTGAGTAGGGTAAAGGAAAACCTCAAGGCATTCTTCAATTATGTGAAGAACAAAAGGATGACAGGGGTGAAGGTAGGACCTATTAGAGATAAAGGTGGGAAGATATGCCTGGAAGTGAACGAGATCCTCAATGAATACTTCTCTTCGGTATTCATTAATGAGAAGGAACTTGATGACGGTGAGGACAATATGAGTGAGGTTGATGTTCTGGAGCATGCTGATATTAAGGGAGAGGAGATGATGGAGTTATTAAAATACATTCGGACAGATAACCCCGCGGCCTGACGGAATATTCCCCAGGCTGCTCCGTGAGGTGAAGGAAGAGATTGCTGAGCCCCTGTCTAGGATCCTTATGTCCTCGTTGTCTACAGGAATGGTACTGGAGGATTGGAGGGAGGCGAATGTTGTCCCCTTGTTCAAAAAAGGTAGTAGGGATAGTCCGGGTAATTATAGACCAGTGAGCCTTACGTCTGTGGTGGGAAAGCTGTTGGAAAAGATTCTCAGAGATGGGATCTATGGGCATTTAGAGAATCATGGTCTGATCAGAGACAGTCAGCATGGCTTTGTGAAGGGCAGATCATGTCCAACAAGCCTGATAGAGTTTTTTGAGGAGGTGACCAGGCATATAGATGAGGGTAATGCAGTGAATGTGATCTATATGGATTTTAGTAAGGCATTTGACAAGTTTCCACACAGTAGGCTTATTCAGAAAGTCAGAAGACATGGGATCCAGGGAAGTTTGGCCAGGTGGATTTAGAATTGGCTTGACTGCAGAAGGCAGAGGGTCATGGTGGAGGGAGTACATTCGGATTGGAGAGTTGTGACTAGTGGTGTCCCACAAGTATCGGTTCTGGAACCTCTACTTTTCGTGATTTTTATTAACGACCTGGATGTCGGGGTAGAAGGGTGGGTTGGCAAGTTTGCAGATGATGCAAAGGTTGGTGGTGTTGTAGATGTGTAGAGGATTGTTGAAGATTGCAGAGAGACATTGATAGGTTGCAGAAGTGGGCTGAGAAGTGGCAGATGGAGTTCAACCCGGTGAAGTGTGAGGTGGTACACTTTGGAAGGACAAACTCCAAGGCAGAGTACAAAGTAAATGGCAGGATACTTGATAGTGTGGAGGAGCAGAGGGATCTGGGGGTACGTGTCCACAGATCCCTGAAAGTTGCCTCACAGGTAGATAAGGTAGTTAAGAAAGCTTATGAGGTGTTAGCTTTCATAAGTTGAGGGATAGAGTTTAAGAGTCGTGAGGTAACGATGCAGCTCTATAAAACTCTGTTTAGGCCACACTTGGAGTACTGTGTCCAGGTCTGGTTGCCTCACTATAGGAAGGATGTGGAAGCATTGGAAAGGGTACAGAGGAGATTTACCAGGATGCTGCCTGATTTAGAGTTTATGGATTATGCTCAGATTAAGGGAGCTCGGTCTTTACTCTTTGGAGAGAAGGAGGATGAGAGAGACATGATAGAGGTATATAAGATATTAAGAGGAATAGATAGAGTGGATAGCCAATGCTTCTTCCTCAGGGCACTACTGCTTAATACAAAGGGACATGCCTTTAAGGTAAGGGGTGGGAAGTTCAAAGGGGATATTAGAGGAAGGTTTTTACTCGGAGTGGTTGGTGCATGGAATACACTGCCTGAGTCAGTGGTGGAGGCAGATACACTAGTGAAGTTTAAGAGACTACTAGACAGGTATATGGAGGAATTTAAGGTGGGAGGTTATATGGGAGGCAGGGTTTGAGGGTCAGCACAACAATGTGGGTCAATGGGCCTGTACTGTTCTATACTATTCTACGTTCTATGTTCTATAGATATGTCCCACAGAGGAAGAAGTTCTCAAATGACAGGGCTGGGCAACGGTGGCTGACAAAGGAAGTTAAGGACTGCATAAAAGCCAAGGAAAGGTAGCAAAAGTCAGTGAGAAGCTGGATGATTGGCAAGCTTTTAAGATCCAACAAAATGCAACTAAAAAGGCTATAAGAAGGGAAAAGATGAAATATGAGGGCAGACCAGCTAATAATATTAAGCAGGATATCAGAAGTTTTTTCAGTTACATAAAGAGTAAAGGTTGATAGTGAAAGCTGATATTGGACCATTGGACCATTGATGCTGGTAACGTAGTAATGGGGGACAAAGCAATGGCAGATGAACTTAATGGGGATTTTGCATCTGCCTTCACTGTGGAAGACACTAGCAGTGTGCCAGTAGACGTGAGTGTCAGGGAGCAGGAGTGAGTTGCCATTGCTATTACAAAGGAAAAAGTGCAAGGAGACACTGGAACCTGAAGACACACTCTCAACATTTTACGACCAAGCTCTTCCTCTCTGCCATTAAGATTTCTGAATGAACAGAAATGAACAGCTATCTATTCTTATTTTGCACTATCTACATTATCTTTTTGTTTATTGTATCTTATAGTAATTTTATGTCTTGCACTGTACTACTGTCAAAAATGAATACATTTCATAATATATATCAGTGACAATAAGCCTGATTCTGATGTTGGGTTCTGAATTTTTAAAATGAGCTGCTCGTTGAGAAGGTCAGGAGGCACCCACTCCTTCTCCTGGACGAAGGGAAGGGAGTGGTGATAAAAGCCAATATGTCAATTATCTGTTTTCCTCCACAGATGTTACCTTACCCATTCATTTCCTCCAGCAAACTATATTTTTCTTTTTTGCTCCAGATTCCAGCAACTGCAGTCAGTAACTTCGGGAAAATGTTAGTGTCATTTGCCTTTTGGTGAAGATTGAGAAAAATGATTTGATTGGCTTAGCAGCCATACAAACATGACGGGTCCCTGCGAGATCTATAGTATACATTCCAGGATGAGCTTTCCAGCCACACAAACTATTAATTTTGTGTGGTAGCACTCGCAACATAAAACTCGATGTTCTTTTCTTTATGACCTGTGTATCTGGCATGTTTTTATTGCTTCAGTTGAATTGTCAGGATAATGTGCTCTTGTTTTTGTGCAGAAAATGAAGAAGCAAGCAGTACTTTATGTTAGATTGTTATTGTTGATTTCACTTAAGGTGTTGCTGCCATGAACAAAGTAATTGCTTCCAAGCCCATTTGCCAAAAAATATTTGTCTTAAAGTGGGATTGAGAAAAGGAGGCATTTTCTGTTTACATTTGTTATACACAAATCATCTCATTGTTGTTCGATGTTTTTTGCTGTGATAAGTCATTTGCTTTAAAAGCATTTGTCTAAAATATATTACGTTCAAATTGTGTATCTTTAGATGATCAATACTCCTCATGTCCCGTTAAAGCCCCATTTCTCATTCTCCCATAAGCTAGCTGCTGTCTAAGCTTATCAGTTGTCCTGTCTGAAAACCAGTCACCAAAGACATTTATAACTGTTACCTCTATCCTGTGCTTCTATCGACTTTAAATTCAGGGCACTACATTTGTGGGTGGGGTGGTTTGAGACAGGAGGGATCAGCCAGCTCCTTATTTCTGTTCAATTGCACCTCTGGAAGTGAAAATGTTTTACTCATTTAAAACATATTGTGCATGCTACAGTTCCCAAGGAGACATTGGATTGTGCCTAGTCTCTAGGCACTTGGCAAGGGTCAATAAAAAGAAGTTAGTTTCAAGTGGAGTGGCCATTGTGGGAGTGGGCCATTGGGGAGATCAGGCTTTGCCAAAGACAGGCGAAGGCTGATGGCAGATTTCTTCATTTAATTTTTCATTCTTTTTTATTGCATAGTTAGAGTTGTCAGAAGGCAGGATAGGACAGTGGAATGCTCCACCTGCATGATGGGAGGAAGGCAGGGAAATCTCCAGTATCTCTGGCGACTAAAACTGCAGAATCAGAATCAGAGTCAGAATCAAGTTTATTATCACCGGCATGTGACATGAAATTTTTTTTAACTTAATAGCAGCAGTTCAATGCAATACATAATATAGAAAAAAACAAAATAATAATAATAATAATAAATAAATTACAGTATACGTATATTGAATAGATTAAAAATCATGCAAAAAACAGAAATAATATGTAGTCAAAAAGTGAGGTAGTGTCCAAGAGTTCAATGTCCATTTGGGAATCAGACGGCAGAGGGGAAGAAGCTGTTCCTGAATCGCTGAGTGTGTGCCTTCAGGCTTCTGTACCTCCTACCTGATGGTAACAGTAAGAAAAGGGCATGCTCTGGGAGCTGGAAGTCCTTAATAATGGACGCTGCCTTTCTGAGACACCGCAGGCTAGTACCCAAGATGGAGCCAACTAAATTTACAATCCTTTGCAGCTTCTTTCAATCCTGTGCAGTAGCCACCCCCCCCATACCAAACAGTGATGCACCTGTCAGAGTGCTCTCCATAGTATATCTATAGAAATTTTTGACTGTATTTGTTGACATACCAAATCTCTTCAAACTCCTAATGACATATAGCCGCTGTCCTGCCTTCTTTATAACTGCATCGATATGTTGGGACCAGGTTAGATCCTCAGACATCTTGACATACAGAAACTTGAAGCTGCTCACTCTCTCCACTTCCGATCCCTCTACAAAGATTAGTATGTGTTCCTTCGTCTCACCCTTCCAGAAGTCCACAATCAGCTCTTTTGTCTTATTGACGTTGAGTGCCAGGTTGTTGCTACGACACCACTCTACTAGTTGGCATATCTCACTCCTGTACATCCTCTCGTCACCACCTGAGGTTCTATCCACAATAGTCGTATCATCAGCAAATTTATAGATGGTATTTGAGCTATGCCTAGCCACACAGTCATGGGTATATAGAGAGTAGAGCAGTGGGCTAAGCACACACCCCTGAGGTGCGCCAGTGTTGATTGTCAGTGAGGAGGAGATGTTATCACTAATCTGCACAGATTGTGGACTTCCAGTTAGCAAGTCAAGGATCCAATTGCAGAGGGAGGTACAGAGGCCCAGGTTCTGCAACTTCTCAATCAGGATTGTGGGAATTATGGTAGTGCAGGAAGCAGACAGCAGCAACTTCTTTCAGACCATGTTAAGGAATTGGAACTGAAATTGGATGAACGCCAGATCAACTGGGCAGCTGAGGGATTGATCAGCAGGATATACAGAGACTCAGGTACCTGGGTGACTATCAGAAGAGGGAAGGAGGCAGCCAGTGCAAAGTACCCCTGTGCCCATTCCCCTCAACAAAGGGTGTAATGCTTTTGAGATTGCTGGGGTGGGGGGGGGGGCGGCGTGGTGGCAGGAATGACCTAGCTCAGGAAAGCCACAACAGTTCATGACAGGCCATTCAGCCCATCGAATCTGCTCTGTTATTCCATCATGGCTGATCCCAGATCCCACTCAATCCCATACATCTGCCTTCTCTCCATATCCTTTGGTGCCCTGACCAATCAGCAAACTATCAACTTCCACCTTAAATATACCCACTGACTTGGCCTCCACCACAGTCTGTGGCACAGATTCACTCTGGCCAAAAAAAATCCTCCTTACCTCTGTTCTAAAAGGTTGCCTCTCAATTTTGGAGCTGTGCTCTCTAGTTCTGGACAACCCCATCAGAGGAAACATCCTTTTCCACACCTATCTTATCCCGTCCTTTCAACATTCAGTTGGTTTCAATGAGATCCCCATGCATTCTTCCAAATTTTAGTGAATAAAGGCCCAAAGCAGCTAAACACTACTCATATGTTAACCCCTTCATTCCCAGAATCATCTACGTGAACCTCCTCTGGACTCCCTGCAATGACAACACATTCTTTCTGAGATATGGGGCCCAAAACTGTTGACAGTATTCCAAGTGTGGTCTGACCAGTGTCTTACAAAGCCTCGGCATTATGTCCTTGTTTTTATATTCTATTTCCCTTGAAATAAATGCTAACATTGCATTTGCCTACTTTACCACAGACTCAACCTGTAAATTAACCTTCTGGGAGCCTTGCACGAGGACTCCTATGTCCCTCTGCACCTCTGATGCTTGAATTTTCTCTCTATTTAGATAATAGTCTGCACTATTGTTCCTTTTACCAAAATGCATTATCATACATTTCCCAACACTGTATTCCATCTGCCACTTTTTTGGCCATTCTTCCAATCTGTCTAACTCCAATCACATTGCTTCCTCAACACTACCTACCTCTCCATCTATCTTCGTATCATTCACAAACTTTGCCACAAAGGCATCAATTCCACTATCTAAATCATTGACAAAAAATGTGAAAAGTGGTGGTCCCAATACTGATCCATGAGGAAAACCACTAGTCATCAACAGCCAACCAGAAAAGGCCCTTTTATTCCCACTCACTGCCTCCTGCCTGTCAGTCATTCCCCTATCTGTACCAGTATCTTTCTTGTAACACCATAAGATTTGATCTTATTAAGCAGCCTCAGGTGTGGCACCTCATCAAGTGCCTTCTGAAATTTCAAGTAAATGACACCCACTGCCTCTCCTTTAGCCACCCTGCTTGTACTTGCTTGAACTCTAACAAATTTGTCAGGCAAGATTTCCCTTTTCAGAAACCGTGCTGACTTTGACTTATATTATCATTAGTCTCCAAGTACCCCGGAACCTCATCTTCAATAATAGACTCCAACATTTTCCCAACCAGCGAGGTTAGGCTAACTGGCCTATAATTTCCTTTCTTTTGCCTTCCTCACTTCTTAAAGAGTGGAGTGACATTTCCAATTTTTCAGTCCTCCGGGAGTATGCCAGAATCAAGTGAACATGATCAATGCATCCATTACCTCATTAGCACACTATTTCAGGACTCTGGGATGTACTCCATCTGGCCCAAGTGACTTATCCACCTTAAGACCTTTGAGTTTGCCCAGCACTTTTTCCTTTGTAATAGCAATAGCACTCACTCCTGCTCACTGACACTCACGGACCTCTGGCACACTGCTAATGTCTTTCTCAGTGAAGACTGATGTAATGTACTCATAAAGTTCAACTGCCATTTCTTTGTTCCCCATTACTACCTCAGCAGCATCATTTTCCAGAGGTCCATTATCAACTCTCACTTCCTTTTTACGCTTTATATAACTGAAATAACTTTTATTAACCTGCTTTATATTATTGGCTAGTCTGCCCTCAGAATTAAATTGAAAATACACTTGGACTAAGATGTTAACTGTCCTGTGCTATCACCAGTGGGATCAACAGTTGATCTGGCACCTGTCTTCAGGAGTTTCGGCCCGCTTATGATCAAGACCACCTCAAGGTGGTGGGCCAGCAGTGCTAAAGCATTACCTCCCACTGGTGAGCTTAAAAACTTGGCATCTGCCTCTATCAGAGTTGTTGGTTGCTTCCATCCAACAGATAATCTACTCTTCAGATGTCTATGCAACTACTGAAGGGTTTGCAGAAGATAGATACACTGTCTGACTATCTGCTCCTCTGGACGTACTTGGTCCACACCCATGCTGATCCTTTCTCTGCTGCCTCAGCTACAGCCCTGCTGGTTGACTTGATCTCTCTTCTAGTGAAGCCAAGATCATGCAGCCACTTCTGGAAAGTGAACGCAATAAAGCCATGGCAACCTACTTCGAATGGATAGCGTGAGACTTTCCACCCTCTGTCTCTGCACTCTGATCTTAATTCTGCATACTTGGTTAACTTGCGCTCACGGCTTCATCAATGTTGTCTTCCCAGGGGACTGTGAGTTCACCAATAACCGCTTCTCCACTGGTGTCAGACCATACGATCGTATCTGGACGCAATGTGGTAAAAGCTATTTGTTCCGGGAAGCTGCCTTTCCCATCCAGGTTGGCCTTGACACACCAATCATTGGCTGAAGAAAGTATGCTTGATCATGGTCTTGCGCTGTACACCCTTGACTTGGAGCCTTCTTTCACAAATGATATGCGATGTTCTGTGCAGCATGAGATAAGTTGTGCTGCAGTACTCTCTGCTCAACCGCTTCTGTTACAACTTTGAGAACATTGTTATGTCTCCAAGTGTACATGCCGCTGGAAAGATTGACTATGCATGCACTCAAAATATGTTGAAGTGTTCCCTTCTGGCCACAAGCAGCACACCTGTCTGTCTTATCTTCATACCAGGTGCTGAGGTTAGCAGGTGTGGGGAGCACAGTCGTACGCTTCTCTACATAGAAAAGAAATGCAGAGCGGTTCCATCTGCCACAGAACATTCCAAGATAGATGTAGTTGTTCAACACTTTCCCAACAGGTCCAAGCCCCCTGTTTGGCCAGGCCATCTGTTTTAGCTAACCTCATCTCCTCTTCTACCTCTCGTATTTCTTGTGTTACAAGCTCACGGCGCTCCTTACCTGTAGAAGATGACCACCACTTGTGGGTTGTCCATCCAAGTCCCTGGCGGCCTAGCTGGATAGCCCCAACCGTCTCCTTGTGCTTCAATCTGGACTATGCCTCATCAACTGCTATATAGGCTGACCACTTCCTGCCTGATCTCACATCCGGCTGGGTATTCTTGATGTCAAGGTCTTTTGTGTCTCAAAGCATCAAGAAAGATCTTACCTTGGCTATCTTGACCTCTTCAACAAGGGATTGCACTGGGATGGTAAGCTTTGTCTGGCTACAGTGGATTGCAACATTGGTGAGGCTGCTCGGTACTCCAAGCCACTTCTTCACATACTTGTTGACCTTCCGTTCCATTGCCTCAACATGGGACATTGCCACTTCATAGACAGTTAGTGGCCACATCATCCGTGGCATCAGTCCGTACTGCAAGCAACACAACTTCAACTTGCCAGACAAGCCACACTTGTCAACAGACATCAGACCTCTGCTGATCTGTTCTCCTGTCTCTTGAACCCTCTTGGTGTCTCTCAGCTCCTCTGTGTACCATCACCCGAGGCTGTTAACAGGTTGGGCCTGAATAGATGGAATCTCCTCTCCACAAAGAGTGAAATGAAAGTCAACCAGCTTTCCTCTCCTAAGAACAAGGCTCCTTGACTTCTTGGCCTTGAACTTCATTCTTCCCCAATCCATTAGCTCCTCGAGTCTAGATAGTACACTTTCCACTGCCTCCGTGCTTGGACCCAAAAGGGTGAGATCATCCATGAATGCTTGTATTGGTGGTAACTCCCCTCCGCCATCAAGTGCGACACCTGGTCCCACTGATTCTGCAGCCCTCACAATGACCTCCACGGCTAACACAAACAGGATGGGTGAAATTGCACATCCCATTGGGATTCCAACATCCAAGCTCTGCCACCTAGTTGTAAATTACTGAGTGGAAAACCTCATCCGGAAATCGTTGTAGTACTGCATAACAAAGTTCCTCACCTCTGCAGGAATCCATAGGAATTCCATTGCAAACTCAATCAGATCATGGGGAACAGAACCATATGCATTTGCAAGATCAAGCCAAGCTACAGCCAGATTTCTTCCCAATCTTTTCAACTCCTGGATGGTATGCCATATCATACTAGTATGTTCAAGGCATCCGGGGAAGCTTAGTATTCCTGCCTTCTGCACAGATGTATTTACCAATCCATTCTCTATCCCAAATGAAGGTATTATTTCAGCTAGAATGCCAAACATAATCTTCCCTTCTACATTCAGGAATAAAATTGGTTGGAACTGATTCAATGTTGTAGAATTCTCTTCCTTCAGGATGTATACTCCTTCAGCCTCACTCCATGATAAATGAACAACACCTTGTCTCCACACCACCTTTAATAATCTCCACAAGTATTTCCTCAGCTCTTCACACTTCTTGAACACCTTATACGGCACTCCATTAGGTCCTGGCACTGAACCTGACCTTGCCTTTCTGATGAACTGTTCGACTTCTGCCAATTTGGGTTCTGACAGATCGAACTTCACTCCTGGCTCAGTAGGCTTCACAAGCCCTGAAATGTCAAGCAAAGGAGCCTCCCGCTGTTCGTTAGAGTAAGTGCTTGCCAGGTGATCCTCAAGTTCTCGTTGAGAGATGTTAAGCTGCCTGCTCTTACTTTGTTCAAACAATTTCTTTGTGAACTGGTGAGGGTTCTCAAAGAATGACTTTCTTGCCTTCTCTCTCTTCTTTCTCTTTTTACGTTGTGACTCTGCATGACGGAGTGATGCTAACATTAATCGAAAATGCTTTTGGAGATCAGCAAGCCCTGGCTTGTCACCCTCACTTGCTACCTTCCACCTCTGTCTCAACGATCTAAGCTCTCTCCTCAACCTACTAATCTCCTTCTGTCGCCTGCTTGGCTTTGCTTTCATCAACTCAACCAAACCAAACCAGTACTTTCCAACATCGTAAATCATATCACCCATCACTTCCAACTTTCTCTTTGATGTTCCCACGAGAGTGTTCTCCAACATCATACTGATATTGTCATCAAACACACGCCAAGCCTTCTCATCTGCCATTGCTGGCCACTTGACCTTCCTCTTCTTCTCTACTTCCTCGCCACCGCCTTCATGCGAAGGATCTACCTGGGTACTGTGGTCTGAAACCTGACCTGAGTTATCTCTTGTCTGACCTGGAGTATAATGACTCTCTCCAGAGCGAATCGCTGTGGCTTGTGAATCAGTGGTTGAAAAGACCACATCATCTGTGCTTGGTGAAGTAATTTCATCTTGGTCCACTGAGATGGAATAGCACTTCAACTTTGCTTGGTGGACTCGTAAACTTTTAATGCTGGAAAACACTCTCCCACACCAACACATTGGACACTCAGAGCCTCTTATCCTAGCTCTTGATCATAGTCGTTCCCTGTAATTAACTATATCTGTCCGATTGGGTCCATCATTCTCCCTCCCTCTCGGAGGACCCCGAGGGTATGCCTCTCTGTGTAAGCTAGAAGAAGTTCATATTTCATCTTTTCCCTTCTTATAGCCTTTTTAGTTGGATTTTATTGGATTTTAAAAGCTTCCCAATCATCCAACATCCCACTCACTTTTCCTACCTTATATGCACTTTCCTTGGATTTTATGCAGTCCTTAACTTCCCTTGTCAGCCATGGTTGCCCACCGCTGCCATTTATGAACTTCCTCTTCTGCGGAACATATACATCCTGCGCCTTGTGAATTATTCCCGGTATCTTCGGCCATCTCTGCTCTGCAACAGCCCCGCCAGTATTCTCCTCCAATCCAACTGGGCAAGCTCCTCTCTCATGGCTCTGCAATTCCCTTTATTCCATTGCAATATGTATACACGTGACTTCGCTTCTCCCTCTCAAATTGTTTTATTAATTCATCATATTATGATCACTGCCTCCTCAGGGTTCCTTTACATTAAGCTCCCTAGTAAGATCTGGGTTATTACACAACACCCAATCTAAAATACCTTTTCCTCTAGTTGGAGCCAGTCAGAATTTTGGTACTGAGTCTGGCTCTGTGGCTCAGAAGGGGTGGGGGAGAAATGGAGTGCATTAGTGATAGGGGATTCCATAATTAGAAAAGCTGACAGGAGATTCTGTGTCTGTGAAAGAGACACTTGGATGGTATATTCTCATCCTGGTGTAAGGGTCCAAAGCGTCTCAGATCAGGTCCATGGCATTCTAAAAGGGGAAGAGTAAGCAGCTGGTTGTCATAGTACATACTGATATCAATGGCATATGTAGGAAAATCAAAAAGGGTGAATACAGCACTGAAGGTGTTCTATTCGAATGTGCACAGTACACGAAACAAGGCAGATGAAATTGTAGCACAATTGCAGATTGGCAGGTGTGATGTAGGCATCACTGAATCATGGCTGAAAGCAGGTTATAGCTGGGAGCTTAATGTCCAAGGATACACATTGCATTGAAAGGACAGACAGGAAGGCAGAGTAGGTGGCGTTGCTCTGTTGTTAACAAATGAAGTCAAATAATTAGGAAGGGATGATATGGGATCAAAAGGTGTTCAATCATTGAGGATAGAGCTAAGGACCTGCAAGAGTAAAAAGACACTGATGGAAGTTGGAAATAGATTCCCAAACAATGGTAGATACAAATTACAACAGGAGACAGAAAATGCATGCCTAAAGTACAATGTTACAACAGTCATGGGGGATTTCAATATGCAGGTAGATAGGGAAAATCAGGTTGGTGCTAGATTCCAGGAGGGAGAATTTCTAGAGTGCCTACCAGATGGTCTTTTAGAGCAGTTCGTGGTTGAGCCCACTCAGGGATCAGCTATTCCAGACCGGGTGTTATGTAATGAATCAGAATTAATTAGAGAGCTTAAAGTAAAATATTCCTAAGGGGGACACGATCATAAAATGATAGAATTTACCCTGTAATTTGGAAACGAGAAGCTATAGTCAGATGTATCAATATTACAGTGGAGCAAAGGAAATTACAGAGGCATGAGAGAGAAGGTGGCCAGAATTGATTGGAAAAGAGCACTGCAGGGATAACGACAGAGCTGCAGTGGCTGAAGTTTCTGGGAACAGTTTGGAAGCTGCAGAACAGATCCCAGAGAAGAAGTATTCTAAAGACAGGATGACAGACCATGGCTGACAAAGGAAATCGAAGCCAACATAAAAGCCAAAGGGAGGGCATATAATAAAGCAAAAATCAGTGGGAAGTTAGAGGATTGGGGAGCTTTTAAAAACCAACAGAAAGCAACTAAAAAAGTCATAGAGAGGGAAAAGATAGAATATGATCGTAAAGAGGACACCAAAAGTTTCTTCAGGTATATAAACAGATTATTATGATTCAGGAAAACAGATTATTATCTGAATGGTGGCCGATTAGGAAAAGGGGAGGTGCAACGAGACCTGGGTGTCATTATACACCAGTCATTGAAAGTGGGCATGCAGGTACAGCAGGCGGTGAAAAAGGCGAATGGTATGCTGGCATTTATAGCGAGAGGATTCGAGTACAGGAGCAGGGAGGTACTACTGCAGTTGTACAAGGCCTTGGTGAGACCACACCTGGAGTATTGTGTGCAGTTTTGGTCCCCTAATCTGAGGAAAGACATCCTTGCCATAGAGGGAGTACAAAGAAGGTTCACCAGATTGATTCCTGGGATGGCAGGACTTTCATATGAAGAAAGACTGGATGAACTGGGCTTGTACTCGTTGGAATTTAGAAGATTGAGGGGTGATCTTATTGAAACGTATAAAATCCTAAAGGGATTGGACAGGCTAGATGCAGGAAGATTGTTCCCAATGTTGGGGAAGTCCAGAACGAGGGGCCACAGTTTGAGGATAGAGGGGAAGCCTTTTAGGACCGAGATTAGGAAAAACTTCTTCACACAGAGAGTGGTGAATCTGTGGAATTCTCTGCCACAGGAAACAGTTGAGACCAGTTCATTGGCTATATTTAAGAGGGAGTTAGATATGGCCCTTGTGGCTATGGGGGTCAGGGGGTATGGAGGGAAGGCTGGGGCGGGGTTCTGAGTTGGAGGATCAGCCATGATCATAATAAATGGCGGTGTAGGCTCGAAGGGCCGAATGGCCTACTCCTGCACCTATTTTCTATGTTTCTATGTTTCTATAAAGAGTAACAGAGAGGCGAGAGTAGATTGGACCGCTGGGAAATAATGCTGGAGACATAGTAATTGGGGATAAGGAAATGATGGAGAAACTAAATAAGAAATTTGCATCAGTCTTCACTATGGAAGACACTAGCAGTATGCCGGAAGTTCGAGAGAGTCAGGAGGCAGAAGTGAGTGAAGTTGCCATTATTATTGAGAAGATGCTTGGGAAACTGAAAGGGCTAAGAGTACATAACTCACCTGGACCAGATGGCCTACATCTCAGGGTCCTAAAAAAATGTGGCTGAAGAGATTGTGGAGGCATTAGTAATGATCTTTCAAGAATCAATGGATTCTACCATGGTTCCAGACAACTGGAAAATTGCATATGTCACTCCATTCTTCAAGAAGGGAGAGAGACAGAAGAAAGAAAATTATAGACCAGTTAGTGTGACCTCAGTGGTTGGAAAGACGTTAGCAATTGTTAAGGATGTGGTTTTGGGGTAGTTGGAGTCATATGATAAATTAGGTCAAAGTCAGCATGGTCAGCTTAAGGGAAAATCTTGCCTGAGAAATCTGATGACATTCTTTGATGAAGTAACAAGTAGGATAGACAAAGGAGAATCCGTTGATGTTGTGTACTTCGGTTTTCAGAAGGCTTTGGACAAGGTGCCATAGATGAGGCGGCTTAGCAAGTTAAGAGCCCATGGTATTACAGGAAAGATGCAAGCATGGATAAGGCAGTGGCCGACTGGCAGGAGGCAAAAAGTGGGAATAAAGGGAGTCTTTTCTGGTTGGCTGCCGGTGAGTAGTGGTGTTCCAAGGGGATCTGTGTTGGGACCGATTCTTTTTACATATGTCAGTGATTTGGATGGTGGAATTGATGGCTTTGTGGCCAAGTTTACGGACAATACGAAGATAGGTGGAGGACCAGGTAGTGTTGTGGAAACCTAGAGGATGCAGGACAGATTAGGAGAATAGGCTAAGGGGTGGAATACTGTGTTGGGAAGTGTATGGGCATGCACTTTAATAGGAGAAATAAAGCAGAGACTATTTTCTAAATGGAGAGAAAATTCAAAAATCTAAGGTGCAATAGGACTTTTGAGTCCTTGTGCTAGATACCCTAAAGATTAATTTACAAGTTGAGTTGGTGGTGAGGAAGGCAAATGCAATATTGGTCCTGACGAAGGGTCTCGGCCCGAAACGTTGACTGTACCTCTTCCAAGAGATGCTGCCTGGCTCGTTGCATTCACCAGCAACTTTTATGTGTGTTGCAATATTGGCATTCATTTCAAGATGGTTAAGATATTAAAGCAATAATGTATTGCTGAGGCTCTATAAGGCACAGGTCAGACTGCACTTTTTTAGAGTACTGTGAACAGTTTCAAGCCACTTATCTAAAGATAGTAATCTTGGGATTACAGCCTGTGCCACATGACAGCGAGTATAGGAATAGAGTGAGGTGGAGGATAAATGCATGGCTGAGAGATTGGAGCAGGGGGCAGGGGTGCAGATTTCTGGATCATTGGGATCTCTTTGGGGGCAGGAGTGACCTGTACAAAAACAGGATGGGTTGCACTTCATAGACAATAGACAATAGACAATAGGTGCAGGAGTAGGCCATTCAGCCCTTCGAGCCATTCACTGTGATCATGGCTGATCATCCACAATCAGTACCCTTTTCCTGCCTTCTCCCCATATCCCTTCACTCCGCTATCTTTAAGAGCTCTATCTAACTCTTTTTTGAAAGAATCCAGAGAATTGGCCTCCACTGCCTTCTGAGGCAGAGCATTCCACAGAACCACAACCCTCTGGGTGAAAAAGTTCTTCCTCAACTCCATTCTAAATCGTCTACCCCTTATTCTTAAACTGTGGCCTCTGGTTCTGGACTCCCCCAACATCGGGAACATGTTTCCTACCTCTAGCATGTCCAATCCCTTAATAATCTTATATGTTTCAATCAGATCCCCTCTCATCCTTCTAAATTCCAGTGTATACAACCCCAGTCACACCAATCTTCCAACATATGACAGTCCCACCATCCCCGAATTAACCTCGTGAACCTACACTGCACTCCCTCAATAGTTAGAATGTCCTTCCCCAAATTTGGAGACCAAAACTGTACACAATATTCCAGGTGTGGTCTCACCAGAGCCCTGTACAACTGCAGAAGGACCTCTTTGCTCCTATACTCAATTCCCCTTGTTATGAAGGCCAACATGCCATTAGCTTTCTTCACTGCCTGCTGTACCAGCATGCTTACCTTCAGCGACTGATGAACAAGGACACCTAGATCTCATTGTACTTCCCCTTTTCCTAACTTGACACCATTCAGATAGTAATCTGCCTTCCTGTTCTTGCCACCAAAGTGGATAACCTCACAGTTATCCACATTAAACTGCATCTGCCATGCATCTGCGCACTCACCCAATCTGTCCAAGTCACCCTGCATTCTCATAACATCCTCCTCACATTTCATGCTGCCACCCAACTTTGTGTCATCTGCAAATTTGCTAATGTTACTTCTAATCCCTTCATCTAAATCGTTAATGTATATTGTAAATAGCTGGGGTCCCAGCACTGAGCCTTGCGGTACCCCACTAGTCACTGTCTGCCATTCTGAAAAGGACCCATTCACTTGAATCAGAGGGGGATAAATATCCTAGCAGGGAGGTTTGCTGAGGCTATTGGGTAGAGTTTAAACTAGAATTGGTGGGGGTTTGGAACTGAACTGGAGAGACGGAGGAACGGGTGGATGCCTCACAAATCGAGAAAGTTTTTAGACTGTGAGAGAGGGAGGATAGGCAGCTGATAGAGAAGGGATGCACTCAGACTGATGGACTGAAATGTGTGAATTTTAATGCAAGGAGTATCCTGAACAAAGCAGATGAGCTTAGAGCATGGATCAGTACTTGGAGCTATGGTGTTGTGGCCATTACAGAGAATTGGATGGCTCAGGGGCAGAAGTGACTACTTCAAGTGCCAGGCTTTAGATGTTTCAGAAAGGACAGGGAGGGAGGCAAAAGAGGTGGCGATGTGGCACTGTTGATCAGAGATACTGTCATGGCTGCAGAAAAGGAGGATGTCATGGAAAGATTGTCGACTGAGTCTCTGTGGGTGGAAGTGAGGAAAAAGAAGGGGTCAATAACTCAACTGGGTGATTTTTATAGACCACCCACTAGTAACAGGGACATTGAGAGGCAGCTAGGGAGACAGATTGTGAAAAGATGCAATAATAACAAGGTTGTCATGGTGGGAGATTTTAATTTCCCCAATATTGATTGGCATCTCCCTAGAGTGAGAGATTAAGATGGGGTGGAGTTTGCTACGTGTGTTCAGGAAGGTTCTTTGACAAAATACGTAGATAAGCCTGTAAGAGGAGAGGCTGTACTTGATCTGGTATTGGAAAATGAACCTGGTCAGGTGTCAGGTCTCTCAGTGGGAGTGCATTTTAGAGATAGCGATCACAATTCTAGAAACATAGAAACATAGAAAACCTACAGCACAATACAGGCCCTTCGGCCCACAAAGTTGTGCTGAACATATCCCTACCTTAGAAATTACTAGGGTTACCCATAGCCCTCTATTCTTCTAAGCTTCATGTACCTATCCAAAAGTCTTTTAAATGACCCTATCGTATCCGCCTCCATCACCGTTGCCGGCAGACCATTCCACACACTCACCACTCTCTGCGTAAAAAACTTCTCCCTGACATCTCCTCTGTACCTACTCCCAAGCACCTTAAAACTGTGCCCTCTTGTGGCAGCCATTTCAGCCCTGGGAAAAAGCCTCTGACTATCCACATGATCAATGCCTCTCATCATCTTGTATACCTCTATCAGGTCACCTCTCATCCTCCATTATTCCAAGGAGAAAAGGTTGAGTTCACTCAACCTATTCTCATAAGGCATGCTCCCCAATCTAGGCAATATCCTTGTAAATCTCCTCTGCACCCTTTCTATGGTTTCCACATCCTTCCTGTAGTCAGGCGACTAGAACTGAGCACAGTACTCCAAGTGGGGTCTGACCAGGGTCCTATATAGCTGCAACATTACCTCTCAGATCTTAAACTCAATCCCACGGTTGATTAAGGCCAATACACCGTATGCCTTCTTAACCAGAGAGTCAACCTGCACAGCTGCTTTCAGCGTCCCATGGACTCGGACCCCAAGATCCCTCTGATCCTCCACACTGCCAAGACTCTTATCATTAATACTATATTCTGCCATCATATTTACCTACCAAAATGAACCACCTCACATTTATCTGGGTTGAACATCTGCCACTTCTCAGCACAGTTTTGCATCCTATCAATGTCCCACTGTAACCTCTGACAGCCCTCCACACTATCCACAACACCCCCAACCTTTGTGTTATCAGCACACTTACTAACCCATCCTTCCACTTCCTCATCCAGGTCATTTATAAAAATCTCGAAGAGTAAGGGTCCCAGAACAAATCCTTGAGGCACGTCACTGGTCACCGACCTCCATGCAGAATATGACCCATGTACAACCACTCTTTGTCTTCTGTGAGCAAGCCAGTTCTTGATCAACAAAGCAATGTCCCCTGGATCCCATGCCTCCATATTTTCTCAATAAGCTTTGCATGGAGTACCTTATCAAATGCCTTGCTGAAATTCATATACACTACATCTATGGCTCTACCTTCATCAATGTATTTAGTCACATCCTCAAAAAATTCAATCAGGCTCGTAAGGCATGACTTGCCCTTGACAAAGCCATGCTGACTACTCCTAATCATATTATACCTCTCTAAATGTTCATAAATCCTGCCTCTCAGGATCTTCTCCATCAACTTACCAACCACTGAAGTAAGACTATCTCCTTTACCATAGCATTGGAAAGGGATAGGAACAGACAAGTTAGGAAAGCATTTAACTGGAGTAAGGGGAAAAATGAAGCTCTCAGGCGGGAACTTGGAAGCATAAATTGGGAACAGGTGTTTTCAGGGAAATGTAAGCCAGAATTTTGACAAATGTTCAGGGGATGTTTGAGTGGCATTCTGCATAGGTATGTTCCAATGAGACAGGGATAGGATGGTAGGGTATAGGAACCATGGTATACAAAGTCTGTTGAAATTCTAGTTAAGAAGAAAGGAAAAGCTTACCAAAGGTTCAAAAAACTACCTGATAATAGAGATCTAGAAAATTATAAGGCTAGCAGGAAGAAGCTTAAGAATGAAATTAGGAAAGACAGAAAAGGCCATAAGAAGGCCTTGGCAGGCAGGATTAAGGAAAATCCCAAGGCATTCTACAAATATGTGAAAAGCAAGAGGATAAGACATGAGAGAATAGGATCAGTCAAGTGTGACAGTGGAAAAGTGTGTATGGAACTAAAGGACATAGCAGAGGTACTTAATGAATACTTTTCTTCAGTATTCACTATGGAAAACGACCTTGGCGATGGTAGGGATGACTTACAGCGGACTGAAAAGCTTAAGCATATAGACATTAAGAAAGAGTATGTGCTGGAGATTTTGGAAAGCATCAAGTTGGATAAGTCACTGGACTGGACGAGATATACCCCAGGCTACTGTGAGAGGTGAGGGAGGAGATTGCTGAGTCTCTGGCAATGATCTGTTCATCATCATTGGGGATGGGAGAGATGCCGGAGGATTGAAGGGTTGCAGATGTTGTTCCCTTATTCAAAAAAGGGAGTAGAGATAGCCCAGGGAAGTATAGACCATTGAGTCTTACTTCAGTGGTTGGCAGGTTGATGGAGAAGATCCTGAGAGGCAGGATTTATGATCATTTGAAGAGGTATAATATGATTAGGAATAGTCAGCATGGCTTTGTGAAAGGCAGGTCGTGCCTTACGAGCCTGACTGAATTTTTTTAAGGATGTGACTAAACATATTGATCAAGGTAGAGCAGTAGATGTAATGTATATGGATTTCAGCAAGGCATTTGATAAGGTACCCCAAGCAAGGCTTATTGAGATAGTAAGGAGGCATGGGACCCAAGGGGAACTTGCTTTGTTAATCCAGAATTGCCTTGCCCACAGAAGGCAAAAAGTAGTTGTAGATGGGTCATATTCTACATGGAGATTGATGACCAGTGGTGTGCCTCAGGGATCTGTTCTGGGACCCCTTCTCTCTGTGATTTTTATAAATGATCTAAATGAAGAAGTAGAGGGATAGGTTAGTAAATTTGCTGATGACACAAAGGTTGGGGGTGTTGTGGATAGTGTGGAGGGCTGTCAGAGGTTACATGGGACATCAATAGGATACAAAACTGGGCTGAAAAGTAGCAGATGGAGTTCATCC
Source organism: Mobula hypostoma (assembly GCF_963921235.1). NCBI lineage: Eukaryota > Metazoa > Chordata > Chondrichthyes > Myliobatiformes > Myliobatidae > Mobula > Mobula hypostoma. Next base: position 191,071,617 of record NC_086098.1, read on the forward strand.
CAGATAAGTGTGAGGTGGTTCATTTTGATAGGTCAAATATGATAGCAAAATATAGTATTAATAATAAGCCTCTTGACAGCATGGAGGATCAGAGGGATCTTGGGGTCCGTGACTATTAGACACTCAAATCTGCTGCGCGGGTTGACTGTGCTGTTAAGCAGGCATACGGTGCATTGGCCTTAATCAACCGTGGGATCGAGTTCAAGATCTGAGAGGTAATGTTGCAGCTATATAGGACCCTGGTCAGAGTCCACTTGGAGTACTGTGCTCAGTTCTGGTCACCTCACTACAGGAAGGATGTGAGAACTATAGAAGGGGTGAGGAGCAAATTTACAAGGATGTTACCTGGATTGGGGAGCATGCCTTACGAGAATAGGTTGAGTGAACTTGGCCTTTCCTCCTTGGAGCATCGGCGGATGAGAGGTGACCTGAAAGAGGTGTATAAGATGATGAGAGGCATTGATCATGTGGATAGTTATAGGCTTTTTCCTAGGGCTGAAATGGCTAACACAAGAGGGCACAGTTTTAAGGTGCTTGGAAATAGGTACAGAGGAGATGTCAGGGTAGGTTTTTTACACAGAGAGTGGTGAGTGCGTGGATTGGGCTGCCAGTGGAGGCGGATACAAATAGGGTCTTTTAAGAGACTCCTGGGTAGGTACATGGAGCTTAGAAAAATAGGGGGCCATGGGTAACCTTCCTTCTCCCGCCTGCATGAGATGTGAGACATTTGAAAGACTTTGAACTTTTTACTGTGCCATGGACTGTTCTTCATCAAGTTATGGTATTGTTACACTGTTGTAACTATATGTTATAATTATGTGGTTTTGTTAGTTTTTTCAGACTTGGTCTGTCCTGTGTTTTGTGATATCACACCAGAGAAAATATTGTACCATTTCTTAATGCATGCATTACCAAATGACAATAAAAGAGGACTGCGTGTCTTCATAATCTAACCCTAGATAATTTCTAAGGTAATTACATGTTCAGCACAGTATTGTGTGCTGAAGGGCCTGTATTGTGCTGTACATCGATGTAAAAGATGCGGTGGCATTGGAGAGAATCCAAGGGAGCTCCAGAGTGATTTTGTGAATGAAACGGTTAACATATGAGAAGTGTTTCATGGCCGTAGGCCTCTACTTGCTGGAGTTTAGAAGAATGAGGGGGGATCTCATCGAAGCCTATCGAATTGTGAAAGGCCAAGCTAAAATGGATGTGGAGAGAATGTTTCCTTTAGTAGGGGTGTCTCGGACTAGAGTGCACAGCCACAGAACAGAGTTATGTACATTTACAACAGAGGTGAGGAATAATTTCTTTAGCCAGGGAATTTATTGCCACAGACTGCTGTGGAGGCCAAGTCATTGGGTGTATTTAAAGCAGAGATGGTAGGTTCTTGATTAGTAAGGGTAATAAAGTTTACAGAGAGAAGGCAGAATAATGGGGTTGAGAGGGATAATAAATCAGCAATGGTGGAATGGCAGAATGGTGATTGGCTGAATGGCCTAATTCTACTCATTTGTCTTATTGTCTTATGGTATTTCTAGTGGATGAAGACTAGTTGTGCTGTCCCTCATGGGCAGATATTCTTTACCATACTTTCTGTATTAAAGCTAATTTTGTGATGATGAACATCTACAGGCTTGCATTCCATTGCAAAGTTAAAGCAAAAGAGTCTTACAGGTATTCCAACCATTAGGGAATAATGAGGTTAATTTATAAATGCTGACTATATAGTGGAAACAGCCTTAGGGATAGGAAATAAATGTTGGCCTTGCTTGTAATGCTCAGATCTCAAAAATGAAAATAAAATAACGGTAATCATTACCCTGTAACAAGTCTAATATCTCCAGTACAGAGGAGGAGGGGAAATTTAAGAACTTCTTTGTATATTTCCTGAGTAATCTGCAATCAATATATTCTATTTTATCTTCGGAATGTAAATGAGGACTTGTTGATTTCTCAGTACATGGAGAACTGTGGGTTAGTTGATAAAGCATGGATCATTTCATGTGAGAAATCTGTCGTCTTCTTTACTGCACCTGACTCCACTTCCATACACAAAAAAAATTAATATGGATGAGTGGAAACATTTCAACATTTACTGAAAATCCTATTTTCAAACTGATAACAGTGAATGGAAATTATTTTAAGGTTAATACTCTTAACAAGATCTTCCCAGAATTCAATGTAGAATCATCTCTTAAAAACAACCTGTAATATTAGCATATTAAGCAAATCCCTTTTTGATCACTCAATGTTTTCAAGATTACTTCAGTATGGGGTTGCCTTAATCAATTTTATTGGAAGTCAATAAATTGTGGAGGTGCCAGAGGTCTGTGAGTAGCCTTCAAAAGCTGTGTACACCCCAGCAATGAATTCATGAAATTTTGGCGGGTAGTGCTTCAATGCTTTTGTTCTGAACATAAGCTAAGCCATTTAAGTTGAAGAATCACTCTGGTGGTGTTGACCTTCTTTGGGTACAATTTTCATATGTCTGGGTACTCATTTGGGAACAAAATGGCAACAGATGAGCTATTGATCTACTTTACTACAGTAGTCACTGAGGAGATCTTTGAGTCAATGGAAGTATCATTTAGGATGAATATTTTAATAACTGTCAACTCAATGACATACATTTTACAATCTTACAATAAGACCATAAGACATAGAAGCAGAATTAGGTCATGTGGCCCATCGAGTCTGCTCTGCCATTCAATCATGGCTGATTTATTTTCCCTCTCAATTCCGTTCTCCTGCCTGTTTCCCATAACCTTTAACACCCTTGTTAATTATGTACCTATCAACCTCTGCTTTACATATACCCAATGACTTGATTTCCACAGCCATCAGTAGCAATCATTCCAGATTCATCACCCTCTCACTTCAGAAATTCCTTTTTATTTCTGTTCTAAAGGGACATTCTTCTCTTCTGATGCTGTGCTGTCAGATCCTAAACTCTTCCACTATTGAAGATATCCTCTCCTAGTGATCTCTATCTAAACATTTCAATACTCATAAATTTCAATAAGATCCCCCTGCCCCAATCTTCTCAACTCTAGTGAGTACAGGTCCAGAGCCCTCAAACACCCTTCATGCATTAACCCTTTCATTTGCACAATTATTCTCATGAACCTCCTCTAGACCCTCTCCAATGCCAGCACATCCTTTCTTAGAAATGAGGCCCAAGAATGCTCACAGTATTCTAAACATGGTCTGACCAATGCCTTATAAAGCTTTGGCATACATGTTTGCTTTTATATCCTAGTTCTCCCAAAATGAACACTAACATTGCATTTGCCTTTCTTAATACCAATTCAACCTGCAAGTTAACCTTTAAGAGATCCTGCACTCAGACTCCCTATTTCTGAATTCACTCCCCATTAAGAAAATAGTCTATGCCTCTATTCCTTCTACTAAATGTTTGGCCATACACTTTCCTACCATGCATTCCATCTACCACATCTTTGCCCATTCTCCTAATCCACCTAAGTTGTTCCACAAACTCACTAATTCCTCAACACTGCCTGTCCCTCCACCTATTTTTGTATCATGCACAAACCTGGCCACAAAGCGTTCATTTACATCATCCAGATCATTAACATATAATCTGAAAAGTAGCAGATCCAACACCCACAACAAACAACGGGAATTCTGCAGATGCTGGAAATTCAAGCAACACACATAAAAGTTGCTGGTGAACGCAGCAGGCCAGGCAGCATCTCTAGGAAGAGGTGCAGTCGACGTTTCAGACCGAGACCCTTCGTCAGGACTAACTCAGATAAGTGTGAGGTGGTTCATTTTGTTAGGTCAAATATGAGGGCAGAATGTAGTATTAATGGTAAGACTCTTGGCAGTGTGGAGGATCGGAGGGATCTTGGGGTCTGAGTCCATAGGACACTCAAAGCTGCTGCGCAGGTTGACTCTGTGGTTAAGAAGGCTTACGGCGCATTGGCCTTCATCAATCGTGGGATTGAGTTTAAGAGCCGAGAGGTAATGTTGCAGCTATATTGGACCCTGGTCAGACCCCACTTGGAGTACTGTGCTCAGTTCTGGTCGCCTCACTACAGGAAGGCTGTAGAAACCATAGAAAGGGTGCAGAAGAGATCTACAAGGATGTTGCCTAGATTGGGGAGCATGCCTTATGAGAAGAGGTTGAGTGAACTCGACCTTTTCTCCTTAGAGCAACAGAGGATGAGAGGTGACTTGATAGAGGTGTACAAGATGATGAGAGGCATTGATCGTGTGGATAGTCAGAGGCTTTTCCAGAGGGCTGAAATGGCTAACATGAGAGGGCTCTGTTTTAAGGCGCTTGGAAGCAGGTACAGAGGAGATGTCAGGGGTAAGTATTTTACGCAGAGAATGGTGAGAGCGTGGAATGGGCTGCCAGCGACGGTGGTGGAGGTGGATACGATAAGGTCTTTTAAGAGACACCTGGATAGGTACATGGAGCTTAGAAAAAAAAGAGGGCTATGGATAACCTTAGGTAATTTCTAAGGAAAGTACATGTTCGGCACAGCTTTGTGGGCTGAACGGCCTGTATTGTGCTGTAGGTTTTCTATTTTTCTATGTTTCTTCTTCTATTTTTCTATGTTTCAAAAATGAAGGGCCGTCTGTAGAAGTAATTAAGAAAAATTCTGAACTGCTACAAATGCTGCATATTTATAATTTCTTTGATTGTTATCAATGTAGCAAGTCAGATCACCTACAAAGCACACCACACATTAATGAAACCAGTCTCTACTTCAGAAGTAGTTTTGATGGCAATAAAGGAAACTTTAATTAAAATGAACCTAAATCATGAGGAGGGAGAGAATGTGAAGTCGGGCACAAGTGAACCTTTTCATAATTGATACCCTGCAGCACGAAGTCTGCTACATTGCAGAAGAGTCATTTCATTTGTCACTGGCTTATGAAAATGATATGTCATTCATTTCATGGTTGATACATAATGAATAAAATGGCCATTGTCCTTGAGAGAAGTTCTGAGATAAATGGTTTTGTCTGCTGGAAGTATTCTGTTTACGTACAATGATGACACTACCTCAAAAAATGTGCATAATGCTCTTCCCTCTCACAAGTAACATTACCTGGAAAAGTTCTCAAAGTTCTGTTTATCCAGATCAAAAAGTTAATGCACCCTTTTGCCAGTGTTTTCTGATCATCAACTTTGCCCAACGCAAGAAAATTTAAAAAAAAAACACTAATGAATTGAATCATGAATAAAAAAAAACAAAAAAATTCAATCCCTACATGTGTGCTTTAAGTATATTCATACTCCTGGGGGCTGTAAAACAGGGAATCCATAATCCATGAAAGGAATTTTGGTGTGATTAATTATCCTGATGCTCATAGTCATCCCATTGACATATGTATGTGTTAGGGGGCTGTGAAATATCACAGGCTCGTTCTCTCTCTGACAACTTAAGGTTTGTGACATTTGCTGCACTTTTTCTCAAAATGTCACCATGCCAAGAGATCAGACAATGTGGCATGCTGATCTAATACTACATTGGCCATTATTAAAGTTGAATTGGAGACTGCACAGTAGTATAATTTGAGAAGAGGGGATATGGCTTGAGCACAGGAAATTTGGTTTTGCTGTGTGCGTATGGTGGTCAGCATGGACTTATTGAGCCAAAGGGTCTGTATCCATGCTGTGTTGCTCTGTGACTGCAGATACAGAAATCTGGAGCAAAACGCAAACTGCTGGAACAATACGTAGATCAAGCAACATCTGTAGGGGCAAAGGTATGGTTGACATTTCAGGCTGAGGCACTGCATCAACACTGAGAGCACAAAGGGAAGGTACCCAATATAAGGGAGTGGGAGGGAGGCTGGTAGGTGATGGGTGGAACCAGGTGAGGTGGAGAACAATGGACTAAGGAACGAGGTGAGGGAGAGGAGAGGGAATATAGAGACAGAGACTAAGTTGAACCAGATAATGGAGAGAATGATGGGTGGATGTGGATGAAACTAAACAGAGAGGAGAGGAAGAATAGACCAAGAAAGATCCAGCTGGGGGAGGGCAACAAACCTAAGTAAATTGGGGATTGGGGGAATTGAATGGTAAAGTGAGCAAAGAGGGAGATATATTTAATGCACTGGTAGGACTGAGAGCATGCAGTGTAGCTTACTTAAAATTGGAAAATTCAGTGTTCATACCAAGAGTTGTGGACTACCCAGGTAGAATATGAAGTGTTGCATTTGGCCTCATCAGGACTATATAGAGAAGGCCAAGGACAGACAGGTTAGTGTGGTAGTGGGAATAGGTGTCAACATGACAAGCAGCTGGAAGTTAAGGAGGCCCTTGCAGACAGACTGCAGGCACTCGGCAAAATTGTCACCTAATCCACCTTAGTCTCGCTGAATTAGAGTCACATCAAGAGTGCAAAGCCTCATATTTGGTGGATAAGAATTAAATGTGAAAATTATCTTTGAAAATTATCACCCAGCAAGGCATGAAACAAGCAACCAGGATACCCAGCTGAAACAAACATTAGAAGTTATAAACATGAAAATAAGGGAGTCAAGACCTATTTGAAGGTCACTTCAAGACTAGTTTGCTTTGACATCGCACCCACTCGGGTCTAAACAATTCACTTTCAGGGCTAGATTTGTCCTGCTAAGTTATCTGTGCAATAAGGGTGGATTGTTTGTTTAGACACAAAATAGGAGCTGGAGGGTCTGTCAGTTATAAAAATGTGGCTAATGTGGTCTTTGCTCTCAGCTCCACGTTGTACCAAATTCCATGATCTTTGACTCCCTAACAGTCCAAAACTATATCTGTCACAGCTCCGAATGCACTTAATGATAGTTTTCTTTATGTAATTGTAAGTCTTTGATACCACGCAGCCTAACCTATGGTCCTTAAAGAACTGCCAGCAAAAGGAAGTAATAACCTGAATAGAGAAGTTGGGTAGTGGATTTGACCATCCAATAAAGGGAAATGCCTCACTACGATCTCCATGCTTTTAATTGTATGGAAGTGCTTCTACTGAATGATGAGGTGCTGCATTAAGTGGATTATGAAAATGCTTTCAGATAATAATTGGGATTGGGAAAAGTTCTGGAAGATCAATGCCTGAAGGATGGGTGTAAAGGATAGAACCAGGCGCTCTTGGTAGGATTACTTCAGGGAGATCTTTGAAGGGACATGAGTAAAGTCTATTGGGTAGACTGCAATGCAGGGAAATGCCTATATTCATCCTGCATGTTACCATATGGGTGAAGGAAAAGTAGATGAAGCTTTGACTGGAGTATGAAGTTTGAGTGACTTCCCTAATGCTGCAATGAAGTATGACATGTGGCAAAAATCAGCAGCAACTTGGAGTGACCTAAGATTAGGGAACAGAGAGTGATCATGACAATGGCCTTCATAGACAAAGCAGTCCAGGAGCATATGTGAGGCTGTGATTGAATTTGCAGTCATTCAGAGATTTGTGCAATGACAGGAGATATAATGTTGGCCCTTTAAATAGCAAGGATTCAGGAGAAAGAGAGTGAGTAAAACCTAGGTCCTTGATTAGTAAGTAAGAACTGTCAACTCAAATGAGTGAAATTACAGTCTTACTGGAGATTAATTCTACATGTTGCACCGCTGATGCTGTATTTGGGGGAGTTTTACATGAATTAAGAAAGGTGGTCAGGAAAGTAACAACTCCCTAAAAAATATATATTGAAAACAAGAAAGTGCAAAGAATTGCTCAAATCTAACTGAAACCAAATTTCAATGCTATGGATCAGTTTTAGTTGAAACTAGACAACGGGGTGACCCGTTGGGGCACCCTTTGAGACAAGGGTTGTGCAGTCTGATGTGACCAGAATGAACATTAAATTTTCCTGAATGCTAATGCTATCTCTTTGATTTGGAAATTAAAGAAGAAAAACTCAGCTTATTAAAGAAGAAAGACACATAGCAAGACAAATATGTGACCAGAATGAACATTAAATATCCATGAAGTAAATTTGAAGGAATCGGGCTTGTTCGGTCGGGTCTGGAATTAAATGTCCGATGTAATGATGGATTTGGCCTTGAATAATCACAGAAGGATTCCATCGATTCCTAGTTGGAATGACTTCTTTGGCACCAAAGGATGTCATTTGGAAGAGGCAATTGTATTGTCTGATGTTCTTCCTGAACATTTGCAATAAGTTCATCATTGCTGTACAAACTGAGGAGTTCATTAGGTAGAGGCCGCAAATTGCCTAGCCTGACTTTTCTCTTCATACAGCAGAAATGTGCGGTTTCTCCAGTGAATAGGAAGGCACAACGGTGAGGGCATACTTTCATCATCGAACCAACATCAGCAGAAATGTGATGGCATGGAAGTGGTGCATTTTGCCTTGCTCTTTCTCTGTCAAGGTAACGTCATTGAAAGCGGCCATTGTCGTCTTCGGCAACTCTCGCAATAATTACTCTATGCTGCATATTCTCGAGTAGATCTTTCCTTTTCTCCTCTGTCTCTTCCTTTCTCCTCCTTCTCTGCCTGTTTTTGTCATTCTGGAGATGCGCAGCCCTTTCATCCTTCGTCTCTTCATCTCTTCTACCATTTGTTCTATCTCTCTGATCCTGGAGTTGTGCGGCCCTGCCCCGATCGGATTCTTGTTCTCTCCTCCGCCTGTGCCTATTGTTGTCATTTTGGAGACGTGCATGCCTGTCCTCCTCTGTCTAGTCTTCTCTCATCTTTTTTGTCCTGACTCTTTGATCCTGGCCTCATCCGATTGTTGTTCTCTCCCTCTCCTCACCACTTCCCAATGATGATTGGCATCACCTCTTGACCATAATGTCCCCCTTCTCTTTCCACGCAGCATAATTGGGCTATCCATATATTTTTACCCTAATGCTTGATAGAAGATAGGAAGCCGTAACACCAAAGCCTCCAAGCTGCTGAGGCTGGCCGTGTGCATGCATCGGGCTGTGGCGTCCCAATTTCCATGATGGCCAATCGGGTTTCGGGTGAAAGGCAGCCTGCTGATTTTTGGCGAATGAGCAATTTTATATGAATATCTAACCCCGAACATTGCCTGCTTTCTGTAAGTTAGTGCATTTTAATTCGATTTAGCTAAAAAAAAGTGCTGCTGTAATGCACCGTTTGCGCTAATTGGAGGTCACAAACAGACGAACAGACAGACAGAGCATGAGAGTTTTAATAGTATATAGATTGTGTGAAGTAATTTCTAAGCTGAAAGACTAAAAGTTATCGAGCTTTTATGTTGGAGAGGTAAATTGAGAGAGTTAAGTTTCTGAGATGGCAATTATAGGTAGCTCGAGAAAGAACACAAAGAAATTTGCAGTAGTTTTCCATTTAATGTATTAGGAAGTGGCAATATATAAAACTGGAAAGCATCTTGTAGAGGAGTTTCAGACCACCTGTTAACAAATAACTACAACATGTACTTACATCCTTGAGCCTCAGCAACAGTTTTACATTCAAGGTAGCTCATCAATTGTCCCAGCTCCAGTGCTCTGTCAAAGGTCCAATCACTTTAATTACCTCATGAACAATCATCCTTGTATACCAAGGTTGAGTGTGGGAATGCTCACTGATTATTGCACAACTTTGCTTTCCATTTGCCACTCTTCAGAAAGTGATGTGATCTGCATCTACACACAACCAAGACAATATTCAGGCACAGACTGACAAGTGGAAAGGAATACTCATTCCACCTTAGTGCCATGCAATGGTCTGAAAGAAGATCTAACCACTTCCTCTTGACATTCATAAACAAGAGAACATCTGTAGCTGCTGGAAATCCGAAATGCTACAGGAACTCAGCAAGCCAGGCAGCATCTATGGAAGAGTATAGTTGATGTTTCAGGCCAAAACCCTTTGAAAGGACTGGAGAAAAAAAGCTGAGAAGTAGATCTAAAAGGAGGGGGTAGGGGAGAGAGAAACACAAGATGATAGGTGAAAACTGGAGGGGGAGGGACTTCCCAGCTCTTTATTTTATCCCTCCCCCTTCAGGTTTCACCTATCATCTTGTGTTTCTCTCACCCTTCCCCTCATCTTTTAAATCTACTCCTCACCTTTTTCTCTCTAGTCCTGCCAAAGAGTTTCGGCCTGAAACGTCAACTGTACTCGTTTCCATGGATGCTGCCTGGCCTACTGAGTTCCTCCAGCATTTTGTGTGTCTTCCTCTTGACATTCTATGGTGTTACTCTTGCTAATATTCTCCCCACACTCTCCAATTCAGCATTCTGGTAGTCACCATTGGTCAGAAATTAAATTGGACTGGCCACATAAACTACAAGTCAGATTCTGGGTATTCTGTCACTTGCGACTCACTCTGTGGCTCTGTCACCTGCAAATTACAAGAATATGATGGAATAGTTTCTGCTTGCCTGGGTGAGTAGCAATCCAACAATATTGCTTGACACCAGGGGTTGCCAACCTTTTTTATGCCATAGGCCCCTACCATTAACCAAGGGGTCCATGGACCCCAGGTTGGGAACCCATGCTTGACATCATCTATAACGATTTGATCGGCATTGCATGCTGTGGCTACACATGCAAAATGCACCATTATTACTTCCCAAGTTTAGCTTGGCAGCATCTCCCAAACCACAATTCCTACTATGCTGAGCTGCTCAAATTCAATCCTGACCTCCAGTGCTGTCTGTGTGGAGTTCACGTGTTCTCCCTGTGGCCACATGAGCTTCCTGTGGATGTTCCAGTTTTCACCAACATCCCAAAGATGTGCGTGTTGGTAGGTCAGTTGTAAATTGTCCTGAACATGTTAATGAGCTTAAAGAATCTGGACAGGAGTTGCTGTGAATGTAGAGAAAATAAAATGGGTGTGGGAGGGATTAGTGTAAGGATGGTGATAGGGTGGAACAATAGGCCTGTTTCTTTCTTTATGCGGTAGCATAGTAGTTAGCACAATGATTTACAGTACAGACAACCTGAGTTCAATTCCCACTGCTGCTTGTAAGGTGTTTGCATATTCTGCCCGTTTGCTTGTGGGTTTTCTCCGGGCATTCTGGTTTCCTGTCCCAGCCCAAAAGCATACTGGTTGGTAGGTTAATTGGTCATTGTAAATTGCCCCGTGATTAGGCTAGCGTTAAATTGGAGGATTGCTGGGCAGCATGCCTCAAAGGGTCGAAAGGGCCTATTCCACGCTGTATCTCAATAAATACAATAAATAAATAAATGTTTCTATGACTCTAAGAAGAGAAGCAAGATCACCATCTCCTGCAGCATTCTGTACCAAATCTAAACAAATACAAGTCGATTACTGTTACAGAATCATAACCAAACACTTCACATGAAGACTTTCAAAGAGCAGTTATTATGTTATCATCTCACTCATTCTTACAACTTACTTAATAATGTGAATCGTTTAATTGACATATTCTATCCCATTAAAATTAATGTTTTACAACTAATTATCTGAAAGTGATCATGAAACGTTTTCTGTTTTACTACATGTTAAAGTTATTTTTCAGATTAACTAATAACAGCTCCGTTATTAAACAACCTAAATTCAGATGCTTGGAAAAGGTCACTTTTCTTCCTTTCATTCCTTGCCAACTCTACTCTCCTAAAAGTGCCTGAGCTTGGTTTAATGGTCTTTGGCCAAATGTTCTTCTTTTCAACAGCTGTGCGCCTGTTGTGAAATTTGAGAGCTTGAATATAGTAATGATCATAGTCAACCTCAATCTTGAACTTACTAATATACAGTATATATGCATCTGCCAACCTATATTACAGCACGAGTTGCTGAATTGTAATTAGCAATTGGAACTATATCTGTTCGCTCTTTCCTTGCTCAGAGAAATTATTACACCCCTATCACCAGCCCAATAACTCGCTCCACCTCCATTTCCTGCTCTCTCTTTGCTTCTGCTGCCACACTCCCAATCCATTCCTAACACCCACAAATAAGTGCCCCATTCTCCCCACTCCTCCCATTACTGCAGCAGCTTGAAACAGTTAATCCAGTGGAAACAGGGGTTGTTTCTGATATATATGGATCAATACCACACAATTCTTGCCCACGAAGGCAGTCCGAAAATCTTGCAACAACTTTTCTTAATTACCATGATGCATGGGTTTGTGTTGAAATAAAAAAGAAAGCAAATCTGAGTGTTCTCATGACAGTTTTATGTAAATTTGGATATGCATATAAAACAGTTAGATTTATCTATATTTTGCAAATAAGAAATTATGCATTATAATAAATATGAATGTCTATGTATTTTAATGTGTGTTATAAGTGTGTATGCCTTATGTAGTTATCAATAAATATATTTCATGATGAGTTGTATGGGAATAGTTATAAAGTGTAAATATGCATGACAGTATATATTTTTCAGTGATACTGATTTTGGGAAAAAAAAATTAGGGTAGAGAATTTAAATGAGTTGTTTATTATACGGGAAGAATCTCTCTGCTCAATGGTTCCCAAATATTTTCAGGAACTGTACAGACTAACCTTTCTTGCCATTTCCTGAGTATTGTTCCTCAGTCTTTTAGGGCCATCATTAACTTTATAAACAAAATTAGGAACAAAATTATAACAAAATTATAAACAAAATCAGATAATGACCGAGAAATTACTGTGAATGAGTTTACAATCCACCTCACAAATAAACTACGCGTTTCAAATTAACAACATCACCCTAGAAAGTCTTCCTTCATTATATTACTAATTTGGAATATTACTAATTATTACTAATTACTGATTGCAATGCATTGCTCCAAATCTGAGTCAGTTAGTCAAACAATTTTATTTTTGTTTGTTAGTAATTGTATGAGAATACATATTGTTACAATAAAGCTCCAGTATAAATGAATCTGTGCTCATTCTTGCCCTGGATTAAAGACGAAGAAGAGGTGAGCCATTGGCACCTGCAATTCCTGTTTCATTGTCTTTACTAATCCTATCCGATCATTATAAAGCAAAGTTCACAATGCCATTCTGTTGAACATTTTCTTTTTAACCCGTGGCTTTTATTAGATTAACTACCTTATTCAGATAAACATTCAGGACCTTCTGAAGGCGTCAAAGTAAAACTCATGCCAGTTCTCAAATAGTATGTAAATTCCTAATGCTTTTCAACATTATAAAGAACAGAATTTTTATGGTGCTTCAGGAATACCCTCTAACTCCTACCTGTCTCAACAAAATGTACATGTGGGTAGATGACTCTCCCATGACCAGCCTGAGGAAAATCTGAAGGATGATTCTGTGTCAAGATGAACCCTGCTGAAGCAAGGTGCCACCCAAAATCCCAGGGTACCCTGGGTACAAATTATGATTTCAATTTGCCCACTATCAGAAAAGGTGGATCAAATATGTTATTAAGCAGTTTAAAATTATTCTTATATGGAACTCCAGTTTCTTCCCACATTCTAAAGATGTCTGGGTTAGTAGGTTAGTTAGTTATGTGGGTGTAATTGGGTGGCACGGGCTCTTTGGACTGGAAAGGACCGGTACCATCCTGTAATTCTAAAAAAAACGCTATCCTTCTACACTGATCCATCAACAGTAAGAACTTCACTGAAACTTAATAAAGCTCCTTTATCAATTTTTGTCACTCGTGCTATATCTCAATATCATTCGTGTGGACCAAATCAAATTTATGCACTAGGAAAGAATTTTGAACAACAACAGTCATTTTAGTATCACACCAACTGTTTAACATTAAAGTCCCTTGAAACCTAAAGATCGAGCAAGCTATTGCACCAAAGGTAAAAACTACAGATTCTTCATGTTTTTGTTTTTTTTTATTTCAGCTCATCTTTGTTTTTGGAAAGATCTATTTCATAGAATACCCTTGCTATTCATCTCTTTGCTATTTGCTTAGATTATTTAAAGCACTGGTATCCAGTGTTGTTATAAACACCTTTATGAAATGAATAAATAAAAACAAAATAAAGCCCGATAAAATATGAATATAAAAACATAAAGAAATAGGAATAGTCCTTTCACGTTTGCATCTGTGGAGACATCAGAGAAGAGCATGCTGATATTTTGCCTCAATTCATCTCCTCACACTGTCTCCATATTCTTTGATTCCCTTGGTGTCCAGAGATTTATATATTTCTTGCTTTCAATATTTTAAACAACAGACACATCCACAGCTCTCTGTAAAATAGAAGTACAAAAATTCGCAACCTTTTAAGAGATTAAAAATATCTCCTTTACTGCTAGATGTTAGACCCTTTGTCAAGTCTGAGACCACCATTTGACAAGTCTCTAGACTAGGAAAATATCCCCCTAGCCTCCAACATTCCAACATTAGGAATATTATATACTTTACTGAAGTCAACTTTTTTTTAATTTTAAGAAATACACACTTGTCTACTTTAGCTCTTTTTATTTGAAAATCCCATGAAGTCATATTCAGTTCAAAGGTCTTATTAATTCTGTGATGTTTCTCATTTCAGGTGCTTCAACACAGAACTCCAATACAGTGGAGCCGGAAAAGCAAGTTGATAACACAGTGAAAATGGCTGGAGTTATTGCAGGAATTTTAATGTTTATTATCATCATGCTGGGAGTCATGCTAATAGTTAAAAAACGGTAGGTTTTGTCAAAGAGAAATTGCTGTTCAACTTATACAACAGGACCTTAAGAAACAGACAATATATTTCAGTGATATTATTCATGCCTAACAAATGGGAAAAGAGGTAGGCATTGAGACTCAATTAATGATTTAGATTTCCAGTTTAGTGGCCAACTGTACAATTAAAAGTGATTTAAATATTGCTTTGGCTAAGCTGTCCACAAACGCAGGAATGCAAATAGACGCAATCTTGTGCAATTTATTCAATCATTTCCCAGGTGTATTTTGCTAGAAAAGCAACCCAACTATTTGACTCACCGTGGTTCTGGGTAACAGAGCAGATTTTATCTGTTGATCAAATATGTTAATTTTCTTCATGGCTTAAAATGAAAAGCCATTGAGGACACCAAATAGTGAAGAAATGCAAGATATATATACTGATAAAAATAAGTTCAAAGAAACATTTCTCATCTACACCTAGAAGAGGCAGGATTGATATGTCCATTGATAAGACATGCCATTTTTCTAAATCTTGACCAAATCTAACCTGTTTTTGCACTTGTAAGGGAATATCCTAATCAGTTTTGAAACCCAGGCTTCAGTGGAATTTGAAGTGATTTGATAAAGCAAAGACCAAAGCAAATGTTTAGAATTTGGGTCACATTTTCTCCATTTATTTTAACCTCCCTATATCAAAACAGGAAGTAAATCCCAAACTAAGGTAGAAATCAAATACAACGGACTCCAGTTAATTGGGACACATCGGGACCAATACATTTTGGGCCAGTTTAGCAGCTGTCCCAATTAAGCAAAGTTTCATGGAAATAGTATAAAATGGTATAAAAAGACAAACTACCATTTAACTAAGTAACGATTTATGTACTTAAATGAAATACTGATCAAATTAGAACACTACCAATACCACTACTGCACTATAAAACTGTGTATTAGTTCCTTAATAGTTATCGATGGAGGAATTCAGTGTACGCTGCTGTGTTCTTTTGATTGACTGTAAACAAAATCAGTGCAAAGACCTAGTGCAGATAATGGACTGCCTTTATACAATGCTTTCAACAATTACATCTTCCAAATCTTCCTTTTCATTGTAACATTCAGGATAGTTATCAATACCTTCAAAATCTTCCTAGTTCTTAACTTTTTGAAGAGGTGAATTCACTTCATTTTCACTCCTGCCCATTTCTGGCACCTCCAAGCTTGAATGTTTGAAACCGCAGTGAGCAATACAGTTCAAAATTGCCTTAATGCTCACTTCTCAACAATAATCAGTGACAAATATTACTGATTTTTGAACAGAAACACACGCAACTGACCCTATTTAAAACTGTTCGCTTTAAGCACTGCGTATAGTCTAACGGCCACACAAATGCCCACAATTGCCTCTAGTTAGAAACTATTTGGCAAAAGGCTCTTCTCCCCATTAAGTGATTCACTGTCCAAAATAAATGAAGAGAGACCAGCTATTTTCTCAATTTGTTTTAGTTCTTTAAGAATTGTTCCAAATAAGCAGCTGGCCCAATTAACCGATGGTCCAATTAAAATGAATCCTTTGATAAACAGGGCCCCAGGAATGAACTACTAATGGGCTCAGTCAGTTGGTTTCACTTGAGTCAATGCTGTGGTCTGTTTACCTTCTACAATCCTGAATAAGAGGTGAAACCATACAGGGATCCTATAACAGGTAGCTTTTCTTCGGTTCTGATTGTGGGAGTAGCAGAAAAGGACAAATAGTCTGTTATAGTTGAGAAATTGTGTTTTGGCAGCTGGCTTCCATGCTCCCTTTAAACTCACTAGGGCTCTGTTTCCTATCTTTATCATTTTCATTTTCAGGACTACTGGTAAATGTGAAGGAGGATTTCGTTGAAGACTGAGGCAAACTCAATTTAATAGCCTAACGAACACTTGCATGTATTTCCTATAGGGGTAAAAATATAAGTCCAGACTGGAGATAAACTTTTTTTTTATGGTATAGCAGTCATGTAGCAGATTATGCTGTTATCCTTATAAATATTAACTTGGCTTCAGGGGCTGTGGGAAGGGGAAGAAGGAAGGAATTATGACTGTCTCACTCCTGAATCAGCTGGCTGTAGATTTAAGGCTATTCCTGGATTTGAAAGCATAATCTAAATTAATAACAGCAGGAATAAAATTGAAAATGAATCTTTTGGATTATCCATTAAACCAATACCCCATCTGCTTAGATCCTATTGCAAACATCAAAGTTAGGAAAAGATTTTCCAACCAATGTTCTCCCTTAAACTAACAATGATAAAAATAGATTAGCTGGTCACTTATTCTTTGTGGTAATTTGCTGTATACAAATTATTTGTTTTATTTACCTTACAGTGAGTCCAGTAGAAAATGTATTTTGAAATATGTTAGAACACTATTAGACATATACAAACTGAAATTTCTTCACTAGTATCCAAATCATTTCAATGTTACCTTGTGGATTCTACAATTCTGTCTTTTAAAAATAAAAAGAAGAATGTAAATACTAGAAATCTGAAATGAAAATTGAGGAAATAAATGGCAGTCCAACAGCTTACTGAAATCAGGCAAAGAACATTTACATCTTGGGTCCATACTCTGAACTTGGAGTTGTTCCTTTTCAACCTTTATGGCCAGTATGCATTTCCAACAACTTCTGATTTCTAGGTTTTCCTGATGTAGATAGAAAAGTCTGTTACTATAATAACTTTAATCAGGCTATAGGTTGATGGTTCATCTTACCATGACGTAATATTTTATGAATTGAGATGGGTGGATTACAGCCATTTCCTAATTCTAATGAATGGTTGCCCCTCAAGTTAAATCATCAAACATGATGGTGTATGGCATTATATTGCACACCAGTATGAAATTAGCCAGATTGACAATAGACTATATTAATGAAAAATTGTACGACACTCTAATAATGACACACTATTATCATGTTAATAGAAAATATTCATTTATGCTAAAGGATTAACACATCTGCTAAAACTGCAGCAAAAGTAATGTTGTGTGGAAACATTACACATTCATCCTATGAGAAATAATGAGATCTGCTCAGGACTACAATTAAGTGAAGCTTAACTTTCACACTTCTGCCCAAACTGGCAATCTTGCAATAGTGCCAAGGTGCAATGGCGAGATTTACATAGGATTAAAGATCATAAGAAGAGGAAAGTTCAAGCAAATAGTTTTATTGGCTGGTCCCCACTACGTGAGTCAAACTGAGTACCAAAAATAGCAGACAGTGTAATTTGAAATCTCTACTGTCAACATGGATCTTATTTTGCCCCAACATGTATATTTGTATTGTATCTATATCTCTCTATCTCTAACACACACACACACACACACACACACACACACACACACACAATAAGACTGATTGTCTTTAGTTCAAAGGTATAGTTTAATATTTAAATTGAATAAAATCTGGCTGTTAAATTAAGATGAAAACAGAATTGCATTATTATGTACTTTGCCAAATATGTTTTAAGTCAACTTAGTATGACAGATAAATTGTTTTCTGTCAAACCAGCTGGTTCTCTGTTAAAACAGCTGGCCGTCTCCCTTGGCTATCATGGTTTGCTGGATGTTTAATCATTGATCGGCTGTGCTGCCAGTTTTATTAATGACCATTTAACATTTGCACTGTCCTTGATGGAGATGTCATTTGGAGAGTGTTTGGTATTCAATTGTACTTACTAAGTATTTAGCTGAAGGCTTCTTTAGGATATTAATGACCCCTAAGCAAAATAAATAGACTCTGGCAGTACAGAGACTCTCAGGCAGCTGGTTAAAAATTCCTCCCGCAGTTGTGCTACCTGCTTCCTGACTTCTTGAGAATTTCAGAATCCAGTGCTGTAATAAAGAAACAAATAGCATCATTCACGGATTATTTGTCTGCCCCATCTAACTTATTTTTGCTCCATACACTCAAAAAATAAACAGAATTCCTGAGGGAAGTCATTTTCCGCTGGAGAGTCATAGTGTTATACAGCCTGGAAACAGGCCCTTTGGCCTAAACTCATCCATGCTGACCAAACTACTACCTGAGTTAGTCCCATTTGCCTGCTCTCAGACCATATCCCTCTTGACCTTTTCCATCCATGTACCAATGTTATGAATACCTTAGGAATAAAATCCGAATAGCATCTAGATAGAACCTGAATAGAGCTTGAGCATAAGTCAAGTGACCAAAGTTTGTTTTAGGTTCATTCTAGAACCTAAATTGCATTGCTGATGCAATAAATTGTGTCTAAGGCTGAGATTCACAGTGTTTTTGTTTTGCAAAATAAATTGGTTAAAATAATTAAAACCACTGAAATCTTAGCAGAATAAGCTTCATACAAGGATATGAGAACCTTTGTGGAAACCAAACCACCTTAATTTTACTTACCACTCAACACAAAATATATAATCTATTTTCTGCTTCAAAAGGCACATAACTAATGTCTATGAAACATGAAATGGCCTTTTCACTTCTCCCATTTACTTAAGGTTTACTTCGTGATTAAAAACATAACTGCTCATGTCAGAATAATATTTCTTGTGGTACAATTAAGTTAGTCACTTGTAGGAGGATAGAAAAAGTACTCTGTGATTTCCCAAGAGTTAACTATTCCTGAAACAGCATACCTCTATTTGGTATGATTTGCAATATCCTATAACATCACCAGAGAGGTAAATATATTTTTGGAGGGTGGGAAACTTGACAGAATATATTAAATATCTGAATTGCATGGTGGCAAGATTTAACTTTACAGAAAACTACTTTAAATATATAGAGCATGGAGCCAGGCCATTCCACTAAACTTGTACATGCCTGACAATAATTCTCAATTTGAGCCTGATTTTATCTTGCTTCATCTGGTTCTTTTCTTTCTCATTTGCTTGCTTTACTTCCAATTGTAAGTATCTGCACAGTTCATCTCAGCTAAACACCCCAGAGAAGCCAGATCCATTTTCATACCCACCATTCCCTGAGGAGAAAAATACCTTTCCAATTTTCTTCTGATTTCTTGGGTTATCTATTTGATTATTGGCTTCTCACTTTGCGCTTCCCTATAAAGTAATTACTCTCTCACTCACTACACTCAATTAAAATATTTAAGTATTTAAAAGTCATCTGTTGGTTCATCTGTAACCAATGTGTTGATCATTTCTTCATTGCTAAAAACTTTGGAGCCATCCTTCTAAATCTTTTTGCACCCTATCCAGTGCTTCCAAAGTGTTTATGAAGTAAGATGACCAGATCTATACGTCTATTAAAACTGTGATCTAACTAGCATTCAGTATAAATTTTGCATAAAATCTCCTTTTCAATTCAATTTTAAGCTAATGTTAGTTTCAACCTAGCACTTGTTTTGCATTTTAATGGCCTTATTCATCTGCGTCACTGCTTGCATGATTTGAACATTTGTAGTCCAAGGTCTCTCCATTCATTTCCCTCAGCCAGGTTCTTATTTTCCAATTAATACTATATATAACATCATTTATTCATCAAACATCAGTGCTATTTATTTCCCAGTATTCTAGCTATTCTAAAAGTTCAGTGTTGACCATTAGTCCTTGTTTTTGTATCCCACAAATTTAAAGTTGTGCTTTTGATTCCAAAATCTAAGACCTTCACATGAATTGTGAGTAACAATTATCCCTGCAAAGATCCTCATACAGGTTATATCTCATTATTAACTATGCTGAATAACATAAAGTTATCTCCACAGACGTGTCCGGTCTTGCAACTAGATAGCAATGCATTCTGCTTAGTGTACTTAGACTTTATACCCCTACCTGTGATTAATTATAGCCAGAGTTGGTAATGTATTGGCATGTTCTTGTTAACTATTGTCCAAGGGAGATACCAAATGGAGGACAGTTACCTATTCGCAGAAACATAGAAATTTACAGCACATTACAGGCCCTTGGGCCCACAATGTTGTACTGCCCAGAATTTCCCTACTACATAGCCCTCTATTTTTCTAAGAAAAGGGAGGGAAAATTGTGTGTAGTCTAATCCAACAGGAGCATTAGACCACTCTTACTAGGAGAACGCATACATTTGCACTGACCTGGGCGAAGTCACCCGCTATTAATTCTAGCAACACACATCAAAGTTGCTGATGAACGCAGCAGGCCAGGCAGCATCTCTAGGAAGAGGTACAGTCGACGTTTCAGGCTGAGACCCTTCGTCTACCCAGAAAATAATAAATACATGAGGAAATGTAAGGACAGGACAAACAGAACTATTTGAAGAATTCACTTGTTAAATTGTGCAAAATTGTAATCCTAAGCAAAGAAAATGCAAAGAAAGATTATAGAAAGCATGACTTAATAAGAATGGATTCATTCTATGAATTACCAAAAGCGCTAGTATTTTCCTGGCATTAAAATGATTTAATTCTACTTTTCTTTCTTCACAAGTAATTTGGGAGTATTGAAAAAAATTGGGATTTTCCTGTCTGTAATATGCCTTTCCGAGGTCCAGAAAAATCCAAGGTGGTTCTCTAGACATGTGGTGGTATGGCCCAAGTTGCCTGCATCGGGATCATTCTATTCCCCAATGGAATGGCTGCTGAATGGCTCAGCAGAGATAAAATGTGGCTATCTACACATTTGTATAAAACTGACCTTATATTAAGTTATTTTTAGTGAGCATACTATTTTCCCTTGCATTAGAAGAGAGTAACTTACACAATTTACACACCCTGGGCTGTATTTTGCCTTTAGGTTAGATAAGTTTCATGTTTCTGTTATGTAAAGAAAATACACTGAGAGCATTAAAAACTCCCAGGAATGATATTGTGTCTCTTTAAAATACTTCCAAATTGAATTTGCATTTTTTAAAGTTGGCTTTACCTTTGCAAACTGAGGAGGGAAATTCTATCACAAATGATGTAGCGCATGAAAGATGAATTGACTGTGTTAGTAATTGTGCAGGAAAAGGATTGATTTAATCAGTCTTTCCAGTAAGCCTCGAGAGCTTGCCATTAATACAGCACACACAGAAATCTGCTGGTAGAAATGATTCAAAGCTGGTATAGCGCTGCACAGGAAATAAAATAAACTGGACTGAGCTTTAGATCAAATCTCCAAGTAGTTTCTCATTGTGCTGAACTTTTATATTTCCTTACCTTCCCCTCACCCATCCCTGCTTGGTTCCAAGCCATCATTCACTCTCGAGCAAGCTAGTGAGTAGATCATTGCATTCTTCATGGCCTGTTATTCTGAGGATTGACTAGCAGGAGTAGAATATCAATGAGATGATACATAATTTTCCGTCTGATGGACACTTTCTAGTTTAGAATCATTAAATTATATCATACACATTAGCAAGTTAATGCACAGTATTGACCTTCCAGGCATGTTAGTATATTGGCCTTTGCTAAGTAGAGCTTTTCTGACATTTGAAAACCTAATGGACTATTATTTAATAGATATTTTAACATCAAATCTAAATGATGAAGCTCTTATTTGACTTTAGGCAAGATGTTTCCATATAGCTGCTTGCTTGACAGCTGTTAAATGAAAAATCATTCATTTTTATTTTACTTAAGAAGTATAAGATGAATAGGTTTTCGATTGGTTAGATTCCCATATACTATTACACTAGTTGACAATCCTTTGTAGCTGAGTCCCTGAGAGATTTTTGAGCATCCTTTAAGGACGATATAAGCAGTACGAAATAAAGCTTCCCAGAAGGCGTAAACATGAGCAAGATTGCATCCCCTTTGTCTTTGCATCCCCTTCATGTTCTTTTCAATAAAATGATATAAATAATTATGCTACCATTCGACAAGCCACACAATTTTATTATTTTAGTATTTGACATGTTACTTGCACTTTTGTTGCATTGAGCTTCAAGTTGACTTTGACATTATCTGTATAATCCTAATCCCCTGGCGTTTACTATGCAAATTCATTAATAACTTATTTTCTTATTTTTCCCTTTCATTGCTTTCCCATCCATTTATCCCTTCAACTGTTCACGCATGGCAGGAGGAGTGCTTATTCCTACTCATATTACCTGTAAGTATCAGCTCAAGTAGAGTTTTCCCTTCGTTAGTCTCCATGCTCGTCTTATACCCAGACAAAGCTGCCTAGGGTAGATAGCTCAACTATTTACATTTCTTGAAAAGATGCATAAACGCTTAAAACATTATTAAAGGTGTATTTTAATATATTCTGTTTGAACTTAATTCCTTTATTATTGTGGAATGTTTAACAGTGAATGAAATAAATAATCCCATCATTGTGATTTTCCACAAGTCTTGTGATATCATTGCAGTATTAAAAGGCTACAGAAGACATGTAAGCAGCTTACTATATTTGAAATAATATTCACCGCTCTGCCCATAAACAAGAGTTACTGGCAGCAGAATTCACTCCAGACATCATAGGGACTTCACCAATATGATTTTTTGTGTGATAAAGTGTGTACCAACAAATACTGAAATTTCTAAGCAAACTATGTGAATCATTTGAATGTGATGGAGCAGATAAACTCAAGTGGAGTACCAAAGTGGACATAATTTTCAGAAACCACAGTTTCTTTCCCAGTTTCTTTCCCAGTTTCTTTCAAAGTCATTGCAGTAAAAATGTTCCTGTATACGAAGACATTACTGCTGGAACACCCTGTAAATAGCTAACTAAGGTATCTTGAATACTGAGTCCCCAATCTCCTGATGAAAAGATGCTGAACATCGGTGTAGTATTTATTCACAGGAAGCAAGAAGAAATAAATGGAGAAATTAGCTAGATCTTCTATATGCCAATCCTGTGGCCAGTAGCAGTCTAGCATTAGAAATGTTTGGGAAGAAGCTACTTCTCCTGAACTTTCAAATAGATTCAGGACAAGTCAAGGAGTAGAGATTTATGTTAGGAGAAAAAAAAATCTGAAAGAAACATTTATTTTATATTAGCCGCTTCAATAATCTCAGCTTGATATGGCCATATTATTTTCATGAATAAATTCACTTGCATGAAATATATAATGATGGCTGTCAATCATAAATAGTAATAGGCTATAATTTTGCAAATGTGTGTTCTATGGATATGGTCCAAGCTACTTTCAAGTTCTTTTTCTTATTCATCCATGATTAACATACACCATTAGAGACCCATTATGCATTGTAAACAGATGGTGAAGGGCATTTTACAAACATTAGTATTTTAATTTGCAACAGACTTTTTTATTGAGGGAAAAGTTAAATTGATTTTTTTCATTTTATGAATTTTATAAATAATCCTTGTTCATAAATTAATTTAATTTAAAATCTGAAAAAATCCACATTTTTGCTCTGGCAACTTGCATATAACCAGATAAATCCAGATCTCCTCTCTTTTTAGATAATTATACTGTGCACTGCATTGTTTCCAGAAGTTAACAGCGCCCTCTGTTCCCCAGACATAAGTATTAGTTTGTGGCTGCTCATTATTCCCGCAAATCAATGCAGCCTGTTTCTTGAAGTATAAATAAATTATTTACTCTTCTGTTCAGTAACAGATTACAACAGGAGATAGAAAGTATGTCAAAATGATAATGTTACGATAGTCATGGGAGATTTCAATATGCAGATAGATTGGGAAAATCGGGTTGGAGCTGAGTGCCAAGAGGGAGAATTTGTCGAATGCCTACAAGATGGCTTTTTAGGGCAGCTTGTGGTTGAGCTAACTAGGAGATCAACTATCCTGGATTGGATGCTGTGCTGTATTGTTCCAATTTTAATATATGTGCTGCAGAAGTGAGCACGAATGTTGTGCTGTGAACCAGAATTGAGTAGAGAGCTTAAGGTAAAGGAACCCTTAGGGGAGGTGTCAATAATATGATAGAATTCACCCTGCAATTTCAGAAGGAGAAGCTAAAGTCAGATGTATCAGTATTACAGTGGAGTAAAGGGAGTTACAGATGCATGAGAGAGGAGCTGGGCAAATTGGAAGGAATCACTAGTAGGGATGATGTCAGAACAGCAATGGCTGGGGTTTCTGGGAGCAATTACGAAGGCACAGGATAGATACATCCCAAGGAAGAAGAAGTCTTCTAAAGGTAGGATGACACAACTGTGGCTGACAAGAGAAGTCAAAGCCCACACAAAAGCCAAAGAAAGGGTATGTAATAGAGGAAAAATTAATGGAAAGTTAGAGGATCAGGAAGTTTTTAAAAACCAACAGAAGGCAACTAAAAAAGTCATAAAGAAGGAAAAGATGAAGTACAATGGTAAGCTAGTTAATATTAAAGAGGATACCAAAGGATTCTTCAGATATATCAAGTGTAAAAAAAAGAGGTGAGAATAGATATCGGTCCTCTGGAAAATGACACCAGAGAGGTAGTAATGGGAGACAAGGAAATGGCATATGAACCATGTAAGTATATTGCATCAGTCTTCACTGTGAAACACACTAGCAGTATGCCAGAAGTTCGAGAGTGTCAGGGGACAGAAGTAAGTAAGTGTCATTACTAGGGAGAAGATGCTTGGGAAACTGGAAAATCTGAAGGTAGATATGCCACCTGGATGGATGGACTACACACCAGGGTTGTGAAAGAGGTGGCTGAAGAGATAGTGGATGTATTAGTAATGATCTTTCAAGAATAAATAGATTCTGGAATGGTTCGGAAGACTGGAAAATTGTAAATGTCACTCCACTCTTCAAGAAGGGACAGAGGCAGAAGAAAGGATGTTATAGGCCAGTTAGTCTGACCTCAGCGGTTGGAATGATGTTGGAGTTGATTGTTAAGGATGTGGTTTTGGGGTACTTGGAGGTACATGATTAAAAAGCTGAAGTCAGCATGATTAACTTAAGGAAAAATCTAACCTGACAAATTTGTTGGAATTCTTTCAAGAAATAACAAGCAGGATAGACAAAGGAGAATTAGTAAATGTAGTGTACTTGGATTTTCAGAAGGACTTTAACAAGGTGCCACACATGAAGCTGTTTAACAAATTATGAGCCCATGGTACAACAGGAAAAATACTACCATGAATTGGCTGATTGGCAAGAGGCAAAGACTGGGAATAAAGGGAGCCTTTACAGTTTGGCTGCAAGTTCCGTAGGGGTCGGTGTTGGGGCCGCCTCTATTTACGCTATAAGTCAATAATTAGGAATTGATGGCTTTGTTGCCAACTTTGAGGATGATATAAGATAGTTGGAGGGACAGGTAGTATTGAGGAAGCAGAGAGGCTACATAAGGATTTAGAAGTGGCAGATAGAATACAGTGTCAGGTTGGGAGAAAAAATAAAAGCATAGACTATTTTCTGAATGGTGAGAAAATTCAAAATTCTGAGCAGCAAAGGGACTTGGGAGTCCTCTTGCAGGATTCCCTGAAGGTTAATTTTCAGGTTGAGTCAGTGATGTGGAAGACAAAAACGATGTTACATTCATTTCAAGAGGACAAGAATATAAAAACAAGGATGTAATGTTGAGGCTCTGGGGAGATCTCAGTTGGAGTATTGTGAGTGGTTTTGGGCACCTTATCCAAGAAAAAATATGCTGACATTGGAAGAAGGTTCAAAGGAGATTGATGAAAATGATTCCGAGATTGAAAGGCTTATTATATGAGGACCATTTGATGGCTCTAGGCCTGAATGCAGAAGAAGGACAGGGAAGCTCACTGAAACCTATCAAAAGCTGAAAGGCCTTGGGTTGGAGAGATGACGTTTCCAATGGTGGGGGAGTCTTACACCAAAGGGCACTGCCTCAGAAAATAGGGATGCCCATTTAGAATGGAGATGAGGAGGAACTTCTTTACTCAGAGAGTGGTGAATCTGTGGAATTCGCTGCCACAGGTCTTTGTGGAGGCCAAGTCATTGGGTATACTTAAGGCAGAGGTTAAGAGATTCTTGATTGGTCAGGGCATGAAGGAGTACAGGGAGAAGTCAGGAAATTGTGGCTGAGAGGGAAATGCATCAGCTATGATAAAATGATGGAGCAGCCTCGATAGGACAAATGGCCTAATTCTGCTCCGATATCATATGCTCTTACAGTAAAATTTAATTGAGCTTTATGGTTTTTGAAATATAAATGACAAAAAATCCTTGCGATTGTATGCTAGCCTTGTATGTGCAGAATATACATCTTTCACCCTAACACTGAACGGAGCTATCTTTCAAGCCCAGAATTACATTTTTTTCCACTTCCAGCTGGATTCCTCATAAAATTTGCCTACTTGCATGAATAAAAGATTCGTTTTATTCATCACATGAACAAAGAAAATCAAAGTAAACTGTGAAGTACATAATTTATGTCAACAACCAACACAGTCCGAGGCTGTGCAGGGGCAGCCTGACTGTGTCGCTATGCTTCCAGCACCAACACAGCATGCCCACAACTTACTAACCCTGACCTATATGTCTTTGGAATGTTGAATGAAACTGGAGGACCCAGAGAAAACCTATGTGGTCACAGGAGAATGCACAAACTTCTTATAGACAGTGGCAGAATTAAAACCTGGGTCGCTGGCACTGTAATAGATCTATGGTACCAAGGTGCTCCAAAAATTATAACAAATATATCAATATTTGCCTAAACAGTATGGTGCTGGTTGCCAAATTGGTGCTACGGGATTGTAGGCAACTTTCGAATTAGAGAGTGGGTTCGATAGTTCCATTTAATTCCATTTAAGAACCTGAAGTTCTTGTTCTTCGCAGACATTCCCGAAAACAGAAGAGTCTCCCAAAGAATGAGTGACAGTAAAAACATTAGAACCCCAAAGCCCTGCCCACTCCCCTAATCCCCACCCCCATGCACAGGCAGCAGCAAAGCAAGAACCCTCCTGCTCCCACACTTACTTCAGCAAAAAAAAAAGCATTAGCAACCTCTACCCACCAAGCAAGCAATATCAAAGGCCCCAAGAAAGACGATGATCTGCAGTACAACAAAAACTAATCACTCATCCGGTAATTCGACATACTGCAGTCTCTCTCTCTCTCTCTCTCTCCCCCCACAATAAAGGGACAGAGAGGTCTCACCCTTTCACAGTGAGAGGGGAGACACAATAAAACAACTCGTTGATTTATAAGGATAAATTCTGCCACGTCATTTTTTTTCCGTTTTCTGACTCAAGAATTGCCAACAAATTCTCCCCCACCGATGAGAGAGAGAGAGCACATGCGACTTGCCAAGTGCAGAGACCCTGACAGCCAATGCTGTTCCCGATACTTTTACGTTTTTTATGTTTTCTCAGTCAGCGGTTCCACTTATAGAATCAGCTCATCCACAGATCTGCAAAGCCTCGGAACTCCAAAGGTGCGCTCGTCTTCTAGGCTGCGCCCCTGGGATATCAAAGGTTAATGAGCTCCATCAGTGGGTCCCACCTCTGCAAAGAACTGAAGTCTGAGTGTAGCTCCAGGTCAGGGTCTCTGACAGAATGCCATCCATACTGGAAAGGGTCATTAAAAGTGAAAGTTAATCTGTTTCCGCAGATGAGCTCAAAGGAGTCACTGTCAAGTGCCATTGTAGCTCCGCCCACATCTAGCAATGACTAGTTTAGAGCAAAGTTAGAGAGGGGGAAGACATAAATGATCTCAGATACTGGAACCTAAAGCAACATGCAAATACTGGGTGATCTCAACAGGTCAGGCAGCATCTGTGGAGGGAGATAGTCGACATTTTGGTTCAGACCCTTCATCAGAAAGGGAAAAGTCTAATCTTTTAATTTTCAGCTGCAAGCATACAACACAACACAAATTATATCACACTCTGGACCATCAATGGCCAAAGAACATAACTACAATAATATCAAACGTCTTCTCTTTACAATGCACTAAAAATGCTGGAGGAACACAGCAACTCAGGCAGCATTTATGGAAGGGAGTAAATAGTCAATGTTTTGGACCGAGAACTGGGCTCAGTTTCTCCAACATTTTGTTCAAGATTTCCAGCATATGTAGAACCTCGTGTGTTTATTCTTTCTTTACATTTGTCTTTCAGTCCATGTTCCCAATCACCATTTTGCTCATTCCAGTGTTCCAGTGCCCTAAACCCCCAAACTTAGGAACAGATATCCTGCAGTTCATCTGCTTATTTGTCTTTTGGGCTGGCACAGCAGCGTAATAGTTAGTACAATCACTTTACAGAGCCAGTGATCACTGATGGGGGGGTTCGATTCCTGCTGTTGTCTGTAAGAAGTTTGTGCATTCTCCCCGTGACCACGTGAGTTTCCTCCAGCTGCTCCAGTTCCCTCCCACATTCCAGTTAGGGTTAGGGTTCATGAGTTGTGTGCATGCCAATTTGCCACTGGAAGTTCGAGGGTTAACCCAGTATAATCCTTGTACTTTTTTGGTTGTTGACACAAAATGATGCATTTCAATGTATGCTTCAATGTACATGTGACAAATAAAGCTAATCTTTATCTTTTAAATTTACAATCAGATTTTCGGCATTTCTGGTCAGTTTCGACCAAGCAGAAATCCGCAGTGCCGGGCAGTATCAAAGCCATTTTCAGTCTATGAGCTTTGAAAGGCTACTTCCACTGGCCAGAGGATATAGGAAGTACTGCCAAGACCAGCATTAATTGACTGTCTCTGATTGTCCTTAAGAAGGTGATATTATACCTCCTCCTTATAACACCCAAGTGAATTTAGTGCAGGTGTTTCCATAGATTAATTTGGAAAAATAATTCCAGGGTGAGATCTGCAGGTGGTGGCATTTGCATCTGTCCACTGCCCTGGAAGAGTCAGATGTAATGTCCTAGCACTGAAACAATCTATAGCAATCAAAAATATTCATTATGGTTATGGGATCAACGTTGTGTGATGGTTGTGCTGCTGAACCAGCACTACAGAGTCCTGGCCACAGGATATGGAGATATGAGTTCAAACAAAATCATAGTAGGTATTTAAATGTAGTTGAATAAGGAATCTGAAATGAAAAGTAGTGTCTATAATGACATTATTGAAAATCACATCAAATTTATCAATGCCCTTTCAGAAGTGAAAAGTGTGACCCTACCAGATTATGGACTACAACTGCTTCCTGATCTCCAGCATTGTAGCTGATAAACTGTGTGATGAAAAAGAATTAATCACAGTGTTCTTCAGGGCAAACAGAAGTACATTTATTTTGATCAATCTTGCTTGTGCAAGTGGGAGTAGGTGGTTCACACTTTCTCCCTGGTTTGTACAAAGTATTGCATTTTTATACAAGATCAGAGACATGGGACAGACATTCTTCACAGAGCAATCGATTAAAGTAAGCTCAGGATCAGTCATTATTGACATCGCTGGCCGTGTAGTTTGTAGGCACTAGCTCCACCGGGGACTGTATCATGAGAAAGGAAGGTGTTATCCTGTCACAATTCAATGCTGTTCCAGGAACAAACCGCCTCCACTTAAAGAGACCTTAATGGTCTATTCTACATCTGTTGTAAACTTGGGGATTGAGGGTGTTTTCTTAAGTCAGTCTCCATTTCAAGTTGTATTGGGACCAAATTCCATCACACTCCATTTATTATTGTGCTGTAGGCCACAAATACAGTTCTCCATTGAGAGGACTATCAATAAAAAAAGCAAATTGTGCAGACAGTCTTTTGCAGTGACAGAGAAACATAAACCTGTGAGGCAAGGGAAATCATGAAAGAGGAAGGCCGAGAGAAAAGAAAATCAAAAAAGCTGCCATTGATGGGCACACTCAGCAGGTCAAATAGCATCTGTGGAAAGTAAAACAGGATTAAACTTTGGTGTCAAAAATCCTTTATTGGAAAGACCAGAACTTCAAGGTGAACTTAATGTACAGACATTGTAAAACCCATGCATAAAATGCAATCCAGAAATAAAAACAGACATGCTGATGTTTTTGTGACATAATGAGTAAAATAATCATCAAGCAATCTAATAATCCAAAAAAAGATAAGCTATAGAAATTTACTATTTCATTTAACGTCTATTTATCACTCAAAATTAATTTTATGTGAAATTACATAACAAAATTAAGAGCTAATGTTGCATTAAGTACTTACAGACTTTCACCATGGACAGAAAGGATCACAATTTATTTCTCAGAGTATTGTGTGGATGTAGCAATTCGCTGAAGTATTAATTAATGTCATAAATCTTTAAAGACTAAAGCACAATACTGCAAATACTGCAGAAAGGAAAATAGGTAGTGCTGAAAGCCTTCATCACACTAGACTGTGTGAAACAAATCTGTGTGGATCTCACCTTAGATGCTGTTTGAATTGCTGAGTACTTCTGCCATTTGCTATTATTTTTCAGAAGAAAAGGTTTAATTTTGATAAAAGATGTAAAATTTAATCTATGTTATTTAAGATAATATTTCATGATATCACATGCTTTATTGTATTTGACATTTAATTTGCATTAGCATGGAGTACAACAAAATAATCAATCATTGTACTAGTGTCTATGATGTCTTTATACTCGAATAATTTAACATATCAAGTAAATATAAAAGTAATAATCCCAAGAAGCACTGAAAATGCCTAATTTATCTATCTTATTACCTGATCTCTGCTTCTGAAATAAACTGTTCTATCTCTCACTTTAGTACAAATAAATTCAGCGATTCCAAAGTCAAGTGAAAGACCTAGATGAAACGTCGAGAGGTTTCTGAGGAAGATGTTCTTTAGAGCCAGTTTGAGGATTTATTCCCAACTTAATTTTATAGCTTTTGAGCTTAAAATAAATATATCAAGGACAGTTGATTTTGGAATCAACACGGTCAATTCTGATCAATTTGCATTTCAAGGAAAGCCAAGTTCTTCACATATTAAGTTAATGCAATCTTAAAACACCAACATACATAATATCAGTTTCATATGCCAGTATTTCTCATTCAGTGATAATGTGCACCACCTCATGCGGTGTATCAAACCTCTCTATTGGTCACCTCTTCAACGTATGGCAATAAATTCCACTCCTCCTCAAATTGCGAGATCTTTCGTAATTTAAAAATAATAATGTACAGTAAAAATATAGTAATACTTGCACCCAAATGTTCTATTTATGTCAATCCAATAGTTCCCAGGGGTTCACTGTGGTAGCCTCTTCCACACTACAGCCCTCAGGTCTTTCCTCTCTCCCCTATCTCACTCACTATGGCTACTCAGTTATCTCCATTGAAAGCACATCAGTTCCCTTACATTATACATGCAACATCCAGCTCTTTCAACCCCTACTGTGGTTTTAAATTGTCACATTGATTGTTTGGTTTCCAATACTAGATAAGCAGGGATTTCCTCTGACCAAGTATTCAGAAGACCAAATCATTTTTTTCAATATTTTCCAAAATCTCTATCGGTATTCATTTATTTTTGTCATATGTACTGTGATAGAGTGAAAAGCTTTTAATTGTGTGCTATCCAGACAGATCACACCGAACATTAGCACACCTCTGTTCCATGGTCATAGACTCTGTTGTCATTCGCTATGAATTGTCCAAGGCTTAACCAGTCCTGTGAAGAGTTTCAGGGAAACTTATTCTCTACTTGCACCAACTTCAGTATCATTTCTGACTTCACCCTGCTTTAGTTTACTTGCTGAAAAAGCCCTCTCCCTCACCAGTTTCTTCTAGATTTAATATTTCAAGATGCACCTGGCCAATCTTCCTCATTCTGTTCTGTTAAGGCCCATCAAAATCTCCTATTTTTTTTACAAATTTCCTTTTGCCCACCACTGGTCTGCTTACAGTCCAGTGTAAGGTTGTTGTGAAGCAATGCCTTCAAGTTAATATTCTCATCCTTGTACTCAGCCCATTCTATGACTTCACCTCCCCATATTTCTGAAATTATCTTTAGTAAACCTTCAAGGGACCAGTGCCAACCTAATTCCACCTATACAACACTCTTGGCTTCAATCACTCCTAAATAAATTTGATATCTATATCAACCGCTACCTTAAGGTCTGGAATTCACTCCCTAAACTAGCCCTGATCGAGGTTCAATTCCCACTGCTGTCTGTAAGGTGTTTGTAAGTTCTCCCTGTGACTGTGCAGCTTTCCTCTGGAAGCTCCTGTTTCCTTCCACATTCCGAAGATGTACGGTTAGGGTTATTCTAGAGATTTGCTGAGTACACCCACAGGAAAGTGAATCTCAGGGTTGTATGTGGTGATATATATGTACTCTGATAATAGAATTTACTTTGAACTTTGAAGGGTTAGTGAGTTGTGAGCATGCTATGTTGGCGTTGGAAGCATGGTAACGCTTACAGAGTGCCCCCAGCACAATTCTTGGACTGTGTTGTCATTGACACAAAGTGATGCATTTCACTGTATGTTTCAATGTACATGTGGCAAATAAAACTAATGTTCATCTTTTAAACAGCTCTTCATTCCCACCTGTCTTTTCTTCTTTAAGTTCTTCCAGAAAATTTCTGTTACGTGGCACAATGTTCTTATTAGCCATGCTGTGAAATTTGGTTAATAAAAACCCAATTTTTAATTGTGTGCTAAGATTGATTTCATTACCATTGAATACAGGTATATTGTGCTTGAGACGAACAAGTATCTGCAGGCCAATAGGAATGCTCAATGACCTCAATGACACTGTGATGTCAATTCTCCCCATCCATCCCTTCACTCTGCCCATTCCACTCTCCAAGCAATGTTCTCTGTTCTCCACTGCTTGTTCTCTGTTCTCCAGTGTCTGTAATGGGAGATCCCTGAGAAAGGTCTGTATGCACTAACAACCTACCCTAACATGCACACAGTCTGATAGCAGTGTACATAATTACAGAGGTGAAGACGGCAGGAAATTTCATTCTCTGGCATGGCTATGTAGGAGCAGTGGGCAGAGATTTAATGTGAGGAGTAAGAGGTTTAGAGAGGACCTAAGGAATCTTTTTTTCATCTGGAGGTTGTTTACAAGCTGGAATACATTGGCTGACTGTTGGCAGGGCAGGCACTCTCACAGCATTTCAACATTTAAGAAGCATCTAAATAAGTATTTGACATGCCGAGGCTACAGACCAAGTGGTGGTAAATGGGAGGAGTATAGATCGATACATGATTGTCAGAATGGACAAAATGGGCTGAAGGACCAGGTTCTGTCCTGTGTCATTCTATGCTTTGGCCCGATGGTATTGTAGAGTTGTATTGTATGACCGAACTAACCCTCCCCTCCACACTTCCTGAATAATACAACCTTAATGCAAACATGATATAGAAAGTATCTGTCATTATGTTCTTCCCATCCACAAGTTAATTGTACAGGCCTGTGGAAGGAAGTGTAGCTACTGCCTTCTGCCTCCAGTGTCTCCATTGCACACTGATGTAGTCTCCTCTGCAGCTGTAGCAGGAAGCTGAAGCTTCATATTTCGGCTTTAATTGTCTTGGAGGTGAAAAGCAAAAATAACCAAACTTTTCAGTGGTAAATGATAAGGTTCACATTCACCAGCTGACAACCACCTGGCAAAGTAAAATCCTCTCACCAACACCTAAGTACCCAGGATTGAAACTCATAGCATTAAAAAGTCTTCACAAATTTATAAGAGAACTATTTAATACCGAGTTTCTTCTTCCTTCAAAGTAGTTAACACTTTATTCAAACTAGCTGAGAAGGAAATGTTAATTTTCTGAGCATCCTTGCAAGAGCGGATGGGATCGTAGTGGTTAGAGTTATATATGCTGTTGCAGCACCAGCACCGCAGGTTCAAACCCACCACCGGCTGTAAGGAGTTTGTATGTGTTTCCCATGACTGTGTGGGCTTACTCGGTGCGCTCCGGTTCCTCCCCAAATTCCAAAGACACACAGGTCAGCCGATCAATTGGTCATAAAGGTGTGATCGGGCGGCATGGGCTCATTCGGCTGGAAAGGCCTCTTACCGTACTGTATTTCTAAATAAAAGTCGATGGTGATTGGTCACTTGTAACCTATGGGGTGCAAACCAACTGATTGACTATTCTACAGTTCGCATTATTTTAAAACATCTTCATAAACCCTGGGAACTGCTCCGGTGAAGGAGGCTTTTGATTAATTCTGGTGGTGTGCAGCTGGAGGGTGATTGATTGATTGATTTGTGGCTATGCTGCCAATATAAATGCCAGTTTAAATCCTTCACTGTGTTTGGTAATTGTTAACAGGATGTTCAGTGACAGCATTCATCTATGTGTTTGTGTACAGCCCTGCAGGTGAGAAGCATTAATTGACTACAGTTAAATTAAGTAGATGCTACAGGAAATTAACTTTGAGATTCCCCGTGATTTTTTCACACTGGAGTTGATGACAGATGTATGTTTTGTATGTATTTTGACAATTATTCAGTCTTTAGAGCGAAAGAAGATGACAGGTGACTTGAATGAGATGTACAAGATGATATATGAAACAAAATGACTAGCAAGATACTTCTTTCCGAGTTCATAATTTTAAGGTGACTGGAGTAAAGTATAAGGGGGATGTCAGAGGTAAGTTTTTACACAGAGAGTGCTGGTGCATGGTAGAGGTAGATACATTAAGGGTATTTAGGAAACTCTTAAGCACATGGACAATAGAAAAACAGAGAGTTATATAGGAGGGAATGATGAGATTGATCATAGAGTAGATTAAAAGGCCAGCACAACATTGTGGACAAAAGGGTCTGTACAGTGCTGTAATGTTCTATGTTCGACATTTACAGGTTATTTATATTCCAACTTGGAATATTTATATTCCTGCTAATGCAACAATGTTTTTATAATTAAATTGTTTTTGAATTAATTATTCTACAATTTGTTATTTTCACCTTCAGTGTATATGGGAAAAGACATTATTAATACATGTTACACAGATAAAACTTCTAACTAAGCGTAGAGTCTTATTTCAATACCTTATTCACAAAATCCGTGTCATATAAAGATAATAGTCAGCCAAGGTTCGAGGGTTGGATCTCCTCTACACTGTAGTACTGCCGTACATGATACAGGTAGTTTATATGGATTTCCCTTGCACAAATAACAGGAAATCGTAGCAACTTTAGTTTGCCTGCAGGCTGCATGAGTTTCCATGGGAATCTCAAAGTTAATATTACCTAAATGGAGAAATGCCAATATTTCCTTGCAAATTTTGTCCAATATATTTATTAAGTATTAACGCAGCACAGTTTATTTAAACTCCTGCTCAAGTTGTTTACCTCAACACAAAGATAAAATCCTATTAAGTCTTGCCTTCTTTCTCATGTAACCTAACACTAACATTTACATTATTAAATTTGACACTGACATGCCTAGAGTGCAAATGGGATATCAAGAATATTTTTTTCCATCTTTCAGTTTTGCTTCCTTTACTTTTAAGGTTGTACTTATGCTCACAGTTCAAGAATTTTCACTTCTACCATCTCACCACCTTGTGCCTTTCAACTTCCAATCATTTCCCTTCATTTAAACTAGACGTTCAGCTACCAATGTCCCTTACTCTCTTAGATTATTCTGTTGAACTGTGTCTTTTAAAAGATCCTTTTCCCTGATCAAAGTTCAATACAAAATTTTATTTTTGATATGATTATTTATACATTCTCAGTGCTTTTCATTATTGCTTCTTCCTTCCACAGTGTTCTCGTAACTATGTGTATGATTCTTTGTAACCTACTCCTTTCCTTTCTGTCACAGCTAATTGGTTGATTACATCTGTCACAAACCATAGTATGAAATCTATTAAAGCTAATGGAATGGATTCAACATAATGGAAGAAAATGTCTGTCATCAAACACAAAATGCAATATGTTTACACTTCGATGTTTTGCAATCCCATTCCCAAGTCAGTGATTTTCCAAGTACAAGTTCCAATAAGAATCAGTTTAGATGTTGGCAAGGTGACGCCACCCTTAGTGATTGAAATTTTAATTAAAAAGGGATTTTGCAAAAAGCAAATCAATGTCGATTCTTGCTATCCAAATAATATTATAGCCCAGGACTTACTGGACTGAACTGATGCCAGTTTGGATGGCAGTCCAGTCTGCTGGCCAAGTATTCTGCAATAATAACTATTCTATTCTGATTGTATAAAAAATATGAATAAATGCAGTATTTTGATGCCTTCTGCAGGGATAAAAGAAAATAGACCACTTATTCCCCCATAGAATCTGAGCTCCAAAGCCTCTGGCTTCTGCTGCTCTGCAGGGAATGTCCATTGGAGAGACAGATCACTCTTTTTGAGTCCATAGGGGGTCTAAGCAAAGATCTAAATTAGTTATCATTTTGATTAAGTATGAAAAAGCTATCCATAAGTAAATGTGGGATGACAAAGATCAGGATTAAATTCAAAAAATCAAATTCTATCTTCCAGCAAGTAATTTCAATCTTTGCTGCATGTAATTTTAGTTTGCAATACCAGCACATTATTACATAAGAGTTGGAACCTCCCAATGAGCTATCATTTAAATGAGTGACAGGTCCAAATACTATATTTAGAGTTGTGCGAATAGTTGCAAAAAATCATGTGTTCCAATGTAAGTTCTTTCTTTTCTTAAGTGAGGTCAGCCCAATTCATATATCATCGGGGTCTCATAGGGAAATCTTCAAGAAAATTCAGAACCATATGATCTAAATGGTCCCAAATTGTTACAATATATATTAAAATCATTTTATAATTTCCATTCTAAAGCTGTAACATCCACAGCAATTGTTCAGACAAAGGCTTCAAACAACAAGACAAAGGAAGTATAGTAGATTACAACCAACACATGCTGCCCTAAACACCAGCGCCGTAACAGGCAGTAACTTATAACCAACACATCCACTATCTCAGTAATCATTTCCTTTAAGACCCTGGGATGGATCCCATCGGGTCCATGGAACTTACCAGCTTTCCTCTACATTACTTCGCCATAATTTTTGGTGATAAGACATTGATCTAGGTTCCTCCTTTTCTGTAGACTTTTGAATATCTTCAATAAAACTCATGTTTTTAGTAATATAGGCAAATTGGTAAGTTAATTGTGGTTAATCTGGAAAGAATGCAGAAAAGATTTGTGAGAATGTTGTCAGGACTACAGGGCCAGAGTTACAGGGAGGAGTGGCCAGGCTGAGTCTTTAATCCTTGGAAGGTAGGAGAATGAGGGGCGTTTTAAATAGGACCATACGACATGGGAGCAGAACTAGACTATTTGGCCCATCAAGTCTGCTCTGCCATTCAATCATGGCTCATCCTTTTTTTCCCCCTCTCCTCAAGCCCACTCCCTGGCTTTCTTCCCATAACTTTTGATGCCATGTCTAATCAAGAACCTATCAATCTCTGCCTTAAATTCATCCAATCACCCTGCCTCCACAGCTGCCTGTGGTAATAAATTCCACAAATTCTCCACCCTCTGACGAAAGAAATTTCTCCACATTTCTGTTTTAAATGGATACCCCTCTATCCTGAGGCTGTGCCCTCTTGTCCTAGACTCCCCCACCAGGGGAAACATCCTTTCCACACCTTCTGTGTCTAGGTCTTTCAACATTTGGAAGGTTTCAATGATATCCCCCACCACCTCATCCTCCTAAATTCCAGCGAGTGCAGACCCAGAGCTATCAAATGTTCTTCAAATGATGACCCTTTCATGCCTGGAATCATCCTTGTAAAACTTCTCTGAACCCTCTTCAATGTCACCATGTCTTTTCTGATGAGAAGCCCAAAACTGATAACAATACTCAAATTGAGACCTCACCAGTGCCTTATAAAGCCTCAGCATCACATCCCTGCTCTTGTATTCTAGGCCTCTTGAAATGAATGATAACATTGCACGTGCCTTCCTTGCCACCGACTCTACCTGCAAGTTAGCATTCAGGGTGTTCTGCACAAGGATTCCCAAGTCCCTTTGCACCTCAGATATTTGGATTTTCTCCCTATTTAGTAGTCTACTCATTTATTTCTTCTACAAGAGTGCGTGACCATGCATTTTCCAACATTGTATTTCATTTACCACTTCCTTGCCCATTCTCCTAATCATCTAAGTGCTTCTGCAGCCTACCTGTTTCCTCAACACTACCTGCCCCTCCACTAATCTTCATATCATCTGCAAGCTTGGCAATAAAGCCTTCTATTCCATCATCTAAATCATTGTTATACAGCATAAAAAGAAGTGGTCCCAACAATGACCACTTGGAAAACCATTAGTCACCGGCAGTCAACCAGAAAAAGGATCTTTTTATTCCCACTCACTGTCTCTTACCAATCAGACAATGCTCTAACCATGCCAGTAACTTTCCTGTAATGCCATGGGCTCTTAAGTTGGTAAGCAGCCTCGTATGTGGCACCTTGTCAAAGGCCTTCTAAAAGTCCAAATATAAAACATCCACTGCATCCCCTTTATCTATCCCACTTGTAATCGCCTTAAAGAATTCTAACAGGCTCATCAGGCAAGATTTTCCCTTATGGAAACCATGCTGATTTTGTCCAATCTTGTCCTGTGTCACCAAGTGCTCCATAGCCTTATCCTTAACAATTGACTCCAACATCTTTCCAACCACTGAGGTCAGGCTAACTGGTTTATAATTTCCTTTCTGCTGCCTTCCTCCTTTCTTCAAGAGTGAAATCACATTTGCAATTTTCCACTCCTCTGGGACCGAACCAGAGTCCAATGGTTTTTAAAAGATTACAGTCTTTGCCACTGGTGCTTTCAGAACACTAGAGTGCACCTGGCCCAGGTGACTGATGTGCCCTTTGGTCTCTCAGCTTTTTGAGCACCTTCTCCATTGTAATAGTAACTGCACTCACTTCTCATCCCTCACACCCTTCAACATCTACCACACCACTAGTGTCTTCCACAATGAAGACTGATGCAAAATACTCATTTAGTTCATCCGCCATCTCCTTGTCCCCCGTTATTATTTCTCAGCCTCATTTTCTAGCAGTCCTATATCCACTCTCATCTCTCTTTTATTTTTTTTACATACTTGGAAAAAGCTTTAACTATCCACTTTAATATTGTTTGCTGACTTGGCTTTCATATTTCATCTTTTCCCTCCTAATGACTCTTTCAGTTGTTCTCTGTAGGTTTTTAAGAACTTTCCAATTCTCTATCTTCCCAGTAATTTTTGTTTTGTTGTATGCCCTCTCTTTTGCTTTTACATTCTCTTTGACTTGCCTTGTCAGCCACAGTTGTACTATTTTGCTATTTAAGTATTTCTTTGTTTTTGGAATACATCTATCCTGCACCTTTCTCATTTTCCCCAGAAACTCATA
The DNA here is from genome assembly GCF_963921235.1 of Mobula hypostoma. Classification (NCBI taxonomy): domain Eukaryota; kingdom Metazoa; phylum Chordata; class Chondrichthyes; order Myliobatiformes; family Myliobatidae; genus Mobula; species Mobula hypostoma. The sequence goes on from NC_086098.1 coordinate 191,111,226, forward strand.
CTGTTGCTGCTCTGCTGTCATCTCTGTCAGCATCTCCTTTCAAGTTTCTTTGGCCAACTCTTCTCTCATATCACTGTTTCCTTTACTCCACTGAAATACTGCTATGTCAGACCTTACTCTCTCCGCATCAAATTTTAAGCTGAACTCAATCATATCGTGATCGCTGCCTCCTCAGAGTTCTTTTACCTTAAGCTCCCTGATCACCTCCAGTTCATTACATGACACCCAATCCAGTATAGCTGATCCCCTAGTAGGCTCAACAAAAAACTGCTCTAAAAAGCCATCTCACAAACATTCACCAAACTCACTTTCTTAAGATCCATTACCAACCTAATTTTCCCAATCAACCTGCATGTTGAAATCTCCCATGACTATCATAATATTGCCCTTTTGGCTCATCTTTTCTGTTTCCTGTTGTAATCTGTGGTCCACATCCCAGCTACTATTAGAAGACCTGTATATAACTGCCACAAGGGTCCTTTTACCCTTTCAGTTTCTTAACTCAACTCACAAAGATTCAACATCATCTGATCCTATGTCACATCTTTCTACTGATTTGCTGGCACTCTTTACCAGCAGACCCATGCCACCCCCTCTGCCTACCTTCCTATCCCTCTGTTACCATGTGTAACCTTGGACATTTAGCTCCCAACTACAACCATCCTTTAGCCATGATCCAGTGATGGCTACAACATCATACCTGATGATCTGCAATAGTGCCACAAGATTATCCACCTGATTTCTTATACTCTGCGCATTGAGATATAATACTTTGAGTAGTGTATTTGGTACCCTTTTTGATGTTTAAAGAAATGTTTAAAACTATAAGCAGCATAGATATTCTGGATGGTAATAGTCTTTTCCCCAGGGTAGGGAGGCTAAAAATTAGGGGTTATAAATATAGGCTGAGAAGATAGAGATTTAAAAGGCATCTGGTGGGCAACATCTTCGCATAGAGGGTGGTTAGTATATGGGACAAACTGCCAGAGAAAGTGGTTGAGGCAGACATAGTAAAGAAGCACTTGAATAGGTACATATATGGCAAGGCTTGGAGGGATATGGATCAAACATTGGAAATTGAGGTGAGTTGTGAGGTCACCATGGACAATAAAAATTTTTGGGCGAAAGACCTTATATCCCTGCTGTATTGCTCTATGAATCTAATAGAAATTACTATTTGAAGAATGAACAATGCCAGTGTTGTTTAACGCTCTCAGGCTCTTATAATAAGCATGTGATGATTCAAACATGTCATGCTCTGACTTTTATATGCAGGGTGGCCTTTCCACAAACTGCAAAAACAGAAAGAATAGTCAAGAGGGATTGGGTATAATTAATGGTTAATTCAGCTTTAGTGGAGAAGCTTAAGTCAGTTAAAGAGCCAGTTATTTGTGAAGAATTATAAAAGCAGACTGGTTATTAAGTCTATAGTTCTGTAAACAGAGAATGAAGAGAATTGAAGAAGCAATGGCCAAAATTTAGCACTCATTAGGTTACACCTGAGAGGGAGGGTATGGAGTAGGCATAGATTTTCTTTCATAACAAAGCCTAGGAAATTGTTAATGTGAAGATAATTTTTAACAAAGGATACAGATTGAACATGAATTGCAGATGTGTGAACTTGAACTTCAGAAATTGAAGAAATATTTATAAGCTTTGTAGTTGAGAAATATCAACAATAATTCTCAATGCAAAAAGCAGCCTGCCTTTGTAATAAGTGATCATAGCATGCAAATTAACTGAGAAGAGAAGAAGACTTGCTTTCATAAAGTGCCTTTTCTGCCCCCAAAGCACCTCACAGACAATGAAGTACCTTTTGTAATGTCAACACAGTTACAATATAGTAAGTATCCCTGCACAGCAAGATTCCACATACAGCAGTGTGTTAATACCAGATCATCTATTTTGGGATTCATCAAGTTAACTCCCCCACTGTTCTTCAAATAACAATCAAGGCTTTTAAATTTTGCAGAGTGGGCTTCAATTTAAAATCTCATACAGAAAGTTAAAGATTCTGACACTGCAGCCTTCCCACAGTAAAGCACTGAAGTACCTGTCTTGAAAAATTAATGCCATTAGAAAACAGAGATTATTTTACCTATAGTAACTTACTGATAGGTTTGGAACAGAAAACTTATTGGAAAGGTTCTGACATCAGTTGTACAATGGGATGCAGCTAACAGGTCAGCAAAAAAAAAGTTGGAGACTGAAATGATATATGGGTGCTTGTATAGAGAATGTAGTGGTTTGCAAAGGCCTAAAAGTACTGAATTCTCAGTGTTCCCAATGTTATGAATAATGTCAAGAACAATGGCAGCCTTATTAAATCAGCAGCAAAGGTGAAATTTAGTATGTAGCTAACTATTATGTGCTGCAATATTCAAAGTGATTGCTTTAACTTGTACAAGTAAACTGCAAATATTACACAATCTTGATATATTAAGCTCATCTTGATGTACTTGAGTATGAAATATATTGCCAATGTATACAAGTTTGAAATAGGAGTGGTCCAGATCCCCACGATAAAACATTGTGATTACTATGTCAAATAGTTATTGTCATGGATTAGGAGAAATTTTAAATATAGTTCAAATTACAGATACCCCACCTTTTTTCCTGAAATAAACCCTCTCCGCTCCATCCCAGGCAAGATTGTCTATTCAAAGTTCAAGGTTCAAAGTACACTTATCATCAAAGACTGTATAAATTATAAAACCTTGAGATTTGTTTGCTTACAGGCAGCCACAAAGCAATAAAAAAATAAAATAAAGACCAACACTCAATGCACAGAGTAAGGAGAAAAAACACAAATCATGCAAACAATAGAAGTAAGCAACAACATTTCAAACCAAAATGAGTCCTTAAATCTGAATTCCAATGCAGCCCATAGTAGGCCCAAGCCTTGGTATCAGTTCATCATAGTCACAGGCATGGAACACAACAGCCGGGAGCTTTTTTTTCTCAGCCTTAGCAAATTGTCTACCATGTTTTGCACAAATTACAACAGTTACAGTATTTGCTGCTAAATAATTGTAATTACTTTCTTGTATGCATTCCATAAATTTTGTGGCTGCATTTATCTCTCTGTGGGCCAATTTATCAGGGAGTTACCTGTGACAATGTTAAGCTAAAAATATCAGAGCGAAATGTATGATTGATAGTGCCACTGATCTATCAGGGCCAGTAAAGGAGCTGCGATAAATATGATGAGATTATGGTGGCAGTATGTGAAATGCCTGATTACTTGACCAGCACCTAGTTATATCAATGTATATATGAACTCATACATTTTGCAGTACTGCTGAATTGTGTTGGCATCACATACTGTGAGCAATATAGGAAGAAAGCATAGATGATTTAATGGCAGCAAGGTTATTGGAATCAGTATGTGCTCAACACAATCTACACCACACATCTTTGATTTGTGGCTGGCATTTTGTTTAACAACACTGTCACGTTCTAAGTGGAATGCCCACTGCTTTGCCCTCCAAAAATATTTCTTTCACAGTCTGTTTTTTAATTATTATGTAGTTATGCTCAGAGTGCAATTTATGCTCAGAATTATGGAAGTCAAAAAGAACAACCACAGCAGTCTGATGCAGAGACTGAGTAATAAAGTGAGAGAGATAACAGAGAAAACAGAAGATAAATCGAGGAGAATTTTCCTTGAAAGAGTTTTGCCTTCACCATCTGGCAATCTGACAGTGCAAATTGATAGTTTTTTATATTTTCCATGGAATGAAAATCAGTTAGGTTAAATTGGGGTCAGTCAATTATGCGAGAACATTGCCCAGTGGAGAGAAAATGTTTTCTCTCAAATAAATTTCCCATGATATACATTTTAGGTGAAATTCTAAACCATTTAATAATACTTTAATAAGATAATGGCTCTCTCGCACTCTGCTTTCAGTGACAATATTGCGCACTGAAGGAATAGAGGCTAGAAATGAACAGAGTCAGTACTTTAGTCAAATACAGCCATAGAGTCACATACCACTGCAGCATAAAAACAGAGCATTCAGCCCATCCAATCCATGCCAAATTGTTAGTCTGCCTAGTCTCATTAATCTGCACCTGGATCATAGCCCTTCCATTCCATAAGCCTCCCATTTATGTACATCCAAACTTCTCTTAAATATTACAATCAAACCCACATGCACCAGTTCTGCTGGCAGGTCATTTCACACTCTCACTACCCTCTGAGTGAAGAAGTGTTCCCTCAGGATCCCCTTAAATATTTCATCTTTCACCCTTAACCTATGACCTCTAGTTCCAATCTCACCAACCTCAGTAAATAAAAAAGCTTGCTTGCACCTACCCTATCTACACGCCTCATAATTTTGAATATCTCTATCAAAACCTTATTCAACCTTTTCCTATAAATCATGATAAATCATGTCCTTAAGTCCCAGCAACATCCTTGTAAAATTTTCTCTGCATTCTTTCAATCTTATCGATGTCTTTCCTTTAGGTAGGTGATCAGAACTTCAAACAATACTCCAAATATGACTTCACCAGAATCTTGTACAACTTCAACTTAACATCCCAACTCCTCTATTCAGTACTTTGATTTAAGAAGGCCAATGTGCCAAAAGCTTTCTTTATTACCCTATTTATCTGTGATGTTACTTTAAAGGAATTATGGACCTGTTTTCCCAGATTCCTCAGTTCTGTTGCACTCCCTGATGCCATACTCTTCACAGTATAAGTCTTACCTAATGTTTCTCGCCAAGTACAACACCTCACATTTATCTGCAGAAATTCCATCTGCCATTTTTCACCTAATTTTACCAGTTGGCCCAAATCTTGTTGCAAACTTTGGTAGCCTTCCTCCCTGTTCACCCACAATCTTGGTGTCATCCACAAATTTGCTGACCCTGCTTACTCTTGTACATAACCATTTTTGTGGTAAAATGGTTATGTGCAAAAGTATTCAACTACTTATTCCCCACTGTGAAAATGTAGTGTCTCAGCAAAATCCACTAATCTCTGAGAAGAAAGAAAGGTGTGTTTGAATTTCCTAAATCAAGCCCACAGTTCTGTCCCCATGATGTGCCAGGTATTTTTTACAGAATCTTCCCACAGCTAAAAGCCCTAAACATATAAACCAGCAGAGATTTGATATTTTCCAATAGATGTGTCAAAAAAATTTAATGCTGCATTTCAGCCAAATGCAGAGAATAATCATTCAGAAAGATGGAGTTTGTGGTGACTTAACGATTCACCTCTTTTAAAGCTATTTTGTGAATTAGGAGACTCAGAATCAAAATCAGGTTTAATATATTATATAATATTTAAATTAAATAAGTAGTGCAAATAAAAAGTAGTGAGGTAGCATTCGTGGGTTCAATGTCCATTCAGAGATCTGATAGTAGAAGGAAATCATTGACAGTGGGTCCTCAGGTTCCTGTACCTCGTCCTTGATGGTAGCAATGAGAAGAGGCCATGTCCTGAATGATGGATGCCGCCTTTCTGAGACATCGCTCCTTAAAGATGTTCTGGATGTTGGGGAGGCTCATGCCCGTGAGGGAACTGACTGAGTTCACAACTTTCTGCAGCTTATTTTGATCATGTGCAGTGCCCCCTGCCCTCTGCCATACCAGACTGTGATGCAGCCGGTTAGAATGCTCTCCACAGTACGTCTGAAGAAATTTGCCAGCCTAAAAGATTGACAATAGAATATTATAGTTATTCTAGTCATATCCGATATACATCCTTAGTTGTTGGTCCTCAAAGAAAAAATCACGTGCAGTCTCAGATTTAAATAAGCTCTTTTATGTGGTGATAATTCCTTCCTGTAGTTAATATAATTCTTGCTATCATCAAATATTGTTTGCTAAGGTGGTTTTTTGATAAAGTCACTTTCCAAGTGCTGAACTGTCTTTATTTCCCTGCATATCCAAAGGAAACTGGCAAAAAAACAGAAGGAGACCCAAAGTGGCACCCAGCGGGAAATGGAGCCTGTGGTAACTGCGACAGACAAGGGGTGTAACAAGCATGAAAGAGATGAAACACGTAAGTGCTAACATGAAAACACCACAAGAATTAATTTTCATCCATCAATGGGAAAAGCTAAGAAGATTTTGAGGTGATACTGTATCTTCAACACAACCTAATTCTCATTTTGAAAAGTCACATGACATTAATTTCTGAACATTTTTACTTCTGTCTGTACACTGAAGCACCCAAGCATTCTTGTTTGATATATAGGAATCATATTAGCTTCCATAATTCTGCCCAAAGAGATTTAATAAAAACAGCCTCACGTTCCGAAAAATATGTCTATTTATTTTTATGTTAATTTCATGTCAACTACCATTGCAGATGAGGCAAGCCATTCAACTCAAAGACAAGCAACTCATTGTGATTTGGGCAAAAAAAAAAGATACTTGTTTTGTAATTTTGTTGCAATTATTACCATCACTTAAATTTCCTTGGACTTTGGTTGTTTCAGAAATCCCCTTCTTAGCCTAACAGGTGAAAATGAACATAAAACTGCTACTTAAGTGATATTATGGTTTAGCTCTAGGCTTCTGACTGTTCTATTGTTTTCTGCTAGCTCAAGACATTGATAAGTTTAAATAGGAATGCTGCTGGTTACTTATTCACTTATCAATTAATTAATCTGCTTGTTTGTTAAGCCTAAATCACATGATGATACGTTTCTCGGTCATCTTGTGAAGAATAATAGAGATCACGTGAAAGTGCAAATGATGGGTCAGATTGTGTTCAATTTGACTCATCCACTGTATTTTTCTTTTGGCTGAACTTGCCATTTGTATTAATCAAACACAAGGTCTGGTTGTCAAGCCTGTTCAGAATAGGCCTTGAATCAGCCTCAGATAAGGTTCAAATTGATTTAAATAAAGTACAATAAAAATTATATACAAATTATTAAACTTACATTAAAATAGTTCAATATGTAGAGAATAATAATAAATATAAAGAGAATTAAAACTAAGATAATCACTAAAACTTTGACAAACTTCCATAGATGTGTGGTAGAGAGCATATTGACTGGCTTCATCACAGCCTGGTATGGAAACACCAATGTCCTTGAAAGTAAAATCTTATAAATTGTAGTGGATACTGCCCAGGCCATCATGAGTAAAGCCTTCCCCACCATTGAGCACATCTACACAAAGCGGTGTCGCAGGAAAGCAGCATCCATCATCAGGGATCCTCACCGCCCAGGACATGCTCTCTACTTGCTGCTGCAATCAGAAAAAAGACACAGGAGCCTCAGGACTCACAGCACCAGGTACAGAAACAGTTATTACTCCTCAGCCATCAGGCTCTTGAACCAGAGGGGTTAACTTCACTCAACTTCACTTGTCGCATTGTTGAAATGTTCCCACAACCTATGGACTCACTTTCAAGGACTCTTCATCTCACGTCCTCGATATTTAGTGCTTATTTATTTATGTGTAGCCCCACTGGCCACCCTCAGGGTCGCTCGGCTCGCTGTCGTCTAGGGAAACAACCTCGGCCCTGCCAAACTGGGTAATAGTTTGTGTGGATGCTGTGTGAGGTACCGCACCCCGCCCAAATAACAGACAATACACCAGATGCAATTAAAAGATATACAGTTTATAGATATTACTGGAACTATGTGAATAAAATATAAAAGGAAAATAAAAGGTGCCACACTTATCAAAGTTCAATCTCTTTGGGCACAAAAAAACCGTTGGAGCTCAAGGACCTTCTTCTTCACCCTGCGACCCCTCCGACCACCTCGACCGGCCACCTGGGACCAACAACGGTGGTCGACCAGACGCTCCACACGAATCCGTCTCTGTCTCCTTGCCGAACGTCCCGCTCGGGGTCCGACCCCCTTAGCGGACTCACAGCACCTGGTCCATCCTCTGTCTCGCTCTCCGGCCTTCAGCCCCCAAAACCCCGCACATACAGTATCTTCAAATACACCAAAACCATAACAACTATCCCAATTGGTTAAAAGCACTCTCTTATCTTTATTTTAAAGTAAAACAAACTGTTAGCGCAAACTCTCTTCAGCGTTAAAGCACGACAAAGCCGCCATTTTAATTAGCCTCCGCAGTAACATAAAAATCGAAACCCCCTTACATATGATTATTATTTATTTCTGTTTGTATTTGTACAGTTCTTTGTCTTTTGCACACTGGCCAAATGCCCAAGTTGTTGCAGTCTTTCACTGATTCTGCTCTGGGTATTATTCTATTATGAATTTATTGAGTATGCCCACAAGAAAATGAATCTCGGGGTTGTATATGGTGACATATATGTGCTTTAATAGTAAATTTACTTTGAACTTTGAACATCATCAAATGAATGGGATAAGACTGATTATGCCATTCATCTCTTGGCTGAGATCACTTATGCTCTGCCCCTGGACTGGATCATTCATTATGTGCCATGTCGTACCACAAAGGCAGTCATGGTCTTTCCATGATCATGATGGTTCTTGGCAAATTTTTCTAATGAAATGTTTTGCTATTGCCTTCTTCTGGACTGTATCTTTACCAGACGGGTGACCCAGCCATTATCAATACCGTTCAAAGACTTTCTGCCTGATGTCAGTGGTCACATAGCCAGGACTTGTGATATGCAGTGGCTGTTCATACAACCATCCACCACCTGCTCTCATGCCTTCACGTGACCCTAAATGTGGGGGTGGGCGGGGTCAAGCACGTGCTACACCTTGCCCAAGGGTAACCTGCGGGCTAGAGGAGGGAAGGAACACCTTACACCTTCTTTGGTAGAGATGTATCTCCACCCCGCCACCCAACTTGGATAGAAAACGTTAAAAAATTGAGGTTTATATTTTGTTAGACAAGAATGATAAGGGATGTATAATTGAGATTTTAAGAATGATTTAAGATATCAATCAGCATTGATCTAATCTTTGACAACACTAGTTTGACATCCTGGATGATTCACTTCTGTTCCTATATTGAACACGTTGACAGAGGCAGGTGAGGAGAGTGCTAGCAGTGGGTGGCTGCAATCTTTGATATTGGCAATCTTTTATTCCACAACTCTTCCTCCACTACATTGATGACTGCATTGGCACTGCTCATGAACCCATGCTGAGCTCGTCAATTTTGCCTCTGACTTCCACTCTGCCCTTAAGTTCACTTGGTCCATTTCCGATACCTCCCTCCCCTTTTTTGATCTCTCTGTCTCCGTCTCTGGAAACAATCGTTTATAAACTGCCTCTGCCTCTGCCTCTTTGCCTCTGCCGCGTCTTGTTCCCAGGTTGTGGCTATCCATTCCGGGACATCAAAGATATCCTCCTTCTTTAAAGATCGGGGTTCCCTCCTTCTTTAAAGAATGGAGGTTCCCTCCCTCTACTATTGATGCTCACCCTCATCTCCTCCATTTCCCAAATACCCATGCTCACCCCATCTTCCCTCCGCCATGTTAGTGACTGACAACTCCAGTCCTTACCAACCACCCCATCAGCCTCTGCATGAAACACATTATTTTCTGCAACTTCCACCATCTCCAAAGGGATCCTACCATTAAACATATCTTGACATCCCTGTCTGCTTTCCTCAGGGATTGCTCCCTGTGCGATTCCCTTGTCCACTCGTCCCTCATGACTAATCTCCCTCCGGGCACTTATCCGTGCAAACAGTCCCAGTGCTACACCTGCCTCTACACCTCCATTCAGGGCCCCAAACAGTCCTTCCAGGCAAGGCAACACATCACCTGCAAACCTGCTGGGATCATCTTTTGTGTCCACTGCTGCATTGGTGAGATCCATTGTAAAATGGAGGCCACTTCGTCGAGCACTTCTGCACCATTCGGCATAAGCAGGATGTCTCAGTAGCCAAACATTTTAACTCCGATTCCCATTCTGACATGTCGATCCAGGGCCTGCTGTTGCGCCAAGATGAGATCACCCTCAGAGTGGAGAAGCAGCACCTTGTATTCCATATGGGTACCCTCCAACCTGATTTCTCCTTCTGGTTAACAATTTCACCGCCACCCCTTCCCCACTCTGACCTTTCACTACTTCTCACTTGCCTATTAATTCACCCTGGGTCCCCTCCACCTTCCCTTTCCCCTATGATCCAATCACCTCTCCTATCAGATTCTTTCTGGCACCTTCCCCATTCCCTCTCAGTCCTGAAGAAGGGTCTTGGCCTGAAATGTTGACTATTTACTTTTTCCCACAGATGCTGCCTGAGGTGCTGGGTTCCTCCAGCATTTTGTGTGTGGATCTTTGAGATCTTGCATCTTGGGAAAATAGTGATGCAGGAACATGTTAACCTTTCCATGGCCAGCGTCTTTAATGATGACTGTTTGGGTGTTGCTTGTTTCTTACAAAATGGGTGTCCCTCAATTCATTCATGGATATATAAGCAGAAAACTAATTCGCATAGCTGGCTATGAACCTGAAGTGAAGTCAGAGAAGTAACATAATCTATATTCTCACTGGTTCTCTCTGGGTTCTAGATCTGGCTCTAGTTGTTTTTATGACAGGTAACACAGATTAACAAAGCTGAAGCACAGCTTCCATGCACATTCGTCTCTTACATTTATGAAGGGGGACATTTTATTTTATTTTGGAAGACTTTCTTGGCTAGTTAATTAGCTAACCCATCACCACAGACAACAGCTTGCCAGAGTCCTCTGCCCTGGGCCCATCTTTCATGTTGCCTGTGTTCTTGGTGTCAGCTTCAAGATCACGTCACCATGTGTTCTTTGGGCAACTTCTCTTGCCGGACGATAGAAGGTTGATCAGCCCTGTGGCATCCATGGACTTGCGGCTTTCACCACACAACTTCATGCGTCAGCTAGGTGAAGATCCTTCCTCTCCTAGGGATGAGGTCTTTGGAGCTTCTGTTGGTGCATCTGTCACCGATGCCCAAACCTCCTTTCATAGCTGGGCTTGCGACCATCCAAGGCTTTCGTCCTGTACCGCTTTCTTGGTTCTTGACTCCACCATTGATTTGCCCTTCTTGTTCTCATACCTGCTTTTGTCTGTGATGTTTACCATTTTTATAAGTTTGTCTGCAGTCAAAGAAGACAAGTGAATAGCTATTAGGCACCTCAGACTTTTTGGCTTTTAAATTAAACCATTCTTGGCCTATACTGTAACTCTGTATTCCTCAATACCAATGCCAAACATAAGCTTATCATTCGCAGTTTTTCAGTTATTTACTGACTTAGATAAGATGCAATAATCTCCAAATACACCATGCTAAATTACTATCAAAACCTATTCAAATAAAAAAATATAGAAACATAGAAACCCTACAGCACAATACAGGCCCTTCGGCCCACAATGCTGTGCCGAGCACGCACGCACTTCAGAAATTACCTCGGGTTATCCATAGTCCTCTATTTCTCTAAGCTCCATGTACCTATCCAGGAATCTCTTAAAAGACCCTATCTTTGCCTCCACCACTGTTGCCGGCAGCCCATTCCACGCACTCACCACCCTCTGTGTAAAAGAAACTTACCCCTGACATCTCCTCTGTACCTGCTTCCAAGCACCTTAGAACTCTGCCCTCTTGTGCTAGCCATTTCAGCCCTGGGAAAAAGCCTCTGACTATCCACACGATCAATGCCTCTTACCATCTTATACACCTCTGTCAGGACACCTCTCATCCTATGCCACTCCAAGGAGAAAAAGCCAAGTTCACTCAACCTATTCTCACAGGGCATGCTCCCCAATCCAGGCAACATCCTGATAAATCTCTTCTGCACCCTTTCTATAGCTCCCACATCCTTCTCATAGTGAGGAGACCAGAACTGAGCACAGTACTCCAAGTGGGGTCTGACCAGGGTCCTATATAGCTGTAACATTACCTCTCAGCTCTTAAACTCAATCTCACGGTTGATGAAGACCAATGCACCGTATACTTTCTTAACCATAGAGTCAATCTGCGCAGCAGCTTTGAGGGTCCTATGGACTCGGACACACAATCCCTCTGATTCTTCATCAGGACTGGGTCTTGGCCCGAAAAGGCAACTGTACTCTTTTCCATAGATGCTGCCTGGCCTGCTGAGTTCCTCCAGCATTCTGTGGATCATGAAATTAAAACTGTTATATATGAAAAAAATCACAATTTCCAAGCTTTAGACAGAGAGAATTCCTGATCCGGGTAAAGACTGTTACCATTTACAGGCGAATGCCTGCAGTTCTGCCCAGAACAGCAGCCATTTCTCAACAAAGGTAGCACCAAGCTTGGTGCTTCTGTGCAAAATCGGAAGTCCCAAACATCCTAGCCAATTCCTTATAGAATCCAGCTGTGCCATGTGAAATAGTTGCTTTGGAACCTTTTCACAGATCATCACCAGGCAAATCCTCTTGTAGGATCCCTTGGTTCTTTTATTTTTGTAAAGATGTGTCTACAAGGAAGAAAGATAAGGAAGTACAGCAGGTGACATTTTAAAATCATTTGAACTTGCTTTCATGTTTTTTTTAAACAGTTAAAACTTGTTTGAAGTGCTTTTAAGTTTTTTGGGGGGTTTTATTTGATTTTTAAATCTTTAAATGTCAGGGCTATTTAGAAACATTGAAAAAACTCAAAACACTTGACCGACCAATAAAGCTGGAGGTGAGACTTTGCAATCCATCAGAAGTTCCATTGTCTACTTCAGGAGGGGAGTTTGCTTTGGCCACCTGCATAGCTAAGTTATGTTGTGCAAAGCTCTGGTGCTATGGAGTTCTTGCTGAAGGCAATGTCGATGCAAGTTCATCCTTACAGATACAAATAAGATAAATGCAGGGCAATGAGATATCTTGCAGCAGGTGTGGGTTGTGAACCACCCTTTTTACAAGGTCTACACCATGCATCTGTTACCTTGCATCTGTGCCTTGTAAGTAATGTGTCCCTTCTTCTATCAATTTCGTAAGGCAACTGCTTGTATTTTAACTTCTCTCTACCTTATTTCTAGTAAAATATGAAAAGAATGGCCTATTCCTCTAATATCATGATGTGAGATATCTCTACTAAAACACTTGCAAATTGTTTTATAACACTTTGTTGTTAATTCATTGAAAGAATAAGCAGATAAAGGAATGGTAACTAAAAAAATCTCATTAATCCGGTTTTAACAAACTTTGCATGGAAATTCTCAAACAAGTTGTTTTGTGACAAGTTTCACGTTGAAATTAGGCTAAATATCAAATAGGTATATATTAGTTTAGTCAAATTAAGAGGATAAAATTGTTGATTTAGCAAATGCACACAATAAAATGTAGATAGAAGGAACGCAAACAACAGGAATTCTGCAGATGCTGGCAATTCAAGCAACACACATCAAAGTTGCTAGTGAACGCAGCAGGCCAGGCAGCATCTCTAGGAAGAGGTACAGTCGACGTTTCAGGCTGAGACACTTCGTCAGGACTAACTGAAGGAAGAGTTAGTAAGAGTTAGAGATGCTGCCTGGCCTGCTGCGTTCACCAGCAACTTTGATGTGTGTTGCTTAGATAGAAGGAACATCCTTTTCAATCATGATGCTCGACTGTGAAGACAGGAGTAAATAGGCACCACCCTAGACTTGTCATAATATGACTATCAGGTCATCTGTCCTTTGACACAGTCAGCAAATAGACCACGGTTCATGTGTCACATTTTATTTTGATAAAGGTTTTGTTTTTAGTCTAAAATTGAATAAGGTTTAAGTATCAATTGCATAAAGCTACTTCACTGTGCAGCTCTGTGTTTGATAATCCAAGAGAAGTTGGATTCTGAAAAGATTGGAATATATACGTAAATAATGGATGTTGTTGGATGACAAGTTCACAATCGTAACAGGAGAATTCTTCTATGGTGCAAGGCTCTGGAGGATTAAAATAGATGGCATAGGAATATATAACATTGGCATCAATCATTCTCCATCTGACCTACCACCTTTCGTACTTGTGGGTCTCAGGGGTCCAATCATCCTCTAGGCCTACACACTGCAGTCATCCCGCAAAACAAAGTGGGGTGCAGGCTGTGAGCAACACTTCGGCAACAGATCATGCAATTTCATACAAGAACATAGGAAATGGGAGCAGAAACACGCAACAATAACCACAACAACAATGGAACAACAGCAACAAAACAATGCAAAACAAGCCCCGTTTACATCTCCCACCTGCCAGCATGCATGCACGTGCACACACACATCTGCCAACCCCAGGGCAAGCTGCCTTCAGGACAGGACAAACACACATAGGTCTCTTTGAACTTCAACTTCTTTGAATTCTGCTTTTCTGGTACGCTCAACAAACTGGATGATTTGGACTTTTCCACATATTATTCCATCTTGTAGTCTCATACACTCAGTCAAATTGTCCATTTCTCCTTGAAGTCTCTATATCCTTCTCCATACTCATGATCTCATGTGACTTGATACCATCAGCAAACCTGAAAATTTCTCCAAGTGCTGAGGATTTGCGGGGCAGCCTGTCTAGGAAAGCCTTGACATCCTTCCTGTAATGGGGCAACCAGAACTAAATGCAATACTCTAAATGCATCCTATCTAAAGTTAGAAACCATAGAAACTACAGCACAGAAACAGGCCTTTTGGCCTTTCTTGGCTGTGCCAAACCATTTTCTGCCTAGTCCCACCGACCTGCACACGGACCATACCCCTCCATACAACTCCCATCCATGTATCTGTCCAATTTATTCTTAAATGTTAAAAAAGAACCCGCATTTACCACCTCGTCTGGCAGCTCATTCCATACTCCCACCACTCTCTGTGTGAAGAAGCCCCCCCTCTCACCCTTAACCCATGTCCTCTGGTTTTTTTTCTCCCCTTGCCTCAGTGGAAAAAGCCTGCTTGCATTCACTCTATCTATACCCATCATAATTTTATATACCTCTATCAAATCTCCCCTCATTCTTCTACGCTCCAGGGAATAAAGTCCCAACCTATTCAACCTTTCTCTGTAACTGAGTTTCTCAAGTCCCGGCAACATCCTTGTAAACCTTCTCTGCACTCTTTCAACCTTATTTATATCCTTCCTGTAATTTGGTGACCAAAACTGAACACAATACTCCAGATTCAGCCTCATCAATGCCTTATACAACCTCATCATAACATTCCAGCTCTTATACTCAATACTTTGATTAATAAAGGCCAATGTACCAAAAGCTCTCTTTACAACCCTATCTACCTGTGACGCCACTTTTAGGGAATTTTGTATCTGTATTCCCAGATCCCTCTGTTCCACTGCACTCCTCAGTGCCTTACCATTAACCCTGTATGTTCTACCTTGGTTTGTCCTTCCAACGTGCAATGCCTCACACTTGTCAGTATTAAACTCCATCTGCCATTTTTTAGCCCATTTTTCCAGCTGGTCCAAGTCCCTCTGCAGGCTCTGAAAACCTTCCTCACTGTCTACTACACCTCCAATCTTTGTATCATCAGCAAATTTGCTGATCCAATTTACCACATTATCATCCAGATCATTGATATAAATGACAAATAACAATGGACCCAGCATTGATCCCTGAGGCACACCACTAGTCACAGGCCTCCACTCAGAGAAGCAATTCTCTACCACCACTCTCTGGCTTCTTCCATCGAGCCAATGTCTAATCCAATTTACCACCTCTTCATGTATACCTAGCGACTGAATTTTCCTAACTAACCTCCCATGCGGGACCTTGTCAAAGGCCTTACTGAAGTCCATGTAGACAATATCCACTGCCTTCCCTTCATCCACTTTCCTGGTAACCTCCTCGAAAAACTCCAATAGGTTGGTCAAACATGACTTACCACGCACAAAGCCATGTTGACTCTCCCTACTAAGTCTCTGTCTATCCAAATGCTTGTAGATTCTGTCTCTTAGTACTCCCTCCAATAACTTACCTACTACCGACGTTAAACTTACTGGCCTATAATTTCCCGGATTACTTTTCGATCCTTTTTTAAACAACGGAACAACATGAGCCACTCTCCAATCCTCCGGCACCTCACCTGTAGACAGCGACGTTTTAAATATTTCAGCCAGGGCCCCTGCAATTTCAACACTAGTCTCCTTCAAGGTCCGAGGGAACACTCTGTCAGGTCCCGGGGATTTATCCACTTTAATTTTCCTCAAGACAGCAAGGACCTCCTCCTTTTCGATCTGTACAGTTTCCATGATCTCACTACTTGTTTCCCTTAATTCCATAGACTTCATGCCAGTTTCCTTAGTAAACACAGATGCAAAAAACCTATTTAAGATCTCCCCCATTTCCTTTGGTTCCGCACATAGCCGACCACTCTGATCTTCAAGAGGACCAATTTTATCCCTTACAATCCTTTTGCTCTTAATATACCTGTAAAAGCTCTTTGGATTATCCTTCATTTTGACTGCCAAGGCAACCTCATGTCTTCTTTTAGCCCTCCTGATTTCTTTCTTAAGTATTTTCTTGCACTTCTTATACTCCTCAAGCACCTTATTTACTCCCTGCTTCCTATACACATCATACAACTCCCTCTTCTTCTTTATCAGAGTTGCAATATTCCTTGAGAACCAAGGTTCCTTATTCCTATTCACCTTGCCTTTAATCCTGACAGGAACATACAAATTCTGCACTCTCAAAATTTCTGCTTTGAAGGCTTCCCACCTACCGATCACATCCATGCCAGAGAACAACCTGTCCCAATCCACGTTTTTTAGATCCTTTCTCATTTCTTCAAATTTGGCCTTCTTCCAGTTCAGAACCTCAACCCTAGGACCAGATCTATCCTTGTCCATGATCAAGTTGAAACTAATGGTATTATGATCACTGGAACCAAAGTGCTCCCCTACACAGACTTCTGTCACGTGTCCTAACTCGTTTCCTAACAGGAGATCCAATATTGCATCCCCTCTAGTTGGTCCCTCTATATATTGATTTAGAAAACTTTCCTGAACACATTTTACAAACTCTAAACCATCTAGACCCCTAACAGTATGGGAGTCCCAATCAATATATGGAAAATTAAAATCCCCTACCACCACAACTTTATGTTTCCTGCAGTTGTCTGCTATCTCTCTGCAGATTTGCACTTCCAATTCTCTTTGACTATTGGGTGGTCTGTAATACAATCCCACTGATGTGGCCATACCTTTCCTGTTTCTCAGCTCCACCCACAAGGACTCAGTAGACAAGCCCTCTGATCTGTCCTGCCTGAGCACTGCTGTAATATTTTCCCAAACAAGCAATGCCACACCCCCACCTTTCATTCCTCTGCCTTGATCACATCTGAAACATCGGAACCCTGGAATATTAAGCTGCCAGTCCTGCCCCTCCTGTAGCCAAGTTTCACTAATTGCTACAACGTCATAATTCCACGTGTCAATCCACGCCCTCAACTCATCCGCCTTCCCTGCAATACTCCTAGCATTGAAATATATACACCTCAGAAGATTTTTTACCACCACTCACAACCTTTCTATTAGTGGATTTGCTTAAACTTTCAACATCAGTTATTTTCACCCCAGCCACACTGTCAGCTCTGGCACTCTGGTTCCCATCCCCCTGCAAATCTAGTTTAAAGCCCCCCCAATAGCATTAACAAACCTCCCGGAAAGGATATTGGTCCCCTTGTAGTTCAAGTGTAACCCGTCTCTCTTGTACAGGTCCCACCTGCCCCAGAAGAGGTCCCAATTATCCTGAAATCTGAAACCCTGCTCCCTACACCAGTTCCTCAGCCACTTGTTCATCCTCCAGAGCATCCTATTCTTACCCTCACTGGCACCTAGCACAGGTAGCAATCCTGAGATTACCACCCTCGAGGTCCTGCTTTTCAACTTCCTACCAAGCTCTCTATACTCACTGTCCAGGACCTCCTCACTCTTCCTTGCTATGTCATTGGTACCAATGTGCACCACGACATCTGGCTGATCACCCTCCCACTTCAGAATGTCATGCAATCGATCAGAGACATCCTTGACCCTGGCACCTGGGATGCAACAAACCATCCTGGATTCTCTGTCACGACCACAGAACCTCCTATCTGCACCTCTGACTATCGAATCCCCTTTAACTACCGCTCTCCTCTTTTCCCCCCTCCCTTCTGCACTGCAGAGCCAGACCCAGTGCCAGAGATCCGGCTACTGCAGCTAGTCCCAGGTAAGTCATCTCCCCCAACAGTATCCAATGTGGTATACTTGTTGTTGAGGGGAATGGCCACAGGGGAACCCTGCTCTGCCTGCCCTTTCCTCTTCCCTCGCCTGACAGTGACCCAATTTCCTGTCCTCTGCTCCTTTGGCGTAACTACCTCCCTGTAGCTACTATCTATAATCTCCTCATTCTCCCGAATGATCCGCAGGTCATCCAGCTCCTGCTCCAGTTCCCTAACGCGGTTTGTTAGGAGCTGCAGCTGGATGCACTTCCTGCAGGTGTCGTTGTCAGGGACACCGGAGGGCTCCCTGACTTCCCACATTCTGCAAGAGGAGCATTCCAACATCCTGCCTGGCATTCTTTCTACGCTAGACAATCTGAACAAAAAACTTACTGGAACCTACCCTGGCCTCTGCCTGTTCTCGCCGAAGCCTGTTTGAGCCAAAGCCGCCCCACTCTGACTCAGTCCACTCCAACGATGGCCACTGTATATGGTGGTCTGCTTTTTAAACCTTGGCGCGCTACGTCATGAGCCTGCGCAGTGCAGACCCTTCTCCCCGAGCAGTTTTAAAAAAAAAACTGCAAAATATCTTTCTGTTGCTTGACCTCAGTGACCATTTTCAGGGATCTGTGTGCCTGGACCCCAATATTCAATTAATATATATTTCATTATATTTCTAATTTTCTCAACCCTTGTTCTCTGATATATCCATCAGATTTTGTCTCTTCATCCACGAAAACAGATGCAAAGTAATTGGTTAATTGCTCTGCTGTTTTCTTAATCCCCATTATGAATTCCTGTTTCTTTGTCTATCAGGGACACACACTTGCCCTCACTAATCTTTCCTTTTTATGTGCCTGCAAGAGTTCCTACAGTTTGCTTTCATTTTTCTCCTAGACTGCTCTGATGGCCTATTGACAGTTCCCTGCTGCCAAAGTCTTTTGAACGGTTCTTAAATATCTCTGGCCTTCATTTAAAACATTTCAAAAGGATTGAAAAAATTAAAAATATTGAACAAAATATTAACTTTACAGAAGCATTTAAATGATGGGTTAATTAAATTATGTTAATACTAAACAAAAGACAGCAGCTTTTCTATCAAGCTTGATAGCCTCATTCTGATTATGCCAACCTATTAGCTCACATCAGTTCTCCAGCAGCAGACTCGGTGCTGGGTCCATTGCTGGAGCAGAAGTTCAGATGCATGGACATCTGACCTCCACCTCTTTTCTGATGTGTATTTCAGTGAGCAGATGTGGACGTCAAAAGGCCAGCAGGCTTAAGCTTGACATGATGGCCTGCCCTGGGCAGAGTTTCCTAGCATTTTCTCAAGGGGATAAATAATAGAGTGCAGCCCTATATCTCTCTTTCTTCAGCCACTTGCCCGTGACTGGGAAATGGTGGTCTCAATGAGACAGTGCCAGGCTACCATTTCCTGAGTACCACACCCTGCCCAGCTCTATTTAAAGTCATCATATCTGAAGTCCGTCTCAAGTATCCACATCCACTCCATGAATATGAATAATGTTTACCAAGGAAGTGTGAGGTATCGCACTTTGGAAGGACAAACCAAGGTAGAACATACAAGGTAAATGGTAAGGCACTGGGGAGTGCAGTAGAATGGAGGGATCTGGGAATACAGATACAAAATTCCCTAAAAGTGGCGTCGCAGGCAGATAGAGTCACAAAGAGAGCGTTTGGTACATTGGCCTTTATAAATCAAAGTATTGAGCATAAGAGTTGGAATGTTATGGTGGGGTTGTATAAGGCATTGGTGAGGCCGAATTTGGAGTACGTGTGCAGTTTTGGTCACCAAATTACAGGAAGGATATCAATAAGTTTGAAAGAGTGCAGAGAAGATTTACAAGGATGTTGCTGGGACTTGAGAAACTGAGTTACAGAGAAAGGTTGAATAGGTAAATAGGATTAGTAAGTATGCAGATAACACTAAGATAGGTGGAGTTATGGATAATGAAGTAGGTTTTCAAAGCTTGCAGAGAGATTTGGGCCAGTTAGAAGAGTGGGCTGAAAGATGGCAGATGGAGTTTAATGCTGATAAGTGTGAGGTGCTACATTTTGGTAGGACTAATCAAAATAGGACATACATTGTAAATGGTAGGGCATTGAAGAATGCAGTAGAACAGAGGGATCTAGGAATAATGGTGCATAGTTCCTTGAAGGTGGAATCTCATGTGGATAGGGTGTTGAAGAAAGCTTTTGGTTTGCTGGCCTTTATAAATCAGAGCATTGAATATAGGAGTTGGGATGTAATGTTGAAATTGTACAAGACATTGGTGAGGCCAAATTTGGAGTATTGTGTACAGCTTTGGTCACCGAATTATAGGAAATATGTCAACAAAATCAAAATAGAGAGAGTACAGAGAAGATTTACTAGAATGTTACCTGGGTTTCATCACCTAAGTTACAGAGAAAGGTTGAACAAGTTGGGTCTTTATTATTTGGAACGTAGAAGGTTGAGAGGGATTTGATAGAGTTATTTAAAATTATGAGGGGTATAGATAGGGTTGACATGGATAGGATTTTTCCATTGAGAGTGGCAGAGATTCAAACAAGAGGACATGATTTGAGAGTTAGGGGGCAAAAGTTTAGGGGTAACATGAGGGGGGACTTCTTTACTCAGAGGGTGGTAGCAGTGTGGAACAAACTTCCAGAAGAAGTGGTTGAGGCAGGTTCGATGTGGTCATTTAAAGTTAAATTGGATAGCTATATGGACAGGAAAGGAATGGAGGGTTATGGGCTGAGTGCAAGTTGGTGGGACTAGGTGAGAGTAAGAGTTCGGCATGGACTAGAAGGGCCAAGATGGCCTGTTTCCATGCTGTAATTGTTATATGGTTATAGGTTAGGACTTTATTCCCTGGAGCATAGAAGAATGAGGGGAAATTTGATACAAGTATATAAAATTATGATGGGTATAGATAGAGTGAATACAAGCAGGCTTTTTCCACTGAGGCTAGGGGAGAAAAAAAAACAGAGGACATGGGTTAAGGGTGAAGGGGGAAAAGTTTAAAGAGAACATTGGGGGGGCTTCTTCACAAAGAGAATGGTGGGAGTGTGGAATGAGCTGCCAGATGAAGTGGTAAATACGGGCTCACTTTTAACATTTAAGAAAGACTTGAACAGGTACATGGATGAGAGGTGTATGGAGGGATATAGTCCAGATGCAGGTCAGTGGGACTAGGCTGAGAAATGGTTCGGCACAGCCAAGAAGGGCCAAAAGGCCTGTTTCTGTGCTGTAATGTTCTATGGTTTTGTGGAAGTAAATTGTATTAGTACTGTGAGAGTGATTTGACATTTGATCAAATGTGCAGTGAATAGAGAATCTGAGAAATTCAGGCGTAATATGGAAAAGTTTTGGAATATGACCTGGATATCAGAGCTGGGATTGATGGATTTGGTAGGGGTGGCAGACGTGCTCAGAAGGAAGAAGATGAGAGGAAATTTGATAGACGTATACAAAATTATGAGGGCTGTAGATAAGCTAAATGCAAACAGGCTTTTTCCACTGAGGTTCGGTGGGACTGCAAGCAGAGGTCATGGGTTAAGGGTGAAAGGTGAAAAGTTTAAATCTTTACTGAGAGGGTTCTGAGAGTGTGGATTGAGCTGCCAGCACAAGTGGTGCATGTGAGCTCAATTTCAAAGATTAAGAGAAGTTTGGATAGGTACATGGATGTTAGGGATATGGAGGGCAATGGTCCCAGTGCTGGTCGATGGGAATAGGCAGTTTCAATGGTTCAGCATGAACTAGTTGAGCTGAAGGGCCTGTTTCTGTGCCGTACTTTTCTATGACTCTATGACTCTTTTGATGTCTGCAATTCTGAAGGAAAGATGATCATACAGTGACTGTAGGGCTGAGAGGACTATTCTCATTCTTCTGGTCCCACAGCAATAAAATATTGGTTGTTCACAATCAGAATTAGGTTTATTATCACTGACACTGAATTCCATCATCAAGGACCCCAGCCATCCAGGCCATGCTCTCTTCTCACTGTCACCATCAGGAAAGAAATACAGGGGCATTAGGTCCCATATCACCAGGTTCAGAAACAGTTATTACCCCTCAACCATCAGGCTTCTGAACCAGAGTAGATAACTTCGTCCATCATTATTGAACCCCACCATCCAGGCCATGCTCTCTTCTTGCTTCTGCTGTAAGGAAGGAGGTACAGGCACCTTCGTTCCCATACCACCAGGTTCAGCAACCGTTACTGCCCCTTAACCATTGGGATCCTGAACCAGAATGGATAACTTCACTCACCCCAGCACTGACTGGTTCCACAACCTATGTACTCACTTTCAAGAACTCATCATCTCATGTTCTCAATATTTATTATTTATTTATCTATTATTATTTTTTTTTCTTTTGTGTCCTTACACAATTTATTATCTTTTGCACATTAATTGTTCGTCTACTGTTGCCATTTCAGACTGAGACCCTTCATCAGGACTTCATGGGTCTTGGCCTAAAGTGACAAGTTTTACCTCACTCCATAGAATCTACCTGACTTTCTGAATTCCTCAAGCATTTGTGTGTGTTGCTCAAGTTTTCCAGCATTTGTAGAATCTTTTATTATTATTATGCTTATTATTAGGTTGTATGAACACCTTCATTTTTCTTCTGGGTTCTCCATTAGTCTAATACAGAGATGCGCACTGACAATTTGGAACACAATTCCTTGTATCATTACAAAGGTACAAGGTTCAATAGAACTGCCTGATAATTCGCAGCCCTGAGTCCACACAAGGCAAGTTTTCCTCAGGTAACTGGAATGCAAAAAAACTGCCAATGCTGCAAATTTAAATAAAGCGAGAAATCACTAGAATTTCTCAGAAGGTCAGAAACAAAATCGGAGTGAATGTTTCAGAGTGATGATTATTTTTTTAAATGATATGCATATCCAGCTTTGAGGCACTATCCCAGTATTCCTGTCTGATATTTAGCCCGTGTTTTGTTTTTTCATGATTTCAGACAAAATAGAATTTAAATATATTTCTCAGATCAAAAATATATGAAGCACTTACATTTACTTTCAGAATTACACTCAGAAGCCACTTTATTAAGTATAGCCCATACCTAGTAAAGTGAATGCAGAGTGTATATTGATAGTCTTCTACAGCTGTTGTCCATCCATTTCCATGTTCAATGTTCAACATACAAGGTTCTTCTGCACACCACTGCTGTAGCTAGTAATTATCTGAATTAATTCAAAAGCCTCGGCCTGAAACATTGACTGTTTATTCGTTTCCATAGATTCTGCCTGATCTGCTGAGTTTCTCCAGATTTTGTGTGTTTTTATTTGAGTTACTTTCACCTTCCTATCAGCTTTAACCAGTTTGTCCATTCTCCTCTGACCTCTCTTGTTTACAAGGCATTTTTGCCCACAGAACTGTCACTTACTATATGTGTTTTTGTTTTTTGCACCGTTCTCTGTAAACTCGAGAGACTGCTGTGTATGAAAATCCCCGGAAATCAACAATTCTGAGATACTCAAACCACCCCATCTGGCACCAACAAGTATTCCATGGTCAAGGTCACTTAGACCACATTTCTTCACCATTCTGATGTTTGGTCTGAACAGCAACTGAACCTTTTGATCATGTCTGTATGTTTTATGTATTGAGTTGCTACTTCATGATTGGCTGATTCAATGCTTGCATTAACAGGCAGATGTACAGGTAATAATACGGCCACTGAGTATACACTGATGGAAATAAAAGTATTTCTCGTTTCATGGCCTGCTCCTCTCCTATTTCTTGTGTACTTATGTTGTTTACAGACATTTGTTGAAATAACTCAAGTACAATGCCTAATTGTGCATTTCTAAACAACTACCTTCTTTCTCTGTTGCCTCTTTCCTTAAACAATTCTGGCTTCTCAATGGATTGGTGGATTACAGTATCAGCAGAACAAGTCACACCCAGTGCAGTATTAGGTAAGGTACTCCTGTGTTACATAATGTTTGTTTTATAGGTATATGCTGAACATGACTCATCATTGTTGTGATTATTATTTGCAAGCAAAGAAATGGAAGATAATTTCAAAGGTAGGGTACGAGCAAACTATAACAAAGCTAACCTCAGTATGTTATATAAACCTACATTTTCTCATCTGGCAGTGCGAAAGTTTTTTATGGTGTCTACTGAAAATTTATTTGGTTTCATTTTTAACATTTGTCATTCCAACGATCACAGAGACAGATGAAAATAAAACAGGAACCCATTTCATTCTGATATATGATCAGGCATAACTCTCTGATACATTTCCCATGAACAGATTGAATTTAGTATTGGCAAAAAGGAAATGGAAGGGCTATTTGTAAACCGGACACAGTTTGCTCTTGACTCTTAAATCTGTTGAACTGGTGTGAAATAGAACTCGATATAGGTTTGCTTTGGATGCTGCAGAAGTCCTTACTCATTTGATAAATGTATGCAGATACAAGGAAAATGTCTGGTCACAGGGTGGTGGCTGCGATATGGTTGGGGAATTTCAGCTGCCGTTCAAAGTCCACCAACAGCTGCCAGTCCCTTGCAGAGGTCAGAATGCCTGCAGATGTTCTTTTGGCAGGTATTGGCTGCTCCCCAGCTCTGACAAAGGCAATGGTCTGCTTGGAGGGTCGGGACCACTTCACCCACTCAACTCCTGCACTGATGGCTTCAGCGATGGTCTTCAGGACCTGACCATGCCTCCACCTGTACCGTCCCTCACCAAGCGCCCTTGCACAGCCGCTGAGGATGTGCTCCAGGGTTCCTCACTTGGAGCACAGTGGGCATGCAGGTGTCTCTGCTTTGCCCAGTATGTACAGGTTTGATGGGCTCGGAAACATATCGTACACTGCCTGGATGAGAAATTGGATGCGGTGTGGTTCGACTTTCCAAAGCTCAGCCCAGGTCACTTTCCTCTCAACCGCATTCTCCCATCTTGTCCAAGCTCCCTGTTGCTTCATTCCCACCGCCTTGCAGGTTCTCGTCTCCTCCATTACTGCTCTCACCTCCTCCTGAACTAGACGACGCCTTTCCTTCCCTCTGGTGTCCATTTGGGGAGTTGGAAAGGATCCTAGCCCAGCTCGGCCTCGTGTGACCACTCCCACCAGCCTCCTGTGACGCAGCCTCGCCTCTGCCTCCTGAACAGCTTCCTCTGCCCTCCACTTCCTGCTTGTCCTCACTTGGATCCCTGCTCTAGCCACCTTCGGGTCACTTGAGTCCCTGTACTGTAGCACTTCTCTGGCTCTTGTTACCTTGAATTCTTCCTCCAAGGATTTGAAGGGCAGTTGCAGTTTGTTGTGGTGTCCAGAGAGTGCGATGCTGCTCAGGCTCTTTGGCAGCCCCAGCCATCTCCTGAGGTGGTTGCTAACCCTTTTCTCCAAGGTATCGATTGTCAAGTTCGGAACTGCATAGATGAGGAGGGGCCACAGGATTCTGGGAAGAATTCCATGCTGATACACCCAGGCTTTGAACTTCCCAGGTAGGCCAGACTTGTCCACAGATTTCAGCCAGCCATCCAACTCGGTGCAGATTGCCTGAATGGATGTCGTGTCCCTTAAAGAGCTGTCAAAAACCTAACCTAAGCTCTTGACTGGCTTTTCTGTGATGGTTAGGATGGCTGTGCCTGCAATACTGAACCGGAACTTGTTCTCCACCTTCCTTTACCTCAGCACCATCGATCTTGACTTGGCTGGTTTGAAACACATCCGGACCCACTCCACTAGCTTTCTAAGCCCCTGCAGAATCCACCGGCAGCCTGGGACTGATTCTGTGGTGACTGTGAGGTCATCCATGAATGCCCTGAGTTGCCATTGAGTGGAATTCATTCTGGGCCCACTGCACTCTGGTTCAGCAGACTTTGTGAGCATGTTCATTAGGGAGAACAGTGTCACTGAGATAGTGCACCCTGTGATGATGCCGATCTCCACCTTGTGCCAGCTTGATGTAATTGCTCCTGAAGAGACCCTCGTCCTGAAGTTGATGTAAAAATCAGCGATAAGGTCTCTGATTCTGCTGGGGACGTGATATTTGGTCAGTGTGAGCTGCACCAGCTTGTGCGGAATGGAGCCATATGTATTTGCCAGGTCAAGCCACAACACTGACTGGTTGCACTTGTTCTCTCTGGCCTCCCTGATGAGCTGTGTCACCACACTAGTATGCTCCAGACAGCCCGGCATCCCTGAAATCCACTCTTCTGGACTCATCCTTTAAGATTATAGCTGATCCAATCTTCCTCTCGTGAACTACTTCCATCTCTCTCTCTTCTTATCCCTTGACCCCTTCATTGTCTAACTGTGTGTCAACTGCCTCCACATCCATCTTGGGTAGAGAATTCCAATGATTCACAAGGCTCTGCGAAGAAAGTTTTCCTCACCTCCATTTGAAATAGGTTACTGCTTATTGTTTAAATAGTTCTGAATGCCTCTTGTTGCCTCTACAGGTAGTAGGGGAAAGTACCTCAGCATCTGCCTTATCAGTGTCCCTCAGAATCTTACATATTTTTATCCAGTCTTTTTCTACTAATTTCCAATAAATGTAGGTCCAACCTGCTCAACAACTCTGCGTACATTGAACCTTCAGCCCAGGGATGACAGGTGAAAGCAAGGGTACCAAGCAGATGGTACAGCTGCCACGTTAGATGTTGCCATTCTGAAAGAAGGCAGTGATTCATTGTTTGGAGTTCATTTGCTTCCATGTTGTGCTATTCTTCATAGCTTCCCTAGTTACTTACATTATAGGATAACCGTAAGACCTCAAGATTCAAGATTGTTTAATGCCATTTCTAGAATGCAAGAGTAAAGGAGAATAAAACAGTTGTTGCCCCAGATCCAATGCAGCAAAATAACAATAAGATAAAGAAAACAATAAGAAAAAAACACAATAAATATAAACACATGATAGCTTATATACATATATTGATTGTATATGCATCGTGACCCTAGGCACAGGAGTGCCTACACACAAGATAGCTGACAGGAAGTGATAAAGTAGTAGTGGTGGGGGTTGTGGAGGGGTGGGTTAGTGGGTGGAGTTGTTGATCATCCTTACTGCTTGGGGAAAGTAGCTGTTTTGGAGTCTGCACGGATGCCACATAGCCTCCTCCCTGATGGGAGTGGGACTAACAGTCCATGAGCAGGGTGGGTGAGATCCTTCCTGATGTTACTGGCCCTTTTCTAGCACATTTCTGTATATACCTCCTTGATGGCAGGTGGGCGAGTGCTGGTGATTAAATTGGGCAGTTTTACCTACCGTTGCAGACCCTTCCTGAGTACCGTGGTACAGGTTCTATACCATGCAGAGATGCAGCTTGTTTAAGTGCTCTCTACTACGCATCCACTCTATCTGGACTTTTCAATACACACCACATAGTACAAGTGTCCTTCAAGTCAAGTCAAGTCAAGTTCAAGTTTATTGTAATTCAGCCATACACATGTATATTGTTGAACAAAACATTGTTCCTCTGGGGCTAGGGTAAAAAAAAATCAGTGCATACTGTTTAGTCACACACAGCGCATCTAGTGACAATCCAGCACCTCCCATCACAAAATAATATGAACAGATGTCCCTGAGTGGCATAGACTGAATATTGTCTGATTGACATGAAGTGCAAAGAGGTGCATGTTTAAGTATGACAGCATAATGTTACTGGCACTATTATAATGAAACAAGCAATCATATAAATATGTGTAAAGGCAGCAATAAAAGATGAAAAGTGGCAGTGTGGGATGAGAGTGTGTCCGTGAATGGGGGTGTAGGGCAGGGGGCAGACCATTCAAACAGGGTGTACATTAGTGTTGGGTGCCATCAGAGTGAGAGGGTTAAACTGTTAAAGCAGGCCCCTCAGATTATTGGCTCTCTGCTAAAGTGTTGAGCCAATAGTGATCATTCCAGTTAATGCTGGCTTGATGTCACCATCATGGGACTGAGAAGGCAGCACTGACTCACCAACCATGCACGGAATAGCGATGCATTACAAGCCCAGCATCCATTCCTTAGAGAATATGACATTATAAAGTCCAATTGGCGTTGGAGTGCCCAACTGTTGTGCGATGTTCTTCCATGACTGTAACTTTGCTCTGTATTTATATTCCATCTGTAGCTGGTAAAATATTTTTCTTCACAATAGTGTTTTACAGTGTATACTGTACATTTTTTATCCTGTTCTCCCACTCTTTATTAAACCAACTTTACTCAAATGGCAAAATAGTTCAACTGTGACTGACAAGGGAAGTCAAAGCTAATGTAAAAGCAAAAGAGAGGGTATACAACAAAGCTAAAATTTGTGGTATAACAGAGGGTTGGGAAGCTTTTAAAGGACAACAGAGAACAACTAAAAGAATCATTAGGAAGGAAAAGATGAAAAGATGCAAGCTAGCAAATAATATCAACATGGATAGCAATAGCTTTTACAAGTATGAAAAAGAGAGACGAGAGTGGATATAGGACCGTTAGAAAATGAGACCGGAGAAATAATAACGGGGGACAACGAGATGGCTGATGAACTAAATGAGTATTTTGCTTCAGTCTTCACTGTGGAAGACTCTAGCAGTGTGCCAGATGATAAGGGGTGAGGGGGAAGAGAAGCAAGTGCAGTTACTATAACAAGGGAGAAGGTGCTCAAAAAGCTGAAAAGCCTAAGGGTACCTAAGTCATCCAGACAGATGAACTGTACCCTAGGGTTCTGAATGAGGTAGCAATAGAGATTATGGAGGCATTAGTAATGATCTTTCAAAAATCATTGGACATTGGTATGGTGCTAGAGGACTGGAAGATTGCAAATGTCACTCCACTCTTCAAGAAAGGAGGAAGGCATCAGAATGGAAATTATAGATGTTAGCCTGACCTCAGTGGTTGGGAAGATGTTGGAGTCAATTGTTAATGATGAAGTTATGGAATACTTGGTGACACAGGACAAGATAGGACAAAGTCAATATGGTTTCCTAAAGGGAAAACCCTGCCTGATGAACCAGTTGAAGAGATTACTTGTCGGATAGATAAAGGAATTTCAGTGGATGTTGTATATTTGGACTTTCAGAAGGCCTTTGACAAGGGCCACACATGAGACTGCTTACTAAGTTAAGAGCCCATAGTATTGCATGAAAGTTACTGGCATGGTTAGAGCATTGGCTGATTGGTAGGAGGCAGCAAGTGGGAATAAAAGGATCCTTTTCTGGTTAGCTGCCAGTGACCCAGTGACTAGTGGTTTTCTACTGGGATCGGTGTTGGGACTGCTTGTTTTTATGCTGTATATCAGTAATTTAGATGATGGAATAGATGGCATTATTGCCATGTTTGCAGATGATATGAAGACTGATGGAGGGGCAGGTAGTGTTGAGGAAATAGGTAGGCTGCAGAAGGACTGAGATTAGGAGAATGGGCAAGAAAGTGGCAAATGAAATACAGTGTTAGAAAATACATGGTCATGCACTTTGGTGGTAGAGTAAATCTGCAGGCTATTTTCTAAACAGGGAGAAAATCCAAAAATCTGAGATGCAAAATTTACCCTAAATGTTAACTTGCAGATTGAGTTGGTGATGTGGAAGGCAAATGAAATGTTAGCATTCATTTCAAGAGGTCTTGAATACAAGAGCAGGGATGTGATGCTGAGGCTTTATAAGACACTGGTGAGGCCTCACCTTGAGTATTGTGAACGGTTTGTGCTCCTCATCTGAGAAAAAATGTGCTGACATTGGAGACAGTTCAGAGGAGATTCACAAGGATGATTCCAGGAATGAAAGGGTTATCACACAAGGAACGTCTGATGGCTCTGGGTCTGTACTCGCTGGAATTTAGAAGGATGAGTGGGGATCTAAGTGAAACCTTTTGAAATTTGAAGGAGGGCACAGCCTCAGGATAGACGGGTGTCCATTTAAAACAGAGATGCAGTGAAAATTCTTCTGCCAGAGGGTGGTGAATTTGTGGAATTTATTATCACAGGCATCTGTGGAGGCCAGGTCATTGGGTATCTTTGGCCGAGCTTAATAGGTTCTTGATTGGACATGGCATCAAAGGTTACGGAGGGAAGGCCGGGGAGTGAGGGTGAGGAGGTGAAAAACACATCAGCCATGATTGAATGGTGGAGCAGATTCAATGGGCCAAATGGCCTAATTGTGCTCCTATGTCTTATGGTCTTCTGGTATTACGGACAAGAAGATAGGCAAAGAGGATGGCATGGCTGTTTTGGTAAAAAAATGAAATCAAATCATGAAAACGAGGTGGCATACAGTTGGAAAGTGTTGAATCATTGTGCGTAGAGCTCAGGAACTTCAAGAGTAAAATGACCCAGATGAGAGGTGTGTACGACCCTCAAAACAGTAGTAAAGATCTGGTTAACAAATTACAACAGGAGTTAGAAAATGCACGCCAGAAAGGCAATGTTACAATAGTCATCAAAGTTGCTGGTGAACGCAGCAGGCCAAGCAGCATCTATAGGAAGAGGCACAGTCGACGTTTCAGCCCAAGACCCTTCGTCAGGTCCTGACGAAGGGTCTCAGCCTGAAACGTCGACTGCGCCTCTTCCTATAGATGTTGCTTGGCCTGCTGCGTTCACCAGCAACTTTGATGTATGTTGCTTGAATTTCCAGCATCTGCAGAATTCCTGTTGTTTACAATAGTCATAGTGTCATAGTCATAGTATGATAGTGTGACTTCAATATGCAGATAGATTGGGAAAGTCAAGTTAGTGCTGGATCCCAAAGCGGGATTTTCTAGAGTGCCTCTGAGATGGCTTTTCAGAGCAGCTCATGGTTGTGCCCACTAGAGGATCAGCTATTCTGGATTGGGTGTTGTGCAATGAACTGGAATTGATTACAGAGCTTACGGTAAAAGAACCCTCGGGAAAAGTGATCATAATATGATAGAATTCACCCTTCAATTTGAGAAAGAGAAGCTAAAGACAGAAGTATCAGTATAACAATGGAGCAAAGGAAATTACAGAGGCACGAGAGAGGAGTTGGCCAGAAATGATTGGAAAAGAACACTGGCAGGGATGATGGCAGAGCTGCAGTAGCTGGAATTTCTGGAAGCAATTCAGCCGGTGCAGGATATCTACATCCCAAAGAGGATGAAGTATTCTAAAGGCAAGATGATACAACTGTAGCTCACAAGAGAAGTCAAAGCCAACATAAAAGCCAAAGAGCAGGCACTTAATAGAGCAAAAATTAATGGGAAGTTAGAGGATTGGGAAGCTTCTAAAAGTAAACAGAAAGCAATAAAAAGTCATTAAGAAGGAAAAGATGGAATATGAAAGTAAGCTAGATAATAATATTAAAATTGATACCAAAAGTTTCTTCAGTTACATAAAGTGTGAAAGAAAGTCAAGAGTGGATGTTGGTCTGCTGGAGAGGAGAAACTGAATAAGTATTTTGTATCAGTCTTTACTGTATAAGACACTAGCAATATGCTGGAATTTTGGAAGTGTGAGGGATGAAAGTGTGTAAAGTTGCCATTATTAGAGAGAAGGTGCTTGGGAAACTGAAAGGTCTGAAGGTAGATAAGTCA
Source organism: Mobula hypostoma (assembly GCF_963921235.1). Taxonomy (NCBI): domain Eukaryota; kingdom Metazoa; phylum Chordata; class Chondrichthyes; order Myliobatiformes; family Myliobatidae; genus Mobula; species Mobula hypostoma. The sequence goes on from NC_086098.1 coordinate 191,142,762, forward strand.
CCTGCACCAGATGGTGTACACCCCAGCATTCTGGAAGAAGTGGCTGAAGGGATTGTGGAAGCATTAGTAATGATCTTTGAAGAATCACTATATTCTGCCTGAACATTGACTTCTCTAACTTCCGCTAATGCCCCACCTCCCCCTCGTACCCCATCCATTATTCATTTTTATACACATATTTTTTCTCTCACTCTCCTTTTTCTCCCTCTGTCCCTCTGACTATACCCCTTGCCCATCCTCTGGTTCCCCCTCCCTTGTCTTTCTCCCCAGACCTCCTGTCCCATGATCCTCTCATATCCCTTTTGCCAATCACCTGTCCAGCTGTTGGCTCCATCCCTCCCCCTCCAGTCTTCTCCTATCATTTTGGATCTCCCCCTCCCCTCCCACTTTCAAATCTCTTACTAACTCTTCCTTCAGTTAGTCCTGACGAAAGGTCTCGGCCTGAAACGTCGACTGTACCTCTTCCTAGAGATGCTGCCTGGCCTGCTGCATTCACCAGCAACTTTGATGTGTGTTGCTTGAATTTCCAGCATCTGCAGTATTCCTGTTGTTTGCGTTTTTAAGATTCTGCCTAGGTTGCGGATAACTGGAAAATTACAAATGTCACCACTCTTAAAGAAGGGAGAGATGTAGAATAAAGGAAATTATAGGCCAGTTAGTTGACCTCAGTGGTTGGGAGGATGTTAGAGTCGATTATTAGGATGTAGTTTTGGGGTACTTGGAGGAATATGATAAAATAGGCCATTGTCAGCATAGTTTCTTAAGGGAAAATCTTGCCTGACAAATCTGTTAAAATGAAGAAATAATAAGCAGGTTAGACAAAGGAGAATTGGTGGATGTTGTGCACTTGGATTTTCAGAAGGCCTTTTCAAGGTGCCACATATGAGGCTGCTTAACAAGTTATGAGCCCCTGGCATTTCAGGAAAGATATTCGCATTGATTCATCATTGGCTGATTGGTAGGAGACAAAGAGTGGGAATAAAAAAACATTTGCTGGTTGGCTGCCAGTGATTAGTACTGGTCCACAGGGGTCTGTGTGTGGACTGCTTCTTTTTAAGTGATATGTCAATGACCTGGATAATGGAATTGATGGCTGTGTTGCAAAGTTTGGGGACAATACGGAGATGGAGATAAGTGGAGGGGCAAGTAGTTTTGAGAAAGTAGAGATCCTACAGAAGGACATACAGATTTGGAGAATGGCAAAGAAATGGCAGATGGAATAGAGTGTCACAAAGTGTGTGGTCATGCACTTTGGTAGAAGAAATAAAAGGGTAGTGTATTTTCTGAATGGGGTGAAAATTCAAAAAACCAAGGTGCAAAGTGACTTGTAAGTCCTTAAAGCCCCTTAAGGTTAATTTTCAGGTTGAGTATGTGATGAAGAAGGCAAGTGCAATGTTGGCATTCATTTCAAGAGGACTAAGATGTAATCGTAAGGCTTAATAAAATACTGGTGAGGCCTCACTTAGAGTATGGTGAGCAGTTTTGGGCCCCTTATCTAAGAAAGGATAGATGACATTGGAGAGGGTTCAAAGAAGGTTCAAAAAATGATTCTGGGATTGAAGGGCTTGTCATATGAGGAGTATTTGATGGCTCTGGGCCTGTACTCACTGGAATTCAGAAGAATGAGGGGTGACCTCATTGAAACCTATTGCAAGTTGAAAGGCCTGGATAGAGTGAATGTGGAGAGCATGTTTCCTGTGGTGGGGTAGTCTAAGACCAGCCTCAGAAAACAGGGGTGTCCTTTTAGAATGGAGATGAGGAGGAGTTTCTTTAGCCAGAGAGTGGTGAATCTATGGAACTGATTGCCTCAATTGGCTGTGGACGCCATCTTTAGATATATTTAAGACAGATCCTTGATTAGTCAGGGCATGAAAAGATATGGAAAGAAGGCAGGAGTTTGGGGCTGAGAGGGAAAATGGATCAGCCATGATGAAATGGCAGAGCAGACTCGATTCTGCTCCTAGATCTAATGATTTTATGGTCTCATTCGTACTGTCAATTGAATTTAGCACATCCTTGAAACAAAATTAGCTAAACTACAGCTGTGCATGGAGCTATTAAATCAATTACCATCAGTGGTTGCAAAAGACAATAATGAGTCTTTGAGCTACTGTTCATCCATTCTATCACTGAATTCAGGAGAGAGCATGACTATATTTTCAAAATATTCTCATGGTTACGGTACCCAATAAGCATGTGAATCTCCCACTGTTTGCACTTTGTGTAAATGTGATATACAGTGCCTTAAAAAAGTATTCAGTCCCCACAACCATTTTCACATTTTACTGTCTCATTTTCTTCATTTAAAATATATTGAAGTAGAATTTTTCAGCTAATCTACAAAGTATATTGCATCCTGTCAAACCAAAGAAAAAATATCACAAACCTATCAACAATTTACTAAAAACTAAAAACCAAAATAGTGAGGTTGAAAAATTATTCATCCCCTTTGTAATTACTACGTTAACTTTCTTCAAGTGCAATACTGTATATTACCTTACCAACTCACCAAATCAAAATGAAGACAGAAGAGCATTCAAGACAAGTTAGGGAAATGATAAAAGAGAAGCTCAAAGCTAAGGGTACAAGACCAAAGGGATTGAACATACCTCGGAGCTCAGTGCAGTCCATCATGAAAAAGTGAAAAAATATGAAATCACAGCCACGTTGCTTCGATCAGGCCACCCCTCTATACTTGGTCACCAGAGGAAAATGGCACTTGTAAGCAATGTTCCATCTAATTTGTAAATGACCAGTGTGCACAAAGATCTGTGCAATTTTATGCCCAGTGACAACAACATGTGCACACTGAATTTTATATACGTATAGTGGTATTCATTTTAACAGCTTCTAAAACACTTTCAATTAGAACTTTGATCTCCTCTGGGTTTGATTGTTTTCACTCTTGTTCATGTGCACTTTCACAAAATATACTGTAGCAAGTATGAAAGATTTTCTTGCTGGAGCTTTTGCACACAGTTCATATGTGGATTTGCTTGCTAAATAATGCTTTCAAAAGTCAAGATTCCAAATATCACTCCACTTCTTCCCACTTGCAAATTCTCCAGCAACCTTTGCATCGCAGGTAACACTAGTTTCTGTATTGTACATAAATATTTCTCATAACTGCATGTTTCTGACCTCATAAGCTTTTGGTGTAGCAGTTTCTACTGTTTCAGTAAGCCATTGTACTGTAAATAGAATGTTTTTTTTTGTGCTTCACGCTCTTTGCTTCTTTGGAATTCAGCATAGTGAATCAATAATTTCTTCAACAAAAATAGTATCTACTAGTTCTAAAACCTGCAGAGAAATCATTGCAAACTCAATGTTGTCAACACCATCTGCATCAGAAACTGAAAAAGGAAATGCAATTGTGTAGGAGTGTGAAGTATACTTAACGTGCCAACAAGGTAGAGGGTAACAACCTTTTGTGCACAGTTTAAATTCCTTTGTACACTAGTAACAAAAGATGTGTGTGTGCGCATACACGCACATCTTCAAGGGAACGTTCCTTTTAAGAGAGGCTACTGTGATGCCAACTATCATTCTGAGTCAGCTGCAGAAGTCAGCGGCTGTAACTGGAGATGAAGCCCATGGCTCCACAATTTCTATGGCCTTGCACAAAAAGGGTATTTGTTGATAAGTGGCTAAAGAAAAACATATCCTTGCCCATAAAGACTTTGCAAAGCGTCACTTAGAAGTTACTGTAAAGATGTTGAAGAAGGTCAGGGTGGAGAAACATCTCTACCAAAGGAGGTGTAACGCACTGCTTCCCTTTGCCAGCCTGCCGGTCACCACTGGGTGAGGTGCAGCTCCTGCTGAGAGTCACGTGAAGCCATGGGAGCAGCCGGTGCACATCACAAGTCCTGGTTATGCGACCACTGACACCAGCCAGACAGTCTCTGAAGAGTAATAATAATGACTGAGGTCACCTCTCTTGTAAAGACACAAAGGAGAAGGCAATGGCAAACCACTGCTGTAGGAAAAAATTGCTAAGAACAATCATGGTCATGGAAAGACCATGATCGCCCATGTCATATGACAAGATGCATAATGAACAAACTGTGAAAAAGGAGTATGTAATTCACAAATAAAAATCTCAGTTAAATTGATCAAACTTCCTGGCTGAAATTCTCATTTATGTGAATAAAGGTTTGGGGGCTGAATACTTTTACAAGGCACTGTATATCTGGACTTTTTTGTTTTGCCTCCTATTGTTGGTGCTAGTCAAATGCTGAAGGCACTACCATACATAAGTGGAAAGATTGAAAATGCTTAAATTAAAAGCACTGCAGAAAACTCTATGTTGCAAGATAGGTTTTTTGATTAATATATCAATAATAATTTAATTTAGTTTGCAGAAAATAGCATCAACATTTTTCATTGTTGATAATCATTATCACAGACTTCCAATTATGCTGAATTACTCAACTATTAAATAAGTTAAAACTGAAATGATTGATTGAAATACCTGCATCATTCTACTGCCTGAATGTCACACTCTCTGAGATTGCAAATGACACCTTAACAAAACACAAAACAGTATCAGCTTTTATGCAGGCAGCCATTGACAGGATTCATAACCCTGAGGGAAATACATCTTTCTGGGAGAGATCTTTGTTTGAGTCACCATATTTCAGCTGCATCAAAAGAATTTAAGTTGACAACTAAAAGCCTTCATAAATCAGAGTATTGAGAACAGGAGTTGGGACGTTATGTTGAAATTGTATAGGACACTGTTGTTGGAGTATTGTGTGCAGTTCTGGTCACCTACCTACAGAAAAGGTATCAATCAGAGTGAAAGGGTTTAGGGGAGTTACAAACGTTTTCCCAGGACTTGACCTGGTTATAGGGAAAGATTGAATATGCTAGAACTTTATTCCCTGGAGCACAGGAGAATGAGGATTGATTTGATTGTGGTACAGTTATGAGAGGTATTAAATTGTGATGTTATATACAAGCACGCTTTTTCCACTGGGACTGGATGAGACTAGAGCTAGGTTAAGGGTGAAATATTTAACAGGAACCTGAGAGGGAGGTAAGTGTGTGGAATGAGCTGCCAGCGGAAGTGGTGGATGCAGGTTTGATGGTAACTTTCAAGAGAGGTTTGGATAAGTACATAGGTGTGAGGGATTACAGAGGGCTATGCTCCAGGTGCGATGGGACTAGCAAGAAAACATTTTCGTTGATGGGCCAAAGGGTGTATTTATGTGCTATGGTTCTCTATGACTCCACGACACCAATCAGCTCCCAACACAAAAATACACAATACGTTTTCCATGTCCCTGATCCAAATCAAAAGGTAGCCTGAACTGGGGCTGGTGGCAGTGCATGCAGGCCTGGTCTTTTGACAACCTTGACCTCTATGATAAAGCAACAGTTTCCACCAAATGCACTTACAAGAACTGTACGAGACTCGACATTAGTACTAATGTTATTTGACTTCTTACATGTTTCCTTCGGCAACAGAGTGCCCCAACACTGTGATGCAGGTTACACCAAGGCATTGAGTTAAATGCAATCCTTTCAGTTTAGTTCAGATTTCCAACAATCACAGATTTTTTTATTATCTTTGGGACATGGGTGACCTATATATACTCATAGCAAAATTCTATTTTCTTTTATTTGCAAAACTTGTATTTAAGTTATTGAAATAAAAAGTAATTGTGAATAGTATAATCGGAAATGGAAGCACTCAGCAACTCAAGCAGCATCAACAAAGACAGAAACTGAGTCAAACTTTTGGAGAAAAAACCTTCATCAGAACTAGAGCAGTGAGAAAATAAGTGAACTGCTGAAAGGTGGAGAAAATAAAAGGAGTAGCTTTGTTGACCTAAGCTGTCAAGGCAACAATTATTTTAGAAATGTCAGTTTAAAACAGAAACGAAAAGAGAAACGGGCTGAAGTAGAAAGCTGCAGCAATGGTCTGTGGCAAAAAAAAACACAGAAGGAAAAGGTTACAGTATCTGAAATAGTTAAGGTCAATATGAAATCCCAGAGCATCAGTGTATCCAGACAAAAGATGAACGCTGTCCCGTGGTTCCACATTGGGCATTGTTCGAACAGTATTAACAGAAGGTCAGAATAAGAATTGGATGGGGAATTAAAATAACAAACAACAGGAAACAAATATTTCTTCCCTTTTTGAGTATCTCTATGTCCATCACAGTTGACAGGTTCACTAACATTACCCATTACAAGCCAATCAATTCCAATATCTACCTTGACTACACTTATCCAACCATGTTTCATATACTCCCTAGCTACCACCCTCAGAAGGTTGTAATTACTGCAATCTCCATTGATATTATACCACCAGATATTTTATCTCCCCTCCCCAGTGTTCCTAATGGGGCCATTGCCACTTTGATACTCTGGTCCACTTTTCCAATTCATTTAGCCAATTTCTTTCTCACAGCATTTTCACATGCAACTGCAGGAGAGATAGAGCCTACTCTTACTCTTCTCTTCCCACTACCAAAGGAGCCAATCAGTCCTTTTAGGAGAAGTAGCAATTCCCACATACTTTTTCCAAATTAGCTTTGCCTTCATTTCCCATGATGTGGTTCCCTCTACATTTGAGAAGCCAAATGTCAGCTGGGCAATTGCAGAATACTTCCATTCATTTTCCAGGGGCAACTATGAGCTTCCACGTCAACTCTCACATTCCCAGCCTGACCTCTTTTTCTACAACTCCTACATTGGTCCAGTGTTGCTGTCTCACAACCCAGGACCAAAACTGACTTTCCATGCTGTATATGAGAGGTTTGCACATTTATCCATGTGGCCACATGGGTTTTCCCAACTGCTTCAGTTTCCACTAATATCACAAACAAATGCCATTTTGTAAATTACTTGGCTACTGATATATTGTTGTCTGTCAGTGGACTGTAGTTAAAACAGGGTGGATTTACACAGATTCCTGGGTGTCATCATCGGGCCCAAAATATTGATGCAATTACAAAGGAGGCATTACAGCAGCTATATTTCATTAGGAGTTTGAGGAGAATAGAGAAGTCAGCAGTTTCATGTTCCTGGGTGTCAAGATCTCTGAGGATCTAACCTGCTCCCAACATATTGATGTGTCTGTAAAGAAGGCAAGGCAGTGGCTCTATTTCATTAGGAGTTTGAAGAGATTTGGTTTGTCAGCTAAAACACTCGAAAACTTTCACAAATGTACCAGGGAGAGCATTCTGACAGGCTACATCACTGTCTGGTGTGGGGGGGGCTGCTCCACAGGATAAGAAGAAGCTCCAGAAAGTTGCAAAATTAGTCCGCTCCATCATGCCCACTAACCTCTGTAGTTATCCAAGACATCTTAAAGGAGCAGTGTCTCAGAAAGGTGGCATCCATCATTAAGGACCCCCATCACCCAGGACTTGCCCTCTTCTCATTGTTACCATCAAGAAGGAGGTACAGAAGCCTGAAGGCACACACTCAATGATTCAGAAACAGCTTCTTCCCCCGGTCTTCTGATTTCTGAATACACATTGAATCCTAAAATACTACCTCACTTTTTATTTATATTATTTTTGTGTTTGCACTATTTTTAATCTAAATATCTAACACACACACACACACACACACATATACTTTAATTGATATACTTATTTTTTTCTTTCTATATTATCATGTATTACATTGTACTTCTGCTGCTAAGTTAACGAATTTCACCACACACGCCGGTGATAATCAACCTGATTCCGCTTCTGATTCAGAGAATTGGTATATCACCAAAGACATTCGCAAATTTCTACAGATATACAGTGGAGAGCATTCTATCCAGTTGCATCGCCATCTGATATTAAGGGGCCACTACACTGGATCAGAAAAAGCTGCAGAAAGTTGTAAACTCAGCCAGTTCCATCATGGGTACTAATCTCCCCAGCACCCAGGACACCTTCAAAAGGTGATGCCTGAAAAAGGTGGCATCCATCATTAAAGAAGCCTTCATCAAGGACATGCCTTCTTCTCGTTACTACCATCAAGGATAAAGTACAGGAGCCTGAAGACACACACACTCAGTATATACTGTATATAAATGACTTGGATAAAAATTATTAAGTTGATTTAAAGTTTGTTGGAAGTGATGTGGAATGCAGACTTTCAATTAGTAGAATTGAACTGCTTTGGGAATGGGGATTTTTGATTTAGAGAACTCCGCAAATCTGCAACATCATAAAGCACAAATTTCAAAGTTTAAAGTAAAAAGAATTATCATAGTACATATACATGACACCACAATCAACCCTGAGTTTCTTTTTCTGCTGGCATACTTAGCAAATCTATAGAACCGTAACTGTAAACAGGATCTGTAAACTGAAAACATCGGGAACTGTAAACTGTGCAAATGCAGATATTAAATAAATTGCAATAAATAACGAGCGTGAAATAGCAAGATAAAAGAGTCCTTAAATGAGTGCAGTTATCCCCTTTTGTTCAAGAGCCTGATAGTTGAGGGGTAGTAACTGTTTTTGAACCTGGTCGTGAAGTCCTGAGGCACCTGTACCTTATACCTGATGGCAGCAGTGAGAAAAGAGCGTGGCCTGGGTGGTGAGGATCTTTGATGATGGGCACTGCTTTTCTGTAGCAATGTTTCAAATACGTAGACATGCTCAATAGTTGGGAGGCTTTTGCCCAAGATGTACTGAATCAAATCCATTACCTTTTGTAGGATTTTCCACTCAAAGGCATTGTTGTTCCCATACTGGGCCATAATGCAGACAGTCAGCACACTTTCCACCACACATCTGTAGAATTTTGCCAAGATATTCGATGACATGCCAAATCTCTGCAGATTCCTGAGGAAGTAAAGGCACCGTGAAGCTTTCTTTGCAATTATATGGTGGGTCGAAGACAGATCCACTGAGATAGTGACACCCAGGAATTTAAAGTTACTGACCCTCTCCACCTCTGATCCTCCGATGATTACTGACTCATGGACCTCTGGTTTCCCTCTCCTGAAGTCTAAAATCAGATCTTTGGTCTTATTGACATTGAGTGACAGGTTGTTATTACACCACCCAGCCAAGTTTTCAATCTCCCTCCTGTATGCTGGTTCATCACCCCCTTTGACACAACCCACAACAGTGGTGAAATCAGCAAACCTGTTTGTGGTGTTGGAGCTGTACTTAGCCACACAGTCATAGGTGTAAAGGGAGTAGAGCAGGGGCTAAGCACACAGCCCTGTGGTGCACCTGTGCTGATGAAGATGGTTTTGCCAGTCCAAGCTGACTGGGGTCTACAAGTGAGGAAAATCCAGAATCCAATTGCACGAAGAGGTATTGAGGCCCAGGTCTTGGACTTTACTGATTAGTTTTGATGGGATGATGGTATTGAATGCTGAGCTGCAGTCGATAAAGGGCATCCTGATGTATGCATCTTTGCTGTCCAGATGTTCCAGGGTTGCGTGGAGAGGCAATGAGATGGCATCTGCTGTAGACCTGTTGCTTCAGTAGGTGAAGTAGAGCGGATCCAAGTTGCCATTCAGACAGGGGCTGATATGCTTCAATGCCGTATCACTGTGGATGTAAGTGCCACTGGACAATAGTCATTTGGACAGGTTACCACGCTCTTCTAGGTCACCCGTACGATTGAAGCAGGTGGGTACCACACATTGCCAGAGCGAGTGATTGAAGATATCTCTGAATACACCAGCCAGTCGGTCAGCACAGATCTTCAGTACTTGGCCAGGTACTCCATCCGGACCGGATGCTTTGCTTGGATTCACTCTCTTGAAGGCAGTCATGCCATCTTCAGATACTGAGACCAAAGGATTATCGGGAGATACGGGGGTGTGCGATGGCCTTCCCTGTTCTGGTAATCAAAGCAAGCATAGCAAGCACAGAGCTCATCTGGAAGCGAGGCTCTGCTGTCCCCTATGTCGCAAAATTTAGCTTTGTAGGAGGTTATGGCATTCAAACCCTGCCACAGCTGTTGAGAATCCCTGGTTGATTCCTGTCTAGTCCTGAATCTCCACTTCACCCAAGAGATGGCTTTCCAGAGATCATACCTGCACCTCTTGTGGTATTCTTGATCTCCAGACCTGAATGCCTCTGATCTGGCTCTCAGCAGATTCTGGGTTTCATTGTTCATCCAGGGCATCTGATTGGGGAAAACCCGGAATGATTTTGTGGGGAGACATTCATCTCAGTCTGTAACAGCCCTGGTGTAGTCCTTCAGGTCCTCAGATGAGTTCTTGAACATGGCCCAATCCACTGACTCAAGGCAATCCTGTAACCATTCCTCTGCCTCCTGTGACCACCTTAGTTGTCTAGATCTCTGGAGCCTTGCTCTTTAGGCTCTGTCTGTGTGCAGGTAGCAGGAGTACAGTCCTGTCGTGCACCTGTGATCCGATTTGCCAAATTATGGCCTCAGCAAGGAATGAAAGGCATTCTTTATCGTAGTATAGCAGTGGTCTAGTGAGTTGGGACCTCTGGTTCAACAGGTTACATGCTGGTGATAACTGGGCAGGGGTTTCTTCAGACAGGCCTGGGTAAAGTCGCCAACTATAATTTGAAATGTGTCGGATGAGCTGCTTCTTGCTTACAGACAACATCATGCAGTTTAGTGAGTGGTTGCTTATGATCGACCTCTAGTGGTATGCAAACCGCGGTTAGGATCATGGATGAGAACTCCCAAGGAAACTAGAATGGTCTACATTTAGTTTCTAGTTGTTCTAATTCAGAGGAAAAGGAAGTTGACGTAACCCCAATGCCCGTGCACCATAGACAATTGACTTAAAAGCATAGGCCACCACCTCTTTCCTTACCAGAGTTCACGGTTCGATCCATTCTGAAAATTGAAAATGCATTCTGAAAACCTTCTGGTCGTATCACTGCATCCGGTGTATCTGCATTTAAACAAGATTCAATGCAACAAACAATTGAGACCTGCCTCATCTGTCTCTAATACAACAGCCTTGCTCTAAGATCATCAACCTTATTTTCTAGCGATTGCATATTCGCCAACAAGGTACTAGGTAGGGGATGCCTCATCCCTCTATGCTTCAGCCTGGTTTGAATTCCGTCTCTCCTGCTGCTGTTTTGGCCATGGTGTTGACCCTTAAAGGTGCCGCATTTAACTGCGTCGCAATTAACCGTTGACCATGAGATATGAAGATCATTGATGTAATTTCGTAATCCATTGTTAAGAAGAAATTTACATGCTGTAGACTGCAGTGAAAGTAGTTAAAGGGAGTATACTTAAGAGGAAAACTGGTACAATTTCCTGCAGCCTGCAGAGAGTCACTAATGCACATACACGGGTGCCATCTTGCAGCTAAAAAAGCAACTCTACGGCAGGCTTCAATCATACTGCTGTCCAAGAAGAGTGTGAAACATCAGTTTATTTACAGTTCTTGATGTTTACAGTTTACCGTTTCTGTTCTATAGATTTGCCAATCCGCAGAAAAAGACTCTGTGTTGTATGTGGTGACACATCTGCACTCTGATAATAAATGTTACTTTGAACTTTGAACTTTGAACAAACCAAGCTAGAAAGAAATGTAGATAGTCATTGACACTTCATTTGCACCAGTCATATAATATCCTCGTAGGTCTGTTCCTCAGTAGTCTCCATGATATGATAGTGTTGTTTGAAATTCAGTGCAACACAGTCCCTTTGGGCAAATGGTTATTTGAGGATTATTTGCTGAGAGAAGTGTCTGCGGATGTCTGATTGACTATGAACACCCAACTTAAGCCATTGGGCACTGCCAATCCTGTCAGACCCTGAAGATCCAGCAGGAAATGTCTGACTTCCATTCTGTTTATTAAAACTGTGACACCAAAGTGTGATGATAGAATCAAGCTTCACGAAGGATTTGTATTTATATGTATAACTGGTAAAGTGAAAAGTACATACTATTTCACGGGAGTTGGCAAATGGGAAGAATTGACAGTGTGTCAAACCGATGGTTTATACAAGCCTTCATGGCTTCCGTATTCAGGAAAGTGAAAATCGCATGTTACTTTAGAGGATATGGAAAATCAAAAGAACTGACACTGAGTCAGATTGATGGTTTATTTAAGCCTTCGTGGCTTCTACATTCATTCAGTGCAAAGTCAATTAACAGGTGACAGTTCAATTCTCAGTTTGATATATATGTGTACTGCGACTTCATGTGCAAGTATTTGCACTGAGTGGCCTGCCCTGAGTAAATAAACGTGGCTTTAGGCCAAGAAATCTCATACCAGCAGTGTTTTTCAGAAGAAGCTTAATCCTCTGACTTAGTTCAAAATAAATATGCAAATCAAATGATTTCAGAAATTCTTTTTTTGTTTTCTGCAAACGGTCGTGCTTTATTGATAAAAATAATCCTTTTCTTGGTTTTGGAGAGGGTTAGTGTTGGACCTGGCTCTGTTTTTATTTTTTTAATGATCTAAGTATAATACAATATCATAATCGACAGTATATTTGTCATAATGAAATCAAAATTATTAGAGTCTTCGGCTGTTAGAATCTGCTCAGATTGTGTGGCTCCCCACCCACCAACATTTCTTACAATCACCCTTCACCTAGTCATAGTCATAGTCATACTTTATTGATCCCTGGGGAAACTGGTTTTCGTTACAGTTGCACCATAAATAATTAAATAGTGATAAACCCATAAATAGTTAAATAGTAATATGTAAATTATGCCAGGAAATAAGTCCAGGACCAGCCTATTGGCTCAGGGTGTCTGACCCTCCAAGGGAGGCCTTATAAAGGTTGATGGCCACAGGCAGGAATGACTTCCTGTGAGGTCATTCACCTACCTCCAATCCCTACCCCTCCCACCTATCTGTTGCAGCTTCCCTCCTATTTCAAGGGTCCTCCAAACAGTTGGACACAAAGATATAAAATGGCTCAACAGTGCAGTCCTGTGGGATTGTTGAGCTACTGGAGGTGCCAACTTTAATATGAGACATTAAACCGAAGAGCAATTTCAGCTGTATGTATTCAATGCTACTTCAAAGGGTAAAGGAATTTTTGTTGTTACTCCAGTCAATATTTATCTCTCAACCAAGGTTTTCTGATCACTGTCCTACAGTTTCATGCAAGCTTACTCACTTTCAGCAAGACCAAGGAGCTGATTATTGACTTCAGGAGGAGGAAACTGGAGATTCATGAGCCAATCCTCATCGGGGGCTCAGAGGTGGAGAGGGTCAGCAACTTTAAATTCCTCAGTGTTATCATTTCAGAGATCTGTCCAGGGCCCAGAAAATAAGTGCAATTATGAAAAAAGCGCTGCGACACCTTCAAACTCCTTGTTATGTCATCTAAAGCTTTGACAAACCCCTATAGATATGTAGTGGAGAGTATATTGACTATATGCATCACAGCCTGGTATGGAAAATCCAATGCCCTTGAGTAGAAAATCCTGCAAAAAGTAATGAATATGGCCCGGTCCATCATAAGTAAAGCTCTCCCCCATCATTGAGCACAGCTACATGGAGCATTGTCGCAGGAACAGAACCTCATCATCAGGTCCCTCACCACCCAGGTCATTCTCTCTTCTCACTGCTGCCATTGGGAAGAAGATACAGGAGCCTCAGGGCTCACACCACCAGGTTCAGGAACAGTTATTATCCCTCAACCATCGGGCTCTTGAACCAGTGAGGTTAACTTCAGTCAACTTCACTTGTTCCAACACTGAACTATTCCCACAACTTATAGAATCATTTTCAAGGAATCGGCCTCTCATGTTCTCAATATTTATTGCTTATTTATTTATTTATTATTACTATTGTTTATTTCTTTCTTTTGTGTTAGCACAGTTTATTGTCTGTTGTTGCACACTGGTTGTCTGCCCTGTTGGGGGGTCTTTCATTGACTCTATTATGGTTAATGGATTTATTGAATATGCTTGCAAGAAAATAAATCTCAGGGTTGTATATGGTGACATATATGCACGCACTTCGATAATAAACTTAGAGTCATAAAGTCATAGAACATTCCCTTTGCCGCATCTAGTCTGTGCCAAACCATTTAAACCACCTAGTTCCAATGATCTGCACACAAACTTTAGCCCTCCATACACCTCCCATCCATGCACCTGTCGAAGCTTCTCCTCAAATCAAGCTTGCACACACCACCTACGCTGGTAGCTCATTGCACACTCTTACAATCCTCTGAGTGAAGAAGTTTCCTGTAAACTTTGAATTTACTTTAAATTTTAAAACTTATGTGCAAACTGGCTGCAGTGTTCACCACTCAGTTTTCATCACACAGTAGCTGCTGCCACTCAAAAGTACCACTCAGGCTATAGAGTACACTGGGGCACAATGAGGTTGTGAAAGGTGCTATGTTAATGGGAGTTTTGCTCTTTGTTCTCCCTCTACACTGAAACAAATGTCACCCCCCCCCCAACCACCATCCCTTCCCATGACAATTTTTTTTTCCCTGAAGGACTTCTATCTGTGTGAACTTGTTGTGAGGCATGACAGTGTGGTGTTCAATTTGACTGATCAAATTGACAGATCCATTCCCCACCCTGTTTCCTCCTGATGGCAAAACATCGAAAGTGCAGGTCAGCATTATTTCTGCTATTAATCACCCTGAGAATCAGTGGAAAAAAAATTACCTCAGCACCAAAGAGATTGTATAACAGTCCAGGGACCTTGTCAGTTAATGCTGCATCCCAAAAAGTATAACTCTGATATATTGTTTTAATGTCATAGTTTGAGGCAGCTCACATTTTATGCTGCTGTTCTGCAGTGCTAGCACTTCAGCCTGCCATAAAAATAATGCCCAATTGACAGCATTATCACTATCTTGCAAGAAATCCACAGCTTCAATAGTCTCATGCATGAGTAATGGAACATAATAAAATATTAACAAAAATATATTCTGATTTCAACTGCTCTTTGATATAGCATTTGTGCATTATTAAAATGATAAAGAATAAACTCTGGACTGATTCTGGGACAACAATGCTTATTCACAGGTTTAGCACAGTTCTTAGTCCTGGCTGCAAAGAGAATTGCAAAAATATTGTAAAAACCCTTTCAGTAATCTTCCAAGTTATGCCTGACATTTTTCAGTTATCAACATAATAAGATCAACGTCTTATGAGAATTAGTTCCAATGCATATAATAATTAATGTGGAAATTAATAGAGGACTTCTTCTGGCACTGATAACTTGCAAATCATATCATTTTAGGGCAAATGATTATTGTCTTAATAGAAGTACTTTAAAATGTTTGATCTTATAAATGATTTATACATATCTTTATCTAAATGGTTTGATGTAAGTCTTTATCACTGTGCCTTTCATAGAAGCAATGAGTTGTGAAATAAAGGCATTGCATTTGTAGCAAAATATTATATTTAAATGGATAATTTGTCATTTAATTAAATTGACACTAGAATACTACTAACTACTCTTGAAGTACAGAAATCCCATTAATAGAGTATAAGTGAAATTATCTGAACTAATGTTGCCAATTCATTAATTCATTCAGAAATTCATTAAATGATGACCTCCAGTTAGTACGCCCTATATACTGTATGTCCTATAATTGACAGTTATTTGACATTAATTTTAATTTTGCCTTATCACATCTAATTAATTAGAATTTATAAAGGTCTGGAGTAAAATCTGGCAATATCTATGGGACAGAGAGATATTAAGAAGTTGTAGTCTAGCATGAGTTAGATGATAGATTGCAGTGTTATTTGTCACATGCACATCAAAACATACAGTGAAATGCGTTTGTTTCTAGCAAATCAAAGCAGATTTTAAAGGTTTAAATACTAATTTTGTTTGCCACATGTACATCAGTGAAATAAGACCATGAACTGTGTCATTTGTGTCCGAATATGAGCAGGGGCAGCTCGCAAGTGTCGACGTGCTCCTGGCACCTACAGAGCATGCCCACAACTGACTAATCCTAACTACATCTTCTGAATGTGGGAGGAGACCCGTGCGGTCACGGGATAAGGTACAAACTCCTTACAGGCGGAGGTAGGAATTGAACCCTGATCATACAGATGGCACTGTAAAGCATTGCTAACCATTGCGCCACCGTGCGACCATGAGTAATAAGGTATCTGGTACATGGATTACCAAGGGTGGCTGGATAGGAGAAGGGCTCCACTCATTCACTGCACCCCAGAGGCCTCAGGTGAGGGGCACTATGAGATGTTTTCATGAAAAGTTTGGTGAGAATGCAGAGGGGGATGGTTATTGGACTGCCCGGTCTGATGGACTGAATTCAGTGTGGAGATTGTGCATTTCTCATTGCCAGGAATCAGCAACGATCCCGTCACACAGATCCAACTAGTTCAGATAACAGCTGGTGTGGAGGCACAGATGAAGCCATTGTTCTCTTGAGCCTCATGTGGAGCCAATGAAAAGTCTGGTCTCTGCTACACAGAAGCAGCTTATAGCTCTGATGAAGCAGAGATGTGCCATCAGGGAGCAGTCCAACCTCCTTATTGAGCAGTGAGATGCCATTTGTGAACAGATTGTTACCTTCGGTAAATAAAGGATTCCTACCTATGAGCAGCTTGCCGTTCTATAGGAGCAAAGGGATGCTACACCTGGGCGATATCCGTTCCCATGGACAGGCAGGTGCTGCCCATCAACACAAGGCTGACTTTCATGAATGTCATCAGCTGTCTCTCCTGCAGAAGCAGGAAAACAGAATAGGACATGGAACATCACAGTTCAGTATAGGCCCTGTGGCCCACAATACTACGTCAACCTACTCGAAAATCAATCTAACCCTTCCCTCCTACATAAGCCTCCATTTTTCTATCATCCTTGTGCCAATCTAAGAGTTCCTTAAAACCCCCTAATGTATCTGCCTCTACAACCACCACTGGTAGGGCATTCCACACACTCACCACTCTCTGTGTAAAGAACATTCCCTGGCCCCAACCCACCTCTACTCCGATCACCTTAAAATGATGTCCCATTGTATTACCCATAATGTAAGGATACAATGTTTCATCTTGTTTGCAGTATGAACAACTCTTTTCCATTTCCCAACACTTCTTTGTGAACAGAGTACCCCTCAGACTGCACAGACAGCTCACCCTGAGGGGACCAAAAACCTGTGATTGAGGTCTCAGTTCCACACTTAGAGGTTGAAGCAATGGCAGAGCATTTGGAGTGTCAACACATCATTAAAGCGTTGTCCAGCCTGAGAAGCATGCACTGTGCAGGCTCAGGCCATCGATGGTGACTCCTCACTAGGCACATCAGTTCCCCTCCCACCTTCACCTCTCTGGCACCACGCTCGATCTTGGCATGCCAGGGACCACCTGGGCAGTAGGTTGAGACCAGCTCCTCCAGGGTGATAGCACCCGATGGGACATCAGTGGCAAAAGCGCACTGCGTAGTGTTATGCTTTACGGTGCCAATTTTCAGTGACCAGGGTTCAGTTACTGCTGCTATCCAGAAGGAGTTTTTCTGCTCTCCCCATGAATGTATGGGTTTCCTCTAGGTGCTCCGGTTTCCTTCCACATTGCAAAGATGAAAGGGTTGGGACCGGAAGCATGTGGGCACTTGCGAGGTGCCTCCAGCACATATTCGGATTGTGTTGCTCATTGACACAAACAACTCATTTCACTCTATATTTCGATGTATATGTGACAAACAAAGCTAATCCTTAAACCTTTGAAAGCTTTAAAAAAACAGCGTAGACAAAGTAAAAAGGCACACAGGACTGAAGGCAGACGTGGTCACTGTGATCGAGCACAGAAACTTTGAAATCCATCTACACAGCTGTCAAATGGGAAATGCACTCAGGTGTGCAATTTTTCAGAAAGATATTATGATTTCCAATTCTCTGTATTATCTCTTTCAGCTATAAGTGATTCTGAATGCACTAGCCCTGTTGAAATGTGTCCTCATTTAGAGCAAATAACATCCTTTATAGTGCAGAGAGAATTGATGCTCATGTAAAAGTTGGTGGCATCACTGCAGGCTGCCATATCTTATCTGGAAATGTTTCTAGTGAAGTATTGCCAACTATGTTACCGTTGAGGTCCCATTTGAATAAGTTATCTCAGCAGCTCAGAGCTGGAGAAAGCATCTCCGTTTGTTTAAGTACTCCCTAAACTTTGCAATGTGTTTGAGCAGTCTGAGTTCTGAAACTACCCAATGCTTGCAGAACATCCCTTCCAAGTACAACAAGGTAGCACAATCTATTCACAATTTAACTGTGATGCTTCAGTCAAGCTCAAAGTTGGACCCAGAATTTTCAGTTTACGCTGGCAAGTGAGGTGCGTGACTTGAGATTAGGTGCACAACCAACTCCAGGAGAACATCAGTTTCTAGTGCAGTCGACGCTGGGTAAAATCACTCGTTGTACTATTTACGCAAGAAGCATTAATGATTCCAGCTTCTTCAATTATGTGAAGAACAAAAGGATGACAGGAGTGAAGGTAGGACCGATTAGAGATAAAGGTGGGAAGATGTGCCTGGAGGCTGTGGAAGTGAGCGGGTCCTCAATGAATACTTCTCTTCGGTATTCACCAATGAGAGGGAACTTGATGATGGTGAGGACAATATGAGTGAGGTTAATGTTCTGGAGCACGTTGATATTAAGGGAGAGGAGGTGTTGGCATTGTTAAAATGCATTAGGACGGATAAGTCCCCGGGGCCTGACAGAATATTCCCCAGGCTGCTCCACGAGGCGAAGGAAGACATTGCTGAGCCTCTGACTAGGATCTTTAAGTCCTCGTTGTCCACAGGAATGGTACCGGAGGATTGGAGGGAGGCGAATGTTGTTCCCTTGTTCAAAAAAGGTGGTAGGGATAGTCTAGATAATTATAGACCGGTGAGCCTTACGTCTGTGGTTGGAAAGCTGTTGGAAAAGATTCTTAGAGAAAGGATCTCTTTGAGGAAGTGACCAGGCATATAGATGAGGGTAGTGTAGTGGATGTGATCTACATGGATTTTAGTAAGGCATTTGACAAGGTTCCACACGGTAGGCTTATTCAGAAAGTCAGAAGGCATGGGATCCAGGGAAGTTTGGCCAGGTAGATCCAGAATTAGCTTGCCTGCAGAAGGCAGAGGGTGGTGGTGGAGGGAGTACATTCAGATTGGAGGTTTGTGACTAGTGGTGTCCCACAATGATCGGTTCTGGGACCTCTACTTTTCATGATTTTTATTAACGACCTGGATTTGGGGATAGAAGGGTGGGTTGGCAAGTTTGCAGACAACACAAAGGTTGGTGGTGTTGTAGATAGTGTAGAGGATTGTCAAAGATTGCAGAGAGACATTGATAGGATGCAGAAGTGGGCTGAGAAGTGGCAAATAGAGTTCAAGCCAGAGAAGTGTGAGGTGGTACACTTTGGAAGGACAAACTCCAAGGCAGAGTACAAAGTAAATGGCAGGATACTTGGTAGTGTGGAGGAGCAGAGGGATCTGGGGGTACATGTCCACAGATCCCTGAAAGTTGCCTCACTGGTAGATAGGGTCGTTACGAAAGCTTATGGGGTGTTAGTTTTCTTAAGTCGAGGGATAGAGTTTAAGAGTCGCGATGTAATGATGCAGCTCTATAAAACTCTGGTTAGGCCACACTTGGAGTACTGTGGCCAGTTCTGGTTGCCTCACTATAGGAAGGATGTGGAAGCATTGGAAAGGGTACAGAGGAGATTTACCAGGATGCTGCCTGGTTTGGAGAGTATGCATTATGATCGGAGATTAAGGGAGCTAGGGCTTTACTCTTTGGAGAGAAGGAGGATGAGAGGAGACATGATAGAGGTGTACATGATAATAAGAGGAATAGATAGAGTGGATAGCCAGTGCCTCTTCCCCAGGGCACAACTGCTCAATACAAGAGGACATGGCTTTAAGGTAAGGGGTGGGAAGTTCAAGGGGGATATGAGAGGAAGGTTTTTTACTCAGAGAGTGGTTGGTGCGTGGAATGCACTGCCTGAGTCAGTGGTGGAGGCAGATACACTAGTGAAGTTTAAGAGACTACTAGACAGGTATATGGAGGAATTTAAGGCGGGGGGTTATATGGGAGGCAGGGTTTAAGGGTCGGCACAACACTGTGGGCCGAAGGGCCTGTAATGTGCTGTACTGTTCTATGTTCTATGTTCAAGATTTTCTCTTTTTAACATAGTGATAAGCCCATTTTAAATGTATTAATTTCTTCAATAAAACAATGGCTCAAGGAGTTCCACAAAAGGCATTAAGTAATTTTATGTAATAGGTGCGTTTGTCCCTTTTAAATGTACAGAAATGTGATTTTAGAACATCAGTTAGCTCCAGTCAGGCTGGGGGCTTGTGTTTGACGTCCTATGCATGTTATAAGGGCCCTGCAACATGCTGTTCTGCATGTGAGGCATTTATCCCAGAAGACTCAGATGAGCAACAAGTTCCTGCAATATTTATGCTGGAAATAGTTTGCTCAGCTCATCTCAGTGCACAGCCTTTTGCACTTCGGCTTTTGTCAAATATAAACTGTTATTTTGGTAACGTTGCATGGTTTTACTGGAAGTTTTCGAAACACTGAACTCTTGTGTACAGTTTTCAGGCAATGTATTGTCAATTTGTAGCCTTGTTAAGCATGGTGGCAGATTGGAATTTAGCTGAATTCTGATGGAAGGTAAAATTGCCAAATGTAACAGTATCCATGTACAGCATAATTGAGTGAATCTTCATTAGAATCACTGACATTCAGCTGATTAAATATTAGTCAAGTCATGGGCTTATTAAATGACAATCAGGCAGCCAAATTAAAATTTTAGGTTTCACTCAAGGTTTTATTCATAGTACTGTTTTCCCAAGACTACTTCTGGAAAGAACTTAAGCTTGTAATGATGAGTGAAGTGGAGGAGGAGACAAAAGAAGTAGATGACAGAGAAGAATTAGTGTGCCTGATGGCAGCAGGAAGGAGTGGGTTCCACTGGGAGGTTGTAAGAGAGATCTGAAGGAAACTGTGGGTGGATTATGAGGTTGGAAGTACTGTATACTGGACTCAGAGACGTGTGTGTGTGTGTGTGTGTGTGTGTGTGTGTGTGTGTCTGTCTGTCTGTCTGTTTGCACTAACGGGCACCTGCACATTTCCCTAGATATCTGTATACTCTATTCATCCTGATATATGCTGGATTCCAGTTCACTGGTATACATCAGGACCAGTATATTTTGGGCCAATTAAGCAGCTGCCCCAGTTAACCAAAGTTTAATGGAAATAGTTAAAGAGGTATAACAAAAGGCAAATTACTGTTAAACTGGGTGGCAAATTATGTATTTAAATGAAATACAGGATGACCTAGAACACTATCAATATACTACAGTACTCTAAAACTGTATTAGTTCCCTGTTGTTATTGACAGAGAAATTCATCCGGTGTACACATTCCTTTATTTGACTGTAACTGAACTAAATCAGAGCAGACAGCTAGTGGAGATAATCGACTACCTTCAGGCAATACTATTGATGATTGCATCCTCCAAGTTTTCATTTTCATTGTTACATTCAAGATAATTGTCAATACCTTCAAATTCTTTGTAGTTCCTCACTTGATGAAGTAGTGAACTCATTTGATTTTCACTCCCAGCCGTTTCTGGCATCTCCGAGCCTGAATGCTTGAAACTGCAGTGAAGAAAACTGTTCTGACTTGGCCTACGGCTTACAATATTTCTTGCCAGCTATAAGTGGGGAGAAAAGCACTGCTTTTTGAACACAAGTGCATGCAAATGATGCTAGTTAGAAACTGTTTGGCAACAGTCTCCTGCCCAATTAAGAGGCATTGTGTCCCAAATAAAGGAACTGAGTCCTGGCTATTTCCTTGATTAATTTGTGTTCTTTAAGAGTTGTCCTAAATAAGTGGCTGCCCCAACTAACAGATGGCCCAATTAACCAGAAATTACTTATGACTGAAACAAGTACTTCTTCAATTAAGTCAGTGTCATAGCCAGTGTACAATGGCTATCCCACATTAAAAGACGTACTCCCAAGAGGGATCAAAAATGTCAGGGCTCTTGTAGACAGTCTGAATTGTGACACGCGTGAACATTGCTCTGCCATCATGGTCTGGGAACACAGATACAAAGGTGAGAAAATCTGCAGATTCTGGAAATCCAAGCAACACACACACACAAAATGCTAGAGGAATTCAGTAGGCCAGGCAGCATCTATAGAAAAGAGTAAACAGTCAACATTTCAGGCCAAAGCGTCGACTGTTTGCTCTTTTCCATAGATGCTGCCTGGCCTGCTGAGTTCCTCTAGCATTTTGTGTGTGTTGCTGGGAACATAGGTATTTTGATATTGCCATCATCCCCAGGAGTAAGGAACAACAGGCAGGAAATGGCCAAGGCATGAAGGACAAATCAGCTGAGGTATGTTCTCTTTACAGTGATTTCTAGAAAGAACTAGTTGTCCATCCCAGTGAATTACCACTAAGATAAGTAAATTGTCCATTCTAATGCAGAACTAACATGGTCATCAGCATGTGTCAACTAACCTTAAAAACTAGGAAGGTGGCCATGCAAGATTTTTACTCCAAGCTTGGAAATCACCCTGCCCAACTTCCCAGACAGAGACAAACTGATTCTCCTGGAGCAACATACGAAAAATTAAGGGAATTCTTTGGGTCAGGAGGGATATTGACAGTTGACATCAAAGTGAAGAGACTTGGCCCAAAACATCGACTGTCTATTTCCCTCCATGGATGTACCTCACAGGCTTAGTTCCTCCAGCTTTTTATGTGTTGCTCCAGATTTTCAGCATCTGTAGTCTCTCTTGTGTCTATTTTGTCAATTCCCTGAGTTAGTTCGATGCCCGGGCCAATAAAGACACAATCCTCTAACAAGCTGAGACTAGCAAGGAGGGTCTATAGAAAATTAACTGGGAGATTGAAATTCTAATTGAATGGTACCACACAACCTCTCACTCAACCTCAGCAAAGTCAAAAAGCTGATTATTGACTACAAAAGGAAGAAGCTGAAGGCCCATGAGGGTGTCAGAAATGGAGAAGGTCAATAACTGTAAGTCCCTTGGTGTTATCATATCAGAGAATCTGTCCAGGGACAAGCATGTAGAAGGCATCTATAAATTTGTTGACGACACAGCCATTGTTGGTAGAATCTCAGGTGGCGAAGAGAGTGTACAGGAATGAGTTATGTCAACTAGTGGAGTTGTGCTGCAGCAACAACTCGGCACTCAACGTCAGTAAGACGAATGAGCTGATTGTGGACATCAGGAATGGTAAAATGAAGGAACACCTTCTAATCCTCATAGAGGGATCAGAAGTGGAGAGAGTGAGCAGCTTCAAGTTCCTGTGTGTCAAGATCTCTGAGGATCTAACCTGGTCCCAACATATCGATGTAGTTATAAAGAAGGCAAGACAGCAGCTATACTTTATTAGGAGTTTGAAGAGATTTGGCATGTCAACAAATACACTCAAAAACTTCTATAGTTGTACTGTGGAGAGAATTCTGACAGGCTGCATCACTGTCTAGTATGGAGGGGCTACTGCACAGGACCGAAAGAAGCTGCAGAAGGTTGTAAATCTAGTCACCTCCATCTTGGGTACTAACCTACAAAGTACCCAGGATATCTTTCGGGAGCAGTATCTCAGAACGGCAGTGTCCATTATTAAGGACCTCCGGCACCCAGGGCATGCCCTTTTCTCACTGTTACCATCAGGTAGGAGGTACAGAAGCCTGAAGGCACACACTCAGTAATTCAGGAACAGCTTCTTCCCCTCTGTCATCCGATTCCTAAGTGGTCATTGAATCTTTGGACACTACCTCACTTTTATTTTAAATATACAGTATTTCTGTTTTTGCATGTTTTTTTAAAATCTATTCAACATACATAATTGATTTACTTGATTATTTATTATTATTATTTTTATTTTATTATTTTTTTCCTCTGCTGGATTATATATATCATTGAACTGCTGCTGCTAAGTTAACCAATTTCACGTCACATGCCAGTGATAATAAACCTGATTCTGATTCAGTGCTTCTATCTTGTTCAAAGTTGCATAGATATGGTATGTCGCATAAAACTTTGACAAACTTCAATAGATGCACAGTGAAGAGGGCCCTAATGGTTACATCATGGCCTACAATGGAAACACCAATGCTCAGAAATGGAAAAGTCTACAAAAAGTGGTGGATACAGCCCAGTCCACCACAGGCAAAGCAAATTGAACACATTTACATGGAGCGCTGCCACAAGAAAACAACATTTATCATCAAAAAACCCTTCCATTTAGGCAATGCCCTCTTCTCAATACCGTCTTCAGGCAGGAATACAAAAGCCTCAGGTTCAACACCACCAGGTTCAGAAACAGTTATTATTCTACAACCATCAGGCTCCTGAACTGGTGGGGATAACTTCACTCCCCACAACTCTGAACTGATTCTACAAACTACAGACTCACTTTCAAGGACTCTACAATTAAAGAACTTTTTATTTTCTTATTTACAAAATTTATCTTGTTTTGCACATTGGTTGTTTGTCAGTCTTTATTTATAGTTTTTCATAATTTCTATAGTATTTCATTATTTTCCCATGAATAGCTTCAAGAACATGAATCTCAAGGTGGTACAATATATGGTAACATAAACTGTATATACTTTGATAATAAATTTACTTTGACTTTGAACTGCAAGAAAATTTTCCTCTTGTCAAAAATGTTTTTGTCAGGCCTATACATGAAGGTTCCTTCCAATTGCTACCCAGCTAACAGGAGTCACCTGCCACTCATTTCCAATTCATCATCTGAAGCCTATTTAAACCCAGCTCTCATCCACAATCATTCCCTCATACGAACCAGCCAACCTCAACCAGTTGCACCGAGCCTTCAGTGACTTTGTTGTCTCTTTAGTATTTGTTCTCTCTTGTTTTATGGCCTCCTGTGGCTAGTTATTTTGCAGTCAATAACTAAAGTTATCGCACACCACTAAATCGTCTCCACTGCTCCACTTTTGGGTCAAGCCTCCTCTACATTTTGTGACAGCTTCAAGAACTGCCTTGAAAGAACAAAAACTTGCTGTCAGAAAGGCAAAAATAAGACCTCTTGGCAATTACCTTGATCCACTGTTAACACACTCATATCATGCCGTTATTGAAAGCAGAGACTAAAAGGATGTCCACGTCATCTGCATAATAACGGAGTCTGTTGGAGTGATCACTGTCTAATCAGCCTGGCTCCACCAAAAGAAATACTGTCCAGTGATTTCAATGGTGAAGCAAGCATATATTTACCTCCCCCCCCCCCCCCCCCACTCCCACTCCCACTCCCACTCCCACTTTCTGCTTTCGGCAGGGATCACTCCCTATACGACTCCTTTGTCCATTCATCCCTCCCCACTGATCTCCCTCCTGGCACTTATCCTTGCAAGCTGAACAAGTGCTACACCTGCCCCTACACCTTCTCCTTCACTACCGTTCAGGGCCCTAAACAGTCCTTCCAGGTGAGGTGACACCTGTAAGTCTATTAGGGTCATAGACTGTGTTCGGTGGTCCCAGTGTGGTCTCCTATACATCAGTGAGACCTGACGTAGATTAGGAGACCACTTCACTGAGCACCTACTCTCCATCCACCAGAAAAAGCAAGATCTCCCAGTAGCCATCCATTTTAATTCCACTTCCCGATTCCATTCCGATATGTCCATCCATGGCCTCCTCCACTGTTGTGATGAGGCCACACTTAGGATGGAGGAACAACACCTCATATTCTGTTTGGGTAGCCTCCAACCTGAAATGAACGTTGATTTCAATAACTTCCACTAATGCCCCCCAACCCCCTCCTTCACCATTTCCCATCCTCTTTTCCCTCTCTCACCTTATCTCCTTGTCCGCCCATTGGTTCCCTCTGGTGCTCCTCCCGCCCTTTTCTTTCTTCCATGGCCTTCTGTGTCTCTCAACAATCAACTTCTCAGCTCTTTACTTCATCCCTCCCCCTCCAGGTTTCACCTATCACCTGGTGTTTCTCTCTCCCCTCCCTCTACTTTCAAATCTACTCTTCAGATTTTTTTTTCCTCTCCAGTCCAGCCGAAGGGTTTCGGCCCAAGACATCGACTTCTCCATAGATGCTGCCTGGCCTGCTGAGTTCCTCCAGTATTTTGTGTGCATTGCTCGGATTTTCAGCATCTGCGGATTTTCAACATCTGCAGATTTTCTCTTGTTTGTGATTTCAATGTTAGTTACAGGCTAACAAATGTGAGGCAACAGAAATATATCTTATGTTTTAGTTATTTTAGTTTAAATTTTTAATTATTTTTAAATATTTTTATCTTTTAAATTAAGTTTTCTCTTTCAGGAAAGTATTATTTTTTTATTGCTTACCAATGTTGGTAGTTCTTAAAATATACCTGAATCTCATCAATATTTGAAACCTATTAATATGCCTCACAAATATGATAGAAAATATAGTTGTACCCCTTGCCTTCATCTGTGCTGCATACCCCATGACTTACCCATGATTGGCACCTTGTCACCCAACTCCATGGTGAAGAAAACCTGCCCAGTTCACCCTCTGCACACACCAGTGGGCCTGTGGCAGCAGTTCAGGATGGTAGGTCAAACACAACACAGCCCATGAGTCAGAATCCTGTTCATTATCACTGAATAAGTCATGGAATTTGTTGTTTCGTGGCAGGGGTACAGTGCAGGACATACAATGGATGGCACGGTAGCACAGTGTACCAGTGACCCATGTTCAATTCCCGCCACTGTCTATAAGGAGTTTGTATGTTCTCCCTGGTTCAGTTTCCTCCCACAGTAGGTTAATTGGTCATTGTAAACTATCCCATGTTTAGGCTAAGGTTAAATTAAAGGTTGCTGGGCAGTGAGGCTTGAACAGCTGGTAGGGCCTATTCTGCGCTGTGTTCTGAATAAATAAATACATATATATTTTAATTACTATAAGTTACAATAAGAAATAAAATAAATAATAAGTGGGTTAGTGTTCATTGGTTCACGGACCATTCAGAAATCTCATGGCCCAGGGGAAGAAGCTTTTCCTAAAATATTGAAAGTGCATTTTCAGGCTCCTGTACTTCCTCCTGAATAGTGGTAATGAAAAGAGGGCATGTGCCAGATGGTGTGGGTCCTTAGTGATGGATACCACCTTTTCGACGATGTCCCCGATGCTGGGGCTGGCTTGTGCCTGTGAAGGAGCAGTTTGAGCCCACAACCCTGGGCAGCCTCGTTCAATCCTGTACATTGGAGCGTCTGTACCAGGCAGTGAGGCAACCGGTCAGAATGCTCCCCATGGTACCAACATCTGTAGAAGTTCATTCATACACCAAATCTCTTCAAACTGCTCAGTAAGTATAGCCTCTAGTGTATCAATATGTCTGGCCTGGACAGATCCTCTGAGGTATTGACGCACAGGAACTTAAAGCCGTTCACCCTTTCCACTGCTGACACTTCAATGAGGACTGGTGTCCTGACTTTCCCTACCTGAATTCCTCAGTCATTTTCTTCATCTTGCCAACATTACGTGCATGTGTGCGCATGCGCTGGTCGTGCATGCAGCCAGTTACAGTTGCTCCACAGTTTCTTACTTTTAAACTTTTTAGCCAGTGCTATCATGTTTGCTGTTGTGTGCTGGGGCAGCAAGCTGAGGGTGGCAGACACCAACAGAATCAACAAACTCATCCGTAAGGCCATTGATGTCGTGGGGATGGAACTGGACTCTCTGACGGTGGTGTCTGAAAAGAGGATACTGTCTAAGTTTCATGCCATCTTGGTCAATGTCTCCCATCCACTACATAATGTACTGGATGGGCACAGGAGTACATTCAGCCAGAGACTCATTCTACCGAGATGCAGCACAGAGCGTCATAGGAAGTCATTCCTGCCTGTGGCCATTAAATTTTACAACTCCTCCCTTGGAGGGTCAGACACCCTGAGCCAATAGGCTGGTCCTGGACTTATTTCATAATTTACTGGCGTAATTTACATATTACTACTTAACTATTTATGGTTCTATTACTATTTATTATATATGGAGCAACTGTAACAAAAACCAATTTCCCCCGGGATTAATAAAGTATGACTATGACTATGTTGCTGTGACACCACGCAACCAGCTGATCTATCTCACTCCTGTAAGTCTCCTTATTGTCGTTAGAGATTCTGCAAACAAAAGCAAGTGTCATTGGCGAAATTAAACTCTGCTTAGCCATACAATCATGAGTGCAGAGAGAGTAAAGCAGTGGGCTAAGCACACATCCCTGAGATGCACCTGTAGTAATTGGCAGTGATGAGGAAATGTTATTACTGATCTGTACTGACTGCAGACCCCAGTGAGAACATCATGGACCCACATTGTCCAAGACGGAACAAAATTACTGAAAGTTCTCAGCTGACTGGCAGCATCCATGGACAGATGAGACACTCTCCATAGACGTTGCTAACTGACGCTGAAGATCAATGACCTTCAGTCAATGACCTTCTTCCAGATTTTCAGCATCAGCAGCCCTTTGCTTATGGATATCAAAGATCCAGAAGAAACTTCTGCGTCATTGCTGTGGATTTATTATTTTGTGGTAATTAGTTAAGTATTAACCATCAAGAAAGTGTGGACAGTAAAAGGATAATTCTGTGAAATTAAGTCAGCCTTGACAACCTTCTGCTCATTTATAGACATGAAAGGGGAGATTTTCTGACATGCATCTGAAGAGCTAATCACATACATCATAAAGATAGAATTGCATGGCAGATAATTTTTTGATTGGTCATTTAATTTAATAGAGGATTGCAATTGGCCTAGATAATTTTATCATTTCCCATCTTCCATTGGTATTTTAATTTGTCGTATAAAACTAGCAGTAGCTTCGATCCATAAAAACTGCTTTATTTGCACCTGATTTACTCCACTGTCTCCAGAGGGTCATTCACTTCTTGCAATCCAAGATAATTCCAGTAATTGTTTTTTTTTTCTGTCCATGAACTCCCACATTAATTTAAACAGTCTGTAAGGTTGCACAGAGAAGTTAATCTTCTAACTCCTTCTGCTGTTCGTGTGCTTATTGACACAAAAACAAAAACAGAATCTTTTACAACCACAGATTATTTATTCTTGGATAAAGTCACCTAGCCTTGTCAGCCTACTTAAAGAAATCACTAATCGGAGACTCGTCAGTGCAGTGACAAAGGATCCAGCTGAAAATTTATCCTTAGAAATGCTTCACTCTTCATACTCAGCATAGTTAGTCCAAGGACAAGAACAATGCTAGAATTTCTCTTGCAACTATTTTCCATGTGATTTAATCTGAAACCTGAAGTTAGTGCTTTGCTGTTATAGATAGGGGCGTTGGAGCCGTCAGTAAGGAGTGTCTACATCCTCCCCATGGAATGCTTGTGTTTTCCCCGGGTGCTCTGGTTTCCTCCCCCAGTCCCAAGGACGTACCGGCTATGCTAATTGGTCATTGTACATTGTCCTGTGATTAGGTTAGGGCCCAGGGTTCCCAACCTGAGCTCCACGGACCCCTTACTTAATAATATTGTTCCATGGCATAAATAAGATTGGGGACCCCTGGGATAGGGTTAAATTGGGATTGTTGTGGGGTGCTGGGGAGGTGCGGCTCGAAGGACCAGAAGGGCCTACTCCGCGCTGCATTGATAAATACATAAACGAGAAGATCACAGGGAACACCGAATTCGGTGCGGGCCCTCCATTTGTGAAACGCACTAACACAGAACTATCAATCCACAGGCAGTGATGTGAAAGGGTGCAAAGCACATTTTGAACATGCTTGCACACAAGTCTTTTGTAAATATGTGGTCGATAGGTCACTCATATTAAAATAGGATTTCACAGGACTTAAAGGGGAACCATCCTGAGCTGGTTCACAGCCAAGTGTTTTCCACATGGATCCTCCTGCAGGCAAAGCAGTGGCATAGAACTTAAGATCTGAGGAGTCATGTTACAACTTTATATAATGATGATTAGGCCACTACTTGGACAAAGTAATTCTGAAAGCTTTTTCAGATATATAAAGAGTAAAAGGGAGGCAAGAGTGGTCATGAGACCACTGGAAAACAGCATTGGAGAATGTTGTTTCGTTTAGCACGTGTCTTCTCTTCACACTTCTAATTGGTTTATGTCAGTGATGAAGAGTGGCCTGGGAGGGGCAGATGTGAGTCTGTCTGTTCAGGGGCTGGGGTTGGATCAAACTTTGACTGGCATCTCATCCCCAGCCATTCCAACATGGGTGACCCTGAGCTGGCATCCCCTCATGAAGTCCTTCAAGCACACAACCCTCCACACGACGTCAACATGTTGATCCAGGTCGTGGAGGAGAATTAGTAATGGGAACAAACAATCAGCAGACAAATTCAGTAAGTACTTTGTGTCAGTCCTCACTATGATAGACACTAGCAATGTGACAGAAATTCAAAGGAGTCAATCGGCTGAAGTGAGTGGAGTCACTATTCCTAAGGGCAAGGTGCTTCAGAAGGTGAAAGGTCTGAAGATAAGCAAGTCACCTGGACCAGATGGACTATTAATTTGGTTTCTTCAGTCTCCCTCCCTTCTTAAAGAGTGGAGTAACATTGTCAAATTTCCACTTTTCTGGAACCATGCCAGAATTTATTGACGCAAACGACAGGAATTCTGCAGATGCTGGAAATTCAAGCAACACACATCAAAGTTGCTGGTGAACGCAGCAGGCCAGGCAGCATCTCTAGGAAGAGGTGCAGTCGACGTTTCAGGCCGAGACCCTTCGTCAGGACCAACTGAAGGAAGAGTGAGTAAGGGATTTGAAAGTTGGAGGGGGAGGGGGAGATCCAAAATGATAGGAGAAGACAGGGAGAGGGATAGAGCCAAGAGCTGGACAGATGATAGGCAAAAGGGATACGAGAGGATCATGGGACAGGAGGTCCGGGAAGAAAGACAAGGTGGTGGGGGGGAACCCAGAGGATGGGCAAGGGGTATATTCAGAGGGACAGAGGGAGAAAAAGGAGAGTGAGAGAAAGAATGTGTGTATAAAAATAAGTAACAGATGGGGTACGAGGGGGAGGTGGGGCAATAGCGGAAGTTAGAGAAGTCGATGCTCATGCCATCAGGTTGGAGGCTACCCAGACGGAATATAAGATGTTGTTCTCCAACCTGAGTGTGGCTTCATCTTTACAGTAGGGGAGGCCGTGGATAGACATGTCAGAATGGGAAAGCACATCTTTCCCTCCCCCCCCCCCCCGCATTCCGCAGGGATCGCTCCCTACGCGACTCCCTTGTCCATTCGTCCCCCCCATCCCTCCCCACTGATCTCCCTCCTGGCACTTATCCATGTAAGCAGAACAAGTGCTACACATGCCCTTACACTTCCTCCCTTACCACCATTCAGGGCCCCCAAACGGTCTTTCCAGGTGAGGCAACACTTCACCTGTGAGTCGGCTGGGGTGATATACTGCATCCGGTGCTCCCGATGTGGCCTTTTATATATTGGCGAGACCCGACGCAGACTGGGAGACCGCTTTGCTGAATACCTACACTCTGTCCGCCAGAGAAAGCAGGATCTCCCAGTGGCCACACATTTTAATTCCACATCCCATTCCCATTCTGACATGTCTATCCACGGCCTCCTCTACTGTAAAGATGACGCCACGCTCAGGTTGGAGGAACAGCACCTTATATTCCGTCTGGGTAGCCTCCAACCTGATAGCATGAACATCGACTTCTCTAACTTCCGCTAATGCCCCACCTCCCCCTCGTGCCCCATCTGTTACTTATTTTTATACACACATTCTTTCTCTCACTCTCCTTTTTCTCCCTCTGTCCCTCTGAATATACCCCTTGCCCATCCTCTGGGTTCCCCCCCCCCACCTTGTCTTTCTTCCCGGACCTCCTGTACCATGATCCTCTCATATCCCTTTTGCCTATCACCTGTCCAGCTCTTGGCTCCATCCCTCCCCTTCCTGTCTTCTCCTATCATTTTGGATCTCCCCCTCCCCCTCCAACTTTCAAATCCCTTACTCACTCTTCCTTCAGTTAGTCCTGACGAAGGGTCTCGGCCTGAAACGTCGACTGCACCTCTTCCTAGAGATGCTGCCTGGCCTGCTGCGTTCACCAGCAACTTTTATGTGTGTTGCCAGAATTTATTGATTCTTGAAATATCATTATCAATCTCTTCACCAACTTCTTTCAGAACCCTAGCGTATAGACCATCTGGTCCAGGTCATTTATCCACTTTCAGACCTTTCAGCTTCCCAAGCACCTTCTCCCTAGTAATAGCAACAGCACTCACTTCTAGCCCAACATTCTTAAACTTCCAGGATATTGCTAATGTCTTACACTGAAGACTGATGCAAAATATTTATTCAACTCATCGGCTATTTCATTGTCCCCCATTACTACCTCTCCAGTGTCAATTTCCAGCAGTTCGATATCTACTCATGCTTCTCTTTTACTCTTTATGTATCTGAAAAATATTGGTGTCCTCTTTAATATTATTGACATATTATTGATATATTAACATTACCATATTTCATCTTTTTTCCTCCTTATGGAGTTTTAGCTGCCTTGTGTTGATTTTTCAAAGTTTCCCAATCCTCCAACTTCCCATTAATTTTTGCTCTATTATATGCCATCTCTTTTGCTTTTATTTTGTCTTTGACTTTCCTCATCAGCCACGGTTGCATTATCCTGCCTTTAGAATGCTTCTGCTTTGAATTCTGCTTTAGGATGTACCTATCCTGCACCTTCAGAATTTCTGTTTCCATTGTCATCCCTGCCAATCAGCTTTGGCCAGCTCCTCTCTCATGCCTCTGTAATTCTCTTTATTCCAGTGTAATACAGATGTATCTGACTTTAGCTTCCCCCTCTCAAACTGCAGGGTGAATTCTATCATATTATGATCACTGCCTCCTAAAAGTTTCTTTACATTAAGCTCCCTAATTAAATCCAGTTCATTACACAACACCAAATCCAGAATAGCCTATCCCCTGGTGTGCTCAACCTCAAGCTGCTCTAAAAGCCATCTCATACGCATTCTACAAATTCTCTCTCTTGGAATCGTGCACCAACCTGATTTTTCCAATCCACTTGCATATTGAGATCCCCCATGACTATTGTAATATTGCTCTTTTGACATACCTTTAATGTATTGCACTTAGAGGAGGCAGGGAGTCTGCAGAATGACTTGGACAGATTAGGAGAATGGGAAGTGGCGGCTGCAATACAATGCAGGGAATTGTATGATCATGCACTTTCATAGAAGGAGTAAAGGTGTGCACTAGTTTCTAAATGGCGAGAGAACTTAAAAATCAGAGTTGCAAAGGGATTTGGGAGCCCTTGTGCAGTATTCTTTAAAGGTTAACTTACAGGTTGAGTCAGTAGTAAGAAAGGCAAAATCAATGTTAGCATTAATTTCGACAGGACTATAATATGAAAGCAAAGATGTAATGCTGAGACTTTATAAGGCAATAGTCAGACCATATTTGGAGAATTATGAACAGTTCTAGGTCCCATATCTAAGAAAGCATGTGCTGGCATTGAAGAGGGTCCAGAGGAAGTTTATAAGAAAGGTTCCTGGTTGAAAGAGTTAACATATGGCAGGTATTTGATGGCTCTGGGCCTATACTCAATGGAATTTAAAAGGATGGGGGTGGAGGGGATCTCATTGAAGGCTATGAATGTTGCACATCCCGGTTAGAATGGACACGGAAAGGATGTTTCCTTGGTGGGAGAATCTCAGACCAGAGTGCCTTTAGAACTGAAATGAGAAGAAATTTCTTTACCCGGAGAGAGGAATCTGTAGAGTTCATTGCCACAGACAGCTGCGGAGACCAATTCATTATGTATACTTTAAGTGGAGTTTGGTAGGCTCTTGATTTGTGGGGACATCAAAGGTTACGGGGAGAAGGCAGGTGAATGGGTTTGAGCAGGATAAATAAATCAGCCGTGACTGAGTGGCACAACATACTTGATGAACTTAATGACCTAATTCTACTCCTGTCTTATTGTCTTATGAGATCGTATGCAGTTCTGGTCATCACGCCATAGGAAGGATGTGACTCGACTAAAGATGGTAGGGAGGAGAATCACATCGATGTTCCCTGGATTGGAGCATTTCAGCTCTAAGTAGAGATTGGACAGGCTGGGTTTGTTGGACAGAAAAGGTGAAACATACAAACATATGAGGGAGTTGGCTAAAATGGATAGTGACAATCTTTTCCCATAGTAGAATGTCTAAAACAATAGAACATCAGTTCAAAGTTAACGTGAGAAGATGCAGAGAAGGTTTACAAAAAAGTGAGTGGTTAGATTCTGGAAACTGAGTGGCTGGTGTAGGCAGGTATTCTCTTAACCTTTAAGCAAGCTCTTCGATCACCAGGGGTTATGGATCATGTGAGTAAATGGGATTGGTATGGATTAGGGTGACTGGCTGTATCTACCAACGGAGGAGTAAAGTTCTCCTTTACTCTGCTGGCCTGCAGGTCACCCTTAGGCAATGTGTAGCACTTGCTTAGCTCCCCCCCACCCACCCCACCCACCGAGCCAGGTCACATGAAGCCATCGGAGCAGGTGGTAGTTGGTCATATAAGCAACTGGTGCATATCACAACTCCTGGTCATGCAACCACTGATGCCGGGCAAATGACCTTCTGAAGAGTATTGATAATTGCTGGGGTCACCCATCTTGTAAAGAAGCTGCCGAGAAGAAGGTAATGGCAAACCACTTCTGTAGAAATATTTGCAAAGAACAATCACGGTCATGGTACCATGATCACCCAAGTCATATGACTTGGCACATGATGATGATGATGAAGATAGATGAGAGCCAGGGTTAGCATGATTGTGACGGAGCCAAGGACCTGGGTCTGAGCTGTACAACTCTGACTCTACGTCTGTTTAAGATTTGTTCCCTTGCTCAGCACCTTCTCGCAGCTCCACCCTCTGCCCGTCACCACCACCCCCATTGCCCACTCTATTCTATCTTGACTTTTGTGGGCCAAAACTATCCTCTTCCTGACTGACCTTTTCTATTGAATATTCCGTATCTATTTCAATCTCTCCCCCTTTTTCTTGTCAAAAACACAGTATCAACAATCACCTGATTTGTACAGCTGGCTGCACAATGGTAGAGAAAGTGGAAGAAAGGCCTTTGTAAGGTTTTTGCTTTCACAGCCAAAGGTATTGTATATAACATTCCGATTTTATACATAATAGAATATTATTGCAAGGGAGTCTTATGTATAAACTTCTCCCCTGGGTGATGCAAATCTCTCAAGGCTTTTCCAGCCCCAGTTTCATAAAAGGTACAAACCCTACAAAAGTTAGTGCATTCGGCCCAGTACATCAAGACTAAAACCCTCCTAACCATTGAGCACATCTTCATGAAATGCTGTCATAGGAAAGCAGCATCCATCAGCAGAGATCCCTGCCACCCAGGCCATGTTCTCACCTCGCTGCTGCCATCAGATAGAAGGCATAAGAGCCTCAGGACTCGCACCACCAGGTTTAAGTTACTACCCCTTAGCCATCAGGATCTTGAATAAAAGGGGATGACTACACTCACTTGCCCTATCGTTGAAATGTTCCTACAACCAATGACCTCACTTTAAGGACTCTTTAGCTCATTGTCTCATGTTCTTATTATTTATTGCTATTTATTTATATTTGCAATTGCACAATTTGTTGTCTGCATCCTGGTTGATCTGTCACTGATCCTGTTATAGTTATTATTCTATAGGTTTGCTGAGTATGCCCACAAAAAAATTAATCTCAGGGTTGTGTATGCTGACATATATGTACTTTGATAATAAAATTTACTTTGAACTTTGAGCATTAACTCATTAACATGCACAATGAAGCGAGGAATGGAATAATGGATCAATGCATTGATACTTCAATATAAACCTGACTGTGTATCCAAGGACACATGTAAGCTGAGCACAGGCTCGTCTCCTCAACCAATCAATACGTACAGCAAGGACCCAGGCTGTGTTTGTACTTATACATTGTGCCTGCATAACTCACCCAACCAAAAATAATCAAAATTACATTCCTGCTCCTGTGTACAATTGAATGGAACAAGGCACTCAAATGTCAACAGCACTTCCTAGTCATACCAAGTTATCACTGTGGTTTATACAATTTCAAGCATATGTTCCAGACCAAGATTGCCAATTAAAGCCTCTTCAGTTGCTACTTCAGTTTCAGAGTGTGGGAATCTATCATATTTCACTGGCTTTCTGAAAAAGTTTTGTACAGACCTGGTTTGTTCTCTTTTCCCATAAATTTTACCCTTTTTATGTATTTATCCACTAACTTCCTGCATATGTTTATCAAAATTCTCATTTATGACTGTAAATACATCCACGGCTTCAGCCCATTTTACATCTCTGACCTCCTCCTATCTTCTGTGGTACCCCCCCCCCCGCCTACATTTATTTATTTATTGACATACAACGCAGAATATGTCCTTCTGGCCCTTCATGCCACACCCCCCTGCAATCCCCCGATTTAATCCTAGCTTAATCACGGGAAAATTTACAAAGACCAATTAACCTACCAACCAGTACATCTTTGGAATGTGGGAGGAAACTGAAGCACCCGGAGGAAACCCCTGGGGTCACGGGGAGAACATACAAACTCCTTACAGGCAGTGGCGGGAATTGACTTTGGGTCACTTGTACTTTAAAGAATTGTGCTAACCACTATGCTACCGTGCCACTCCAATCTATCATCATTGGCAGCATTTTGAGGTGCCTCGCCATAAATCACTTTCCAGATTTCTTGATCTTTCTTTATCCTTCCCTGTCATTTGTAGCTAAAACCTCCCTGGAAAACAGTTGCACATTAGTTATTCCTCCCTACTCCTCCGATAGTGCCTGGACTTAGATTTTGTTTGTAACAAAGACTCTTGAAGGTTTCAATAAGTTAAGATAAATGCACATTTTATTTCATTTATCCCCATTGCTGAAATATTTGAAGTATGTTTCTTTGGGAATGGGCAGTGTTCTCCAGAAGTCCATAATTTTCTCGATGTCCATTTCATTCATACCTTATGTCGAGATAGATTCATCATGGGCTCAGTGAGATAGTGATCAGACCTCTTCACACATCTTGAAACCTCACCCTTTTATTAAAATGCTTCTTAATTAATTCTCTAATATATTCTGCACAAAGGTAAAGCTATGTTCAGCTGGAATTGGTTGTACCATTATTTATACTGTACATGTTGCCCTGTCCATGTGTCAACTGCTTAATCGCCTTCCTCTGCATGTCATTTGGAACCATATATTCAAGTTGGCAATGTACCTCACTAGGTTTCCACGAAGTGCTAGAAATGATCATCAGATCAGGGAGCAACTGTGGAAAAAGAAGCAGAGCTAACCCATCAGGGTAGAGACCCTTCATCAGAATTGGGATACAGAGATAGTGAATGCTAGTCTTAAATTGCAGCAAATGGAGAGGACAGAGGGAATATCTGTAGTAGGATGAGACCAGATGAAAATCCTGGTTATGGAACTGGGAACATGGTGAAGTACTGAATTCATAGTTTGCATTAACAATAGGCTAGTCAGGTTCAGTTGAAAAGAGGATTTTTTTTCAATGAACTGTTGTATATAGGACGTGCAGAGTATACAACTTATTGTTGTACTGCGGAATGATACAGCAGATCGTGTTTCTGTGTCACAACTCTCGACACCCAAGCTCAATCTCGGCTTCATTTGTCATTACATGTTCTTTCTGAGATGTATGGCTTTCCTCTGGGTACTCCTATTCCCTTCCATGTCGAAATATGTGCTGGAGATTTATTTGTCACTGTAAATTATGCCTTAATGTAGGCCAGTGGCATATAAAGAATGTAAATAGAATAGGGTATGAAGGAAATTATTGCAGGGCTGGAGGGAGAGAGAATAAAGAGATGGGGAATCGAACTGATGGATTTGCTCTGGCTGGAGCTAGCTTGGTCCCAATGGACTGAGTAGCAAAGATACACACTGTATCAGTGTGAAGCCTGGAGGAATCAGAGCTTTCTCTCCATAAAATTATCCAGAGAAATGCAATGATAGTTTGTTGAAACTAATCTTAGTAATTGAACCAATCATGTTCACTCTGACTGGCTTTGGCATTATCTCCTGATGCAGCCCAGCAGAAAAGGGAGGCGGGGCAGTATGTTTCAGTTCCGCAATCAATGATAAAATATCATTTGTTTGCATATGCTATTATAATTTTCATTCCTGTATCCTTTTATAGCTGTTTTTCAGTGCAAAACATTGTATGTATTAAAATTACCATTTTGTCCAATGTTGCTTAAAATAAGATCTTCCCGTACTATAATTTATTAAAAGCATGACATAAATAACTTCTGTCATGATAATAAGTTGAAGCTGTTACAATTCAAATTAGCTGGCATTAAAAATGTCAAAAATATTCCTGACTATAAACTTATTGATGTTTATGTTAATTCAGGTGATGCTTTGACCAAGCATGTGTACTGCAGAAAAGAGTGGAGGAGGGCAAATACTTTTTTTTAAATTATCAGGAAATTTTTGAAGGAGAAGTAATTATGTTCAGTTCATTTATGCAAATATTCTCTTAAATGTATGTTTCTCTGGTTAACTTATAGTAAAATTAAACAGTATCCACATTGAAATTGGTACCTGTTTAGATTTGTTTTCTCAAAGGTCATTCTTATTCAGTTCATGTGAAATGTTGATGGCAATGACTTGTACATCTCTTTCTAAAAACTCCTTCATTGCAAATTAGGCATATATATTTATGATATCCTTTAAAAGTGATTTTGGATCTTAGTTTAATTTACATTTTGGAAAACTGACCACTGCCACACAGTTAAACAATAAATTCATATCAAAATTTCTAGAATTTTTCCAGCTAGGATGTAAGCAAATGGAATACTGCTCAGTATTCTGGAATTATAAATTAGTCTACTTTTTAAAATTTTGATTGATGGGAGATTTTATATTTTGGCTAATGGTGATGGGTTTGATCAAGAAGCACTTCCTTTTCAAATCCTTAGTTTCCAGGTTGTAGCTCTTTTTTTTTGAAATCTCTTAATTGAAACCATTTCAGTTGCTTACAGAAGCTTATTTTAAAATGTTCTAAACATATGCACACAGTAAGTACCAAAATCAACAAATGCAAACTTTTTCAGGAGTTGTCATTAACGAGGGGTGGAAGGAACACGCCACTTCTCAAACACCATCTGCCTGACCGGTCAGACTCCTCCGGCCCAGATGTGGAAAGCTCTGAAGCTCCCACATTGGCCTCATCACTCACCTCAGAAGCAAATCAACCTGAGCCCTGAAGGACTGGCAGAATCAAAACTGGTGCAGTTCTTTCCCACTGTCTCTAGGAATGTTCAGTAAGATAACCTCACTTCTTAAGTCTGATAGTGACTTCTAGTGACTTCCAATCAGTACTGCAGCTAGCTTTTCTAAGTTGCTCAATGCATCTGGAAAATTCAGATAGACTGATAAAAAAAACTACCAATACTGGAAATCTGAATGAAAACAGAAAATTCTTGTTCAGGACTCCTTCCACACATAGTTAATGACAAGTTACGTACCGAAAAAGTTCACTTTTGTTGGTCTTGGTATTGTTTTGTGTGTACATTTGTAGAACACTTTAAAATAGAAGTAAAATTCTAATGTGCATTTACATAGCACTTTCAGTACACTTCCAGTGTGTTATGTTTATATTTTGGGAAGTTTGTCATCTATGACCTTAGAATATAGCACTCATTCAAAAGTTGTTACTTACCATGATGACATCATATTATATAGTTCTCTTCCCCATGGATTAAATAATATTTTTTTCAGTTTCATCTTATTTGATCTCACAATATTAATTTGTATTTCCATTTTACTCATCTTAGAAACATAGAAAACCTACAGCGCAATAGAGGCGCTTCGGCCCACACTCCTGTGCTGAACATGTACGTTTGTACTTACTTTAGAAATTACCTAGGGTTACCCATAACCCTCTATTTTTCTAAGCTCCATGTACCTATACAGGAGTCTCTTAAAAGATCCTATTGCATCCACCCCCACCACAATTGTCAGCAGCCCATTCCACGCACTCACCATTCTCTGCCTAAAAAAACTTAATCCTGATATCCCCTCTGTACCTACTTCCAAACACCTTAAAACTGCCCTCTCATGTTAGCCATTTCAGCCCTGGGAAAAAGCCTCTAACTATCCACATGATCAATGCCTCTCATCATCTTATACATCTCTATCAGGTCACCTCTTATCCTCCATCGCTCCAAGGAGAAAACACCAAGTTCACTCAACCTATTCTCGTAAGGCATGCTCTCCAATCCAGGCAACATCCTTGTAAATCTCTCCTACACCCTTCCTATAATTTCCACATTCTTCCTGTAGTGAGGTGACCAGAACTGAACACAGTACTCCAAGTGGGGTCTGACCAGGGTCCTAAATAGCTGTAACATTACCTCTCGGCTCTTGAACTCAGTCCCACGATTGATGAAGGCCAATGCACTGTATGCCTTCTTAACCACACAGTCAACCTGTGCAACAGCTTTGAGTGTCCTATGGACACAGGCCCCCAAGATCCCTCTGATCCTCCACACTGCCATTCTGCCATCATCCTTAGCTACAGGTCATCATGCAATAAAAGTGAATACGTGTGTGTTAGTGTGTCTACATGAAAAATCAATGTAAGCAGAAGAAGAGAAGTTAGCAAAATAGTTATTTTATTCTGAACATGACTTTTAAGGATTTCAGATTGGACACTGATTTCTAATTATCACATTTTTTTCTAAATGCAGGCAGCAACCATGAAGATATGAACCAGACTACTAGGGTTGTTCAAACTCATTCCTATAGGAATTGCGAACCTGTTGAAATGTCATATCAATCTGGACAATTTCAGCCTGCTATACGAGTAGCAGACTTACTGCAGCACATCACACAGATGAAATGTGGCAAGGGCTATGGCTTTAAAGAAGAGTATGAGGTAAGTCCAAATTCATATTCATCACAATTCACTCTTTTAAACCCATTCTTAAAATAAAAGGCCCAAAAATTAGACTCCATGAGGGTTTAGTACCTCTGTGAAAGAAAAAAAGAGAAGGAATTTATAGTGGAGATATGAATATTGTTTTGCCTTCAGAGACAGATCTGGGAAAGATTCAAAAATGATAAAGTCAGAGTTCTGTGCAATATTTCTCACAGGAGTACTGTAGCTCAAAATTGTCTTTGCAATGTTATCATTCTATCATGATAGTTATGAAATCACACTACACAAATGGAAAACAAAGACTGCAGCTTCACAACAGGGCATGGCTGATAAAGAACATGACGCATGCATGGGTAGCATCTGAGTTCATTGCTTCCGTCTGTGTCACATATGAGATATGCAATGCTATGGGCGACCCAATGCCACCTTAATTGCCTGAAATCTGATGGCATGTAGGAGTCAAGATATCACTGTCGGTAATACCATTCTTAACATGCTTCTGTGTCAGTTCATGAATGAAGGCCAATGGGAACTATCATCAACTGGAAACATTAAGCTGTTAAATATGAGCCTCAAAATGAATAATAAGAATAAATAAGCTTGTGTATGATCATACTCTGTATTGGTTGCAGTCAACCTGAATAACAAAGATTTCTGCCAGTGAATAACTTAGTGGTACCTCAGAATTAGTAATGTGCAACCTCTGGGTTCACAGCGATTGTTGAATGGTTGTATCTAAAGACAAGAGTCTCTCATTTTTGCATTTGACAATGTAGTCTTATTCATACTTCCAAATAACTCATATCTTATATAGTCTAGTTTAAATATATTTTCAAACAAAATCACAAGTTTCTTGAGGTGCACTTACAGTCTAAATGTGAATATGAGTAAATGAATGTCACTCATAGACATCTGACATTGAAGAATACATTGACACTCAATGGTCCAAAATAAAGAGTGCGCTTCTTAGGATAATGAAAATTGGCATTCCACTTTGTATTGTTTTCAAATTCCATAGAACCATAGAACACTACAGCACAGAAAACAGGCCTTTCGGCCCTTCTAGTCTGTGCCGAAACATTATTCCGCTAGTCCCATTGACCTGCATCCAGTCCATAACCCTCCAGACCTCTCCCATCCATGTACCTATCCAATTTATTCTTAAAACTTAAGAGTGAGCCCACATTTACCACGTCAAATGGCAGTTCATTCCACACTCCCACCACTCTCTGAGTGAAGAAGTTCCACCTAAACCTTTCCCCTTTCACCCGAAAGCCATGTCCCCTCATATTTATCTCTCCTAATCTAAGTGGAAAGAGGCTATTCACATTTACTCTGTCTATACCC
Organism: Mobula hypostoma; assembly: GCF_963921235.1. Classification (NCBI taxonomy): domain Eukaryota; kingdom Metazoa; phylum Chordata; class Chondrichthyes; order Myliobatiformes; family Myliobatidae; genus Mobula; species Mobula hypostoma. Next base: position 191,184,977 of record NC_086098.1, read on the forward strand.
CTCATAATTTTGTAAACCTCTATCAAATCCCTCCTCATTCTTCTACGCTCCAAGGAATAAAGTCCTAACCTGTTCAATCTTTGCCTGTAACTCAACTCCTGAAGACGCGGCAACATCCCAGTAAATCCTCTCTGCACTCTTTCAATTTTACTGATATCCTTCCTATAGTTAGATGACCAGAACTGTACACAATACTCCAAATTTGGCCTCAACAATGTCTTATACTACCTCACCGTAACATCCCAACTCCTATACTCAATACTTTGATTTATGAATGCCAGGATGCCAAAAACCTTCTTTACAACCCTGTCTACCTGTGATGCCACTTTCAGGGAATTATGTATCTGAACTCCCAGATCTCCTTGTTCCTCCACACTCTCAGTGCCCTACCATTTACTGTGTATGTCCCACCTTGATTTGTCCTTCCAAAATGCAACACTTCACACTTGTCTGCATTAAATTCCATCTGCCATTTTCTGGCCCATTTTTCCAGTTGGTCCAGATCCCTCTGCAAGCTTTGAAAGCCTTCCTCGCTGTCCACAATGCCTTCAATCTTAGTGTCATCAGCAATTGAATTCCAATCAATTTACAGCAAAATTATGCCAGAGCTTTAAAATATTATTACGTACATTGAACACTTGAAAAGAGTAAGCAAACATTTTGTTGATACTCATTGAGCCCAGAAGATGACCCAAATTATTCATGTTGTAATTTTGTCAAGAGCTTTGAATCCTGAAGGAGTGTAATACATAAGAATGAGTGAGTAAGGTCTCTATCTGTCATGGTTGACCATGGATGTTGCATCCTAGCTATCTAGATACGCAATCCAGGGCAATACGATATGGAAAGCAAGCTGTTACTCATGTAGCAAGTTTCCCCTCTCCACGTATCTGATGAACCCAAAGGAACAGCTGAGACCGATACAGTTTGGTACCAGCAGCATCACAGGAGTTGCCAGTCAGCATTGAGCTCAATGTAGGACTACCTTAGAGATTCCAGCTCTGGAGCTTTTCCTGGAGGTTTACTCCCAAAGCCTTCCCCTTGAGTAGGTATAGCTACAAGGCAGTGGTGGTTTGAAATCAGAGTTTTCCTTCTCCAAAATGTGCTGCCAACCACGGCTGACAATCCCCATCTGCCCGAAGTGATCGGATTTAAGTCACCAGTAACCTGCTTTTGCTCATTCTCCTGTCAGTAGAAACGATTCTGCTGGGTTTAGTAGCTAAGCCACATGTGAAGGGCAGGAGCTGGACTTGGTTATCAAAGGCATTTGAAGCTCACGTCACTGGCAGCATTTGTTAGGAAGTGGTGGCTTGTCCCCAGTACCACACCCTGGCTGCAACAACCTTAAGGAACCACCTTATAAGAATGAATAAGTACCAGCATAGTGTTGACTGAATGTTCCTCCACTTCCTGAGATAATATATAAACAGCTTCATCTTAAAACAATGAACTAGGCTTGACTGTACTTTGTGTGGGCTAATTGTTCATCATTTCATATACAGGAGCTTTCTGTTGTCTTGATTTTTTTTTCATTTCTTTAACCTATAAACAGGCAGACTATTATTTAAATGGGGAGAGAATTCAAAGTTCTGAGATGCAACAGGACTTGGGAGTCCTTGTGCAGGCTACCCTTAAGGTTAACCTCCAAGTTGAGTCGGTGGTGAGGAAGGTGAATGCAGTGTTGGCATTCATTTCTAGATGAATAGAGTATAGGAGCAGGGATGTGATGTTGAGGCTCTATAAGGCACTGGTGAGACCTCACTTGGAGTACTGTGGACAGTTTTGGATGCCTTATTTAAGAAAGGATGTGCTGACGTTGGAGAGGGTACAGAGAAGATTCACTAGAATGATTCCGGGAATGAGAGGGTTAACGTATGAGGAACGTTTGACCGCTCTTGGACTGTACTCCTTGGAATTTAGAAGAATGAGGGGGGACCTCATAGAAACATTTCGAATGTTGAAAGGCATGAACAGAGTGGATGTGGCAAAGTTGTTTTGCATGGTGGGGGAGTCTAGTACGAGAGGGCATGACTTAAGGATTGAAGGGCACCCATTCAGAGCAAAGATGCAAAGAAACTTTTTTAGCCAGAGGGTGGTGAATCTGTGGAATTCGTTGCCACAGGCAGCAGTGGAGGCCAAGTCATTGGGTGTATTTAAGGCAGAGATTGATAAGTATCTGAGTAGCCAGGGCATCAAAGGTTATGGTGAGAAGGTGGAGGAGTGTAACTAAATGGGAGAATGGATCAGCTCATGATAAAATGGCGGAGCAGACTCGATGGGCTGAATGGCCGACTTCTGTTCCTTTCTTATAGTCTATCTGAGTTGTGTGATACTTTGAGAGTTTGCACAAGAAGAAAGGCTGAAGTAACCTTTGCTGGTACTGTTCTACCTTCATGTGATATGGTATTTTAACAAATACAAAAAAAAATCAATGAGCTTTTAACATTATATGATGCTCCTTCATATTTTACCTTGTATCAAAGGTTTTTTCTGAGATTTCATTTTTCATTTATTATTGAGCAAACACATGAACCTCAGTTGATTCCAAATCTGTGTAAGCTGCCTGTAACTATAGAGATTGTTTGCAGCTTATCAAGTCATCCTTCTAATTTGCAGTCATCAAAGTAGCACATTGGTTTGCTTTAGTACCGCACTAGCCCACTAAAATATTTAGAAGCTGAAATTTTCTGGATAATTTTTGCTTTTCAACTCTGATAGAGCACCTTTTAGACCACCTTTAGTCATGTGAAATGGAATCTTTTTCCCTGGAATCAATTGATAAAAGGTTAACCAGTAGGTAGTGAAAAGCAGGGGAGTGGGATTGAGAGGAAAAATAAATCATCCATGGTCAAATAGTCAAGCAGACCTGATGGGCTGGATGGCCTAATTCTGCTCCTATGTCGTATGGTCTTATTTCAAAATTGTCAACAACTTTAGGTAATTTTCCAGACAGGGAAGACACCTAAGTTAGTGGTGTGTTATTACACAAATTGTCCTGCATATATTAAGAAATAGAAGATTATCAATTCTCTTCCAAAGAAGTCGTCAGATGGATTTTAATGAACTGCCATTTTGTGTATCGTAAATAATAAACCTCCTGTTTATGTATTGTAAATAATAAGCCATTTACTGAAGTGCAGGAATTAGCACTTCTGGCATAATTTTCAAGACTACTATTCCATTAGTTGCAATGATGGATATCAGTCAATCACAAAATCACCACAGTAATGATCGCTTAACACTTCTCAAGCACCTAACAAGCTACTTAAGCTGCATAAATGTTGACAAGTTCATTTTCAGAGCTTTGGAGTATATAATGTTTAATGAGAAAGGCGGAATGGTAAGTGTGATTTTGTAGATGTTGATAACGTTCCACTCATTCTGAAATATAAGTGGAGTTTTAATCGAGGAAAGAAACCTCTGAATTTGCAAAGGAGCTACCATGCATTGCCACTTCATTTGGCAGAAAACAAAAATCTTCTCAAGTGATCTGATGCTTGGCAAAGTTCCAAAAATGAAAAGTGGAACACAAGGTTTTTTCTAACTAGAGATACAGGCTCAACATCCCTAATGAGCCCACACCTGCCAATTAAACCCATGTGACCATTTAAGCCTCTAATCCATACGTCTTTGGAATATGGGAGGAAATCAGAGCACCCAGAGAAAACACACATCGTTGTGTTTTGTGTATACATAATAAAGAACTTCATTTCCCATTCTGCAAAGTCGGTGGTGCACCGGAAACCAGAAGTGTCATTGGTGAACTTAGAGTGCACACAAAAGTGTGGAGCTAGATGCCATGACTGTAGTGTCCTGTGAATAAATATGTGTTAGTTTAAACCATCACAAAGCTTGTCTTTTATCAAGAACAAAGATGACAAAGGGAGAACGTACAAACTCCTTACAGACAGCGGCATGAATTGAACCCAGATCACTGGTGCAGTAATAGATTACTTAACCATGCTGCCCCGTTTTACTTAAACACATCAGCACAAGGTATATTTGGCCATAAAGAAATTACTGAGTGATATAAGTCTTGGCTCAGTTATTGCAGCTTTTGAATGATTGCAAAATTGATTTAGATACTTGAAGATAAGATTTAAGGAGGCCTATAGTTCACTTTACAGCTGAGGCAAAAATGGAAGATTCTGACTCCTTCCCAAGGGGGGAATATCCCTGCAGAATATACTGTATGCCAATGGACTGGGCAGGCCTAAAATATGCATTTGAGTGACTTGTCAACACAAACCCAATCATTATCACATTGCTGGTTAACTTCACTTGTGTTGCACAAATTAGCTGCTAAATTACTTATAGATGACTTCTTAAGCAGCTAGTTTGGTGGAAAATATTTCTAATGTTCGAGGTGATGAAAGGTATTCCTTATATGCAAGCAAAAAAAAAGTCTATCCTTCCATAATTGTCATGATGTGCCATATAAACCATTAGGTTTTAAGATAGGAGAACACTATAAAATAATTGTATATGATTTATAAAAAGGAAAATATAATGAGTCGTGGTATTTTCATGGGCTGAATCTCCTTTGCTCAGTTTCAACCTTACTGATTCATAAAATAATACAACAAAGCACACAATTAGATGTGGCTTCTGTAACAGCTCTAAGCAAGTTTTTGGTCTGGGCCGGAAATTGACAAAAAGAAGGTTCAAGAAAAGCCAGCTACACTGAGAGTAAGTAAATCATCTGGACCATCAGGGCTGTAACATAAATTGCTAATTAAAGTAAGGGTGGCAATTGGTCATAATCTTTCACACATAAACAGATTCAGGAGTGTGCCTGACAATTGGAAAAATTGCAAATGTTAAATATTTATTCAAAAAGGTGAAGGGTTCGATCTAATAATTGTAGACCAGTCAGCTTATGATCAGAAGTGGATCAAGACATCATGGTCAGGGAAAAAGTTTACAGTCACCTGGAAAAGGGTTTAAGAAAGGCAGCATGAAATGGTTGAAGAATGAAAATCTTAAAAAAGATAAATACACTTGATGAGTTTCACATGGACTTCCCAAAGGCAATTAATCAGATGCCACGTAATAGGCTTGTTATCAGGACTGGGAGCCAAGAATAAAAGAGGCTGAAGGTGTATGGACAGAAAATTAGTGACTAACAGAACTCAGCAACAAAATGGGTTAAAGTGCCAAATGAAGCAAAGATTATAGTGAAGAGCTTACTTCAAAGCTCAGAAAAAGATTATGCAGCCTCAAATGTTAACTCTTTCCACATGCTGAGTTTCCAGGATGTTCTAGTTTCATTCCAGTATTCTGCACTTTGGACTAAGGCAGTAATGAAGACAGGCATTCAGCGGTACTGGTAAAACCCAAACTGGGCATCAGGCAGTAGATTATTTGGAAGTATCCCTTGATGTCACCATCAGCGCCCATTGTATCACTTTACTTATCATTGAGAGGAGACTTCTGGCATAGTAATTAGCTGGACTGGATTTGATTCTGATGAAGGTCTCGGCCTGAAATGTCAACTGTTTATTCTTTTCCATAGATGCCGCCTGGCCTGCTGAATTCCTCTAACATTTTGTTTGTGTTGCTTGGATTTACAGGCATCTACAGAATTTCTCTTGTTTGGATTGAATTTGTCCAGCTTTTTGTGAACAGATTATACATACCTTAAAAAAAATTCATATTACTAGGTCTATTGTAATTATACTAGAACAGTTTAACCAGAGGTTCAGCTAGTCCTGAAGCTCAAATCTTCAATATTACATCTGTCTTGTTGCCTAGTTCTATAGACTTTGCTGCTTCCAGTTTTCTGGCTGTCCATAGGAGTGAATCAGAATGGCTGTTGACTGATGCTGGGAATCCTGGCTTAGTAGCATTATGAGGACCGAAGCCTTTTCGTTAGCTGGGCACTGAGGAAGGAAATATGCTTGGGCTCTCCTCCTCCTGTTAGCTGTTTTGTTCTCTACTGCCATTCATTATCAGATGTGATAGAATGCAGAGTTTGATCCGATGTATTGCTTGTGAGATCACTCATCTCAAGCTATTGCAAGCTAGTAATTCTGTATTGTGGCTGGCATCCCATTATCTGGATCAACATTCCTAACCGAATCAGGATTCATCCCCTGGCTTGATGGCAGACAGAATGAGGAATTATCAGATAATGATGTCACAGATTGAGATGGGGCACCTCTCTACTGCTCCTAATAGTCGACAGAGCCTCAAGGATGCTCAGTTTTGAGTTCTCAGTTCTGTCTGAGACAACGCTCCTGAGCACATTTGCAGTGCCACACACAATGATGGAGCACGTTCCTGATGAGACGATTGGGCTTTCTCTCCACCAGGGCTGCACAGTAGTCACTTTGGCTAATTTTTTTATTATGAACAGCTCCATCTACCACAGATAGGTTGGTGAGGTTGAGGTCAAGTTGGTTCTCTCACTATATTCCAGCAGCTATGGACTCCAGTACATGGCTAAATTGGTCTGTAGCAGTGCTACCAAACTAGTCCTGGCATTGGACATTGAGGTCCTCCACCCTGAGTACATTCTGCCCCTTGGTACTGTCAGTAATTCTTCCCAGTATTTATTCATTTAGAGATACAGCGTGAAACTGGCCTTTCCGGTCTAAAGAGCTGTGCCGCCAATCAACCAGCCTGCTTAACACTAGCCTAATTAAAGTTCAAAGCAAAATTTATTATCAGTGTACAAACATGTCACCATATGCAGCCCAGGGATTCTTTTTCTGTGGACATCGTTACCAAATATATAGAACAGTAAGTGTAAACAGGATCTGTAAACTGTAATTATAGGATATCCTTAAGCTGGCCAGTGGCGTCATGGCATCTGCACTGAACTTTGAGGCAAGTGGTCTCGGGTTCAAACCTGGCTGGCTCTTTGCATGCTTTCCATTCATGCTGGGTTGAGCATTAATAGAGCAATCCGGTCTCATCACAAACAGACTGATGTGCTACGAAGCCATGGGGAGGAACAACAAAATTATGGGACAATTTACAACCATCAACTAACCAACTAACCAGTACATCTTTGGACTGTGGAAGGAAACTGGAGCACCTGGTGGAAACCCACGCAGTCACAGGGAGAACATACAAATTCCTTACAGATGGCGCCAGAATTAAATTTCAAACTCTGACGCACCCGGCTCGCTAACCGTTATGTTACCATGGTACCCTATGATTCACTTGTTGCAAATATAATCAGGCCCATGATTGATCTGATACCATGAGTCTTCAATGGGGCATGGAGTCCATGCTGAAGATGCTCTTTCCTCAGTACTGCTGTGCTGCATCTTCTGTTTGATTAGTCCTGCTGGTGAAACCAGGTAATATGATGAAGGGGTCTGTCCCATTGTCTGCAAGGTATGATTCTGTACATATGTTGCTACACTAGTTTGTGGAATGGCTTTCCCAATTTAGACAGCGATTTAGACAGGTGTTTGTTCAGAGGATTTTTCTAGGTTCAATGAAAGGTCAATGAAACTCCTAGAAAAACTGAATTTTTATCATTTTTCATCACATTCTATTCCACAGTAGCACTTAAGTCACAAAATTGCCAGGCAATAACCCATCTCTACATGATACAACATAACCACTTAACATTAACATTGAAGAGCATTGCCATGGCTAAGTCTGCAGCTACCAATATCCTGGAAATCACAGCTGGAAAGAAACTTGATCAGAGCAGCTATGCAATACTATGGCTACAAAAGCAAGTCAATGGTTAGGCCACCTGCTGTCATTGTACCTCCTGACAACCTCGACCAGAAACAAGTCAGGAGGAGAGCAGGATGCTCTGCTTTCCTGAATGACTGCATATGCAATAGTAGTCAAGAAGCTTAACATCATCTGTGACAATGTAGCCATTTGATTGACACTGCAAACTGCCACCTCAAGCATACATTTCTTCCACTGTTACTTGATAGCTTTGGTTACAACAAGAGCCCACAATAAGCTTCAGAATATCTTGGTCAGTGTTCACAAGAAATTCTTGAATGGGAACAAGAGTAGGCCATTTGAACCTGCTCCACCTTTCATTAAGATCATGTCTTATCTTCTACCTCATTGCCATATTCCTGCAGTCTTGCAATATCCCGAAATTCCTGAATATCCAGTAATCTATCTTTGTTTTAATTGAGTGCAAAGACTAAGCAGCCACAGTCCTCTAGGGCAGAGAATTCCAAAGATTTATCACTCTCTACATGAATAATTTTCTTCCCACCTCATTTCAGAATGGCTTTCCCTTATATGAGCCCTTATTCTAGTCTCCTCAGCCTGGAAAATACATCTTCATGGCAGCTGCCACGTTGAACCCTGTATGAACTCTGTAATAAGAATATCTCTCATTCTGCCAAATCCTCAAGGATACAATCCCAGGCTACCCACTCTTACCTCTTGCAACAAATCCAACAAGCTTGAATCAATTTTGTGAATCTTTGCTGTACTCCCTCTATGGTAAATATATCATTATTTAGATAAGGAGATCAAAACTCTACCAATACTCCTTGTCTCACTGAGGGCCTATATAATTGCGATACGTCATCTTTACTCTTCTAATAAAGGCCAATGTACCATTTGCCTCTTTTACCAACTGCTGTACCTGCATGTTGCCTTTTAGTGAATTGTGTACAAGATTAACTTGGCCCTTTGAATATTAGCGTTACCTAATTTCTGTCTTTCTGCATTATATAACTAAAATAGATAGCTTTATATTTTTCCACATTTATATCCATCTGTCACATTCTTGTCCACTTACTCAATCTTGAAGCAACAACAAACAAACTGCTGGAGGAACTCATCAGATCAGGCAGTATCTATGGAAAGGACCAAACAGTCAATGTTTTGGGCAGAGATCTTTCGTCAGGACTGAATTTTGAAGCCTAATTGCACCCTTTCTCTACTCATAATCCCACCTCAAATTGATCATTCAGCAGACTTGGAAAATAATGTTTGGCCCTCTTGGTATAGATCACAGATGGCTAAGGCCCAACCACAGAATCCTGCCAACCTATGAAGGATCCATTTATTCCATTCTTTGTTTTTGTCCAAAGCTATTCTGTATTCCCTTCAGTACTTTATCCCTAAATCCATGTGTTATATCCTTGTTGTTTGACCTCCTCGGGGGGATATTATCAAAAGACTTCTGAAAATCCAAATACCTTATTGGGTTTACTTACCTAATCTACTAGTCCTACTAATCCTGCTCTGTTTGGACTATTCTTTGCTACTGTTCTTCAGGATGCCACATCAAACCTGAAGTCAGGGGTCTTACTACAAATGAGGGCTGATGGCGGTCTCCTCAATCTCATAAGACTGAGAGCAAAAACAAAAGTCAAGGACATTGTGGTGCATGAGCTACAGTTTGCTGATAACTGTGGACTGGTTGCCCACTCTCCCGAAGACTTACAGGAGATCACCAGTCGCTTTGCCAGTGCAGTCAAAAGCTTCGGACTGACAATCAGCCTGAAAAAGACAGAAGTTCTGTACCAACCGGTTCCTGGCTCAGGCTATGAAGAACCAACTGTCCTCATTGATGACACTCGTCTCAATGCTGTCAACAAGTTTTGCTATCTAGGCAGCATAATGACATCCTCAGCTTCTCTGGATGTGGAGATTGGGTCAAGAACCAGAAAAGTCTGCTTTGCCTTTGCTCAGCTGGAAGATCGAGTTTGGTCACAGAATATCAGGTTGGCCACCAAGTGCAAGGTATACAGGGCCGTTGTCATTTCAGCCTTATTATACAGCTGTGAGACGTGGTGCCAATATCAGAGTCACTTACACTAGCTTGACCAACTGCAGCAGCATCACCAATGTTCTCTGATGAAGATCACCTGGCGAGACAAGGTCTCCAATACCGTGGTCCTCTCTCGAGCCCGAATGCCAGCAGTTTCAACCTTGGAGATTTCAGCCCAATTGCGCTGGGCAGGGCATGTTGTCAGAATGCCTGACGGAAGAATGCCCAAGGACATCTTGTACGGCCAATTGTCCAGTGGTACAAGAAAACGAGGAGGCCAGCGACTACGGTACAAGGATGTTCTGCACAGGAGCCTCAAGAAAGCTGACATTGCCCCAGCAACATGGGAGGACCTGGCTCAAGATCGCTCACAGTGGAGGGATGCCATCAGAAAGGGTGTGGACGCGGCTGAGAACAAGCTCGAAGAGGCAACAAAGGAAAGACACAGGATGCGCCACAACAGAGCTTCTGCCCCTGCTGTCCCACCAGGCCTCACCTGCCAAGTATGTGGCAAGCAGTGCCTGTCAAGGATCGGCCTGTACAGCCACTCCAGGATGCACATATCAAACCCCACTAACTGACTGAAAGGAACCATCATCATCCTATGGGATGGATAGCAGAGTCACATTCACTAAGATCTCCAGTAAATCTGAACAACATACACAAAATGCTGGAGGAACTCAGCAGGTCAAGCAGCAACTGTGGAAATTATTAAACAGTTGATGTTTTGGGTTGAGACCCTTCATCAACACTTTGTGTATGTTGCTCTGGATTTCCAGCATCTGCAGAATCTCTTATGTTTATGATTTGCTGCACCAGTAAACCAGTCATACATGTCTTTCATAAGTTCAACCTGACACTTCTCAACCCTATTATTTCCAATGTGCTGAGTTATTATATACTTCAATTTTAACTCCAGTATCTTCCCCACCCTTGATGTCAGGCTGAAGAAGAACCCTGGAGCTGAAACGTTAACTGTTTCGACATGTTGTGCATTTGGAGATGCTTTTCTGTGCACCACTATTATAATGCATGGTTATTTGAGTTACTGTCGCCTTTCTGTCAGCCTGAACAAGTTTGGCTATTCTGTTCTGACATCTCTCATTAACATGGTGTTTCCACCCACAGAACTGCCTATCACTGTGTGATTTAGAAAACCATTCTCTGTAAACTCTAGAGGTTCATGTGTTTGATAACTCCAAGAGAACAGCAGCTTCTGAGTTACCCAAACCACTCCATGTGACACAATCAATCATTCCATGATTAAAGTCATTTAGATCACATTCCTTTCCCATTTTGATGTTTGGTCTGAACAACTGAACCTCTTTACCAAGTCTTCATGCTTTTATGAATTGAATTGCTGCTACCTGATTGGCTGATTAGATATTTGCATTAACGAGCAGGTGTACTGATGTAACTAATAAAATGGCCACTAAGTGAATATTTTACCATATGCTATCTTGAGATTCATTTTTTGCAGGCATTTACAGATAAAAAAGAAATACAATAGAATTTTATGAAAACCAAAAAATATCATGACTGACAACCAACCAAAGTGCAAAGAAAATTAATACTGAGAACATGAGGTATAATGAGTCCTTGAAACCAAGTCTCTATGTCATAGAATCGGTTCAGAGTAGTGGTGAATGAAATTATCCATACTGGTTCAGGAAACTGATGGTTGTAGAACAAGGATTCCCAATATTTTTATGCCATGGACCAATCGAAATAAGCAAGGGGTCTGTGGAACGCAGGTTGGGAACCCCAGCAATTTAGGGTAATAGCTGCTCCAGAATGTGGTGGTGTGGGATTCAAAGCTTCTTTACCTGATGGTAATAGTGAGAAGATGCATAGTTTTCTGGAAGTCGCAACACACGTGGACAGGTTGGTGAAAGTGGTGTGTGGTGTGCTTTCCTTCACTGGTCATGGCAACGAGAACAAGAGTTGGAAAGTTATGTTACAGCTGTACAATATGTGTACGGTCCCAGCTCCATACGTGGAGTATTGTGTGCAGATCTGGTTGCCATACTATAAGGAGGATGGGATTAAGTGAGAGATTAAAATTCGCACAGATGTCACCTGGACTGGAGGGCTTACTTTTATAAGGAGAGTCTGGACAAACTGGGACTGTCAAGGGAGCAAAGGAGTATGAGGGGTGATCTCATAGAGGCTTATAAAACCATGAGGGGCAGCATGGTAGCACAGTCTGTAGCACAACGCTTTACAATACAAGCGACCCGGGTTCACTTCTGGCCACTGCCTGCAAAGAGTTTATACATTCTCCCTGTGACCATGTGATTTTCCTCCGGGTGCTCTGATTTCCTCCCACAGTCCAAAGACATACTGTTTGATTAGTTTATTTGTCACTGTAAATTGTCCCGATTAAATCAGAGGTTTACTGGGCAGTATGGCTCGAAGAGCCAGAAGGGCCCGTTTTGTGCTGTACGTCAATAAATAAATAAATGTAGGAGGTAGGTAGTCACTGTCTTTTTCCCAGAGTATGGGATGTTCAGACTTAATGTGCGAGGGGAAAGAGTTAAAGTGGACGTGAGGTACAACAATTTCAAACAGAGGGTGGTGGGTAGGTGGAACGAGCTGCAAGTGGAGGAAGAGGGTACAGTTACAATCTCCGAAAGATGCTTAGACAGTTACATGAAAGGAGATGTTTACAAAAGATATGGGACAGAAGAAAGCAAATGGGATTAGCAAAGGTAGATATCTTGCCTGGCATGGATAAGTTGAAACAAAGGGTATCGACTATCCTTCGGTGTTCTGGGATTTATCAGGTTGTACTTTCACCGAGTTCCCTCGCATATTTTTAACACTTAGTTTCTGCACATCCTCATTCCTGTAGACTCTTAGCTCTTTGATATTTCTGACAGGTGTCATATTGCATGAAGACAAACATGAAGAGGCTGTTTAATTCCTCTGCCATTTCTTTATTCTCCATTATAAACTCTCCCATCTACACCTAGAAGGGACTCACATTTGCCTTCAATAGTCTTTACAATATCATTAAAAACTCTTGCCACTATTTCTTACTGATTTATTCTAATTTTCTATCTCCCTTTCATTATTGATTATTTGATCCTCTTTAGTTCAGTTCTAAAACATTTCCAGTCAAAGTCAAAATCAAGATTATTGTCATATGTGCAAGTACGTGTAGGCATATGTGTCAGGAAATACTTACTTGCAGCAGCAACACAGGCATCAAATAAGCAGGAATCACGGGGAAAAAAATAAATATGTCCAAATTTTACAAGAAAGAACACAATTAGAACAATGATTGTCCATTTTAGTGCAAGATGATTGAAGTGGTCATAAGGCTGTAGTGATTATGGTCACGCCAGTTGGTTCAGGAACTTTTGAAGGGTCGTGGCCTGAAACATTGACTGTTTATTCCTTTCCATAGATGCTGCCTGACCTGATGAGCTCCCCCAACCTTTTGTATGTGTTACTCTCAATTTCCAGCATCTACACAATCTCTTGTGTTTATGGCTCGGGAACTGTATGGCCTGCTGAAGGGTTTCGGCCCGAAACGTCGACTCTACTTTTTTCCATCAATGCTGACTGGCCAGCCGAGTTCCTCCAGCATTTTGTGTGTGTTGCTCGGATTTCCAGCATCGGCAGATTTTCTTTTGTTTGTGGGCTGAAGGGAAGTAGCTGTTTATGAGCTAGGTGGTGCGGGTCTTCAGACTTCTGTACCTTGGGCCCAATGGTAGCTGCAAGATCCACATGCCTCCTATTGCTTCTGTCAACTTTATCAGCCTCTCCCTTGAATTTCATACTGTTCTTCAGTTCTCTTATCAGCCATTGATACACTTTTCCTGTTGGGTTTTGTGAAATTACACAGCAGTTCTAGCCACTGCTTATCCAATGTTATACATTTCAGCATCTTTTCCAAACAATCATTGCAAACAACTCACTCTTCCCCTTTTTCTTTTATTTAAGCCCCTGGTTTCAGATTGAACATCACTTTAAAAATCAATGTAAAATTCTATCATAATATGCAAACTCTTCCCTTTGGAGCAAGATTATCAATTAACTCTTATTCAATACACAAAATAAGATCTTTTCCTTTGTGGCAGATTAAAAAAAATGTATATTTTTAACAATGGATCATATATCCTTATGAAATGATACCCATAATAGACAGGATTTATTTTCTTTATTTAGCTGGAAACAATACCTTGTTTCAGAATGAGCATTATCAGGTGCCTCTGAGCAGTTTTCTTTTGTGGTTTCGAAGTAAAATTGGACACCAGAGAAATCATTGTCGAGCATTTTGAGTACCTGTTTCAATGTATGACCTTGCATAGCAACAGAAGCTGTTGCTACGCAGGAACATAGATTCAGCTCTCTCACTGTGATCTTTTCTTTGTTGTATTCAATATTATCTCCTGAAATAAAGCAGATTGACAAAGATAATGACTTTGTATGTATACTTCAGACAATCCAACGTGAGACTCTAAATGACTGTGATTATATTCTGCTTTGGTTTGATGGGCTTGTAGTTTTAATGTAGCACTCTGACTTAGGTCAAAACTGATGAAGGTATTGAAACTTATTTATCATTCTCCTGTTTCTTGACTCCTGTGAGACTCCTTTGAACTTTCATTGGACTAAAATACATCAGGTGCAGATTGAGGAGGCTGATCATGGCTTCACTTTATCACTATACCCCATATTGAGAGCCAGACAAGAAATGGTAACAGATTACTTGTAGGAAAAAGTAGGAAGCCTCATAATGGGGACTTTTTTCTGATCGTGCCCAACATGATCACACATTTCCAAAACAGCGATATTCTACTTTTGCTTTGTTTAAATGGTTCTATATTTACTGGTAGTTGGAATTTTACTTCTGCACAAAACATGAATTCCTTGAGGCAATCCACATTACAACTCTGAACATTGATTAGATCTTTACATACCTTGGAATACTGTTCAACATTGGTAGAGCCTTTTCACCATTTTAACCAATACACTTGACAGTAATTCATCTGGTGACTGTCCATTGTATCCAACAATGACAGGAAACCTGTGTGAGAGAGTTTTTAAAGTGGAAAAGTCATTGCACCGGGAAGTTCCACTCTCCTGCCCTCAGGAGTCTGGGTCCAGTGGTATGAGAAAGCATCACAAACTGCGGTATTAGTTGGATAGGATGACCATGACATCTTCTGTGCCTCGCTATGCCCTTCACTCTCCACGGAGCATTGCAGTTCCAAATTCTTAGCCATTGTATCTCACTGAAGATCTCATCTGCCCAGTCCACAGGAGCTGGCTTTGCATGCTAGGACAGGCATGTCCCTACCTCAAGGGGTAAGAGTCTGCCAGCTACCCTCACCTGCTTTAGCCCACCTGTCGAAGCGGTGTACTGGGTTGTGGCTGCTGTGACATGCAGACAGCTAATTGGAGCCACAGGTGAGAGCTGAGTGTCCAACGGGGATCAAAGGTGAGTCAGCTACCCTGGTATGCACGCAACAAGCCCCTTCCTCAGAGGTGGGTACCCCTCCCTGGGCACTCCACATACCCCCAACAGTAATTCATACCAGGATATAATTAATCAGATCGGCATTGGCATCAGACTGGGGAGATGAGTTGAGGGGTTGACATTTCCAGCCATTAAAGGCCATACAAGTCCTTCATTTACTTCCCAGTGTCGTTTACTTTAAGCTATTTTCCAAATTGACCATTTCAAGATATACAGACAGGAAGAAGTGATAAATTCCCATTGGTAAAGCCATTGTGTTTTATTTAACCTGCAATGGTTGGATAAAAACACTTTGGTCTCATGCATTCCTACTCAAATAATCACTTTTGACCCATGTTCTTGTGATTATTCTTGCTGCTTTCAGTCATACACATCAATGAAGGCAATGGGCAACAATTAATGCTGCTGCTTCTTGTCACATGAACATGATTATATTCTTCAGCTTCCTGAAAGACCACTCCCTCCATGGTTGTCATTCGACGTATGGAAAGAGCATGCGTGCCAAGCAGCAAAGGCTCCTGAATTAGCAGTGATCTTCACATCAAGATTCATGCTCAGGTCATTTCTATATTAATATTTACAGCTATGACATTGGTCAAATTATTTCACAATCTTATGAAGCGATCATTTTATTTTAAAAAAGCATCCCTCAATATCTAGCAACAATCAAGCCTCTCCTCAAGCACATGGATGTAAAACAGATGATGTTTCAGGCCAAGACCCTTCACCTGATGAAGGGTCTCAGCCTGAAACATCAACAGTTTACTCTTTTCCATAGATGATGCCTGGCCTGCTGAGTTCCTCCAGCACTTTGTGCGTGTTAACCAGTTGAAGCATTGTAAGGTATTAAGTACCGGCGCTGCCTCCACGCCCAGCCTGATTTATCTCTGCACGCTGAGAGGTATTTTGTGCCTCAGGTGAGAATACACATGTATGTTGTCAGTGTCATTGGATTTGCCTGCAACATAACAAAGCCAGATAATAAATAAACATAAAGCCCGGCCTTTCAAGATAAATGTTCTTGTGCCTTTCCTATGCAACCACTTCGTAGATCAGTTTAGTTCTCTGAGCAGCACTCTATTCCACTCCTGCAAGGTTACTCTTTGTCTTCATACTCCTCAACCGATTCCTCAGGGGAAGGACCCTGGGTCTAAATTATCCATGAATGCAGCTCGAGGGCTCCTGTGCTCTCTCATCCTTTTAGTTTTGCCTCATCAAAAGGCAATGAGCATAGTGGCAGGATTCACACGACCTCCTCTCAAAAGGTCATGTGCTTCTCAGTCATCACTCTGCCCACGAGTGAATCTTCTCATCCAGCTTGGAGAAACATTGTTCCCTAACTGTATGGCTCTCTTCTGTTCCTTGTTCTAGCCCAAAATGAGGAGATGAAGTCTGTTGACTGGTCTTTTTGTTATCCAAATTTGGAAGCTGAGTGGGTAAATGTTCAAGATGGCACGTGGATATCATACTAGTTAGTTTGATTGGCTATTTTGAGGGTGCATTGTGTGAGATTGTGCGTGTGCATGTGGTCTGTCTGACTGGGACTGGATAAGGCCATCTCTGAGGAACAGTATTAGCAATGCTGCGCAGCTCTCCGTGATGTACTTTGTGAGGTCATGACACTTCTTGTCTGCTTGATGCATACAGCCAGCGGAGACAACTTGAGACACATCCTGGCACTCTCTTTTTACAGTGGCTCTAGATGTGCTTCTGGGCCAGTCAATGCTCTGAACTCTTATCGCCGTATATATCTTCCTTCTGAAAATATTTCTTTCTTTCAGTTAATTGGGGTTTTTTTTTCCTTTCCCCAGCAGCTTCTCCCTTTTCTGTAATAGGCAGTGTGCTGCTGCCTACCTACTATAAGAAATATGGTTTACCAGCCTGCCAAACAATGAGCCAATTTACCATGAGCAGCTCCTTTCTTTCATGTTGACTGTGGTCTGAATTTAATCTGTCTTGTCTAGAATAGCACAGGCCATGTTTAACACTTTTGTTTCCTGCTACAATGGTACTACAATGCTGCTTTGGACCAACTGTGCAAAAATTTTGAGCAGAATCCAATTTGGCTTGTTGCTAAACGCAGCCAATCAGAATCAGGGTTATTACCTCCGGCATGTGTCATAAAATTTAGTAACTTAGCAGCAGCAGTATAATGAAATACATGATAATATAGAAAGAAAATAAATAAATCAATCAATCAATCAATTACAGTAAGTATATATGCATATAAATTAGATTTAAAATAGTGCAGAAGCAGAAGCAATATTTAATTCAATAAAAGTGAGGTAGTGTTCATGGATTCAATGTCAATTTAGGGATTGTATGGCAGTGGAGAAGAAGCTGTTCCTGAATTGCTGAGTGTGTGCCTTCAGGCTTCTGTACCTCCTTCTTGATGGTAACAATGAAAAATGGGCATGCGTTGGGTGATGAGGGTCCTTAATAATGGACGTCGCCTTTCTGAAGCACTGCTTCTTGACGATGCAAGGTGCAATCCAGCTCTTTACATGAATGTGGATAGGCTGTTGGATGAATGAATTGATTCAAATAATAAAACTTTTTCTTCATTATTTCAGCATAAGTTTGTACAAGGTGAAACTATCACGTTTAACATGAGTTAACAATGGAATATTTCACCAACAATAAAGATTGAAAGACGGAGTATTTCATACTTTCCTTTTTTTATTTTATTTCAATACATCTCTTGTCTTACATTGTTATACAAGGGGTGATTGATAAGTTTGTGGCCTAAGGTAGAAGGAGTCAATTTTAGAAAAGCTAGCCCATTTACTTTTCAACACAGTTCCCTCCTACTTTTACACACTTAGTCCAGTGGTCGTGGAACATACGGATCCCTTCTTTGTAGAAGTTGGTATCTTGGACCTCCAGAAGTGGTCCACAGCAGGGCTGATTTATAAGTTCGTGGCCTAAGGTAGAAGGAGATGAGTTGTACAGCTCTCATTACATGCACGTGCATTTCAATTCTTTGAGTGATAATGCAGAAGTTTGAAGTTAATAACTCATCTCCTTCCACCTTAGATCATGAACTTATCAATCACCCCTGCTGTGGACCACTTCTGGAGGTCCAAGACACCGACTTCTACAAAGAAGGGATCCGTATGCTCCACGACCACTGGACTAAGTGTGTAAATGTAGGAGGGGACTAGGTTGAAAAATAAATGTGCTAGGTTTTCTAAAATTGACTGCGTCTACCTTAGGCCACGAACTTATCAATCACCCCTCGTATTTTCCATGCTTTCAGCAATATTTCTGTCAAATTTCTAAATGGTTATGAACAGCCACATGGTTAGACTGGCACAATAAACTTCATCATGTGTATTTAGATTATATTTAATATAGACAGCAATGTTATCTTTTCTGATGTGTTTAGATAAAGCGCGGGAGGTTTTAACAAATGGAATTTTCTAATAAGAGGCACTTCTATGATTAATGTGTAATAGTTAGGCTTTCATTTATGCTGACAAGCAAGCACGTTTCTCTAATTGCCTTCTTCAGATCTTGTCAGCTTACAAAAAGGTCTTAAGATTAAATCAGATGCATTAGTGCTCTGAGGTTGTTGCAAGTTTATGTTCCTCCGATATAAAACACCGTTGGGTGACACAAATAACCTTAAGTGCATGTTATTAAAGTCAATGTCTTCCCAACCTAACCAAGTATTTTCTACCCTGCAAGTTTAATGCTATTCATATTGTTCTGTTTCTTTGTGCTCTTGGCACTGGCAAGGTGATGAAATGAAAGATTGTGCAAGAGATTTTGTGATCCCTAATGGCCTGTTGACTGCAATACAGCATGTATCTTGACACCTATGTGGTAAAGGCACAGACTGCAGAAGGCATTGATATTACATTAAGCTAGCTGTATATATAAAGGGGTTCTGATAGATCAGATGTTCAGAAAGCTGTCAAGCAGCTGTGCTCTGAGGCTGACTGCTGCATTTTTAAATTGTTTTCCAAGTACGTGCAAATGTGTGATGCACATCATGTCCAATTGAGTTTAGAAATAGCTATTGGTGAGCACCTAATGAATTCTTTGTGTCTGCCACGTTATAAATATATATATATATATGTATATCAACATTTATGTGTATCTGGTTCCTATAAATATGTTAAGCATTTGTTGACTAATTTTGTCAACAGCACAATTTCACATATGAAGTGACATTGATAGTTATGGTGAAAACACTGATTCAGCTATATTCTGACCTCTACTAAGGATCACGAGACCATGCAAAAAAGAACAGATGTTGTTATTCAGTCCCTCAAACTGAATCCATCATCTTGTTGATTCAGTGCTGATTGGACTTTCCTCGAATACAAGTTCCTGCCTTTTCTTCATACCCCTTTATTTCCCAACCTAACCTAACCATGAAACTAGCTGCCTCAGCCTTCAATACACCAGAGTTATAATCCTATGAGAGAAGAAATTCTTCCTCGTTATGGCCTTAAATCTTATTCTGAGATCATTTCCTTATTTTGAGACCATACCCAGTTTATCTGGACTCCCGAGTGAGAGAAAACATTCTTTCGGTATTTGATCAATCTAGACCTCTCAGAATCTTGTTTCAATAAAACTGCCTTTCATTCTTCTAAACTCCAAAGAGCATATTCCAACCTGTTTAATAGTAAAATTCCTCCCAACCTGGGACCATCTATCAACAGTATCAATTAAAATAATATTATTGTTCAAGTAGTGGACCAAAATTGTTCACATTCTTCTGGATGTGATGGCTTGTCCAGTTGCTGTAAGGCTTCTACACTCATGTTTTTCCAACCCCATTGAAATAATAGCCAACATACCATTACCTCTGCCCCTTCCCCCTACAGTCCTGACGAAGGGTTCCAGCCCGAAACGTCGACCGATCTTTTCCACGGATGCTGCCCGACCTGCTGAGTTCCTCCAGCGTGTTGTGAGTGTTGCTTTGACCCCAGCATCTGCAGATTATTTTGTGTTTACGATACCATTAGCCTTCTCTATTACCCTCTGCACTTTAGGGTTCATGCACAAGGTCACCACAAATAAATGTAAAGCAGCTTTTAACATTCTCCCCCCTTTTAAACAATAATCCATTCTTGTGTTCTTATAAAGTGAACAACTTCAGATTTTCCTAGATGATATTTCATCTGCCCACTATTTGCCCAGATACCAAAATCTCTCGGTACACTGTGTCCTTGCTGCTTGCCTCCCCAACTGTGTTTGAGTTGTTTCCAAATATATGTACAGATTTAAATTTGAATTTGATGCAACGGTAATGAAAATGCCAGGACCTACAGATGATGGCATCATTTACATTTTTGATTGGGTTTAAGACTGAAAGGACAAACAATGCTAATTGAATGCATTGGTATTTTGGTTCTGCTGGCTGAATGAATTAGTTGAATTAATAAGGTGTTTTTTTCATCTCTATAGTGAGCAGGTTGTGCAAATTGAAAAGTTTTCTTTCCAAATTAGTTAACAGTGGACAATTTCCCCCAGTAATGATTAGGCCAGAGAGCATGCCAGTATTCAGAAATGTGTATGAAAGGAAAGAAGAATAAAAGGAGATTGTAACCTTTGATTAAAATCTCAGAAGTTTTATAAACATAAAAGCCATCTCCGCATATTTTCAACCTTCATGCGGATGTGGGAAAGTATGAATGGGGTCGCACAGGGAATGAGGAGGCTCATGGTACAGAAGGCCATTGATGCACTATGTAATCATGAGGATTTTCTTTTGTATGACACCATGCTCAGAAGTATGTCACAGATAGAAACAACCAGACTTAGCCATTAATGCCACCAGATATGCCAACCTTCTTTCATGTGGCATCTGCAAGCTTCCTTGTAACAGGTGGCATGGCTCAGCTCTTGTCTCTCTTCACTGGCACAGACTACAAGGAGACAGCTCCCCATAATTATTGGTCCATAAGGATGCCAGGTTCTGTATGTAAGGTTGATGACAGCTTGCTGAAGCAGTCGGGCATTAGTGGATTACAATCAGCTTGACATGTGAACGTGCAGTTTTCATGTTTATGCATTTTAACATCATTTATGGATTTTAACATTCTGGGCTTCCTCCCAAACATGCCACATTAGCGATTGTCAAAAGAAAAGAATATTGGCACTTGCGCTGCTGGATATCAAATCAATATTGTTTCCTCCATTTTGGCAGAAGTTTCAGTAAAACCTATATGCCAAGAGATGAGGGAAATAGTATTTAAAAATTAAATGGACAAATTCATCTTTCCAAATATTACCCACCACCTACTGGTCTCAAGCACCTATTTAACTCTGTCATCCCTTCATGCCCTGCAATGTGTAAGTTGAATTGACTACCCAGTAAGGTAACGTTAATGTAAAGTGTCCACCTGTCCAGCCAGGTGCTTCTGCTGTTCTTTTGTTCTGCCTACAAGATCACACACTGGAGAACTATGTGTCTGCCTACTCTAGTGCTATGTGCAAGGCATTAGTGCCAGAAAACCTAAGCGTAGCTTGATAAAATTCCAATTTCAAAAAGCCATGATTGTCAGACATATTGTACAGACACAGAGTGGGGTACACCATCTGTCAATTGACAAAGGTGCATAACAGTTCAAAATTATCCTGATCCTACTTGGCAAAAAGTTCAAACTCATAATGTTAAAAAGAACCTCAGAAAAAGAATAATGGAAAGAGTAACTTTTGGTAACAAATGAATATCTTACAATGAGATGTTTATACGAGAAAAAACACACAAAAAATCGATGCTGCTAAAATATGTTGCACGCGGCATTTCTTTATGTCAATAAATGTTTCTTTCTGAAAGATGGAACAATTAAAAAATGGAATTTTAAAGTATTATTGACAGATATAGCAGTTTTCACTGTATTTTTCCTTTTCGAGAGCTAATTTCTGTCATCCTTCAATAGAATAGAACATATTATTTTGCACTTGAAGAGCTGCTTTCAGTGCAGGATAATTTTGTGTGTTTTCTGTTGTCATGGTGACTCATCTTTTATAATGCCCTCCTGCTTTCAATTTACATCATTATAGCCAGCTCAATCAATTTAATCCTAGTTAAGGTCATTTTTTCAACAAAACACTCTGGAGTCCACTGAAAATGCTTTGTTCGGTTAAGATGCAGGTTAAAGGTAAGATTATATATTTTTCACTCTGTGAAGAAGAACATTGTATCCTGTGAAAAAACAGAATGGTGCATTTTCTTCACTACCTGAACCATGGCCTCTCACCATTAATAGCATTTCAGAAACAGAATCAGAATCAGGTTTATTATCACCAGCATGTGATGTGAAATTTGTTAACTTAACAGCATCAGATCAATGAAATACATAATCTAGCAGAGAAATAATAATAATAATAAATAAAATAATTATAATAATAAATAAACAAGTAAATTATATATATTGAATAGATTTGAAAAAACATGCAAAAAGAGAAATACTGTATATTAAAAAAAGTGAGGTAGTGTCCAAAGATTCAATGTCCATTTAGGAATCGGATGGCACAGGGAAATAAGCTGTTCCTGAATCACTGAGTGTGTGCCTTCAGGCTTCTGTACCTCCTACCTGATGGTAACAGTGAGAAAAGGGCATGCTCTGGGTGCTAGAGGTCCTTAATAATGGACGCTGCCTTTCTGAGACACCACTCCCTGAAGGTGTCCTGGGTACTTTTAGGCTAGTGCCCAAGATGGAGCCGACTAGATTTACAACCTTCTGCAGCTTCTTTCAGTCCTGGGCAGTATCCTCTCTATATGAGACAGTGATGCAGCCTGTCAGAATGCTCTCCACCGTACAACTACAGAAGTTTTTGAGTGTATTTGTTGACATTCAACAAATATGTTCTCTTGTTCCTGTAGTCATTCTTATTTTATATTTATAAGATTCTCAAAAAAAATTTTACAGTTTTTAAACGTCAGAGGAATTTTTGTTCAATGATCATTTTACCAATCTGTACTCCCAATGAGTTCAGAAGAAGAATAAGTTGGAAATGGGATCACAACACTGATTCTCCAACTATTCTCACTGTGAGCATGCTGCCTAGAAGTTCAGAAAATTTACTAACTGCTCTTCTTAGTATCTTGTCATTTTGCTGCATGCTGATGTCGAAATACACATTTCTGCTGATCGAGTGATTATGATGAAAAATCTTACACTGATTGTTTTGATTCAGAACTGGAGTCAATTCAAGCGGATGATTAAGAGCCCCATGTATAATGACTCTCATCGCCTTCTTGAATTTTGTCACTGGAGATTTGTTGACTTTGGCTTAAAATGAAGCTAGATAACACACTTCTCAAATCTCAAAGGCCAATTTAAACGGTTAAACCATGTCAGATAAACTGACCTGAGAAGAACTGGATGGAAAGGATGTGCTAGCATTGGAGAGGGTTCAGAAAACGTTCATGAGAATTATCCAGGGAATGAAGAAGTTAAAGTATGAGGATAAAGTATAAAGTATAAACTACTCGCTGGCCAATCTTTCAAGTTAATCAGAACCTCACTTTGAAATTCTCAACCAGTTACAACATAATGTAGGGTCTCAACCCAAAATGTAGGCACCTGTTCCTCCTGAAGTTTGTTGGTCCAGAGTGCACCTGGACTCTCTTCTGTCTCTGTTTAAAATTTTCACCCTCGTTTTCAATTTCCTCCATGTCATCACACCTCAATGTCTCCAGAAACCCCATCCATTCCCTAACCATCCAAAACCTTTAACTACTCTCATTTATTTAGGCCACTCTTGAATGTTATGACTTCATCTAAGTCTCTGCATCTGTATCTCTTTTCTCCCTGAAAACACTCAGTTAAAATTAGCTTTTATGATAAGCTATTGGTCATTTTTTATACTGTCTCCTTGCGACTCGTTTTCAAGTTTTGCTTTATGACCCTGATGCAAACTCATGGTAAAGGCTCCATTTTACTACAAGTTGCTTGCCTTTTCTGATTTACTGGTTTTATGTTCTTCCTTCTCGATCCTCCTCATGCTCATACTCTTTGTCTTTATCCTCCAGTTCTGTGAGATTTGAGGTGCCTATAGAACCCCCTGCAGAATCAGTACATTCTTCTTCAAGCGGGGCGGTGCTGCTTGAATGGGTGGGTAGTTAAGTAATTTGGAGTATTCTGTACTCCTTCCACAGTTTGTTCCGGGCTTCTGTGTACTTCTATTGCAGTACCTTGAGGTTTCCCCTGATGTCAAATGTGGCTTTGAATAAACCGGCCACCAAGGTTCAGGTCTTGGCAAATTGATGGAAAAACTGTTTAATACTTCTCATTTCCATATCCAATATTTATCCCAACTGTTGACAGCATGTGGGTGAGAGCAGGCAATCATTCTCCCATCTCACCCACTCACAGTCAATATTCTCATCTTCACATAAATTGGCTGAACCCAGTAAAAAGAGATGCTTCTCCCAAACCTGGACAATTGTGAGGTCCATTTCAAGAAGTATTCTTTTCTTAAAGAATTCAAAAAAAGTGTCTGATAATCCAGCATGTGAATGCATTATAGCTCTCCTTAATAAACTCCCCTTAATCAAATAGTTCATTTTTGTGATTGAAATTAGCATCTATTCTGGAGTTCACTCTTCAGCCTCTCCTGGTGCTCTGTAGGAGGGTTTCAGCAGTTCTAAGAACATATTGCCATTCTGCTGAGTGAATAAAGAGTTAATGCATTGATTCACTTCTGGTCTTTCACTCTTTGTATTAGTACTGATAAAAATCGCTTCGAGTTTCTGAAGATGTGGGATTGCCATGTTTACTTAGCAAGTTTCAACTTAACATTATTCTAATTAAGCAAAAGGGACAGGGATGCAAAGAAATGGAAACACTGAAAGTAACAAGAAGACAGAAGTGTGCAGCCCAGCTAGCAGACGTTCTCACAGACATCTTTAACATCTCTCTGAAGCTGCTCACTCACCCTGCAGTCTTCAAGGCTGCATCATCAAACCAGCACCCAAGAGGCTGACAGTTACCTGCCATAACGACTACTATCCAGTGGCATTGACCTCAATAATAATGAAGTGCTTTGACCAGCTCATCATGAACTACATTAAGTTCTGTCTTCCCAGTACACTAGACCCCTACCGGTTGCAAGTCACCCAAATCAGTCTCTGCTCCATAGAGGGCAAATGATGCAATAGCTGCTACCCTCTATTCATTCCTGTCCCACCAGGGAAATAGTACCACCTACATCAGAATGCTGTTTATCAACTTAAGATCAGCATTCAATGCGATCATTCCTCAGAAGCTGATGGGTAAACTGTCTTTGTTGGTCTTAACATCTCCCTCTGTAACTGGATCTTGGACTTCTTGATGGAGAGACTTCAGTCTGAGAAAGCGACGTCTCTAGCTCCATTACGCTGTGAAGCAGCACCCTCCAGGGCTGAGCCCGCTGCTGATACATGACTATGCTATTAGATCCAGGTCTAACCACATTTTTAAGTTTGCTGATGACACAACAGTGGTTGGTCACGTCAGTAACAATGATGAATGGGCAGACAGAGAAGAGGTAGAGCAGATTGTGGACTGGTGCGAAAATGACAACTTGAGTCTCAATGTGGACAAGACTAAATAAATGATTGTGTACTTCAGGAAGTTGCAGGTTGAACACACCCTGCTGCACATCAGCGGCTGCTCCGTGGAGAGAATCAGGAGCACCAATTTTCTTGTAGTGCACATCACGAATGATCTCACTTGATCCCACAACAAGACCTCTTTAGTCAAGAAAGCACAGCAGTGCCTCCACTTCCTGAGGAGACTGAGGTTCCCCTCCCCAATTCTAATCATATTCTCCCAAACCACCATTGAGAGTGTACCCTGCCTGGTATGGGAATTACAAGGTATCTGACCACAAGACTCTGAAATACATTGTGAGGACTGCTGAGAGAATCACTGGGGCCTCTCTCTGCAGCCCCATCCCCATCCAGGACATAGTCCAGAAGCCCTGCATTCGCAGAGCTCTCAACATTGTCAAAAACCACTCCATGGGTCCCACAATCTCTTTGACCTAACGTCAAGCAGAAAGTACCACTGTATAAGAAAAAGGACTATCAGATTCTTCCCCCCGGCTGCAAGACTTCTGAATACTCTGCTAGCACTCAGTACACATTATTTATGATAATACCAATAGCATTATGGTGTTGTACATTTAACATAAGTCATTTTATGCACTTTGTGACAATTTGTCCATCTAAAATACTCTTTTTATTGTTAACATTATTGTGTTAATATTACTTTATATGCTATATACGATATGTGTACTGTGTTTTGTACCTTGGTCCCCGAGGATTGTTGTTATGTTTAGCTGTATACATACATATGGTTGAATGACAATAAACTTGAACTTAAACTTGAATTTGTAATTACATCGTGTGTCCGGAAATCAGATTTTTCATTATCAGGAAATACAGAATGGTTCAATCTTCCAGACAGCGTTAGCAATTGGCACAAGGCATTTGACGACGTCCTCCATGGGAGTTTGGTCAAGAAGGTTTAGTTGCTCAGCATTCAAGATGAGGTAGTAAATTGGATGAGACACTGGCTATGTGGGAGAAGCCAGAGAATGATGCCTCTCGGAGGCCTGTGACTGATAGAGTGCTGCCAGGATCAGTGCTGAGTCATCTATATCAATGTTGTGTGTCATCTATATCAGTGATCTGGATGATAATGTGGTTAACTAGATTAGCAAGTTTGCAGATGTCATCAAGATTGGGGGTGTAGTGGACAGCGAGGAAGACTATCAAGTCGATTCAAGTAAAGTTTATGGTAATTTAACTATATACATGTATACTGCCAACGAAAACAATGTTTCTCTGGACCAAGGTGTACAGCACAGTGGTACACATAACACACAATAACTTATGAAAGTGAGGAACAAATCTACAGATGAATTACGCACAAATAAAGTACATAAATTAAATATTGTAGGGTACAGAACAGATTATCCAGTAACACTTCAAATGTGATGTGGCAGGGAGTCCAGAAGTCTAATGGCCTGAAGGAAGAAACTGTTTCTCATGATGACTGTTCTGACTGTTCTTGTTTTTATGCGTCAGAGTCTCCTGCCTGATGGTGGAAAATCAATGATGATACTGGGTGGATGGATGGGATCGCTAATAGTACCAAGGGCACTGGTATGTAGCACTCCTGATAAATGTCCCCGATGGCTGGTAGGGAGATCCCTGTGATCCTTTCAGCTGTTCTCACAGTCATTTGTAAGTACTTCTGGTCCAATGCTGGACTGCTCCCATACCAGATGGAGATGCAACTTATCAGGACGCTCTCAGAGGTGTGCCTATAAAATGCAGTTTAGATGGGGGTGGGGGAGTCTCACTTGCCTCCATCTCTGGAGGAGGTAGAGGCTCTGCTTTTCCTCCTTGTTCAGGGAGGTGATATTAAGGTCATCCATGATGTGAACTCCCAGGAACTTGATGCACTTAACTCTCTCTATGGAGCAGCCATGTATTCGTGGAGGGAGATGTTTCATCTGCATATTCCTGAAATCCGCAATGATTTCTTTGGTCTTCTCCACACTCAGACTGAGGTTGTTGTTCTCACACCAGTCCACCAGCTGCTCCACTTCCTCTCTGTACTCTGACTCATCATTGTCGTTGGTGAGGTTGACCACCGTTGTGTCATCCACAAACTTAATGACAGAGTTTGAGCTGAATCCTGTGACACAGTCATGCGTCAGCAGTGTGAACAACAGCGGGCTAAGCACATAGCCTCGGGGAGTGCCAGTGCTCAGCGTAATAGGACTAGAGACGTTTCTGCCCACACGGACTGACTGTGGCCCACTGTTAAGAAGCCCAGTATCCAATTGCAGAGGGAGGTGTTGAGACCCGGTGAGGACAGTTTCCCCGCCGGTTTCTAGGGTATGAACTGAAGTTCATAAACAGCAGTTTGGCATATGAGACTCTATTTTCTAGGTGGGACAGGACAGAGTGGAGGGCAGAGGTTATTGCATCAACTTCAGTGAAAAGCGAACTGGACAGGGTCCAACGTAGACGGGAGCGAGTCTTTAATATGCTCCGTGACCAGCCATTCAAAGCATTTCATAATGGATTATGTTCATTCCACCATACAAATAGTCATTTAGACAGGTTACTGTCACCTTCTATGACACTGGAATGAAGGTTGCCACCTGGAAAACTGAGGGGACAATGGGCAGTTTCAGAGGGATGATGGGATGTGCAGTCTTTCAGAACCCAGCCCGGTATATTATCAGGCCCTGCAGTGTTGCATTTGTTGACTCTGGCCATGGTGGAGTGTCTGCTCCCCTGGGGGGACAGGTGCCTTCCTCATCAGCACTTTGTTCTGTGCATCAAGACCGGACATAATAGACGTTCAGCCTATCAGGGAGTGAGGCATCCTGGTCACTGACGTGCAGGGTAATCTTGTAGTCTGTAATCCTCTGAATTCGCTGCTACATGCGGCTTATGTCCCTGGTATCACAGAAGTGGCTGTATAATCTCCGAGAATACTTCTGTTTCATCTTTCTGATGGAGCAGGAAAGCACAGTACTTGCTTCACTAAGAGCTGTCATGTCCCCGGATCTAAAGGCAGCCTCACGATCCCTCAGCTATGCATGGACCTCTGCCCTCACCCAGGCATGTTTTGTGATAGTAACATTCTCAATACACTTCTCCATGTAGCTGGTCACAGAATGCACAAATTCCTCAATATTAGCGGGCTATTATGATGTTGTCATAGCTTGCAGCAGGATTTGGGCCAGCTGGAAAAATAGACTGAGCAATTGCATTTGGAATTTAATCCCGGCAAGTGCGAGGTGTTGCACTTCAGTAGGATCAATCAGAGTAGGTCACACAGTGAACAGTAGAGCACTGACAAGTGCGGTGGAACACAGGGAATACAGGTCCATAATTCATTGAAAGTGGAATTGGAAAGAAAGCTTTTGGCACATTGGCCTTCATAAACGAAAGTATTGAATACAGTAGATGGGATGTTATGTTATGTTGAAATTGTATCAGACATTGGTGAGGACTGATCTGGAGTATTGTTTGCAGTTTTGGTCACCTGCCTTCAGAAAAGATGTAAATAAGGTTGAACGAGTACAGAGAAAATTTACAAAGATGTTTCCGAGTCTGGAGGACTTGAGTTATAAGGAAATATTGAATAGGTAGGACATTATTCCTTGGAATGTAGAAGATTGAGAGGAGGTTTGATAAAGGTATACAAATTATGAGGGCCATGGATAGGGTAAATGCAAGCTGGCTTTTTTCACTGAAGTCGTAGGTTAAGTGTGAAAGGTGAAAAGTTTAAGGAAATCATGAGGAGAAACTTCTTCATTCAGAGGGTCATGAGAGTGTTAAATGAGCTGCCAGCCCAAAAGATGCATGCAAGCTGAATTTTAATGTTTAATGAAGTTTGGATAGGTACATGGATGGGAGGAGTATGGAGGGCTATGATCCCAGTTCAGGTCAGTTTAAATGGTTCTGAATGCTCTAGATGGGCCGAAGGGTCTGTTTCTGTGCTGTGCTTTACTATGACTCAATAACTCCATATTTGACCCATTCCTATCTGAATGCGATTGCTGCCTGAACTTGCTATTTTGAAATATTTCTTTTCACTCTTTCTTAAAATTTGTCTTTGTTCAATGCCTTTACAGGAATGTCAGGTGACATAAGTGCAGTCCTCCAAAGCAGTTAACAAATTTATGGTGCAATCAATTTCAACCTCGAAAGCATCAGTGAACATCTGCTTTCTGAAATATTTGTGACTGGGGGGAGAAAAGTGAAGCTACTTAGAAGTCATTACTTGCTCAGATCTAAAATAAGAGAGTCCTTGGAATAGTGAAATAGCCAGTACTTGTTCAACAAAAAGTAAGCCCCATTATGATGCTACAGACATGAAACTAGCTTATGAGATACCACTGGGATATCAGTTTAGGCAGACAAACAATTTACATTAATGCATCCATCAATAAATCTCAATTGCCTGTCATGGATTTATCAGCTTAGGCCGGTGACACTGCAGTATTTCTCTCTTCACAACCTCATCTGCTGAGTATTTCAAGAATTTTTTTTATTTTAATTTCAGATTTCCAGGTTCTGCAATTTAATGATTTTCATTCGCTGATCAATTATACAATGGGTCCTTTCAAATCATGTATTTCCTTCATTTGCTAATATCTGTTCATTTAATTTCCAGCTTGTCATCCAATATTCAAATTCTCACAAGGATGTTTAAAATTCAATGGTGTAAGATATTATTCATCATTACAATATTAACTGATTTGAAGCTTTGTGATGATAGCCAACTGTTGTTTCTCTGTCAAATGCCAATTTGTATTCAGAGTATTCATTCCTATGACATATTTTCCAGCTTTGTTACCATGCAGAATGTAATTGGTTTTCTTAATAAATCCACATTCATTTGAGTTTCTGACAAGTTTACTGCAGGATTTGTAGAGACAATATCATATCTATTTGCTGATTTCTATTGAAGCTGCAGGAATCAAAAATGTTGATGTACTTCAAAGTGTTATGAAAGGTTTGGCACATTCTGTATTCAATGCAATCTGCAGGTTATTTATTAAAAGCAATTTTTCAAACAGCCACGTTCCTTGCTTTTCAGAGTTTGCCAGAAGGACAGTCAGCAGCTTGGGACACTGCCAAGAAAGAGGAAAACCGTTCTAAGAACAGATATGGGAACATCATTGCTTGTAAGTAAAAGTGACACAGAATGGACATATTTTGTTAATATTCAGTCTTATAAATTCTTGCTGATATGGATCAGCTTTAAAAACCAGTCATCTTAATAAAAGGTGCTTGATTTACAGATCAGTTCCAAATGTTAGTCAGGTTTAAATGAATTGGCACCCACCCTCCAGCTCCCAGAAAGTAAACTCTGCTGTGCACTATCAGAGTGGTAGCATTAATAGTTATAAGTGAATGCCTTAAAACCAATGAAATAGATTTCTCTTGGTGTGGAGGTTGGGCAGCCAGTAGGCAAAGCATGCCCATTGGTCACTTGGTGGCACTGATATTTGGCAGAGGGGCTGCAGGCAGAAAGTGAACATCTGAGTCAAACTCCTGTTCTATCTTATATCAGTTGGTGTGCTGTGTAGAGTTTAGATCCCTGACTGGGGTTTGGAAGTTGAGATAACTGGAAATAGGGCTGGAGACACAGGGGTCTGCCGATGCTGGAATCCGAAGTAATGAGCAATCTGCTGGAAGAACTCAGAAATTCAAGCAGCATGTGTGGACGGTAAGGAATCGACAACTTTCTGGATCGAATCCCTGCATCAGGAATGTGTGATTGGGATACCCAGAGCGCAAACAAACCAGATTAGCTTCATGGAAGTTGGAGAATTACTCCAACTCCTTGAAGCCATGCAATCAGAATAAATTATATTCATAATAATGAAAAAATCAGCATGAATAAATATGAATTACAGCCCACCCGTACACTAGGTAGTGTTTTACTACATTCCTTAAAACCAATAGGACTGCTGCCACTCATGTGGTCCCCTGGATTAGTGTATTACTGCAATAATTAAGGCGTTTCCTCACCCAGCCCAGACTCCCTGTCCAGTAGCATAAGAAGCCATTACTGTTGTCCTTCTCCGTTGAGCCCTTACAGTGGCTACAACAAGCTTCACTGTGTCTCTCATCACATACTCCTGCAGCCTGGATTGTGCTAGTTGGCAGCATTCCTCTACGGACATCCCAGTGGGCTGGTAGAACTCCTAGTTTTGGCGACCAAAAGGTGTTGATGATCTGCCAGCAGCACTTGATGTTTGTCTCCGTGTGTGGCCCTGGGAACAGCCCGTAGATCAGAGAATCCTCTGCCATGCAGTCCATTAGGATGAACCATGACACAGACTCTTGCAGCTTTCTCCACACTCTCTTTGCAAAGCAAGTATTCCACAAAGCTTGCCCCAGATTCCTTTACAGTTATCTAACCAGCTGAAAATTTACAGGCCCCATATTAAGAAAGTATACTCTCAGTCATAAAATGGCCATCAGAACCTTGTGAATTTCAGAGGATTCCTAATTTGAATACAAACAGGACCTTTGCAATTACAAAGAAGGCACAGCAGTGGCTATATTTCATTAGGAATTCAAGGAGAATTTCTGTGTCATCGAAGACACTCACAAGTTTCTACAGAGGTACTGTGGAGAGCATTCTAATTGGTTGCATCTCCCTCTGGTATGGAGGGGCCACAGCGCAGGATCAGACAAAGTTACAGAAGGCTGTAAACTCAGCCAGCTCCATTATGGGTACTACCCTCCCTAGCATCCAGGACAACTTCAAAAGGCAATGCCTCAAAAAGGTAGCATTCATTATTAAGGGCCCCCATCCCCCAGGAGGATGCCCTCTTCTCATTGCTACCATCAAGGAGGATGTACAGGAGCCTGAAGACACACAGTCAATGTTTTTTATATATACTCCTTATTGCAATTTATAATTTTTATTACTATGTATTGCAATCCCTTCTGATAATATGGTGCTCAGACGCAACAGCTCCGACAGGGTCAACCAAAGGTGATACTGTCTTTTTTAACACTTTTTTTTTACAATCGCATGACCCTGCTGGACTTCAGGAATTTAAAGTACTGCAGGTCTACTCCATCAACAGTTTGCTTGTTGGCAGAGAAACTGAAGGAGCTGAACTTGGCATGGACTATGATGCTGCCTGTGACAGAGAGGCATTGGCGTGCAAAGGAGGTGTCCAGTCTAACAGCGGGTGATCGTCTTAATCACCTTTCCAGTGATTGCAATGTCCCTGTTGGACATTTGTGGTGTGGAACTCTGCAAGTCCAATTCATTGGTTTATTGGCAAGCAGCAAAGGCGGACGGCAGGGGAGCTGCGTGGCCTCAAATTGTGATGTTGCCTATTGGCCACCATCCAGGGGGAGACAACAGAGTCGGGTGCTCCATCAAAGTGCCGGAGGCAGTGTGGCGCGCATCCAAGCTGGAGTCGGTGCTCCCCCCCCCCCACCCCTCCAATCCCTAGTGTCTGCTCAGCAAAAGATAAACCGTATTATATTCAACTGCAGACTGCTACAACACCCATGGACTCAGGGACTTGGACTATATTTTTCCGTATGACTCTACTTTACTGCTATCTTATATATTCTTATAATCATATATGTGCTGTATGTGCCTTCTGCTGTGTTTTGCACCTTGGCCCAGAGTAACCCTGGTTCATTTGGCTCTATTCATGGGTATTCGTGTATGGTTGAATGACAATTAAACTTGAACTTGAACAATATACTGCTGCTGCAAAACAAAAAATTTCATAACATGCACCGGTGATATTAAACCTGATTCTGATCTGCTCTCTGATTCAGCCAATCAGTGACTGGCATTTAAAGAAATAGGCAATACTATTGCAAGAACATGACAGTAAGTCAGCTAGCAGCAATGTTAGACAGGAAACTTCAGCATCTCCTTACTTTTTTATTATTTTAGGTTTTAAAATTAAATCATTTAATTTTAGCCATCTGTGCATTCTTGCAAGAAGTGTCAATACTGAATTGAACTGAATTGACTTATTTCTTACATCCTTCACATACATGAGGAGTAAAAATCTTTACCTTACATCTCCGTATAAATGTACAATGTGCAATCATAGTAATTTATAATAATTTATAATAAATAGAACAGTCAATGTAACATAGAAATACACTCAAATCAGCGTGAGTTAATCAGTCTGATAGCCTGGTGGAAGAAGCTGTCCCAGAGCCTGTTGGTCCTGTTGTTTATGCTGTGGTACTGTGTCCCAGATGGTAGTAGCTGGAATAGACCATGACTGGTGTGACTCATTTCCCCAGTGATCCTTCGGGCCCGTTTTTCACACCTGTCTTTGTAAATGTCCTGACCCATGGGAAGTTCATAACTACAAGGTGCTGGGGAGTAGGTACACAGCAGATGTCAGGGGAAGTTTTTCACTCACGGAGAGTGGTGAGTGCATGGAATGGGCTGCCGTAAACGGTGGTGGAGACGGATACAATAGGATCTTTTAAGAGACTTTTGGATAGGTACACGGAGCTCAAAAAAATAGAGTGCTATGGGTAACCCTAGGAATTTCTAAGGTAGAGACATGTTCGGCACAACTTTGTGGGCCAAAGGGCCTGTATTGTGCTGTAGGTTTTCTATGTTTCTACAGATGCGCTGGGCTGTCCACACCACTCTCTGCAGAATCCTGCGATTAAGGGAGGTACAGTTCCCATACCAGGCAGTGATGCAGCCAGTCAGGATGCTCTCAATTGTGTCCCTGTAGAAAGTTCTTAGGATTTGGGGGACCATACCAAACTTCCTCAACTGTCTGAGGTGAAAGAGGCGCTGTTATGCCTTTTTCACCACACAGCTGGTGTGTACAGACCACGGGATGTCCTCGATGATGTGGATGCCGAGGAAGTAAAGCTGTTTACCCTCTCACCCTGAGATCCATTGACGTCAATAATGGTTAGCCCGTCTCCATTCCTCCTGTAATCCACAACCAGCTCCTTTGTTTTTGCGACATTGAGGGAGAGGTTGTTTTCTTGACACCACTGTGTCAGAGAGATGACTTCTTCCCTGTAGGCCACCTCGTTATTGTTTGAGATAAGGCCAATCAATGTAGTGTCGTCAGCAAATTTAATTAGCAGATTAGAGCTGTGGGTGGCGATACAGTCATGGGTATACAGGGAGTAAAGGAGGGAACTTAATACACAGCCCTGAGGGGCTCCTGTGTTGAGAGTCAGAGGGGTGGAGGTGAGGGAGCCCTCTCTTACCACCTGCCAGCGATCTGACAGGAAGTCCAGGATCCAGCTGCACAAGGCAGGCTCAAGGCCGAGCTCTCAAAGCTTCCTGTCAAGCTTGGATGGAATTATAGTGTTGAATGCTGAACTGTAGTCCAAGAACGGCATTCTCACATAAACATCTTTCTTCTCCAGATGTGTGAGGACGGTATGTAGAGCAGTGGCTGTTGCGTCATCTGTCGATCAGTTGTGTCAGTGGCCAAATCGTAGGGGGTCGAGTTTGGATGATAGCATACTGCAGATGTAGTCCTTGACCTGCCTCTCAAAGCATTTACTTGTTATTGAAGTCAGTGCAACAGGACGCCGGTCATTCAGGCATATTTCTTACCTTGGTCTTTTTTGGTACAGGGACAATGGTGGATAATTTGATGTAGGAGGGCACTGTACATTGGGAGAGGGAGAGATTAGATTGGATTCAACTTTATTGTCATTGTGCCGAGTGCAGATACAAAGCCAATGAAATGTAATTAGCATCTGACCAGAAATGCAAAGAATAGTCTTATTTACAAAATAACTGCGAATAAAAAGCAAGTGCTACAGCACACAAATATAAAAGTACTGAGACAGTACAATACGTTGCAATACTGCTTAGTGCTGTGATGTGAGGTTCAGCAGGGTCACAGCCTCAGGGAAGAAGCTCTTCCTGTGCCTGCTGGTGCGGGAGTGGAGGCTGCTGTAGCACCTACCAGATGGGAGGAGAGTAAAAAGTCTATGGTTAGGGTGAGATGCATCCTTGATAATGCTTTTCGCCCTGTCCAGGCAGCGTTTATGGTGGATGTTCTCAATGGTGGGCAATTGAGTGCCGATAATCCGCTGGGCAGTTTTCACCACCCGTTGGAGTGCATTGCAGTCCGAGACGGGACAATTGCCATACCACACTGAGATGCAGTTGGTGAGTATGCTCTCAATGGTACAGCGGTAAAAGTCCGTCAGTATCCTGGGACAGAGGTGAGCTTTCTTGATGCTCCGCAGGAAATAAAGGTGCTGTTGCGCCTTTTTGATCAGGATGGAGGAGTTCAGGGACCAGGTGAGATCTGAGAAAAATGTCTGTAAACACACCTGCCAGTTGTGCTGCTCACTTCCTGAGTACCTGCCTTGGGATGCCGTCCGGTCCCACAGTCTTGCGACTGTCCACTCATTGGAAACAACTGCGTACCTCAGCCTCAGAGGTGACCAGGTTGCAGGTTGTAGCGATGGCTTTCCTCAGAGGCTCGGAGTTAGCATCATCAAACCGAGCGTAAAAGTGATTGAGCTCATCTGGGAGAGAGGCCGTGATGCTGGCGGCACCACAACGTTTGGTTTTGAAGTCTGCGATGGTATGCAACCCTCGCCACAAGTCACATGTGCTATTTGTTAGATATTGCATTATTTGCAAATGTTTTACAGGTCAGGCAAATGCAGAAATGTGAAGGCTGATCAGCAATCATCCCTTCCTGGCTGCAATTAAGTGTAAAGCTTGCCCCGAGATTGTGATGAATGACAAATAACGAGAACTATGCATGGAGTGAATTAAATGGAGCAACAGGTTCTCAATGCCAATCACCATTAAAGGTTCAGATGCCAGGAAACTGAAGCTAAAGCAGAAACTGCTGGTAAAATGCTGCAGGTCAAGCTGCATTTGTGACTGTTTCTCTTTCCACGCATGCTACCTGACCTGGTAGGTAATCATAGTATTTTTCTGTTTTTGTTCATAAACGCCAATGTCCACTCCACAATATTTTTAAAACAGAAGTGAAAAATCATATTTTTTGTTCTAAATGTTTACAATGCTTATAATAGTTTTTATTTGTGCAGGTTTATTGGTTTCCTCAGGTCTGGTTATGTAACTCCCTCTGTCTCACATACCAGCAGGCTTTCATAAGCAGCACTCTTCCCTTTGTAGCAAAAGGTGGTAACTTCATGTCCAACTGCAGCAACACCAATCCATTAAAGATGCATTGCCACACTGTTTCAAACTGGACATAAAGCTGGCATTTAATATTCTATGAAAATCAAAAAACTACAGATGCTGGAAATCTGAAAAAATAACAGGGAGAATGCTGAAAACTCTCAGCAGGTCTGGCAGCATTTGTGGTGGAAAGAGTAACAGTTCATGCTTCAGCTCTGGGCCCTTCCATCAGAACTGGGAAAGAGAGAAAGGCTTGTTAGTGTTCAGTAGCAGAGAAGATCAGGGATGAAAGGATCGAACAGAGGGAAATCTCTGATAGAGTGATTGCAATATTCTATGCCTCTGCACTGGGGCTTCTCAGATGGGTATAAAAGGTTCCAATGCTTACGACTAAGATTAGAGATGTATTTAATTTATCCCTGAGTCAACATAACTACAAACAGAACATCTGGATATTATTGTATTACTGTTGGTTGAACCATCTTAGCAGAAAATTGATAGCCATTTTTCTTCCATTACAAAGATGACTACACTTAGGAAAGTAATTTAATGGTTGTAAAAAATTTTGGAATATCTCAAAAGGAACCATAAAATTTGTGAGGTTTTCCATCTTTATGTCACTTCAGGGATTATTAAACCAAGGATTATTTTAGTACCAAATTAGTCTTCTAACATTAAACTTTAGTCACCTAACATTAAACTTTAGTCACGAAGAATGGATTCAGTTGCTAAATTGAACAGACTATTTGTCCTATAAAATAAAATAAAATTCACAGCCTTTGCTTGAATCAAGGTAGCACAAACCAATAAAGTACAGAACTTCCATGTCAGCAAATGTTAATGTAAGTTAACTGCTTCTTGTGAGCAGGTTAAATCCCATGCATAAGCAACATATAGAAATTGGTGAAATAATTATGGTAAGTTAATTGCACAAACTTTATTGATGTATGAGAATCCTAAGAAATAGCAGCGAAAAATATTTGCATCAGGATTTGCAAATTGCCACAAAATGCTATCTAATTAGTTCCACCATTAACCTTATAAAATACAAGAGGTTTTCTCCATCACTGTCAACGAATTGCTACCTCTACACTGTAAA
Organism: Mobula hypostoma; assembly: GCF_963921235.1. NCBI lineage: Eukaryota > Metazoa > Chordata > Chondrichthyes > Myliobatiformes > Myliobatidae > Mobula > Mobula hypostoma. The sequence continues at coordinate 191,222,932 of NC_086098.1, forward strand.
GCAGGGGTAACCAACCTCTTTTATGCTTTGGACCAATACCATTAAGCAAGGGGAACCCCTACAAGGATGAAGAATCTCACCACAGGTGTTCAAAGTTTTTATTTCCCGTTGCAAGGATTCTGTTTTTAATTTAACCCTGACTTAACTTCAACTTCAGATGCCCGGAACAGAGGGGAAAAAATGAAATGATGAACATTGGCTCCTACAAATACAAAATGCTTTTTTCTACTTTAAATTATACCTTTTTCATTTTTTTACCTCTCTCTCTCTCTCTCTCTCTCTCTCTCTCTCTCTCTCTCTATCTCTCTATCTCTCTCTATCTCAATCCAACTTTTCTTACCCGCCTTATTTATTTATAATGATCCAATTTGACTTTAGCTTACCCTAAAATTAAATGCTGGGTCGTGCTGTTGGCATAAGAAGCAGTCTCCCATCCCGTACCCTGCTCCAAAATAATTAGAAGTCTCAACTCTTAAAATTGTGAATTGGTTCAATTATTAGTCACATTTCTCTATTAACTCAACAGGTAAATATCTTGGCAGTGCCATCCTCATCCAATGAATCAATAAGCTAGGTATATCTGAGAATTTTATTTTCACTTCAGCATGTAATTTATAGTTAAGTGGGTTGACTAATGTCCTGTTCCTGATAACGAACCTGAAATGATGATGGCCTTGTGGACTGTATAGGATGAACCAGGAGCAGGAATGAACAGAGTGAGGCTGCCATTAACCAAGGAATGCAAAACAGCAATCAGCAGCACAAAATGAAAGTGAACCACAAAATGTTAGACATGCAGGCCGATGATCCAGCAACACCAGGTTGGTTGAAGCACAAACAGGCTGTGAAGGCAGGGTAAAGTGTGACTGAAACATGCGCAGATCACCGAGGTGGTGGGCAGCGAGGAGAAGTGCCGAGCTGCCAGGACGATCCTGGGTGGGTCTGAAAACCTGAGCGAGGGTCCAGCAGAGTGGAGCTTTTTCAAGCCTGAAATGAAGATGGCAGGGTGGAGCTTAAGGAGATGAGTTGGTGAACTGGGGGTTGGGATGGACAGAGTGCAACGATCACTAACCAAGGATACCCATTGGCCACAGGGACAGGAAATGGACTGCAAAAGTGTAGGTAAGTACAAGGGTGGAATGTGCAGGGTAAGCCAAAGGAAGGGCCTCTTTCTGTGCTGTATGACACTATGATGTGATGAAGATAGTGTAAACATAAGATGTCTTTTTAAATCAATTCAACAGTGGCTAGCATGCTTTACAGTACCAGCAACCCGGGTTCAATTCCTCCCACTGCCTGTAAGGAGTTTGGATGTTCTCTCCGTGACTGCGTGGGTTTCCTCTGGGATGCTCCAGTTTCTTCCTACAATGCAAAGATGTACCAGTTGGTAGGTTAATTGGTCATTGTAAGTTGTCCCAAGATTAGGCCAGGATTAAATCGTGTTATTGCTGTGTGGCATGGCTCGAAAGGCCAGAAGGGCCTATTCCACACTGTATCTCAATAGGTAAATCAATCAATAAAGAAATATCACCTAACAAACTCAGCTCTCTGAAAACAGTTTCCTTCATCCTCGTTTGTGGAAAAAATCCTTAAATACTATTTTTAAACAACTCTTCTATAACTCATTTACTTTAAGTTCTACGTTATACCAGTTGAAGTCCTTTACTATAATGACACGTCTGGATCAATTGAGATATTAATTGATAATGCACTTCCAACTGGACACTGAAAGCTTATTTTTAAATCAACCACTTAACTACCTCACATGAATGTTTCTCACAGTTAAGATTGCCCAGTTATTTTGCTGAAAGATCAATATACGTTTCCATTTATTTTTTATAAGCTCACATGCCCTTTAATGAATCATCTGCAATTTCTCCCAGTGGCTGGCATTTTGTTTGTGACTGACAAAAGAAAGGCTTTCACCATTCACCAAGCAAACAATTGTACATGGACACTAAACTAAGCATATCAACAGAGATTTCTAGTCTTCCTGACATTCATCTGAGTTCAGTAACTTCTATTAAATATCTATGGGGACTTCAGCAAAAACTGTAGGAATTTATTCTGTCAAAAACACCAGAGAGTCCTCACAGGCAGCAAAAATAGGAAGAGAAAAAAAACATCTATAATAACCAAGTAAATAAAGATTTAAATTATAGTGTCAGGAAAAAAAGAAATAGCTTTTACTGAAATGAAGTAAGGAAAAGATATAAAACTAACTCATAATATTATCTTTTCAGGGTAAGAGAGGCTATTCAGTACTAAATATTGAGTAGTTGTTTTAATGACAGTAAATTTCTCATGTTAAAATTCTGATTAAATAAAGCATAAAGTTTGTAATCAGTCCTTTAAATGATAAATCTATTTAATAAGGCTGAGCAAATGTCTCATGGTGATTTCACCTGCAAAGAGTGCAGTGTGAAGCTGACCCTTCAGCCACAGTGTTGATGCTGCCCTATTTTTAAAAATCTTACCCTCAACCATTTTGTATTTCCAACATTGCAAACAACTCCCTCCAGGTTCTACCACTCATCTGCACACCATGGGAAGTTTACAACACTCAAGTAACCTATCAGTCTGCCGGTTCTTGGGATGTCGGAGGAATCGGGAGCACTTGGAGGGAAAACGTGGTTACTGGAAGAGTAGGCAAAGCAGAGAGAATCAAAATCAGGACTGAACCCAGGGCGATGGTGCTGTGAGGCAGCAGCTAGCAGGAGTGCGCTGACAGTAATTTCTGTGTTCCCTTGAATTACGCATTTGAGTTTGCAGAAGTTGGTGTCAATTTTAGCAAGAAAGAACAAACGTAATAAACATTTTTCAGCTTCTCCGGTATTAGGACAGGGCAATCTGGGCTCTTGTGTTTTTTGTCTGGTCAAAAACGGTTTGTTTGCATTTGCAGATGTAAGTTACTTAAGATCACATCCATTTTCAAGAGAAAATTACTGCTATCTGTAGAAATAATTTTCGATTTTTCTGATTTAAATCTATATCACTAGCTGTTCTGCTGATATACTGAAAAATAAGATGTGCAATATCTATTAGTTGGAAGTTTATTAGCCATAATCATTTAAATCTTCATGTTTCAATTTTTATAGCTACTTATAAAAAAGTGAGCAGCTAACTTTTCCTTTCCATGTGACTGAAACATACAGAAAAATGTGTAAACTGAAAATGAGAACAGACAGCTGTATCTGCAGTATTGGCAATTATATGTACAGCAAAGAGTCATCAAAGCTCCTTTCCTCTTCGAGTATTAAGCCCAATTATCAAAATGAAATGTTTATGTTGTGATGGAAATTGTCTTAATTGACCAGCTCTCATTGCGATATGAAGTGGCAGCACATGTTTCCCTTGGGTTGCCGTTGCTTTTAGTATGGTGTTTTGGCATCATTGACAGGTAATCCTGTCATTGTGATTCTATAACACTTCCACATCAATATGGTATGTAACAAAGAAGGAAAGATGGAGTGATTATGATTGTCAAAATCTGCAGATGTTGGAAATCCAAAGCACCGCACACAAAATGCTAGAGGAACTCAGCAGGTCAGGTAGCATCTATGAAATGAGTAAACAGATGGCATTTTGGGCCAAGGCCCGTCATCAGGACCCTTCTGAAGAAGGGTCTCGGCCCGAAACATCGACTGCCTTGTCTGCTGAGTTCCTCCAGCATTTTGTGCGCTGCACTTTGGATTATGTTTCCCTTTTACTTCACATTGTTGGTTGTTACAGAGGAGGTGAGAGAATTAATGGGCACTGTCCTCCTCATGATCGAGAACTTCTTCAAAAGGCAGTGGCTCCAAAAGGTGGCATCCATCATTAAGAACCCCCACCACCTAAGACATGCCCTCTTCTCATTACTGCCATCAGAAAGGAGGTACAGGAGCCTGAAGACATACTCAATATTTTAGGAACACTTCTTCCCCTGCACCATCAGATTTCTGAGAGGACAATGAACCCACGGACACTACCTTGTCTTTCTGCACTATTTATTTAATTCTTTTATATATTTATTATGTAATCTATAGTATATTTTATGTACTGCTCTGAAATGCTACCACTAAACAATACATTTCATGATGTATGTCAGTGATTGTAGTTCAATGGTTCCATTTAATATCAAAGAATGTATACAATGTACTACCTGAAATTCTTACTCTCTGCAGACATCCTTGAAGCAGAATAAAAGTCCCTAAGGAATGAATGACAGAGAAAACGTGAGAACCCCAAAGCCCCTTGCCCCCTCCCATGCACAAGTAACAGCAAAAACATCAACCCTCCCCCCTCCCCCTCTCCCTCCCCTTCAACCCACTTATTCTAGCAGAAAACATCAGCATTCCCAACACCAACCATGCAAGCAACAGCAAAGCCTCCAAAGAGAGACCATGGTTTACAATACATCTAAACTAACTGTGACTCCAATACTTTGACATCCTGCAGGCTCTCTCTCTCTCTCTCACTAACAAGCAAGAGACAGTGAGAGGTGAGACAAGCAGTCGATATTTCGATGTGACAGTCAATCTGAAGCATTGCTGTTTATTCTGAGTTCCTTGACTCAAGAGTCGGCAACAAGCTCTCCCTCACTTGCTGCCTCTGATATTCTGGCACCCGCTACACTTCACTTTATGACACCAGCAAGAATTCGTGTCCACAGGGCGGGGGGGTGCACGCAAGGCCCCAAGGGCACCTGACTTCAGGCCGCTCCTGCACATACTGAAACATAGTCGATCGGTGAGCTCCAAGAATGGGAACATGCTACTGTGCAGAGACCTGATTCAGATCTGAATTCTGATTCTAACTTGGATTGCAGTGTATCCCACATATATTATGCACACTCTAGCCATAGTGCACTGATGCTGATTCATGATATTTAATCTAGAGGCAAAAGCATCAATTAAATGAGCAGATATGACCTAAATCTACCCAGGGTTCTTGACCATTGTTGATACCACACCTACCCAGGCAAATGACGAAAACTTCAACACAGAACTGTTGGATAGATTGTTGAGCAATCAGGTAGGCATTGGACTCCAACAATTAATGCTATCTTGGTTTACATCATGTATCATTATTTGTCACATGTGCAATGAAACATAAAGTGATATGTGTCATTCAGCATCAAAATAAAATCAGTGAGGATTGTGCTGGGCGGACCACTATTGTCGCCTCGCTTCTGGTGCTAATGTAGGATGCCCACTAACCCTAACCGATGTGTCTTTGGAATGTGGGAGGAAACTGGAGCACCCAGAGGAAACTAAAGCTGTCACAGGGCTAGTTTCTTACAGACAGCAGCCAGAATTGAACCCCAAACCCCAGCTGGTACAGTAAAGCTTTGCACTGATCACTATGCCACGGTGCCACCTACAGGATTATAGCTGCAGAAAAGTGATGATAATGATCAATAACAACAACCGATAAACTTTCAGCTCAGAACATGACTCAGATTTATTAGCACTGACTTACGATATATGATGTGAAAAGGTTTCAAAGGCGCATTCAGTGTCAGAGAATTGTATACAATATACATCCTGAAATGCTTTTTCTTCACGTTCATCCATGAAAACAGAGGAGTGGCCCAAAGAATGAGCGACAATGAAATGCTAGAACCCCAAAGTACCCCCCCAGCTCCCCCCTCCCTCCCGCACGCAAGCGGCAGTGAGCAACAATTCCCCCCCCCAACCCCACAGCAAAAAAAAAGCATCGGCACCTGCCACCGAGCACTCAAGCTTGAGCAAAGCAACAGCAAGGACACAGACTTGAGGTTAACCCAAAGACTACGCCTTTCACTCGGTATTCGACATACCACAGGCTCTCTCTCTCTCCCTAATAAGGGATAAGGAGATGTCTCCAGTTTCACAGCGAGTGTGGAGACATAACAAACAACTCGCTGGTTTATGATGTTAAAAGTCTGTTACCTCACTTTATTGAGCTCTGTGCCCATAGATCTAGGCACATGGCCATAGATACTCTGACTCCCCCGACAACGCACGGGTCTCATGCCATGACATTGACCTTTGATTTGCCTGTCTCCAGAGCCCTGAGATCCTAGGCCTCCAAAGCCGAGCCGGACTCTTGGGTCGAGCCCTTGGCATGCCAAACAACAATGGCCAGTTATGAAACCCTGAGAACGGGTCCCATTCCTGCAAAGAACTGTAGTCAGCACGTAACTCCAGATCAGGGTCTTCCCTGAAAGGGAAAAAATAAAGATGTTAAATTAAAGATGGAAAGAGAGCTGTTTCTGAAGATGCCAACAAAGGAGTTGCCCTTTAGCCCCGTCATCACTCTGCTCCGCCTCTGTCTGAAATTTGTTGTTTTTCAGCAGTATATTGCCAAAAAATAGAATTACTTATTCCAAAATCATATCATTTATCATTAGTAAACTGTGTGTATGCTCTGTAAGTGCTGGAAATATGCTCCCAGCACATGTTCGGACTGTGTTGGTCATTGAACTAATTATGCATTTCACTCTATGTTTCGCTTTTATAATATAAGTGGCAAATAAAGCTAATTGTCAAAAGAATTACAAAATAAAATAATTACTGCAAAAAATGGAATAAAGAGTTCATGTTTATGAGTTTGTGCATCATTCAGAAATATGATAACGGAAGAGAAGAACATGTTTCTGAATTGTCGAGTCAGATCAAAGTTCCTGTTAAAAGCCCCCACCTGAATGTACATTAGTGTTCGCTCAGCACTGGGATTTTTTAAATCCGGCAGATGGTGAATCTCAAAGTTGTATGTAACGACATATATGTACTTTGATAATAAACGTACTTTGAACTTTTGAACCTTGAACTTAATGATAGAGACCTGTGGGATGTCAGCTGATGAACACGATTCTGGGGCATTTATGATTACCAACAGAAACTGTTAAAGAGTATTATTCTAAGTAACTTAATTAAGTGTATTACTACAGTGTTAGGATTGAAACTTGCAATTTTATCACTGTGAATGATAATTGTTATAAGATAATGATAAAATTATAATGTTTAATTTGTTTTTCCTTTCTTTGTGTTTTCTTTTGTTCAAATATATTAAGCATAATCTAGCATAGCTATGGTTTAAATCAAGCTTATGATGATGCTCAGTGTTCTTTGCTCTTTCCAGATGACCATTCTCGTGTACGACTTCAGCTACTAGATGGAGACCCACATTCAGATTATATAAATGCCAATTACATTGACGTAAGTATCAGTCAATCATTTATAGTGCATACATTAAAAAAAAGCTGGACCCCAAATTTCTTTGTAGTTTCTTTGTAGATAATGGAAACTAGTTCCCTCAGATCTCCATTTCATTGACAGAGGGGATCCAGGGCTTCACAGAAGTGGCGCCAAGCATTCTGGACTCTCAGGTTCTTTATCAAGCACCTGACAATAGGTGCTAATGGAGCACATGTTAAGTTGCTAATAGAAACAGATCAATGTCGTCATTATTTTAGATCAAATTAATCATAAACAGATAAATGACATTATTATTTTAGATCTAATAAATCATAAATAATAATTATCCAATCATTAGGATTTGTTCTGGAATATATTCTGGGATTGGATTGTTGCTGTAGCACATATCCAGAACTGGCATGGTGTCTTGTCAGAAAGTTTGGGCTTCTGCTTAATACCATTAAATATAAGAGTAGAATTGGGTCATTTGGCCAATTTAGTCTGCTCCATCATTCAATCACGACTTATTTGTTTTTCAACCCCATTCTCCCGCAGTATAATTAAGAACTAAGTCTGTGCTTTGGCCTGACTTGGCCTCCACAGCCCTCTGTGGCAACAGCTTCCACAGATTCACCCCACCCTTGCCTGAAGAAATTCCTCCTTATCGCTGTTTTAGTGAGATGTTCCTTTATTCTGAACTTGTAGGAAGTTGTCAGATGATTTTTCATCACTGGAGCAAATCCCGTTTTCTCACATTTGCTGCTGCTTGTCACACTTCTGATATCCCTTACAGACAGGCAAGCACATAGGGGCAATTTCATGACAACACGTTCTAATGGGGTTTTTCACCTCCCAGTGGTGCAAATCAGAGACTGCTTTCCCAGACACAAAATCTGGCTCTGCTGAGATTTTAAAGCAATACATTGCTGTTCATTACTTTATGGTATGCTGTCAGTGACTTGGCACTTTGGACACTTAATCCTAAAAGCCTTGAAGTGGTTTGTCCAATTCCAGGAATAAAGTAAATATAATTATGTATTGTCTACCAGTATCTTTCAATATTGAGTACATCTCTGAGCTTTTCCTGATGGTTTTGATCAAGGAACACTTTGCACTTTCTTGTTAAAGAGTTGCTAAATGCATAAGTATTTGTGGCTGTTTCCACTATGTAAGAGCATTACCAATTTACAAATCCAACATCCCAACGCAAAGCTTCATTTAATGTACACCAAGAATTTGTACTAATTCTCACAAGTAACATGAGGGTTTGCATCCCTTTATGAGCTTCAATTTCATGAAATTTTATTGGAAATGTAGAACTAATGAGATTTATCCTTAATGAACTTGATTCCTGGGAACTACTGTCAATTCATTCCTCTGATACAAACAGAAAATGCTGGGAATACGGGCAGGTCTGGCAGCATCTGTGGAAGGAGAAACAGAATTACTATTTCAGATCAAAAAATCTGTCAGAACAGGGAAAGAAAGATTATAAAGATCATTTTAGATCACAAAGAATCTTGTGAGAGTTGTGAATGGAACGATCCCTTAGAAATACTGAAAGCAAAAGGGAGAGGAATGTGCCCCTGCTGATGGAATCCTGTTGTGATGAAGCCATTATGATTTTACAACAGTATATAGAAACACTGAGTGAAAACATTGGTTTAATTCCAATATTTTTTTTATTTTCAGGGTTATCATAGGCCACGTCACTACATAGCCACTCAAGGTGAGCACTAGACTGAAATTATCCTTATGTACGGCAGCATTTTCTGTATTAATCTTAATGTTTTGTACTTGTAAATAATCAAAATGAATTGTTTTCGAAAATAATGTGAGAGTCTTTATGTTACTTTTAAGTGGTTCTGTTCACAGTGAAACAGAAAATTAAATAGGTGCAATGTTTGAAGGAAAATATAGTGTCAATTTGTAGATGCACTTTCCTGGATAGGATGACTACATAACAGTATTTCATGAGGCATTTATGAGGAAATACTAGTTAAACCTTACTAAATATTAGCTGCTGCAGATAACATAATTTGATTTTGTAAGATGGATTTCTAACTGATTCTCAGAGACAGGCTTGCATTTCAATACTAATGAAAAAGAAGTAACACCACAATGAATTGTGACAGTTATTGTACAATTTCCATATTCAATACAGACTACAAACTTCAGACATTTTTAGTAAAAAGATAGCACAGTGCTTTCTGGAGGTGATATTCCTGTGTCTCCTCAACTGGCCTCCAACCAAATGTGCAAGCTTACTTTTGAAAGGGCAACAGTAATATCTCTGCCATGCGCTTTCTTTTCATGTGGGAAGGTTGTTCAATTAGAAAGAGTTTTAGAATCAGAAATGTGTATTCTTAAGAGCTGACAACTGCTCCTATAAAGTGAATGTAATTCTTCTTTTAACCAAGTTATTGTTGCTGTAACTACTGTTGATCAATTAGTTGGAAAGAGTAATTATGTATCTGGGTAGTGGGAAGGGAGGAGGTAAAAGGGCAGGTGTGCATTGTAAGGTGCAGTAAGAAGGGAACGGAGATTGATAGAGATGAGGAGCGAGCAAGACCATCCTGGAGGAAATGCTACCTTCAGAATGCTAAAACACCAGGGAAAATATGAATGGCACCTTATTAAGCATATGAAATTATTTTTGAAAGGCTCAGAGTACCAGGAACAATGCTATTCTGCAAGCTCGATGCCCCTTTTCCCACCACCACAACCTCCTGCCATTCAAGTTGTCCTAACCTAAGTGAGATTAATTACTCAACATTTGCAGTCATTGCACCATTATGTGTATGACTGACAGGCAGGAAATTTCAATGTCAAAATCAATCCAAGCTTGAAAAATTCCTCAGAAATATCTTTTTGACCATGCTTCCACTTAACTGTTTTGCATTCTCCTGTCATCATTTCCTCTGTGGTAGAGTTCCTTAAGATGTTTGCTGCCAATTAAAGTCTTTATATTTTGATTTCTTTTTTTGTTGAACATAATTGATCATTTCTAAAGATCTGACATAACATGGAGTTAACTAAAATAAACAACACAGGTCTTTGTTGGGGACTCAAGAGGCATTTAAATCTTCATCCAATGATCTAATATGCTTTAAATATGGAGGGGAGGGAATGTCGTCTCAGACCATGAGAGGCCTGCGTCGCGCATTTTCATTCCTTACAAAGCGAGATTGGGAGTCTGTGTGGGACGCCACTCCTTGCACAGACTAGAGCAATGTGTGATTAAGTGCCTTGCTCAAGGGCACAAACACGCTGCCACAAATATGGAGTGGCTTCTAAAAATAAAGGCATCAATATTTCTAATATTTAAATAGATTTAGACTCCGTTTTCTTCCATCTTCACAGAGAGTATGTGTTAAAAATGGATGATCTTCAACAGCTAAATGATAAATCTGTAATACCTTTGAGGTTTTCTGAAGAACTATAATCGAACTCACATTCTTCTTGGCACCAACACTTGGACAAGCAGGACACAGATGAAATCTGACTTCTCTTTACTTTATGACAGCTGTTTCAACTTGTTATTCCACTCTGTCTCAAAGCCAGTGAGGTGTCCATGGTTGCCCCATATCAGAATGTACTGTAAATCAAGCCCTACCTTTGTGAGCATTCTATTATTGGGATACTTGAACTTGCAAAAGGTTTTATGTGCCCTGGCTGGTGTCTTGGCTGATAGTCATCCCTCATCAATATCAGAGAAATAGATTATTTGATCATTATTTATTTGTAGGATTTTGCTGTGTGTACAACTCAGCTGTGGCTATGCTTGGAAAACATAGTTGATTGGTTGTGAAACGCACTGAAATACTTGTATTATTATGAGAGGAATCATATAAATGCAAATCAAGTTCAAGTTCTGACTGTACAGTACATGTATACAACCAAACAAAACAATGTTCCTCAAACCACGGTGCACCCACAAACAACGCAACACATAAACCAAAAGATTACCATAAATATGTTCATAAAATGCACGCGGCACAGTTAAACAGTAAATAGTACAGTAAGCAGCACACAGACCTGACCTCATGGAGTAGCCTATAGAAAATCTTTACATCTATAGGGTACTCCATGACGTCAAGCAATCTATTCATTGAAAGGATTGGGGATCCTTTACCCTGCGGTTCCTCAGAGAGAGTCATAGACATTTCACTTCTTACTTTTAAAGTGAATTATTAATTAATCAAAATACTTACCAGCTTCTTTAATTATTTCAAAGTTCTAGAGGTGATATTGGGGCTGGAGTTCAGTATTGGTAAGTGTGAGGAGTCTCACTTTGTTTAAAAAGAAATTACAGGTGTAATTACACTTTTAAGTGGAAGTTGGCTAACATTGTTAAAAAGGAAGAGGCACTGATGGTTACAGATTTATAGGAATTTAAAGGCAGAAGCCAGAGTGACAAAACTGTTTCATAAAATACTAATGAGATTTTATATTTTATTCATAACTGGCTATAACAGTAATGATGAGCCCTTACAAAACCTCATTCATAGTCATGTGCACAGGATTGGCTCCAAACTGTAGGAAGGGCATCCAACCTTTGGCAAGACTGGACTGCAGATCTATGTAGCCTCTCATACTCCTTGAACGTTCAGCATAATCATGATGATCCTGTGCCTCAAGTCTGCTGATTCTCAAAGAACTAATAACCAATCACCTCTGCTTTGAAAATACTAGGTGACCATCACCAGCAGCCTCTGAGGTAGAGAATTCCAGAGACTTACAACCAGCTGCACAAAGAATTTTTCTCTTCAACTCAATCCAAGATTGACGATAATTTATCTAATGTCCCTTAGCTCCCTGTACCACGAGGAAACAGTTTTTCAGCATCTAGGCATCAATTGCTCTCAGAATCTTGTATGTTTGATCTCATTTCTCAAAATTCCAGTAAATATTCTTGAATCTTATTTAATATCTTCTCGTAGGATAATTCTCTCACCTCGGGTGTATCTTTGCTGTTTTGATTGTAAGGGAAGTTCAAACTTTTTGTAACACAGACTAAAATTGTATTCAGTTATCAACAAAGCTCAAGAAAACTCGGCTACAGGCAAAACGTCATGGCCAAATACTGTTATTATTACTGAGATTATTCCCATCTCCATTGCCACAGAGCTTGGAAGCTTTGGAGATCATAGAAGCCGGCACTTCTTTCAAGGTGGAGCATTCAGTTAATTACATGATCTTGACAAAAAGGAGCTACAGACCGGTGGCGGAGAAAGTTTGAGGGGATTGGAAGCTGCAGGTTTTGTCTCAAATATTAAACTCCAGGATTTCTTTTCCACTTGCTCCATTGCTATGTCGACCAGTTTGTCACTAATAGGCTCCTTTCAAGGTCAGTGCAGCCCTTTACAGGCACTGTAGGCACTATGATGTGTTTCACCCTGTCAAACATCTGATAGTTAAGGCTTTGGAAAGCACAAACTGCAAGCGCTGGAAAGAAGTCAGAGAACCACTCGGCACCACCTAGAAGTTGCCCTATGAGCCACACACCACATTGTTTCTTCACTGTCGCTAGGTCAAAATCCTGGAATTCCTTCCCTGACAGCAATGTGGATATACCACTCCTCTGGGGCTGCAGGGAGTCTACCACCACCTTCTAAAGGGCAATTAGGGGAGTGTAACGCTGGCTCAGCCTACAAAGCCCTCAGCCCTTGAATGAGCAAGAAACGTCAAGAGGCAACTATGAAAAGGAAAACTGAGTCAATGTTTCAGGTCAAAAACTCTACATGTTCCCATCATTTTCTGTTATTGTCCCTAATTAAGGTTGTTGTTCATGATGAGGTTGTACTTTGTGATACTTCACCAGTGCCTTATAAAGCCTCAGCATTACATTCTTTTTTTATATATATTCTAGTCCTCTCAAAATGAATGCTAACATTACATTTGCCTTCCTCACCACCGGCTCAACCTGCAAATTAACCTTCAGGGAATCCTGCATGAGGATTCCCAAGTCCCTTTGCATCTTGGATTTTTAAATTTTCTCCCCATTTAGAAAATAGTCTACACTTTTATTCCATCTACCAAATGCATGACCATGCACTTTCCAACACCGCATTCCAACTGCCACTTTTTCGCTCATTCTCCTAATCCCCCTAAGTCCTTTTACAGCCTCTGCTGCTTCAACAACATTAACCTGCCCCTCCACCTAGCTTCATATCATCCATAAACCTGGCCGCAGAGCCATTAATTCGGTTATCCAAGTTATTGACATATATCGTAAAAAGAAGCAGTCCCAACACTGACCCCTGTGGAACTCCAGTAGTCACCAGCAACTAACCAGGAAAGGCTCCCTTTATTCCCACTCTTTACCTCCTCCAAATCAGCCAATCCTCTGTCCATACTACTATCTTTTCTTAATACCATGGGCTTTTATCTTGTTAAGCAGCCTCATATGTGGCACGTTGAAACATTGCCCTTTTGACATGCATTTTCTATCTCACATTATAATTTGTAGCCCACATCCTGGCTACTGTTCAGAGGCCTGTATGTAACTCCTGTCAGGGTCTTTCTACCCTTGCAGTTTCTTAATTTTACCCACAAGGATTCTACATCTTCTGATCATGTGTCATCTCAAGGATTTGATTTCAATTTTAACTATCAGAGCCACCCCACCCCCTCTGCCTACCTGCCTGTCCTTTTGATACAATGTGTATCATTGAATGTTGAGCTCCCAACGATGATCTTCAGCCATGACTCAGAGATCCCCATGTCGTACCTATCGATCTGTAACTCCGCTACAAGATCATCTAACTTATTCCGTATACTGTATTCATTCAAATATAACACCTTCAGTCCTATATTTTTTATACTTTAAGATTTTGTGCCATGTTACATTGCAACTCATCCCACTGACTACAATTTTACCTTATCACCTGCCTGTCACTCCTGACTGTCTTATTGCACACTATATCTAGTTGTATACCAACTGCCCCATCCTCAGCCCTTTGGCAATCATGACCTATAGAAGGACACCAAGTTACAGTCTATGGTGCTGTTATTATCCCTACACCCCTTTACAGAGGTAAAACTTAGTTTGCTTTCCAAAAATATATCAAAAGTCTAAAGGGATTCCATCAACAAGGCCTTTGGAAGGTCTTACCTATCAAGTGGGAACAGCAAAGCTCTAATGCCAGCATCATCACAAGCCAACTTCGCCAGCTCTGAGATAATGCACCAATTCTGCTGAACCAGATGTTGTGTATAAACAGCGGATTGTTATCTCCTCCAGAAAGTTCTCCAGTCCAACTTACTTATTGTCATAAATCCTGCAGTGTTCAGAGGAAGTGTTACAAGGACAACTCGAAAGCATGCCTGAAAACACGGGTGCAGACATCACAAGACAGGAAGCTCAGGCTGTCAACTGACCTTCGTGGAGGCTCAAACATGGCAAGGGCCCACTTCAAGAAGAAGCACTGTGCCCCCAAAGCTGAAAAGGGGGAGAAAGAAGTCCAGCAGGCAGTTGACATGTGAGGAAATGTTTGTGTCAGCGCAGAGAGGTTTCTGTTTTGGAATCAACCTCTAGAGTCATCTCATGTATCATATTGAAATCTGTGGCACAGACAGCTTCTGATTTGAGGGACGGCCAATAATAATCTCAGAAAGGTTTTGTAACTTTAGTAGCCTGACCCCTTGTAATAAAGACCAATGTACCACTGACCTTTCTGATTCTGTGACACATTCTGACATAGTTCTCATGAATTAGCACATAAAGAACCTAATGCAAACTAACAGGATCAGTTTCTAAGAGTTTACAACATATTCTGTATTTTAATCTTCCTGTGAAAGTGAAGAACCTCACATTTTGCCATATCACATTTTATCCACCACCTTCTTTCTCTCAAACAACAGGAATTCTGCAGATGCTGGAAATTCAAGCAACACACATCAAAGTTGCTGGTGAACGCAGCAGGCCAAGCAGCATCTATAGAAGTTGAAGAGCCGAAGAAATCACAGATGGGGAGCAGTGAGAGATGGTTTCACTGAACTCCCATCGAAGAGAGGATCTAAACTTCTTCGGTGTAGGCATCACCGGAAGAGGCTTCGCAGTAGTGAATTTAAACGCAAACAACAGGAATTCTGCAGATGCTGGAAATTCAAGCAACACACATCAAAGTTGCTGGTGAACGCAGCAGGCCAAGCAGCATCTATAGCACCTTCTTTCTCTCTTGCTTTGCCTGTCTTCAATTCTCCTCGCGGCTTAGTTACCCACCTGGCTTTGTACCACCAGCAAATTTGTATAGGATGCACTTTGCCTTTCTGTCCATGTCATCGTTGGGCACCATCTCACTGAATATTGGCCAACAGTTTGGTAGAGCAACAGATAGATCTCTACTTCAGTACTGATTCCAGGAGGCCAGAGATGCTTCATATCTGGGACTGCTGCATTCGTTAAACTGGAAAGTAAACTAATTAGTTTGCTTACAACAGGAATTCTGCTGATGCTGGAAATTCAAGCAACACACATCAAAGTTGCTGGTGAACACAGCAGGCCAAGCAGCATCTCTAGGAAGCGGTACAGTCGATGTTTCAGGCTGAGACCCTTCGTCAGGACTAACGAAGGGTCTCGGCCTGAAACGTCGACTGTACCTCTTCCTAGAGATGCTGCCTGGCCTGCTGCGTTCACCAGCAACTTTGGTGTGTTTAAGTAGTTTGCTTCCTTATTCTATTTTGATTCATTTATATTAGGTAAAAGCATTTTGAAATAAATGTATTGTTCTCTTAGAAATCATTTCAAAGTTTTAATTGTTTAAAATCTTTTGGGCTTCAGAGGGATTTAGAAAAGATAAAGAAAGGCATCTTGATGTTACTAATGTAGTCCAGAGGCAGGGACTGAGGACCAGCTGCCTACTTGTTTCTGCAGACTGTTCTGAAATAGGCCAGGCAGCAGAAGCTCCAGGACGCTGGAAGTCATGCAGCTGCAAGGCAACCAACCCATCACATGTCCTGCAGGAGGTGAGAACAGGGCACAGCTCAAGGCAAGCGCAGAGCGGCCCAGTTCTTGGTCTGTAGGTCACAAGCCACAAAGTTTTCTGTGGAACCTGGCAGCAGTGTGCCAGCCTAAAAGGAATGAAATTATTCTGCCTATTAGGCAATTTATAATCTAGTTTTATATATTACCACCCACCTATCACCCTTCACTAAACTAGAGAAGTAGTTCACCATGAAGAAAATGCACATGAAAGACAAGACTTGTAATCCTGGGTTGGTTCTGTCAGCAGGATTCAGATTATAGAATAACACTATTCAAGTATTGAGAATTTAGTTAAATGTTCCACAGTATCGCTAAATTTATTTGGTCTTCTACAACGAGGATTATTTAGGTAACAAAGTTGAGTGATCAGCAAACGAGCTTACATATTTTATTAAACTTGCATAGCTAAACATATTTTCAAAAGCAGGAAGTGCAATGTTTTGAGTAGTTGTTGGTCAAACTGATAGATTAATTGCAAGAGGGACTGTGCTCTATGACAAGGATTGTGTTACTGAATTTCATCAACAGGGTTAATTTTTGGTGTAGAAGCATTCAAGATTAGATTGGATAGATGGATCAAGAAAAAGCAGTTTGAACAACACTGAAGCACCACAGTGAAAATGTAAAAAAGGATGATGGATTACACAGAGCATAATTCTGGATTGTTTGAGTTAAAACTACGGTTTTAATCTTGTAACCTTTTTTTTAAAAAAAATGTACTTTTACGGTTCTGCAAAAGGAAAAATCAAGTGGAAACCCAAACACTTCATTGAGAATACAATCGCAAGTATTCTTGTCAAATACAACACCTAACAGCTAACTTTTGGATGTACACAACTCTGTTATTTATCCACTGCTGTTCTCCCACTCACTGTAACCAATGAATTTCAGGAACAAGGATGGCCACTGAACAATATGTCACAATTTTCACCAGTTTCCACTGTAACTGGAGCAAGACAACGATGCATCATTTTATTTCTTTAACCAGTTTTCTCCTCTGCCTTGAACTTCCGTCGCTGTGTGCTGTGGCTTACAAATCCACAACAGACTAGATATAAAGTTTTTCAATCTAAGGAGCTTATGGGCAAAGATAAAAGTTCTTGCTACCATCATCATCAATCTTCGGTGTGCTGACAACTGTCTCATCAGTGCTCATTCCGCCAGAATCTGAGATGGTTTACCTGAAGCCTTCAATTTATTAATGCTTTCAAAACAAAAGCACTTCATCAACCTGAGACTTGTACTTTAGCTTCTCTCTCACATCCAGCCACTGAGCGAATAGGAACTGTTTGTACTTTACCTCAGTTTTTTTTCTCAAATTAATCTACGAAGTTGCCTTTAGTTAAATGTTCCACAGTATCGCTAAATTTATTTGGTCTTCTACAACGAGGATTATTTAGGTAACAAAGTTGAGTGATCAGCAAACGAACTTACATATTTTATTAAACTTGCATAGCTAAACATATTTTCAAAAGCAGGAAGAAAAAGATGACGATATCTTGGTAGGAAGAGGTTTATCGTTCAGAGGGAAGTTGCAATTTTACCTAAAAGAGATTCAAGCCTAGGGTGGTGATAGAAAAGTTAGATAGGTGTTCAACCCCGGAGCCATGCATCATACAAAAAGCTTCTAAAGATAAACATCAAACCGCCAGCAAGAAAAAAAAGTACCAAAAATTTACAATTAGATCGTGGAGGAAATCTATCAACTAACTCAAATGATAATAACGAGCAAGTGAACCCCATCTTTCCACAAAATCAAGCATAGGTTCAAAGGTTCGACTTCTAATTTTCTTCAAACTAAGACATAGCATCAATTGAGAGAACCATTGTGACAAAGTGGGAGCTGATGTGGAAGCTTTTTGTATGATGCATGGCTTCGGGGTTGAACACCTAATGGGGTTTTTATTCCCACTTTTTCTTGCTAGTAGGGTTTTTTTTATCACCAAAATTTTTTCAATCTTTAAAATAATGTTTTTTTTTTCTTGAGGCATCGTAAGTGTTGCTTACTTCGATATACTCGTGTTAATTTTGGATAATAATAATAAAAAGGTTTGAAATGAAGGAAAGAAAAGTTAGATAGAGTGGTGATAGAAAAGACGATGGCAGGATATAGTATTAATGGTAAGACTCTTGGCAGTGTGGAGGATCAGAGGGATCTTGGGATCTCAGTCCATAGGACATTCAAAGCTGCTGCGCAGATTGACCCTGTGGTTCAGAAACCGTATGGTGCATTGGCCTTCATCAGTCGTGGGATTGAGTTTAGGAGCTGAGAGGTAATGTTGCAGCTGAATGGGACCCTGGTCAGACCCCACTTGGAGTACTGTGCTCAGTTCTGGTCGCCTCGCTACGGGAAGGATGTGGAAACCATAGAAAGGGTGCAGAGGAGATTTACAAGGATGTTGCCTGGATTAGGGAGCATGCTTTATGAGAGTAGGTTAAGTGAACTTGGCCTTTTCTCCTTGGAGCAACGGAGGATGAGAGGTGACCTGATAGAGGTGCATAAGATGGTGAGAAGCATTGATCGTGTGGATAGTCAGAGGCTTTTTCCCAGGGCTGAAATGGCTAGCATGAGAGGGCATAGTTTTAAGGTGCTTGGAAGTCGGTACATAGGAGATGTCAGGGGTAAGTCTTTTATGCAGAGAGTGGTGAGTGCATGGAATGGGCTGACGGCGACAGTGGTGGAGGCGGATATGATAAGGTCTTTTAAGAGACTCCTGGACAAGTACATGGAACTCAGAAAAATAGAGGGCTATGGGTAAGCCTAGGTAATTTCTAAGTTAAGTACATGTTCAGCACAGCTTTGTGGGCTGAAGGGCCTGTATTGTGTTGTAGGTTTTCTATGTTTCTATACAGTAATGTGCAAAAGTCTTAGGCACTTATATATATCGCTAGGGTGCCTAAGACTTTTGCACAGTGCTGTATTTGTCAACGTGGAGTGGAGAATGAGTTTGTAAATCTGGCAGGAGCAAAGGATATTGGGAATGGAGAGGGTGGATTGCTGCAGGTGGCAGAGAAAGATGCCAGGGGCAGGGAGATGGTGTGGGTGCAGACACACCCAGCCCTGAGACACCAGGCAAGGTCATTTGATTCCAAACGATCGGTTTATTGATCATTACAGAATGTCTCTCTTGTGCTTCCCACTCTCTCTCCTCTCTCTTCTCTCTCTCTTCTCCCTTTTCCCAATTAGTATTCTGCCCCCTTCCCACTCTCAGTCCATAATGGAGACCCATATAAGAATCAGGTTTATCATCACCCATGTATGTCATAAATTTTTGTTTATTTTTTGCAACAAGAGTACAGTGCAATACATAAAATTACTACAGTACTGTGCAAAGGGCTTAGCTGTCCTAGCTATACGTATGTGCCTAAAATTTTTGCACAGTACTGTAGAGTTTGATCGGGCAGGCTAACTAAAGAGGTATAAAAAAGTAAGACATGATTGAGTGAACTTGGCCTTTTCTCCTTGGAGCAATGGAGGATGAGAGGTGACCTGATAGAGGTGTATAAAATGATGAGAGGCATTGATTGTGTGGATAGTCAGAGGCTTTTTCCCAGGGCTGAAATGGTTGCCACAAGAGGACACAGGTTTAAAGTGCTGGGGAGTAGATACAGAGGAGATGTCAGGGGTAAGTTTTTTACGCAGAGAGTCGTGAGTGCGTGGAATGGGCTGCCGGCAACGGTGGTGGAGGCGGATACAATGGGGTCTTTTAAGAGACTTTTGGATAGGTACATGGAGCTTAGAAAAATAGAGGGCTATGGATAAGCCTAGTAATTTGTAAGGTAGGGACATGTTCAGCACAACTTTGTGGGCTGAAGGGCCTGTATTGTGAACAACAGGAATTCTGCAGATGCTGGAAATTCAAGCAACACACATCAAGGATGCTGGTGAACGCAGCAGACCAGGCAGCATCTCTAGGAAGAGGTACAGTCGACGTTTCAGGCCGAGACCTTTCGTCAGGACTAACCCTTCGTTAGTCCTGACGAAGGGTCTCGGCCTGAAACGTCGACTGCACCTCTTCCTACAGATGCTGCTTGGCCTGCTGCGTTCACCAGCAACTTTGATGTGTGTGGCCTGTATTGTGATGTAGGTTTTCTATGTTTCTATGATACAGGAAAACGGCTCAAGTGGAGTTAAGGGAAAGAAAATTAAAAGGGGAAGAAAAGTATGGAAATAGAATAGAAGATTCACATCCAATTTGGAAGTCAAAAGCATGTGAGCAGCGAGAGGAGTTAGGCATTGACTGGTAATATAGAAATCATCTCTATAGATTCATTCTTGAAAATAATTTGGAGTGGAGAGGAGAAAGTAGGAAGGATTACAGAATTAAAGTTTCAGAATGTCTGGTGAGATTATTTTGATCCAGTTAGGATGAAATTCATATGGAACGATGAGAAAGTGTTTCTCAAGGTTCAGACATTGATGGTGGTTGTGCTATAAAGAAGCAGCTTGAATGGCAAATTATTGGAAGAGAACCATGGAGATATTTTTAATTTCTGAGGTGTGCAGAATTGCAAAGCAAAGTAAAATTAACTGCAAAAAGAGAGATTGTCAGAAGTAACAGGGATGTGTACTTCATTCCAGAATTATGAAAAAGGATACCAGACCTTGAAGAACCAGGCAAAGCAGTTTTCTATCACATACCAGCCATTCAATTTGTTAGAATCTTATTTATTTATTTATAAATACAGTGCGGAACAGGTGCTTCCAGCCCAATGAGCCAGACCAGCCAGCAACCCACTTAATTAACACTAGCCTCATTCAAAAGTTTCAAAGGTACATTTACTGTCAGCGAAATGTATACAATATACATCCTGAAATGCTTTTTCTTCACAACCATCCAGGAAAACAGAGGAGTGCCTCAAAGGATGAATGACAGTTAAACATTAGAACCCCAAAGTCCCCCCCAACCAGCTCCTCTCCCTCCCACACAGCACGCAACAATCCCCCTCCCCCACCAACAATAAAAAAACAAGGGCACCTGCCACCGAGCACTAAAGTGTGAGCAAAGCAACAGTAAAGACACAGACTTGCAGTTACCCCAAAGACTACATTGTTCACCCAGCATTCGAAATACCACGGGCTCACAGGACAATTTGCAATGACCAATTAACCTAGTAACTGGTTAACTTTGGACTGTGGGAGGAAACTGGAGCACCCGGATGAACCCCATGTAGACATGGGGAGAACGTACAAACTCCTTATAGACAGTGCTGGAATTGAACTCTGAACTCCAGAATGTCTGAGCTGTAATGGCAGTACACTAACCGCTACGCTACGCTAAAAGCAATGGGGCATGAGTCCAAAGAATCATAGTGCCATAGAGTCAAACGTTATCTAGACTGTGTTGAACCATTAATCCGCCTTGTCCCATCCACCCGCAAGCAGACCATAGCCCTCAGTTCCCCTCTCATCCAAATTTCTCTAAAATGTTGAAATCAACTCCATATCCACCACTTGCACTGGCAGCACTCACCACCTTCTGAGTGAAGTTCCCCATCCTGTTACCCCTTAAACATTTCACCCTTCACCCTTAACCCATGACCTGTATTTACAATCTCACCCAATATCAGTGGGAAAAGGCTGCTTGCATTTACTCTATCTATACCTCTCATAATTTTGAATACAACTATATACAACTTTGTACATCATCTGAGAAGATACAAATGATCTTGAGGCTCGACAATGGTAGCACATAGAAAACCACACAGTGAATAAAGAACTTCCCAGCTACCTGCACCATGTATCACTTCTCTGACTCTCTGCTACTTCATAACCTATTGAAAATGAAAATGAAGGCATAACATCTGAGATATACTATGTGACGCAGGGCCCTTAGTCCTAATAGCTCAAGAAATTCTAGAACCTGAGGAGACAGATGTAGAGGGAAGTAACAGCAAACCAAATCATACAATGTAGAACTTCACAATCCTCACATCAGAAGAGTTCAGAATTCGGAATACCAAATTTAGACTCAGATACCATTTTGAAAAGGGTGCAAAGGAAATAAAAAGCAAGCAAGGTTAGAGGATGGGCAGAATGCTCAGCAGAGGCAGCTTTAAAGCTGTAGCTTGAACCCGTGCTTAAAATGCGACTGCTGAGTCGTAATCAATGAAAATATAAGGACCAGGGAGAAAAGACAATGGGTAGCCAAATTTCAGAAGGAACATCCTGCCTCAAAGACAGCACAATATTGAACAATGTGCCATAACCTGGGCTGATTCTATAAGTGGAAACTCAAATGTGGTCTTCTTGTTTTCCAACCGCTGTCTGCGGCCCTCAATTTTCTAAAACAATAGTGGTACTGTGGTGGGATTATGTCGTCAAGAGAAAGAAATTAAGAGAAACATTTTTTCACTATTTTCAGCTTGTAAATTAGAATAAACGGTGGGTTGAGGAGAAGGCAGAATGTGAGGGGAAGATTAGATATGAGGACGCTGTCACTGCCTTTAGTCTTAATTCAGGTGCAGCACGAACTTCTTCATTCAGTTCAGTCACAAAACTGCACCCTGCACCCTGCAGAAATTTGCCTCAAACTTTGTACCGGTTTATTCCTGCAAAATTGAAGGAAGTGAGTAAGGGAATGGCATTCAATATGTTTGAGTGATGTATGTATCTTGGAATAATATCTGCATATCAGGTTAGCTGTGTGTGAAGTGTTCACCAATGGTAACTAAATGTGTGAATGAGTATTAGGTATGAATCACGATTGACAGATTGGTGGCAGAAGAGCCAATACATTGACCAGTGACTGAGGCTTGATTGGATGCTGTACTTGAAGATATTTTCACTGAACGTGACCACTCATGAAAGTCAATGAACTTTTTGAGATTACTGCATCCTGGCATGTAGATCTATACTCCATGGTCCAGCTATCTGTTCCTAGTGCAAAGTGATTCTCTAGCCCATGGTCCCCAACCTCCGGACTGCGGACCGATACATTGCCGCGGAGCATGCAGCGGTGCAGCAGTAGCCGAAATGCACCCAGCACATCTTTAAGAAAAAAGCTGAAATAAACAAGCTAATTGATTAGGTGCCGCCCGGCACGTAAATGTCAGCCCAGATCAGAGGCACGCAATCGGCAATCGCCTCTGATCTGGGCCGACATTTACATGCCGGGCGGCACCTAATTAATTAGCCTGTTTATTTCGGCCTTTTTCTTAAAGATGTGCTGGCTGCGTTCCGACTACCACTGCACCGCTGCATTCTTCGCGGCAATGTATCGGTCCGTGGCCCGGAGGTTGGGGACCACTGCTCTAGCCAACGTTCGAATCTCATAAAAAAAGTTATCCACCTAGAAGTTCACCCCTGGTTAGTAGCATCAAACATGCAAAACATTAGCTGCTATACCTTCTTCTCTGCTTCTGAAATTTAGTTCTACTGAATGGGAACAAATTTCAGAACCGGATTAGAATGCACAGGTGTAACCACACATTCTGCACTGACAACTGGACAAGCATTTCCAGGCAATCTTCTGTCTGTCCCCCAGAACAGAGTTGCCAGCAATGTGTTGCAACCATAATGCATTTTTCCATTATAGTGTCAGGTTTGGCATTAAGTAGTGGAGATTAATTTAAAAATTGCATAAACAATATAGGTCCCTTGATGAGATTAACAGCCAGTGAACAGCCTGGTTGTCGTAATGCAGTCATTGTCTAAATTTACAAGCATCACCTAGTTGGCTCATTGCTTGCATCACAAGAAAAGGGAATAAATTAATCCAATGTTGTGATCCTTATGCCCATTTTTGGGAGAGTTTTGATCTTAGCCCTTAAATTTTCATAGGTGTGGATTTGTTTTCCCTACTAAGGTGCATCATCCTAATTGAATCTTAAATTAAATTACTATTGATAAAATGTTTACTTATTATTATTTATTTATTTAGATAGAGCGTGAAACAGGCCCTTCCGGTCCTTCGAGCCACGCTGCCCAACAACCCCCAATTTAATCCTAGCCTAATCACTGAACAATTTACACCAATCAATTAACCTACCAACCATTAGTTCCTGGGACTGTGGGATGAAACCAGAGCACCCGGAGCAAACCCACGCGCTCACGGGGAGAACACCTTTCAGGCAGTGTTGGGAACTGAACCCGCATCACCTGTACTGTAAAGTGTTGTGTTACCACTACTCTACCAAGCAATTCAAAATCAACAATTTTCTTCTGCCTCACCTTTAGCCATGTTTTGCCCAGTTTCCCAACTCTCATTATATTTTGTCAACTGATTTGCTGCTCCAAGCTGTCTGCTGCTAATTTCTCACACTATTTCATCTTACTTTCTCCTTTACTCAGTTTTACTCAGTGCCCTATTTCCAGTTCGAACTTAACTTTCCCTGGGTTTCCCATGGCTTCCCTCCCATTGATTTTTCTTTGTCCCCTTGTTGTCAATACCCTGCCTATTAATGCACTTTTCTCAGTCGTTGTTTCTGACTTAATTTTATGCAATGGTACTTCCTTGTTCTGAAAAAAAATTCTTGCTAACGAAAAAGTGATCTTTCAGAAAGTCATCTGTTATCCCACTGTTATAATATTATTAGACAGTTCACTAGAATGATAAAATGAACTCGATCTCAAAATATACCTCATTATAGCCTTATGCCTTATTGTCTGTCTGTACTGCACTTCCTCTGTAACTGTAGCACTTTATTCTGCATCCTGTTACTGTTTTCCTTTTATTACCTCAGCGCACGGTTGTGAAGAAATGATATGTATCAATGGTATGCAAAACAAAATTTATCACTGTAACAATAATATTCCATTTTACCAATTTAATATTAAAATATTTTATTTAACCCAAGCTGTTAAAATTCTGGTTTTCAAAAACTTGTGTATAATCAGTGCCTCAAAAGAGTGTGTTATCTTCCTTCCCACTTGGCTTCTCTGAACTGCCTCTGTAGTCTCACATCAAGGCTGATAGATGTGTTCTTGGCTGTTCCTACAGCCACTTCAAATTGAATTGTCAGATCATCAGTCTCAACTCAAATCAGATTTAGGATTGAAAGTTGAAAGGATAGTGTACTAATTAAATGCACCACAGGGTTCCCAATGTGATACATTTTCTCTTTTTTTCCCTGTTTCATAGCCTCTTAAAGCACAATCTGGCTGAGAGAACAGTATTGATCAAGAATCTCTCTGTATCCTCCAACAATGGTAGGGCGGTAGCTTTCTATAATGACAGGAATGAATGGGGAAGAGAAGAGAATATTTTGACTTTAACATACACCATCAACTATGCTGTTATATTGTGAATCACTTAGATTGTTCTCAAGAGCAAAATTATTAAATCAAACATTTCCTGGAGCATGTCTTGAATTTTGGAGAATATTGTGTGAGTTACAAATATAGATGTTGTTCTGATAAAGTGAGATTTCTCCATATGTCACTAAATAGCCTTTAAGTTCACTAAAAAGTGTTGTTAAAATGTAGTTAACGTCATTTTCCACAGTATTCTGGGAGATGCATTGGCTCTGAGCAAACTGTGCCTTTACATGTCCCTAGACAAATCCTCACACTATAAATCTCCATCGATATTAGAGATCTAAAGCATGATTATGAACCACATGTCGCTTACAGAATTATAGATAATCAATATTAATGGTTCTGTCAAATCTACAACTGCTTGCCTGATACAATTAAGAGTGTGTGTATTATATGTGTATGTATACTATGTAATTTAGTAATGCGGCAGTTTTGATTAATTAGTTGATGTAGTGTTTTCACAAATCACTTTAATTCAGACATTATTCAATATTTAATCACTTAATGAAATGATACTTTGAACCCGTGTGTCATTTTGTGTTTTATTATGCATGTTTGGTTGTATACATGTGTGCGCGTGTGTAAAAATACTGTCCGTAAAATGTACCTTCAAATTATGTCGTGGAAAATGTAACCTAGCATGATCCTTTGTTTGTTATATTATACTTTGAAAATAAAGCTCTTAGATTAAATGAAATATTTTAATCAATCAACAGAAAAGAAATATAGTGTAATCATATTTCACTTGCTTTTGAGGACTTGTTGCATAAATTTGTGAACTTTTTCTTGAATGAAAACAAATGCAGATCAGATTAGCTTCATTATCAGGTCTCTTAATGAGATTCAGTAACACTGGTTTGGAAAAAATAATAATTTTACTTTAAGACCGAGTAAGCCTGGATAAAATGCAACCACTTCAGTTTAGCTGATGTCATTTTGGAGAGCTCCTATTTGCAAATTATGTTGCAACCTTATACTAATATAAAACTACTTATTGCATAAGACATAAAATTCTGTGAGTGAATGGACATGTGTCGATGCATCATGTTTTTGCATCTCCTGAGGCAAGCCCTGATTACTCTACTGTATCTGTAAGTCCAAAACCCAGAATTTTTTGAAGGAAGCATTGTGCTTTGCTCTGTAGCTTCCTTTAAAATTATCACTCCAATTTTTCAGTCTACTCATCGAAGTTGCCTTGATGGGTGTCTCTGAGGAAACAATAAAGTCCATTGCTTGCTTTCATCAAAAAGAAGACTAACATAATTATTTTCATACAAACAGAATATTGTCCTCCCAAACACTATCACTCAAGGGTTAACGCATTGTGAGTTGATATTGTAAGGATTCCTGACTGCTGTTTCTACAAAGTACTTCCCTGTCCAGCTCTCAGAAGCAATGATCTCAGCAGGAGCACACATAATAACTTCTGAACTTCCTGTTTATGACCCTTGGAGCCTCAAGTGGAAGCCCTGCCCTCACATTTATTTCATGACTAATCTATCCTGAAGGAAAATCCAGTTCTTCTCAACTTAATTTGAATGTTATAACACTCATACATTGTTCAAAGGTCTTCTGTTGCTGCAATATGTAGAACATAATGTGCGCTTAAGATGTAAAAAAACTTCTGAATGTAATGAAAGGAAGGTAATGAGAAAAGTCTTGTCAAATTGCAAGTATCTTGCCAGCTCCAGTTCTCTTGTTTCTATTTTTTCAAACTGTTTGAACAACAGTAGAGCAATCAATATCAAAGTAACCTGGGAACTTAATTGTGTGATCAAAAGGACTGAACAAGATCAAAAATTCAGAGGAGAACTAGGGATTCAGGAGCTGATATGTCATGGGACTGTAATGCTTTTACCACTACTGCTTCTCGCCGGAAAGTTCTTTTGTTCTTTAAAGTGATGGACCCAGAAATGCTAATGAGCAATGCATCACCAACCAAAGTAGTACGCACAGTCGCCCTATGCCAGTTATTGTGGAACCCACAGCGAGGGATTTTCTTACACACACATTATACAAGCATGCCAGCTTCCACAACTTTGGTCCATTAACTCATGGCAACAGTAGAATTAAGCAAAGTAAACTTACAATCATGATCTCACACCACAGTAAAAACTTAAAGCAGCCAGTCACAATAGAAAGTGCAGCTTCATTTTGTTAGGTTCCCATTAGATTAATATACTTTTCATTGAGAGTGGTGTAAAGACTGGGGATCTTATATGTCCAGTGAGTGATCAGATATTGTCACATCAGAGGTGGTTATCCCAGGGATTTTTTGGAGCGCTGGGACCCACAATAATGTAGAAGGCTTTATCTGAAAGATGGGAGACAACTTGTCCATCATAGAAGATTGAAAGAAATGCAAACTCTTCAACAATGGCTCAGGTAAGGTGCTGACAGGCTTTCATAATCACTTTAAGATTTGTTTTGCCATTGGAAGCCTATGCACTTCTTCAGCAGAATGTACAATTAATTCTTACAGGAGTAACATCCAAGTTGCTGCATGCTCCACATCCTTAACATGTAAATATGTGGCACGATAGAAGATGCAAAACAATTTTGCATTCAAACCCAAAAATACCAAGTACACTTTGTCATTGATTTTGCACTTCAAACAGTTCAAAAATCATCTAATGGGCTATCGAGATTTTAGCCTGTGGCATTTTTTCATAGGACCAAATATGTCAAACTCAATCAGAATATTTGTGACTTAACGTCGATTGAATTTATAAATGGTGTGTCATTTTTTAAAAATACTTAATTTCTTTTTTTTATTCTATTTTGCTTTCTATGAAAGTTGCAATGGTTGTCAACAATTTAAGTCTTATAATGTAGATTATTTTCACTCATTATAGGGAGATTATTCTTTATCAGCCTATAAATCAAAGACTTACTGAAAGGGTTTAACTGTCAATAATCACTATTTTGAGCTGAGAGATGCCTTTCCAACCAGGAGGAGATATTTCAACTAACAAAGCAGGATAGACACTGCTATTTTAATTTAAATGGAATACAATTATTTTTAGGAATAATTCTGACAGTTATAATTCTACAAAGGATTTCCTACCACAAATACAATTTTGTTTATAAGCTAGAAAACCATACTGGTGAGTAGCAGTTGAACATGTTTGTTGCAAAGAAGCTTTAGGAAGAGATCCTTTTTGGTCAAGGCTGAGGAGTGGACCCTAGGTCTTCGTGTCTGTAATTCCGCTCCACCCTCACATCCTTCTAATATTTATCTCTTTTTGTAAGTTATTTAATGACAAGCCCATCTACATGTGATGTTTTCACAACTCCCATTGATCAGGTCAGATGACAGAAGCTTTGGGTTAACAATATAATTTCTTTTGATTAGGTTGCAGACTGGGTTAAGTCAACAATAGGCTTCCTGAGCCTAGGCAGTATTATTTCTCAAGATAGCTAATTAATACAAGTTTAAAAAATAACAGTAAACAGCTTGAATCTGAGTTTAGCAAAAAGCCTCCTGACACTGAATAGTGAATATTCATCACAATTTCTGTGTAATTGCAACCAAATATCTGCTTCTTAATTACTAACTTTAAACATATAAATATTAAAAATATTGGAAAAGAACTATATTTGTAAACTGCCTTATTTGGCTTTGCTGTTTATTACATATTTCTTGATAACTATTATCAAAAATGTAATTTATTTTGCATTGTATACATTAATAATTATTAGAATTAACCAATTATTTTGTTTTCCTATCCTGAAGGTCCAATGCAGGAAACAGTTAAAGATTTCTGGAGAATGATATGGCAGGAAAATTCATCCAGTATCGTCATGGTAACTAATCTGGTCGAAGTGGGAAGGGTATGACATGCCTTCTAAATTCATCTTCTATCTATCCGTTTTGTTTTAGCAGAATTATAACTTCATAAATTAATTTGGGATAATGTTAACACCTGTTCTTTGAAGTTTCGTCTAACCTCATAGTTGTCGAGTTCCCAGGTTGTGCAAGTAAATATTTTAATGTTTTTCATTATACACAATAGGTTGTAAAATGAAATTCAAAGACTTCCATTAGGGCAATAATCCATTACTTACATAATTTAGGTAAAGAATTCTAAGTGTTTTAACTTTTATCTTCTGTCCAACTGAGGAAAAATAACAAACAATTGCTAAATAAATAAGTGTGGGAAATTAATTTTACTGAGGCTGTGCTCTAAAGTGAGAAGAAATCTAAAATGTTGCTTTATTTCAAGCAAGTTAATATCTCCAATTTAGTGACCAGAAATGGTACATACATATCTGGATGCATCACAGTCATGCTGAGGATGATAAACAGATGTACGGTATCTTGATCCCTTGTCTGAAACAGTACCTACAGTTATTTCAGCAAATGGCTAACTGTGGCTCGATTGTAAAACTGTTTCTTTTCCAAAAAAAACAAACTTTGGGTATGCCTGTTCCTAAATGTTTGTAATTAATTAACTGGATTGGATTACGAAGAAGAAGAAACAATGTTTGTTCCATTTTCAGAGATCATGAGATATTCACAAAACTTCACTCGTTCCTGCTACAGTTGCCCCACTTATTGCCCTCATTTCCATCTTCAAAATGTACAGCTCTGAACCTAGAGTCTCCAATCCACCATACTGCCTCCTGTTCTGTCCCTTCCAGGATTCATTGACTTGAGGCCCACCATGACAATAATCGTGGCCGATCTTGGTTTCAGCACAGCTCTGAGCTAAAGGGTAATGCTTTATTAATTCACAGACAACGTAGACATAGGTACAGTATATGCTAATTTCTAATTCCAATTCTACTGTCTTTTTTCACATTACAGAAAACAATTGCAATTGTATAGCTTCACATAATATCTGCTGAAAATCCCAATTACCTCACAGTTAATGAATACTGCTGCCTATAATGCTTCGATGGCAAGTGCAGAACAGAAGTACAAGGTCCAGTTAAGCAGATGGAGTATCCAAGTCAAAGACTCTGTGTTCTGTTTCTTATCATGATTATTTTCATGACACATTTTCATGAAATATATTGCAGGATCTACTTATCGTGAAATATTTTCAACTGGGTTTAAAATGTTGCTCTGTTAATGTTCTCCAGTTGAGTAAGTCTTCCCTGCCCACATAGTTTTGTACGAGGTTAGACAGAATTACAACTTTATGTAGCCTGGTACAAAACCATTTTCTTGTCGATGGTTGACCTTGTTTCATCTATGTTGAAATAAATTATGTCCAGAATCAAAGAGACACAAGGTCGGAAGTGAACTGAGGCAAATATTTTCATCAGCTCATTGTAATCAGTGGCTTGGCTGCTTTAATTAGCTTTGCTATAGAATAACAATATAATACATTATTTAAAGATGTCAAGACACTCTAAAGACACATTGGCACTAACATGTGTCAGTAAGCTGACATTTTGTTCCCTGTTGTGTTTAATTATCTGGCATTGATTTTAATAGCAACAAAGGATGTTTTATGCACTAAAACATTAAAGTCAATGGTCCAGTACAGTACTTTTCTGGCATCTCACGGAAATGCTCTCCCTTCTGGTCAGACAAATGGGTAAACGTTTCACTGTTACTAATGCAGTATCAGTGTGTGGGGGTGTGCCAACACACTGCATATCTTGCTCTCAAATTATGAAATTCTGAGCCTCAGCATTTTCTGTACTTATTTCGTTTCTAGCATCTGCAGCTGTTTTGATTCTCATCGACAAAAGAATCCCTAATTCCAATCTGTTTAGCTAAGCTTCTGAATTTGTGTCCAGAAACACAGAGTAGCCACAGCATCACAATTGCCATAAAAGTGAAGTAAACATTGATAGAGATGTAACTGGAAAATGTAGTGGACAAATCAATTAATTATAGGTCTCTGTATGGCTCACTACATGCAGGTCCCACCACTGTGCTGATTCCTAAATTGCTTCAATGTCTAAGCTGGTGTAGCAAGTGTAAAATCAATTAATGTTGTCTTTTCATCATCTGTGTTGCCTTCGTCTTCCTACTCTGCCTCTCCATATAATTTTGTTTGAGTTTCTGAAAGGGGGAGAATAAGCAGACTTTGTGTTATCGTGTACTCAGGAAGATATGAGGCACTTATTTAAACCATCAGCAGCTTGCAAATCTGTGAGCAGGAGCTTCAGATGTACGTCTATTATGGCTATTGGTTGCAATCTTTCCTTTGGCATTGGTCTCAGCTCCTGGAATTCAGGGATGGCCAGCACTGACTCATCCATCGGGATTTAGACATGTGGCCATGCCTATTTTGCTCCATTTCCCTGCTCTATTTTACTTAAGGACTGAGCATCAACTTAACAAACTTAACTTTAACTTACAATATTTGTCTGTTGCTGGAGCATCCAATCAGTGAACAGTATGGTTCTCGCTAGCTGGATGCCACAATCATTATATTCAGTTGGTATGCTGACTGCAACAGAGAATGTGTTTAGTACACATTGCCATCCTGCCTTTTTGGTGACAAGAATATTGAAATTAGTGTTCCTGCTCTCAATATAACTGCATATTGTAGTGTATTCGACTTACACAAACTATTCGTCCATTTTAGATCATAAGACATTGCAGCAGAATTAGGCTTTTCAGCCCATGTGCTCCACCATTCCATCATAGCTCATTTATATCCCACTCAATTTCTATTCTCCTGCCTTCTCCCTTTAACTTTTGACATCCTTACTAATCAAGAACCTATCAGCCTCTGCTTTAAATACAGTATACCCAACGAATTGGCCTCCAGAGCCGACTGTTTCCTTATCATCCTTTTGATGAGAACTTTTAATCTTTCTGTGCCAGCTTCTGGGCTGTTTTTTATGTAATCAGATCACCAGTCAGTTCCGTCATCTCTGATCAGGCAATCCCTGTAGGTCCCTGAACTGTTCACCTCACTCTTCGGGGCTGCTTCTGGTAACTGAGTCTATGTTACCCAGCTCTTAGCCGCAGCAATCCTTCATTTCACATTCTCATTCTGCTCTGTTCGATTAGGCTTTTTTCTTCCAATCTTCTCTGCAATCTCTGAAAATTCAATGTAACCTTTCCATGATTTAAGTTGGTAAGTGGACCAGTTTCCTCATTTATTATGTTGTGCTGCAAGTCTAGATCAATAACTCCTTCTATCATGTGCCTCTGAAGGGTTGGGGGGGAAGGGGGGAATAAAACTCTGGCTATCCTGTCAATTGAATTCTCAATGCCTTCCCAATTCTCTTTTCAGTTTCATTTTTGATTCAATTTGAACTAAAATTAAGATCAAAACATTCACATTTCCAACATATTCCAAGAGGTTTATATAATGTTGCAGCTCTTGCTTCTCCAAAACTTGAAGATAATGAACCCACAATGACCTGGCTGCAGCCTCTACTTACTGACCCCTGCTTTCCAGCTTTTTGCACTCATCCTGAAATTTAGAGCTATTATCAAAAATAGAAAGTAGCCCATTTTCATCAATCAGCAGCCAGTTATCGCCTGTTCCTGCTCGCAATCCAGTGATCCTGGATGGTACAGTTTGCAACCATTTGGCTCAATATTCGAAGGAATCTTCAGCTGCATTCAAATCTAGCTGTATACTACTTTAGGATACTTTTAATATTCTCTCATGGGATGTCAAGTCAACCTTTGATACCATTCTCAGTTGCCCATGTTTGTGCTTCAAATAAGGAAAATGGAAAGTGCTGTAAATACTAAACTGGCTAGATTGTAACTGACTGGTTGCATTACCATCTGGTGTGGATGCACCAACGTACATGATCGGTAAAAGCTGTGGAAGGCTGTAAACTCAGCTAGCTCCCTCAATGGGCACTAGCCTCCCCACCATCGAGGACATCTTCAATAAGCTATGCCTCAAGAAGGCAACATATGTCATTTAGGACCCTCACCGTCTAGAGCATACCCTCTTTGACATAGAGTCACAGAAAACTACAACACAGAAATAGGCCATTCGGCCCCTCTAGTCCAAGCCTAACTATTATGCTGCCTAGTCCCACACCCAAACCCGGAACATCGTCCTCTATACCCCTCCCCTCCATGTATCTATCCAAATTTCTCTTAAGTGTTGAAATCGACCCCACATCCGCCATTTGCCCCAGCATCTCGTTCCACACTCTTACCACCCTCTTAGTGAAGAAGTTCCTTCTCATGCTCGTCTTAAACATTTCACCTTTCACCCTTAACCTACACCCTCTAGTTACAGTCTCATCCAACCACAGTGGAAACAGTGAGCTTGCATTTACCCTATCTATACCCCTCATATTTTGTAAAACTCTGTCAAATCTCTTCATTCCCCTACACTCTAGAGAATAAAATCCTAAACTATTCAACCTTTCCCTATAACTCAGGTCGTCAAGTCCCAGAAACAACCTTGTAGGTTTTCTCCATACTCTTTCGATCTTGTTGACATCTTTCCAGTTCCTTCTGACTATCAATATGTTGAACTCTGGATAGATCCTCTGAGATGTGAATGCCAAGGAATTTGATGCTCACCATTTCCATCTGACCATGTGTCCACCTGACTGATCCCTGAAATCCACAATCATTTCCTTGGTCCTGCTGACGCTGAGTGAGGGCTGTTGTTGTGGCACCACCCAATCTGCCGATTTATCTCCTTGCCTGCATCTGAGATTCAACGGTGGTGCCACTGGGGAACCTATGGCCTTTAAGCTGTGCCTAGCCACCTGGTCATGAGTGTACAGAGTGTAGAGCTATGGGCTCAGCACACGTTCCCGAGGTGCGTCTGTGTTGGCTTTCAGCAAGGGGGAGATGCCATTACAGATTCGTGCTAACAGTGGTATCCCAGTGAGGAAGTAAAGGATCAGACGGAAGTTCAGAGCCCCAAGTTTTGAAGCTTGATGATTAGCGCTGAGGAGAGGAGGTTGTTGAATGTCAAGCTATAATTGATAAAACAGCAGCCTGATATACATATTCATGTTTTCCAGGTCTTCAAAGTGAAATGGACAGCCAGTAAGACTGTGTCTGCTATAGACCTATAGTGGCAGTAGGCAAATTTCAGAGGCTCCAGGTCCTTGCTTAGGCAGGAGTTAATTCTGGCCATGACCAACCTCTCAAAGCACTTCATCACAGTAGATGTGAGTGCTACTGGGCAATAATCATTGAGGCAGCTCACCCTGCTCTTCTTGAGGGCCAATACAATTGACATCCGCTTAAAGCAGGTGGGAGCCTCCGAGTGCAACAGTGAGAGGTTGAAGATGTCCTTGAACATTTCAGCCCATTTATTGACACAGGTTTTCAGTACCCTGCCAGGTACACTATCAGGGCCTGACACCTTGCAAGGGTTCACCCTCTTTAAGGATGATCTGACATCGGCCTCGAGTAGAGAGATCACAGAGGCAGCATTAAAGACTGTAGGCTTTTTCCTTATGTGGAGGCCAATGATTCAACCTCTCAGCCCTATGGTTGAATATGTAGTTGGTTTTCTAATTCTACCAGTTTATTGGAATCCTAGGGATTAACCTATGACTTTACCTTGGATACTAATTAATCTCCATAATTAATCTAAGTAATTTTCTTATGTGGGGAATTGGTTTTGGGTTTTAGCTTTGAAAGACAGCTTGACTGGTACATGCTGAATTCATGTGTAAATCGTATCTGGAATGATGAATAAGGACTGTAAAATGAGAAAGGCTAGATCAGACTCAACAAGCATCTGTGCAAATTGTGGTTTTGCAACAACATTTGCTTCTAACCAGTTTACTTTGAGAGAATTTGGATTGACTAGATTTGTATTCACTGCAGTCAGCAAGCGCCACAAGGAACTGTCCTGTCTCCACTGTACACCTCAGACTTTCAGCTCAAATCAGAGTCTTGTCACTTGTAGAAGTTCTCTGATGACTCTGCAGTGGTTGGGTGTATCAGAGATGGGCAGAAGTCAAGGTACAGAGGACTAGTGGACAAGCTTGTGGAGTGGTGTGGAAGGAATCACTGCTCCTGAATGTGTCCAAAACTAAGGGGATGGTGATTGATTTTGGGAGGAAGAGATCTGTGGGAGAAGAAGTTGCTGTGTTGGAGGAGTACAAATACTTAGGTGTTCACCTTGACAACAGACTTGACTGGAAAACTAACACCAAGGCTGTTTACAAGAAAGGTTGAGCAAACTGTATTTTCTAACAAAGCTGGGATCCTTCAATGTGTGCAGCAGGATGTTGGAGATCTTTTACCAGTTTTTTGTAGTGAGTGCAGTCTTCTTCTTAGTTTTATGTTGGGGCAGCAGCATCAGTGCTGGTGATGCAAAGAAAACTAAATAAACTCATCAAAACAGGCTGCATCCATCTTTGGCTACAACCCAAACTCTTTTGAGTTAGTGGTGAAGAGGAGGTCACAAAACAAACTATTATCCATTGCGGACAATCAGGCACATCCTCTCCATGACCCACTGAATAAGCAGCGGAGCATCCTTTCAACAAACTCATTCAGCTCCACTGTCACAAGGGTCATTATAGAAAATCTTTCTTACCAAATGCAATAAGCATGTACAACAGTTCATCGCTGTGCGACAGGAGAACACACATCATAGTACAATAGAAACATAGAAACATACAAAATAGGTGCAGGAGTAGGCCATTCATCCCTTCGAGCCTGCACCGACATTTATTATGATCATGGCTGATCATCCAACTCAGAACCCTGCCCCAGCCTTCCCTCCATACCCCCTGATCCCCGTAGCCACAAGGGCCATATCTAACTCCCTCTTAAATATAGCCAATGAACTGGCCTCAACTGTTTCCTGTGGCAGAGAATTCCACAGATTCACCACTCTCTGTGTGAAGAAGTTTTTCCTAATCTCGGTCCTAAAAGGCTTCCCCTTTATCCTCAAACTGTGACCCCTCGTTCTGGACTTCCCCAACATCGGGAACAATCTTCCTGCATCTAGCCTGTCCAATCCCTTTAGGACTTTATACGTTTCAATCAGATCCCCCCTCAATCTTCTAAATTCCAATAAGTACAAGCCCAGTTCATCCGGTCTTTCTTCATATGAAAGTCCTGCCATCCCAGGAATCAATCTGGTGAACCTTCTTTGTACTCCCTCTATGGCAAGGATGTATTTCCTCAGATTAGGGGACCAAAACTGCACACAATACTCCAGGTGTGGTCTCACCAAGGCCTTGTACAACTGCAGTAGTACCTCCCTGCTCCTGTACTCGAATCCTCTTGCTATAAATGCCAGCATACAATTCGCCTTTTTCACCGCCTGCTGTACCTGCATGCCCACTTTCAATGACTGGTGTATAATGACACCCAGGTCTCGTTGCACCTCCCCTTTTCCTAATCGGCCACCATTCAGATAATAATCTGTTTTCCTATTTTTGCCACCAAAGTGGATAACTTCACACTTATCCACATTAAATTGCATCTGCCATAAATTTGCCCACTCACCCAACCTAATAGTCTCAGCTTTATGATTTCGTGAAGTATTATTGCACAGTCTTGCACATTATTGAACATTGGTAAATTATTATTGTGTATATTATTATCCTGTATTTTATTATTATATTTATTATTATTTATTATTATTGCCAAGAGTGTTTTTAAATGTTGCTGCTCTAACAAAATAATTTCCCATTCAGGATCAATAAAGTACTTATAATAATTATTATTATTATTAAAATTGAAAGTGATTTCATGGAAACATACAGAATTCTGTCAGTCTTGTTGGACTGTTTCTCCAATCTGGGGGTTTAGGACAAGGGAATCACAGTCTCACGATCTGGTAGAATAAAATGGTTTGGACTGAATTGGGGAGATTTTTTTCTCATTCAGTGATGGTGAATTTGTAGGATTCTCTATCGCAGAAGGCTATGGAAGCCAGTCACTGACAATATTTCAGAAAAAAAACGACAGATTTCTAGACACAAAGGGTGTCAAGGGATATGGTGGCAGGATTAAAGTGCAATAAAACTCTGATAATCTGCTATCCAATCATTCATTAATCCCAATGATTTGGTATCTGAGAGGTCAGGTGATGTTTCCTGTGATTAAACTCCTTATTAACTCACTGGGACCCATTCCCACACTCATTATTAACTTACCTGAGTCCTGTTCCCACACTCCTTATAAACTCACCATAGCTTATTTCAATATTCCCTTTGTACTTACCAGGACCTATCTCTGTCTTCCTTACAAACCTTAAGAAGTCCCATTCCCACACTGATTTGGAACTCTCTAGGATCTCATTCCCATATTTCCCTTAATGACTCGGTTTTCTCTCCCACATTCTCTTCAAACTCACCTTGTTCACTAAAAAAAATTGTATGAGAGTCTGATGTAATGTCTGGGAAAAAGTGGATTGTGTATAACTAAAATTCAATAGTCTGTAAAATATGTTAGCCTGGCATCACCAAAATCCTGAGGTACCCATAGTGAATAACAGGGCAGGCTTGAAGGGGATAATGACCTATTCCTACATATCCCATTCTATGTTTCTATGTAACATACAAAATACTGGAAGAACTCAGCAGGTCAGGCAACCTCTATAGAAATGAACAGATAGTTGACGTCTTGGGCCGAGTCCCTTCTTCAGGACTTAGCAATGTTTCTTTGTATTCCATTTTTCTGTTTAATTGACTTGAATTTACTTAATTTTAGCTGTTCAGTTGTAGGCACTGTTTAAATTTGTGTAACTTGTATCAGCAATGATTTTGACTCAGTCTACAACAGGTCATTAATTACTTATGAAAGAGGTAATTAAGTACTCTTTGGCCATCTAAGGGTTTTTACAGTGACAGTTGAACAATTGTACAAAATAAGTGATTATAAATTTAAGCATTATTTTGTTTGCATTACGTCTAAAAGTGTCAAAGTGATGGTGGACTTAAAAGATGTTCAGGAAAATGGAATCTGTGTTTAGTGAGCTACTTGTTTATATATTTAAACTTTTCCTTTGGTCTTGGAGGGTCCCACTGGAGGAAAGCTC
Organism: Mobula hypostoma; assembly: GCF_963921235.1. Lineage (NCBI taxonomy): Eukaryota > Metazoa > Chordata > Chondrichthyes > Myliobatiformes > Myliobatidae > Mobula > Mobula hypostoma. The sequence continues at coordinate 191,261,260 of NC_086098.1, forward strand.
ACACTGAGCCAATATTTAAAAAGAATTGCAAGAGAGCAATGGGAGGTCACAGATTTCTTATTTTTATACAAGAAGCAAACCCTGCAAATTAGAACTGAATACAGAATGACTGTAAGTGCACAGCAGTACAGGGAGTAATTCTGAAAAAGGAACAAGGAAAAAGCATTGACCACTCGTCAGATCTGGTTGTTCATATTACCAGCATTAAACTGCATGGCATGGAAAGCATGTACTTAGAATACATTATGTACCTAATTTATGACCATTCAATGATGCTGGTTGTGTATAACCTTTCTACCATCACTTCAATATCATGTCCTCAACATCAAAGCAGTTCTAAATAGACAGTTTATTCCCTTGTCCCAGATTCACAAGTGTAATTTAGAATGGTTAGCGTTAGTTGGAGTTAACTACTCCAACTAAAGCCAATTGTTTGTTGATTTTTAAAAAAGCACCGTAAGGACCTTTGAGGCTTGATGGAAACAGTTATGCCCAGAAATTTCCAGGTAGAGAATCCTGGACTGCTAATTTACCTCCTCCTGCTCAGTACTGTAAGGTATCTCTTTGTCATCCTTGTCATTCTGAAAACAAAATGATCACCCACTCGTGACAGGCAAAGTAAACGGGGTACCTGGAGGTTACAGTTCAGACTGAGTCCTGCAGGATTTCTTGATATTCTGTCTAGCAAAAATTGGCTATAGTTTAATTTATTTATTTATTGTGATACTGCACGAAATAAGCCTTTCGTGCTGTGGGAGGAAATCCACACGGTCAAGGGGAGAAAGTACAAACTCCTTACTTGCAGCAGTGAGAATTGAACCCAGGTCGCTGGTACAGTAAAACGTTGTGCCAACCTCTATGCCACCGTGCCACCCAATGATGAAAATGATGTTATAGCTGGCAGAGGGTTGGAGGAACCTGATCTAGCAATATTCCAGGGAGTGTCTATCAAAGATCTGTGTTGAAATCAGTTATTAGGAGAACGTGTTGCAGGTTCTAATTTGATAAAAGTTTTCACAAAGAGTTATAACTAGAGATTGGAGAAATAGATTGAAGGATTTAATTCTGGACTGCAAGCATAAAACTTCTGAGAGGAACGTGCTCTTGTGTTTGAATAGAATAGCTCCTGAAAGCAGTAGAAATAAGAGAACAAAGAGAATAAGAAAATAAAGAAAGTAAAATAAAAAGAATTGATTTCATGTCATTGATGTGAATGCATTGACCATTACAAAATAAAAAATGTTACAACTTGAATGTATAAAAGTGACCTTACCCAATTCTAAGAAACCAGTTTATCAAATAACAAAAAAAACTGAACCACAGAAGGAGATATTGGCACAGATGATTAAAGCTTGAAGAAGTAGGAGTGACTAAAGAGTTAAAATAGGGTTGTCAGAGAGAAAGTTATAGATGTTTAGGGAAAGAAAGAGCTAAAATCCTAGGTGGATCCAGCCTAATGCACAGCCTCAACTATTGGAGCAAAGAAGATCAGGGATATGCAAGAGAACAAATCATAAGAGTAGAGATGTTGAAGTAGATAATAAATGTAAAGAGGAATAAGGGCATGGAGATATTTGAAAATAAAATTAAATTCAGACATTATCAGACCAGGATTCACTGTATGTCAGTGAAAACAGCCGGTAGGACCATGCATAAGGATATGGGTTATGAGTTCCAGTTGCATTAGCCATCCGCAACTCCATTATAAAGGTTTAGATTCATGCCTATTATATTCACATTTCATTGCTGGTAGAGAAAGAAATGTGGTGAGACACAGAAGTTGAAGAATGCAGATAGTGTCAAGTTTGATGGATGTTTCAGAGGTGAATCTATGAGTCTTCCACCACCACCAGTAAAATTCACACAGAGTGTTTTTGGAAACCATTTTCCTTATAACGATCATCCCCACAGGGAGAGAACTAAACTTAAAATCGTCCTTGATATTGGAATGATGCTGCAGCTGCCAACCTCTCCATATTAATTATTATGAATTAAGATGATTGAAGTATTACATGCAGTATGCCACCATTCAAGATTAGTTATCAATCCAAAATATAAAAACAATTAGGTCTTGGTGGATGTAAGAAACAAAGGAGCAAGAATTTACAAGCAATTGCCTATCCATTGAAATAGCAATCAGCAGTTACACTCTGTGTGATGTTATCATATGGCCATTTCAAATGGAGGGCCACCTACAGATTAAGTTTAAAAGAATGGGAACATAATTTTGTCATACCAGCTAAATATCAGGACAAAATGCCAATTAGCCATGGCACAGGAAATCAACTCACTCAATATGATTTCATCTCAAAAGCATCTGGGGAATGGGAACATGTTTAATAATTATGTTAATGTTCTTCTTTACCCATTTACTGAGAACCCTCTTCTTGTTCTGCATTAGGTGAAATGTTGCAGGTATTGGCCAGATGATACTGAGCTCTATGGTGATATTAAAGTAACGCTGGTCGAGTCTGAACCCCTGGCAGAGTACGTTATTCGTACTTTCACAGTTCAGAAGGTATGCAATATTTATGTAGCTTTTGAGCTATACGAGGTTTTAAAGTGCACAACCAGATAAAAGTGGAAGACCTGAAAATACACTGGCAAAAGATGTAACACTTTGTTCTTATATTCCTGATATAATATATGAACACAAGTAAAATAATGAAGCAGATGGTGTAGTATTTCCTGAATGGAGCCTTGCACAAACATTCCCATATTGTACTATGGGATATTAGGCTGCCCCCTTGTGGAAAATATCATGTGGTTGATATAAAAATGCTGAAGTGAGCAAAATAATTCTAATCAAAGTTTAAAGTTCAAAGTAAATTTATTATCGAAGTACGTAGATAAGAAGACAAATTGTGCAAATAATTTAAAATAGTAAATAAATAATACTGAGAATATGAATTGCAGAGTCCTTGAAAATGAATCTACAGGTTATGGAGTCAGTTCAGTGTTGAGGTGAGTGAAGTTATCCACACTGGTTCGGGAGCCTGACGGTTGTAGGGTGATAATCGTTTCTGAACCTGATTGTGCTGGACCTAAGGCTTCTGACTGATGGTAGTGTCCTTTGGGCCATTTACCCTGCTGTCCACTACAGTTGGGGTTTATTACAGTGATGGCTAATAGATTTTCACAACACCCTGAGTCAAGTAAACTGTGATTACCACCAAGGCATCCAGCAAGGAAACGCAAAGAAAAGCAATTCAACTCAACCAGGTTCTCACGTTCTCGTAGAGCCTGCAAACATCTGCACACAGCTCCAATAGTCAATTAAAATAAACAGAGGAATTGAATTTATAATTAAAATTAGCTTTTTCATCATTAATTAGAGGAAAAAAATAATCATGGCTGGGGGCTGAATCAATTAAATGTGCAGTCTGTAACCAAATGGTCACATGCAGTCCCATTCACTGAGAAATTTATATCTGAAAGTCCTGTCTATTTGATATAGTTTGTTTTCTCATTTTTTTATTTACCAGTTTTTCCCAGGTGAATCTTATGGTCTGAAATTTAATTATTCAGTTTTCTCATTGATGAATAATTCCAAGGTCTTAACACCAGGAGGTTGTATGAGAAGCATAAGAACATTTTTGATAAACAGAAGTTAAACTTCATGGGACAGATTTTTGCCTGGAGAAAGATGATTCATGTCAATGTTTGCATTGTGCAAAATATCTCAATGACCTCAAGAGTTTAAAGAATCTGTACTCCTTTAAGGCACTTAAATTCCATGAGGTGATCCAGGTAGAGACTTTGATATTATTTGACATATTTTCCAACTTTATGCATAATATACCTTAAAGAAATGGTACAAAAATAAGTTTCTCCACCAGGGTAGAGGTCTGCATTAAAATGTAGCTCTAAAATGTCTGAACAAAGGATGTGATAGTTCAATTTTACAAGGACAATACACTTAACAGGTAGCACTGATTTACTTAAATTTGCACCTGTGGTGTTTCGCTTTTTTATTGCCTGAGTATTTTGTTGTTACGTCGTATGTGTGCTGAGATTCTAATTCGACATGTCCCCATAGATAGAGCAAAAAGTTCTTTATGTCAGTTTTCTCTATTACATGTGCACTCTTTTGACATCTTCCCTCACACAGAGACACCGGAGTATGCAATTCACAAACCCACAATATTTAATTAGTCTACTATATGGAGGGAAAACCACGGATGCAGGAATTGAGATCTGGTTTTATTAACCAACATGGATGTTCATCGCAATGAAATAGCACTGAGGAAGATTTACAACATTTATAACTATTAACTTTCTCAAAAGGTTTCAGCACATTATGACCATATATGCATGATATCATGCACTCAAAATGCTTACTTCTGTATTCTTTAGTAAAGTTCCTTAAATGCATTAATTTTCTGTTCCAGTATTGATTTATAATGATTCCATAAATGATTTGTAATAGTTCAAATAAATTTAGTTCATTATCAGCTTTGAGGAAAATTGATGTATGATTTTACACGTCACACCTTTAAAATGAATAGATACAATTATATCCAATATACCTAAGATTAAAAATGGACTAAATACTATTCTGAAGCAAATTTATGTATTTTGCAATGATCCGGGCATCATTTTATAAATTACAGAATTTTTCACCAAAAACCATCAGATATATTGAGCTTATCTCAGATTAATGGCATACATTGTAGTAAATTAGACAAAGAACTTTGATGGCTCATATCCACAATTTTTATTTCTATACAATAAAAATAGGTCAGTGTTGACAAAAATGCATTAAACCAATCAAAATCCACCTATTACACTTCTCACTATATAAATTGATAATTAACTAATTAAATCATATTTTACTCAGTACCTGAAATATGTTTATGAAAATAAAACTATGAAGAAGATATTAAGCTTATTTCATACCCAAGGGTCTCATGTCTTGACTAAAAAGAAAATAAACGTCAAACAGCTCATTTTCCTACAGTATGGTCAGAAACCTGTTCATGTGTCACCTTAAAGTTCACCACTGTAAACAGCTATGATACACGTACCAGGAGTTCTACCGCTTGAAAAACAAGTTAACCTCACATTATTCAGCTCTGTTTGGTGACACCTCTGAGAGGAAGTAAACCCACACACACTCAAGTTAATGACTACAGTATCAGATAACATTTGAACTTGGCATTGTGTGGAAATGAAAGACAAAAAGGACAAAAATGTTTGAATATTTGTAAACATCATATTGTAAGATGAGAAAAGTTTTTTGTAATTCCTTTGCTGAAATAAAAGCACAAAATATTACAAACGCTCGGCATATCTGACTGCACATCTGTGGAAAGAGAGACAGAATTAAAGTTAAAGGTTGCTTGGCCTGAAACATTAATACTGTTTATTTTTCCACAGATGGGCAGATACCGGTAATTCTCATTTACTGAGTGTTTCCAGAATTTGTTGTTATTATGTAAAATTTCCGGTATCTGGAGTTTTTGAACTTCTTTATCTTGCTGCCCTATGTTCAAGTGTGTGTATGTATGTGTGTTTCTGGGAGAAGGGTATTACAATGTACACTGTTATGCTAAAGTTGTAGGCACATATTACATAGCTAGAGTGCCTAGGACTTGCACAGTACTATATTCGTCAACATGGAGCAGAGTACAAGTTTGTAAATCCGGCGGAGGCACAAAGGATGTTGGGAATAGTGAATCCGGAGTGCTGCGGGAGGGGTGTGGGACAGGTGGCAGAGAAGGAGGGCCAGGGGTGAGGGGTGGCACAGGTACAGAGACACCCAGCCCTGAGATACCAGGCAAGGTCATTTGATTCCAACCAATGACTTATTGATCATTACAAAATATCTCTCTGGTGCTTCCTGCTCCCTCCCTCTTCCTTCCCCTTTTCCCAACTATGATTCCCCTCGCCCCGCCCCCTTTCCATGCTCAGTCGGCAATAGAGACCCATATCAGAATCAGGTTTATTATCACTCATGTATGTCATGAAACTTGTTTTTTGTGACAGCAGTACAGTGCATTGCATAAAATTACTACAACACTGTACAAAAGGCTTAGGCACCCTAGATATATATGTGTGTGTGTGTGTGTGTGTGTCTAAGACCTTTACGCGTTACTGTGTATGTGGTTAACTACCAATATAGAGCTACCAAATTTTTCATTCTGTATACTGAACAGGAATGTCCAGCCCAGCTGAACTTAGGAGCAGACTGGAGCTGGTCTATCACATTCCAGTCTCATATATTCCTGCATATCCCTTGTTTGTGTCTAAATAATATTGTATGAATGAAGAGACTTTTTGAAGTTGAATATCCTGTTTATATGACAACTTATCCCTTGTTTTTATAGAAAGGCAATCATGAAATTCGGGAGATTAGACAGTTCCACTTCACAAGCTGGCCTGATCATGGAGTACCATGCTATGCAACCGGCTTACTGGGATTTGTTAGACAAGTAAAGTTCCTAAACCCAAATGACGTTGGCCCTATTATAGTACACTGCAGGTATGTCTCAGCCTAAGCATGTATTTTATTCTCTTTTTTAGTATTAGTTTTATTACATAATTACTGGGAAACATGATTATTATGCTGTTTACAATAGCAAGCATCACTGTTTGATCAATCACTTTTACAACAGGTAATATAAGATGAAAGCAAAGCTAAGTTTCTTTAAATGTACCTGAGTTTCAATAAAATGCATGTATTTAGAGTCATAGATTCATACAGCATGGAAACAGGTCCGTGTCAACTGTAAGGCCAATAAGCTAATCATATCTTACTGCGTTTAGTCCGTAGCTCTCTAAACCTCTCCCATTCTAGATTGCTTTTAGATATTGCTAATGTGCCCGCCTCAACCATTATTTCCATCAGCTTATTCCAAATACACACCCCTTAGCAGTAGCATCTGCTGGTGGTGTCCTTTTAATTCTCCCACCTCTGATCTCAAACCCACGCCCTCTTGTTTCTCGCAGCCCCTCTTTGGAAAAAAGGCAATGTGCTTTTACCTTGTATGTGCTCCTCATAGTGTGGCAGGGTGAAGGTATGTCTCTACCAAAGGAGGTGTATGGCACTCCTTCCCTCCACCAGCCTGCGGGTCACCCTTGGGCAAGCTCCCCATTCAGGGTCATGTGAAACCATGGGATCAGGTCGTATATGCAGCTGGTGCATATCACTAGTCCTGGTTATGCAACCACTGACACCAGGCAGACTGTCCCTGGAGAGTATTGACAATGGCTGGAGTCACCCGTCTTGTAAAGACATTGCCCAGAAGAAAGTGATTGCAAACTACTTCTATAGAAAAATTTACCAAGAACAATCATTGTAATGAAAAGGCCATGATCACCCATGTCATATGACGTGGCACATGACGAACAAATGCCTCTTGTGATAAACATCTATCAGGTTCTTCCCCCGCGCCTCCCCCCCCAACCCCAACAATCTCCTACATTCCAGAAATTTCCTAAGCTTGGCACTACAATTGGACTTTCATGTTGCAGTTTTCTGTGTGTTGCTGTTCCAATATCATCTCAACTGTTTCCACCCTCAGCGCGGGTGCAGGAAGGACGGGATGTTTCATTGCTATCGACATCATGCTTGATATGGCAGAAAGTGAAGGTGTGGTGGATGTTTACAACTGTGTCAGAGAGCTCCGTTCACAGAGGGTCAACATGGTGCAGACCGAGGTACCTGATTCATTAATAAAGATTCACTGCATTGAGGTTTCTTCTTTTATTTTGCGTTTTTCGATTCCTCCAGTAGAAGATGCTTTTCTAATTAATGGAAATAATGAATGTAAGTCAGGGGTTCTCAATCTTTTAACTGAGGGATCCATTAGCCGAGGGATCCATGGACACTGGTTGGGTTGGGAACCCCTGATGTAAGTGTTATCAAATGAAATCTGCAAATTATGTTCATTAAACTGAAAGCAGAGGGGTTTACAGCCCTTTCCAATTCAATATCAACAGACGCATCCCATCCACAACAGCAAGAGTAATTTTTCAATTCTGTCCATGCAGGAGCTGTGCTGTTAAGCATACACATCAGGAAATCGTGAACATGTTAGACTGAGATGACAAATGAGATTATTAACTGGCAACAGCTCCTCAGATAAACCTCCCTTCAGTGAGCCAAAGTATCAGGTTTAGTCACTGAATTTTTGAACTCTAGAATATAAGGAGGCAATGCACAACAAAGTGCATCAAGACAAATTATTTAAACCAAACAGTTCAATTCAGTTAAGATAGCTGAACACCGACTTTCGAACTAATGAATAAAGGATCAACATGTTGGAAGGTTTATTTAAAAAAAATTACATTCTATGCTAAGAATAAGGATGCAAAAGAGATGATTTTGCCAAGACCATGAAGTGCACCAACAATATATATTTATCCACAAATGATTTAATTTTATATACTATCTGAGCTTGCATTCAGTGTAAGAAAGATGGTTAAATATTACTTCAGTCTAAATGATCAGGAAGCACAGACCAAAACCAGCTGAAACACGCATGACGAACCAATGCTATCAAGTTGCATCATACACAAATGGGTGATTTTCTGCTTATAGGATAGCGGAGGTGAAAAGTCTAGGATTATTTGAGAAAGTAACTGGAAACCATATGTGGGCTCTGGAATGATAAACAAGGATGTATTAAATACCCTTCTGCTATTGGCAGGACACAAAAGAAGTTTCCAGCCCAGGAAAGATCTCTTCCTCCAAACAATACAAGCCACCTTCCCTGTGGGTAGCAAGCAAACAATCAGTTGTGCTCAAATATCACTCGTATGCCTAATATCAAGGACGGGTCTCAAAATGCTGGCTGAGATTGCTGTGCAGCACTGATAGAGTGTTGTATTTTCATAGAATTTATTCTTCAAAGGAGTCATTAAACAAAAAAATCGTATTTGTGTGGATGTTAAGCACACTTTTGAACAGAGGTTCTTGATAAATGTACCTCTCTCAACCAATATTATCAATAAGTAGATTCACTAATCTTTTATGTTATAGCTGTTTTCAGGACATTGCTGTAAGGCAATGGCTGTGACATTTACTTACATAATAGCATTTGCATATTAATAATCACTTGACTTCAAAAAAGTAATTCATTGTGTGAAGTGCTTTGAAGTTCTTTAATGACACAGTAAGACTGTGTATGAATGCAAGAAGTAGTTTTTTTATTATAACAGTTAAGGACAACCACAGAATATTAATGTGTAGAAACAAATATCAATAATAAAATCACAATATATGTGGCAGTAATGGTCTTTTTCACTTGGATGAGCATATAGATTGAGAGAGATAATCAGTATGATCCACCATTGTAGTTTTCTAATTAAAATAAATATTGATAGCTAGGGATTTATTCCACATTTTGCTGCTGCACACATTAAGCCTGCTGACTGGGGGAAGGGAGTGCTATTCTGTGACTGGGTGTTGCCAGCAAAGATCTCTGTGCAGCTAGGGACAAAGCGCTGGCTGAGATGCCAGAGTGCTTAAGAGGGATCTAAGTGTGGAACTTTGTCACCTGATTCATGATACCCTTGAATAATTGCCCATAAAATTTAATTTACGTGTAGCTAACCATCACTGTTCCAATGGAATGTATCAAGAATTTAGCATGTAAAGTATACCTTGAAGAATTCTAAGGTATAAAGAAGCAGAGATTGAAAGAACAAAATCAGAGATCACGAAGATTAACGTATCATGGGAAATTACAACCTGAATTTGAATATATGTACCAGAAGTGTGTAAACCATTGTAGAATAGGCTGAGTGCGTGAATAAATACCTTCTCTTCATTTGTCCATAGGGCAAAAATCAGGGGACTTCCCTTCCTCTTTAACGAAAGGTGATTGCTGCTGAAAATCTGGAAAGGATTTATTTATTTTTCATCAAGTCTTTACCAAAATCAATTAAATTATAAGACACTTTTCTGAATTGTTGTGAATGGTCACTCATTTGTATCAGAAGAAAGCAAATACTCCATTGGTTAATATATCTGTTTAATGAGAGTAGGCACATCACACTGTCGTCCTTAAAATCTCCAACAAATGTTTGGAATAAACCAAGGGCACAGAGCCTTTGAGATGGCAAATCTAAAGGCGTGATCGAGAAAGCATGTTATTTCAGCATAATGAGCGCCATTTGAGGACTAAAGTAAGATCGGAAAGATGCAAACACGCACTCAAACACATATCCGTAGATGTTCTATTTCCCAGTTTAGACTTGCAGAAATTTTTATCGTAGTTTACACATTTTCTTTACACATTACTTTTTTTTTGGAGACTTTACAGTTGGCAGCCATATTTTCCAGAACCCACCTGCTCTATGTTTAATGTGCTGGTCTACCTGAAATGGCGCACAGAAGTCATAATTCACAATGCTTAAGTAGGGCAATTCTACTAAAAAACTTTGGAGCGTTTTCACAAGAAAACTTCGGAAAAGATGCAAAAACAAGGCATTTTGATTGTAGCAATTTCAATGCCCATGAATTATTGACAATAATTAAATCATTTAAGTATACTGTACATGTATCATCTATCACTTATTCAAAATTGTCTTGATAGTGCCATTTGTAAGTATATTTCTAAACCTTTGAAAAAACTGAAAATCATTATTTATAATTGAGAGTATGAGGTGTCAGGCTGCTGCAATCCAGTGTTCATGCTGTTCATTTCAAGTTTTGAGAGATAAAAATCATGTTTAACACATATCTTTACACTTATAACCTAAATTTTTCCCCAAAGGGGATATCAGTAAGTTTTTTGCATTCTTAATTGAACTGTTCAGATTCAACAGCAAATTCAATAAGCAAACATATTCAGTTTAAGAGAAAAGGGATAATGGATTATATCTTGAATGAGTACAGAAAGAAGAGCAGCCTTGGTTTTGATGTATGTTGGATATTAAAGATAGCAAAGCAACACAGTGAAAGACAAGCTGTTGTTTTTATACTGTACACATTGAAAACCTGGAATGCAAAAGCAAGACAGAGTCATACAAAGTCTTTAATTAAGTGAGTCTGAAGCTGTGCAAACCCCAATCTAGATATGCCATGTGACAAATATAGAAAAGTTCCATGACACAGAATTGGAATACAGGACATCAGATGGGGAATTGTCCCATAGACGTACTAAAATGTCAGAATAAGGTAAATAGCATTGTTATCTGAACAGTAAGATAGCAAAAATTCAACATTTTCACAAAACAAAAATAAATTATTTATGTAGAAGTTGGATAGAACATGCTTTCTTTGTCAAAAGATACTGCTGAGGAAAAATCAATAAATACTTTTCCGAAAGACTGTGTATTTGCTTGAAAACAACAAAAAGACTGAAGGATAAATGGAATGAGCAGGGAGCATGCGGTCCCATTCAATGCTTTCTGGAGAAAATCACTGCGCAGTCACTGGCCAAAAAGCCTAATTCTGTACCGTAATATTCTATTGTTCTGTTGTTAAATCTGGAAACACTTTTTAACAAGAGTGCACTGAGTTATGTAATGGTAGTGACCGGGAACAAAGTAATATTGATTGCCATCATCGTTACTCAGAGTTTTTGCAAGTGTGGCAATGTTGTTAGTGGTCAGTTCACCACTATCTATAGCTTTCAATAGGGCAATCAAGCAAAATCCTTACAATATAAATTTCAGCTGCTTTTTAACTAGTTTCACAATACTATGTCCTTAAAATCTTACGTTTAATTGTCCCATGTATTTTCAACAACATATTAATCCATAATTATAGTTTAGCTTACTGTTTAGCCCAAATAGTTCAACTTGATGTAAATGCTTTGTAATTTTTTTACATGAATATTTCAATATTTAAGCAAGTTTGGCATTTTGGTTTCTACATTCATCACATGTATATATTTTAGTCCTTATCCAGTATAAAGTTTAAAATATGTATTGAAAACTTCCTGGCACATTGTCTATAAATGTCTATAAAAGCAGAAAATGTGGTTAGCTGCTCAGCCAATTTGATGCCCTCGCAGATGTTAATGAGGCATCAATTAAAAATCACAGAACCTTGTAGACACAAACGACTGCAGCAGGAAACGTAACCATTGGATAAACTCAGTGAGTCAGGCAGTATCTATGGAGGTGAATAGATAGACAACGTTTCAGGTTGAGACCCTACATCGGGACGCAGGCTCAGTTTCAACTCGAAGCATTGACCATCCCTTTGTCTCTGCTCTAACTGTGTGATGCAGCTTGTTTTTGCTTAATTTCAGTTGAACTCGATAAGTAATTCTGCATTTAGAGCTAACCAATTTCCCATAGCTAACATTAGATTCAATTTGCCTTTTGTTCTGTAGGAACAATATGTCTTTGTTCATGATGCAATTTTAGAGGCCTGCTTATGCGGAAACACAACAATACCAGTTTGTGAATTCAGAGCTACATTTTACAACATCAGCAAGGTGGATCCACAAACAAACTCCAGCCAGATCAAAGACGAGTTTCAGGTGAGCTTGTCAGTAAAATGAAAATGCTACGAAGCCATATCATTTAAATAAGTAATGTATCGAATAAATGAAGGGTCTCCAATACCTTCAATGGATGTACCGTAGTTTTATAATTAAAGCTGACTGTCTACCTCACAAACAATAGATTTGTGTGGGATAAAATCGCCCCCGCATTATAAAGAATGAAATGAAAAATTGTAGAAATATTCTAATCGGTGAAACCTATAATGGTTTTTGACTGTAACCTGCCTCATACTTGGGTGCTTATTAAATGAGATGATGTTCCAAACTAGGTAAAAAGTCATTGTATTGCTGCATATTGTAGAATTTAAATAGGACTTGATGTTGTAGTATTATGAATGTTGTGTCACTATAATGTTGCATTACAAAGGAAAACCATTATTTCAGGCCAAGTACATGGACTCAGATTAGCAATAAGTCAAGTTGCAGTGTAGACTTGAGGCAACTATCGTTGAGGGGGCTGCTGGGTGAGTAATTGTACCATCTCCTCCTCCTCCTGTTTCTGAGACCTGCTGAGTTGAAAAGGGCTGAAGATTATGTTCAAACAATGTGCGATGGAAATAAACAAAACGAATAGTATTGAAGTTTATTAGCTATATTAAAAGCCCTCAGGTTTGTGTTAAAACCACACAGTATAATGATCAGGCTACACATAACCGCATTACCAAAACAGTTATTCAGATATCTGAGCAGTGCACTCCTCTGTAGTTACACTCAGGCGTCCTCCAGTCCTTATTTCTCTAGATACAACTCCATAAATGCTTTGCTCATGAGTTTCAGCCAGATAATATATTCTTAATCAGTATTTACGACAAGCATTGCGGTTTCTTGATTTGCTACACTCAGCAAAGCAGTGCTGCCAGGGACATACATTCAATGGTAATTATTTTGAAATGTATATTTCCATTTTAACCTTCCTAACAAAAACACAAAGTTGTATTCAGAATAGAAATGATTCTTTGATCTCTGTTATCTGTGTAATAGAGTGCATCTGCGATTCTGCCATTATTGCAAATATCAGGTTTAATTTTAATAAGATTTGTCAGATATCTGACTGTCAAGATCTCTGAAAGGCTTTTGAACTCATTGATAGGAATCTGCTGAAGATATATGACCCTGAATGGATCCTTATCAAGAATTGTTGTTCAACATCTGTTACTTCATCTCTTCTTTCAATTGTGCTCTTCTTCGTATGACATATTAGCTAGGAATACTTCTAAAGAGGAATCATCAGTTCCGATGAACGGTCTCGGTTTGAAACTTTGACTGCTTATTCCTCTTCATAGACGCTGCCTGACCTGCTCCGTTCCTCCAGCATTTTGTGTGTGTTACTCTAAATTTCCATCTTCAGAGTCTCTTCTGTTAATACTTCTGCAGAACTATCCTTGTTATTTGCTGCATTAAACAGTAATGTGCAAAAAAAAAACCTGTAGATGTTATACTGGTTACATATCTGGGATGTTACTCGAAGAATTAATGAGGTAGTAATCAAGTGAGAAGGAATAGAGAACAGGGCTCCAGACTAGGCATGGTGCTAATGGCTGACATTAAACGTAGGAGGAATGTTAGTGAGATGGGAAAGTACGCAATCTCGTACAGTTAGCTATATACATGGAACACTTTCAAGATATTCCCAGGAACGAATTATGTTGAGATTTGGGACTGAGACCAGAACAATGTAACTATACTTGTGGTAGGACCGAAAACATATAAATCTTAAGTATCACTGACCGCAGATGATAATACCATCAGGAATATTGTGAAGATTCTGCTGGGACCATTTAAACCAACATTTCCAGAGAGGCACCATTACGCAGAGATGGTAGAGACTACGGATCCTGGAATTTGGAACAATAAACAATCTACTGGAGAAGCTCAGTAGGTTAAGCTGTATCTGTGGAGGGAAAATAATTATTGATATTTCAATTTGAAACCCTGTAGCAGAATTAGAGAGCAGGTTAAAGGAATTTACTGTGTGACTTACAGACAATATATTAACAGCCCACTTGTGAACTGAAGACATTGTAGGTATCAAAGATGCAGCAGACTGGTTTCTTAGGGTACAAGGTATGCACCAAATACATCTAAAGAGCCTTTTGTTGAGGAAAAGTTAACTGAGCAGTAGGCACCTAAACAGGAGATCTCTCTGGGTTCCAGTAGAGCTAGACAAGCAGTTCCCAAACTTTTTTGTGCTACCACCCCTTGGCTCCCAGACTATATCCCCAGTGTCCCCCTCTCCCTTTCCAGCTATTACATAAAAACTATAAAGAATTTTGATTTACGGTGCACAGTGGAAGAAAAGAGGAACTACAAAATTCAAACCAATAACAAATAATTGCAAAAATATTCAAATCTATTTAAAGCTACAAGTATAATCATTTCTTTATTTAATTACAGTAAAAACAATTTTCATCAACAATTTTAGAGTGTACATTAGTAGTCCTACTATTCACTTTTTCTTTTTCGCCTTTTGATGAGATGGATGGGTTTGGTGCAGTGATATCAGCTTCTCAACATCAGACTGAATGTTGCTCAGAAGGAGTCTCAGATCCCCACATTCAGTAATTTGCATTGCTTTGCTTTGAAAGAAGTTGGGCATCTGTGCTCCACTAAATATAATGTTGGAAAGGCAATAAAGATCATTTTAACCTTTTTTCTCAGTACAGAATAGCATTCAGAGATTTCTTTCTGCAACCAAAAGTCTTGATAATGATTTCTTGAACCTCGATTTCAGCTCAAAGTCATTTTGTAACAAAATCAGCTCTTCCTCCATCCTTCCTATTAATTTTTCATTACAAGTGTTCAGGAAAGGGTCTATTACCCAATCTGGAATCTAGATCAACAGGAGATCCTGAAATTTCTCTGGCATGTCTTTATGCAGTTCACCCTGGTGGGCACAATATACTTGAAGATCATCATCTGGTATTCTTTCTTTCTCTTCCAACTCAAAGAGGCTTGGAAATTAGAAAAGGTCATGTTGGCCAATGTCGCTCTTAAATAGGGTTAACTTGGACAGAAGTGTGAAAACATTTGGAGGATTTGACTTTGATAAGATTCACATCATCTCCTTGCAATTGATGATTGATTTCATTAAACTTTGCAAATAATTCTGACAAATAGATTATGCCTAATATTCTCGAGTTGATAACTTAATAAATACTGGCCAGTTGTCTAATGCCCCATCTATTGCACCAACAAGAATGTTGGTGAGCGGAATGTCCTTCTCTTTGAAAATTTGCTCGACAACCTGAAATATTGACTCCACCTTTGTATCTTTTTCTTGTCGCCTCCCAAATAACAACTCTTGAACCATGCTTTGATCTTTTATGAGGTGAACATAACCAAGAAGCAAAGATTCATTGCCTGGCAAAGTTGACTCAACCAAAGTCAAAGCAAATTCTGTTGTCCTAATTATGTTGCATATGTGTCTTCCATATTCTCAGACATTTCATCCATTTCTCTTCAAACAGAGATGTCACTGAACAGAATCACTTTAATTATTTAGTTTGGTGACGTATGCAAAACCATACTCAGAACCTCCCTCACTGCTGGCAGAAGCAGTTCTTCTGCAAATGTATGGGGCTTTCCAGATTTTAGCAAAGAGCAATGAAATGTTGTATGAAGCACACAAATCATCACTGTTTTGTTGTGACGTGCTGGCAAACATTGTTTGAAGTGTCTTCCATTTCTGAAAGCTTTCAGAGAGTGAAAATAAGCCAAGTTCTTGTTTGTTTTATCAGAGTGTATTCTCTTTAAATGTTCAAGGAGCCTGGATGGTTTCATTGTCTCCTTTGAAAAGAAAGTTACACAAAAGACATATTGGCTGCCACAGGTTGCTGGGTTCTGGTGTAAATTCATATTTCAGATACTCCACACTATACTGTCTATACCTATTTTTTGTTTGGTCTGCTGCCATTTTGTTATAGATTAACAACCACGGTTAATCAGTTATAGTTTATGTTCAACCTCAATCAATAAAGGGGAAAGTTATGATGTCATCCTAGCTCAGGCAAAACCTTGCTCTCTGCCTGAAGTACATAAAGTGGGGCAGCGATACCTCGGTTGGGCTATAGGCTAGAGAAATGTGGTCAAGACCATTCAAAGGGAAGATTCTGAACTTTACCCCATTGAACGCCATACGCTAATCCACAGGAATTGCATCACTTCCTGATTAGGCTATGGGAATTGTACAATCTAACACTATACTGCAGTAGTGAATGAGAGTAATGCATGGGCCAGGACTGGAAATAACATGATTTCTCATGAAATGCCAAATACAGAAGTGTCACCTTGTTTTTCAACAATAACACGCTTAGAGCAAAATCTAAGAGAACAGTGGGTTAGCAAGAAATGAGGTGATTACATGATCTTTGTAATCAGTTATGAGGCACTGAGGATCAAATACTGGAAATAAATAATACATTCCTTAAATTAAGGCTCAGCTACACCCCCCCCCAATACTGAGTGTTCCCACCCCACGCCACTCAACTGCCCCGATAATCTTTATCACCTTCTTAGAAGCTCCCAATGCCCCCAGGGGGGGTTATATCACCCACTTTAGGAACCACTGAGCTAGACTCGTTGAAGGTCCAGTGGACTGGAAAGCTTGAGCATGTAGATATTAAGGAAGAGGATGTGCTGGAGTTTTGGAAAGCATCAAGTTGGATAAGTCACCGGGACCAGATGAGATGTACCCCAGACTACTGTAGGAGGCAAGACTGCTGAGCCTCTGGTGATGATCTTTGCATCATCAATGGGGACAGGAGAGGTTCTGGAGGGTTGGAGGGTTGCAGATGTTGTTCCCTTATTCAAGAAAGGGAGTAGAGGTAGTCCAGGAAATTATAGACCAGTGAGTCTTACTTCAGTGGTTGGTAAGCTGATGGAGAAGATCCTGAGAGGCAGGATTTATGAACATTTGGGGAGGCATAATATGATTAGGAATAGTCAGCCTGGCTTTGATTGAATTTTTGAGGATGTGATTAAACACATTGATGAAGGTAGAGTAGTAGACGTAGTATATATGGATTTTAGCAAGGCATTTGATAAGGTACCCCATGCAAGGCTTATTGAGAAAGTATGGAGGCATGAGATCCAAGGGGACATTGCTTTGTGGATCCAGAACAGGCTTGCCCACAGAAGGCAAAGAATGGTTGTAGACTGGTCATATTCTGCATGGAGGTCGGTAACCAGTGGTGTGCCTCAGGGATCTGTTCTGGGGGCCCTACTCTTCATGATTTTTATAAATGACCTGGATGAGGAAGTGGAGGGATGGGTTAGTAAATTTGCTGATGACACAAAGGTTGGGGGTGTTGTGGATAGTGTGGACGGCTGTCAAAGGTTACAACGGGACATTAATAGGATGCAAAACTGGGCTGAGAAGTGGCAGATCTGAGTTTAACCCAGATAAGTGTGAGGTGGTCCATTCTGGTAGGTCAAATATGATGGCAGATTATAATATTAATGGTAAGACTCTTGGCAGTGTGGAGGATCAGAGGGATCTTGAGGTCCGAGTTTATAGGGCACTCAAAGCTGCTGCGCAGGTTGACTCTGTGGTTAAACAGGCATATGATGCATTGGCCTTCATCAAACATGGGATTGAGTTTAGGAGCCAAGAGGTAATTTTGCAGCTATATAGAACCCTGATCAGAGTTCACTTGGAGTACTGTACTTGGTTCTGGTCACCTCATTACAGGAAGGATGTGGAAACCATTGAAAGGGTGCAGAGGAGATTTACAAGGATGTTGCCTGCATTGGGGAGCATGCCTTATGAGAATAGGTTGAGTGAACTCGGCCTTTTCTCCTTGGAGCGACCCGAGGATGAGAAGTGTATAAGATGATGAGAAGCATTGATCATGTGGATAGTCAGGGGCTTTTTCCCACGGCTGAAATGGCTAGCACAAGAGGGCACAGTTTTACGGTGTTTGGACGTAGGTACAGAGTTGATGTCAGGGGTAAGTTTTTTACGCAGAGAGTGGTGAGTGTATGGAATGGGCTGCCGGTGTCGGTGGTGGAGGTGAATACGATAGGGTCTTTTAAGAGACTCCTGGATAGGTACATGGAGCTTAGAAAAATAGAGTGCTATGGGTAACCCTAGGTAATTTCTAAGGTAAGGA
Source organism: Mobula hypostoma (assembly GCF_963921235.1). Lineage (NCBI taxonomy): Eukaryota > Metazoa > Chordata > Chondrichthyes > Myliobatiformes > Myliobatidae > Mobula > Mobula hypostoma. The sequence goes on from NC_086098.1 coordinate 191,279,837, forward strand.
CATGTTCAGCACAACTTTGTAGGCCGAAGGGCCTGTATTGTGCTATAGGTTTTCTATGTTTCTATGTCAGTGGAGACTGATGGGTTCAGCTACCATTTGTGACAATGGGCATCAAATGGATTGAGTCACTAAGCTAAGGAACAGTATGTTTAAACCTCTTGCAACATTGAGCAGTGACAAAATCCAGAAGTCACTTGAGCTGTGAGGTGGATTTGTCCTCACCCAAGAAGACCACTACTCAGGTGGTTTCCAGTGGCAACCAGCTCACATATATGGCCATACTTGAACCAATAGTTATAATTCAACCAACGTGACCATGATGATTGACAAATTGTCAGCTCTTGATCTCTTGGAAGGTGATCAGGGGTACGCCAGGGGAGAAGAGCATAGTGAAGACAGGTGGCTTCATGGAAGTAAGAGCTGAATAAGCATTGATGCTGAAAGACAACTGTGTGTGGCTTGGATTTCCAGCATCTGCAGATTTTGTGAAGAAACCAGGTGGCTATGTTGCATGCAGCTGGAAGCCATTCAGAGAGGGAAGTTCAAAGGTGGCAAGTGCCAGAAGAGAAAACGAAAGGTCCATTGATCACAGTAGGCTGTTGAGAGAGTTGCAATGAGAATTAGAATGTGCATGACGGCACAAAGGTGAGAAACAAGTCAACAAATTTAGATTATAAAACTAATACATTAAGTTTGAGATAAGTGAATTACAATTACTGGAATGAATGGAATATTGGTCATTGTTAAGATATGATGCTGAGAAATAAATCTGACATACTATATTCATAGCTTTCTGTAGCTTGAGTAACCCATTCATAGAGGATGTGAAATTTGTTAAATGCTGAGCTTATTTGGTTTATGCCAATTTTAATAATACTAGATTCTTGCTAAATTGCAAAAGTTGCAAATTGAAATCTATTGCCTTTGAATATCTTCGCTGAAATGGGCTTGCAGTTTTACTGTTCCATATTCCAGTGATAATTTTGTTGTTAATTTTTACACATCGCTGAAGCTCTTTAACTGCAAATCAATTTTCCTTCCCTGTAGCATTACCATAGTACAGCTAATTCCCAACATTAGAGGAAATAACCTTAAGTATATTAGTTACTAAAAAGGCATTGGAGGAGATCTTGTAGAAATCTACAAGATACATTAGAAAAAAGTGAAGATAGGTACAAATCTCCTTTGGAGGAATGACAAATGCCTGATTCAATTATTTCTTTAGTTTGATCAATAACTGAATTAGAAGTATGATTATGATGGACTCTTAAATTTAAGCAATAGTGATAAATTGCAGGGATAAGTTCAAATAAATGAGATATTTTAATGGAAAACAGTGGGAGAGTTTCAGAGTCTAATTTTGTGAAGGTGTATTCAATATTTTTTCTATACTCAATATTTTTATATTACAGAAACAAAGACTCAGGAAGTTTTATAAAAATAAAAAATGTGAGAAGTAATAAACGGGTAAGGAAGCACTTATGCCACAAGAAACAGATAAACAACCCTTCATCAGAACAAGAACAGTGATAAAACTAGTGGGTGGTTTTAGCTGCAGGAAGGGAAAGGGGGTGTTGTGGTGAAAACGAGGGAATACCTGTAATAAGGTGGAAACCAAGACTGACAAGGTAACACAAAGTCTGTTGATACAATCTAAGAGATGCTAAAGAGTCTTATTAATCTGAGTTTTCTAAGGAAGTGTACACATAGACAACAGTTGAGAGAGAGAAAGAAGTACTGGAACTATGAGACACAGAACACAATAGATTTATTTTCAGCTGGAGAAAAACAGGTGATTACAATAACCAATGGTGGTGTGGAGGCAGTTGGTAGCTATAATTCCATAAGAGCAAATTGAAATATTAGTAAAGTGCTGTGCTAAGATTTTTCTTTGTGATTACATATTAAATATGTAAAAATCAAAACTAAATATAAGCAAACTAACTCATTCACTTCACTAGCAGGTACACAAATAATATTTTTACTGAACTCAAAAACTCTCATCCTGTATAGACGAAGGAAAGACAAGTTGTTACAGACATTATATTTAGACAACATTGTTAAAGATTATCACAAGAATTTCTTTTATTTTTAAATTTTCAAGCAACTACACTACCGGAGCATTTCTTTTTGAACACTTTTAAATTGTGCTACCACACATGGTAGCGAGTTTCAAAACTGCTTAGGAAAATGAGAGAAGCTGTAAGGAAACCGCTGCAACCATTTTGACTAGCTTATGTAAATCAAAAGTGGAAAACTGACAACTGCTCCACATCCTCATCTGTAGCGTTCATTTACAGACACTGAATATTGTAACTCCGCGCGTTCGACCTGAGGATTGCAGCGTTGGTCTCCTTCCACGCAATCATGACAAGAACCGGAACATGGATGTGCTCCCTCCGGATAGGTGTCTTCCATTCCTCATTTCTGTAGATGGTGAAACAAACAACTATATAAATGCTGCACTTATGGACGTAAGCAAAAAAAATCTTAATCAATATTTGTTTAAAGCTTTGCAGTTTGTCCACTTTATCTCTACTCAATACAGCTCTGCAAACAGGGAGGAATGTTAGGCCAGATTTTGCTGACAGCTAACGGGTGACTCCATGCCAAACCACTGCTATCTGCAGTCTATTCTGAACTTCCATAATTGTGCACTTCAGTATGGAAGTAAAGAACAGCAGGAAGGTCAGGCACAGGCATTGGGCATCCCTGATCGATTTGAGCTGGGGGACTGGCTCAAGTGTTTTCATTTCTTTGTGCCAGTTTGTTCCTTTCTGCCTGCTCTCCATCGTCTTTGAATAATCAATCAAGCTCTGTTTTAAATATAACTAATGACTTGGCCTCCACAGCCATCTGGGACAATGAATTCCATAGATTTGTCACCTACTAGCTGAAGAAATTCCTACTCATTTGTGTTCTAAAAGGACATCCCTCCATACTGAGGCTGTGCCCATTGACCCTAGACTCCCCCACTGCAGGAAACATCCTCTCCATATCCATGTTGGCCTATCAACATTCGATACAGTTCGATGAGATCCCTCTACATTCTTCTAAATTACAAAATGTACAGTCCCAGAGCCATCAAACACTTCTTGTACGATAACCCTTTCATTCCTGAAGTCATTGTTGCAAACATCCTCTGGACCATCTCCAATGCCAGCATATCCTTCCTTAGACAAGGGGCCCAAAACTGCTCATAATATCCCAAGTGTGGTCTGACCAATGCTTTATAATGCCCCAGCATTACATCCTTGCTTTTATGTTCCAGTCCTCTTGAAATGAATGCTAACATTACATTTGCCTTCCTTACCTCCAACTCAACCTGCAAGTTAACCCTTCAGGAATCCTGCACGAGTGCTCCCAAGTCCCTTTGTAGCTCTGATTTCTGAATTTTCACCCTGTTCAGTGAGGTTCTGCCCAGTCAAAACTAGCTATATATTGAAATGCATTCTTGCATAAAAACTTCAAGAAAAAAAAATTAAAGCTACAGTATATTCTGTGAGGATCTAATTCTCTAAACTTGCTAATCTTAGCAAAAGAATTTGTTCTGGTATCATGACTTTTGTCACGTAAGTCTTCAAAAGACCTAGAACTGCTTGATTGGTAAGACACTAGTAGAAACTCTAATCCAAATTATTTGCCCAGAAATCTTCAAAATGTGCACCACTGCAATAACTGGGTTTTGTTTTCACCTGCTTCCTGCTTGTCCATTGTCATTTCAAATAAGCATTTGTTCCTCATCCTAATAATCTACGACTACACACTAACTGCTTCATAATACTACCCGAAACTGCCAAAAATCATAAAGGCGGCTAAAAGTTAATTTGAAATCCATCATAGTCCACCCTTAACCAAGGTTGTCTGCATGGTGTTCTGCACATCCAGTCCATTGATGGTAATGCATGCAAAATGCTTGAGAAACTCAGCACATCAGTTAGCATCTATACAGGGGAATAAAGAGTCGATGATTTGTGAGGGTCTCAGTCCGAAACATTGACTGTTTATTCCTCTCCACAGATGCTGCCTGACCTGCTGAGTTCTTCCAGCACATTGTTTGTGTTATTCTGGATATCCAGCATCAGCAAAATCTCTTGTGTCCTTTAGTGGTCTTGCTTTCTAGTTTGCACAGCTCTGATCTTTAACACTGTTCAATCAAATGGAGTGCATACAGTCAGTGACTGGGCCCAGAACTATACAGCATTTCCCAAAAGGTTATCATCTTATGGCATCTCACTGAAGTTATTTTTCTGGTTAAGTAGTTTTCTCTTTTAATAGCTCTTCATCTGCTTCTCCATTAGCTCAGCGTTATCTTGATATCACACCTTGTGGAATTAAAAGAAAAACAGCTGCAGACGCAATAAGTTTGAAATAAAAGCTAAAACTGCTTGTAAATACTCAGCACTCAAAGAGCCCTAGATCCCACAACCTATCCTCATAAAAATGCTCTCTAGTCCAGGTAGCATCCTGTTAGATCTCTGCTGCACCCTCTCTAAAGCTTCAACATCCTTCCTACAATGAGGCAACCAGAACTGATCACAATACTCTAAGTATGGTCAAACCAGGATTTTATAGCAGCGCAGCATTACTTCGTGGCTCTTGAATGCAATCCCCTGACCAGCACACCATACGCCACCTTAACAACCCTATCAACTTGCTTGGCAGCTCTGAGGGACCCCAAAACCCCTCTGTTGCTTCACATTCTAGGAACGCTGCCATTAACCCTGTACTCTGCCTTCAAATTCAACCTCCCAAAGTGAATCACCCCACACTTTTCTGGTTTGAACGCCATCTTCCACTTCTCAGCCCAGTTCTGCATCCTATCACTGTCCTGTTGCTACCCACAACAACCTTCTACACCATCCACAACTCCACCAACCTTCATCCAAACTTACTAACCCACCATACCACTTCCTCATCCAAGGCACTTATAAAAATCACAAAGAGTAGGGGTAGCAGAGCACATCACTGACCTCCAGTCTGAATTCGCTCCTTCTACAACCACCCGCAGCCTTCCATGGGCAAGCCATTTCTGAATCCACACAGTCAACTTTCCCCTGATCCCATGCCTCCTGACCTTCTAAATGAGCCTCCCATGGAGAAACTTACAAAAGACCTTACTAAAATCTATATACACCACATCCATTATTCTACCTTCATCAACCTACTTTGTCACATCCTCAAAAAATTCAATCAGGCTCGTGACCTGTCTCTCACAAAGCCATTTCAGTGGCCTTCAGATCACCCATCCTAATTACAAAAGACTAACCAGTTCTTGTCTCAGTATTCTCTTGCTTCATAATTCCTTCATCTACAAATAATTTGGTACTCTCAATTTCTTCTCGTTTCAGATGGTAAATAGGTACATTGGTTTATTATTGTCACATGTACTGAGATGCAGTGAAAAACTTGGTATGGATGTGGTCCATACAGATAATTTCATGACAATTGTCTTAAGGAAAGACAAGGGAAAACAAGAACAAAATGCAAAACAAGGTGTTACAGTTACAGAGAAAGTGTAGTGCAGGTGTGCAATGAGGAGCAAGGCTATTACGAGGGAAACTGAGGGGACAAGAGTCCATTTATCATACTGTTGTTCAATGGTGTGGAATGAGCTGCGAGCACAAGTAGTGCATGCAAGCTTGATTTCAATGTTTGAGAGAAGTCTGGATAGAAACATGGGTAATGGGGATATGGAGGGCTATGGTCCTGGTGCATGTCAGTGTGAGTAGGCAGTTTACATGATTTGGTATGGATAAGATGGGCCGAAGGGCCTATGACCCTATGACAGATCCATCTCATTTTGTTCTCATGATTTTCCTCTTAAGAATATTCTTAATCTTCAGAATATTTTTTAAATTTGTTGTTCTGCACCAGCAGTGCAAAGCAGGACATAAAAAACTACTTAAGTTACTAAAGTAAAAGTGCAAAACACAAGGTCGTTTTCATATGCCTCCTCCCCAATGGTAGTAACATGAAATGGGCACATCCTGGATGCTGAGGGTCTTTAATCATGAATGATTCCTCTTGGATGTCCTCAATGGTGAGGACCATTGTGATTTTCTCAATCTCAATCACCTAAACCCAATGCATGCTTCATTTTTTCTTGACCAGACCCCCAACAGCTCTCTTCAGCCAAGTTTCCCTAAACTTGCCAGGTTTACCTTTCACCCTAACAGGATAGTGACACTTGTCTGGTTCAATCACAACCCATCTATCTATCCTAAATATGAGAAAGTATGATAATCAGGGAAAATGTTAATGGGCACTTGGTAAATTTGAATTAATAAAAGAGTTGAGGTATGTCAGCTATTGAAGGTATCAGATATAAGGTAATGTACAGAATATTTATTGGATGAGTTAAACATACAAACTTAGGAGGTCATATGGAACTGTATGTTATGTTAAACTACAGCTGATGTACTGTCACTCCTCCATAGGAAGGATGTGATTACACTGGAGAGCAAGATTTTAAGATCCAGTTTTTTCTTTGTCTGATCATTGAAAGAGGTAGAATAAGGGGAAATTTGATAGAAGTTTACAAAATTATGAGGAGAATAGATAGACTTCTTTCACTGAGTTTCAAGTTTCAAGTCATGGGTTAAGGGTGAAAGATGAAATGTTTCAGGGGAACGCAAGGGGTATCTTTTTCACTCAGAAGGCGGTGAGAGTGTGGAACAAACTGCCAGTGGAAGTGGTGAATGTGGGTTTGATTTCAACATTTAAGAGAAATTTGGATAGGCACATGGATGGGAGGTGTATTGGGGATTATGGTCTGGGTGCAGGTCAGTAGGACTAGGCAGATTAACCATTTGCCATGGACTAGAATGGCTGAAGGGCCTGTTTCTGTGTTGTAGTGTTCTATGACTCTAATAGTCTTATAACAGCAAGGTAGAAGATGTCCTTGATCCTGGTGGTTCATACTTTCGGGCTTTTTTTCCCCCTTCTGCCCAATGGGAGAGGGAAGAAGAGAAAATGAGTCTTCTGCTTTACTCTCTAACATAAACCTACACCTATATAGTTGTGAAGTTTAAAACCTGTAATTTTTCCTAGTTCAAGGAGAGGAATACTCATTTTTTACTTTTTAATGAAATATTTTATTATCAATTTTAACCTGTTGTAATTAACATCTTTATACTTGCTATGAAATATACACATGACATTGTTTACTAATGTTGCATTTTATCACTTTCTCAGAGCCACAAAAGGCCTGCTGCATTTATTGTCACACAGCACCCTTTACCGAATACTGTGACAGACTTCTGGAGATTAGTGTTTGATTACCATTGCTCGGCAATAGTCATGTTAAATGAAGTTGATGCTGCACAGGTATGGAAGATCGACTAGATTTGTCATAAGTATACATTCTGGTCCTACTGTCTTCTGTTTTATTTTCCTCTTTAAAGCAGAAAGGACTTTTGATAAGATACTATTCAGAACGGAGCAGAAAGGTAGGGTAGTGGAGACTGATACTCTCGTCCATATTCACCTAATAATTATCACACTGACTCTTAATGTTAAATAACCAGCTTCATTTCTATGATGTGGGTAGACTCCAATTTTCCCTCTAATTTTTTTTTTGCAGCTGTGCAGACCAACCATTGCTCTGAACAGGAAATTTTTACGTAACCTGAAAACCGAGCAGCACATTAATAAAACATTACTTAAAAGAAAATTCCAGCTGCGCAGCGACATGGGCTCTATGCACGGAAGCATTTCAGTTACTGCATGGCTACATACCTGCACAGCTTAGAGGGAACAGTGTAGACTCCTGATCTAGAATTGAACCTATATTACCTTGGAAATTGTACATGAAGTTATAGATGAACTTAATGAAAACAACGGCACACAAGGAAGTAAGAGTGTTGGAAGGTATTACTTAAATCATATCTAATTTCCACATAAAATTTCTTTCAGAAATGTCAACCATTTTAAATAGCAGATAAATTATTGGCTAATTTAATTCAGAGTATTAATCTCCCAATTAGTTTAAGGAACTTCACCTTTAATCTGATATAACTAATTGCACCAAACAACTTTCATCCAGAGTTCAGCACAAGAGAAGATCTGTTTGGACCAAGAGGCTGTTCAGAGATTTGCTCATTTAAAAAGTGCTTATTTTTAAACCCAGAAGTAATTCTGTATCCTGACAGTGACTTTAATGAAACTCCATGTAAAACCTTTGAGTCTCAGTTTCTGTGTCAGTCTGCATAACTGATTGTGTCTTTTAACCAGCTCTGTATTCAGTACTGGCCAGAGAAAAGTCTGTGTTGCTATGGTCCTATTCAAGTGGAATTCATCTCAGCAGACTTTGAAGAGGATATCATTGTCCGGGTCTTTCGGATCTACAATATGGCACGAGTAAGGCTCAAATCTCAAGAGTTATAATGTCTATTAATTCTGACCATTTATATAAATCTCATCAGAGACCAAAATATAGCAATTTTTTTATACTGAAGGAGCATTGTGTTGCAAAATAAATCTTTTGGGAACTGCTACTGTTCAATTTTTAATGATGTTCACATCATTATAATGGTGGTAAATATGTGCATTGTTCTTCACTGTTCCAAGAGAATATTCTCAAAGATTTTATACCCAATTTGTGGTGTTGCTGAAAACTGATTAATTATTTTGAAGAGTAAATGTTTGTATAGCTCCATTGTGAAATATTATAGTGAGAGGGCTCAGATCAGGGTCATAATAATGTGACTATTTCCCAATTCTTTCTTTCTTAAAGAACAGAGCAAAGTTTTTATTTATGCCCCAGATAAATATAAAGATGTAGCAGCGTATTTTTGAAAGAAGAAAGACTTGCATTTGTTTGACTTTTGCATGTCCAAAAGTGGTCTACAGACAATAAAGTTTGGTCACTGTTGAAATGTGGAAAATGCAGGAGTTAATTTACTCCAAACAAGTTTCCTGAAACGAATGTGTGAATGACACCAGATCCTAAATTTTTGGTGACGTTAATGAAAGATAGGTATTGTTTCAGTCTCCTGCTCCTTTTTGAAGGAAGGAACCATCTAAGAGAGAGGGCAGTGACTCAGGTGAATATATTCTCTCAAAGATAAGCCTTCTCACAGTGTAGCACTTCTATACTAAATGGAATGTCCTTTTTGATTGTTGTGCAAGATTCTTAAAAAGAATGAAGAGTTATAGGCTATGTAGGAGGGAAGGATTAGACTGATCATGGAGAAGGGTATCTAGGTGGGCACAACATAATGGGCCAAAAAGCCTGTACAATATTATACTGTTATATGTTCTCAGGAGTGAACTTGAACCAATATCTAGGGTAGCAAATGCTATCTGCGGAATTATGGTTGAAAGAATCACCTTAAAGAAATTATGTGAGGCCCAGAACAAAGTGGGATTTTGGCCCGTATTAGAAAAACTGACCATTTTATTTTTTAATGTGAAATTTACTTGGTTAATTCTAAATCCATCAGCACTTTGCTTCACATTAAATGACCGTCTAATCTACCAGTGGTCCATCTGTTAGAGAGTTATCTTCATTATTAATGTGATACCACATTGCCATTCCATGAGAGCAAAAGGTCCACACTCATATCAGTTGAAACATTTTATGATTGTTCGTGAAGTTCACTGTGTATATTTTTTTGCCCCTCTCCTGCAATTGACGCACAACATGACTCTGATGTTTTTGTTTCCCATCTATGCCTAAATGTATTATGATGTGGCCAAATGTCATTGTGATTTTGGTTTTTGGCTGAGCTATATAAAATTTTCAATGTATGTGATTTTCTTCTGTAAACTATTTTAAAATGATTGTCTTAGATAAAGTCATGCATTACATTTTTTCACTCTGCAATTGTCTTCCAGCCTCAGGATGGATATCGCATTGTACAGCAGTTCCAGTTTATTGGGTGGCCTTCATATCGAGATACCCCATTATCAAAGCGTTCTTTTTTGAAACTGATTAAGCGTTTGGAGAAATGGCAAGAAGAATATGATGGAGGAGATGGTCGTACTGTGGTACACTGTTTGTAAGTATCCATAGCATTAAATTAACATCACTATTACTTGATTAAATGATATTTCTATCTATTGATTATCTGTTCAATATTTTCTATCTTTTCTATCTTCTCTTCACTTCAACACATGCATTAGTTCATCTCTGACTTTCCTCTTCAGTCCTCCATTTCCTTCTTCCTTCTTTCACCCCTTCCTCCCCTCCCACCAGCTTGGTGCTTTTGTTTTCATTTTTCCTGCAATTATTCCTATTGGACACAATTGTTCCACTTGATGTTCACTACATTTTGCAAAATGATGAAAGCTCAGCTCCTCATTGCTCATTTTCTTTCTGCAAAGGGAAAGAATTTATACTCTTCAATGTCAGGGTTATCGGACTAAATGGTATAGGACTTAGCGTAAATGAGATGAAAAAATTATTTCCAAACAATGTTAACTCCATTCTCATCTGCACATTATGCATTCCCTGTATCTCTCTTCTCCATAATGTAGTTCTTACACAAAACAGAAAGTAGAATTTATTGACTGATCTAGGTGCTCAGGCATTTACACTAGTGGCACAATAGCATAGTAACAGTTTAGTTTGGACTTTCGCAAGCCCAAAGAGTGAGAAACCTTTGATTTCATATTTAAACATCATCCACAAATGGATGACCTTAAAATATATTATAGTTTCCAAGAGTTCAAAATCTGCTAATGAATTTCATCACCATGTCATTATCCTATGATAAGATGCACTCTTGTTATGATAAGATGGTCTCTTGACTCGCAATCTACCTTGTTATGATCTTGAATCTTATCGTCTACCCAAACTGCACTTTCTCTGTAGCTGTTACATTTATTCTACATTCTGTTTTTGTTTTACCTTGTTCTACCTCAATACACTGTATAATGAATTGATCTTATTGAACAAAATGCAAGACAATTTTTCAGTGTACCTCGGTACCTGTGACAATAACAAACCAATTCCTATATTGGCTGGTACAAGGGGACAAGGTTTTAGGTGGATTGGAGAGTACTGGGGGATATCAAAGGTAAGTTCCTTACAAAGACTGGCGGATGGGACTTCCTGCCAGGGATGGTGGTAGAGGCAGATAAATCAGGGACTTTTAAGAAACATTTGATAGGCACATGTTTGATAGGAAAATGGAGGGATATGTAGGAGGGAATGGTTAGTTTGATTTTAGAGTAGGTTAAAAGATTGGCACAACATTGTGGGCTAAAGTGCTGGTACTGTGCTGTAATGTTCTATGTAATTCCAGTACGGATTGTAAAGGAAACTTACAAATTTCAACTCTTCAGTCGCCACTATGTGGTGAACAAATGAAACACATAGTGTGTTTCAGTAAACAACTATAGGTTTTTAGTTCATAAGTGAGAGACCATTAACATCTACATTTTAAAAATGCCTATGCTTTTGTCTTTCAGTAATGGCGGTGGGCGCAGTGGTACACTTTGTGTAGTTCGCAGTATCTGTGAGATGATTCATCAACAAAATATAATAGATGTTTTTCACACAGTCAAAACTCTACGAAACAACAAATCCAACATGGTAGACACTCTGGTAAGACTCAATATCCTCTGCATCCTGCAATAATGCATTTGGAGTACCCTCAAAGGCTTCGTCTTGGACAGTAAGGATAATGCTATTTGCAATAGTATTGCCACCGAGCAGACTTAATGGCCAAATGACCTAATTCTGCCCCTTATTTTATGGTATTATGGTAATGAAAGTTTTACACTCTTTAATGATTATGGGCTGAGTACAGGTCAGTGGTACTAGGTGAGAGTAAGAGTTCGGCACGGACTAGAAGGGCCGAGATGGCCTGTTTCCGTGCTGTAATTGTTATATGGTTATATGATGTTCCTTCTCTAATGGTCATGCAAAATCTTGTTAAACTGAATAACCTTTTTGCCAAAATAGCACTAAGAACAGCAGTAATTTCTGACCTATTTGTTTCGATAAATGAGATGGAAGAAAGCAGATGTTCTTAATACTCGTTCTTAATATGGGTCAATCATTAATTATTCATTGCTCTTTGGCCTTACAAAAGGTGGTCATTACCCACCATCTTAAACCATTGCAGTGTGTATCTCTATGTCAGGATTTTACCGACTGAGTAATGGGCTTGCACCTACCACTCTTGTCCTTGGTGGGGGACATGAACCTTGAAGAAACTGTCGTAGAAGCACTGGTAGCTTGCTGCATTATGTTCTTTAGGTTGTATACACAACATCCATGCTTCATTAATGATGGAACAAGTAGAAACTTAAGCTAACACATTGCATGCCAATAAAGGGGGCTGCTTTGCGCTGGATGGTACGGGCTTCTTGAGTACTACCGCAACTGCATCCTCCGTCTTATCTGGTAAATATATGAATGTCTATTGGTGAGTTGGTTTCAAGAGTCACTAACACAGCCCAGTTCTAGGAGCCACAGCACTTGCACTTCCAGCCATGATCCAACAATGTTCTGTCAAATATTTTTAACAGCTGCATGGACCAACCATTGCTCTGAGTAGGAATTTTTAACACTTTTTTGTAATATGCATACCATGAATATTTAGAATGAAAATTGAAAAATCACATGCTTGTGACTTTATTTATTAATTTAGAGTATACTGAAATACAGTACAACAAAAAAAATCTTTCACGTTTCGTAAACTTTTTCTAGCTGTGCCCAATTCCAGCCGCATGGCAACAAAGGCTATGTACACGGGAGCATTTCAGTTACTGCATTGCCACGCACCAGCACAACTTAGAGGGATCAGTGCTGATCAATCTCTGGATACTGTTGATTCAATCAGATATTGATGGTGGAGAAACAAGTAATAATAGCATCATTTTATATCTTGGGAAGATCCTTAAGAATTTTCTTTTGGACTTCCACAATACCTGATGGTGTTCTAGCTTGAATGTCAGTTACCACTGAAAACCTCAGTCTTGGATATTGCTGAGGTGTGGTTCAACAGGGACTGCTGAGCTCTTGTTAGATGTGGACAGATGCAACTTTATTCTTCACAGTATAGCAAACTGAGGTGATCAGCAAATAGTTGCACACCTGAATTTATAATGAAAGGAAACAGTGGAGATAAATGGACTTAGGACATACTGCCCAAGTATTTTCTGGATGAAGGTCCTCATGTTGAGATCATTGACTTTCAACAATCACTACTGTTATCCTTGAATCGAGATCTGATTCCTGCCACTAGGTTTCTTCTTTCATTCCTAATTCAGCGTTGTTCAATTCATTCCTCCTAAATCATAAAGTTTTGTATACACATTCATAGAACTACCAGTCATAATCAAAGTTACATGATTAATGGATAATGTTCCCTTTTCCTTTCTAGGAGCAATACAAATTCTGCTATGACGTGGCACTGGAATATTTGAATTCATTTTGAACTTCAATCATGAGAAGAATTGCTATGGTAATGAAGTGACATTTCTTGTCAAAGAAACAGTTTCTGACTTATGTAAAAGAAAAGTATGCATCTAGAAGACCCTTGTACAGATTTTTGCTTTCATACATCTTGGTAAATCCAGGAAAGAAAACAAGCAGAAATCCAGTGCTAATCGCAGCCAATATCCACAAGAAATACCGGGACTAGCTGAAGGACTTATTGGACTAACCCATATTTTATGGGAGTTCTGCTTTTGCTAGAAGTTAATTGATGTAATTGGTCAGGATAGAGATTTTGCCAGCCGTTCATTTTGTTGATTGTCCTTGTATATTACATTCCATGGTGTTAAAATTGTTTAAATGAAGGTATTAGTAAATGCTAACTATGATCTATTAGCTTAGTTTTATTTAGCATTTTCTAATAATTGGTATCAGAATTGCTAAGTGAAACTGAGCAATAATATTCCTGTTAGACGTTGTTCAGCCACCATTCAAAACTGTACAGTTTGGGGTCACCAATTATTTTGTGAGAATAAGGCTTTGAAATGTCAATCTAACCTTCAAGCAACTTTCAACTACTCTTCAGGCAGCTGACCTTTAAACAAAGTAAGCCATTTTTTTATTCCATATAGCTGATGCAGTTGAAAGTATACCACTCCCTGTAATTTTGTTCAGAGGAATTTATAAGTTCAGTAGTTATTCTTGACGCAGTTTACGGAGCTGAGTCCTTACTATAAATGAGAATGGGTGCATGTGAGTGCAGGTGATTTATGTACAAAATTAAAAGCTATATTGTATGAAAACTGAAAATTGGAAATTAAAAAGCAGGGACTATTAAAATGCATAACTCCTAAAGGGGAAATGGATTGACTTCTCTTATGTGATCCTTAATCAGGATTTTAAGTTCTATTTTAATCAAAAGTGTGCAGCAATTACTTTAAATTTTTGTTAATTGAACTCTATGCATTTCCAGCCATATTCAAAGTTTATTTCAATTGAAATGGATTCATCCAGGGCACTGTTTTCACTTCTCTGATAAATACATTACCATTAATTTGTCTGCTATTCTAACAGCGTTATTAATCTGCAATGTAGTAAACAGGTTAGATCTTCAACATTTTAATGGCCTGGATGAAAATTTAACATCAAGAGATTAATCAGTGCTTTAATAATAATATAGAGAAGATTAAGCATCTGCGTGTTTCATGCATGTTCTCTTTAATTGATGCAGTCATTAGTGAGATGCACTGTATTCAGAAGACTGCAATACCTGAGAGCCTTGTAAAAGTGGTTTGCCGTATTTTGGGTGTGATTTAGTCAAATTCATGAAACATTATTACGGGCAGAAAGCAAAATTGTAGTATAAACTAAGTATGTCTTATGTCAGTTTTAACTGAGCTCTTGTCAAAGCATCATTCTTATACTTTTACTAAACTTTATAAACTGTTAATCAACTTACAATTCTTGTAGATAATATGAACTCCATAAATACATACAGTATTTATAAGAGAAATAAAAAAATGAGTTATACTACGTCCTTAAACTTTACGAGGACGTTAAATTTCTACCTCCTATCAGATTGTTTAGTTGCCATTCTTCAATGACTGAAGAATATATGTTTGGTTTGTCTGGTATTTTTCTTTCAAATTTATTTTATATTACATGAGTTATGAATCATATATACATTTCTGCTGAGCATTAAACTATTTTGACTTCCTTTGGCTTTATCTAAAGTAAGTACATGATATTGCACAAACCTTCAAATATTAGTCCCAAGTGTATGAAGTATTCATCAATCCATCGGGCAAAATAGGCCTAATCGCCATGCACAGCCTTGAAATGTTTGCTTTAACCTCCAAGATCAGAGCTGTGTTGCAGTGTTATACCTTTGCAAAGTTTGTGGCATTATTGATATATGGTTATATTAAATCTGAGCATCCAGTTGGCTGGTTGAAGTTAGTAATTGCTTGTATGAGCCTTGACATTGAAGAATGAGCTGCAAATCATGTAATATGATTGAAAACGATCAAAGCAATATTTCTGGATATAACTCATGAAAGATGCAAAAAATAAAAATGGGGCTTTAGAGTAAAAAAGACTGTTCTGAATAGCTGACAGTTAGACACAATTTACTCCATACCAAACCATAAATCAATGGCTGTTATAAACAATCTATCAGGCTTTCTGCTGTAACACTGAGATACAATTGAACTCAAGCAATGTATTTTTACTATGCTTTCTGCAGCTCTATGCCCTCCATACCATTTCCACAAATACCATGTTAAATTACTCACCTGTGGTCTCCCCAATTTAAGTGCTAACTATGTACAATCAGAAAATTAAACCAATGTACAGCAAAGAAAATATTCAGATCAGTTTGTTTCTTCTCCCATGCACACCAGTGTATGTGGATCCCTTTTAAGATCAGTTTTTCTGTGTTTGGTAGTTGAAAGCATGTTTGAATATCTTCATTGTGTAATACTCTGTAGTAGGTTACTTTTCCAGCTTTATAAATCGTGGTAAATTATGTTAAGTCAAATAATATATGAAGTATATTTTTGACAGTACATAAAGTAATGTGACCTTTTTACAATTACAATGCCATTTGATTAATTTATTCTTATATGTTGTAAGGAAATGTTTGTAAAATGGGCAGTGAGCCAAACTGTACTATAAAATAAATGGAATATGTGATGCAACTGTAATAACTTCCTGTGCCAGTTTGAACACAGTAGAGACCAAACTACACAGAATGAGATCTTGAAGGTGAGAAACAGTTGTTGCCCTTCAACACAATGTTTCAAGAATTCTGACCTATTGATGGAAAAAGTCAAGTACTATGTAATTAGTGTTTAGCATTTGGGATATACACTACATCCTGCCCAGGGTAGTAAGGAATCCTGGATTTAATTAAGAAACAGAAATGGTTCTTGCAGGGGAACAGATGGTAAGATTTATCTTGGGGACATGAACTATGATGAAATCAATGGCCTTCCCCATCCACATTTGATTGTGATCTAATCATTCTGTGGCACATTCAGCTTCAATAAAGAGATTATAAAGTAAACAGCATCATTCTCTGATGGCATATTCGTAAACAATATTTTAGTTTAATTTCAAATGGATGTACATCTGTCAAAAATGTTAAAATACATTGAATTTTCGTTTAATTTCTTTGTGCAGGTATCTTCAATAAATCTAGAGATTATATAAGATTTATGGTCCTCTGCTTTGCAGCTCACCGATGTGGTTTCCCTTTCAATGGGAAAGTTGAATAATAACTCGACTTAACCATAACCCAAATTTTAAACTATTTGGGTCAATTCAGAACTTGAAAACTGAAGACTAAAATAGCGGAACCTGCATATAAACTGGAACAAAACAGTTCTGGAAGAACTGAGCAGATCGATCAACAAGTGGAGCAAAAAGTTTTAAGTTAGCATTTTGAGTTGGGATGCCAATCAGGGTGGAGAGAAAAGAGTAGTACGAAAGGGAGTGGTATAGAGGCTGGCAGGTGCTTGGTGAAACCAGCTGGACAGGAGATCATGAGCAGCTGGAACCAGACGGGGGGGGCAGTGGTTGGGGCAGAGATTAGTTGGTGATTAGTAGATGAGGAAGGGATGATGGGCAGTTGGAACCAGGTGGTGGGAAGGATGGGAGGGATAAACAAAGGGAGCAGAAAGCTAAGTGGACAGGTGACTGTGGATAAGAAGAAAGTTCAAGGGGTGATATGAAATCTGAAAATGTAATGTTAATACCATTGGATTGTAAGCTAACCAAGCCGAATATTAAATATCTTCTTCCAATTTGCACTTGGCCTTTCTTCAGTCATGGAGAAGGACTGGTTAGCATGAGAACAGGAAGAGTTTAAGTGACACAAAATAGTTCAAGCTGGCTGCTGTGGAGAGCACAAAGAGGGTTGGGGCACTCTGAGGTGGAAGGCTGTGGAGACCTCCTGATGTGAAGAAGTCTGTATTAGTCCAGAATCTGGTTCCCTGTTACTCATTACTGGGGTTATGGATGGGAGGGATTTATGAGCTGGTGACAGAAAGCTGGGGTCTGGCCTTAGTGCACCAGATGACAAAGGCATCCCTCCTTACCTGCAGGTTTCATGACAGGGATGGGATTGGTCTGAAATGAGCGGAGTGCTGCACATTCAGAGTTGGAGTAGGTGAGGAGATGGAAATCAGAATCCGAGTCAGGTTATTATCATCGACATATGTTGTGGAAGTTGTTGTTTTGCATCAGCAGCACAGTGCAGTGTATAAAAAGTTCTGGTAAATTATAATAAGAAATATATAAAACAAATAAATAATGTAAAAAGGGAGAAAATTAGTGAGGTCAAGGGGACAAATGGCACATTGGGCAATTAGAAATGAAAAAATCAAGACAGGGTAAAAGGCCAGTAGGAGGAGTTCTAGTGGAAGGAGAGTTGTGGTGACATGTAAAATGGTCTTTCGTTGACAGATTCCTTTCTGAAGAAATAGGAATAGAGCGATGGACTAAGAGCTCAACATCATGTCAGGCCTGGGTGCTCACTCAGGTGCAGGCGTAGGAGTGCTGAATGCTCAGGGTTGGAGAAGAGGCCGTCAGGAGAGATGGGAAAGACATCACAGAGACTGGAGCTGGGGTGAGGGAGAGGAACAGAGGAGAGAGTGGGAAGAAAGGGCTCTTTCTGGTGCTGGTGATGCACACTGATGACTTGCTGGCTGCAAACACAACTATTAGCTACCTAATTTCTCACACTTTTTCTCGAAAACGATGACTGCAATCAATAGCCTGTAACTTCCCTTACGGAGTTGTGCTTTTGAACCACTTGTACAGCCTTGTATTTTTTTGTGATGTGAACTGAAGTCTTGAAAGTGTAGGACATTTGCAGCATCGTGTGGATGGGCAGGATCCGCTCTGGCCCAGGCCCAGGCCCGAGAGCAGGGAACGAGCCAGCTTTTGGCTGCTGGAGTGGACTTGGAGACAATTGAAGTGGCAGAATCAAGACAAGACAGAGTCAAGGCAACAGGGTCCAGGCCTGAGAGCAAGGAACAAGCCAATGTTTGACCAATTTAAACACCAAGCCAAATCGAGGTGGCGGGTTCCTGGCCCAAGAACATATGGAAGCAGCAGAGCCCAGGTCCAAGAGCAAGAAATGACCCAATATTTGGCTGATTGAAGCACTGGGCCAGATTAAAAAGGTCAGGGTGTCAGGGCCAGAGGCAAGAGATGGGCCAGTTCAGTTCACTGCTCCACAAGGTTTACTCGTCTCTGCACTGAACTGAGGAGCTCCTGTCGGGCAACTAACCGACTCCTGGATTGGCTGTGACTGGCTTCATGGCTGTGGATTCATTTTCATGAACTTGAGTTCTGAATGTTATTTGCTTACTTTTATTGTTTGCACAGTTTGATTTTTTTTCTCTATTTGTGTGCTTGATCATCTTTTTTTAATGGACTTTAATGGGTTCGGTCTTTGTTTTGTGACTGTCTGTAAGGAGATGAATCTCAAAATTGTATGTAGTATACATGCTTTGATAATAAATGTACTTTGAACTTTAAACGTTTTGAACAGGAGGCTGGAGGGAAAGACATTTGGACAGGAGAGAACAAATACCCATATCGAGCATCAGGGGCCTGGGCAGGGCAACAGAGAGTTGGGGCTTCTGCAGAGTGACATCATCCCCTCCCCATCTGGCGCCACCTGTCACTTACTTCCCTCTGTCCCAACCCTTTTTCCCCTGGTTCCATCTGCCTATACATTGAGCAAATTCCAAGACTGAAAAGATGAGGCACTTTCAATGAATTCCAATGAACAAGATTTGCTGGGTGCTGTTGCAATATTGATCTGCTGAAAATAGGATTTCAAGCAGAGGACAGTCGACAAGAGGAAAAAGCAATTGCACTCTGTGGTTAGAGGTCTGTTCACTATGATTTAATAAGGAACAGAAACAATTATTAATTTCACTGTCCTAATTAAATGGATGTAGCAAAAATCAAGGTTATTGGGAGATTACCTGCTCATTGTTATTAACTGAGCAGCATAGTTAAATCCGCAGCTGGTTTTCATGTATTGCACAAAAGAATTCATTTTTATGGTGCTATAATTCTGATTTTTCCAACGCTGTTCATGCTTGCAACCAAAGGCGCTCTCTATACTTCGTATAGACTAAAGAAAGCTCGCCATAGAATTGATGATACCCTGTTCTCAACGTTCATACTGGAATCTATCCTATGCTTTTTTAAATTTCTCCCATATATTTAGAAAATGCATTTCCTATAAATACAAGTTTTAAATTTATACTAGAGCAAAGTAAGTCAGCCAATAAATATTCCTAGCTTATGCTAAAAGCATGTTAATATTTTCAAATATTTTTGGAACAATAGTGACAAAATACAATATTGTGCAAACATCTTAGGCACATATCTATAGCTGGAGTGCCTAAGACTTTTGCACAGCACTAAAATTTATACACTATTTTTTTTTACAAAAAAAGACCATTTCCTTAACACAAAAAAATACACTCAGTGGCCAATTTATTAGGTACATTAGTACACCTGCTCATTATTGCAAATAGAATACTGTGCACAAGCTTTAGGCACCCTAGCTATATATACATGCCTAAGACTTTTGCGCAGTACTATAATTTAAGTTATTGTCAGTCTTTTCAGTGTTCCTGATTTCCATATTTACATACCACATAGAAGGAGACTATTCAACCCATTACATCAATGCCAGCTCAAGAGCAATCCTATAGTCTCTGTGACCCATTTTCCCATAGTCCCATCCACTTCCCTTGGATTCTACCACTCACCAAAGGAGGGCAATTTAGAGTAGCTAGTTAACCTGCCTGCCAACAGATCTTTAGGATGCCGGAGGAAACCAGAATGCCAGTATTAAACCCACGCAGTCACAGGGAGAAGAGGAACACCCACTTCGACAGTACCAGAGGTCAGATTTGAACCCAGGTAACTGAAGCTGTGAGAAGGTAGTTTCACCAGCTGTGCGACTGAGTGTCACTGTGATCTAAGTTATTTTAAAGTTGCTGGTGAACGCAGCAGGCCAAGCAGCATCTATAGGAAGAGGCGCAGACGTTTCTTAGTCCTGACGAAGGGTCTCGGCCTGAAACGTCGACTGCGCCTCTTCCTATAGATGCTGCTTGGCCTGCTGCGTTCACCAGCAACTTTGATGTATGTTGCTTGAATTTCCAGCATCTGCAGAATTCCTGTTGTCTAAGTTATTTTGGTTGTTTTATGCAAATTCTGTCTCGTGGAGCACACTTTCATGTAATATGAATACATTAGCTGAAGACTTCTCTTTCTTTCTTTTTAAATCTTTTTATTGAGTAAGTATACAAAAAAGGTAAGCCATATAAACATTAATACAATGTTAAAGTATAATAAAATTCCAAAAGGTATCAATACCAAAAAAAAACTACAAACAATGTAATTTAAACATAAGAAACCAAGATAACATAATAGTATACTAAATTTTATATATATCAATGGAAAAAAAAGAAAAAAAAAACCCCAAAAAAAAAACCCACCGTGCAACTAACTAAAAGCAAAGCAAAGCAATGGGCTAACTTGAAACCAAACAGAGTTAAACTTAAAATCACGTCCTCAATCCCGACCTCCATTAAAAACAGTGAAAAAAAAACAAGAAGGGTAAATATTACATTAAATGAAAATATCGAATAAAAGGTCCCCAAATCTGTTCAAATTTAAATGAAGAATCATAAAGGTTACTTCTAATTTTCTCCAAATTCAAACATAAAATCGTCTGAGAAAACCAAAAAAAGGTAGTTGGAGCATTAAGCTCTTTCCAATGTTGTAAAATACATCTTTTCGCCATTAAAGTAAGAAATGCAATCATTCTACGGGCTGAAGGGGAAAGATTACTAGAAATTTTAGGTAGTCCAAAGATAGCAGTAATAGGGTGAGGAGAGATATCTATATTTAATACCTTAGAAATAATATTGAAAATATCTCTCCAAAAAGTTTCCAAAGTAGGGCAAGACCAAAACATATGAGTTAAAGAGGCTATCTGCCCCGAACATCTATCACAGAAAGGATTAATATGCGAGTAAAAACGCGCTAACTTATCTTTGGACATATGTGCTCTATGAACCACTTTAAATTGAATTAGGGAATGTTTAGCACAAATAGAGGAAGTATTAACTAATTGTAAAATCTGCCCCCAATCATCCACGAAGACTTCTCAAAAAGCTACATACAATATGCTTGCAGTAGACAGTCTCTGAATTCTCCAACCCAAGGACCCACTTTGCAGTATTTAAACAGAACATAAAGGCATAGAAGTTTAAATGTAATAAGGAATTTTGGATTCATATCCAGGAAAGTTAATGTATCATATTTTTTGTCTTTGTGCAAGAATCTCTTTCCTTGTGCTATATTTCTGGCTTCTAACTCACTCAAATGATGCCAACATTATTGCAAAGCTTAAAATTCAAGATTTCCATCCACTAATCCCTCATGAACCTTTAATGCTGATCGCTCTCCCACAATGCTGTTCAAAAGTCAGATATATCTCTCCTGCATTTAAAGCAGAGTGTCACAAAACTCTGTAAAATAAATTTGAAGTAGCCTGACCCAAAATGATTCTCAGTCAACAAGCTACCAGGAAGTTTAAGGAACTTGCCCCTCAAAGTCAATGGCCAAAAATGCCAAAAGAAACTCTCTACATAGAAAAGTGCTTCCCTGTTCATCCACTGAAATATGAGTAATGAAACTTGAGAAAGATACTTAATACCTTATCTACAGTATCTGTTAGACTTAACAGACAGCCGTATATGAGCACTTCTAGCAGACCAATTTCTGGGTGTGTTTTTCATCACATTGTCATCACTCACATCTGTGATCTCAGAAAATCTTCAGTTCAAGCTCAGACAAATGTCCACACTACTTTTGAACTCAAACACTTTCACTCTCAGAAACTTGACCTCAGGACCCTACAAGGTTGCCACTTATGATATATGTCAATGTGACTATTTGCTATTTGCTGCTGCTTTGGAGATATCAGAAAGAGCTAATGGATAGCCTTTGACATTTGGTTAATCCACCTTTACCATTCAGAGCTGGCAACACTTAAGGCTAGACTGTAGAATTTCTCAAAGTGCAGGCATTCACAGAAGGCACTCGTGTCCTTACTAGAACTTCCCTGGAAACTTCCTAACAGTGGTGTCCTGTCTCAAACATGCTGCCTTCAGAAGGGACTGTTCTGTGCAGGTTTTTATGCTCTCTTGGGAGGACTTGACCAACAAAGGCCCCAACCTCCCTCGTGCATTTTCCAATTCCTTACCAACACTTCCCAGCAGCCGGAAGAGTTATACTTGCATTCTGGTGTGATAATTTAAAGGCCACCTCCAAAGTGAGATATATCATCAAAGCAGATGAAATTTGAATCGTATCCCATTGCTTCTCAGATTATTTTTACACAAGAGAGTCTACTTGCAGTTTTAATTTGGTTATTTAAGAAAGACTCTAGCAATATTATATTCTTAGCCAGGATATTATAAGCCAGTGATCCTGACATCAGCAATGGGTAAGTTATTGGAACCTATTCTAAGGGACAAGATTGATAAGTATTTGGATAGACAGGGACTGATTAGGGATAGATCATGGCCTTGCGCATGATAAGTCGTGTCTAACCAATCTCCTAGAGTTTGTTAAGAAAGTTGATGAAGGCAAGGTAGTGGATGTCGTCTATATGGACTTTAGCAAGGCTTTCGACATGGGAGGTTGGTCAAGAGGATTCAGTCACTTGGCATTCAAGATGGTATAGTAAATTGGATTAGACACTGGCTTCACAGAAGAAGCCAGAGATGATTGTAGATGGTTGCCTCTCCGACTGGAGGCCTGTGACTAGTGGTGTGCCACAGGGATAAGTGCTGGGTCTACTGTTGTTTGTCATCTATATCAACAATCTGAATGAAAATGTGGTTAATTTGATCAGCAAATTTGCAGATAACACCAAGGCTAGGGTGTGATGGACAGCAAGGAATACTATCAAAGTTTGCAACAGGATCTGGACCAGCTGGTGAAACAAACTGAAAAATGGCAGATGGAATTTAATGAAGACAAGTATGAGGTGTTGCTCTTTGAGAGGGCCAACCAGAGTCGGTCTTACATGGTGAGCAGTAGAGTGTAATAGAACAGAGGGATCTGGGAACACAGATCCATAGTTCATTGAAAGTGGCATAGTCATAGTCATAGTCATAGTCATACTTTATTGATCCCAGGGGAAATTGCTTTTCGTTACAGTTGCACCATGAATAATAAATAGTAATAGAATCATGAATAGTTAAATAGTAATATGTAAATTATGTCAGTAAATTGAAATAAGTCCAGGACCAGCCTCTGGGCTCAGGGTGTCTGACCCTCCAAGGGAGGAGTTGTAAAGTTTCGGGTCCTGACGAAGGGTCTCGGCCTGAAACGTCGACTGTACCTCTTCCTAGAGATGCTGCCTGGCCTGCTGCATTCACCAGCAACTTTGATGTGTGTTGCTTGAATTTCCAGCATCTGCAGAATTCCTGTTGTTAGTTGTAAAGTTTGGTGGCCACAGGCAGGAATGACTTCCTATGACGCTCTGTGCTGCACCTCGGAGGAATGAGTCTCTGGCTGAATGTACTCCTGTGCCCACCCAGTACATTATGTAGTGGATGGGAGACATTGACCAAGATGGCATGCAACTTAGACAGTATCCTCTTTTCAGACACCACCGTCAGAGAGTCCAGTTCCATCCCCACAACATCACTGGCCATATGAATGAGTTTGTTGATTCTGTTGGTGTCTGCTACCCTCAGCCTGCTGCCCCAGTAAACAACAGCAAACATGATAGCACTGGCCACCACAGACTCGTAGAACATCCTCAGCATCGTCCGGCAGATGTTAAAGGACCTCAGTCTCCTCAGGAAATAGAGATGGCTCTGACCCTTCTTGTAGACAGCCTCAGTGTTCTTAGACCAGTCCAGTTTATTGTCAATTCGTATCCCCAGGTATTTGTAATCCTCCACCATGTCCACACTGACCCCCTGGATGGAAACAGGGGTCACCGTACCTTAGCTCTCCTCAGGTCTACCACCAGCTCCTTAGTCTTTTTCACATGAAGCTGCAAATAATTCTGCTCACGCTATGTGACAAAGTTTCCTACCATAGCCCTGTACTCGACCTCATCTCCCTTGCTGATGCATCCAACTATGGCAGAGTCATCCGAAAACTTCTGAAGATGACAAGACTCTGTGCAGTAGTTGAAGTCCGAGGTGTAAATGGTGAAGAGAAAGGTAGACAAGACAGTCCCCTGTGGAGCTCCAGTGCTGCTGATCACTCTGTCGGACACACAGTGTTGCAAGCATACGTACTGTGGTCTGCCAGTCAGGTAATCAAGAATCCATGATACCAGGAAAGCATCCACCTGCATCGCTGTCAGCTTCTCCCCCAGCACAGCAGGGCGGATGGTGTTGAACGCACTGAAGAAGTCAAAAAACATGACCCTCACAGTGCTCGCTGGCTTGTCCAGGTGGGCGTAGACACGGTTTAGCTGGTAGACGATGGCATCCTCAACTCCTAGTCGGGGCTGGTAGGCGAACTGGACGGGATCTAAGTGTGGCCTGACCATAGGCCGGAGCAGCTCCAGAACAAGCCTCTCCAGGGTCTTCATGATGTGGGAGGTCAATGCCACCAGTCTGTAGTCATTGAGGCCGCTGGGGCGCGGCGTCTTCGGCACAGGGCCGAGGCAGGACGTCTTCCACAGTACAGGAACCCTCCAGAGCCTCAGGCTTATGTTGAATACATGGCGAAGTACTCCACATAGCTGAGGGGCACAGGCTTTGAGCAGCCTGGTACTGACACCATCCGGTCCTGCAGCCTTGCTTGGGTTGAGACGTTTCAGCTGTCTTCTCACCTGTTCAACCGTGAAGCCCACTGTGGTGGTTTCATGTGGGGGAGGGGTATAGTCATGAGAGCAGGGTGGGGGGGCTGTGAGGAGGGGTGGGAGGCGAGAGTGGAATATTGAGTAACATATTGTGTTGGTTGGGGGCCGACAACAGATGGCTCATGTGGGGGATGGGCAAGGGCCACAATGTCAAATCTGTTAAAGAGCAGGTTAAGTTCATTGGCCCTGTCCACACTGCCTTCAGCTCCTCTGTTGCTAGTTTGCCGAAACCCAGTGATGGCCCTCATCCCCCTCCAGACCTCTCTCATGTTGTTCTGCTGGAGTTTCCACTCAAGCTTCCTCCTGTACCTGTCTTTAGCCTCCCTGATCCTGGCTTTCAGGTCCCTCTGTATTGCCCTCATCTCCTCTGTCAGCATCTCAGACAGATGGGATCATAAAGTAAGTTTTTTGCGCATTGACCTTCATAAATCAAAGTAATGAGTACAGGAGTTGGGATGTTATGTTGAAATTGTATAAGATGTTGGTGAGACCAAATTTAGAGTATTGTGTCTAGTTTTGGTCACATACCTACAGGAAAGATGTAAATAAGAAAGAGTACACAGAAAATTTACAAGCTTGTTGCTGGGACTTGAGGACGTGAGTTAGAGGGAAAGATTAAGTAGAACATTGAAGATTGAAGGGAGATTTCATAGAGGTATACAAAATTAGGAGAGGGATAGATAGGGTAAATACAAGCAGGCTTTTTCCACTGATGTTGGGTGAGACTACAACTAAAGGTCACGGGTTAAGGGTGAAAGGTGAAATGTTTAAAGGGAACATGAGGGGGAATTTCTTCACTCAGAGGTTAGTGAGAGTGTTCAACAAGCTGCCAGCATGAATGGTGAATGTGTGGTTGATTTCAACATCTAAAAGAAATTTGGATAGGTACATGTATGAGAGAGGTATGGAGGGCTATGGTCCAGGTGCGGGTCACGGGACCAGATGGGCCGAAGGGCCTGTTTTGGTGGTGTAGTGTTCTTTGACTCTATGACTGTCTAAGAGAAACCCTCCAAAGCTAAATCTCAGTGTCCGATGCCAGCACTGCCGCAGCAAAATACCAGCTTTTGTACCTATAAATGCCTGCAAGCTACACTTCATCTAAAGTTCAGACTAAATCCAAAATTCAAATTAAGATGTGTCAAAATTGATGTCAGACTGTAGCAAGTAAGTCTGTCTCATCACTCTGCCATTTGGTATCTGGTGATAGGGATTTCACAGCTGGGGAAATTGCTGATGGAACCTGGGATAGGACTTAATCCAAGGATGAAAGGTAAGAATAAGGTAAATTACATTGTTGTTAATTAATTGTTTATATCTGCAGTAATTATTTAATTATTGATGTGTGTATTAAATTATTTTGTTGCTTTTGTTTTTCAAAGTAATAATTTCTTAAAAATTGTTAATTATTGATTTCATTTGTAATTGTTTTTGAATGTTGTTCTCAGCATAATTATGGGGAGAGTTTATTCTGGCCTGACTGCATGACATCATTACATTAAGACCCTAACAACACATAAAGAATCTCTGATTCAGGATAGAATGCTCTTAGATGGCAGGTTTGGCCTTATAATGTAAATTACGTAGTATGGGGAATGCATGCTATGAGGATGTACAGTGAGTCACAATCAGCAAGGTCTAGACCATTAATGTCAAAAGAGCATATGTTGATTAGAACTCCTCTCAGATTGTTGACTTCTCTAAACAGAGTGGTAACATTACTGAGCAGAGTTCCTCATATCATCTTTTATCTAAAGTTAATTAACAAGGTAAAAGGAAACTGCAGGAAAGAGCTTTGCAATTGGGAGCTGTAGCAACAGACTCTGATGAACGGTAGTATGATACTCCGGCAGAAAACAACTTGAGGTTTATGAGCAACTATTGCCATATCCTCACAGACTACTCAGACCGGCGAAGAAACGTTCATGCTGGCACTCAGAACCTCAAGCTGTAAGACCAAGAAGCTTAACATAAGATACAGATGTAAAACATGGAAGCCCAATGTAAACTATGGAAAGATCATATCAGCCTACAGACTACCAACCCACCCATTCCATGGGAATCTCCTGCACCATCTCTGGGACGATCCGCTGATACCACATTGGCCTCATCAGTCACCTTAGAATTGACAGATCAGGAGTTGAAGCAAATTATCCTTGCTGCCAAAAGACTCCCTAAGAACAAGACAAATTGCCCAAAATGTTGGCTTTTGTTCAAAACTATCACCAAAGAAATATTGTAATTATGCTTCTTTTTTTAATAATGTACTTGGCCTTCTCACTATACTCTGGCTATAAAGATTATATTGGATACAAAACTAAATTACCAGATTAAATCATATTGCAGTGCATGCTGATGAGCATAATTTGTAATTATCTTTTTTGTTGTGTTCTGCTTTGCTGAAATGCTTTTAAATTTTACTTGCCAATTAAAATTTACTTCCCTTTGGCATTCTGCTGTGCTTATTCTTTCCCTCCCTCTGACAGCTAGGCTATTAAGAATGGCTTGCTTTAAGAAAGCATGGCTTTTATTTATATGAAGCAACAGGGGAACAAACTTCTTCGGCATAGTCTCTATTGAAATTTCAATAGCATGAGCAGAAAGCAATTGTCAAAGTTTTATTGAGTATCTTGTTCCACTGTTGAAGTGCTCGATCATTTAAAGAAGGAAATAATGGGAAGGCACTGAAAGAAGTGTTCAAACATCATCTGTGAGAGGAAAGTAATTGTCAATGTTTCAGGTCGAAGCCCTGCAACATTCCTTTGAAGGGCCTCAGCCCAAAATGTCAACCGTTTATTTCTCTCTATAGATGCTGCCTCAAAGGTATTTTGTGTGTGTTGCTCTGAATTTCCAGCATCTGCAGAACCTCTTGTACTTATCAGTCCTGAGCTCCTGCAGCAGATTATTGCCTACTCCACATTCCAGCATCTGCAATCTCTTGTGTTTCCCTTACTGTTGAGAACTAAAGCCACCAAGTTTGTATCAGTTTCTTTTCTCTACACTTTTCAAAGGTGGAAAAACTATAAAGAAACCATTGATTTAGAAGAATCTGGATTTAATAAGAGCATGGGTGAAGTTTTAAACAACAGGTGAGTTAAGCCAAGTGTCAAAATGGGAGTACCAGGATTGGTGACAAAGGATGTGGAATCAGAACTTGACAAAGGTCACATCTGGCATCAAGTTAGCAAATGCTTCGTCCTGAAATGATGTCCAGCTCGAGACTGCAAGAAAATGAATAAGCTGCAGAATCAGGTTTATTATCACCGGCATATGACGTGAAATTTGTTAATTTAGCAGCAGCAGTTCAATGTAATACATAATCTAGCAGAGAGAGAAAAAAAATACTAATAAATAAAATAAAACATAATAATAAATAAACAAGTAAATAAATTATGTATATTGAATAGATTATTTAAAAATGTGCAAGAACAGAAATACTAACAACAGGAATTCTGCAGATGCTGGAAATTCAAGCAACACACATCAAAGTTGCTGGTTGAACGCAGCAGGCCAAGCAGCATCTATAGGAAGAGGCGCAGTCGACGTTTCAGGCCGAGACCCTTCGTCAGGACTAACTGAAGGAAGAGTGAGTAAGAGATTTGAAAGCTGGAGGGGGAGGGGGAGATGCAAAATGATAGGAGAAGACAGGAGGGGGAGGGATAGAGCCGAGAGCTGGACAGTTGATAGGCAAAAGGGGATACGAGAGGATCATGGGACAGGAGGTCCGGGAAGAAAGACGGGGGGGGGATGACCCAGAGGATGGGCAAGAGGTATATTCAGAGGGACAGAGGGAGAAAAAGAAGAGTGAGAGAAAGAATGTGTGCATAAAAATGAGTAACAGATGGGGTACGAGGGGGAGGTGGGGCCTAGCGGAAGTTAGAGAAGTCAATGTTCATGCCATCAGGCTGGAGGCTACCCAGACGGAATATAAGGTGTTGTTCCTCCAACCTGAGTGTGGCTTCATCTTTACAGTAGAGGAGGCCGTGGATAGACATGTCAGAATGGGAATGGGATGTGGAATTAAAATGTGTGGCCACTGGGAGATCCTGCTTTCTCTGGCGGACAGAGCGTAGATGTTCAGCAAAGCGGTCTCCCAGTCTGCGTCGGGTCTCACCAATATATAAAAGGCCACATCGGGAGCACCGGACGCAGTATATCACCCCAGTCGACTCACAGGTGAAGTGATGCCTCACCTGGAAGGACTGTTTGGGGCCCTGAATGGTGGTAAGGGAGGAAGTGTAAGGGCATGTGTAGCACTTGTTCCGCTTACACGGATAAGTGCCAGGAGGGAGATCAGTGGGGAGGGATGGGGGGGACGAATGGACAAGGGAGTTGTGTAGGGAGCGATCCCTGCGGAATGCAGAGAGAGGGGGGGAGGGAAAGATGTGCTTAGTGGTGGGATCCCGTTGGAGGTGGCGGAAGTTACGGAGAATAATATGTTGGACCCGGAGGCTGGTGGGGTGGTAGGTGAGGACCAGGGGAACCCTATTCCTAGTGGGGTGGTGGGAGGATGGAGTGAGAGCAGATGTACGTGAAATGGGGGAGATGCGTTTAAGAGCAGAGTTGATAGTGGAGGAAGGGAAGCCCCTTTCTTTAAAAAATGAAGACATCTCCCTCGTCCTAGAATGAAAAGCCTCATCCTGAGAGCAGATGCGGCGGAGACGGAGGAATTGCGAGAAGGGGATGGCGTTTTTGCAAGAGACAGGGTGAGAAGAGGAATAGTCCAGATAGCTGTGAGAGTCAGTAGGCTTATAGTAGACATCAGTGGATAAGCTGTCTCCAGAGACAGACAGAAAGATCTAGAAAGAGGAGGGAGGTGTCGGAAATGGACCAGGTAAACTTGAGGGCAGGGTGAAAGTTGGAGGCAAAGTTAATAAAGTCAACGAGTTCTGCATGCGTGCAGGAAGCAGCGCCAATGCAGTCGTCGATGTAGCGAAGGAAAAGTGGGGGACAGATACCAGAATAGGCACAGAACATAGATTGTTCCACAAACCCAATAAAAAGGCAGGCATAGCTAGGACCCATACGGGTGCCATAGCTACACCTTTAGTTTGGAGGAAATGGGAGGAGCAAAAGGAGAAATTATTAAGAGTAAGGACTAATTCTGCTAGACGGAGCAGAGTGGTGGTAGAGGGGAACTGATTAGGTCTGGAATCCAAAAAGAAGCGTAGAGCTTTGAGACCTTCCTGATGGGGGATGGAAGTATATAGGGACTGGACATCCATGGTGAAAATAAAGCGGTGGGGGCCAGGGAACTTAAAATCATCGAAAAGTTTAAGAGCGTGAGAAGTGTCACGAACATAGGTCGGAAGGGATTGAACAAGGGGTGATAAAACAGTGTCGAGGTATGCAGAAACGAGTTCGGTGGGGCAGGAGCAAGCTGAGACAATAGGTCGGCCAGGACAGGCAGGTTTGTGGATCTTGGGTAGGAGGTAGAAACGGGAAGTGCGGGGTGTAGGCCCCACCTCCCCCTCGTATCCCATCTGTTACTCATTTTTATGCACACATTCTTTCTCTCACTCTCCTTTTTCGCCCTCTGTCCCTCTGAATATACCTCTTGCCCATCCTCTGGGTCACCCCCCCCCCCCGTCTTTCTTCCCGGACCTCCTGTCCCATGATCCTCTCGTATCCCCTTTTGCCTATCACCTGTCCAGCTCTCGGCTCTATCCCTCCCCCTCCTGTCTTCTCCTATTATTTTGCATCTCCCCCTCCCCCTCCAGCTTTCAAATCTCTTACTCACTCTTCCTTCAGTTAGTCCTGACGAAGGGTCTCGGCCTGAAACGTCGACTGCGCCTTTTCCTATAGAACAGAAATACTGTATATTTTAAAAAGTGAGGTCGTGTCCAAAGCTTTCAAAGTCCATTTGGGAATCGGATGGCAGAGGGGAAGAAGCTGTTCCTGAATGGCTGAGTGTGTGCCTTCAGGCTTCTGTAACTCCTACGTGATGGTAACAGTGAGAAAAGGGCATGCTGTCGGTGCTGGAGGTCTTTAATAATAGACACTGACTTTCTGAGACACCACTCCCTGAAGGTGTCCTGGGTACTTTGTAGGCTAGTACCCAAGATGGAGCTGACTAGATTTACAACCCTCTGCAGCTTCTTTCGGTCCTGTGCAGTAGCCCCTCCATACCAGACAGTGAACCAGCCTGGCAGAATGCTCTCCACGGTACAACTATAGAAGTTTTTGAGTGTATTTGTTGACATGCCAAATCTCTTCAAACTCCTAATAAAAGTATAGCCACTGTCTTGCCTTCTTTATAATTATATCGATATGCTGGGACCAGGTTAGATCCTCAGAGATCTTGACACCCAGGAACTTGAAGCTGCTCACTCTCACCACTTCTGATCCCTCTATGAGGATTGGTATGTGTTCCTTCATCTTACCCTTCCTGAAGTCCACAATCAGCTCTTTTGTCTTACTGATGTTGAGTGCCAGGTTGTTGCTGTGGCACCATTCCACTAGTTAGCATATCTCACTCCTGTACGCCCTGAGATTCTGCCAACAATAGTTGTATCATCAGCAAATTTGTAGATGGTATTTGAGCTATGCCTAGCCACACAGTCATGTGTATACAGAGAGTACAGCAGTGGGCTAAGCACACACCCCTGAGGTGCGCCAGTGTTGCTCGTCAGCAAAGAGAATATGTTATCACAAGTCCGCACAAACTGTGGTCTTCCACAGATGGAAATGTTTGTATTTGAACCTAACAAATTATGGGCGTTAGATCATCTGCAACGGCTTCTCTTCCTATTCCTTTGGAATTATTTCTAGTATCTCTCTGGTATCTATCCTTGGCCCTCTTTTTATTTCTACCTTTGCTGTTGTCGTTTGATGATGTCATTTGAAAACATGAGGAGCCACTTCAATGCCAATGACATTCATTTCAATCTCAGAAGCACCTCCGCCATTTTTCAATACTAGATGAGAAGAAATGTGCCCCAACTTAAGTGTTGGAAAAAACAGTCAAAGAGCACTACAGCCCTTCAGCCTGTCTAGTCCATGCCAAGCTGCTAATCCCATTGACCATCACAAACTCTGTTTGCTGACTATTACTTCCACCTCTAGCAATTTCTGTTTCCATACTGGCCTCCAATTTTCCCAACATTTAATGGGAAGGAAACTGCCGACCATGTGTCACAAGCTGACATCTTTCTGACTTACAGGTTGCTTAATTTAAGCTGCTGAAATGCTGTTTCTTATCCTTCAGCGGATTGGAGTGTTGTGTTAACCACATAAAATCAGCTACACATCCCTAGAACTCTCTTAATCCATTTTCCGTTTTGACTGCTGGACATGAGCATCATCTGACTGTTGGACATGAGCACCATCGGCAAGTCCGGAATTTATTGTCCACTTAATCACCACCAAATTGAGTTGCTTGCTAAAACTTAAAATACACCAATTCAAAATTTGAGTTTGAAATTAAGCCGTACCATTAAGTATGGCAGATTTTCTTCCAAAAGGAAACCAGATATTATTTTTATGATACCTCAGTAGCTTTATCATTACAATTGCTGAAACCATTTTTTAATTCCATGTTTATTTAGTTACTTGAATGTAAAGTTTCCATCTGCCATGTTGTAATTCAGACTTGTGTCTCCTGATCAATACTCTGCTTACTAACACAGTAACTTTATCATTATGCTGCCATAGCCACACCTCTTCCTTATTCTCACTTGGAAAAGTGTGCCACTGTATGAAATGGAAGAGAATTTTAAAACATATCTGTTTAATAAACTTTAGAAAATGTGGCCAGGCTGTGGGACTGCTGAAGAAATGTTGTACATTTTTATTATTTTTCAAGGGATGTGTATTCTCCACTCTGTACTCTGAATTTTGATGTGTGTTGGAACTGGAAGAAAGATAATGTGAATGGAAATACAATGTATTGATTTGTACATATATTCAGTATCCAGTAAAAAATTTCACTGCCTGTTCTGCATTGCAATCTACGGAATCCAGCCTGCTAACAGTGATGGAGCAAGTGTAGTTCTTCAACCTATCAAACAAACCATCAGTTCACTTTCCTGCACCACCTGCTTCATACCTCAGCTGACCTGTTGTCTCACTTCAAAATAGTGCTAGTCATGGCAATCATTGCTTTTTGATGATGATCAAAGTGTCAAATTTGGCATCAAAGATTTTGACATTATGCTTATGGTCGGCTCCAAATTTGCTCCCTGCTGCAGGAATTTCCAGATTGTCCTGGGGAGTTTAACGACAGAGCTCCCACAGGCCATTTGAGAAGCAGGAAATCTTTGTCATAGGAACAGGGTTTGTGGGAGGGTGTGATAGAGAAGTGTGGAGTAGGGGTGCATCGTTATCAGACATTACTTCCAGGAAGTGGTTTCAATTGAATATTCCATAGTTAAGATCTTCCAACAACAGACAGGAGCCTCATTAAAACATATCAAATTCAATAAGATCATGGCTGATACAACTTTCCACAAGTCCGCTTGACTTCCCTATTCCTGTGATCTTTAATTCCATTGGTGATTAAAAATCTATCTTAGTTTTGAATATATTCCAAGCTTCAGTCTCCACAGCCTTTCAGGGCAAAGAGTTTCAAAGGCTCACAGCCATCTAAGAGAAGAAGTTCTTCCTCATCATGATCTGAATTGGAGATGTCAGTAGAGCTAGTTGGCAAAAGAACTAACAGAGATATCTTTGCATAATTAACTTCAAAAAAGGTAATTATTAATCTGAATTGAGTTCATCAAAATTCCTTAGAAATTCTAAATACATATTACAGTGCAAAATTCTTAGGTGTATGAGGGGTGATTGATAAGTTCGTGGCCTAAGGTAGAAGGAGATGAGTTATCAACTTAAAAGTTTCTGCATAATCACTCAAAGAGTTGACCTGCATGTGCATGTAACGAGAGCTGTATAACTTATCTCCTTCTACCATGAACCACGAACTTATCAATCACCCCTGCTGTGGACACTTTCTGGAGGTCCAAGATCCGTATGCTCCACTACTGCTGGACTAGGTGTGTAAATGTAGGAGGGGACTATGTTGAAAAATAAATGTGCTAGGTTTTCTAAAATTGACTCCTACCTCATGCCACGAACTTATCAATCACCCCTCGTATGTGTGTGTGTATATATATATATATGTGCCTGGACTTTTGCACAGTACTGCTGCTGTGAAAAACAAATTTCATGGCATATGTGGAAGATCATAAATCTGGTTCTGATATGGGTCTATGAGTCTCTGTTGTGTTCTGAGAGTGGGAAGAGGCAGGAAGAGGGGAGTCGTGGTTGGGAAAAGGGGAAGGGAGAGGGAAGCGAGAGGGGAGGGAGCAGGAAGCACCAGAAAGACATTCGGTAATGATCGATAAACCAATTGTTTGGAAATAAATTACCTTTCCTGGTGTCTCAGGGCTGGGTGTGGGTGCACCCACTCTACCCTCACCCCTGGCACCCCTTCTCTGCCACCTGTCCCACGCCCCTCCAGTGGCACTTCACCCTCGCCATTCCCAACACCCTATGCTCCCTCCAGATTTACAAACTCACTCTCCTCTCTACGTTGACAA
The DNA here is from genome assembly GCF_963921235.1 of Mobula hypostoma. NCBI lineage: Eukaryota > Metazoa > Chordata > Chondrichthyes > Myliobatiformes > Myliobatidae > Mobula > Mobula hypostoma. Next base: position 191,314,701 of record NC_086098.1, read on the forward strand.
ATACAGTAATGTACGGGGCGCCCTAGCTATATATATGAGCCTTAGACTTTTTCACAGTCCTGTATGTCTTCATTCCGTCAACTTACTCTTTTATTCTCCAAATAACTACTTTAATTTCTGTTCCTATTTTGTCCTCACTGTCTTATTGTCTCTCAAGAAGTGACTGCGTGATATACATGTAACTTTCCATGTTACAAGCAACTCAATGCAATTGATTCATTAATTGTTCGATTCCATCAATAATCCATCTCTGTTGATGGTAACAAGTTTTAACAAAAAATAGAATATTAGCTAAGTAAGCACTAGGTTTTAAAAAATGTTAATGAAACAAAATAAGCATTTATGTGTCCAGAGTCTGAAAACCCACTGTCAGACAGACAAATGAGGAATTTAACTTACTTGAGTTTTCTCCATTGCCCCTTCATTTCCATTATCATACATTTAGACATTGCTTCCAAATCATTGGCTTTAGTTGAACATTACATGTTTAAAATCTGCTGACAACAGGCAGGAGCCTAATTAAAACATTAAGCAAGGGCCAGATGAGGCAATTAAAGCCTCATCACAATTTTCATGTCAAGTTGGTGCTGTCACCAGGCCTTCCTTTATCTTGCCAACAAGTCAGGTCAGGATATGACCATTGTGAACAGACAATCAAGGAATACTCAAATGCATTTATTTAAACATTTTGGAAACATTTTGCTGCTATGGTTAATGGTACATTGCATGCTGGCCAATTTTAAATTGTACGTACTGACAAGATAACATTCTTAAATTTTATTTTATTTTAAATTTTAATATGATTAACTTATTACAATTCCATTTTGTGGACGTAAAAAGTAGGAGCTGGAGTAGGCCATCCAGCCCATCGAACCTGCTCTGCCATTCAATAATAGCATAGCTGATCTGCCTGCCTTTTCCCCATAACCCCTAATTCTCCTCTATGCAAAAATCTGTATACATATTTAACTGCTTCCTTGAGCAGGGAATTGCACAGATTCACTATGCTCTGGGAAAAGCAGTTCCTTTTCATATCTATCCTAAATCTATCCCCCAAAACTAGAAGCTAGTTCAGTCTACCTACCAAAGGAAACAACTTTCCTGGCTCCATTTTATCTATTCCTTTCATAATCTTAGATGTTTCTATAAGATCCCCTCTCATTCTCCTGAATTCCAGCAAGTATATTCCCTCATTTCTCCTCATAGGCTGAATCCCTTATCTCCAGAATTAATGCTGGAGAACCACCTCTGCACCACCTCCAAAGCCAGTATATCTTTCCTTAAGTAAGGAGACAAGAATGACATGCACTACTCCAGGTTCAGCGTCACCAGTACCTTGTGTAGTTGCAGCATAACCTTGATGGAGGAGGGAGGGTGTAGGGAAAATAATATTGGTGGTAAGAACCAGTAACTCAATAGCCTCCAGAGTGAGCAACACAACGTAATAGCCACATTTATCAGCTTACATCAGAAACTATAAAATGATAAGGGATTCATGATGAGTCGACTTCAATTCAATTTTTTAATAGATTTTCTTTGCAACCAAGTACCTTGATTAAACCGAATAACTAAAGGTGGGAGGAGAGAGGCAACGCACTGCGCGCGTGCGCATCCCTCCAGTAAAAATGATATCGTATCTGTTAAATAGGGGCCGAGGACAATTCTGATTTGATGGAGATGGACGTGAAAGCACAGAGGAATATCGGGAGTAATTTCTGAAACGCTCATTCGCTGCTGTACTTACTTCGTGGTCGGGAATCTTTCGGAGGGTAGGCCTCAAAATCTCCGGCTTTGCCTGCTGGTGGTGACCGAGGTTGAGGTCAAATCGTTCGGACAGAGATGGCGCTCAGTACTCGGTGTCGGATAGCTGATCAGAGCTCGAAGTTTTCGGATGACTCTGGGTCAGACTGTGGTCAGCATGGCAAGGAGAGTTTTTCCTTCTCCCGTCTGCGTGAGATGTGGGACATTTGAGAGACTTTGAACTTTTACTGCGCTCATGGATTTTTTCATCAAGTTATGGTATTGAAGCACTGTTGTAACTATGTTATAATTATGTGGTTTTGTTAGTTTTTTCAGTCTTGGTCTGTCCTGTGTTTTGTGATATCACACCGGAGGAAATATTGTATCATTTCTTAATGCATGCATTACTAAATGACAATAAAAGAGGACTACGTGTCTTCATAATCTAAAAAAAATCTAACTCCATTAATGCTGTTGATTCATTTGGTCAGCTCCATGCTTTGAAGCCATTTTGCTCTTTCTTTTCAATCTTTATTTCTTCCCCCCTACTTCACAGAAGTAAGTCAGCAGCCTGGGTTGCTGTGCTTGTGAGGCTGCCACTTAAAAGCCCAGGAGGAATGTCTTTGTAAAAATGCAAGTTGCACCCTATCATCTTGCACTGCAAGAGAATGAACTTCCTTTCCTGTGCATAGCTTGTCTATTCTTTGGACAGCATGCATTCCTTCTAGGGAGAGGAAGGGATGGGGATGGACGTTTATGATCCAGGTGTGGTTCGATGGGACAAGACAGAATAACAGTTCAGCACTGTCTTGATGGACCGAAGGGCCGGTTTCTGTGCTGCCACGGTCAATATAGGAAGGATGTGGAAACTGTTTAGAGGGTGCAAAGGAGATTCCCCATGATTCTTCCTGAATGAGAGAACATGCCTTATGTGGAAAGGTTAAGGAGGTAAGGCTTTATCTTTGGAGTAAAGGAGGATGGGAAGCAACTTGATAGAGGTGTGTAAGATTGTAAGAGGCGTAGATAGAGTGGACTGCCAATGCCTTTTGCCTGGGGTGACTGTGGCTAATATGAGAGGACATGTTTCTAGGTGAGTAGAGGAAAGTTTAGGGAAGATACCACAGGTAGATTTTTCACAAAGTGAGTAATAAGTACCTGGACTGCACCTGGAGGTCAATGAGGCTGATACCTTAAGCACATTTAATAGACTCTTAGTAGGCACTTAGGTGAAATAAAATCGGCTATGTAGGAGGGAGATTGATCATGAATTCGGATTGTATAAATTGGGCACAACGTTCTGGACCCATGCTCTACTGTACTGTACTCCGGGTCAGAGGGCCACATGAAGTTATCCAGGCAGCATTATAAATTCTTGTCTCGGAAAGCAATCAGTGCTGCCAGCAGCATCCTGCTATTGTCACGCTTACTAACAGCTTGAAGCTTTTATATTGGCAAAAATAGCTGATTGTTCTGAGGCCGTCAATGGCGAAAATATAGTGGAAGGGGTTCCTCAAAAATTGTATGGAGAGGCCATGATGAGTGTGATTCCACAAGAAGAATACGTTGCCACTGGAAAAGTAAGGATAATTCCAAATTAGTGATTGGACTGACAAATTGCAGAAAATGATGCTAGCCCTTGTGCCTCTAGGTATGAGAAGTGTTTGTCATTGAAAAGTTATTGTTGCTTGAAGAATCACAGAAGGGTAGAGACAGAGCCATCTGTTCAAAGCACTTCGCTGCACAGCTCCAATGTTGTATTTCTTTCTAGAGGCTTTGAGAGAGTATTAGAGTTAGGATGTGGCTGTCAAATTATGGAGTTAGATCTGTAACTGAGTAGATTAATGTTCCAAATGGTCTGCGTGTTTGGAGGTTTAACTGCAGTTTCAAGTAATAAGGCTACTGTGTGCACATCTTAAACTAGGTGAAACGGTGACCATTTGAAGCATCTGCCTGAATATTCTACTCAGTCAAGAGAAGATTATTAAGCATCCATCTTATCTCATTGAATAGAACTGAAGTTTATGCATTAATCTGACCCTAAATATTCATTAGCTTACTTGATTGCAATTGCTCTTAAATTAGTTTACCTGTAAGTTTGGTAAACCGAAGATCGGTCTGCCATGAAGGTTTTGAGATATATTCAAGACATAGCAGATGTTAGGGTTGAATAAAGGAGAACATTCAAATTTTGGCAAGATTCAAGGTTCGAGTCCATTTACCATACATTGAAATGCTTTGCTTATATCAACAGCCAACATACCCAAGGTTGTGCCGGGGGCAGCCCACAAGTGTTGACACACATTCTGGCACTAATACAGCGTGCCCACAATGCTTGGCAGAACAACACAAAACAAAGCCAAACAGAACACAAGAAGAGACAAAACAACAACAGCAAAACAAGCCCTGTTCCTCCCTACCACCCTCCCCTATGTGCACGCACATGCACATGCAAACGCACACACACACACACGCACATGCAAACACATACACACACACACACACACACACACACACACACACACACACACACTCACACTCCTCTAAACCCAAGATTCATTGGCCCCACTCCACCAGCCTCCAGCAGAGTCAGATTCAGATTCCGGTTAGATAATGATAATAAATAGACTCATTCAATTAAAGCTTTAGCTTTAAGTCCCTGTTGCAGAGTCTGACAGACTAAGAACTGAATTGACGGCTCTGATCCCTTGTTTATGGGAGAAAAAGTCTGAATCCATTTTAAGTTAAGAAACTTTCTGGAAATCATTTCTAGTTGCAGTATGGCTGTAATGTAAGCTGAGAGTAATTGATTCTGTCACACTGACAGAAAACTATTCTTAAAATACTGTGGTGACTTAAAGGAACCCTGGGTGTCTCTCAGTGATTTGAGAATTTGTGCAGAGAAGGGATGGAGCAAACAGTAGCTCACAGCAAATACAGAGAGGTGTTCTCTTCAAGCAAGTTTGGCATGGGTCTCCTGTGTCTGAGGCCTGGCTTCCAGCCCTCGCCCTATTTCAGCAGCTTCTTCTGATCATCTTGTTATTACTGTTCATCTCAATTTTACTGGCTGCTGGTTCTCTCTTGCTAATTCTCAGCAGGTAATGACTGAATTCCTCTGGTGGCCAAGATATGCAGCGCACAGGAGCCCAGGACAATGATAGAGATATGGCCAAAGGGCTGCCTAAGTGATTAATACAGTTCAACTTAATTTTCAGCAGCCAAGCTCCATTGTGGTCTCCACTACACTCCTGGAATTGGTATAGCAGTCATTAAAAACAGCTCCAGCAAGCACAAAAACCTTGCCTAAGTATGAGTATAATCTTCATGACAGGGACAATAATATTCCAAAATCCTGTACAAAATTACCACACTTTAACAAATTTTTCTAAGTCTTCTGTTCTTCCTGCTTCGTTAGCCTAGTATGTAAGGCTTGTGGATCAGGTCTTCCGTGCCTGCTTACATCTGCCAAGATTCCAGCTTGCATTTTCCACTGACCAAAATAAAACCTTCAATCCAAATTCAGTGTGCAACCACCGTGAAGATGTTGGTGACTGAGTTACTTCCACTGAAACTGAGAGTGATGGCTAATAGCTGGGGTCAGGTCAAATGTAATAATTTTTAAAAATCTGTCCATCTGCCAACTTACCCAACATAGGGGAGGAGAGGGGGGCAGGGAGAGTGTTAAAATTTCTAGTAATGTAAATATCAATTTGGAATCCCTGTTCAAATTTGTACTTTGACTCCTTTTACTCCACTCCTGTCCATTGTTTTTATTCATAACTCATACTTTTATCGTCCAATGCATTTTCGTCCTCAGATGACAAAAGTAGACATTTGGAAATATTGTAGCCTTTAAGAACCAGAGTGATATCCAGCACACAAGCATAAACTCTTCATCTTTTCCATTTTAAACAGTTTATCATGTGTTAGAACAGCAAAGGAAGAAATATTGTAGAAAAAATATTGCTAAGTGTTGGTGTTTGAATACAAATATATAAAAACAAGAACCAGTTAAAGACCAGCATTGTCAGTGTTATATTTCACAACAGCACATGTGATTCTACAGGGAGGAATTGGGAACACAAGGTTCATGTCCCTTGAGATCTCTGTGCCCAAATGAGAACAGCAAAATTCATCTAATAAAGGGCAGCCAAGCTTAAACATCTGTTGTGGATATGAGTCATACTTGGCTCCTATGATTATCAGTCCATGAACTACTACACATCCACAATGCTGTCAGTGCCCTGAATATAAATCTTATCTGCATATTAATTTCCTAGTGTGAGATGCTTATTAAAAATAGTCATCAGCACAAGTGCAGGGAACATTAAGATCGCTGACCTATGCACAATTCTTTGTCCTTGGCATATTTAATATAAACTATGAATCCTACAAGGACTAGATTGCATGCAAATGTTTATTTCATTTCTGAAGCACTAAAAATGATCTTTATCCACCTTTGAGATGGCCTTCTCAATGTTAATCTTATGTGACTGGAAAAACATACATGATAAAACCTTGAAACACACTATGAGATCTATATCATGGACTTAATGTGTTCATCTCACTCCGAAATTTGCTCATCCTTTTATTCTGAACAAGCCAGTAGCTGTGGCTGGATAGCAGGGAAATAAATTTTAGACAAAAACCTATTGAGTGCTACAGTGTAAAAACAAACGAGAGAGAAAGTTGATCCGGAAAATGTCTGCTGTTCATCAACTCTGCCTCACGTATAGATGGCTGGCACATCGTACTCGAGCTTCCCAAACCAGCCCCACCACCTTTCCATGTACTCTGCCACCTCTTCAGGTAAGGATATGCCCAGAAATACATTAACAATCATTAGTGCTCATTGTAGCAATGTGTGTTTTATTCCGTCTCACAAATTCATTCCAGAGCCTTTAAAAGAATGAAACAAAGTAGAATGTGCAAATTCATTCCAGAGCCTTTAAAAGAATGAAACAAAGTAGAATGTCCGAACGTACATATCTAAATGGACTTCCAGCAAGTAACTATTTGACAGGAAATGCCTCTAACAGAGGTGAAGGAAAAAGCAGAGATAACCCAAGATCCAATAAGGGAAGACAAACCATGTGAAATTTCCTCTCCTTTCCAGCCCCTGAGGCAAACATGAGATCACAATCACAAATGAGTTTTGTTATCTGGTAATCCAGTCATTTCCTCCATGATGACACAGGAAAAAACTTTTTAAAAACTTTTTTAAAAACTTAAAAATCTGGAAGGATAAAGGATTTTTTTTGGAAAGTTTAAAGTATTTAGAGTTTAAGACTGGCCAGAGTTGCAGGTCAGCCTTGTGGTTTATGTTCCCACATGCAATCCTTTAACAAGCCCAATGACATGTGATGTGAGCAGCTAGTGTCACAATGGCTCCCTCCAGAAATACTTCAGGGCCAAACTGACAGTTTTCTCACTGTTGTTGGTTTCACATAGGAGTATCAAACATTTACCTTTGTTTCTCTTTGCCAAGTCACTACATCTGCATCTTTACTGAAACCGTTTCAAGATTTAGATCTTTCTTCTCAATTAACAAGCTGATCATTCCCACTGTTCATTTTAGCCAAGTGTCAACAGGATCTTGCATCTGTCAGAGGGGTCAATTAATCTGATGCCTGTGTAGTGGAAATCAATGCATTCAAGTCAATTACTCATGTCCCTCTTCCTCTAGCTACTGGATGAACAAATCTCAAATCTCAAGCAGCACACACAAAATGCTGGTGGAAAGCAGCAGGCCAGACAGCATCTATAGGAAGAAGTACAGTCGACGTTTCGGGTCGATACCCTTCGTCAAGACTGATGGAAAAAAGAGATAGTAAGAGATTTGAAAGTGGGAGGAGGAGGGATGAAGCCAAGAGCTGGGAAGTTGATTGGCAAAAGGGATACAAGGCCAGAGAAGGGGGAGTATCATAGGATGGAAGGCCTTGGAAGGAAGAAAAGGGGAAGGGAGCACCAGAGGAAGATGGAGAACAGGCAAGGAGTTATTGTGAGAGGGAAAGAGAGAATAAATAAATAGGTAGATAGATAGATAACTAAGGGATGGGGTAAGAAGGGGAAGAGGAGCACTAATGGAAGTTAGCAAAATCAATGTTCATGCCATCAGATTGGAGGCTACCCAGACAGAATATTAGGTGTTGTTCCTCCAACCTGAGTGTGGCTTCATCTCAACAGTAGAGGAGACTGTGGATAGACACATCGGAATGGGAATGGGACTTGGAATTAAAATGTGTGGCCACTGGGAGATCCTGCTTTCTGTGGCGGACAGAGCATAGGTGTTCAGCGAAGCAGTCTCCCAATCTGCGTCAGGTCTCACCAATATATAGAAGGCCACACCAGGAGCACCAGACACAGTATATCACACCAGCAGACTCATAGGTGAAGTGTCGCCTCACCTGGAAGGACTGTCTGGGGCCCTGAATGGTGGTGAGGGAGGAAGTGTAAGGGCAGGTGTAGCACTTGTTCCACTTACAAGGATAAGTGCCAAGAGGGAGATGGTGGGAAGGGATGGGGGGACGAATGGACAAGGGAGTTGCGGAGGGAGCGATCCCTGTGGAAAGCAGAAAGTGGGAGAGAGGGAAAGATGTGCTTGGTGGTGGGATCCCATTGGAGATGGCAAAATCTCAAATCTACTCTTTTGCAAACTGATACAGATCTGACTGAGTTTATTTTTTGAAATTTTATTGAGATTAGGCCCTTCAAGCCCAGCAATCCTCCAGTTTAATCCTAGCCAAATCACGGGACATCTTACAATGACCAATTAATCTACCAATCAACTGTGGGAGGAAACTGGAGCAAACAGAGGAAACCTACCCGGTATTGGATAGAATGTACAAACCCCTTACAGGCAGCTTGGGAATTGAACCTGGGTCGCCTGTACTGTAAAGCGTTGTGCTAACCACTACGCTATGATGCCGCCCAAATGGTCTGCATGTTAATGTAAATTGTTTTATATATGATTGGGCTGAAACACACTTTCATTTTCTCCAAACTTCTCTAGTGATACCTCATAAATTGTACCCCTCCTCACTGTGTGGTAAGAGCAGGCAGGAAAATGAATGCCAGCCATCAGCGGAACAATGCAAGATGATGAATGGCAGCAGATGTTTCATTGTCAACAATCAGCAGAATTGCATGTAAATGGTACATCAGCCCATAATTGCTCAGTAATTCTCACAGTTTGTCTTTTTTATGTCTCAATCTTTTTTACCATGACAAAAAAAAATTAGAAAGGTGTTTGTAAGTTACAGGAAGTCTTTATGGTTTAGCATTGGAACAGATTTTACTAAAACCCAATTGATATTTGTGTCCCTGTAACTGTAGCTGTAACTTTGACCTTACATTGTATTTGTGTTTTAATCATGCAAAGTGAATTCGCAGCAGAAACAGACATCCCACCTGCTGCTAAAGGGCTGCGGGAGTCATTGAAACTGACATGAAAAGGTAGTGCTGCATTCCTCGTGCCATCCTCCCTTCTTTCAAGCTACGTTAACCAGAAAAATTTACGTTCAGAATGCCATCCCATCCAAGCAGACAGAGGCATACTCAACATGCTGAAAGTATGATAGAATGATATCAGCAGAGAAACATTTTCACTTTAATTCTAGAAACAAGAAGGCCTACATGGCTCCAAAGTAACTTAGCAAGATACTTCAGGAAGCCAAGTGGACACAATTCAGAGACCACACTCGTACTTATATCATTTGCAGTGTTAGCACTTCCCTACTTTGTTATCACCCAGTGCACATTATTTATGACAGTTGTTCCTCTCCACACCTTGCAGTGCATCAGGCAGCAATTGCCGTATCTTTAGCATTTGTCTGTTTGTTATGAGACAGAGTTGCTAGCTCGACACTCAACCCAGCATGGATGGAAAGCGTACAAGGAGCCAGCGAGATTCATACCAGGGACCTCTTGCCTCAAAGTCCAGTGCGGATGCCACTACGCCACTGGCCAGCTATGTTTTTGACAGTGCCAGTCATAAATATACAACAATATTGTACTGTTGTATATTTACTGATATATCATATATGCACTTTATGTCAACTTCAGAATATGTTTATTATTGTTAATATTATTGAGTTAATATTACTTCATGTGCTGTATGTGATACACGTATTGTGTTTTGCACCTTGGTCCGAGAGGAATATTGTTTCATTTAGCTGTATAGTTGTGTACTGCTGAATGAAAATAAACTTAAACATGACTTGACTTCCCTCTGTTAATCATTGTGTTTTATTTCCTTTTTTCCTTTCTCTCTATTTTTTCTGGTGTTTAATTCATCTTCTCCATCATACCTAGATTCTGCAAAAAGTAAAACTATCTCCAAGTACAGCCTTTCTTTCCAATGATATCCCCAGTGCTTGTTTCTTGACAAATGTTAAGTGTTCATATTCTATAATGACCTTGAAAGCTCTGCTCTGCATGTATCTTTATGGTTAATTGTGCTGAAGAAGTGGCTTTTCTGTTCCCAGTTTGCTGAAAAAAGGTTATTTATTCATTTGTAGAAATGCACCATGTGGAATATTAATCAGTCCTATGTAAGTATTAACAGAAAATTAACAGAAGGCAAGGGGTCCCTATAGCTGCAAGATACTTTCCGCCCTCCCAGAGGAACGTCTGGGATTGAACTCTAATTTTTGCTGAATTTTCAGAGACATGTCGATGAACTGGCACAATCCTTAACAAAGTCCAGGAACAGAGATGCTTGGTGTATATGCACAAGTGTTGGAAAGTGACAGGGCATGTTTTTAACAGGGAGCAGAGCAGGCATTTAAGTGAGTGTATTTGTAGGGGAGGGAGGAACAGGACAATACAACTGATGGGACTGCTCTACCAAAATTCAGCATGAATTCAGTGGATTAATTAGCTTCCTTATAGGCTGTAATAATTTTATAATACTCAGATTCACTTTCTTTTCTCAAAAACCACTGTCAATAGACGCTTTTGTCAATCTTACCTTAATTTGAATAATGATAACATCATTTGAACAGTCACTATTTATAATTACCCAAATGTTAATTGCTACAGGACATAAGAACTTTATTAAAAGAAAAATTCAATAAATTTTTATGTATCATTATGCATCTGCATTACCGGCTTTTCAGGAATCAGTCCCATCAACAACAGCAGAATTGGTAGAATGTGTGAAAGATGGACATTTATCATTAAAGTGCCTATTGTCAGTTTGATCTGAATCTATGTCAATGCACAGAAATCGAGCCAACCTATCAATTGTATTCATTGTCTTAAAAATTTCAAGTTGCTTTTTGCTTATAGAATAGCAGTCTTTCCCTTGTGATCCTTTTGCACCTTCCACAATGTTCCTGTATCCTCTGTATTCTGTATTCAATATTCTGTATCCTCTGATAGACAATAATTGTCAATTAACTAAGCCATGAAGTAAGTTTAATGTAAATTCACTATTTTTCAATTTTATGGTATTAGGGATCAGTCCCAGTGCACTATTAAAATGCATCACGGTTTACAATGATTTGTGCATCGGCACCCTTCGTTCAAGTTCAAGTTTAATTGTCATTCAACCATACAGGAATACCCATGACTACAGCCGAATGAAAAAGTATTCCTCGGGGGCTAAGGTGAAAATCACAGTATCAACAGTCATACACAGCATAAAAAAACACATAAGATAGTAAGCACATAAAAGCGATCAGTAAATTATAGTCCCTAAGCCCGTGAAAGTTGCAGCAGTCTGCAGTTAAGCATAATATGGCTCGTCTTCTGCCAAGCAAAAACTAGGGTGGGGGGTTGTTGAGGGGGGTGGAGCAGCACCATTCCAGCTTGGACACCGCACCACTCTGCCCTCGGCACTCCGGTGGGCACACCAACTCCAACACCTCTCCCCTGGGCAGCTGCAGACAGACGACACTGCAACTTGAGGCCTTGTCCTTGCTAAGACCAAGGCCACACAGCTCCCCACTCCATCCCCCACACCCCCTCCCCGCAGTCCATCAATAAATCAATGAATAACGTTCCACATTAACAATCTGCAATGGTGCCTTGCAATCTTAAGACTACACGTCGACTTCACACATTGACTCCTCCAATGTCTCTGATCAGCCAGCAGCTCGATCTGCACCATATAACAATTACAGCACAGAAACAGGCCATCTTGGCCCTTCTAGTCCATGCCAAATGCTTACTCTCACCTAGTCCCACCAACCTGCACTCAGCCCATAACCCTCCATTCCTTCTCTGTCCATATAGCAATCCAATTTTACTTAAAATGACAACATCGAACCTGCCTCACCACTTCTGCTGGAAGCTCGTTCCACAGAGCTACCACTCTCTGAGTAAAGAAGAGAATGTTACCCCTAAACTTTTGCCCTTTAACCAAGTCCAGCTCCTTCAGATGCAACCTGGTGCATCAAAAACCCTGCTACGTGCCTCTGGTGAAGAGTAAACCTGCAACCTCGAGGACAGAGAGAAAATGGTCGGAGGAGGCTTATGAGGTGCTCCAGGGTTGTTTTGAGGTGACAGACTGGCAGGCACTCTGTGAGTCACATGGAGAGGATATTGATTGGCTCACAGAATGCATCACTGATTACATCAACTTCTGTGTGGACCGCAATGTTCTGACAAGAACTGTCCTTTGTTATTCAAATAATAAGCCATGGGTGACAAAGGACATTAAGGACATCCTGAACGCTAAAAACAGGGCGTTTAGAGATGGAAACAGGGAGGAGCTGAGGGCAATACAGAGGGACCTGAAAGCCAGGATCAGGGAGGCTAAAGACAGGTACAGGAGGAAGCTTGAGTGGAAACTCCAGCAGAACAACATGAGAGAGGTCTGGAGGGGGATGAGGACCATCACTGGGTTCCGGCAAACTAGCAACAAAGGAGCTGAAGGCAATGTGGACAGGGCTAATGAACTTAACCTGTTCTTTAACAGATTTGACATTGTGGCCCCTGCCCATCCCCCACATGAGCCATCTGTTGTCGGCCCCCAACCAACACATATTCCACTCTCCCCTCCTACCCCTCCTCACAGTCCCCCACCCCTCTCATGACTATACCCCTTCCCCACACGAAACCATCACGGTGGGCTTCACAGCTGAACAGGTGAGAAGACAACTGAAACGTGTCAACCCAAGCAAGGCTGCAGGACCGGATGGTGTCAGTACCAGGGTGCTCAAAGCCTGTGCCCCTCAGCTATGTGGAGTACTTCGCCATGTATTCAACCTGAGGCTCCGGAGGGTTCCTGTACTGTGGAAGACATCCTGCCTTGTCCCTGTGCCGAAAACACCGTGCCCCAGCGGCCACAATGACTACAGACCGGTGGCATTGACCTCCCATATCATGAAGGCCCTGGAGAGACTTGTTCTGGTGCTGCTCCGGCCTATGGTCAAGCCACACTTAGATCCCCTCCAGTTCACCTACCAGCCCCGACTAGGAGTTGAGGATGCCATCGTCTACCTGCTGAACCGTGTCTACGCCCACCTGGACAAGCCAGCGAGCACTGTGAGGGTCATGTTTTTTGACTTCTCCAGTGCGTTCAACACCATCCGCCCTGCTCTGCTGGGGGAGAAGCTGACAGCGATGAAGGTGGATGCTTTCCTGGTATCATGGATTCTTGATTACCTGACTGGCAGACCACAGTACGTGTGCTTGCAACAAAACTGTGTGTCCAACAGAGTGATCAGCAGCACTGGGGCTCCACAGGGAACTGTCTTGTCTCCCTTTCTTTTCACCATTTACACCTCGGACTTCAACTACTGCACAGAGTCTTGTCATCTTCAGAAGTTTTCGGATGACTCTGCCATAGTTGGATGCATCAGCAAGGGAGATGAGGCTGAGTACAGGGCTATGGTAGGAAACTTTGTCACATTGTGTGAGCAGAATTATCTGCAACTTAATGTGAAAAAGACTAAGGAGCTGGTGGTAGACCTGAGGAGAGCTAAGGTACCGGTGACCCCTGTTTCCATCCAGGGGGTCAGTGTGGACCTGGTGGAGGATTACAAGTACCTGGGGATACGAATTGACAATAAACTGGACTGGTCAAAGAACACTGAGGCTGTCTACAAGAAGGGTCAGAGCCATCTCTATTTCCTGAGGAGACTGAGGTCCTTTAACATCTGCCGGACGATGCTGTGGATGTTCTATGAGTCTGTGGTGGCCAGTGCTATCATGTTTGCTGTTGTGTGCTGGGACAGCAGGCTGAGGGTAGCAGACACCAACAGAATCAACAAATTCATTCGTAAGGCCAGTGACGTTATAGGGATGGAACTGGACTCTCTCACGGTGGTGTCTGAAAAGAGGATGCTGTCTAAGTTGCATGCCATCTTGGACAATGTCTCCCATCCACTACGTAATGTACTGAGTGGGCACAGGAGTACATTCAGCCAGAGACTCATTCCTCCGAGGTGCAGCACAGAGCGTCATAGGAAGTCATTCCTACCTGTGGCCATCAAACTTTACAACTCCTCCCTTGGAGGGTCAGACACTCTGAGCCAATAGGCTGCTCCTGGACTTATTTCATAATTTACATATTACTATTTAATTATTTGTTGTTTTATTACTATTTATTACTATTTATTATTTATGGTGCAACTGTAACGAAAACCATTTTCCCCCAGGATCAATAAAGTATGACTTTATTGATCCTGGGGGAAATTGGTTTTCTGCTACTCACGGCAGTGCTACTCATACTGCTACTTCAGTTTCTTCACCAATGAGCAACTCGCTGATAGGGTAGACCTGCGTACTTTAAGTTCTATATGACCAGCATGGTCTTGGGATTGCAAAGAAGTACATTTAAAAAAGACAATAACACCTTTGGTTGGCTCCTAAGAAGCTGGTGTGACCAAGCATATTGCGATCTTACCAGAAGATCTTAGATCCATTTGTTCCTGCAGATCCATCTGTCATTTATTCGAGAAGTATGTAAGTTCTTCATTCTGCCTATCAAAGCACAGTCTCTCGCATCTGTCCATATAAAAATTTATTTCTGAATTACCTGTGCCTTCTGAAAATATATTTTGTTGCATTTATCTTCCGTTAACATGGCTCAGACAGTTGTTTTTTTTAATTCATAGGGGTCATTTGGGATTAGGCACAGTGATGTGGGGAAGTTAGGGGTCAGCTTAGCTCCAGAGATAGGGGTATGGAGGAGTTAGAAGTCAGGCCTCCACTCCATGCTCTGCATTCAAAATCCAGCATTGTGGAAGGGTAACAAAGGATGTCCGGAGACTGGGCCTTTGCTCCACACTCGAAGTCCAATGATATGGGCATCACCGCTGCACTCAGTGGGAGAAAAGGGGCTTGCCTTCTCTTGGTGTATACGGTTTTCCTCTGCTCTTTGTCGTTCTGCTGAGCATTGCTGTCACGCTGTGTTGGCAAGTGTGGTAACACTTGCTGGCTGCCCCCAGCACATCCCCAGGTGTGTTAGTTATTAACACAAATGACATAGTTCACTGTATGTTTCACTGCACATGTGGTCAATGAATCTGAATCTGAATATTATCAAGATGTTTTGAAACTGGGTAGCTGGTTTTTGAGTACATTAAGATAAATTGTAAATACAGTGATTACTTCATTTGATCCTTGAAGAACACCAGTTCTGAGGACAAAATGTTATATCAAACTGATCACAAAGTACCCTATGCTTAAAGGAAATTTAGACCATAAGCTATTGGAGCAAAAGTGGGCCATTTGACCCATCGAGTCTGCACCACCATTCGATCAATCAATTTAAGCCAAGGTGATTTAGGATTTTAAACCACTACTTGTAATATTTCTCTGTGCATCCGAATCCTAAACCTAATGTTGAAGCTATTTAATATTTTGGTTTAGGGAATACACACCCTAAAAAAAGACAGTATCAAATGTTTCTTTGTGAACTCTTGGCCCACTATTTTACCGTGTATTTTGTAATTCAAAGTCTATTCGTGAATCCCCTGTAGATAAACACAAGGTCAAGCTCAATGGAAATAGAAAGAAGGGCTGGAGAGTAAGTAGTGAGGAAGAGAAACAAATTCTGTGAAGTGATATAAACAGGTTAAATGAGTTGGCAAACAGAAAGTACACATATATAACACACATACATATATGTCACTATATACTAACTTGAGATTCATTTTCTTGCAGGCATTCACAAGAAAACAAATAAATCCAATGGAATCAATGAAATATCTACAAACAGGCCATGTGCAAATACATAAATAAAGAATACTGAGAACATGAGATGTAGAGTCCTTGGAAGTGAGTCCAAAGGTTGTGTGAAACTAGTGAAGTGAATCTCAGACTAGCCTTGCATTAGAAACAGACAATGTTAGGAGAAGTAAGAGAGATAAAGAGGATGCTGTCTTTTATCACAAGAGAGATGGAATGCAAAAGTAAGGACATCTAGCTGCTACTGTCCAGGCACTAATAATGCATGCTAGGAATACCACGCATATGTTTTATTTCAGGACAGATATACATACTTGCCTGGGAGATAATGCAAAACATTATCCAAGATTTATGCCCATGCTCTAGAAGTGGTTGGATTGTCTTTTGAAGAAAGTTGGGCATACAGTATATTCTCAGCTCTATTTCTATCTTTGTTATCTCTTTTTCTTTCCTTTTCAAGGTTTTTTGAAGACCCTGACCTGGAGTTACACTCTGACTTTGGTTCTTTGCGTAAATGGGACCCGCTCTCGGGGCCTCACAACTGGCCGCTATTGGATATCCTAAGGACACAGCCTGGAAGACTAGCACGCGTTCAGGGTGCCGGATTTTCGTGGCTGTGGAGACAGGCTGATCCTGGGCTGGTGCCTCTGACTGAGGCATCGCAGAAGAACACGGAACATCGGGAGCAGCAGGTTAGCTGCCGGGGGCTGTGTGTCCAGAGATCTGAGCCTTTCTGTGGCCAACTCTTAGGGTGCAGAGCTCTGAAAAAGCAACGCAACAGACTTTTAACATCATAAATCAGTGAGTTGTTTGTTCTGTCTCCCCTCTCGCTGTGAAATGAGGACATCTCTTTTTCCTTATTAGGGAGAGAGAGAGCCTGTGGTATGTCGAATTACCAGGTGAACGAGTAGTCCTTGGGGTACTGCAAGTCTGTGTCTTTATTGGTGCTTTGCTGCAAGCTTGAGTGCTCGGTGAGGGTGGGCGTGTTGTTGCTTTGTTGCTGCTTGCACATGGGAGGAGGAGCTGGAGGGGCCTTGGGGTTCTAATATTTAACTGTCATTCATTCTTTGGGGCAGCCCTCTGTTTTCATGGATGTTTGCAAAGAAAAGTATTTCAGGATGTATATTGTATCCATTTCTCTGACATTAAATGTACCTGTTGAACCTATTGAGGATTTAGAAGAATGAAGAAAAAAATTGAAACATACGACATTACTAAGAGAGTTTTACAAGGTAGATGATGATATATTTCCTCCTCTGCTGGGGGAAGAGGGAAAAATCTAGAACTAATGAGCATAATATCAGGTTAAGGGACACCCATTTAAGACAGACATGAGGAGGAATTTCTTATTTCAGAGAGTCATAATTTTTTTGAAATTTCCTTCCCAGAGAGCTGTAAATGCTCAGTTATTGAGTGCATTCAAGGAAACCAAAAAGGGTAATCAAGGGTAACGCAGAACAGTCAGCAGATGAAATTGAAAGCAATGATCAGATTGGCAATGATCTCACTGAGATGCAGTGCAGGCACCAGGAGTTATTCCTGCTCCTGGTCCTTGTGTACATGATCAACACAGCTTCCTCAGCTGATGCACGGCCCTAAAATGGCTCCTGTCACCATGGTTACCCAACAACTTCCTGTGTTAAAGGGATGAAGTAAATTGCTGCTTCTGCATGCATAGCCATAATACCATGGAGAATATGTGCACCCCTACCCATAATGTGACTAATATTTTCTGCTGGTTTACTATCAGAGACTCATCTTACCTTACCACACCTCCAACCCCTTTCACTATGCATACATCTGTTTCTCCTATAAAATATTACTCTAGTTTTAAGGCAATGGGACATTTGATTGCAACTCTTTGCAGGCGCTGAGTATAAACCAAGTATAATATGTAAGGCTCAGCAGAAAAAAGGAAAGAAAAGATTTATCGCATCCGGAGTTTCTTCGGTTAGCGGACAATTTCCCTCCACACCTCTGTGACGTAGTGGGGAACCGCGTACGAGGCAAGTTACAGCAGTTGTTTGCTATTGCCTTCTGCCGGGTGAGTTTCCAAAGAGATCACCAGCTCATAACCCAGCACGGATAGAAAGCGTACAGGGGAGCCAGCTGGAGCTGGATTTGAACTCAGGACCTTTCGTCCCACAGTCTGATGCTGATGCCACTACGCCACCAGCCAGGTCAGTAGAAAAAGACATGTCTAATTTTTGGGCTCAGCAATCTTAAAATACGGAGACAAGGAGAGTCACTGGCAAAATCATGCACATGAACATCCATCAACAACGCTGTGTTGACACATGATTTATGTCAGAAAACATGAATGAACAAGAATAGCAATGTTTCTTCAAAAACTTCCAACTTGAAAGCTTGGACAGTTTATTTGACTGCTTAAATCTTGTAAATCTTGCAAAGAAGAAAGAATAATTTATTGGGGTTATCATTACCTTCTGTCATTTCAATGCAGTTAATTGGATGAAATACAGCCTCACAATGGAAAATGGATATTTCATGCCCAGCTGTAGCTCTGTGAAACGCGACACAGGAAAGTCATTCATCTTGCCCATATCAATTTAAATATGAAAGACTGGGAATAAAGCAGATCAAGCCAGAGAGCAGCTCAGCACTTCCGGACTTGGCTGCGTTTTGTTAGAAAGCTCACTGGAACAACAGTTGCAGTTTTGCTTCAGAGCTAACAGCTAAGTGTAAACTATTGAGAATTGAGCTGCTAAATAAAAATGTTGACTTGTCCAGGGTATTAGAAGAATTCCCAAAGTTGGCTTGTAGAGTTAACAGCTGCTATTCTGCAAACAATTGCAAAGTGACAGAAGTAAAAGTAAAATGGAAAAGACGTTCCATACGTACTATATAAAATACCAGAGGGCACAGAGGCGACTATAATCGATCTTCTGTTTCTACTGACTGCCATCAATTTTAAGAGAGCATGACAAAAGCTCTCAGCTGAATTGCAGCAATAAGGCCCACAGCAGTATCCATTATTTGACACAATATTTATATGAATAGTTACAGTGAAGTATGGCATTTCCTAGAAACTAGTTACATGTTTATAAGGATTCAGCAATCATTTATAAAATATTTCGTCCTCAGTAGGTTGGTAAGGCTTTGCTCTCCGAGTCAGAGAATTGCAGTTTCAAACACCAGAATAATGCACATAGGAGTGCTTATTGACCACTGAGTTGCTGGTGCTGCTCTCAAGAAATGTTGTTGCATCTGCCTGCTGGCCCATACAGATTCCAATTCATCCACTTGGAATCTTGGCCAACCTTCCCTCCTGAACCAGGAACATCAGGGAATTTTTGCAGAATAAAGGAAGTTTACTTGAACCATTATGCATCTACTATCTCACATAAAAAATAGTTCCTTACATAATCCCAGTGCCCGAAGCCATTTCAACGCCTTTCTATAACTAGATATTTATCCAGTCCCTTTAAAAGTTATTATAGATTCTTCTTGTTTTTGGTTTTGGCAATAAATTTTACAGCTACTTTCTACAGCACCAACAAACTTTCTGCATACTTTTCTAGGGGCCGCAATGTGCTATCTGCTAAATGGAGCAAAGAGCAGATGGCACTCTGCAAGTTGCTGTTTTACAGGGCTTGTCTCCAAGTGTGATGGATCAACCAGTTTCCTTCGTGCTAAAAATTGTATGTTGTTGGAGATTGAGGCTAGGGTGTTAGTTGGGAAAACTCTCAACTCTCCTGCAGGAGTACTTATTAATTAATGTATGTTGGTGTTAGCGAAGTTTCAGTCTCTGCCCTGCTGTCAGGTCATTGGCTCAAGAGACATGTAAGCAAAAAAAAACATTAGAGAAAACATATGGACTAATAGTAATGCCAACTTTATTGTAAGGCAATAAACCAAGTTCTCATCTGCCCTCTAGGGTGAAAGTAAAAGGTCTTATACTAGTATTTTGAAGATCTGAAGATTCAACTTTATTCACCATATACATTCACATGTATTAGGAAACTGCTGTAGCGTGTTGGCGTGACATGCAATAAAAATGACAGCACTCAACAATTATACAAAATAAAGAACTGTATAAAAATAAAGTCAAAAGTACAGATAGAAGAGGTTGCGGGGGGGGGGGTGGTTAACTAGAAAGGTTGATCAGATTAGCTGCCTGGGGGAAGAAACTTTCAAGATGGCATGAAGTTTTTGTTTTAATAGCACTATAGCTCTTTCCAGAAAGGAGCTTTTGGAAAAGGCATTTTTCTGGGTGATCTTCCTGCACATTTCTTTGTCCTGTCCACATGCAAGACCTGTAGTAAAAATACCTGTAGTAAAAATACCTGTCCCTGTGCGCTGGTTAAAATGTTTAAGCTTCTTTCTTAATGTGCTGTGTGCAAGGGACTTTTATTGGTTGTATTGTGATCTATGACTTACCCCCTACTCTCGATGTGAACTGCTGATTAGCTCAATTGCTGCACATTGCCTGGCTTCCAAAACTGACCTGCACTATTTAGAGTTAACGTGCATCAAAGAGAGTTGCCCTGAGCTTCTCTTGTGAGCTATGTTTCGGATTGCTACAGTGGCGAAAATGATGCTAGCACAGTGAACTTTACAGAATGAATGAATTTCACTGCTGCGGTGATGCACTCCCAGCTGGATGCTGTGAGAATGGAATGCCTTTTGGTTCTGACTGTGACAAGAGTCCACGCACAACATCAGAGATGTGTGCAATAAATGGTGCCCTGCTTAAGGGGAAGACCTGCAGTCCTTGAATTCTCCCTGCCTGCCTCAAGGGAGTGAGAGATGGTAATGCTTTTTCGGTTGAAAGACTCGGTTATTTATTTATCTCCCATGAAACAGGGGAAGGGAAACACTTTCAGCTACAGCCCAGTGCACTGCACAGTAAATATCAATGTGAATGTGATAGCTGACGTTCATTCATGGCTCTAGCAGTTAGGAGATTTCAGTATGGATATCATCATTGAAATGCAGGCATCGCATATATTGAGATTGAGGATACTCCCTAAGTATTTTGGAAGACTTGATGGAACTAGGCAGATAAATAGTTTGGCACAGACTAGATGGGCTGAAGGGCCTATTTCTGTGTTGTAGTGTTCTATGACTCTATGTCCACCTGCCCTTCTCTACATCTTCATTCTCCCTTTTCACTGGCACAACCAGCTCTGTATGCCATCTGTTTATTCTTGCAGAAATATTCTCCTCTGATGCAACAACTAATCTGTGCAGAAACCTTGAAGTCAGCAATAGTTCCTTCTGCACCTGCTGCTCCATTTCCTGTGGACTTATGAAACTTGACATTACTGGGCAAAGCAGTAAGCACTTGTACAGTTTTAGCAACAGCCAGAAGTGATTAATCAAGAACTAGTCTTTAGGTAGTTGATAGTTTCTCCAAATAGCACTTGTCAGGTGTCCATCCAGCTGCTTAACATATATTCGTGTGCTTCAGCTGTGGTAGTTCAAGAGATAGGATCAGTGGGGGTATGTAGTTCTAAATTAATACGTTGGTGTTAAATTATCATTACACATACATTGATGTCATGATATTCCTGCTCTTCATAGTTCTGGCGGCATTTATTCTGCACATAAAGTCACGAATTTGCAGTTATGGGCCAAGTGCGAAGAGAGACACTGAAGCGGATCAACAGTTCACCGACTTTAAGGAGAACTGTGCAGAATTTTTTAAAAGACAATAATATTAGGTCAACAGGGCCATTAACTAAAACTTTCAAACTGCGGCTAGAAGAAATAACTAAATGCTAATTCAACACAGTTCCTTTACAGTGTCAATCGAAATGTTAGTCTTCTTTCCTAGACAAGGATGAGGCTAAGCAGGAAGCGTAGATGTTGCTGTGCTTTTGGTCAAGTCTCATCAAGGCTGGAATGAGAGGAAGGGAATTAAACACCACCACAATGAAACAGCAGAATTAGTATCAGAATTAGTAGTTTTTTTATTTCTTACATCCATCTCACAACGTGAGGGAGTAAAAATCTCTATGTTGCATCTCCATGGCCATGTACAAGTAATAAGGAAGGGAAATGTGGGAGAATATTGCCCAAACACCAAAACTGTATACATAATTGTTTTGTATACATGTATGTAGTCAGATATGTAATCAGACTAATGTGTATCAATAAATCTGATGACCTGGTGATTAGGAATTAGCCGGAACGTGCATACTCACAAGCACGATTGCCGAACCAGTTCCGCAGCCCACCTGCGAGGGCGTACGGACCCTACGAAAGAGTCCATGGTTATGACACATACAGACACCTTTGCGAAGGTGACATCTAGTGGAATTTGTAGTTCATGACCAATAGGTAAACACAAGCAGCAGACATCATTTTGTCCCAAACAACACCCGGCTCATCCGTATCAAAGTTACGACCAAGTCTGGTTTCATGGGTGCATATTGCTCTGCCTTGAAACTGATACTGCACTTTTATTGGCTGTAAAATACTTTTGTACATCTAGAGTTTATGAAAGTTATCAGTTAAATACATTTTTGTCATTACCATAATTTAGCCCCATAACTATTGTCAGCAATTTCTGGATATCTGCATGAATATAAAAGTTTCACAGTTGCAGACAGTAATTTATGGGGATTTTTTTGCAGCCGTTCTTCCACGCCAGCTTCCTCATTGAGTCCAACAATCAAATTGTTGCAATCTCCCCATCATCTACAATGAGAATTGTCATCAACAGCCTGTGTCAAATTGGACCTAGCACAGGGAATCACTTTTAGGGCAGCACGGGAGCATAGCAGTTATGGTGCAACGTAATTATGGTGTCAGCAATCATCATTCAGGGTTAAATTCCCACCATTGCCTGTAAGGAGTTTGTACATTTCCTCTTGCATTCCAAGGATGTATGGTGAGGTGAGTTGTAGGCATTCTATGTTGCTGCTGGAAGCATGGTGCCACTTGTAGGCTGCCCAGCATAACTCTTGCTGATTTGAAACAACACATTTCACTGTATGTTTCGATGTTTTGAAGTACATGTGACAATTAAAGTTAATCTTTTCTTTGATCCTTTCTTGTCAGAGCAAAAGTGTGGCTTGGATGTACTGTGGAGAGTATTCTGACAGGCTGCACCACTGTCTGGTATTGGGGGGTGGGCCTACTGCACAGGACTGAAAGAAGCTGCAAAGGATTATAACTTAGTCAGCTCCATCTCGGGTACTAGCCTACAAAAGTACCCAGGGCATCTTCAGGGAGCAGTGTCTCAGAAAGGCAGTGTCCATTATTAAGGACCTCCAGAACCCAGGCCATGCCCTTTTCTCACTGTTACCATCAGGTAGGGGGTACAGAAGCCTGAAGGCACACACTCAGCGATTCAGGAACAGCTTCTTCCCCTCTGCCATCCGATTCCTAAATGGACATTGATCTCGTGAACACTTCCTCACATTTTAATATATATTATTTCTGTTTTTTTCATGATCTTTAATCTATTCAATATATGTATACTGTAATTGATTGATTTTCTTCTTCTATATTATGTATTGCCTTGAACTGCTGCTGGTAAGTTAACAAATTTCATGACACATGCAGGTGATAATGAACCTAATTCTGATTCTGGATGACTATCAAAATCAATTCAGTTACTCTGCAGGTAAAACTCGTACTGCACAACCATAAGGTGCCACGGCAGCATAGCGGTTAGTGAAATACTATTATAGCTTCCTGTGAACATGTGGGTTTCTTCCGGGTGCTCCGGTTTCCTCCCACAGTCCAAAGACGTACTGGTTATTAGGTTAATAGGTCATTGTAAATTTTCCTGTGATTAGGCAAGGGTTAAATAGGTGGGTTGCTGGGCAGTGTCGCCCGTCAGGCTAGAAGGGCCTGTCCCACGTCGTATCGCTAAACAACTAAATAAATAAAGGACAATATATCACAAATTCCTCTTTTCCTCACACATAGCCACAAGAAGCTGCAGAAAATTGTAAACTCAGTCTGCTTCATCATGTGCTCTAACCTCCCCTGCATCCAAGACATCTTCCAGGAGCAATGCCTCAAAAAGGCAGCATCCATCATTAAGGACCCCATCAATCAGCACATGCCCTCTTCTCATTGCTACCATCAGGGAGGAGGTACAGGAGCCTGAAGACCCACACTCAGCAATTCACGAATGGTTTCCTCCCCCCCCCCCCCCGCCCCGCCATCAGATTTCTGACTGGACACTATTTTTTCGCTCTACTTATTTAATTTAACTATTCCATATATATATATACACACACACACACACACACATATATATATATATATATATATATATATAACATACACACACGCGCACACACACACACACACACACACACACACGAGGAATGATTGATGTTCATGGCCTAAGGTAGAAGGAGATGAGTTATACAGCTCTTGTTACCTGCACGTGCAGTTCAATTCCTTGAGTGATTATTCAGAACATTTGAAGCTGATAACTCATCTTGGTCTACCTTAGGCCACGAATTTATCAATCACCCCTGCTGTGGACCACTTTCTGGAAGTCCAAGATGCCGACTTCTACAAAGAAGGGATCCGTATGCTCCACGACCGCTGGACTAAATGTGTAATGTAGGAGGGGACTATGTTGGAAAATAAATGTGCTAGGTTTTCTAAAATTGACTCCTTCTACCTTAGGCCATGAACTTATTAATCACCCCTCATCTTTACTGTAATTCACAGTTTTTATTATTATTATGCACTGCAATGTACTGCTGTCACAAAAACAACAAATTTGACATATGCTGGTGATATTAAACCTGATTCTGATGGAAGGAATAGAGCCATCTGGGGCTGCAAATTCTAGCATGGAAATTGTGCATGATAGGTCTAACCTTTCTTCAGTGTTCAGCAGCAAGCATGAGTGACTTGTGACAAAGCCTCAAGTCCTGGCTGTAAGAATGCTAGGTGAAGAAAGGTCAGGTTGGATTTCTTCAGGTTCCCAATCCAATATTCCGGCACAGCCAAGAGTAGATAAATGCATCTCTGGCCCAGTGACACAACTGATTTTTTATTTACATTATATTATTCGCAATCTCAAACCTTACCATTCCTCCAAGAGGCAAATGCACAGGCAGGGAATGGAGGGATACAGACCATGTGCAGATAGATATGTAATCTAAATTGGCATCATGGCTGGCACAGTCTTGTTGGGCCAAAGGCCATGTTCCTGGGCTGCACTGATGTGGAACTGCGCACTCTTGTTCTGATGGATAACTTGCTCCCAGCCTATTTCCCATTCTGTGCTTGTCTGCTGCCATCTGGTGGTTTTATGCCACTTTTTCATAGGATAGAAAATATTTGTGTTAGGAATTTCAGATGTACAGTAGATTAAAATGCATCAGACCTCTGTTTACCTACTGGCCATTCAGGATGTGCAAAGCCTATTCTTTGCCACTGGAGACATATGACATAAATAATTATAAAGTCTGATGTACTCTTATACTCGGTATTGTGAAAGAATACCGTAGAACCTCAAAATGATTAAAGTTGTGGAGTGCCATTTCCAAATATATGCAGGTAATACACAGTACCTCTTCATCACCAACTCAATCAATCCTTCAACTATCAGCTAACTGCCTATAATATCACACCTGCTTATCTGGTTACTGGATGACTAGAAATTTACTTCAGTTAAGCAGCTGCTTTTGGTCCCACTGGCAACTACTTCTGATATAATCCATCTCCCTAGTAACTGTCTGATTTGGCTTGAAGGTAAGTTTTATACAACACGCCCACACCTTCCCCAGCTCTCCCTTTTATCACTTCTATGTTCTTTGGATTCTGTCCCTGAATCACTCTACTATCTCTGTGCCCCGGCTGCTAATATGATGAACTGATAGGCAAGGCTTTGTTTGGGCCTACTCCAGGCTGCTCCGGGGTTCGGAGCTGAGGACTCAGTTTGGTTCAGAATGTTGTTGTTTACTTCAATTGTTTGCATGATTTGTGTTTTCTTCCCCTTTCTCTTGTGTTGGCCACTTTTTTTTCTCTAATTGGGTTATTTTGAGTTTCTTACTTTGTGGCTACCTGTAAAGAAACAAATCTCAAGGCTGTATAATTTATATATACTTCGATAATAAATATACTTTGAATCTATGTCTTTGCAAACTCTAGATTTGGCATTTACATTGACATCCTAAATCACACAATGCAGCAATCTCCTACCATGCCTATAGTTCTTCACCTGCTTTTGGATCCCAGTGAAGGTGAAGTTTTAAATTTTTGTCATTGCTTCCAAATCCACGTCCCTCACTATATCTGCAATTTTGTCCGCTCTACAAAGCTCAAAGATATCGAATTCCTCCATTCCTGACCTCTTGAGCTTCTTCAATTTTAACCATTCCTCCATTGTTGTCTGGAATTCAGTCCTTGAACCTCTTCCCTCTGTTATGTTTTGTAACTTTAAAGCATTAAATTAATTCAAAGAGAGTTGAGGGATGCATTTCTTAGTTTGTTCTTTAAGCGAGGCACACACATTAGTTAGTGTCATGACGTATGCAGTTCACGTATTTTTACATATAACCATCATGATTATATAAACAACAAACAATACATTTACAAGATTACACAAATATATCTGCAATATTAAATACACGATCTAGGATGCACCTCTTTTCACCCACTCATTTCTTCCAGCCATTTATATTTTGCTCCATATTCCACATCTGCTGTCATCTGTGGCTGTATTTTAGACTCTATGTGTGTGAAATATTATCAAGTGCTTGGTGGCTTCATATCGTTATGGAATACAACCGCTAGGCACTGTGATGTTGTCCAGACTGAATATATTTTGCTTTCTGAATAACTGTTATCTGTAATAGCTGACGCTCATTCTTAAAGAAATTGTAACAAGCATCCAGTCTGAAAATGAAAGGAAATGAGTGACAAGATTGTATATTGCTTTGTCACAGAATTCGAAGAAATAGCTGCTACCTCAGCTGCAGAAATAGAATCCTGATGTACTCATAAACATTTCATGTCATAATATGGACAAAGAATGAAATTCTAGATTTAGTGGCTTTGCTTTACTGGAACATTTATGCATTTAAATAGGGATTAAAAAGGACTTTTGAAAAAACAATTCTTAGTGTATAGTTGGAATGTAGCATTCTTTGCCACAGGCCATTGCTGATCTTAAACCTATAAACTCATTTAAAATGGAACAGCTCAGAAAAAGGAATATTAAAGAACTTCAGGAGTGTGGCATTTGTTAATATTTGGGCCATTTCTCTGCCGAAAAAAAACACATTGTGTACTCTGGGCAAGAACTGTCTGAAAGGTGTTAACCCTTTGGGAGGGTTGCATCCTGAGTGGCGGATACCTTGGCAGGGAAAGAGCTTTTCAAATACAAGATAAGTAGTGCTGAATGGATCCAAACATTTGGCCAGTTCATTAGCAATTCCTGGCATTTCAGAAACTCTTTTGATTCCTGCAAATCTTTGAAGAAACACTTTGTAAAGAGAAAAAAAAACAACAAATATGTGTAAATGGCAGCATGCTGAAGAGGAAAATATCTACTTGTTTCAGCTTCACATGCAGGAAGGAGTTCACTGAAGTGGATCTTTATTTTCCTAATGGTACAGGAACAAAAATTATGCTAATTATACCAAGTACCTCTCACCCAGTTTTCTGAATGTTTTGCTTAACTCTGTAACGTAAGAGCTTGGATATCAAACCAGACTCATTTTGTCTGTTGTTAGCTACAGAGGGGTGGATTGATCCCCCTTCAATAAGAATATTCTGGGTTTAGCTGCCACTCAAGTGACTGCAGAACAAGAGCACTCTATGACAGAACTGAGGGAGGTTTCCACATTGATCTTCTGCTCAAGATGGCGCCAGCGAACAACGCTACGTCAGGTGACATTATCCAGTTGGTCCACAAACCTGTTTCTT
The DNA here is from genome assembly GCF_963921235.1 of Mobula hypostoma. Lineage (NCBI taxonomy): Eukaryota > Metazoa > Chordata > Chondrichthyes > Myliobatiformes > Myliobatidae > Mobula > Mobula hypostoma. The sequence goes on from NC_086098.1 coordinate 191,342,457, forward strand.
TCACTTCCTTTGTATCTTCTTTTTCTTTTAAATGTGGTCTGGTACTGATGGAGCCTGGGATCTACAGTTTGATGGTGTGTTTTCGAGCCAATTGAACGGTTTGGTGCTTTGCTGTCTCCAAGAAGATTCCAGGAGGTGAACGGCCTCAAGGCCATGATGGACTATTTTTCACCGATCTCACTGAAGGCGAGTGCAGAAGGCCTGCGGGTATTCAGCACCATCTACCAGCCTCTCACTCGCTGCTGCCAGATGAATGTGTCTGTGTGTGGTGGCCTCTCACTCACTGCTCCCGAGGGAAGGACCCTGTGTTCGAATGCTCTCTCTCTCTCTCTCTCCTTCAATGGTGTCAGGTTCTGGGTCTGCAGTTTGCAGATTAGACTGCAGTTCAATTGGACTCTTTCAAATTTATGTTTTATATTCCGTATTTTCACTTGTTCTTTCTTGTTGCTGTTTACACAATTTGTTTTTTGAGCATCAAAGGGCTTGATGTTGAGGCTGTCGTTTGTGTGATTTGTTTTTTTTTTGCACATGAGGGGGTTGATGTTCTTATTGCCATTTGCGAAATTTGTCTTTTTGTGCGTGGGGGGACGGTTGGTGTTTTTCTCTATTTCGTGGCTGTCTGTGGAGAAGACGAATCTCAGGGTTGTATATAGCATATGTACTTTGATAATGAATGTACTTTGAACTTGGAGACACCAAACTGAGATCATGTCTGCTATTTCATGTAGAAAATCCACATCACTATGTCCAAAGTGAACAGAGTGTCATCCCCAGTCGCTTGGCAAATATTTGCTCATCAATCACTATCACCAAAACAGATTAACTGGTTAATATCATATTGTTGTAGGTGGGAGCTTGCTTTGTGTGGTATGTTGCTGTTTCATATTCTACCATCGTAACTATACTTCCAAGGTGCCTCATTTGCCATAAGGCGCATTGGAAATTCCAAGAAAGGATGTGCAAGGCATTATATAAGTCCTTTTTTTCCTTAACTAGGCAGACCATGAACAAAGGACATGAGGGAATTTCTAGGTCCTGCTGCTAACGACAGCTGCTATGTCAAAATTCTTTAAAAGGAGACTGAGAGACATGAAAATTCCTAAACACAAAGAGGTATCTGCAGTGGATATGAATTTGTTTTGAATACAAGCAGAAGTGGTATCAGCCTGGATGACTTCAGAGAAAAATGACAGTGCAGAGTTGATAAGTTAAATTTCTTTTTATCTGAGAGCTAATGCTTTACATTTGCAAGATCTGGATTTAATTAAAAACAATGGATCCTGTAAATTGCAATAGATGTTAAAGAAAGACCTGCATTTTTCCTTGTCAGCACAGGCTTATTCAAGATGGAAATAAGAATATATAGGATTTGGTTGTGGTTGGCATCCATCTGTCTCGAAGGATAATGGGTGATGATGATCATCATCACAAGCCTGGTTGGAAGGTATGGAGATCCTGGGATACCCAGTCGTCAAGATTCCCCTCACGGCCTCACCAGTGCAGTCTAAAGGAAAGCTTATGAAGCAATATGTTTGGCATCAGTTTGGCTGCAGGAGCTGCCAGAAGGAAGTTCAATGACATCCAGCCGCCTTAGGGGCTTCACTCCAGATTTGCTGTCTGGGTTTGCTCCTGTAGCCGTCGTCTCTCCCAAGGCTGCCCACAAGGCAGTGGGGCTACTTACCCATAGCTGGGGACCTGGTTCATGAGCACCAGGGTGTGTCCACACTCCGGTGGGCCTGCATGCTACATGTGCAGGGGCCAGACATCCTCCCTGTCCTCTGTAGTTCAGTCTGAGTCCAAAAGGTGTTCAGTTTTCGTGAGTCTCCAGCAAGGAGACACTACATGAAGCTTGCTGTTGAAGAGGCTATGTACTGACACATTCAGCTCTCCTTTTCACAAGACTGCTAGGCAGTGGTGGAAGCTGAAAGGGAGAGTGCCAAGCGCTACCTACTACACCACCATACTAGATGCATCACAACAACCACTTTGACACAGAGTTTACAACGTGGAAATACATCTCTTTATCCTCTCAATAGTATATTACACTTCCAATCCTGACATGAATTGAAGTACTGCCTCTTGAAGATATCCTCGATGTAGGGGAAGGTTATGCCTGAGATGGAGTTGACTGAGTCTGCATCTTTCTTCTTGACATCAGGAGGAGAAAACCAGAGGTCCATGAGCCAGTCTTCATCGGAGGATCAGAGGTGGAGAGGATCAGCAAATTTAAATTCTTCGGTGTCTTCATTTCAGAGGATCTCTCCTGGGTCCAGCACGTAGGTACAGTTATGAAGAAAGCATGACAATGCCTCTCTTCCTTCAGAGATTGCAAAGATTCAGCATGACATCTAAAACTTTGAGAAACTTCTATAGATATGTGGTGGAGAGTATATTGACCAGCTGCATCACAGCCTGGTATGGAAGTGTCAATGCCCGTAAATGGAAAATCCTACAAAAAGTAGTGGACTCAGCCCAGTCCTTCATGAGTAAAGCCCTCCACACCAATGAGAATATCTACATGGAGCGTTATTGCAGGAAAGCAGCCTCCAGCATCAGGGATCCCCACAACCCAGGTCATACTTTCTTCTCACTGCTGCCATCAAGAAGCAGATACAGGACCCTCGGGACTCATGCCACCAGGTTCAGGAGGAGGAAACCAGAGGTCCATGGGCCGGTCCTCATCGAAGGGATCAGATGTGTAAAGGGTCAGCAACTTTAAATTCCTCAGTGTTACCATTTCGATCGTAACCTTTATTACCCCTCAATCATCAGGCTTTTGAACTAAAGGGGATAACTTCATTTGATGTCACTTGCCCCATCATTGAAATATTCCCACCAACTGTGAACTCACTTTCAAGAACACACTGCAAGTACAGGAAAACAGATTTAGAAACCCTCCATGCAATCCTCCCCGGCTTACATTCACCCAAATCAGAATTAGGTTTATTATCACTGATTTATAGTATGTGAAACTTGTTGTTTAGTGCAGTAGTACAGTGCAAAGACATAAAATTACTATAAGTTGCAAAATAAATAAGTATTCAAAAAAATAAAGTAATGATATACTGTTTATGTGTTCATGGACCTTCAGAAATCTGATGGCAGAGAAGAAGAAACTGTTCCTAAATTGTTGAGTGTGAGTCTTCAGGCTCCTCTACCTCCACCCCAATTGTAGTAACGAGAAGAGGGCTGGTCCTGGATGATGAGCGCCCTCAGTGACGAATGCCGCTTTCTTGAGGTACTGCCTGTTGAAGATCTCCTCGATGTGGGGGAAGGTTTTGCCAATGATGGAGCTGGGTGAATCCGCATCCTTTGGCAGCAACTTGACATCCTGTGCATTGGATGTGATGCAGCCAGTCAGAATGCTCTTCACGTGCAGAACTTTGCTGACATACCAAATCTCAAACTTATAATGAAGCAGATCTGCTGACGTGCCTTCTTCATGATTGTCTAGGATAGATCCTCAAAGATGTTAATGCCCAGCAACTTTTAGCTGCTCATCCTTTCCACCAGTGACCCCTCGATGGGGACTGTTATGTGCTCTCCCAATTTCCCTGTACTGAAGTCAGAATTGGAACCAAAATCAGGTTTACTATCACAGACATATATTGAGAAATTTGCTGTTTTGTGGCTGCAGTATAGTGTACTATTTAGTTATTTATTATAACTTATAGTAATTTTAGATAGGTAGATAAATAGTGTAAAAGAAGAGTCGTGAATTGCTTATGGGTTTCATGGACTATTCAGAAATCTGATGGCAAAGGGGAAGAAGCTAAAATGTTGCGTTCGGGTCTTTAGGCTCCAGTACCTCCTCCCTGATGGCAGTAATGAGAAGAGGGTATACCTGAGATGGTGAAGTTCCTTAATGATGGATTCCACCTTCTTGATGCACTGCCTGTTGAAGATGTCCTGGATGGTGGGGAGGGTTGTGCCTGTGATGGAGTTGGCTAATTCTACAACCCTCTGCAACCTCTTTTGATCTTGCATAATGGAGCCGTCATAGCAGGCAGTGATGCAATCAGTCAGAATGCTGTCCACAGTATATCTGTTGAAAGTTGCTAGTCTTTGGTGATGTATCAAATCCCCTTAAACTCTGAATGAAGTATAGCTGCTGGCATGCTTTCTTCGTGACTGTATCAATGTGTTGGGCACATGATAGATCGTCTGAGATGCTGACACCCATCAATTTGAACCTGCTCACTCTTTCCACTCACTCATGACCCGTCGACAAGACCTGGTGTGTGTTTTCCAGATCTCCCCTTCCCAAAGTCCACAATCAATTCCTTGGTCCTGCTGACACTGGGCACGAGGTTGTTGCTGAACAGGCTGTACGTATGAGGGAGCATTTGGGAGAAAGGCTGGATGGATTTGCTGACTGCAGGCACCTTCTGGCAGGTAGGAGCTCAGTTCATTCCTGCATTTCTGACTTGTGAACTGTTCAGGTTGCAAACAGTTCCCAGGAATGGAACCCTGGCACAACTTGGGGAGCACTTGTACATTCAAATAGCAATTGGAGGAAAACTGACGTGTTGAAAGCTACAGGTTGGGAAGTGATATTAGTCAGGTCTGCTCTTCCACCTGCTCATTAGTGCATAATCTTTGCCTCAAAAGTAAACTTTATTCATAAGAAATATATACATACAAGCAGTACAAAAAACATAGTGCATGACTCTCTTAACATTCATACTGTTATTCAGTCTATACAATCATTTTGTTATCAGTACTATGCATTGGTATTGTTAGGACTTTTTGAGCACAGGGTACCATTCCCACTCCTAAGATGATACAAACTTCAAGTAGCTGAGAGACTTCTACCTGCACTAGGGTTAGTCCTTGATGTTGTTGGCAATGACTAGAGGAGAGAGATTTAAAAGGGGTATATCAGTGGCAGCTTCTTCATGTAAATGGCTGTCTGTTCTTGGAATGAAATAGAAATAGTTCATTAGTTCAATAGTTCCATTTAATATCAGAGAATGTATTCAATATACAACCTGAAACCTTTGCTCCTTGCAGACACCCACAAAAACAGAACAATGCCCCAAAGACTGAGTGACAGTAAAAATGTTAGAACCCCAAAGCCCCTCCCACTTCCCTTCTTACACACAAGAAGCAGCAAAGTATTAACCCTCCCTCACTTAGTTCAGCAAAATGCATGAGCAGCCAGCAGCCACCAAGCAAGCAATAGCAAATAGTGGTTGAGGCAGCCACATCAGTGACCTTTAAGAGACATCGAGATAAGTACATGGGTAGGGGAGGTTTAGAAAGCTATGGGCCAAACGTGGGCTGACGGGACTGATTTGCTGGGGAACCCAGTCAGCATGGAAAATTTGGGCCAGGGAGCCTGCTTCCATGCTGTATGACTGTCATGGAGTTTGCAGGCTCCCACTGAGAAGCATCCTTCTATCAGGAAATCTCTTTGACAATAATGCCTCTCTCTGCTTGTGGCATGAGGAGCCTTTGCACAGTGCAGGGTGGGGCTATGCTCAGACGCACAGTTCACTGCCTCCTCTGCCCACACTTCTCCTTACGTCCATGGCAGACTCTCACTCTGAGACTGCAGTGAGCTGTGTTTTTAAGCTCTGATTCACTTCCCATTGAGGTATCGACGCCACAGCAAAGAGCTCTGCAGGCAGCAGCCATAAGGAGGTGCACAGCTCAAACTTTTGTATAGGATTCAGAGTGAAAAATAGCCCAACAATTTTCACCAGTTTCACAAGGTTTTTTTAGGTCAATCAATTGGGCGCGACTGCTGTGTGATCAGCTCTCGGGGAAAAAGGTGAACTCCTATTTCTTAGCATTCAGTCTCCAAGATATTTTTTTGTCAGCTAATGTGAAATGAATTTTGTGAACATAGTAGTTTTTATTTCAAACGTCTCATATATTCTTACTGAAAGCTCAGCTAAGTTATATCCATTGGATAACCCCAAATCCCTGACTGCCTTAACTCTTCAGAAATCTCATTTCAGAAACGTTCAGTCATTTATCACTTGCACTTTCTAAGGCATGCTGATTCCTTCTGACAGTGTTCTATACAACAACTATTAAACATTTTTTGCAGAAATTATGTTCGGCTACCATAATTTCTATATTTTTTCTCTTTCTTGTGCTTGATACTCTTTGTAAATCTGACAAAGACAAGATCAATATTTGTTTCTATTATCATAAATAAGTCCCATCCTCCTGTTGCTGTAACTGAATCACTTTTACAAGATGAATTTTTATTCCACATTTAGAGGACATAATTGACAAATATTATTTTCCGTTAAATTGTCACGTCTTTTTGTTGATCCCTGGAGTCATTTCAACTTCTAACTGTACTTACCTCCAAAGACAAATCAACATAATTTTAAATGATTTGTTATTTCTGTGAATTAAATGGGATGGAGGCTAAGACAAACTTAGAGAACTAACTCTTCTTACATCACTGTTATATAGAGAAAAATTGATATTTCCTGAAGGTAAATGGAATTACAGATCACCTTGGAGTCAAATAATCAGTCAAGAAATTGAACTGGTCATGACTTGCACTCAGGCTGAAGAAATGTTTTCTGTTTTCATAAGTTCACATTATGATGACATTACTGTCCAAAGTTCCTGGCAGAGAAATTCATCTCCATAGCTCTGACAAGTGGCTGTCACTGGGCTCTCCTTGAACAATGCAATACTGGGAGCATTGCTGGATCTGCAGTATTCCAGTTTAAGAGTGATCTCCTCTGGCAGCTCCAGGTAGATAATCTTCAATGTATTTGCTTACCTGGTCTCCTTGTGTCCCCCACCTACATCTCCAATTTATCATCCTGATCACCCTCTCTGTAAATGTAACACTATATTCTGCGACACACACAAAATGCTGGAGGAACTCAGCAGGTCAGGCAACATTTATGGAAAAGAGTCAACAGTCAACGTTTTGGGCCGAGTCTCTGCATCAGGACTGATGAAGAGTCTTGGCCCAAAGCGTCGACTGTTTACTCATTGCCTGACCTGCTGAGTTCCTCCAGCATTTTGTGTGTGTTGCTTGGATTTCCAGCATCTGCAGATTTTCTCTTGTTTGTGATTGGACTATATTTTGCATTCTGTTAATCCATTCTTCTTGTACTCCCTGAACGCAATTATATTTTGAAATGATCAGTAGCAATGGCATGCTAAACAAATTTTTTCACTATCGAAAGTCATATGACAATAAGAAATCAATGACTATTTACCTGCAATCCACAACTCCCATTAGGCATTGAGGATTGAGTCTGAGATTGTATCAGAGGATTAGACTCTGGGAAAAACTCAAGCCCTGTTCCTCCAACCCCAAGGCTTAAGCCCCTTGATATAAGGACCATCAGCCCTCGGGCCATGTACCTCTGATATCCAAGTCAAATTCTCCAACTTGAACCTTCCTTTGTGGCCCAATCCTTTGACATACAGCAGGTTCAATCCATGACTTCAAGCCCTAACACTCAAATACAACCACCCTATCCACTTTTTCATTCCTACCCCATCACCTCCCTGGCACAAATCTGCAATTGCCCTTGACTTTCAAGCTTAAATTGATAGCCACAATTCATGTCCTGATCAAACTATCTCACAGCTCCTGGCCTTCAGCCAGCAAGTATCTCTGTTCTGTGATAGACAGCCACATCTGGCCTCACTCCAAGATTTACCTGCTGTCTTCCATTATTGAACAGTACAGAAGGAATATGTGCAAGGGACCAAACATGTAAAGAACGTTTCTTGCAGTTGGCACTTGGGCACCACTGAAATTTTGAGAGGTAGGATCACTGGTAGACTCTGCACCTCTCAAGTCAATGATGAATTTCTCTGCCATTACATTTATAAAGCAACCTTAATTCACCAGAAAGGCTAATGGGAAACATATGTCAATCTAAGGAAGGATTTAAAAAATGCTTATTTCTACAGGTGAAGAGTTGGGTTTCTTCAGAGGATTTAAAGAAGGGCACCATCTTGGTGAGATAAAGGCATTAAGGACAAAATTTTGGAGGATATGTCAGAAAAGGTGCTTCCATCAGATGGAGACTGAAAGTTTGAGGATGGAAATTTAACTAATGTTACTCTCTAGTACCATCATCTCTGGACTTTCCCAATCCAATGGGATTTATATAGAAAAGAGTCTTCTTCCTCATGGTCACTCAAGTAGAGTATGATGTTCTGCTAAGGGGTTGGCTGTTGGTGGGTCCTCAAGTGGCTGTAGAGACCTCTTTGAGATCCACATATTCTGGTGCAGCTTAGGCATCTTTTCAAGCTCCTTCCCTGAGTGGGATGAGCAGAGTGGATTCTAAATAAGACTGCTGAGTCATGGGTTCAGCTGCCAAAAGGGTTCTTTCTGCCTCTATTCAAGAGCCCAGCAAATGAATCATTAACCCACTGCTCAACGAGCTAGCTCATGACTAGGCTTCCAAACATCACAATTCTGTCTCCTTAACCACTTGCTGATTGTCACGGGACTTAAACTCAGATGTTAGTTAGAATGGATCCCCTTAACGGAGTATGTCTGTGTGTGACTTTGTTTAATGTGGGGAGCTTAATGCACCGGCAGCGACCACATAGTCCTTGACAGATTGGGGTCAGTATCCAGTGGCATGGAGTGCAAGACCACAAGGGACCGTTCACTGCCACAGCCTTCTGCCGCCTTCTCTGCCATTGTGATGTGTTATCATCTTCCGCCAGCTGCACTGCTAAGATCTTTGTTGAAAAGAGTAGAGGAAAAGGGGAAGGTGGAAGATGTTCCAGAATTAGAAGAAGGCAGCTTTTGAGGTGTAGTTGATGTCAGCAAAAGAAAATGATTTGAGAATCTCAATGGATTTGGGAGGTTCAGGAACCTTAGAGATGAGGAGATGGTGAATTTCCTCAGAGCAGAAGAATAAAGATTGCATGCAACCAGGAAGAGATGTAGGATTGAGAGAATAAGAAGTTCTGAATAGCAATGTTAAGGTAATTGGAATGGTCACGTCATCTCTGTAACAAAGATTCACCGACTCCATCTACTTACCAATATTTATCAATGCACCATAGAAAGCACCCCATTCAGTTGCATCATTTCTTGGCATGGCATCTGCTTAGCCCATCACCACCAGGAACTGCGGAGAATGAAAACCATCTTCTCCTCCATGGACTCTGTCTATATTTTATCCCGCCTCAGTAAAGTATCCTCCACAGACCAACCCATGGGGCAAAAGATATAAATGCCTGAAAACATGCACTGCCATATTATGTTTTGTGACTCCAAAACATAAAACTAATTCAAATAAAAACATGCAGCTGGGAATAAAGTGTTTAACTTCGTTTTTACCTTAAACCAGATGTGCAAATAATAATGTGATGGCGTGAGGACATATGCCACTCACATACTGTTACATATACCTGTAATGAATTATTGAAATGAACAAGAATGTTTAAACAATATAGTCACAATAATACTCATTGAAACATTAAATACACAACACACCAGATTCAAGGACAGTTCCTAACCTGCTGTTATAAGACTATGGAACAGTTACCAGGACCCTTTCCCTCAAAATCTACATCATTATGGCCTTGCAACATATTGTCTGTCTGCACAGCACTTTCTCTGTAACTGTAACACTTTATTTTGCATTCTGTTGTTGTTTTACCTTGTAGTACACCAACTCACTGCTGTAATGAATTGATCTAAATGGACGACAAGCTTTTCACTGTATCTCAGTCAGTACACGTGACAATAACAAACCAATTTACCAATTTATCATCTATCTCAAGAGAAAGGTCCATTATTGGATACACACATGTAATTTATGGTAAAGAAGATAGCGGGGAGAAATTTAACTTTAGCTTGATTGGAGCAGCTTAAGTAAATACAGTTGTGAAAGGAGACTTGTAACAAAATGAACAATGTAGGGTTATATACATGGATAGAAATATACTGTATGTGAGCAATGATTGAGGATTCAGGTATATGGGGTTGGGAGGAAGGCATAATTCAACAGAATTTTGGAAAAGTAAAGCAACAGCAGCAGGGGCTATATGAATAACCAATTTTATGATAATCATTTCTGAACTCTATTAACACTTTGCATTGCGTTTCAGCTAAGGATGCAGTTTCTAAAAGCAGTTTGAACAGGAATTTCAAAGCAAAAGTAGCTGCAATGTTTATTCTCCAAGGTAATCTATTTTATAGTATCTTAGTGATAAGTTTAAATCTGTCCTCCTTTGTCTAGGAACAAACCAATAAAGGAATTTTGGGAGTACAAAATAAATCACAATGGTGGATTTATTTTAGCAGCTGATTCGATTGATAGACACCAAAAGATATCTTCACACTGAAGTAACATGGAGAAAGAGCACCTCCTAGGAAAATACAGAGGCTAAAATGGAGTAAGAAAAGTGGAATATAAATAGAATTCAGTTCAAGGAAGAGTTTGGTCATGAGGCAGTGTGATGTCACAAAAAGTGGCCATAAATAAAATTTAGGTTGCTGAAGTATCGAGGTTTAAAAAGGAACCAATAATCTTTGAACATTGGCACACTGCGAAAGGAAATCAAATCCACAATTCCTGCTTGATTTGGGCAATGCATCGCTGGAAAACCAACAAAAGTAAAGGAACCTCACACTTTGTTTATTGTTGTTTATGTTGCTCCTTTCAACGTGATTTCTTGTGTTTAAATGCAATGTGTTAAAAATTACATGGAGGGTTGAAGATCTCTCCAATTAAAGCAAGCAACACAGTAGGGAAAACTGAAGAGATCAAACACCACATGCTGCCATTTTCCTGGACTTTTTTCAAGGTTTTTTCTACTGACTAGCCCAGGTTTCAGGCTGGAAACTTGTGAATAAAGCAAGTTGCAGTGTGCCTCAGAGCCAGACTCAGCAGACTGGGCAACGTGCTCAATGTGAACAGCATCTCAATCCGATATGTGGAATAACACCATTTCCTTCCACAGCTGCTGCTTGACCCATTGGGTTCTTCCAGCATTCTGTTTTTCCTTCAGTATAAATGGTCTTCAGTGTTCATTGCAGTCAACAAGTGCTGAAACTGGAAACAAAATTATTTTGAATGTACTGGTATACTGTATCCATTCATCTGAACCTGACCGTCTTTTGATCCAGTTCTGACAAAGTCTAAAGTGTTAATTCTGTTTCTCTCTACCCCACTCTGCCTGATCTATTGAGTGTTTCCAGAACTTTAATACTAACTTGTTGCTTTTGAAGTTGTATTTGGCGAGAGTTGACAACTAAAGACGTATGTACATAAGGGGGGGGAGGGGAATGTCGACTCAGACCATGAGAGGCCTGCGTCGGGCATTTTCATGCCTTACAAGGCACAGATTGGAAGTCTGTGTGGGTCTGTATGTACATAAAGCGTCTCACACACGTTTCATTTCACCGGAAAACATGGTACAATTGATGAAATACGTTTGGAAGTATATACAACCCTCCTCCTCTTCATGGACACCCCGCTCTGGTCTTCTGCACACTCTGGATCTCTTTATTGCTAACTGCCAACGGGACATCAACCGTCTCGACTTCACGACACCTTGTTCCAATTCCAACCTCACTCCTTCCAAACGCTCTGCTCTCCACTCCCTCCGCACTAATCCTAACCTTACTATAAAACCCGCTGATAAGGGTGGGGCGCGTTGTTGTTGTCTGGCGTACTGACCTCTACCTTGCCGAGGCACAGAGGCAGCTCGCTAGTACCTCTTCTTATCTACCCTTCAATCGTGACCCCACTAAGGAGCACCAGGCCATTCTCTCCCACACCATCACCAACCTTATCAGCTCTGGGGATCTCCCATCCACCGCCACCAACCTCATAGTTCCCACACCCCGCACTTCCCCCTTCTATCTCCTACCTAAGATCCACAAACCTGCCTGTCCAGTTAGACCCATTGTCTCAGCTTGCTCCTGCCCCACTGAACTCATTTCTGCATGCATTGACACTGTTTTATCTCCCCTTGTTCAATCCCTTCCCACCTATGTTCATGACACCCCTCACGCACTGAATTTTTTGATGATTTTAAGTTCCCTGGCCCCTACTGCATTATTTTCACCATGGATGTCCAGTCCCTATATACCTCCATCCCCCACCAGGAAGGTCTCAAAGCTCTCCGCTTCTTTTTGGATTCCAGACCTAACCAATTCCCATCTACCACCACTCTCCTCCGTCTAGCAGAATTCGTCCTTACCCTTAATAATTTCTCCTTTGGCTCCTCCTCCAAACTAAAGGTGTAGCCATGGGCTCCCGTATGGGTCCCAGCTATGCCTGCTTTATTGTTGGCTTTGTGGAACAGTCCATGTTCCAAGCCTATATTGGTATTCGTCCCCCAACTTTCCTTCGCTACATCAACGACTGCATTGGCGCTGCTTCCTGCATGCACGTTGAGCTCATTGACTTCATTAACTTTGCCTCCAACTTTCACCCTGCCCTCAAATTTACCTAGTCCGTTTCTGACATATCCCTCCCCTTTCTAGATCTTTCTGTCTCTATCTCTGGAGACAGCTTATCCACTGATGTCTACTATAAGCCTACTGACTCTCACAGCTATCTGGACTATTCCTCTTCCCACCCTGTCTCTTGCAAAAATGCCATTCCCTTCTCGCAATTCCTTCATCTCCGCCGCCTCTGCTCTCAGGATGAGGCTTTTCATTCCAGGACAAAGGAGATGTCTTCTTTTTTTAAAGAAAAGGGGCTTCCCTTCCTCCTCCATCAACTCTGCTCTCAAACACAGCTCTCCCATTTCACGCACATCTGCTCTCACCCCATCCTCCCGCCACCCCACTAGGGATAGGGTTCCCCTTGCCCTCACCAACCACCCCACCAGTCTCCAGGTCCAACATATAATTCTCCGTAAATTCCACCACCTCTAACGGGCACATATTCCCCCCCCCCCAACTTTCTGCTTTCTGCAGGGATCGCTCCCTACGTGACTCCCTTGTCCATTCGTTTCCCCCCACCCCCATCCCTTCCCACCGATCTCCCTCCCGGCACTTATCCTTGTAAGCAGAACAAGTGCTACACCTGCCCTTACACTTCTTCCCTCACCACCATTCAGGGCTCCAGACAGTCCTTCCAGGTGAAACAACACTTCAACTGTGAGTCGACTGGGGTGATATACTGCCTCCGGTGCTCCCAGTGTGGCCTTCTATATATTGGTGAGACCCGACGCAGACTGGGAGATCGTTTCGCTGAACACCTACGCTCTGTCCACCAGAGAAAGCAGGATCTCCCAGTGGCCACCCATTTTAATTCCACGTCCCATTCCCATTCTGATATGTCAATTCTCCTCTACTGTCAAGATGAAGCCACATTCAGGTTGGAGGAACAACACCTTATATTCCATCTGGGCAGCCTCCAACCTGATGACATGAACATTGATTTCTCTAACTTCTGTAATGAACCTCCTCCCCTGCCTACCTCATCCCTTATTTATTTTTATTCCCCCTTTTTTTTCTTCTCTCACTGTCCCTCTCACAATCACTCCTTCCTCTGGGCTCCCTTCCCCCTTTCTTTCTCCCCAGGCCTCCTGTCCCATGATCCTCCCCCTTCTCCATCTCTATATCCCTTTTGCCAATCAACTTTCCAGCTCTTAGCTTCTTCCCTCCCCTCCTGTCTTCTCCTATCATTTTGGATCTCCCTTCCCCCTCCCACTTTCAAATCTCTTACTATCTCTTCTTTCAGTTAGTCCTGACGAAGGGTCTAGGCCCAAAACATCAACTGTACTTCTTCCTATAGATGCTGACTGGCTGCCGCATTACACCAGCATTTTGGGTGTGTTGCTTGGAAGTATAGACACTGTTTTAATGTCAGAAACCCAACAGCCTATTTCCACACAACAAGATCTTACGATCTTGGCTGGATAGCTCAATTTGTAACGTTTAGCTAAGGGATAAATACTGCTCAGGATACAGTGGACAGTTCTCATCTCTTCTTCAATATAGAACTTCAAAAACTAAGACCAGGCATAGGCCATTTTCTCCTCAAACTTGTTCCACCATTCTGTACAATGTTGGCCAATCAACCATCTCCATACCTTATTCCCATTCTCTTCCCAACTCCCTGATGCTTTTAGAACATAGAACATAGAATTCTATAGCTCATTAGAGGCCTTTAGGCCCACAATATTGTGCCAGCCATGTAACCTATGCTAGAAACTGCCTAGAATTTTCCTACTGCATAGCCCTCTATTTTTTGTAAGTTCCATCTACTTATCTAAGGCTACATCCACACTCAACCAGATAAATCCATAACCGCAGTTTTTTCTCTTTGTTTTGACCCTCCGTCCACACTGAAATGGCGTTTTCCTACCCCGAAAATGGAGTTTTTCTAAAACGCTCTCCAGAGTGTCTGAATCTGAAAACGTCGGTTGGGCGTTGTAGTGTGTACCGGGTAACTGGAGGTTTTAAAAAACCTGTCGTCCCTTTCATCAGTGAAGAGACTATGGCTGTAGGAAATGTTTCCAGGGTGACCCCTCTGTGGGAGTGGGGAAGGTGTTGGTGGGGCCACCCGGGGGTCTGTGTGTCTGTATGTGCAGCTATCGTAGTGGCTGTGAGGCTAGTATTGTGACGGTGAAAAGTACTGGGGGGGAGCCATCATATTCCTCATCATTGCAAATCCCTCTGCAACAGAGTTAGCCAGTTTTTCAATGTCCGTCATCAGCCGGGTCATACTGTCCGTGAACTCCCTGTCAGTTGCCTCCATTCGCTCCAGTATTTGTTTTTTTAGTTTTAAGTCCTCCTGCATGAGAGTCTGTCATTTGGCAATTTCCTTTTAAGTTTTTCTAGTCTACAACTGGACAAATGCGCACCAAGTATACCGTTTCCTCTTCTCTTGTTTTCTGTAGATGTGTCCTGCGCATGACCAGTAGGAGGAGATTTGCCCAAATACCCGTTTTAATGTGGACGGAGGTATTTTCAAAAACGCCTGTGTGGACGCCTATCGTTTTTATGCAAAACCACCGTTTTCAAAATGATCCGGTCTAGTGTGGACATAGCTTAAGAGTCTCTTAGTCTCTTGGAGATCCTATTGTATCTGCCTCCACGCACCCACCGCTCTCTGTGTAAAAAAAATTTACCTCTGACATTCCCGTTGTACCTACTTCCAAGCACCTTAAAACTATGCTCCCTTGTGTTAGCTATTTCAGCCCTGGGAAAAGCCTCTGGCTAGCCACACGATCAACGCCTGTCATCATCTTATCGTCTTTTGTGTCTAGAAATATACTTGGTTCCTTTCAAATATATTTAGCAAGTTAGCGTCTACCACTTTCTCTGGTAAAGAACTCCGCAAATTCACCACCCAATTAGTGATTGTTTAGAACACTAACAATACTACTACAGGACTGTAAAACTGTGTATTAGTTCCTGATAGTTATTGACAGAGGAATTTACCCAGTGTATGTTGCCATGTTCTTTTGATTGACTGTAAATGAATAAAATTAGTGCAGTCACCTAGTGTAGAGAATGGACTGTCTTCATATAATGCTTTTGACAATTGCATCCACCAAATCTTCATTTTCATTGTTGTTTTCAAGATCATTGTTCAATACTTCCAAATTCTTTATAGTGCCTAACTTATTGTAATAGTGAAATTGTTTCATTTTCTCTCCTAACCATTTCTGGCATCTCCAAGCCTGAATGCTTGAAACCGCAGTGAGCAAAATTATTCTGAGTTGTTTTGCTGCTTATTTCTCACCGATGGCTTTTTGAACACACACACATACACACACATACAACTGATGCTACTTAAAAACCGTTCGCTCAAAGTCTAGTGTCGAATGGCCAACCAAGTGCATGAGATGATCAATAGTTAGAAGTTGTTTGTCAACAGTGTCCTATCCAAATTAAACAGTATAGCGTCCCAAATATATGAAGGAAATTCTGAAGCAACTCACACAAAATGCTAGAGGAACTCAGCAGCTCAGTCAATCTCTACGGAAATGAATAAATAGTCAACATTTTGGGCCGAGACCCTTCTTTGGGACTGTGAAGGAAGGGGGAAGGCACCTTAATAAAAAGGGAGGAGGGGAAGGAGGCTAGCTGCAAGGTTATAGGTGAAGCCAGATGGGTGGAAAAGGTCAAGGGTTGGAGAAGAAGGAATTTGATAGCAGAGGAGAGTGGACTGTAGGAGGAAGGGGAGGAGGAGGGGACCCAGGGGAAGTGATAGGCAGAAAGAGGTAAAAAGTCGGGGGGGGGGGAAGATTTTTTAAACAGAAGAAAAAAATCAATATTCATGGAATCGGGTTGAAGGGTAACCAGATGAAATATGAGATGTTGTTCCTCCAGCCTGAGGGTGGCCTCATCTTGACACATGGACTGACATGTTGGAACAGGAATGGGAAAGGAACTCGGCTATTTTCGATTAGTTTTTGTTCTTTTAGGGTTGCTCCAAACAAGTGGCTGCTCTGTCAAACTGATAGCCATTTAAATGGAATCCATTGTATTTACTGGCTCTTGCTGCCCCTGGTAACCAACAAGAGTTTTACATTTACTGTGCAAATCTATTCCATGGGGGTAGGAGGAATAGCTGCATTTCTTGGTGCTGCCACATGTACCTTGCATGCTTAGAAATCACCTGATGAGTCCTCCCTAAATTAAGCTCTCACACTTTTTATGTTAAATCTTCAGTGACAACTTCAGTCACCACTTAATGAATGTATGTGTCACAGTTGTACTGGCTGCGAGAAATCTGAGCTTCGGGATTCACCTGATAAAAATCAAAATGAGATCAGTGTTATAGGTTGAAAACTGCGTCAGTGCAGATCAAGAAGAATTTAAATGTTATGATTATCTGGGAATAGAAGATAAAATTTTAAGTAACCAACATCAAATTGAGGGAGGTTTTAGAAGGGAGTTAGCCATCTGTTACATTGTGGCCAATGTGTAAATGCAAATAATTATGAAATCCTCCCCGTCTCTTCTTTCATTGTTTTAGGGCGGCACGGTAGCGTAGTGGTTGGCACAACACTTTACACTGCCAGTGACCAGGGTTCATTTCTCGCCGCTGTCTGTAAGGAGTTCGTATGTTCTCCCTGTGACCTCGTGGGCTCCCTTCCGGTGCTCCTGTTTCTTCCCACTGTCCAAAGATGTCACTGTCGGTAGATTAAATGTCATCGTAAATTGTCCCGTGATTAGGCTGGGGTTAAATCCAGGATTACTGGTCGGCGTGGCTCAAACTGCCGGAAGGTCCTATTCTGTGCTGTATCTCAAATAAATATTAATATGTCACCCTTAACCCAAATATGAGAAGGCTAATGTAGGTGAGGCAGACTTTAAATTATTTTTTAGGAATGAGTTGACTGGTTGGTATTTTATTTAATATGGAAGAGCAAGTACAAATAAACACATGAAACAATTAAATACTTAAGTTAACCGACTTAAATCAAAAAAAAAGCTTCACCTACTTTTCTCTGGAGAGCCGATTGCTTCCATTGCCTTCAATGATTCACTATATTTGTATCAAATTTACCACCACACCCAAGCCCCCAGGGCCCCCTGCAAGCCAGGCATGAGTTCAGTGGGTGGATTCTCAGTCTGAGAAGTGGAAAATCTGCAGAGGTTTCCCAACCCATCCCACCCCACCCCACTAAAATCAGGATGAACTCCACAACAATCCCATGGAGACACAGGAGACTGCAGATGCTGCACCAAAAAAAAACTGCTGGGAAGCTTCAGAAGGTCAGGCAGCATCTGAGAAGGCAAAGGGATGAATCAATGTCTCAGGTCTCATCAGGGTTGAGGCAGTCTCGACCCAAAGTGTCAAACTTCCCTTTGCCTCCACAATAATCCAATGACTGGCCCTGTTAAGGAGGATGCTGCACAACGGCTTCCCATCAGAAACTATCCAATTATGGGCATATCACCAGGCAAATCTGAACTGGGTCTCAATAGATGATCTGCCCAAATAAAACCCAACAATCTGTGCTAGAGACATTGATCTAGGATAAATATTACCACTAGGTATATATGTCCTGCTCTTAATCAACACAATCTGGCAGGAATTCTAAGCCCTAAAATAACAGATGGAACCTGTGTGAGAATGCACATCAGCTTTCCATGAGTGAATCTCTTACAGTGTATAAAAATTCCATTTCTTGTGTGGCTCTTGGATTGAATGAACCGATGACACCCTGAAGGTGTGGGTAACCAGTCTGAAATGGTAAATAAATTACCTGCAGACTCTCTATTGTCAGAAGGGCAATTTTTTAAATAAAAATATGTCCCATTAACTACCTTGTTTTCTTCCAGCCTTTGCATAAATAAGATAGCACTGAGTAGCCATTTTGATGCCTCCAATTCTGTCAACAGAGTAATTATGGCTACTAGATCAAATTGGCTACTGTAGATTGCGACAGCTTACTGGTAAATCATACGGCAAGATATTTGATTAAAAACATTACTTATATCATCTTTTCCAAAACAGATTGTGGGGAACTATCGCCACAGACGGTGAGGAGGCAGACAGAGGCGAGGCAGGTTCAGGGAATGAGCTGTGCTTGGCGCAACGTGTTCAAGCTGGGATAGCAGGTGGAGTTCATATCGCTGTCGAAGATGGAGTGAGTGATCTGGAGAGGAGTCGATGCAGAAGAGCTTCAATGTCTGTCTACCTAATCCAGGAGCGAGGATGGATCGCTCCAAGCACCAAGCTAGTTTGGTGAGATCGAGTACAGCTTCAGGCTGGGCAGCTCAAGCTTATCAGGGCGCCTGGATCTGGGTCCTGGAACGTGACACTATCCAGTGCTTGGACAATTTAAACACCAACACTGATAGACTGGAAGCCCAAGTGTCAGGTACGGAGGCAAGGGTTGGGCTGATGTCACTCGTAGTCCTGCGAAGGTTTATTCCTTTCTCCACGGTGCCGAGGCTGTGAACTGATCTGGCAGCTGTGTGTTTCTGCCCCTCTGGCGTGATTAACTGGAGACCAAGGATTGGCCCTACTCCCCCTGCTCCAGGAGCAGATCTGGGACTCAGTCTGTTTTGCAATGCTGTTGGCTTGCTTCTATTGTTTGCTCGATATGTGTGTGTTTTTTTCTCTCTTTCTCTTTATTTTAATTGCATTATTTGTGTTTCTTGCTCTGTGGCTGCCTGTAAGCAGACAAATTTCAAGGTGTATCATTTGTACATTCTTTGATAATAAATGTGCTTTGAATTTTAAAACAGGTTAATCCTTCAAGTGACTGCAAATTCCTGTAACTGCCAGTCACTTTAATCTGAACGTGTGTAGAGACACTGACAGAAATCTTAACCTCCATCTGTGGACATTCTCACCTGTGTAGTTGTCATCATCATTATGCATCATGTCATACAACGTGGGCGATCATAGTCTATCCATGACCATGATTGTTCTTGGCAAATCTTTCAACAGAAGTAGTTTGTGATTGCCTTCTCTAGGCAGTGTATTTACAAGATAGTTGACCTCTACCATTATCAATACTCTTCAGAGATTACCTGCCTGGCATCAGTAGCTGCAGAACCAGGACTTGTAACATGCATCAGCTGCTCCTGTGACCATCCACCACCTGCTCCCAAGGCTTCACGTGACCCTGATTGGTTGGGGGGGGTGGGGGGGCTAAGCAGATACTACACCTTGCCCAAGGGTGACCTGCAGGCTAGTGAAGGGACAGATAATTATTTGTTTCTTTGAAAATACAATGGTGACAGAGGATAGTAATTCACAGCAACCTTAACACCAGTTGGGTGCACTAGATGGCACCACAGCTTTAATATCTTGCTATATTGAAAATCACAAAAAGTACAGACAAAAAATAAAGTAGTCCTTCACATTTAGCACAGATGTTACAATTACACTCAACAGACAGCAACTATATTTTTCAACAATTATTTCCCAATCAATTAACACTTTACAAAGCATTGCTCCTGTAGATCCATTCACTGTACACAGCAGAATGTCTTGAATGTTACATTATAAATTGCTAAGCAAAATAGGGCACTTGATGCACACTACTTATAGGATACTAATTTGGCCTCCCTTCTATTGTGTATGTTACGCTTGCACGGACACACAGTCTTCAGCATACGCATCAAATGCTAATCAATGCTATTTTGTCATTATTTGTTTCACATGCATTTTCCTCATAATTGATGCATAATTAGTTTACCGCATAATTGTTGCAGGCAACTCCAGCAGAAGGCTTGCTTTTGCAGCACTTAAGGGGACACTGACTTATCTGGGCAGTCACTACGGAGGTCAAAAGAAATAATTATATAGCCTCAAATAAATTAATCTTCCCAAAAGTGTACAGTACTGTGCAAAAGACTTGTACATATGTATATAGCTAGGATGCATAAGATTTTTGTCACACTACTGTATTTGTCAGTATGGAACAGAAGGTGAGTTTGCAAATCTGGTGGAAGCAAAGGATATTGGGAAGGGCGAGGTAGAGTGCATGGGAGGAACGTAGGACGGGTGGGAAAGAAGGAATGCCAGGGGCAGGGGTTGGCGCAGGTGCAGACACACCCAGCCCTGGGACACCAGTCAAGGTCATTTGATTCCAAATATTTGTCTTATTCATCATTACAGAATATCTCTCCGGTGCTTCCTGCTCCCTCCCCTCTCCCTTCCCCTTTTCCCAATCATGATTCCCCTCTCCCTGCTCCCTTCACACTCTCAGTCCACAATAGAGACCCATATCAGAATCAGCTTTATCATCACTCACATATGTCATGAAATTTGTGGTTTTTTTTCTGTGACATAGTACAGTGCAAAACATAAAATTACTACAGTACTGTGCAAAAGTCTTAGGCACCCTAGCTATGTGCCTAAGACTTTTGCACAGTATTGTATACCTAATGCGAACGTAAGTTGAAAATATCTCTAAAAGTACTCTCACAAGTGGCAGTTATAGTAATATGATGATCATCTAGTGAAACAAAACTGTGCCAGGGCTACAAAGGAAGGTATGCACTTGAGACATACATTTAACAGACAAGATAGATGAAAGGGCAGGTAGCTTTGAGGAGGCAGAGGGGCCATAGAAGGACTTAAACAGATTAGGAGAATGGGAAAAGAAATGGCCTCCCCTCTCCCTGGCACTCCTTCTTTCCCACCTGTCCCACATTCCTTCCACGCACTCCACCCTCACCCTTCCCAACATCCTTTGCTTTCACCAGATTTACAAACTCACTGTCTGCTCCACATTGACAAATACAGCACTGTGGCAAAAGTCTTCGGCACCCTAGCTAGTGTCGGGAAGAGTTTGGTCATGCACTTCTGTAGAAGAAATGGAAGTGTTGACTATTTTCTAAATTGAAAGATAACACAAAAGAACTGAAATGCAAAGGGACTTGGGAGTCCTTGTGCAGGATGCCCTAAAGGTTAATTTGCAGGTTGAGTCTGTGGTGATGAAGGCAAGTGCAATGTTAGCATTCATTTCAAGAGGATTAGAATATAAAAGCAAAAATGTGATGTTAAGAATTTACAAAGCAGTGGTGAGGCCTCACTTGGAGTATTATGAACAGTTTTGAGATCCTATTTTTAGAAAGGATATGCTGAGACCGGAGAGGGTTCGAAGGAAGTTCACAAAAATGATTCCTGGATTGAATGGTTTGTCAAATAAAGACCGTTTGATGGCTCTGGTCCTGTATTCACTAGAATTCAGAAGAATGTGGGATGACCTAATTGAAACCTATGAATGGTGCAAGGCCTTGATAGGGAGTATGTGGAGAGGATGTTTTCTGCAGTGGGAGAGTCTAAGACCAGAGGACACAACCTCAGAATTGAGGGGCATCCTTATAGAACGAAGATGAGGAAGAATTTCTTTAGCCAGAGAGTGGTGAATCTGTGGAATTCTTTGCCACAGACAGCTGTGGAGGCCAAAACGTTATGCATATTTAAGGCTGAGGTTGAAAGATTCTTGAATGGTCAGGGCATGAAGGGATATGGGGAGAAGGAGGGGGATTGGGGCAGAGTAAAAAATTGGATCATCCATGATGAAATGGCAGAGCAGACTTGATGGGCCAAATGGCCTAATTCTGCTCCTATATTTTATGGTCTAAAATCCCTGTCTGTTACTTCAATGCAACTACAGAGCAGTTTGGGTTAGCAGCTCTATTAAAAGAATGGTCTTATAAACCTTGGCTTTGGTCATGCTGTTAATATGTTTTTCAGGACAGACCCTGACTGAAAACAGATCAGATTTCAGGGAATCCAATGTATTCTGTATATAAATGTTTATGGGCTTTCCCTGAATTTTCAGTATTTAATTTTTAACATGTAAGATCATTATGTATGTAACCAGGTGACCGTCGAATCTTATCCATTATCGTTAAAGGTGTACTTAGGCATCCATCCGGGTAATGCTAGAATAATTGCCTGTGTCTTTAAGTGGAGATGGTGATGTCATTACGCACATGCGGGATAGTGGGGAGACCATTTTTGTTTTCAGCAGAAGAAGCTGGTGGGGCTTTGGGATTAAGTTCCTCCCAGAGATACTGGGCACGGGGAGGAAAGTTGAGTGTTAATTAATGATATCCATGTGAATTCGTTTATGCTTGTTGTCAAAGCGAGAATATCGGTAATTTGACATGTTTTACATGTGGATGCTTTAGATTTTCATGAGTGAAGGCATCGGCGCTGGACAGCGTGGCTTGTGCAAAGTTCTTTACCGGCCAAGTAGGTCAGTCTTCCTGTAATTTAACTACCAGGCAATATCTTGTAAAAGTTGTGCCAAAGTGTACCTTTTGTCTAACTTTATAGTATCATGACTGATTGTGAATGTAACAGCGTAACGTGAATGTTTAGTCTGTGTTTGGAAGTTCAGCACGTGTGTACTAAAAAGTAGTAGACATTTTAGATGAGATGTATTCGCTTACATTTTCGCTGCTATGTATAAGGTACAGGTTATGTATAAGGTTGGTTGGATTCTAATGTTGTTTGTACTGTGTTCCTTCAGAATTGCCACTATTGTATTAGTTCCGTATTATGTAAGGGGATCCAGGAGTGCCCCTATTAACCGTTTGGAGAGAGACATTTATCACTGATGGTTTGTTTGGAAAGGAGAGAGAGACAGAGGTATTTACCACCGATGTGTTGCTTTTGGAAAAGAGAGAGAGAGAGATGAAGATTAACAGTGGACTGTCACTTTAAGGCATTGGAAGTAACTTTGGATTTTTACTGAGTTTGGAGTTGGAGACAGCACCGAGCAGCTCGAAGGTTGCTATGGTGACCGAAGGCAGTGTTAGTTAATGGACACTCGATGTTATGATTTTCAGCAGGTTGTTGATATTACTTCCAAGGACAGGTTGCCTGCTTGTGCACTCCTTTACAGACAAAGAAGGGAGGGACTCTGAATGACAGGTGATGCTCAGCCTGGTGAAATAAATGGGAGGTCAGATGATACAGACCTCAGGACACATGATCTAGACGCTGAAGGAGCATTGTTGTGCCCGCAGAGAAAGTGGGGTTTGGAGGATCGATCAGGCGGATCGATCCAAATTGCTATTCCATCGGTGAAGAAGGGGTTGACTGGTGGGGAGTTGTCTATGTGTCCACCCTCGCCTGGGTGATAGCTCCACCACAGAAAACCGGTCCCCCTGGTTAAAGTCACAGTCGGTGACTTGTAAAGGATTTCGGAGGACAACGAGAAGATCGACGGCATCAGCTCACCTGAAGACTCAACTCACTCTCTCTCTCTCTCTCCATCACTACTCAATTAAATACCACGAACTGAACTGAACTGAACTTTACTCAACATCGTAAGACTGTATCTTTTTACCCCTAGACTTAAAGAAGATTGGTTTTCATACATATATATTCCACACTTACTTTTATATATAATCATTGCTAACCTGTTTGATTTATTTACATTTATATTACGTATTGCGTAGTTACTAATAAATATTAGTAGTTTATAGCAATACGAGACTCCAAAGTGTTTTTCTGCTGGTTATTTATCCCCGTCACGGGGTACGTGACAATTAGTTCTGTATTAGTTTTGTATTAGTTCTGTATCAGTTTTGTGCGGTTTGCTTTATGTATCTTTATACTGCATACGCAATTCATCAATACACAAGGGTGTGGATTGAAAGTTAAAATGAGATTGTAACGGCAAGAACCGGTTGTAGCTTCGTTCGTTTTGTTTTGAGACACTCTTCCAGCACTAAAACATCTAAAACAGATAAAGGAATTAAAACCCGAAGAAGTATTTGTTGTCCTGAGTGTGTACTTTTGCCCAGGCTACATGTATAATATCAACTGCTGGATTGTTCATATTTTCATTAATTAGTGAGTGAAACTTTCACAACACAGTTCATTGACACCCCCTGTAGGAAAGATTGGATGGGTGGCTTGCAGTATTATTGACATCAGAGGAGATTGCCTTTTGTGTTTCAGCTTGAAACTGAGAATATATACATCCATGTTAGATCCATCCCATTCTTGGATATGCCCTATTCTTGAAAAACTCAGTCAGAATGAAGCGCCAGATTATTTTGTTTTAGTCATTTTCAGCATGTTGCTGTATAAGTTCTCCATGAGGTGGCAGTGGTTGGCCTTACATGAATCACTGCCATCTGTGAGACGTAGGAATTCTCACAAAGCTGTTAGGGCGTTCCTGGGTGATGTCAAGTATTTCCGACAATGCAAGTTTTGGTGAAAGTACACCATGTTAAATTTGCAATTGCATATCAAAAGAAAAGATTCAAAATGATGTCATTCCTCTTTTCAGTATATGAATCCACGTCCTTGAAAAAAATCTATGTATGTGAAATTTTAAATTTATAAATGTCATACTAATAGTATGCATTCAAATGTTAATTGAAGGCATTAGAGCATTACATCAGATTTAGTACATTACAACACCAGTAAAACACTTAACCCATAATAACACCAGTATTATACTTTACACAGCAACCACAAATAAACATGCAGAACAGTAAGTGCTATGTGAAATCAGTTGATGTATCATGCAGTTCCTTTGTAGCTCCGAATTAAAAACAAATCTTAAATGAAACAAACGCCTTTTATAAAATTGTTTGATTTTAAATTGCTGCGGTTAACATATGAAATTCATTCTTTGATTTCCAGAAACCAGAGAAATTCCATATTTTGTTATTTAAGTGCAGATAACAGAAGTCTGCATATGTCATACTAATGAGACTAAGAGCCAGCAAAGCATAATACAAGGATTATTAGGCTCAGTGGATCTTATTTACTTCAAATTACTTTCATAGGTCAAATAAAAGGTGGTGATGAATCTGTGTAAAGGCTGGAGATTGAAAATCTGGCTGAGTGGTGCCACAACAACAACCTCCTCTTCAATGTCAAGGAGCTGATGATTGACTTCAGGGGAAGGAAACCAGAACTTCATGAGCCAATGCTCATCAGAGGATCAGAAGTGGAGAAGATCAGCAACTTTGAATTCATCATTATCATTTCAGAGGACCTGTCCTGGGCCCAGCACATAAGTGCAATTACGAAGAAAGCACAGTAGCGCCTCTTCTTAGGAGTTTGCGGAGATTTGGCATAACACCTAAAACTTTGACAAACTTCAATAGATGTGTAGTGGAGAGTATACTGACTGGCTATATCACAATCTGGTATGGAAACACCAATGCCCTTGTACAAAAATCCTCTATAATGTAATGGATAAGGCTCAGTCTATCAAGGGTAAAGCCCTCCCCGCCATTGAGCACAACTACATGAAACACTGTCGCAGGAAAGCAGCATCCATTATCAGAGACCTCCACCACCCAAGACATGGTCTCTTCTCACTGTTGCCATCAGGAGCCTCAAGACTCATACCACCAGGTTCAGGAAGAGCTACTACCCCTCAACCATCATGCTCTTGAACCAAAGGGGATAACATGGTCTTATACACGGCATCAAAGGTTACGGGGAGAAGGCTGGGGAGTGGGGCTGAGAAGGGGATAAAAGGATCAGCCATGATTGAATGGCGGAACAGACTCAATGGACCAAATGACCTAATTCTACTTCTATGTCTTAAGGGTACGAGGCTCGTTGGCTACCCGCACCTGGTTTAGCTGCCAGCTGAAGCGGCGTAACAGGTGTGGTCACTGTCACATACAAAGAGCCACCTGGGGCTCAGGTGAGAGCTGAGAGACCAGTGGGGGTCACGGGTGAGTGATCTGTCCCAGACTGGACACGACAAGCCTCTTCACCAGAGGTGCTACTCCTCCCTGCACACCCTACACTCAGCAGTGTATACTGTTGATAACTATTATGAATTAATGCAGTTTTATAGTGTTGTGGTAGCATTGGTTGTGTTCTAATTTGTTCAGTATTTCATTTAAATACATAATTTGTTACTCGGTTAAATGCTTCTATATCTTATGGTCTTATGGTCTAACTTCATTCAATTTCACTTGCCTCATCATTGAAATGTTCCCACAACCACAACACACTTTCAAGGACTCTTCATCTCATGCTCTCAATAATTATTCCTTAATTATTTATGATTATTATTATTTCTTTCTTTCTGTGTTTGCACTGCTTGCTGTCTTTTGCACACTGATTGAATGCCCAAGTTGGTGTGGTCTTTCATTGATCCTGTTATGGTTATTAATCTATAGTTTTATTGAGTATGCCCACAAGAAAATGAATCTCAGGGTGATGTACACGTAGCTTGATTAAAAATTGACCTTGAACTTTGAACTTGGAATACACTGGTGTTAAGTCATGTTCAATGCAAGGTCAGATGTCAAGGCAAGAAGTATCATAGGAAAGGCCAATAATAGTGCTGAAAATGAGATAGCTGGTTTACAAACAGAGGCAATGTGTAATGAGGAGAGGCAAATGATAGGGCAACATTGCAGTCAAGAGGATGAGTTGCAACATAAAAGGTGGATAAAATCAAAAAGGGTAAATACAGGACTGAACATCTTATATTTGAATGTGCGCAGTAGATGGAATAAGGTAGATTAACTTGCAGCACAGTTGCAGATTGGCAGGTATGATGTTGCAGGCATCACTGAATCATGGCTGAAAGAAGATTATTGCTGGGAGCTTTATGTCCAAGACACATGGCCAAGTGGTTAAGGTGTTCGACCAGCGATCTGAAGGTCGTGAGTTCGAGCCCCAGCCGAGGGAACATGTGGTGTCCTTCAGCAAGGCACTTAATCACACAGCGCTCTGCGACGACACTGGTGCCAAGCTGTATGGGTCCTAATGCCCTTCCCTTGGACAACATCGGTGTCGTGGAGAGGGGAGACTTGCAACATGGGCAACTGCCAGTCTTCCATACAACCTTGCCCAGGCGTGCGCCTTGGAGAGTGAAGACTTTCCAGGCACAGATCCATGGTCTCGCAAGACTAATGGATGCCTTTAATTATGTCCAAGGACACACATTGTATCAAAAGGATAAGCAGGATGGCAGAGGGGGCAGTGTTGTTCTGTTAGTAAAAAAATGGAATTAAATCATTGGAAAAAGGTGACATAGGGTTGGAAGGTGTCGAATTATTGTGGAAAGAACTAAGGAACTGCAAGGGTAAAAAGACCTTGCAGGAAGTTGTTTACAGCCCACAAACAGTAGTAAGAATATGGTCTACAAGTTACAATGAGAAATATACAATGTATGCCAATAGTCATGGTGGATTTCAATATGCAGATAGTTTGGGAGAAGCAGGTTAGTGCTGGATTCCAGAAGGGGGGGATGTCTAGAGTGCCTACATGAAGGCTTTTTAGAGCAGCTTGTGGTTGAGCCCACCAGGAGGTCAGATATTCTGGATTGTGTGTTGTGCAATGAACCAGAAATGATCAGAGAGTTTAAGGTAAAGGAACCATTAGGAGAAGTGATCATAATGTGATCAAATTCACCCTGAAATTTGAGAGGAGAAGTTAAAGTCAAGTTACAGTAGAGTAGAGGGAATTACAGAGACATGAGAGAGGAATTGGACAGATTTGATTGGAAAGGGACACCAGCAGAGATGGCAGTACAGCAGCAATGGCTGGAATTTCTGGAAGTAATTTAGAAGGGACAGGATATATACATCCAAAGGGGAGGAAGTATTCTAAAGGAAAGATGACACAACCGTGGCTAACAAGAGTAGTCAAAGCCAACATAAAAGTCAAAGATAGGGCATACAATAGATCCAAAATTAATTGGAAGTGAGAGGATTGGGAAGCTTCTTAAAAACAGAAAGCAACTAAAAAAGTCATTAAGAGGGTAAAGGTGAAATATGAAATTAAGCTAGCCAATAATATTAAAGAGGATACCAACAATTTCTTCAGATACATAAAGTGTAAAGGAGAGGTGAGAGTGGATATCACACCACCAAAAAACAATGCTGGAGAGGTAGTAATGGGAGGGACAATGAGATGGCAAATGAACTGAATGAGTATTTTGCATCAGTCTTCATTGTGGAAGATATTAGCAGTATAGAGGAAGTTCCAGCTGTCAGGGATCATGAAGTGTGTGAAGTTACCATAACAAGAGAGGTGGTTCTTGGGAATCTGAAAGGTCTGAAGGTTGATAAGCCAACTGTACCAGATGGTCTACAGCCCAGGATTCTGAAAGAGGCAGGTGAAGAGATTGTGGAGACATTAGTAATGATCTTCCAAGAATCACTAGATTCTGGAATGGTTCTGGAATTGCTAGAAATCCAAAGCAACACACAAAATGCTGAAGGAACTCAGCAGATCAGGCAGCATCTATGGGGAAGAATAAACAGTCAACGTTTCAAGCCAAGACCCTCCTTCAATTATTTCAGCCCATTTGGACCATTTTGTGTTCTCCTATATTGTACTCCATTTGACATACCTTTCCCCACTTGTATATGTCACTCCACTCTTCAAGAAGGGAGAGATGCAAAAGAAAGGAAACTATAAGCCAGCTAATCTGACCTCAGTGGTTGGGAAGATGTTGAAGTCAGTTATTAAGGATGAGGTCTCAGGATACTTGGAGGCACATGATAAAAAAGGCCAAAGTCAGCATGGTTTCCTCAAGGGAAAATCATGCCTGACAAATCTGTTGGAACTCTTTGAAGAAATAACAAACAGAATAGACAAAAGAGAATAGGTTAATGTGTGTACTTGGATTTTCAGAAGGCCTTTGACAAGGTGCCACACATGAGGCTGCTTAGCAAGCTACGAACTCATCATATTACAGAAAAGATTCTATCATGGATAAAGCAGTGGCTAATTAGCCAGAGGCAAAGAGTGGGAATAAAAGGAGGCTTTCCTGTTGGCTGCCAGTGACTAGTGGTGTTCCCCAGGGGTCTGTTGGGACTGATCCTTTTCTACATTGTATGTCAATGATTTGGAAAATGGAATTGATGGCTTTGTTGCTAACTTTGCAGACGATATGAAGTTAAGTGGAGAGGCAAGTGGTTTTCAGGAAGTAAAGAGACTACAGACAAATTAAGAGAATAGACAAAGAATTGGCAGATGGAATACAGTATCAGGTAGTGTTGGTTAGGCACTTTGGTAGAGGAAATGAAAGGGGTGTCTATTTTCTAAATGCAGAAAAAATACAAAAAAAAATTAGATGCAAAGGGACTTCGGAGTCCTTGTGCAGGATTCCCTAAAGGTTCATTTGCAGGTTAAATTTGTGGTGAGGAAGGCAAATGCAATGTTAACATTCATTTCAAGAAGATTAGAATATAAACAGAAGGATGTGATGTTAAGACATTATAAAGCACTGGTGAGGCCTATCTTGCAATATTGTGAGCAGGTTTGGGCCCTTTATCTTAAGAAGGATGTGCTGAAACTGGAGAGGATTCAAAGGAGATTCACGAAAATGATTCCAGGATTGAATGGCTTGTCGTATGAAGAGCATTTGATGGCTCTGGCTCTGTATTCAGTAGATTTCAGAAGACTGAGGGGTGCCCTCATTGAAACTTATCAAATGGTGTAAGGCCTTGATAGACTGGATGTGGAGAGGATGCTTCCAATGGTGGAAGAGTCTAAGACCAGAGGACACAGCCTCAAAATAGAGGGCCTCCTTTTAGAACAGAGATAAGGAGGAATTTCTTTAGCCAGAGAGTGGTGAATCTGTGGAATTCTTTTGCCACAGGCAGCTGTGGAAGCGAAGTCTTTATGTATATTTAAGGCTGAGGTTGATGGATTCTTGATTGGTCAGGGCATAAAGGGATACGGGGAGAAACAGGAGACTGGGGCAGAGAGGAAAATTGGATCAGCCATGATAAAATGGTGGATCTGACTGGATGGGCCAAATGGCCTAATTCTGCTCCTATATCTTATGGTCAGTTCATACAATAGGGGTTTGGATATTAGTACCACTCAGATGACCCAAGCATCACCACCCATGAATGAATGCAGCAAATGTTCACCATTCCTAGCAGACTAACAGTCTTTGCACATTTCCAATGTAAAGGGCTGGGTATTTGATTTGTTAAATGTGATAACAACAATTTACTTCTTGCCTTGAGCAGATTCCATCAAAAGTCCACAAGTCTTTCTTCTGCTGTTAAGCCTGACAGATGTTGTGCTGGTAGATGCCTCTGAACATACACATGATCAGGCATAAGTAATTTGATCTTTTGAGCCTACTGTGACATCTAATAAGATTATGCTGATCTAACCGTCTCTCAAGTCCACATTTCCATTAATCTGCAATAACATTTGCCCCCTTACTTATCAAGTAACTATACTGTATAATTCTGCCTTAAAATATTCAAAGATTCTGCTGAATTTTGAGGAAGCTCTGGATTCTACTTCAAGAGGAAAGACTCCATATATATCCAACTCGTCAAGATGCCTTGGGATTTTACATATTTTCAACAAGTGCCCTCTCACTTTTCTGCATTCCAGTGGATGCACTCCTTGCCTATCCAACCTTGTCTTGAGAATCAGATTGCTAATTCTTTTTGAATTGTTTCCAGAGTATTAACATCCACCCTTAAATAATGATGCCTAAATGTACATGAATCTTCAGATGCACAGACCTTCAGAACCTCATTGTTGTCAAATACCATATAACTACATTCATATCCATTTCCATTTACAATAAATTATAACATTCTACGAGGTTTCCTAATTACTTGCAGTACTGTACCGGTATTATAAACTTTTTTTTCAAATCATGCACTAGGACTCCAAGATTTCTCACTTTTTCAGAATCTGCAATCCCTTATAACATGTTTCTTTTTTCATTTATTTCAGCCTAATTGGACCATTCTGGGTTCTCCTATATTGTACTCCATTTGCTATACCTTTCCCCACTTGTTTAACCTATCTATACCACTGTAGACTCCTTGACTTTCTCTTCACAACTTAGTTCGGAGGAAAATAAAACAAGGAATATTCTTCCAGATATCTATGTTGCTAGTGAACGCAGCAGGCCAAGCAGCATCTCTAGGAAGAGGTGCAGTCGACGTTTCAGGCCGAGACCCTTCGTCAGGACTAACTGAAGGAAGAGTGAGTAAGAGATTTGAAAGTGGGAGGGGGAGGAGGAGATCCAAAATGATAGGAGAAGACAGGAGGGGGAGGGATGGAGCCAAGAACTGGATAGGTGATTGGCAAAGGGGCACGTTCCAAGAAAGGAAATATGGCTGTGATAGCAAGTCTGAGTCAAAATGTGATTGAAAAGTTGAAGAGCCGAAGAAATTACAGATGGGGAGCAGTGGGAGATGGTTTCACTGAACTCCCGACGAAGAGAGGATCTAAACTTCTTCGGTGTAGGCATCACCAGAAGAGGCTTCGCAGTAGTGAATTTTAAAAATGCAAACAACAGAAATTCTGCAGATGCTGGAAATTCAAGCAACACACATCAAAGTTGCTGGTGAACGCAGCAGGAGTTCTGCAGATGCTGGAAATCGACTGTAACTTGCTATCACAGCCATATTTCCTTTCTTGGAACGTGCCCCTTTGCCAATCACCTGTCCAGCTCTTGGCTCCATCCCTCCCCCTCCTGTCTTCTCCTATCATTTTGGATCTCCCCCTCCCCCTCCCACTTTCAAATCTCTTACTAACTCTTCCTTCAGTTAGTCCTGACGAAAGGTCTCAGCCTGAAACATCGACTGTACCTCTTCCTAGAGATACTGCCTGGCCTGCTGTGTTCACCAGCAACTTTGATGTGTGTTGCTTGAATTTCCAGCATCTGCAGAATTCCTGTTGTTTGTGATATTCTTCCAGAGTCCTGAAGGAGGGTCTCGGCCTGAAACGTTGACTGTTTATTCTTCCCCATAGGTGCTGCCTGATCTGCTGAGTTCCTCCAGCATTTTGTGTGTTGCTTTAGATTTCTAGCATCTGCAGATTTTCTCGCGTCTGTGATTGTTCTTCCCTTATTGACTGTTTTCCAAGTTTCCGTCAAAAACTTAATCTGTAGCTAACTAATTCTTTGTAAGTCTGTTATCCAATAATATACATTAGTTTCTTTTGATCTTTGTAAATAAATTTCTGGGGATAACTACCTGTATATTTCTTACAGCAAATGTGACACATTGGTCTCTCCTGTGATACTGGTGTGATAGGCAGTAATCATGCCATATTGCTCTGCAGAGCTATGTAGAAGAACCTTTGGCTTTACAGGTTTAACAGATGATCAAGTCTTTCATTGTTTACCTCATGCTTTGTTCTTTTTAAAAAAACACATTAGTGGTCAATGTTGGTTCAGCTGTTTGGTCATAGAGAAGTACAGACCCTTCAGCCCATCTAGTCAATGCCATCTAGTCCGACCCATCTGGTCCTAAGCTCTGAAATCCCATTCCTAAATATTTCTTTTTCTACTTAGTTTAAGACATTTCCTAGAACTTACTTCTTCTTGCTCCTCTATTCTCATGGCTTTGTTGATGGCTCATTGCCAACTTTTCAAGCAATCTGATAAATCCATTAAGCTGGGATCACACTAGTATTTGCCTGGCTTGTGGACAATTGTGATGGCAGCTGATGTTTTGAGCATCTTGGATGAAGCCCAGCATAAATAACTCGATGAAAGCCTCAACAGTCATTTCCACTACTTCTGCAGAGACCATGCTGAGTGCCTTTCAAACTATCATCCTGGATTTTTATATCAGAAATGAATTCCTTCTCTGTATTCAGCTTAGCATTCCATTTTTACGCCGAGCAGTTAGATATTTTCTCTGTTATTCTTCATGTGAGAGACTAGGTAATGAGTGTTGAAAAGATAATTATTTATAGACAGTTCATTCTTCTCTCTACTATTTTCTTTCTCATACACTTTGAACATTGATTACCAGAAAGGAATTAAGAACATGCTGTCTTTCACGTTAACCACTCCCTAATTCACAATATCCTCCCTGAAGTCATTAACATCAAGTTTGCGAAATACTTAAAACTAAAACAAAAAGTACTGGAAATTCTCAACAGGCCAGACATTTTATGTTCTGTTTCAGAATTCCAGAAACTTGATTATAGTGTGACATTCCAGTGTCATTATTAGAACATGTTCCAGATACAGCATATGATATGTCATTCCAATGCTCATACAAAGCAAATGCATGGTTTTAGTTAATACATCACTTTTATGTTCGTTTTAATAACGCAGAGTGAGGCAAAGCAATCTTGCCAAGAGGTTAGTAATAACTCTTCTTTGGTGTTGTTCAAAACAACTGAACAACACCTAATCCCAATTGCAAAGTTAATGAGATACTGGGGAAGCACTATGCATCCAGCTTTCATTACTTTCACTACATGAACAATTTAAGGATACAAAATGTACCCCAACAGAACCCAGCAATAGTTTCCATTTACCTCAGAAGCAGAACAGCTTAAAATGGGACATATAATATTTGCTGAAGTTTTATATGATGCTTTCTTTATATATATTACATTGTATATTGAAGTTAATTGATATTAACTATTTGTCAAATAATTGAATATAAATACAACTGACCTAAGCTCTGAGATTTCAAGAATATCTAAAGCATGTACAGAAGAGATGACTTGCAATGTTTGGCAATTACAGTAAGAGTAAGATTAAGAAAGTTAGTTTTCATTTACAAATGATACGATCTTACCACACTTATAGGATTATAATGTGCAATGAACAGCTATATAAATATACTGGGTCAAAAAGCCTCATTTTATGCTTCAATTTCTATGTTTAGTACATTACCAATACTATTTAATTCCATATGTGTCTGAACACTCTCCCAGTTTTTGTTGCTTTTATACTTGACCATTCTAATGCTTCCTAGGCCAGCCTTCCATCTACTACTTTATGTAACCTTGAACAAATCCAAATAATTTGATCTTAAAATCCTCTTCTCTGTTTACAAGCCCTTCCATAACACTTCCCCCTCCATGTTTGTGTAACCTTCCCTGGCCCTAAAACCTCCGGAGATTTTTGCATTCCTCCATTTCCGGTCTGTTGATCATCTCCCATTTCAATGACTTCATTATTAACAGCTGTATCTTCAGCTGCCTAGACCCTAAGCTTTCAAATTCCTTCCCTAAATTGATCCACAGCTCTTTTTTCCTTCTCTCCTCTCAGGGACTCCCTAAAAGATAACGCCCATCTCTCCTACTGTCTTCCTAAATGCTTCATTCTCAAATTTTGTTTGCAAAAGCTTCTGAGCAGCCCTTCAAACATTTTATTGCGTCAAGGGCACACTCTGAGTAACAGCTATAATTACTGCTGTATCTGGGACTCATGGAGCAGACTTGCTGGGGTTTTCTTTCTTGAACCAACTGCTCCTGCTGTTTCTAAATTGCACCCTGGACCTCCGATTCTGAATAACAGTACCACCGATTCATTAATCTCACTTTTACAAAGAAGCCTTCTTTTCCTAGTCAGTCTTGCCTTTTTGTGCCTTTCCGTACCAGCTTTCCTGATTTTTAACAACTGTCTGAATTGGCCAAGTGAATTACTTACCTGTATACAGTTTATTAAAAAAATGTTCATCAGCATTCTTCCAGGACAACTAGGGATGACTGATATAATTTGCCAGTGATGCATACAATGCAATAGGGAACATAAAGAGAAAACTTAGCAGGGGTAGTGTTATGTTTTGTAGCTTTAAAACATTAGACCAATTCAAAGAATGACACTGAAGTCCAAAATATGCGTGTTACTCTATCTTTATACATATAACCCATTATCAATTATTTAAATGAATGAGAATGTTTAATTAACCAATAGACAGTATATACAAGATTACTCAAATATAACTGAGATATGAAATACACAACAGATAGGGAGGGCTCACAAACACAAGAAATTCTGCAGATGCTAGAAATCCAAAGCAACACACACAAAGTGCTGGAGGAACTCAGCAGGCCAGGCAGCATCTGTGGAAAAGAGGACATAGTCAACGTTTTGGGCCAAGCCCCTTTATCAAGACTCAAGTAGTGGGGACTACGGTACAGATGTGGTTCGATAGAACTGGGCAGAATAATATTTTGGCATGAACTAG
The DNA here is from genome assembly GCF_963921235.1 of Mobula hypostoma. NCBI lineage: Eukaryota > Metazoa > Chordata > Chondrichthyes > Myliobatiformes > Myliobatidae > Mobula > Mobula hypostoma. The sequence continues at coordinate 191,377,747 of NC_086098.1, forward strand.
ATGGGCTGAAGGGTCTGTATCTGCACTGTAGTGTTCTATGATTATGTTCTATTGAGGAAACTGCTGCAAATTATTTTATCATGCATTTACTTTCTTCCTCCCTTCCCTTCTTCGATTCCTTTTTAAGGTTGTACATCTGTAATATCCTTCAGCACAAAGAGACTCATAACCTGATTTTACACAGATGTTAGCTGACATGCTGATACTTCTGATCTGTCTGTTCTTCAACAACATATATTCCGGAATATATACAAAATCTGACAAGTAAGTATACTGTAATCATTTCATGCTTCTCTAACTTACCTAATGACAATAATGACTGATGAAAGCCAAAGAATCACGAAATATACTGCCTTTCTGTTCCTTGGAATGAAGCTCACATGACTAGATCTCATATGACTTGCTTTGAAACATTGTTATATGAAACAAATGTGGCTTTAGTGCTCCCATTGAGTCTATGTAGAAAAACGGCTCCATTTGGTTGTTGGTTAGGTACTGCTGCCTTGACAAGGCCCCCTTCTGCTTAGGAGTTATGATGCTTGGAATTTTCACCATAACTGTGTCTGCAAAGTTTCTTCCCCAAAAGTTTGTTGTAAGAGACTATAGATGCTGGAATTGGTGCCAAAATACCGCTGAAAGGCCATCCAGGAAACAAGCCTCAAAGTCTCATCCTTGTTTCCACCTATTACATCACGCTCCCACTGAAATTATAGCCAAAGTAGCTGTAGACTTTCAGTCCTAGATTTTACTTATTCTCTCTCTCCTTTAAAACACTCTAACATGGGTTAGCTTCCTAACCCAAATAGCTTTAAGCAAAGTAATTATATTTGGCATACTTACTGATTCACTATGGTGTTTGCCTCCACCGAGCCATTATGGAATGCTGTTGATATTTTAAGATTGGAGCATGATCAAAAACCTTGTGATCATCTCATGGGTTTACAACAACCCAAAATACTGCAATACGCAAACTGCAGTAGGCACGGTATAGTACTGGCATTTGTGCATCAATTCATCTAAGCTACTGCTCCAAATAGCAATAAAGGAAGCTTTAAAATGTACTTTATTATCAAGCATTTTCCATTTTTATTTCTGATTTCCAACACATCTGCAGATATTTTGGATTTTTAATTACTGTATTTTTAAAACCATTCTATGCTCATAGAATTCAGAGGTCAGCTGAAGGGTTAGCCAGTCAGGACCAGGGCAAGAGAACAGGGGCCTATATAAACGCAAGCACTCCCGGAGAGAAACACCAACAACTGTGCACTGAGGATGTCCCTGCAAGCTCGGGGGACGCTGCAACATCGAAACCTTTCTATGCTTTGAACCTGCCAAAAACTATGGTGTAAACATTGCCTTTCACATGATTAAACCTCTGGTCCTGAATCCATAAAAACTCACTGTAAAACACACAATCACTGAACAGGACAGAAATGTACAAATCCAAAAGTTATCAAGAGTGTAATTTTGATCTACTTTGGTATAGTACATGATCTGCACCATGTTAACTGTAAGAAGTCAGTTAGTTGACCACCAGATTTATTCAAACCATTAACCTGATCACCAAAAAGCAATAAGTAAAGCAGAAATGACCTTTTCAGGAATGTTGCTCTACATGTTATTGTATATTGCAACTTAAACGCTCCAAAAATGATACTTCCTTTCTGACAGAAGCAGATCTATGGATGGTGCTTTATTGATAACAACAGTCTGCACAAATCTTCTTTCAAAACCAGTCGTTGAATCATTGGTGGTCAACATGGACCGAGGGAATTAACAGATAGCCTTGTAACCTCCTGTTTGCCACAATCTAGGATGAAGTTAGAAGTTGTGATTTTGTATTTTGTTGTATGCTATCACTCTGATTCAATTTGATTCCCATTCATACTTCTATTCCAGCAAAAGTACATCCTACCCTTAGAATTAGCAGCAAAGTTAAAAATTAAATAAGATTGGAGCAATTTTTTTCTGTAAGAGATCAGAAATCCTGCCCAATATTCATTTAATACTTTTTCCTAAAGGATGGGAGATTATGACCAATTTGTAAATACAAGAGATTCTGCAGATGCCGGAAATCCAGAGTAACATACACAAAATGTTGGAGGAACTCGACAGGTCAGGCAGCATCTATAGAAATAAATAAACAGTCAATGTTTCGGACTGAGATGCTTCATCAGCGTAAACTCTGTTTTAGTCTGGTTTGTTTCAGAGATAAGTAATGAGCAGATTTCCTGTTCTTCTTTGAATTCATACCTTTTAGTCTTTTATCTGAGAGATCTGGTGAGGTATTCCACCACAAAAATGGTACTTCTGATCCCATTGCACCTACTCAGTACCACTCTGCATAGTCAGCCTGGCCTTTGGTGCTCCAATCTCCAAACTATAAATCTTTTTCAAGTAGCAAGAAAGCTAAAAGTAAAATCTGAAGGAAAAATAATATGCCAAGTATCTGAAATAAAACAAAAATTACAGGAAATACTCAACAAATTAAGCAACATACTTGGAATAAGAAACAGAATTAGTTAGTTAATTAGTTAAATTTATTGTCATATACACCAGGGTGCAATGATATTCCTTGCTAGTGTGAATAAACAGTATACATGATAATAATAAATGCAACAATAAATACAGTGACAAGCGCAAAATCAATCGAATGATGCAAAGTATAGCAGTGCAAACTGAGGTAGTGTGAAATGAAGTGCTAAAGTGACAATAATTGAAGAGGTAGAGTTAAGGGTTCAAGAATATGACAGCACCACCGGGAAGGGGATGTGGACAAGGTGGTTGGTTCAGAAGCCTGATGACAGGAGTGTAGAAGCTGTTCTTGAGTTTTGTCCTCTGGGCTTTCAAACTTCTGTACCTTCACCTGGTAGAACAGAGAAAAGGGCCAGGGTGACAAGCATCTTTGATGGTACTGTTAGCCCTCCTGATGCAATGTACTATAAAGATAGACGGGATGGAGGATGTAATGAGCTTGTGATGGACCAGGCAGTGCTTACAATGCTTGCAGGTTGTAATGGTCCAGAGCAGAGCAGCCTGAAATGCGACCTGTCAGGAGACATTCTATAGTGCACCTGTAGAAGTCAAGAGGATCCTCTTATCAGAACGGGTATTAAAACCTATCACAGACCTTCCCTATGATCTGTCTGCCTCCCACTGGATTTTCTGTAACCTAAAATACGTTTACTTTACAATTTTTCTCAGTCCTGGTAGACAAACAGCTGAAATGTTAATTCTGCTGTTCTTTCTGCAGATGCCGCCTGATCTGCTAAACAACTCGGTTTTCTCTACTTATACTCCAGATCACATCATTCAGAATTTCCTGAGCTTTTAGCAACCACTTAGATATAGTAATACTGTTTCTGACTTTAACACCATTACATTTAATTGCAAACTAAATAATTACTAAACTCGTCGAGAAAGGACAATTTAAGTCATCAGAATCCACAAAAACAAAATTTAATGCAGCATGACTAACTCCCACATTAAACTACATGATGCGACATGTAACAGATCTTCAGTAATAAGATCTGCAGCTTAATCTGCAGTTTCATTTTGTGACCTTGAAACTAGCTGAAATAGTCAATCTTGCTCTCCTTCCTTTCTCTTCTCCTTGCTGTACCAGAAGGTAACGACATAGGGGATCTAGCATCAACTGAAGGTAGACCGGTCACCTATCTACTAGATGGACTACATCTCAGGGTTCTGAAAGAAGTGGCTGAAGTGATTGTGGAGGCATTAGTAATGATCTTTCAAGACTTATTAGATTCTGGAATAGTTTTGGAGGACTAAAAAATTGGAAATATCACTCCACTCTTTAAGAAGCACAGCTGTGCAGCACAACTGACAAGTGTGTTTACTGACATGTTTAATCTCTCCTTCTCCCGGTGTAGAGTGCCCTCCTGCTTCAAACTATCCACCATTGTCCCTGTGCTAAAAAAGACCAAGATAACATGCTTGAGCAACTGGTGTCCTGTCGCACTCACCTCAATAATAAGCAAATGATTCGAGAGGCTGGTCAGGGACTACATCTGCAGCTTGCTACCACCCAGGCTGGACCTCCTACAATACGCCTACCGACACCACCGATCAACAGATGATGTAATAGTCACTGCTCTACACACTGTCCTTACACATCTGGAGAAGAAGGATGCTTATGTGAGAATGCTGTTCTTGGACTACAGTTCAGCATTCAACACCATAATTCACTCCAGGCTTGACAAGAAGCTCAGAGACCTCGGCCTTCACCCTGCCCTGTGCAGCTGGATCCTGGACTTCCTGTCAGATTGTTAGCAGGTGGTAGGAGTGGGCTCCCTCACCTCCACCCCTCTGACTCTCAACACAGGAGCCCCTCAGGGCTGTGTACTGTCCCCCTCCTTTATCCCCTGTATACCTATGACTGTGTCACCACCCATAGCTCTAATCTGCTAATTAAATTTGCCAACGACACTACATTGATTGGCCCTTATCTCAAACAATAACGAGGTGGCCTACAGGGATGAAATCCTCTCTCTGACACAGTGGTGTCAAGAAAACAACCTCTCCCTCAATGTCGCAAAAACAGAGGAGCTGGTTGTGGATTACAGGAGGAATGGAGATGGGCTAACCCTTATTGACAACAATGGATCTGGGGTTGAGAGGGTAAACAAGTTTAAGTTCCTCGGCATCCACATCACTGAGGATCTCACGTGGTATGTACACATCAGCTATGCAGTGAAAAAGGCACAATAGCATCTCTTTCACCTCAGACGGTTGAGGAAGTTTGGTATGGGCCCACAAATCCTAAGAACTTTCTACAAGGGCACAATTGAGAGCATCCTGACTGGCTGCATCACTGCCTGGTATGGGAACTGTATCTCCCTTAATCATAGGATTCTGTAGAGAGTGGTGCAGACAGCCCAGTGCATCTGTAGTTGGGAACTTCCCATGATTCAGGACATTTACAAAGGCAGGTATGTAAAAAGGGCCCGTAGGATCATTGGGGACCCAAGTCACCCCAACCACAATCTATTCCAGCTTCTACCCTCCAGGAAATGGTACAGCAGCATAAAAGCCAGGACCAACAGCCTCCGGGACAGCTTCTTCCACCAGGCCATCAGACTGATTAACTCACAATGATGTGAGTGTATTTCTATGTTACATTGACTGTTCTATTTGTTATAAATTATTATCAATTACTATGATTGTACGTTGCACATTTAGTTGGGGATGTAACATAAAGATTTTTACTCCTCATGTATGTGAAGGATGTAAGAAATAAAGTCAACTCAATTCAATTCAGAAGGGAGGGAGGCAGAAGAAAGGAAATTACAGACCAGTTAGTCTGACCAGTGGTTGGGAAAATTTCAGAGTCCATTATTAAGGATGAAGTTTCAGGTACTTGGAGGCTCATGGTAAAAAAGGCCAAAATCCACATTGTTTCCTTAAGGAAGAATCTTGCTGACAAATTTGCTGGAAAAACAAGCAGGATGGACAAAGGAGAGTCAGTGGATGTAGTTTACCTGGGTTTTCAAATGGCCATTGACAAAGTGCCACACATGAAACTGCTTAACAAGATAAGTGCCCATGGTATTACAGGAAAGATACTAGCATGGAAATTCAAGCAACACACATCAAAGTTGCTGGGAACTCAGCAGGCCGGGCAGCATCTAAAGGAAGAGGTACGGTCGACATTTTGGGCTGAGACCCTTCGTCAGGACTAACTGAAGGAAGAGTTAGTAAGAGATTTGAAAGTGGGAGGGGGAGGGGGAGATCCAAAATGCTAGGAGAAGACAGGAGGGGGAGGGATGGAGCCACGAGCTGGACAGTTGATTGACAAAAGAGACGTGAGAGGATAATGGGACGGGAGGCCTAGGGAGAAAGAAAGGGGAGGGGGGAAGCCCAGAGAACATAGATTGGCTGACTGACAGAAGGCAAAGTGAAGGAATAAGGGGTGCCTTTTTTGGTTGGCTGTCAGTGACTGGAGATGTTTCTCAGGGGTCGGTGTTGGAACTGCTTCTTTTCAGGTTATATGCCAATGATTTGGATGATAAAATTGATGGCTTTGTGGCCAAGGTTGCAGACCATAGAAGATTAGGTGGAGGAGCAGAGGAGCTGAGGAAGTAGGGGGTCTGCAGAAGGACAGATTGGGAAAATGGGAAAGAAGTGGAAGTGTATAGTCATGCACTTTAGTAGAAGGAATAAAGGCATAGACTATTTTCTAAATGGGCAGAAAACTCAAAGATCAGAGGTGCTATAGGACTTGGTAGTCCTCGTGTAGGATTCCCTGAAGGCTAACTTGTAAGTTGATTTAGTGATAAGGAAGGCAAATGCAATGTTAGTATTCATTTCAAGAGGACTAGAATATAAAAGCAAGGGTGTAATTTCATTTCAAGAGGACTAGAATACAAAAGCAAGGATGTAATGCTGAGCCTTTTGAAGACATTGGTGAGACTGTTCCTGGAGTATCCTGAACAGTTTTGGGCCTTTTATCTAATAAAATACGTGCTGGTATTACAGAGGGTGCAGAGGGTCCAGAGGAGGTTTGCTAGCATGATTCTGCCAGAGGATGTTTCCTGTAGTAGGGAAGTCTAAGACCAGATGGTACAGCCTCAGAACAGAGAGATATCCATTTAGAACAGAGGTAAGGAGGAATTTCTTTAGCCAGACGTTAGTGAAACTGTGGAATTCATTGCCACAGACAGCTGCAGAGGCCAAGTCATTGGGTATATTTAAAGTGGAGGCTGCTAGGCTACAGGGAGAAGGCAGGGGAATGGGGTTGAGAGTGATAATAAATCAGCTATGATGAAATGGCAGAGTAGACTCAATGGGCTGAATGGTCTAATTCTGCTCCTATATCCTATGGTCTTAAGAAACAACTTCTGAAAATGTGGACCTTAGTTATCACTGGACAAAGGTAACTTGTTGCTTAAGATCACATTTTCAAAAAACATAACATTAACAATAAAAATACTGTTTTTTCCAATACTTACAGTAAGAGTACACCAGATTAAAATTCTGAGCAAATCCAAAGAGCAATCATATCACAAAAAAATTATAGAAAACACTGGCCTCTATTATTTTTCATTCACATAATACTTATTTTGTAGAAAAAGTCCATGTTTTTTTTTACTGAAACTTTGTGAATACAGCGAGAATGTTATATCTTTATTTTCTTTTCTCTCTTACTTCTCCCTTATATGCTCATGAAATTTAAGCTGTACTTTATTATTAAGGTATAATATTCAGCATGTTTTTACACTTGATCTTGAATGGAAAAGTAAGTGAAAATGTAAAATAGAATTTAACTAAGCCTATTGTAATATCCTCTTGTTTTTCTGTAGTTGTTCCACGAAAATACAATCAACATAAATTATACATTTTCTTCATACCAAATCCAGCACTGCTGGGAACAATTTCTCAAATGTGCTATCCTGTATATACAAAAGTAGAATGAGAATAATGCAGTATTTCCATTTACTTCATCAATAATTTCCAATATGGAAATAAACTGACATCAGAGAGAACACAGATGGCTTAAAGATGTCATGAAGGACTCTGTCTGTATAACATAAAGTTCTCCACTGTACAACAACTCTCAGCATACGGAATGAAAAGTTATAGTATCATGGTATTGAAATTATTGCCAATATTGAAGAAGGTTAATCTGTAGAAGGAGTTTAAACTATAAAAAATCTTATCCACATATCTAAATTGGAATTATACTGTCCTGACTAGTACTGACTAATAGACTAATAAAAAATACTAAATTTTTTAGGAATGTTGAGATTGCCTTTTTAAATTTAATCTCTGACAAGCTCTAATACCCAAAGAGATGTTGCATAAGTAAGCTTCAATGTATTGCCACCTGTATTAATTTGAAATAAAATATTTCGAATTGATGCTTATTATTTATCATGTAGAATTCTGTGCACAGTTAACAATGAAAGGACTTGCAATAATATGTCTCTTAGAAGCAATTCAAAGGGAATTGGTATTTATAAGTTACTTTGAAAACAATTAATTATTATTTATTAAATTTATTTTTGAAAAATTATTCCATAGGCCACAGTTTGTTGCGGAACAGTTTCAGTCATTCCTGAAAGTGAATGGAATAAGAAATATTACATCTCTACTATACCACCCAGCTACAAATGGCTTGGTGGAAAGGTTTATCCTGAGTGCAAAGGAACACACTTCGAGCAATGTCAGCAGAACACACTACACTAACACTGAATCAGAAGCTCGCCATATGCTCCTCCTTGCATATTGCAATGCGGCACACTCCACAACTAACAACTCACCAGCTATGCTATCCCTGGGCCACCCCTTGTGCTCAACCTTGTACCTACTCAAACCCAATCTCAAGAGGAGTATGTAGAACAAACAGCTGAGACAAATTGAGGGCTCTTCACACAAGAGGGTTCACTGTTTCACTCCTAGACAGGTAGTCATGGCGAGGGACTACAGAGGTAATCAAGAGTGGGTACTTGGAAAGATTAAGGACAGAACTGGACCACTCTCCTACACAAGGAAGCATGGATTTGTGAAAGGAAGATCATGTCTGACGAATCTCATAGAATTTTTTGAGGATGTAACTAGTAGAGTGGATAGGGAAGAACCAGTGGATGTGGTATATTTGGATTTTCAAAAGGCTTTTGACAAGGTCCCACACAGGAGATTAGTGTGCAAACTTAAAGCACACAGTATTGGGGGTAAGGTATTGATGTGGATAGACAATTGGTTGGCAGACAGGAAGCAAAGAGTGGGAATAAACGGGACCTTTTCAAAATGGCAGGCAGTGACTAGTGGGGTACCGCAAGGCTCAGTGCTGGGACCCTAGTTGTTTACAATATATATTAATGACTTGGATGAGGGAATTAAATGCAGCATCTCCAAGTTTGCAGATGACACGAAGCTGGGAGGCAGTGTTAGCTGTGAGGAGGATGCAGGGTGACTTGGATAGGTTAGGTGAGTGGGCAAATTCATGGCAGATGCAATTTAATGTGGATAAATGTGAAGTTATCCACTTTGGTGGCAAAAACAGGAAAACAGATTATTATCTGAATTGTGGCCGATTAGGAAAAGGGGAGGTGCAACGAGACCTGGGTGTCATTATACACCAGACATTGAAAGTGGGCATGCAGGTACAGCAGGCAATGAAAAAGGCGAATGGTATGCTGGCATTCATAGCAAGAGGATTCGAGTACAGGAGCAGGGAGGTACTACTGCAGATGTACAAGGCCTTGGTGAGACCACACCTGGAGTATTGTGTGCAGTTTTGGTCCCCTAATCTGAGGAAAGACATCCTTGCCATGGAGGGAGTACAAAGAAGGTTCACCAGATTGATTCCTGGGATGGCAGGACTTTCATATGATGAAAGACTGGATGAACTAGGCTTATACTCATTGGAATTTAGAAGATTGAGGGGGGATCTGATTGAAACGTATAAAATCCTAAAGGGATTAGACAGGCTAGATGCAGGAAGATTGTTCCCAATGTTGGGGAAGTCCAGAACCAGGGGTCACAGTTTGAGGATAAAGGGGAAGCCTTTTAGTACAAAGATTAGGAAAAACTTCTTCATACAGAGAGTGGTGAATCTGTGGAATTCTCTGCCACAGGAAACAGTTGAGGCCAGTTCATTGGCTATATTTAAGAGGGAGTTAAATATGGCCCTTGTGGCTACGGGGATCAGGGGGTATGGAGGGAAGGCTGGTGCAGGGTTCTGAGTTGGATGATCAGCCATGATCATACTGAATGGCGGTGCAGGCTCGTAGGGCCGAATGGCCTACTCCTGCACCTATTTTCTATGTTTCTATGTTTCTATGTCATCTGGAGATGACATGTCGATCAGTTGAGGAGAGCAGAGTCAATTGCTGGAGAAGAAAGGTGTCCAGAGCTGTCAGAACCACTTCCTGTAGTCACAGAGTCAACTCCTACAACCGCCATGGAGGAGGATCTTTTGGCTTGAACGGGACAATTTAAAGTTTACTATGCTGTGGATCAATGCTGAAAATATCATATAGAGATAGGGTAACTAATGAGACAGTACTCCAACATGCCCATACAAAAGTATCTTTAATGAGAACATTAAATGAGAGGAAACTTAAATTCCTGGGCCATGTCATCAGAAAGAGAGAAATAGAATGCCTTACATTACAAGGCCATATGCCTGGGAAATGCAGAAGAGGAAGTCAAAGAAGAAAATATATGGGCACTGTGAAAGAACTAACAGATCTAAGTGTGTGAGATATCATTGATGCTGCTTGGGATCGTTCAATGTGGAAAGCCATGATCACCCAAGCGTGAAGTGTCTATATAGTACCTGTAGTTGTATTATAGAGTATTCTGTATATACATAGTATAAAAGAATACAAGTTGAGATGCATTCTCTATTGAGTTGGAGTTTATAGCTAAGCAGGGAAGAGTGTTGTTTATTCAATGGTTAGGTAATGTTGTAAATATATCATTTGATTAAGCATTCTTTGTTTATGTAATTCATTATGGGTTATATGTAAAAGTACGTAAATGGCATACGTCATTAAACCACCACGTCATAAGTGCACGCCTTACTAAAGTAAAAAACGAAGTAGACTCACATTTAGCAACTCTGCATTTTTCTTTCAATTAGTTTTATGTTTTTGAGTTACAAAACATAACAGGTAATGTTAAAGTCCCAAAATATAACTGTTCATTTCCCTCCGCAGATGCTGCCTAGTCCTTTGAGTTCCTCCAGCATCTTGCTTGTTCCAAAATATTTTTAACATAAGATAAAGTAAGATAAAACTTTATTTATCCCAAAGGAAATTATTGTAAGCATTGAGGTACAAAAAAATACAAAATGTGCATTAAAAAGTAATGGTACAAAATGCAGATGTATAATGAAACTATATACTTATATGCTTAAGGAGGAGGAGTTGTAGAGTCTTATAGCCACAGGGAGAAAGGATCTCCAGTGGCGTTCAGTGGTGAACCTCGCTGGAATGAGTCTGTTACTAAAGGTGCTCCTCTGTTTGTCCAGTATGTCATGGAAAGGGTGAGAGGGATTGTCCATAGAGCTCCATAGCTTTTGCAGCATTCTCTCAGACACAACCACCAGGGAATCCAATTCCACCCCCAGAACAGAACCAACCTTCCTGACGAGCTTATCAATCTTCTTGGCATCAGCTGCTCTCACCCAGCTGCCCCAGCAGACTACAGCGTAGAACTGAGTGCTGGCCACCACTGAGTCGTAGAACATCTGCAGCATAGTACTGCAGATGTTGAATGGCTGGAGCCTCCTCAAGAAGTACAGTCAGCTCTGTCCTTCTTGTACAGAATCCCTGTATTTTTAGTCCAGTTCAGTTTATTGTCCAGGTGAGTTCCCGGGTATTTGTAGTCCAAACAACTACAAACATCTCTCTGAATTGTTAAACAGTAGTTACCTGAAGAACTACGATCAGTCAGCATGACGCTAACCTTCTCAGCATTGCGTATTGTCAGTAGGTAGTAACATTAATATCTTATCCAAGTCACTAGCAACAACCATAAGAATCTACGGTTGGCAATGCATTGAATAAACCGAATAGTAACATAATTGGTATCAATGTTGCATCATCTCATTCTGTTTGACCTCAGGCACAAAAGAATCATGATGAGTGGAATGACATTCATCTCATGAACACTTTATATTTAAGGCAGCGACTATTAATTGGTCTGGAGGCAACATAAATTATTGATTACAAACAAACGTTTAATGTTTGGTACAACAGTTTGTGTGAGTTTTTTTATTAGGTTTGTTGGAAGACATATGATGTAGTTTATCACAGAGAAATGTACAGTTTTCTACAAGGTGAGGAAGGACATAATAATAAACACTGTATTGATTGGCTAAAGCTTGACATATTGCTTAATATAAGTAATGCATGTACAAAAACTGTGATGTCAAAGGACAAGTCCTTAAAATAGAAGCCTTTGATGGAAGACACAGTTGCTTATTGATAGAACATATGTTTAACATACATTGATATACTGATTTCAATTGAAGTTGGATTTAATCTTTCAGGATATACCTTTTTCTCAAATGGGAATAATAAATAATGAACAAATTCAGTAAAGATCAGCACAATATTCATTGATATATATTTATTGATAAAGATATTATCAAATTAACATATGCAAGTATAGGTATAACTATTATTTTCATAATGACATCTTGATCAGGATTTTGTTCTGTGTCAAGTCCCACATCCTTTGTAATAACAGTACATTTTTACCTTAACTACCTATCAGTTTGGAAAATGATTGATCATAATTCACAGGGTCAGTTATAAATATTAAAACACATATAATAAAACATTTAAGATCAAGGAGAACACTTGAGAGTTAAAGATTGAAAGTCAGGGTTTTTGAAGCTTGGACAAGCATGGTATCAGTTTGACTATGATGTGTCACACCTCCTTCGAGCAATTTGTTTTTCTCAGTTACATGTGAAAATGTCCTCAGGCCCAAGACAGGTCAAATCTGTACTGCTGTTATTGATTGACCTTGCACCAAGTCCTATTGCCTGCATGGTTGAGTTTGAAATAGGAAGATGGTTCATTTGAAGCTTTCCACAACCAGTTGGCATCACTGAACCTGCTGTCTTTATCAACATAGGAAACCAAACCTGCTGAAAGATCATTGAACCAGAATAATAGTTGTGTTCATTGCTCCGAAGATGTCGCCTGCCCTGCTGAGTATTTCCAGCATTTTCGATCTCAAATTCCCAATATCCATTCTTTTACATTGGTTGGTTTCATTCTAACACCTTACTTATTCTAATTTCATCTGGCTACCTGTATCACTGCTGCACCTCTACTGGTGGCATCCAACTGAGTTATAAGAATGACCAGTGGGGGAAGAAAAAGCAAAGATCAGATTCGTGCTTTTATTTTTATTTTGAAGCAACACACACAAAATACTGGTGAGAAACTCAGCAGGCCAGGCAGCATCTGTGGAAAAGAGTAAACAGGCAGAGATCCTTCATCATTTTGAACCAAGGGCTCGACTTATTTGGTTCTCAATTCATTCTAAGAGCAAATATTAATGTATTACTATATTTGGCTGTCCAAATGGTTCAAATTCTCATAGTAACATGTGAAGAGCAGAAAGTGTTGGAAAATCACAGTATTTGAATAAAAATGGACTAATATGTAAAACTGCAGACGAAACAGATCCTCCCACTTCCAACTGTTTTAGCCTTACGGCCGTTGAGATATCTGTCCCATTTTTTAAAAATCTCTAATTTGCGTCATTTGTTTTTAAAATGTGACCGTTATTTCTTTAATTTTTTAGCCTGGATGGAGATAGAAATGGAATCAATGACGATTTTTTAAAAAAAAACGACGGCTGCTGTAAAAAGAACAGCAACAGTGATTCTGTGCGTGTTTGGGCTTTGGAGGATTCTGAACAGCAATTCCTGCGAAGGACGTCTGATGCAAGGGGGGAGCAAGTTGGCTCTTGGTAGCTATCATGCGTCACCACATCAGGAGCTTGGGCGGAGTAGTATGTTATTTCTCCAGTAGCTGAGTGGTGCATTAGATAGGCAGCGTGTTTCAGTGACAACAGAGATTGCTAGAAATATATAGATTTATCGCAAGTAAAAAAAAATACAAGGGTTCGATACTATTTTGATCGTGTTTTGCAATTGCTTTGAATGGGTCAGCGGGCAGCCGTGAACTCGGAAGGGATGGGATGAACACCGTGGCTCAGACAAGGACTGCTGGCTCTTGTTTGTTCTACAAGATTCCGCTCACTGAGCAGTGGATGGGCGAAGGATGGAGGCGGTGAATGGGACTCCTGAAATTCGCCAGCAACAGCCGGCGGAGAAGAAGAAAGTGCATCGAGCGCCGTCTCCGGCCAGACCCAAAGCGCTGATCCGCGGCTGGTCGGTGGCGAAGTCCAAGTGTAGCCCAGGGGGCTCGAAGCAGGGGCTCGCCCAGTGCCGCCTGTCCCGGCACAGCCCCGGCCTCAAGGACATCAAGCTGGGCAAGTCGCCGGCAAGCAAGGCGGTGGGGGTAGGGTCGGCCGGGGCGTCGCCAGGGTCCCGAGCCGGGAAGGGGGAGCCGCGGAGCAAGAAGTCGGAGCGGGCAGGGGGCGCGGGCGGCACTACGGGCAAGAGGAAGAACCCTCGGGCCGGCGATGGGCCGCGAGCCCCGGGCAAGCGCTCGCCCGCCACCGACAGTAGCTCGGAGCTGTCCGATTGCCCGTCCGAACCGCTGTCCGAGGACAACAAGCCGCCGTCCGCCGCCGACACCAGCGACAGCGAGTCGGCCAGGGGCGCCGGCGGCTCCGAGCCCCCACTATCCCGCCGAGGAGCTTGCTCGCCGAATCAGGACGATCGGAGCTGGCCCGGTGAGGACGGCTCATTGGCTTCGGCCAGCGGCCAGTCAGACGGACCATGCGGGACCAAATCACCGTCGCTGGATAGTCGGCTCCATGTCAGCAACTCGTTGGGCTTTTCTGATTTCAGCGAAGAATTTGTTGACAGCATCCAGGAGGAATTCGTGAAGGAAATCGACGAGTTGCGGTCTGAGAACGATTACCTGAAGGTGGGCGAGGCCTTTTGTACAACATTTCATTCTTAGATTCAGAATATTGTCACCAGGGTGCAATGAAATTTGTTGCTCGAATGAAGCCCAAAGCATAAACAAGATATATGGTCAAATTAATACGTGGACCGTGCAAAGATTGCAGGTTGTGGAAAATAAATCTCGTTAGAGGTGGGTGGGTAGAAGACCAGTTTTGTTTCTCATTCACACATGGTGAATTTCATTCAGCTGGGTGAAAATTGAATGCAAGGCTTGTGTTTTATTGGGTGCAGACTGCCTTCAGGTGCATTGTATTGCGGAGGAATGACTGGTGTAACAGCTGCCTTCCCTTTTTGGGTTTAGTCGTATTTGTACAGATGTCCTTGCATCGATATCCTGGCGATTGCCCAGACCTGAATGTGTGATGAATAATTGTTACTGTTTGCTGGTTGTGAGGCTGCTGCAACATTACAATACACTCTCTCACACACTCTCACTACTGTTCCAGAGCTGATCCCCTTCTAGAAATTGCTTTGTTGATGGAAGCCAACAGGAGATGATTTTCCAGAATTTTCAGAGGATCCAAACATAACTGCAATTTCTCAATTTTCAAGGAATTTAGTTAGAGCATTTTTTAAAAAATGTTTTTTGCATAAACATGCCTTACATGTAATATTTGGGAAGTGAGCAACTGGGCAAAGTCTACATGTGCAAATGCTATACTATCAAATGTTAATGTACATCTGTGGAATTGGTTGAAATTTTGAATGAGTAATTATTTCAGCATGCTTGCAAAAGTAATTGTATTGGCAGAGAGAAGTGGCTACTTGCAGACTATGTAGGCCGAGAGACTAGAGGAAATACTGTTGATACACATGCAAAATGCTAAACTTCAGTCTCACACTTCACGTCTGTTGAAATATTTACTCATAACAGCACACTCAGAAAGCTGGAGGAACTCAGCAGATCCTATCCAGATCCTACTTTATCCATAATTTTGCCACCATCCGAAAGTGTTTTCATATGTTTTTACCCAGTTACTAGATACACTGTAGTGGCTTGCATTCTTGCCTCTTGAGTCAAAATGTTTGGTGTTAATCCATTTCCAAACACTTGAGCACATCAAATTAGATTCAAGTTTATTTATCACACGTACATCAAAACATAGAGTGAACTGTACCACTTGCGTTAACAGCCTGAGGGTGTGCTAGGGGCAGCCCACAAGTGTCGCCACATATTCCAGCGTGCCCACATGCTTGGCAGGACAACACAGAACTAAACAAAACAAAACAGAACACAAGCAACAAAGCAAGCCCTGTTCCTCCCTACCTCCCACCTACCCACTAAGATGCGTACACAGTCCTCTGACCCCAGGACAAGCCACTTCTGCCATCACCAGACTTGTACATTGGGCGTCAACTTCCCGAACGGACTTGCAGAGATTCACAGAGTAGTCTTGATACTGCAGTGCTCATCTATCAGATGTGCCACTTTCAGGGGAGACAAATTGGAAACTTGGTTTGGAAAAAGAGAGATATCTACAATAAATATAGGCAGTAAATGAGGTGCTTGAGGAATATTAAGAATGTAAAAAGAATCTTAAGAAAGAAATTAGAAAAGCTAAAAGAAGATACGAGGTTGCTTTGGCAAGTAAGGTGAAAATAAATCCAAAGGGTTTCTACAGTTATATTAATAGTAAAAGGATAGTGAGGGATAAAATTGGTCTCTTAGAGAATCAGAGTGGACAGCTATGTGTGGAACCAAAAGAGATGGGGGAGATTTTGTACAATTTCTTCGGTATTTAAGGAGAATGATATTGAATTGTGTAACATAAGGGAAACAGGTAGGGAAGTTATGGAAACTATGATGATTAAAGAAGAGGAAGTATTGGTGCTTTTAAAGAATGTAAAAGTGGATAAGTCTCCGGGTCCTGACAGGATATTCGCTGTGACCTTGAGGGAAGTTAGTGTAAAAATAGCAGGGGCTCTGACAGAAATATTTCAAAGTTATTAGAAATGGGGATGGTGCCTGAGGATTGGCATATTGCTCGTGTTGTTCCATTGTTTAAAAAGGGTCCTAAGAGTAAACCTAGCAATTATCAGCCTGTCAATTTGACGTCAGTGGTGGTTAAATTAATGGAAAGTATTCTTAGAGATGGTATATGTAATTATCTGAATAGACAGGGTCTGATTAGGAACAGTTAACATGGATTTGTGCATGGAAGATCATGTTTGACAAATCTTACTGAATTTTTTGAAGAGGTTACTAGGAAAGTTGACAAGGGTAAAGTGGTGGATTTTGTCTATATGGACTTCAGTAAGGCCTTTGACAAGGTTCCACATGGAAGGTTAGTTAGGAAGGTTCAGTCGTTAGGTATTAATATTGAAGTAGTAAAATGGATTCAACAGTGGCTGGATGGGAGACGCCAGAGAGTAGTGGTGGATAAGTGTTTGTCAGGTTGGAGGCGGTGACTAGTGGTGTGCCTCAGGGATTTGTACTGGGTCCAGTGTTGTTTGTCATGTACATTAATGATCTGGATGATGGGGTGGTAAATTGGATTAGTAAGTATGCAGATGATACTAAGATAGGTGGTGTTGTGGATAATGAAGTAAGTTTTCAAAGCTTGCAGAGAGATTTAGGCCAGTTAGAAGAGTGGGCTGAAAGATGGCAAATGGAGTTTAATGCTGATAAGTGTGAGGTGCTACATTTTGGTAGGAATAATCAAAATAGGACATACATGCTAAATGGTAGGGCATTGAAGAATGCAATAGAACAGAGGGATCTAGGAATAATGGTGCATAGTTCCCTGAAGGTGGAATCTCATGTTGATAGGGTGGTGAAGAAAGCTTTTGGTATGCTGGCCTTTATAAATCAGAGCATTGAGTATAAGAGTTGGGATGTAGTGTTAAAGTTGTACAAGGCATTGATAAATTTGGAGTATTGTGTACAGTTCTGGTCACCGAATTATAGGAAAGATGTCAACAAAATAGAGAGAGTACAGAGAAGATTTACTAGAATGTTATCTGGGTTTCAGCACCTAAGTTACAGAGAAAGGTTGAACAAGTTGGGTCTTTATTCTTTGGAGCGTAGAAGGTTAAGGGGGGACTTGATAAAGGTATTTAGAATTATGAGGGGGATAGATAGAGTTGACGTGGATAGGCTTTTTCCATTGAGAATAGGGGAGATTCAAACAAGAGGGCATGAGTTGAGAGTTAGGGAGCAAAAGTTTAGGGGTAACACGAGGGGGAACTTCTTTACTCAGAGAGTGGTAGCTGTGTGGAACAAGCTTTTAGTAGAAGTTGTAGAGGCAGGCTCGATATCGTCAGTTAAAGTAAAATTGGATAGCGATGGAATGGAGGGTTATGGGCTGAGTGCAGGTCGGTGGGACTAGGTGAGAGTAAGAGTTCAGCATGGACTAGAAGGGCCAAGATGGCCTGTTTCCGTGCTGTAGTTGTTATATGGTTATATGATACTGAAACCCAGTCCACTCTTCCAGTTAGAAAAATCCCATGGCATAGTTTTGAAAAGCAACAGTGAGATATCTCCAATATTTGTACCTAAACCAACATACCAACACATTTATCATCTTGCTGCTATCACGATAGTGGTGGCAGGTCCGGTTGCAAGCTGGTTGCCAAATTTTTGACATAAGAATAGTGACTGGACTTCAACTCTATCCCAAGGTCATGAAATAAGCTGCATAAACAGTAAGCTTTCCTCCCTGCCTACGATCACAAATTCTCTCACCAGCAGTTAACTTTTTGCCATATCCCATTCATCCATCATTCTTCTTCCAGGAGTACTTTGATGACAGACATAGAAATGTCAAATTTAGGATCCTTATCACTGTGTTCAACTTCTTGGCAACCTAGTCCAATACTTTGTAATCAAATCACAAACACGAGAAAATCTGCAGATGCTGGAAATCCAAGCACCACACACAAAATGCTAGAGGAACTCGGTAGGCCAGGCAGCATCTGTGGAAAAGAGTACAGTTGACTTTGCGGGCTGAGACCCTTCAGCAGGATAATGAGCTATCAGGGCACAGCAGCAAAAGCCAGGCCAGTGGCATTGTGGCTGGCTGTGAACCTCAGTGAGGAAGGATAAAGTCAGACAGAGCAGTAGGGGTATGAACAGGAGATTCTGTGGCCACGTAACAGATGTCAGGAGGATGTGTTGCCTCCAAGGTGCTAGGGTCTGGATTGTCTCAGAGTTGCTGCAGAAGATTCTCAAGAAGGAGGGTGAACAGCCAGACATAGTTAGTAAGGGGAAGAGGTCCTGTGCAGTGAGAACAGGGAGTTAGGAAAATGACTGAAGAGCAATACCTGCAAGGTAGTCATCTCTGGATTTCTCCCAGTACCATGTGCTTGGCAGGTTTGCTGGAGCATTTGGGGAGCTTTTAAACAAATTTGACAGGGGAATGGGAACCAGAGAGATTAGGTAGTTGGCATACAGGACAGTCTGTTATGTAGTGAGACTGTGAGGAAGGACAGGCAGATCATAGGGCAAAATTTCAATCAGTGAATGAGCTGAAGTGTAACATGGGGGGGTTGGAATTGAAATGGGTGATGAATACAGGACTGACGGTATTATATTTGAAGCCATGCAGTATGTGGAATAAGGTAGCTGATCTTGTAGCACAGTCAAAGATTGGCAGGTGTGATGGCATCACTGAGCAGTTGCTGAAAGAAGATTATAGTTGGGAGTTTAACATCCAAGGATACACTTTGTATTGAAAAGACAGACATAGGCAGAGGGGGTGGGGTGGCTCTGTAGGTAAAAAATGAAATCAAATTCTTAGAAAGAGATGACATAGGATCAGAAGATAGGATCCTTCTGGGTAGAGTTAAGAAACTGCAAGGATCAAAGATCCTGATGGGAGTTATATACAAGCCTATAAACAGTAGCCAGGATGTGGGATACAAATTACAACAGGAAATGGAAAAGGCATGTCAAAAGGACAACATTGCAATAGTCAAAGGGGATTTCAATATGCAGGTATATTGGGAAAATCAGGTTGGTGCTGGATCCCATGAAAGGTAATTTGTAGAATACCTATGAAATGGTTCTTTAGAGCAACTTGTGGTTGAAAGCCAGGGGAAAGACAATTATGGAATTGGCATTGTGTAATGAACCAGATTTGATTAGGGAGCTTAAGGTAAAGAAACCCTTAGGAGACAGTGATTTTACCATCCATTTTGAGAGAGAGATGATAAAGTCAGATGTATCAGTAATACAGTGAAGTAAAGGGAATTACAGAGGCATGTGAGAGAAACTGGCCAAAGTTGATTTGAAGGGGACACTCACAGGGATGATGGGAGAACAGCAATGGCTGGAGTTTCTGGGGGCAATTTAGAAGGTGCTGGATAGATACACCCCGAAGATGAAGAATATTCTAAAGGGGCGATGACCCAACAGTGGCTGACAGCATAAAAGGAAAAGAGAGGATATATTACAAAATATTATGGAAAGTTAGAGGATTGGGAAGCTTTTAGAAATCAACAGAAGGCAACTAAAATAGTCATAAGGAGAGAAAAGATGAAATATGAAGGTGAGCTAAGCAATAATAACAAAGAGGATACCAGAAGCTTTTTTCAGATATATAAAGAGTAAAAGAGCGGTGAGAGTAGATATTGGAGAACTGAGCGGAGAAGTAAAAATGGAAGATGGGGAAATGGCAGACAAACTTAATAAATATCTTGCGTCAGTCTTCACTGTGGAAGTCACTCACAGTATGCCAGAAATTCAAGCATTTCAGAGGGCTGAGGTAAGTGTAGTTACCATTACTAAGCTGAAGGTGCTTGGGAAGCTGAAAGGTGTGAAGGTAGATAAGTCACCCAGACAAGATGGACTACATCCCAGGGTTCTGAAAGAGGTACCTGAAGAGATGGTGGAGACATTAGTAATCACTAGCTTCTGTAATGGTTCTGGAGGGCTAGAAAATTGCAAATGTCACTCCGCTCTTTAAGAAAGGAAATTATAGGCTAGTTAGCCTGACTTCAGTGGTTAGGAAGGTGTTGGAGTTCATTATTACAGATGTGGTTTCAGGGTACTTGGAGGCACATGGTAAAGTAGGCCAAAGCCAGCTTGGTTTCCTTAAGGGGAAATTTTGCCTGACAATTCTGTTGGCATTCTTTGGGGAAGTAACAGGAAGGAGAGACAAAGGAGAATAAGTGGATGTTGTTTATTTGGTTTTTCAAATAGCCTTTGACAAGTGCTGCACATGAGGCTGCTAAACAAGATAAGAGCCTAGGTATTTCAAGAAAGGTACTCATATAGATAGAAGATTGGCTGATTGGCAGGAGATAGAGCAGGGAAAAAAGCCTATTCTGGGTGACTACTGGTGTTCCACAGGGGTTGGTGTTGGGACCACTTCTTTTCACGTTATATGCTAACGATTTGGATGGCAGAATTTATGGCTTTGTGGCCAAGTTTGAAGAGGATATGAAGATAACTGGAGGGGCAGGTAGTGTAGAGGAAGCAGAGAGTATGCAGTAGGACTTATACAGGTTGGGAGAATGGGTAATTAAGTGACAGATGGAATAATAGTGTAGGGGAGATGTATAGTTATGCACTTTGGTAAAAGAAATAAAGTAATAAACTATTTTCTGAACAAGATGAAAATTCAAAAATGAGAGCTGTAAGAGGACTTGGGAGACCTTGTGCAGGATTTGCTGTAGTTTTATTGCAGGTTGAGTTGGTGATAAGGAAGGCAAATAAAATGTTGGCATTTATTTCAAGAGAGACTAGAATATAAGAGCAGGGATGTAATGCTGAGGCTTTATAAAGCGTTGGTTAGACCACACTTGGAGTATCACGAATAGTATCTAAAAGATGTGCCGGCATTGAAGAGGATCCAGAGGAGGTTCATGAGAATGATTACAGGAATGAAAGGGTTAATGTGTGAGGAGCATTTGATGGTACTGGGCCTTTATTCGCTGCAGTTTAGAAGAAGGGGGAGAGGAAATCTCATTGAAACCTATCAAATATTGAAAGGCCTAGATAGAGTGGATGTGGACAAGATGTTTCCTAATATGGAGGAGTCTTGAACCTGAGGGCATACCCTCAGAATTGAAGCCATGGGTGGTGAATCTGATTTAATTCATTGCCATGGGTAGCTGTGGAAGCCAAGTTGATGAGTTAATTTCAAAGCGGAATTTGAGAGGCTCTTGGTGAATCAGGGCGTCAGAAGGTTACAGGGAGAAGGCAGGAGAATGGGGTTGAGAGGGATAATAAATCAGCCATGATGGAATGGCAGAGCAGCTCAATAACCTGAATGGCCTAATTGTGCTCCGATGTCTCGTGGTCAAACCTATGGCTGGAGAATATTTCCTCTCCTATGTTAAAATGGTTCTAAAATATCTCTTTATGAGGCTTTTGATTGCCTATATAAGAACCTTTCTATGTGGCTTAGTATTATGCATTTTTTTGGAATATATCCATGAAGCTTTTCATTTATTCTGTCATGTTAAAGACAAATTATCTTATATGGCTCATTTAGAAGTGCCAAAAACAACAGACGTTTGGAATAAGATGCCAGTAGCAGGAAATACTAATGGTACAACAGCACTGGCTCTTCAGTTAATTCACCAGTTTCCCTTTACTCTGTATTGATTAACTGTGCGCAGTCAAAAAATATATTAGAGTCTGTTGTGAGTGGGGAAATAAAGTGTACCTTTCACACTTACTGGAGTAAAATACAGACATATAGTTTACAGGGCAGTTGCAGAAAGGTGGAGAAGTAAGAAAGCTCCATATCAGATGGGAGAGATTAAATGAAAAAAGGGATGATGCTGCAAGAGAAATTGCAATGATAATGGAACAACTTAAGAAAAAAACCGCAAAAATGGAAACAGCAGAATCATTATGTAAAAGTGTTGACTCATTCTTGTGTCCAGAAAATTGTAAAGATGAACTTGCTCTTCCAACTATTGGAACATGTGTGGGAAGTCAGACTAGGAGTAGCCTGGAAAATTTGAAGTGATGACGTGAACATTTTGGACAGTTTCATCAGCTGGGGCCCTGAAATAAAAGCAGGAAATGCTGGGACAACTGCAGGACTAGCAGTATCTGTTGAAAGACAAATAGAGTTAATGCTTTGGTCGGAGACTCTTCGTGAAAGTGGCAGTCCTCCAGAAGCTCAGGGTCGAGCTTGTGAATTAAATGGAGCTGTCACACAAAGTGATAACCTGGCAAGCAGTTCGACTTCCCAGAGTAGAGGAGATCATCTCATGAGCCGTGATCATAGTGTGTGTACCAACCTGGAAAAAGTACAAGTTATTTCCTCTTTGGCCTGGAAGAAATTGGAGTACTGGATAGAAAGAAGGAGATCTTGTTTGGAGAGGGCAATGTTCTCTCTTTGGCTTTGTGCTCCAAAGTCAATCACATTGGTAAATTCTGAGCCTCTACCTTGACTTCAATCCGGTGACTTGCTGTTTCCTCATAGTGACAACATGGTGAAATGCCCAGGGTGTCATCAAGGAAGCACGAGTAGAAAGTTTAGTCATTTTCACCGAATTAGACCCTGATATGGCAGAAGAAAGGCTTAAAATGTGTCCAAATCACAGTGGTGAATGGAGGCTAACAGGGACCAGCCATACCGTGGCTTCAGGATGCATCACTTCACTGGGCCACTCTTGGCTTTGGTTTTGCTTTTAACCAGAGGTGAATGTGTTCAATGGTATAACTACAATGCAATATTTTAATAAAGCAAGTAATTGGTTTTGGTTAAAAGCAATAACAAAGCCAGAAGGTAATGACACATAATCAAAATTGATACTTCATTTGTCAAAATCTGGCTCATTCTGACCCCTCTGTGCAGACATAATTTTTTTGGTACCTTTATGGCCCTATCAGAGCAGGCTGAGTAGCCAACCTCTGAGGTATATATCCCAACCTAAAAATTCTCGTTAACACAAAAATAATTAGCCTCTGTCAGGTTTTCTCATGTTTGCTTAACAACTAAAAGGCTCCAAACAGAATAATACTGTATTATAGTGCTCTTGCTGTAAAAAACCATAGGAGAGCCAGTATTCTTAAAATAGCATGCTTATTTAAAATGGTTAAAATCTCAAATATATGTACTGTGGAGAGCATTCTAATAGGCTGTATCACTGTCAGGTATGGGGTGGGGGGGGTGGGGTTCTACTGCACAGGACCAAAAGAAGCTGCAGAGAGTCATAAATTTACTTGGCTCCATCTTGGGTACTAGCCTACAAAGTACCCAGAACATCTTCAAGGAGCTGTGTCTCAGAAAGGCAGCATTCATTATTAAGGAGCTCCAACATCCATGGCATGCCCTTTTCTCACTGGTAGGAGGTGGAGCAGCCAGCCTGAGGGCACACACTCTGATTCAGGAACAGCTTCTTCCCCTCTGCCATCCGATTCTGAATGAGCATTGAACCTGTGAACACTACCTCACTTTTTTTAATATATACTTCTGTTTTTGCTCTATTTTTAATCAATTTGATATACATATACAGTAATTTATTTATCTTTCATCTATACTATGTATTGCATTGAAGTGCTGCTGCTAAGTTAACAAATTTCTCGACACATGCCGGTGATAATAAACCTGATTCTGATCTCCTTTCATTTTCTTTCATATTAAGAATGGGAATATCCTTTCCTGCATATTTCATGCTAGAAAAATTATTAGATGATGCACACATTGTTGCCCCATTTAAAAAGTATATTATTTGAGACCTGCTGAGCTGTGTTTTAAATTTACCTAATGTAAATATACAATTTTAAGACATGGGTAATTGTAAAATATCATGTACCAACAATGGGGGGTTATGTAAAAAAAAATGTGTGTGTGTGTATATACAGAAGAAGGATTTTGTCTTCAATGCAAGATTTAGAGCTTATAGCCTTGTTACTTTAACAGTTAAGATTAAGATTTAATCAACAACCGTAACAAAAGCAAAGTGAACGATGTCTTCAGAGAATTACAAATAACTGATTATTATGGCATTCGGCATTAGTGGCAACACATTTGTATTGTCAGATAAAATTTAATGACACCTTTGCAAAGCTCATTCATGTGGCTTTTGCATCTCACATCAAACCCTTTAAATTGCAAAATTGTTGTAGTGGAGGCACAAAGTTAATTCGATAGGAAGAAACTGGGGAAGGAAGAAGCCCAACCTTGGCAACCTCTGTGACTTTTGAGTGTTAATATCCAGTCAGCAACTGAATGGATAGCTACACTCTCCAACCTCTTGTGCTTAATTAGTTATCACAGCCAACCTTGTTCTCAAATATGCTTAAGTGAAGGAAGAGGAAGTGTTGACTTCAGAAGGAGCCAGCAGATAAAATGGCAACACAAAAGTTAATCCTTCAAATATGATTTTTTTGTATGTGGAACTGAGTCAGAGGGGCCTTGACTATGTTCATCATCACAATGAGTTTGTATTTTTGGCTCACTACTTGTACTAGATGTGTTACATTTTATTTTATTGCTTTATACTTTAAATGGAGTATGTTACTTTTATTTGGTTACCTTGATTTCCCCTTCATAGTTAACTGTTCAGTAGATAACCAATTGTTGTATCTATTTAAAATCAAAACGAAAGAAAGAATCCATATCAATATTCCTTTGAACCAAAATGACATCCATTAACATGTTTGATTCTCAGAAGTGAAATTTAATCTTGGCACTTGAGCTGCATTTAACATAAAGTTTCAATACCAACCCTACAGCTTACTAGACAAAATTTGTTTTTACTCTGGTCTGTTAAGGTTGTCATAGCCAAGTGAGGTAGTGGTGATAAGCTCCTATTAAATGCTCCCAATGGTGTGCATCTCAAATACCCTCTGACAACCAAGTTCAGCTCCTGGCCTTCATGTGTGGCTTAGCTACTAGCCCGGCAGAACTGTTTTTACTGACGGGGAAGGGGGCAAAAGCAGGTTACTGGCACCTTAAAACCAGACACTTCAGGCAGATGGGGCTCGTCAGCTGTAGTTAGCCGCTCAGCTGTAGTTGATCTCAAACCTCCGCTGCCTTGCAGCTATACCCACTCATGGGGAAGGCTTCAGGAGGAAAGCCTGAGGGAAAAAATTTAGAGCTGGCGTCTCTAAGGCAGTCCCACATTGAGTTCAACCCTGACTGGCAACAACTGTATCGGTCTCTGCCGTTCCTTTGCCGTTCCTTTGGTTTCATCAGCTCTGTGGAGTGGGGGAGCCTGCTACATTTTACATTTTTCAAGTACCCTTGTATCAAATGATGGAGTTGTAATGTTTAACAATTAAACAGCGTTATTTATTCCAAACTGAATTTGATACAAGGTATTGGTCAGTGTTCTGAGCTGTTTACTGATATGCTGTAGCTACAGGTGGGACTGCTCTTACCTCTTTTCCAGAATTTAATTGGTCTGATGAACACCATCAATACCAATGACCTTACACTGTTGGCTCATACATCATTTTATCAATGTCAAGGTTTTAATTTGTTTGTAATGAAGTAGATAATTTTTATTACAAGCTGCATTGCTTATCTGCCCGTGCCCCTGAGTGGGTGGTGGGGGGCTGGGGTCAGTGAACAGCCTACATTCTGACTGGTTCCTTGATTAAGTTCTTCACCTACACACAGCTACAGTGCATCGAGGCTTTTCAGCGCCCTGATCCCTTGACGGCAAGAGGTCCCTGTGATAAAGTTTAAGGGAATGGGGGATTCTCAGATTCCTGTAAACAATGGATTCAGTACTGACTATGTCTGTGACTGCAGTGTGTTTAAATAATGTCTCACAGTTGCTTTCTTTGGAGCAAGATAAGGGTTAAAGTTCACCCAGATCCACATAAGATGTCTCTAGGCTTTTCACACCTTTTGATTTTGACAAAAAGCAGTACCTGATGGAAATTAGACAGAACATTCCTTTCTTAATTCAAGCATAAATTTGACAGATGTTCTTATCTTTGTAATTAAGTTGTGGCTTCAGTAAACCAGGCAGGACATACTTTTAGCAACACACATCAAAGTTGCTGGTGAACACAGCAGACCAGGCAGCATCTCTAGGAAGAGGTACGGTTGACGTTTCAGGCCAAGACCCTTCGTCAGGACTAACTGAAGGAAGAGCTAGTAAGAGATTTGAAAGTGGGAGGGGGAGATGCGAAATGATAAGAGAAGACAGGAGGGGGAGATGGAGCCAAGAGCTGGACGGTTAATTGGCAAAAGGGATATGAAAGGATCATGGGACAGGAGGCCCAGGGAGAAAGAAAAGAGGGGGGGGAGAACCCAGAGGATGGGCAAGGGGTATAGTGAGAGGGACAGAGGGAGAAAAAGGAGAGTGAGAGAAAGAATGTGTGTATATAAATAAATAACGGATGGGGTATGAGGGGCAGGTGGGGCATTAGCGGAAGTTTGAGAAGTCAGTGTTCATGCCATCAGGTTGGAGGCTACCCAGACGGAATATAAGGTGTTGTTCCTCCAACCTGAGTGTGGCTTCATCTTTACAGTAGAGGAGGCTGTGGGTGGACATATCTTTAATTAAGGTGGCTGGAGTGTCTAACAAATTGATTGTACTTTTGTATCAATAGTCCATTGTCTTGGCCAGAATGGTTATCAAACTGATTGTTCTTTGTATCAATAGTCCATTGACTTGGCCGGAATGGTTATCAAATTGATTGTTCTTTTGTATCGGTGGCCTTATAACTTCTAACAATTCTGACATCAGGCAGTGAACTTGTAGAACTGCCAGAGAGATGAGCAAGGTTCTCCCTGATGCTGGGTCCAAGTTCACTTGCCGGCTGAGCTCGAAGAAATAAACAGGTGAAAAGAGAAGTAACGATCTTTTTGTGCTGTCGTTATTTGATCCAGCAAAGTTACGTTTACACCTGAATGGAGTCTCCAGCTAAGTCTAGGTTGTGGGTGGGGACTTACAAGGTGGCATGAGGTGTTTGAGGAAGGAAAGTGATTTAGAAGGAGTACAATGTGCAAGAGGGTGGTAGGGTGCTGGGAAGACCTCTAAACTTTGGTTTCATGGTGAGATGAATAATGTGTTGCTGTAAAGGAAGATATAGGATGCTGCAAGGTTAATTTTGTTTTTTTTAAATGTGCTTCCTCCAGTGGTAAAACTGATTGGCATTTCTTAGCTTGGTTCTTGTTTGGTTCATGAGGTGGTTCTGAGGACCCACAATGATCAACATATGGTGGCTGGTTGCCTGCTGAACTTGTTTGGGAGTCCTGCTCACGAGAGTTTAAGGACCAGCGCACTGTGGGTGAGTATAGGTAGCCATCCCTTTACACAATCCACCCCATGATAGCCAGGAGCTAGGAAATTCAAGGGTCAATTCCAGCATTTCAGATTTATTCCCTCCATCAGTGTTAGTCCAGACAAACCAGCTCACAAAGTTAAAGCCCTCCATGCATGAGTGTATATTTCTTATTGTTTCTCCTAGTTTAAATTCACTGAGAATTTCCATTCTGATGTGCCACTGGTGGGTGCTCTGACACACTGCTGATGGATTTCTGATTAAGTTCCTTGGCTATTTCCCTTCATAAATGCTCCCTGATCTGCTGAGTTCCTCCAACGTTTTGAATGTGTTACTGGAGCAAAAATATTTTTATGCAGTCTTTCATGATCTCTGGACATCCGAAAGTCCTTTTGATAGCTAGTAGTCACTGATCTGAAGTAAGAAACAAAGAAATCTTAACCTAGAAGATCAAGGAAATGATTGTGGACTTCAGGAAGGTGCAGATGAAACACCCCCCTCTGCAAATACATGGCTCCTTCATAGGGAGAGTTAAGTGCACCAAGCACCTGGAAATTTACATCACGCATTACCTCAGCTGGTCCCTCAATATCACCTCCCTAAATAAGAAGGCACAGCAACGCTTCCACTTCCTGAGGAGATTGAGGCAAACAAGGCTCCCCACTGCCCCCCGCCCCCCCCCATTTTAACTGAATTTTACAGGAGTACCATTGAGAGTGTCCTGACAAGCTGCATCCCTATCTGGTATAGGAGCAGCAGAGCATCAGACTGGAAGCCCCAACAAAGGACTGAGAGAATGGCCAAGAGGATCATTGGGATCTGTCTACCATCCATCGGGGACACTTATCAGGAGCGCTGTTTACACAGGGCCCTTGGTGTTATTAGCAATCCCACCCATCCGCCCAGTATCCTCTTTCACTTTGTACCATCAGGCAGGAGGCTGATGCATAAAGACAAGGAAGGTCAGGATTGGAGCAGCTTCTTCCCATGGGCCATTAGGCTTCTGAACTCCCTGCCACATCCCATTCAAAATCACTGATTAATCTACAATATTTAATTTATGCAGTTTACTTTGTGCATAATTCATTTGTAGATTTAATTCTTGCTTTCCCAAATTATTGTGTTATGTGTGTGTTATCTGTACTACTGTACTTTACACCCTGGTCCGAAATGTCTCGTTTGATGGTATACATGAATATATTTAAATGACAATAAACTTGATTTGAACTGCAAATTGTGCACAGCTGTCTTCCTTTGGAAACAAGGTGATAATGACCAGATAATCCATTCTAGTGATGTTAGCTGTGGAATAAATATATTCCAGTACACCAGGAATAACCTCTGCTATTTAAAGTACTGCCATGGGATCTCTTCCCTTCACTTCTCGCTCAAGAAGTACGCCTTTGACTCGTTCACTCCTTCAGAAGAATCTTAACCTAGATTTATGCAGTTAAATTTCTGGGATGGGCATGAACCCTCCTGACCTATGCAAAGGTGCTCCTATCTGAGTCACAGCTCACTTAATAAAACTGCTTATTAGGCACGGCACAGCAGAGGTACTTAAAAAAAAAACTTTGTGCTGAATTTGTCAGTTATTTAGAAGATCACTTCAGCCCAAATTTTGATGGAAGCTTAACTCCATGTAAATGATACATGATCTACACAAGTTGCAAATCAGACAGCTGCTTTTAATGGAAAAGTTTACAATTTTGCAGTAATCCATTTTGGGTTGCTGTAGTTCTGTTAGCTTCTCATTTTGAATTGGAATTGTCCATTAAGTTCACTACAGGATATCTCCCAGTAATGAGTAAAATAAGTATACATTTAAGATTGTTTTGCTAATTACTAGTGGACTAAAATAGCGGGGGGATAGGATCCATAACAGCAGGTTAATAAATGGTAGGGTTAAGGGTAAGTGAGATGGCTTGTCAAGTTAAACTCAAAGCATAGTAAGTTCAATGCTAATAAACGTATTTCAACTCAGGGGTTCATGTATTTATTTCACCATTTGGAGTGTTATGGGTAAGGAAGACCAATTTAGAGCCTGGATCGGTACATCGAATTATGACGTTGTTACCATTACAAAGATCTGGTTGCACGAGGGACAGAAGCTCAACACTCCTGAGTTTTGTTTTGGATATGATGTGGGGAGGGAGGGTAAAAGAGGTGGAGGGGCTGCACTACTGATCAGGACAAATGTCACTGCAGTACCCAGAGAGGACCACATACATGAGAAAATCTGCAGATGCTCGAAATCCAAAGCAACACACAGACAGTGCTGTAGGAACTCAGCAGGCCACGCAGTATCTTGGAAAGGAGTAAACAGTCAACGTTTCAGGCCGAGATCCTTCATCAGCGCTCACGGTGAAGGGTCTCGGCCTGACATGTAGCCTATTTATTCATTTCCATAGATGCTACCTGGCCTGCTGAGTTCCTCCAGCATTTTGAGTGTGTTACCCAGAGAGTATGCACTGGAGGGATCATCCACAGAGACAGTTTGGTTAATGATATACAGGCAGAGGACATTTGATATAATTTGATATCTAGATTGGCCTAACATTATGGGCTGAATGGCCTATCCTGTGTTCTAATATAGAAATTATTGATGATGGTCAGTTTAATTTTGCCTGCAACTGTGTGGAGAATTATTTTGTTGTAAATTTTTTTCTGAATCTGAGTAAATATTTCTTCCTATTTTTTTCCTTTTTTTGCTCCTCAATCTAATATTTCTCTTGCTAATATTTCTACAGCTCATTTAAATCCATTCTAATCAGTTCTTTGTTTATTTTCTTAACCATCAAATCTCACCAGTTAAGTAGATGCACTTGTTTTCGTTATTGTACAGCAGCGTTTCAGAAACTTAGTTATTCTTACTGCATCATTATCATCTTTCACTAAAGTCAACTTTGGGTGAAATCCAAGATGCTGTCATCCCAGTCGGGATACAATTCCACCAGCAGAAACGGGACTTTTGTGGCTGCATCAGGGAGCATACCAAATGGTCAAGCTCTCAGTGGTCACCTTTGGCCAAAAGATTAGTTGGGCCAGCCTCAAATGCAATGGCTGGAAGACGAAATCAAAAGACTGAGGCCTTGCATTAAGTGACTTGCCTCATGATTTCCCCAAAGCTTGTCTGTCAGTTACGAGGCAGAAATTCAAAGTGAGATGGAATGCCGTCCATTTTCCTGGGACACTTTCCACTTGCGGAAATGCGAACAAATCCAATGGGGGAAAAACACGCAATCTCTACCACCCCAAACATTTAACACAATACACTGCAGTGACTTCCCATTGTTTCCTTGCCAGTGTTTTCCAAACCCAAGGGCAAGGGACACATAACTTGCTAGTGCCCTTCCTAGTCACACACTGCCCTGCCTTAAACATATATCCTCAATGATACATGGATAATGGAAAATTTTGGATTATCTTTATTAGTTTTATTTGTCACATGTACATTAAAACATGCAGTGAAATGCATCAATGACCAAAGCAGTCCAAGGATTGAGCTTGGGGCAGCTCACAAATGTCGCTCTGTTAACCAGCGCTAATATAGCCGCAACTCACTAACCCTAACCCTTACCCCAACCATACGTCTTGGAATGTAGGAGAGAACCAGAGTGTCTGGGGGAAAGACACGTGGTCACGGGGAGAACATGTAAACTGCTTACAGGCAGTGATGGGAATTGAACCCCGATCATTGATTGCGAGCGATGTAAAATGACTACACTACTGTGCTGCCCTAATGAAAAGGAAAGAGTGACCGTAATGTTGAGAGGATTCTGCATTGTCTGAAAATGTTCAGTCAAAAATTAGGGTTTGCAGTCTAAACAGAGAAAACTATGAAGGTATGATGGTCAGGTTGGCTGGAGTAATGCATCTGCCTAACTCATGAATGTATGTCGAATGACGTGATAGTGCACAAGTCACAGTGCTTAAAGAAATAATGCATAACTTGTAGCCTGTCTACATTTTTTGAGGCACAAAACAGAAAATGAAAAGTGGTTTAACTGTATATGACAGGAGAGGTTAAAGGTGGTATTAAATCAAAGGAAAACACTTGTGTATTTGCAAGAAAAAAAGGCAAGCTTCCATTTAAAGTAAAGAAGGTATTCAGCCCTTGGCACTGTAGTGATTGTCAGAAGCGAAAATCCCATAAGTCCCGTTTTACAGCTATGTCTTCCCCTGAGGTCCTGCAGCATCCTCTATTTTGCCTGCCGATCAACTGTGATTTTTTTTACCACTAACCTCCACTGAGGGATAATTTACAGTAGTCAGTTAAATTGCTAGCACATCTTTGGAATGTGGGAGGAAATTGGAGAACCCGGCAGAAATCCGTGTGATCATTTTAAAACATGTTTGTGAAATAGTCTGCATTCTTTTAAGTGTAAATCTTACTCCTGGTGTTTACACCGTTTATAGGAGCATTGTTTAATTTCCGTAAAGTTGAAGAATAGACCTGAATATATCTGCTAATCCTTACCAAAAATGTAGCCCTCATCAATTAACCCCACACAGTTTGGCATTGAAGTTCCACCTTGCACTCACAGGAAGCGGTATGTTTGAGGTTATTTGATCATTCTGCCTGTGATCATTTAAATTCTGTCTATTCCAACACAAAGCCCAAATGTATGTGCATCTGGTATTGCTAGGCAGCCAGAAAACCTGCACTCAAACTTGGTTGCTCAGTATCTAAAAATGATATGTTGTCCCTGGGAAGATTCC
Organism: Mobula hypostoma; assembly: GCF_963921235.1. Classification (NCBI taxonomy): domain Eukaryota; kingdom Metazoa; phylum Chordata; class Chondrichthyes; order Myliobatiformes; family Myliobatidae; genus Mobula; species Mobula hypostoma. Next base: position 191,410,212 of record NC_086098.1, read on the forward strand.
AGTGCTCAATAACTTGATGTTGTGTAGAATTAATTTTCAAAACCAGTAAAAATCATGAGCTCAAGTGTGGGAGCAATAGTTAGATTATGATTCTAGTTTCTTTACCTTTAGTGAATGGTTAATTTGGATAGAACTTTTTCCCAATAAATTGTGGAGTGTTACTGTAAAATAGCATATTGAGTTGCTTGCTGACTACAGCTGGGCTAATCACAGGAGGCAGTGACGTCTGTTCTCACCCAGTCCCACTTCTTTGTGGGATTCATGGATGTGAAGCTCCTATTTTTGTGATGCTCGTCGCTGCTCAGTGCACTGATGACATTTCATAAAAGACACACCTCACACGATCATTTAATTGCATTTCAAGCAGCCAGGACATCTCAAAGTTATTAGCATGCTTTATTAAATCTGCTATTTATTACATTGCCATTCATCTTCCCATCCAATCTGGAGAAATTTACTGTCCATCCAGTGGCTTAATTATTTTAAAAGTTTTTAAAATGTAAATATTTGTTTATTTTTTTCAATCGGTCCTTTCTAAGAGATACTGGAGTACCAACAAATCACTTTATGCAAGTTTTCCCTTCTTTGCATTATTGTGGTTGGGTATACAATTGTTTAATAAGTGTTTGGTGCAGCGGCCACAACTTTTCATCCAAAGAGCAGCTAGGCAATTTAAATTCAAGTAATCAAGTAAATCTGGAATTATAAATCATCGCAGTAACAGCAGCAAAGGAACTAGAATTTTGTAGTTAAAATTCCATCTGGTTCAACAATGTCTTCAAGGAGAGAAGTCTACTATCCTTGCCTCATCTGATCTATATGTGGCTCTAGATCTACCAATATGGTGACACTGAACTCAGTCAACGGGTTAGGGGCAGTTAGGAATGGACAGCTAACACTGGCGCTGCTGGAGGTATCCACTTTCTCTGAATAAGTAACAAAAAAAATTACGAGTGAAAAGATATAGAATGATGGAGAAAAAAAAGCTTAATACTTTATGATGATATCCCATAAGCTTCTGATCCAATCCCCTCATGATGGTTTACATGACAGAATATTGTGGGAAAGCTAAGAATCATGAGTTAAGTGTGAAGAAAAGTAAAATTGTAATTAAGTCTTTTACATACATATCTCAATCAATTGAACATATGGTTCAGTTTTTTTCTCTATAGTTAAATAATGGTTAATGCTCTTAATATTGCTTATTTCATTCCTGTTCACAGATGGACTGATAAAAGATGCAATTACAACATTAAAATTATCAACAGCCTTTGAGGATTGAAGCATAACATGTAAAATATTATTATACTGCACTGAATTAATTGTTCTTTGGATTATTACAGTATTTATTTTTCTGCCTTGTGTTAGATTTTTTTGTGCCAGTTAGTTTTTAAAACAAAATTTACTGATGTTTCCTGATGTTAGGATGAAATTGAAGAACTTCGAGCTGAGATGTTGGAAATGAGGGATATCTATTTGGAAGAAGATGTGTATCAGCTGCAGGAACTGCGTCAAGAACTAGACAGAGCGAATAAAACATGTCGGATCCTTCAATATAGACTACGAAAGACTGAGCGAAGAAGCCTCAGAGCAGCTCAAACAGGCCAAGTTGATGGAGAACTAATCCGAAGTTTAGAACAAGATGTAAAGGTATTTATTATAATTTATTGAGTACTATTCCCAGAAAAATGATAGGAGCATATCAAAAGGGAGCATGCGGTTCTTTATTCAAGTTGTTTTTTATTTGCATAATTTAAATATCTCATCTTTAATTAAGTAAAAATCTTTCTATATATTTTCCTGTTCAGTGTTTGTTGACAGGGTGTGGCTGAATGAATTTGTCAAGGAAACTTTATTGCAATAAGTAAGCTCACAGAAGAGTTTACTGGGTGTGAACGCTAATACTGTGTAATGAATTGTTTAGACATACTTTTAAAAATCTTGCTGTTGTAATCTCAATGAGAGTACATTATTTACTTGATTTTTCAGTGGTCAGGTTTGCTTTCTTCTTGGGAACCAAATTCAAAAATCAACGCCATTGCTAGAGACTAAGCATGGGGAGTTATCCTGTACGATGGGCCCCCTAATCTGAAACAATATTAATGTTACAAAAGTTTAAGAAATGTATTTGATTTTCTATTACTAACTAGCAAAACAACCAATCATGAAGTGATGGAACTAATGAAACTAAAACTAACAATATTAAACATACTTAAGCAGACTTAAACAAAGTTAAGTTAAGCAATTTCAAATGTAATTAAGCGGTCAACAAAGTTAACACACCTGGCGGTCCCCAGCTCTAAACTGCACAAAACAAAGCATGAATACTCTTCTCTTTACCATGCCCCCACCCACATGACTAGCTATCATAATAAACGTGCAAACGGACTACAATGCAGATACAAGTAACTTATTGTGTTTACTAGTAAATAAGTATCTAATCCGGCCTGCAAGAGAGCCCAATATCTTAAAAACAACAATGAAATCGAGTTTTTAATTCTACAGTGCTGCAGGTCCTTGGCAATATTGCCCAATATTTCAGGTTTTCATTAAGGTGACATACCTTCTAAATATACCCTGAAAAGGATCTGAATGAAGTATAGTTACATGCTGGTTATCAGACAGCCGAGGATTTGGTTCTCCTTAGTTCTAAGTGAGTTAGTGAGTTAGTTGTATGATGGGACATAAAGCTCATCAAAAGCAAAACACATTGATCATTGTCACTAATCTCCCAAGCACAAAAGTCATAAACAACATATGCTATCGCCAACTGGGGTTTAAGAGCTTTTAGTAGCAACCATTTATCTTGTAGCCTCTCAAAGTAGACATCAACCTCTGTATTAATAAGCTAATTTTCACAAACTGGATATCCAAATGATGCCTTACAACAGTTAGTCCTTCCTCAACAAATACCATGCAGTGTACATTGTGAGGGAAACATCTATTCAGCACAGATTGAGACATTCTAGCTTCATTGATGTATTGGATTTAATTGAGAACAACTGCTCCTTTCATACCCCTCATCCCCTCAATGTGCCAGGCAACAGGCTAGTGCAGGCTGGAGCTTTTGGTCTCTTGCTCTTTCTCCTATTCCTGACAAAGTTTGGTTCTCAGACTTACTCATGGAGCTAAAGGAATGCCACCTTTGGATGGCAAAGAAGCTTGAGAGAGAATTGATGGTATGTGTAACTAAAGATGCTGAAAGCTCAAGATATTTTCAAATGTATTGTTGAATTTGAAGAAGGTACAGAATGGTCTTCACTCTTCCCAGTGCAGATTCAAAGAGTCATAGTCCAGTTAGAAATCATTTGTGTCATTAGGAAATAACAATTGCTGCAGAGGTCTTCTAGTAAATATCTCCTTTTTGAGTTGCACAGAGATTTGTGAGATTTGGGATTACCACAACTGTATTCCTATCCTGGTTCACTTCTTATGTCAAATTGGCATTTAACCAGGTTGGATTTGCAGACACATGCTAGTTTTGAATATTAAAATGTGAAAAGGATTCTCTTTAATTTTAAGGACCTTTTCTTAGACTGGAATAATTATAAAAATGTGAAAGTTTTTAAATCACCAAGTTCAAAGCTTTAAGCAAATAATTCAATTGCTTAACTTGTCATTCTGCTCTGAGGTATGGTTTCTGTGGAATAACTTGAGCCCAATCTATGTAGGCAGTGGTCCCACTGTTAAATTTTTGGGATCCTTTAGTTATACTGAACTGACTGTTGAGAAATACAGTGGGCAACTTACTTGCATTAATGAAGACCAAAACTACTGCTGAAGGCACTTTCCAAATAAGATTTTGATGATTGAGACAGGCGTGAGCACTGATCTGCTTTGATTCTTCAACGCCTAACAAAATAGAAACCTTGAAGTTCTCCAAATAGCGCTTCCTGCATAGGCAGTGGGAGCTGGTGTGTTGTCATGTCACTAAGTTGCTTTTTCCCCTCATTAGACAATCTGTAGCCACTACTGCCACCTCCTATTTACAAAAGACTGAACTGTATTCTTGCCTGGGTCTCTTGGTTTGAGGATGTGCAATTTATACATTGGTGGTTGCTCAATCTTAGGAGCACTGCTAGCCATTAAAGGAATTTGTGGTTATTAGCTTTTGAAGCAGTTGTATGCAAATCCTTTCCATACATAGTGATTATTACTGTAAATGTTGAAATGATAATTTATTTCATACTTCAGTTTGGTAATAATTACCAAGAAATATGCCGGGGAAGTTGCTTCTAATCTAAAGTTCATTACTGTTTTTGTACATTGCATTTCATGCTTGCTCATTGACACCGCAGAAAACAAAAGTAAGATTCAAAGAGCCCAAAGATGTTTAAGAATGACGGTTGAGGAACTCATGAATTTCGCTGAGGGACACTGTGTGGTACTCACTGAACCTTGCCCATTTTAATTTAGTTTTGTAAAGATAATGCAATGTGAAGTGAGTGGTAGCTCGCCAAGGAGTAATTATCAAGGATAAGCTATACCAGTTTCACCAGTTTTACTGCGAGCAGGATAAACAACAAAAATAAATAGTTTTTGCAGCAGCTTATTCTTATATCAGTCTTGCTAATGCAAATTTCTTTCAAATTTAACTAATTGAATTAAACAGCTTTCTAATGAATAAATTCTCTCTCTTCTAATGACGCTCCTGCTGGAAATAAGTTTAGATTAGGTGATTGTATTAGAAGCAAAAATGAGTTACTGGATTTAATTTCTACAGTGGCAGCTCCAAGCATCAAATAAGTGTGTGTAAATTTGCATATCAGAATGTACATATTATTTAACTTAACATCAAACCAAACTCCTACCCTTCACAGTGTTATTGATTTTTTTTTAATAAATCAGCTTGTTGAAAGGTTCATTTTCTAATTGAAGTATGTATACAGAATAGAACTGTGAGATCCGTCTTCTCCAGATAGCCATGAAACAGAAAAACCATGGAAGTTGTTGGAAGAAAAGACATCAACTCCACCCCCTGCTCAAAAAGTCAAAGTAACAAAAACTTGCAAACTTCAAGCTCCCAGCCCTCTCCCTCGCAAAAATATGAACGCCCACATGGGCGATAAAAAACAGCATCAATAACATCAAACCCCCAATCCCCTCTCTCACACAAAAAAACTAACAGATCGTCCACATGATAAAACACCGACAAGAACATCAACCCCCAAATCCCAAACCACTCCCTCGAACAAAAACCCAACATATCACCCATCTGGAAAGTGGTAACAGTAGTGTTAAACACCCAACCCCCAACTTGCCAATCGGCGACAAAAACGAAAACAGAAAACCAAAGGAGACCAATATGGTCATAGTTTGGGGTAAAATTTTCACCTCCTGGAAGTATTGTGTATTATTTTAACAAAACTATTTTGTTTCATAGTAAAATGTATACATAGCCAATGCAAAGGAAGAATTGCAGAGTCCTAACTAATAGATGCTAGTTATATGTTATGCAATCTCATTTTACTTCTGACTTTTTTGAACTAATTATTAGTCTCTAATGGGGACCAATATTGTAGTGAAGTCGTTTCTACACCGACTACACTGAGTTGTGTTAAATCTATTAGCCACATTTAAGAGCCAATAAATAGGTGCTAGAAATAAACTTTAAAATCAATGTTTATTCGTCTTAGCAAAAATACACTTCTAAGTAAATCAAAGTTCAGATGGACTAAAATTTATGTCATTATCCACAATGGCAGGTTGTGGAATGACAGTTAACCACTTGTCATAGTGGAGAGCACATTGAACAACCAGTTTTTCCTCATTTCCAGTGAAAAGTTCCAAATAGCACACTAAAGACCCAACTGTTCAAATTAAAATAATTTATTTATGCAGAAGCAAGGAAACGATGATAAATGTGTACATTAGTTGGAAAGCAAGATCAATCCACTGTTTCAAGTGGGGATTCTTGGTTAAAATAACAGAGCCCCATAAATTATCAATCTGTTAGATTTCTTTATAAAACCTTGACCATGTAATATTGGAGATACACAGACTGTATTTGCAGTCTGTGGTATTGAGTTCTCCAGACTGAATTAAAATCTGGGAGAGTTCCATGTCATAAATTCAAAGTTTCAGTTTGATTCTGAGGTCAGCTGCTTTGTGATGGTGTGATGTGAGGTAAATTAAATCCATAGCAACTTAGAGCAGAGAGTGGGTGTTCTAAATGTTAATGTATGTAGATGATCAAGTATTACAAAGTGACCCGTTGGGTCATTCATTTTAATTCTTTCCTGAGAAGACCAGCAAACATTACCAGTCCAGGAGTGCCTTTGAAGATGCAATGGTGATCTGTCTTATTGCTTGCTTAATTTATTTTATTTATTTGGAGCAGGGGCTCCCAACCTGGGGTCCACAGACCCCTCAGTTAATGTTAAAGCTCCGTGGCATAAAAAAAGTTGGTACCCCTGATTTAAAGATGCAGCGAGGAACAGGCCTATCTGGGACTGCCTGCAACCCACCTGTTTAACCCCAGCCTAATCACAGGACAATTTACAATGACCAGTTAACCTACTAAGTTGTACATCTTTGGAATATAGGAGGAAACTGGAGCACCTGAGGAAGCCCACAAGGGCTAAGGGAAAGTGTACAAACTCCTTACAGAGAGCGCTGGAACTGAACTCCTAACTCTGCTATCTCGAGTAGTAAAAGCATCATGCTAACCATGATACCGTCTTATTGACAGTCTGTACTGACTGGGGTCTGCTGTGCTACCGTGGTACCTATGCTGCTAAAGCAGCCCCTTGTGTTGCTGTTTTAATCTGGGATTTGAAGGCACTGACACAATAACAAAAGAGTTCCAATATATTTCTAAACCATGTTGATGTATCTCTTGGAACCCAATCTACATGTGTACCTAACCTACTTATTCCCGCTGCCACTGCCCTAAGCCATAGAGAATGTAAGTTTGGACTATTCTGTTGAAGAAGTTTTGGCAGGTTCTTACAGGGTGCATTGTAGCTTATACATAAATCTTATAGGAATCTATAAGCACAGTTTACCAGTGGTAGAGCAGATGATGTTCATGACAGTGGATAAGGTGCCAGCTTTGCTCTATATGACATTGAGCTTCAGCATTCAACAAAGCTGCACTCTTCAAGGTTGAGAATTTTCCAAGACAGTCGGATTTATTATTTGTAGATGGTGGAAATGGTTTGGAAAATAAAGGGCTGGGTTACTCTGCACAAAATACCCAGCTTCAATAGCTATTGTATTTATCTCCATAGTCTATATAAGCATCTGGCCATTGTTATCCTCTATGATATTGGAGGGACTTTGGGAATGATGATGCTGTTGAATTTTGAAGGAGAGGTCTCTCTCTCTTTCTCTCTCTCTTTCTCTATCTCTTCTCTCTCTTCTCTCTTCTCTCCTCTCTTCTCTCCTCTCTCTCCCCTCTCTCCCCTCTCTCCCCTCCTCCCCTCTCTCCCCTCTCTCTCCCCTCTCTCTCCCCTCTCTCTCCCCTCTCTCTCCCCTCTCTCTCCCCTCTCTCTCCCTCTCTCTCCCCTCTCTCTCCCCTCTCTCTCTCTCCCCCCTCTCTCCCCCCTCTCTCCCCTCTCTCTCCCCTCTCTCTCCCCTCTCTCTCTCCCCTCTCTCTCCCCTCTCTCTCCCCTCTCTCTCCCCTCTCTCTCCCCCCCCCCTTATTCATTCAGTCATTGTTGGCCTCACAAATGTTATCTGCCACTTTTATCAGCTCAAGCCTGAATATGTTTTAGACAATGGACTGTTTCATTATCTGACGAGAAGAGAATTGAGTTGAACATTTTGCAGGCATCGTTGAACCTTACCATATACTAATGCAAGATAGTTCACTGATGGAATGTTTAAAGGTTGTTGGGCCAAGGATAGTGCCATAAAAGATTGTACAGCCATACCTTGGGACTGTTATTACTGTCCACCGAAACTAATCTCTGTCATTCTAGTCACTGGAGAGTTTTCTTTCTAATTTCTATTTACTGGGATTGCTTGATGTACACTTTGTCAAATGCCAGTTTGCATCTCTTCTGCCCATTGGCAAAGGCCATGACGGCTGTACTGGAGTGTAAGTTATGGTGGTATAGAATCTTGGAAAGGTATAGCACAGAAGAAAGTCCTTCCTTCCACCAAGTCCATGCTGACCAAGAAGCACACCCATTTTTTTAATATACTAATCTCGTGACAGTGAGACAAAACCAGAGCACCCTGGTGAAATCCATCTCATCACAGGGAGAACATGTGAACGCCACGTAGTTAGTTAACCAGAGTCAAGATTGATCCTAGGCTGCTGAAGCTGTGAGGAAGCAGCTCTTTTGGCACCTCAACATCACCCTTCGTTGGACAGTACGATGGTATGAGGTCAATAGCCTTTTCAATCTTTCTTGAAGTCACATTGGGTGAATATGTTTGCTTGAAGTCTAACTTCTGTGGTAGTGGGCTGTTGGAAGCATACTGAGTGGGATCATCTGCTTAACCACATCTGCTTGACAATGGATTTATGCATTTCATTCAGCCTTGTCACCCCTGTAGCATATTGGATTGTAACGATATTGGGGATGTTCATGATACTCCCTGATGTGTGCCTACCATCACTCACAGCTGCAAAGCTTTGACCTAAATCGAGTTATTATGGGATTGGTCAGTTTATTCCTGATTAGTTCATTATTGGCAGCTTTCACTTGCATAGTTATGTATTTCCAAAGTCGTGTTTACTTGGGTTAAATGGTCTGCCTTATCACTTTATGTATTAAATGTGTTGGAAAAGAGAACCCAAAATATATGCATTCCTCTTCACAACATTGATTCAGATCAGGAGCTGTGAAATGGCTGTTCTTCTATTAAACATATTATAACTTGTTTCACACCTGGATATTAGCAATAATGCAGGGTAACAACAGCTGCAGTTCTGAAAATTTAATTTGGAATGGAACAACCAGAATTCTCACAGATTTGAGTATTCTGGGAGAGAGCCAAATTGTTTATTCATAATTGCAAGAATATTAGCACTACAATCCCTATGAAACTTGTACTTTACTAACTATTTTATTGTCTGCATGGGTGTTTTTTATTGCCTTTTATTGTTTTAATCTATTTTAATATTACTAGGCTTTTTCTTAACTTCTAGATTACACCACTCCATCTCAAACTATTCCCCTTGGAAGGTTATGGTTGTTCTGCCTGGATTACTCTATGACAGCTGTATTTATGCTCCACGATCAGTTGAGGAGAAATATGTCATGCCTTCTGTCCCAAGAACATTTCCTTTTTGTTCTTGACTGCAGAATTTTCAACCCATGATAACTGACCAGGATGATGTTCAAAATCTGTACTTGGGTGGCAGCAAAGTTTAGCTCAGAAGGTCTGAATAACACAGAGATAGATTAACTATGTGTTTACTGACCTTTCAAATGGCACAGTCTCGGCTTTTTTATATGCCAGTATTGTCACTCAGCTTTGTCAAGCGATGCGGTTAGAATGATTGTGAACCTACACAGATTCCCTGATGCCTCAGTATTTCATTGAAGTCAGTCTTTCAATCTATATCTTTGTAATATTTAAATTTAACTTCCCACCTTAAACAATAGATCATACATTGTTCACCAAATTTTGGCAGTGGAGTAAAACAAAATATTTTGGAACTAATAGATGTAGTCTGTGTGTGTGAAATTCAAAATGCCTGCCCTGACTGCGCTTAGTGAAATTCAGTTGGGGGTTCAAAAAGAATTTATGACTAATTGTATTTCAGTAGACAAGTGGGGCTTTATGAGGCTTTATTAAATAAAAACGGCAGCCTGCCAGTGCATGTTCTGAGTACTGTACTTTCTGTGTACAGGTTTCAAAAGACGTTTCTGTAAGGCTTCACAATGAGCTGGAAGCTATTGAGAAGAAAAGAGTAAAGCTGGAAGGAGAAAATGAAGATCTTCGACAGAAACTAATTGAAATGGACATTTCCAAGCAGGTGTTGCAGAGTGAAATGGACAAAATGAAAGAGGTAATGTGTTTACACTTGCCATTTTGACTTGATTATCATATTGGTGTGAAGGGCAAGTTTATTTTAGGCAATGCAAACTTGGATCCTTACCCACTGGGAGCATCTTGATAGAAATCTGAGGAGCATTCTCAATGATCTTTATTCCACCCTCAAGATGGAGGAGCAAGACCTTGTATTCCGTCTGGGCATTCTCCAACCTGAAGGCATGAATATCGATTTCTCCTTCCGGTGAACAAACTTCCCCCCCACCCACCCCCTTCTGTTCCCCACTCTGACCTTTAATTCTTCTCACCTGCCAGTGAATTCCCCCTGGGTCCCCTCCTCCTTCCCTTTCTCCTATGGTCCACTCTCCTCTCCTATCAGATTCTTTCTTCTGCCCTTGACCTTTCCCACCCACCTGGCTTCACCTATCACCTTCCAGTCTCTCTCTTTCCCTTCCCCTCACCTTATTTTATTTTGGCATCTTCCCCCTTTTCTTCTCAGTCCTGACGAAGGGTCTCAGCCTGAAAGTTTGACTGCTCTTTTCCGTAGATGCTGCCTGACCTGCTGAGCTCCACCAGCATTTGTGTGTCTGTCTTTACTCCAGTCTCTTCTTTCCAGTGGCTCTTCCAGAAAAACTCACTTTGATTTGAAATATAGTTGTTAGAATTAGATGTGTGTGAATGTAAGCCTCATGAACATATGTGACAGAAGGAGTACAAAATTATGCTCTCAGTTGAAAGAGTATGGGAGGAGGTTCAAGTGGAGTATGAACACCAGCATAGACTTTTTGGTCAAATGACCTGTTTCTGTACTGTATGTAATGCTATGTTTTAAAGAAGCAAACTTTAAATATCTATAAAGAAACCAGAAGGAAAGCTGTGATTACAACTTGGACAAAGTATATGTATTATTTATAAAATAGGTGGATTTAATTATATAATTAACCTTTAAAAAACTACTGTTATCTTCTGGTCAATTGACCAGTTTAGATAAATGAGCAATTGTGTTTATCAGTTTTCAGCTCTTGTAATACTTGAAGGAAATATGTATTGCTTGATTCACAAATGGAATACATTCCAAGAATTTTTTCTGTTTGGCAAAATTTTGTAAAGGGAAAAGGCTGGGTGAAGTGAATTTTGATCTAGTATATGTATTCTTCCAGGCAGAAGGTGGCACGCCATTTATAAACCAATGACACCTGTGTTTATTTAAGAAGGGCTGCAAGGACAAGCCAGTGAACTACAGGCTGGTGAATATAAAATCAGTGAAAAAATTACTGGAGGGGATTATAAGAGATGGGATACACCTGCTTTCGAAAGGCAGGGACTGATTTAGTGATACTCAGCATAGCTTTGTCCCATTTATCTTTCAACTCAGTGTTTTCTGACCTACATTACTTCAAGATCAAACAATTTTGTATATTCAAATCCCTTCTTAGCTTAGCCCTTATTTTCTCCTTAAATTTCTGTAGACTTGGTATCTTGGACAATGATCGTCCTGCTTCAGTATTGATTCCTAATCCATTCCTGATTTTCTTTGTGCTAACATTGTGGCCTAAACCACAAACGCTAGAATTTTTTTCCAATACTTCTCTTTCAAGGCCTACAGATCTATCAAGGTAAGCCTTCTTGAATACGTTAGATGTACAGAAACTGTGCCGGCTAGTGGTGTAGAGGTATCTGCACCAGACTTCGAGGTGAGTGGTCCTGGGTTCGAATCCAGCCAGCTCCTTGCATGCTTTCCATCTGGGCTGAGCGTTAAGCTAGCAACTTGGCCTTGTAAAAAAAAAAAGACATGCTAAATAAATGGCAAGGTTGCCACCCGATGTGCCACAAGGCATGGAGAGGAACAACAGAAACTCTGTTATTTGTCTTCCTATTCTCCAAATTTTCTCAGTGAAATAAAGCTGAGGTTACAAAATAAGGTCAGGGACTGTAGTGGTGTGCCCATCTCCACTTTCATCTTGACTCGGGATGCTCCTGTCAATCATTCTGAGCACTGGCTTGACATTTAATTCCAAAGTAGTTAAATATTTCCAGACAAAAATCTTCAATTCTCAGTGAATCTTTTGTTATACTATTTAACATCAGCCAGCCACATGGGTATGACAGCTGTTGTTGTCTGGAGCTTCATTCTCAAGAGGCTTGTACAAAACGATGCACTTCACTTATGAGTGATTGTAGTTGAACAAATGCTGCAAACCTCTTGCAGTTATGAGTAACAAGGGGCAGATTTTCCAGATCAGCAGCTAGCTCTCTCCTTCTAATAACGTTTAATCTTGGTGTCCCCTGCAAAGAATTGTATATTGAGTTTTCTGTTATTAACTAAATATTCAAGGTTGATTCTGCCCTGCAATGTTACCACTCTGTGTATTCTTAGAGATAAGCCCATAAGGCATAGGAGCAGAATTGGCCCATTTGGCCCATTGAGTCTGCTCTGCCATTTTATCATGGCTGATCTATTTTTCCTATCAACCCCAATCTCCTACATTCTCCCCATATCCCTTCAGCCCTGACCAATCAAGAGTCTATCAAGCTCTGCCTTAAATATACATACAGACTTGGCCTCCACAGCTGCCTGTGGCAGCAAATTCCACAGATTCACTACTCGCTGGCTAAAGAATTTCCTCCTCATCTCTGTTCTGAAAGGAACCCCCTCTATTCTGAAGCTGTGTCCTCAGAAGTTCTTCCTGGTGTGAGAAACCAAACTTGGGTTCCACTGGCCAGGTGCAATGAAGGTTACATGAGACTTTGTACACTTAATGGTGTTTAGCATACATTACAATCAGCGGGACTTTATTAGGTACCTTCTGTACCCAATAAAGTGACCACTGATTGTATGTTCCTGGTCTTCAGCTGTAGCCCACCACTTAAAAGTTTGAAGTGTTGTGCATTCAGAGATGCTGATGGTTATTTTAGTTATGTTGCCTCGTGCCATCTTGAACCAATCTGGCCATTCTCCTCTGACCATTCTCATTGACTGGGCTTTTTTGCCCACTGAACTGCCACTCACTGTTCTTTTCCTTTGATTTTCACACCAAGCCCGTTGTGCATGAAAATCCCAGGAAATCAGCAATTCCTGAGATACTCAAACTACCCTCTCTGGTACCAGCAATCATTCCATAGTCAAAGTCACTTAGGAAACATTTCCTCCCCATTCTGATGTTCGGTCTGAACAGCTGAAACTCTGAGCATGCCTGCATGCTTTTATGCATTGAGTTGCTGCTACATGATTGGCCGATTAGATATTTGTATTAACCAGAGGCTGTACCTAATAAAGAGACTACTGAGTGTACTTCTAACATAACTTTCCCTTCCAGTTCCTCTTATTAATTTTCTGTTCTCTCCCCCCCCCCCCCTGGCTCTAGCATCGCTTTCATGTTCTCTTTCCGTCATGTTTAGTTTTTCACATTTCCTTAATTTTGTTTCATTCCCTATCCTTTACTTTTCTCAATATTTCTTGTACACCCTTTCTGTTTGTTGCAACACAGATGCTGCCTGACCTCCTGAGTTCATCCAGCATTTTTTGGGTGTTGCTCTGGATTTCCAGCATCTGCAGAATCTCTTGTGTTTATATTTTCTGTTCATTTACCCCATGTGGGCAGCAACATTGCCGAACCAGCAATCAATTCTTGCTTCTCGAGAAGATGCTGGCGAGCTAATTCTTGAACAGCCGTAATCCTGTTAGATCAAGAGCTCTGAAACTTACAGTAAGTACTGTGCAAAAGTCTTTGGCACATGTATGTAGCTAGGGTGCTTAAGACTTTGCACAGTACTATCTTTCCAGTTACCAAATAACACCTAATATAAAGCTAAGTACTCTTAATTCCGTTTCCTAACCACCTTCCTATTTTAACCAATATGCAGCACTGTGCAAAAGCCTTGGGCACCCTACCTATATATATGAGCCTAAGACTCTAGTAACAGTACTGTAGGTCAGTGACGCTGATCAAATGGCTGAATAATTCCAAGCCAGGGTGGCGTGCATCTATGAGAACAACTTGCAGACTGTGGCATTCTCATGCGTCCACTGCCCTTGCTGGTGGTACAGGTCATTGTTTGGAGCTGGCTGATGGAGTAGCCTTGACAAATGTCAGCAGAACATTTTATAGTTGGTACACACTGTAAGTACACAGTGGTGGAGAAACTAAATGTTTAAGATCTGGATGTGGTGCCATTTGAACTAGTTACATTATCCTCGATGTTAAGCTTCTCAATTGTTGGAGCTACATTCATTGCATCACCCTCTACAAACCTCTTTCAGCTCAGCATTTTTTACATCCTCTTTTTTTTGTGTTTTTTTTTACTGAAGTAAACTATAAATGCTGTAGTATTATTATCAAAGACAGAAGAGATTCTGCTGGTGCTGGAAATCCAGAGTAGACACAACATTGATTTCTCTAACTTCCAGTAATTTCTCCCATCTTTCCCTGCTCTCTTTTTCCATTTCCCATTCTGGCTCCCCTCTTACCTCTTCCCTTTAGAACATAGAATAGTACAGCACAGTACAGGCCCTTCGGCCCACATAGTTGTGCCGACCCTCAAACTCTGCCTCCCATATAATCCCCAACTTAAATTCCTCCATATACCTATCTAGTAGTCTCTTAAACTTCACTAGTGTATCTGCCTCCACCACTGACTCAGGCAGTCTATTCCACGCACCAACCACTCTCTGAGTGAAAAAACCTTCCTCTAAAATCCTCCTTGAACTTCCCACCCCTTACCTTAAAGTCATGTCCCCTTGTATTGAGCAGTGGTGCCCTGGGGAAGAGGCGATGGCTATCCACTCTATCAATTCCTCTTAATATGTTGTATACCTCTATCATGTCTTCTCTCATCCTCCTTCTCTCCAAAGAGTAAAGCCCTAGCTCCCTTAATCCCTAATCATAATGCATACTCTCTAAACCAGGCAGCATCCTGATAAATCTCCTCCTGTACCCTTTCCAGTGGTTCCACATCCTTCCTATAGTGAGGCAACCAGAACTGGACACAGTACTCCCAAGTGTGGCCTAACCAGAGTTTTATAGAGCTGCATCATTACATCGTGACTCTTAAACTCTATCCCTCGATTTATGAAAGCTAACACCCCATAAGCTTTCTTAACTACCCTATCTACCTGTGAGGCAACTTTCAGGGGGGCTGTGGACATGTACCCCCAGATCCCTCTGCTCCTCCACACTACCAAGTATCCTGCCATTTACTTTGTACTCTGTCTTGGAGTTTGTCCTTCCAAAGTGTACCACCTCACACTTCTCCGGGTTGAACTCCACTTCAGCAACCTATCAATGTCTCTCTGCAATCTTTGGCAATCCTCTACACTATCTACAACACCACCAACCTTTGTGTCGTCTGCAAACTTGCCAACCCACCCTTCTACCCCCACATCCAGGTTGTTAATAAAAATCGCGGAAAAGTAGAGGTCCCAGAACCGATCCTTGTGGAACATCACTAGTCAGAACCCTCCAATCTGAATGTACTCCCTCCACCACCACCCTCTGCCTTCTGCAGGCAAGCCAACTCTGAAACCACCTGGCCAAACTTCCCTGGATCCCATGCCTTCTGACTTTCTGAATAAGCCTACTGTCTGGAACCTTGTCAAATGCCTTACTAAAATTCATATAGGTCACATCCACTTTACCTACCCATCTCTCCCCTGCTGGCGCTCTCCTCCTTCCATTTCTCCCATGGTCTATTCTCATTTCCTATCAGATTCCTTCTTTTTCAGCCCTTTACCTTCGCCACCTATCACCTCACAGTTTCTCATTTCATCCTCCCTACCCCACCCACCTACCTCTCCCTCACCTGGTTTCAACTATCACCTTCTGGCTTGTACTCTTCTCCCCACCCCCCCACTTTCTTATTCTGGCCTCTTACTGGTCAAAACATCACCTCTTTTTTCCTTTCCATAGATGCTGTCTGGCCTGCTGAGTTTATCCAGTAATTTGTGAGGATTATTATCAGGACTCAATTATCTGTCAGAGTTTAGTGGCTTTCTGGCATGCTTCCATTCACCTTCAGATCTATGAAGTGAATGCAGAATGCAAACATTGTGAAATTTTACAGGACTGTACATGCAATCAAAGTTTAATAAGCTCTTGATTAGCTAGGAGCCTAATTGTGTGTTTGAACTAGGAATTCTGTAAACAGATAAAAATAGCCAATTGCAAAAGTTTCTTCCAAATCTGTATACTTAGCCACTCAGCAGTTCTGTCTAGACACTAATGATCAGGTATTCTCAGATGTCAAGTGTCAAAGTTTTAGCAAGCTAGAGTTTTATTATAAAAGTATAAATTGAAGTTTCTACTACTGGCCATATTATCATGTGCAACCTTAACATGCATGCTGTCTTAGCAAAGCCATAAGTTTATTGTGGCACTAGGGGGCATGGTCAACAGCTCGGCCGGGCATTCTTAGCGGCCAGCACTACTTATTGTTCATGTTTTAAAATGCATTCATGGGATTATGGTGAGACGTTCAAGTTCATTTATTAAATTTTAGCTCGGGTTATACAGTTGTTCGCTTGTGTTTTTGTGAGCCACCCTGACTGTAACCAGGGTGTATAATCACCTCCCCTGTCTGTTTTGCGCTTGTTGCGATAAAACCGGCAGTTGAGATAAACAAGCTCTTCTCAACTGTCATCATGGACCAAATGCTCGCCACAGTACACAAAATGAGCGAGTTGACACTAAAAGCAGGAATTGAGCCCAAATAATGAGACATTGTGGGATAAGACTGATAACATCAACCTCTGTAGGTTGACTATTGATGGAATCATGAGCTCCCAAATCTTCCAGATCTTCTAAAGGGGCACCATTGAGAGCCTCCTGACTGGCTGTATCATCTGCCAAAGGGTTTTGGCCCGAAGTGTCGACTGTACTATTTTCCTAGATGCTGCCTGGCCTGCTGAGTTCCTCCAGCATTTTGTGTTTGTTGGATGTTTCACCGTCTGGTATGGGAATTGCATCAACCTTGATCGCTGGGCACTGCCGAGGGGTACGGACAGCCCAGCACATCTGTGAATGTGAACTTCCCTCCATTGGGGACATTTACAGCAGCAGGTGCAGAAAGAAGGCCTGGAAGATCGTCAGGGACAGCAGTCGCCCTGACCACAAACTGTTTTCAGCTACTTCAATCTGACAAACAGTACCGCAGCATTAAAGCTAGGACCTACAGGCTACGGAACACACTCTTTCTACAAGCCATGAGACTTATAAAGTCACACATCTGTACATTGCAATGGAGTCATAATGCCAAGATTTTTACTCCCTCACGTTGTGGGATGGATGACAAATTTAAATAACTTCAAATTCAAAATTTTTGATTGTTGTTGGAAATGTTCTTGAATAAGTAAATGACAATTTAGTGAATGAAAAGAAAATCAAAACAAAACTGCAGAAGCAGTGGGATGGGAACCGGAGTGGCAGAACAGAAAGTGGGGAAGTTGTGGAGACAGATGTTGTTAAGACCTCAAAGTCAGGACTCAAAAGGTGGGAGAAATGGTCAGAGTTGCATATATTTCAATGCAAGAGGTATTGTAGGAGAGGCAAATGAGCTCAGGGCATGGATCAGCTCATGGAATTATGACATTGTAGCCATTAGTATTGTTGCAGAAGGGGCAGGACTGGCAGCTCAATATTCCAGGGTTCTGTTGTTTCAGACATGATAGATGGGATGGATGAAAGGATGAGGCATGGCATTACTAATCAGGGAAAATGTCACAGCAGTGCTCAGTCAGGACAGACCAGAGAACTTGTCTAGTGAGGCTTTAGGAGTGGAACTGAGGAATAAGAAAGGTATAACGACCCGACAGTCCATGGGACTTAGAGGAAAAAAACTGTTGCAAGAAACAAAAGATGGTAACTTTTGGATCGGAAGGTGTGGACTCTGTATGGGTTGAATTAAGAAATGGCAAGGGTAAAAGGACCCTAATGGCAGTTGTATACAGGCCTCCATACAGCAGCCAGGATGTGGATTACAAATTACAGCAGGAGGTAGAAAAGGCGTGTCCGAATGGCAATCGCAGCAGGCCAGGCAGCATCTCTAGGAAGAGGTGCAGTCGACGCTGAATTTCCAGCACCTGCAGATTTCCTCGTGTTTACATCAGAATGGCAATGTCATGATAAATGTTGGGGATTTTAACATGAAAGTGGATTGGGAAAACCAGGTCAGTACTGGACCTCAAGAGAGAGAATTTGTAGAATGTCTAAGGGATGGCTTTTTAGAACAACTTGTTGCCAAGCCCACTAGGGCAGGGGTCCCTATTTTGCATTGCGGACCGGTTTCATATTGACAATATTCTTGCGGACCGGGGGGGGGGGTGCGGGGGCAGTAGGGTTGCCAGTGGACAAGAATAGCAGTCAAATACGTTGCGTTTACCCTGAGAAAGACTACAATGACCATGAAGCCTTGCGCAGGCACCAGTGCGCATGCGTGACTGTAGTCGGGGGTGTGTTAATCACGACCGGAATATAGGTGATAAGTGGCTAATACACTCAACTTCATTTCTAAAAGGGTTTATCTGACGAATTTAATATTAAACACACACCGCATATTTTCCTCGCATGAATATAGTGATATGTCAATTATCGGGAGGACAGGGGAGCTTGAAGTAAGTGTTGAACGAACTTCCAGTAGAAGTGGTAGAAGCAGGTTCGATATTATCATTTAAAAAAAAATATTGGATAGGTATATGGACAGGAAAGGAATGGAGGGTTATGGGCTGAGTGCAGGTCGGTGGGACTAGGTGAGAGTAGTGTTCGGCACGGACTAGAAGGGCAGAGATCGCCTGTTTCCGTGCTGTAATTGTTATATGGTTATATAAGTCAATAGCATCATAACATTTCAAGTAATGTTTGGATATTAAACACACAGCACATATTTTCCCCGTATGAACATATAAAATCATTGCAACACACCAATATCACTGAATCAGTAAGAGCCTTGGGCTTGTTTCCCTGCAACGAGACGGTGCCATCGAAGGGTGATGGGAGACAGCGATACTCGAACGGAGTTCCTTATGTCCAGTCTATTCCGCAATTTGGTTTTCGTTGCATTCATTGCAGAGATACGTTGGAAATGGAAGCAACGTTTTCAGTGCTTTCGTGGCTATCTCAGGATATTTAGCCTTGACTTTGATCCAGAATGCCGGTAGGAATGTTATGTCAAACATACTTCTCAGCCCACCATCATTTGCAAACTCGAGGAGTTGATCTCCTTCCCGCGCTGACATGGATGACGCGCGGGTAACGACCTCACGTGCGTTTAAGTTTAACAGGGCGTGACAGGGAATGAGGAAAGGTGCAGCTGACTCATATCGCCAAATCATATCATTTCCTCGTGGCCCGGTAGCACATGCTTTGCGGCCCGGTGGTTGGGGACCGCTGCACTAGGGGATCAGCTGTGCTGGATTGGGTGTTGTGCAGTGATCTAGAGCATAAAGTTAAAGAACCCTTAATAAACAGTGATCACAAAATGATTGAGTTCACTTTGAAATTTGAGGAGGAGAAACTAAATTCCAGTACGTCGGTATTTCAGTGGAATAAAGGAAATTACAATGGCACGAGAGGGGAACTGGCCAAGGTTAATTGGAAAGGGACACTAGCAGGAAGGACAGCAGAGCAACAATGGCTGGAGTTTCTGTGAAAAATGAGGGAGGTGCAAGACAAATATATTCCAAAGAAGAAGAAATTTTCGAATGGAGGAAAGACACTACCTTGGCTGACAAGTGAAGTCAGAGCCAAAGTAAAAGCAAAAGAGAGGGCATACAAGAAAGCCAAAGCTAGTGGGAAGATGGAGGATTGGGAAGCTTTAAAAACTTGCAGAAGAAAACTAAGAAGATCATTAGGAAGGAAAAGATGAATTATGAAAGGAAGTTGGCGACTAATATCAAAGAAGATATTGAAAGCTTTTTTAAGTATATAAAGGGTGAAAGAGAGTTGAGGGTAGATATAGAACTAATAGAAAATGACACTGGAGATATTGAAATGAGAGATACAGAGATGGCAGAGGAACTGAATGCGTATTTTGCATCATTCTTCACAGTGGAAGGCATCTGAAGTATACCAGACATTCAAGAGTGTCAGGGAAATGAAGTATGTGCAAAGAAAATTACAGTTGAAAAGGTGCTCAGGAAGCTTAATGGTCTAAGGGTGGATAAATCTCCTGGACCTGATGGAATGCACCCTCAGGTTCTGAAGGAAGTAGCTGGAGAGATTGTGGAGGCATTAACAATGATCTTTCAAGAATCGATAGATTCTGGCATTGCACCGGATGACTGAAAAATTGCAAATGTTAATCCACTATTTAAGAAGGGTGGGAAGCAGCAGAAAGGAAACTATAGACCTGTTAGCCTGACATCAGTGGTTGGGAAGTTGTTGGAATTGATTGTTAGGGATGAGATTATGGAGTATCTGGAGGCACATGACAAGATAGGCCAAAGCCAGCATGGTTTCTTGAAACGAAAATCCTGCCTAACTAACCTACTGCAATTTTTTGAGGAAATTACAAGCAGGGTAGACGAAGGAAATGCAGTGGATGTGGTATACTTGGATTTTCAGAAGGCCTTTGACAAGGTGCCGCACATGAGGCTGCTTAGCAAGATAAGAGCCCATGGAATTACAGGGGAGCTACTAGCTTGGGTAGAGCATTGGCTGATCAGTAGAAAACAGAGTGGGAATAAAGGGATCCTATTCTGGCTGTTAGAACTGCCGCTTTTTACGATATATGTCAGTGATTTGGACTATGGGATTACTGGATTTCTGGCTAAATTTGCTGATGATACAAAGATAGGTGGAGGTGCGAGCGGCGTTGAGAAACTGAGAGTCTAAAAAGAGAGACTTGGATAGTTTAGGGGAATGGGCAAAGAACTGGCAAATGAAATACAATGTTGGGAAGTGTACGGTCATGCACTTTGGTGGAAGAAATAAATGGGCAGACTATTATTTAGCTGGGAAGAGAATTCAAAATGCAGAGATGCAAAGGGACTTGGGAGTCCTTGTGCAGGATACCCTAAAGGTTAACCTCCAGGTTGAGTCATTGGTGAAGAAGGCGAATGCAATGTTGGCAATCATTTGTAGAGGTATAGCATATAAGCAGGGATGTGATGTTGAGGCTCTATAAGGTACTCGTGAGACCACACAAAGTATTGTGTGCAGTTTTGGACTCCTTATTTTAGAAGGATATACTGACATTGGAGAAGGTTCAGAGAAGATTCACGAGAATAATTCCAGGAGTGAAAGGGTTACCGTATGAGGAACGTCTGGCAGCTCTTGGGCTGTATTCCCTGGAGTTCAGCAGTATGGGGGAGATCTCATAGAAACATTCTGAATGTTAAAAGGGCTGAACAGATTAGATATGGCAAAGTTATTCCCATGGTAGAGGAGTCTAGGACAAGAGGGCATGACTTCAGGATTGAAAGATGTCCATTTAGAACAGAGATGCGGAGAAATTACTTTAGTCAGAGGGTGGTAAATCTGTGGAATTTGTTGCCATGAGCAGCTGTGGAGGCCAAGTCATTGGGTGCATTTAAGGCAGAGATAGACAGGTTCTTGATTAGCCAGGGCATCAAAGGGTATGGGGAGAAATCAGGGGAGTGGGGATGACTGGAAAAATTGGATCAGCCATGATTGAATGGCAGAGCAGACTCAATGAGCCGAATTGCCTACTTTTGCTCATATATATTATGGTGTTATGGTCTTTCCACATATTCACTGAGATTTTCATATTCTAAAAGGACTGAATGGAAAAGAGTTTGTCAGACATATTCAAGAAAGTCCTTATTCAGTACATGAAGTCCCAACAAGAGAATATGCAATTCTTGATCTCCTATTAGTGAATGAGACAGGGCAGATGGCAGATATTTGTGTAAGGGAGCACTTTGCATCCTGTTTCAAGATAATTATGGAAAAGGATAGATCTGTTCTGTGGACAGGGGTTTGAGATTGTAAATTGGAGAATGGCCAATCCTGATGGTATCAGAAAGGATCTGGCAAGGGTAGATTGGGGCAGGCTGTTTTCTGGCAAAGGAACACTTGATAAGTGCAGGAAAACACCCAGGAAGAGATCAGGAGGCTAAAAGAAGGCATGGGGTTGCTCTAGAGAACAAAATGAAGGAAAATCTCTCAGTGCTTCTACAGATGTTTTAAGTGCAAAGAATTGCAAGGGACAAAATTGGTCCTCTGGAAGATCAGAATGGTAACCTATGCAGTGAAGCCAAAAAGGATGGATATTTTGCATCTTTATTTATTTGAAGACAGATACAGAATCTATAGAAGTGAAGCAATGCAGCATCAACTTCATGAACCTAATTTTTACAGATTACAGAGGAGGAGATGTTTGCTGTCATGAGGCAAATTAGGGTGGATAAATCCCCAGGGCCTGACAAGGTGTCCCCTCGGACCCTATGGGAGGCAAGTGCAGAAATTGCAGTAGCTCTAGCAGAGATATTTAAATCATCCTTTGCGACAGATGAGGAACTGAAGGATTAGAAGTTGGCTAATGTTATTCCATTGTTTAAGAAAGGCTCTGAGGATAAACCAGGAAATTATAGGCTGGTAAGCTTGACATCAGTAGTGGGAAATTTATTGGAAGGTATTCTAAGAGATCAGATACGTGAGTATTTGGAGAGACAAGGACAATTAGGGATAGTCGGCATGCCTCATACCTCTGTGTATGATAGGTCGTGTCTAATCAATCTTGTAAACTTTTTTGAGGAAGTTACCAGGAAATTTGGTGGAGGTAAGGCAGTGGATGTTGTCTACATAGACTTCAAGGCATGTGACAAGATCCCACAAGGGAGGTTGGTCAAGAATGTTCAGTTGCTTGTCATTCAAGATGAGGTAGTAAATTGGATTAGATATTGGTTTTGCACGAGAAGCCAGAGAGTGGTAGTAAATAGTTGCCTCTCTGACTGGAGATCTGTGACTAGTGGAGTGCCGCAGGGATCGGTGCTGGGTCCATTGTTGTATGTTATCAATAGCAACATTCTAGATAATAGAATGGTAAACTGGATCAGCAAATTTGCAGATGACACGAAGATTGGGTGTGTAGTGAACAGTGAGGAAGACCACCAAAGCTTGCAGCAAGATTAGACCAGCTGGAAAAATGGGCTGAAAAATGACAGATGGAATTTAATTCAGACAAGTGTGAGGTGTTGCACTTTGGGAGGACCAACCAATGTAGGTCTTACACAATGAACGGTAGGGTACTGAGGAGTGTGGTAGAACAAAGGGATCTGGGAATGCAGGTCCATAATTTATCGAAAGTGGCATCACAGCTAGATAGGATTGTAAAGAAAGCTTTTGGTACTTTGGCCTTCATAGATCAAACTACTGAGTGCAGGAGATGGGATATTGAGGTTATCTAAGACGTTGTTGAGGTCTAATTTCAAGTATTGTGTTCAGTTTTGGTCACATCTCTACAGGAAAGATGGAAATAAGATTGAAAGAGTACAGAGAAAATTTATAATAATATTGCTGGGACTCGAGGAGCTGAGGTATGAGGAAAGATTGAATAGGTTAGAACTTTATTCCCTAGAACATCAAAGATTGGGGGAAAATTTGAAAGAGATATAGATAGGGTAAATGCAAGCAGGCTTTTTCCACTGAGGTTGGGCAAGACTACAACTAGAGGTCATGGGTTAAGGGTGAAAGATGAAATGTTTAAGGAGAACATGAGGGGAAACTTCTTCACTCAGAGGGTGGTGAGAGTGTGGAATGAGTTGCCAGCACAAGTGGTAGATGCAATTTTGGTTTAAACATTTAGGAAAAGTTTAGATAGGTACATGTGTGGGAGGGGTATGGAGGGCTGTGGTCCTGGTGCAGGTCGATGGGACGAGGCAGTTTCAATAGTTTGGCCAAAGGGCCTTTTTCTGTGCTGTAGTTTTCTATGACTCTTAAGCTGGAAATCTAAAATGAAAAAAGTGCTGGAGAAACTGAGTAGGTTATGCAGCTTCTTTGTAAAGAGAAAATCGGTTGATATTTTAGGACAGAGATCTTCTATTAGAACTCATTGTCAAAGCAAATGTTTCCTTAATGTTTTGCAGTTGTTGCCTGACCTGATGAATGTTTCTAGTGATTACTTTAGTACTGAATCAATTATGAGCTCTGCTCTTACAATTAAAATTCTCAAATTTTATTATAACAAGATATTGTGCCCTCCCTTAACTGCCTTTGCTCCTGTTAAACAAATTAACCTCTCATCAAATAGTTTGTTTTCCAACACTTCATCCCCATCAAAGGGGGGCATTATTATAACTTCTTGTTGCAATTGGATTGCCTTAATATTGTGCTGAGTAGAAGGACTATTGTTTAGTGATGCTTATACAAAGTACTGTTATTGATCTTTTCTGCATTAGAAGAAGTACATGATTGTCTGAACACTTGAAGGAATGAGGCAGGTAAATGCCAATTCCTGAAGTATTTTGCATCTTCTTTGGAGCCATCCAAGAACTTGAGTTGGTTGTACATTTGTTCCCATCTCATGCAACAGACAAATGAATTACTATACAGTTTTTATTGTTATGATTTGCTGTACAAAATAAAAGAAAACTTTGTTCAGCGCAGACTGAGGTCCAGATGGGACGTGTTTTCAGGCCATTTTTCCATTGTTTGAAATTCTTGGGTAACATTATTTCCACTAGAAAGCTTCATGTGCATGCCATTGTAGATTTTATTTTCATTTTTGTGTAGCTGTACCCTCCCGATTCAGCCAACACCTGACATGTCAGTCACCTCTATGTATTGTCCATATCCACCACTATCCCACCCTCACAGCAGCATGACTTTCCCCATTGTTCCCATTTCCTATTCCTCCAAACATTTACCTCTCAGAAACTAGTTGGCAAGGCAGTTTGCCAGTTCCCCACCCACCGTTAATGTTGCCTTTGGCCATTTAACAGAAACGACCCAAAACAACACTGCTCCCTGCTTTTTCTTCCTCCACCCTTCCCCTTTACAACAATGCCTAATGCCTGTTTTGGGAGGCTTGTACAAATGCAGCCATCTGCCAACTTTGAGAGTTCAAGGGAGTATGAGAAGTGCTAAAATGACATAGAGTAACATCCTGTCACCTTGAAGACATTTGTGTCACTCCATGCTGTTGTTGAAACGAAGGCACTTCGTTAAATATTATCTGTTTCTTTTCATGCTTTTTTAAAGTCAAATACGTGATATGGACATCGCTGTCAAAGTAAGCATTTCCTGTTTAATATGCTGACACCTATGAATTGACAGCCTACACAGTACTGTAGGAAAGATTTAGGCACAGGTATAGTGCCTATAAAAAGAATTTGAAAACCTATCCACGCAGGCTTGTAGCTGTAATTGCTGGAAAAGGTGCATCTCCCAAATACTGACTTGAAGGGGGTGAATACTCATGCAATCAATCATTTTGTGTTTTATATTTGAAATTAATTTAGATCACTTTGTAGAGATCTGTTTTCACTTTGACACGAGTCTTTGTCTGTTGTTCAGTGTCAAAAACAAGCCAAATTTAATCCACTGTGTTTTAGTGTTATAAAAGAATAAAACATGAAAATTTCCAAGGGGGGTGGGAGTGAATACTTTTTTATTGGCATTGTATGCAGCTAATGTGCTTAAGACGTTTGCTCAGTACTGTATTGTTGATATGGAGGGGAGAGCGAGTTTATAAATCTGGCGGGATCAAAGGATGTTGGGAATGGCAAGGGTGGAGCACTGCAGGAGTGGTGTGGGAAGGGTGGCAGAGAAGGTGTGCCGGGGCAAGGGGAGACGCAGGTGTAGACATACCAATCCCTGAGACACCAGGCAAGATGAATTGATTCCAAACAATTGGGTTATTGATCATTACAGAATATCTCTCTGGTGCGTCCTGCTCCTTCCCCTCTCCCCTCCCCTTTTCCCAACCATGATTCCCCTCTACTGGCCTCCTTCCCACTCTTAGTCCACAATGGAGACCCATATCAGAATCAGGTTTAAGATCACTCACGTCTGTCATGAATTTTTTTTTTGTGGCAGCAGTACAGTGCATACATAGAATTACTACAGTACTGTGCAGAAGTCTTAGGCACCCTAGCTCTATCTATCTATCTATCTATCTATCTATCTAACTATCTATATGTGTGTGTGTGTGTGTGTATATATATATATATATATACACACATATAAAAAACATTTTTTGTGTTTAGTTTGATTGGTTTGTATATAATGTCTTGCGCACGAAGTTTCTTTAGAAATCATTTGTAATCTACAGCGAACCTAATGTGACAACTGTAAATACTTTGCTGGAGTTAAATGGTTTTCTAAGACCATCCCTATTATAAATGCTGGGAACTAGGAAATGGGAAAGTTAAAGAATGAAATAAAGGATTTTTTTCCAATTGTATATTTTGTGCGGTAATCTGTCACTGGTGGTGGTCTCCTGTCGTCCAGTTCTAATGACATGAATACAGGTCTCATTCTAGTGTCCCTACTTTGAGAAAGTAGAAACACTACTTTTTTCTGTTTTCGACTCCTCCACATTTTCGTGATCTCCTTTTACCCACTTTCCTTATGCCTCTATGGACAGCTTCCTTTTTGCAGCACTTGAAAGTTGAGATAGATTACCCTTACATTTACAAAGGAAATATGTCATAATGCACAATGTAACATCAATTATTATTATTAAACTATCACAATATTGCCACAAAATGTTAGTAAATTGGCATTCTGGGCACAAATTTATATGGTCTGGTGGGATAGTTTTCTGCACACAATATTGTTTAAGGTAGTAAATGTGAAGTGGTATATTCATTTTTGTATCAAAATAAGACTTTTCCACAAAAGGATGTTTATAATATTTACTTTAAAAAATTATGTAGCTGTCATCTAAGCAACAGTGTTAAATTGGCAGCAACAATTTTGTGACAGGAAATGACCCCTTCAGTTTAAGGAAATCTCCTGTGTTCAATATACAAACTGCAAATCAATAGAACTTCCTCAAACTTTCCAGCCCAATACTCACTCTGGCTGGCTACTCTATTTTAACAAAGCTTGCTTGATTAACACCACTTCCTGGCTCAATTCAGAGCAATTTTGATAATATTAACCAAACTTTTAAGGAGATTTTCTCAGAGAGCTTTCACAGACCTTATCTCATTTACATCTTTCTGTATTTAAGGGATTTCTTTTCTTGTTTCGTTGATAAAACCATGACTTGGCAAAGCCTTAACATTTGAACAGTAGGAACTTTACCATAGTCTTTCAGAAGGGCATATTGTTAGTGTATTAAATGAGCGATTCAGCAAAAGCCAGCGACTGGTGGATAGCCGAGATGCTCAGGAAGTTGAAATCCTCACTTCCAATTTTTATTGCTACCCTTTGTATTGGTTACTGATCTCTTAAGAAAAATTATAAAGTGCTGTCCATTGCATGTACTGTTACTTGTGTAACTATGGGATTATGTGTTGATTGTAGCAAGTCTGCCAGCATGAGGTGTGCTCATAGGAATGTGCAGCAGCCCAACCTGGTTTATTGCCCATAAGACAAATTAATTTTAAAAGTTTGTTAACATTTCTTCAAACCCACTTTGTAGCTCTCATGGATGAACTGAGTGGCTTGTGGGCCCTTGAAGTATGCCGGCATGTTATTTGTGGTTGGTGGTATATATCTCAGCTACCGAAACTGCCCATTTCTTTGCCATTAACATTACACAAATACAGTGTACCTGGAATTCAGTGAATGTCTTCATCAAAAGTGGATTCAAACTCAACATGAACAGTGCTTTACTTCACCAGGGAAGTGACTTGAAGTTTTTGATTCCTTAGCTGGGAAATAGGAAGTTGAACTGTTGTGGAAATGGTAGTAATGAGGTCAATGAAGCAACCTGGGGTAGAGACCCTCTACTTTGCACCTCTGTGATTTATATCCCATGATGATGCTCTTCCCCAAATGTCATCACCACTCTCTGGTTTGCCTATTTAAAAACACATGAGTTGTTGGGACATTATTTACAATCAAGTTCGTAATGTGAACCAAATAAAGGTGGAAGGGGGCAGGGAGGGCATTTGGTTGAATCGGTGGTTGTTCTATTTTCTGAGTTTAATTCTGATGACAATAATAAAGGCTTTGACAAAAAGTCCAGTCTTTCAGAAGTTACGCAATATCAAGAAAAAAAAACAGCTAAATTTTACACTGTTGTTTGGATTTCCAGCAACTGCAGATTCTCTCTTGTTTGAAGTAAATTTATTTTCAAAGTATGTATATGTTGGCATATACTATCTTAAGATTCATTTTCTTACAAGCATTTACAGGAAAAATACAATAGAATTTACCCAAAAACATGTATATAAACAGATAAAGACTGCCAGCCGAAGTGGAATAGAAGACAAATTGTGCACAGAAAAATAACACTGAGAACATGAGCTCTAAAGAGTCCTTGAAAGAGAGCCAGTAGGTTGTAGAATCAGTTCCGAGTAGTGGTTTGAATAAAACTAGAATTAAAGGCAAATTGTCAGAGAAGAACATTGAATATTATTTGTATTCCTCTGAGTATCTCAGCCATGGTATTAAAAAATCCTGCCCCTGGCATACAACCTACCCACCTGGCATTTAATTTAAGTGGCTATCTTCACTAACGTTGGGTGAGAGGGCATGCATATTATGTGAGGCATCTCTCATTGAGTCTCATATGAATTCTGTTCATGCACCAGTGTATAAGCTATAATTTTAAATTGGCTGTCATTCTCATTATGTTTTGAAGATAGCAATGATTCACGTTCTTTCAAACAACCTTATCACAAGGGCACAATTCGCTCTCAATGTCAGCGTTATAGTTCTCCTTAAGTGAACCAAACATCTAGGTTTTAGGGTGATCATTTGAAAACCTTTAGTTAGATGACAAAGTGCATTAGAGCTAAAGCTTTTTGGCAGCAGTGGCTTACTGTAAGGATAAGAAAGGAATAAGTTACATCTGCAAGGCACCACATCTTGTCGTTATATACATCCTAGAACACAATATATGTTATGTTTGAAGTGAAGCTAAACTGCTATGTAGCAGAATTTATACATCAAATGAAGTTTATGCATTATCCTTTCTGTAGAGCATATGACAATTCCATTAACCATAAGACTTGGAGCAGAATTAGGCCGTTCAGCCCATTGAGTCTGCTCCATGAGGTACTCTCGAGATTCTAACTCAAAATGTAAAGAGGAATGATGCTGTAATTCAGTTTTTAAGCCTTGTTTTATTTTACAGAATTCCTTTTTTAAAAAAATGGGGGACATGGAGGCATATATCACATTTGAGAACTTAAAATTGCATGACTCAGTAAGGAATATTGGCTCCAGTTTGACGGGCAATTTACAAAGAATAATATAACATATAGTTCCACACACAAGGTCACAGGAAGCAGGAGGGAGTATTTTTGCAGCTGCAGGGTGGAAAAAGAAGCTATTTATCTCTGGTGTTCACTTACCAAGTTCATTAAAGTATTTGTTTTGGTCTCTTCTTGCTATAATTTGAATTGATAGTTAAATGCTGTTTCCTGTTCAAGTTGTGAAATTATAATTGGTGATGGATTCTGATGGTGTTATGAAAAGACCCTGTTTAAAATAACACCCATATCTTTAAGTCCAAGGTCAGTGTATTGGTTCTCCTGATCCTGAGTGACTTAGCCTAAAGCTAATCCAAACCTGTGGAGATGTTGTTTTTATCTACAACCAGAAGCTTTGTCCAGCACGTGGGGAGGATCATGCGGTCCATTACCATTGGCTGGCCCTGTAGCCTCACAAGATCTACTTTGGTGCTGTCTTTCATCATGCTAGTTCCCACAAATCACTAGGATAGCTGCAAATCCTGATGACATCGTCAGCAAAAGGTTACGGGTATGAGGGACAACTCTGGAGGCTGCAGCTGCAGGTTGATGGTAGAGCTTAGTGTCCTCTGGACTCCAACTAGTCTTGAAGTCAGGTGCATAGGGTTGAAATGCCCAGGGACCATGTTGGACTTGGTCCAGGCACCTCTGCCCAAGTTAAGATCTAGGTCTGCACCTACGTCAAAACATGGATGTACTGCACTGGCAGGTACAGGTCTGTCCCTGTATAACTACTCCGTGCTAGTGGGTATGTTTAGTTTACTGTATAAACGGTGCTTGAAAATGTTGGGAAATCTAAAATAAAAACAGAAAATATTGAAAACACTCAACAGGTCTGGCAGCATCTCTTTCTATAGTTGCTTCCTGAATTGCTCAGTGTTTCCAGATTGTTTTGTTTTTATTTTAGAGATACAGTACAGGTAGACATGGACATTTTTCCACTTGACACTAGAATGACGGTTGATATGATAGAGAAAGGATAAGTTGACCACTGTATGGTAGGGATACAGTACTGGTGAGACAGTGTATAATTCTGAGGCACACTGTTGAGTGCAGGTTTCACTGTGGGTCTACAGAGTTAATTTAGTAGTGTAGGTTTGGGGTTGAAAGATTGCTTCAAATATCAGTCCCTTGTTTTACTCTTATTGTAAACAGGTGTGAGTTTGTGAAAAAGGGATCCTGTGGTGGGTTTGGGGGGACTGATGCAGATTCAAAATCAGGTTTGAACTGCAGAGGGTGGGCAGGAAGGAAATGGGTACCACTTCCTAAATCTCGGGAATGGGAAACATCAGCCCCCCGAGAGCAGGCTGTGAACAACCAATTTAACACCAAGTTAACTTTTAATTAGTTTGAACTGTTTACTTTCGCAATGTAGAGTTATTTCTGCTTCCGTAGTTCCACATATGCCGGCTGGTGGTGTAGTGGCATCAGCCCTGGACTTTGAGGCAAGTGGTCCTGAGTTCAAATCTGGCTCCTTGCATGCTTTCCATCCGTGCTGGGTTGAGCATTGAGCTCACAACTCGGCCTCATTTAAAAAACAGTCAAATGCTATAGAAACAGCGAAAATGCCCTGATGCACCACAAGGTGTGAAAAGGAACAACAGTAGTTCCACAGAATCAAGTTTGAACAAAGGCAAAACAAAATGCTGAAAATACTCAGTACGTCAGATCACTTCCACACTGAAAGTTTCTGATGGATGGCCACTTGTTTGTTCTCTTGCTAAGACATTGATCTGAATCTTTACCCCGTACTTCTTTCTTCAAATACTCCCTGACCTGCTGACTATTTGCTGACTTTTGTTCTTGTTTTTCTGGGATATGTTGAAGTCACATGAAGGAGCACAAGAGATGTAGAGGTTTGTGGTGACAGCATGAAACCAACAAAACAGCAGTGAGGAGACTGAAATTAGCTTCCAGGACAGTGGAGCTGGTGTCTTTAAAAGTGTCTAAAAATATCAGAATTATGTATAATTAAAATATTTTTCTCTTGTCTTACTTTGGGAGGTGGTTTGGATTATAAATCTGGCCTTCCACAAAAATGTTGCCCATCGCTGATATAGAAAGTACTAAATCTCTAAGTTGTTATTTAATCGGAATTGTAAACATTGTGGTCTAGGTACATGATATTGGCCAAATTTGAAAAACTGCTGCTATTTTTACTTGGATAAGAAACCCTTGGTTTATGGGTACTTGATAGTCTATTAGATTGTTAGGCCACTTTCATGTTACCATGTGAACAGACATAACAACATGTATTCAACCAGAAAGACACTATACCTAACATTTACTGAAATTGCTGACCGAACTGCAAACTGAAGTATAGTAAATTTACAGAGATACATCTACACAATGCCATTTTCTTGCTTAGTCCTGGGGAATATTGTGATACTATTGGGCATAAATTCCAGCACGTGAATGGAATATGCAACTGATCTGAACATTATCATTGATCTCTGTGGAGAGAATTTCTAAAGCAGCGTCTCTGGAATCTGATAATCTTTGTGATTATCAAAGAGCTCGAAGAAAGCGACGTAATGGACTTTAACATCATACCTCTTCCTAGAAATGCTGCCTGGCCTACTGCGTTCACCGGCAACTTTTATGTGTGTTAGTTGTTTGTTATGTCTCCCCGCTCGCTGGGAAAACGGATACACTTCCTTCTCCCTTATTAGGGAAAGAGAGAGCCTGTGGTATGTTGTATACCGGGTGAAACGTGAAGTCTTTGGGGTAACTGCGAGTTTGTGCCTTTGCTCAAGCTTGAGTGCTTGGTGGCGGGTGCCGATGCTTTTTTTTTGCTTCTGGGGGGAGGGGGGATTGTTGCTTGCTGCTGCTTACACGCGGGAGGGAGGAGAGCTGGGGGAAACTTTGGAGTTCTAGCATTCAACTGTCATTCATTCTTTGGGGCACTCCTCTTCGTGGATGTTTGTGAAGAAAAAGCATTTCAGGATGTATATTATATACATTTCTCTGACATTAAATTGAACCTTTGATATTTTAGCATCTGAACTTTGATTTTATTCAAACAAAGTTGAATTGACTGGACTCCAAGATCCAGGTGGTAAATGGGGAGCGTTTCATTGTTACTTCTCAAATCTGTATCTATGAATGATGCATTTGATTATTGCTGGTTAGTAGACTTGCCCTCAAATAATTGGTTTGGAATTCTAAAGTTCAGAGTTCAAAAAGTTCAAAGTAAATGTTATTATCAGAATACATATATGTCACCACATACAACCCTGAGATTCATTTTCTGCAGGCATGCTCAGCAAATCTATAGAATAGAGGCTATAACAGGACCAATGGAAGATCAACCAGAGTGCAGAAGATAATATACTGTACAAATGCAAATATAAATAAATAGCAATGAATAATAAAAAATTAAAATACAAAATAAATAGTCCTTAAAGTGAGATCATTGGTTGTGGGAACATTTCAGTGGATGGGCAAGTGAGTGTAGTTATCCCCTTTAGTCTGAGAGCCTGATGGTTGAGGAGTAGTAACTGTTCTTGAACGTGGTGGTATGAGTCCTGAGGCTCTTGTACCTTCTACCTGATGGCAGCAGCGAGTAAAGAGCAGTACCTTGGTGGTGAGGATCTCTGATGATGGCTGCTGCCTTCCTGTGACAATGTTTCATGTAGATGTGCTCAATGGTTGGGACGGCTTTACCCTTGATGTACTGGGCTGGAACTGCTACCTTTTGTAGGATTTTCCCTTCCAATGCATTGGTGTTTCCATACCAGGCTGTGCTGCAGCCAGTTAATTATCTACACATCTATACAAGTTTGATGTCATGCTAAATCTCCGCAGGCTCATAAGCACCACAAATCTTTAATGATGCAGCCAATCATTATTTTCTTAAGAGTACTACATGCATAAAGAAAATGTCTGACTGCACAGTTGTGAATGTTTCTGATACTGGATAAGATATTTAGTTCAGCTGCCTTGTGCAGATTTTTATAACTTGTATTAAATTTCTCATCGGCGTTTGGTGGTGATTGATATTTCAGGAATATGTGTGTCATTTGGAGCTGTATGTGTTTGTTTGCAATTTCCCATCTATAGTCTAGTTCATTGAATGAGCATTTTGATGATTATGTGAGTAGATTTTGGTTTTAAGTTGAAATCTTTTAACATCATCGCACAAGAATGTATGGAGAAAATTGAGCAATTTTCTGAGGTCTGAGCCAAGCTGACATCTCAAAGCTGTTGCTATGTAACTAGGGAGATGAAATCCTCATTTAACATATAGCAAGATGCACCAGTGTTATGCTTATTATAAATTGTTAAAGATTTCATCACGTATTTCTCAGGGAACAAAGATATTTATGCTTATAAATTCCCAAGTGTTCTGTTGGTTATTTTTATTTCTTTTAGTTGCTGTTGAAACTTTAAAGTAACACTGAAAAAATGGAACAGCTTGGTGATAATCCCTTTTTAGACTGGTCAATTAATGGTATGATTCCCATTATCAATTGTCTGATCATTAACAGTTTACTATTTTGGGCACCTTTAACATAGCAAAATAATCCAAAGCACTTTGCATTAGTGTAGTCAGACAAAATGGCCAAAGGAAAAGGCAGCATGGGTTTCACACAGCAGCTTGAAGTTGAAGAGGGGGTAAGCTTTGACATGAGAGATTTTTGGGTAATATGCTGGAATGGATTAAGACTTTGTTGACTGGTAGGTAATGGAGAGAGCAAATATATGGGACTTCCAAATATCGACAATGTGACTATTGTGATACCACAGTGTGTGGGCTCTGGTTCCTCACAATATACATCATGGACTTGAATAAGGAGCCAAATATTCTCCAATTTGTTGATAAACCATAATTCATAGGGGTGTGAGTTGTGAGGAGAAATCAAAGAGGCTAGCTTAGGCAGGTATAAGTATAATGGTTACAAAACACAGTACTGTACAAGGATAAATGTGAAACTATCCACTTTGAAAAGAAATAAAGAATAGGAGAGTATTATTTAAAAGGTGAGAATTTGAAGAATGTTGATGCACGGAGGGACCTAAATGTCATTGTACTTCAATCTCTGAAAGCAATTTGTTGCAGAGGCAAATAGTATATTGGCGACAGTTAGAGTCAGAATCAGGTTTAACATCACTGGCGTATGTCGTGAAATTTGATGTTTTGTATCGGCAGTACATTGCTATACATAATATCGAAGAACAACTATGAATTTCAATAAGAAACAAATAAAAAATTAAATTCTATAAGTAGTGCAAAAAGAGAGCAAAAAAAAGGGAAAAGATATATTGAGTAAAAAATACATAGGTTCATTGTCCGTTCAGATAACTGATGGGCAGAGGGGAAGAAGCTGTTCCTAAAATATTAAATTTGTGTTTACAGGCTCCTGTACCACTTCCTTGACGGTAGCAGTGAGAAGAGGGAATGTCCTTAGTTATGGAGCTCCTTATTGATAGATGCAGCCTTTTTGAGGCATCGCCTTTTGAAGTAGTAACTTTCTGCAGCTTTTTTCAATCCTGTCAGTGGCCCTTCCAAACCAGAGAGCGATGCAACTAGTTAGAATGCTCGCCATGATACATCTGTAGAAATTTGCGAGAGTCTTTGGTGGCATACCAAGTCTCCTCAAAATCCTAATGAAATATAGCCACTTGCCAGTCAACAAAATCTCAAAATCATTCCAGCATATTACCCAAATCGCTCTTCCCAAAACCTCTTCCCCTCTTTGTAATTGCATCAATATTTTGGGCCCAGATAGGTCTTTGGAGATATCGCCGCCCAGGAATTTGAAACTGCTCGCTCTTTCTACTGCTAATCCCACGATGTGGACTGGTGTGTTTTCCCTTTCTGAAGTCTACAATCAATTCCCTAGTCTTACTGGCTTTGAGTGCAAGGTTGTTTTTGCAACATCACTCAACAAGCTGATATATAAAATAGTGAGCAGTGGGCTAAGCACACATCCTTGAGCTGAGCCAGTGTTGATTGTCAACAGGGAGATGATATTTCTAACCTGCACTGACAATGGATCACCTGGTGAGGAACTCAAGGATCCAGTTGCAGAATCCCAGGTTTTAGAACTTGTTGATTAGTACTGAGAGTATGATTGTGCTGAACGCTGAGCTGTAATCAATAAACAGCAGCCTGACCTAGGTACTTCTATTGTCCAAGTGATACAAAGCCGGGTGGAGAGCCAGTGAGATTACATCTGCTGTAGACCGTTTGTGACGATAAGCAAATTGCAGCTGGACCAGGTCCTTGCTTGGGCAGAAGTTGATTCTCGCAATGACCAATCTCTCAAAGCACTTTGTCATAGTAGATGTGAGTGCCACTGGATGAAAGACATTGAGGCAGCTCACCCTGCTTGGAGCCTCCAAATGCAACAGTGAGAGATTGAAGATGTCCTTGAATACTCCTACCATTTGGTTGGCAGAGGTTTTCAGTGCCAAGAACACCCATCAGGGCTTGACACCTTGTGAGGGTTTACCCTCATGAAAGATGTTCTGACATCAGCTTCCAAGACAGGGATTACAGAGTTAACCGATGCTGCAAGAGTTCACACAGTTGTAGTTTTATTCTCCCTTTCCGGAAGCTTTGATGAAAAGGACAAAGTTGTTTTGCTACAGATGACACATGAATAGTGTGTACAGTTTCATTCTCCTTATCTAGGTAATGGTATATGTGTCATAGAGGAAGTATAATGCAGTTTCAGTAGAATGAATCCTGGAATGTTGGGACTATAGTACAAATGGAAAATGGGTTAACTTAACTGGGTTAGAGGAATGAGAGGTGATCTCATTGAAGTAAATAAAACATTAGAAGGACAGTTTCCTTTGTCAGGATGTTTAAAGCAAGAGCTCATTGTCTCCAGATATTGGTGAAGATATAATTAATCACTTGGGGAGTGATGAATTTTCTACCAATAAAAGGCTATGGAAGCAAAATCACTGAATATTATTTAAGAAGGTTTGTTTGTTATGTGCCGTGTCGTATGACGTGGGTGATCATGGTCTTTCCATGACGATGATTGTTCTTAGCATTTTTTTTCTACAGAAGTAGTTTGCCATTGCCGCCTTCTGGGCAGTGGTTTTACAAGATGGCTGACCCCAGCCATTATCGAGAGATTATCTGCCTGGCATCAGTAGTCACATAACTAGGACTTGTGATCTGCACCAGCTGGTAATACAGCCATCTACCACCATCTACCACTATGGTTTCATGTGACCCTAATTGGGGTGGCTAGGCAGGTATTACACCTTGCCCAAGTGTGACCTGCAGGCAGACAGAGGGGAGGAGCGCTTTATACCTCCTTTGGTAGAGAAGAATCTCTACCCCGCCACTCAAATTCAAGAAGGAGGTAAACAAATTTCTAAACACAAGGTGTCATACGTACATGAAGAGAGCACAATGTGACATTGAGAGAGAAGCTAATCCAGAATTGTCTTGAATATTTTGAAGACCAGATGGCCTGCTGTTGCCTATTTTTTTTTTTGGCTTTTGTCTGAAAGAATTTCCAGAGCTAGGGGTCTGGTCATTGAATGCAGTGATGACAAAGAAATTGATAAGTTGAAAGTAGGTGAAAAGGAATATAAAGTAAACAGCACCAACAAGGTGAAGAAAACAAGTAGCAGCAAAATAATGCTGTGATTTGAACTTGAAAGATTTCTTTGAAAAAGACATTTGGTAAACCAAGAACCATTGTCTGTCATCAGACACAAAGATGATAGACAATGTAATGAGAAAAAAATACCTTGAATCTTCTTTTGACCCATGTAACAATAAAGCACTGCCCATTGATATCTGTCAGAAGCATTTTCTTATGTGCACCTTAATTTATTGATCAAAACCAATGATTGATGTTCTTTTTGCAGTAATAGGCATAAAACATTCAATACTGTCCTAATAAATGAATCGTCTCAGTAGGAAAGAATTAAAAGTTTAAATAAATATTGGCTGTAACATTAGAAATGAAAGGGAGGAGCCTATATGTGATGAAAGTATTTCTTCCATTACAAACCAGTAAAACGTTGAGTTGATGGAATGATAACAAACCAAAAGGGCAAAAGGGATGTCTTAGTGTTTTCAGAACAGAGTATAATACAGTTAATCAGGCACAATGGGGACTTTCCAAATTATTATTACCAAAAACTGGATTTTAGTCCTATCACACATGAACACACTTGATTCCCTTTTTTTTTAAAGATGTTACACTGCAGCATAACAAATTTTCCACTAAACCCTGTGAGTTCCAGGGATTGTGGGAACAGGTCCCTAGTGAGTTTAAGGGAAATGTAGAAAACAGAACTGCATGAATCAAATGCCTAACAATCAGGATTTCCAAACAATAAGACAGCAAATTATAAGAATTTTACACTGCTGCTCATTTTGTTTCAAAATAAGTGTATCATCATCAAAGTGTTAGGCATTACCTGGTTGTGCTTCTGAACATCACTAATTACTTGCACTGCATTGTCTCTGTAGCTTTTGTGCTTTATTCTGCAGCATTATTGTTTTAGCTTGTTCTACCTCAATGCACAGTGATTTGATCTGTATGAAGCTTTTCACTGTATCTCAGTGCATGTGACAATAATAAACGAATACCAATGTATTTTTGGTTATAAAGTCACTTTCTTATATGATTAGAATTATGAAGATGCGCTTTTAGTCACTGGCTCTTTCCTGAAGTACCAAAGCAGCTGTTACTACTCAATAACACCATGTGGATTTCAGTGGGAATTGACAACTCAGATTAATTTATGAACAAATCAAAGAAACTTGTTTATCCAAGTTCAAGTGCATCTTGATTGACAAATATTTAGTCCAATTTTGTATTCTATCCATGCTTACAGATGCCCGTGGCCAGTTAGAAAACTAAATGAATTATTATATTACATTCAACCAGAAATAAATGGTGATGATTTTCTTCCTCTAAAACAGGGGTTCCCAACCTTTTGAATGCCATGGGCCAATACCATTAAGAAGGTGTCTGTGGACCCCAGGTTGGGAACCCCCGCTCTGCAAGAACCTGATGAGCTAATACTTACCCTTTCAGCCTTTTTATCTTCTCCCTGTTCAGTGAGTGTACACAGTGTAGCTTGTGTCTGGCTGGTATCCCTAATTAAGTGATCTGCCTGTTACAGATAACCGTATGCTCAGATGATTTTGATTTCATGAAAGCAGGGGACATAGTTTGTGGAAAGTGAGCAGTGGACAATTGATTTGGTGACTTTTGTGACATTAAATCCATTGATATTAAGCATTTACAAATATAATGAAGCATCCTTTTTTTAAAATCTTCTTTCCAGAATTCTTTGAAGAAGAGAAATAGCCGTGTCACCACAAAACAAGAAAAGAAACCCTTGCCACAGGTACAGTTTCACAGACAGAAATGGCATTTTACATATTTTTTCCAGTTGTACAAGCTGTACGTGGGACTCTTTCTTTACCCTCCAAGTAGACGAGACAGCAGCAGTTATTTACAGTCTGCATGTATGTAAGCTAGTTAGGGTGCTCATTGAATTTATCTGTTAAAATACATGTAAAGAAAACTGGAATAAAAGTGATGCCACGGACTTGTAATTAGAAGGGTAATTGAAGGGATTATCTTTAATAGTGGTGTAATATTTCAAGAAGTTCATTGCCATGTCATCCTGGTAAAGTGACTGCGCAAACTGAAATGGACAGATGTGATTAAGTGTGTACTCATGTCCATATCTGGAAATATTCTTGTGCATACCACATTACAAAGGTTTTCACTGCCAGTAGTACAGCTGTTGCTGGAGTTCAGAACCTGCTAGCAGCTGGTCAACTGGTTCCGAAGGTACTATGTTTCGACAAGCTACTTGAAAATTTCATTAAAATACAACAATGGCATGTTGCCAACAGTTTTGCAGTTTAACAAAATTATCAAATCTTCTAATTACAAGAATGCTTAGGTTGCAACATAAGAAGTTCATTTGCCCAAATGGTAAGAATTGTTGGTTGAGGTTAGGAAACCATAGAAAAATGCCTGAGAACTTTTGCTGCAGTTTTTGCAAATGAGCTGTTTCACACTTATAATGAGATGGATAGTCTGTAACTTGTTGGCAGTGCTTGTATACTCCTTTTGTTACATTCAGCAGGTTAAGACAAGCTCATGATCTCAGTTTTCTGTTGCTTGCTTACACAATAGTACAGATTTTATTTTTTGAATCTTTTTCAACAATACTTCAATTAAGGCCTTGCATAAGTCACCTTTCATGTTTTTATATATGAAGATGACAAGAGAGTGCTGTCTTTCTCTCCCTATTCTGTTTTTCCTAACTATCTTGTCAATGCAGGTTTGAAGCCAATTAGCAGATGAATGGTCTGAGGAGCTGTTTTCTTATCCTCTCCTCAGCTAGCCTGCCCCTATTTGTCCATGATAGGACATTGGCAATATTAAGATGTCAGTGATGCACTTTATTTTGCAATATATTGTTCTTCTTAAATGCATTCAATTTGTTTGACAATTGAAATGCTGAAGGATTTGGCAGCCTGCTTTGAACTGTTAAGCCTTATTTCCTGGTTCATGTGAATATTGATATTTATCTTTATAATTTATAACAGGAGGATAGTGCTGACCTGAAGTGCCAGCTCCATTTTGCGAAGGAAGAAGCTGCTGTGATGTGTAAAAAGCTGACCAAATTAGTAAAGGAGAATGAAAACATGAGAGAGGAACTGGTGAAGTACAACTCTCTCTATGGTGATTTAGATAACTCAGTGTCTGTTGCTGATATTGGGGAGTCTCCTCATGTGAGAGAAGCCGAACTAAAGCTCCATCTAAAGTTGGTTGAGGAGGAAGCCAACATTTTAAGCCGAAGGATAGTTGAACTTGAGGTGGAAAATCGTGGACTCAAAGCTGAAATGGATGAGATGAAAGGTCACTGTGAGAAAGAACCCTTAGGCCAGGACATTAGACTGGGAATCACCTGCACAAGCTATGGCGAGTTTGGGGAGAACATTGGAGAACTTCGGCGTCAACTTCAGTTTGTTGAAGAGGAGGCAGAACTCCTGAGGCGATCCTTGATTGAGTTAGAAGACCAAAATAAACACCTCATGAATGAACTAAACCATTACAAAAGTGAGTGTAATCAAGAGTCAGCGTGGTCAGACAGTTGTCCATCATTGAACGAGCCTTCCCAAGAAGAGCTCGTATCAGCAAGACACCAGATCACTGACCTCAACGGGAAAGTAAAAAAACTGGAATATGAAAATCGTGTGCTCGTTTCAAACCTTCAGCGTTACGACCTGGCATCTTACCAGTGCCAAAAGTGCTGCAAAGAATTTGATACAGAGGCTAGTGACTCTTTAAATATCTCTTCATCGCAGCCCAGAAGAGAAGTACCAGTAGGAGGAGAAAATGATTTGAAGGAAACTCAAGAGAGAACCTCTGGAAGTGGGAGCAGCAGAACTGCTGATAATGATGACTTCACTGGTCGACTGGGAACAAAAGATCTTGAAATTCTGTTTGGTATTAAAGATCAAGCTGAACTTGTTAGCGAGGTAATTGATCTATTAATCTCAGACACAAGTGGAATTGTTTCTGATGCCAGGCTTAGTTCAGCCATTGATACACCAACACAGTCCTTCAAGGAGAACAGCGAGGAAGCTACCAACATCAGCGATCCTAATTTAATGAGCAGCATTAACTCAAGGCTTCTTGGCTTAAAGACCGAGTTGGCGTCTGTTACAGAGAAAATTGATAGGCTCAGTGAAAACATCAGAGAAGAAAGTAGGAGTTTGTCCCCTTTACCCCATCTGACAGAGTCAGCGAGTTTCTTGTCTACTTTGACTTCAATGTCTCAGGACTTGCCCATGGATTCTGTAGGAAAAGAATTTTCGGCTGATCTAAAGGTAAAAATATTTTTTTTGCTCTTAA
This sequence comes from Mobula hypostoma, assembly GCF_963921235.1. NCBI lineage: Eukaryota > Metazoa > Chordata > Chondrichthyes > Myliobatiformes > Myliobatidae > Mobula > Mobula hypostoma. Next base: position 191,451,360 of record NC_086098.1, read on the forward strand.
TACCTGTGGCAACATCTTGGTTTGTCATGTTACGTGGTGTAGTGACCAATTAAGAGAAGTTTTCTAATACTGTTCCTTAATTTAAACTTTGGTGGCATTAACAGAAAAAACTAACAACACATTGCATGCAACAAACACCTTGAATCAGCATAGAGCTTTGTACCAATGAAGTGTGCATGGTACAGGAAGAGGATGCATGTATACGAATAGGAGATGTATAAATTTGTAATGAGTTGCCAGGAATCGTTAGTAAAATCTGTTTTAGATTTTAATAACTGTGTTGGCAAAAGTAACTCTTGAGGTGCATTACTACTGTTGCTAAATTAAGTATTGTTTGTGGATTAGATCTTTTGTTTTAGACGGTCATTTCTTTTAGTTACCAGCAGTTTGATTTCAAATGGATTGGTCTCAGTGCTCTGAAACCTGTTGCTGTAATCTTCAGTGTAAGTTTCTGGATCGTAGAATGTGCTCATGTCATTTTACAAATTTGTGCTCATGTTGTGGACTTCTGCTAGCTAAGCATGCAGATTTGGAATTTGGGAAAATTGGCATTTTTAACCAAATTCCCAATTTATGCTTTCAGCAGGCAGAGTTCAATGAGTAGACCTCAAGTTTGCAAAATGACCCTATGTTTGTACATCAGAGCCTGACTTCCCTTGACGTACATTCTGCTTATCTCATGCCCACGTACATCTTGCATTTAAGTTTGTGTTTTCTTAAATTCAGCACTGAAGCTTCCCCATCAATCTAGAAAATAACAAATGGGATACAGACCCATGCATAATGCCTGACATGTGATTAGAATTGTTTCAGCCAGTGCTTGACTTCGAACACAAATGTTCAGATTTAACTATTTGCATTTTTCAAACTCTCATGCAAGCCCGATGCAAATACAACTGGCTTCCTACATTAATCCTTTGATTAAAGCAATTTATTAATTACTCAAAATGGCAACTGAAAATACATAAAATTTTTATTCTTTCATCAATATGTTGAGGTTCAGCCTCAAAATTTTGCATTAATTACAATTAGTTGTAATATAAACAGGATCAGATGAAGCAAAGATTTAACTTTGGGAAGGCCTGCACTGGCCAGTATAGTGGAATGAAAAGTTTTTCTGTAATTAACAAATAAGGGCAACAAGAAAACCAGATATTTTTCATTTTTCTCCGTGAATATGACTCAATTAACAAACAAAAGCCAGTTAAGAGACACTCCTGTCATAGTAGTTAAAAGACAATATCCATCTCCTGTGAAAGTATGATGCCTCTATTATTGAGATTACATAACTCAGCATAGACCAGGGACCTTACTTTATTGATGGCTTTTCTTAGGAGACATGGCACTCAGCCTTAACTACACGTTAAGGACGCGACAAATATCAGTACGGTTAAAGATTCTATGTCTCTTCATTAGCTCGCATAGACCCTGAATTGAAACCTGAACTTTATTTTATTCTGTCAAAAGGTACAGCTGAAATACCAGCAAAATTTAGTAGCATTTCAGCTGTTAAAAAAAAATCCAAGATCTTGTCATTTTGTGTCATGTATGACGGGGGCAATCATGGTCTTTCCATGACCATGATTATTCTTGGCAATTTTTTCTACAGAAGTGGTTGCCTTTGCTGCCTTATGAGCAGTGTCTTTACAAGACAGGTGATCCTAGCCTCTACCAGTACTCTTCAGAGATTGCCTTGTGATATGCACCAGCTGCTCATATGACCATCCACCTGTTCCCATGGTTTCACGTGACCCCGATCGGGGGCTAGCAGCAGCCAAACAGAGGAAAAGAGTGCTTTACACCTCCTTTGGTAAAGACGCATCTCTACCCCACGATCCAGGGCCTGACTAAATTAATTACAGAAAAATTCAGTAATGTTTGATCAGCAATTACTCCAGTTCATGCATTTGATCACAGTTAGATGATTTATATAAATAATGTTCGCATGAACATTATATGATGACAGACTCAGTTACTCCTGTGCTCAAGTAAACTTAACATTTACTGTCGAGCTGCATTTGAATGATAGCCATTTATTTAAGGTGGTTCAGAGTGAATGGCACTCTTGGAATTGTTTCACAGCATACAGTCAATACCTTCAAGAGAACAATTAATGAAGATAAAAGAAATAGTGGATGACGCTTTTTGATTTTAGTTAAAGACAGCCTAAAATCAATCATTAGAATTGAATGAAACTGGTATTCTTGCTACATTCCCTGGCTGACCGAAATATATACTGGCATTTCAAAATCCTATCTTAGTCATTACATTTTCTATGTGCTTATTTTGGATTTTATGTTCTAAAGTAAAAATACTAACAGGTTCTAGCTCTACACACAAAATGCTGGTGGACGAACTGAGCAGGTCAGGCAGCATCCATGGAGAGGAATAAACAGGTTGTTTCAGACCAAGATCCTTCATCAGGGCTAGCTGATAATTTTAATGCAGAGAGAAAAATTTTGCCATTTACTTTGTAAAGTAACAGAATTCAAATCTGTTTTCGCTTTTTTTAGCTAATTTTAAATGCCATTGAGTTACTTTTGATAGATAGATAGATAGATATACTTTGTTAATCCCGAGGGAAATTTGTTTTCGTTACAGCCACACCAACCAAGAATAGAGCGTAAATATAGCAATACAAAAAAACCCAACAACCAAACACCAAAATGCAAACTATGCCAGATGGAAAATAAGTCCAGGACCAAGCTATTGGCTCAGTGTGTCTGACCCTCCACAGGAGGAGCTGCACGTTCGATGGCCACAGGCAGGAACGACCTCCTGTGCCGCTAAGTGTTGTATCACGGTGGAATGTGGCCGAAGTCCAACAGTAAAAAGTTCAATATCCAGTCTGCAACACGTTCCTCAATCGTAATACACCCCGGATTCCACCATCCGTTGTTAGCCAGAACTGTAAGCACCCAACTCCTTTACGCTTACCGCTCTCAGTGCACTTCCGGTCAGCCGGAACGGTATTACCCACCGAACTCCTCTTCTCCAAAAGTCTCTGTTGTCTCGACCCGGCTCTCTTTCCTCGGTTTTGTGATCCCCCTCTGCACCCTCTGTGTGTTTTCCTCTGGATTTCAGCAGGGGTGTCTACCGCTCTGTTTGCTAAGCCGGCCGGTATTTGCTGGTCCGTGGAATACACAATGCGACCTTGCTTCTGTCCCACATATCAGGATGTAACCATTTCCAGCGCTAAAGAAAACCCAAATAAAACACTCTCTACCAGTATGTTAGAGAGGGTGCAGCTTCGACATGTTACCGTGAGAAAAAAAATACAAAAAATAACGTAAATTAAAAAGTAACAAGAAGAAAGTAAGAATAGATCGGAACGGCTGTACCAGGCTGCATGCACGACCGACGCATGCGCACTTCGGTGTAATTTCTCCTCTGTTACATGTCCAACATCCCGGGACCAAATTAGTGAACCGTTCCAAGTCTATTCATCATTAGATTGGGAGACCAGGCCTGTACACATTGTTCCAAATGCAGTCTTAAGGTTTTCCTTCATTTTTGTACTCAAATTCTCTTGCAATAAAAGTCAATGTGTTGTTCGTGTTCTTAATGACTCGCTAAACCTACATGTTAACGTTAATAATTTGTGTACAGTGACACCAATATCTAAACACCTGAATCTTTTAAACCCATTGTTTAAAAGTACTACCTTCTAAGTTTTCTACCGTGCAAAATATCATATTTTTCCCATATACTATTCCACCTGCCAGATCTTTGCCCATTCTCTTAAGCTTGACTATGAAGCATCTCTGTGCCCTCCTGATAATCACTCAGTATTATTAGCATGCTGTCTTGATGGGCTCATGCAGTTCGTTGATATAGATTATAATAATAAGGTCTGATTCATTTTGTACCCCACTGGTCACCTGAAACATGAAAGTGACTAGTCTATTCCTTGTGTTTTCTATAAATTGACCAATCCTCAAACCACAACGAAATGTTACCCTCAGTGCCATGATTTCTATTTTTCTTAATAATAGATTTTTCTATAAGTCCAAATACTCATCATCCTTTGTCCCCATGAATTTTCAATTGACCTGTTAAACATGATTTCCTTTTAATAAATTTAAGTTAGTTTTGTCTAGTCCTATTATTTTCCATATGCCCTTTTACACTTGCTCAGTAGAGTCCGGCATTTTCCCTGCTATTAACACAGGAGCAAATGAAACTTACAGTGGAATGCACTGTAAATTAGATTTGTTTTCAACCTGACCATCAGACAAATAGTGTAACAAGTAGGGTAAGCTGGGTATTGGCCTTTCTTTCTAATCAGTCTGCTGCTTTTGTAGTTTAGTCCTGAACTTGGGTCAAGTTCAACCTTTTATTGATTTATAATCAATCTATTATTGATTGAGCAAATAATTGGTAGAAGTGCATGCACACTCTTGATTTGAATCAGAGCTCTATTGCCTGCATGTTGCTGCTTTAGTCCCTGCATCATTCACTGCATGAGCACCGTAACTGGTGTTTGCACACCTTTTCTTCTCTTTTCTCTTTTTTTTCAAACAAATCAGCCCATAATTTTCCTCATTGTCTTTTTGATTTTGTTTACAACACTTTCATATGCCACTGTAATAAAGATGTTTTTCCTTTTCATACTTTTCTTTGTCTTGTAGTTTTTTCAATGTTTACTATACCCAGTTTTTGTTTCTTTGTTCCTTCCCTATCCTTTGTTTTGTTTTCATTAACTTGCCCATGCATGCAGCAACCTGAATTTAGGGACCAAGTGGACTGGCAGCAAGACGAGAGTCAAACCTTGGAGAACTGTGGAACTAACACTAAGGAATATCGGGAAAGCAACAAGGATTATAACATCTATAGCCGTGAAGAAAGCGACTCTTATGCTACAGAGGTAAATTCGTAATATTATTTATCTCGTTAGTAAAATGAGTTAATTGTGGAAGCTTTCATAGTCCTGTTGCAAGCATATAAAAGAGGTAAGAAGATGCAATGTTTTTATAAGGAATATTACTGCATGTGGTACGTTATTCTCAAAATGTTTTTTTTGGTTTAAAAGATCCAATTCCCTGGAAATAAACAATACCTTTCTACTCAAAGTACTGGAAAAATGCTCAGGCATTGAATTTATTTTTGTTTGTGATACATACTTATGAAATTAAAATGCAAGTAAGTCAGTGTGACAGCTGGTTTAGGAGGAAATGCAATTCAGCTCTCTCATCAAATACTGGTCTCTCGTGTAGCTGACTCGTTAGGATGATGCTGGTCTTCCAGCTGGAACATTCACAGGTACACACCCTGCTGTATTTTAAGGAGGGAAGCTACCAGATCTGAGTGCTGCTATGAATTTGGACAAATCAAACAATTTGTTGCCCTGTGGCTCAGTATGGAGAGCCTGCTTCTGAGGATTGTGGTTAGGCTGCTGGGCTGGGCAGTGTGGAGACTCATTGCAAGCAGACAGCATTTTTGGTTTTAATTTCTTCTAACTTGGTCTTGTAAGGTTAACTGATGTAAATGAGGACTGGCAGCGCAGGTTGGAGCGTGAAGGGTTCATACGTGAAGAGTGAGTTAAGGCAGTTTAATTGCGACTGCCTGCAAGCAAACAAATTTCAAGGTTGTATATAATTTATATATTCCTTAATAAAAAATGCACCTTGAATCTTTGAATCATGAATCAGGTTTGTAATTATATTCTAATATGATATGAAATTTGTAGTTTTATGGCAGCAATACAGGGCAAAGACATAAAAAAAATTACAAAATATATTAATGTTACAGTAAATTTCCCTGTATTAAAATATATTTCCATATGATTATGCATGTGTTAGATAAGATGTGCACTTACATTATCATATGTGTTGATGCACACAGACAAGCAAGAGTCAAGTTCGCTCTTCTAGTGGTCATACTGTTTCTGTAGATGTAAAACATTCTGGCCGATAAAACAGAATTCCAGTCAGTTGATAGCAACGGTATTTCGTTAGGAGGTTGAGGAGATTTGGTACGTAGCCAAAGACACTCGCAAGTTTTTACAGAAGTACCGTGGAGAGTGTTTTAACTGGAATGGGGGTGGAGGGTGGGGTGGCTACTGCACAGGGTCAAAATAAGCTGCAGAGCATTGTAAACTCAGTCAGCTCCATCATGGGCGCTAGCCTCCATAGTATCCAGGACATCTTCAAAGAGCGATGCCTCAAAAAGGTGGCATCCATCATCAAGGACCTCCATCACCCAGGACATGCCTTGTTCTCATTGCTGCCATCAGGAAGGAAGTACAGAAGCCTGAAGGCATACACTCAATGATTCAGGAACGGCTTCTTACCCTCTGCCATTTGATTTCTAAGTGGACATTGAGCCTATGAACACTATGTTACAATTTTTTATTTCTATTTTTGCACTACTTGTTTAATTTAACTGTCTTGAATATAATACTTTTGGCCAGCTGGTGGCATAGTGGCATCAGCTCCGGACTTTGGAGCGAAGGCTCCCGAGTTCGAATCCAGCCAGCTCCCTTGCACACTTTCCATCCGTGCTGGGTTGAGCATCGAGCTAGCAACTCGGCCTTGTAAAAATAAGAAAGCTTGCTAAAAAAAAACATTGTCATGATGGCGTCCCAATGATTACTCTCGGAGTTAAGGACTTTCTTCGATGTAATACATTTTTTCCTCACCCCTTATGGGTAGTGTGTATCTGTATTTTCCCCTCAATTTTGGATCCTCTACCAGAGGCCTGGGAGCTTGAGGGTTCGGTGCAGTCTATCCCTGCTGTTCCCTAATCATGCGCTCTTCTGGGCCAAGATCTCAGATGTTGTTCCCAGGATTTGTTGGAGCCACTCTCCCAGTCCAGGTGTCACAGCTCTAAGTGCTTCTATCACCACGGGGATTACTCTGGTTTTAGCCTTTCTCATCCTTTCTATCTGTTCTTTCAAGCTTCTCATATTCTTTCTTCCTGATGTTACTGTCATACAGGATTGCCACATCATTATGATTGCTTTCTTCTGTTCCTTGTCCAATACTACTACGTCTGGTTGGTACCTGCTTATCAGTCTGTATCTGGAGGTCCCACCAGATCTTAGCTCTGTCATTCTCCACTACTTTCTCAGGTGTTTGCCCTTTGGACTGGGAATGTCCAATCCCATACTCAGCGCAGATGTTCCTCTACACAATTCCGGCAACTTGGTTGTGCCGTTCAGTGTGTGCTGTCCCTGCCTGCAGCTTGCACCCTGCTACTCGGTGCAGCATGGTTTCAGTGGATTTCTTGCACAGTCTACACCTTGAGTCTTGTCTGGTGTGCTCTTCTGGACGACGCCTGTTCTTGTGCAGCCATGAGCAGCACCTCCATGCTATCCCTCAGCCCTGCCATTTCCAGCCATTGGTAGGACTTCCTTATGTCAGCCATCTCTGATATCTGGCAGTGGTACATCCCATGTAGTGGCTTGTCCTGCCATGGCCTCTAGTCCTCTGGCTGTGCTTCACCCACTTCCTTTTCCATATCTCCTGCCTGCTGTCTGTGGTATTCTCCTAGCAGGTCATCCTTAGGAGCCATCTTCCTGATATACTCATGGATGTTTTGCATTTCTTCCAGAACTGCGGCCTTGACACTTCCAAGTCCCCGTCCTCTTTTATTTGGTGTATGGTCGCTCAACATTGGACTTTGGATGCAATATTGTTAATAGTTCCTGGGTCTTGATGTCAGTGGCTTCCAGTTCATTCCTTGGCCAGCACACTATTTCGGCTGGGTATCAGATGACTGGTAGGGCGAATGTGTTGGTGGCCCTGATCTTGTTCTTCCCATTCAGCTGGCCTTTTAGGACCTGTCTCATTCTTTGTAGGTACTTGGATCTTGCAGCCTTCCTTGTGTCCTTATCGTGGCTTCCATGCGCGTGCAAGATCCCAGGTATTTGTAGTTGTCCTGTTTATCTGGTATGTGGCCTTCAAGTAACTCAACTCCTTCAGTCTTGATGAGTTTGCCTCTTTTCACTATCATCCGGCTGCATGTTTCCAGTCCAAATGACATCCTGATGTCTTTGCTGTCCACCCTTGTTAGGTGGATTAGTGGGTCAATGTCCTTTTTATTTCTGGCATACAGCTTGATGTCATCCATGTGCAGGAGGTGGCTGATGGCCACTCCACTCTTGACCCTCTACCCATATCCACTCTTTGAGATGATCTGGCTGAGGGGATTCAAGCCTATGCAGAACAGCAGTGGGGACAGTGCATCACCCTGGTATATTCCACATCTGATGGTCACTTGTACTATTGGCTCCAAGTACCAACTACTGGTAAACAAAGCAGTCGTATGAGACTCCAAGACCAGGCAGACCAAATCACAACCTGGATCGACTACCAGTAAGCATATGACTCAGTGCCCCACACATGGATCCTGAAATGCCTGTCTTGCACAAGGTAAACAAGACATTAAGGGCCTTCATCAAGAACTCAAGGGGTTGTTGGATGACAATGCTAGAAAAGTAAAGAAAATGAAATGCAGAATTTTGAAATTAGAAGTTAATCAAAGCTATCAAAAGGTATGTTTCATTTTCTGACATTGTTCAGTTACACGTTTATGATGGGGGGTATATAGAGAATGGCCCTCAGCTGTCAGGATTGTCAGAATCTGTGCCATTCAGACTTCATATATCCCAGTTACATCTACTGTCCAAAGACAATTACAGTCAACCTAACTGCTCCAGGAGAAAGGTATAAAATTTTCATTTGCACTTTATTATATAGGCTGTCCTGAGGAATATGTTGGAGTTCCACTCATTGTAGAATTAAGAGAAAGTGGATATTTGGAGAAAAGTCTGAAAGACTGCCAGCAAACAGTGAACCTTTAAGGAGGTGTGACACATGATGGTTGCTGGGCCTACATATGAGAAAAGATTTTTCACTCCAGGCCTGTAGCCTATTGGAGCTCATTGACATTTGTATTTGTCCATTGGCTGATTTTGCACAAACCTCTGACATTTTTAAGTAAGTGCACACTATTTCCCTGTGTAGACTGATGCTGAACTTGGGATCTTGGGCGACAACATTTCCTGCTTGTCAGATATTCCTAAAGGTGGATTATTTTCATCTCAGCAGCTACAACGTCTGATGCAGCAAATCTTGGTATTTACTCAGTTCCACAAACAAAATGAAAATGACTGAGCCATTTTTGGATGCAGCTCCTGAGACGCTAGAACAGGGGCAGAGAAAATGGTTTGCAAAGAGACTGGAGAATATGGTCCCCTAACATCCGCAGCCTTGGAGCGAATAAGGATCATGTTCGGCAGCCTCAAGTGAACCACCATCATGATTCAAGTTCAAATTCAAGTTTAATTGTCATCCAACCATACATAAATACCCATAAGTACAGTCAAGTGAAAGGACGTTACTCTAGCTCCAAGGTGCAAAGCACGGCACTAACAGGCACACACAACACAAGGCACCTGCAGCACATATAAGGTTGCATAAATTATAGTCACACACACACAAAAAATATAGTCCGGGTCCCTGAGTCCATGAACGTTGCAGCAGTTTGGCAGTTGTACACAATACAGCTTGTCTTCTGCCAAGCGAACATTGGGGTACAGCACCGACTCCAGCTTGGACGCTGCACCATGCCACCTCCGGTGGAGCACTCTGACTCCGCCTCTCTCCTGGGCGTCTGTAAACAGGCGATACAGTGGCTTGAGATTTACTCCTCACTACGACTGAGGCCACGCCACTCCCCAGCCATCCGCCAAGGAACCCGTAAATCGAACTTGCAGCATCCCACAATAACAATGTCCAATGGGGTGTTGTAATCACAAATAATACATGTAAAACGATAACTAGCTGTTAGACTGCACCCCGCCTTCATGCACTGACTCCTCTGATGCAGGCAGCAGCTCGATCTGCACCAAGTCCAGCTCCTTCAGTTTCTCCACCAATGAGCAACTCGATGATAGGATAGACCTGCAGTACTTAAAGTTCTTAATGTCCATCAGGGTCTTGCAGTCGTAAAAAAATAAGTTTAGAAAGGACATTAACACCTTTGGTTCACTCCATGGAAGCCACTGCATCCTAGTGCATTGCCATTTTTCTGGAAGTAGCCAGAATGCAGTGTATAAACGTGTAACATGTACTTGCCACAAAGTACTTCCTGTTACCAGGTCGCTGTATGATGAAGGCTGCAAGCAAATCATTCCGGTGATCCCAGTTATTCCATATGTATGTGTAAAAGGAAAATTTTACAAATGCCTGTGTGAAAACTGAAGCATCATCAATCAAGTATTTATAGAATTCTCGCCCCGAAATGAGCTTCCAACAAATGTTAGTTGTATCATTCTGTGTGACTCCTAAAAAGTCATACAGCATGGAAACGGTTCCCTTGGCTCACCTAGTCCATGCCGACCTTGAAATGCCCATCTATACTCATCCTACTTTTTTGTTCTCCTCATGATTTCATCAACTCACCTAGATTTACCCCTCATCCTCACACTATGGGCAATTTATAGTGATCCTTTGTGATGTAGTAGGAACCAGAGCATCTTACTTCCAGTGGAATAGTGGCGCGTTCAGTCGCTGTGGCTTCTATGGGGCCAACCATAGATACTATTGTATTTTATACATATCTTTTAAGATCGCAAGACCGCACTGCACATTAAGAACTTAAAGTACTGCAGATCTACCCCATCAGTGAGTTGCTAGCTCACTGAAACTGAAGGAGCTGAGCTTGTTGCAGATGGTGCTGCTGCCTGCGACGGCGCAGTCAGTGCACGAAGGCAGTGTGCAGTCTAACGGCAATTGATCGTCTTAGTCGCTTTTCCTGTGATCTCAAGACCCTGTTGGCGATTGTTAATGTAGAATGCTGCAAGTCCGATTCACTGATTTATTGGCGGAAGGCTGGGAGCTGTGTGGCCTCGGCCGTAGTGAGGAGTAGGCCTCAAACCGTGGTGTTGCCTGTTTGCAGCCACCGAGGAGAGAGGGGTCGTAGTCGGTGGGTTTCACCGGAGGCAGTGTGGCACAGTGTCCAAGCTGGAGTCAGTGCTGCACCTCAGTGTTCACTCAGCAGAAGACAAGCTGTGTTGTGTACCACTGCAGACTGCTGCAACGTTCATGAACTCAGGGTCTTGGACTATATTTCTTTTGTGTGAATGCTTTACTGATATTTTATTACGTTCTCACTATATTATATGTGCTTGCTATCTTGTATATGTCTTGTGCTGTGTGTGACTGTTGGTACTGTGGTTTGCATCTTGGTCCCAGAGTAACACTATTTCATTTGGCTGTACTCCTGTATGGCTGAATGTCAATTAAGCTTAAACTTGAACCAAAGAGAATTGCACGTGATCGCAGGAAGAATATGCAAACTCCATACAGAAGTGCATCCTTATCAGCTAACTGTGAACATCTAGAGTGTATCTTGGGTTTTCCAAAAATAAGTTATGTCGTAGATGTTAAAATTAATTATTCTCATAAACGTGCCAGGTTTACCCTTTCTTCCATGTATTGGATCCCTGTCCAACCAAATGATTCAAAGATTCATAGAACATTTATTATCAAAGTGTGTATAAATTATACAACCTTGGGATTTGTCTGGTTACAGGCAGCCACAAAACAAGAAACCCGAAAGAACCCGGTTTAAAAAAAAAAGACCAACACCCAGTGCACAGAGAGAGGAAAAAAAAAACACAAATCATGCAAACAGTAAAGCAGGCATCAGCATTCAGAACAAAATTGAGTCCATAAAGCCGAAGCCTGGAGCAGATGGAGTAGGCCCATAGCCTCGGTCTCAGTTCATCATACCCAGTGGCAAATCACCACAAAGCTCACAGACACTAAGCCTGGAGCAGCCAGAGCACAACACAACCTCAGCTTCACTGCTGAGGAGAGCGCAGTAAAACATCAGGAGCGGAACCAGCCCTGACCCTCACCTCTGCTCCCAACACCCTGCCTTTTCAGTCAATTTGGCCTGGCTTATTAATTGCTGAAGCTCCAGTTTGTCCCCTGCCTTAGGACCCGGGCCCCACCGTGGCACTTACCACAATTTTCCACATCTCCCTGCTGAAGCAGAGCAACTGAAACATTATCATCTTGCATGGCCTCCTCGACATCAGTGAGACCCAGTGGAAATTGTGAGATTATTTTGTCGAGCCCGTTCGCTCTGCCCACCGTTAGAGCCGTAATCTCCCAATGGCCAGCCAACTTAATTCCGCTTCCCATTCCTACAGCGACATTTCTGTGCACAGCCTCTTTTACAGCTAAGGTGAGGTCAGACACATATGCAAGGATCAGCAACAGCTCAGATTCTGCCTTGGTAGTCTCCAACCTGATTATATCAACATAGATTTATCCAACCTGGTAGTTTCTTCCCTCTGTCTCTCCCCACCCAATGTTGTTTACCCTTATTCCTCTTGTCCTTTCAACACTTCTGTTTCTCTTCTCCCATTCTCATGACCCGCCCATCACCCACACCTTCCTACTTTTTGTTCCTCACCTCCTTCTCCTTTTTCCCTTTGTCCAATCAGATTCCATTTTCTTCAGCATTTTGTCTCTTCCACACTTCACCTCTCAGCTTCTCACTCCGTTTCCTCTTTCCCCCACCCACCTTCCTACTTCCCTTTGTCACCTACATTCACCTATCATTCTCCCGCCCCGAGGCTTTTATTTTGCCTTACTTTTTCCTTCCAGTCCTGATGAAGGTTCTCAGCCCAGAATGTGGGTTGTTTGTTTCCCTCCACACCGAGTTCCTCCAGCATTTTGTGTGTCGCTCCAGAGTTGCAGCATCTGCAGTCTCTCATGTCTGCAATCATGTTGTGTGTACCCAGATTTAATGTCTTGAGTGGTAATGAGGCAGCATCCCCCATGAGCAGCCTGGATGTATTGTCATTCAATCATATAAATTGATTAATTCCGTCATTCAATCCACCAAACAAAACATCATTCCTCCAGCCCTACACTGCACATGTAACTTTCGCACAACACGTAAAGCAATATTACCACAAATATATTAACAAGTGATAAAATATATTCCAGAAGATTGACATTTGCCATTTATGACACAGGTTAAAAAGTAAACAGAATAATGCCAGTGGCGCCTCATATGTGACGAGACCGGGATGATGGCCAGGAAGTCAGTAGTCTCACGACCTGGAGGAAGAAGCTGTTTCCCGTCCTAAACATCCTTGTCCAAATGCTGCAGAACTTCCTGCCTAATGTTAGGAGATTAAAAAAATTGAGGGACAGCTTGTCGAGATTCTTGACAATGCTAAGGACCCTGCATATGCAGCATTCCAGATAAATATCTCAGATGAGTGGAAGAAGGACCCTGATAATCCTCAACAGTCCTCACTGTCTTTTTGTAGGGTCTTGTAGTTAGATGCATTGCAACTCCCCACCCCCCACCCCCATGCCATATAGTGATGCAGCTGGTCAGGATGCTCTCAATGCTGCTCTTGTAGTTCTAGGTGATGATGGTATTGGTTGTGAATTACAGCTATTGGTCATAAATAATGTAGAAACTGTGGCACAGAGCAGTTGGAAAGTAATTTGAGTGTAATGGCATTTCCATAATGCTGCTGTTGTAGTGTTTTGCAGTTGTAAAACAGATAATGTCACAATACACTTGGCTGGTTGCTTCACTTCATATGTAGATAATACATACCCCGATATATCTCTGTCCTTGATGCTGTCAAGCATCTGACTATGTTGCAACTGTACTCCAGAGAAGTTGGGAGTATTGAATTGCACTACTGTGTAATCAGACCTGCTCTCATCTGTCCTCAAATCCTCATTACACCCCACTAATAGATGCTGTCAGGGAAGAAAAGCTGAGAGATTTAAATTATCATTGTAGAAATGCAGATTGAAGAAATGGATAGAAGCAAAAAGAACACAAACCTATCAAGTCAACTTCCCCATTCCATCAACTCCATTCTCCTGCCTTCTCCCCGTAACCTTCGGCTGTCTTACTACTCAAGAACTTATCAGCCTCCCTTTAAATATATCCAATGACCTAGCCTCCACAGCCGTCTGTGGCAATGAATTCCACAGATGCACCACCCTCTGGCTAAAGAAATTCCTTCTCATCTATATTTTAAATGGATGTCCTTGAATTCTGAGGCTGTGTCCTCTGTGCTTGGAAAATTCCCACCCTCCACTATTGGAAATATCCTCTCTACATCCACTCTATCTAGGCCTTTCAATAGTCAATAGGTTTCAATGAGATCCTCCCTTTATTCATCTAAACTCCAGCAAGTACAGGCCCAGAGCCATCAGTACACTCTTCATACATGAAAGAATAGATCCTTACTAAATCAGAATCAAAACTGAAAAAACATTAACATTTCAAAGCAAAAATCAAAGAAATGAACATGTAGCAGAAGTGCCGTTTCATGACCTTTTGCAGGAGATTAAGTGTATTTTGTTTTGCATTCTTCATCACACCGAACGTGTATAGATTCACAGTGAAAATTTTTTATCTACCTTTGCTGCAGGAGCATTGGTTTTCAGCTGGTCATTAACTGGGAAAGTTCCCTCAGCACAAGCAATTCCATTTTCATTATCTCAGAACCTCGCTGCAGTGCCTGCGACAATATTACAGCTAACATTAGCCTGCCTAGTCTGCTAGAAGAAGTGACAGTGTCATATAATTGGAGACATAAGGAAGACTATTGAAAAAAAAATCTCTGCAGCCATACTCATTCACCTCAACTTTTTATTTAACAAGGTTAAAGAACTCCAACTTGATCTATCTGAAGCTAAGGAAACCATCCGAGGACTGCAGGGGCAGCTTGCTCAGGAAAGGGAGCTTCGAAATGAGGATGCAGAAAGATTTCAACAGAAAATGTCACAGGTCAGTTTGAGAAGAGCTCTTTGAACTGTCTGTGATAGAATTTTTGATTTATAAGGTGACTCATAAGAGACACTGAAGAAAATCATTTTTTGCCAAGTTTATTACGCAGTTCAAATTCTAGAGGAGTTAAGTAATTCACTTTAATTTCACATGGAAACAAATGAGTAACACAATGTGTTCAGGAAAATTGTCCTGTTATAAAGCATTGAAATATCTATCCAAGACAATGTTGTCCTCACAGGAGTTCACTTGCAGAATGGGCAAAAGCATAAATTCAATGCTTTCCAACCATCAATCTCTAGCGGTCCTGCAGGAGCAAGAGAGGGGGACTGAAATGGGAATATATAGAACACTGTAACCAACAGTGGGAATGTACACTCGGTGGCCACTTTGTTAGTTACCCTCCTATACCTAATAAAGTGGCCATTGTGTGTGTGTTTATTGCCATCTGCCACCGTAGCCCATTTACTTCAAGGTTCGAAGTGTTGTGCATTTCGAGAAGTATCTCTGCACACCATTGCTGTAAGGCATGGTTATTTGAATTACTGTTGCCTTCCTGTCAGCTTGAACCAGTCTGGACATTCTCCTCTGACCTCTCTCATTAACACGCCGTTTTTGCTCACAGAACAGCTGCTCACTAGATTTTTTTTCACACCTTTCTTTGTAAAGTATAGAGACTATTGTGCATGAAAACCCCAGGAAATCAGCAACTTCTGAGACACTCAAGCCACCCCAGTATGGCACCATCAATCCACAGTTGAAGTCACTTAGATCACACTTCTCCCCCATTCTGATGTTTGGTCCCCTCTTGACCACGTCTGCATGCTTTTATGCATTGAATTGTGGCCATGTGATTGGCTGAATGGGTATTTGAGCAGTACTGCAGGTGTACCTAATAAAGTGGCCACAGAGTGTAAGTTAGGGAATTCAAGAGGGAAAAACCCTTATCCCAAGTAGAGAATGGGAGGCAAATGGGCTTATATCTGTTTATAGTTGTAGATCATCTCATACAGATACAGTAGATTCCAGTTATTTGACACGCATCAGGACTATTACATTTTGGCCCAGTTAAGCAACTGCCCCAATTAGCTGAAGTTTCATGGAAATGTTTAAAGAGGTATAGAAAAGACAGACTAGCATTTAACTGAGTAACAAATTATGTACTTAAATGAAATTCTGAACAAATTAGAACACAACCAATGCTACCACAACACTATAAAACTGCCTTAGTTCATAATAGTTATCGACAGTGTACGATAGTAACAGTGTGCTGTGTGTGGGGTGTGCAGGGAGGAGTAGCAGCTCTGGTGAAGGGGCTTGTCATGTCCAGACTGGGACAGATCACTCACCCGTGACCCCCACTGGACTCTCAGCTCTCACCTGAGCCCCAGGTGGCTCTTTGTATGTGACAGTGACCACACCCATTACGCCGCTTCAGCTGGCAGCTAAACCAGGTGCAGGTAGCCAACAGACTTCATACCCTGGTAAAATAAGACCATAAGACATAGAAGCAGAATTAGGCCATCTGGCCCATCGAGTGTACTCTGCCACTCAATTATGGCTGATCCTTTTTTTCCCAACTCCTCCTCAACCCCACTCCCCGGCTTTCTCCCCTTAACATTTGATGCCATGTCCAATCAAGACCTATCAATTTCTGCCTTAAATACACCTAATGACCTGGCCTCCACAGCTGCATGTGGCAACAAATTCCACAAATTCACCACCCTCTGGCTAAAGAAATTTCTCCGCATCTCTGTTTTGAAAGGACGCCCCTCTATCCTGTGGCTGTGGCTGTGCCCTCTTGTCCTACCTAGACTCTCCCACCATGGGAAACATGCTTTCCACATCTACTCTGTCTAGGCCTTTCAATATTTGAAAGGTTTCAGTGAGATCCCCCCTCATCCTTCTGAATTCCAACAACATCAAACCCAGAGCCATCAAATGTTCCTCGTATTATAACCCTTTCATTCCTGGAATCATCCTTGTGAACCTCCTCTGGACCCTCTCCAATGCCAGCACATCTCTTCTAAGATGAAGGGCCCAAAACTGTTCATGGTACTCAAGATGAGGCTTCACCAGTGCCTTATAAAGCCTCAACATCATAATGTAATGATAATTTCCAGCAAATGGAGCCAGAGCACAGATGGCTAGGTGGAGAATCTTTGAGTGTTTGAACCAAAATATATCTTAGCACTCGAGACATTTCTTTTATCAATTCAGATCTGTGTATGTTAAGCATTTAGTTTAGGAATTTGGACTGCACTCTGAGAAAACTTGACCTAATTTTGTTAATGGACTGGAAGGTCGTTAATATCCAGTGATCATAGTTTGAGCTCTTCAGTACTTTTGTAAAGTAAAAGTCAAATGGCTCATGTTTACTTAAAAATCAACTCTGCCCATCATATCAAATTGCTCAAGTACTTTGTCTTGCTTTCTATGACTTCGTCAAATTTTTGCTCCAAAAACTGGATAGTTTTGCTTCCATATACAAGCTTATTGTCTTATCAGTTTGCTGATACTCCTTTTGTTCCGCTGTCACGTCCTAATACCTCATTCTTTTTTCTGTTCTATTTCATATCCTGCAAAATCCTCATCAAATGATCTGAGCTTCATTATAACCACAGTATTACTTTTGTTAGAAATCTAGAATAAAAATGGAAATTAATAGAACTATTCACCATATCACAAGGCGGTCATGCAGAGAACAGACAATGCTTCAGGTTACTGAAGGGTCATCAAATCTATTTCTAATATGTTGTTAATTGGGCTACTCAGAACTGTAACAGATGTGACAACTGAGTGGCCTCCTGGATTATATTATCCCATGATTCTATCTTTTAAAAAATGAAAATCAATTTTGCACTGGCTATTTGGGACAATGTAGGCAAGTTCAATATCTGATTTCTGAAAATGTAATTACTCTGTTATAGAATCATAGAGGCTGAACTAGTTTTTGATTGTTGTCCTTGATGCTGCATTCCCACAAATGGATTTGGGCACTTAAATTTCTCATGGTAAAGGTCCACTTATAAGAATGGGCATTTAATTAAAGTTCCATTGGGTTACCAGAATCCATCAAACAATAAGACGAGAAAGAAAATCAGGAAAACAAATGTCATTCCTCTGTTTTCAGGTTTTGGGCAATCATATGATTGGGGAAAGCAATGACAATGGTGGTCTTTAAGATACTGAGTAATGTACCTCAACTAAATCATCCCATCATTGATAGGGATCAGTCACCACACTTCCAGTATTTCAGAAACCACTTAAGAAATCATTTTCCAATTGCTGTACTAATTTCCCAATTATGCAATTACATAGAGCCTTTCTGTCCTATTGTGAGCAGCTGGAATCAGACCTGTATTTTTTTTTAGGAGTTTACAGAAATAAGGGATGCTCTTGTTGAAACATGCAAAATCCTAACTGAGCATGACAGGACAGACTATTAGGTGAGTCTTGAGCAAGGATACATTACGACAAGATAAAGAGGTTGTCATTTAAAACTGAGATGCATAAGAATTTCTTTTTGCAAGAATCTTCAGTATTCTCCCCCTGTAGAATTGTGAAGGCTAGATCAATTGAAGTATTTAAAGGGAAGCTGGATGCATTTTTTCTCAAAGAGCCAAATTAAGATACCCATTTCTATGGAAAACTGACATAGAAGAAGAACTGTGGCCTGGGCAGATCAGCTATAATCTCCTTAAATGGCAGACAGGCATGAGGATTCATTTTCTGGTGAAGTTGCATTCAGATAGGGCAATGTTGTTAGATTATGGACTAGCTGACAAGAGTTGAAAACCCCAATGTGACTTGAGGAATATTTAGACTCAAGCAGATAAATCTGGAAGAATTTTTTTTTAAGTCTCATCAATATTAATTGCTGTGCAGTACTAGATTATTTATTAATGTTCTTAAGGGAGGAAAACTTACAGTCTTTTCTCGACCTGGTTATTACTTGTCTTCAGGTGCCAACAGTGTGGTTGACTTAACAGTTCTTGGAAATAGCCCAACTTCGCTAGTTAAGGATGGCAATTAAAAAGTGCATGTCCTATAAATAAAGGAAAATGACATCTCACGACTGTAAAATTCAACTGTATAGAATCATGGAAATTTGTAGCACAGAGAACCCCATTTATAGTTCATTTTTCTCCTATCCAAATAAGAGGTCTACACTAATCTCTGTTTTAAGGATATCCAAAATGTGAAACAGGACAGGTATGTTTATGCTTTTTCTTTTCTGCTTGAACTTCAGGAATTCAATGAGACTACTGGTTCTCAATAGTGATAAAACCTGTTTTATATGAACCATGATACAACAAAGTGAGCTGTTGATAAGGAATACCTAGATGGTTGCTTTCACTGCTAATCTGATTAAAGCTTTTCTGTTTGCCACGATTCCTTCCATAGCTTAAGGAGGAGCAACAAAAGGCACTTGTGCGAAGAGATTTTGAGCTGCAGAGCCTGAATTTACAGACCAAACTTGAGCAGAAATTCTGGAGCCAAGAGAAAAACATGTTTGTGAAAGAAGCTGATCAGTTCAAGCAAAACCTCTTCCTGCTTTATATGAAGCTGAAATGGTTCTTGAAACACTGGAAATGTGGCAAGAAGATGGATAATGATGGGGATGATTTACTAGAGGTGCATAATTTCAGTTCTTAAAAATAACTAACAATCTTTTTCAAAATCTCAATCCAATGGCACAATGTCAATCCAATAAAATACATGAAATTACAACTTCCAAAAATACCACAACCTTGTCATTGGGTTTGGAGGCTTGTGCACCTCAATGATCTGGAGACCTGTGTTGGCTGGAGGCAGGGCCTTGTGCTTTGACTCTTGGTAGAGTCGCCCATGCCAAACAGGTTAAAGTGTAGAAGCCAAGCTAAGATCCGGGTTCAGGGGTTCAGCTCAGGGCTAACAACCCCTGGCTGGTCAAGGAATTTGTTACAGAATCAGCAATGAGGAATCCTATCCCTGTGTGTGACAGTATTCCTGAGTCTCACAATAGAGAAGATAGCCAAGGACAGACAGATTGGAAGACCTTCACTGCTTCCCTAAATGCCAGTGGCGTAGCAGGCAATAACTAACTAACTGATTAATACAAGTGTAACTTCCTATCCGCTTGTTAATTCATCTATTTATCAGAAATAAATGGGTGCACAAATTAAATTTTAGTGAAATACAGGTATAAGATTGAACTCATGGTCTGCATGTAGCACAAGGAACAAACACTAATAAGTGGAGGGAACTGGGACTTCTGCTGAAAGAGACAAATGAAAAGTTCTGTGAACACAATGAACAGATTCCTGATCAAAATGGGTAACTAACTTTGTGCGTTAAAATTCTTCATTAATTTTGGCAGAGGATTTTTGTCACTAAGGAGCAGAAAGTTGGAAGTATTTCCTCTTTTCAAGCTCCATTCATTTTAAAATTGATCATTAGTATATCTGTACGCTATGGCAAAAGATTCACTGCCATTGTTGATGTGTCACAGTGCACTGTGCTGTGAGATTCATGTCCTTTGTTGAAGTTATGTCAAACAGTCTCCGTGGTTCAATGTGCTTGGCAGGTTAACAGTGTAAAGGATTTATATTTGCTGATTGAAGAAGAGGAGCTGACCCCTCGCCAAGTGGACAATAAGACAGTGACAACGAATGATCAGTCTCAGAAAACCTTGGAGGGAGCTTTGACTCTCCCAGTGGAAAAATCTGTCCTTGCATCACATCCAAAGCAGGTACAACAGTAATGGTCAATAATCTCAATTCCAAGGAATGTTTGCTATCATGTACACTAACCAATATCAAATTTTAAGTACATACTTGGTTCATCTCAATTATAAACTCAAGTAGGTTTGACACTCTTTTTTAAATTTTGATAGCAATTATGTGTTACTGTTATTCTAATTGTGATATAGTATATAAGCATTAACTTTTTAAAAAGATTTTTGAAACCACAGAGTGCAGGAATTATTCCAGCATATGTACTCAGAGGCCACTTTGTTAGGTACAACTGTACACTTGCTTGTTAATGCAAATACCTAATTATCCAATCAACTCAATGCATAAATGCACGCAGACATGATCAAGAGATTCAGTTGTTGTTCAGACCAAATGTCAGAATGGGGAAGAAATGTGATGTGACTTTCATCGTGGAATGATTGTTGGTGCCAGACAGGATGGTTTGAGTATCTTAGAAACGCCTGATTGCTTGGGATTTTCACACCCAGCAGTCTCCAGAGTTTACAGAGAATAGTGCAGGAAACAAAGACATCCAGTGAGCAGCGTTTCTGTGGGCGAAAATGCTTTGTTATGATAGAGATCAGAGGAGAATGGCCAGACTGGTTCAAGCTGACAGGAAGGTGACAGTAACTCAAATAACTATGCATTACAACAGTGGTGTGTAGAAGAGTATCTCTGAACAAACAACATGTTGAACTTCAAAGTGGATGGATTACAGCAGCAGAAGACAACACCGGGTTCCACTCCTGTACCTAATAAAGTGGCCACTGAGTGTGTATGATTTCATTATAGTCGGATGACTAATCTGTTGACGATCTTCCTTTGTCACTTAATAAAAGATTCAATTCTCTTAGGTATCTCATAGCACTGCCTGTTTGTCCCACTTATTAATGTTATTAACAAGCTTATTTATTTATATTATCTGTGTGGTTTAGGAAGTGCAGGAGATGAGCCGTTGATTCCTGGGTGTTGTTGATTCACTGATGCTTTGGAAGTAGTCCATGATATTTACTAGATTTTTTAAAATTTGAATTCCGTGAGCTAGTTTCTGACCTTCACACAGTGAAGTTCAGTTCCTGTTGTAATATACTAGTAAATACAGTTTTGTTGTTCTGCCTTCCAGTATCCTGCTTATTACAGCTTCTAGGATGCTTTAGATTTGTAAAGTTTTTTTTAAAGAGATCTTCATGGTAGCAGGCCTTATGAGCCTGCACCTCACAATTCCTCCCTTATGACCACTTAGTATACTAACTGATATGCCTTTGGGATGTGGGAAGAAACCAGAGCACCCAAAGGAAATCCATATAGTAATGGGAAGAACACACAGACTGCAGCAGAATTATGCCAGGATCAGTAGCATTAAGCTAACCACTATGCTACGATGTCCATAAAAAAAGCAGGGAAGCTTTGGAATTTTGTCTGTAATGTTTTTATATTAAGATCCCTATCCATGCTATCCATTGCTTATTAAGTTTTATTTTCCCAATATTGAATATGCTTGTCGGGTCATTAAGTTTGATAAAGGCAGCCTAATATTGGTACTTGTTCAGCTATCATGCAGTTCGGCTATAGGTTTTTCTATTTTATTCAGTTGAATGGTATTTGTAATTCTGAGTGTTGTGAGCTTTAAATATTATATACATTATAGCCATGCTGTTTACTTTAGCAGGAATAATATTTTGGGCTGATTTTATATTTTCCAGTCAAATGAATACAGCAGAGTTGTCGGAGACATTAAAATGATTTTAAAGGACCTGTGCACAGAATTGAAAGAGGAAAGAAGGAGAACCAATGAGCTTCAGCTTCAATTTGCAAATGCCAAATCAGCCTGGGAAGTAGAAAGGGTGGAACTCAAGAGTCGTGTTGCACAGGTAGGCAGAGATTGAGAATAAACTACTTGTACTACGTTAACAGCCGGCCACAATTATTGTTGCACTCGTTGTCAATAAACGCAAGATGACTGCATGCTTATTTTAAAATAATGCAAATCAAGGAACATTTGTCCTTGAAATTGTTTTGATTTAAATCAGTTACTTTCCTAATTTGCTTATTAGAGGCTTTATTCTGATGACCGGGAATTAGCATGGTGGAAAAGAGAAGCAGTGTCTGTCTTAATTGAGCAAGGGTTCTTTCAAATAAACATAATTCTGAATATCAAGTATGTCATAATTATTTTTAAGTGGGTTAAAAAAGGGGTTGAGATGGTAAGAAGAGATTTGCGATCAAGTTATATGTTGTAGGTGTGCCATTGTTTGTCCAACCCAATGATCTATTCAGCAAAGGCTTTACAGATTTAAGCATCTTGTAATTAGTGTTATGGATCTGAATTGAAATGTATCCTTGCAAGTGAAACATGTGCGATAACGGTCCCCGCACCACCTCCCTCACTATCATTCAGGGCCCCAAACAGTCCTTCCAGGTGGAGCGACACTTCACCTGTGAGTCTTCTACTGTACCCAGTGCTCCCAGTGTGGCCTCCTGTATATCGGTGAGACCTGACATAGATTAGGAGACTGTTTCATCGAGCACCTACCAGGAGGTGCCAGAAAGAAGTAGGATCTCCCAGTGGCCACCCATTTCAATTCTGCTTCCCATTCCCATTCCAATGTGTCAGCCCATCGTCTCCTCTACTGACACGATGAGACCACACTCAGGAACTACACCTTGTATTTTGTCTGGGTAGCATCCAACCTGATGGCATGAACATTGATTTCTCGAACTTCTAATAATTGCTCCTCCCTGCCCCTCCCCCCATTACACAAGTCCCCATT
Organism: Mobula hypostoma; assembly: GCF_963921235.1. Classification (NCBI taxonomy): domain Eukaryota; kingdom Metazoa; phylum Chordata; class Chondrichthyes; order Myliobatiformes; family Myliobatidae; genus Mobula; species Mobula hypostoma. Next base: position 191,474,659 of record NC_086098.1, read on the forward strand.
CCTGTTTCCCTCTCTCACCTTATCTCCTTACCTGCCCATCACCTTCCTCTGGTGATCCTTCCCTTCTCTTCCCTTTCTTCCATGGTCCTCTACCCTCTCCTATCAGATTCCCCCTTCTCCAGCCCTTTATCTCTTTCACTATCAGTTTCCCAGCTCTTTACTTCATCCGTCCCCCTCTCCCGGTTTCACCTATCACCTACTGCTTTGTACTGCTTCTTCCCCTCCCGGTGCTTCTAGCTCTGACTCCTCAACGTTTTTTTCATTCCTGATGAAGGGCCTTGGCCCGAAATGTTGACGGCCTACTCTTTTCCACAGATGCTCCCTGGCCACCTGAGTTCTTCCAGCATTTTGTGTGTATTGCTTGGACAAAATGTAACCAAGTTTTTCATATGGCATCACTGTTTAAACTGTGTTTCATGTAGCAATTTGGGTTAAAATTTTAAAAGTTTAACAAGTTGCTGGTGGAATAACTGAGAGCAAATGGAACAGTATAATAAAGTATGTAAATTTCTCAGCCACTGCTGGAGTTCCTCAAGGTCAGGAAATTTCCAGCTCTATATCCTCTTGAAGAGTAACTTAGATTGTCTGTGTTAAAAGAAACTGCCCATATTATCATACGTGTAGTTTTTGGGTACTGCAATTCTGTGTCCTTAATGATGCTTTGCTGCATGCTTGAGAACTCGGTGGAAGGTGCTGATGCTTTTTTGCTGGTGGGGGTGGGAGGGGGTTGTTGCCTTACTGCTGCTTGTGCGTGGAAGGGGGAGCTGGAGGGGGTCTTTGGGTTTAACGCTTTAACTGTCATTCAGTCTTTGGGGCACTCCTGTTTTCGTGGATGTCTGTGAAGAAAAAGAATTTCAGGTTGTGTATTGTATACATTTCTCTGACATTAAATGCACCTATTGACCTGTTGAAACCTATTGATTGTTGTTTCCCAGCTTTATTTTTATGATAACAGATTATCAGTTTCTGTGCCAAAGATTTATGGCACTTGTCCAGGGTCTCTGTTGGCGACCAGAATGATCCTATTTATAGTCATAAAAATACGATAACACCAAAACGGGCCCTTTGACCCATTAATCTGCCTCGTCCCATCAACCTGCACCCAGGCCATCGCCCTCCATGTACCTATCCAAATTTCTCTTCCAATTTTGAAATCAACCCCGCATCCACCACTTGCACTGGCAGGCTCTCATCATGCCTCTCTGAGTGAAGAAGTTCCCTCTCATATTCACCTTACACATTTTACCTTTCACCCTCAACCAATGACCTCCAGTTCAAGTCTCACCCAGTCTCTGCGGAAAAGGCTTACTTGTATTTACCCTATCTATACCCCTCATAATTTTGTATACCTCTAACAAATCTTCCCTCAATCTTCTACATTCTCGGGAATTAAGTCCTATTCAACATTTCCCTATGTCTCAGGCCCTCAAGTCCCAGTAACATTTTCTCTGTACTCTGTCAGTCTTTCTTACACCTGCACAGAGGTGACCAAAACTGGACATAATACTCCAAATTAGGCCTCGCCAACGTCTTACACAATTTCAACTCCGTATTCAATACATGATTTATGAAGACCAACTTTCCAAAAGCTTCCTTTATGACCTTATCTAACAATGATGCTACTTTCAAGGAATTACGGATCTGTATTCCCAGATCCCCGTTTCACTGCACTCTTCAGTGCCCTACTGCACACCGTGTAAGACCTACCCTGGTTGGTCCTCCCAGAGTACATCACCTCACATGTATCTGCATTAAATTCCATTTGCCATTTTTCCACCAGCTGGCCCAAATCCTGCTGCAAGCTTTGATAGTCTTCCTCGCTGTCCACCACACTCCCAATCTTGGTGCCGTCCACAAATCCAGTTAACCACATTAGCATCCAGGTCGTTTATATTGATGACAAACAACAATGGACCCAGTATCGATCCCTGCAGCATACCACAAGTCACAGATCTCCAGTCAGAAAGACAACCATCTGCAACCACTCTCCGGCTTCTTTCGTGAAGCCAACTTCCAATCGAATTTAATAACTCACCTTCAATGCCTAGCGTCTGAATCTACTTGACCAACCTCACATGGGAGACCTTACCAAAGACAATATCCCACAGTCTTCCCTTTGTTAACTTTCCTGGTAACTTCCTAGAACAACTCTAGATCCAGAGTTCATCCAGTTCTAATTCCATTTCCTTAACAGGATCTATTAGAAGCTGCAGCTGGATGTTCTTCTTGAGGATGTAGTCTTCAGGAATACCAAAGGTTTCCCTACCTTCCCACATCCTGCAAGAGGAGCATCCCCACTGCTCTGAATGTGCAATAAGAAATAAAGAATAACAAAAATAAATTGTCATCAATAGAGAGGAATCAGTAAATGTGTTTTTAGTAAAAGGGTTGGTGGCCTGGTGTGTAGAGCTCATAGGCAGGCTTTGCCTGCTTTAGCATGAGCTTGGAAAATTACCCACTAGGTGTCGAGTCACTCCAGTTCCAATTTGACTAATTGTAATTGGAAAAGACACCGAACTCAAACTAGGGAATAACAGGCAGATATGATTACTGATAATAGATCTTCGAATCTCAAGGCTTTAGAGTAGAGATAAATCTCTGTTCATTATATCTCTTTGTACTTTAATCATAAAAAATGTACTTTAATCATAGAATCACCTCTTATTCTCACTTACATTGCTTCCTCCTCTCAAGATGCCACATGCAGAATAGTGTGGTCTGCACTATTTCCCGACTGCAGAAAATGAATACTGACGATTCCTGTCAGTGAACCTGAGATACTGCTTTACTGTAAGCAGTCATTTCCACTTTGATAAATTATCTGCAAGGCATTTTCTTGTCTCTTCATTCTCAAAGTAAATGTTGCACATCTCTAATTTCCCTAGCATAATAAATTAACTTAGGAAATTATTTTATGAAAGTTATATTGGACTAGACTCATTTGTGCATGTGATTAAGTAGATTTCCAGTTTTCCTTTTCTAAACAACTATTTAATTAATGTTCAGTTCAGATGTATTTTCTAAATTATTACTTCAGTCAGTGATTCATATCAACTATCACATTTTATAAGTTTGTTCTGCAGTTGTAATTTTATTGTTTAGTTTGGGGTAATACTTCAAATTCAGATCAATTTTTAATAAGTGTTCAAGTAGATTCATTATTCAACTAATTCCTTTTAATGAGCAATATCTTTAATTAAAAATATCTTGCAGACTTTAGTGGATGAATTTACAGTGATTTGTACAAGATTCCATTCTTCCCTACATAGCAAGTAGGCAAATGTTGCACAATGTTGTTTAATACTGTTTACTAATATTGCCGGAAGTTATTTCTGGAAGAAGATTCCGAATCTACAAAATGACTCATCATATCCTCGGAGCATCCCAAAGCACTTCAGAGCAAGGAATTCCTGCTTGACCGTACTTTTCAATGTAGGCAAAATTTGGTACATTGAGCATTTACAAAGCAACCAAAAAAGACGTTACTTTGCAACTAAGTATTGCAGGATTAATCAGTTTAAAAGGAATATAAAGAAAGTAGCCGTATCAGGCTAATGAACATTTAGCTTAAAATCACATCACAAGCGAAAAATGTGAAATTACATAAAACTGATGTTAATCGATAGTAATGTTAAAGTGCAATTTAGCCGAGTCTTTTCTGGTGGCATTGTGGACCATTTAGAATAATGAATGTGAATATCCTCCTGTTGCTGTTATATCATAGTGTTGCTGATTCATGAGGTTTGCTATGGCAAGGCATCCAATGGTGGTTCCAGTTAATTAGAATTTTTAAACTTTTGTTTGGCAAATTTCTAAAATACAACTGGATAGTGATTTGAGTCATCTGAGAACTGAGCAAACTCAGCTATCAACTGTGCATGCATTTAAGCAATCAGATTGAAGGGACTGCCAAACAAACCCCTCAGCTGCTGCAGTGGTGGTGTTGATTCATTGTTGAATTCAATGACAAATCAAATGTGGGAAGAGAAACAAAGAGAAGGGAAAATGTAGATTCAGAGAGGGAGAGTGCAAAGAACAAATTCAAAAATAATTTGCATTGTATTTTTGTGTTACAGATCTGCAGATGCTGAAATCTAGGTGTAAAACTAAACTACTGGAGGAACTCAGCAGGTCAGGCAGCACCTACAGAAGCGGAAAGATGGCCGACAGTTTGGATCAAAACCCTGCATAGGTCCTGATGCAGGATCTTGACACAAGACAATGACTGTCTTTGCCTCTCCAATGCTGCCTGACGCACTGAGTTCCTCCAGTAGTTTTTGCTCTATTTTGTATTTGACATGCTGAAATGCTTCACCAACAATTAAGATCTGAACAAATGGTTTTCCACACTCATATTTAACTGGTTTCCAGTTAACTAGGTAGTTTAATTTGGAGAGAATCAACAGTTATCCCTTAATTAAAAGGGAGTTTAGTATATCTGCCAGTAAGTGTGTAGCAACTTCAAATTGTTCAAGTATTTATTTGGCAGTAAGATGTTGTGTTGGTAAAAATCAGAGAGGCAAAAGTTGGGCAGCAGTGTTTTAGATCTCTGGGTTTAGCCAAGCAGCTGTCTTTGTTTGCAATTACTCTACTGTTTGTGCCAACTTACTGTGACCTTCCTTTGTGTCTGACATAAAATATTAAATAGAGTTCTTGTTTCTTGCTAAAGCCTAACATGTGGTGATTTAACCGGCCAAACCATAGCAAAGTAATGGGAAATCTGGGATGCCGATTTTGTGGCTAGTTTAAAGCTGCAAAGGACTTGTGTACTGTATTTATCCAAGCTAGTAACTTTAAGTGAAATGGTGGATTTTTCCAGCTTTATTGCTCATGGAATCATCTCCCTCATTCATTTTCCCACTAATAACTGCACTGATTTATAAAATGACATACATGTGTTGACTGATATAACTAAACCATACTATTACAAGGGTTTATTTCAGTAAACCGCAGTTTCCTTCATTAGCCTGACCCAGAGGCACAGCTGCATGTAACAGCACGGGGAATGGAAATGCTGTGATTCAGATGGAAATTTGTATGCCATGTATTGTCTGGCAAGCCTTGTGAGAAATCTATCCCTCAAGACAGGTTGTTCATTTTGTTGTAGAAATACAATCCATTTGGGATTTTCCGACCAGAAATTGGGTAGAAATTAAAAAAAGACTAGTCTTACATATTAGAACTTGCCACTGTTCTCTTTCCATTAGCAAAGTTCACACAGTAAATGTCAGTGCTGGAAGCACTAATTTAAATCATTTATTCTACATTATGTCTTTCTTCAATGCTCCAGGGCGTCCAACAGCACTTACAGGTCAGCTAGTTTTGACCTTGCGTGTTTAATTTTTTATAGTGGCAGTTTTCTGTGTAATCTGCTAATGGAACAGCAAAGAAAACACTCCATTTGATACCATAGTGAACACCCAAGTAACTGCATAGTTCTATACCTGCTCTGGTCAAAGGATTGTGAAATTAACAGCACAAGAATTCAGAAGGAAATGTAAAGTAGAACAGTTCAGTGGTACCATTTAATTTCAGAGAATGTATACAGTATGCAACCTGAAATTCTTACTCTCCGGAGACATCCACAAAACAAAAGGAGAAAAAAACAAAGAATGAATGACAGGAAAACACTAGAACCCCAAAGCCCCCCATCCCCCTCCCACGCACAAGCAGCAACAAAGCATTCACCCTCCCCCTCCCCCACCTGCCTCAGCAAAACATCACCCCCACCACCCAGCATGCAAGCAATAGCAAAGCCCCCAGAGAGCATGATCGAGAGTCCATCAAAAACCTCTGTTTGCCCAACAGTTTGACATGCCACAGGCTCTCTCACTCTCACTCTCTAACAAGGGGGAGAGAGGTATCATGCCAGCCTCGATAGCTCACTGATTCGATGTTACAGTCTGCAGCATCGCTACTTCAAGCTTCTCCGACTTGAGAAAATCGGCAGAAAGCTCAATTTTGCTGTTATCATGTAGTCAGGCTTCTGACTGTTGTGTTCAATATCATATGTGGAAAAGAATTGGTGATGGAAATGACACGTGGATTAAGAAAACCAAAGAGATTGAAAAAATAAAAGAATATTATTCCTAAACTCTCCAAATACTTAAAACCTGAATGAATTGTAATAGTGGTAACAGGATAATCACTGCTAACCATCTAAAAGGGGACTTGGACAGAGACTCATCTTTTCTGTACTGTATAGATTTTCCATGTTGCACAAGTAGAGCATAGGTGGTGTCGTGGCATCGGCAACGAACTTCGAGGCAAATAGTCGAGAGTTCAATTCCGGCCAGCTCCTTATACACTTTCCATCTATGCTGGGTTGAGTGATGAGCTAGCAACTCTGCCTTGCAAAGAAACAGTCAAATGCTACACAAAATGGTGAGGATCAGAATCAGGTTTACTATCAACGTGACATGAAATTTGTTAACTTAGCAGCAGCAGTTCAATGCAATACATAATCTAGCAGAGAGAGAGAAAGAAATAATAAATTAAATAAACAAGTAAATCAAATATGTATATTGAATAGATTATTTTTTTAAATGTGCAAAAACAGAAATACTGTATATTTTAAAAAAGTGAGGTAGTGTCCAAAGCTTCAAAGTCCATTTAGGAATCGGATGGCAGAGGAAAAGAAACTGTTCCTGAATCACTGAATGTGTGCTTTCAGGCTTCTCTACCTCCTACCTGATGGTAACAGTGAGAAAAGTGCTTGCCCTGGGTGCTGGAGGTCCCTAATTATGGATGCTGCCTTTCTGAGACACCGCTTCCTAAAGATGTCCTGGGTACTTTATAGGCTAGTGCCCAAGATGGAGCTGACTAGATTTACAACCTTCTGCAGCTTCTTCTGGTCCTGTGCATTAGCCCCTCCATACCAGACAGTGATACAGCCTGTCAGAATGCTCTCCACGGTGCAACTATAGAAGTTTTTGAGTGTATTTGTTGGCATGCCAAATTGCTTCAAACCCCTAATAAAGTATAGCCGCTGTACTTTGCTGCTCAATTCTGCTCAATGTGCCAAAAGGTGCGAAAAGGAACAACGGAACAAGTACAAGTTCAGATCGTATGTTGTGCTTTAGTTCGGAGGCAAGTAGCAGCATGGCAGATCAGCTTTTAACAGTTGCCGATTGATCTGCCCACAATTGCATTGGGTGCAGATTAACAATGAGTCCCACTTGCCTCCATGTCATGTGACACCAGACTCTGTCTTCATTATCCACACTGTAATTTAATGGCGATGAGGGTAAAATGCAATTATCTGATCAATTTCAGTTACCCTGGCAACCAAGTGTTGTACCACTGCATCATTGTGAAAACAATTAATTCCTTTTATTGTTTTGTATCAAGGTAGCTTCAATTTTGAATGCATTTGTGTAGAGCTAGGCCTGGGCATTAATATTATGCTTCAATCAGGGGTTCCCAGCCTGGGATTCACAGACCGCTCAGTTAATGTTAAGGCTCCATGGCATAAAAGAAGTTGGGAGCCCTGGTTTAAACCATGTAAAAACTCTTTGCTTAGCTGGTTTGCATTAGGTGTGGGAGTATGTTCTGCATTAGAAGTACCAGTGAAGGCCCAAAACATCAGCTATTTACTCTTTTCCATAGATGTTGCCTGAGCTGCTGAGATCCTCCAGCATTTTATGTTGTTGCTTGGATTTCCAGCATCTCGTGTTGGTGAAGTACTGGTCTGCTGATATTCAGTGAAGACTCTAGGCAATAGTTTGTTGATATGTGGACTATGTTGGTGTTCATTCCCATTCCTTAATTGTTCTTGAGAAGGTGATGGTGAACTGCCAGTGTGAATCACTAGAAGCTTTCTAGTGAAGGTACTCCTGCATTGTGGTTGGGAGGGGAGTTCCAAATTTAGAGCCAACACCAGCAACGTGGAGGTGAAGCTGAAGGTGGTGGTGTTCCTATGTGCCTGCTGCACTAATGTAATTGGAGTCACCAACAAAAGTGCTTTTAGTGCCCGCTGTAGCCAATGAGCACTGATAAGGGAATGGGTCATTTGGATAATGGAGGAGATACCGACTATGTGGGCTGCTTTTCCAGCTTCTGAGTGTTGTTAGATCTGGTCTAATGGAGAACATTCCAGCATCCTCTTGACTCACGCCTGCAGGGCATGTTTCAGGAAGTGAATCACTCACCACAGGATACACAGCCTCTGTCTTTTCTTATGGCTAGTTTGCTGAGTTTTGGTCAGTGATGACTCTTGGGATGCTGCTGGTGAAGGGCTCAACAGTGATAATACTGCTGAACAGTAAGGGTCGGATTCTTTGTGGTTGGAGGTGGTCATTGTCTGGCAATTCAGTGGTACGTAAGTTTCTTAACCTAAAGTGCATCAGCTTCAGCTTATTTCTGAGCAATGTCCAAGATTGTGGGCATGGTATGAAACATTTTCCAGTCAGAGTTGCACAGCAAAGGAACAGGCCCATTGGCCCATTTCATCCATGTCAACCTTGATGCCTCCCTAAGCTAATTCCATTTCCTGAAGTTTGACGGATATTCATCTGAGCCATTCCTATCGATATATCTCTCTAAATATCTTTTAGACTTTGTAATTGGAGCTGCTTCTAAAGCTTCCTCTAGCAGCTTGTACCATTCACCCACCACCCTCAGTGTGGAAAAAGTCACCCCTCAGGTCCCTTTTAAGTCTTTTCCCTCTCACCTTAAACTTATGCCTCTAGTTTAGACTCCCTTACCCAGGAAATAGACAATGACCATTCACTTTCTCTATGTCCCGCAGCAGTGGACATTCTCACGCTGGCCTTATGAAGACTGGAAAGTCAGCTGATGGTATGTGGCTGGGCTCAGGACAATCCTGTGAGGAACTCCTTCAGTGATATCATGTGGCTGCAAGTATCAACCACTAACAACAACCAGCTTACTTTGTCTGAGATATGACCTCAACAACAAAAGTGTTTTGTCTTGGTGCTCTTTTTCATTGGCAATCTATAACACCACATTGCTGCCTTGATGTTAAAGCAGTCATTCCCACTTCTACTGCCGAGATTCAGCTCTTTAATCCATCTTTGGCAGCATCAGCCTGTTTGTGCTTGAACGTAGAGAGATTGGACCATAAATAGCTGGACTGAATTTGGCCTTTTTGTGAATAGGAGATAACCAGTTAATTTTCCATATTGCCAGGCATTTGCTAGTTTTGTAAATCGATTCGAACAATTTGATTTTAGATCATTGAGTTCCAGCAAGTTAGTTGATCTCTTTTATGATTACTAAACTGTTTTTTATCAAAGTTCAAAGACTCAAAGTACATTTATTAACAGAGTATATATGCAATATACAGTCCTAAGATTTTTCCTCCCACAGACAGCCAAGAAACAAAAGAAACCACAAAGTCATTGAAACAATCTAGGACTGTTCATTATTTTCTGTGAGAAGATTTATAATATTAAGATTCTGATGCTGGAAATAAATGCAGAATTAAATTTGCATTAACATTCGGACTTTCCTGGTATAAATTGTGGTGCAAGCATTTATCTTTATGACTTGCAGCCTTTGAAATAGGTTTTTTTTGGTTGGTCCAAATGTGACAAACCAGGCAAACAAGTTATTGTGTGTTAAACTAACAAGACTGTAAACAATTACATGCCTGCATTTCCATTCTGCCTAAGATGGTGTATTTTTCATATACCCAAAATCATAGATTGTTTGCACCTTCTCCCTCACTCCATTCCCACAAAGAACATTTCAATCTGAAACAAATAATTATCAATCCATTTTGCTACATGATAGCTAATATGATATGGTTATAGCATCTACTCACAGATCCATTGGTAGCATTCTCACCTTTGAAAATCTAGTTTTCAAGTCATGATAGAAATCTAGGTCAACACTTCAGAGCAGTATTGAAGAAGTCCTATCAGTCTTGCCATCTCTCAGATGAGATCTTAAGCACAGACCCATCAGCTATCTCTGCTGGTCTTGAAAGATCCCTTGCCGTGGTTGTGAAGAGGAGGAAAGGAAATATTTCCAGTATACTGGCCAAAGTTTCATCCTCTGTCTACATTGCTAAAAGGAAATTAGATTCTTATTATCACACTGTTCTCCAGAAGAACTCCTTATAGGCAAATTGACTTTCATAGATAGACAGGTACTTTATTGATCCCAAAGGAAATTACAATGTCATAGTAGTATTACAAGTGCACAGATATACAAATATTAGAAGAGAAGAAAGAATGAAAAATAAGTTACCTCAATCTGTCTAACAGATGGTCATCACTTCCCTGACTCATTATAGAGCCTAATGGCCGAGGGGAAGAATGACCTCATACGGTGCTCTTTGGAGCAGTGAAGTTGGCTTGGTCCTGAAACAGACACTATGTCGCAAGCTCTGCTCTGGGAAGAGATTTGAAATGAAAAAGGCTCAAAGGTGTTGACTTTTGTAAATCTCTAGCCCATGATCTCTAAAAGTGAAGAAGGAGTATTCACCATGATATCTAGAGTCCTTGAATCCATGCATTAGGAGGACAAGCAAACACTGTGTTATTGGACCAATTACAGTCACTTCTTTCAGGGTACAGAAAACCAGAATAGTAGATCTTTGATCCTGAGAGACTGCCTATGACGAACATGGTGACTACACATCAAGTACATTTCATTGCAATCTAAAGGATTTTGTGATGTCCTGAATTCATGTAAAGCACCACGCATCTGTCTTTTAGTCTGTCCTCTTGTAGTTCAGGGTTAAAAGTCAAAACCATTCCATTTCTTGGATGACTTCATCAGGGATTTTCGTAGCAATAAAGCATGAGTCAGAAGGAAACAGATGTCATCCAAGACTTGTTCATGGTTAGAAATGGATAAAGCATGCATTCTCTCGAGAGCAGTTTCTCTGAGATAAAAAAAATTGAGTCTAAATATTGAAACAGAATGTGGTATGATGCAAGATGCATTCTTTCAATTAATTTTGGGTTTGTGTCGATGTGGATGTAGAAAATCCTCCTGGCCTCTGTGCTTACCACGTCAGCTGAGAATTTCTCCACCTGTTTGTGGTAGGGGGTCACTTCTGTGAGTGAGGAAATATCTCAGATTTGTTCTGAAAATGTCCAAGGCAGATTTCAGTTATTCACCATTTTATTCTTTGTGAAGTTATTCATTTAATTTAATTTGTTCTTAAGGTAATTTTCTGACGTCAGAAAATATCCTGCAGTCAGTGAATAATCAAGTTGGTTTACATATCACAGGCCCCGCTTCCAAATACAGGGACTTGTGCACTGAAGGTTAACAGATTTTACTCTGTCCTCTGGGATGTGGTGAGCCAAAAATCTAATCCTGGAATTAGTTTTTATCAGGGACACTGTATTTCTCATAGATTCATACAGCCCAGAAACAATCCCTTTGCCCCACTGAGAGTGTGCTGACCATCGACCCACTTGTGCTAATCCTATTTAATTTTCTCCATGTTCACATCAACCCCCCACTGGACTCTACCACTCACATACTCAAGAGGTAATTACAGTGGCCAGATACCTATCACATCTTTGGGATGATGGAAGGAAACCGAGTACCCAGAGGAAACCCATGAATATCACAGGGAGAATGTTTAAGTCATGGTAACTGTAGCAGCAGGAACCAGATCAATTGGATTATAGAAGCCCCTCTTCTTTATTGCTGTTCCCTGCTTCTAGCAATGCGGCTCCAGGGTTTACTCTGGAATAATCAAGTAAGTAAGAATCAGTAAATGTTGGAAGTGCATAGGTTTATTTTATAGTAGTAAACAAAGTTATTTTAAGTAGTAAAGCAAGAAATGTGTTTCAGTCAATCCATTTTATTTAAGTGACAGAAGTACAAAAAAGCACTGGAACTCACCAGGGATAGAATATTTTCCATCAAATCACAAGAACCAAACGGTTTACATGTCATTAGACTGTTAAGGTTTAGAAGTAGGGAGCTATTTGAAAAAAAAACGAAGTATAATTGCGAGGGATTCAGAGTAAGGAACTGAATGTTTAACTGTCCCTAAACAGCTGGAAGGTAGGGCTGGGAAACTGGCTTCTGAGAAGGCTCCTAGTGATCTGAAGGCCACCCTGAAGTGGGAGAGGGAAGAACATCAGCAGCTACTTGCGGAGTCGTACAGTGCAGTCATGGACCTAACGCAGCAGCTTCAAATCAGTGAGAAGAACTGGAGTCAGGAAAAGTTGGAGCTTCTTGATCGATTTAACAATGAACGGAGCCACAGTGAACAGCGTCTGAAGGAAATGCAACACAAGATCAATCAGGTAAGTACAAAGGAGTTTCTGATTGATTTAAAAATCTTATTGCTTTCAGATGGTTTCTGGATGTGTGTTAATGTTTTCAGTAAGAAACGTGAGTTTCCAGTATCACAGCCCCCAAAATAGATATGGGGGTGCTGGTTCTGACAGCAGCATCAGTTGCAAACTCAAGATTGCTGCTTTTTGCCAAGGTTCTCTGATTTCCCATCATGTATAAACCTATGTTGTTAAGTGGAACAGCGCAGCAACGAATGGGAATTCCCATTTCCCAATTACACCAAGGACCCCATGTGCTGCAGTAGAAGAGCTGTTGCCTTTGGTGAGGTGTATCCAGTAGATAATAAACATTATTTTATTTTATGGTCATGAGAGGCTGTCTCACTGTGGATTTTAATTTAGTTTTTAAAATTTATGCAACTTATGGGTGGATTTTGCAAATTTGTTTTCCTGGCAGTGAATCGCACAAAGGGAACAAACCAGAAAAGACGCTGCTGTCTGCAAGAATTTGTCTCCTAGTAAATTTATAAAAAATGGACTACACATGCTTTAGGAAAGCACTACAATATTGTAAAGCTGTCCCAAGATCCTAGCCTTCCCCCACACTGTTGGCATCACTAAACTCTGTTCTCTGGAGAGTTTTCATGGGAGAAGCAGTACTAAATTGAGTTGTCTCATTATGGTGCATTTATCCTAATATTTATCTGCAATTAATATCACTAAATATAAGCATTACCACAATGTCTAGCCAAGTGCTGATGCAGCATCATTACTGAATAATGGAACGTGTACATGTTGCTTAGCAAAATGCAGAAGTGCTGCTGGAAGCCAGACATAAATACTGGTCACCACCTTTTTAGGAAAATGTGTTGGTGACACAAGAAGAGCCACTCAAATGCTCTGCATGGTGAAAGTTTGGCATCCAAATCATTGTATCTACTGCTGAGGTGTATGAAAGATCAAGGCCACTAAAATACCAAGTGAGGTCCTGCAGCCAGATAATGTATTGACAAGGAATTAATTATAAGTGATGGGTTAGATTTGACATGTCTGAGACCAAGTCACAAAAAGACAGCACTTTATTATATCAAGCTGTCAGCACTTACCCGTCACAAAATGGATGAACTTGCCACATTACCACTTAATCCAATATTGTGCAGCATACATATTCATAATTCTTTAATATAAAAAGGGCCAAAGTAACTCAGTCTTTTTGCTTGTTGTCATGGCATCATAGGTGCCATTTCACCAATCCAAATATAAATAACACACAGCTTTATTTGCCCATTTTTATTTCCCTATCAGTTATTTGTATCATGGCATAGTAAGACCCGATGTATTTTGCCACAGCATAAGCAAAGCACTCCTACTCTGTGGAAATTCTTGCTCAGTCTCCTAATTTAATGGGAATGCATTGAATCGGCACACATACCAGTCAGGATGGAAGCAGAAATGCACCTGTTGTTCTTGGCTATTGCAGTCGTTCTCTCCAGCTGCTCCGGGAAATGGCAATTAAATGGTCCTGAGATTTTAAAGATTGTAAGGGAGGCAGTCTTAGAAAACTAACTCTTGGAAATCAGAGTCTAATTTTCAATGTTCAGTCTGCTCCTGTATTTTGATTTTCTCAGGAGCCTGGTCCTTTCTCCTTCAGCATTAAAGATCAAAGTACATTCATTATCAAAATATGTATACGTTATGTAATTGTGGGATGCCTCTCCTTATAGGCAGACACAAAACAGAGAAACCCAAAATAACCTTTTTTTAAAAAATCATCAAACACACAATGTGCAGAGAGAGAGAAAAAAAAACCAAATCATGCAAAAAATTAACGCAGGCGCATAGAGTTCGGAACTGAAGTCCACAAAGAGAGTCTGTCCACAGACCTTTAGTTCAGCACAGAGCGGAGAACCAAGCTGAACCAGCCCATCTCTCACCTCCGTTCCTAACACCCTGACCTTTTCAATTTGGCCCAACGCCCAAATTGTCAACCAGACATCAAGTTCACTCACTTCAGTACACTCTGGGGCCTGGGGCCCGGACCCTGCCACCTGGATTCAGCCTGTACCCGATTGTTCCAATTCGGCTGACTCTTAAATCAATCAAACCTCAGGTCTTCCTTGCTGTCAGCGAGGAGTCAGCTGCCCCACCTTAATTCAGTCCTGCCGCATTGAATTGCTTCCAAGTCCAAAGTGAAGTTGCAGGCTATTGTTTACGATGATTTTTTTTACTAGAAAAAGAGTGATTAACAAAGTACTTATTTCACTGACCACCAGCCAGAAGTTACTGAGATTCAACAGCAGTAGCAGTTAGATTGGAGACTGGCAGTGTTCCCCCTGCCTTCAATTCATAGATTACTGAATCTTCATCTTGTCTAGGCATGTCTCACCATGTTGCATTTATGGCAATGCATAGGAGATCCCAATGAAGTGGAGTTTCTTCTCTCTAGAAATTGAGCATTGCAATAAATCTACTAAAAGGAAACTCTCTTCTCCAAAGGAGGAAAAAAAAATTGACTGTGTCATCTTGGAAATATCCAGTGTTCAACACACTAATACAATGATACTTTTGTTTTAGAAATAGTTAGAATATACAAGATTGCGGCATAGAAGACGAGAACAAGATGTTGGTTTCCATGGTACAATGCAATGAATATTTTCTTATTTATTGGGAGGTTGGGGATGGAATCTCACATTTATTATCTGTAATAGTTCACTTTGAATTTTGAGATATATGAAAATGCTAAATTCATTGCAGATTATCAATTATTTAGGAAAAGCTTTGCCATTTTAATATTGGCATGGCACAATAGCGTAGTGGTTAGCACAATGCTTTAAAGTACCAGCGACTGGGGCTTAATTCCCACCACTGTCTGTAAGGAGTTTGTACATTCTCCTGGTGACCAGGTGGGCATCCTCCAGATGCTCTAGTTTCGACCCGCAGTCTAAAGACATACCGGTTGGTAGGTTAATGGGTAATTATAAATTGCCCCGTGATTAGGCTACAATTGGGCAGCGCAGCTCAAAGGACCGGACGGGTCAACTCCACACTGTATCTCAATAAATAAATATTATTAAAAGAGGAACAAATCCATCACCACGCCAAATCGCATTGTCTTGTTTACATTTAATTCCCATAGGTCATAAGACAGAACATCACGGATCTTCTTTCCCTATTAAATTAGATTTTTTAAATAAAGAGTATAGTGGAAAATTTCCTCTGCGCTGTTTGCAAATGAGCTTAGACAGTGTTGAAAAATGATACAGCATTTGGGGGGATATCCTCCCCCTCCTCACTCAGCTCTGCTGTGTGTAATTGCTGCATTTAAGTCATCCTCGACCCTGAGGTGAATGTCTTAGAAGAATAATTGCCGCATCGGTTGAATAAAGCAGAGATCAAAGACCTGCAGGAGCCCTGTGGCATTGGTACTTGTTGTCAGCCTAGTGTAAGGATCAGGTGGGTTTTGCACGTGCTCAGTGACCTTCAAATGTAGTCTCTGCAGTCTTGAGGAAATCAAAATAGCTTAACCAGAACCTGCAAGCAGCCATTTTATAATTTCTAAGTCACATTACTTGCTTGTAATTTTTTTCAGATGTTGCAGCATAAAAACAGCATAAAGGAAACTTCTGATGCATTGGAGGCAAAGGGAACTAATTTACAACGGTAAATATTGTAGATCAAGAAATTAGATTGTAAGCATATAAATGTTCATCATAAAATCAGCACCATCAAGCAGTTTCTTTGCTCACCCTAAGTTTAATACTTGGCCACAATCCAGATCACTTGCATTTTCTTTGCATTGAGCCAATCTTCATAAAAATTTAAAAATTCTGGTCCATAGGAAAATAGTAGCAGAAGTAGATCATGCAGTCACTCCTGGGTGATCAGTAGGTCAACCCCGCTTATTCTCCAACTTCCATTTCTCTTTTGAATATGACAGTCCTTGATTTAAAATTTTCAGTTAACGCAGCATTCCACACTCTCTCGAGGCACTGTGGTTCAGATCTCCACTATCTCTTGGGTGAAATTCTGCTGACCATTATTTTACAATTATACTTGCAGATTCGCCATGAAAGGAATTTGTTTCCGCATCTACCCACTGGAATCACTTTATCGTTTTAACAACCAATTATAACAATGCTTAACTTTTTACAGGAATGACAAAACCCCTTTATGTAATCCAAATACTGAGTCAGTAACTATAATGAATGTGGGAGTGATGCTAAGTACATTGAAAGAACCACAGCAGATTTCCCTGTAGCTTAATCTCTCCGTCACCATATAACATTAGCATCACCCTCTGTTTCTATTCTCCACATACCTACACTGTCAGTTCATTTACATCCAGACTTTAGTGGCATAGGAAGTCCACCCTTGCAAAAGATTTGGAGTTAACAGGATTGCTTGTAATTTTCTTTACAAAAGCGGTGCAATATAGGGAAGTACAGCACAGAAGAAGGCTCTTCGGCCCATCTAGTCCATGCTGAAACCATTTAAACTGCCTGTTCCCATCAACCAGCACTGGGACCATGCCCTCCATACTTCGGTCGGTGGTGGGGAAACTGCTGGAGTCAGTTATCAAGGATGTGATAACAGCACATTTGGAAAGCGGTGAAATGATCGGACAAAGTCAGCATGGATTTGTGAAAGGAAAATCATGTCTGACAAATCTCATAGAATTTTTTGAGGATGTAACTAGTAGAGTGGATAGGGGAGAACCAGTGGATGTGGTATATTTGGATTTTCAAAAGGCTTTTGACAAGGTCCCACACAGGAGATTAGTGTGCAAACTTAAAGCACACGGTATTGAGGGTAAGGTATTGGTGTGGGTGGAGAATTGGTTAGCAGACAGGAAGCAAAGAGTGGGAATAAACGGGACCTTTTCAGAATGGCAGGCGGTGACTAGTGGGGTACCGCAAGGCTCAGTGCTGGGACCCCAGTTGTTTACAATATATATTAATGACTTGGATGAGGGAATTAAATGCAGCATCTCCAAGTTTGCGGATGACACGAAGCTGGGTGGCAGTGTTAGCAGTGAGGAGGATGCTAAGAGGATGCAGGGTGACTTGGATAGGTTGGGTGAGTGGGCAAATTCATGGCAGATGCAATTTAATGTGGATAAATGTGAAGTTATCCACTTTGGTGGCAAAAATAGGAAAACAGATTATTATCTGAATGGTGGCCGATTAGGAAAAGGGGAGGTGCAACGAGACCTGGGTGTCATTATACACCAGTCATTGAAAGTGGGCATGCAGGTACAGCAGGCGGTGAAAAAGGCGAATGGTATGCTGGCATTTATAGCGAGAGGATTCGAGTACAGGAGCAGGGAGGTACTACTGCAGTTGTACAAGGCCTTGGTGAGACCACACCTGGAGTATTGTGTGCAGTTTTGGTCCCCTAATCTGAGGAAAGACATCTTTGCCATAGAGGGAGTACAAAGAAGGTTCACCAGATTGATTCCTGCGATGGCAGGACTTTCATATGAAGAAAAACTGGGTGAACTGGGCTTGTACTCGTTGGAATTTAGAAGATTGAGGGGGGATCTGATTGAAACGTATAAGATCCTAAAGGGATTGGACAGGCTAGATGCAGGAAGATTGTTCCCGATGTTGGGGAAGTCCAGAACGAGGGGTCACAGTTTGAGGATAGAGGGGAAGCCTTTTAGGACCGAGATTAGGAAAAACTTCTTCACACAGAGAGTGGTGAATCTGTGGAATTCTCTGCCACAGGAAACAGTTGAGGCCAGTTCATTGGCTATATTTAAGAGGGAGTTAGATATGGCCCTTGTGGCTACAGGGGTCAGGGGGTATGGAGGGAAGGCTGGGGCGGGGTTCTGAATTGGATGATCAGCCATGATCATAATAAATGGCGGTGCAGGCTCGAAGGGCCGAATGGCCTGCTCCTGCACCTATTTTCTATGTTTCTATACCCCTATCATCCATGTACCTGTCCAAACTTTTCTTAGTAGAGAGAAGTTATGCTTTCATTTGTAAATCACATAATTCCCTGGTAACTTAACCTTGCCAAATCCAAAATAAAGTAGATTTGCACTATAATTTATTCATTATCCTATGCTTTTGTACAAGGAAAAGTAATTCATTTTTAAATGCATTATTTTTAGAGCCAAGTCAGTTTCGTCAATGTCTGAGTTTGAGAGCTTGCTCGATTCATCTCCATATTTACCACCCACACCAAAAAGCTTAAAGAATCTGGAGGAGTTGAACAAAAAGAATCGGAAGCACACAACTAGTGATGGCGATTCCTTATATGAGAAATCGGAGGTCAAGCTAATAAAGCAATCAAAAACAGAAATGCCTGTAATTTCATCCTGGGACTTCACCACAGCTAGCAACCTGGTTAATCCACAACTCAACAAAAAACAGATGCAGAGGAGTTACACAGCACCAGACAGAACAGGCATTCGGATTTACTACAGTCCACCGGTCGTGCGCAGGATGGATGGCTCTTTGGTTCAAAACAATGAAGGGAAAATTATGATTGAGCCCGGTTTCCTGTTCACCATGGCAAAACCCAGACAAACGGGTAGTTCAGACCTCGGCTCAGAGAATGTGTGCAAAAAGTGGTTTAACAACTTTTCCAAGCACCAGGACCTCCTGAAAAATGGCTGCGGAGAGCAACCAGTTTCGGTTCCTGCTGCTGCAGCTTCTGGGCTTTCATCTGCCTTGCGTGATCTGCAAATATCAGGGAACATGAGTGACGACATGAAGGAGGTGGCCAACTGCGTCAGGAACGTTATGTGCACAAAACCACTAGAGAGGAAGGTTAACGATACTGCATGCCAGACCGTTGGAGTTGTCAGTGTGGGTACTCAGACCACCCGGACGATTAGCATCGGGCTGCAAACGGAGAGTCCAAGATCACTCTCTAGCAGTCTTCACCGATCCTGGGCGTCGAGAGGCTCCTTACTAATGCCAACCCAGAGTTCCCGTAGCAAACAACTCTCTTCGTCTCTGGAAAAGGTGCCAGCTAAGTTCGAGCGTCCTTGCTGTTCACCAAAATACGGCTCTCCCAAGCTGCAGCGAAGAAGCTCGTCAAAAATAGATCACGCAAGGGAGAGAAGTCCGTGGGCCATGTCCCACAGAGGGCAGAATGAGTCAGCCTGGGCCAGGTCAACAACCACCAGGGATAGTCCCGTGCTTAGTTCCATCAACGATGGTCTCTCCAGTTTGTTCAATGTTGTTGAGCACCCATCTGGAAGTGTTGACTCAATTTGGAAATCAAGCCAGCATGAAGCGAAAACAAAAGGGGATACATCGAGGTATGGGATTGTTCAGGAGTTTTTCAGGAATGTGTGTGGCAGATCCCAGAGTCCAGCAAATGGAGCGGACAAACCAATAAAAGTCCCAGTCTCTGATGAAAGTGTCAGAAAGCCTGATTTGACCACTCCATCAGGCCATACACAAGTAGAAAATGGGTCCCGTGGCATTAACAAAAGGCTTCCCAAGCAACCAAGCAAAGAGGACCAAAAACCGCCAACACCCACTCCAGCCCAGGGACCTAAAGATCCAGATGCACGGGATACTGGAGCTTCTGGTCTGTTTGAGGTAAAGTCTCACTTGCAATTCTATCGCCTTTAAAATGTCCATTTCTTAAAGCTACTCTACATCCATCAGAATTTCAACGGATGTATTTCTGCTTTTTCTATTTAATATTCCTGAACCAGGATATGACTACAACATATAATAGCATTGAGGTACCATTCAGCCTGTCGTGACTGTGCTATCTGTTTTTTTAAAAAACATTTAATAGGCTGGCAAAGTCCTAACTGTGTCAGGTTATCAGAGCTTTACTGCATATACCTTTTGTAAGCCCCATGCAGGTTAATGAATTTTGGAATAAAGTGAGTGGGGTCTGTTGTTGGAGGTGCACTTCTAGAACAATGCTGGAAAAATTCTCCAGCTTAATAACATAGTTTTTTTTTCCTGATAATGAGATTGCCCTTGCCAAAATTAATGTCAGTTAGGTAATGGCATTTCTCTGTTGGTTTAGTGCAAGGAGGGGTTACATTTATTTCACATGGGCTGATGTCTCTGATAAACTGAAATAGCAACATCTTGTCATCTTGTTAAAATGCTTGCCAATCATCAACATAAACACAAGAGATTCTACAGATGCTAGAAATCCAGAGCAACACACACAAAATGCTGGAGGAGCGTAGCAGGTCAGGCAGCAACTATGGAAATGAGACAGCAGAGCAGCAATGGCTGGAGTTTCTGTGAAAAATGAGGCAAGTATATTCCAAATAAGAAGAAATTTTCAAATGGCAGATGGACACTACTGTGGCTGACAAATGAAGTCAGAGCTAAAGTAAAAGCAAAAGAGAGAACATACAAGGAAACCAAAGTTAGTGGGAAGATAGAGGATTGGGAAGCTTTTAGAAACTTGCAGGAGGAAACTAAGGTCATTAGGAAGGAAAAGATGAATTATGAAAGGAAGCTGGCGACTAATATCAAAGAAGATATTGAAAGCTTTTTTAAGTATATAAAGGATAAAAGAGAGTTGAGGGTAGATATAGGACCAATAGGAAAAACGCTGGAGATATTGTAATGTGAGATGGCAGAGGACCTGAATGGGTATTTTGCATCAGTCTTCACAGTGGAAGATATCTGCAGTATACCGGACATTCAAGAGTGTCAGGGAAGTGAAGTATGTGCAGTGAAAATTACAACTGAGAAGGTGCTCAGGAAGCTTTATAGTCTGAGGGTGGATAAATCTCCTGGACCTGATAGAATGCACCCTTGGGTTCAGAAGGAAGTAGCTGGCGAGATTGCGGAGGCATTAACAATGATCTTTCAAGAATCAATAGGTTCTAGCATTGCACCGGATGACTGGAAAATTGCAAATGTTACTGCACTATTTAAGAAGGGTGGGAGGCAGCAGAAAGGAAACTATAGACCTGTTAGCCTGGTTGGGAAGTCGTTGGAATCGATTGTAGGAATGAAATTACGGAGTACGTGGAGGCACATGACAAGATAGGCCAAAGCCAGCATAGTTTGCTGAAAGGAAAATCCTGCCTGACTAACCTACTGCAATTTTTTGAGGAAACTACAAGCAGGGTAGACAAAGGAGATGCAGTAGATGTGGTGTACTCGGATTTTCAGAAGGCCTTTGACAAGGTGCCGCACATGAGACTGCTTAGCAAGATAAGAGCCCATGGAATTACAGGGGAGTTACTAGCATGGGTGGGGCATTGGCTGATCGGCAGAAAACAGAGAGTGGGAATAAAGAGATCATATTCTGGCTGGCTTCCGGTTACCAGTGGAGTTCCACAGGGGTCGGTGTTGGGACTGCTGCTTTTTACTATATATGTCCATGACTTGGACTATGGGATAAATGGATTTGTGGTTAAATTGGCCAATGATACAAAGATAGGTGGAAGAGCGGGTCGTGTTGAGGAAACAGAGAGCCTGCAGAGAGACTTAGATAGTTTAGAGGAATGGGCAAAGAAGTGGCAAATGAAATACAATGTTGGAAAGTGTATGGTCATGCACTTTGTTGGAAGAAATAAATGGGCAGACTGTTATTTAGATGGGGAGAGAATTCAACATGCAGAGATGCAAAGGGACTTGGGAGTCCTTGTGCAAGATACACTAAAAGTTGACCTCCAGGTTGAGTTGGTGGTGATGAAGGCGAATGCAATGTTAGCATTCATTTCTAGAGGTGTAGAATATAAGAGAAGGGATGTAATGTTGAGGCTCTATAAGGCACTCGTGAGCTCACACTTGGAGTATTGTGTGCAGTTTTAGGCTCCTTATTTTAGAAAGGATATACTGACATTGGAGAGGGTTCAGAGAAGATTCACGAGAATGATTCCAGGAATGAAAGGGTATGAGGAATGTCTGGCAGCTCTTGGGCTGTATTCTCTGGAGTTCAGCAGAATGGGTGGGGGGGGGGGGGATCTCATAGAAACATTCCAAATGTTAAAAGGCCTGAACAGATTAGATATGGCAAAGTTATTTCCCATGGCAGAGGAGTCTAGGACAAGAGGGCATGACTTCAGGATTGAAGGACGTCCATTTAGAACAGAGATGCAGAGAAATTACTTTAGACAAAGGGTGGTAAATCTGTGGAATTTGTTGCCATGAGTGGCTGTGGAGGCCCAAGTCACTGGGTGCATTTAAGGCAGAGATAGATAGGTTCTTGATTAGTCAGGGCATAAAAGGGTATGGGGAGAGGCAGGGGAGTGGGGATGACTGGAAGAATTGGATCAGCCCGTGATTGAATGGCGGAGCAGACTCGATGAGCCAAATGGCCTACTTCTGCTCCTATGTCTTATGGAATGAATAAATAGTCGGATGTTTCAGGCTGAGACACTTCATCAGGACTGGAAAGGAAGGCGGAAGATGCCAGGTTAAAAAAGTGTGGGGAGAGGACGGAGGACAAGCTCGAAGTTGATAGGTGAAGCCAGGTGATAAAGTTAACGGGCTGGAGAAGAAGGAATCTAATAGGAGAGGAGAATGAACATGTGAGAAAGGGAAGAAGGAGGGGCACCAGGGGAAGGTGATAGGCAGAGGAGGAGAAGAGGTAAGAGGCCAATGTGGAGAGTTGAAGAAGGAGGAGTAAAAAAAAAGTTACCAGGGGGAATTGATGTTCATACCATTAGGCTGGAGGCTACCAAGACGGAATATGAAGTGTTGCTCCTCCATCCAGAGAGTGGCTAATCACCAACAGTAGTTTCTCAGCTTAGATATTGAATTAACATTAAAGCTCTTTTCTGATTTTGAACATGTTTGTAAGGTAAAATTTTTCTCGCTTAACATTGACATTGAATCTCATTCGTGTTCTTGTACAGGAAGCATCATGTGATTGTACATCCCAGTCACTCACCTCCTGCTTTCCGTCCAGATCATCAGCACGACATTCGTTATCGCAGTGTAAATCACGCTCTTTGCCTTCAGATCCAAATGCCTCGGATGAAAAATCAGGCTGAGTAGTGAATTGTGCCACGTAGCTGGGCAGTGACATGGATCCATGTTCTGAAGCTATTGTTGCACCTTGCGCTTTATCTGACAGCCTAGGTGAAATTTGAGGAGATGTGTAGAAGATATTCAGGTTGTATTGTCGAGTTCACTGTAGACTGCAAAATTGAAACTATAGAACAGAAGCAAACTATTTGTTTTAAATCTCAAAAAAAACCTTAGAGATCTGGGGTTGCACTGTTTCGGTGGTTGAATCATTTTTACAATAGCACTGCCGAGTTATTCATACAATAGCAAATGTTAAATCATGTAATGACATGTAAATCCTTCACTTCTATTGGCAAACATTCTCCCAACAGCATTGCTGTCAAACGACTCTCCTCTGTGACCTACAGATGTGCATGGAGCAAGAGGTGCATAGAACCGAAATCGCTTGTGCCACTGCACAAATGTATCCAACCAAGAAATGATTAATTGCTGACGAAGTGTGTTCCAGATTCCCTGTTCTGAAATCTGGCAGAGTTTCCACCCACCAATTGGACTGGACATGAGTGCAGTTCGCATAAGGATTATTATAAATGCCTGTGTATGTCACCCCTGGCACCATTGCTACTGAGTCAGAGAACATAGAAGATGAATTGGAAGGGAAAACTAAGCAGGAGTGATGTTATGTGGGTCTCCTGTTACACCTGCTATTTATTGGAGTCAGCGCGACCGGATATCAATACATAACAAGTGGCCTGTTTTATTCCACTGGCTTTGGCCTAGTGCTCAGCGTTTTTCTACCCCACAGTGTTTTTGTAAGGTAATGGTCAACTCTTTTAAAGAAACAGATTTTTAAACATTCATTAAAGACAGAGTGCAGTTCTGGTTCAATAGAAAACTTTTCATGACTGAAAGAACTTGTAAATTGCAGGCTTCAGTCATAGATAAGCTCTTCACACATTTTCTGAACAAAGTATTTCATCTAGAGGTGATAAATTGATTGTGTTCAAAGAATAAACACCCACATTTCTTTTGTTTCAGAGTGTGGTAAACAATTAGGAGTGATAATCCATTGTTGTTTCTGCAGATGTTACTCATTTAAATTGGCCTTTATGAGCTCACATGAGCCAGAAATGGGTTGCGACTGGTATTGGCAAAACAAGCACATAACAAGTAGGAGTTGAGTTCTATATATGTTCAAATAAGGTGCCCCTAATATCCCCGTAGATTATTGTGTTACCCTAAAAATGTTAAGGAAAACCTTTGCGGTCTAACATTAACATCAGAGATTCTGCAAATACTGTAAATACAGAGCAGCACACACAAAAGTGCCGGAGGAAATCAGTAGGTGAGTTACATCTGAGTTGCTGTGGTCTAACATTGGTTCTTACAGAAGCTACCACAGACTGCCACCTGAAAGATAGGCTTTCAATGTATCGATTTCATTGCAAAATCTAGTCCCCAAACCATACCAAAATAGTATGGGCGACTCCTGGCCACTGTTGAGTCGTCTTCTCCTGTGAGTTGACTAAGATCCGTAGCTCTTGCCTGTGTTCCACTCCTGGTCTCTGATGATTGCTTTCACATGTAATGTCCACCATTTATAGAAAGTTCCAGTTTGTAGGTCATTGCTGCTTTTCTGGTTTCTTGTAACTTCTTGGGAGCCGCAGAGCTTCCAAATAGCATTGATGTGATGGAACAGCTTTTCTGGCCACTGTCTCACCACATCAACGTTTCTGAGCGACTGAAGCCTCCAGTGAAGTTTACCAGAGTTCTGCCATGGGGGAGGGGAGGGAAGGGGTTTTCAATGGGTGCACTCCAGAATTCATGCGGTGAAGGGGGAGATCAGTCCAGCCCTCCCGGAGTGTAGGGAGAAGTTGTGGGGAGACAGGTATGGTAGTTGCTAATATAAAGCAGGTTTCTGCAATGATGCCAGAGGGCTGTGGCTTGGGGAGATGGGTCTTTGAGGAAATAATAGCTGCACATCAGGGAATGGAGGGGACTAATTGTTTATTGTTTGGATCAGGTAAGAGAAATTCAGGAGAGTGTCTGGACATTTGTAAGGTGGGGGGGGGGCAGTAGTACTCTTCAGTGGACCAGCTATACATGGGGGAGTGATAGGGATTGTTTCATGGGACCATTTATACACTGGGGAAAATGTGGTAGCATTCAGTGGACCAGCTATATTTCTGGGAGGGAGGGGTGGACAAGAGGTGCTGCAGTGAAGATTTGCAAGGCTCCAAGCAAGTTTACTTGCCAAAGGGTCTCTTTGCTGGCAGGATCGTTTTGTCCCAGGAAACATGTGAAGGGCATATTAAGGATAACATGGTCCACGTGAGGGGGAAAAACATCATCCCTTAAAGGAAAATCAAATTGGGGTCACAAGGGTTTCTCACAATAATAGTAATTTACTCTGTGTTAAATTGATTTTCAATCACAGAATATTTTTACCAGTCAGGTTTATGTGATCAAATTTCAGCCAAACTTAACTCATTCCAATCAACCTCACCTTCCGATTGGCACCATTAAAATTTCCTATATTATTTTATTTTTCTCTTTTCCAATGCAATCAAATTTTGGCCTAGTTTAACTCATTCCAATCAACCTCCCCTTTTGGCACCATTTAAAGTTTCCTATTTGTCTTATTTTCCAGTAGAATTTCTAACCTTTCATTCTTATTATCATCTCCGGGTCTCATTTACGTCCACTTTGCAGTTCCCTTCTTTGACATTAACATTAATTTAGCTAATCTAATTCACCCCATAATTGTTCCTTGTTTTTCTGTTGTTCTTTGTTGTTTGAAAATCGGTATAGTTTAAAATGCAGATAGAGAGAACAAAGGGAATGTCTTTGATTCAGTGGGGACCGAGAGAGGAAATTGAAAACTTATAGCAGCTATTTTGGTTGGTGGAGATGTAAATGAAGACAGGTAGAAGGAGAATACATAGAGCTGGAACTGTAGAAGGCAGTATTTAGCAGCTATTGGAAATCAGAAAGAAAGAATATCCCAGTGATTCTCTCCTCCGTCCTCATCTTCTCCCATTGTTTGCAGTCTGCACCAACAATATAGCTGTCCTTAATAAGTGTTGGTTTTAAAGAAGGAATATCCCAGTGATTCTCTCCTCCGTCCTCATCTTCTCCCATTGTTTGCAGTCTGCACCAACAATATAACTGTCCTTAATAAGTGTTGGTTTTAAAGAAGGAATATCCCAGTGATTCTCTCCTCCGTCCTCATCTTCTCCCATTGTTTGCAGTCTGCACCAACAATATAGCTGTCCTTAATAAGTGTTGGTTTTAAAGAAGGAATATCCCAGTGATTCTCTCCTCCGTCCTCATCTTCTCCCATTGTTTGCAGTCTCCACCAACAATATAACTGTCCTTAATAAGTGTTGGTTTTATTTTTTTCTTTTTGTCTTATTGAGGCACAGCACAGAATAGGTTCTTCCGGCCTTTTCAGCTGGACCACCCAGCAACCCTCAATTTAACCCTCGCCTAATCACGGAATAAACCTACCAACTGCTACGTCTTTGCACTATGGGAGTACACGGAGGATTCCCACGCAGTCCTGGGGGAGAATGTAAAACTCCGGACAGATAGTGGCAGGAATTGAACCCGGGTCGCCGGTACTGTAAAGCGTGGTACTAGCCACTATGCTCCCCCACACAATTACTGACATTCCCTTATTTCTCACAACCTGTTCTTTACTTTGGAATTTGGAACATAGCTGTTTTCTAACTTTTCCTTGTTCTGATGAGGGATCATTAAGCTTCTCTCTCTCGGTACTTGTTTTAATTTCAGCATTCATGCATTTCAGATTTTATTGTGGCCACTGTTCATTTTCTTTTTGGTTTCTCCCACTCTGTCTCTTTGTTTGCTGCTTTTGCCCACTATATTTTCTACTTTGTCTCTCCAGTGTTTGGCTGACCTTCAGAATGTTTTCCTATTCATCCATTTTCATTAGCCCTCCTGGTTGGTGCCTCTGTTGTTTGAATATACAAGTCGTTCTCTACTGCTTCCCTGCCCCATCCCCAACTTACACTAACACATCCCCGTTCTTCTCCTTTTCACAGAACTGTCTCCCTACCAGCATTGTCAGCAGCTGCCTTGGTGTTGTCCCGCTGTTTGATTTTCTCTTTTGTTGACTTCGTTTAGGTCACTTCGACAGTTTTCTTTTCACTCTGAGTTACTCGAGTTGTTGTCATTCTAATCATCTGTGTTTTTTTTTTGGTTGGCTTTCCATTATGGTTTCCTTTTATTTCTTTCTCTAAATTACTTCATATTAAATTGTCTGCCTTTCTTAACTCATCTACGTTGGATTTCTCTTTGTTTCCTCTACTGTAGCCCTCCCCCCACCCAGTCTCTTATTGATTATCCTTCTGATCTGACCCCCTTGCCACTATCTTCTCATTCTCTGTATTCCCCTCGTCTTTCCACTGCTTTGTTTCTAGTTGTTTTACAAAGCTGGCTTCATTTATCTTAGTTCTTATGGAATGACCTCTGCTGGTTTTCTGAACTGTTCACACTGAACTAGCTTTTTCTCCAAGCTTTCTATAAAGCTCAGTTCTGTCAATGCATTTTACATGTTTGTTCATTGTCTTCACTTGCTACTGTTTCTCCCGTTGATAATCCTTGCCATTATCTTCACCACTCTGCTTTGTGAGCATCTCTTAAACAGACTAACTGGAAATTGTCTGGTTCTTCCTTAAGTACTTGCTTCCCCTTGCACTGTATGCTGTCATTGGGACCAATTGTCACCTCACCCTTGAGCTCTTGGAAGGAAGTGGTAAAGGCATGGTATCTGGGTTGCAGAAGCAATTGTGGAACAACTTTCCTGGCAGATTTGAAACAAGGGGATTGCTTCTCCAAACCTAGAATGAAATGAAATGTTTACAGATCAGTCCTCCCACAACAAGGGTTCTGAAAACTCTGTAGAGCAATAATTTCCTTTCATTTTCAATAATTGTATTCCCATTATCCTGTCACTTGTCACTTCCCAAAAAATCTCCCAGGTTTCATACCACCTGTAATGAATCTTGTCTCTTATCCAAGTTACTATCAGAGCTCCCTTCTACCCAGCGCGTATCCCACACATTTTTCTCCATTCTATTAATATTAATCCTTCCAATTTTACTCTTTCTTGCATCTTCCCCTTTTCTCCTCTTTGCCCGGATTTTTCATTGCCCATTAACATTTTATTGTCTTCATTATCCTTTTCTACCTCGTTCTCCCTGCTTGCTTTCCTTTGCAAAAGGATCTCGCATCTCAATACTCCGGTCTCTACCTTCTAGCTGCCAGTGTAGGTAATTAATATCAGATAGGTTACTGGTTATTCTCTTCAATTTAATATGTGATTTTAATGTAGTATGTAACCTAGCCAGTGATTAAAATATTCATTTTGTTCCCTACTTTACACAAATAAATGACTTATCATAATACTATAATTTCACAATGATGCTTGGCACTGCCTAATCTAGATCTAGTTATCACATTAAATATTTTAAAAATATCATGCATGAAGATAACATGGACATTTACTATTGTTCATAAGTATGTTCACTAATAAATCAAAGGCTGATCTTTCAGTTGGATGGTGCTACATCCAATTGAGAATGGACTTATTTCAACTAGTCACACAAACTAGTCATTCAAATTTTATTTCAGAGTATCAGATCGCTTTTAAGGCCAAGTGTTCAAAGCTTAATGTAAAAGAGCAGTTAATTTTGACAACCACTGTAATTTAAAACAATTTCACCTCAATAAATCAGAGTTAACAATCCAACAGTATTTACTAATCAGTTTTTTAAAAATCAATTTCAAATTTGTCCCTTTGTAAATTTTACATTATACAGTGATTCCATGTTTTCCGATTGAGATTGATCAGGATTCAGAAATGTAGTTGGATTAGACAGCTGTGATTTGAGTGACTGTAGGAAGAGTACAAACACAAATACTCTTCTCAAAGCAGTAAGACATTGTTACCTGCTCTTACCATTCTTTATTTACTTGATAAAAGGTTATTAATGTATATCAGTTTTATAAGCTTCAATGTTTTCTAAGTCTTTGTCATGTGTACATATGAAAACTATTTTAAACTCCAGAAAACCTGATTATCATTTACAATCGTCGATGTATTTATGTTTTTTTAATATTAGTTTTTAATTTTTTGTAATGTAAGACTAGATTTTTAAATGTTTGTTTTTAGGTGATCTTTTAATATAAGAAAGTTCAGCATATGTTTGTAAAAAAATGCCTTTTAATTATTTATACTGTTCATAGGAAAATAAATTGTGTATAATAATTGAAAGAAAAACATATCTAGGTATTTGTACTTCATATATCCATTATTCAATACAGGGGAAGAAGTGGACATGTTGGTATAACCAAAATGGCTTTTGAGTGGACTCTTCAGGTTTTACATCATTGCAAATGTGTATTGAGATGCATACCAATTATTATTTATGTAGCATTTACTGGGAGATCAGAAACTGAAATGCTGTTCTGTACATTTGAGTTTACATTCTGTACACAATTTTGTATTTTTTGAAACTGTATAGTACAAACTGTGACTTTTAATATGAAATAGAAACTGTTTTACGAGCTTAACATCTTTGTATATCTTGAAATGAAGAGAAAGGTTTATAGGACCATTTTGTTTGTAATAGTATTTATCCCAAAAGGACAAATAAGTGGCATTGGTTACAAATGTGGAGGAGTCATTGCTATAATTGGTCAAAGGTAATACCAAAAAAATCTTAATTTACTGTCAGGTGTATTTCATTGAAGACCTACTCAATGGCCATTCTGGGACGCCAGTGTTTTAACAGTCTTTGTATGATGGTATAACAATTTACCTGCATGTTTTTGCTTGCAATGTCCAGAATACTGAAACCCTGTCATCTCCTTGAAACAACATTGAACTCAACAATATGGACAATATGGAGAGCTGTTGTTAAAATAACTTCCAAAATCTGTCAATTTGTGGTAAATTATTTAAACAGAAAGGGGCTTGTTTACAGAAACAAGTTAAAACTAATTTAACAGCTTAGTGTAAGTTCAAAAAGCATTGTGACATAACATTGTTATGTATTAATTGTTGTATTCTCTGTGAAATTTGTGGTTAATGTTATTTTGATGTCTTGGAGAAAACATCAAATAAGCATTCTTTAAAAAGGAAAGATAACTTTTAATCCACATATTTTGGAATAGAATTTGAAGATGATTGCTTTGTAGCCATTGATAATTTTGGTCACAAAGAGAATGCTAAAGTCAAGGAGTTCACAGTGCAAAACTTATGTAATGTGTTTTCTTAATAAAATTATTTCTGTTGAAAAGCTGTTTTACAATGACTCTTAAAATTAAAAGTGCATTTTTCCCTCTACTATACATATTTCCAGAGCATGTTCTATCAGCCAAATTTTGTACATTCCTGGTTGCAGTCTCAATAATATAAATGTAGTACCAACATTTAAACCCATCTTAGTGTAGTTTGGTTTTGATAAATATAATTTTAATAAATACACTATTTAAATAACATTCTCTCTGAAAATCTAAATATTCTCACTGTACTGTCAGGACCATTTTGGATGCACGGTTTGTATCTAATATCAAACACAACCCATTGCTTCTTTTACCACAGTTCACTAATTCAGGAGGCAATAAAGCCTAGAAATTTAATACCAAAATCATTGAGAAATATGCCCAGTTGCCTTTTCGTTCCCTAGCCCTTGTCCCTGATTCTTTTACTTACTATTTGCAACCAATTAAATAAATATAATTGCAGAAATAACCCCAATTTTGTGTAATTGAAATTGGTTACTTGCTTCTACCAACCTTAACCAATCAACTTGTGCCATCCAGGGATGTGGAACAAGACCCTTAGTGCATTATTTAAAATCTGTGATAGAATCAAAAGATGACACACGCTTCCTTATAAAATGGTGCCCCTATAAACGGATCTTGTGATTTGCAATGGAGGGTGCCATGAAACTGAACTGCTTCGAGGATTTGAATAAAAGCACATTTTTTAAAATGAAGAACGCTAGTGTGTTGAGGATGATGCAATTACTGCTGCTGTTGGTAAAAGGAGCTTTACAACAAAGGGATTATTTCATGCAGCCCAATCAACAAATGCAGGGCTTCAGCACATTTCTGAAAATGATCCAAAGTGGCCTTCAACTCAGAAATAGAAATGAAGGCAAAGATACAGCTGACTCCTCGGGAAATGAACTCATCCAGATGAGGTCACTCAAGCAACCCACAAACTGACTCTTCTAAATAGTCCCGTGTTTCTTCCTGTTCTTTTGGCATTGTAAGTGGTGCATTCAAATTGTATTAACCATTTACTAACAGAATAACTTTAAGAGCTAGGATGAAATGCTGACTTAAGCTAGTGTCTGACATACATCCCAGTTAATCAGCAGACAGATTTGTGGTTTCCTGAAAGAACATTTTTTGCTGCCTTGTTCTCCTTTTGTATTTAAATAAGTATCAGCGATGAAAGAACTGGAAATCTTTGAGGAAGTAGCAGGCTGGATAGACAAAGGAGAGTCTGTGTATGTTGTTTACTTGAATTTTAAGAAGGCCTTTGACAAGGTGTCACATATGAGGTCGCTAAACGAGGTAAAACCACAAGACATAGGAGCAGTATTGGGCCATTCGGCTCATTGAGTTGCTCTGGTATTCCATCATATCTATCTTTCTATCTTTTTCCCTTTCTACCCTTCCTATCTTTATAATTCAGAACCTAACCAACTTCTTCCTTAACTATATGCAATGATTTGGCCTCCGCAGCTGCTTGTGGCAATGAATTTGAGAGATTCGCCACCCTGTGGAGTCTCCCACAATAGGAATCATCCTCTCCACATCCATGCTATCTTGGACATTTCAATACTCGGACCTCCCCATTCTTGCAAACTCCAACAAGTACAGGCCCAGAGCCATCAAATGCTTCCAATAGGTTAACCCTTTACTTCCCAGAATCATTCTCATGAACCTCCTCTGGTAAGATTCAGATTTATTTATTACATGTACATGAAAACTTACAGTGGTATTACAGGATGGATGGAAGACTGGCTGACTGCCAGAGGGCAAAGAGTGGGAATAAAGGGGGCCTTTTCTGGTTGGCCACTGGTGTTCCACAGGGGTCATTGTCAAGACCACTTCTTTTCATGTTATATGTTGATGATCTGAATGACAAAATTGATGCCTTTGTGGCCAGGTTTGTGGATGATACAAAGATAGGTGGTGTTGAGGAAGAGTGAGTTTGCAGAAGGAGATGGACAGGTTAGGAGAATGGCAAAGAAGTGGCCGATGGAATGAAGTTTAGGGAAGTATATGGTCATGCACTTTAGTAGAAGGAATAAAGGCATAGACTGCTTTTTGAATGGTGAGTGAATTTGGAAATCGGAAGTGCAGAGGGGCTTGTTTTAGTCCCTTTAACTTGCAGGATGAGTTGGTAGTAAGGAAGGCTTTTATTTTCAAGAGTATTAGATTGTAAAAGCAAAGATACAATACTGAGGTTTTATAGAACATTTGTCAGACCACATTTGGAGTATTGTGAGCAGTTTTGGACTGCACATCTAAGACAGGATGTGCTATCATTGGAAGAGGCCCAGAGGAGGTTTACACGAATGATCTAGGGAATGAAAGGGTTAATAAATGAGCATTTGGTGGTACTGACCCTGTATTCATTGGAGTTTAGGAGAATGAGGTGGGATCTTATTGAAACATACCAAATAATAGAAGGCTTAGATAGTGTGGTCGTGCAAAGGATGTTCCCAATAGTGGGAGAGTCTCGGACCAGAGGGCCCAGCCCCAGAATAGCAAGATGTCCCTTTAGAACAGAGGAGAGAAGGAATTTCTTTAGCCAGAGGGTGATGAATCTTTGGAGGTTATTGCCACAGATGGCTGTAGAGGACAAGTTACTGGATATATTTAAGGCAGAGATTGATAGGTACTTAATTTTTACTCTTTATTTTATTGAGATACAGTGTAAAATAGGCCCTTCCAGCTACTTGAGCCACACCACCTAGCAACCACTGATCTAATCCTAATCATGGGAAAATTTACAATGACCAATTAACCTACCAATGGATACATCATTGGACTGTGAGAGGAAACCAGAGTACCCGGAGGAAACCCATGCAGTCACAGGGAGAAAATACAAATTCCTTGCGGGCAGTGGCAGGAATTGAACCCAGGTCGCCTGCACTGTAAAGTGTTGTGCTAAACACTATGCTACCATGCTGCCCTTGTAATGGTTTCAACAGCTATAAGGAGGAGGCATGAGAATGGAGCTGAGAGAGAAAATAAATCTGCCATGATTGAACACAAGTGGAACAGACTCAATGGGCTGAATGGCCTAATTCTCCTCCTGTGTCCTAACTCAGTTATAAATAGCTGATAGTTTGAGCACTAAATTAGGGAATTAGGGTTTATATGAAAAATCATCATAAAGAAACTTCACATTTTCAGCTGCGATCCAGGATGCAAAATGGCCAAGTAAGGTAACTCTAAAAATAGCTGGGTAAAATTTCCCAATTTAGACCACTTTGTTGTATAGAGCTTGAAATTGTGTCTTTATATAGAAATAGACATTGAAATTTCTTTTCCACTCAGAATTCAGAAGTCACTATTAAATGCAAATCAGCGAAGAACAAGATATTGTGTGAAAAGACCTCAGCAATTTAAGCTTTCTATGTGCAATTATACTATTACTGTGTTCCTGAACACAGTTTTGCATAACAACTACATTCAGATAAGTCAACTGAATTTAAAAGCAGAAAAACAGTCAGGAAGATTTATTATACAAAGAAAACAGTAGTTGGGTGTAGCAAATCTGAAGCTTATTTTGGAATTGATTTCAAATGCCTAAGGTTCAAGCACTGGAAATTGGCAATACAAGACTAGTGGAAATATTTTATAAGCAATAGAAGCAGAAAGAGGACCTTCATCGGCTCATGCCTGCTCCATTGTTCAATAACACTGCTACACTGTTCACTGTTCTGGGCAACGGTAGCATAGTGGTTATTATTACGCTATTACAACAGCAGCAGACGAGTTCAATTCTTGCCTCTGTCTGTAAGAATTTTATACGGTGTCCCCGTGACCCTCATGGGTTTCTTCTGGGTGCTCTGGTTTCCTTCCAAACTCCTATGATGTATGGGTTAGGTTTAGTACGTTGTGGGCATGCTATGTTGCATTGAAACATGGCAAAACTCGCAGACTGCCCCCAGCACATCTCGGAATGTGTTGGTCATTGTCGTAAATGGTGCACTTCACAGTATGTTTCAATGTACGCATGACAAACAAAGCTGATATTTTCAATAAGATCACTGGAGACGTTTTCTCTCAATGCCATTTTTCTTGCTCTTACAGAAATCTTTTTACTATTTAAAAATCCATCAATCTCTGTCCTGAATGTGTTCAGCAACTGAGCTTTCAGTCTTTCTGCCCAGTGAATTCCAAAGATATGTTACCTCACTTAAGAAATTTATTCCCATATGTTCTGAATGGCAGACCTCTCATTTTGTGACTAATTCTAGAATATTTCATTCTCAGTATCACAGACAAAGGAAACAACTCCACATCTACACTGTCAGGTCTTAAGAATTTTGTGCATTTCAATGATCTCCACACCTTAAGTACAAACCTAGTTTGATTAATCTTCCATATAACAAATCCATCATCCCAGGAATCAAAATGATGGCCCTTTATTGCACTGCCTCTCTCTTTCAGGGTCATTTGTAACTGGAACACAATGTCTCTTCTGTAGTCACAACAGATGGCAGATGCTGGAATCTAAAACAGCAAACAAAAATCTGGAGGAACTCAGATAATCCAACACCATCCATGGAGGGAGATAGCAATGTTTTAAATTGAAACCCTTTATCTGGACTGAAAGAGGTGAGATTATATGGAAAGATGGAGCTTTTGCTCTGTCAAGTGAAAACATGGGTCCAGGTGAGGAAGGACAATAGAGAGATGAGTGGAAAAAGTGACAAAGGTTGGGACATGATAGGTAGAGGCGATAAAAAGCTGCAGAAGATGGAATCAAATAAAGAGATGGGGCGGGCAGGTGGAGGATGGAAAAGAAACAGCACAATGGGAGTGCTGGGGCATGTGTTTGAGGAACAAGGTACATGAGAAAAGGCTCAGAGAAGGTGCAGTCTTGATGAAAGGTCTCAATCCAAAGTGTCTAATGTCCATTTTCCTCCACAAATACTTTCTAACCCGATGAGTTCCTCAAATCCTCAGGCGCTAAAGGCCAATGCACAATTTGCCTTCAGAATTCCTTGTTGATCCTGCACATTAACTTCCATTAAACATAGGAGCAGAATTAGGCCATTCAGGCTATCAATCCTGTTCTGCCATTCCATCATGGGTGACGTACTATCCATCTCAATCCCATTCTCCTGCTCTGATGCAATGTATAAAATGACACTAAGTTTCCTGTGAAAACCCAACACATTTCAGTGTTCCACCATTTCTACAAAAGTGATCTCACATTCTTCCACATTATATCCCACGTCATGCCTTTGCCCATTCACCTCTGTCAATATCCCTCAATGCCTCTCCACATCCTTCTCACAGCCAATACTGCCACCTGGTGTTGTGCCATTATCACTGAGATAAACTTGCGGGTGGGTAATTGTAGGTACCATTCTACATTAAAAGAACATATGGCGTCATAATTCAAAATTTAGCTGTAGAAATTCAACTGAAAGCTGCCAACCCTCAGATTCTGGGGCATGGACGGCAATGTAAAGGGATGGAGTGGAGTGGATAATTGAAGAGTGCATGATGTGGATGGTACAGTAACACAGTGGTTAATGTAACACCATTACATCAGCAGCAAGCTGGGTTCAATTCCTACCTGTGATGAGTTTGTATGTTCTCCCCACGACCATGCTCCAGTTTCATCCTACACTTCAAAGACGTAGGTTAATTGGACACATAGGTATAACTGGGTGGTGCTGGCTCATGGTCCATAAAGGCTTGTTATGATGCTGTATCTCTAAATAAAAATGAGTAAAAACATTTAAAAATGAGTGCTAACACTTTCATAGCCTTGAAGCATTGGGGATTACATGTGATTAGCTCGCAGAGGATTGAACTTTGGAAGAGCTAAGGAAGACGTTGCTTGAACTTGCTGGACCTTGTTTCACGGAGTATTCTTCGAAAGAGGGCCTCAGAGGTGTCAAGTTTCTAGTCTGCACAATGAAAAACACAGACGCAGCATCCATTTCAGAAAGAGGATATGCAATTCAAGAAAAATGTGTCCTCTACCAATTTTGTGTAAAACTCCACACAGGCCAGTGCAATTCCACCACCAGCCACCATTTGAGAGAGCTGATGTCAGAATCATCAAACATCCCTGTAGGCTTTCTAAGATGTTACAATTAGGCATGCTACCTAGTTAGATCAAGCCAAGAGAGCTTCTCTATACATTCAATCACAGCTGATCCAAATTGGTCCCAAATTTGAAAACCCAAAATGTTAGCTAACTGTACCCCCAATCTGTCGGTTCATTTTCTCACAAATCCTTATCAGTTAGAAGACAATAACTGGACACTCCACAGAATCACAGATAAGAACTGGGATTTATTCAATTTAGCTAAATCCTTTGGATGATCTTTGGTGCTTTATGAGATACTACAAATAACCTGGGAATTGTGAAAACTGTAAAACTGAGCTTAATGACCCTGACCTTCCAAAAGGAAAATTGAGGCAGCACATTCTGCTCCTGAAAAGCTCCAGGTATGCGGATTAAGAATTTGATTGGGTTTAAAACTTGAGCTGCAAAGCTAATAGTCACCAATGGTCTCATTAAGTTTTACACATCCCAAGTAACATTTATGGTGAAAATAGGATGAGAGGTGACCTGATAGAGATGTACAAGATGATGAGAGGCATTGATCGTGTGGATGGTAGCTTGCCTCCCAGGTGCCAGGGTCCTGGATGTTTCTGATCATGTCCACAATATCCTGAAGTGGGAAGGAGAACAGCCAGAGGTTAATTTTACATATTGGTACCAACAACATAGGTTGGAAAAGGGAGGAAGTCCTGAAAACAGACTACAGGGAGTTAGGAAGGAAGCTGAGAAGCAGGACTTCAAAGGTAGTCATCTCAGGATTACTGCCTATGCCACGTGTCAGTGAGTATCGGAATAGAATGAGGTGCAGGATAAATGTATGGCTGAGGGATTGGAGCGGGGGCAGGAATTCAGATTTCTTGATCATTGGGACCTCTTTTGAAGCAGGTGGGACCTGTACAAAAAGGACGGGTTGTACTTGAATCCAAGGGGGACCAATATCCTGGCGGGGAGGTTTGCTATGGCTATTAGGGAGAGTTTAAACTAGAATTGCTGGGGGGTGGGAACTGAACTGAAGAGGCGGTTGGCTCACAAAGCGAGAAAGCTTGGAGACAGTGCGAGAGGGAGGATAGGCAAATGATAGAGAAGGGACATGCTCAGACCAATGGTTTGAGATGTGTCTATTGTAATGCAAAGAGTACTATGAACAAAGCAGATGAGCTTAAAGCGTGGATCAATACTTGGAGCTATGATGTTGTGGCCATTACAAAGACTTGGATGGCTCAGGGGCAGGGATGGTTACTTCGAGTGCTAGGCTTTAGATGTTTCAGAAAGGACAGGGAGGGAGGCAAAAGTGGTGGGAGCGTGCAACTGTTGATCAGAGATAGTGTCATGGCTGCAGAAAAGGAGGAAGTCATGGAGGGATTGTCTACTGAGTCTCTGTGATTGGAAGTTAGGAACAGGAAAAGGTCAATAACTCTACTGGGTGTTTTTTATAGACCTCCCAATAGTAACAGGGACATCGAGGAGCAGATAGGGAGACATATTCTGGAAAGGTGTAATAATAACAGGGTTGTCATGGTGGGTGATTGGAATCTCCCTAGAGCAGGGGGGTTAGATGGGGTGGAGTTTGTTAGGTGTGTTCAGGAAGGTTTCTTGACACAATATGTAGATAAACCTACAAGAGGAGAGGCTGTATTTGATCTGGTATTGGGAAATTAACCTGGTCAGGTGTCAGGTCTCTCAGTGGGAGAGCATTTTGGAGATAGTGATCATAAATCTTTCTCTTTTACTATAGCATTGGAGAGGGATAGGAACAGACAAGTTAGCAAAGCATTTAATTGGAGTAAGGGGAAATATGATGGTATCAGGCAGGAACTTGGAAGCATAAATTCGGAACAGGTGTTCTCAGGGAAATGTACGGAGGAAATGTGGCAAATATTCAGGGGATATTTGTGCTGAGTTCTGCGTAGGTACATTCCAATGAGACAGGGAAAGGATGGTAGGGTACAGGATCCATGGTGTACAAAGGCTGTTGTAAATCTAGACAAGAAGAAAAGAAAAGCTTACGAAAGGTTCAAAAAAACTAAGTAATGATAGAGATCTAGAAGATTATAAGGCTGGCAGGAAGGAACTTAAGAATGAAATTAGGAGAACCAGAACGGGCCATGAGAAGGCCTTAGTGGACAGGAGTAAGGAAAATCCCAAGGCATTCTACAAGTATGTGAAGAGCAAGAGGATAAGACATGAGAGAATAGCACCAATCAAATGTGACAGTGGAAAAGTGTGTATGGAACTAGAGGATATAGCAGAGGTACTTAATGAGTACTTTGCTTCAGTATTCACTATGGAAAAGGATCTTGGTGATTGTAGGGTTGACTTACAGCGGACTGAAAAGCTTGAGTGTATAGATATTAAGAAAGAGGATGTGCTGGACCTTTGAGAAAGCATCAAGTTGGATAAGTCACTGGGACCACACGAGATGTACTCCAGGCTACTGTGGGAGGCGAGGGAGGAGATTACTGAGACTCTGGCGATGATCTTTGCATCATCAATGGAGAAGGGAAAGGTTCCAGAGGATTGGAGGGTTGTGGATGTCGTTCCCATATTCAAGAAAGAGAGTAGAGATAGTCCAGGAAATTATAGACCAGTGTGGTCAATGGTTGGTAAATTGATGGAGATGATCCTGAGAGACAGGATTTATGAACACTTGGAGAGGCATAATATGACTAGGAATAGTCAGCATGGCTTTGTCAAAAGCAGGTCATGCCTAACGAGCCTGATTGAATTTTTTAAGGACGTGACTAACCACATTGATGGAGGTAGAGCAGTAGGCGTAGTGTATATGGATTTCAGCAAGGCATTTGATAAGGTACCCCATGCAACGCTTATTGAGAAAATAAGGAAGCATGGGATGCAAGGGGACATTGTTTTGTGGATCCAGAATTAGCTTGCCCACAGAAGGTAAAGAGAGGTTGTAGACAGGTCATATTTAGTATGGAGGTCGGTGACCAGTTGTGTGCCTCAGGGATTTGTTCTGGGACACCTACACTTCGTGATTTTTATAAATGACCTGGATGAGGAAATGGAGGGATGGGTTAGTAAATTTGCTGATGACGCAAAAGTTGGGGGTGTTGTGGATAGTGTGGAGGGCTGTCAGAGGTTACAATGGGACATTGATAGGATGCAAAACTGGGCTGAGAAGTGGCAGATGGAGTTCAAACCAAATGAGTGTGAGGTGGTTCATTTTGGTCGGTCAAATACAATGACAGAAAATAGTATTAATAATAAGACTCTTGGCAGTGTGGAGGATCAGAGGGATCTCGATGTCCGAGTCCATAGGACACTCAAAGCTACTGCGTAGGTTGACTGTGTGGTTAAGAATGCATAAGGTGCATTGGCTTTCATCAACCATGGGATTGAGTTCAAGAGCCGAGAGGTAATGTTGCAGCTATATAGGACCCTGGTCAGACCCAACTTGGAGTACTGTGCTCAGTTCCGGTCACTTCACTACAGGAAGGATGTGGAAACCACAGAAAGGGTGCAGAGGAGATTTATAAGGATGTTGCCTGGATCGGGGGCATGCCTTATGAGAATAGTCTGAGTGAACTCAGCCTTTTCTCCTTGGAGTGATGAAGGATGAGAGGTGACCTGACAGAGGTGTATAAGATGATGACAAGCATTGATCATGTGGATAGCCAAAGGCTTTTTCCCCAGGGCTGAAATGGCTAACACAAGAGGGCACAGTTTTAAGATGCTTGGAAGTAGGTACAGAGGAGATGTCAGGGGTAAGTTTTTTTTTTGGCAGAGAGTGGTGAGTGTGTGGAATAGGAGCTGGCGACGTTGGTGGAGGCAGATATGATAAAGTCTTTTAAGAGACTCCTGGATAGGTACATGGAGCTTAGAGAAATAAAGGGCTATGGGTAACCCTAGGTAATTTCTAAGGCAAGGACATATTCAGCATAACTTTGTGGGCTGAAGGGCCTGTATTGTGCTGTAAGTTTTCTCTGTTTCTGTGTTCCTAATTGGGAACTGGCAATTTAAAAAAAATCCGAAATTATTTTCCAGTGTGTTAAGTTTTGGATCCCAGAAACTTTAGCATAAATTACAGACAGGTGTTTCAGTACAGTAATGCTCCTATTAGATATCTGCAGCCCCTCTTCCATGAACAAGAGGACACACTTAATCTTCCATTAGTTAAAACTAATAGACAATACCTAGATTAGAGACAAGTTCCCACCTACCAAACGCAGGTGCAAATTTCACTTTTTATGTATACTTCCACTTAAAAGCAAAAGCGGTTTTGTGTTTTGCAATAACTATTACTATTCAACATACCACAATTCATGTTATTTATGCATTACATTGATGCATCATTATTGGCAGCCATGTAGAAATTACAGTTTATGTGGCTAAGTTTAGCTTGTACCAGTAAATGGGCTAAGGAATTGCTAGTCTTGATTAATCCCAATCCATTTGATCCAGACCATGCAGTACAAATTTACCCTTTCAATTATCATGATTCCAGCATCTATACTCAGTGCCTACTTTATTAGGTAGACCTGTACACTTGCTCATTAAAGCAAGTAAAGCAATTATTTGGCAGCAACTCAATGCGTAAAAGAGGTTTAGTTGTTGATCAGACCAAATATCAGAATTGGGAAGAAATGTGATCTAAGTGACGAGGACCATGTTTGTTGGTGCCAAATGGAGTGGTTTGAGTATCTCATAAACTCATGGGGTTTCCATACACAACAGTCTCTAGAGCTTACAGAAAATGGTGCAAAAACAGCAAGTGAGCAGCAGTTTGCTAATGGTCAGAGGAGAATAGTCAAACTGATTTAAGCTGAGAGGAAAGTTACAGTAACTCAGATAACCACACATTACAACAGAAGACCAAAGTCTGAATGCATAACACATCAAACCTTGAAGCAAGTGGGCCGCAGAAGACCACAAACATACTCTCATTGAGTGATTTACCACTCATCTAATGTCATTTGCCTCATCACTTAACAAGGAGCCTAAACTTAGCAAGAGTCCTGTGCCTGTGCATATTGGCATATACAGCACAAGGTTAGTCTGGAATTCTAAAATATATATAAATAAAAACACATTAATGTAGTTGGAAAACTGAATAAAATGAGTGGGAAAATACTAGACGATACAAATGAGGTATCAAAACAGCTTTGTGTGGGTGTGTGTGTGTGTGTGTGTGTGTGTGTGTGTGTGTGTGGGGGGGGGGGGGGTGTGCAGTACATTAATCATTATCTCTGCTCCTGTTTGACCACACACAAGTCACCATTCACGCCCTGCAGGGTGGCCCTCTGAGCCCCGCTCCACATCCAGACTGGGTGGGGCTGTCCACAGCAAGGCCAAACAGCGAGTACGCAGCGGGAGACTGCTTCTGTTTGCCTGCCACTGACCCCTGTGTGTTATATTACTTATAAAACGTGACGTGAAGGCTGCAGTTACTGCAGTGGGGTTATCTGCCTGAAATGGCTAAACTGCAGACAAGCAAGAATGCATGAAGTCCACCACTGCAAAACTGCCTACCATTGCAACTTTCATTAAATCCCTGATACTTATAAAAGTTCAATTCACTTTTCTTGATAGTATAGTGACATTTCAAAGTTAAATTTGTTATCAAAGTACATATATGTCACCATCATGAGAAAATCTGCAGACACTGGAAATGAAAGCAACAAACAAAATGCTGGATGAACTCAGCCAGCCAGGCAGCGTCTATGGAAAAGAGTGAACAGTCAAAATTTCGGGCCAAGACCCTTTATCAGGACCGAGAAAAAGATGAGAAGTCAAAGCAAGAAGGTGGGGGGGAGGGGAGGAAGATGTACAAGGTGGTAGGTGGTAAGTGAAACCGAGAAAGAGGAAGGGTTGAAAAAAGAGCTAAGTATTGATTGGGGAAAGATATAAAGGGCTGGAGAAGAGGAAATCCATTTGGAGAGGGTGGAAGACCATGTAAGTAAGTGAAGGGGAACGAACACCAGAGGGAGGTGATGGGCAGGTGATTAGATCTGCTTGCTCTGATTTCTCATTTTTTTTGCCCCAGTCTGATGAAGCATTTTAGCCCAAAACAACGATACCTGGCCTGCTGAGTTCCTCCAGCATTTCATGTGTGTTGTTTATAGAGATTGTCATCAGTAACAACCCTGAGATTCACTTTCTTATGGGCATACGCAACAAATCCATAATAGAATTATAACCATAATCAATGAACTTGAGCATTCAGCCAATGTGCAAATGTTAACCAACTGTGCAAATACTAAAAGAAAGAAATAATAAGTAAATAGGCAATGAATATTGAGAATATGAGATGAAGAGTCCTTGAAAGCAAGTCCATTGGTTGTGGGAACAAATGAAATGAGTGAAGTTATCCCTTTTGGTTCAAGAACGTGATGTTTGAGGGGTAATAACTGTTCCTGAACCTGACGATGTGAATCCTGAGTCTCCTTCTTCCTGATGGTAGCAGCGAGAAGAGAGTATGAACTAGGTGGTGGGGTCCCTGATGTGGGATGCCGTTTTCCTGCGACATCACTTCGTGTAGATGTGCTCAGTGGTGGGGAGGGCTTTATCCGTGATGGACTAGGCCTCATCCATTACCTTTTGTAGGATTTTTTGTTCAAGGCCATTGCTGTTTCTATACCAGGCCATGATACAGCCAGTCAATACGTTCTCACCACACATTCAAAGTTTAAGATGTCATGCCGAACCTTCGCAAAGTCCTTTCTTTCTTTTTAAATCTTTTTATTGAGTAAGTATACAAAAAAGGTAAGCCATATAAACATTAATACAATGTTAAAGTATAATAAAATTCCAAAAGATAACAATACCAAAAAGAAAATACTACAATGTAATTTAAGCATAAGAAACCAAGATAACATAATAGTATACTAAATTTTATATATATCAATGGAAAAAAAGAAAAAAAAAAACCCCAAAAAAAAACCCACCGTGCAACTAACTAAAAGCAAGGCAAAGCAATGGGCTAACTTGAAACCAAACAGAGTTAAACTTAAAATCACGTCCTCAATCCCGACCTCCATTAAAACAGTGAAAAGAAAACAAGAAGGGTAAATATTACATTAAATGAAAATATCGAATAAAAGGTCCTCAAATCTGTTCAAATTTAAATGAAGAATCATAAAGGTTACTTCTAATTTTCTCCAAATTCAAACATAGAATCGTCTGAGAAAACCAAAAAAAGGTAGTTGGAGCATTAAGCTCTTTCCAATGTTGTAAAATACATCTTTTCGCCATTAAAGTAAGAAATGCAATCATTCTACGGGCTGAAGG
This sequence comes from Mobula hypostoma, assembly GCF_963921235.1. Lineage (NCBI taxonomy): Eukaryota > Metazoa > Chordata > Chondrichthyes > Myliobatiformes > Myliobatidae > Mobula > Mobula hypostoma. The sequence continues at coordinate 191,518,437 of NC_086098.1, forward strand.
GGAAAGATTACTAGAAATTTTAGGTAGTCCAAAGATAGCAGTAATAGGGTGAGGAGAGATATCTATATTTAATACCTTAGAAATAATATTGAAAATATCTCTCCAAAAAGTTTCCAAAGTAGGGCAAGACCAAAACATATGAGTTAAAGAGGCTATCTGCCCCGAACATCTATCACAGAAAGGATTAATATGCGAGTAAAAACGCGCTAACTTATCTTTGGACATATGTGCTCTATGAACCACTTTAAATTGAATTAGGGAATGTTTAGCACAAATAGAGGAAGTATTAACTAATTGTAAAATCTGCCCCCAATCATCCACAGAAATGGTAAGCCCCAATTCCTGTTCCCAATCTACCCTAATCTTATCAAATGGAGCTTTCCTAAGTTTCATAATAATATTATAAATCATAGCCGATGCACCTTTCTGACATGGATTAAGGTTAATTATCGAATCTAAAATATATATAGGAGGAAGCATTGGAAAGGAAGAAAGTATAGTACTTAGGAAATTTCTAACTTGTAAATATCTAAAAAAATGTATTCTTGATAAGTTATATTTATTAGATAATTGTTCAAAAGACATAAGGGAACCATCTAAAAATAAATCCAAAAACCGTAAAATACCCTTAGTCTTCCAAGTTTGAAAAGCGCGATCCGTAAAAGAGGGAGGAAAAAATATGTTACCTAAAATAGGAATCGCTAACCCGAATTGATTAAGATCAAAAAATTTTCTGAATTGAAACCAAATACGCAAAGCATATTTAACGATCGGGTTAGAGACCTGCTTAAGGCGTTTCGAATCAAAAGGAAGAGATGAACCTAAAATAGAACCAAGTGTATAACCCTGAACAGATTGTAATTCCAATGCTACCCATTTAGGAATAGATAGTATGTCCCGGTCAAGTAACCAAAATTTCATATGTCGAATATTAATAGCCCAATAATAAAATCTAAAATTAGGTAATGCTAAACCTCCATCTCTCTTAGCTTTCTGTAAATGTATTTTACCCAGTCTCGGATTCTTATTCTGCCAAATAAATGAAGAAATTTTAGAGTCAACTTTATCAAAAAAAGATTTAGGAACGAAAATTGGTAATGCCTGAAACACATATAAAAATTTTGGCAAAAAAAAATCTTAACTGCATTAATACGACCAATCAAAGTTAAATATAAGGGAAACCATTTAGATGAAAGTTGAGTAATATGGTCTATTAATGGTAAAAAGTTAGTCTTAAATAAATCTTTATGTTTACAAGTAATTTTAATCCCAAGATATGAAAAGTAATTATTAATCAATTTAAATGGAAATTTATAATATAAGGGAAGATGTTTATTAATCGGAAAAAGTTCACTCTTACTAAGATTTAATTTATAACCTGAGAAAAGACCAAATTGTGCTAATAACTCTAAAACAGCAGGAATGGATCTCTCAGGATTAGAAATATATAAAAGTAAATCATCAGCATAGAGTGATAATTTATGGGACTTTAATCCCCGAGTTATCCCAGTAATATTTGAAGATTCTCGAATAGCAATTGCAAGAGGTTCTAATGCAATATCAAATAATAGGGGACTAAGAGGACAGCCTTGTCGAGTACCACGAAAGAGAGGAAAAAAAGGTGAGTTTAAAGAGTTAGTACGAACCGAGGCTACAGGGGAGTAATATAACAGTTTAATCCAGGATATAAATTTCAAGCTAAAATTAAACATTTCAAGCACCTTAAATAAATAAGGCCATTCTACTCTATCAAAAGCTTTCTCGGCATCTAAAGAAATAACACACTCAGGAACATTTTGTGAGGGAGTATAAACGATATTTAACAATGTACGAATATTATAAAAAGAGTAACGACCTTTAATAAAACCCGTTTGGTCTTCCGAAATAATAGAAGGAAGTACTTTTTCTAGTCTATTTGCTAATAACTTAGAAAAAACTTTAGAATCAACATTTAATAAAGATATTGGTCTATAAGATGCACATTGAGCAGGGTCTTTATCCTTCTTTAGTATTAAAGAAATTGATGCTCTATTAAAAGATTCCGGAAGTTTACCAAGTTTCAAAGAAGCCTCAAAAACCTTATAGAGCCAAGGAATCAATAAAGAAGCAAAACATTTATAAAATTCAACGGTAAACCCATCAGGGCCAGGAGCTTTCCCCAGATTCATAGAAAAAATAACATTCTTAATCTCATCCATTGTAATGGAAGTATCTAATAAAGAAGACATATCCCGTGAAATCTGAGGGAAGTCTAACTTATCTAAAAAATCATTCATATATTTAGAATCTCGAGGAGACTCTGATTGATATAAAGAAGAATAAAAATCACAAAAGGTTTGATTAATCCCCACATGATCCAATATCAATCGATCATTTTGGTTATAAATCTGATTGATTTGAGATTTAACATAATTAGATTTCAATTGATTAGCCAGCAGCTTGCCAATTTTATCACTGTGAACATAAAAATCACTTCTTGTTTTCTTTAATTGGTTTACAATCGAGGACGAGAGTAGTAAACTGTGTTCCATTTGAAGTTCAGTTCTTTGTTTGTATAGCTCCTCAGAAGGAGCCATAACATATTTCTTATCAATTTCTTTAATCTTGTCCACAATTGCCATCTCCTCCTGCTTCTGTTTCTTCCTCAAAGCAACGGAATACGAAATAATCTGACCCCGAATATAGGCTTTAAAAGTGTCCCAAAGAGTGTTAACCGAAATATCTTCTGTATAGTTAATTGTAAAAAAAAGCTCAATCTGTTCATTCATAAAATTAACAAAGTCCGAGTCCTGAAGCAACAGCGAATTAAAACGCCATTGTCTATTGTTTGGTATATTGGCCATAATTTTAATAGAAAGCTTAAGTGGAGCATGATCCGAAATGGTTATAGAATCATAATCACATTTAATCACTGAAGGAATGAGACGAGAATCAATGAAAAAATAATCAATTCTTGAATAGGATGTGAAGGAAAAATCTTTTTCCTGAGGATGCAGAAAACGCCAAATGTCCGTCGACCCAGAATCAGAATGGAAAAAATTAATCAAATTTGCAGATTTATTAGGTAAAGTCCGTAAAGGAGCCGAACGGTCCAAAGCTGGAGATAAACAGGTATTAAGATCTCCGCCCCAAATCAATGAAAACTCGTTCAAATTCGGAAACTGATCAAACAATGATTTATAAAATTCCGGACAATCCATATTAGGAGCATAAACATTAACCAAAACTACTTTTTTATTAAATAGTAAACCACTAACCAATAAAAATCTACCATTCGGATCAGAGATAATATCCTGTTGTATAAAAGTAACTGAGGAATCTATAAAAATAGAGACGCCTCGAATCTTAGCATTAGAGTTCGAATGAAATTGTTGTCCCTTCCAGAATTTGAAAAAACGTAGTCTGTCCCCCCTCCGTACATGGGTCTCTTGTAAAAATAAAATTTGTGCTTTAAGTCTCCGGAACACTTTAAAAACTTTTTTCCTTTTAATAGGATGATTAAGACCATTAGTATTCCAGGAGACAAAATTAATAATAGACTCCATAAATCCTAAAGTCAACCCACAACAAGGAGGATTGACAATAGGCGCGACCCACAAACCCGGAGAGGAAACAGAACATACAAAAGATACCGGGGAAAAGGACGCAACCAGTACTTCAATAATGTATATAGCCCAAAGAGAAACAAACTAAAACGTGAAGCCCCTCCCACCACCCACCACCCCAAGACCCCAAGGCAAAATCTAAAGCAGACCCGCCAGAAAGAAGCAAGCGCTAAAACTACCCCCATGACTTCCGGTATACGCTCCCTAAAAAAAAGGTATAAATATGAAAAAGATCAGCTAATTGTAAAACAGTAAAAAAATAAGTAAAAAAAGTTAGCTCAATTAAGATACATACAGAACAGAACAAAAGCCGGAAAATATATATTAAAAAAAAACCACAATAAACCTCAAACTCATGAATAGACACAGCAACAAAAAAAATAGAATTATTAACATAAAGTGATTATAAAAAGCAAAACAGAATAAAATTTTAAAAAAACTACAAAATTTAAGGCCGCACAGGAAATACGTAAGATGACAAAAGGGAAGTAACCACCCAGAATCCCCTGGGAAAAGGAAGAAATGACGCAGTTAAAAAGAAAGTTTAGCAGCCATATTAAGAAATCAAAAGTAAACTTTTCTGCCCAAATAGGGCACAGAAAAGTTGAAACCAACCAATTCACAGCCTCCGATCAACGGAGATAATTAAAAAAAGGCAATTAAGATGTTGAAGATGAAAGTTGATCCAGATAACTCTGGGCATCCGATGGAGAATCAAAAAAACGAAGGGCTCCATCTAACATGCGAATCCTTAGACGTGCAGGGTACAGCAGCGCTGGTCTTAAATCCATCTTATAGAATTCCGACATCACGGATCTGTAACGGACCCGTTGGTCCCAGATTGGTTTACTGAAATCTTCCACGAATCGGAACTTAAGATCCGAAAAATCAACGAAACCTTTAGATCGAGCGAATCGAAACAGTCTCTCCTTGTCTTGAAAATAATGAAAACGTAAAATAACATGCCTAGGTCTATCTGACCTAGACGAGTATGATGGGATTCTGTGAACACGATCCAGTAGCGGTGGTTGGTCAGGAAATACAGTAGGGAATGCATCTTTTAAAAGTTGAGAGAAATATTTCATGGGGTTGTTGGCTTCAACGGCTTCCCTCACGCCGATCATTCGTAAATTCTGCCGTCGCATTCTAGATTCCAAGTCAGAGTTTTTAAAAGTCAAAAAGTCCAGTTTCTTCTTCATTACATTAATTGTTTCTTCGATTTTCCCCATCTTAAGCTCACTTTGTTGCGCGAATTTTTGAAGATCAGATATAGCCGACTGATGTTCCGCAATACATGTTTGCATCTTATCAATTAAATCGGCAATTTTCTGGAAATTAGTTGAGATTTCCGTATGAATCAGGTCTTTAACAGGGCCTGCAATTTCCGTACGAATCATCTCCCTAACAGAGGTTGAAATTTCCCTCTGAATTAACTCCGATATCACTTTCAAAGTCACCGGTGATTCAGTCGGGGGGAGATCCGTAGCTTTTGGTTTAACCGGAGGTTTACCATCCTTGCCGTCTTTCCCGTTCTTAGACATAGGAGATCTAAGTATCATCCAATTGTCAGAGAATTCAGTTTAATTCAAAGTATTATAAAAATTGATGCCTTAATGGTTAATTAAAGTATAGCTGACCATAGAGAAAAAAAACTCAGAGGTAATGGAGAGAGTCAAGAACGCGACTTCACTCCATGAGCGCTACCGGAAGTCCCCACCTTCGCAAAGTCCTAAGGAAGTAGAGACGCTGCCGTGCTTTCTTCATGATTGGTCTTATGTGCTGGATCCAGAATAGGTCCTCCAAAATGATAACAATGAGGAGTTTAAAGTTGCTAACCCTCTGATCCTCCAATGAGGACTGGCTTATGGATCTCTGATTTCCTCCTCGAGAAGGCAGTAGTCAGCTCCTTGGTCTTGCTGACATTGATTAAGAGGTTTTTGTTATGGCACCACTCAGGCAGATTTTCAATCTCCCTCCTATATGCTGATTCATCACCACCTTTGATTCGGCCTATGATAGTGGTGTTGTCAGCAGACTTGAATGCGACATTGGAGCTGTGCTCAGCCAGACAGTCGTAAATGTAAAGTGAGTAGAGCTGGGGACTAAGCACACAGCCTTGTGGTTCACCTGTGCTGATGGTGAATGTGGAAGGGATGTTGCCAATTTGAATTGACTGAGGTCTGCAAGTGAGGAAATTGAGGATCCAATTCCACAAGGAGGTACTGAGGCCAAAGTCTTGAAGTTTATTGATTAGTTTTTGTTGTGTCGGATATTGGGGGAGAGTGCAGAGCAGGATATTCGATCACACTGCTCGTGCAATATGTGAACCTCTTCCATGTGGGTGTGGCTAACTGAGTGATATAGAAATAGTCATAGTCATAATCATACTTTATTGATCCCGGGGGAAATTGGTTTTTGTTACAGTTGCACCATAAATAATAAATAGTAATAAAACCATAAATAGTTAAATAGTAATATGTAAATTATGCCAATAAATTGTGAAATAAGTCCAGGACCAACTTATTGGCTCAGGGTGTCTGACCCTCCAAGGGAGGAGTTGTAAAGTTTGATGGCCACAGGCAGGAATGACTTCCTATGACGCTCTGTGTTGCATCTCGGTGGAATGAGTCTCTGGCTGAATGTACTCCTGTGCCCACCTAGTACATTACGTAGTGGATGGGAGACATTGTCCAAGATGGCATGCAACTTAGACAGCATCCTCTTTTCAGACACCACCGTGAGAGAGTCCAGTTCCATCCCCACAACATCACTGGCCTTACGAATGAGTTTGTTGATTCTGTTGGTGTCTGCTACCCTCAGCCTGCTGCCCCAGTACAGAACAGCAAACATGATCACACTGGCCACCACAGACTCATAGAACATCCTCAGCATCGTCCAGCAGATGTTAAAGGACCTCAGTCACCTCAGGAAATAGAGACAGCTCTGACCCTTCTTGTAGACAGCCTCAGTGTTCTTTGACCAGTCCAGTTTATTGTCAATTCGTATCCCCAGGTATTTATAATCCTCCACCATGTCCACACTGACCCCCTGGATGGAAACAGGGGTCACTAGTACTTTAGCTCTCCTCAGGTCTACCACCAGCTCCTTAGTCTTTTTCACATTAAGCTGCACATAATTCTGCTCACACCATGTGACAAAGTTTCCTACCGTAGCCCTGTACTCAGCCTCATCTCCCTTGCTCCCATGCATCCGAAAACTTCTGAAGATGACAAGACTCTGTGCAGTAGTTGAAGTCCGAGGTGTAAGTGGTGAAGAGAAAGGGAGACAAGACAGTCCCCTGTGGAGCCCCAGTGCTGCTGATCACTCTGTCGGACACACAGTGTTGCAAGCACACGTACTGTGGTCTGCCAGTCAGGTAATCAAGAATTCATGACACCAGGGAAGCATCCACCTGCATCGCTGTCAGCTTCTCCCTCAGCACAACAGGGCGGATGGTGTTGAACGCACTGGAGAAATCAAAAAACATGACCCTCATAGTGCTCGCTGGTTTGTCGAGGTGGGCGTAGGCATGGTTCAGCAGGTAGACGATGGCATCCTCAACTCCTAGTCGGGGCTGGTAGGTGAACTGGACAGGATCTAAGTGTGGCCTGACCATAGGCCGGAGCAGCTCCAGAATAAGTCTCTCCAGGGTCTTCATGATATGGGAGGTCAATGCCACCAGTCTGTAGTCATTGAAGCCGCTGGGGCGCGGCGTCTTCAGCACAGGGACGAGGCAGGACGTCTTCCACAGTACAGAAACCCTCCGGAGCCTCAGGCTCAGGTTGAATACATGGCGAAGTACTCCACATAGCTGAGGGGCACAGGCTTTGAGCACCCTGGTACTGGCACCGTCCAGTCCTGCAGCCTTGCTTGAGTTGAGACGTCTCAGCTGTCTTCTCACCTGTTCAGCCGTGAAGCCCACTGTGGTGGTTTCGTGTGAGGGAGGGGTATAGTCATGAGTGCAGGGTGGGGGTCTGTGAGGAGGGGTAGGAGGGGAGAGTGGAATATGTGTTGGTTGGGGGCCGACAACAGATGGCTCATGTGGGGGATGGGCAGGGGCCACAATGTCAAATCTGTTAAAGAACAGATTAAGTTCATTGGCCCTGTCCACATTGCCTTCAGCTCCTCTGTTGCTGGTTTGCCAGAACCCAGTGATGGTCCTCATCCCCCTCCAGACCTCTCTCATGTTGTTCTGCTGAAGTTTCCACTCAAGCTTCCTCCTGTACCTGTCTTTGGCCTCCCTGATCCTGGCTTTCAGGTCCCTCTGTATTGCCCTCAGCTCCTGCCTGTTTCCATCTCTAAACGCCCTCTTTTTAGTGTTCAGGATGTCCTTAATGTCCTTTGTCACCCATGGCTTGTTATTTGAATAACAAAGAACAGTTCTTGTCAGAACATTGCAGTCCACACAGAAGTTGATGTAATCAGTGATGCATTCTGTGAGCCCATCAATATCCTCTCCATGTGGCTCACAGAGTGCCTGCCAGTCTGTCACCTCAAAACAACCCTGGAGCACCTCATAAGCCTCCTCCGACCATTTTCTCTCTGTCCTCGAGGTTGCAGGTTTGCTCTTCACCAGAGGCACATAGCAGGGCTTTAGATGCACCAGGTTGTGATCTGACCTTCCCAGTGGGGGGAGGGGAGAGGAGCTGTATGCATCCTTAACGTTAGCGTACATCAAATCCAGAGTCCTCTCCCCTCTGGTTGTACAGCTCACATACTGCGTGAAGTTGGGCAGTGTTCTAGCCATGGTAACGTGGTTGAAGTCACCCGAGATGGTAATGAGGGCACTCGGGTGCTGGGTTTGTAATCTGGCTATGACGGTGTAAATGATGTTACACGTCAACGTTGGGTTGGCAGAGGGAGGGATGTACACAACAACCACAATTGCATGCGAGATTTCCCTTGGCAAATAATATGGCCGGAGTCCAACAGCAAAAAGTTCAATATCCGGGCTACAAACACGTTCCTTGATCGTAATATGCCCAGGATTACACCATCTTTTGTTTACCAGAACCGCAAGCCCCCCTCCTTTATGCTTACCGCTCTCAGTGCAATTCCGGTCAGCTCGAACGGTCTGGAAGCCCTCTATGGAAACGCTTTGATCGGGTATGTCCTCCTGCAGCCACATCTCAGTAAAGCACATGACACTGCTCTCCCGAAATGTTCCCTGACTCCTGACAAGCGCCGTCAATTCGTCCATTTTATTCCCCAGCGATCTCACATTTCCCATGATAAGAGAGGGGAGACACGACTTATAACTTCTCTTCTCCATAAGCCTCTGTTGTCTCGACCCGGTCCTCTTCTCTCACCTTTTTGATCCCCCTCAGCATCCTCTGTGTGTTTTCCTCCAGATTTCAGCCAGGGTGTCCGCTGCTCTGTTCGATAAACCGGTGGGCATGAGCGCAATCAGCTGGTCCCTGGAATACACAATGCGGCCATCCTGCTGCCACACTAACGAGACGTGTCCGAATGTAACTAATTCCAGCACTAAAAAAACAAGCAAAACTCTCTCCACCAGCATGTTAGAGAGGGTGCAGCTTCAACGTGTTACCGTGAGAAAAAAAATACAAAAAATAACTAAGTCAAAAAGTTTAAAAGTAAGAAACTACGGAGCAACTGTAATAGGCTGCATGCACGACCGGTGCAATAACCCTATTAACAATCACAACATCACCCCTTTTTGGAAAAAAAGGAAAAACTAGGCATGTACTTCTTGTTGATAGAACTATTTTGAAATTACAGTCACTGAAATTGAGTGATTTGGTTCACTTTAACCATAGCATGTAATTTACATTCCTTATATAAACATAAAAAAGAATTGCCAACATCATAATTCTTTCTCTGTTCTTGATGGTCTCCTACTCTTCATTTTCCTCCTTTTTTCCACTAATTCCTTTTTTAATGAACAGTCTCATTTGTGAAATGCTTTCAATATTAGATCTCTTTTTAAAAAACAGGGTAGACTACCTGAACACTCTGGCAAAGTGAGAGGAACATTCTGCCTCTTTAGTCACTTGCCCTAAGCTATTAGGCTATGGAGTGTATCTCTGTGGTGGAACAGATGAACGACCATATCTGGTATAGGTTCCTGGAAGTGCTGCAGTGGACGGAGGTCCTTGCATCCACCGCAGGTAAGTGGGCCTCGTCATAAGGATCAAGCCATTCTATTACTTCCTCGCAAACAACAGGAATTCTGCAGATGCTGGAAATTCAAGCAACATACATCAAAGTTGCTGGTGAACGCAGCAGGCCAAGCAGCATCTATAGGAAGAGGCTCAGTCGACGTTTCAGGCCGAGACCCTTCGTCAGGACTAACTGAAGGAAGTCCTGACGAAGGGTCTCGGCCTGAAACGTCGACTGCACCTCTTCCTATAGATGCTGCTTGGCCTGCTGCGTTCACCAGCAACTTTGATGTATGTTGCTATTACTTCCTCTACCTTTTGTGGACTTTGAAGACACACAGTGCACACCTGTCCCACCGGATTTCACCTCATGTTGTTCTGATCGTAAACGATCATGGTGCCCACTGCCGGACTATTGTTCCTTTGGTGGATTGATCTGAAACCTAAAACAGCTTCACCACTCCTGAGTGGTGACAAAGGTTTTGCTCTGTGTCTAAGATCATGCACACTCTTCATTTTCTCACGCTGTGTTGTCTCAGAATTTCTCACTTTGTCCACGTTGGGTAAGTGAGCTTTGGAGAAGGGAATGAAGAACAGGCAGTCTTGTTCTCAGTCTCCAGCCCACTGACAGCTCTGGTGGACTGTAGCCATTCGCAAGAGGTGTGGAGCAATAAGCTTGTAGTTCTTTCTAGGGGTCTTTTGCCTTCAGTAGGAGACTCTTAACAGTTTACACAGCTCTTTACACTTCTCCATTTGCCTGTGGGTACCAATGGACTGCTTGTTTGATGTTTAACCTCATAGTCCCTGGCCAAGGCTTTGAATTCTGAGCAGTTGAACTGTGGACCGTTGTTTGACACAAGTGATTCTGGTTTTCCATGGTAAGTGAATACGGCTTTCAGGTGCTGTATAACTGCTGCTGAGGATGTAGAGGACAGCTCAAGATTCTGTGAGTAGTAATCCACAATGAGTGATTAGTTCAATAGTTCCATTTAATGTCAGAGAATATATATATGCAATATACATCCTGAAATTCTTGTTCTTCGCAGACATTCATGAAAACAGAAGAGCGCACCAAAGAATGACTGACAGTTAAAATGCTAGAACCCCAAAGCCCCCCTACTCCCCCCCTCCCACGCACAAGCAGCAGCAAAGCAATGATTCCCACCCACTTCGGCAAAAAAGCCATCAGTATCCTCCACCAACCAACCATGCAATAGCAAGGTCCCCAATGAAGACCGTGATCTGTAGTACAGCAAAAACTAATTGTTCACCTAACAATTCGACATGCCACAGTCTCTCACTCTCTCTCCCTAATAAAGGGTGAAAGAGATGTCCCCTTTTACAGCAAGAGGTGAGACATAACAAAACAACTCACTGATTTACCGTGTTAGAAGTCTGTTGCGTGGGGGGGAGGAGGGGAGAGAGGGGGAGGGAGAGGGGGAGGAGGGGAGAGAGGGGGAGGGAGAGGGGGAGGGGGGAGAGGGAGGGTGAGGGGGAGGGGAGAGGGAGGGAGAGGGGGAGGGGAGAGAGGGGAGGGGGGGGAGATTGATTGAGATTGAGATTTGTCAAGCACAGAGCCTCTGACAGCTGATCCACTGTTCCCGATGTTCCATTCTCTTCCGTGTCACTTCAGTCAGTGGCACTGGCTTAGAATCAGCCTGTCCACAGGGCCACAAAACCATAGAACCCCAAAGGCGCACTCGTCTCCTAGGCCGCGTCCTTGGGAAATCGAAAAGTATCCATCCTTGAGCCCCCAGGAGCGCATCCCGCCACCACAAAGAACCGAAGTCCAAGTGCAACTCCAGGTGAGGGTCTTCAACTCGAAAGTTGCCTGCAACTTGCCATGGAAGGTCTGGGAATTCTGTGGGGCAGAGAGGTTCAGCGTGACTTTTGTGCAGTTTCCACACGCTTCACATTGCTTTACGTAATCTCCTAGCTGTGTGCTCAGATAGACTGCCTTGCCCTTAGGTGGCACTTTTCAATGCCTTGATGTCCTTGGTGGATTTGACTGATGATCCCGGCATGCGTAGCAGCAGAAATAATGAGTCTGGAGCTCCTTAGCAGCAAACCATCGAGGATGGTGATTGTGTCTCTTTCAAGCCAATAAGGTCTGAGTTCGATAGCTCCTTTTGGAACAGTTGGCCATCCATGCTCACAGTATTACAGGACCTTGCTGCAGGTTTCGTCCTTTTTCAACTCAGCATGAATTTTGTCCAGTTTACTCTGTGATGTACGAAAGCTTTCATGTACCTGAGCTAAGTAGATGTTGGTATCTTCCATGAGGGTGGAGTCAGCTTCTGCCAACTCACTTTTGCATGGAATTCTCAACTGGGAGTTTGGTGTTGTGAAAGATTTTCCGGGTTCATGTTAAATCTCATAACGGTAACACATCAGCCTCTTTCTGAATCTTTGCAGACGTGGCGGTAAGTCATCCAAGAGTTTCGAGCTAAGGAGACTGACAAGTAGCTTGTGCTCTGTTTCAGGTAGGAATGCGATGCCTATCAAAAAGCATCTGAAGCATTCACAAGTCCACACAAGAACCAGTGTCTTCGTTTTGATTTGGGCGTCACGCTGTTCAATAGGAGTTAGTGCTCTTGATGCATATGCCACCAGTTTCCATACCCCACTGCAGTTTTGCAGGAGTATTTCCCCTAGGCCAATGGAAAAGGCATCTGCTGAGGCCCTTGGTTGGTTTGTCCAGATCAAAGAATACCAAAGTTGGCAGAGAGTTGAGATCTGCTTTAAGTGATGAGAATTAGTTATCCTGTGGTGTGTCCCAGGTTCAGCTGTTTCTCTGAGAGAAGAGGTCAAGTAGTGGCCTTGTTTTCTCTGCCAAATCTGGAATAAACTTCCATCAAAGTTGCTGGTGAACGCAGCAGGCCAGGCGGCATCTCTAGGAAGAGGTACAGTCGATGTTTCGGGCCACACAGCATACCCAATTTGTGCTCAACGGAGGGCAGAATAATCTTCTACTGCCTCACTGCATTATTTAATTTTGTTGGATCAACACAGATCCTCAGTGTGCCATCTGGCTTGAGAACAGTAACAATGCCTGTACACCAGTCAGTAGGTTTATTCACTCTAGTTACGATGTTAAGTGCCTCCATTCCCTCCAGTTCTGCTTTGACTTTTTCCATCAATGGGACAGGTATGTTCCTCACTGTGGTGAGAGAGTATAGCATCGCTCCTGTTCTCAACTGAATAAGGTACTCTTGTTTTAGTATGTTCAAGCATGTGAACAACTCTGGGTACTTCTCCTGCCGCTAAACATTGTTTACTGAATCTAAACCTGTAATGAGGTTCAGCCTCTCGATGGCATGTCTTCCCAGCAGTGGTGAGAAGAGATTCTGAACATCATAAGTATCTGCTTCAGATATCAGAATTCCCAGCTTTTAACTGCTTCTCGTTTTTACAGGTGGAAGCAGTAAACATTCCTTTCACACTGAGCTTGTGTTTCTCTGGCCCCACGAGCATTTTCTTTGTCTGGTTTAGCATTGTGCCTGTTTCCTTCACCAGTTTTGTGAACAGACATTCGGGGATGGCTCTGATGTCTGCCCCAGTGCCCATTTTTAAAGTCACTGCCTCATTTTGCAACTGAACTGTAGTACACCAGCATTGTCTATTTGGATCTAGAACATTGAGAACAACTTTCTCTTCGTCTGAATCATGGTCTTCTTTGACCTCCTGAAGAACTGGTTTAGAATGGCACTGGCTTTTATAATGGCCAACTGTATTGCACTGGTGACATTTCAATTCTTTTGCTGGACAGAGCTCTTTGACGTGGAATGGAGACTTGCTGCATCTCCTGCTGTTTGTCATTTTACCTGCTCTTTGTTTTGCTTGTCCGTGTTTTTTGAGCTGAGCTCTACTGTTCCCTCTTTCTGTAGTCTTTCTGACTGCACCTTGTTTCCTCTCATATATATCATATTTCACCTTCTTGTGAAATATTCTTTGAATTTGTCCTGCACTGTTTTGTATTCCTTTTCCTGAGCATCTGTCAGTCCTAATCCACCCATGATATCATCTGCTTTGTAACCCATGCACTATATCAGTGTGTTTACTTGCTGCTCTTCTGAAGCCTGAGTAAGATTGCTTTCCAACACTAAATCTTTCAAAGCATCTGAGCCATCTCTCAAAGTCCCCTGGTTTAGAGAAATCAAATGTCTTGTGGGCATTATTAGGCAAATAGATGTAGGGACTGCAAGGTATGCATGACATTTTCCTGTTTGTTTGTTTGTTTGTTTACTTACTATTTTATTTACTTGGACTACAAAAGTCTTGAGGCAGAGAGGCCTACCTGTCTGCCACAGCATGCCACAAAGCAATAGGCTGCTTACAGATTCCTTCTCTAACAGCTGAACTTCCACTCGCCTTCCATATTCGCCTCGATGTCTCAATCTTCCTCGACGCTTTAACCGGTGATTAATGGACTGGAATGCTTTAACAGGGGAAATGAAGTCTAACATTGGCTTGCATCCCAGCTCAAAGTTCCTTCACACTGAGGCTGTATGAGCACGCACTTGCTTCCCAGGATCTCTTCGGAGACAGCAAAGCGCTGGATCACTGAAACGATCTCCAGGCTCTAAACCATATGTAAAAGAAGTAAAAAAAGAAGACATTTTCATAAGCAATCTGGAAGATGTCAGCCAAGGGAGTATTGTACGCTGGCGCCATCTTGGAAAGACAAGACAGGCACTAAGAAGATCCTATCTTCTTAGGCACTGGTATAATGAAAGCCTGCTTGTAATAGGTGGGTACCTCAGATTGCCAAAGTGAGAAGTTAAAGGTCTCAATGAACACACCAGCCAGTTGATCAGCACAGGACTTTAGTAGTTGGTCGGGTACCCCGTATGGGCCGGATGCTTTTCGTGGGTTCACCCTCCTGAAAGCTGCTCGCATATGGGCCTCAGAGACTGAAATCACAGGATCATCGGGGCTGCAGGACTTTGTGATGGTTCCTCCATGTTTTGATGGTCAAAGTGAGCATAGAAAGCATTCGGCTCATCTGGAATGAAATCCTGTATCACCCAATTTAACTTTATAAGAGACGACAGTATTCAAGACCTGCAACAATTGTTGAACATCCTTCGTTGGTTCCAGTTAAGTCCAGAATTTTTAAGTGATAAGCACGTTGAAGAACAATTTGTTACTGCTAAGTGTGACATATTTTACCTGTCAGACTGAATTTATTAAACACACAGTTACAGGAAAAAACTGCAAAGAGGTTATTACTGCTTGCCTTGGAAAATTCTAACTTTTCAGCAGCAATATTGGACATTGCAATATTTTGTGCAATTTCCTTTGGTGGTCACTCTTAAAATAGAATTGCAAGATAATAATCTGATAGTGTATCTGGATCTTTTAGAACAACTGCACACTGATATGGAATTTCAGTTCAGAGACCTGCTGGAGATGCATATTCTGGCTTGGGGTGAACGTGAATAATGTTGACACCACATCGTAAATGCATCTTATTGAGCTGCAGAGCGATGCAAAAGCTCAGGCAAAATTCAAACACAGCAAGCAAAATATCTGGACAACTAGCAATATTCAAAATAAGCTTCCATAGCTCTGGGAGAGAGCCAAGTTGTTTTTAATTCAATTTCCCACCTCTTATCTAGTTGAATGTGGCTTTAGTCAAGCTCTTCACCTGCTATCAAAAGCTCGTAGCTTTCTTGATGTTGTCAGAAGAGGTGATCTTCAATTATCCTTAACCAAGTTGCAACCAGATATTCAAAAACTCACTAGTTTTCATCAGTCGTAAGCATCTCGTTAAGGACCCAAAGTAACAATATTAATCACTTGTTTGTTGCTGGTTGGACAAATATTATTTATATTATAAATAAAGCATCCTATGCAGAGCCTTGTAATAGTTTTATTTTTCATATACACCTGTAACATTTTATTTAACATATACCTATAACCTGTTAAAACAAATATTGATTGTATATTACAATAATTAATACAGTTGACCAAGAAAACCTTTAGCAATGATGGGTGGTGGGGGTCACAGAGTTAAATGAAAGTCACAAATGAGCCATGAGCAGCGGAATTGAATTGACTTTATTTCTTACAGCATTCATGCACATAAGGAGTAAAAATCTTTATGTTACGTCTCTGTCTAAATGTGCAATTTATAGTAACTTGTAATAAATAGCATGTACAACAGTACAGTCAATTTAATATAGAAATACAATTGTATTAGCATGAATTAATCAGTCTGGTGGCCTGGTGGAAGAAGATGGCCCGGAACCTGTTGGTTCTGGCTTTAATGCTGAAGTACCATTTCCCAGATGGTAGCAGCTGGAACAGTTTGTGGTTGGGGTAACTTGGGTCCCCAATGATTATTCAGGCCCTTTTTATGTACCTGTCTTTGTAAATGTCCTGAACAGTGGGAAGTTCACAACTACAGATGTGCTGGGCTGTCCACACCACTCTCTGCAGAGTCCTGCGATTGAGGGAGGTACAGTTCCCATACCAGACATTGATGCTCCCAGTCAGGATGCTCTCAATTTTGCCCCTGTAGAAAGTTCTTAGGATTTAGGGACTCATGCCAAATTTCTTCAACTGTCTGAGGTGAAAGAGGTGCTGTTGTGCTTTTTTCACCACATAGCCAGTATGTGCAGACCATGTGAGGTCCTCGGTGACGCATATGCCAAGGAACTCAAAGCTGGTCACACTCTCAACCCCAGATTCATTGACGTCAATAGGGATTTCCCGACTCCATTTCTCCTGCAGTTCACAACCAGCTCCTTTGTTTTTGCGACTTTGAGGGAGAGGTTATTTTCATGACACCACTGTGTCAGGGTGATGACTTCTTCTCTGTAGGCTGCCTCGTTATTATTTGAGATAAGGCCAATCAATGTAGTGTCGTCATCAAATTTAATTAGCAGATTGGAGCTGTGGGTGGCGACACAGTCATGGGTATACAGAGAGTAAAGGAGGGGGCTTAGGACACAGCCCGGAGGGGCACCTGTGTTGAGGGTCAGAGGGGCAGAGGTGAGGGATCCCACTCTTACCACCTATCATTGAGATTGAGAAGCACTGCAATAGGCCATGTAAATGTGCGTGTTTGGTGTGTGGGGGGTGGGGGGTGGCGATGGCTTGGCAGAAAATGTGGCAAAACACAGGAGGAGGCAAGTACTGTCATTTTTGGACACTGCACCAGAGGCAGAGTGGGTGTGGTGGAAAAGATGAAGGCCCTTCTGAAATGCAGACTGAATACACAGGAGAAGGAGAAGCTGAGGAGTTTGGTTCAAGTCTTGAGAAATTAGCTAAGGTATTACAAGTTCAATGATCACACAGAAGTGGTCAAGATCAGTAAATGCATTAGATTTGCCACAGACCCCGGTCAATATCCTATATCCTTATTACTAGCTTGCCAATAACTGTAGTCAAGGAAGACTCAGACCTAACTGGTGCTCCAATGTATCAATACCCCAGACCTCACATTTTATTCTCACACTTTCAGGTATTTGATATGAAAGGAAAACGGCATGAAAGTCACTAACACAATTACAATACTTAGCATGGTTTGATATACAAACCTGATCTGAAATTTTCACCTTTATTTTAGCATTGCAAGGAAGAAGATGATGGGACACACTTAGAAGAGTTAATGAATTACGAATGGGAGATGTTTATTATTAGAGTAATCTTGAGTAGTCAGTAGACAGCCTAAACAGAAAGGGACTCTGAATATTGTATGCCCTCCTTCAGCACCTCACAGTTGAATCATATTTGATGCCTCCAGATTGGGTGGAACACCGGTCTTAAGTCTCATCTCTGCTGGGCATTGGAGGGTTATCTCAGAGTAAACCTGGTAGTGGAATCATTGCTTCAGTATGCCAAAGGAGCAGACTGTCAGACTTCATGGCATGTACTGTATTTCAGTTGTGCAAAGGATAGAGACTAGAATCAAGATCACATTATCAACAGGTTCTCATTGTCCCCCAGCATCCACACACTCTGTGAAGGATCAAACATAGACAAAACAAGCCACAGGAGTGATGACAATGAACTGCTTGACACATTGTGGTTGGTCATCTACCAACGTGCATTATAACCAGATCACAACTCATGTAATCAACAGTGGCTGCATCATTCAAAGTCCACAATATTCAAAGCTGTCTCTACCATCACAGTAACATTTTTTAAGCAGGTCCAAATACGGTCTAGAACAAGACTAACACTTTTGGTTGGCATTGTGGAATTACCCGTCACTTGAACGGTTGAACGGAACAAAGCGGTTCATCGGCTGGAGTTGTGGCTCAGGTCTTGATGAACTATGGACACTCCACATGCTGTTCTCACTGTCAAGTTGAAGTTCTCAGAAAACCCTAAGTGGAGATGGCAGCTTACACCCCCACCCTCCTTCTTCCTTCTGTAGCAGGCTGTCATGCAACGTGCTCCCCCTGCTCACGTTGAGGAGTGATTGCTCTGAACCTTGGAGCAATGCTTATGGCAAGTGCTTTGAAGACAAGACAAACTGTCAGCCCCAGACGCACCATTCCTTCAAAATACCAACAATTCTAAAATCTAGAGCTCTTCACTCCTTGACCCAAAACGATACTTGGCACAAAATCCAGTCACAGTCAACTAGCATGTACCCAATTATGAGCTCCCTGCAAAGCACTTTTGCTCAACGTCTGATTGCCCAAGTACAATACACGACTCCTCAACTGTTACCAGCTCCATCCTAATGCTGCTGTTATAAGTGCAACATTGCATGCCATAATAATTATCCTGCATGTGTTAGATGGGATTTAGGATCAAGTACACAAGTGCCCTTCCCAATATGGTGCCTGGCTCCAGTCAATGCTTCCAAACAATGCCTTGGGCACTTCAACCACTAAATTGAATGCAAATTCCATCCAAAACAACATATACTGATCATAATGTGATGAATGTTACATAATCCCTGTCAATAACTCAACAGAAACAGCACTCTCAAGAACATAATACTGGGGCATTATAAGTTTCATATACAAAATCTTGCCAATGCAAATTTCTCCCTTAGCAACAAAACTGCTTAAGGCAAAAGGAAAACGAGAACAGAATCCATTTGCTTTTTTGACAAAATTAAATTCGCAACGTTCAGCAAACTGTCAAAGGAACCAGAAAAGCTTACTTGTCTCCTTGTCACACATGATTTCTCCCAGAGAGGTTACTATCTCCACGTCATTGGCTCCCATTAATGAGCTTCTGCACTCTGGTAGAACAGCGGTAGAAATTTATAGGGAGACTGAGAGAATAAAAGATACAGCGTGCAATACGTATAGACTTTACAGATGGAGAAAATATACTCAATTCTGTGAAGGTAAATTATCTATAGTCTTACACATGTATTTTTTTAGTCTGGATTCAGGAATTAGAATTCCTTTATCTGTTATCTTTGATCAAGGTGCTAAAATTCTAAAGATATAAGATTAGGTTTTTTTTAAAAAAAAAGCAATCACAGAAACAGTTTGTATCTTGGGGGCATTTTTTTTATATGAAATCAGCAATATTAGCAAAGATAATTTCGTTAGAATGACCACAAATAAAATAACATAACTGTCATCCAAGCAGTGTTTTACAGGCGATCAATCCCATTCATAGATCACGTTTTCACATTTAAATTTATACAGCAGTCTTCATTTGAAATTCCAGTTTGTTTCTGAGAACTTCCATCGGCAATAAAAAATGTGAATTATTGAAAGGAAAAATAAGTAGTATTTTCAATCACATAGTTAATAAGCAATGACTAGTGAAATATGTGAAGTAAGCCAGAATACATACATGTGCATAAATAGGCCCTGTACCCACAGCATCAAATATCCATTTATATTAGCCCTGCACTAACCACATTTTATTCTCCCCACATTCAAATCAGCTTCCCCCATTTGTAGCACTGATCCGCATAGCAAATTTATCCACCCGCCAACATCTTTGGAAAGTCTGATGTCAATGGGAGAAGGTACAAGCAGAAAATATTAGGGGTCACAATTTCAACTGGGTCGCAGGAGCAGAAAGAAATAACTTGCTAGCTGCAAGATTGTGCCGTCACTATGTGAGACCCTGGCAAACGTTCCATTAGGAGGTTCAGGAGCCGAAAAGGGGGAAAGTGTTTTGGCAATACATCTCCTCCCCAATTTACACCCACCCAACTTGCACACAGCCCAAACATGTGAATGAGCATTTGGAAGACTGGTGGGATGAACTTGCCAGCTGCTTCGAAGCTGCAAGCATTTTCTGCCAAGTGGGAACCCTGCAGAAATATTGCTGCACCTTGGAGAGAAACCTGAATGGTTGAGTGGAACTCCCCAGTTTAATTACACTTGGCCCTTGCTTGCCTCGATATTTTCATTTAAATATATTGCCAGGCGACTACATTTCCTACATGAGTTATGAATAGTCCTCTGGAATAGAACCCTGTCGTAACCTGGGGTGGATCCTGTTTTGGTTTCATGTCTGTGAAAGAGCTAATGAATCTGCAGACAGGTTACTGAATGGAACAGTGGAGATGAGAAAGCTGGAAAAGTTCTGAGAGTATTGCCACGTGGGACCAACTAGATGAACTAGTAGGTTCAAGCCCAATATTTTTTTAAGTACTGGTCATTTTTGCAAAAATAACCCTCAAAGTCACTGCATTACTACCAAATTAGCACATTAATTATTCATTATCAGTGCTTTGGGAGTTCTGACAAAAAAAACCTGGACCTGAAATGTTAACTGTTTCTCTTTCCACAAATGCCGCCTAACTTGCTGAGTGTTTCCAGAATTTTATGTTTTATTTCTGACATCTAGCATCTGTAGTTCATTTTTTACTTTCATTGTAAGAGTTCAACTGTCAATATTGCCAAATAAGATCATTCAGTTTCTGGAAACTGGAATACAGAATTGCATTAGTAAAACACAAGAAACTCTGCAGATACTGGAAATCCACAGCAACATACAGAAAATGCCAGAGGGTCAGTCGAAATGTTGACTCTTTGTACATTCCATAGATGCCGCCTGACCTATTGTACGGGTAAGTCTATTATTCAAAGTGAAGATAACAACAATAAGCAGCAGACAAATAAGAAACTAATTTGTGATACAACTTAGCAATATTAATAAGCCCAGTGGTTTCTACCGCCTCACAATAGATGGTATATTTTTATATCAAACCTTGTAGGCCAGAGGCTGCATCAGTCAGTAGCATTGTGTTGTCAAGTGTGATTAATGGCTTTTAAAATTTTAAACTGATCACTTCTGTTTTAATAGATAAGGAGTGTCTGCCAATAGAAGACTATGACTGAAAACAAGCTGAGAAATCATTCTCACAAATGGGCTGGAAATTACCCTTAATGATAATAATCTTCTTAGACTGTCCCTCGGGATCGAGGATAACTGGCTTCCACTCCATTTTTGTGGTTTCTGAGGTGACTGATGAGGACATTACAGTCTGTTCCATGAGCCCAGAGGTGGCTGGGTAATTTGTGAGGTGATGCGCTCTCTCATCCATATAAACTGGGCTACTGTGTGCTTAGAATCAAGAGTCACAATACCATGCCTAATGCCCTTGTTCAACTGTGTGCAGTCATGGAGCAGGGAACCCCCAAGAGTGAGTGGGGATATTGCATTGTTCCAATAAGGAGGATTTAAACATATCCTTAAATAGTGGCAATAATAAAGATTACCAGTTAATATGTTTGTTTCAATGAGTTCTAATCAATTTAAGATAGGTGAATTGAGAACACAGGAACAGAGAAGATTGTTTGAAAGTGCTTGAACTGGCAATCATTTCCTTGTTACCCTTTCAGTTCTAGAGACAAAATATCTGATATGTATATCAAGAATCATTCTGAGAAGAAGTTGATTTATCAGCATTCAGTCCAAGAGGACTAGAATACAAAAGCAAGGATGTAATGTTGAGACTTTATAAAGCACTGGAGAGCCTTAATTTGGAGTATCGTGAGCAGTTTTGGGCCCCTTATCTTAGAATAGGGAACGTCGACTCAGACCATGAGAGGCCTGCGTCGGGCATTTTCATGCCTTACAAGGCGCAGATTGGAAGTCTGTGTGGGGCGCCATTCCTCGCACAGACACTAGAGCAATGTGTGGTTAGGTGCCTTGCTCAAAGACACAAACACGGTGCCACAGCTGAGGCTCGAACTAGCAACCTTCAGATCACTAGACGAACGCCACTTGGCCACGTGCCCAACATGAATCTTATAATAGATGTGCTGAAACAGGAGAGGGTTCAAAGGAGGTTCAAGAAAATGCTTCCAGGATTGAACAGCTTGTCATATGAAGAACGTTTGATGGCTCTGGCCCTGTATTCACTGGAACTCTGAAGAATGAGGTTTAACCTAATTGAAATCTATCGCATGGTGAAAGGCCTTGATAGAGTGGATGTGGAGAGGATGTTTCCTGTTGTGGGGGTGTCAAAGACCAGAGGACACAGCCTCAGAATAGAATGGAAATGAGGAAGGATTTCCTTAGCCAGAGAATGGTGAATCTGTGGAATTCTTTGCTACAGGCAGCTATGGAAGCCACATCTTTATGTATATTTAAGGCTGAGGCTGCTAGGTACTTGATTGGTCAGGGCATGAAGGGATACTGGGGGAAGGCAGGAGATTGAGGCTAAGAGGAAAAATGAATCAGCCATGATGAAATGCTGGGACAGACTCGATGGGTAGGGCTGCCAACTGTCCTGTATTAGCCGGGACATCCCATATATTGGGTTAAATTGGTTTGTCCCATACAGGAACGCCCTTGTCCCATATTTCCCCTGCTAAGGTAGAGCGTTCCTATGAAACCATTCGTAAACCAAAATGGCGTAAAGCGCAGAAGCAATTACCATTAATTTTTATGGGAAAAATTTTTCAGTGTTCCCAGACCCCAAAAATAACCTACCGAATCATACCAATAACACATAAAACCTAAAATAACACTAACATATAGTAAAAGCAGAAATGATATGATAAATACACAGCCTATATAAAGTAGAAATAATGTATGTACAGTGTATCAAAATCTGGAAGATTAAGCCAAAACCGATTTGTAGAGAAAAAAAATCGGCATGTACACGTATGCGCACGTCACGTATGCGCACACAGGTGTCCACGCTGGGCTTCATGGTCATGAGAGTCTTTCTCGGGATAAACACAAGTGTCCCGTATTTGACTGCTACTTTTGTCCCTTATTTGGGAGTGAGAAAGTTGGCAACCCTATTGATGGGCCAAATGGCTTAATTCTGCTCCTTTTTTTACGGTTTTATGGAAGTGCCAGGGCATGAAAGGTTCTGGACCTAAATTGGTAAGTGGGATTAGTACAGATGTGTTCAGTAGTTGGTGTAGATGTGGTAGGCCCCAAGGCCTGTTTCTGCACTGAATTTATATGATGCTATTTAAACCCCAATTTTTCCCCACTGGCTTTTCTAACCTGTTTATATAGCAGCATTAGTATCTTATGTACAATCAGCAGAGTGGAAACAATTTTAACAACATATTAATTTTAATTCATAAGATAGCAAAGAATATAATTAATACATTGTTTATACCGACCTCATAAAAATCAAGCCCCCTAAAATCTTCTAAAAGTAGCATGTGCTGTGAGGTAAGACAGAATAAAAACTAACAATGCAGATGGCTGGTTGAATGAACCAGAGATATGAGTTCAAATTTCACCATAGCAGATGGGGAATTGAAATTAAAGTAGTTAATTATCTGGAATTAACAGTAACAATAATAATGACCAGATTGTTCAGCTGGTTTGGGGAAGAAAATATGCCATCCCTGCCCAGATAGCATTTATGAAATTCCAGACCCACATTAATGTGGCTGCTTCTTGGCTGCCGTCTGCAATGGCTTTGTTGCACCGTTCAAGGGTAATTAGAAGTCTGCAATAAATGCTGTCTTTAGTGATGATACCATGATAAATAATTGCTTTTGAGGCTAATCACAGTCAGTGGTTCTGTCCTGAAATCAA
The DNA here is from genome assembly GCF_963921235.1 of Mobula hypostoma. Lineage (NCBI taxonomy): Eukaryota > Metazoa > Chordata > Chondrichthyes > Myliobatiformes > Myliobatidae > Mobula > Mobula hypostoma. The sequence continues at coordinate 191,542,120 of NC_086098.1, forward strand.
TTCCTATACAGCTTAAGTATAGTGTGAGAGAGACCACCAAAGACAGACACAGAGACAGAGAAAGTCAGACAGATAGATAGACAGAGAAAGACAGACAGATAGATAGACAGAGAAAGACAGACAGGTATGAGATTGGATTACAGGAGGAAAAATACAACTTACTGATGACATTAACCTTGTCAAACAATGCAGGTGCCAAACAACTACAATAGGACTGGCCTACAGAATGGGTAGACTAGTTGCAGATGCAATTAACACAGAGAGGTGCTAGATGATGGTTGTAGTTACGTATGGGGAGAGGGAATATGGACTTAATAACACAATTCTAGGGTGTGTGCAGAAACAGATGGGCCTGGGGTTTCATGCGCATTGCTCTTTAAAGCTGCCAGAACATACCAAGGGAGTAGTCAAAGCACATGGGAACTGGATGTTACTTTTATGTATAAAAGTAGAGACTTGATGAAGAACATTTATAAAGGTCTGGTTCTGATACAACTTGAGCACCACGTCAACTTGTTTTAGAAAGGATACGAAAATCTGGAAAGAGGGTGCAGAGGAGTTTTACTGGAACTATTCCAGAGATGATGGACCTTAGGTTGGAAAAGTTGTGAGGGTTGTTCTCCTGAGGCAAATAAGGATGCGGAGAGACTTGATATGGATGTGCAAAGGTCATCAGTGCTAGCATTAGCTGACAGTACAAAGAGAAAATGTATGGAAGAATTTTTAAACACAGCATGTGACTATAAACTTGAACTCGTTACCAAAGAGGATGGTAGTGGCAAAGATTTTCAAAAGGAAACTGAAAAAGCATTTGAAGGAAATAAACAGATACAGAGCAGATAAATGGGGCAGGCTGGATTGGTATACAGAGAGCCATTCAAAGTAATTTTATTATCTAAGTACATAATGTCTCCAGATACAACCCTGAGATTCATTTTCTTGTGGGTATACTCAATAAATCCATAGAATAGTAACCATAACAGAATCAATGAAAGACTGCACCAACTTGAGTGCTCAACCAGAATGCAAATACAAAAAGAAAGAAGTAAGAATAAATAAATGATAAATATTGAGAACATAAGATGAAGAGTCCTTGAAAGTGAGTCCACAGGTTGTGGGAACATTTCAATGAAGGGGCAAGTGAAGTTGACTGAAGTTTTAGACTATTGGTCCAATGGCCTCTTTCTATGGTGTTATGATGTATGATTAATATTTCCTATCAAGTCCAAATATTCTAAGATTGAGGATAATCCTGACATTAGTAAGCTACCTTACAGAGATATACTGTGCTTTTCTAAGAAGGAGTCATTCTGAATCATTGCTTCTCCATACTTACCCCTGCAAGTGTAACAAGTGCTACACCTGCCCCTACACCTCCTCCCTTACTACCATTCAGGGCCCCAAGCAGTCCTTCCAGGTGAGGCAACATTTCACCTGTGAGTCTGTTGAGGTCATATACTGTGTCCGGTGCTCCCGGTGTGGACTTTTGTATATCGGTGAGACCCAATGTAGATTGAGAGATCGCTTCACCGAGCACCTACGCTCTGTCCACCAGAAAAAGCAGAATCTCCTGGTGTCCTGACATTTTAATTCCATTTCCCATTCACATTCTGACATGTCCATGCATGGCCCCCTCTACTGTCGCGATGAGTCCGCACTCAGGTTGGAGCAGAACCACTTTATATTCCCACTGGGCAGCCTCCAACCTGATGGAATGAACATAGATTTCTGAAACCTCATGTAATGTCCCCCTTCTCTATTCCCCATCCCCTTTTTCCTCTCTCACCTTATCTCCTTGCCTGCCCTTCACCTCTCTCTGGTGCTCCTCCCCCTTTTTCTTTCTTCCATGGACTTCTGTCCTGTCCTATCTGATTCCCCCTTCTCCAGCCCTGTTTTTCTTTCACCAATTTCCCAATTCTTTACTTCATTCCTTCCCTCCACCACCCCCAGTTTCACCTATCACCTTGTGTTTCTCCCTCCCTTCCCCACACCCCCATCTCTGACTCCTCATCCTTTTTTTCCTGTCCTGCTGAAGGATCTCAGCCAGAAAGGTTGACTATACTCTTTCCCATAGATGCTGCCTGGCCTGCAGAGTTCGTTCAGAATTTTGTGTGTGTTGCTCCAGCTGTAATGCTTTTGATTAAATGTGATAAAAATGATACTGCATAATTCTAGTTCTAAAAACAATATAGGTAAAATCATAGAAAAACACAGCACAGAAAGAGACCCTTTGGCCCATCTAATCTGTGTTGAACCATTTAAACTGTCTACTCTCATCAACTTGCACCCAGACCATAGCCCTCCGTACCCTTACCATCCATGTACCTCTCCAAACTTCTCCTCAAAGTTGAAATTGAGCTTGCATACACGACTTGCACTGGCAGCTTCTTTCACATTCTCGCCAGCTTCTGGAGTAAAGAAGTTTCCCCTCATATTCCCCTTAAACTTTTCACCTTTCACCCTTAGTCCATGAGCTCTAATTTAGTCCCACCCAATCTCAGTGGTAAAAGCCCGCTTGCATTTACTCATCATTTTGTATACCACCATCAAATCTCCCCTCAGTCTTCTATGCTCCAAGGAATACAGTCCTAACCTACTCGATCTTTCCTTATCACTCAGGTCCTCCAGTTCCGCAACATCCTTGTAAATTTTCTCTGTACTTTCACCCTTACTTACATATTTCCTGTAGGTAGGTGACCAAAGCTACATACAACACCCCAAATTAGGGCTCTAAACATCTTATACAACTTCAATATAACATCCCATTTTCAGTACTCAAAACTTTGATTTATGAAGGCCAAAATGGCAAAAGCTTTCTTTGTGACCCTATCTACCTGTGCCACCAATTATGGACCTGTATTCCCAGATCTTTTTGCTCAACCATGCTCCTCAGTGCCTCACTATTCGCTGTGTAAGACCTACCCTGGTTGGTCCTCCCAAAATGCAACACCTCACACTTGATGTATTAAATTCCACCTGCCATTTTTCAGCCTATTTTTCCAGCTGCAAGCTCTGATAGTCTTCCTCACTATCCACTACATCCCAATCTGGTGTTAATTGCAAATTTGCTGATCTAGTTAACCACATTATCATCCAGATCTTTTATATAGATGACAATCAACAATAGATCCAGCACCAGTTGCTGTGGCACTCCACTAGTCACAGGTGTCCAGTCAGAAAGGCAACCATCTATCACTTTCTGGTTTCTCCCACAAAGCCAATGTCAAATCCAGTTTAATACCTCACCTTGAATGCCAAGCAACTAAACCTTCTTGATCAGCCACCCCTGAGGGACCTTGTCAAATGCCTTGTAGGTAAGGCAGTGAATGTTGGCTTCATCCACTTTCCTTGTAACTTCCTCAAAAAACTCAGTAATATTGGTTAGACATGAACTACCATGCACAAAACCATGCTGATTTTCCCTAATCAGTCCATGTCTATCCAAATACTGATATATCTTGTCCCTTAGAACACTTTCAATAACTGTCCTGTCACTGATGTCACACTCACTGGCAATAATGATGCAAAATAAAGCAAAATTCCTTCATATTGTTGTTTACTCTGAAAGCATCGCAATTTCTGACGAAACCATCTCAATGGCTCACAAAATTCATTCATTCTAACTGCTGTAACTATTATTAGTAAATGTAGTGGCTGGTCTGCAATAGGAATATTCTGTACTCCACTACAATGAAGGAAGCCAGCATAATCTTTTTAGCTGCTGGAGTTAAATTTTGTCCATTGCTTTGGAAACTTCCCCAAACCTCCCTAAAGAGCCCCATTGATATTTTCAAATCCATCTAAGTCATAAATCACAGTTAACTCAAGCAACACACACACAAAATGCAGGAGGAACTCAGCAGGCCAGGAAGCAGCTATGGAAGCGTATCGCCAACATTTCAGGCGGAAACCCTTCAGCAGGACAGACCAAGGGGTTTCGGCCCAAAACATTGACAATACTCTTTTCCATAGATGCTGCCTGGCCTGCTGAGTTCCTCCAGCATTTTGTGTGTATTGCTTGTATTTCTGGTATCTGCAGACTTTCTCTTGTTTGTGATTGAGTCAGATTTAATTGCTGCTGTGACATTATTGAATTTTATAGTTAAAAGACATTCACTGCCTTAGTGCTGTAATAACGTACATGTACCATGCTGTTATCAATCTCCTCTTTATTGCTCAAAGGTCAAATGAAATCCAGTGTGGGACAACTCATCGTGTGATAATCCAAATCAAACAACAACCTTGTACTCAAGGCAGCTGCTCCTATTTTGCCCAGTGAAGAACAGAGGCTTAATACAGGGTCAGACTGTAATGTCTCCATACCGATCCTGCGCCAGTATAAAAGGATGCTACCCTTTGTATCTTTAGGACCAGTTTTGGTTATATTTCTTCTAACCATGAAAAGGATTGCTGGATTTCCTTTTGTTTTGAGAGCCATCTAAAGTTATTACACTACTTGATGGAGGTCAGATCCACACAATATGATGTGATCTTTGAACCATATATTGTGCTGATCAATCATCCTATGGCAGCTCATAATTAAACTACATATCCAGCCAACTGCAAAGTCCATACAAAATTGTGTATTGCTTATTGTTAGTGCCCTTAAGATATAAGCACATGTATACACTTTGAAATGGGGTATTGTTGATCGAATTCTGCAACTTCTAATGCTATGCTAATGAATCACTCGAGTTGCGTACGATGTTCTACTAAAGGGTTGTCCTGGGATGTTAGAGTGGATCCCCTAATGGAGAACACCCGTGTGTGATTTTGTTTAACGTGGGGAGGCTGATGCATGGGCTGCCACCACATAGACATTGACAGATTGAGATCAGAGTCCAGTGACATGGAATGCAAGTTAACTGGTGAGCCTTCACTGGTGCAGCCTTCCTCCATCGTTACCGCCATGGTGATATGTCAGCATCTACCACCAGCTCCACTGTTGAGGTCATGGTTGGATCACTCTGGAACCTCCCCTTTGTACCTACCGTTAAGGGGGACCCTATTAAGCGCCAGATGGCATTGCTTTTGGGATCTTACGAGCTCACTATCATCTCCACCACGACAGGGTGACGATCCTCAGAGAAGTTTTTCTGAAATTAATTATATGACCAGAATCAGAATCAGGTTTAATATCACTGGCATATTTTGTGAAATTTGTTAACTTTACAGCAGTAGTACAATGAAATACATGAATAAATATATAGAGAGAAATAAATATAGAGAAAGCAAAACTGAATTACTGTAAGTATATGTACATCTATGAAATAGTGAAGTTAAAATTAGTAGTGCATAAAGAAACAAATAAAAAGTAGTGAGGTTGTGTTCATGGGTTCAATGTCTATTTAAAAATCAGGTGGCAAAGGGGAAGAATCTGTTCCTGAGTCACTGAGTGTGTGCCTTCAGGCTGATGGAGCTGACTAATTTTACAAGTTTCTGCAACTTACTTCAATCTTGTGCAGTAGCACCCCTCCCCCCCCATAATAGATAGTGGTGCAGCCAGTCAGAATTATCTCCGTGGTACATTTGTACATTTCAAACTACAAGATTACAAGATTGACAAACCCCAAATCTCCTCAACCACTGATGAAATACAGCAAGTGTCTTGCCTTCTTTATAGCTGCATCAATATGTTGTATCCAGGTTAGGTCCCCAGAGAGTCTGACCCCCAAGAACTTGAAATAGCTCACTGATCCTTCTATGGTTTGGTCTGTGTTCCCTCGTCCTATCCTTTCTGAAGTCCACAATCAGCTCTTTGGTCTAACTGATGTTGAGTGCATAGCAGATTTTACACAAATGCACAGAATAAAAATAAGTATACATAATATTACACTATATGGGTGGAATAGTAACTAGATTGGAGATAACTAAATATGGTTCAAATGGTGGTAATTCAAAGGAGGCCTTTAAGATTATGAAGATACTTGCCACAAGTGCAATAAATCAAGAATGCTTCTGTTCACCCTTGTAGTCAAGTTAAGCAGTGCTGACCTGATTACTTAATAGAATGACTACTTTACATCTGATGAATTCATTAAATAGAGTGGGGATTGTTGTCAGCTCTCCTTTAATTCAGTCCCTCATACCGCACAAGTTGTCCCATCTTTCTACATTGGGCAAAGCTCTTTAATACAGATTAAGTACTAATAAAATTAATAAGGTTGCTTGTCTGACCTACAGATTATTTTTAAACCATGGGTTAAGTGTTTAGTGCAAATAACAACTCCAGCTACAATGTGGTTAATTGAAAGACTGCAGCATTGAAAGACAACCCACTATTAGAGTTGTGTCCTGGACAGCTGTTTCTAATGTGGTACTGGAGACTGCAAGGTGGTTATCTTAATGAGCCTTTCAAGCTACAAGTACAGTTTCAATCCATGTTCTCAATTGTAAAGATCATATATTCCGAAACTAAGCCTCAGGATAGAAATCTGTCCTCTCAGCAACAATCTGAACACGGGTGGTAGTAACTTACATATGCCAAACTCCCTCTCTAATACTTGTATCAATTGTGTTCGAATATATTTCCAAAAATGAGTTTAACATCCATGTTGTTAAACATGAGAGAAGATGGCTATCTGTGTTTGGTTCATAAAAATCCATTATTGAAGCAACAGCACTAAAACACGCTGCTAAAATTCAAGCTATGCAAAATTTAAACAGAAAAATGCAGTAAATTAAATATAAACACAAATAGCTCCAAGCTCCTGTAGGACAGAATGGTTGCCAGTCCTTGGGGTCTCAAACATGATCTAGAAGAATCCTTATTACATTGTTTTTGGAAAAAGAACACCCAGAATCATCTTGGGAGAGATATAAATGTCATGTTTGATAAAAATCATTTATTTGTTTCAAAGATTGCATTTTAAAAATAAACCATAAGTTGGTTTTATATATGGAGAATGCCATTGGTTGGGCAAAGAAATACAGAGGCATTGGTAATTGGATATTAAATACAGAAATGTGAAATAAAGCTTAAATTGGTTGATATTTTATATCAATGGCCTAGATTTTACAGGGATATGTTGGCTTTTGTTGACATAAAAATAAAGAATATTGTAGCTTACCAGTGAACACAAGTCTCTTGAAGTTATGTGCTGTGGCTCCTGCAGTATTACTTCCAAATTCTCTCTGTCACTGTTCCTCACATAAAGGGGTATGATGTTCTAGTAACTCCCTACCACAGTGGGGAATCAGAGAGAACAGTCTGCTGCACATTGCGTCTCTGCAAGGACAGCTTCTACGTTCATTTCAAACACCTCAAGGGATAATGACAGTTATTAATTATTAGGAGTATTCAAATTAAATTGAATGCTTTTAAATATTCTTTTTAAAAGGTTAAGTTGTTAATCTATCTTTGGATCATTTATAAATGTTTTCCTGATATTTGAGACATCCGGTGTGTTTCAATTATTTGACAGTTCTGGCCAGGAGATAGGTAGAAAAGAGGAAAAGTAAAATTCAATGGACATCAGTTTTGGAAGAGCAGGGGTCAAATGCATATTGAAGAAAGACATGGAGCGGAAATGGCTGAGGCCACCATTACTTCAGAATTGACAGAAGTAAGTCACTATGCTGAGTGAATTGTGAAGGAAGAGTTGAGCCGAGGGCCAAACTGTACACAGGTTACTGCACATCTGAGCTTAGCTAAAATGAGGCAGCTGGGTGAATGGGCAAGTGCTTTCTTCGATTTATGAAGTGTTTTCTTCTATGTACCCCAGGCTACTGTGAGAAGCGAGGGAGGAGATTGCTGAGTCTCTGGCATCATCAATGAGGACGGGAGGGGTTATGAACATTTATGAACATTTGGAGAGTCATAATATGATTAGGAATAGTCAGCATGGCTTTGCCTTATGAGCCTGATTGAATTTTTTGAGGATCTGACTAAACACATTGATGAAGGTAGAGCTGTAGATGTAGTGTATATGGATTTTAGCAAGGTATTTGATAAGGTACCCCATGCAAGGCTTATTGAGAAAGTAAGGAGGCATGGGACATTGCTTTGTGGATCCAGAACTGGCTTGCCCACAGAAGGCAAAGAGCGGTTGAAGATAGGTCATATTCTGCATGGAGGTCGGTAACCAGTGGTGTGCCTCAGGGATCTGTTCTGGGGCCCCTACTCTTTGTGATTTTTATAAATGACCTGGATGAGGAAGTGGAGGGATGGGTTAGTAAATTTGCTGATGACACAAAGCTTGGGGGTGTTGTGGACAGTGTGGAGGGCTGTCAGAGGTTACAATGGGACATTGATATGATGCAAAACTGGGCTGAGAAGTGGCAGATGGATTTCAACCCAGATAAATGTGAGATGGTTAATTTTGGTAGGTCAAATATGATGGCAGAATATAGTATTAATGTAAGACTCTTGGCAGTGTGGAGGATCAGAGGGATCTTAGGGGTCTGAGTCCATAGGACACGCAAAGCTGCTACGCAGGTTGACTCTGTGGTTAAGAAGGCATACGGAGCATTGGCCTTCATCAATCATGGTATTGAGTACAAGAGCCAAGAGGTAATATTGCAGCTATATAGGACCCTGGTCAGACCCCACTTGGAGCACAGTGCTCAATTCTAATCACCTCACTACAGGAAGGATGTGGAAACCATAGAAAGGGTGCAGAGGAGATTTACAAGGATGTAGCCTGGAATGGGGAGCATGCTTTATGAGAATAGGTTGAGTGAACTCGGCCTTTTCTCCTTGGAGCGATGGAGGATGAGAGGTGACCTGAGTCGCAGTTTTCTTGCAGACTGCATCAGGTTTTCCTCAAGGATTTCCCGGTGGCTTGCTACCTTCATTTTACCCTCTACCTTCACAAGCCTTCCAAGGCCTGCTGCAGTGAAGCATTGACACAGCATGATGCAGCCACCACCATGCTTCACGGTAGGCATAGTATGTTTTTTCGATGATGTACAGTGTTTGGCTTATGCCAAACATAGAACTTAGTCTGATGGCCAAAAGGCTCAATTTTGGTTTCATCAGACAATAGAACCTTCTTCCAGCTGACTTCAGAGTCTCCCATATGCCTTCTGGCAAACTCTAGCCAAGATTTCATATGAGATTTTTCTCCAACAGTGACTTTCTCTTTGCCACTCTCCCTTAAAACTGTGACTGATGAAGCATCTGGACAACAGTTGTTATATGCGCAGTCTCTCCCATTTCAGCTACTGAAGCTTGCAACTCCTCCACAGAATTGTGATAGGTCTCTTGCTGACCTCCCTCACTACTCTCCTTCTTGCATGGTCACTTAGTTTCAAAGGACTGCCTACTCTCAGCAGATTTATAGCTGTGCCATATTTTTTTCCATTTCTTGATGATTGACTTAACTGTACTCCAAGGGATATTCAGTGACTTGGAAATTTTCTTGTATCCATCTCCTGACTTATGCTTTTCAATAACCTTTTCACAGAGTTGCTTGAAGCGTTCTTTAGTCTCCATGGTGTCGTTTTTGCCAGGATACTGACTCACTGGCAGTTGGACCTTCCAGATACAAATGTATTTTTACTACAATCAATTGAAACACCCTGTCTGTATACAAGTGATCTGCATTTAACTAATTGTATATCTTCTAAAACCAATTGGCTGCACCAGTGATGATTTGGTGTTTCATATTAAAGGGGGGAAATACTTATGCAATCAGTTATTTAATGTTTTACATCTGTAATTAAATTACTTTATAGAGAGCTGTTTACACTTTGACACTTTTTCTGTTGGTCCATATCAAAAAAGAGCCAAATTAAATCTTCTGTGATTCAATGTTGGAAAACAATAAAACATGAAATCTTCCAAGGGGATGAACTTCTTATAGGCACTGTAGTTCGTAAAGTGGCAGTTCAGAAACTAAAACAACAGGAATTCTGCAGATGCTGGAAATTTAAGCAACACTCATAAAAGTTGCTGGTGAACGCAGCAGGCCAGGCAGCATCTCTAGGAAGAGGTGCAGTCGACGTTTCAGGCCGAGACCCTTTGTCAGGACCCAGGCAGCATCTCTAGGAAGAGGTGCAGTTGACGTTTCAGGCCGAGACCCTTCGTCAGGATGATACCTTTCCTTATTGTGTTTGACTCTGAACTATTCTTGAAAGTACGTTTGTAGTAAAATTAGTAGTGAAGGAAATTCTTTTATCTGTGCCTGATTCATACATGCAAAGTCAGCCTTAACTTAGAGCCATAATTTAAAATTAACTTCAACGGTAAATATGTTTTTCCCCAAGATCCTAATTACTGAACTAATTGTAGCACAGCTGAATAAACACTATTTATATTTTCCATTTGTTACATACCTCCCGGGTATCTTGTGACTGTCTTATGAGTGTGATGTAATGGTCTTGTGGAGGACACATGATGTAATTTTCCCGCCAGTGTGAGGTCATGTGATGATGTGTTCACCACAGGTATAAAAGGGAGACCCCTGTGGTAAAGCAATTAGTTTTTCCAGTTGAGTTTTAAGTTCAGTTTGTTACTTAATTCGTCAGATACTCCGTTATGCTGCGTATTCCTCTTATGACACAGTTTCGTTTTAAAGTGGAGTTCTACTTTCTATTGTAAGTAGTATTGGAGAGTGAAGACCTTACTAAAGTACAGGAACTCGCAGAGTCGAGTAAAGCTGATATCGTTCGGCAGTTTTAGAGACGATCGAAATTTATTGAATCTTCGTTCAAGAAATAGTGACCTGCATTTTGAGATATCCTCTGCTAAAGCAGGAAGGATTGCGCAGTGTCTTTTCTTCAGTGGAAAAGGTCAGTTCCTTTAAGCCGTTTTATTTCTGTCGTCGTGAATCCTACAGACAAGGCAGGTTCCGGCTGGGATCAGCAGTAACGTCACGTCTTCGAGGAATACTCTACTTCAAGAAAGTCTCTCCTAATTGACTGTATAAATCTCTTGGACCTTCGAATTTACTGCTCTAAGAACTGTGTTCAAATTTACCACTTTAAGAACTGTTTTCGCATTTACCCTTTGAAGAACTGTTCCAGAGTTGCCATATAGCAATTATCTTCCGGTTAAGTTAGTTTTTTAAATACATTTTGCTATTTTTGAGCAGAATTTAATAAATGTTTGTTGGTTTTTATAAAACCTGACTCAATTCTATATTCATTGTTGCCGGTCAAGTGACACATTCCATAGGCAGCTTCAAAGAGGGAAAACTCCAGTAAGTGAACGTAAATCTCCATAACCTTATTGATGGAATTGCTTTGCTCAGAAGCTCTCATCTGCATTGGAGTGCTGAGGAACTGTTATAGAAATAGTTTAACTATGTTTCAAAGGCAAAAGTGTAGTGTGTTTAATACTCCAACACTTTCAATTACTACATGACCATTATTTCCTATTTAATTGAGACCAGGATCATCTTGGGTGCATTTTACAATCAAAATACAGTACTGTGCAAAAGTCAGTGTCTATCTCTGTCTCTCTCTCTCCATAATGATACGTCAATGCCTAGGAATAGAAAAGGCTACAGAAAGTGGTGAAAGAAGCCCAGTTTGTTACAGGAAAAGCCCTCCCAACCATTGAGTACATGTATAGGGCACCATCCAGGATATGCTCTCTTATCGCTATGCAGTAAGAACTGAAGACTTAGGACTCACACCACTAGGCTCAGGAGCAACTATTACCTTACAACCATCAGTGCCCTGAACAAGCATGGATGACTTCACTGACCCCAACTCTGGACTGATGTTACGACGTACAGACTCACTTTCAAGGATTATTTTGCAACTTGTGTTCTCTGTATTACTTTTTCATTTGCACAGTTTATCGTTTTTTTTGTGGATTCTAATGTATTTCTTTATTTTCCCTGTAAATGCCTGCAAGACAATGAATCAGAGACACGGGTTGAAATCTGCAGAATTTAAATTCACTTAATCAACTAAATAAATTTAAAATAGAAAGCTAGTTTTGATACTTACTGACAACGGATTTTCATAAAAACCTGTTTCTGATGAACTTGGAGAAAGGAATGTGCAGTTCCCACATGGTCTTTGGCTCTAATCCATAGTTTAACTTCTAACTGTCCTCTGAAATGGTCAAGTAAGACATATCATTGCCAGAAATATGCTTAACACTGATCATTTCAAGGACAAACATAGATGGACAATAAAAACACATGAACACGTTAAACTGTCATGCTACAACACATACAAATTGCTGGAGGAACTCAACTGGTCAGGTGGAATCTATGGAGAAAACTGAATAATCGACTTTTCGTGTCAGGACCTTTCATTAGGACTGGAAAAGAAAGGGACACAAGCCAAAGTTCAAAAGTTTAAAGTCTGAAGTACATTTATTATCAAAGTATGTATATAATATACAACCTTGAGAGTCATCTCCTTATAGACAACCACAAAACAAAGAAACCCAATAGAACTTATTAAAAAAGATTATCAAACACTTAATGTGCAAAAAAAAACAACAAATCATGCAAATAATAAAAAGTAAGCAAATGACATTCAAACTAAAGTTCATGAAAGTGAGTCCACAGCCATGAAGCCAGTCACAGCTGATCCAGGAACCCATTAGTTGCAGGGCACAGGCTTAGTTCAGTACAGAGATAAGTAAACCTCAGAGCTGTGAGCTGAACACTGGCCCAATCCTCACCTCCAGCCCTAACACCCTGGCCTGGCACTTAAAATGGCCAAACATCCTTGTTCTTGGACCCAAGCTGCGCCACTTCAATATGCTCATGGGCCCAAGACCCACCGCCTCGATTTGGCCTGCACTCGACCTTTCCAATCTGGCCTGGCACTTAAATTTGACAAACACTGGTTTATTCCTCGATCCCTGGCCTGAGCCCCACCATCTCAATTCTACCTCACTTTAGTTCTGCTACTTAGAATCAGCTCCAATTCTGCTCCAGCAATAGCCATACAATTTCCTGTTTCCCACTCTTGGGTCTGAGCCCCAGTGCCTTGATTCAGCCCGTAAAACCTTCGGATCTAGCTCACACTGCAAAATTGCCAGATCAGACAGGCGGTTCAAAAGCTCACCTTCAAAAGGGTATTGATTGCAGTGATTGATTTCCAGAAAAAAAGTGTGATTAATAAAGTAGATAGTAGTTTTGTTTGCTGCCAGTAAGTTGTCACTGTGTTTCACCAACACCATCTTAAATCGGGCAAAAGAGTAGAGAAACATGGAAACATTGAAAAAAGGTGCAGGAGTAGGCCATTCGGCCCTTTGAGCCTGCACCACCATTCAGTATGATCATGGCTGATCATCCAACTCAGAACCCTGTATCTGCCTTCTCTCCATACCCCCTGATCCCTTTAGCCACAAGGGCCATATCTTACTCCCTCTTAAATATAGCCAATGAACTGGCCTCAACTGTTTCCTGTGGCAGAGAATTCCACAGATTCACCACTCTCTGTGTGAAGAGGTTTTTCCTCTTCTCGGTCCTAAAAGGCTTCCTCTTTATCCTCAAACTGTGACCCCTCGTTCTGGGCTTCCCCAACATCAGGAACAATCTTCCTGCATCTAGCCTGTCCAACCCATTTAGAATTTTATACTTTTCAATAAGATCCCCCCTCAATCTTCTAAATTCCAGCAAGTATAAGCCTAGTCGATCCAGTCTTTCATTATATGAAAGTCCTGCCATCCCAGGAATCAACCTAGTGAACCTTCTTTGTACTCCCTCTATGGCAAGAATGTCTTTCCTCAGATTACGGGGACCAAAACTGCACACAATACTCCAGGTGTGGTCTCACCAAGGCCTTGTACAACTGCAGTAGTACCTCCCTGCTCCTGTACTCGAATCCTCTTGCTATGAATGCCAGCATACCATTCGCCTTTTTCATTGCCTGCTGTACCTGCATGCCCACTTTCAATGACTGGTGTATAATGACACCCAGGTCTCGTTGCTCCTCCCCTTTTCCTAATCGGTCACCATTCAGATAATAATCTGTTTTCCTGTTTTTGCCACCAAAGTGGATAACCTCACATTTACCTACATTAAATTGCATCTGCCATGAATTTGCCCACTCACTTAACCTATCCAAGTCACCCTGCATCCTCTTAGCATCCTCCTCACAGCTAACACTGCCGCCCAGCTTCATGTCATCTGCAAACTTGGAGATGCTGCATTTAATTCACCCGTCTAAGTCATTAATATATATTGTAAACAACTGGGGTCCCAGTACTGAGCCTTGCGGTACCCCACTAGTCACTGCCTGCCATTCTGAAAAGGTCCCGTTTATTCCCACTCTTTGCTTCCTGTCTGCCAACCAATTCTCTGTCCACATCAATACCATACCCCCAATACCATGTGCTTTAAGTTTGCACACTAATCTCCTGTGTGGGACCTTGTCAAAAGCCTTTTGAAAATCCAAATATACCACATCCACTGGTTCTCCCCTATCCACTCTACTAGTTACATCCTCAAAAAATTCTGAGATTCGTCAGACATGATTTTCCTTTCACAAATCCATGCTGACTTTGTCCGATGATTTCACCACTTTCCAAATGTGCTGTTATCACGTTTTTAATAACTGACTCTAGCATTTTCCCCACCACCGATGTTAGGCTAACCGGTCTATAATTCCCCGGTTTCTCTCTCCTTTTTTAAAAAGCAGTGTTACATTAGCCACCCTCTAATCCTCAGGAACTAATCCAGAATCTAAAGAGTTTTGAAAAATTATCACTAATGTATCCACTATTTCTTGGGCTACTTCCTTAAGCACTCTGGGAAGCAGACCATTTGGCCCTGGGGATTTATCTACCTTTAATCCCTTCAATTTACCTAACACCCCTTCCCTAGTAACATGTATTTCCCTCAGTTCCTCCATCTCACGAGACCCTCTGTCCCCTACTACTTCCGGAAGATTATTTATGTCCTCCTTAGTGAAGACAGAACCAAAGTAGTTATTCAGTTGGTCTGCCATGTCCTTGTTCCCCATGATCAATTCACCTGTTTCTGACTGTAAGGGACCTACATTTGTCTTAACCAATCTTTTTCTTTTCACATATCTATAAAAGCTTTTACAGTCAGTTTTTATGTTCCCTGCCAGTTTTCTCTCATAATCTTTTTTCCCTTTCCTAATTAAGCCCTTTGTCCTCCTCTGCTGGACTCTGAATTTCTCCCAGTCCTCAGTTGAGCCACTTTTTCTGGCTAATTTGTATGCTTCTTCTTTGGAATTGATACTATCCCTAATTTCCCTCGTCAGCCACGGGTGCACTACCTTCCCTGGTTTATTCTTTTGCCAAACTGGGATGAACAATTGTTGTAGTTCATCCATGCGATCTTTAAATGCTTTCCATTGTATATCCACCGTAAACCCTTTAAGTATCATTTGCCAGTCTATCTTAGCTAATTCACATCTCATACCTCCAAAGTTACCCTTCTTTAAGTTCAGAACCTTTGTTTCTGAATTAACTATGTCACTCTCCATCTTAATGAAAAATTCCACCATATTATTGTCACTCTTACCCAAGGGGCCTCTCATGACAAGATTGCTAATTAACCCTTCCTCATTGCTCAATACCCAGTCTAGAATAGCCTGCTCTCTAGTTGGTTCCTCAACATGTTGGTTCAGAAAACCATCCCGCATACATTCCAAGAAATCCTCTTCCTCAGCACCTTTACCAATTTGGTTCACCCAATCTATACTTAGATTGAAGTCACCCATTATAACTGCTGTTCTTTTATTGCATGCATTTCTAATGTCCTGGTTAATGCCATCCCCAACCTCACTACTACTGTTAGAGGGAAGAGAGGAGCAGAAGGTGAAGGTAAATTGTCATGATTGATTTATTGGGTTTACCATTATAAAAATTCTGTTCCCAATTATTTCCTGTTTTCTTGATTTGGGATTTTTAGATTATTATTCTAATTACTTTCTCTTCAAAGTCAAAAACTGAAGAATCTGGAAATCTGAAATAAAGGATAGAACATGATGAAGATATACAACAGGTCAGGCAGCCTCTGTGGATGGAGAAATAAAGTTAATGTTTCAGATCAGTGACCTTAAAGGTTCTAATGACATTTGTTTATTTCAAATTTAACTAAATAAGTGAGTTTACTTTATGAACAATTTAATTTCAAATTAAACAAATTATATGTCTAATAACATTGGACAACATTCTTTTTCAAAAGTGTTGTTTTCTCAGAAATGCTGTTTTTTTATGATAGACCACTTGAAGCTGAACACAAATACAATTCCAGACTACATGTATCACTTAGGAATTTGGAGAAACAAAAATTAACTTTTATTGAATATAATGCATTTAATTGCATAATGGTGCTGATACCTTGCAATAGTTCAACCAAGCCAAGAATGTTTTATTGATGATTTTCATCTGTACTCAGTGTCTGAGGCTTCTCACTTAAGTATCCAACAATAATCAGCCAGCATTGATGGATTCCAGTTGCCCTGATACAGTTTCTCCATGATCACCATGTCCTGGTGAAACCTTTCGCCATGCTCATCACTGACAGCGCCAAGATTTGCAGGGAAGAAGTCTAACTGGGAATGCAGAAAATGAATCTTTAGTGACATGTTGCATTTCATGGTTTTGTATGTTTGAAGCATGTTGTCAACCAGCTGTACATAGTTGGTGCACTGTAGATGCCAAGAAAATTTCAGCAACATCCTCGAATACCTTCCACACGATTGCCTCTGGTCTCACTAGAAGTTCTTCTAATTGCCTGTCGTTTATCACCTGTTTGATTTGTGGACCAACAAAAATGCCTTCCTTCATCTTGGGGATTTCAAAAAGATAGTGCATGATAGGGAAATTTCATGGTGATTTTCCTGATCAGCAGCCCAAAATCCATAAGATACAGCCAAAAGTATTCAGGAAGCAAAATCGTTGTTGTCCAGTGTAACCAGAGATAATTTAATGGCTATGAACTGGAACCTTACCCAACCTCAATCCTTAATTCTGACTTTCTATTCAGTTGTTTGATCTTAGTATTCAATATTCAATATTCTTAAATGGATGCACATCTAAATTATTACTTTATTCCAATATCATAAATGTGGAATGTACCGAGCATTGTTGCCCTGAATACCAAAGCAATTAATGTGCTGAAGTGTTCATTTTTCATAAATAAATGGAAATAATGAACGTATTTAGTTCTCTATCTCCCAATCAGAACCAATGCTGCTCCTTTTATGCAATCCAACATGGATCTCAGAGTTTGGAAGGTTTAGAAATATATTTAAATGTGATAGAGATTTAATGAAAGCTTTATTAAAGATAGACATGGTTCATTTAATGCCAAGCAGATTCTAATTATATTCTTGCTGGTTCTTAATTATTTTTCATTTACCAGATGGTTACCAAACTGAAAATTAATACCTCTGAGCATGAGTGTGAAATAAGAACGACACCAGCGGGAAGTTCCACCAGTAAGAGACACTGAATAATTCTGTGGTATTTTGGCAAACAGTTGACAGGATTGTTTAACATTTTCATGAATGTAGACACTGAGGAAGTGATATGTGCTCTACCAATCATTCGGATCAGCTGATTAATTTTGGAGAATTAAATAGTTTACAGTGCTAAATAAATGTGGTTTTTAGTGCCACTGATAATCACGTCAGAAGCAGCAATAATAATAACACAACTTACATTTGTTGGCTCCCTCAGGTGAAAGAGCTAAAATTGGATTTACATGTTCTCTCTTTCAATATCATAAATGCAGTTTCAAATTTAATATTATATTACAATGATTATAAAGTACTGTACATTTCAAGCCCTGCTTGGCTGATTTCGTAAACTGCTGAGTGAAATCATGCTGACCAACGGGTAGTGGTTTCAGCGCCCACCGAGTCCAATAGCAGAGCTGAGGCTCCGAATAGAGTTAAGTGACATTCAACTCTGGTTTTAGTTTTTATTTAGAGTTGCAGCACAGTAACAGGTCCTTCCAGCCCAATGACCCTGCACCACTCAATTACACCGTACTAACTCATACGTCTTGGGAATGTGGAAGGAATCCAGAACACTCAGAGGAAACCCACATGGTCATGGGGAAAAAGTACAAACTCCTTACAGACAGTGGTGGAGTCGGTCATGGGTCACTGGCACTGTAATGGCATCACACTGTTTCCTGGAAGCTGTCAGATGAATGAGTAAGTATAGATACGTTTCAGGCTTTTAAATTAATTATTAGTGTATCGATATGCTTTTTTAGGACTTCAATGTACTTGAATAATTTTTAAACATTTCTATCAGACTCATTTGAAAATGATTAAGGTCATCAAAAGCCAGCAAGATGTCTGTCACAATTTGGCAGAGGGATGGAAAGCTCTTTTGAAGAGCCAGTGCAGAGGTACTGAGATGAGTGCCTCTTTGTGTAGGCGGGTTATTATATTGTGGTAATTGCTTATTACATAATTTGCAATTGTTATTGGATTGGAAGGAGAGGGAATAATCTAACCTGTACATACGTACAACCAAATAAAACAACGTTCCTCTGCACCACGGTACACCCATAAAACATATCACACAGTGCATAAAACAAAATATTACCATAATTAAGTTAATTAAATATAATTCAAAGCACACGTAGTGTGCAGCAGGTAAACAGTAAGCAGCACAGTAAACAGCTCACTGACTTAGTGATGAGACCTCGGTGGTGACAGGGTATTAATTAGTCTCACAGCCTGAGGGAAGAAGCTGTTACCCTGTCTGGCAATCCTCATCCTGATATTCCAGTACCTCCCTTCTGATGGTAGTGGGTCGAAGAGATTGTGGGATGGGTGGTAGGAATCTTCAACAATGCCTCGTGTCCTTCATAAACAATGCTCCAAGTAAATCTCACAAATAGGGGGTGGGGGAGGGAGGCTCTGTGATCAAATCTATGCCTTACACAGAGAAAACTCAAAACATTATATACCCTACATTAGGATATATATCCTAGGGTCTATATAGCAAATTCATATGCAAATTTTATTCCAATTCATTATATTTTTAACTAATTTGCATGTGAATAAATGAAATGCATGTAATAATCAGGAAGTATAACCCTCAATTAAAGAGGCTAATTTGCCTGTATAAGCTACAATAAGAGGAAGGATTTCTCTCTGACTTCTATCAACTGTGACAGAGTTGTGGGAACCCATAACCAGATACCAAACCTACTTTCTACTGAAAGAGATTGATACATAGAATGAGGTAGGCTCAAATGGAGTCATTAAAATAGTGTCATACCACACATTTTACACGATCAACTCATTGCTAACAGCTCCAGATGTCAAGTAATGCAGTATTGTCAGGTGATGGAACATGTTAAAACAATGTTTTTTTAAGTACATTGTTCTGAGGCCACCAGTAAATAAAAATAGGTAGGGGGATGTATTACAAGGGTAGCACCAACCAACTATAAAAGGATGAAGCGAGGTGAAGTGAGGAGGGAATAAAGGTGGGATGAAATTGGAAAATGTGATGTTATATTATCTTTGATAGGAAGAATGGAAAAGCAGTTTTTAAATGATGTGAAAGTAACCGTTGGCATTCAGTAAGATTAGGCACTCTCCATAAATCAGATTGGGAAGTTAGCAGGAAGGTATCGCAAATAATTGAGAAAATTATTGTCCTTCTTAATTAAGAAAATATATACCAGCATTGAAGGCAGTCCAGAATAGGTTCACTAAGCTAACTCCAAGAACAAGAGGGTTGCTCTTTCACAAGTGGCTGAAGAAAACTCAAAACATTATATACCCTACATTAGGATATATTTCCTAGGGTCTTTATTCTTTGGAATTTGGAAGAAAGTGATCTTACTGAAACAAATAAGATCCAAAGGACATTACATTGGATTGTCATAAGTTAGTTGTTTGTTTGTTTGTTTATTTTTTTTGTACGCAGAGAGCGGTGGGTGTGTGGAATGCCCTGCCATTGGTGGTGATAGAGGCAGATATTTCGGGACTTTTATAAGCTCTTAGATAGGCAAATGGATGATAAGAAAATGGAGGGCTATATGAGAGGAAAGGGTTAGATTGATCTTAGAGAAGGTTATTAGGTCGGCACAATGTCATGGTCTGAAGGGCCAGTACAGTTCTATGCTCTCTATTCAAAGCAGGCGTGACACAGCCAAAACTGAGATAGTTCCACAGATGGGAAGAGTCCTAAACAAGGGGACTGAGGATTGTAGAAAAATCTTCTCACAGAGGGTTGTGAATCTCTGAAATCCTCAGTATAGGAGGACTGTGGAGTCTAGACCACTGGAGACATTTAATAGAGGTAACTAAATAAGGAATTTAGACCAAGGTATAGAAGAGGAGATGAAACTCAGGCAGTCAGCACTAATCATATTGAAAGGTAGTATGGCTTGATGGGCCAGGCGGCCTCGAGCTGCTATTAATTTCCTGTCTATTCCTGCTGATTACGAATATTTATTATAAAGAAGAGGATAATGAATAAAAGTAAAACAAAATTGCTGCAATCATCCAAGATTTTAATAAGATTATAAGTGGAGTACAGTGTATAGTTTTGATTGTCTTATTTGGAATGTTATATTTGCTGTGAAATCAATGACAGGTGTCTCCAAACTAATGCCCAGATGGAAGTATTGTCTTATCAGGAATGGTTAAACAAATTAGGACTATTTTCTTGGAGTTTGAATGAATGAGAAGAAAAAATTTTTTAAGGGGATTTGACAAAGTAGAGGACAAGAAACAATAAAACGCCATAATGAGGTAATGCATCCGGCTGTTCCAGATGAATGCATTAACACAGTCCTAAACAACTGCCAGTCTTTTGTACAAAAAGTTTTATATTTATAAGCAGCTCTTTACAAATATTACCTTTAATTTCTGAGAAATCCTCCTTAACAGTTTCCTTATGCGGTCCATGATAAAATTTAAGAAAATAAATTTGCGCAAAATGTGTAGTCTACTCAGGGCAGACTAGCAATCCCCCTCAAAAACCACTACTTGAGTTTTCCTATTTCACTTAGCGTTTGTAAAAATAGAAATTGGGCATCAAAAAAACAAAAGTGCAGTCATATCTTACAAAATTTCCTTTTGGTATACTTTACCTATATATAGACAGATAGGTAGATTTAATTAACACTCCCTTTGTTAAAAAGCTCAGGAATTCACTCAGAGGCTAGTGCACTAGTAAATCTGGTTCATCACACAAATGATTTTGCAGGCTTTAAGGCAATGCAAAAATTGTAGACTCTTCGGGTTACCTTTTGAACACAAAGTGCTAATATGTTCGGAAATAACTCAGAAATATGTTTTCTATGTTATGAAAGTTCTCTGTGACTGCAGTTCATTTGTAAATTTGCTGTAAAATCCTCTATTACTTTTGCAAATCGTAGTACACTTTTTCAGGTATAGCAAAATATTTGATCAGAATGTCCAAACATCTTAAAAAAAAGACTATTAATTAATCACAAAATATTCTACGTTGTCAAATCTGTATATATTGTTCTAAAATTCTTTATTTAGTTATCATATTCCAGTTTAAGTATCCTCAAAATATCTTGTAGAGTGTTATTCTGAAGCATGATAATGAAGTGTATCATTATTTCCCTCATTCAGATCAGGCAGAATGCCTGCATCTCATAGAAGAATGTGGAAATAGACAACATGTTTTTAATTAATTTTAAATTCTCAGGCTAAATCTGTATTGAATGGATGTGCTGAGCAGAGTGCCAGAAACTTGACTCATCACCATGGTAACCTCCTCACAGTGGTGGATAAGTGGGCACATCTAATATTTTATCCTGACTTAAAATGTTTACATCAGTGAAATGTTGCCATGGTGAAATATGGAATTGGACGAGGATGAGTGAGAGGTGGGCAGGGAAATTATGAGACTTAATTTGTGAAGTCAACAGGATCAACTGAACACATGCTTTAATAGAAATTTTAAAAATATGTAATTGAGATATTTGAAGGTGAATTGCTTTGCAGTGCTGCATGAGTGGTCATGAAGAAAGTAGATTACCCTTGAACTGATACTATTTCCCAGTCATCACAGGCTCGAGCAGCATCACTGAGGTGCAAAAGGTATCTTAAGGAGCCATCAGAGCTTTTAAGCATCTTCAAATCCCCTCCCCCAGCACCAAATGAATAAATCCCTTGCTTTCCATCACCATAACAACACACACACAAGTACCAACTGGCATGTGATCGCACCGCAGCAGTTATGTGCAAAAATAACGCTGTTGAAAATGCAGAATATGCTCCTTTAATGCATTTCTTTGTGCCATTGTCCCTAAAAGATATTTGAACAAAACAGACAGGAGGATCCCGATGGTTTTCACACCAGTCTTCCTGTAACAATGATCTCCTTTTATCTGAAAGATAGATAAATGTAAAATGATCATTTTGCTTTAAGAACTTGTACAGGGAATTCATTCTGAATCATTGTAATTGCTGCTGGTCTTTCTGGGACAGGTACATAAGCTGCCTTCTGAAGAGCAAGCTTAGATGCTGAGGGTATAACCACATCATCACACATTTATATTCAGTGTTTGGGTGTTGCTGGTAACATCAGAATGATTTTCCCTTTGAGAAGGTGGAGATAATTCATTTTAATAAATTGCCTAAGTGCTTCTGATGAAGGTACCCCACACAGCCGTTGACAAGGGGGTTTATGGAAATCCCTCCATGTTGCATCTGCCACTGTTTCTCTTCAACTTCATGTCACTGTTGTCATGGTATTCTGCCTTCAAATAGTCACACTGGACAGAACACCTTTGCTAGTCAGTACATGAATGGTGCAGCCAGTCTGCACAGTGTAGCTGATTTATGGGAAGACAGTTGAAAAGTGATTGCAGGTAAAGTGGTGCAGTTCCCAAGGACATATTCCCCAAGGATCCACAGAATTATCTGAGCACAAAACCTGGGCACTGCAATTCCCAGGCTTTAATTTGCAGTAAATCCACAATGTCCCTGTGTGCTTCAAGATAAATTTTCTCCTTTTTTTTAAGTTTTTACTGCTGTTATTTTGAAGGATTTTGGTCTTGGTAGACAGCCTTAGATATATTGTTTCAAATTGAGTTTAGTTATCTGATCCCTTTAAAATCGTTAGTTACTGACTGTTATGCCGCTGGCGTTTAGGGCAGCAATAAAGGTCCTCCATCACTGTCCTTGGCCAACTTCTCTATTGTGCACCAGGTGTGGTTTAGAGTCCTCATTCCTGTCTCTACTGTATGGCACCAGAATGTCTTTGGTATCCCTTTAATATAAGTTCAAAGTCAAAAGCTGTGAGATAATAATCAAACCATTCCAACGTTACGCCCTTCTCTACCTTTACATTGCTTAGTTCATGACCCTTCAAGTTGGTTGGCTAAGGGAGTGGACAACAACTTTTCCTGGGTCTCAGCCTGAACGAGCAACTGTTTATTCCTCTCCATAGATGCTGCCTGGCTCACTGAGTTCCTCCGGCATTTATTTATTGATTGATTGATTGAGATACAGCATGGAATAGGCCCTTCTAACCCTTCAAGCCACGTCCCCCAGCAACCCATTGATTTAATCCTAGCCTAATCACTGGACGATTTGCAATGACCAACTAGCCTATCACCTGGTACGTCTTTTGACTGTGGGAAGAAACCAGAGCACCTGAAGTAAACCCACATGGTCACAAGGAGAATGTACAAGCTCCTTACAGACAGCGTTGGGTGTGTTGCTGTGGAATTGCAGCATTTGCAGAATCTCATGTTCCAAACTTATGTATCTCACTGTACCACTAGCAGCTCGAACTTTTAGCAAGTTGCCACATGCCATCTTTACCACCTGAAAATCTGCTAAACTGTGATCAATAGTAAGTCAAGGGTCCCTTTAGGAGTAAATATAGCCGTCACGTTTGTACAATTGCATAGGAATGCATGTATGTTAACAAACTGCAGGTGAAATAATTTAATTTGACACTTGTGCAAGTCAGACCTTACTACTGGTATTGATGTCTAAATAGCTGGGAATATTAAACACATTCAGATTTATTAAGTGTTCATCAGTTAACAGGCTGAACCATTTGGAAAATGACAGCTGCTAAGCATGATAAGAACAGCTTGCAGCTTCAGCAGATGAAGTCCTTGCCATTACTGAATAACTAAACCATAGCCTAAAAAGTCTTTAAAGAATAATTGAGAAGCCCTCCAGCCCCCAATCTTCCATCAATATGCATAAAACTTAAAGCATTTAATTGTTCATTAAGTTCAAAACAGTGTAACACCGGCCCTGACTTTATTTGCTCCTGGCTGCGGTTAGTCATTATGCCATCAATTACACAAAAATAAAAGATCGAAAATTACTGTTAGAAATATTAATGGCCAGACATTCATAGTGCATAATTCACATTCCATTATACCCTACTTTAATCCTAGTCAGCAGAAGCAAATTGGTTAATACTTTATCCAAATGATGCAACCTTTGGTCCTCAATAATACTAAATCCTACGATGTACGTTTGTACATTTTGCAATAATATTCTGTTTGAGTGTCTACTGAAAAGGCCTGATCATGCAGTACAAGTACTAGCAGTACTTTGCTAAATCACCTGCATTTTTCCATGTAAGTGCTACTAAATTCAGGATCCCTCTCTGAATGACAAAGTCATGAATACATTTCTTGATGCTACTCTGATTCTAATGTCAGAGTGAAAATGGTGACAACTCCCTGCACTTACATTAGGGAATCTCCCCACCGAACCTTTTCAAGATGCACAACACACAAAAAGAGCAAATCCATTCATTTGAATAAAGAGGAGCTCTTGCTAGGAAAAGAGGAGGCACAAGAGACTACGGAATCTGGAGCAACAAGCAATCTGCTTAAGGAGGTCAATGGGTCAAGAAGCATCTGGGGGTGGGGAGGAATTTTTGACATTTTGGGTCAAAAGTGCAACAATCCTTTCCCCCACAGATGCTGTTTCACTTGTTGAGTTCCTCCAGCAGACTGTTGTATTAGATAAGCAAGTTTATTTTAAATTAATTTAGTGATTTTTTAAAAAAAATGTTTACAACTTCTTAAGAGTTTTAGCATTGTTTTAATTTAAATCATCATTGATTTAACTTGATTAATAGTCATAAATTTTCA
Organism: Mobula hypostoma; assembly: GCF_963921235.1. Classification (NCBI taxonomy): domain Eukaryota; kingdom Metazoa; phylum Chordata; class Chondrichthyes; order Myliobatiformes; family Myliobatidae; genus Mobula; species Mobula hypostoma. Next base: position 191,567,100 of record NC_086098.1, read on the forward strand.
GCACCAGTCACTTTCACAAACATGAAATGTTTTTGATTCATCTGACAGTCATCCATACAGGGTTGCTGATTTGGCTGGCTATCGAAGATGGTTTTTCCGATGCTTCATGAGTACAGCTTTTCTGTTCCCTGTATTAATGAAATAAGTCAGAAAATGGCCCTGCAGCCATGAACAATCTCACCGATGAAAATCAGGCCTGTTAGGAAGTGTGTTTTTTTTTACAGCTGCAAAGGCACAGAATACAAGTTTTCTCACGGGTCAGACTTAAGCATGTGGGTGTCAAAACAAGCAGCTAGTTCAGAAACACGAGGAAATCTGCAGATGCTGGAAATTCAAGCAACAGTAAGTTCTGACTCTGTTACTTACACAACTTTTAAACAAAACTCACTGAAGACAGGAGATTGAAGTTGAAGATTTTTGAAAAACGCCATTATGAAATCATAGTGATACAGCAACTCAAAACGCTGGCTCTTTATTCCTCTCCAAGGATACTGCCTGACATGCTGAGTTCCTCCAGCATTTTGCATTGTGTTACAAGTGATACAGCACTCAGATTTTGTGATTCAGCAAGTTTTTTTGTAAGGCTCTCCAAGCAGGTCAGTCACTTGATCTTTCCCATAGCCTTTAAAAAAATACAACCTGTTTCCTACAAGAATACACAGGCAAAAATAAAATCTTAATCCTCTACAAGGGCACTATTTGGTAAATTAACAACAAGGAATTTGATAGACTAAGTATAAGTGAAATTTCCAAGTTCAAAGTACATTTATTATCAAAGTATATATATGCATTTTATAACCTTGAGATTCACCTCCATACAGGCAGCCACAAGACAAAAAAAACCTAGAAGAACCCATAATAAAAAAAGACAGTCAAACACCCAATGAATAGAGAAAAAAAAAACAAATAATACAAACAAAAATAAGCAAAAAGCATTCAGAACAGAAGTAAGTCCATAGACACAAAGCCCAGTATAGCCAGTGCAGGCCAGAGCCTCAGCCTCAGTTCAGTGCAGAGCTTGGAGCAGGCAGAGCAGGCCACAGCTTCAGTTCAGTGCAGAACTTAGACCAGGCGGAGCAGGCCATAGCTTTAGCCTCAGTTCAGTGAAGAGCTTGGAGCAGGCAGAGTAGGCCACAGCTTCAGTTCAGTGCAGAGCCTGTAGCAGTCAGAGCAAGCCTCACCCTCAGCTGGCCCGACCCTCGCATCTGGAACTAACACCCTGCCTTTTCAATCTCAAAGAGTGGTGAATCTGTGGAATTTATTTCTTTAGCTTTCCCAGCACCTTTACTTCCTGAGAAAGCTAAAGAAATTTGGCCTGTCCCCTAAAACCCTCACTAATTTTTATAGATGTACCGTAGAAAGCATTCTTCTAGGGTGTATCACAGTCATCCCACCTCTCCCGGAAGTTCCGGGAGTCTCCCGCATATTAATAGCGGCTCCCTGATGCCTGCAAATTATATACAATATCATGGAAATCAATTTTTTGAGAGCGAGTGAGCAAGAAAGAGAGAGAGAGAGAGGGAGAGAGAGAGCGTGCGCGAGAGAGAGAGCAAGAGAGAGCAAGTAAGCGCAAGAGAGAGAGAGAGAGAGCGACCACAAGAGAGATAGCACGTGAGAGAGACAGTGAGCGAGAGAGCGAGCGCAAGAGAGCAAGAGAGAGTGACTGAGTGCGAGAGAGAGCAAGAGAGAGAGAGCAACCACGAGAGAGAGATCGAGCGTGAGAGAGAGCGAAAGCAAGCGAGCGAGAAAGAGAGAGCGCGAGAGAGAGATAAAGAGAGAGCGCGTGTGAGAGAGAGAGCAAGAGAGAGAGAGAGAGCAAGAGAGTGCGCGTGAGAGAGAGAGAGAAAAATAGAGATTGAGAGCGCGCCATGGGAGAGTGTTCCAAAAAAAGAAAATATAAAACGTACGTCACCCCAGACTACACTAAAGTGTACCCCTGCCTAACAGGGGTCAAAAATAATGACAGTGTTGCTCGCTGCTGTTGGAGCAGTGCTGCCAGGATAATCAAGGACACGACCCACCCAGTCAACACACTTTTTGTCCCTCTTCCCTCTGGGAGAAGGCTCAGGAGCTTGAAGACTTGTACGGCCAGGTTTGGGAACAGCTTCTTTCCAACTGCGAAAAGACTGCTGAACGGATCCTGACCCGGATCTGGGCCGTACCCTCCAAATATCCAGACCTGCTTCTCGGCTTTTTTTTGCACTACCTTACTTTCCATTTTCTATTTTCCATTTATGATTTATAATTTAATTTTTTTAATATTTACTATCGATTTGAATTCCAGGGAGCGTGAAGCGCAGAATCAAATATCGTTGTGATGATTGTACGTTCTAGCATCAATTGTTTGGCAACAATAAAGCATAAAGTATACCACAGAGGGCTGTGAAGCCCTCAAATCAAAGGGTGTTTTCAGATGAACTTTGATATGTTCTTGACTGATAAATGGGTTAAGTGTTTTAGGGAGAAGGCAGGAGAATGGAGTTGAGAAAAAAAAAAATCAGCAGCGCATACTCAATGAGACGAATAACCTAATTCTGCTCCTATATCATAATGATTTGGGTTCCTATTAATAAAAATTCAGAAGGTATAAATGAGGAAAATAAATTCACAAGATTAATTATATCCTTAGCTTCTCATTTGGAGTCATTACTTGCAGAGAGAATGGAAGGGAGAGAAACTTCTACCTGGAACTTCATCCCTGCCTTTATCAATACATCATATTCTGCCTCTGATTTATTACACTGAATGATATACAATGAATTTTGAAAGCAAGGTGTATGGTACTATATAATGATCTACAACCAATAATGAAGTTCTAGCCAATATTTATTATTCTATGGAACCACAACACACTGTTCACCATCATATTGCATCTCACATTACAAAGCGTTTTTGTGACCTAGAAATTCTATATTTGCAAAAAACTAAATGGAACAGTGACAGATAACTGTTGACCCAAACCTCAATTCCAGCAGTTCTTCCAGGGTCAGACTTCTGGTATTAATTCTAATTCCCATGGATACCCCATTTAGTATTAAAATAAAAGATCAATCGCAGTGGCACTTGTTACAGAATGATGGGTATGATAGAGTCAAAACAAAACTTTAATTTACAGAGGCACTGAAATTTTATTTCTTCCGTTGGCTACTTTAATCACATTTTCTTGATACACAATTTGTTAAGTCTGTAACCAAGTCACATGTCAATTATTATATTTCTTATTTTTCTATTTGTACTTCATTGTATTAATAGAAAAAATTTTGATTTGCATTTTGACCAGAAAAAAAAATTTCAAAATGCATTTGAGCTTCTGAAATGTTTGCGAGCAATGCCGCAAGAAATCTATTAGAAAACAATTAATTATATCAACATAAATCTCTCATTCATGTAGTTTAGTGGTAACACGTACACACAGATCAGTATTGGAACCTTTGATGGATTGTGTTGAAAGAAAAGATCGCCAGAGGTATTACCTAAACTGAAAGTAACAAGGATATTTGGTAATTTTCAATCATGGAAAATCATGGGGCATTTTAGCTCTGCATAAATATAATTTATATAAGAATGTAGGATGATGTCAAATTTATTAACTTTCAAAGGTCCAGAGCAATAGATCATTCAGTTAGAATATTCTCTGCAATTAGTAGACAGTGAAGCTTATAAGCACTCAGGTAATTTGCTTTAAATAAGATACATTCTGTAATTGCCATAAGAAATAAAATCAATAACATCAATATTTTCTAGCACCCGGTGCTAACCAGCAATCAGTGTTTCTGACCACTAAACTAATTAACTTGAGCAACAACAGAAGTACAAAATAAACTCATTTTAATTCCTGTAGCCCGAGGTTTCTACATTAAAGAGCCTATTAATGAATAATAGTAGCTGCCCACAAGTGAAATAGTGCATGATATCTTGAACAATGTGTGCAATACGGAATTTCCAAAGCGAGCAAGCAAGCTTTCAAATAACCCGGCTTTATTAGCACAGATCATATCCATATTAATTTCAAAACACAATGTAATAAAGGTGGTCTACTTAAACCCAATCACAATAATAGTAGTGATTTAATTTCTCATCAGGTGGCAATCTGTGAGTTCTTTCTCAAAATGATTTATTAAATCCATTCCTCTCAGGAGCTGTTTTTTAAGTAAAGCAACTGTTGCTCACATTAGGAACCTTAAGAAGTGGCAGTTAGACTTGAATCTATCAATGCCTGGCTGCAATGGCTGCTTTGATAATAATCCCTCCCATTCATCCAATAATTTCTTCACGGCGCCCCCCCCCCCCGCCACCATGAGGCTGAAGGTACCTGTAGCATTAGGACAAGAACTGTTAAGATAGGTAATAGCTTCCTTCCCAGGTCATGAGACTACTGAACTTCTGGGCACCACCCGGGTCTCTTCACAATCCCAGTAGCATATACTGTTTACTCTTTGACTTGTGTCATAAATGCACCTTACTATTTGTAAATTTATATGTGGGGTAGTATTACCATACGTGTTGAGTATGAGTTATACTTACTGTGTTGTGCACCTTGATCTACAGGAACATTGTTTCATTTGACAGTAAACATGCATATGGTTGAATGACAGTAAATTTGAAGTTGAATCTGAAACTGATTTTCTGGCACCATTGTTGGAAGACTGATAGAATATAGTCAATTTCCAGGAGCTATTTTCTACTCTGTTTCAGACATTGATACCTCCTCCTACCTGGTGGTGTTGAATGCTTCATCTCACCACTCTAGTTCACTCACCTAGGATGCCAGTCACTGTGATGACACATGGGATGCTTTCCTTAGAGGACTAGCTGCCGAGGAGGACCACCGAGAAGCAGGACTTTACCAAGCAGCGAGCTTCAGCTTGAGGTCATCATTTGACTGAATGTCTACTGACATAAATAGTGTAACTATAACACCCAGATCTCCTGCACCAAAAAAAAAATGACAAACCTCATTCCCAGCTCTTGCAGTACCCATGCCTCATGCCCCCCACAACTCCACCAAAGTTCTTGTCTGCAAATCTCCAGGGTTTGCTTGGATGAGGACGACCATGTCAGGTACTCTTCTTGCCTTATTTCCAGATAGCCTATGAGATGTTTTGTTGCCTGGAAAGACCGGACAAGAGATGATGAAAATTGAACTGGAGGCCTGTTAGCCATTGCATGTAATCCACATGATGAGATCTGAAATCAGAATGGGAAGATGCTGAAATAACATGAATTGAGGAAGAGGTAGTGGAAAGAGTTGCTGGCCTTGCAAATGCTGGTGTCTATGGGAATGAGAAAGAAAGGATTGCAAGTTGTCCTTATACATTAGAAAATGTGATGGATAGGAAGGATTGGCTGTGAATAAAGTGGACAATTGCAGGTGACGTTGGCACGGTTTGCTGAAGAGCTGCTCTCATCCTTGGGGTGATTTTCTGAGATCTTTTCCTTCCTCCCCCCCAACACTGAACTCAGTTCTCAGGGATAATGTTATCCGCAAAATCTTGGGGTAGATATTAGAATACTTCCAGGCAGCCCTTGGAATCATCAACAACCAGTCACAAATTTGAATGCATCTGAATCCAACTATTTTTAAGCATCTCTGGGCTTTCTGAGACTTTGGCTAGCTCCATCAGGGATTGTTTACTGTTTCTGCTGCTGCCTATGTTAAACTGCAGAAGTGCAGTATTCAATGACATGAAAAATAAAAGTGAGTTTACATTCCTTACAGTTGGAAACTTGCAATAAAAAAGCACATTGAGTTTTAAATAAGAACTTATTTTGACTATGATTGAAATACATTGTACAATGCTGTACATCAGATTCTTGTAACCCTGTATATAGTACACCACGTTAAGAAATAACTTGCAGTCATGTTGCAATTTTGATCTTGAATATTGTCATAAGAAGTTTCAAGGGCAGGTCATCAAACAAAACTTGTTACCAAACCAAACACGGAGATGTTTATTGGGCTGTCTGCAAGACAATAAGCATGGGAGTAAATGGACAACATGGAGTGGCACAGTCGCAAATGATTAGTGTAACACGACTACAGTGCTAGCAACTGGGTTCAATTCCAGCTGTTGTCTGTAAGGAATGTGTGTATTCTCCCCATGACCACGTGGGTTTCCTCCAGGTACTACGTCTGCCTCCCATATTCCATAGACGTATGGGTCACATAGGTCAAATTAGGCAGTGTGGGCTCAGTGGGTCAGAAGGGCACTTTACCATGCTGTATCTCTAAATTAAACTAAATTAAATTAAATTAAAACCGACTAAGAACAGAATAGTAGTGAATGGTTGATTTTCAGGAAACGGAAGTAGACAGTGGTATTCTCCTGAAATCCATTTTAAGATCACACTATGTTATTGTCTATTAATAAACTGGATCTGGGTAGAGAGGGTGTGATTTCCAAATTCCCAGATACAAAGCTAGAATTGAAATAATTTTGGTCATATAATAGCAGACATGGGATGAATTAAATGGAGCAATTGTATGTAATACCCTGGTTAAGAAATGCAGTAGGCATTTCACTTTAGCAGTTTCCTGCAAAAGCAGTGCGTCCTGCTGGTAGAATGTTTTGGTTTTGGCCCTGCTGTTCAACTTAGGTATATTGTGTCAGCCAGTCAGGGCAGTGGGATCTGGAGAAGGTTCACAAGAGAATGGGGCAGAGAGGGATTTGTGATAGACAGTAGTCTGGTTTGGAGTCTTTTGACGGGAGCTGTGGAGCAGGACAGAAGGGAAGATGCCACAGAGCGTCGTGGGAAGTAGAACCCCATTTCAAGAAGTGCTTCATGCAGATGAACGGCTTCAAGGAGGAAGGGTCAATACTCCTGAGAGAGAGCCAGTTTGTTCAAGATGGACTTCGAGGGAAGTTCAGACTGTGGCGGGTGCTTTCACACAGACTGTGGGTTTGGTGCTGTAAGCAACAATTATCCCCAGCTTTGGAAGAGACAAGCTCCAATGGTCATGTGCACTTTTAGACTAGTCTAACTGTAATGAATCCTTTTTTCTCCCCCTTATCTCTCTCCTTTCTTATACTAACTGTTCAATAAAGCTAAAATTGGTAAATATTCTTTCTTTATAATTTTATGCGGTGTGCAATCTGTTATATCTTGCCGACCGATAATTGCGTAATGAGCAGTATTTACAAAGCATTCGCTCAAATCGAGGTTTCTTGAATCAGAGCATCACAACATTCCTGTTTGGTTGAACCCCAAATATATCGACCCTAGACATATATGGTTTCTGAGAGGGGCCTTTTCACCACTGAGTAAATAGTATATACTGACCCTAGACGTATATAGTTTCTGAGAGGGGCCTTTTCACCACTATATAGTATATACTGACCCTAGACGTATATAGTTTCTGAGAGGGGCCTTTTCACCACTGAGTCACGTGGCTGTTACAGAGTTAGCTAACGAACCAAGTTTGTACATGAGCTGGACAAGAGCGTTACATGTAAATATGGTGCAGAAACATAGAGAGATCTTGTATGTGTATATGTAAATAGTCAAAGTAACACAAACAAGAATCCACAAAAAAATAAGAGTAGGCCACTCTGCCCCTCATGCTGTTACCATTCAACATGCTGAGGAGTTTGTATGTCTAAATGAAATCATCCCTCAACGTTACAAACTCTAAAGAATATGGATTCAATCTAGTTATTCTGACTTGGTAAGACAATCCTTTCATCCCAGTAATCAGCCTGATAAATCTCTTTAGAACAATGGTATTATGGTCTCTTTTTGGTAAGGGGACCAAAACTGAGTGCAATACTCCAAATGCGGCATCATCATTACCCTGTACAATTTAAAGATTACTTGTCAAAAGTATGTCAAAACATACAGTGAAATGTGTCATTTGCATCAATTCAGATCAGCAAGGATTGTGCTGGGCAACTCACAATTGTAGCCACACTTCCAGTGCCAATATAATATGCTCACAAATCACTAGTCCAGCCATATATCTATGGAATGTGGGTGGAAACTGGAGCACCTGGAGGAAATACAAATGGTCACAGGGAGAACATACAAACTCCTTACAGACAACAGTGGGAATAGATCCCCAATCGGTGATCGATGGTGCTGTAATAGCATAATGCTCACTGCTATACTATAGTGCTTCCCACCAGTAGGTCCCAATGGCCATGGGGGACCAAAGAGTCTGTTTCTATACTATACGAGTCTATTACTCTAAACCTTAGAGACTTAGTAGCTGAAAGCACAGCTGTCTGTGGCAGGGCAATTAAAACCAGGGACTTAAGAGGCAAGAAATGGAGGAGCACAGAGACCTGACTGTTTTGGTACTGAGAGGAGCAAGGCAATGGGAAGTTTGGATGGAAGAAAGTGAGAATTGTAAAACTAGGACTTTTCTGTAGCAGAAGCAGGCGGTAAGCCGCGGAAGGTAAGTGACTGATGCAAGTCTGGTGCAGAGAGCAGTTTTAAATGATATAATTTTATTACACTAGTAAAAATAGGGACATGACCAGGGGACTGTAAGACTATTCAGGTTCAGAACAAATGCATAATAGTTGAAAAGGATTTTTTTGGCAATGACATTAAAAAGACACAAGACTAAAATAACAAGCAAACCTCAACACATGAGCTGAATAGTCTCCTTCTGTCCAATTAAAATGATTTCCTATTAGATTCCAGTTCTATGATTATGAACAAAATAATTTTATTTCCATTCTTATGCTTTGACATGGATCGTACTCCAACTTAATTGGGCACTAAAAACACAAAGATGGTTATAAGTGTGTTCATAGTATTAATTTATTCAGTGTTAAAATTCATGAACTATTTTGTTAGAAAATCTCAACCCAGAATGAGAGCCAGCTGGGCTGAGTTAGGCACATACCTCAGTTTGCTCAATGAATAGTATAACTGTTTAAATAACATAGATCTTTTTACACTCATTAAACTACGATCATTTTATCCTGTGAACTAGCCTTGTTGCAATAGAACAGGATTCCCATTCCAGGGTTTCAGCAGTGCAATCAAAATTAAATTAAAATGGTACATCAAAATCCTACTTTATTTTTTGCAATGGTGCTGTTGATAGTGAAAATTTCCTTTGAAAATATTTCTGTTTGTTTCATGATCTTTGCTAATAAAATATTGCATGATTATTTATATGGAATAAGTAGAACTGTCCCAGCTAATCTTCTCACTTATTAAAATTATCATTTTAAGAGACCTATAAACAATGCTTCATGAAGTTTAGTGAATGCCTATCCTCTCATATTTATTGCCGGAAAAATACAATTAGAACTGCACCTGTTTCTGGCTATATAAACACAGGAAACGAGCTATAATTTTCCTTCAGGAACTTTTGAAATTTGAATGCTCTTCCTGTAACAGAGTTTATTTAGATCTTCAGAAAGATTTTTCTTGCTCCCTCTTAAAATACTTTTCATTACTACATAAGAATCCAGGACAACACCATACAGAAAAAATTAGGAAATACAAAATGTAATAGCAACATGAGAGAAAATGTGTGGGGACCACAAGAACTTAGACCATAAGACAAAGGAGCAGAAGTTGGCCAATCGGCCCAGCGAGTCTGCTCCGCCATTTTATCATGAGCTGATCCATTCTCCCATTTAGTCCCACTCCCCCGCCTTCTCACCATAACCTTTGATGCCCTGGCTACTCAGATACCTATCAATCTCTGCCTTAAATACACCCAATGACCTGACCTCCACTGCCACCCTTGGCAACAAATTCCAGATTCACCACTCTCTGGCTAAAAAAATTTCTTCGCATCTTTGTTCTGAATGGATGCCCTTCAATCCTTAAGTCATGCCCTCTCGTACTAGACTCCCCCACCACGGGAAACAACTTTCCCACATCCACTCTGTCCATGCCTTTCAACATTCGAAATGTTTCTATGAGGTCCCCCCGCTCATTCTTCTAAACTCCAAGGAATACAATCCAATAGAGGTCAAACATTCCTCATATGTTAACCTTCTCATTCCCGGAATCATTCTAGTGAATCTTCTCTGAACCCTTTCCAACGTCAGTACACCCCTTCTTAAATAAGGAGCCCAAAACTGCACACAGTACTCCAAGTGAGGTCTTACCTGTGCCTTATAGAGCCTCAACAACACATCCCTGCTCCTAAACTCTATTCCTCTAGAAATGAATGCCAAGATTGCGTTCTCCTTCTTCACCACCGACTCAACCTGGAGGTTAACCTTAATTTGATTCTAGTCTTCTCGAATCAGTGCTAACCTGACCTCAAATCAACGCTAACCTGGCCGGAATAAGGAATTCTAAAATGGATTTATGTTAAGGAAAAGGTAAATGAGAAAAGAGACTTATTAATGAAAGATGTAAATTATTGCTTAAAAACTAGGTTGCAAATATAAATCAATAAATGGAGACGCATAAGACTGCAGCTGCTGAAATGTGGAGCTACAAAAAAATCTGTGGTGAGGGTATGGTAAAGAATTCCTTTCCTTCCACAAATGCTGTTCCACCTGCTGAGATCCTCCACTTGATTGTTGTCAAATCAATAAATGTAATTTAGTCTGTACACTGAGACACTGGAAGCAACTGTTGACACATCATTGTCAAGCTCCTAACACTGACAAATGAAAGTTAAAATCAAAATGAAATCGTTGAGTCATCCGGCATGGAAACAGACCATTTAGCCAACTGAATCTATGCTTGCCCGAGGAGAAGCCCTGATGAGTGCATCTGCTAGCTGAGGTTACTTCGCAGCAATTATACACAGGTTTCAAAAATGACACTGGGTGCACATTAAAGCATTATTCTAAAATTTCTTCCACTCTGCAAATAATGACAGAACCATCAAATGTTTCCAATATTTACCCAAGTTATACCTTGCAGCAATTATTTTCTTAGAACTACAAAAAGCAGGCTATTTACAAAATACTAATTCATTCCAAAGACCTTAATTTACCAGAGAATATCCTTATGAGAGTCAGCTATCTCATCAACTTTCCTTTTTATGAAGTTCAAAGTAAGTTTGAAGTTCAAAATTCAAAGTAAGTAGAGATGCTGCCATGCTTTCTTAGTAATTGCACTTATGAGCTGGTACTGGTTAATAAGGCTCTCTTGATGATGTAAGTCATTTAATTCAACATGATTTCATTGATAAGATGATATCTTTGTTATCATTAATTTGTTTGTACTTAGAAAAATAGGAGTAGCAAAACAGATGAGCTGGTGGGGCTAACATACTGTTCCATCGATGTTTTCTAGAGTGCCCACTTGGTGGGCTGAGTTTCTGTCACAATAGGGAAAGTGATGCAAATATGATGACTTCTTCAGCAGCACTGAAAGATATACCATTTAGATTTTCCCCAGAAAAACTTTCTAGACGTAATTGGGAACATTTTACTTGCAAGTTTTTGAGAGTGTTTCTTAATCTGAGATAATTTGAAAGTGCTTCACCACATATTATTCTGAACAACCAAAGGACTTCACGAATCATACTTCACTCCTCATCACCACTTAAACTCTGAGGTCAAAACGATCTGTTGTCTTACCCAAAGGACAGCACGTGCAACTATCCAACAGGTGCAAGAGTGCGCATCTGCGCAGTGCCTTTAACATAGTCTCAGATTAATAACAAGTGTAATACAAGTATACATAATTAGATACAGTCCATGAAAGATTTCAGGAAAGACAATCAAAAGCTTGTGCATTCCAGAACTTAGAGCCAAGGCAACCAACAATCAAGCAATAAAAAACGAAATGCAAAATGTGTCAGTGATGTCTAAAGGTATCTCTATTACCACACTAGTTGGAATAAATCTTTCTTGTTCACCCCTGGATGTTGGACAAATGGTGTAATAACTTGGGGAGAGTGAAGAGATCAAATAGTAAACTGTTGCCATGAGTACACACATGAAACATAACATTGTCTTATTGAATGTTTTCTGAAGGGTATCATGTAGATGAGCAATAGGAGACAGTTAAGAAATGATCCTTGGGGGACTTGAAAAGGAGTAAAATCAAGCAAAGGCCATTTCACTCAACTGACATCCTCTTCAATTTTTTTTGGAGAAATATCAAAAATGTTGTTTGCTTGATTAAAAATTTCTCCTGGTTTTCAAATCACTTACTGACTGGTTTGAACTGTTAGTCCTTCAGCAATCCACTTATAGACAATAGACAATAGGTGCAGGAGTAGGCCCTTCGGCCCTTCGAGCCAGCAGCACCATTCACTGTGATCATGGCTGATCATCCACAATCAATATCCAGTTCCTGCCTTATCCCCATAACCTTTGATTCCACTATCTTTAAGAGCTCTATCCATCTCTTTCTTGAAAGCATCTAGAGACTTGGCCTCCACTGCCTTCTGGGGCAGAGCATTCCACATATCCACCACTCTCTGGGAGAAAAAGTTTTTCCTCAACTCCGCTCTAAATGGCCTACTCCTTATTCTTAAACTGTGGCCTCTGGTTCTGGACTCACCCATCAGCGGGAACATGATTCCTGCCTCCAGCGTGTCCAATCCCTTAATAATCTTATATGTTTCAATCAGATCCCCTCTCATCCTTCTAAATTCCAGTGTATACAAGCCCAGTCGCTCCAATCTTTCAACACATGACAGTCCCGCCATCCCGGGAATTAAGCTTGTGAACCTACGCTGCATTCCCTCAATAGCAAGAACGTCCTTCCTCAAATTTGGAGACCAAAACTACCCACAATACTCCAGGTGTGGTCTCACCAGGGCCCTGTACAACTGCAGAAGGACTTCTTTGCTCCTATACTCAATTCCCCTTGTTATGAAAGCCAGCATGCCATTAGCTTTCTTCACTGCCTGCTGTACCTGCATGCTTGCTTTCAGTGACTGATGAACAAGGACACCTAGATCTCGTTGTACTTCCCCTTTTCCTAACTTGACTCCATTTAGATAATAATCTGCCTTCCTGTTTTTACCACCAAAGTGGATAACCTCACATTTATCCACATTAAACTGCATCTGCCATGCATCTGCCCACTCACCCAGCCTGTCCAAGTCACCTTGCATTCTCATAACATCCTCCTCACATTTCACACTGCCTCCCAGCTTTGTGTCATTGGCAAATTTGCTACTGTTACTTTTAATTCCCTCATCTAAATCATTAATGTATATTGCAAACAGCTGCAGTCCCAGCACTGAACCCTGCGGTACCCCACTGGTCACCGCCTGCCATTCCGAAAGGGACCCGTTAATCGCTGCTCTTTGTTTTCTGTCAGCCAGTCAATTTTCAATCCATGTCAGTACTCTGCCCCCAATACCATGTGCCCTAATTTTGCCCACTAATCTCCTATGTGGGACTTTATCAAAGGCTTTCTGAAAGTCCAGGTACACTACATCCACTGGCTCTCCCTTGTCCATTTTCATAGTTACATCCTCAAAAAATTCCAGAAGGTTAGTCAAGCATGATTTCCCCTTCATAAATCCATGCTGACTTGGACCTATCCTGTTACTGCTATCCAAATGTGTCGTAGTTTCATCTTTTATAATTGACTCCAGCATCTTTCCCACTACTGACATCAGGCTAACCGGTCTATAATTCCCTGTTTTCTCTCTCCCTCCTTTCTTGAAAGTGGGACAACATTAGTCACCCTCCAATCCATAGGAACTGATCCTGAATCTATATAACATTGGAAAATGATTACCAATGCATCCATGATTTCTAAAGCCACCTCCTTAAGTACCCTGGGATGCAGACCATCAGGTCCCGGGGACTTATCAGCCTTCAGACCCAACAGTCTATCCAACACCATTCCCTGCCTAATATAAATTTCCTTCAGTTCATCCATTACCCTAGGTCCTTTGGCCACTATTATATCTGGGAGATTGTTTGTGTCTTCCCTAGTGAAGACAGATCCAAAGTACCTGTTCAACTCGTCTGCCATTTCCTTGTTCCCCGTAATAAATTCACCCGTTTCTATCTTCAAGGGCCCAATTTTGGTCTTAACTATTTTTTTCCTTTTCACATACCTAAAGAAGCTTTTACTATCCTCCTTTATATTCTTGGCTAGTTTACCTTCGTACCTCATTTTTTCTCCACATATTGCCTTTTTAGTTATCTTCTGTTGCTCTTTAAAAGTTTCCCAATCCTCTGGCTTCCCACTCATCTTTGCTATGTTGTACTTCCTCTCCTTTATTTTTATACTGTCCTTTACTTCCCTTGTCAGCCACATTCTCCCCTTACTCCCCTTAGGATATTTCTTCCTCTTTGGAATGAACTGATCCTGCACCTTCTGCATTATTCCCAGAAATACCTGCCATTGTTGTTCCACTGTCATCCCTGCTAGGGTATTGTTCCATTGAACTTTGGCCAGCTCCTTCCTCATAGCTCCATAGTTCCCTTTGTTCAACTGTAATACTGACACTTCCGAGTTTCCCTTCTCCCTCTCAATTTGTAGACTGAAACTTATCATATTATGGTCCTAATGGCTCCTTTACCTCTAGGTCCCTGATCAAATCCAGTTCATTGCACAACACTAAATCTAGAATCACCTTCTCTCTGGTAGGCTCCAGTACAAGCTGTTCTAAGAATCCATCTCGGAGGGACTCCACAAACTCCCTTTCTTGGGGTCCGGTACGAACCCGATTCTACCATGTCTACCTGCATGTTGAAATCCCCCATAATAACTGTAGCATTACCTTTCCAACATGCCAATTTTAACTCTTGATTCAACTTACACCCTACATCCAGACTACTGTTTGGGGGCCTGTAGATAACTCCCATTAGGATCTTTCTACCGTTAGAATTTCTCAGTTCTATCTATACTGACTCTACGTCTCCTGATCTATGTCCCCCCTCGGAAGGGACTGAATATCATTCCTCACCAACAGAGCCACCCCACCCCCTCTGCCCATCAATCTTTCCTTTTGAAAGGACATATACCCTTGAATATTCATTTCCCAGGCCCTGTCCACTTGAAGCCATGTCTCTGTTATTCCCACAACACCATACTTACCAATTCCCAACTGTGCCTCAAACTCATCCACTTTATTTCTTATACTCCGTGCATTCATATATAATACTATTAATTCATTACTCCCCTCACCTCCCATATCAATTCCTATTTCACTTGGCCATACTGTACGATCCCTTCTTGAGCTTTCTGCTCCATTGATTCTGCTGTCTTTCTTAACTTTTCTAATTCTCACTTTCCCTTTAACTCCATCCTTATGTTTCCAGTTTGTCCCCTCCCTCCCCCCCACTACTTAGTTTAAACACACCTGTGTTGCAGTGGCAAACCTGCCTGCCAGAATGCTGGTCCCCCGCCTATTAAGGTGCAACCCGTCCCTTTTGTACAATTCATCCTTACCCCAAAACATACCCCAGTGGTATATACCCCATAACTTGTAATGTTAACAAATGTCAGAATCAGGTTTATTATCACTGGCGTGTGACATGAAATTTGTTAACTTAGCAGCAGCAGCAGTTCAATGCAATACATAATCTAGCAGAGAGGGAAAAAATAATAAATAAAATAAAACATAATAATAAAATGATGTCTCCATTTCCAAGAAAGTACCCTGGTTGCAAATTTTAACCCTTAATATACACTTAGTGGCACTTTATGTGGACCGGAGTGGAACATAATGTCATCTTCTGCTGCTGTAGCCCACCCACTTCAAGGGTTGACTTGTTGTGCATCCAAAGATGCTCTTCTGTGCGCTATGTAGGAACATGTGGTTATTTAGGTTACTGTTGCTTTCTGTCAGCTTGAACCAGTCTGGCCATCCTCCTCTGACATCTCTCATTAATATGGTCATAGAATCATAGAGAAGTACAGCACAGAAACAGGCCCTTCGGCCCATCTAATCCACGATGAAACTATTTAAACTGCTCACTCCCCTCGACCTGCACCAGGGCCATAGCCCTCCATATCCCTACCATCCAGGTACCTATCCAAACTTGTCTAAAACATTGAAATCGAGCTTACATGCATCACTTGTGCTGGCAGCTCATTCCATACTCTTACAACCCTCTGCGTGAAGAAGTTTCCCCTCGTGTTCCCCTTAAATTTCTCATCTTTCATCCTAAAACCATAACCTCTGGTTATAGCCCCACCCAACCTCACTGGAAAAAGCTTGCTTGCATTTCCCTATCTATACTCCTCATAGTTTTGTATACCTCAATCTTCTAGGTTCCAAAGAACACAGTCCTAACCCATTCAATCTTTCTTTATAATTAGGTCCTCCAGACCTAGCAACATCCTTGTAAATTTTCTCTGTCCTCTTTCAACCTTGTTTACATCTCTCCTGTCAGTAGGTGACCAAAAATGCACACAGTTCTCCAAATTAGGCCTCACCAATGTCTTATACAATCTCAACATAATATCCCATCTCCTGTACTCAATGCATTGACTTATGAAGGCCAATATACCAAAAACTTTCCTTATGACCCTATCTACCTGTGACACCACTTTCAATGAATTACATACCGGTATTCCCAGATCCCTTTGTTCTACTACACTTCTCAGTGCCTGACCATTTACTGTGGAAGACCTACCCCGGTTGGACCTACTGAGGCGCACTTGTCTGCATTAAGTTCCATCTGCCATTTTTCAGCCCATTTTTCCAGCATTTCCAAAACCCTCTTCTGGTCACGATAGCCTTCCTCACTGTCCACTACACTCCCAATCTTGGTGTCATTCCCAAATTTAAATGATCAAATAATAAATAATAACAATAAAAATAAAACTACCTTAATCTTGTTTTAAAAACTGTTAGAGCCTGTGACTTACAGTGTGTAGTTCAATCGAGGGAGCTAGTCTCTGCTGTGCCCAAGAAAACTCCAGGAGAGAAATGCAAGCACGAGCTACCATGAAGAGAACCTCAGTGACAAAGTTCAAGTCTATTTATTATCAAAATATATGTACATTATACAACCTTGAGATTTGTCTCCTAATAGGCAGCCACGAAACAAAGACAACGAAAAAAAAATACACACACACATATATATATATATATATATATATATATATATACACACATGTACACACACATACAGTATATAGATAAATATTCACACACATATATGCGCAGAGAAGAAAAACCACATCATACCCATAAAAAAAACTTAAAAGTGGACCATCAGACACCCAATGTGCAATGGGAAAAAAACATCATGCAAACAGTAACCACAAGCACAGGAGAGATCCACAAGTGAGTCCCATAATTCAGCGCAGAGCCAAGTAAATGCAGTGGAGCAGTGACCTGAACCCGGCTCCCAGCTCATCTTGGGCCCCTACATCCTGACCTTTTCAACCTGGCCCAGCGTTTAACTCTCCGTCTGAACGTCAGGTTCTGCTACTTCGAGCAGCGATCTGAACCAGCCCATACCTCGCTTCCGGCCATGATCAACAACATTTCTCGGTGATTAAAATGTCAAGGAAGATTGAAACATCGAAAGAGAGCAGGCAGTTCTTGGAGGAGCCGTGGGTTCAAATCGTTCATGTTGCTGCCCTCAGACGGCCACTGGCTCGAGTCACTGCCTCAGAGGGTCTGGTGGTTTGTGTTGCTACCTTTGCAGTGGCCGCTGGTTTGGGTCATTGCCCTTGGAGGAGACACTAGTTCAAGTTGCTTCCCTCAGAGGCGCCGTTCGGTCCTGATGCTCTCGGAGATGTTATCGAAATTCTGAGATTTATGGATTGGACTGTCGTCCAAACTAATGTACTTCATATTGTCCTCGTTCAGTTCCATGTGGATGATCTGTTAGTTTTTGTGCTAGGGAGGGGCTGGGGGGGGATTGGGGTTTGTGAGTTTTTGTTTCTTTTTCTTTATGCGTGTCGGGGGGAGAGACGTCTTTCTTTCAACTACTTCTATGGTTTTCTGTATTTTATGGTTATCTGGAGAAGACATACCTCAGAGTTGTATTCTGCAAACATACTTTGATAATAAAAATGAACATTTGAACCTTTGAAATTTGCTCATCTAGTTAACCATGTTATCATCCAGATCGTTGATATAGATGACAAATAACAAAGTCTTGTGGCACACCACTAGTCACAGGCCTCCAGTCAGAGAGGCAACCCTCTACTACCACTCTCTGGCTCCTCCCACAAACCCAATGTCTAATCCAATTTACTACCACAGGTGTTTTCTCCCACAGAACTGCCACTCACTGGATGTTTTTTTGATTCTCGCACAATTCACTGTAAACTCTAGAGATTATTGTGTGTGAAAATCCCAGAAGATCAGCAATTTCTGAGATAAACCATACTATGTGTCAGAGAGCACTCTGTAAATGCACTCCTTTCACATGTGCATTTACACACATGCGCACACACACACCCAATGCTTTCTCATTCTGCTGTCGTTGCGCTGGGTATACTGAAGTGCGCACATTCTCATAATGGGCCCTAACAGGTTGGCTTTATGGGGCCTTTCATGCCTTGCACTTTGGAATATTCGATTTATTTAATAATAGCAATGTGTAAATGTGTATGTGTTGTTCTTATACTTGTATCTAAGATAGATACTTCTGCTTATTTTGTCATCTTAAATTAACTTTCTGGGTAATTAAATAGGGTGCATCGCTCTCAGTGGGGGAGAGAGAAAGAGATCGTGCTGCCAGGAGTTCACGCTGGACAAATAGTATGTAACTATTTACTGTGTTTTCTGGTCGGTATTTCTTTTGTAAATATTAGCAGTTTACTTTTCGTTAATCTCTCTAATTTTTGTAAGTCTTGATTTTCAAGGCACCTAATAAATACCCTTGCACTAAAGTGCTAAGTAATTCCAGCCATTTTTTTTCTTTGTTCATAAGCCACGTATCTAACATACTGCCTGGCACCAACAATCATTTCACAATCAAAGTCACTTAGATCACATTTCTTTCCCATTCTAATATTTGGTCTGAACAACAGTTGAATCCCTTGACCATGTCTGCATGCTTTTATGCAATAAGTTGCTGCCACATGATTGGCTGATTAGATATTTGCATTAATGAGCAGGAATATAGGTGTACCTAATAAAAAGGCCACTGAGTGTATACTGAACATTCAACTTTTCTATACTGGCTTCAAACTAATTTACAAACACCCCTTATGTTAATCATTGTTCCAGTTTTAACCTATGATCAGCCTTGAATGAACTGACTGCAACAGAGTCCTAACAATTGGTTTCCTAGGAGACAGAGAGAGCTCACACACCTGATCAGTTTAATATAAGCTTTGGGAAAACCATCCAACATTTTAAAACATGCATTTTCAGAAAAATAAATCCATTGCATTCACAAATTTGATCTATTGACCTTATATTTTTCTCAATCATAATTATGCCCACGGTTTACAATATGATGTCACAGTACTCTTGCCTTGCTTTCACAGTTCCACCGTGATCACAGCCTCTACAGTTAATAAAGCATGATGAATCAGTGATGGCAGATGCCGAAGAAGGCATCTGAATAGAGGACAGACTGCTGAAAATAGAATTGTATGTACACAAGCCTTGCGACTTCAGTTATGCTCATTTCATGATTTCCCAGAGGAAGGCAACCAATGATGCTTAAACCATTCAGATTTAGATCATTATCAGATGGCTGAAGGCAAAACAAAATAGTTAAACTTTATTACAGGAAAAAAAAATTCACAAAAGGAAATGGTTACTGCAAAGAGGGAAGATCAGTGAAGATAATTTATATTATTTCTAAGAAATAGGAAAACATTATTCAGAAATTATATGTTGCTAAAGACTTCTTCAACAGCACCAACTAAACCCACTGACTCAACTGTCTTGCAGATATAAAGGAAAACCTACCGCTTCAGGACATACGACATCCTGGCTTCAAAATATATTGCCATTCCTTGTTTGTTTCTGGGTCAAAGTCCCAGAAAGAATACAGGAGTTCTATAATAGTTAAATATTTTTCTTTACTATCAGTCTTTAAAGGAAATTTAAGGATTAGAAAAAATTATTGTCCTTAGCAGTAGATAATCACATTCCAAGAATGAATTAAACAGAAGATCCACTTGATATTATCAAATCTAAGTGCAATTTCACTATTATACTTTATTGACGCCAAACAATTGATACTAGAACATACAATCATCACAGTGATATTTGATTCTGCGCTTCCCGCTCCCTGGATTACAAATCGATAGTAAATATTAAAAATTTAAATTATTAATCGTAAATAGAAAATAGAAAAATGGAAAGTAAGGTAGTGCAAAAAAACCGAGAGACAGGTCCGGATATTTGGAGGGTACGGTCCAGATCATATTAGATTGATTAACTACATTTTATTATTTGGACTCTACGTTAAGGGCATTGGACAGTATAACACAGCACGGGCCCTTCAACCCTTGATGTTTTGCCTATCTTTTAACTTACTCCAATTTCATTCTAACCCTCCCTTCCTCCATAGCCCTCCATTTTTCTTTCATCCATGTGCCCATCTAAGAGTCTCTTAAATGTCCCTAGTGTATCAGCCTCCACCACCACCCCTGGCAAGACATTCCACACAGCCACCAACTCTCTGTGCGAAAAAAAAACCTATCTCTGACATCCCCCCTTTACTTTCCCTAATCACCTTAAAATTATGCCCCCTGGTATTCGCCATTTCCACCAACGGAAAAAGTCACTGGTTGTCCACTTAAAGAAGAGCTGATGCAGTTTAGTGCCTTTATTGTACTATAGCTATGGTCAGCTAATCACAAAGTAAGAATTTTTATAAAAATTCTTTGCCATAGACTATTGCCTACTCTAACCCAGAAGAACTTTATGTCATCAGTATACTAGCTAAATATGTTAATTGTGTTTGCCAGTCCAGCTTTGTGCATGAAAAAAAATAAATGTAATAGTCATAGAACACTACAGCACAGAAACTGGCCCTTTGGCCCATCTAGTCTGTGCCAAACCATCAATCAGCCTAGTCCCATTGACATGCACCTGGACCATGGTCTCCCATGCTCCACCCCTTGATGTAGAAACAGAGAAAACTTACAGCACAATACAGTCTCTTCAGCCCACAAAGCTGTGCCGAATGTGTCCTTACCTTAGAAATTACCTAGGGTTACCCATAGACCTCTATTTTTCTGAGCTCTATATACCTGTCCAGGAGTCTCTTAAAAGACCCTATTGTATCCGCCTCCACCACCGTCACCGGCAGCCCATTCCACACACTGACCACTCTCTACGTAAAAAAAAAACTTACCCCTGACATCTCCTCTGTATCTACTTCCAAGCACTTTAAAACTGTGCCCTCTCATATTAGCCATCTCAGCCCTGGGAAAAAGCCTCTGACTATCCACACGATCAATGCCTCTCATCATCTTATACACCTCTATCAGGTCACCTCTCATCCTCCGTCGCTTCAAAGAAAAAAGGCCGAGTTCACTCAGCCTATTCTCATAAGGCATGCTCCCCAATCCAGGCAACATCCTTGTAAATCTCCTCTGCACCTTTTATATAGTTTCCACGTCCTTCCTGTAGTGAGGCAACCAGAACTGAGCACAGTACTCCAATTGGGGTCTGACCAGGGTCCTATATAGCTGCAACATTACCTCTCCACTCTTAAACTCAATGCCATGATTGATGAAGGCCAATGCACTGTATGCTTTCTTAACCATAGAGTCAACCTGCGCAGTTGCTTTGAGTGTCCTATGGACTCCAACCCCAAGATCCCTCTGATCCTCTACACTGCCAAGAGTCTTACCATTAATACTATATTGTGCCACACATTTGACCTGCCAAAATGAACCACCTCACACTTATCTGGGTTGAACTCCATCTGCCACTTCTCAGCCCAGTTTTGCATCCTATCAATGTCCCGCTGTAACCTCTGACAGCTCTCCACACTATCCACAACACCTCCAACCTTTGTGCCATCAGCAAATTTACTAACCCATCCGAATTTCTCTTAAATGTTGAAATTGACCCCGTATCCACCACTTGCACTTGCAGCACACTCTCACCACCCTCCAAGTGAAGAAGATCCCCCTCATGTTCCCCTAGTCGTCACTTCACTCAACCTCAGTGGAAAAAGCCTGCTTGCAATACCCGATCTATACCCCTCACAATTTTGCATACCTCTATCAAATCTCCCCTCAGTCTTCTATCTTTAAGGGAATTAATTCTTGACCTATTCAACCTCTCCCTATAACTCATGTTGTCAAGTCCCGGCAACATCCTCATAAATTTCCTCTGTGCTCTTTCAACCTTATTTTCATCCTTCTATTAGTAGGTGACCAAACTGCACACAATACTCCAAATTAGGCCTTATCAACATCTTATACAATTTCAACACAACATCCCAGCTCCTGTACAGAATACATTAATTTATGAAGGCCAATGAGCCTAAAGCTTTTTTTTAAATGACCTTATCTACCTGTGACATCACTTTCAAGAAATTACAGATCTGAATTCCCAGATCTCTCTGTTCATTCGCACTCCTCAATGATCAACCACTCATCATGCAAGACCTACCCCGGCTGGTCCTCCCAAAGTGTACTTGTCTGCATTAAATTCCATCTGCTGTTTTTCAGCCTATTTTTCCAGCTAGTCCAGATCCAGCTGCAAGCTTTGATAGTCTTCCTTGCTGTCCAATATACCCCCCCATCTTGTTGTCATCTGCAAATTTGCTGATCCAGTTTACCACATTTTCATCCAGATCATTGATAAAGATGGCAAACAACAATGGGCCTAGCACTGATGCCTGTGGCACACCACTAGCCACAGGCCACCAATCAGAGAGACGACCCTCTACTATCACTGCCTGGCTTCTCCCACAATGTCAATGACTACCTCATCTTGAATGCCAAGTCACTGAAGCTTCTTGACCAATCTCCTATGTGGGACCTTGTCAAACGCCTTGCTAAAGTCCATGTAGACAACATCCACTGCCTTGCCTTCGTCAACTTTCCTCGTAAGTTCCACAAAAATCTGTATAAGATTGGTTAGACACAACTTACCATATACAAATCTATGTCAACTATCCCTAATCAGTCTTTGTCTATCCAAGTACTTCAGTATATATCAGGTCCCTTAAGATACTTTACAATAACTTTCTCACTCCTGATATCAGGCTCAACGGAGTATAATTTCCTGGCGTATTCATAGAGCCTTTCTTAAACAATCCTCCCATCCTCCAGCACCTCACCCATGGCTAAAGATGTTTTAACTATCTCTGCTAGGCCTCCTGCAATTTCTGCATCAGGTTCCCACAGGGACTGAGGGAACACCTTGTTAGGCCCTAGGGATTTATCCACCCTAATTTGCCTCAAGACGGCAAATACCACCTCTGTAATCTGTATAGGGTCCATGACCTCACTGCTGCTTTGCCTCACATCTCCTGGGTAAATACAGATGCAAAAAATCCATTTAATATCTCCCCCACCTCCTTCAGCTTCATGTATAGATTACCACTCTGATCTGCCAGAGGATCAATTTTGTCCTTTGCTGTCCTTTTGCTGTTAATACACTGATGGTATCCCTCAGGATTTTCCTTCCCATTGTGTGCTAGAGCAACGTTATGCCTTTGTTTAGCCCTCTGATTTCCTTCTTAAGAGTTCTCTTGGAAATTTTATACTTAAGTACCTCATTTGTTCCCACCTGCCTATACCTGCTATTCCCCTCCTTTTTTTAAAAAAAAACAGTGCCTCAATACCTCTACAAAACCATGGTTCTCTAAACCTGTTATCTTTGCCTTTTTTCCTGAAAAGAACGTACAAACTCTGGACTCCCAAAATTTCACTTTTGAAGGCCGTCAACTTACCAAGAACATCTTTGCCAGAAAACAACTTGTCCCAATACACACTTGCCAGATCTTTTCTGATACCAATAAAATTGGCCTCTCTCCAATTTAGAAACGCAAGCTGAGGACCAGACCTATTGTTTTCCATAATTATCTTCAAAGTTTAAAGTTCAAAGTAAAATTTATTATTGGAGTGCATACACGTCACTACATACAACTCTGAGATTTTTTTGTGTGGGCATACTTAGCAAATCTATAGAACAGTAACTGTAAACATCAGGAACTGTGAACTGTAAACAAACTGAGCAAATGCAGATATAAGTAAATAGCAATAAATAAAGAACATGAAATAACAATATCAGAGTCCTTAACTGAGTATAGCTATCCCCTTGTGTTCGAGAGCCTGATGGTTGAGGGGCAGTAACTGTTCTTGAACCTGGTGGTGCGAGTCCCGAGGCACCTGCACCTTCTAGCTGATGGCAAAAGTGAGAAAAAAGCATGGCCTGGGTGGTGACGATCTTTGATGATTGATGCTGCTTTTCTACAGCGACATTTCATGTAGATGTGCTCAGTAGTTGGGAGGGTTTTACCCATGATGTACTGGGCCTTTTGTAGAATTTTCCACTCATTGGTGTTCCCATACCAGGCCATAATGGAGCCAGTCAGCACACTTTGCACTACACATCTATAGAAGTTTTTAAACTAATATCTCGAAACTAATGGCATTGTGATCACTAGATGCAAAGTGTTCCCATAAACAAATTTATTTCATCTGTCGTGTCCCATTCCTTAATAGGAGATGTATTATCACACTCTCTCTAGTTCGGAATTCTACGTACTGATTAAGGAAACGCCCCTGAACACATTTGATAAATTCTTTCTCATCCAGCCCTTTTACAGTATGGGAGTCCCAGCCAATTTGTGGAAAGTTAATATCACCCACTGTCACAGCTTTATGTACCTCGCAGCAGTCACCAACCTCTCTACAAATTTGCTCCTCTAAATTCTGTGGACTGTTGGGTGGTCTATAACATAGTCCCATTAATGTGGTCATACCTTTCTTATTCCTCTGTTCTACCCATAAAGCCTCACTAGACGAGTCTGTCCTAACTGAGCACTGCCGTGACATTTTCCCTGCCACGCCTCCTCCTTTAATCCCCTTCCATTCTATCTAAAATAACAGAACCCCAGAACATTGAGCTGCCAGTCCTGCCCTTCGTATAACTAATTCTCATTGAGGACTACAGTGTCATGATTTTATCTGCTGATCCATGCCCTAAGCTCATACAACCTTTTCTACAATGCTCAATATACACAGCTCAGAACATTAGTCTCACTATGCTCAACCTTTTCATTCTTGCCCTTATTGCCTTAACAATATCTTTCTCCACAACCATTCCACTTTCTGTTCTGGCACTCTGTTTTCCATCTCCCTGCAATTCGAGTCAAAACTTCCCACCTACCCCACCCCCATGCAGCACTAGCAAACCTTCCTGCTAAGATATTAGTCGCCCTCCATTTCAGATTCCTTCATTCCTTCTGTACAGGTCACTCCTTCCTTGGACAAGCACCCAATGATCCAACATACTATATCCACAGTACTAGGATCAATAATATTGACTGAGGATCTCTTAGGCTGTGAATAAAAAAAAACTTACATCTTTCAGAACAGGAAACCTGCCATACTTATCTTTCCAGCACAAATGCACCAGATCTACCTACAAGATTGACTCCAAATTGCTACCTTAGTTCAGAGCAATTAGTGATGGACAACAAATATCAATCTTGCCCATGATGCCTACCTTCCATGAACACCATTCTAACTGACCTGCTTTAAAGAACTGATATAGAAATGTCTTAAATAAATTTCAAGTAGTGTTAGTTTGACATAACAGTTTGAAATTTATCAGAACTTTGCATGGATTTTATATTTATGTACACATTATTACATCAAAGGGATATCTTACATTATTTTTTTTAAAATTCCTCCTGTTATTCAAGTACAACACAAAACGGATAAAGGAAATTAAAAACATTGACAATAAAATTTCAGCTGCAATCTAATCTCTGTTCATAAAAAATAAAACTTAAAAAACATTTGTCATTATATCAAGGTTGAAGATAAAAATGCATAAAATATACTTTTTTTAGAAGTGATTCAAAATTTCTTGCCTATGCATATGCAGAAATGAGTATGTCTTTATGGAGATGTCATTGCTTAAACACATCATTGGAAGATAGTGAGCATTGCCAGATATTCACAACGGGCACTCTGAGTCACGAACTGTCGTAAGCCAGTGAGGACTTAATTTGATAAGAGATGTTAGCCTGACAGAATACATTGACTTTATTTCTCAGAGAGCTGTTAAAAATGTCATATGAAGATGAGTAAGGAAAAGTTTTAGTATGATTAAGCTCAGTTTAACAAGAAAGAAAAGGGCAAAGCTCATTCATTAAGTAGGTCATTTTACTGTCATTGGTCTTAAGTATATTTATGTTAAAGTTAAAACTACAGATTAAATTTGCTGACTCACTACATACTTATATTATCTTCCACAATATTTCTGAAAATTGGATATGATCGTCCTTGCAGAATTCAAGGATATGTCGGTGGGGAATCTGTGCCAAGAGAAGTACAATGAAAATGCTGAAGTTCTACAAAGTGGAGAATGTGGAACCTGGGAACTGGCTGCTTGAACCACCTACTTTAGAAACATAATTTTCAGTCTTCTTGCTGTAATGAGTCAACACTGCTCACTACAAAGTTCCCAGCTATAAGGTGGAGAAATAGCACTTTAATTTGCAAATAATCAAGTAATCACACTTTGAGCAAGTGCTGGACAATTGGACTGCAACAAGTTAGTAAGAGGTACTGCTGGCATACGATAGTCAAATCCATAAGACATAGAAGCAGAACTGGACCATTTGGGCCCATTGAGTCTCCTCTGCCATTTCATTATAGCTGATTTATTATCCCTCTCAACCCCTTTCTCCTGCCTTCTCCCCATTACCTTTGACACCCTTAATCTATAGAGAGAGAATAATAACAATAATAATAATAATAATTTCTTTATGTCTTTATCAGAAGCTGTTTCAACATTCATTACAACGTAAAAATTTTATTAGTAACAACAGCAATAGAGAACAACAGGCAAGCTGGAATAGAAATTGACTTTCTACAATGTGGTGTCCTCTGCTGCTTGGACGCAATCTCTATCAAAGTCCAAGGAGTGGAATATTGTGAGCAGGCAAATACCATATTATTTGAATAACTATTGTCATCATAGAAAAGCACCTTCTCTATAAAATGGAGAAGAGATGGCAGATGCAAGAATCTGGAGTTTTAAAAAAAATCAAACTGCTGGAGGAACTCAGTGGGTCAAGGAGAAATGGACAAACATTTCAGGTCCAGATGAAGGGTCTTAACTTGAAACATCATTTGTCCTTTTCCTCTGCAGATGCTGCCTGACCCCATGAGTTCCTCCAGCAATTTGTTCTTTGCATCTGCTCTATAAAATTTCTCCATATTCTATGGAGTTGCAACAGGACGGATTTCACATTTAATATAAATGATGAAGGGTTCTACTATCAGTAATTAATCATTTATGCCTTAAAACCCTCATATTTCTGCCTGATGCGTACACACTTACATTTCTCTTCAGCACGTTTCACATGTCAAGTCAGTTTGAGAGCCATTTGACAACATAATAACAAGGTATAACATTGAGAATATTACCACCCTTTCAATTATCTTTGACCAATTATAACAGGTGCTAAGACCTTATTTGGACAAAATATTACCCCATCTAAACACTGTTCAAATTCCCAGGAGGAGCACATTTTAAATTAGAGGAGGTTGCCTATTATCCTTAATCAATAATAAAAGATTAAAAACACATCAGCAATAAAAGATTTCATGCTTTAAATAGAATCTTATTAGATTCACTTGAATTACTTAGCTATGAGTAAAATAAATCTTAAGCTTTTTAAGGTCAGTGGTCAGGTTGTTATTAGATCATGTACCATTGACATGAACTGAGTGAGATTCTGCCATTATTGGAGATTTACCAAGGGTTCTATAGACTGGAGAGATGGAAGTATGCTCCATTTGCTGTCTCAAAATATGGCAATACTTTATATTTATATTTCCCTCTGAAATGACAGTTTTTCTAGTAGAGCAATGGTGCGCACCTAATCCAATGATGTGAGTGTAAGAGTGCCAAGATCAATTTCTGAATATCAATGCTACCCTGCTGATGTATCACTGCTCAAAAGGTTTGTGCATCTACGTTGATGCTTGCATTGGATAGGCGTGACTGCTGAGTGATACTCTTTAACAGGCAGTTATGAAACAAAACAATTCTTGGGCATATATAGTATATGCACAGTACAGTATTTGTCAACGTGGAGCAGAGAGCAAGTTTGTAAATCTAGCAGGAGCAAAGCATGTTGGAAATGGCGAAGGTGGAGTGCTGTGGGGTGGGGAGTGGGAGACGAGTGGCACAGGAGTGGCGGGGCAGGGCGGGTTAGGGGTAGTGCAGGTGTAAACACACCCAGCCCTAAGGCACCAGGCAGGGTAATTTGATTCCAAACAATTGGTTTATTGATCATTCGTCATCATCATCAGCGATCACTGGTAGTCGAGTATGATTCTTCTCCTGGTGGTTAATCAGGTTACTTGTCAGAATCAGAATCAGGTTTCTTATCACCAGCATGTGTCATGAAATTTGTTAACTTAGCAGCAGCAGTTCAATGAAATACATAATATGGAAGATGGTCTCTCTTCCTGCCATTACAGACATTTACACTATACACTGCACCCGTAAAGCCAACAGCATTGTGAAGGACCCCGTGCACCTCTCATACAAACTCTTCTCTCTCTTGCCATCTGGCAAAAGGTACCGAAGCATTCGGGCTCTCATGAACAGACTGTGCAACAGTTTCTTCCCCCAAGCCATCAGACTGTTTAATACCCAGAGTCTAGACTGACGTCTACATCATTTATTATTATATTGTAATTTGTCCCCTACTGTGCCTATTGTCTTGTTTATTATTTATTGTACTGCCCTGCACTGTTTTGTGCACTTTATGTAGTCCTGTGTAGGTCTGTACTCTAGTGTAGTGTTTGTGTTGTTTTACGTAGTCTAGTGTAGGCTTGTGTTGTCTCACTTAGCCTAGTGTAGTTTTGTGTTGTTTCATGTAGCACCATGGTCCTGGGGGAACATTGTTTCATTTTTACTGTGTACTGTACCAGCAGTTTATGGTCGAAATGACAATAAAAAGTGACTTGACTTGAAAAAAATAATAAATAAATTACAGTATACACATATTGAATAGATTAAAAATCACCCAAAAAGCAAAAAAAATACATATTTAAAAAGTGAGGTAGTGTTCAAGGGTTCAATGTCCATTTAGGAATCAGATGGCAGAGGGGAAGAAGCTGTTCCTGAATCGCTGAGTGTGTGCCTTTAGGCTTCTGTACCTCCTACCTGATGGTAACAGTGAGGAAAGGGCATGCCCTGGGTGCTGGAGGTCCTTAATAATGGACACTGCCTTTCGCTCTCTTATCTTCTTTCTAACTGCAGCCGGTATGTTGGGACCAGGTTAGATCCTCAGAGATCTTGACACCCAGGAAATTGAAATTACTCACTCTCTCCACTTGAGGATGGTACGTGTTCCTTCACCTTACACTTCCTGAAGTCTACAATCAGCTCTTTCATCTTACTGACATTAAGTGCCAGGTTGTTGCTGTGACACCATTCCACTAATTGGCATATCTCACTCCTGTATGCCCTCTCATCACCATCTGAGATTCTACCAACAATGGTTGTATCATCATCAAATTTATAGATGGTATTTGAGCTATACCTAGCCACACAGTCATGGGTATAGAGTAAGTAGAGCAGTGGGCTAAGCACACATCCCTGAGGTGCACCAGTGTTGATCGTCAGCAAGGAGGAAATGTTATCACCAATCCACACAGATTGTGGTCTTCCAGTTAGGAAGTGGAGGATCAATTGCAGAGGGAGGTACAAAGACCCAGGTTCTGTAACTCCTCAATCAGGATAATGGGAATGATGGTATTAAATGTTGAGCTATAGTCTATGAAAAACATCCTGACAGGTGTTTGTGTTGTGCATGTGGTCTAAAGCCCTGTGAAGAGCCATTGAGATTGCATGTGCCATTGACGTATTGTGGCAATAGGCAAATTGCAATGGGTTCAGGTCCTTGCTGAGGCAGGAGTTCAGTCTAGTCATAACCAACCTCTCAAAGTATTTCATCATTGTCGATGTGAGTGCTACCGAACAATAGTCATTAAGGCAGCTGACATTATTCTTCTTAGCCACTGGTATAATTGTTGCCTTTTTGAAGTAGGAATTTCTACCCGTAGCAGCGAGAGGTTGAAAATGTCCTTGAAAACTCCCGCTAGTTGGTTGGCACAAGTTTTCAGAGCCTTACCAGGCACTCCATCAGGAAACTTCTGCCTTGTGAGGGTTCACTGTCTTTAAAGACAGCCTATCATCAGGCTCTGAGACAGAGATCACAGGGTCATCAGGTGCAGCAGGGACCTTCACAGCTGTAGTTATATTCTCCCTTTCAAAGAGGGCATACAAGGCATTGAGTTCATCTGGTAGTGAAGCATCGCTGCCATTCATGCTATTGGGTTTCGCTTTGCAGGGAGTAAAGTCTTGCAAACCCTGCCAGAGTTGTTGAACATCCGATGTCGCCTCCAACCTCATTTGAACTTGCCTCTTCATCCTTGAAATAACCCTCCGCAAATCATACCTGGTTTTGTGATACACACCTGGGTCACCAGACTAGAATGCCACAGATCTAGCCTTCAGCAGACGACGTACCTCCTGGTTCATCCACGGCTTTTGGTTTGGGAATGTACAGTGAGTCTTTGTGGGCACACATTTATCCACACAGGTTTTAATGAAGTCGGTAACAACTGCAGCATACTCATCCGGGTTCCAAAATGAATCCCTGGATACTGTCCAGTCTACCAATTCAAATCAGTCCTGTAAGCACTCCTGTGCTTCCCTTGTCCATACCTCCTTGGTCCTCACTACTGGTGCTGCAGTCTTTGGTCTCTGCCTATATTCAGGGAGTAGAAGTACAGCCAGGTGATCAGACTTCCTAAAATGAGGCTGTGGAATAGCACGGTAGGCATTTTTGATGGTGGTGTAACAATGGTCCAGTGTGTTGGGTCATGAGGTGCCTTAAGACAGGGGTCCCCAACCTTTTTTGCACTGCAGACCGGTTTAATATTGAGAATATTCTTGCGGACCGGCCGACCTGGGGGGGAGGGGGAGGTAGGGTTGCCAACAGACAAGAGTAGCAGTCAAATACATTGTTTACCCGGAGAAAAACTACAATGACCATGAAGCCTTGCGCGGGAACCAGTGCGCATGCGTGAACGTGCTGATTTTTTCCCTACAGGTCGCTTTTGCCAATTCTGTTTGGGGAGCCGGGTGTTAATCATGTCCAGAATATAGGTGATAAGTGGCTAATACACTCAATTTCATTTCTAAAAGGGTTTATCTAACGAATTTAATATTAAACACACAGCGCACATTTTCCTCGCATGAGTATACTGATAATTATCAGGGGAGGACAGGGAGATTGAAGTGTTGAACGAACTTCCAGTGGAAGTGGTAGAGGCAGGTTCGACATCATCATTTAAAGAAAAGTTGGATAGGTATATGGACAGGGAAGGAATGGAGGGTTATGGGCTGAGTGCAGGTCGGTGGGACTAGGTGAGAGTAGCATTCAGCACGGACTAGAAGGGCAGAGATGGCCTGTTTCCGTGCTGTAATTGTTATATGGTTATATAAGTCACTTACAAGTCAATAGCATCATAACATTTTAAGTAACATTTGGATATTAAACACACAGCACATATTTTCCCCGTATGAACATATAAAATCATTGCAACACACCAATATCGCTGAATCAGTGGGAGTCCTGGGCTTGTTTTCCTGCAACAAGACAGTCCCATCGAGAGGTGATGGGAGACAGTGATACTCGAAGGGGGTTCCTTATGTCCAGTCTATTCCACAATTTGGTTTTCGTTGCATTCATTGCAGAGATACGTTGGAAATGGAAGCAGCGTTTTCAGTGCTTTCGTGGCTATCTCAGGATATTCAGCCTTGACTTTGATCCAGAATGCCGGCAGAGATGTTACGTCAAACATACTTTTCAGCCCACCATCATTTGCAAGCTCGAGGAGTTGATCTTCTTCCCGTGCTGACATGGATGACGCGCAGGTAATGAACTCGCGCGGGTAATCACCTCGCGTGTGTTCAAGTTCAACAGTGCATGACAGGGGATGAGGAAAGGTGCGGCTGACTCATATCGCCAAATCATATCGTTTCCTTGTGGCCCAGTAGCACATGCTTTGCGGCCCGGTGGTTGGGGACCACTGCCTTAAGAGACCGATCCCTGATCCACAAGTCCTATTGCAGTGTTGGCTGGTGTAGGTCATTGAAGTGGTGGTGGATGTAGCTGGTTGGGACTTTCCCAGCCTCTGCTTACGTTAAAGCTGCCTAGTCTCAGCGGTGGAGGTATTCTTCGAGCTATGCAGTCCCCTCAGAGACAGTCCTTCTCCAGCTTTCCCAATTCCTGTGCTAATTTCTCCTATCTACTCAGGTTGATGGGGCAATTCCTCAGGTGGCTCTTGATATTGTCCTTGAACCATTTTTTCTGCCCTCCAGGAGTGCCCTTTGCATCCTTGAGTTGGCTGAACAGGAGTTGTTTAGGCAGGCTTGAGTCAGGCATATGGATGATGTGTCTGACCCATCGCAATCAGCATTGAGTCATGATAGTGGCTATGGAGTTAGTACATCTGTTCTTCCAGCTAACTCTCAGAATCTTTCAGAGGCATCTTTGATGGTAAGTTTCTAAGGATTTTATGTGTTCTCCATGACTCAGCTCCCCATGGCAAGGAGGGGAGGACTATAGCTTTATAGACTAGAAGCTTAGTGGTCTTGATATCCCGATCTTCAAAAACCTTCTTTCTCAGCCTGGCAAAATCTCCACTCGCACAGCCTATTTTGTGATTTATTTCAAGGTGAATGCTGGCTCTTGAAGAAAGAGGACTGCCAAAATATGGGAAATGATCAGTGTTCTCAAAGGGGTGTTGTCAGCTTGGGTGGTTGGAGGTTTAGGAGCATGATCTGGAGCAGGTTGGTGCAGGACTTGGGTTTTCTTGATGATTAGATCATGTCCCAGCAGCTTGTATGTCCTCTGGTAAAAGCATCCATTATGTACAGCGGATCCCGCTCACAGTGAGCTACAATGGTGTTGTTGTCTGCATATTGGAACTCAATGATGGAAATAGTTGACACCTTGCCCTTTGCCTTCAACCTGCTAAGGTTAAAGAGCAACCCCCACCCATCTGTCCTATAGAGACTCTGGACTCCTTGTGGGAGGTCTTGGCCTGTGAGATGAACAATGGTTGCAATGAAAATGGCAAACAGAGTTGGAGCAATGATGCACGCTGTTTGACTCTGTTCTCAATCTTAAAAGGTGCTGTTTCAGGGTTACTGTTGATGATGACTGTTGCAGTCATATCTTTGTGTAAGAGCTGCGGGATCTTGAGGTATTTTGGCTCCCGATTTTGGACAGTACCTGCCAAAGGGTAGGACAATTTACAGAGCAAAAGATCTATGAAGGCAAGAAAAGTGGGTGATTTTGTTCCTGGGCTTTCTCCTGCAATTGACGTGCTGTAAAAGTCATGTCAGATATTCCTCTGGTTGGACAAAAGCCACACTGAGACTCAGGTTGGAGATCTTCTGCTAGAGGTGAAAGCCAGTCACATAAAATTTGGGTGAATACCTTTACTGTTGTAGAGAGGAGGGAGATCCCTCTATAATTTCACTCATATTGTCCTCACCATCAAGTTCCCTCTCATTGGTGAATACAGAAAAGAAGTATTCATTGAGGACCTTGCTCAATATGAGTGAGGTTGATGTTCTGGAGCATGTTGATATTAAGGGAGAGGAGGTGTTGGAGTTGTTGAAATACATTAGGACAGATAAGTCCCCGGGGCCTGATGGAATATTTCCCAAGCTGCTCCACAAGGCGAGGGAAGAGATTGCTGAGCCTCTGGCTAGGATCTTTATGTCCTCATTGTCCACAGGAGTGGTACTGGAGGATTGGAGGGAGGCAAATGTTGTCCCCTTATTCAAAAAAGGTGGTAGGGATAGTCCAGGTAATTATAGACCAGTGAGCCTTACGTCTGTGGTGGGAAAGCGGTAGAAAAGATTCTTAGAGATAGGATCTATAGGCATTTAGAGAATCATGGTCTGATTAGGGACGGTCAGCATGGCTTTGTGAAGGGCAGATCGTGTCTAACAAGCCTGATAGAGTTCTTTGAGGAGGTGACCAGGCATATAGATGAGGGTAGTGCAGTGGATGTGATCTATATGGATTTTAGTAAGGCATTTGACAAGGTTCCACATGGTAGGCTTATTCAGAAAGTCAGAAGGCATAGGATCCAGGGAAGTTTGGCCAGGTGGATTCAGAATTGGTTTGCCTGCAGAAGGCAGAGGGTGGTGGTGGAGGGAGTACATTCAGATTGGAGGATTGTGATTAGTGGTGTCCCACAAGGATCTGTTCTGGGACCTCTACTTTTCATGATTTTTATTATCGACCTGGATATGGGGGTAGAAGGGTGGGTTGGCAAGTTTGCAGATGACACAAAGGTTGGTAGTGTTGTAGATAGTGTAGAGGATTGTCAAAGATTGCAGAGAGACATTGATAGGATGCAGAAGTGGGTTGACAAGTGGCAGATGGAGTTCAACCCGGAGAAGTGTGAGGTGGTACACTTTGGAAGGACAAACTCCAAGGCAGAGTACAAAGTAAATGGCAGGATACTTGGTAGTGTGGAGGAGCAGAGGGATCTCGGGGTACATGTCCATAGATCCCTGAAAGTTGCCTCACAGGTGGATAGGGTAGTTAAGAAAGCTTATGGGGTGTTAGCTTTCATAAGTCGAGGGATAGAGTTTAATAGTCGCGATGTAATGATGCAGCTCTGTAAAACTCTGGTTAGGCCATACTTGGAGTACTGTGTCTAGTTCTGGTCGCCTCACTATAGGAAGGATGTGGAAGCATTGGAAAGGGTACAGAGGAGATTTATCAGGATGCTGCCTGGTTTAGAGAGTATACATTATGATCAGAGATTAAGGGAGCTAGGGCTTTACTCTTTGGAGAGAAGGAGGATGAGAGGAGACATGATAGAGGTGTACAAGATAATAAGAGGAATAAATAGAGAAGATAGCCAGCGCCTCTTCCCCAGGGCACCACTGCTCAATACATGGCTTTAAGGTAAGGGGTGGGAAGTTCAAGGGGGATATTAGAGGAAGGTTTTTTACTCAGAGAATGGTTGGTGTGTGGAATGCAATGCCTGAGTCAGTGGTGGAGGCAGATACACTCGTGAAGTTTAAGAGACTACTAGACAGGTACATGGAGGAATTTAAGGTGGGGGCTTATATGGGAGGCAGGGTTTGAGGGTTGGCACAGCATTGTGGGCCAAAGGGCCTGTACTGTGCTGTACTATTCTATGTTCTGTGTACTATAATTTCCACTGTCAGGCTTGTCACCCTTTTTGAAGAGTGTGACAATCAGGGCATCCCTGAGTTCAACTGGAATCTTCTCCTGGTCCCAGATCTTGACAAGCAGGTCACGAATATGATTTGAAAGACCTGTGCCACCTTCCTTGAGGATTTCTGCTGGAATTCCAACAGGCCCAGTGGCCTTGTTGTTCCTCAATTTCTTGCAAGCTGTCTGCACCTCTCTAATACCAGGAGGCTCCTCATGTCCTCCTTCGTGGGTCATTGTGGGAGCTGATTGAAGACTTCAATGTCAATAGTGGTGTTACAATTAAGTAACTCCTGAAAGTGTTCCTTCCATTATGAATTGATTGCATCATTGTCCTTTAGCAGCCTTTGTCTATCTTTGGAGCGAGGGGGGTTTAAGACCATGATGGTTTGGGCCATGCACTGCCTTGCTGGCAATAAAGGAACTCCTGATATCACCAGAGTTAGCAAGCTGCTGTAATTCTAGGACTGTCTCAGTCCACCACTGATTCTGTATTTCTCTTACTCTACATTGGACTATGGCCTTAGCTTTAGAGTGGGCTTCTCGTTTTGCCTTCCAGTTGATGTCCATCTGCCAGGCACAGTAAGCTTTCCTTTTGCTGTTGATTAGCTCTTCTCTTTCATTGTCATTTTCTTCAAACCAATCTTTGTTTTTCCTGTTGTTGTATCCAATGATGTTTTTACCAGTATCAAGGATGATGGTCTTCATTGTGGTCCAATGTGCTTCATTGTCCTCCAGATACTGCATTGGAGTTAGGAGTCTTTCAGAAAGGGCAGCCTGGAGATGTTGTACCTTCGCTGTGTCTTTTAAGCTCTCAATGTTGAACCTGGGATGGCTCAGCTTCTTTTGCACTCTACTCCTCTACATGATTTTGATGGTCATTTGTCAGTGAATAAGCCGATGGTCTTTTGATACAAAGATAGGTCGAGGAGCGGGTAGTGTTGAGGAAATACAGAGCCTGCAGAGAGACTTAGATAGTTTAGGGGAATGGGCAAAGAAGTGGCAAATGAAATACAATGTTGGAAAGTGTATGGTCATGCACTTAGGTGGAAGAAATAAACGGGCAGACTATTATTTAGATGGGGAGAGAATTCAAATTGTAGAGATGCAAAGGGACTTGGGAGTCCTTGTGCAGGATACCCTAAAGGTTGAATCGGTTGTGAAGAAGGCGAATGCAATGTTGGCATTCATTTCTAGAGGTATGGAATATAAGAGCAGGGATGTGATGTTGAGGCTCTATAAGGCACCCGTGAGACCACACTTGGAGTATTGTGTGCAGGCTGGGGCTCCTTATTTTGGAAGGATATACTGACATTGGAGAAGGTTCAGCGAAGATTCACAAGAATAATTCCAGGAATGAAAGGGTTACCATGTGAGGAACATCTGGCAGCTCTTGGGCTGTATTTGCTGGAGTTCAGGAGAATGAGGGGGGATCTCATAGAAACATTCCGAATGTTAGAAGGCCTGAACAGATTAGATATGGCAAAGTTATTTCCCATGGACTATCTCAGTCCTTTAAGAGATGTAGTGAAATTACTTTAGACAGAGGGTGGTAAATCTGTGGAATTTGTTGCCACGAGTTACTGTGGAAGCCAAGTCATTGGGTGTATTTAAGGCAGAGATAGATGGGTTCTCGATTAGCCAGGGCATCAAAGGGTATGGGGAGAAGGCAGGAAGTGAGGATGACTGGAAGAATTGGATCAGCCCATGATTGAATGGCGGAGCAGACTCAATGGGCTAAATGGCCTACTTCTGCTCCTATATCTTATGGTCTTATGGTCTGTCCAGCCATCATTAGCACCGATCGTGGTTCTTGCATTCTTTACACCTCTGCAATCCCTCCTCCTAACAATGATATAATCTATAAGATGCCAAGTCTTTGAACGGGGATGCATCCACAAAGTTTTTACTTAATTTCTCTGGTGGAACAGGGCAATGGTGATGGTCAGGTCATGTTCAGCACACTTGGAGAGTAAGAGAACTCCTTTGGAGTTAATGTTTCCAACACCTTCTTTCCCAATTGTACCTTTCCAGAAGTTGCTGTCCCTGTCAGCTCTATATTGAAGACTCCAAGAAGAATGGCCTTACCTTCCTTGGGAATATCTGATAGTATGAGGTCTAGATCAGCGCAGAAGGTCTCCTTAATATCATCTGGTTGGAGTGTAGGCACTCACAGCTGTAGCCATTTGGTTATTAGTGAGCTTAAGTCACATGGTCATGAGGCGTTCATTGATGCCAACTGGCAATTCAGGGAGGTGACTGCTGATGCTGTTTTTATGGGGAAGCCAATTCCTTGGATTCTGGATTCATCTGCTGATTTCCCCTTCCAGAAAAAAGTGTATCCACCCTTCCCCTCCTTCAATTGTCCTTCCTTAGCCAATCGCGTTTCAGAGAGGGTGGCAAGGTCAATCTGGAATCTTCTCAGCTCTCGACATAGTGGCAGTACACCTTTCAGGATGATCACTGGTTTCACTGTCCATAAGTGTCCACATATTGCAGGCTCCAAAATTCATATGCTTTTGTTTCAGACTGCAGTTTGGACGTGGTAATCCAGTCAGGAGTGAGGAGGTAGGCTCTTTTTGGGGCACCTCTTCTAGCCCCTTCCCCACATGGGGTGAGCAGAGCGGGTCCTGAATAGAGCTGCTCAGTCATGGGTGCAGCTGCCAGAAAGCTCTACCCTCCTCAGTCCCAGAGCAAGACGATTGTATCTAACATTCACTGCCAGGTTGTGTCTTGGATTTCCCAGATTTCACCGCCTGATCACCACAGGGTTTTGTCCAAGTTGTTCAACCAGATTACCAAACCAGGAGAAATGCCTGTGCAGGAGGTCTGTAAACATGGGGAGACCAATGTACAAGCTGCCACCACACGATCCTTGACAGAGAAAGAGCCAGAATCCAATGGCATGGAGACCAAGATTATTTTTCTCTGTCTATTGATCATTACAGATTGTCTCTGGTGCTTCCCACTCCCTCCTCTCTCCCTTCCCTTTTTCCCCAACAATGATTCCCCTTTCCCTGACACTTTCCCACTCTCCATCTACAATAAAGACCCATATCAGAATCAACTTTATCATTCACATGTCGTTCTTTTTTGCAGCAGCAGCGGTACAGTACAATACATATAATTACAACTGTGCAAACGTCTTCGGCACCCTAGCTACAGTATATATACTGTACTGTAGGTATATATATATATGCCCAAGACTTTTGCACAGTACTGTATATGTGGAATAAATCATAACAATTACTTACATTACTATAAGCCAGATTTCAATCAGGCCTATGATTTGGTGCCCTCACCTGTGAAGCATGGAAAATATAACTACAAAATACTTTCAAAGTAGACTTGTCAAGACAGTAGGAGAAGACCCATTCAACTTCTCATAAGATTATGGATTGAGAGGAATACTGAAGAATTTGTTCCTCAATAAATTTAATGGAATGATAAGTAACAAAAGAAGATAGCTCTCAGATCTTCCCTTCTCCATCAATATCCTTTTTTGTTTTCACCCACCTGTCTTATAAAATATACACATTGTAGCAAATCTTGTTCCTTCCTACATAGATACACCAACCCTGGTTGTATCCAAGAAGGTCATCTGCTGCCAGTCCACACCAACCAACACTATAGATGCTGGAGTGTTGGTAGACGACCTTCCTGGTGCAGCAGGGGTTGTTTATCTCTGTGGAAAGCAGTAAGATGGCCCAAAGTATATATTAATAAGACATGCAGTGCAACAAAAAAAAGATAGGTAGAGAAAGGAAGATCAATCCAGGAAACAGCAAAACAGAAGAAGCTTAAAACTGCAGTCAGTGTTCCCAAGGATACTAAAGGAACAGTCATGCAGACAAAGTATAAATATGCACATAGGTTGAATCCCATTGAATAGTATTATGATAATGTCAGTCAGAATCTACTGACTGGTTGTATTTCAAGAGCTATTGTTTGTCCATTCATAGCTCGACAATAGACAGACTGAATAAGCTTGTTTAACTGCTACTGCCCTTAAACAGCACACACAAAATGCTGGAGGAACTCAGCAAGCCAGGCAGCATTCTGGTTATTTGCAGTTTTTCTCTTGTTTCTGCTCTTAAGCAATTGCCTTAACCATGCACTGACCAACACCACCAATTTTTTCTCATCACTCAAGAAATTTACATCTCAAGTGGTTCGAATGATTCTCAGTTACTGAAGAAAGTGGTCTCAGATGCCGAATTATCTTCAGGATCCCATGGATGGGACTGACTGACAGATTTTGAGATGTCCGTTACAGAGCAACATTGTATGAAACATTAAAATCTCCATAATAGTGTGTTTTCATTTTTGTATTCCAATTAATTGGCAAAGGCATATTTATCCCTTGCTGGATTAGTGAATCTGTTCAATCATTTATATAGTTAATTGGACTTTGCAGCTGTGTTGACCTATCAAAGGTAATGCATGGACTGTAGAAAACACTGGGATGCCTTGAGGTTATGAAAGACACAGTATAAATACAAGTTCTTTAAATGATCGGCAGAAAGCAAAACCACTAATGAGATATATGGTGTGTTTTTACTATTCTACCAAAGCAAATCCCCAATGAGCTGAGTATTTCAAAATTGTGCATTCCTGCGATTTCATTATCAATGTTCGACAAAATGTGGGCTCATTGCAGGTGGAGGCAGAAATTTAATTCCGCTTACACATCATTTAGTCTAAAATGTGCATGCCTGATTTAAAACAAATTTCCCTCAGGCACTTTAGAGGCGAGGTCATTTTTGATGCTGGATTATATCTATACATCTCCAAAGCATTCTGGAAAATACTCAGATATCAGCAAATTTATCAGATGCAGGGATTTATTTTCTACAGAACCTTCCAGTGGCAATTCTTATAGCCCTAAAAGTTAAAGCAATTCTTCCCACAAATCTCAATAACAATGGGATTTAACTGCCTGATGAGCACAGTGCTAATCAAGAGTATAGTTTGCCTAGTGCTCAGCAGTTTATGCATAAACCAAACTTTAATATGAGTCATATTCTCGTAAGAATAATGGAGCATTTAACATGGTTCCAAAATAGTACTCCTTGCTGCTGCAGGACTTGAATACAGTAATTGCTATTGCGGACATAACTACGGTGTCCCAATATCTTGTTTACTTTTACATTGCATGCATGTTGTTCTTGACTTCAACTGCCTGAAGATAAAGCACACAAATACATTTGCTTCCGTACACAAAATAAAAGTGATTATTTTGCACAAAATGTGTGCTGGATTAAGGTTCCATTGCGACAATAATTTTAAAAATGCTTACTGTATAGTCACTATTTTCAAATATTCCTCATGTAAGCAAGATGTTGATGGTACATTTCATTACACACAGTGTCCAACATTTTAACACCTAAAACTTGTGTTGATGTCGTTCAGTCATTTATTACCTCAGGGATGGCCGTAATAATAGATTAAGTGTTGTAAGCAATGTAGCTGCTGAGAGAATGTTTCCCCTACTAAGAGGATTTAAAACAAGAGGAAATATTTCCTGAAAAAGGTGGAAATTAAGAGGAATTTCTCCTCCCAGAGATGTGACTCTTCTGACTCATTTATCTCAGATATATGGAGACAGAATCATTGAATATAATCAAGGCCATGAGAGATTTTGGGGTAAAAGGGGAGTTGAGTGTTATATAGAATAGGCAGGAAAGTGTAATTAAGGATAAGAATGGACCAGCCAGGATCTTAGTAATGATACAGCAAGCTCAAAATGTTATATGACAAGCTCCTATTTAAGTTCCTATATTGCTAAGGCACTATATCGTTAAATCTAAGTATACTATTTTGGACATGGACCATATTACCCACTGTTAGATAATGTTCTACGTACTGAGTATCACGCACAGCCAATGCATGGAATGACGTCCAGAAGAGGTTGTAAAAACAGTAAACCAATGAACCAGCAATGATACAGCTAATGCAAGTCAGGAATTGACAGATGGTGGAGCTTAGTGAAAGGATGACGTGCAAAGCATTGAGCCAGAAATGCACATGGGATGCACTTAACAACCATTAAGAGCATACATTAGCGTGGACAAGCAGGCTTAAACTATCAAGGCATTTGGAGCCAGGTCCCAACCAAAGGCTTCAACATATCATAATAACTTTCTTTTCTTCTCTAAGCCTCCTCCCAGCCTCACAACAAAACAAGAATACAATTACTAAAGGACAACTAAATAAAGTTTATATCACGAGAGAAACTCATACAGCATGCCAGCAATTGAAGATGCCATGGCTATCTTTGTACTTTTCCAGAATTATTTATATCAACCATGTATTAAATATGCATCAGGCAAAAGAAAGAAAGGGAAGACTTGTCTCAATTCCTAATAAGAAAACTATGCACTGTATACACCCACAATCTCCTATATGTGACATCAGACACAAGGGAAACTGTGAGAGGAAATGGCATTGAACATGCTTATCACAACACCACAAAAATATCCAACAGGTTAGGCTGCACATGAGGAGAGAAGCTCAATTTCTATCTCCCCAGGTACTGACTGTCCTGCTGAGTATTTCCAACATTTTCTGCATTTTTTTTTATGTTGGATACCAGAATTCACAGAATTCTGATTTCAAACCACCTGTGAGTGTAAATATTGCAATGTGGAGCATATTTCATATTAAAGTTTGTAATGAAGATGCTATTAAAACTGTTATTCCAAAATATCTATTAAATAAGCAGTTCTAAATGGAGACATGATTTAAGTCCACCAATGAACTGTGACTTGTAAATTGCATTGTCATTATAAACTTGTTGTATCTGGACCCATCATTCAATCGATATTGCAGACAGTAAGGTACAAGAAATTGATAACACTTTAACCTTAGTGGACTGCCAGACTACAACTGAAATTCTAAGTCATTCTACAAATAT
This sequence comes from Mobula hypostoma, assembly GCF_963921235.1. NCBI lineage: Eukaryota > Metazoa > Chordata > Chondrichthyes > Myliobatiformes > Myliobatidae > Mobula > Mobula hypostoma. The sequence goes on from NC_086098.1 coordinate 191,609,295, forward strand.
AAGGCTAATCAAAATCAATGCCCACACGGTGGAAATTTGCACTAGAGGTTGCATTATAAATCAGCATTCATGACAGAGAACTGTGCAGTATGTATGGTCCATTAATTCTAAAAGACAGAAAACTGATTCCAAATTACAATCACATCCATAAATGAATTGTGTAGAAGCATTTGCAGGACATGGAAAATCATGTAGAGATGCTTACATTATAATTTATTCATATAGATGAAGATTTTACTTTTGCCCACCACAAACGTTTTTGAAAAAAATTGAATTTATGTAAATGATCAGATATGGTCATTAGCAATATGAATGAAATAATGTCCAATGTGCTTCTATGATGTTCCAATGATGTTGAAGATAAAACCCAGTTTAAAAGGAAAATCCCTATTAATACCCCCATTGCCCCACTATTATATTATGTGACCATGAGCAACAGGAAATTTGCTGGCACTCCAGATAGCCATTTATACGGTATGATCAATCTAAATGGAAAGACATTAAGTAGCATACTGTTAAATAGAAGAGCAGAGGAAGTTTTGAATACAGACAAACAGATAATTTAAGAAATAGAGATGAATCCTTGGTTTTGAATCTAGAGCAACTGTTTATGAAAGCATAACTGATTAATGACGAAAGAGTACAGGCTTTAATTAGAGAACTGTTCACCATATAGGCACCTGTAAAAAGAGACAATATAAAGATATGGAAAGGGTGAAGATGGGTTCACTGGAACCCTCTAAGAGTGAAGAATTAGAGCTCTGAAGGGAGTTTGAGGAACTAGAGATGCAAAGGTACAGGAGTGATTTCACAGAGACCTTTAAATTATGTAGGTTACGGATGTGCAACTGATGATAGATCCTTGTCATTTGTCAATGACACTTTTGTGTAAAAGCACAAATTCAGGACAATCGCAAACTAAAGGCTAGAAAATAACGTTTTACAGAGAATATGATTGGAACATGGATTTCTCTACTGGGGGCTTTGCTATTAAAATTAAACCCTTTTAAGAATATAACTAAATATTTCGTTGAAGAGGAATGTTAAAGGATCTGTCAGGTGAACAAGAATCAAGGATTAAACAAATTGGCCCAGTGTGTCCAAAACAAATGCCAGTTGTTCAGCTGTGGGATCTTTGATTTTGATTTAGTGAATGTCTTTCTAGAAGTTTGCATTTAAATTGTTAATTAGTCAATTTACTTACTGAATATTTTACTTTTTTCCTCTGTGGAAAGCATTGCGATATTCTTCTACTGTAATTATACTGTTTAAATGTGATGACTGTTATCACCATCATTGTCATAATTCAAAAAATTGCAGTGCTTCATCTGCATTATCTGACATTTCAATGATATTACATGGCAGATAAGATAAATGCAGAAACTAGAAAATAATGTTAGCAGGGGAGATCCAATGCTATATTTAAGTTTGCTGATGACACCATGGCCACAGACCAAATCAAATGTGGAAATGAATCAGCATATAGGAGGGAGATTGAAAATCTGGCTGAGTGGTGCCACAACGATAACCTCTCACTCAACGTCAGCAAGTCTAAAGAGCTGATAATTAACTTCAGGAGGAGGAAACCAGAGGTCCATGAGACAGTCCTCATCAGGGCATCAGAGGTGGAGAAGGTCAGCAAATTTAAATTCCTTGGTGTTACCATTTCAGAGGACCTGTCCTGGGCCCAGCACAGAAGTGCAATTACAAAGAAAGCATTGCGGCGCCTCTACTTCCTTAGAAGTTTGTGAAGGGTTGGATTGACGTCTAAAACTTTGACAAACTTCCATACTGACTGGCTGCATCACGGCCTGGTATGGAAATATCAATGTCCTTGAATAGAAAATCCTACGGAAAGTAGTGGGTTTGGTCCAGTCCTTCACAGGTAAATCCCTCCTCATCACTGAGAGTATCTACATGGAGCATTGTCACAGGAAAGCAGCATCCATCATCAAGGACCCTCACCACCCAGGTCATGTTCTCTTCTCGCAGCTGCCATCAGAAAGAAGATACAGGAGCCTCAGGATTCACACCACCAGGATCAGGAATAGTTATTACCCCTCAACCATCAGGCTCTTGAACCAGAGGGGATAACTTCACTCAAATTCACTTGTCCTATCACTGAACTGATCCTACAACCTATGGACATTTTCAAGGACTCTTCATCTCATGCTCTCGATATGAATTTTCTTATATTATTTATTTTTGTATTTGCACAGTTTGTTGTCTTTTGCACAGGGTTGTCTGCCCTGTTGGTGTGGGTTTTCATTAAATCTATTATGGTTATTATTCTGTAGAAATAAAATGTAGGTGAGGGTTGTATATGGTGACGTACAGTGACATGCAAAAGTTTGGGGACCCCGGTCAAAATTTCTGTTACTGTGAATAGCTAACGAGTAAAAGATGAACTGATTTCCAAAAGGCATAAAGTTAAAGATGACACATTTCTTTAATATCTTAAGCAAGAAAACTTCTTTTATTTCCATCTTTTACAGTTACAAAATAACAAAAAAGGAAAAGGGCCCAAACCAAAAGTTTGGGCACCCTGCATGGCATTACTTCGTAACACCCCCTTTGGCAAGTATCACAGCTTGTAAACGCTTTTTGTAGCCAGCTAAGAGTCTTTCAATTCTTGTTTGGGGGATTTTCACTCATTCTTCCTTGCAAAAGGCTTCTAATTCTGTGAGATTCTTGGGCCGTCTTGCATGCACTGCTCTTTTGAGGTCTATCCACAGATTCTCAATGATGTTTAGGTCGGGGGCCTGTGAGGGCCATGGCAAAACCTTCAGCTTGCGCCTCTTGAGGTAGTCCATTGTGGATTTTGAGGTGTGTTTAGGTTCATTATCCTGTTGTAGAAGCCATCCTCTTTTCATCTTCAGCTTTTTTACAGACAGTGTGATGTTTGCTTCCAGAATTTGCTGGTATTTAATTGAATTCATTCTTCCCTCTACCAGTGAAATGTTCCCCGTGCCACTGGCTACAACACAAGCCCAAAGCATGATCGATCCACCCCCATGCCTAACAGTTGGAGAGGTGTTCTTTTCATGAAATTCCGCACCCTTTTTTCTCCGAATGTACCTTTGCTCATTGAAGCCAAAAATTTCTATTCAGAAGGTTCAAAGGAACATCTAAACAAGCCTCGTGCATTTTGGAAACAAGTCCTCTGGATTGATGAAGTTAAAATAGAACTTTTTGGCCGCAGAAATTTTGACCAGGGGTGCCCAAACTTTTGCATACCAATGTATATGTATTTTGTTAATAAATTTACTTGGAATTTTGATTGCTAAATACTGAATAAGTTTGCCTGGCATTGATTTATGTGTCATTTTATAAGCTGATCAAACATATTAAACAGGTGCAATTTTTGAGTATCTTCTAAAACCACATTTATCTGTAGCTTTTAGCAGTATGAATATTTTGTAGCTTCCCTTCCTCATATCAAGAGAGCTGCAGTAATGTAACACTACAAAAAACTCATTTACCCTAGAGAAAGTTAACTGGTCCTTGAACAATCGATAAAATCCCATTTATATAAACCATATATAGAATTATAAATGATATAGATGAAATATCAGTCCTCATTTTATAACGTCTCTTTGGTGCTATAATAACACTGAAACATCCAAACTAATAAATTCTAACAAAATAAATCCCTATTAGATCAATACTTTCACAGTCTTTATAAAGCATTCTCTTTCTGTAGCTACATTTATGTTATGTTACTTTCAAATGTCTACTTTTTTAATTCCTCCTCACCCTTAGAAATCTAATTAAATGCCTTTCCTTTGATCAAAACCTTTAGTCACCTCCTTTTGTTTTCTATTAAGACTTTGCATTCACTCTTTACTTTCTCTTCATTGTAGCCTGGGAAATGATTCTCTGTTATTGGCTTCCTTAAATCATAAACAGATTGCTTCCACTAAGTTTACAGTGAAAGTTTTTATGGGCATGTTCATAATGTGACCAGAGTCAGTAATAATCTTACATCATTCAAGTTCAAGTTTATTGTCATTCAACCGTACACCGCCAAGCAAGACAACATTCCTCTGGACCAAGATACACAACACATTTCATTAAAACACACATACAACACATAAAGTAATATTATTTGGTCATTTATTTGTGGTAATAAAACATATTCCAGAAGATTGACATCTAGCAGAAGGTGCATTTGTGACACAAGTTAAAAAGTAAACAGTATAACGCAACCCAAACAAGAGGAAATCTACAGATGCAAATCAAAGCAACACACACAGAATGATGGAGGAACTCAGCAGGCAAGGCAGCATCAATGGAAAAAAGTACAGTTGACGTTTCGGGCCAAGAACCTTTGGCAGGACTCACGCATTTGGCAAGTCCTGCCAAAGGGTTTTCGCCCAAAATGTCGATTGTATTTTTTTTCCATTGAGGCTGACTGACCTGCTGAGTTCCTCTAGCATTTTGTGTGTGTGTTGCTAGTACAACACAACTGATGCTTCATACCTAATGAGGCCTGAGTGGTGGCAGGAAATTCAGTAGCCTCCTGGCCTGGAGGAAGAAGCTTAATTTCCTACTATAAAAGAAATCCCTGACTCAGAATTGTTAGCAGTTTCATCTTCCAGGTCATGTATAAAATCAAGACCTTGCATGTTCCATTTCCAAAGAATGCAAGAAATCTCATAATATTTTGGACCAAAACAGATTCTTTCCCTGAATCAATACTTGTGAAACTAGTCATCTGGCTATTCCCCCTATTATCGTCTTCATGGAGAATTTTCATTACAAAATACTTGTACGGTAATTTATTGGCTGTGGAACTCTTGATATTTTGAAGCGTAACAGGCATTAAGGCTTGCAAATTGAATTGCTTTTGTTTTTGTCTGTTACGCTATCCAAAGTAAAGTAAAGGTACAAAGTATTGGCAATAGATCTCACATAAAATGTATTGTGGGGACAAATTTTCTTCTGCAATCTCCATTTATTTTTGACATTAAATTAGGAAGGACCAAGATATGAGCAGTAGTGACCTATCCCCATCTAGGGATGCTTCTAATATTTGTTCTACCATGCATAAAAGAAGGATTGTTGTGAATGACGGAGGTCAATTATCAAACAACAGGTCCAACATCAACAACCTTTCCATCATAAGAGGAAACATTTACTGCTGGTTGCACAATGTTCAATCCCATCAGCAACTTCTCAGAAAATAAAACACTTCATGACTATATGGGGTGATGTGTGAAAAGAAACAGTCACACCTCATAAATGTCAGTTAATGACCGTCTCCATGTACCTTTGACATTCAATGGCATTACACCATATTACACCATTATAACATACTGGGGTTCACCATTGACCAAAAACTCAGCTGGATCATCCATATAAATACTGTTGACTGCAAGAACAGGTCAGAGAATAAATATATTGCAGCAAGTGACCCCTTCCTCACACCCCAAGCCTTTTTGACTTTTCTGAAACACAAGTCAGCAGAGAGAAAGAATAGTCTCCTCTTGCCTGGTTGAATACAGCTCCAACAACACTCAAAAGCAGAAAGTAATTTGATTATTCCTCCATCCACCACTCCAAGCATTCATTCCTTCCACTACCGCAAATCCATCAAGAAGGATGAGGGAAGCAGGCATGTGGGAAAGCCGATATCTTCAGGCTCTCTTATGAATCATGAACATTCCTATAAGTTCAAGAGTATTCAAGATGGTTTAATGTTATCTCCAGTCCACAAGTGTAAAGAAAAATGAAATAATTGTTACTCCAGATCCAAAGCAGCCCAAAAAAAACGCACAATAAGATAAAGAACGCAATAATTTAAAAAAGCACAATAAGTAAATACATAAGATAGCTTATATACAGTACATAGATTGATTGTATGTCCATAAAGTGATGCTAGGCACAGGGGTGTTTGTACATAAGGTGACCGACTGGAAATGATAAAGTGGTGGTGGTGGTGTTGGGGTGGGTTAATGTGTGGAGTTGTTGATCAGCCTTACTGCTTGGGGTCCTTAACTAATTAACTAGCATTTGTTATCAGTCCTTCATTGTTCTTTCAACTAAATCTCAAAATACCTTTCACATCATTGAAGCACCTTCACCAGAAGGACTACAATACTCAAGGTGGTACAACTTTTAAAAGGCAATTAGGAATAGATCATTAATATTGGGTTGCAGAGTGGAGATAATTCTCTACCAAAGGAGGTGTAAGGCACTCCTTCCTTCTGCTAGCCTGCAGGTCACCCTTGGGCAAGGTGTGGCACCTGCTTAGCCCTCCCACCCTCCCTCCCTGATCAGGGTCACATGAAGCCAAGGGAGCAGGTGGTGGATGGTCATATGAGCAGCTGATGTATATCACGAGCCCTAGTTACGCAATCATTGACACCAGGCAGACAACCTCTGAAGAGTGCTGATAATGGCTGGGGTCACCCACCTTGTAGAGACACTGCCCAGAAGGCGGCAATGGCAAACAACTTCTGTAGAAAATATGCCAATGACAATTATGGTCACCATGATCGCCCATGTCACGGCTCATAATGGTGATGATGGAATTAATGGTGGCCATGCTAGTAACACCCAAATCCTCAAAAATGATCTTTAGAAATATTGTAATGAACATTAGTAGACCCTTTCTACTCCACACTACACTTTCACTGTGCCCATGGGGTCTAATTCTCAGTAACATAATAGAGGCTTGCTTGAGCACCTCCCAGACTGGTGCTTGTCTGTCTCTCCCTTATGCCTTTCTTCCTTCAGCCCCAGAGTAACCACTAGCATTCCTGCAATCTTCTGAGCCTTGGCCATTCACACCCTCACACCCATTAAAATCCAACCAACTACTAACCCAATCCAGCTTCTCAACCACTAGACCTCTATAACAAGTCCTTTGTTCCCCTGATTATGAAGCAATGGGGGAAGTTTGGAAAGGCTTTAGTAGAGAGATGTTAACAACATTAGGGGGAGGAAATTAATTTTGGAGATCAAGGGAGCTAGGGCTTTACTTTTTGGAGAGGAGGAGGATGAGAGGAGACATGATAGAGGTGTACAAGATAATAAGAGGAATAGATAGAGTGGATAGCCAGCGCCTCTTCCCCAGGGCACCACTGCTCAATACAAGAGGACATGGCTTTAAGGTAAGGGTTGGGAAGTTCAAGGGGGATATCAGAGGAAGGTTTTTTACTCAGAGAGTGGTTGGTGTGTGGAATGCACTGCCTGAGTCAGTGGTGGAGGCAGGTACACTCGTGAAGTTGAGACTACTAGACAGGTATATGGAGGAATTTAAGGTGGGGGGGGTATATGGGAGGCAGGGTTTGAGGGTCGGCACAACATTGTGGGCCAAAGGGCCTGTAATGTGCTGTACTGTTCTATGTTCTATGAAATGACAAGTAGGGCACAGAGTCAATAGTTAGGTGATGCAGGAACCTGAAATAAGATGATCAACCCCATGTCTTATCCATTCAAGTATTGACCCATGATTACAATAGTAATCACCTATCAATTATTGAAGAAGTCACATGATCAAATGCAATAGATAATTATAAAGTAATTGAAGAATTGTTCTTCAGTTTGCCCTTCTTCAATTGTATTATTGTGCTAACAGAATTCCCACGAAGCCCGACCTTTTATCAGTTAAAAAATAGCAAATAGATTTGCTGGATTTTGAACTTTTACCTTTTCAAATGTTCACATCCAGTGTTCTTTCATCCTGCTTCAATGAATAAATGTGAACATTCGGTTTAATCTATATGAAGTTGTCAGTCAAAATATTATTTGATCCCTTATGAAAGAAGTGGGAAGATATGGTATTCCCTAGGGTGTCAAATAGTGTGAACGTAGGCTAATTATTCAACAAGGGCCCATTATCTACAAATGGCACGTTCTGAGCTGCACACACATTTCACAAAGCTCACCAGATTGACTTTCACACTTCCCCTTTGTGCTTAGTTTCAACTTCATAATTTACTCTGTACTTCAGTCACAAAGTTCATCCTTATACACCAGTATAGATTTTAATATGTTGGAAATGCCAAGTATTTAATTTTCAAATTTTCATGAGGATAAGGATAAGTTACTTACATAACTAACACAGCTTAAACAAATAGAATTTGCTGGGTAGTACCTGTATAAATACTTTTACTAATATGGTGTATTGTATTTTATTTCTTGAACATGAGTTTAAGAACTTCATTAACTTAATACCGCATTCAGAAGTACAATTAATGCTCATCCATTTTCAATTACATCTTTTCATTATGCTCAATTGCTTACTGTGTTTTCATAAATATAAATTAATTTGAATCTTACAGATTAATGCAGCTTTTTTGGGGGGGTTTAAGGAACCAATTCAACTAACTGCATACCCAACTGAATGCAACATTATATTAGCACTTTGGTTCAGTACATTCATTATGTGCTTTACCTCTGCACCAATTCCCACCCATGGCTCTTCCCTGGAAAGCACAGCCAAATGCAATGGCCATCTTAAACAATACTGGCATCATTGTCGAGGTGAACACTTATTGTCCATCCCTAATTCCCCTCTAAACTAAGTTTGCCGAAGAATCAGTTCAGAGGGCAGTAAACTGTCAAACACATGGAGGGAGTATCAGTGGATTATACAGACAATGGGATCATATATACAGCAGATGAGAATAGCCATGAGCAGCAATTACTTTCTTTGAAAAACATTTGTTAACCAAATATCTTCTTTTAATGATGTGCAGGTAGTTTCTTACTTTATTGATAGTAGCTTGTCATTCCACCTAAATTGCCCTCCACTGTTGTGAAGGGATCTCAACTCATACATCTATGTTGATAGAACAACCATCTGGATGTGAGTCCAGTAACTTAATGTAGAAACATAGAAAGTAGGAACAGGTCATTTGGCTCTTCAAACTTGCTCCGTTTCTCAATATGATAAGTTCAGTGCCTTGTTCCTATTTTCTCTTCTTATCCCTTTATCTCTTTCAATTGTTAAAGTTTTATCTGACTCCACCTTGAATACATTTTATAATTTGGTTTCAACCACCTTCTCTAGCATAGTATTCTACAGGGTCACCAATGTTCAGGTGAAGAAAATTGTCATCTTGGTCCTGAATAGCTTCCTTGTATCCTCAGACTGTGCCCCCTAGTCATTGCGAGCATCTTTACTTCCTTGCCCAGTCTGTCCCGTCCCATCAGCATTTTATATACGGTTCCTCTCTCATTCTTCTAAACTCTAGCAAATAAAACTCAAAAATATGAAAAGCATGAGAAATTGGGTTTTTGGATACTTACGCTAAAGCATTTGTATTCTGATACATAAAAAGATCTCTTCCATGCTCTTTATCTGTTTAAAGTTACTCAGAATGCTATGAAGCAACATATTGTCTATTGCTGCTTCAGGATATATTGAGGCAAAAATAGCTTAACTGAGTGAACATGAAGGTAGAAGATGGAGTATAATGCGAGAAAATGTAAAGTTATTCATTTTGGCAAATTAAGTAGATAAAATGAGTTTTCAAAATTGTAAGAAATTAGTAAACTGACATACAATTGGATATTGGTGTGCTATTTCATGAAATGCAGAAAACTAATACAAAAGTACCGCAATCAATTATGAAAGCAAATGGTATGTTGGCCTCAATCTTTTGGAAATCCTGCTACAATTGTATAGGACTATGTTGATATCCAGAGATCTGTATTTGTCCTCATACCCATGGACAGATATATTTATCTCAGAAGAGGTGTTGTGCAGACTCAATAGATAACAAAGGCTAGTATCCCATTCATCTTCCTACCCTCACTGGCTACCTTCAAGGATCTATATTGAGGTCCCTCTGTTCCTCAGTACGCCTTAAGACCCTCCATCCATGATGAATGCCCTAACCTCATTAGTGCTCTCAAACTTGAACAAAAACAGGGTTGGGCAACTAGGATAGGGCAATAAATGTTGGTTTAACTGGCGATGCCCACGTCCCGTCAATAAATAAATAAATACATCACCTCACGTTGTCTGAATTAATCTCCATCTGAAAATTTTCAGCCCATTTCAACAAAACATCTGCCTCTCCGTAGCCTTAGACTACCTTTCACACCAATCTTCAATCATCCACAAGCTTACTGATTTTCCCTTCCATATCCACATTTAAAGCTTTCAGTATGTTACAAATTAACAGTGTCCCAGCAACAGACTTTTTGGGACACCACTCGTCATAGACAAAAAATAAAATTGCAAAAGCAACCCTCCACCATCTCTCATCTCATAGAAACATAGAAAACCTACAGCACATACAGGCCCTTCAGCCCACAAAGCTGTGCCGAACATGTCCTTACCTTAGAACTACCCGGGCTTACACATAGCCCTCTATTTTTCTCAGCTCCGTGTAGCCATCCAGGAGCCTCTTAAAAGACCCTATCATTTCCGCCTCCACCACTGCCACCAGCAGCCCATTCCACGTACTCACCACTCTCTGCATAAAAAAAACTTACCCCTGACATCTCCTCTGTACCTGCTTCCAAGTACCTTAAAACTATGCCCCCTCCCGTTAGCCATTTTAGCCTTGGGAAAAAGTCTCTGACTTTCCACACGATCAATGCCTCTCATTATCTTGTACACCTCTATCAGGTCACCTCTCATCCTCCGTTGCTCCAAGGAGAAAAAGCCGAGTTCACTCAACCTATTCTCATAAGGCATGCTCCCTAATCCAGGCAACATCCTTGTAAATCTCCTCTGCACCCTTTCTATGGTTTCCACATCCTTCCTGTAGTAAGGTGACCAGAATTGAGCAAAGTACTCCAAGTGGGGTCTGACCAGGGTGCTATATAGCTGCAATACCTCTCAGCTCTTAAACTCAATCCCACGATTGCCGAAGGCCAATGCACCGTATGCCTTCTTAACCACAGTCTACAATCCCCTATAGCTAAACTGATTTTAGAACCAATCTGCCAACCTACCCTGGATTCCATGGGCCCTAACCTCTTGAATCAGCCCCCCATGTCAGATTTTGTCAAAGGCTTTACTAGAGTCCAGTTAAATTACTTACAATGGCCTCATCAATACATTTTGTTTCTTCTTCAAAGAATTAAAATTGATCAGACAGACTCTACCCCTGGCAAAGCCATGTTGGCTGTCTCTGATTAATCTTTACCTTTCCAAGTGTTCATTTATCCTTTCCCACAGAACTTTTTCTAGCATCTTCTCTGAAACTTATGTTAAGGTCACAGGCCTGTGGTTACCAGGACTTTTCCTGCTGCCTTACTTGAAAAGGTGAATTATGTTAAGTATCCAGCCAGAGCCCAGAAATTTCTTTGCTTGCCTTACAAAGCAGACTGGTTGCCAAATCATCCTGTGACTCACCTTTATATTAGCACCTTTTTATTTATGGAGATCTGCACTAAATCCCCACCTACCCTTTCACTGATTCCTCCTACTACGTCTGTTTCTATGTTAAATCAGAATCAGGTTTATTATCACCGGCATGTGCTGTGAAATTTGTTAACTTAGCAGCCGCAGTTCAATGCAATACATAGAAAGAAATATAGAAACATAGAAAATAGGTGCAGGAGTAGGCCATTCAGCCCTTCAAGCCTGCACCGCCATTCAGTATGATCATGGCTGATCATCCAACTCAGAACCCTGTACCTGCCTTCCCTCCATACCCCCTGATCCCTTTAGCCACAAGGGCCATATCTAACTCCCTCTTAAATATAGCCAATAAACTGGCCTCATCTGTTTCCTGTGGCAGAGAATTCCACAGATTCACCACTCTCTGTGTGAAGAAGTTTTCCTCATCTCGGTCCTGAAAGGCTTTCCCTTTATCCTTAAACTCTGACCCCTCCTTCTGGACTTCCCCAACATCGGGAACAATCTTCCTGAATCTAACCTGTCCAATCCCTTTAGAACTTTATACGTTTCAATAAGATCCCCCCTCAATCTTCTAAATTCCAGCAAGTATAAGCCCAGTCGATCCAGTCTTTCATCATATGAAAGTCCTGCCATCCCAGGAATCAATCTGGTGAACCTTCTTTATACTCCCTCTATGGCAAGAATGTCTTTCCTCAGATTAGGGGACCAAAACTGCACACAATACTCCAGGTGTGATCTCACCAAGGCCTTGCACAACTGCAGTAGTACCTCCCTGCTCCTGTACTCAAATCCTCTTGCCATGAATGCCAGCATACCATTGACCTTTTTCACCGCCTGCTGTACCTGCATGCCCACTTTCAATGACTGGTGTACAATGACACCCAGGTCTCGTTGCACCTCCCTTTTTCCTAATTGGCCACCATTCAGACAATAATCTGTTTTCCTGTTCTTGCCAATAATAATCTGTTTTCCTGTTCTTGCATAATATATAAGAGGAAAAAAATAAAATAATAATGAGAAGTAAATCAATTACAGTGTATGTATATTGAATATATTAAACATTGTGCAAAAGAAAAACCAGAAATAATTGCAGAGGGAGGTATAGAGGCCCAGGTTCTGTAACTTCTCAATCAGGTTTGTGGGAATGATGGTGTTGAATGCTGAGCTATATGAACAGCATTCTGACATGGGTGTTTGTGTTGTCCAGGTGGTCTAAGACCATGTGAAGAGCCACTGAGGTTGAATCTGCCATTGACCTATTGTGGTGATAAGCAAATTGCAGCGGGTCCAGGTCCTTGCTGAGGCAGGAGTTCAGTCTAGTCATGACCAACTTCTCAAAGCATTTCATCACTGTAGATGTGAGTGCTACCAGGTGATAGTCATTAAGGCAGCCCACATTATTCTTCTTAGGCACTGGTATAATTGTTGCCTTTTTGAAGCGTGGGAACTTCCACCCATAGCAGTGAGAGGTTGAAAATGTCCTTGAATACTCCCGCCAGTTGGTTGGCACAATTTTCAGAGCCTTATCAGGTACTCCATTGGGACCTTCCCCCTTGCAAGGGTTCACCCTCTTTAAAGACAGTCTAACATCGGCCTCTGAGACAGAGAGCACAGAATCACTAGGTGCAGCAGGGATCTACACACCAGTAGTTATATTGCCCTTTCAAAGCAGGCATAGAAGGTATTGAGTTCATCTGGTAGTGGACTCAATGCCTTTCATTACTGGATTAGCACAAATCACTGCCTCCCAACCCAAAAATAACTTGTGTAGTATTATTCTACTTTTTGACCAATCCTCAATCCACTCCAGTAGATTATTTTTTGATATTGTACACTTAATAAGCACATGAGTAGCACCTTATTGAAGACTTTCTCTAAGTACAAATAAATTATATCCATTATCTATTTCTTATCTATTCCTTATCTATTTTGGTAGCTACAACCTATTTCTAGATGCCCTGTTATTTACCTTGCTTGGTGTAGAGGGGCCACTACACAGGATCAAAAAAAAGCTGCACTGGGCTGTAAATTCAGCCAACTCCATCAGAGACACGAGCCTCCCCACCATCAAGGACATCTCCAAAAGATGTTGCCTCAAAAACACAGTGTCCATCATTAAGAACCTCCACCACCCATGACATACCCTCTTCTCATTGCTATAATCAGAGAGGAGGTACAGGAGCCTGAAGACACACACTCAGTGTTTGAGAAACAGCTTCTTCTCCAGCCCTGTCAGATTTATGAACAGACAATGAACTCTTAAACACTACCTCACTACTTTTTTGCTCCTTATACTTATTTAATTTTTATATATACTCTATATTTCTTAGAACACGGTAAGATCCTCATTGTAAAGACAAGTGGTTTTGCAGATGCTGGAAATCTAGAACAACACACACAAAATGCTGGAGGAACTCAGTGGGTCAGACAGCAGCTATAGAAATGAATAAACGGTCGATGTTTCAGGCCGAGGCCCTTCTTCAGGACTGGAAATGAAGGGGGAAACACATGATTTAAAAGGCAGGGGGAGGGGAAGGGGGGGATAGCTAGAAGGTGATAGGTGAAGCCAGGTGGGTAGGAAAGGTAAAGGGCATGAACCTGACAGGAGAGGAGAGTGGACTGTGGGAGAAAGGAAAGAAGGAGGGGCACCGGGGGAGGTGATAGGCAGATAAGGAGAAGAAGCAAGAGGCCAGAGTGGGGAACAGAAGAGGAGGGAAGGGAGAGGGAACAAAAAAAATTTACTGGAAGGAGAAATCGATGCTCATGCTATTAGGTTGGAGGCCACCCAGACAGAGTGGCCTCATCATGACAAAAGAGGCGGCTCTGGACTGAAATGTAGGACCCAGGAATGGGGATTGAAATTAAAATGGATGGCCACTGGGAAATTCTGCTTTTGGCAGATGCAGTGGAGACATCTGACAAAATGGTTCCCCAATTTACATCGGGTCTCACCAATGTACAGGCAGCCACATTGGGAGCACTAGATACAATGGATGATCCCAAATGATTCATAGGTGAAGTGTTGCCTCACCTGGAAGGACTATTTGGGGCCCTGAATGGGAGGAGGAGATGAATGGGATACTTGCAAGGATATGTGCCAGGAGGGAGATTAGTGGGGAGGGATGAATGGACAAGGGAATCACAGAGGGAGTGATAACTAGTGGAAAGCAGAGAGTGAGAAGATGTAAAGATGTGTTTGGTGGTAGGATCCTGTGGAAGGTGGTGGAAATTGCGGAGAATAATGTGTTGGATGTGGATTTCATGGGTGGTAGGTGAGAACAAGAGGAACTCTATTTCTTTTAAAATGGTGGGAAGATGGGGTGAGCATTGTCTGGGAAATGGAGAAAATGTGGGTGAGGTTAGCATCGATGGTGGAGGAAGAGAAACCCCATTCTTTGAAGAAGGATGTTCTGGAAAGGAAGGCCTCATCCTGGGAACAGATGCAGCAGAGATGAAGGAAATGAGAAATGGAATAGAATTCTTTTTTTTTACAGGAGACAGGGTGGGAAGAAGTACAGTCAAGATAGCCATGAGAATCAGTAGGTTTATAAAAGACGTCGATAGAGGGTTTGTCTCCAGAGATGGCAACAGCAAGGTTGAGAAAGGGAAGTGAAGGGTTAGAAATGGACCAAGTGAATTTAAGGGCAGGGTGGAAATTGGCGGCAACGTTGATGGAATTGTCAGGCTCAGCATGGGTGCATGAAGCAGCACCAATGCAGTTATTAATTTGGGATAGGAAGAGTTGGGGAGCATTACATGGGAAGACTTGAAACATATTCTGTTCTACATAGCCAGCGATAAGGCAGGCAGGCATAGCTGGGGTTCATGTGAGTGCCCATGGCTACCCCTCAAGTCTGGAGAAATTGGGAGGGACCGAAGGAAAATTTGTTGAGGGTGAGGACCAGTACTGCCAGATGGAGAAGGGTGGTGGTGGAAGGCAACTGGTTGGATCTTTTTTTGAGAAAGAAGCAGAGAGCTTTAAGCCCTTCTTGAAGGGGAATAGGAGTGTATAGGGACATGTTGAAAATGAGGTGGTCAGTGAACAGGAATTGAAAGTTGTTGGGGAGATTGAGAATATGTGGCGTCATGGATGTACCTGGGAAGGAACTGAACCAATGGAGTGGAGGTATGCAGACACAGGTTCAGTGGACAAGAGCAGGCAGAAACTATGGGCCTAACCGGATGGTCAGGTTTGTGGTCGGAGGTATAAACGAGCAGTGCGAGATAAGGGAACTATGTTTGGTAGCACTGGATGGGAGCTCTCTAGAGTTGATAAGGTTAGTGATGATGTTGGAGACAATTTTCTGATGGTCCAGACTGGCGTCCTTTTCAGGAGGTATGTAGAGGAGGTGTTTGAGAGTTGCTGCCTGGCCTTAGCAAGATAATGGTCAGTGCACCACAATACAACAGTAGCCCCATTATCTGCGGCTTTGATAGTAAGGTTGGCATTGGTGCGGAGAGAGTGGAGGGCAGTTCATTCAGAGGGGTAAGGTTCGAGGAGGATAGAGGAGTACTGAAGTTGAGCCAGCTGATATATCATCGGCAATTAGAGATGAAAAGATCCAGAGCAGGGTGTCCAAAAAGAGGAGGAGTGTTGGAGATGAGAGAAGGGAGAAGGGAGAAGGGAACAGCGAGTGGGGTGAGGAATCCTTGCCTAGGAAGTCAGCTTGGAGACAGAAGTGATGAAGGAAGAGTTCAGCATCGTGGTGGGCAGGGAACTCACTGAGGTGCATATGAAGGGGGATAAAGGTATGGCCTTTGCTTCGGACTGAATATTCTGCCTCAGAGAGGGGAAGGTCGGAGGGAATGGTGAGGTTACAGCAGGAATAAGAGCTCATTTCCATTGTATACAAGGTGACCATGACAATAATTTTTTATGATCTACCTCTTTCTAGGCCAAAGGCAATATTAGCAAAAATACATTTTTGGTGTTCCTGTAGTTAGAATGGGTATATTTAAATTCTTCGAAATGAATCTCTCTGAGGAGATAAAATGTCTGGTGCCAGCAACTGTGGTGAACTCTTAAAGCTTATATAAAAATTGTGTAGTTAAAAAGACCACACAGACACCTTAGAATGGTGGTGTTAATCTGCTGTAAGGTCAGGCCATTGCAGCCCCTTCCTCCAGATATACAGTATGCCTGCATCATTTTTTGCTGCAAAAGAGCATCCAGCATCTACTCCAGCCTCAATGCACCTTGAGCCGATTTTGGTGGTGCTGGTTCCACACAATAGTGGTCATCTGCAGAACAGGCTAACAAGCAGTGAACTGACTGATACCACGGACATTAGATTTAGCAAGTTACCCAAAGTCAACAAGCTTTGTAGATTCTAGCGAACAAACACAGGTTAAACACAAACTTAATATCCTCCCTCATGTGTTGAAGTACTTAATTTATCCCCATAATATTTAGACAGTTCAGTAATTATTACTTTAAGTGACCTCATGTTGAATAATGCACTCCACCCAATTTATTTTAAGTAAGTTTTGTGACTGGACTGCAGCCAAGAATACTTGCCTAATGGTGGAGAAATCAGGAAAATAATGACTGCTCTATAATAGTTTTAAACTGTTTGGCTACAGATTAAAAGGATATACAACGTGGGATAAAGGGCTTCTTTACTTCATATGTTCCTCACCAGGCACAGACAATGAACTATAGTCTTTGATGTGTAATTTTGATTACACCTGATTGCCTGTTACGTTCCCTGTCTTCATTTTTTGTTATCTTTATTACATTAAAATAATTTAATCTTCTTCCAGATTATTCCTTGCTCTGATGCAGGAAGTAAGATGCTATTTTATTCAGGAAACATCTCCCATGTTAATGATTTTATCACTGGGCTGCTTCCCTGAGATGCCTCATTGAATGGATTTATAATTCAGAGCATAACACTTAAAGATTAGCTTTATTTGTCACATGAACATCAAAACATAGAATGAACATATTGTTTGCATCAAATTAAATCGGCGAGAATTTTGCTGGCAGCCCACAAGTATGACCATACTTCCAGTGCCAACATAACATGCCCATAACTTATGAACCTTGACCATGCACCTTTGGAATGGAGGAGGATACCAGAGCATCTAGGGGAAATCCATGCAGCCACAGGGAGAAAATATAAACTCCTCACAGGCAGCAATGGGACTTGAACACTTAAATTCATAAAGATTCTTTTAAATCCTGAGACAGTACCAAACACTGAATCTAAATTAAATGTTGTATCTTGTTAGTCCATTCAGCGAGCAGAAATACTTTCACTCTAACAATCCTTTAGATTTCTTTGAAAGTTCTGAAAATTTCAGCTTATGAAATAGATAAACTGCTTGATTGAGTTCAGAATGCGGCCTCATTGGCATTCAAGTGTGTTTAGTCTGCACTGTCTCCGAGGTTACAGTTCCCAGAAGCCTAGCAGCAGTCCGTCCTGAGCTACATAATAAGGACATCAATAGCATGCATCTGTCATTAACATCTTTTAAGATATATACTGTATACCGTAATATGATCAACAGTTCAATAGGGCCTTCAGCTTTGGAAATAAATAAGTCATCTGTTAAAATTACCTCAAGTTCATGGTGGTTGCATTAGCTTTCAAATTTCTTAAAATATAATAAATGTAATCCATTTCTGCTTCTGCCAGCCTAGTATCAGAGAATGACTGTACTGATATTTCTTTACTGATCTAGTTTTTCCAATGATCTCTACCACACTTGAGATCAATTGACATACTATAAGATAATGTATCCGTTCCTACTGCCAGGTTTATATGGCTTTTACTGGAAATAATGGATTGGAACAAGGAGTTTTACAAATTTCTATTTCAAGGAATATCCCCACTTTGGGACATGTGATCCATCAATAAGGACACCTATCCAACTCCCTCATTCTGTAGCCATCATATCCACGCCTTTAACAATAAAGAGAATGTTTTTGCCCTCTTTATTAAAGATCAAAAGGCCCTACTCACCAGCACACATTGTAACCAAAAACAAAGAAACCAAAATATGGGCAAGTCAGTCCAATAGGTGGAATTGCTGAGGAGGGAGCTGATTTGCAATGCTTACCTCACAGCTGATTGGTTCAAGGTTTTATTCCTTCCTCCCACCCAGGAAGTAATACTATATTCTTCTGAAATCCTAAACAACAAAAAAAATCATATTCATGTCAGAAACTAATGCAGAATAAAATAATAGTTTGATATGTTCATTCAGATGGTTCAGAGATACCATGGTAATATTTCAAAGAGTGAAAGGAACTATTTATATAGTGGTCAAACAATAACAAATTCATCATAAGACCATGATACATAGGAGCAGAATTAATCCATTTGGCCCATTGAGTCTACTCCACAATTCAATCATGGCTGAATGATTTTCCTTCTTAATTCCATTCTCCTATCTTCTCCCCATAACTGTAGACACCTTTACTAATTAGGTATCTATCAACCTCCGCTTTAAATATTCCCAATCACTTGACCGCCACAGCTGTCTGTGGCAATAAATTCCACAAATTCACTACCTTTGGCAAAAGAAATTGCTCTCTTCTCTGCTCTAAAGGGACATCCTTGTATCCTGAGGTGGTAGTTCACACTCCTCGACTCACCCACTATTGAAAACATCCTCTCCATATCCACTCTATTTAGACCTTTCAATGTTCAGAAGGTTTCAATGCGATCCCCCTTCATTCTTCTAAATTCCAGCAAGCTCTGGCCCAGAGCCATCAAATGCGGAATCCAAATCAGAATCAGGTTTAATATCATCCGCATATGTTGTGAAATTTGTTGCTTTGAGGCAGCAGTACATTGCAATACAAAGTCATAAAAACTATAAATTACAGTAACTATTTTTTAAAATACATTAATTAGTGCAAAAAGAGAGGGAAACTATACTGAGGATGTGTTCATGGGTTCACTGTCCTTTTAGAAATCTGACAGGGAAGGAGAAGAAGCTGTTACTGAAACATTGAGTGTGTCTTCAGGCTCCTTGGTGGTAGCAATGAGAAGAGGGCATGTCCTGGATAATGGGGGTCCTTAATGATGGATGCCATCTTTATGAGGCATCACTTTTTGAAGCTCTCCTGGTTGCTGCTGAGTCTGGTGCCCATGATGGAGCTGGCTGAGTTTTCAGCTCTCTACAGCTTTATCCTATCTGGTGCTGTGGCCCTTCCATACCAGATGGTGATGCGACCAGTTAGAATGCTCTCCGTGGTAAATATGTGGAAATTTGCAAGTGTAATGCTCTCCACGGTACGTCTGTAGAAATTTTTGAGTTTGTACTTCATACTTTAACTCTTTCATTCCATGGATCATTGTTGTAAACTTCCTCTTAACTCTCCCCAAAGCCAGAACATCGTCTCTTAGATAAGGAACTCAAAGCTGCTCACAGTACTCCAAATGTAGCCTCAACAATGACTTAAAAAGTCCCAGCACTACATCCTTCCTTTTATATTCTGGTTTTCTTGAAATGAATGTTAATTGAATTTTAACTCAAAATTGCATTAAGAACATTTCAGGATGACTTTCCAAAGATGCAGTTGGTTAATGTTATTTTTTGGAAGAGATTTAACTATTTAAAAGATACAAAAACAAAATATTGTGTAAATCTGTTACATCAGAATTTCCTACATCATGTGCTAAATGATTAAAATTTTTAGCATTAACAGTCTTTTGCACATGCTCAATTGCATCTTGATCCACACAAAATTTCCTAAACAGTCCAATGAAAAGCAATTTGAAAGAGATACATCTTCCTCATGAGTGCTGTGCTTAGCCAACTATCTGTATAGGTTAAGTGAGTTATTACCATGGAAACAAAGATGCATATTCACTGAGCGCAAAGCAGCCTTCAAGTCAATTGGCAAACTGCATGGTAGACAGAAAGATCATTAACAAAGATTTGACATGGGAAAGTTCCACATAAATGCTTACTTATTAAAGCCAGAAAACTACATTTCATAACAACTTTAAGTTATTTACATATACTATTTCAAGAATTCTGTGATTTAAATACAAGATGAATTCAGCGTACTATGAATTAGTGTTTGGTCTAAAGCCACCAGTCAGTCACTTTGTAGAAATCATTCACCAATATAATTGTGCTTCATTATTTTTAGTCACAGAATTTTGAGACTAAAACTACGCAATTTAAAAGGTCTTTTTTAAAAATCTCTCATGCACCCAGTGGGGAGCCTCATGTTCTCAGATGACAGACAAAATGAAGTGTACATTTTAACGATAAGTGGAAGTTACACATTAAATGCTGATATAAGAACATAAGAAATAAGGGCAGGAGTAGCCTGCTCCACCATTCACTAAGATCATGGCTGATCTGGCCACGGACTCATCTCCACCTACCTGCCTTTTCCCTATAACCCTTAATTCCCCTACTATGCAAAAATCTATCCAAACTTGTCTTAAATATATTTACTGAGGTAACCTCTACTGCTTCATTGGGCAGAGAATTCCACAGATTTACCACTCTCTGGAAAAAGCAGTTCCTCCTCATCTCCGTCTTAAATCTACTCCCCCAAATCTTGAGGCTATGTTCCCTAGTTCTAGTCTCACCTACCAATGGAAACAACTTTCCTGCCTCTATCTTATCTATCCCTTTCATTATTTTATATGTTTCTATAAGATCTCCTCTCATTTTTCTGAATTCCAGCAAGTGCAGTCCCAGGCAATTCAATCTCTCCTCATAGTCTAACCCCCTCATCTCTGGAATCAACCTGGTGAACCTCCTCTGCACCGCCTCCAAAGCCCATATATCCTTCTTCAAGTAAGGAGACCAGAACTGCATGCAGTACTCCAGGTGCAGCCTCACCAGTATCCTGTACAGTTTCAACATAACCTCTCTGCTCTTAAATTCAATCCCTCTAGCAATGAAGGCCAACATTCCATTTGCTTTCTTGATAGCCTGCTGCATCTGCAAACCAACCTTTTGTGATTCATGCACAGATACCCCCAAGTCCCTCTGCATAGCAGCATGCTGGAATTTCTTACCATTTAAATAATAATCTGCTGTTTCATTTTCCCTTCCAAAGTGGATGACCTCGCATTTACCAACATTGTACTCCATCTGCCAGACCCTTGTCCACTCACTTAACTTAATCTCTCTACAGACACTGTATCTTACGCACAATTTAATTTTCTACTCAATTTAGTATCATCAGAAAACTTAGATACACTCCACTCGGTCCCCTCTTCCAGATCATTAATGTATATCGCAGACAGTTGCGGGCCCAGCACCGACCCCTGCAGCACACCGTTCACCACTGATTGCCAACCAGAGTATCACCCATGTATCCCATCGATCGCTGGACTGTGGAAGGAGGGGGTAAAAAATCAGGCTCTTCTTTTGATGAAAATTAGGGTTAGAACTGAGCAAAAATAATTTGCTTCCATTTGACATTCTTTTGTCATGAAACAGGTAATAACTTCTAATACTCATGCTCCACAACCCCAAAAGGAGCAAGTGTGGTAGTAGGAACAAATATTCAGAACCAGAGTCTGGATCTTCAGACTCCTGTACCTCCTCCAGTAATGAATAGAGGGCATGTCCCAGATGGGGAGGATTCTTTCTGACAAGGATGAGGTTTTTATTGATGGATGCCGCCTTCGAGGCATCGCCTTTGGAAGACGTCCTCGATAGTGGGGAGACGTGCCTGTCATGGTGCTGACTGGGTCTACAACCTTCTGCAGCCTCTTTCAGCCCTGTGCAGTGGAGCCTCCACACCAGACAGTCATGCAACCAGTCAGAATATTCTCCATGGTACACCTGTAGCAATTTGCTGGAGTCTGTGATGAAATACCAAGTCTCCACCTAATGAAGAACAGCCACTGGCATGCCTGTGCCATGATTGCAGAGGATAGCGGGCCCGGTATAGATTGTATGAGGTGTTAATGCCCAGGAACTTGAAACTGTTTACCCTTTCCAGCGCTGATTCCTGAATGAGGATTGGTGCGTACTCTCCCAACTTCCCCTTCCCCATCCCTACTCACTATCAATTCCTTGGTCTCGCTGATGTTGAGTGCAAAATTGTTGTTGTGGCACCACTCAACCAGATGATCTATTTCGCTCTTGTACACCTCATCGCAATCTGGGACTCCGCCAACAACAGTGATGTCATCAGCAAATTTATACATGGTGTTTGAGCTGTGCCTAGCCACGTAGTCGTAAGTGTACAGCAGTGGCCTAATCATGCATCCTTGAGGTGTGCCTGTATTCAGTGAGCAGATGTTATCACCAGTCGATACTGACTGTGGTCTCCTGATGAGGAACTCAAGAATCCAGTTCAACTTGCTGCAGTGAATATAATGATTTTTCTTTACTAATTGGGATAATTTTACAAACGTTTGCTCCCTAGCTGAGTGCCTCATCAAAATTACCCATTGCATCAGAGTTCTGAAAAATAATTCAGACGCTTATGGTTAATAACACAGTATTTGGTTGTTGGAAATTAGACAAATGGACTGGTATTGGTAACAATTCATTGGAATTAACCTGCTTGTTAAATGTTAGTTGTGTAATTTTCATAAGGTCCTGTGAAATATTAACATGGCTAGAAAAAATGTAATTCGTAGTTAGCTGAATGGAAGATGCTCTCAGTCGATGTATTTATGTTCTTCAGCTGTGGTAGCAAGGAAGTCAATCTTTCTGTTAAATCATGAAGTAGATCACCATCTGAGTTCATACAAAGTGAACTCTCATCAACATGAGATTTATTTCAATCCCTTGTTGCAGTTAGAAACATAAATTTAATTGACTTTTTTCTTTTTATTGTTTGTCTGAATTACTGCCCGGTAACAATTGGACATCTGGCAGTTAGTACACATCCGCCCACAGTTTGAAGTCAGCAGTGAGGCAATGATGCTTGCAGCTGATCATAATCCTCTCAAAAAATCCATCAACTTACCCTTTCTAACACCTGGGGCTGATAGACGCCAGTTTGAAAGCTCTAACAGTTGTGATTTCCGAAAGTTGAACGAGAAAGAGCAATTGGAACAGTCCTGTTCTTATCAGATCTAGCAAGTTAAAGGTGAATTTGAAGTCTGGAACCTGGTATTTCAGTTAAAATCAGCATTACATTTTTGGTAACCTTACAGACCTCATAAGGCAGTGGTCCCCAACCACCGGGCCGGGGACCGGTACCGGACCGCAGAGCATGCACTACCGGGCCGCGAGGAAACAATATGATTTGCCGATATGAGTCAGCTGCACCTTTCCTCATTCACTGTCACACGCACTGTTGAGCCATTACGCACGTGAGGTCATTACCCGCGCATCGTCCACGTCAGCGCGGGAAAGAAATCAACTCCTCGAGCTTGCAAATGACAGCGGGCTGAAAGGTATGTTTGACATAACATCTGTCGGTATTCTGGATCAAACTCAAGGGTAAATATCCTGAGATAGCCACGGAAGCACCGAAAATGTTGCTTCCATTTCCAAGATATCTTTGCAATGAATGCAACGAAAACTAAATTGCGGATTAGACTGGACATAAGGAACCCCGTTCGAGTACAGTATCACTGTCTTCCATCACCCCTCGATAGGACCGTGTTGTTGCAGGGAAACAAGCACAAGGCTCCCACTGATTCAGCGGTTTGGTGCGTTGCAATGAGTTTATATGTTCATACGGGGAAAATATGTGCTGTGTGTTTAATATCCAAATGTTACTTAAAATTTTATGATGCTATTGACTTATTTAACCATATAATAATTACAGTACGGAAACAGGCTATCTCTGCCCTTCTAGTCCGTGCCGTACACTACTCTCACCTCGTCCCACCAACCTGCACTCAGCCCATAAACCTCCATTCCCTTCCTGTCCATATACCTATCCAATTTTTCTTTAAATGATAATATCGAACCTGCTTGTGCCACTTCTACTGGAAGTTCGTTCAACACTTACTTCAAGCTCCCCTGTCCTTCCCTGATAATTGACTTATCGCTATATTCATGCAAGTAAAATATGGGCTGTGTGTTGAATATTAAATTCGTTAGATAAATCCTTTTACAAACGAAATTGAGTGTATTAGCCACTTATCACCGATATTCCGGTCGTGATTAACACCACTCCACCGAACAGAATCGCCAAAAACGATTTGTAGAAAAATAATCGGCACGTGCACCCATGCGCAGGTTACGCATGCGCACTTGCGCCCGCGCAAGGCTTCATGGTCATTGTAGTCTTTCTTGGGTAAACGCAACGTATTTGACCGCTACTCTTGTTCGTTGGCAACCATCTCCCCCCACCGCCCCCTGTCCGCCGGTCCGCAAGAATATTGTCAACATGAAACTGGTCCGCAGTGCAAAAAAGGTTGGGGACCCCTGTCGTAAGGAATTTGCTATTATATCTTTAAAGTAATGATTCTAAGTATATTTAGAAATAGAGCTCATCTTTAATCCTCACCAGAGTCAAAATGTGATCCTAGATAATCAGCTCAGATTTACACAAATTAATGTTCCCTTGGAACTCACATCATCTGGGTCTGTGCAGAAAACACAAGGTAACAAAGTAAACATCAGGTAATTTTGCATTTGATTGAATTAACTAGCTTAGTTGAAAAGACTATTGTTGCAGTAACCTGAAAGATTCAATTTGACTTTGGTATTTTCTAAAGGCTGTCGTACCTTCACTTCTGGTGAAGATATTTTAAGGTTTCCAATAATATTATGTTGGCACTGCAAAACCTTCTTTATCCAAATCTGCTTTTGTTCATCAGGACAAATCAAAACACATTTAGTTTGTGGATCTAACAGTCTTGATGAAGTGTCTCGGCCCATAATGTTGACTGTTTATTCCTTTCCATAGATGCTGTCAGACCTGCTGAGTTTCTCCAGCATTTTGTGTATAACTCTGGATTTCCAGCATCTGCAGAATCTCTTATTTATAGTCTATTATACTGTATATTACTGCACTCTGTATTCTCCATGTCTATAAGGAAGACATACTGTAAACTGGAATGGTGATATATTTGCTGCTACAAATATACAAACTGAAATAAGGATACAGCTTCTTCCTTGGCCTCTTTCAGTAGATACACTATGGTTCAGAGTGTGTAGCTGGCTCCCTGTAGAACCAGTAGAGAACTACACCTTCAAAGACAGGAAAGCACTCTGACCATTGGATACTGATGTTTTTGATCTGAATTTCTTCAAAAGTGAAGAATGAGGCACAAAATGTGTTTCTTATGGCCATTTTAATTAAGCGCTGAAAGAACAAAGGCTGAGGAATGGGGGGTAGCAAGGAGCAAGGGCCCAGTAGCTAGCAAGGGTGGGGGGACCTCAGGGGCAAGATGAAGCCAAAAGACAAAATGAGGAAGAGTCAACATGGTCTGCTCCATTTATACCAGACTGCTGATAACAGGCATTCCTTTCAAATTTCACTGCTTGAATTAACCGAGAAGATAACCTCTATTTAAGTAATGCAATACCCGGCACTAAACCAAGTTGCTTCCAGAAAAAGGCAACTGCAACCACTAAAAACACACTGAACAGTTACATGGCGGCACAGTAACATACTGCTTAGCAGAACGCTTTACTGTATCAGCGACCCAAATTCAATCCCACCGCTGCCTGTAAGGAGTTTGTATGTCCTTCGCATGGGTTTCTTCCGGGTGCTCCGGTTTCCTCCCATAGTCCAGAGATGCAGGTGTGGTTGGTAGGTAAATTGATTAGGCTTGGGTTAAATTGGGCCTCGAAAGGCCAAATCTGCACTGTATCTCAATCAATAAACAAATGTATATAGGTAATTATATTAAACTACAAGCAAGCACAAGAAACTGAACAGGAAACTGAACTGGTCTGACCATATAAACACTGAGGCTACCAGAGCAGGTCAAAAGCTAGGAATCCTGCGGCGTTCAACTCCCCTCCTGACTCCCCAAAGCTTGTCCACCATCTACAAGGCTCAGGTCAGGAGTGTAATGGAATACTCGCCACTCACCTGGATGAGTGCAGCTCCATCAACACTCAAGAAGCTTGACATCATCCGGTACAAGGCAGCCCACTTGATTGGTACCCCTTCCACAAGCATCCAATCCCTCCACCATCGATGAACAATTGCAGCAGGGTGCACTATCTACAAGGTGCACTCCAACAGCACAGCAAAGTTCCTAAAGCAGCACCTTCCAGACCCACAACCACTACCATCTAGAAGGACTGGAACAGCAGATACCTGGGAAAACCACCAATTCAAAATCCTCCTCCAAGTTGCTCACCATTCTGACTTGGAAACATCGTTATTCTTTCATTGTCACTGGGTCAAAATCATGGAATTCCCTCCCTAATAGCACTGGGGGTATACCGACACCTCAGGGACTGCAACGGTTCAAGAAGGCAGCTCATCATCACCTTCCCAAGGGCAACTAGGGATGGGAAATAAATGCTAGCCCACATCCCGTAAATGAATATTTTTTTAAAAAAGAAAGTTAAACTACAAAGAAAATAACAATTATATAGTCCAATCTAACACCACTACTGAATTCAGAGGAGTTCTGTAAATTTCTGAGCCAATGGAGCTGATGCACTTCTTATCTGGCCCCTCAGTTTTGTGCTACTTGAAGTTGATGCACCAGCCACATACCCAATTCAGATGACCTTCATTTAAAAGTTTCAGTAAGTAAAACAGGTCAGTCCATATATGTTAGAAGATAAATGGAGCTAACATTCAGGGAAGATGGGGGAGGGGGTGTCCCTGATTAGATAAAACCAGGGTGACCAGGGGGATAAACTGTAAACAAGGATATCTAGTCAATGAGTGAGAGAGTGAGAACATAGACAATAAAAAAAAGCAAAAGTATTGCAGATGCTGGAATTGTGAGCAACAAACAACCTGCTGGAGGAACTCAAGCAACATCTGTAGGAGGGAGCCATCAATGTTTCATGCTTAAAATCTTGAATAACTGCAGGATTTTGAGTCAAAACTTTGACACTTCCTTTCTCTCCACAGATGCTGCTCGACCCACTGACTTCCCCCAGCAGGTTGTTTATTGCAAAAGAATGTAGATGCTGTGATACCCAGATCAGAATGTTATCCCTGGAAGATCGAACTGGGCATGTCCTCCACTTCCAAAAGGAAAAGAACAGAAAGAGCAGAAAGGGGAAAAGGGACAAGAAACAAGCTGAGCCAAATTCACAGATAGATAACTAAAATAGACAGACATCAAGTTATCTGAAGTTGTGGAATTCATTTTTAAGTCCTGAAAGTTGTGATGTGTCCATATGGACAATAAATACTGCTAAGTATTTCCAGTATTTTCTGCTTTTATTTCAGATTTCCAGTATCTGCAGTGTTCTTTTACTTTCAATATTTTTTCTGATTTCAATACATATTTATTATTTTAATAATGGCAGGTTCCTGTTTTTAAATAAACCTATTATTTATTAAATGTATTTTCAGTAATTTCTATTCATGGAGATGCATATGTTCAAGTTTTTTCCAAACGTCCTGATCATCAGTGGAAAACTTGTAACTTCGTGGTCTGCCAGTGTATCATTAGTACTGTGGGATCTTAGTTCTAATTTCCTGTGAGTTGGTCACTGTTGTGGGCATAACTTCCGGACTGGTGACATCAATAGTGCATGAGCAACGGAAAAGGTGTATATCTTTAGTGTAGTCCCAGGATTAGCATCAGGACTCAACAGTGGGATGGCCAAGCTTCTGAAATTGTGCTCCATTCATGAGTAAGAAGTTGAATTTCAGAAAATTGTATGGAAAACAAGTGATCCATACTATGAGTTAATGCATGTATCAGAGGTCACAGTTCTACCTGATCGTGTCATGTCACGTAAAGGTGTCTTCAAAACATTACGTAAATGAGCAAGGGGAACGTTTTTGATGCCATTTTAGATTTGTTGTTCTAGCACATCTAGATCAAGTACAAAAATGACAAAAATAGATTGCTGCAGTAATTAATATGCAAGTCAGGCTAAGTTAATCAGCACAATTTATACATTATACTGTCGTTTGGCAAATTGTGAGTAGGGCTCTTTTTTAACTCCTGCCATGGTATCATTAAAGTTAAGCTTAACAATAGCATTTTTCAAACTTTTTTAAAAAGCTTAAACAGAACAGAAATGTGGCCAAAAGTAATTAAGTTGGATGAGTTCCTCTTATTTAGTTTCCATTTAGTTTTTTTTATTTTGGGCTTTTCTACTTGCAAATATAATTTGCTGTTTACTAAATCCTTTTACTTGACAGTTATTACATTTCCACTGTAACTTTTAAATGATGACACACAAACTGAACACAGCAGTCGCTCTGCTGTGAATAAAGTCATATTTGGGGAATTTACAAAATAGTCACTGGCTGAAGTGTGCAATAAAAAGCATCCTCTGAGAGCAGAGAACAAAGATCCACTCAACTGCATGCAATGCAGAATACAAGAAAAAAAATCCCACATCAAACAAAGCTTCAAGTTAAAATAGATTATTTTGTCCCATTTAAAAGGTTTTCATATTTTATTTTGCCAACGTTAAATGAAAGTCCGTTCAAATCTGAAGAACAAAGCCAAAGAATTATCGTTTTTGCGGGACCTTTCTGTAGTGTAATGCTAAGTTGAGGGAAAAAAATAGGTCACAGCTATAGCTGTGAGGCAGCCTATACACATGGATTCTCTTCAGAGCAAACTGGGTCAGAAATGTTCAATGCTTAGAAGTGTTGCTGTCAGGAATTGGAGCATTGCCCTTCCAGCGAGCCATAGCCTACACTGAGTAATGAAATCAGATAACAAGGGACAAAATTAAAGAACATACATTGCTCATGCAGCAGTTTCATTCATAATCAGACTGCTTCCTAATGTTACCATGGGTGTGCTTCTCAAGTACTTTTTTTTATTTTCAAATTGTTTAAAAATAGACCGGCCATTTTCTAGTAAAATTACATTTTAGTCTGGATAAAGATGATTTTAGAAGCAATGATATTACATTATTGTTCATTTTCATTCTTGAAACTTTGCCTTCTATGCAAGTCAGCAAAATCTTTCATTAGCATGGCACCAATTGTTAAAGATTACAATTACATGACATCAAATTACATCTAAAAATCAAATTTTAACATATTAAAACAAAATTAATGACAGCTTCAAACAGAATTCCTCTTGTTCCCTTTCCCTTATTTTCCCAGACCCATTCTTGTCTCCCTCCCCTTCCTAGTTCAATCCCATCAACTACGCAAACACACTTCACCCCTGCACCCCTATCCTACCTGGCACAACCTGCCTGTCATTTTACACCCCTCCTCAGTTCACCAAACACTCCATTCTCACCTGTCCCCTACTCCTCTTCATACTGGCTACTTCACTGCTGTGTTCTCAGTCCCGAGGCAGTGTTTCGACCAAGCGTTGACAATTCATTTCCTCTCAGATGCTGCTTGACCCAGTGAGTTCTTCCAGCAGATTGCTGTTCATTTTAGTCAGAAGGAATGGCCCCAATCTAGTCAATATTTCCTGAGGGTTAAATCTCTTCAATTCTAGAACATTTTTTAAAATTCCTTCCAGTGTAGCAATATCCTTTTATAAATGGAACTCTGCATAATAGTGTGACATTATTTAACATTATTTTCTTCAGATAAGTTCAATGTCTCTTCCCTCACTATGAGCTTAACAAATTGTGTTGTTGACTTTCCACAATTTATTTGCACCACTGCCACACTTAGATTTTTTTACTTTCAAAGAAATAGCTAGTTTCCTTATCCAATCTTTCAAAACAAGCCACTTCACACTCTGCAATGTTTATCATTTAACTGCCAGTCTGTTTCTCTAGATCCCAGTAGCTTCCTTAAAATCATCAGCTACATTATCAATTTGCTTTTATCTGAAAATGTTGGCTCTAAATTTGCGACCAATCTGTACCTGCGTAGAATGAAAAATTGAGGTCCTTAAGAAAATAAGAAATAGTAGCAGGAGTAGGTCATCTGACCCATCAAACCTGCTCCGCCATTCAATAAGATCATGGCTGACCTGGCCATGGATTCATCTCCACCTACCTGCCTTTTCCCCTATAACCCTTAATTCTTCTAAATTGATTGATTGCCGCAGGTTTGCAACTTGAAGAAAGCATAGCCTCAATGAAATAAAATGCTTTTCATATCATAGCTTTGAAAATATTTTACGTGCAATAATCTACATCTGGATGAGTGGTAGGTCAGAGCAAAACGGCACGGATACAGCCCCTTTGGCCTCACCCATCCATGCCAACCAAGTTGTCCACCCTGCTAGTTGCAATTTCCTGCATTTAGCCCTTATCACTCCAAGTCCTCGAACCCCCTATGTACCTATCCAAGTGCTTCTTAAGTGATAATATTGTACCTGCTTTAATTACTTCTCTGGCAGCTCATTCCATAAGCACACTGTTGTGTATTTAATATTGTAGTTATATTCGAGTAATCTTGTGTGTATATGTATATATTAAGCAGTCTTGTTCATTGAAATAATTAATGACAGGTTTTAAGTAAAAATGTATGAATTGCATACATCATCATGCTACTATGTGATGCGTGTGTGCCTCACTTAAATTGAACACAAATTTAGACTTGCATTCGGACTCCCATGTCTTCCTTCAAAGTAGTTTAATGTTTTGAAGTTCCAAAACATAATACTCGCCACTCTTTATGTGAAAAAAATTGCCTGTCATGTTTTAAATCTTTTTCTTCTTACCCTAAACCTATACTAATTTTGAACCCACCTAACCTGGAAAAGACAATTAACATCCACCTTATCAATACCTCTCACAATTCTAAACACTTCTAAAAGATTGCCCCTCATTCTCCAATTTTCCAAGCAATACAGACATACCCTGGCCGACCTTTCCATATAACTCTAGCCCTCTAGTCCAAGCAGCATCCACAAATCTTTTCTGCAATTTTGTTACAGCAAAGATACTTAACCACATCTTTCCTGTCACACGGTGGCCAAAACTGTGCACAGTACTCCAATGCAGCCTCACCAACAACTTATACAACTGTACATAACGTCCCAACTCCTACGCTCAGTGCTTTGGCTGATGAAGGCCAGCATGATAAATGCCTTTTTTAACCACCCACTCTTCCTGTAGTGCCACATTCAATGAACTATGCACTTACACTCTTAGGTTTCCCTGTTCCATTACACTCCCTAGTGCCCTATCACCTTATCATTTATAGTATATGTCCTACACTGGTAGGAGTGGCTAAATTGCATCACCTCACACTTATCTGTATTGAAATCTATTTGCTACTCCTTGGCCCAACTCCCTGACTGATCTACTGTAGACCCCCCACCCCACCATATGTAATTCTCCTTGCCACTTCACTAACTCCAGTTTAACTACATCAGCTTTAACTATATCAGAATTCGATGGCTCCGACTCTCCCTTTTCATCTTCGAATTTGGAGCTAATCACTTTCTCACCAATGCCCTTGGAGTACTGTTTCTATATCTTTCTGCTCGCCTGGCTTCTAAAACCGCATAAAAATTGTCTCACTGAATTTGTTCTCATCTTCCTACATATTGCCCTTCTCTCGTGTTCAAAGTTCAGAGTAATTTCAGTATAAATATATTACCTGAGTAAGCATATGTCACCATAAAACACACATCAAAGTTGCTGGTGAACGCAGCAGGCCAGGCAGCATCTCTAGGAGGAGGTACAGTCGACATTTCGGGCCGAGACCCTTTGTCAGGACTAACTGAAGTAAGAGCTAGTAAGAGATTTGAGACTTTCAAAATTCTTATGAGCTCTTCCTTCAGTTAGTCCTGACGAAGGGTCTCGGCCCGAAACGTCGACTGTACCTCTTCCTAGACACGCTGCCTGGCCTGCTGCGCTCACCAGCAACTTTGATGTATGTTGCTTGAATTTCCAGCATCTGCAGAATTCCTTGTGTTTGCATAAAACACCCCAAGATTCATTTTCTTGCAGGCATTCACAGTAGAACAAAGAAATACAGTAGAATGAATGAAAAATTACAAAGACCGACAAACAACTGAATTGCAAAAGAAAAACTGTACAAATACAATAATAAACAAATAAATAATATTGAGAACGTGAGTTGTAGAAGTCCTTGAAAGCAAGTCAATATGTTGTGGAATCAGTTCAGTGTTGAGGTGAGTGAAGTTGGTGGTTCAGGAATCTGATGGTGGTGTGGGACCCAAGGCTCTTGTACCTCCTACCCAATGGCAGCACAAGAGAGTGTGGACTGGATGGTGGGGTCCTTGATGATAGATGCCACTTTCTCATAGCAGTTCTCCTTGTCGACCTGCTCAACGGCGTGGCTTTATTTTGTTTAATCAAAGCAACTCAGATTACATACATTAGCCATTTTAGGATGAAGAAGCTCTTTTTTAAAAAAAATCAGGGAAAATATTAGCAAATATAGTAACAGCTCAATACTGTTAATCTGTTGGTATTTCTAGTTGAGATCACACTACAGGGATGATGGATTTTGATTTTTTTGTATTAATAGTGGAAGCTCTTCCTTCAAAATAATTCAGCCCATTGGCAACACTGCATTGCAGTGGATGAGAGACAAGGCGGTGCCTCGTTCAACAGAGAATAGTGCCTGTGGTTGTTCGTTTTTCAACCTCAGGCATCTCGCAGTTACACTCGTAACTTTAGTTTTTATTGTGTATGAGCAAACATTTATTTTTTCCACTTGCAATAAATGGGCCCTGGGTAGTTGCTTGCTTTCCTCCCAAGTCCTTAAAATATTTTAGCAATATATATTCAGTAAGGTGAGAAAAACCAAATCAGATTAGCTTAGCAATATAATAAAATGCATTTTCAAACTGTCACATACTGAATGATGCATATCAGAAGCCTATTACTAGCTGTCAATTTTTTAAATAGATTGTATATAACAAATGTAGCAGTTTTAAGTAAGATTAGTTGCTTTTTCCTTTCATATTACAGTTGTTAAAATTAGGTCTGAAATCTTTCTTTTATTACAGGCAGGCAGCAGGTGACTTTGTGGCTAAAGATCATTCTGCAGTCATCATGGACAGAAGTAAATGATGACAAAGAAATCCAGCAGTTAACTTGACATTTCCAGCAGATGCATTTCAAACTATTTCATAAATAAACAAAAACTATTGAATAAATAAATGATAAGGCCCAAGAAAGAATTTATATGATAGATTAATAGAGGACAGGTTTATAAACTTGTACTGTGATAGAGCAATTTTATACTGGCTAAAATATTTAAAGAAACTGTTCAGCTGTCCTGAAGAAATGTAGTGTCAAGATGAGAAGACCCTCAGGGTGGAGGAGCAACACCTTGTATTCTGTCTGGATAGCTTCCAACCTGATGGCACGAATATCAAATTCTCCTTCCAGTAAAAAGTTTTTTCCCTCCCCTTCCCCTCTTCGTCTATATTGCACTCTGACCTTTTACCTCGCCTCACCTGCCTGTAACCTTCCTCTGGGTCCCCTCCCTCCTTCTTTTTCTCTTTTGGTCCAGTGTCCTCTCCTATTAGATTCTTCTCCAGCCCTTTACCTTTCCCACCAAATTAGCTTCATCTATCACCTTCTAACTAACCTTCTTCCTCTCTCCCCAGAGAGTTTTATTCCGGCATCTTCCCTCCCACCACCCTTCCATTCCAGTCCTGAAGAAGGATCTCTGCCTGAAACAATAACTGTTTTCTCATTTCCATAGGTGCTGCCTGACCTGCTGAGTTCCCCCAGCATTTTGTGTGTGAAGCAGCGTGTAAGATGTTTAAAGTGAATTAGCAGTTGTTGTTGTCAACAGGCAAACCTTGATGAATATTCTCGTAGTTATAGTGGTGTACATTATGTTTTTGCATTATTATTAATCGCCAATGAACTTCTTAGCTCATTGAGTTTTATCTCTGAAAATACCTTTCCCCAAAGATAGCATTGTTAGCCTCCATTATATTACCTACCCTATTGCAGGAAATCAGAAAGATTATTTCAGCAAGAGAATAAGAAATATAGGGCAGGTCTTTCAAAGAGCAAATATCAGTGTGAATAGAGTCCTTCTGTGCTGTAAGATTCTCATTTTCCTGATGGAGGTGATGGGGCATAAAATGGGTTGGGGCATGCAAGGTAGGGGAAGGCAGCTGTGGAGGAGCTGAACACAGATCCAGTGAAATAGAATCAATTGTTTGGAAATAATTCAGTTGATTAGTTTTGTGATATATTGATGCAGTGTAGCTAACAAAGTGCAGGAGAAATGAGGTTTTTCAGGAGATAAAGTGGGTGAAAGTAATCTAATAAAAGTCTGGCACTAGCGCTAATAAAATGCAGCTTTTTCTCTAATGGTTTCCAGTTCTATCAATGGGTATTAGTTGACAAAATGAGCAAGAAAGGGACTACAATTTACTACAGAGAAATGTAAAACTTTGGGCCCGATCAAGACCGTTAACTCCAACAGAATCACATTCTTGCTCCAGAATTGCATTCATGTTAATAAACAATATGATATCAAATCAACAAGAGCACTCCTCCAGATAAGTCTTGTTTAAGTTTCTACCAACTCAAAAATTTACCAGACAATACAAAACAAATGTAGAACTTTATAGATTCCTGATGTATTGTGAATAACTTACGTACAAAATTCAACATGTTCTGAATCTACAAGAGAGAACAAGAAAGAATTTTGCTCCATAATTATGAAACCTGAATTTAAAGGTGGTTACAAAATATCTTCTGTAAAGACATTTCCAAGATCTCACCCAACTGATTTTTTGAATTATTAATGTGTTCAGTGAAACATTTTTCCTCTTAAGAACTTTTTTTGTATTGTATAGTCAACTTGCCTTTACAGGCCCTGCCCCTAGGTTACAAAAGCCTGGTTTACGGGCAAAATTGACTTAAGTATTTTGTTCGTTACCTGAAAGCAGCCTGCATTTCATGTTGATTTATGACAGACTACAGCAGAAATAATCCAACTGACAGCAATCAACTCAGCATAAACAAATTAAGTTTTTCTTTTCAAAAACAAACAACAGGAATTCTGCAGATGCTGGAAATTCAAGCAACATACATCAAAGTTGCTGGTGAACGCAGCAGGCCAAGCAGCATCTGTAGGAAGAGGTGCAGTCGACGTTTCAGGCCGAGACCCTTCGTCGACTGCACCTCTTCCTACAGATGCTGCTTGGCCTGCTGCGTTCACCAGCAACTTTGATGTAAGTTTTTCTTTTAGTAAATAAATGAAACCTCAATTTCCTATACATATACAAAGTGATCCTCCAGCCACCAATCCTTAGTACAGTCAATAATCACTATTTTTTTGCGGATATCTCCCATTAATTTTATAGCCAGAAGGATTTTTCCTGAATTTTTAACATTCCCTCAGTACAGTTTTTAATCTCCAGCAAAAATAAATCATATAAATGCATAAATCTATGTTGATCGTCTATTTCCTCATGAACGATTAATCTGCTACTGTCTTTCAAAGATGTGTGGAACACTGCAATATTACTGTTAATAGCAAAGAATTTGATGATTAAGGGAACAGTTACACATACCTTTCAGCAGTTTGATAAAGTTATCAACCATGGTATGCTATATTCTGATCAAAATAAATCAGCACAAATCTAAAATTGCCTTTGATTTGCTTCACTGTTTAGTGAAAGCATCCTATGCAATTTCATTTTAGAATTGAATACGACTCCATGAATTTCCATAAACAGCATTTTTTGCTATTTTTATGGAAAGCTAATCAAATTTTATCCCACAATAATTGTAACTAGACCTGTATTAGCTATTTATTAATAGCAGCACATCTATCCCTTTGGAAATTAAACTACTTGAATGAATTCACCCAATAATTGGGTGTAAATAGATTTGCTTAAGAACCTACATAGTCCCCAATTATGATCCAATTCACATAAAATGCTGGAGGAACTCAGTAGCTCAGATAGCATTTATGAAGGGGAATAAACAGTTGACATTTCAGGCCGAGATCTTTCATTATTCCTCTCGATAGATTCTGTCTGACTTGTTGAGTTCCTCCTAAATATTGTGTGTGTATTGCTCTAGATTTCCAGCGTCTGCAGAATCTAGTGTCCATGATCCAGTCCACTCTTGTTAGAAAGCTTTATATTCCGTGGATCCTCCTTTCATTCTGCCAGTGATTTGTGTTTCTTGATTACATGGGGTGGGGTGGATTAAATGTGGCAGTTTTTCTTTCAATATCTAATGCTATTTCTAATGTTATAAACCTTTTTGTGTTTTCTAGATAATTTCATGGTAATTACACATATCAAAGTTACCAAATGGGCACTGAATTCCACACAATTGCAGATATCATCACATTTCTACGTTCTATGCCTGTTCAAGATGTAATTACTAAAACACTTACAATAAAAAGTTTCAAATCTTCTCTCATCTTGACTTCACTCAGAAAAGGGCAACTTCCAACGTGCATTGGAACATCTTGTTTCTTGGGAGTCATTATAACTTTGTAGAAGATGCCAGTCAACTGCATTGCTCACTACATGAGCAAGGAGTTTGAGATTCTATGTAATAACTATGACTCAGTCAAAGCAGGTCTGGACAATCATGAAATCAAATAATGCAGATAAGGAGTGATTCACAGGAGCTAAGTGTGACTACGTGACAATGAGTTCCATTCGGTCTTGTGCCAGAATATTGTGGTTGCCAATGGTCATTTTTTCACTGACCATCTTTCTCACCCCTATGTATGTTCTCATGTAGTTACAAATGGATGCCTTAGGTAGGATTCCCATGCTGGGGTCTATGGACCTCTTGCCTAATGGTATTTGTCCACGGCATAAATAAGATTGGGAACCCCTGCCTTAGCTCAATCACCTGTTTTCCTAACCAATAAGAAACTGCAGCCATCCAAAGGGAGAGAATATTTAGGGTAGTAGATAATTAGCATGACAATAATCTGCTTTGCCCATCATGTGGTTGTGCTTCTTGGTATTGTTGGAACAATTGGAGGGGATCCCAACAAATATTTGCCCTGTCAATACTAAGAAGGTTCTTAGGAGACAGGAAGTGAGGCACCCAGCAGACAATACTCAGTGATCCTACAGCCAATGACTGGTTCAGCTACATCTCTTCAATAGGGCTCTGGGTCTTAAAGACAACGATAGTGACAGTGCGACAAATTGAATCCAATATAATTCTGAGCACACAAGTTACAAGAAAGAGGTCCTTCCTCTGGATTAAAGGAAAGAATCTTTATGACAATATCACATGAACAAGGATATCTGAAATAAGTTCCCTATACATTGTTTTCCCACATTAAGTATGGTGAAAATCTGACACTTTCACATGATTAACCCACCTGAAAACTTAAGGGAGCCAATACAATTCATTTTTATACCCAGTGCAATTTATTTTTCCATTGAGGTTAATTGTGATTAATATTAGATTAGATGGAAAACTTCACTCGTCCCATGACGGTACTGTTCCCACTTCTATGGACTCTTAGTTTCATGTTCTCGATATTTATTGCTTATTTATTTTCTGTTGAGTAGGGTCTTTCATTGATTCTATTACACTGCTTGGATTTACTGAGTATCCCCTCAAGAAAATGAATCTCAGGGTTGTATATGGTGACATATATTTACTTTGAACTGTTTGGTATCACCCAATTCCAAGTTTTTTGACACAACAATCTCTGTGCTACCATAATGGCCACAAATCATCTTGGTTTTAACTTAACAGTGCCACCTTGTGACTGAAACTTGTAACTGGAGCACAGACATGGACTGTTTAGCAAAACATTTAATTATCATTGGTACTAAATACTAGTTTCCACTCTAAATAGGATCATTATACAAAATTCAAATACAATCTTGAATAAATTAGATCTCTCTATTCCACTGTTCATAATAGGTCACCATCATCATGTTGAATAATGGGGCAGGCTTGAAGGGTTAGAGGGCCTATTCCTGCTCCTATTTTCTTGTGTTCTTTATTATTGTTGTGAATCAATTTCTTTAGTCACCAGATGGTAAGCTACTACCTTGCTAACCGAAGGCTGTTATTGTCAATGTTTTGTGAGCACAGAATTGGTCTGGGCCTTACGTTCAGCAGTTGAAAAATGTTGCTACATTATATGGCTTTGAACCAAGGGCCTATAAGGCGGGATCTTGGTCAGGAAAAATAAACCCTCAGATAGTCCAGAGTTCTATTTCAAGTTAAACCATGATGATGAAACAAAGAAAAAGTCAGAAAATTTTTGGAGGATGTGGTGAAATCAGATACACTTCCTACATTTAAGTGGCATTTAGACAGTCACTCAAATAGGCAAGCCATATACGGATAGGTTCTAATGTGCACCAATGGGATTAGTGTAAACAGGCAGAAAATTGGCATGGACATAGTGTGCAAAGGGCCATTTTTGTGTTGCATGACTCGTTGACGGGTTTACTATTGACAATATGATCACTACCTGGAATATTCTTCTGAGTTTGAATAAGGACAAAATTCAATGCAGAGGACCATGCATTTTAGAAATGATATTCTGCACCTTCTACTCCAATGACCTTGCACTAAAACTCAATACTTTACAAGTGAATTCAGTATCAAAGATTCAGATTTACTTACCACACCTACATCAAAACATACAATGAAGTGCATTGTTTGCATTAACAACCAACACACCCAAGGATGTGCTGGGAGCAGCCCGCAAGTGTCGCTACACATTCCGGCACCAACATAGTATGCTCACAATGTTCAGCAGAAACTTATCAGACCTGGATACATGTCAACATCTGTCTTCCCAAAGCAGCAACCTGATCTTTCGAATATATCCAGGATTTTCTGTTTTTGTTTTAGATTTCCAGCATCTGCAGTTTTTTTAATTTTCCCTATCAATATCACATGTACTTCTACCACTGTATTTATGGTGTACTTGGAAAAATAATTTCACTTCCCGATCAGAAGTACTTTGTAAGATCTCTGCAATTCCACATGTTTCTTTTCAGTGCCCCTCATTGGTTTATCTAGTTCCTTTGCAGATCTCTGAGTGATCTTGAAATGTTTCTATTCATCTGCAATTTTGGTGTGGTTTTCCATTCCTAGTCTATTCATAAGGAATTGAAGAGTTCCAAGAAACTTGCGAGTACTCTGTACTTCATGTTGTCTTGCCAGCTAAGTATCTCTTCCAACCAGAAAAGGCAGTAATTTACAA
The DNA here is from genome assembly GCF_963921235.1 of Mobula hypostoma. Classification (NCBI taxonomy): domain Eukaryota; kingdom Metazoa; phylum Chordata; class Chondrichthyes; order Myliobatiformes; family Myliobatidae; genus Mobula; species Mobula hypostoma. The sequence goes on from NC_086098.1 coordinate 191,648,729, forward strand.
CCCTTACATGTCTAGGTGACTAATGCAAAAAGCCATCTATATAACCCTTCTTGGCTTTCCCAATAGCTTCCAAATTGTTTGTTGGGTTTATATCCAATTCCCTTAACACATTTTTGTCCTTACAGTTCCATGTCTGCAATCACGTTATCCAAATTTCCAGATTTTTGTGGCATACGGAAAATGATTCCAAAATCTAAGTAAACTGTGAATATTTTTCCCCATGATCTACTGTTGATAGTATTTTCTAAAGCAAAACCCAAACAGTTCAGTCAGACAGAATCATTCACTGCTAAATGTTAATGTTACTTGTCTTATTATTGATGCATAAGTACTGCAATGCTCAACTGCTTTTGATATTAATTTTCTGGGAAAAATTTCAGCCCGTAGTTAGATATATTCATTTTTATTAAAATAAAGTTTTAAATCTAAATCAGAACAGACACGCAGTTGTTTCTCCACTTCTCCCCCCCCCCCCAACTAAAAGCAGATTTTGCATCCACGATTGCATTATCAAATTTATGCTAGGAAAACACAGTCTACAAAATTGCGGTTTAATGAATTAGTAGCAATGCTAGCTCTTTTACGAACAAGATCCAATTGCAACTGCAATAATTGTTTAAAGTGGAAGTAGATTTTCTCATATCAAAAATGTAACATGTCAGATAGAACTCATTTTTGCAAGGTGAAATTTACCTCTCCCATTTTTTTTCATATAACTTCAACTTTTTATTATATCAAGCTCTATCACATTCACACTATGAATTCTGCATTCAGTCAGCATTATGTCCTGATACAGAGAGATTTGTTAAAATTCCAGTGTTAATAAGGTAACAGTAATAGGAAAAAGGCTGGTGACTGAAAAGAATTTCACACCTGAACTGCTTTCTAAAAAAAATTTAATTGAAACACCTGAAACTTCTTACAGATCATGTGACTGTGATTGACATTAAGCAATTCTTGATATAGAAAAAGCTGAGGTCATGTAAATTCTTTTTAACTCATCAAGGAAATGGAACTTTTTGTATGAGTATAGCAAACAAAAAGTGCAATAATTAGAAACACCATAGGATTAGATTCCGACAAGGCCCTTGTAAGCCCAATAACACACACCAGAAAGCCAGAATAGTTCACCTCATATGCTTTTCACACATTTGAAATGAAACAGAAGATAGTGAAAATACACAGCAAGGCAGAAGGAATCTGCAAAAAGGAAGGTAGAAACAACACTTCAGGTTAATGACCTTTAATTACTTCTACACCTTTATTTGCTTTAGTCATACTCTGCTTTACTGCGACTATGCAGCCGAAATCCCCAACACAGGAAGGTTCCACTCTTCCAAACTGTTACAAGCACTCGATATTTTGAATACCATGATTAGCAAATGATAAACAGCCTACTCTGAAGCTTTTCAAATCATAGTCAGGGACTTCAATCAGGCTTGTTTGAAGAAATCTCTCGCCAATTATCATCAATGTATCACCTGCAGCACCAGAGGGTCCCAACATACCTGACCAGTATTACATTAGGATTAGGAATACCTACCAATCCATGCCTTAACCACATTTTGGGAAATCTCCTCCTACTTGCATGCAGGTAGAGACTAAAGAGCAAGGCTTCGGAGAGAAAAACAACAAAGAGATAGTCATGGGAGGCAGAGGAGCAGCTACTGGATTGCTTTGAGCTGGTAGACTGGACCATGTTCAAGGACTCAAAGGATCTGATTGAATACCAAGGTCATCATGGACTTTATAAAAACAGTAGATCAGTGTGTCCCCACAAAATCATCCCATCTTCCCTAACCAGAAGCCCTGGATGAATGATGAGATCCAAACTCTGTTGAAGACCAGACCAGTGGCATTCATGTCTAGCGACCAACTTAAATACAAAAACTCCAGATATGATCTTCAGAATGCCATCTCCTGTCCCAAAGTGGCAATTCCGGACCAAACTTGAATCACTGAAGAATGCACGACAGCAGTGGCAGGGTTTGAATGTTATCACCTCCTACAAAGTGAAACCAAGCAACATAGGTGACAGCAAGGCTTCGCTCAATGCTTTTTATGCTTGCTTTGACCATCAAAACACGGAAGCACCTTCAGGAACTCCCACAGCCCCCGACGACTGTGATTTCAGTCTCTGAGGCCATCGTCAGAGCATCTTCAGGAGGGCGAACCCACTGAAAGCACTGGGCTCCGACAATGTACCTGGCTAAGTACTAAAGACCTGTGTTGATCAGCGGGCTGAAATGTGCGCCGCTATCTTTAACCTCTCACTTCGGCAGTCTGAGATATCCATCTGCTTCAAACAGGCCCCAATTATACCAGTGCCTAAAGAAAGTGTGGTATCCTATCTCAACGACTACTATCCAGTAGCACTTATTTCCACTGTGATAAAGTGCTTTGAGTGGTTGGTGATAAAACATATCAACTCCTGCCTGAGACGTGACTTTGATCCCTCCATTTTGCCTACCATCACCACAGGTCAACAGCAGATGTCATTTCATTGGCTCTTCACTCAATCCTGGAACATCTAGACAGCAAAGGTGCATACATCAGGATGCTCGTCATTAACTACAGCTCGGCATTTAATACCATCATCCCCTCAAAACTAATTAATAAGCTTCATGACCTAGCCCTCAATACTGCCTTGTGTAACTGGATCCTTAATTTCCTCACTTACAGACCTCAGCCAGTACGGATTGGCAACATCTCCTCAACAATCTTCCTCAGCACAGCTGTACCACAAGGCTCTGTGCTTAGCCCTCTACTCAACTTACTTTAAACTTATGATTGTGAGGCTAAGCACAGTTTCAATGTCATATCCAAGTCTACTATCATTGGTTGAACAAGGATGGCGACGAATCAGTATATACTGTAGGAGGGAGATTGAAAATCTGGCCAGTTGGTGTCACATCAACCTCTCACTCAGTGTCAGCAAGACCAAGGAGATGATTATTGACTTCAGGAGAAGAAAACCGGAGGTCCATGAGCTAGCCCTCATTGGGTGATGAGAGGTGGGTAAGGTCAGGAAATATAAATTCCTCAGTGTTATCATTTCAGAAGAAGAAAGCACACAGCAGTGCCGCTACTTTCTTAGAAGTTTGCAAAGATTTAGCATGTCATCTAAAACTTTGACAAACTTCTATAGATGTGTGGTGGAAAGTATACTGACTGGTTGCATCATGGCCTGGTATGTAAACACCAATTCCCTTCTATGGAAATGCCTACAAACAGTAGTGGATACGACCCAGTCCATCATGGATAAAGCTCTACCCACCATTGAGCATATGTATACAGCTTGCTGTCACAAGGAAGTAGGATCCATCATCAAGGACTCCCCACCATTCAGGGCCATGCTCTCTTCTCACTGCTGCCACAAAGGAGGTGGTACAAGAGCCTCAGGACCTGCACCACCAGGTTCAGGAACACTTATTACCCCTCAACCATCAGGCTCTTGAACCAGAGGGGATACCTTCACTCGTCCATCATTGAACAGGACTCACTAACAAGGACTATTACTATTTATTTCTTCTCTTTCTTTTGGTATTTGCATAGTTTGTTTTTTTTTACATATTGGTTGGTGTCTGTCCAGTTAGGTGTGATCTTTCATTGATTCTATTGTATTTCTTGTGTTGACTGTGACTGCCCACAAGAGAATGAATCTCAGGGTAGTATGTGGTGATATGTACATACATTGATAATAAATTTACTTCGAACTTTAAAGATACATCTTCGTGGGTTGGCAGATGTTCTCCAGACAAGTTTTGTTCCTGTTAATTAGGGAAAATATCTATAAAGATAAGAACTGTCACATACTGTTGAAATGCCGAAAGTATCATGCATTTCCAGAGGCCTTGGTGTCTTTCTTCAGTGCACTTAACCCAAGAAAAGAGAAAATTAATATTTTGCAGCTGCAACAATGTGTGAACCACAATACTTAAACACAAAAGTTCACCAGCACAGCTCAACAGAAAGCAAAAAAAGTAGAAAGATTTTAAAATAAGTTGGCAAATCATTGTCTTGCATCCTGTAACATGCCTCATCTTTGTTTTATACCAGCAGACTGCAGAATTAAATGTAAAGCAACATTAATTCATTCAATCCAAATGCATTGTAAATATCTCTGCTCATGTGGCATCTTAACAATTGGCAAAATCAAACAAACGTATTATAGGCAAAGCAATGAAAGTGTCTCGTCTTCTAACGATGCCAATACAAAATATTCTCCTCTAATCATATGCAATAAAATCACACAATGTACTTTAACAAATTTCTTTGGAAGAGAGAATGATACACCTTCACAGAGATGGCACTAGGATTAACCCAGATTTGGGTGCTATTGCAACTTGTCCTTTAAAGCAGTGTATGAAAATGCTTCTAACTTTCATGTTCCCGCTTCCTTTGCACAATTTTGAAGTAGAGAATGATCTGACTAATACAATCTGAACCACTGAATTTCTCATTAACTCACTCCAAGGTGAATGTTAATGAAACCTGTTTTTAAAACTCTTTATTCAGCACCATTCCCAGTTTATCCAGTCATTAGATTGGCAAAGACCAAAGGCTTGAAGATAATAACCTTTCATTTAATTAGTCAATTTACCTTATAACTTATAAGCCTCATATTTAAAAAATTTCTCCAAAAAAATCTATACCAAAAAATTATACATGCAAACAAGTCAAAGTACATTACATTGCCTCAGTTTGAATAGAAACAGAAACATCGTCACCCAGTTGATTAATGAGCTGCTAATGTTAAAATTTGCAATTGAATAATAACTTGGAGAAAATATGAAAAAACATCTGTGGTTGATGAAAGTGGCAGGCCAGGCAGCACCTTTAGGAAGAGGTACAGTCGACGTTTCAGGCCGAGACCCTTCGTCAGGACTAACTGAAGGAAGAGTTAGTAAGAGATACATCTTCGTTGGTTGGCAGAAGTTCTCCAGTCAAGTTTTGTTCCTGTTAATTAGGGAAAATGTCTGTAAAGATAAAAACTGTCACATACTGTTGAAATGCCAAAAATATCATGCACTTCCAGAGGCCTTGGTGTCTTTCTTCAGTGTGTTGCTTGAATTTCCAGCATCTGCAGAATTCCTGTTGTTTGTGGTTGATGAAACTTATCCCATGAAGATGAAGTAAAATAGAAGTATATTGAACAATCATTTAATGTCAATTATCATTGAAAAATGGAAGTCTGGATGGCAGGGGGAGAGTACTATTACCATAAGACACAGGAGTAGAATTAGGCCAGTGGGCCCATTGAGTCTGCTCTGTCATTTCATCATGGTCGATCCATTTCCTTCTCAACCCCCTTCTCCCTGTAAACTTGCACACTCTGACTAATCAATCATCTATCAACCTCCACCTTAAATACACCCAATGACCTGGCCTGCACAGCGGCCTGTGGCAACAAATTCCACTGATGCACCACCCTCTGCGATAGAAATTCCTCCTCATCTTCATTCTAAATGGAAGCCCCTCTATTCTGAGGTTTTACACTCTGGTCCTAGACTCCCCCACCATAGGAAACATTCTCTCCACATCCACTCTATCTTGGCCTTTCAACATTTTATATGTTTCAATGAGATCTCCCTCATTCTTCTAAATTCTAGCGGGTACAGGCCCAGAGCCATCAAACGCTCCTCATATGATAAGCCTTTCATTCCCGGAATCATTCTTGTGCACCTGCTCTGAACCCTCTCCAATGTCAGCACATCCTTTCATGAATAAAGGACTCAAAATTGCTTACAATACTCCAAGTGAGGCCCCACCAGCACCCTATAAAGCCTCAGCATTACATCCTTGCTTTTATGTTCAAGTCCTCTCGAAATGAATGCTAGCACTGCATTAGCTTTCCTCACCACCGACTCAACCTGCAAATTAACCTTTAGGGAATCCTGCATGAGTACTCCCAAGTCTCCTTGCACCTTAGTTTTTCTGAATTTTCTCCCCGTTTAGAAAAGTCTATGCTTTCATCCGTTCTACCAAACTGCATGACCATACACTTACCGACACTGTTTTCCATCTTCCATTTCATTGCCCATTCTCCCAATCTGTCTAAGCCCTTCTGCAACCTCTTTGCTTCTTCAACTCTATCTACCCCTCCACCCATCTTTGTATCATCTGCAAACCTGGCCACAAAGCCATCAATTCCACCATCCCAATCATTGACATACAACTTAAAAAGAAGCACACAACACTGACTCCTATGGAACACCACTAGCCACCAGCAGCCCTATCATTTGCCCGTCCTTCCTGACAGGCTGACTGCACATCTCATTTAGTTGTATACCAGCTGCCCCATACTCGGCTCTATCACTCTAGTTCCCATCCCCACTGCTGAATTAGTTTAAACCCTCCTGAGCAGCTCTAGCAAACCTGCTTGCAAGGATATTGGTCCCCCTTGCATTCAGGTCATACCTTCCCCAGAAGAGATCCCGATCATCCAGAAATGTGAAACTATGCCCCCGCACCAGTTTCTCAGCCATACAGTCATCTGCCAGATCATCCTATTCTTACCCTCACTGGCATGTGGCACAGGCAGCAGTCCAGAGATTGCTACCCCAGAGGTCCTGCTTTTCAGCTTTCTACCTAGCTCCCTACATTCTCTCTTCAGTATCTCCTCACTTTTCCTACTCATGTCATTGGTGCCAATGTACACCAAGATTTCTGCCTGCTCACGCTCCCCATTTAGAATATCATGGACCTAATCCACCCCCACCCAACCTTGGCACCTGGGAATCAAAATACTATCCAGGTGACTCTGTCACATCCACAGAATCCTGGGTCTATTCCTCAAACTACTCAATATTATAATGGAGAATTGTATTATGCCAAAGCATAATCAGAGTAATCTGAGAGTTACTATAAACCAGCATAGATAAAAGTCACCCTCCTCCATAGGGCGCACTGAAGCAATCGATCCCAGAGACAAATGAACTGGCAAATTGTCCATAACTTTTCAATTTTTATAAATAATTCTCATTCAAAATCCACTTAAAATAATAGTGTTGAATGAGATTCTAATGATGTAATACACCATTACTTTTGAATAACACCTCTAGCCCTGAAGACTAATTTTACATTTGTGAAATGTCACTCGCCCAGAATAACTTTTCAAAATTACTTTAAAAATATTTATGACATTCTACAGTAATACAGTTAAATTACGTACATGCCTCTCTTGTTCTAGACTCCTGGAGTTATACAGCACAGAAACGGGCCCTTTGACCCATGCCAACCAAGATCCCCAGTCCAAGCTAGTCCTATTTAGCAGTGTTTGGCCTATAATTTTCTAAACCTTTCCTATCTAGGTACCTATCCAACTGTCTTTTAAAAGTTGTTATTGTACCTGCCTCAACCACTTCCACTGACAGCTCATTCTACATGGTGGAAAATAGTTGTGTAAAATAGTTGCCCCCTCTAGTTCCTCTTAAATCTGGTTCTTGATTCTCCAACCCTCCCATGATTTTATGTACCTCTAAAAGATCACCTCTCAGTCTCCTAAGCTCTTAGAAAGAATAAAGTTCAAAGTAAATTTATTATCAAAGTGCATATATGTCACCATATACAACCCTGAGATTCATTTTCTTACAGGCATTCGCAGTAAATACAAGAAACACAATGGAATCAATGAAGGACTTCATCCAACAGGACGGACAAACAACTAATGAGCAAAAGGCAACAAACTGTGCAAGTACAAAAAGAAGGAAAAAAGAAATAATAATAATAATAAATAAACAATAAATATCAAGAAAATGAGATGAAGAGTCTTTGAAACTGAGTCAGTAGGGTTATGGAATGCGTGAAGTTGAATAAAGCCCTAGCCTGTTCATCCTCTCCTTACAACTTGGTTCCTTAAGTCCTGACGATATTCTTTTCTGCACTCTTTTCAGATTGCTGACATCTTTCTAATAGCAGAGTTTCCAATACTGAAGACAGTACTCCAAGAGAAGCCTCACCAGCAATCTTACACTGCCCCATGGCCTTTCATAACACATACTCAATTCCCTGACTCATGAAGGAAAATTTACACCAAACCTCATTCACCACTCTGTCTACTCATGACTTCACTTTAATGACATGTAACGACATGTACTTGCAGTTCAAGGTTCTTGCTCTGCAGCACTCTCCAGGGCCTTGCCATTCTTATGTCGGGAAAAGAACTCCATACCAAAGAACATGTGTTATTATGGACACTGGGAAGATGCATTACTTCACTATAGGCCAAAGTATCTGGGCATTTTCTCATCAAGTCTTTGGACTGTAAAATCCAACATTTTGGTGGTACTAGGCAATCAAGATGATATAGAGGATACAGTCCACCGAGTCTGATCAACAACCACCCATCTACACTAATCCTACATTTATCCAATGTTATCCTCCCTACATTCTTATTAACACTCATCCCCACCATGCACCACACCCTCCACCCACCATCCTCCCCCACCCAGATTATTTCACCCTCCTACATACTAGAACACACAATTTATAATTGTCAGTCAATTAATCCACCAACCTACTCATGTTTGGAAGGAAACCCAAAGCAAACCCATGCATTCAGAGAGAATGTGCGAACTTTACAGATTTGTACCCCAATCTCTGGCGCTGTGAGGCAATTCTACCAACTGGCCATCATAGTTATTCCTATTAATACTCCAATATACCTTTACTCATTTTTCCTGAGATATTACACAGTAGAATAATTTTTTTTAGTGAATCCAGTAGGATTAAAGGAAGTTTGTGAACTAGCACTCTGCTATATCCAATACCAAAGCCACTGGAATTTCAAGTAATCACTGAGTAAATTATGATAATTTTACTGTATTGTGTCAAGAAATGTAGAGGAAGCTTAACTCCAACATGGAGCAGCAGAGATGATTCAGCAGTGAACAATGACTTTAATAATAAACTGCAAAATAACAAGCCACAAGAGGCCACAAAACAAGCAAGAACAGATACTAAACTCAGCAGCAAGGTAACTGAAGGTTAGAAGCAACCAGTTGAGGCTGGCTGGTTTCATGAGTGAACAAGGACTGTGGATGCAAACTGGGTTTAAATCAGCTGCATGTGATGATTAGGAAATGAGTGGCAGGTGATTCCTGTTGACATTCCAGCAGACACCCTTCACCAGGACTGGAGAAAAAAAGATGAGGAGTCAGACGAAGAAGGTGGGTGAGGGAAGGAAGAAGCACAAGGTGCCAGGTGAAACCAAGAGGGGTGAAGCTCAGAGCTGCAAAGTTGATTGGTGAAAGAGATACAGGGCTGGAAAAGAGGGAATCTGATAGGAGAGGATGGAAGGCCATGGAAGAAAGAAGAGGGAGGAGCACCAGAGGGAGGTGATAGGCAAGTAAGGTGAGAGGGGGGGAAACAGGAATAGGGAATGGGGGGGAAACAGGAATAGGGAATGGGGGGAATAGGGAATAGGGAATGGGGGAAACAGGAATAGGGAATGGGGGGAAACAGGAATAGGGAATGGGGGAAACAGGAACAGGGAAGGGGGGAAACAGGAACAGGGAAGGGGGGGAAACAGGAACAGGGAAGGGGGGGAAACAGGAACAGGGAAGGGGGGAAACAGGAACAGGGAAGGGGGGAACAGGGAGGGGGGAACAGGGAAGGGGGGGAACAGGGAAGGGGGGGAACAGGAACAGGGAAGGGGGGAACAGGAACAGGGAATGGGGGGGAACAGGGAATGGGAGGGAACAGGAATAGGGAATGGGGGAAACAGGAATAGGGAATGGGGGGACAGGAATGGGGGGACAGGAATAGGGAATGGGGGGAACAGGAATAGGGAATGGGGGGAACAGGAATAGGGAATGGGGGGAAACAGGAATAGGGAATGGGGGGTGACAGGAATAGGGAATGGGGGGGGGGAAGTATTACCAGAAATCTATGTTCATGCCATCAGGTTGGAGGCCACCCAGATGTAATATAAGGTGTTGCTCCTCCAACCTGTGTATGGCCTCATTGCAACAGTAAAGGAGGCCATGGACTAACATGTCGGAATAGGAATGGGAAGTGGGATTAAAATGTGTCGCCATTGGGAGATCCCACTTTTTCTGGCTGACAGAGCATTGGCAAAGCAGTCTCCCAATCTACGTCAGGTTTCACCAGTAGATAGGAGGCCACACCAGGAGCACTAGATACATAGATTACCTCAACAGACTCACAGGTGAAGGGTTGACTGACCTGGAAGGACTGTTTGGGGCCCTGAATAGTAGCACTTGTTCCGCTTGCAAGGATAAGTACCAGGAAGGAGATCAGTTGGGGGGGAGGGGAATGAATGACAAAAATTACAAAGAATTATGTGCTGGATGCAGAGACTGGTGGGGTGGTAGCTGAGGTCAAAGAGAACCCTATCCCTGGTGGGGTGCCAGGAGGGTGGGGTGAGGGCAGATATGGGCGAAATGAAAGAGATGCAATTGAGGGTAGCATTGATTGTGGAGGAAGGGAAGCCCCTTTCTTTGCAGGAGGAGGACATCTCCTGAGTTCTGGAATGAAAAGCCCCATCTTGAGAGCATTTGGGGCAGAGACAGAGGAATTGAGAGATGTTCCAGCCCTGAATCAGCTTCCTAGCTCTTCACTTCACCCCACCGCTGCTCCCAGTTTCACCTATCATCTTGTGGTTCTTCCTTCCCTCCCCCACCTTCTTACTCTGACTCCTCATCTATTTTTCTCCAGTCCTGATGAAGAGCCTCAGCCCGAAACATCGACTGTGCTCTTTTCCACAGATGGTGCCTGGCCTGTTGAGTTCCTCCAGCATTTTGTGTGTGACGTTTGGATTTCCAGCATCTGCAGATTTTCTCGTTTGTTGTAGGTAAATCCTGGTAGCCGAGTGGAAACTGGGAAATGTCTGCCTGTGCAAGTCTGACAATTTATAGTAGTTGCTGACTATTCAGATTTAATTCCCTTTAATTGCAGGAATTTGAAACAATTTTCACCAGTTAAAACATCTGCTTTCTTATAAGAAAATTGTAGTAAGGCAAGGAAAGTTGATTGAAATATCCCATTTTTCTGCTGCTGTTCATATGAAAACTTTACCACTAATGTCAGAAAAATTACACAGAGATAGATGAAAATTAAATATGATGTGTCCATATCTAATTTGTTACATGCAATTATCCAGGAACTTTCATTTGATTGGAATCAGTAACTTTTCCTTCCTACCCCCAAGCACAATGAGGCTAATTGCTATGATCCCAACAGAATTAACTAAGTCAGTACAGACTGCATGTTGAACCTGACCTTCTTGGTCTGCATTACCTTCACTAGTTAAACTAAATGTGTCAGCGGCAGTGAAGCTTCAGATTCGATTTTCCTTAGGCACGCAAAGTAATATGCAAAAACTAGTAGAGAGGAGGCAGTGGATTTGTGGGAATACACTAACATGGAAATATCACCATTCTTTCAATGTCACTGGATCTGAATATGGAATATTTTGCTCAATAATGTATGACAGCATATTCAGAAGGACTGAAGCAGTTCAAGACAGCTACTTCCTATTACCTTCTCAGGGACTAATAGAGAAGAGCATACAGCTGACCTTGCCCGCAATGTTCACATAATTAACAATTAACATAGAACATAGAAATTAACAGCACAATGTTGTGCCGACCCTGTAACCTACTCTAGAAACAGCCTACAATTTCCCTAGTGCATGCTCTCTATTGTTCTTAGCTCCACATACCTATCTAAGAGGCTCTTAAAAGACCCTATTATATCCACCACCGTCGCTGGCAGTGCATTCCACGCATCCATCACTCTCTGTGTGGAGAAACTTACCCCTGACATCCCCTTGGTACCTATTTGCAAGCACCTTAAAACTATGCCCCCTCGTGTTAGCCATTTCAGCCCTGGGAAAAAGCCATTGGCTATCCACATGATCAAAGTCTCTCATCATCTTATACACCTCTATCAGGTCGCCTCTCATCCTCCATTGCTCCAAGGAAAAAGAGCCAAGTTCACTCAACCTATTCTCATAAGGTACACCCTCCAATCCAGGCAACATCCTTGTAAATCTCCTCTGCACTCTCTCTATTTGATAAGGTTCCCCATGCAAGGCTCCTTCATAAACTAAGCAGGCACATCCACAACCTTCCTGTAGTGATGTGACCAGAACTGAACACAGTACTCCGAATTGACATTATTTCTTACATCCTTCACATACATGAAGTGTAAAAATCTTTATGTTATGTCTCCATTTAAATGTGCAATATGCAATCATAGTAATTTATAATAAATAGAACAGTTAATGTAACAGAAATACACTCAAATCAGCATGAGTTAATCAGTCTGATGGCCTGGTGGAAGAAGCTGTCCCGGAGCCTATTGTCCTGGCTTTTATGCTGCGGTACCGTTTCCTGGAGGGTAGAAGCTGGAATAGATTGTGGTTGGGGTGACTCGGGTCCCCAATGATCCTTCAGGCCCTTTTTTCACACCTGTCTTTGTAAATGTCCTAAATCATGGGAAGTTCACAACTACAGATGTGCTGGGCTGTCTGCACCACTCTCTACAGAATCCTGCGATTAAGGGAGGTACAGTTCCCATACCAGGCAGTGATGTAGCCAGTCAGGATGCTCTCAATTGTACCCCTGTAGAAAGTTCTTAGCATTTGGGGGGCCATACCAAACTTCCTCAACCATCTGAGGTAAAAGAGACACTGTTGTGCCATTTTCATCACACAGCTGGTGTGTACAGACCACGTGAGGTTGTCAGTGATGTGGGTGCCGAGGAACTTAAAGCCATTTACCCTCTAAACCCCAGATCCATTGATGTCAATAGAGGTTAGCCCGTGTCCATTCCTCCTGTAATCCACAACCAGCTCCGTTGTTTTTGCGACATTGAGGGAGAGGTTGTTTTCTTGACACCACTGTGTCAGAGAGATGATTTCTTCCTTGTAGGCCACCTCGTTATTGTTTAAGATTAGGCCAATCAATGTAGTGTTGTCGGCAAATTTAATTAGCAGGTTAGAGCTATGGGTGGTGACACAGTCATGGGTATACAGGGAGTAAAGGAGGGGGCTTAGGACACAGCCCTGAGGGACTCCTATGTTGAGAGTCAGGGGGATGGTGTTGAGGGAGCTCACTCTTACCACTTGCCGGCGATCTGACAGGAAGTCCAGGATCCAGCTGCATGAGACAGGGTCAAGACCGAGGTCTCTGAGTTTCCTGTTGAGCCTGGAGGGAACTATGATGTTGAATGCTGAAGTGTAGTCCAAGAACAGCATTCTCACATCAGCATCCTTCTTCTCCAGATGTGTAAGGGCGTTATAGTCATAGTCATACTTTATTGATCCTGAGGGAAATTGGGTTTTGTTACAGTTGCACCAAGAATAGAGTATAGATATAGCAATATAAAACCATAAATAATTAAATAATAATATGTAAATTATGCCAGGAAATAAGTCCAGGACCAGCCTATTGGCTCAGAGTGTCTGACCCTCCAAGGGAGGAATTGTAAAGTTTGATGGCCACAGGCAGGAATGACTTCCTATGACGCTCAGTGTTGCATTTCTGTGGAATGAGTCTCTGGCTGAACGTACTCCTGTGCCCACCCAGTAACATTATGTAGTGGATAGGAGACATTGTCCAAGATGGCATGCAACTTGGACAGCATCCTCTTTTCAGACACCACCGTGAGAGAGTCCAGTTCCATCCCCACAACATCACTGGCCTTACGAATGAGTTTGTTGATTCTGTTGGTGTCTGCTACCCTCAGCCTGCTGTCCCAGCACACAACAGCAAACATGATAGCACTGGCCACCACAGACTCGTAGAACATCCACTGCATCGTCCAGCAGATGTTAAAGGACCTCAGTCTCCTCAGGAAAGAGTTATGTAAAGCAGTGGCTATTACGTTGTCTGTCGATCGGTTGTGTCGATAGGCGAATTGTAGAGGGCCCAGTTTGGGTGGTAGCATGATGCAGATGTAGTCCTTGACCAGCCTCTCAAAGCATTTGCTTATTATTGAGGTGAGTGTGACAGGACACCAGTCATTCAGTATGTTATCTTGGTCTTTTTTGGTACAGGGACAATGGTGGATGATTTGAAGCAGCAGGGCACTGGGAGAGGGAGAAAGTGGGGTCTGACCAACGTCTTATATAGCTGTAATATTACCTCACAGCTCTTGAACTCAGTCCCATGGTTAATGAATGCCAACACACCGTACACCTTTTTAACAATACTGTCAAACCACGCAGCAGCTTTGAGTGTCCTATCGGCATAAACCCCAAGATCTCTCATATACTCCACACTGCCAAGAGTCTTACCGTTAATATTATATTCTGTCTTCAAATTTGACCTACCAAAATGAATTACTTCACACTTATCTGGGTTGAATTCCATCTGCCTCTTCTCAGCCCAGTGCTGTAACCTCTGACAACCCTCCAGACTATCCACAACACCCCAACCTTTGTATCATCAGCAAACTTTACAACCACCTTTCTATGACTTCATCCAGTTCATTTATAAAAATCACCAAGAAGAGGGGTTCCAGACCTGATCCCTGTGAAATACCACTGGTCACCGACCTCCATACAGAATATGAACCATCTACAACCACTCTTTGCCTTCTGTGAGCAAGCCAATTCTGGATCCACAAAGCAATGTCCCCTTGGATCCCATGCCTCCTTACTTTCTGAAGGAGCTGTGCATGGAGAACGTTATCAAATGCCTTAAAAACATTGTTCACAAACTAAAACCTTTTGAAACAAAGTGAATTGAAAAAGTTTGGGAAGATTAGAGAATGGGGCTCAGGAAGGAGTGGGAATATAGGGAAGGGAATGAGTATTTTGGGAAAAGATTAAACTACACTCACTTTTGCCCCGACACTCTCAAATTTCTGGCATTCTGCTAGTGTCTTCCATAGTGAAGGATGATGCAAAATATTATGTTCAGTTCGTCTGCCATTTCTTTCTCCCCATAACTACCTCTCCAGTGCCATTTTACAATGGTCTGATATCCACCCTTTCCTCTTTTAAACTTTATATGTCTAAAAAAACTCTTGGTATCCTCTTACCTTATCTTCATATTTCATCTTTTCTCTCTTTTTTTTAGTTGACCTGTTAGTTTTTAACTGCTTCCCAATCCTCTAACTTCACATTAATTTCTGTTTTATTATATACCCTCTCATTTGCTATTATGCTGCCTTTGACTTCACTTCTCAGCCACGGTTGTGTCATTCTCTCTGTAAAATGCCACTTCATCTTTGGGATGTATCTATCCTGCGTCTTCTGAATTGCTCCCAGAAACTCCAGCCATTGTTCTTCTGCCGTCTTCCTTGCCCAGTGTCTCCTTCCAATCAACTTTAGCTAGCTCCTTTCTCATTCTTCTGTAACTCCCTTTACTCCACTGTAATACTGATATATCTGACGTTAGCTTCTCCCTCTCAAACTGCAGGGTGAATTCTATTCCTATTAATATTTACTGCCTCCTGAGAATTCACCTACCTTAAGCTCTCTAATCAAATCTGGGTCATTACGCAACACTCAAGCCAGAATTGCCTTTCAAAAAGTGGACTCAACCACGAGCTGGTCTAAAATTGGCATTCTACAAATTCCCTCTCTTGGGATCCAATGCCAACCTGATTTTCCCAATCCACCTGCTATTGAAATCGTGCATAACTATCGTAACATTGCCCTTTTTACTTGGCTTTTCTACCTTCCATTGTAATTTGTAGCCCATATCCTGGCTACTGCTTGGAGGCCTGTATACAACTCCCATTAGGGTCCTTTTACCCTTGCAATTTCTTAACTCTATCCACAAGGATTCTGCATCTACTGATCCTATGTCACCTCTAAGGATTTGATTCCAGTTTTTTTTACAAACTGAGCTACCCCACCCCCCTAGCTGCCCATCCTTTCGATACAATACATATCCTTGGATGTTAAGCTTCCAACTATGATCTTCTTCTAGTGACAACTCAGTGATACCCACAATGTCATATCTATCAAATTCTACCTTATTCCATTATACTGCATGCATTCAAATATAACACCTTCGGTCCTGTATTCATCGCCCTTTCCATTCTGCCATGTTACACTCTCACCCCACTGACTGTAATTTTGCCCTATCATCTGCCTGTCCTTCCTCACAGCCTCAGTACACACTGCACCAACTTGCATATCAACTGTCCCATCCTCAGCCCTATCACTCCGGTTTCCATCCCCCCGCCAAATTAGTTTAAACCCTCCGCAACAGCTCGAGCAAACCTGTCCACAAGGTTATTGGTTCCCCTAGGGTTTCTTTTTGTACAGGTCATACTTCCCCCAGAAGAGATCCCAATGACCCAGAAGTCTGAAACGCTGCCCCCTGCACCATTCCTCAGCCATGCATTCATCTGCCGTGTCATTGTATTCTCACCCACACTGGCATGTGGCGCAAGCAGCAATCCACAGCTTCCTACTGCTTTACATCTTTCTACCCAATTCCCTATATAATTTCTTCATGGCCTCCTTCCTTTTCCTGCCTATGTCTCAGTAACAAATATGTACCACAATTTCCAGCTACTCTCCCTCCCCGTTTAGAAAGCTGTGGATCCAGTCCGAGACATTCCTGATCCTGGAACCTGGGAGGCAACATACCATCCGGGTGTGTCTTTCACGTCCACAGCATCTCCAGTTTGCTCCTCTAACAATGGAATCCCCTATCACTGCTGCACTCCTCTTCTCCCCCCTTTCCTTTTGAGCCACAGAGCAAGATTCAGTGCCAGATACCCATTTGCTGTGGCTTCTCCCTGGTCGTTCCCTCCCCCCAACAGTATCCAAAGCGATATACTTATTATTGAGGGAACGGTCACAGGGGTACTCTGCACTGGCTGCCTATTCCCTTTGCCTCTCTTGAGGGTCACGCAGGTACCTGGCTTCTGCCACTTAGGAGCAGCAGGGAGGTAGTCTCCGCTACCTATCTCCTTCTCATTCTCCCGCATGACCCAAAGATCTGAGGCACCATCCTGATAGATACATCTGGGTAAAACCTCTCCCTGAAACATCTCCATACTAATTCCCATACAATGCAACATACAAATGATGGATACAATTTAAACAGTACACACTTAAAACCACAGAGTATCTACTCTGCAATCTGCCTCTTACGTGCATCTGAACTCATGATGCCTGCTGTATTCCTTTACGTTCTACTGTTACAACAAGGCACACACACTCGCAAAAGCGTATGCTAACAGTTCCCAAATACATGCCCCCACTGGCGTCTCGAACCTTCAGTAACCACCCTTCACAACTGGTGGCCCTGTCTCTCCAAATTAACACACAATGTTGTGATGAACCCCGTGATGGGAATAAAGAACCAGCAGAAATGGAAAACACCTTGAAGTCCAGTATTGCTATAAACTAATAAAATTTATTAGTAACTACCCAATACAGTAATATCAATGTAGATAAATCAAACAGGTTAGCAATTATTATATAAAAGTAAGTGTGGAATATACGTTTGTATATGTATGAAAAACCAAGCTTCTTTAAGTCTAGGGGGTAAAAAGATACAGTCTTATGATGATGAGTAAAGTTCAGTTCAGTTCATTTCAGTTCATGGTATTTAGTTGAGTAGCAATAGAGAGAGAGAGAGAGAGAGAGAGATTTGAGTCTTCAGGTGAGCTGATGTCGTCGATCTTCTCGTCGTCCTCCGAAATCCTTCACAAGTCACCGACTGTGACTTTAACAAGGGGGACCGGTTTCCTGTGGTGGAGCTATCACCCTGGCAAGGGTGGACACATAGACAACTCCCCACCAGTCAACCCCTTCTCCTTCACTGCAAGAGCGATTGGATCGATTCGCCTGATCAATCCTCCAAAACCCACTTTCTCTGCGGGCACAACAATGCTCATTCAGTGTCCAGATCATGTGTCTGAGGTCTGTATCATCTGACCTCCTATTTATCTCACCGTGCTGAGCATCAACTGTCATTCAAAGAGTCCCTCCTTCCTTTGTCTGTGAAAAAATGTAAGCAAGCAGAGCTGTCCTTGAAAGTAACATCAATAATGTGCTGTCGGTCACCATAGCAACCTTCAAGCTGCTCGGTGCTGTCTCCAAAGTAGAAATCCAAAGTTACCTCCAGTGCCCTAAAGTGACAGTCCAACCGTTAATCTTCGTCTCTCTCTCTCTTTTCAAAACAAACCATCGGTGATAAATAACTCTCTCTCTCTCTCTCTCTCTTTTCAAACAGTTAATAGGGGCACTCCAGGATCCCCTCACAATGTTAAGTCTCTTTCAAACACACACACATGCACACACTACTTTTATATTAACTCTTCACCATGTTTGTGATACTTAGTGATTCCGTAACCACCGATCTGAATAGGTCCAAGTGTGAGTGCTAATTTTAAAAATACTCACCCACTTAGACTGCTGACCACACGATGGGTCGCAAGAAGGTATCCCACTTCTGACAGCAAATATTGGATGGAGATGAGAGATGGGACATGGGAGATGATGGATGATGGGAGATGGGAGATGGGAGATGATGGGAGATGGGCTTGACCCAGCGCTATACAAAATTTTATATGCTAAAGATCAAAGAAAATTCAAGACTATTCAAACAAATCCATATTTACAATGCTTCCTTTGAACATATAAGTTTCAATTGCCTGGATCTTCCCACCATCACACCCAAAATAAGTGTTAATTACTGTCTTATCTATGCAAAGGGTTATTGATTGGATTCATGCATATGTAGACAATCAGTTAAATGTCTGTTTCCTGGTCTAGTTTTTTACTGTTCTAAACTACATTTAAAATTTAATCCTTAATGCATATTCAGATATTAAAGTTGGTCACTAAGTCAGTGTTCACTATATGTCCTAACCCCAAAACCACCCCACCACTCAGCTTGTTCTTGCCTAAGCCTGTTGAGCCAAAACCTGACACTCTAATACTCTTGACTCAAGCAATGGAGGAATTCAGCAGGTAGGGAAGCATCTGTGGAAACGATCAGTCAACATTTCGGGCCAGAACCCTACGCCAGGACTGAAGAGGGAAGGGGCAGAGGCCCTATAAAGAAAGTGGGGGGAGGGTGGGAAGGAGAAGGCTGGTAGGTTCCAGGTGAAAAACCAGTAAGGGGAAAGATAAAGGGGTGGGGGAGGGGAAGCAGGGAGGTGATGGGCAGGAAAGGTGAAGAAGGAATAGGGGAAAACACAATGGGTAGTAGAAGGAGGTGAAACCAAGAAAGAGGTGATAGGCAGCTGGGGGAGGGGGCAGAGTGACACTGGGGTGGGGGAAGGGTGGGTGAGGGAATTACTGGAAGTTGGAGAATTCTATGTTCATACCAAGGGGCTGGAGACTACCCAGACAGTATATGAGGTGTTGCTCCTCCAACCTGAGTTTAGCCTCATCATGGCAGTAGAGGAGCCCATGTAAGGACATATCCAAATGGGAATGTGAAGCAGAGTTGAAGTGGGTGGCAACCAGGAGATCCTGTTTGTTGCGGCGGATGGAGCGGAAGTGCTCAACAAAGCGGTCCTCCAATCTGCGTTGGGTTTCACCGATGTAGAGGAGGCCACACCAGGAGCACCGGATGCAATAGATGACCCCAACAGACTCACAAGTGAAGTGTTGCCTACCTGGAAGGACTGTTTGGGGCCCTGAATGGTGGCAAGAGAGGAGGTGTAGGGACAGGTTTAGCACTTGCGTTTACAGGGATAAGTGCCGGGTGGGAGATCCGTGGGGAGGTTCCCTCTCCACTTTACGCAGGGATCGTTCCCTCCATGACTCCCTGGTCCACATGTCCCCCCCCACACTGTCCCTCCGCCAGCTGCCTATCACCTCCCTCATGGTTCCGCCTCCTTCTACTACCCATTGTGTTTTCCCCTATTCCTTCTTCACCTTTCCTGCCTATTCCCTCCCTGCTTCCCCTCCCCCACCCATTTATCTTTCCCCTTACTGGTTTTTCACCTGGAACCTTCCAGCCTTCTCCTTCCCACCCTCCCCCCACCTTCTTTATAGGGCCTCTGCCCCTTTCCTCTTCAGTCCTGATGAAGCGTTCCGGCCCGAAACGTTGACTGATCGTTTCCACGGATGCTGCCCGACCTGCTGAGTTCCTCCAGCGTGTTGTGAGTGTTGGTTTGACCCTAGCATCTGCAGAGTATTTTGTGTTTACTCGAACAATGGCCTCTTCACTTATACCTCGCTTCTTTTCATTGGTCTTTGCCAAGCGTCTAAGAGATAGAGATGATTGAAGCCGGCCGAAAAGTCCCAAAAAGCCCTAAGTTCTTTTTAAACCTCACGCCAAACAACGGACTGCTCGTGATATTTGAAGCCCATTGAAAAGTCCAGAAAGGCCCCGAGAGCTTTTTAAACCTCGTGCTGTCTTAGCCAAGCAAGCAACTGCTAGCGATATCACGAGGAATTCTGCAGATGCTGGAAATTCAAGAACACATGTTTGAAGCCCGCCATACCATGGAATATACAAATGATGAGTTAGTAAATGATCAATGTTACTATAACTGCAAAACAGTTGACTTGATTGGCACCCGTCCAGCACACCATACATCCATTCCCTCCACCACCGACAGAGTGACGGGAGAAAATGCCAAGTCCCTTTCCCAGCCCAGGCAGCGAGGAGCTGGTGGCGTGCAGGCAACCCTCCACACCGCAGAGAGCGCTGTCGCTTGATCCGGAGCGGGCTCACTGCGGGGAGCGGAGCGCCCACACGCCGACCCGGCGAAAATGCAGGCCGAATGTCGGCGGTTCCATTCCTATAACTTCGCGGCCGATCAGGTGTTTCAGAGTGGCCTAATGCAACTCGGAGAAAAGGATCGGGGATCGGAAGAGTGGCTGCTGGAGGCTAAGATACGCTACTACTCCAGGTATAGCCGAGCCCCGACGGGCGAGTCCGCTTCTCTGCGCATGTGCCTTCGGCCGGGTTGCCCCAACTATGGTCCTGTTGCCGACAGTTCACTTGCTTATTGTAACCTTATACTCAATAATTCACTGGGGACAACTTCCCCACCCTGCTTGTGCTTCCATCGCTCTCCGCTGCTTTTGTCCTTTGTTCAATTCTTTTTGCATTGGGTGGATAATGGAAAGGTTGATTTTTTTTCTTGCGGGTTCTAATATTTCTCTGCCAAACGCAACGTTCAGTAAAATTACGAACGTAGAATTGTTAAACAATTTTGTAAACATAAAGAAAGAAACCTTGCCAATCTGGATCACCTTCAGTTCTTTTTATACATTCTTGGTTCTTCATAGTAAAAAAGAATATAAATTTGAAAGGACAGTAAGGTAAGTGTATTGAAATGTCAAACATGCTAGTCAAGAATGTTTCATTTGTGTCTTGTTAGCTGCACCCACCCTGCACAAAATGGACAGTACCACAAAAACTTTTAAATTGTAGGCCTGAAAATTTGGCGTTAGGGTTCTGTTTGTAGCGATGCTGAAAAGCAAGAGACCCACAATAAAAGAGGAGAAATGAGAGTTCACTTGTGAGACAGGGAACAAGAAAACAAACAGCAGGAGGCAGTGGATTTTAGTAGGTGCACTTTATATTCTATTATTTATACCAATTTTTTTGTTATTCTGTTCTGCCTAATACAATTATTTATCAGTATGGTCCACTAGCCAGCTAATTGGAAATCACAATTGTTTGATATCTGCTTCTCCAGATAATGTTTCGGCGCTTCCCCAAAGCTCATTAGCCTCATTTGAAATTTACTGAGCTCAATGAGAATTTATTATTATATTCTAATGGCCAAACATTTTAATTCCATTTTCCATTCCTGTTCTGACATGTTGGTTCATGGCCTCCTCTTGAGGCAAGATGAGGCCACCCTCAGGGTGGAGGAGCAACACCTTGCATTCCGTCTGGGTAGCCTCCAACTTGATGGCATGAATGTCAATTTTGCTTCCAGTTTAAAAAGTTATTCCCTCTCCCTCCCCTCTTCTTTTTCCCACTCTGGCCTCTTTA
This sequence comes from Mobula hypostoma, assembly GCF_963921235.1. Lineage (NCBI taxonomy): Eukaryota > Metazoa > Chordata > Chondrichthyes > Myliobatiformes > Myliobatidae > Mobula > Mobula hypostoma. The sequence continues at coordinate 191,670,640 of NC_086098.1, forward strand.
ACTTTTCTCACCTGCCTATAACCTCCCCCTGGGGCCCATCCTCCTTCCCTTTTCTCTTATGGTCCACTCTCCTGTCCCATCAGATTCCTTCCTCTCCAGCCCTTTACCTTTCCTACCCACCTGGCCTCACCCATCACCTTCTAGCTATTCCCCCACCTTTTTATTCTAGTGTCTTTCCCCTTCCCTTCCAGTACTGAGGAAGGGCGTCGACCTAAAATATCAACTGTTTATTCATCTCCATAGATGCTGGCTGATTTGCTGTGTTCCTCCAGCATTGTGTGTGTGTATGTGTTGCTTTGGGTTTCCGGTTTCTGCAGAATTTCTTGCGTTTATTTGCTTAAAAACTAATTAACAGTGGGTTATTAGTAGAATTAACATCTTGTAGTGTGGAAACACTGTCAGTCCAGCATCATCTAAACCTCTATTGTCCCTAATGGAATTTTACATTACTAAGTTTACACCTACTTCTAGGATTATGTTTGCCAAGTATGCTGTTTGGGTATGAATTCACCAAGACAGAATTTAATGAGTCATTTTAGGTTGAAATTTAATTAACTGTAATCGACAGGAACATAGTCTTGGTGTTCTTATTCATCTTTACTCTTTGCAGCACACAATTAACCAGAGCTAATGGGAGGTCCAGTCTTTCCCTTCAGGGTATATTGCCAGTCAGTAGTGAAGTATTAGCAGACTGTTGACCTTAGTCACAGAAGTTAGGTTTGTTCCAGGACTTGGGTGTTTTATTTGCAACCTCTTTGGTACCTTAGAAATTATTGCGAGAATTGGCGCACACAAAGTGGGCGATTATTTTTGTTATTCAAATTCTAAAATTTACAACTATGCAAATTTGTCCAAAGCCAATTATATGGTAGAAATGTAGAAATACGACATTCTTTTAAGTTTACTTTGCTGCTTCTGTCTTTTTGTAAGATATACTTTCAACTGTTGCTTAGGTATATTAAAATCACACTTGGCATGTTTAAAAACCATGTTCCTCACTTTGTTTTAGGTTTATCAAACCTATTGACCTTGGAGACTACAAAAGATGGCTTTCCTCACAAATTACTGATCCAGAGAATCAGGTTAATTTGGCGGAAGAGGAGATGACAAACGCTTTTGAGAAACTACTCAGACAAACTACTAAGCTTTCAGAGAAAACTGAGTATTCATCTACTGTAGAGCCCACTATAAACACTCACAAACCATGGATAGCTCAGCAAGCACACATGGAAGATGCAAGAACACATTTTCAGATTAGTAAAGAACTAAAAAATAATGTTCCTTATAAAACAACTGAAAACAGTCAAATAGAGGAATGGTCCCTTGAAAATAAAGCTATTAGTTATCTTGCCAGTTCTTCTGCTGCGACCACAGCAACTGAAGGGGAAAGCTGCAATTTGTCTTTCCCTCAAGTTCTCCACCTTGTACAAAATGGACAAGAAATCCCCGGCATTCAAAAATTGAATATTATGTCAACCAATGGTATACCTACAACCTCACAAATGGCAAGAAAGCTTAAACCTTGGGAAAGTATTTAATGTTTTTATTGTAATATTTAATATTGGAAAATATCTTTAATATATAATAAAGGTAATACAGTCGTGATTGGTTCAAGTTTCAGTTATAATTTATTTTATGTTGGGTATTTGAACTTTGTGACTTAATCTCCTTTACTATGTTGGATGCAGGACTCATCTCAGAGGTTCCATAATGAGAGATGGGCATTTGAGATATTGAACTGAAAAGTTTGAGATCATAAGAATACATAAGAGCTTCCCTTCCTGAAGATTAATCATACCAATAACTGCTATTATATATTGGGAAAGTTTGTCAAAAAGAGGAAAGCAAATGATTTACAGCATGTGTACATATTTCAGAAATACAGAATTGCACACTGTTCAAAGTCCAAAGTAAATTTTATTATCAAAGTACATATATGTCACCATATATAACCCTGAGATTCATTGTCTTGTGGGCATAATCAGGAAATTTACAGACTAGTAACTATAACAAGATCAAGGAAAGATAAACAGAGTGCAAAAGACAACAAACTATGTAAATGTAAATAATTAGCAATAAAAAAGGAGAACATGATATAGAAACATAGAAAATAGGTACAGGAGTAGGCCATTCTGCCCTTCGAGCCTGCACCGCCATTTATTATGATCATGGCTGATCATCCAACTCAGAACCCTGCACCAGCCTTCCCTCCATACCCCCTGATCCCCGTAGCCACAAGGGCCATATTTAACTCCCTCTTAAATATAGCCAATGAACTGGCCTCAACTGTTTCCTGTGGCAAAGAATTCCACAGATTCACCACTGTCTGTGTGAAGAAGTTTTTCCTAATCTCAGTCCTAAAAGGCTTCCCCCTTATCCTCAAACTGTGACCCCTCGTTCTGGACTTCCCCAACATCGGGAACAATCTTCCTGCACCTAGCCTGTCCAATCCCTTTAGGATTTTATATGTTTCAATCAGATCCCCCCTCAATCTTCTAAATTCCAACGAGTACAAACTTAGTTCATCCAGTCTTTCTTCATATGGAAGTCCTGCCATCCCAGGAATCAATCTGGTGAACCTTCTTTGTACTCCCTCTATGGCAAGGATGTCTTTCCTCAGATTAGGGGACCAAATCTGCACACAATACTCCAGTTGTGGTCTCACCAAGGCCTTGTACAACTGCAGTAGTACCTCCCTGCTCCTGTACTCGAATCCTCTCGCTATAAATGCCAGCATACCATTCGCCTTTTTCACCGCCTGCTGTACCTGCATGCCCACTTTCAATGACTGGTGTATAATGACACCCAGGTCTCATTGCACCTCCCCTTTTCCTAATCAGCCACCATTCAGATAATAATCTGTTTTCCTGTTTTTGCCACCAAAGTGGATAACTTCACATTTATCCACATTAAATTGCATCTGCCATGAATTTGCCCACTCACCCAACCTATCCAAGTCACTCTGCATCCTCTTAGCATCCTCCTCACTGCTAACACTGTCGCTCAGCTTTGTGTCATCCGCAAACTTGGAGATGCTGCATTTAATTCCCTCATCCAAGTCATTAATATATATTGTAATCAACTGGGCCTTATGGTACCCCACTAGTCACTGCCTGCCATTCTGAAAAGGTCCCGTTTATTCCCACTCTTTGAGATAAAGGGTTGCAAGTTCTTGGATTATTGGAACCTTTTCTGGGGAAGGGGTGACCTGTACAAGTGGGACGGGTTGCACCTGAACTGGAGGGTAACCAATATCCTGGGAAGGAGGTTTGCTAATGCTACTGTGGAGGGTTTAAACTAGATTTACAGGGGGGTGGGAACCGAACTGAAGAGGCAGAGGATGGGGTGGATGGCATACAAGTGGTGACAGCTTGTAGGGAGTTTGTGAGGAAGAATAGGCAGATGATAGAGCAAAGAAACACTCAGCCAGATGTGTCGACTTTAATGCAAGGAGTATCATAAGCAAAACAGATGAACTTAGAGCATGGAACTATGATGTTTTGGCCATTACAGAGACTTGGATGACTCGGGCAGGAATGGCTGCTGAGTGTGCTGAGCTTCAGATATTTCAAAAAGGACAGGGAGGGGGGCAAAAGAGGTGGGGAGTGCACTGCTAATCAGAGTTTGTATCATGGCTGCAGAAAAGGAGGAAGTCATGGAGGGATTGTCTACTGAGTCATTTTAACTCTACTGTGTGTGTTTTTATAGACCCCCCCCCCCCAATAGTAACAGAGACATCGGGGAGCAGATAGGGAGGTAGATTCTGGAACAGTGCAATAATAGTAGGATTGTTGTGATGGGTGATTTTAATTTTCCTAATATTGACTGGCATCTCCTTAGAGCAAGGGGTTTAGATGGGGTGGAGTTTGTTCGGTGTGTTCAGGAAGGTTTCTTGATGCAGTATGTAGATAAGCCAACTGGAGGAGAGGCTGTATTTGATCTGGTATTGGGAAATAAACCTGCTCAGGTGTCGGATCTCTCGGTCAGAGAACATTTTGGAGGTAGTGATCACAACTCTATCTCCTTTGCCATGGCGCTGAAGAAGGATAGGAGCAGACAATTTGGAAAAACATTTAATTGGGGTAGGGGGAAATATGATGTTATTAGGCAGGAACTGGGGAACATAAATTGGGAGCAGATGTTCTCAAGGAAATGCACAGCAGAAATGTGGCAAATATTCAGGGAATATTTGCATGGCGTTCTGCATAGGTGTGTTCTATTCAGGTTGGGAAAGGATTATAGGATAAAAGAACTGTGGTGTACAAAGGCTGTTGAAAATCTAGTTAAGAAGAAAAGAAAAGCTTATGAAAGGTTCAAGAAACTAGGTACTGTTAGAGCTATAGAAAATTACAAGGGTGCCAGAAAGGAGCTCAAGAATGAAATTAGGAGAGCTAGAAGGGGCCTTGGCGAGCAGGATTAAAGAAAACCCCAAGGCATTCTACAAGTATGTGAAAAACAAAAGGATGAGCCATGTGAGAATAGGACCAATCAGGTGCCATGGTGGAAACGTATGCATAGAGTCAGAGGAGGTAGCGGAGGTACTTAATCAATACTTTGCTTCAGTATTCACCAGTGAAAAGGACCTTGGTGATTGTGGGGATGACTTACAGCGGACTGAAATGCTTGAGTGTATGGACATTAAGAAAGAGGGTGTACTGGAGCTTTTAAAAGGTATTAAGTTAGATAATTTGCTGGGACTGGACGAGATATACTCCAGACTACTGTGGGAAGTGGGGGAGGAGATGGCTGAGCCTCTGGCGATGATCTTTGCATCAATAGGGCCACGAGAAGTACCAGAGGATTGGAAGGTTGCAAACGTTGTTTCCCTTGTTCAACAAAGGGAGTAGAGAAAATCCTGGAAATTATAGACCAGTGAGTCTTATTTCAGTGGTGGGCAAGTTGTTGGAAAAGATTCTGAGAGGCAGAATTTATGAACATTTAGAGAGACATAACTCGATTAGGGACAGTCAGCATGGCTTTGTCAAGGGCAGGTCATGCCTTACCAACCTGACTGAATCCTTTGAGGATGTAACAAAACACATTGATGAAGGTAGAGCAGTGGATGTAGCGTGTATGGATTTCAGTAGGGCTTTTGATAAGGTTCCATGCAAGGCTCATTCAGAAAGTAATGAGGCATGGGATCCAAGAAGACCTGGCTTTGTGGATCCAGAATTGGCTTGACTACACAATGCAAAGGATGATTGTGGATGGGTCATATTCTGCATGGAGAACGGTGACCAGTGGTGTTCCACAGGGATCTGTTCTGGGACCCCTCCTCTTTGTGATTTTTATAAATGACCTGGATGAGGAAGTAGAAGGATGGGTTGGTAAGTTTGCTGATGACACAAAAGTTGGGGGTGTTGTGGATAGTCCAGAGGGTTGTCAGAGGTTATAGCTTGACATCGATAGGATGCAGAACTGGGCTGAGAAGTGGTAGATGGAGTTCAACCCAAATAAGTATGAAGTGATTCATTTTGGTGGGTCAAATTTGAAGACAGAATATAATATTAATGGTAAGACTGTTGGCAGTGTGGAGGATCAGCGAGATCTTGGGGTCCATGTCCATAAGACACTCAAAGCTGCTGCACAGGTTGACAGTGTGTTAAGGTGTTTAGTGTGTTGGCCTTCATCAACCATGGGATTGAGTTCAAGAGTCGTGAGGTAATATTACAACTATATAAGCCCTTAAGTTAGACCCCACTTGGAGCACTGTGTTCATTTGTGGTCACCTCATTACAGGAAGGATGTGGATACTAAAGAGAGAGTGCAGAGGAGATTTACAAGGATGTTGCCTGGATTGGAGAGCATGCCTTTTGAGAATCAGTTGAGTGAACTTGGCCTTTTCTCCTTTGAGCAATGGAGGATGAGAGGTGACCCGATAGAGGTGTATAAGATGATGAGAGGCATTGATCATGTGGATAGCCATAGGCTTTTTCCCCAGGGCTGAAATGAATAACGGGAGGGGGCATAGTTTTCAGGTGCTTGGAAGTAAGCACAAGGGAGATGTCAGGGGTAAGTTTTTCACACAGAGAGTGTTGGGTGCATGGAATGCACTGTCAGCGACGATGGGAGAGGCAGATAGAATCGGGTCTTTTAAGAGCCTCTTAGATAGGTACATGGAGCTTAGAAAATAGAGGGTTATGTGGTAAGGAAATTCTCAGCAGCTTCTGGAGTGGTCAGCAAAACGTTGTGGGCCAAAGGGCCTGTAAGGTGCTGTAAGATTTCCATGTTTTCTTTGCAAGTAAGATAATTGGCTGTGAGAACATTTCAGTGCTGGGGCTAATGAAGTTGAGTGTAGTCATCCCTTTTTATTTAAGAGCCTGATAGTTGAGGGGTAGTAACAGTGTTTCATGTAAATACACTCAATGGTTGAGAGGGCTTTACCCGTGATGTCCTTGAGTGAATCCACTTCTTTTTGTAGGATTTTCTATTCAAAAACATTGGCATTTCCATACCAGGCCATGATGCAGCCAGTCAATGTTTTCTTCGCTGAATGATAAATGGTGATCTATCATTGGCGCTGTTTCATTTGTCCGAAATAATCTGCAACTGCCTTACATTTTGCTTTTGTTCCATAACCCACTCTTCCCAAAACATTACCTTTAATTGGATGTAAAGAATGTTCACCACAAAATATCAAGATGAGTTTATATTTTCAGTATAGGAGATACAACTACAGTTTACCTGCTAATTTCATAATGTGCTGTGTATGCCCAGAATAATTTCAAAGAACAAAAGTTGAGTGGAATAGATAATTGGACTCAAATATTAGCACATGCAAACTTTTAATGAAAAAAGATTTAGGTGAACTAATTATGATGTTGATTTTTGAACAGTCAGGGTGCTTTAAATGTAGGATAAAGTTTCAAGAAATCAATAATTCTAGCTTACACTTTAATTTCAGTAGTGAACAAAGCAAGTGAAATCAATAATGTAGCAAAATTGGAGGGTATGAGTCCATTGTATGACCAATCATTGTAACATTTGTAAGGTTTCGGTAAGGCAAGAACACACATATCTAAATCAAGACTCCAACCACTGTCTATTTAATGTGTATCCACGTTGATTTACAGTAGAATTAAAAATAAGGAAGTTGCTTTAGATTCTGATGAGAGGATTGCTGCACAACGTTGAGGAAAAGGGTTCTCATTCAGCAAAGGTACAATGTTACAGACTACAAGAACTAGCTATTCAAAGTTGAGATACTGTTGTATGATCATGCAATCCTGATAACAAAAATCCTCTTCTGGTCAGTTCTTGTAGGCTCTAGTCTTTGTCCTCAAATTCATACACATAGGTCCTCCAACCTGTCATCACTGACCCAAACTCACAACCATTGGGCCCTTGCCCTCCGGACAACCCGACCCAGAGGCTTTGACCATCAGACTCTACGAGTTCTGGACTTCGACCTCGAGCTTTGCCCTCTGGACTGGACCTCAACGACTTCTGGTTATCAACCCCAAGACACCACAATCACAGGTTTAACTTTCAGGCTCAACTCCTAGCTCAGTAATCATAGATTTGACCTTCAGTAATCATAGATTTGGCATCAACTTCTGTATTCAGAGACCTCTGGGGGTGGATTACTGGCCCTTGTGACTCCTGACTCTACAGACCTCTGACCCAGGACTCACCGACTTGGGAATCGGTGGTCTTTGCCAACCCAACTTCCAGACTCGCTCAGCATCAATCATGAAGCACACCAACCTGGACTCAACACTGGCCTGAAGTCCAGAGTAAATTTTATAATCAAAGTACAGGGATGTCACCCTATACAACCCTGTGATTCATTTTCTTGTGGGGATACTCAGCAAATCTGTAGAATAGTAACTATAACAGGATCAAGGAATGATCAATCAGAGTGCAGAAGATAACAAACTGTGCAAATGCAAATATAAATAACGAGAACATGAGATAAAGAGTCCTTGAAAGTGAGATCATTGGTTGTAGGAATGTTTCAATGACAGAGCAAGTGAAATTGAGTGAAGTTATCCCCTTTTGTTCAAGAGCCTGATGGTTGAGGGGTATTAACTGTTCTTGAACCTGGTGGTGTGAGTCCTGAGTCTTTTGTACCTTCTTCCTGATGGCAGCAGTGAAAGAAAGAGCATGGTCTGGGTGGTAGGGATCCCTGATGATGGATGCTGCTCTCCTATGACAGCATTTCATATAGATGTGCTCAATGGTTGGGAAGGCTTTACCTATGATGTACTGGGCTGCATCCAATATCTTTTGTAAGATTTTCCATTCAAAGGCATTGGTGTTTCCATACCAGGCCAGGATGCAGCCAGTCAATATACTCTCCACTACACATCATTAGAAGTTTGCCAAAGGCTTCGATGTCATGCTGTACCTCCGCAAACTTCTAAGGAAGTAGAGACGCTGCTGTCCTTTTTTTTCCCCCCACAGTTGCACTTATGTGCTTGGATAGGATCCTGTCCCTGTCTTATAAATCTCTCTTATTCCTGTCCTTAAGCCCTAATCACCATGTTGTCCCAAAATCATCCCTATGAACCTAAAAGAAAAAGAAAATCTGAGCCACATCTACAGATATCACAGCTGAGTGCCATCTTGACCAAAACTGAGATCTAAGTGGTATTAATGTTTTCAGTTAATTTTCTTGCTTTCAGGTTCAAGTTTATTGCATTCAACTGTACATGTATACAGCTAAATGATACAATATTCCTCAGGGACCAGGGTGCAAAACAATGCATACTGTATATCACAGCAATTGTACAAATTCAAAGTTTGGAATTAGGTAGAGTACAGGCAGCAGTTAGTGCAGTTTGTTTAAGGTGATTCTACCTATCTCATTTCCTTTCCTTCACTTTCTTGCAAAGTTCTGGTTCTTTCTCCTTTGCTTTTGGGTCAGAATTAGTGTGGTATGGTGGAACAAGTTCTTATCCTGTATATACACTTGGTGGCCACTTTTTTTTAATAAAAGGTACAAGAGTGGGACTCAGTGTGGTCTTCTGCTGCTATAGCCCATGTTTTTCTCCCCACCTTTGATGCAGCCTGCGGTTATTTGAGTTACTCTCACTTTCCCATCAGCTTCCACCAGTCAGGCCATTCTCCTCTGACCTCTCATTAACAAGGCAATTTCATCCACAGAATTGCTACTCACTTGATGATCTTTGTTTTTCCAGATCATTCTATGTGAACTCTAGAGACCAAGGTTCCCTAAAATCTATATCATTGCCTTTTATTCTGACAGGAACACACAAAGTCTGTACTTTCAAAATTTCACTTTTGAAGGCCTCCCACTCACCCAGTACACCTTGGCCAAAAACCAACCTGTCACAATCGACACTTGCTAGGTTCTTTCTGATACCATCAAAATTGGCCTTTCTCCCATTTAAAATCTCAACCCTCATCTCATTTTGTGTATAGCTTTTCATAAATTCTATTGTATTTTTATTTTCCTGTAAATGCCTGCAAGAAAATGAAACCCAAGGTAGCATATGGTGACATATACATACTGTACTTTGATAATATATTTACTTTGACTTTAAACAGGAATCCTTTGTGCATGAAGACTACTTGGAGGATGTGCTGAGGAGAAACTACAACTAAGAATATATGTTTGATAGAAGACTTTAACAGACATTTTTTTAAAAAAAAGCTTAGCATCACCATCACTGTATGACCAAGTCCTGAAGGACATAGCTGTCTGGCTTGACCTACAAATGATCAGAACCATTTGACATTGCTATCAACAATCTACTAGTCTGGGGTAAAAATTCACCATTCACTGCAGCTGTATTTAGCCAAAAGACGGTGACTATAGTTATTGAAAGTTAATTGTCTCAGTCCCGGGATATCAATACAGCACTCACTGAGGGCAGTATATTACCTCTTCATTAATGCCCTCCTTCCACCTTTATGCAAGATGCAGAAATGTTTGTTTGATGATTACTAGACAAAATAACCACCTTCAAGTCTAACCAACTAACGTCACCATTGAATTACCTTACCATTAACAAATCTGGAGTTGCCTAGAAACTTAAATCAACCAGTCACAAATACTCAGACTGATTAAGTCTACTGGAGGTAAGTCTACTGTTTTGGCCATCTATAAAACATTCAAGAACACGGGAACAATGGTTAAATGTTAATTTTGTATTCCTTGAACCACATCTTGTGTGAGAACACGATATGTACAAAAAAATGCGTTTTAATTGAAGCATACATATTCATCAGTTAAAGCAGTGCCAAAGACTAGGTAAAATATAATTTGCAAGCATAAGTGCACACTATTTTCAATAAAAATTCTCATCCAGTAAGAAAAATGGAGTTCCATAAATACCACGAGTAGTGTTGGAACAGAATGCTAGGAGTAAACAAATAATCCAATGTTATGCCTTCCAATAGAACATATATATCTCTAAAGTCACTTTTTTTTAAAAAAAGAAAAACATTTAAAATAGTCTTCCCAAAATGGTCAAAAATCCAATAAGAAGAATTAATAGTAACTTAACTCTGGAACAGTGTAACAAAATAATGCAGAAGTCCATGACTTCTTGTCTACAATCAAAAGGTAAAACACTTACTCTCATCTGTTTTATTATTAAAACAAAAAGATAATTTTCTAAAAATCTTTGCTTAAAATAGTTTGGAATGTTTGGTGTAATACTACACAAAAAGCAAACTTTTTTTTATATATATATATATATATATATATATATATATATGAAATACAGACAACACAATGCAAAAAAACAAATATTTAAAATGTTGTAGTTTTAAAATGTTGCTAAAATCAAAATTATTGCAAATGCATTACTTATTGAAATTAATTCCCCATAAAAACAAACATCAATACAGTATCCCACAAACCAATCATTTATCACCATGATCTATAGAATTCTTTGATATTTTAGCCTCAGGTTTTCTATAGATCAGGATTGTTTTTCCCCAAGCACATTATATATTTATTAAATTACATGTGATGAATTTTCATGTATACTGAATATATATAAATCTATTTTAAGTGGTTTTGCATCTGTTGCTGAAGAGTTCGTCTATAACTGATTCATCTGCAAGAGTTGATACATCTCCAAGATCCTCCTCATTTCGGGCAACTTTCCTCAAAATGCGCCTCATAATTTTACCTTTAGGACAAAGATTATATACTTATTACAACTTTTAATTTACTTATTAATTGATAAATAGATGTATATCATATATATAAAATATCTATCATACCAGAGCGGGTTTTGGGCAATCCAGGTGCATTTTGTATGTAATCAGGAGTAGCAATAGGACCTATTTTTTCTCGAACTGCAAAATTCAAAATAAAAATTGATTTGTTTAAAATTAAATTTATTCAACAAATTAAAATTAACATGTTAACTGCTCTCCTCATGTAGTAATCACAGTAAACCTTCAGTTGTTGCTTTGTATACGGTGTTCAAATGAAATAATCTACAAACGTTTGTACATATTATCTATGAAAAACCAATATTTCAAATACTCATACAGGATGGAAGGTTTTGATTCAATTTGTAAGAACATACGAAAAAGAAACAGCAGTAGGTCATATGTCCCTACAACTTGCTCCATTATTCAGTAAGATTAGGTCTTATCTGATCTTGGCTTTGGCTCCCCGCCCCCTTGCCACAATTTTAAACTCTCCTGTAGGACAAAAATATATCTTAATCTTGAATATATTCATTAACTTATCCTCCATATCTCTCTGCAGCAGATCCTCCAAAGATTGGTGACCCTCAAAAAACTCACTACATCATTAATGGAAAGAGCCTCATTCTGGTTTCTCCATGAGGGAAAATATTCTCTCAGTGTCTCCCCTGTCAACCCCTCTCAAGATATGATATACAAACGTTTGTATTTCAATAAAATTATCTGTCATTCTTATAAACCCCAATTACTATAGACTGAACATCCCCTCATTTCAGGAATCAATCTATTAGCTCCAATGCAAGTATATCCTATCTTAACGTGATTTAAATGTACACCCTGCACCAGATATGGTCTCACCGACATGTATCACTAAAAAGACTTCACTTTATAATTTAACCCCTTCACAACAACCCCATTGTTTGCCTTCCCAAATGCTTATCTACCTGCTATTTTTCATGTACAAGAGTAGTCATACCCTGCAGCAGCATTCTGTAGTCCATTTCCATTTCAACCATTACAAAATAGTTCTACAATTTGGGTAACTTCACATTCTAATCCATTATAATCCATCTGCCAAATATCCCACAGCCACTTACTCATATCTCTTTACAAAAACTTTGTCCTCGATATAACCCACTTTCCCAAATACCTTTATATAATCAGCATCTGGCTAAAGTACATTAAATCCCTTTCTCCAAGTCATTAATATAGACTGCAAATAGTTGTGACCCTGGCAGTTGAAGACTGTTCCACCCCATTCATTAAAGCCTGCCAACCTTAAAATAATCTCTTTATTCAACTCTTTACTGTTAATTATATCCATGTTAATATGGTACCACAATAAAATTAACTCTTACCCTTGTATAATAACCTTTTACGTGGCATTTACTGAATGCCTTTTGAAAATCCAAATATATTATACATAGTTGTTTTCCTTTATTAACCCTGCTCAGTAAACCCTCAAAGAATTCTAATAAACCTGTTGAACAAAATTTGCATTTCATAACACCGTGTTAACTCTACTTGTTCATTTCACGCCTTGTGGCGCATTGGGTGGCAACCTTGCCGTTTCTTTGGTATTGTCTGTTTTGGCGAGCTCAAGGCTCAATCCAGAACAGGTGGAAAACATGCAAGGAGCCAGCGAGATTCAAACTTGGGCCCACTTGCCACGCCACCAGTCAGCTATAACTCTACTTGATTGTACTGTAATTTTATAAATAGTCCAGCTATTCTCTTAATAATGGTTTCTCATTGGCAGCATATTGGAGGCTGTAGTTCTCTGCTATCTGATCATAGGGGCACTTGAAATTTTCCAACTAATCAGAATCTTCCCAAAATCTAGAAAAACTTGTTCAAATTAGCTCAATGCAACACAGGTGAATCATTAGAAATAAAGTGGATGACCTTGTTGTACAGCTACAGGTTAAAAGATATGACACTGTGGCCATCACCAAGTCATGGCTAAATGATGGATGTGATTGGGAGCTGAATGTCCAAGGATACACAGTGTATAGGAAAGATAGGAAGGTAGGTAAAGGGGGTGGCATGGCCCTGATGGTTAGCAACAATATCAAATCACTAGAAGGAAGGGACATAGGATCAGAAGAGGTAGAATCCTTGTGGGTAGCGTTAAGAAATGGCAAGGGTAAAAAGACACTAATAGCAGTTATATACAGGCCTCCAAACAGCAGCTGGGATGTGGACTACAAGTTACAGCTGGAAATAGAAAAAGCGTGTCAGCAGGAAAATGTCAGTGGATTGGGAAAGTCAGGAAGCTACTGGATCTCAGGAGAGGGAGTTTGTAGAATGCCTACGGGATGGCTTTTTGGAGCAGCTTGTCCTTAAAGCCCACCGGGGGATTGGCCCACCAGGGGATCAGCTGCTTTGGATTGGGTGCTGTGTAACGAACCTGAGGCGATTAGGGAGCTGGAGGTAATGGAACCCCTTGGAAGTAGTGATCATAATGTGATTGAGTTCAGTTTCAAATTTGAAAAGGAAAAGCTGGTATCAGGTGCATCGATATTTCAGTGGAACAGGGGAAATTACAGTGGCATGAGAGAGGAACTGGCCCAAGTCGATTGGAAAAGTAAGCTAGATGGAGGGATGGTAGAGCAGAACTGGATGAAATTCCTATAAGAAATAAGTGCAGGAAAAATATATTCCAAGAAAAAAGAAAATCACGAATGGAAAAATGGCACAAATGTGGCTAACGAGAGAGGTTAAGGCTAAAATAAAAGCAAAAGAGACGGCGTACAAGGAAGCAAAAATTAGTGGGAAACTGAGGACTGGATGACTTTTAGAAACTTACAGAAGGAAACTAAGAAAGTCATTAGGAAAGAAAAGATGAATTATGAAAGGAAGCTGGCAATTAACATAAAAAGAGGGGAGATTTGATAGAGGTATATAAAATTATGATGGGTATAGATAGAGTGAATGCAAGCAGGCTTTTTCCACTGAGGCAAGGGGAGAAAAAAACCAGAGGACATGGGTTAAGGGTGAGGGGGGAAAAGTTTAAAGGGAACATTGGGGGGGCTTCTTCACACAGAAACTGGTGGGAGTATGGAATGAACTGCCAGACGAAGTGGTAAATGCGGGTTCTTTTTTAACATTTAAGAATAAATTGGACAGATACATGGATGGGAGGTGTATAGAGGGATATGGTCCGTGTGCAGGTCAGTGGGACTAGGCAGAAAATGGTTCGGCACAGCCAAGAAGGGCCAAAAGGCCTGTTTCTGTGCTGTAGTTTTTCTATGGTTTCTATGGATACTAAGAGATCTTTAAATATATGAAGAGTAAAAGAGTGACACGGGTACATATAGGACCAATTGAAAATGATGCTGGAGAAATTATAATGGGTAACAAAGAGATGGCAGAGGAACTAAATGAGTATTTTGCATCAGTCTTCACAGTGGAAGACATTAGCAACATACCTGATAGCCAGAGGTCTTAGGGAATAGAATTAGGTACAGTCAAGATTACTAGAGAGAAAGTGCTTGGGAAGCTAAATGGACTAGGAATAGATAAGTCTCCCAGATCGGATGAGGTGCACCCACGGGTTCTGAAGGAGGTGGCTTTGGAGATTGTGGAGGCATTGGAAATGATCTTCCAGGAATCAATAGACTATGGCATGGTTCCAGAGGACTGGAAGGTCGCAAATGTAGTTCCGCTGTTTAAGAAAGGAGGGAGGCAGCAAAAACAAAATTACAGACCTATTACTCTGACATCGGTAGTTGGAAAGTTATTGGAGTCGATCCTCAAGGACGAGGTTATGAAATACCTCGAGGTGCATGACAAGATAGGCCCAAGCCAGCACGGTTTCATGAAGGGAAGATCCTGCCTCACCAACCTATTGGAATTTTTTGAGGTAATCTCAAATAAGATTGACAAGGGAGAAGCTGTGGACGTTTATGCATTTGGATTTTCAAAAGGCCTTCGATAAGGTGCCGCATAAGAGGCTGCTTAATAAGATGAGAGCCCATGGAATTACAGGAAAGATATTGGAATGGGTGGAGCATTGGCTGATAGGCAGAAAGTAAAGGGTGGGAATAAAGGGATCCTATTCTGATTGGTTGCCAGTTACTAGTGGTGTTCTGCAGGGGTCAGTGTTGGGGCTGCTTCTTTTTACAATGTATATCGATGATTTAGATTATGGATTAAATGGTTTTGTGGCTAAATTTGCAGATGACACCAAGATAGGTGGAGGAGCAGGAAGTGTTGAAGAAACGGAAAGGTTGCAGACAGAATTGGTCAGTTTAGGAGAGTGAGCAATGAAATGGCAGATGAGATACAATGTTGAGAAATGTACCGTTGTACATTTTGGAAGAAATAATCAGGTAGATTATTATTTAGATGGCGAAAAATTTCAAAAATCGGAAGTGCAAAGGGACTTAGGGCCTTCGCGCAAGACACCCTAAAGGTTAACCACCAGGTTGGATGGGCAGTAAGGAAGGCGAATGCTATATTAGCATTCATTTCAAGAGGAATAGTGTATAAGAGTAAGGAGGTGTTGGTGAGGCTCTATGGGGCACTGGTGAAACCTCATTTGGAATACTGTGTGCAGTTTTGGGCCCCCTATCTTAGAAGGGATGTTCTGATGTTGGAGAGAGTTCAGAGAAGATTTATGAGGATGATTCCTGGAATGCAGGGGCTAACATATGAGGAGCATTTGTCAGCTCTTGGACCGTATTCATTAGAGTATAGAAGAATGAGAGGGGATCTCATAGAAACATTTTGAATGTTGAAAGGGTTGGACAGAGTAGATGTGGAAAGGCCGTTTCCCTTGGTGGGTGAGTCCAGAACAAGAGGCCACAGTCTTAGAATTAGAGGTTACCCATTAAAAACAGAGATGAGGTGAATTTTTTTTTAGCCAGAGGGTCGTGGATTTATGGAATTCATTGCCACATACAGCTGTGGAGGCCTGATCATTGAGAGTGTTTAAGGAGGAGATTGATAGGTATCTAATTAGTCAGGGAATCAAGGGATATGGGAAAAAAGCCTATGGAACTGGATGGGAGAATAGTTTAGCTCATGGTGGAGTGGCAGAGCAGACTCGATGGGCCAAATGGCCTACTTCTGCTCCCTTTGTCTTGTGATCTTGTGATCATTCTCCACATCTACACTGTGCCATGGAGTGTAATGATATTTAGTAACACTATTGTTACCAGGGATATAGAAGAGAGGATTTCAAATTGGATTTCTTGGATCCTAGAGAATTTATGAAAGAATTTCAGACAGGCAAAGCACCTTGATGTTCGAGTAAATCCAGAAAGGTCACGTCAATTTTGAGCAAGTAACGTTGGTTCAAAACTCACGAAAGCCGATGCTTAGGAACGTATTAACGTCAGCACACAGAAAGAAAAGACAGCTGAAAAGCATTTACGCATGGGAGAGCGGCAAACATTCAGAAGTAATGCAGTATTACAGCATTCATTTAAGTTGCAGTCAGTGTGCGGCCTTTTGATTTAATTTTAATGCACAATACCGAAAATAATCTGCTGGATTCCATACATCAGCGTCCTGCAACTACAGTTCAACTGAAATTCCATTGGCAGCGTAATCACCAAATAGAGAGCACTTGGATTAGTTTACACAGAAATGCCATTTTCCCAGGTTTAACCAGGAAAAGTAATCAGTGATGCACTTCGCTGTGTCACTCACTCTCTTATACTTCCTGATCTTGTACTATTGAATTATTAGAATTATACAATTTAAAACTGTGATGCCCCAGAAGCATTAATCAGTCTTGTACAGAGTCTAGTGACATGGTAAGATCTCCTTGCTTTGCATTCATTTAGTCACAGGTTTCAGGAAATAAATTATGCCTTGAAAACTGCGGCAAATAAAGAGGTGACATTCAGGAACCTACACTTGCTGATTCTTTTAAATGTTAATGCCAAGTGGCAATGCTAATAACTCTGTGGATATCAGTGCAGTTCTAGAGGTTGTTTTCTTTCAGGAAAGTGTAAACCTCTAGATTTGAAATTTTTTACCCCAAATCTAAATATTAATGTCTGGGATTTTTTTAATTACCTAGGGATATATGAGCCTTTTATTCTATCTTAGTTCCATTGACTTTATTACCTTGATTTTTCAGTTCAGTGACAACTGTATTAGTAAACTCGTGTCCATCCTTTAGAGTCACAAAGCAGTAGAGGCTCTCTCCCTTCACAGGATGGGGGTGGCTAACAACAGCAGCTTCTGCTACGGCAGCATGTTCAATTAATGCAGATTCCACTTCTGCAGTACTCAAAAGATGCCCTGAATACAAGATAAACAGTTAATATTTCATTCCTTTAGGCAGAGCATCGTAAAGCAGCAATATTACAACAATTTGAACCTCATATGGACAATAGACCAGCCTTAAAAGACTTTTGTTAAGAAGGAATCTATGAAAGAGAAAAAATATCAAAAATTCAAAGTACATTTATTATAAGGGTACGTCTACAGAATACAAGGCTGAGATTTGTCCTCAGTTAATTGCATTAACAGAGAATTTTCCACCATATCTGGACACTTCACAATCAGACCACAAAGAGAACCAACTACTTCTGAAATAATCAGAGCAGGTAATTTGTGCAGGGGGGCATGCATCCACAAACAGTAGTGTGATAAAGATCATTTACACCTTCAACGTGATTAAATCAGTTAGAGATAAATATTGGTTAGGACAAAAGGGAGCAGCTCCCTGTTCTTCAAAAGAAGCCAGTGAATCTGTGTGATCAGATGTCATCTCTGATGATGCAGTACTTTCTAAATAATGCACTAAATGTCAGGCTTCTGGAGTGGAATGTGAACCTGCCTTCAGGTTAAAGACAAAATAACTACCAATCTAGCCACAGCTGACCTTGCATAATATTCATGAGGGAAATAATTTAAAGCAGAAAAATGTAAAGAAATAGATTTACATGAATGAACATAAAATAAGCAAATAAAGATAGGCAGGTGAGAAAGATAAAACAAAGGCAAAGCATGATTAAGAAATACTGTGTCACTAACTGACAAATATGAGAAAAGGGGAAAATGAAGTAATAGGCAGATCTAGATTTAAGATTAAGTAAACATGCTTACTTAGGAAATAGAAAGGTGATGGAGGAGCAATTTAGTTGAAAGAATACATAATATACAAAGATTTGATGCAATTGTTATTTGTAAATGAGTTAATGCAGCTGAGACTCAAGTAGTAAATTTGGCTTATTACACTGATTGTATTGTATTGAATATCTCCAGTTTATTGATCCAACTAAGTCTTGAATGTTGAAAAAAGAGAATCTTAAGTCCAAGGCAGAGATGGGGGTCATAGATTTATTGCTGTAGCAGATTTAATCATTGACTGATTGAATAGAGACTGACTTCAGAAAAGGTGATTGGGTTCCAGAGGCAGTTTATTACTAAGTGTACAGAATACAAACATTGCTAGATCCAGCCCAAGTAATTAAATTGAAAGGGAAATTTAAGGTTCTATCATACTTTAGAAGAAAGCTCCAACGGAAAAAAACAAATAAGAATCAGAGTTCAAATATTTGGGCAATTCATTGGCACATATGTTAATAATTTAATGCATAATTTCTGCGGCTTTTCTAACTAAATGGCATGACGTCCAGGAATTTACTTGTGTTCTCCTGAATCGCCACCACTTTCAGTGAAGACTGGTAGAAAGCCCTCCATAGCATAAAGAAGGTTCACATCAAAGAGTCCCTTAAGGAATTTTCAGGAAATGGGTTACATAGCTGCATTCTAAGTGAAATTTTCCACATTATTTGAAACACTGCAGTCTGTGCGGTGCAGATTAGCTTCAGTCTGGGTAACCTGGCAGCAGGTCTGACTCGATAAAGCAACTCAAGTCAGACTGTCAACGTAGCTCTTTACTACTTCACTTATACAAGTGCTGATTCTTCAATATTTGATTTACTCCCCAGATATGGATTTTAGTCAATGATTCTCTTTCCCTCTCACACACAGTAAGCCACAGCATAGGCAGCTACATGTAACAATATATCATCATCATTGCATATTGTACTATAAGATGAAGAACTATAGATTGAATGAAGGCATTGTGACATCTATCCACATTCCTGTGGTAACTACAGGAGCAGGCTGTTTGACAGAGCCCCACTTATCAGCTCAGAGGAACCCCGAACACTGGGACCTATTGTACAAAGCCAAGGATAGTTGGTAAGGGTCTGGAAAATATCATGGGATGACTTAGAGTTGTCCATCAAATAGCCCTGTGATGCTTTATAGTTAACTGAGTTAGATAAGAATGTAACTAATTGATGCTATAGTGGATCTGTGGTCAGCCATGGTGGGCTGACAGAAGATACTGTATATGCAAATATGACTTCCTTTGTCAGTGGAGATGTTGCTCAAGACACTCAGCAGCTTTCTCCCTACTGGTGTAAAACAATAAACCTTTAATGATCAGAATGGACCCATTTGTTTCAAGTGATTCTTTAATTGCTCCATTCCCCTGACATATTCATGCCAATCTCCATTAAGTGAAGGGCTGAAGGTCAACAGAGGAAACAACAGTGCTCTCAAAGCTTCCTTGATAAAGTGTAACAGCTGTTCTGGTCCCTGGGAATCTCTGTCATACCCCTCCTCCCCTTTGCTCAAAATGCACTGAAAATCTCAAATCCATTCAAAGCCCAATATAATGGCAGAGGACATCCAAAATTACCCAGGCCTGCCTCATCCAGCACTCCTATGGCAGGGTCTCTCTCACTGGCTATTTCAAGCATCTCAGAACTGAAAGCAAATCATCCTCAATCCCAAAGGGGTGTCTATGAAGGAGAATAAATTTAAACTATAAATCTTACCAGATACATTCACCATGTCATCAATCCTTCCTGTGATCCAGTAATAACCATCTCGATCTCTCCTGCAACCTATCAAGCCAAGGTAAAATCATTTAAAGCTCAATATATTTAAATTCTATTTACATATTTAAAAACTGAATCAGAATACAGATTAAATACAGATTACAGAATACAGATTAAGGTTGGGGGTTCGCTGGGTTAAACAGTCAAATGTAATTGGTAACTGGTTGTATTGAATGTAACTTGTTGGTGTTGCAATAATAATAAAAGAATACAGATTAAATAAAAATATTGGTAATTAATATCTTAAAAAAACATGATGCTTGACTGAAATTTCAGATCTTCACAATCTGTTTTCTACAGTCAAAGGATCCGCTTATGGTCTCAGGACAGACCAGAATCATAGATTTGCTAGGCACAGGAAATCAATTGGTCCATCAAATCTGTACCCAGTACGGCCATCCAATCTTCCCTTTCACCTGCCCTTTCCTTATGGTACTGTAAATAATGCTGTTCACAGGTAGAAAATCCCAGCTTATAACTACACCCAGTTAAAATAAAAACCCTCACTCCCTTTCTAAACTTTCATCCAAACTTTAAAGCTACTTCTAATCCTTGAAATAACATATCCTCTCTAAACTAAATGTCATCTTGTGCACATGCTGTACGTCAAAACTCCTCTTGACTTTCTCTTCGTTCAGGAACGAATACCAATTCCCCCCCACACATACACACCCTTCACTGGTCTGACCTTAAAAGTATAAAAGTAGATAGTTTCATAACATAGGGAAGCACGGCCACTGAGTTTAGCGTAGCAAGATCTCAAAACTGCACTGGGATGAAGGACCAATTACACTTTTAACAGATGAAGCCCTATTTAAATATTCATCACACCTCTTAAAGAAACTAACCATCTCCGGTGACAAAATATCCAGGAAACCTTTTAAAATAGATGGTTTCAAAACGTTCATGATTGCCATAAACGGTACGCATTATAGAGGGCCAAGGTTTCTTGAATACCTATTGAGGAAGAAGTTTGAATAACTCAACTGAAAGAATGTGTAGACATATTGTAAACAATGTATTTTGACAGAAAAAATTATGAACAATACAGACAATAGTTACATCAGTTTACAGATCAGATTACACAAAATAATTAATTTGCATATCTTATAATTTGAGGCACAATAATAGATCACTAGGTGAAAACAATTTATTGCTATCAAATCTAAGTTTATTGTAATAAAGCATCAAGTTGCACATTTGCAAATTAATCAATCAGGTGATTCCAGGGTAAATAATGCTCAGGAATCATTTAAATTGATCAAAACCTGATCAGTGTAAGTTGAGACAAGAAAATTCCATGGAAAGTAGAATGCTTGGAGTGACAGTTAATTTCTGAATTAAATATAGAAACATAGAAAAATCTACAGCACAACACAGGCCCCTCGCCCCCAAATGCTGTGCCGAACATGTACTTATTTTAGAAATTATCTAGGGTTATCCATAGCCCTCTACTTTTCTAAGCTCCATGTACCTATCCGGCAGTCTCTTAAAAAACCCTATTGTATCTGCCTCCACCATAGTTGCCGGCAGCCCATTCACCAGTCTCTGCGTAAAAAACTTACCCCTGACATCTCCCTTGTACCTACTTCCAAGCATCTGAAAACTATGCCCCCTTCTGTTAGCCATTTCAGCCCTGGGGAAAAAGCCTCTGGCTATCCACACGATCAATGCCTCTCATCATCTTATACACCTCTATCAGGTCACCTCTCATCCTCCGCCGCTCCAAGGAAAAGACTAAGTTCACTCAACCTATTCTCATAAGGCACGCTCCCCAATCCAGGCAATATCCTTGTAAATCTCCTCTGCAACCTTTCTACCGTTTCCATATCCTTCCTGTAGTGAGATGACCAGAACTGAGCACAGTACTCCAGGTGGGGTCTGACCAGGGTGCTATATAGCTGTAACATTACCTCTCAGCAATTAAACTCAATCCCACGGTTGATCAAGGCCAAAGCACCGTATGCCTTCTTAACCACAGAGTCAACCTGCGTAGCATGCCTCCTTACTTTCCCAATAAGCCTTGCATGGGGTTACCTTGTCAAATGCCTTGCTGAAATCCATATACACTACACCTACTGCTCTACCTTCATCAATGTGTTCAGTCATATCCTCAAAAAATTCAATCAGACTCATAAGGCACAACCTGCCTTTCACAAAGCCATGCTGACTATTCCTAATCAAATTATGCCTCTCCAAATGTCCATAAATCCTGCCTCTCAGTATCTTCTCCATCAACTTAGCAACCACTGAAATAAGGCTCACTGGTTTGTAATTTCCTGGGCTATCTCTACTCCCTTTTTTGAATAAAGGAACATCATCTGCAATCCTCCAACCCTTCAGAACCTCTCCCGTCCCCATTGATGATGCATTGAATGTGGTGAATCCTGTTCAGACTAGTGGATTGGCAATCTTATCTGTAGGGAAATCCTGATCGACAACTCTGTAACAGTAACTGGCAACTATTCATTTAGAATTAACTGCTGCTGGATTAAGGATGAATGAAATTTGTCAGTAAACAAATGCTCTCAGGTACATAGGTGATATAGATGCTCCTAACAGGCAGCACAGCCTCGACAACAACTGAATGTATTCCAAGCACCAATGACAGCTTTGCATCCTTTCCTCTAAAGGAAGTGCAAACATTTTTGCAAACCAAAATGACCATGAAGAGCAGCATAGTGACACAGCTAGTAGAGTTGCTGCCTCATAACACTAAGCACCAGTTTGCACGCACTCCCTATAACCGCGCATGTTTCCTCTGGATGCTCCAGTTTTCTCCTACTGCCCAAAGTAGTGGGGACTGGTAGTTCCTCCCTAGCGTGTCGCACCAGACAGTCAGCCATTCTTGTCTGGCGCTTAGTGTCAGGATTGGTCTCCTTTCGGATTAACCAGGTCACGATATGAACGTTCCTGACTCGATCCTTGTTATTTTTTTTTACGAGGCTAAGTGGCTAGCTCGACGCTCAACCCGGCACAGATGGAAAGCATGCTCGGGGGGTGGCCCGACTTGGATTCAAACCTGGGAGCTTGCGCTCCGAAGTCCGGCGCTGATGCCACTGCACCACCAGCCAGCCACTGGTAGTTAAAATGGCCACTGTCACCATGCCAAACAGATCAAAGGGTAGAGGCCAGACTAGAGTGGTCCACCAGTTCTCCAGGTTCGGGAGTTTGGCTCAGGGTTAACAACCCTGACCGGTCAAAAACAGAAACAGCAGTGAAGAATTCTTCTGTACCTGTGTGAGACAGTATGGAGAGACAGAGATGGAGGACCCTCATTGCTGCCCTAAACACCAGCAGAGTAACAGGCAGTAAGTTGGTGCATGTGACAATAATATACCAATTTCAATTATTGCCTTAAAGCTATGCCGCAGACTTAATGACCTCTCTGCAAACAGAAATAAGATTTTCTTATTCACCCTGCTGAGGACCCCCATAAATATTGCAAATAAACTTTTTCAAAATTCACAGTCTATCCAACAATATAACCATAATTAAGCATTAAGAAAATTAAACTACATACTCAGGATACAGGAAGAAGATGTGGAATTAACATTTTAGGTCCACGACCTTTACTGGTAAACTGGTTTATTTGTCACATGTACTGAGGTAAATACAGAATTAGCTTCTGAAATTGGATAGAACACACACATTTCATTGGCAATAATTAAATGGAGTTATTCTAGCTTATCCATTCACAGCAAACAAGTCATTAGCTCATGCCTACAGAAGGTAGAAAAAAAAAGGAGGCAACGCAGAGAAAGAACCAGGTAACAAAAGACAAAGATGAAGATTTTCAAAGAGGAGGTGAAGCAAGGCAAAGTTATGGAGGTTGAAGCAGATGGCTGTCGAGATGACACAGAAACGAAGAGGCAGCATGATAGCATAGCGGAGCATAATGCTATTACAGAACCAGTGATCTGGGTTCAATTCCACTGCTGCCTGTCAGGAGCTCGTACATTCTTCCCATGACTGGGAGAGTTTCCTCCCTCACTCCAAAGGCATACAGGTTCGTAGGCTAATTGGTCACATGAGGATAAGTGGGCAATACAGGCACTTTGAGCTGGAAGAGCCCATTACCACGATAGATGGATAAATCCAACAATCGGTGCAGGCAAATATGACCACAGCCACAATCTGGTTCAGCTTCGGAAAGGGAGTTAGATTTTATCCGTGGATTTGGGAGAAGTGTAACCCAAGAGAAACAAAGGCCAACGACTTCTGTTTTCCCACTCTTACTGCAGAAGTTGCTCATTGCCCAGATTTGGGTATTAGTCTGACAAGTACAGACCGCAGCAGGGTTGGGGTAAGTCAAGAGGGGTTGTTGTGGAATACTGGAGACGTCATCATCATGCCAGTGGAAAGAGGCTTTAGTAAGATGAGAAACAGGAGGTGGGCTTGGGGATACCTGTGATAATGGTGCGGTCGTAGGTAGGGAAGCTCTTACTGGTGATTCACTGGTAATGACAAGAAAAAAATAAGGCTCTTTAGGAGGACAAGGGTACCGTGTATGTCAAAGGCTAAAACCAGATTAAGAAATAGCAGAGACCTTAGCACATCCATAGAAGAATGCATAGACCTCGACTAAAAGTCAATTTTAAACATGAGGAATAGAGGGCAGGTGCATATGCTACGACACAATACAAATCTTGCTTAAACTCTGCCAAATCAATCTCCTCACCATCTGGTCATATCCTAGTTTGTGAAAACCAAATGATATTGCACACTTGTGGTGGTCTCATAGTGTCTGGCCGGTGAACATTTGCAAGATAGACAGCCAAATTGACTCCCACCAAGCACCAATGAACATCAACTTCAGAGCACAACAGCAGAATGCACATTGAAAATCCTTCACACTGTACCTTGTAAGCAAAGGGTTTTGATGACACAAAGTTCAAGACAATACTGAAAATTGAGTCCATTTGCTGAGAACACATAGAAGCCCAGCAAAAATGTTGGAAGGAGTGCCCTTGCTGCTGAACTATTCTCCCAGTCAATTATGCAGTTCCTGCTCCCACTATGATAGTCTCTGAATCTCAAATGGTCTCACCAGCCACCCCAGAACCATCCAAACTGCCGTAGAAGCACATCATCCTCAATTCCAAGGATCAATGCACACAAAGTGCTGGAGCAACTCAGCGGGTCAGGGAGCATCTGTGGAGGGAAATGGGCAGTCCACATTTTAGACCGAGAGCCTTAGTCCTAAACATTGACTGTCAGTTTCCCTCCTTGGATGCTGCCTGACCTGACATTTTGTGTGCGCTGATCTAGATTCCCAGTGTCTGCAGTCTCAACCCTAAGAAAGTGGGAAAAAGAAAAGATTTAAGATGCAACACCAATGCAGCAAAACCTCCGGTCCTTCATACCAGATAACCTTCGGCCTCTCCTTCTAGCTCCTCTCCAGATTCATTAAGAATGGCAGGAACCACACCAAAAAAGGGAAAAGTCTGAAAAAAAAGAATCGATTATCTACATTATTAAAGATTACTATTTACTTATGAGCTCTATCATTAAGATAAATGTTAAAATATAACTTATTTATACATTTTTATGGGTCATTCAAAGGAAGTCTTCAATTTTGCATCTTATCGTTATTCCTCTCCGTGCCTCACAGTGCACTGGACAGCAACCTTTCTGTTTTTATGAGGCCGAGTTGCTAGCTCAATGCTCAACCCAGCGTGGATGGAAAGCGTGCAAGGAGCCTGCCGGATTTAAACTCGGGACCATTTGCTTCGGAGTATGGTGCTGATGCCTCTACACCACCAGCCATTTGTATCTTACACCGGTAACTAAAACTCAATAGGGGCAAATGCAGGACAACTGAAAAAGGTCCTTAGCACCCTTATATCGGAGGAGAAAAACTGATTATATACTTTACATGAATATATTAATATTGGTTACAGGGACCAGACTTTGCATTTAAAGGCAGGCCACTTTACCTTAAGGTGTACACAAAAATAAAACATGATGAATAAACTACTGTAGATCTCATCACTAGAACTCGTGGTACACATTCAGAAGAGAACACTGTATCCGATAAGAGATTGTTTAGTTAAAATCTAATGGAGTATTTCTAAGCCTCTGTGTCATAAGCAGTTGCTTCAGATTGTGATATTGAAAGAAACAAATTGCCGAACTTCTTGTACGTGCTGATCGCCACAAGTGCAAAACTGCGAAACACAAACTGATTAAAACACAAATGCAAGAAGCATTTTCTGTCCAAAATGATAATTTACTCACAGCTGATCCTGGCTTCTGTGGGATAGCAGCTGGAAGAGGAGTTATCATGTGACCACCCTGGGAACAAAGAAACATTTTATCTACTTCATGGACAAACAGCCAACTATAACAGCTGAAAATGAGCAAACAAAGTACAATTATTTGGAAAGCCAGTAACATTAACATTATTGGACGTCACCCCGTTAATGATTATATCAGGGCTACTGTATTTTGAAAACTCCTTTGCTTTGATGATGTTGCACCATTTTTTCAAAAGGAAATATACAGCTCAATTCAAATTCAAGATTCAAGTTTGTTTATTGCCATTCTTCAGTACACAAGTGTAAAGGAGAACAAATGATTGTTGCTCTGGGTTCGATGCAGCATTAAAAAAAACACAATACGCATAAAGAACACAATAAAAAAGCACAATAAATATAAAAACATAAGATTAGCTAGTAGACATAGACTGACTGCATGTACACAAAGTAACGCTGTAGCTATACACAAGGAGACTGACGGAAAATAATAAAGTGGTGGGGTATGCTACTGAAATTTTCCTTTGCAACACATATCGCACATAAATAATGACTAAAATAGCCTTGAGACAAAGAAATTCGTTTCGTTACAGAAATGAAGTAAGAAAAACACCACTATGTTGAACAGTAGCTGGTCAAGAGCCATAACATCAACATTCACCAGACTATTTATAAAAAAGGTTTACAGAAACTGAAAGGAATAACATGCAGTATCATTCAGCTAACAAATCAGAATTCAGAATGCGCAATAATAGTGTGTGATTTATAACTTGGTCTTAAATAATCAGTTGAGGTTTCTCACGTGCACTTTGAAGAAAACTTACAGTCTCGGTCTGCCAGAAGGTATCCATAATTGGACATCGCCCATTACCAATTACTGTATAGTACCAATGCCAGGCCTCTGGGTTTATTGGCTCTCCCACTGTACCAAGGATTTTCAAAGACTGCCTACTAAACCTAATTGGGACAAAAATACCCAGCAATGAAAACCTGGCTTTGCATCTTCAAACACAAAAACAGTCAAGAGCACAATTTTGTTCTTAGTAATAGAAAAGATGGGAAGTAAACTTAATAGAGCCTTTTTAAAAAAACTGATGAAAGGATTTCATCATTTGCAACCAAGTTCAATAAATATTTAAATATACACCTGCACAATTTAAAATTTAACTCTTAATGCATGCTGAATAGGTTAGTCATTTAATACCCATTGCTATTTTAAGAGAACTGGTAATACACAGGAGGAATACTTTTTAAATTAGTGCAGATTACTGTCTATCAAGCCTGCTTTTTCTACAACCTACACACAATCCATTCTATCAATCAGTTAAGTTCCTGAGGAGAGACTTTGTACAAATATTCCCCGCTTCACAAATAAAACTCAAATCATTTAACTACACTCCTCTCACTCCACTATTCAAACTCATCACACCATCCCCACCCTCCTAAAGCCACAGCCTCATTCTTATTTTCGATCCAACCCAACACAAGAGCTGTTGTGTTCTACAGTAAGCAATAAGAGTGGTTTGAGACAAGGTCTGAAATAGTCGTGTAATGGGAGATCATGCAAAATTGCAGCTGGGAGCCTGTCCTGGAGCTGAAGGACTATCTATGTATTGGGAGAGAGGAAAACGGCCTGTTTGGCTGTTGTATTGATGGTTAGGTTCTGGCTTGCTGTGTTCTGTGTTGTGTTGCCAAGCACTGGGACATGCTATGTTGGCATCAGAATGTGTGGCGAGGCTTACAGGCTGTCCCAGCACATTCACAGTTGGTTGTTAACACAAACACATTTCAATGTATATGTGATAATAAATCTGAATCTGGGCAACTAGTAGTCTGCCCAGGACTTTGTTGTAATAGCGTTGCACATTTTTTTTAAAAAAGGTAAGAGTAACAAATAAAATTAGTTTCAATGGACTGTCCCTGAGAAGCGCTTTTGGTTTCATCCAAACTATTCAGCAAAATACATAAAACTAAATTGTTTTTTTAAAGATTCAAATTGTTTACACATCCCCCTCTGAAAGCAATCCCCACTCCTCCTGGGATGGCAATTCAAAGACTCTAACAAGCCTTCGTGCCTGGGTAGAATCACCTCCTGGCCAATAATACTTGCTTGTAACAACATTATATTATGCCATATAATGTTGTCTCTAAAATTCACTTCTCTGATTTGAATAGAGTTGAACAGGAGGAAAATTCCCACTATGTTGCATGTTACCTCTACCAATACTAGATAATTTCTATTTGAGAGATCAGAAGAATGAGGACATTTCAAAAAAAAGTTCTCACCTTTTAACTGGACCATCTCCAAATTTCATTAACAGTCGAATAGCCGTGGGTGCAGTGTAAAACGTTGTCACTTTGTACTTATCGATTACCTCCCAGAATCGACTTGAATCTGGGTAAGTTGGTATACCTTCAAACTGGAACAGTTTTCACAAAACATCAGTTAACGAAAGGCTGAAACCACTAGTAATACTGGTTCATCAAAGTTGCTGGTGAACGCGGTAGGCCAGGCAGCATCTCTAGGAAGAGGTACAGTTGACGTTTCGAGCAGAGACCCTTTGTCAGTACGAAGGGTCTCGGCCCGAAACGTCGACTGTACCTCTTCCTAGAGATGCTGCATTCGCCAGCAACTTTGTGTGTTGCTTCAATTTCCAGCATCTGCAGATTTCCTCGTGTTTGAGTAACACTGGTTCAATTTGTTTCTGAAACCTTGGTGTAGTCTTACAATATTCCAACAACTTTCTTCTATTCAATAAAATGGTTTTATTATTAATTCAGAGTTGGCCTTATTTATCTTGACAGAAGTAAAGTTGAATTTCCTACTGATATGATTATACCAGTTTCAGACTATAAGAGTATTAGAAATTTCACCTACAGACTCAGTGCAATGACTGCAATTGTGATGAATGAACAAAAGTGGTTGGTTGCAAAGAAAAGACAGGAAACTAGCTGTCAACGTTTTCTTTCAGATCATTCTTAATTTATCTAAAGAGCAATATGTCAAAAAGCCTTTGGAACCTGGCTGCCCAATTGATACTACTCCAGTACTAACCATGACACTCGTTGCACCATTTGCCAGAGGTCCATAAGTGACATACGAATGTCCTGTAATCCATCCAATGTCAGCTGTACACCAATAGATATCATCCGGTTGGTAGTTAAATACATACTTAAAGGTTGTAGCAGTGTAAAGAAGATAGCCTCCAATTGTATGCTGAACACCCTTTAACAGAACAAAAAAGATTAGTCACAATGTGTAGCGGAGAAAGTTCAGTCTATAGCATGTTAACAAAATATACTCCAGTTATGGAAACGCGCTAGTCAGGCATTCTGTAGTCTGGCATGTTTTAGATCTCTAGTACAGATCTATATAAAATCAACTAATGCTAATTAAGCTCTAAACTGAAGTAAGATCTGTACTAACCCATAGCTGCACAGTAGTAGAGGAAGCAGTTTGGTAGCATAGCGGTTAGTGCAATATCACTTTACGGCACCAGTGATCAGCAATCAGTTTTCCATTCCTGCGCTGTACGTAAGGAGCTTGTATCTTCTCCCTGTGACCGTGTGGGTTTCTCCTGGGTGCTTCCGTTTCCTCCCACATTCACAAGACATGCGGTTTAGGGTGTGGGTATACTATGAGCAACACCCATGGGCAGCCCCTGCACAATCCTCGGACTTTGTTGATTGTTGATGCAAAGCAACACATTTCAATGTATGTTTTGACAAATCACAGATAAAGCATGTCTTTAGATCTACCAGACCAACTTCTGCAATCTCAGCTGAAAGTATTTCCGTCTTGCGGAAGAATTATGTCACAGACTCTTCTTGGAGCTCTTAAGAGACCTGGACATTGTCCTGTTCAGTGAAAAATAATCAGGGGCAATTTCTGTCATCTAGCACCACCAATCAGGTCCCAAGTGTGCTGGACTAGGGAGTTTCAACCCGTCATTAAATTGAATTTTTAATAATGCTATTTCAAGAATCAAGCAAGGCCAGAGGAAAAATTTTCTGGCAGGTCTACATTAATGCTGGGATTCACATGGGAATGTGCAAATCCCTAATGTGTTGGATACTCATTACCAACTATTTTCCAACAGCAATCCAAAGCTATATTCCTTGTGAAATTTAGTAGCAGAGTGAAAACTTGCAGCAATTCACCAACACTAATACAAGACCAGCTAGGGCCACTTAATTTGTGAAGTTAAAACTTCATTGTTCAGTTAAAGAAATGTTTTTAAATGACATTGGTATTTTAGTAATTTTCATATATATTATTAAAAGTATTGTTTTTAAAATCACCTCTGATATTCAGAAACATTTGTTGTTTTTGACATCAGGCTAAAGGACGGGTTGACCTTGCTATTACATTTTTTTTCAGCAGTCAACAGCTTTTTCCTCAACTGCTTTGGGATATCACTTATTCTTCCCTCATCCACCCCTCACCCACTAGCCCCTCCACATCATCTCACGCCTACACACACAGATTCAGAAGACACTTAGAAGCGAGATTACATTGTCAAAGCCACAAAAGGTAACTTTGGGTTCTTACTGTTTAGATCATGCCAGCAAGTTCCAGTCTATTAATGAAAGAATTATTGGAAATAATGTTGTAAATGTGCATGTGCTACACAGAACAAGGGAAAAAGTGATGACCCATTAACTACATGGTAAGAAGCAGGAAACGCAGGAATTCAGAGACTGAGATTTGGATGTCCAAGCACAGAAACCACCAAACACTGATGGACATGTTAAAAAACAAAATGTTAATATAGTGTTGATTTTCATCAGCCCTGGATTGGAATACAAAATGGTGAAAGTCATGTTACAGTTATCCAAAGCTCTAGCGGTCAATCAAGATGCAGTCTACCACACACTGGCCTTGAAGGGGTAAAGCAGATCCACTGAAATGGTTGGGATTACAGTATATTGGATCACAAAGGCATTCAAAAGGATTTCTATTAGACAAGAATGAGACACAAGGCATATTGCTTATGATTCTTTTATTAAGTGTTCCAAGAGCAAAGAAGAACAAGTAATAAGAGAACAAAGACCAGACTAAAAAGTAGTCATGGTCATCTCACACCCAAACTAATGATAACAGCAAACTCCAGAGATAACAAGTAACTATAAAATTCCCAGGTGGTGAAACACTTGATACTGAAAACTAAGTAGATTTTAGAAAAATACAGAAGCAAATGTAGTGTGATTACTGGAAAATTTACTGAATAATTGCATCTATACAGGTGATTATATAAAAATACAAGCATAGGAAAGTTAAACAAGAAAAATAATAATTCTACACTCCCATCCAACAACATGAAAACTGGTTGCAGAGAACAGGCTGTTATATCCTTGTCTATTGAATTTAAAATGCATTAATTTATGTTTTATGAGAATTGCTAGGTGGGGACCAAAGGTGGACAAAGGTGTTGCGTCCTTTTCAGGGCGGTTAGTCCACCTTTGGTCCCCACCTGGCACTCAGCTCTCACCTGTGGCTCCCCGTAGCTGTTTGCATGCGACAGCGGCCACACCCCGGGCAACGGCTTCGACAAGCCGGCTAAACCAGGTGAGGGTAGCCGACGGGTCTCAAACCCTCGGTGAGATAGGGAGTTGTCTATCCCAGCATATGAAGACAGACTCCGGCGGATTGAGCGGACGAGACCAATGGAAGGTCCAACGGTCAAGAAGGCGGTCTCTGCAAGCGTCGTGGAACGTGTAGAGCAGGACAAGACACAGAAGATGTCCTGGTCATCCACTGCGCCTAGTCCCATCTCCAGCCGTCTAGACTCTGTCTTGCCACTGGACCCGGATGAGAATTGGGAAGAAAGAGTGAGGCTGACGCTGCGCAACTCTCCCTTACTTAAATCCAAATCACGCGCTAGTCTCGACACCATCATTATGGTGTCGAGGTCCTCATCGACGTCAACGATGGACGAACAACTGATGAGAATTGCTAATAAAGGTGGACACAACTACTACTTCTGCTGAAAGAGTCCATAAATGTCAGAGGAGAGGGGTTGGTAAAGACTTAAAATCAGAGCTTGGCTGTTCAAGCAACATGTCAGGGCTATATACTTTTAAATGTAGTGTGTGTAACAAAGTTGTAATTACATTATAGAACTGGTCTCAAGACACTGCTGCCTTTGAAACAAAAAATGCTGCACAACTTATCTCTGCAGTTAATATTTAAACTTCTCAAACAATAAGCAATAAAACAATAACTACCATGTGCGATCATATCAATGGTTTCAGATATCAAGGCAAATTTGTTCCCAGGCAATGAAATTGCTATTGAATGTAGTTGGGATGATTTTGCACCCCAACTACATCCCAACAGTTTAATGTTAAGTGGTTTGATACAGAATTACCCAGTGTAGTAGGACAAGAATTATTTTTCCAGCCTAAAGAACCAATGCTTCTCAGAGAAGTTTACAAAGCTGGCTCTGTTTACTTTGCGACAATGTAGACCTAGAAGTGATGCAATGGTGGTGACAGCAATGACAGAGTTAGATTGCAAACAACTGATGTCTTTTTTTCAGTTTGACAGACCATGGAGAAATAGGGCTCAGGTCATTAACCACGTGGATCTGCGCACTAAAGCTGGAGTTTCGTCACCCAGCTGACTTACTGCTCAGATTCAAAGAAAGAGTTGAAATTGTTCTTTATTGGAAGTGACTCCCAGTTCACGTTAGCATGCTCATTACAGTCTCTTGGACTTCCCAGTTAAGAACACAAGATCATCTGAAAGCAGGAGAAAACTATTTGGCCCTTCCTATCTGTCCATCAATGATATTTACTATAGCACCTGTTTCTTGTACTATCCCAAGTCCCTCAATTCCCTTAACATCCAAACATTTATTGATCTATGCCATAAATATATTTGACTTTTGATCACCACAGATTCAGCAGTCCCTTATTTTGAGACTGTAACTCCCTACTCCTAGAGAGCCAGGGAAACATCTTTCCTGCGCCTTTCATGTCCAGCCCCATGGGAGTGTTAGATGTTTCAACAAGATTGCTGTCAGTGCTCCAAACTCTCCAGATGAAAGGCCTGGTCTGCTTAATCTCTCTTTAAACACTAAATCCACCAAACAAGTGGTGGATGCACAACTTCTATCACAGGGGTTCCCAACCTGGGGTCCACTGACCCCCCGGTTAATGGTAGAGATCCATGGCATAAAAAAAGATTGGGAACCCCTGCACTATCCCCAAGTACGTACTTTTTTTTTTAGGCAAGGACTCCAGGCTCAGCAATATAATCCAGATGTAATCCTATCATGGCTTTCTGTAATTCCAGAAAAACAATTCTGCTCATGTAAACACGAGAAAGTCTACAGATGCCAGAAATGCAAATCAACACGCACACAAAATGCTGGAGGAACTCAGAAGGTCAGGTAGTTTTTTTATGGGAAAAAGTAAACAGTCGATATTTCAGTCCAAGACCCTTCATCAGTACTGAGAAGGAAGGGGGAAGATGCATGAATAAAAAGGTGGGGGGGTAGGGGTGGAGGAAGGAGGCTAGCTGTAAGGTGACAGGTGTGATCAGGTGGGTGGGAAAGGTCAAGGGCTGGAAGAGGAAAGAATCTGATGGGAGAGAAGAGTGGGCAACAGGAGAAAAGGGAGGTGGAGGGGACCCGGGGAAAGTAATAGGTAGGTGAGAAATGGGGTCAGAGTAGGTAAAAAGAGGAAGTGGTGGGGGGGGGTAATTTGTTCATCAGAATGAGAAATCAATATTCATGCTATCAGGCTAGAGGGTACCCAAAAATACACACAAGCTGTTGCTGCTGCACCGAGGGTGGCCTCATCTTGGCACAAGATGCGGCCATGGAGCGACACGTTGGAACCTAAAATCCTCTTGCAATAATAACTTCCCAATTGCTTGCTGCTCATTAATTTCTTGGATCCATGTACAAAGACACCCAGATGTCTGCAAACACCAACACTTTTCAATCTCTCACCATTTAAAGAAATATTCCCCACTTCAAATCAAGTGGATAACCTCACAATTCCACACCATATTCCTTCTCCCTAGTTCTGTTTTACGCCTTACAGTTTTTGTTTAAAACACCTCTCCCAATACAAATTACACAACTCTTTAGGGGTAGGAAGCACCGTGAGATTATGTCGACCATTGAATAGGACCAAGCTAAATTAGCCAATTTGTCTTTTATTGGCCATCAAGTTCATGTGTTCATAATTAGAGCAATGTCTTTACCTTTGGCTTTCCGGTTGATCCACTAGTGTAAAGGATAAACAGAGGATCTTCAGTCTTGCACCATTCCGGTTCACATTCATCACTGGCTTCCTTCAATAGCTCATGCCACCAAACATCAACATCTGCATTCCACGGTACCTGAAATCCATTAAAATTTAAAATAATAAAACCAATTCATCGCAACTGTTAAAAATACACATGTACTGTAATTGATTAAGTAACCTTAACATGGCATTATTTCATAGGCTGCTTTGGAATTAAAAACATGTTCAATGAAACCAAAGGTAAATGATTATTAAATGATTGCAATTACCGTTAATACTTACAAGTTTTCAATCTAGAGACTTAAAATAAGTGTTATTTGTCAATGTACATAGAAAATACAGTGAAATTGTTGTTCTCCAAAGATCGGACAAACTGAAGCACAAGAGCAGTGTAATGGCCAGAAATGCCAGAAATCCGAATAAGAAGAGCTGAAGTAACGTAGATCAGTCTAAATCTACGTTAAAAGAGTTAGCGTTATATAAGTGGTGAAGCAGGTATATATTGAAAAATTTGCATCAGCCCTTTAGAATGCTATCTATCTTCAAAAATTTTTTGCTGAATAACAGAGGTACTTGCAAAAATATTTATACTTAAACTAGATTTAAAAAAACTACTTTAAGAGCTAATTGTACAGAAGGTAAATAAATTTGATTCAAAAATATCCAAAACAACAACCCAGTCAATTCTAACATAGGTGATACATGTTGAGCAAAAAGTCAAAGGAGACAAAAGGCAGAACATCCTATTCTATTCAGACTTGTGTCAAAAGATCTTCAACACCTATCTGAACTATCAGAACAGAGAGAAAAGCTATCCAGAGTCACAACATAGAATAAGGACCTTCAGCCTATTGAATCCACAGCAACCAACAACCACCCATATACACTAATGCTACACTAATCAGTTTTTATATTACAGTAGCAGAAAAGTACAACACCAAACAGGCCCTTTGGCCCATCTAGCCCATGCCAACCCATTTAAACTGCCTACTTCCATATTCTCCCCAATTTCGTACCAACTTCCTCCACATTTTACCACTCACCTAGGGGCATACTAGGGGCAACTTAGTGCAGGCAATTAACCTAAAAACCTGCACGTCTCTCCAAAGTGGAAAGAAACCAGTCTCAATGAAGGGTCTCAGCCTGAGACATTGATTGTTTATCCCCCTCCATAGGTGCTGCCTGACCTGCTGAGTTCCTCCAGCATTTTAAATGTCACCCAGTCACAGGAAGGATGTGTGAACTCTATAGACTCTGTGCTGAAAGCATCCTAGCCAAGCTTGGGGGGGGGGGGGCGGGGGGAGTAAAAAATGAAACAAACAATGGAAAAAGAAAACAACTTTTGATGTACGAGCAGACCGAATAGATGACAATTGCACAAGATTTCAGAATTACACAAACAGCCAAGGCTCACAATAAATGTTTTAACATATGAGGGAGGACCTTTGCAGCAAAGTCAGAAGAGGATTGCCAAATTCACATTAATAAAAATGAATATGACATGCGACTCTTAAAGATCAAGCAGCAATAGTATACATGGGTTGAAGCAGCAAAAACTTAACAAATTGCAGGAGGAAGTGAAAGGATCAGACAGTAGCCTATTCTAGTATTACTCCAATTTCTTTAGTTGCAAATTGAAATCATGAGGTCAATGCACAGAAGTTCAGCATGATTACTTCTTTAAAAGTAGCTAGTTCTCTCTGGACAGTGTAACAAAACAGAAGTTTAGCTTTCTCCAGTATTTGACCAAGTTAAATGACTCACATTTGAAGAGTGGATTGAACTTCAGCAGTAACAAAGAATGAAGAAAACCACGTTTCAAAACCCATTGTAAGTAAGTGGAGCAACACACATAAAAGTTGCTGGTGAACGCAGCAGGCCAGGCAGCATCTCTAGGAAGAGGTGCAGTCGACGTTTCAGGCCGAGCGCAGTAAGTGGAACCAGAATAGGCAGGCATGCCTGCCAGACAAGTTCAAGGTTTAAGGTTGAAATGCCTAAAGGACT
The DNA here is from genome assembly GCF_963921235.1 of Mobula hypostoma. Taxonomy (NCBI): domain Eukaryota; kingdom Metazoa; phylum Chordata; class Chondrichthyes; order Myliobatiformes; family Myliobatidae; genus Mobula; species Mobula hypostoma. The sequence goes on from NC_086098.1 coordinate 191,707,178, forward strand.
GCACTAATATTTTATTTAAAAATTTCCTCATGCTCAATATGTCACAAGTGTATGCTGATTCAAATACTCTAACATTAAAATATAAAAATAAAATTTTACAGTGTTCAAAAGCTAACGATGCTTGCATAATTTCTTTATCCAGAGCACATTTAACAGTCTGCTTTCAACAGGCTCTCACCATTCTTTAAATTCAATTTCTACATACTACAGAAAAGACCCAAATCATTTCATTCAGTCATTCCTGTTTTTACAGTATTGCTCCAGAATGGCTTGTTGGAACCAAGTAGCTCCAGACGGTGCCTTGTCTGTAGAAGCCAGAGAGTCTGTTTGCACTGAAGCAGTCAGCTTGCCTTTCTTTGCTTTTATGGCACAGCAGCAATGCAAGACTTTAATCCACCCTGCTGCACATTACAACTACAATAGCTGGTCAGAAGCTGGAGACCCCTACAGCAATAGCTTACCTCTTGATTCCCTACAGCCTTTCCACCATCGAATAAGACACATCTAGTGCAGAGCGGCAGGTTAGAACATTCCCCACTTAACAGGAAGAGTGTTGTCCCAATAATCAAAACCCTGCACAATCTACATGACAAAATGACAATACTTCAGTGGCGCTCTATTGACTATTCTTAATATTCAGAATAAAAACTGACAATACTGGAAATACTCAGGTGAAGCTGCAGCTGTGGGAAGAGAAGCAAAGCTAATAGTTCAGGTCAAAGGTCATTCACCTGAAAACAATATATATTAATTTCTCTGTTGTCAGAAGACCTTCATCACAATGTGAATCCGCTACAAAATACACTGCTATTATACACTGTGGCTATCCGACATCACATTCCAAAACGTTATTAGAGTCATTGAGCAATACTGAAAGGACACAGGCCCTTCTGCCCAGCTCACCCAGCCGGCTGAAAGGATGAAGGTGCAGCTGCATGGAAATACCAGCAACTTGGAAACACATCACTGAGCATTCATTGCAGATGGCACCAAATCCTGGAATACCCTCCCAGAAGGATTGCAGCAGTTGGCCACCACTTAAACATCAATGGGGTAGGCTATCCAACTGCTTGGGTTTAGATCAGGTAGGATTTTAAAAATGCAACGATTTCCAACCCAAATCAACTCAGACTCACTCATTTTGGGTTAATGAATGCTGTTCCAAGAGTGGCCAACTAAGTCCTTCCCAATAGGTAATTTCCTCAACCAAATACTTTAATGAAGCTGGATTGCTTATATTCCATCTCTTATATAAAACTTATCCCTGTAGGTATGGAAGAAGAGGAACTACAACTTCAAAGACACAAAGCACATTTATTATCAAAGTACGTATGCAGTAAGTAACCGTGAGATTCGCCTTCCCACAGACAGTCACGCAACAAAGACAACCATGGAACCTATTCAAAGAAAAACATCAAATCCCCAACATGCAAAAAATAAAGAACAAATCACACAAGAAATAGCAAAAAACACAGAATATAAAACACCAAACTACAAAGTCATTGAAAGAGTCCAGGCATATTCAGTCCAGGTCAGTTCATCCCAACCCAGCACTATGTTTTTCATCATCTTCAAGTTGCAGAGCCTGTCCATCGCGATGAAAATCACTCAAAATTGCAAAAAAGGGAGCCTATCCCCGTTTATGCTTTAGTAGTGGTTAAATGCTGCAATCATTCTTCGAAGGAATATTCCAGGATTTGGAGCCATCTACAATGAAGGATCAATTGTCACTGGTATTCCCATCTCCTATCATTCCATCCATTCCCCTACTCCGACTCACAGATTTTCCTCTCCCCATTTCTCCACTCCTCATGCTAGCCTTTCTAATCCCTCTCTCATCTTGTCAGTCAGCTGCTTCTCAGTGATCAGAGTCAGAGTCAGAAGCATCTACTCAGGCCCTTTAGTATATGAAAGTAACACTGTATACTTTGCCTTTGATGGTTTGCATCCATTGCAAAGCACTTTGAGGTATCCTGTAAAAGACAGGAAAAACAGTACAAACATGCAAGCCTGTCTTTTGGCTGCGCAAGTATAAGAGCCCTTATCTACTCAGACAAGAACATCTACACTTAAGAGTGAATCTAGTACATACCAGGAGATATCTAGAGCAAAAAGCTCAGAGAACTATGACTATGTAAAATGTGAATTATTTGTATCATTAACTTGTTTGCATCGTGTTCAATATCAAATTAGCTATGACAAAATACTTAAGATTCAAATTAGAGACGGCAAAGTATACTGTAGAGCTGGTGTGATGAGAAAATACAGAGGCATGCAAAAGTTTGGGCACCCCTGGTCAAAATTTCTTTTACTGTGAATAGCTAAGTAAAAGATGAACTGATTTCCAAAAGGCATAAAACTAAAGATGACACATTTCTTTAATATTTTAAGAAAACTTTATCTCCATCTTTTACAGTTTCAAAATAACACAAAAGGAAAAGGGCCCAAAGCAGAAGTTTGGGCACCCTGCATGGTCAGTACTTAGTAACACCCACTTTGGCAAGTATCACAGCTTGTAAACGCTTTCTGTAGCCAGCTAAGAGTCTTTCAATTCTTGTTTGGGGAATTTTCACCCATTCTTCCTTGCAAAAGGCTTCTAGTTCTGTGAAATTCTTGGGCTGTCTTGCATGCACTGCTCTTTTGAGGTCTATCCACAGATTTTCAATGATGTTTAGGTCGGGGGACTGTGAGGGCCATGGCAAAACCTTCAGCTTGCGCCTCTTGAGGTAGTCCATTGTGGATTTTGAGGTCTGTTCAGGATTATTATCCTGTTGTAGAAGCCATCCTCTTTTCATCTTTAGCTTTTTTACAGACAGTGTGATGTTTGCTTCCAGAATTTGCTGGTATTTAATTGAATTTATTCTTCCCTCTACCAGTGAAATGTTCCCCTTGCCACTGGCTGCAACACAAGCCCAAAGCATGATCGATCCACTTCTGTGTTTAACAGTTGGAGAGGTGTTCTTTTCATGAAATTCTGCACCCTTTTTTCTCCAAACATACCTTTGCTCAATGCTATAAAGTTCTATTTTAACTTCATCAGTCCACAGGACTTGATTCCAAAATGCATCAGGCTTGTTTAGATGTTCCATGGCTGAAGGTTTTGCCATGGTCCTCACAGTCCCCCGACCTAAACATCATTGAGAATCTGTGGATAGACCTCAAATAGCAGTGCATGCAAGACGACCCAAGAATCTCACAGAACTAGAAGCCTTTTGCAAGGAAGAATGGGCGAAAATCCCCCAAACAAGAATTGAAAGACTCTTAGCTGGCTACAGAAAGCGTTTACAAGCTGTGATACTTGCCAAAGGGGGTGTTACTAAGTACTGCCATGCAGGGTGCCCAAACTTCTGCTTTGGCCCTTTTCCTTTTTTGTTATTTTGAAACTGTAAAAGATGGAAATAAAGTTTTCTTGCTTAAAATATTAAAGAAGTGTGTCATCTTTAACTTTATGCCTTTTGGAAATCAGGTCTTTTACTCGCTTAGCTATTCACAGTAATGGAAATTTTGACCAGGGGTGCCCAAACTTTTGCATGCCACTGTATTTTTGCAGATCACATCTGAGTATTTGTTGCTTGGAGTAACTGAAATGATCTTCACACTCTTCACAAATACAATTAATTAATAACCATGCACTAAAATTTGGCAGCAGGTAGGGAGGGAAATAAATGGTTGATGTTTCATCTTGGCCTTAGACACTGACTGATTGTCTCTCTCCAGAGATGCCACCTGACTTGCTGAGCTCCTCCAGCATTGTGTGTGTTATGCAAGATTTCCAGCATCTTCAGATGATAATCTAAAATCTGGTTGCTGGATGATGCCCCAAAACATAACACATAGGAAAGACCACATTAGAGCCTCATCTTGATAACGACATGGGAAATAAAATATGATAAATGCTCAGAATTACAAACTGGTGTTTCAGACACAAAATGGTTTCATTAAATAAAAGTAAAATTCTGAGAAATGAGTCTGCACGTATTTTATTTAAGCAAGTTCATGCGAGAATTAGAAATGGCAAAACATCAGTAACCACAGTTGACAAATGGAAGAGAGAATAGAAACTTGCTTCCAATAGCAGTCGAAACTGACAACGGTAGAAACAACACTAAAGCAACTGCATCCTAAAACTTCAATAGTAAACTGCTCCAGACAATTTACTCTTGATTATACAATACACAAGTAGGATCTCAGCAATATTAAAAACTTTGATCACAACCGTCTGATATAACAAAACAAATAATTCAAAACTCATCACTTAACTTGTCCCAGCTGCTACCTCAACTAGGGTTATAGGATAGGATGCATTTTGATTTCTCAGCCACTGAGTCATTCATGCATTAATTATAGTCATACAGCACACAGCAGTATCTTCAACCCACCAAGTCCACGCTGAACACCTAACCTGCACTTAGAATTCTAGCATAATCCTATTTTATTCTCCCCACATTCCCAGTAGATCATCCTACCAGCCTGCACATCTATGGGATATGGGAGGAGATTGGAGCACCCAGAGAAGATCCACACTGTGACTAGGAGAAAATGCAAACTTGGCAGAGTCAGTATCTGAAGTCAGGACTGACCGAATCACTGGAGCTGTGAGACAGCACCTCTGTCAGGGAATGATTTGAAGACTTTCCTTGTTGGAGCTTGATTTTTTGTTAAGTGAAATCTGAACAACAAATATGTATTGAAATTCTGCTGAACCCCCAATGGAGATGCTTGTTTATTTTAAGGAACTTTTGATAGGATCAATATATTGCATGGAATATATTTGCATATTAGGGGAATTAAGGGTTATGGGGGAAAGAGAGGTAGGTGGAGGTGAGTCCATGGCCAGATCAGCCATGATCTTATTAAATGTGGGCAGGTTTGACAGGCCGGATGGCCTACTCCTGCTCCTATTTCTTATTCTATTCTATTCTAACACTTGATAGGATGATTTAAAAAGTGTACTGACGTAGATGGAATACAGGGACATTCAGTACAAAAAATAAAAGGCAGCTGAGATTGATAGCCAATTTCACAAAATAATGTTAATAAATTGAGGGAATGGATGGGCAAGAAGAGCAGCATATAGCAAAGCTAAGATGCAGTTTTCAAAGTTGGCAGCTACATTAAAACTAAAATACCTGGATTTTATGATGAGTATTCTTTGTTTCCTCATTGTCCTTACCCTGTAGAAAATTCATAGATGAAAGATGCAACAGTTTTGGTAAATACTTTTATACTAAAGCAGGTTTCCCTTTAGAGAACTTAAAACTACCCTTACACTAAACAGACACTCGGATACGTCTTCCATCCAACACCAATGCAGATAAATTCCAAGTCTAAACAGGAAGTTAATTATTGCTTTTCACTTTTTGATATCAATAATACAAATAAATTACTAGTAAGAACATTACAATTTTTAACTCATAGCTCAGGCTTTCATAAGGTAAACTAAATCACAACTGTCTATCAAGACAAACAATCAATGCTGTAGAGTGGATTGAGATGAGAATACATGGTATATCCAAGGAGATAACTGCCACACAAGTATCTGTTAATTGTGAACCAACCATCTCCAAAGTGGCAAACTAATCTGCACAAAAGAAACCGCATTGTATTTTGCTGTGCATGTTAAAACATTTCTGCTATACCTCACCTGACAGGGCCGCTTTGCAGGAGGTGATTCCGGAGTAATTGAAGTCTCAGCTTCACCAGCTTCTTCTGTTCCTCCATTGTGCTTTACAACAATGCATTTGCGCACATGGAAGTTCCTTCAAAGTTAGAAAGGTTTTAGAGGCTAGAACAATTTTTGTTTGGAAAGTATGTTAAGAACAAACCACACCAATACAGAAAAGACACCAGAGAACTCAGCAGTTTCTTTTCACAATATATTTCCAGAGTGCTTACCTTATTAAGAAAGGGATCATTCATCCCTCATATCTGCTCCTTAAATTCATTTACCTCAATGCCACTTTCCTGCACTAATCCCATTTCCTTTGATTATCTTAAAAACCACACACATATCAATCTCTGCCTTGAATATATCCAACAACTGCACCTCCACAGCCCACAGGTAGAGAATTCTGAAGATTCATTATCCACTGTCTGAAGGGGTTTTTCCCCTCACTCAGTCTTTATTTTCTGATGTTATCCCTGGTTTTCGACACCTGAGCCAGGACAAATATTATCCATGCGTCTGGTCACATGAGTCATCTCATTCTCTTGGACTCCAGTATAGACCCTTCCTTGTGATGTCTTCTCACAGGCAATGCCCCACTCCCAACCTCATTCCAGAAATCAACCTGATGAACATTTATTGCTCTTATTCTGTTGGAAAAAACAAAAAAGTGCTGGAAACACTCAGCAGATCAGACAGCATCTGTGAAAAAAGAAACAGAGCTAATGTTTCAGGTCAAAGATGCTTCATGAGATTAAATGCACCTTGACCTGTTGAGTATTTCCATCATTTCCTGCTTTTATTTCATATTTCTGGCATTTTCAGTTTTTATTTCATTCTCTATCATAAAAAAATCTTTCTATATGTATGGAAAACAGATGTGAATGCACTGTTTCAAGTGCAGTGACATCTGGGCCTCTGTACAATTTCAGTTAGATACCTTTACACTTGTACTCAAATTAATCCATTTTCTCTCTCTCTCTCTCTCACGTGCACTCATTTGCCTCCCTAAATTCTAATTATACTTACATATTACTTTTCCTACAAAACTTTGCACATGGTGATCCAGATTCTTCCAGACACCAACGTTTACCTATTATTTTATTTTCCCACCAGGGTTCATTTATTTAAAAATTGTACACCACATACCTCTCTCTGCACTTCCTCAGTGCTTCATCCACTACCTGCTTCAGGTTTATGAGTTTATCACCTCTGTAGAATCCATCTAAAATTAAGAGTTGTGCACGTTAAATACTTAGACTTGAATGTAGTGTTTTTACTGGATTGGTAACCAAGTGCAAATTCACTGGAAATGAAATCTATCGTGGATGTCTCATGAAAATCCCAAGATCATTCTAAAAAAAAATCTAATCTTTCTCCAAAGCTAAAGCACCCACCTAAGGTGTGGTGCTCAAAACTGGATAAAGTACTCCATGTGAGATGTAACCAGCTCTTTGGACAACTACAAGTTCACTTCTAATGCCTTGCAATCCAATTCCTGTATTGATAGGTTTATTTTTGTATCTATTAGATTTCGGTAACCTTTAAGCATGGACAAACAAGTCCCTGGACCCTCACAGCTTCACCAGATAAAAGACACACTCATAGCTATCCTTCTCAATCTAACTGCACTTACATTATTAGAAATCTATTGCTAAAATTTTGCAAAATGCTCTTCAGTAACTAATGAAGGGAGTTTCCAGTCTATCATTGGGGCAACACCCAGGCCAATATACAAGTGGTGTTAAGTCCCCAAGGAGAGGGGGGCCTATTCTTCATTACTGCTACCTGCCAAGTCCAGCACACGCAGATTAACCATTCTATTACTGTACTCAAAATAAAATACTGCTTAATCTAAACGCCACTTTATATGCTGTTTGTTATTACATTCAACAATAAATCTCTTCCAAAACAGCTCTCTACCCAATACAACAGACTGCCTTTAGTTACTGAGAAATGTCTTAAATTCACATGGATTGCTAGGGCGGGGTATGATGTGCATGGCTTGGTTATAGGCAGCCTGGAAAGCGACATCAAATTTTTTTTTAAACCCTGTCTGACACACATCTAAAGATAAAGAGACTATCTTTATCTGTCACATGTACATTGAAATATTGAAACATACTATAGTGAAGTGCGTTATATGTGTTAACGACCAACACAGTGCAGCCCACAAGTGTCACCACACTTCCAGTGCCAACATAGCATGCCCACAACTGATTAGCTCTGTCCTGTACGTCTTTAGCATGTGGGGAAAGCAGACCATCTGGAGGAAACACACAGTAACGGGAAGAATGTACAAACACTTTACAGACAGTGGCAGGAGTTGAACCCCAACCGCTGATCACTGGCCCCGTAATAGTGTTACACAATGGCATGGTGCCAACCTGATCAGTGGACTAGTATGACAGTGGATAAGAACTGATATATAAAATTTCTTCAGAATGGAGCAATAATTTCTGTCTGTTCTGCACTTAAGAACAGGGCATCAAGGGGTATGGTGAGAGGGCAAGTATATGGGGTTGAATGGGATTCAGGATCAACCATGATGAAATGGCAGAGCAGACTCGAAGGGCTGAATGGCCTAGTTCTGCTCCTATGTCTTATGGTCTAAGAAATTAGTAAACATAAATATCTCTATTATGTATATATTTTACACTAACGGGGAAGTATAGAAAAGTAGTACAACAATTGGCAAATTTTATGCAAAAACACATCAGGGAAATGGATGTTTAATTACCTGCTGTAACCAAAAAAGTGCAGCGAGAATCCAGAATTCTTTCACACAGAGATTCTGAAGAAAATCCTGCAAACTGAAGGTTATAATTATTTTAAAATTCATTCACAGGCAAGGATGTCATTTCTAGGGCAGAGTGGCCAAGTGACTCCAGCCCCAGGAGAACAAAATATATTTGAACTTCAAGTTGGAGTAGAAGACAATGGACCCAAATTGATGTTAGCTCTTCACATGCATGATGCACCAGCATAAGGAAGCACAGTGTCACTGAGTATTATACAAGGGAGAACAAAAGAAAATCTGAAAGAGCGAGGAAGCTAGACTTAAGAAAGGTTAATAAGGAACTTCAAAATTATGGAAGGTTTTAATAGGCAATGTTTATACTCATGGAGGAGAACAAAACTAAAAGCCTTTGATGTAAGAAGAGTACTGAAAGGTCAGTTGGGGAATTCAGAAATAACTTCTTTACCCAGACTGTGGTGGAAATGTGGAACTCACCACCACCGAGTGGTGGAAGCAAATAGTATAGGTGTGTATCAGGAGAGGCTGAGTGAACAGAGAGTTTTGTTAATAGATTTAGATGAAGTGGAGCAAGACTCAAGGGAAACACAAAACACCAATGTAGGTTGGTGGAGCTGAATGGCCTGCATCTGTGTTATGCACTCTAAAATTTTACTCACCACAATGGAATGGATTGCGCCTATTCTGACACAAGCTAACATGGCAACAACCAATTCTATAATCATAGGCATGTATATTGCAATTCTGTCTCCTTTCTTCACTCCTGTGGATTTAATTAAAAGGGCATTGTGACAAAATGAAAGAATACAAAAATAGGAACAGAAATAAGCCATACACACGCTACACCTTTCTCCCCCTCATCCAAGCCTCCTGCGTAATTCGATAACATCAAAGCAGGTCTGACTTTAGCCTCAATACTAATTTCCTGCTTATATCATAATCTATACCTTTCCTGTAATCTAAAAATTTCACCCTCCTCGTTCTTGAATATCTCTTTGATGACGGTCTCAACAGGTCTCTGGGATTGAGAATTTCAAGTATTCATTACGATCAGAGTTGATACTCTCTCTTATTCCTTGTCTCAATGTGAGGGTCTTTACTCTGAAACTACTGAATGCCCCTTTTCCTAGATTCCTTTATTACAGCAAATATTCTTCCAACATATACCCCGTTAAATCCTTTCAGAGACTTACGTTTTTGCAAGATTTCCTCTCGTTTTTCTGATCTCCAATGAATAAAGAGCAATTAACACAACCTTTCTATCACTTCATTCCAATAAAGGCAATCACTTCATCCCAATTAACCTGCCACCAGTATGTCTTTGGACTGTGGGAGGAAACCGGAGCACCTGGGGGAAACCCATGTGGACACAGGGAGAGCGTACAAACTCCTTTAGGCAGCAGTGGGATTTGAACCAGGGTTGTAGGTACTGTAAAGTGTTGTGCTAACCACTATGCTACCGTGCCACTTCAACTATCTTGAAAGCAAGTACATCATTCTTTAAAATGTCTAGAACATGGCAGGATGTATGCCATTTTAGCAACATTCATTCTGTTTGATGCCTTGCAGTATGGAAGGAAACTTGGCCTTCTTCCCCATTTTAACCTGGAGTAACTTGTAAACAAAATTCAAAACAATGATTAATGTTCATATTCTGACCTTCATCTACACAATTTATATATTTGAGACATTTTTAGACTATTATTTCATTTTGGGAGAGTCTTACTATTTTTAGATGGACTCCTGAAAATAAACTTTCTCAACACAATTTTTCAGCTAATGTCTCCCACCCTCTCAGAAAAAAAAGCACAGAAACATATAATTTTTTGAAAAAAATGACTTGAAATTTGAAACAAAACTATGAAAGGTAATTGACACATAAGAAAAGCAAATTTGAATTTGTTTACTTGCTCTAAAATATTTAGTTATTTCCAATTACCAATTCAAGCCAAATTAAATAGATGGCGTACTATCTAAACAAATTCAAGGATAATCATTTGTGCATTAAAAGCCAAGTTGAGATCTCAAAATAATATAAATTTACAGTACTGTGCAAAAGTCTTAGGGACATTTATATAGCTAGGGTGCTCAAGACTTCTGCACTGCACTGTACTGCTACCACAAAAAAAAACAAATTTCATAACATATGTGAGTGATGATAAACCTGATTCTGATATGGGTCTCTATTGTGGACTGAGAGTGGGAATGGGGCAGGGAGAGGGAAATCATGGTCGGGAAAAGGGGAAAGGGGGAGCGGAAAGCATTCTGTAATGATCAATAACCCTATTGTTAGGAATCAAATGATCTTGCCTGGTGTCTCAGGGTTGGGTATGTCTATACCCTCACCCCTGGCACTGCTTCTCTGCCACCTGCCCCACTCCCCTCCCACGGCACTCCATCCTCACGATTCCCCACATCCTTTGCTCCTGCCAGATCTACAAACTCACTCTGCTCCATAATGACAGTAGTGCAAAAGACTTAAGCACGCTAGCTACAAATATGTGGCCAAGATTTTTGTAGCTGCCACTCATCTACTCATTCCTGAATATTGTGTAAGTTTTGCTATGGAGAGCTCCACCTTTTGAGAGCTTGGAATGGAATTGAACACAGTACCGGCGACAGCGAGGGAACATCTCCACTTCCGACTTGATGAAATACAAGCTTCAGACAAAGCAGCTGATGTTGGTTAAACATAGCACACTACCCCGAGGAGCTCCTGCAATCATATCCTGGTACTTAGGGTGACCACTCCAACACTTCTAGATGACCGTGACTGGGAATGCTCCAGCTTGTCTTTAGCATTCACACAATGCCGCCCGACAGCAAGGGGAATCTCTCTGTTAGCATTGTGCATCTTCATTCGTAACTAAGTATCCATTATCAAAGACTACCACAAAGACCATGCCCTCTTCTTGCTACTACCATTGGGCAGACCTTAGGTGCCACACAACCAGATTCAGAAATATTTATTATCCTACAACCATCAGTCTCCTGATCCAGAGAAGATAACTTCATTCACCACTACTCTGAACTGCGTCTACAACCTACAGACCCACTTTTCAGGCTTCTTTACAACTCATGTTCTCAGTATTATTTTTATTTTCACAGTTTGTCTTCTTTTGCACATTGGTTCTTTGTCAGTCTTTCCTTATGTATAGTTTTTCATAAAATTATTATGTACTTCTTTTCTCCTGTAAATGCTGGCAAGAAAATGAATCTCAAGGTGGTATATGGTACTTTGATAATAAATTTACTTTGACTCTTTGAAGTATGACAAGTCTGCAGAGTGATGAAGCAAGAACTTTAAATGTTTGTAATAAAGAAAAGCAGTAAAAGTTTGAAGGTTATTCTTTTGTTTGGAATATATTTGTTCATTAGTTATGACAGTGCAATAGAGACCCAAGGGTAAAGGGAAGTTTACCTGACCAAGGCAGCTCGATCAAGACTTGATGTGATGATACTTTTACAAACAAGTCTAAACAAAAGTAGGTCTCTGGGCAATGGGTTGAGAACAAATAAAAATTGTGATTTTAAATTTTAAATGCCTTTATATTGTGAGGGAGTGTTTAGACCCGATCCACCTCAGACAGCATTATTTTGCCTGATTAAATATCAAAGATCAGGATAGAAAACAGTGTAATATATCTACATATACTATTAAGGACAAAATATAAACTAACTATTATGATATCAGTAAACAATTCTAAAATTGACAATCATATCCATTAATGCACAGGCTTCTTGAAGTCACCAAAAAAGAAGAATTTTAAATTTTCAATATGACTCCTATGATATTTAATATTCTAAAAAGCACATTTCAGATTAATTCAAAATTGTTCAGTTGCTTCCAAAGGGTTAAAGAATAAACAATATTTTCTATGTTGGTTTTATTTCTAATGTACAATGCATGTACTACACTGGAACATGTTGATGAATACTGTTTTAACCTGCATTGTCAAGGCCAATTTGCCTTTCATGCACAAAGTCACTTTACATTCCATTGTAAGGCAAGGTGTTACTTACTGTATGTCTGGGTTGCTAAACATTTTGCACTTTTTTTGACTATACCTTCAGCCTTCATTCAACTTATCAACAGAAAGAAGCATTATCTTGTGCTTTATTTGGCCAACATAAGAAAAAAAAAGTTGATAAGTAAACCATTGTCTTTTTCGGAAACAATGACCATTAATAAAACTAATCTGTATATCCGTTTAAACAGCAATAGACAAAAGTATCAAAGATCTTGTATTAAGCTTCTACCTTTGATAGCTTGCTTTTACAGAACAATCGAGCTGAATTTTAAGAGGCAAGTTGTGGACCTTACCCTGAGCTCGTAGAACATTGGCAAATTTGCAGACTTGCTGTAAAAGGCCCTTATAAGTTATTTCCATACTGTCCCCAGGGTCATTCCCTTCCCTGCAAAGAAACAAGATACACCTTTATAAGCTTTGTGAAGATGAACACTGTGCAAAACATGAAGTCAAGCAAACACAAAAATATTTTCATACAATGTAAGCTCAAAGATATTGAAACAGAGTTAAGCTACTCAGCCCATCAAGTCTGCTTCACCATTCAATCATGGCCTATATTTTTTCCAGTCCCATTCTCCCGCCTTCTCTCTGACAAACCCCTTTACCAATTAAGAACCTATAAACCCAACAACAGCTGCTACAGCTCCCTATGCCTGAAGAAATTCAGCGTCAGTTTTGACAGGACATTATTCTGTGACTGTGCCCTTGGATCCCAGACTCTCCCATTAATGGAATCATCCTCTCACGTCAACTCTATTCAGGCCTTTCAATATCTGGCGCACTTCAATTGGAAAACCACTCCCCCACTCCTCAGCTCCGAGTACAGGCTCAGAATTGTCAAACACGGCTCATTTGTTATGACTTTCATTCCTGGGATCATTCTCGTGAACCTCCTCTGGACCCTCTCCACCGCCACTACACCTTTCCTTAGATATGAGGCCCAAGAACAGAATCAGGTTTATTAGCTCTGACATATGTCATGGCTCCCAGCATTGGACGATCATTAATCCAATCAAGTTTACGCCAGCTCTTAAAAGTACTCCCATCAGTCCCATTCTCCACATTTTCCTCAAACCTATACCCATCTACATATCCATCAATTCCACTCTAATTTTCCAATAGGTAAAAAAACTTCAACCTCCAACAACCTACACAAATATAAAAAGCAAAATACTTATGGTAAGAAATTCAAGTCTTAGTCATAGTTCCTTGTAGAACTCTCAGGTCAGAGGAGTGCATGTTCAAATTCCACCAGATACTTGAACACAGAAAAGAAATGCCAACTGACACCAAAGAGAAAATCTGAGCATTTTTTAAATGACACCAGCACATAGGTGTCAAGGCAAAGGAGGCGCGACAGCACCTCAACTTTCTTAGAAATTTGCATAGATCCAACGTCACTAAAAACTTTGTCTAACTTCTACAGATACACAGCAGAGAGTATCCTAACTGGCTGCATCATGGCCTGGTATGGAATCTCCAATGCCCAGAAACAGAGAAGGCTGCAGAAAGTGGTGGATAAAGCCCAGAGGACCACAGCGAAACCCTTCTCACCAATGTGTATATTTCATGGAGCCCTGCCACAAGAAAGCAGGTCCGTCATCAAAGAACCCCACAATCCACGCTATGTCCTCTTCTTGCTACTACCATCAGGCAGGAGGTACAGAAGCCTAATGTCCTACACAACCACATTCAGGAAAAGCTATTACACTACAACCATCAGGCTCCTGAACTGGCATGGATAACTTCATTCACCTCTACTCCGAACTGATACTATGACCCACACACTCATTTTCAAGGACTTTCAATGTTCTCAGTATTATTTCTATTTGTAGAGTTTGTCTCCTTCTGCACATTGCTGTTTGTCAATCTTTGTCCGTTTATGAATAGCATTTTATAAAATTCTATTGCATTTCTTGAGCAATACGCGCAAAATGCTGGAGCATTTCAAGCAGCATCTATGAAGGGGAATAAATAGTCAGTGGATGTTTCGGGCAGAGACGCTTCAGCAGGACTGGAAATGAAGGGAGCAGAAGCCAACATAAATAGGTGAAGGGAGTGGAAAGAGTACAAAATGGCAGGTGAAAGGTGAAACCAGGTGAGGGGGAAGGAGGATGGAGTTGGGGGGTGGAGTGTTGAATGAAGTAGGAAGCTGGGAGGTGATAGGCGGAAGAGGTAAGGGACTGAACAAGAAGACTAACAGGAGAGGGCAGTGGATCATGAAAGGAGACACGATTTGTTTTTCCTGTAAATGCCTGTAAGAAAATGAATCTCAAGGTAGTATATGCGCACTTTGATAATAAATATACATCGATTTCGATATTATGCAATCTTTCTTTGAACTGCTTCTAATGTATTAACATCCTTACTTCGATAAGGAGGCCAATACTGTACACAAAACTTCAGATGTGTTCCAACCAATGCCTTGTATAAGACCGTAAGTCATAGGAGGAGAATTAGGCTGCTCAGCCCATCGAGTTTATTCCTCGATTCCATCATGGCTGACTTATTATCCATCTCTACCCCATTCTCCTGGTAACCTTTGATGCCCTTACTAAACGAACCAACCTCTGCTTTAAATATACTCAATGCCTCGTCTTCCACAGGCATCTACAGTGATGAATTCTAGATTCACCACCTTCTAGCTAAAGAAATTCCTCATCTCTTCTATTGTTACAGCTATGTAGGACCCTGGGCAGACCCCACTTGGAGTACTGTGCTCAGTTCTGGTCACCTCACTGCAGGAAGGATGTGGAGACTATAGAAAGGTTGCTGAGGAAATTTACAAGGATGTTGCCTGGATTGGGGAGCATGCCTTATGAGAATAGGTTGAGTGAACTTGGCCTTTTCTCCTTGGAGCGACAGAGGATGAGAAGTGATCTGATAGAGGTGTATAACCATCATTTGGGAGATTTTAACAAGGCCAGTCTGAAAAAAAATCACTAAACAATTACCATCAACAGATCACATGCAATATCACAGCAAAGAACACACTGGACCACTGTGACACCACCATCAAGAATACCTACCGTGCTATTCCATGCCCTCACTTTGGGAAGTCTGATCACCTGGCTGTACTTCTACTCCCCGAGTATAGACAGAGACTGAAGACTGCAGCACCAGCAGTGAGGACCAAGAAGGTATGGACAAGGGAAGCACAGGAATGCCTACAGGACTGCTTTGAATCGGTGGACTGGACTGTATTCAGGGATTCATCTTTGAATCTGGACGAGTATGCTGCAGCTGTTACCGACTTCATTAAAACCTGTGTGGATGAGTGTGCGCCTACAAAGACTTGCTGTACATTCCCAAAACAAAACCGTTGATGAACCAGGAGATACGTCATCTGCTGAAGGCTATATCTGTGGCATTCAAGTCTGGCAACCCAGGCCTGTACCAAAAAACCAGGTATGATTTGCAGAGGGCTATTTCAAGGGTGAAAAGACAATTTTGAATGAGGTTGGAGGCGACATTGGATGCAAGGCAACTCTGGCAGGGTCTGCAAGACATTACTTCCTACAAAGCGAAACCCAGTAGCATGAATGGCAGCGATGCTTCACTACCAGATGAACTCAATGCTTTCTATGCACGCTTTGAAAGGGAGAACACAACTACAGCTATGAAGATCCCTGCTGCACCTGATGATCCTGTGATCTCAGTCTAACATCGGCCTCTGAGACAGTCTTTACAGAGAGTGAACCCTCACAAGGCAGAAGGTCCCGATGGAGTACCTGGTGAGGATCTGAAAACCTGTGCCAACCAACTAGCAGGAGTATTCGACATTTTCAACCTCTCACTGCTATGGGCAGAAATTTCCACTTGCTTCAAAAAGGCAACAATTATACCAGGGCGTAAGAAGAATAATGTGGGCTACCTTAACGACTATCGCCCAGTAGCACTCATATCGACAGTGATAAAATGCTTTGAGAGGTTGGTCATGACTAGACTGAACTCCTGCCTCAGCAAGGACCTGGAAACATTGCAACTTGTCTATCGCCACAATAGGTCAATGGCAGGCGCAATTTCAATGGTTTTAGACCACCTGGGCAACACAAACACCTACGTCAGGATGCTGTTCATCGACTATAGCTCAGCATTTAATACCATCATTCCTACCATCTTGATTGAGAAGTTGCAGAACCTGGGCCTCTGTACCTCTCTCTGCAATTGGATCCTTGACTTCCTAACCGGAAGACCACAGTCTGCGCAGATTGGTGATAACATATCCTCCTCGCTGACTATCAACACTGGTACACCTCAGGGGTGTGTGCTTAGCCCACTGCTCTACTCTCTATATACACATGACTGTGTGGCCAGGCATAGCTCAAATGCCATCTATAAATTTGATGACGATACAACCATTGTTGGTAGAATCTCCGGTGGTGACGAGAGGGCGTACAGGAGTGAGATATGCCAACTAGTGGAATGGTGCCTCAGCAACAACCTGGCACTCAACATCAGTAAGATGAGAGAGCTGATTGTGGACTTCAGGAAGGGTAAGACGAAGGAACACATACCAATCCTCATAGAGGGATCAGCAGTGGAGAGAGTGAGCAGCTTCAAATTCCTGGGTGTCAAGATCTCTGAGGATCTAACCTGGTCCCAACATATCAATGTAGTTATAAAGAAGGCAAGACAGAGGCTATACTTCATTAGGAGTTTGAAGAGATTTGGCATGCCAAGAAATACACTCAAAAACTTCTATAGTCGTACAGTGGAGAGCATTCTGACAGGCTGCATCACTGTCTGGTATGGAGGGGCTGCTGCACAGGACCAAAAGAAGCTGAAGGTTGTAAATCTAGTCAGCTCCATCTTGGGCAATAGCCTACAAAGTACCCAGGACATCTTTAGGGAGCAGTGTCTCAGAAAGGCAGCGTCCATTATTAAGGACCTCCAGCACCCAGGGCATGTCCTTTTCTCACTGTTACCATCAGATAGGGGGTACAGAAGCCTGAAGGCACACACTCAGCAATTCAGGAACAGCTTCTTCCCCTCTGTCCTCCGATTCCTAAATGAACGTTGAATCTTCGGACACGACTTCACTTAAAAAAAATACACATCATTTCTATTTTTGTACGTTTTTTAATCTATTCAATACACATAACTGATTTACTTGTTTATTTATGTTCTATTTATTATTTTTTTCCTCTCCGCTAGATTATGTATTGCATTGAACTGCTGCTGCTAAGTTAACAAATTTCACAACACATGCTAGTGATAATAAACCTGATTCTGATTATAAGACGATGAGAGGCATTGATCATGTGGATAGTCAGAGGCTTTTTCCCAGGCTGAAATGGCTAACATGAGAGGGCACAGTTTTAAGGTGCTTGGAAGTAGGTATAGAGGAGATGTCAGGGGTAAGTTGTTGTTTTTTTCTTCCCCCACACAGAGAGTGGTGAGTGTGTGAAATGGGCCGCTGGCGACGGTGGTGGAGGCGGATACAATAGGGTCTTTTAAGAGACTCTTGGATAGGTACATGGAGCTTAGAAAAATAGAGGGCTATGGCTAACCCCAGGTAACTTCTAAAGTAAGTACATGTTTAACACAGCATTGTGGGCCTAAGGGCCTGTACTGTGCTGTAGGTTTTCTATGTTCTACGTTAAGGGATTCCGAGACTGTGCCCTCTTGTCCGAGACTCCATCCCCACGGAAAATATCCTTTCTACATCCACTCTGTCATGGCTGATTTGTTATCGTTTGCAAAACCATTCTTCTGCCTTCTACCCGTGACCTTTGACCCTTACTAATTAAGAACCTATCAGCCTCTACGTTAACTATCCCAACAGCCAGGCCTCCACAGCCATCTGTGGTAATGAATTCCACAGATTCACCACCCTCTAACTCAAGAAATTCCTCCTCATTTCTGTTCTAAAGGGATGTCTTCCTGTTCTGATTCTGTGCCCTTTGGTCCCAGACACCCACATTAAAGGAAACACCCTCTCCACATCCACTCTACCTAGGCCTTCCAATATACGATAGGTTTCAATGAGATCTCCCCCCATTCTTCTAAACTCCAGCAAGTACAGGCACAGAGCCATCACAACTGAAGCACAACTTCCTTATTTTTGTTTTCAGTTCCCTTTGCAATAAATGATAAAGATTTTGTTAACCTTCCTAATTACTTTCTGTATCGGCATACATAAATCATACACTAGAAAACCCTCATTCCACTTTCTTTTGTCAGGAAACTTTACATATGCAGCACTACAAACGGTTTTCAAATGCAGCTTGTTACCTGATGTTTGGTGAACTTTTTAAAAACTCAATGTTGGCAGAAGACATTTCCTACATTTAATAGGGACAGTGAGCAAAACCAAGCAATTTTATGAGAATACTATTTTCTCTCATGATTATTATTATAATCACTTGTATCTATTCAAGATTGTGACTATTTCAAGATTCTTTAATGTCATTTCCAGTACTTAAGTGTAAAGGAGAACAAAATAAATTGTTACTCTAGTTCCAATGCAGCACAAAAAAGCATAAAGAACACAATAATTAAAACAAAAAATATAAATACATAGAATAGCTTATTAACATAAATTGATTACATGTCCATAAAGTGATGCTAGGCACAGGGGTGTCTGTACATAGGGTGATTCTGACAGGAAATGATAAAGTAGAGGTGGGGTAGCAGGTGGAGGTGTTGATCAGCTTTGGGAAAGTAACTGTTTTTGAGCCTGTTGGTCCTGCCCTGGATTGCAGTATAGCCCCCTCCTTGATGGGAGTGGGACAAACAGTCCACAAGCAGGGTGGGTGGGATCCTTCATGATGTTATGGGCCTGTTCCGGCACCTTTTTGTATCTACGTCCTTGCGGTGGAGTGGCTGGTGCCAGTGACACATTGGGCAGTTTGTGGTTTTAGCTACCCTGTGGAGCCTTCCTTTCTGCCACAGTGCAGTTTCCATACGGTGCAGTGTTGCAGCATGTTAGGATGCTCTCTACTGCGCATCTGTAGAAGGACATGGGTGCAGATGGTGTATAGTCCAGTTCTCTTCAGCATCCTCAAAAAGTAGAGGCATTCGTGAGCTTTCTTGAGCATGGTTCTGGGACCACGAGAGGTTTTGCGAGATGTGCACTCCCAGGAGTTCGAAACTGCTCACAGTTTCCACTGCTGTGCTGTCAATGTAAATAGATTTCTGACCATATTTAAAGTGAAAAGTAATACACATTGAAAGAGTGAAATGCAAGAGATGAAATAAACTTCTGAAATTTGATGACACATTCAAATAGAAAGTTCTCCTTAAAAATACATATTATCTTGTACTTTGATATAGTAAAAGCCTGTTTTAAAAAACATCACAGAAATTCTTTTTTAAACCTGGCCAACGTTAATTTAAGCATTCAAATGTTTCATCTATCACATATGCTAAACATGAACTTCTATTTATTGAGCAAACATTTTGCATGAATCTATAAAGTTTTCATCCAATCAGGATTAACCTCAGTAACTTTTGTGACGATTATGCCACAAAACCCAACATGGCCAAACATGCAGTAGAACTACTTTTCTCCACTACTGTACAATAAATAATTAGCCTTGCAGTGGAATGAAACATAATCGTCCATCAACCCAGCTAGCATCTATAAGACAACATAAATTAACTAACCAGCAAAGCATTTCAGCACAATTCACATGCCTGTATATCAGGTGTACTCTGTTGTATAGTTCATTTAAGTGTTTCAAGAATGTGATCACATGAAATAATTTAAGACAACTGGTTTATGTCAAGAAGCCCTCATGGAACTCCTTTAAAAGTGACTCTCTTAGACCAGATAAGCCCTCGGTATGTGTTTCTCTGTACATGTGGGACTTTTAATGTCCACAGCGCTGGACACGCTCCGCAGCTGTGGACTCATTTTTAGAGGACTCTACGGTAATGTTCCACGCTCTGGTTACTCTTTTTTTTCACTATTTGCAGGATGTGATCGTGGTGTTTTGGCACGGAACCAGTACTGTGGCTGAGGCCCGCAGTCATCAGCACAGTGCTAAACTGAACAGATTCTGTGATGGCTGTGGCTCCCAGACCGTTTCCAGGGCTCTGCGTTTTGATGTTTAATATTCTCTGTGTTACTTGCTTGCTTTTTGCTGTTGGCGCAATTTGTTCTTTTATTTGAGGGTTGGGCGTTTGAGGTTTTCTTTAAATGAGTTCCATGCTTTTCTTCATATCGTGGCAGTTTGCAGCAGGATGAATCTCAGGGTTGTACACTGCTTGCATAATCTGATAATAAATGTGCTTCGAACTTTGAAAGAGAAGCAGGGAAATGGGATGAGTTTGGCAACTCCAGAAGAGCTACGAATATATTCCATGCTTCTACAGGTCACAATGCAAGAATAATTTGTACCATGGTTATACTTTCATTACACAGCTATCCAGTTTGCAATGAAACAGCTTTCCTGACCGCCATATCGTACTTTGGACATTTCACTCTCTTCTCTAAAAACTCAAGTGTTCCACAAGCTTTAATCAAAAATCCTGATCCAGAGAAATCCAACTGAATGAACACCTACCTTGGCGAAAAGCCCGGAGGGAACTCTGACCACAGCAATTCAAAGCACATATTTCACAGAAGTTACTGAAAAACCCTTCACTTACAAAATTTGGCTTCGATCTAAAGTTGGAGCCATAAGGTATTTAAAGTATTTAACTCTGTTTCATTCTGGTCCATAATTCATTTCTTATCGTACCAGATAAACAAGTCAAAGATAAAAGATGAAAATTCCCTAAAAGTGGCGTCACAGGTAGATAGGGTCGTAAAGAGAGCTTTTGGTGCATTGGCCTTTATTAATCAAAGTATTGAGTATAAGAGCTGGAATGTTATGATGAGGTTATATAAGGCATTGGTGAGGCCGAATCTGGAGTATTGCGTTCAGTTTTGGTCACCAAATTACAGGAAGGATATAAATAAGGTTGAAAGAGTGCAGAGAAGGTTTACAAGGAAGTTGCTGGGACTTGAGAAACTCAGTTACAGAGAAAGGTTGAATAGGTTAGGACTTTATTCCCTGGAGCGTAGAAGAATGAGGGGAGATTTGATAGAGGTATATAAAATTATGATGGGTATAGATAGAGTGAATGCAAGCAGGCTTTTTCCACTGAGGCAAGGGGAGAAAAAAACCCCAGAGGACATGGGTTAAGGGTGAGGGGGGAAAGTTTAAAGGGAATATTGGGGGGGGGCTTCTTCACACAGAGAGTGGTGGGAGTATGGAATGAGCTGCCAGAAGAGGTGGTAAATGCGGGTTCTTTTTTAACATTTAAGAATAAATTGGACAGATACATGGATGGGAGGTGTATGGAGGGATACGGTCCGTGTGCAGGTCAGTGGGACTAGGCAGAAAATGGTTCGGCACAGCCAAGAAGGGCCAAAAGGCCTGTTTCTGTGCTGTAGTTCTTCTATGGTTTTCTTCTAATAGTTTTATTGGTCACATGTACATCAAAATACACAGGGAAGTGCATTGTTTGCATCAAACCGGGAGGAGAAGATGGCGGCGCAACGCAGTTTGCAGCGGCCACTCTGGTGATGATGTCTGTTATTTGCCAAGAAGGGTGCCGTGCACAATCCTGATTTGATGGAGACAGATGTGAGAGCACGGAGGAACATCTGGTGAAACTTCTGAAATGCCTGCTTCGCTGCTGCTGCTACTGTGTGGTCCAGAATCTCCGGAGGGGAAGGCCCTGGGTCCTCACCTTTGCTTGTTGCTTGGCGGCTGGGACAGGGTCAAAGCGCTCGGCAGAGGATGTGTCGGAGGGGCTGGTTGAAGGCTCAAAGTTTTCGGACGGACTCACAGTCCGCTGCAGTCGGGTGCTTCCAATGACGCTGCATCAGCAAGTTGGCGGCGCTTGGAGGTTCATGGCAGGGAGGGAAAGTTCCTCCCTTCTGCCGCCTGCATGAGATGATGAGTCTATTGGGACTTCGAGACTTTTTTTTAAAAAAGTGCCCGTGGTCTGCTCTTTATCAAATTATGGTATTGCTTTGCACTGTTTTAACTATATGTTATAATTATGTGGTTTTGTCAGTTTTAGTCTTGGTTTGTCCTGTGCTTTTCTTGTGATATCATTCTGGAAGAACATTGTATCATTTTTTAATGCATGCAATTCTAAATGACAATAAACGAGGATTGAGTGTCCTCATAATCTAATCTAATCTAAATCAAATCAGCAAGGACTGTGCCACGCTTTCGATACTAACACAGCATGCCTACAACTCAATAATGCTAACCCATAGGGCTTTGGAATGTGAGGGGAAACCAGAGCACCCAGACAAAACCCACACGGTCACGGACAGAATGTCTAAACTCCTGTCAAGCAGTGGCAGGAACTGAACCCTGATCAATGATCGCTGCTACTGTCACAGCGTTGTGCCAACCGTAACGCTCCCGCGCCCTCCTCAAGGTTAGAACTACTTTGGCTGTAATACGGTGCTGTCAGGAATTGTGAGGTTAACAACAGAGAGGAGCAGAGGAAGGAGACGATGTGGAATTGTGAGCATGTGCATGGACACCATCACGGGAAAATTTGTGAGGTGCGACAGGGAGGAGGGAAATGAAGGGAAGGGAGACTGATAGATAAATTGAATTAATAGGACTATGGTCTACGGCAACAAGAGGAATTTTCTGGCACACATCTTTCATTTCAGATTTTTTTTTGCTTTAAATTAGCCTTTTTAGATTTACTTCCAGAATATAACCACAGGCCTGCTTAAGTGGAAACCTCAGTCAATACCTCACCAACCAAGGCCAAAAGAACATCAGTCTTTTTCCAGAGCTTAGCCTTTTGTTGAGGAATCACATCCAAGAACTCAGTAATCAACATGATTAAGAAAGTACTCATCATATCCTGATAGAGCTTGGGTTTGCAACACATTTCATTATTAAGGTTTAATTGTCACATGTACATTGAAACATTAAAACATACAGTGAAGTGGGTCAATGACCAACACAAAGTGAAGATGTGCCGAGGACAGCCCAACAAGTATCTCTATGCCTCTGGCACCAATATAGCATGCTTGCAACTTACTAACCCTAATCTGTATGTTTTTGGAAAGTGCAAAGAAACCAGTACACCCAGAGGAAACCCAGTCTGTCATGGGGAGAATGTGCCAAGTCAGGAAATGAACTCTAGTCTTCTAATCGGCATTGCTGTAAACTGTTATACTTACCACTATGCTACCGTGTCACCCTACATTTCAACTTCACCGGAATTGCCTTCAAAAGCTACAGGTACCATTCAAACAAAGCACGATGTAACTCAGCCAGAAGCACAAACTCTGTAAATCCAGCTGAAAATCCTTGCAGCAATTACAATTAAGTACTGTAACATAAAGAGCACAAACCACTTTGTAACATTATAAATGAATTATTAAACTTTGGGCTATAATTGCAGAACTTTAAAACACAACTATAAAATTAGTGGGCCTTACGCAGGATTCCAATTCAATGTTTACAGTAGGCACTTGGTGTTTTATGCATATGTAGGTTTCCACTACTCAAAGTCTACTTCATAGCAAATTAAGCACATCTTCAAGCTTTTTATAAGTGCCATAAAAAGTCTTTTAAACTAGGCTGAGGAAAAGTCTGATAAAGCAAACTCGAACATAAACCAATTACATGTACTCTCCCTCCACTACTACCACCACACCCTCACCCCACAGCTAAAAAAGATTTGTTACTACATTCATCATTAATCTCATTTAACTGATCAAGCACGACTTATTCTCATCTATTAATACAAATTCCTCCTTAAGGTACTCCTTCAAATGCACCTCATCAAATCCCAACACTTCATTTGTGGTTCAAGATGAATCCATTTACACTAATGATGCCTTAGGAAGCTCTTTCATATTTAAATTTTAATTTTTTCCATGACAAAGTATCAAAGATATGGCTCATAATAGAGGATATCCAAAATTTATTTACCACTTCAGAACTAATTCGAAAACCTTCCACATTTTACAAAAGTGAAACTGTTCTATGTTTCTAAATTATAGTTACAAATACTTACTAAGAAAAATAAGCAAAACCTAATTGCAGTTTTTACCAAATAATCTTGTCAATATAGATTAATAGAATTTTTTTTACACATTAAAGTTTAAAGCATGTATTTCTATATGACACATGGTGGTAAAAGTCACAGATGTTATTAAATAGCATTGCTATTTATAGGAAGATGAGAAAAACTGTGAAAGTAAGCAAATAAGAAAATTAAGAATACACCTAGCAAGAACATGCAGAGTACCCAAACACAGCTGAGTGACAATGTGACAGTAAAAATGATGAGATTCTTTGTGGACAGTAGGTACAAAAGGACCTGCTTTATAGAAGTTTGGGATTGGTAGTAATGGAATCATTTATAACTTAATTTACAAAAAAATCTAGTTTAACTACCCTTTTACTACCAACAACTTGATGCAATCTTTCAGTAAATATGTTTAAATAGGAGAACTGTGTAGTGTGAGTCATTGTCCCGTGCAAAAGGAAGAACTCAGAAGACTCAGGTTACAACAGAAGCACATTGCCTAACTCATGAGCAAGATTGGGAAAATCTTCCAGGAAGATTATTAATTTACTAATGCACCAGAGTATATCACTCACTAGTAAAAGCAAACAGGAGAAGAACACACAAATTTTGCGATAGGCTACAAGAAATACCAGTTCAAAATTTGGACAAAACTAAAATTCCACCTCTAGATGATTCTGAAAGTCTTCAAAGTTCGTAGTAAACTTATTATCAATGTATGTACTGTATTTGTCATCATATACAACTTGAGTTACATTTTCTTGCAGACATTTAAAGAAGAATAAAGAAACATAGAACATAGAATAGAACAGCACAGTACAGGCCCTTTGGCCCACAATGTTGTGCCAACCCTCAAACCCTGCCTCCCATGTAACTCCCCACCTTAAATTCCTCCATATACCTGTCTAGTAGTCTCTTTTTCACTAGTGTATCTGCATCCACCACTGACTCAGGCAGTGCATTCCACGCACCAACCACTCTCTGAGTAAAAAAACCTTCCTCTCATATCCCCCTTGAACTTCCCACCCCTTACCTTAAAGCCATGTCCTCTTGTATTGAGCAGTGGTGCCTTGGGGAAGAGGCGCTGGCTATCCACTCTATCTATTCCTCTTATCATCTTGTATACCTCTATCATGTCTCCTCTCATCCTCCTCTTCTCCAAAGAGTAAAGCCCTAGCTCCCTTAATCGCTGATCATAATCCATACTCTCTAAACCAGGCAGCATCCTGATAAATCTCCTCTGTACCTTCTCCAATGCTTCCACATCCTTCCTATAGTGAGGCGACCAGAACTGGACACAATACTCCAAGTGTGGCCTAACCAGAGTTTTATAGAGCTGCATCATTACATTGCGACTCTTAAACTCTATCCCTCGACTTATGAAAGTTAACACCCCATAAGCTTTCTTAACTACCCGATCCACCTGTGAGGCAACTTTCAGGGGTCTGTGGACATGTACCCCCAGATCCCTCTGCTCCTCCACACTACCAAGTATCCTGCCATTTACTTTGTACTCTGCCTTGGAGTTTGTCCTTCCAAAGTGTACCACCTCACACTTCTCCGGGTTGAAATCCATCTGCCACTTCTCAGCCCACTTCTGCATCCTATCAATGTCTCTCTGTAATCTTTGACAATCCACTACACTATTTACAACACCACCAACCTTTGTGTCGTCTGCAAACTTGCCAACCCACCCTTCTACCCCCACATCCAGGTCGTTAATACAAATCACGAAAAGTAGAGGTCCCAAAACAGATCCTTGTGGGGCACCACTAGTCACAACCCTCCAATCTGAATGTACTCCCTCCACCACAACCCTCTGCCTTCTGCAGGCAAGCCAGTTCTGAATCCACCTGGCCAAACGTCCCTGGATCCCATGCCTTCTGACTTTCTGAATAAGCCTACCATGTGAAACCTTGTCGAATACCTTACTAAAATCCATATAGATAACATCCACTGCACTACCCTCATCTATATGCCTGGTCACCTCCTCAAAGAACTCTATCAGGCTTGTTAGACACGATCTGCCCTTCACAAAGCCATGCTGACTGTCCCTGATCAGACCATGATTCTCTGAATGCCCATAGATCCTATCTCTAAGCATCTTTTTCAACAACTTTCCCACCATAGACATAAGGCTCACTGGTCTATAATTACCCGGACTATCCCTACTATCTTTTTTTGAACAAGGGGACAACATTCGCCTCCCTCCAATCCTCCGGTACCATTCCCGTGGACAACGAGGACATAAAGATCCTAGACAGAGGCTCAGCAATCTCTTTCCTCGCCACACAACAGAATTCTGTTCTAACACAACAGAATTTATGAAAACAATACATAACAAAGACCAAAGCATACCCAATGTGCAAAAAGAGGACAAATTGTGCAAACAATAAATGAAAAAGTAAATGAATAACCCTGAGAACATGAGTTGTGGTAGGCATCCTTGAGAGTCTACAGCAGCCTTTTTCAACCTTTTTGCCCTGGAGGAACTTTTGAAATAATTTTCAGGTCTCAGGGGACCCACGCTTAAAAATTATTATATCTACAGCTCACGGTAAGTTAGCGTGATCACTAAGTTCCAGAGTATAATAACCCAAATATAATCATCATTGCTCTTTTGAGTAAAGAATGAATTTTTAGCCAACCCTTCTTGAAAAAAAATTGATAGTTAAGCCTAGCATCTCTCTTGAAATTAATCTTTCTTTCCCTTTGATAAATTTTAAAAACTTATTAGGCAAACATTTTAATTAAGCTACTTAAAACATGAAAATTTATTGACAACGTTGAATGGTAAAGTTACTAACAACCATAAGCCAAAGCTATATGAATAAAAATATAACCTAAAAATAAACACAATTTTATACAAGACTTTGAAAAAAACATTTTCTAACTAAGTGACATGATCAGGCTCAAATATAGGGTTATTATGCTTGTTTTTCGCTGCATAAATACTCAATTCTGTGTCGAACTTGAGATAAGGACTGATGGACTTCACCTTCAACTGAAATGAGACAATTTCTATCCTTGCCCTTGATGCTTATTAAACAAGTAAAAGCTTGCTCATGCATGTAAGCAGTTGGAAACTGCAGCAAAATGTTCATTGCTTCCCTATGAACGGCAGGATATACTTCTTTCACAGAAATCCAGAACTTATCCAGGAGTAGATCAGTAAATCTCATCTAGAGTACATGATCAGACTACATCTCACAAAGTTTTTCCTCTTCCCTCAAAGTCAATTATTGTTATTGTGCCAAGTACAGATACAAAGCCAATGAAATGCAGTTAGCATCTGACCAGAAATGCAAAGAATAGTGTTATTTACAAAATTAACTGCGAATAAAAAGTAAGTGCTATAGCACACAAATATAAAAGTACTGAGACAGGACAATATGGGTGCAATACTGCTTAGCGCTGTGATGTGAGGTTCAGCAGGGTCACAGCCTCAGGGAAGAAGCTCTTCCTCTGCCTGCTAGTGCGGGAGTGGAGGCTGCTGTAGCACCTACTGGATGGGAGGAGAGTAAAAGGTCCATGGTTAGGGTGAGATGCATCCTAGATAATGTTTTTCACTCTGCCCAGGCAACGTTTATGGTAGATATTCTCAATGGTGGGCAATCGGGTGCCCAATAATCCACTGGGCAGTTTTCACCACACGCTGGAGTGCTTTGCAGTCCGATACGGGACAATTGCCATACCACACTGAGATGCAGTTGGTGAGTATGCTCTCAATGGTACAGCGGTAAAAGTCCGTCAGTATCCTGACACAGAGGTGAGCTTTCTTGATGTTCTGCAGGAAATAAAGGTGCTGTTGCACCTTTTTGATCAGGATGGAGGAGTTCAGGGACCAGGTGAGATCCTCGGAAAAGTGGACACCAAGGAATTTGAAGCTTGATACATGCTCCCTACAGCTCCGTTGATGTAGATGGGGACGTGAGTGTGGCTCCTAGCATGCCTGAAGTCCACAATGATCTCCTTGGTCTTCTAGGTGTTAAGGGCCAGGTTGTTCTCGGCACACCATGCGGCCAGGTGCTGAACCTCGTCCCTGTAGGCCGTCTCATCATCCCCTCTGATCAGGCCAACCACCATGGTGTCGTCTACGAACTTGATTTTGGAGTTAGAACCATGTACAGGAATGCAGTCATAGGTGAAAAGGGAGTACAGAGCCTTGAGGCACGCTAGTGTTCAGGGTGAGAGTGGAGGAGGAGAGGTTGTCTAACTTAACTGATTGGGGTCTGTTAGTCAGAAAGTCCAAGGTCCATTTGCAGAAGGATGAGCTGATACCAAGCTGGCGAAGTTTGGCGATCAGCTTGGAAGGGATCACAGTATTGAATACCGAACTAAAGTC
Organism: Mobula hypostoma; assembly: GCF_963921235.1. Classification (NCBI taxonomy): domain Eukaryota; kingdom Metazoa; phylum Chordata; class Chondrichthyes; order Myliobatiformes; family Myliobatidae; genus Mobula; species Mobula hypostoma. The sequence continues at coordinate 191,735,992 of NC_086098.1, forward strand.
AATGAACAGCATTCTGACGTAAGAGTTGGGGCTGTCCAGGTGGGTCAGGGCAGAGTGAAGTGCCATGGAGATGGCATCCTCTGTTGATCTGTTGGTGTGATAGACAAATTGATGGGGGTCCAGGGTAGTGGGCAGACAGGACTTCAGATGTGATAGAACCAGTCTCTCAAAGCACTTTGCAATGATGGGGGTGAGTGCAACTGAGTGGAAGTCATTCAGGCCCATGGCAGTGGAATGCTTCAGCACTGGCACGATGGTGGCGATCTTGAAGCTTGTGGGGACAACTGCCTGGACCAGGGGCAGATATCCTTCCTCACTCTCAAGCCCAAGCAGCAGAGGAAACATTTCAAGATTTCCTTTAGCAACATGATTTTTCCAAAGATTCAGGTTCCTTTTGAATCCAAGAATTTTGTCACTTTAAGTCAAAATGTTTTCTCCAGGGCCTTGCAGAGATTTGTTCAACTGATTCAAGTGATGAAAAATGCCTGCTAAGTACACTAGTTTCTGCAGCCATTCTTCATCTTCAAAGCACTCAGCAAAACCTGGCCTATTATTTTCTTGAAAGTACTCCTACAATTCGTACTTCAGCTCAAACACGCTGTTGTGAGCTCTTCCTTTGCTAAGCCACCAGATTTCTGCATGTAGCAGGAGATTGATATGCTTTTGTCCCGGTTTTCACTCAGTCTTTTTTTTTTAAAAACATACTCAAGTAAACTGGTCTTTGTTTAATTTTTGTAGTATTATCGAGAATTTATTTCATTTCATCTCCAAGAGCTTTTGACATCGGCACCTTTCTGTGAAGAAAGCAGGTTGTTGTGACAATGTCAGGATTTCCTTTTTATTTAAAAAAGAGAAATGAAACCTCTCAATGAGCCAACCGTTGACGGGGCACCATCACTACAGATGCCAAAACATTCCATGTTTCTATTACAGATTCTATGGGCCATTACAGAGGCTTGGGTGGCTCAGGGACCGGGATGGTTACTTCAAGTGCCGGGTTTTAGATGTTTCAGAAAGAACAGGAAGGGAGGAAAAAGAGGTGGGGGTGTGGCACTGTTGATTAGAGAAGTGTCACAGCTGCAGAAAATGTGCACACCATGGAGGGATTGTCTACAGAGTCTCTGTGGGTGGAGGTTAGGAACAGGAAGGGGTCAATAACTTTACTGGGTGTTTTTTTATAGGCTGCCCAATAGTAACAGGGATATCGAGGAGCAGATAGGGAAACAGATCTTGGAAAGATGTAATAATAAGAGATGTCATGATGGGAGATTTTAATTTCCCAAATATCGATTGGAATCTCCCTAGAGCAAGGGGTTTAGATGGGATGGAGTTTGTTAGGTGTGTTCAGGAAGGTTTCTTGACACAATATGTAGATAAGCCTACAAGAGGAGAGGCTGTACTTGATTTGTTGGGAAATGAACCTGGTCAGGTGTCAGATCTCTCAGTGGGAGATCATTTTGGAGATAGTGATCATAATTTTATCTCCTTTACAATAGCATTGGAGAGATAGAACAGACAAGTTAGAAAAGAGCTGAATTGGAGTAAGGGGAATTATGAGGCTATCAGGCAGGAAACTGGAGGCTTAAATTGGAAAGTACAGAAGAAATGTGGCAAATATTCAGGGGATATTTGTGTGGAGTTCTGTATTGGTACGTTCCAATGAGACAGGGAAGTTATGGTAGGGTACAGGAACCATGGTGTACAAAGGCTGTAATAAATCTAGTCAAGAAGAAAAGAAAATCTTACAAAAGGTTCAGAGAGCTAGGTAATGTTAGAGATCTAGAAGATAATAAGGCTAGCAGGAAGGAGCTTAGGAAGGAAATTAGGAGAGCCAGAAGGGGCCATGAGAAGGCCTTGGCAGGCAGGATTAAGAAAAACCCCAAGGCATTCTACAAGTACGTGAAGAGCAAGAGGATAAGATGTGAGGGAATTGGACCAATCAAGTGTGACGGTGGGAAAGTATGTACGGAACCGGAGGAAATAGCAGAGGTACTTAAGGAATACTTTACTTCAGTATTCACTATGGAAAAGGATCTTGGTGATTGTAGTGATGACTTGCAGCAGACTGAAAAGCTTGAGCATGTAGATATTAAGAAAGAGGATGTGCTGGAGCTTTTGGAAAGCATCAAGTTGGATAAGTCACCGGGACCGGATGAGATGTACCCCAGGTTGCTGTGGCAGGCGAGGAATGAGACTGCTGAGCCTCTGGCGATGATCTTTGCATCATCAATGGAGATGGGAGGGGTTCCAGAGGATTGGAGGGTTGCGGATGTTGTTCCTTTATTCAAGAAAGGGAGTAGAGATAGCTGAGGAAATTATAGACCAGTGTCCCCTGGTTGGTAAGTTGTTGGAGAAGATCCTGAGAGGTAGGATTTATGAACATTTGGAGAGTTATAATATGATTAGGAGTAGTCAGCATGGCTTTGTTAAGGGCAGGTCAAGCCTTATGAGCCTGATTGAATTTTTTGAGGATGTAACAAACACATTGATGAAGGAAGAGCAGTAGATGTAGTGTATATGGATTTCAGCAAGGCATTTGATAAGGTACCCCATGCAAGGCTTATTGAGAAAGTAAGGAGGCATGGGATCCAAGGGGACATTGCTTTGTGGATCCACAAATGGCTTGCCCACAGAAGGCAAAGAGTGGTTCTAGATGGGTCATATTTTGCATGGAGGTCAGCCACCAGTGGTGTGCCTCAGGGATCTGTTCTGGGACCCTTACCCTTCATGATTTTTATAAATGACCTGGATGAGGAAGTGGAGGGATGGGTTAGTAAGTTTGCTGATGACACTAAGGTTGGAGATGTTGTGGATAGTGTGGAGAGCTGTCAGAAATTACAGCAGGACATTGATAGGATGCAAAACTGGGCTGAGAAGTGGCAGATGGAGTTCAACCCAGATAAGCATGAAGTGGTTCATTTTGGTAGGTCAAATATGATGGCAGAATATAGTATTAATGGCAAGACTCTTGGCAGTGTGGGGGATCAGAGGGATCTTGGGGTCCGAGTCCACAGGACACTCAAAGCAGCTGTGCAGGTTGACTCTGTGGTTAAGAAGGTGTACGGTGTATTGGCCTTCATCAAATGTGGAACTGAATTTGGGAGCCGAGAAGTAAATGTTGCAGCTATATAGGACCCTGCTCAGACCACAGTTAGAGTACTGTACTCAGTTCTGGTCGCCTCACTATAGGAAAGATGTGGAAGCCATAGAAAGGGTGCAGAGGAGATTTACAAGGATGTTGCCTGGATTGGGGAGCATGCCTTATGAGAATAGGTTGAGTGAACTCAGCTTTTCTCCTTGGAGCGACGGAAGATGGGAGGTGACCTGACAGAGATGTATAAGATGATGAGAAGCATTGATCGTCTGGATAGTCAGAGGCTTTTTCCCAAGGCTGAAATGGTTACCACAAGAGGACACAGGTTTAAGGTGCTGGGGAGCAGGTATAGAGGAGATGTCAGGGGTAAGTTTTTTTACTCAGAGAGAGGTGAGTGTGTGGAATGGGCTGCCGGCAATGGTGGTGGAGGCAGATACGAAAGGGTCTTTTAAGAGACTTTTAGATAGGTACATGGAGCTTAGTAAAATAGAGTGCTATAGGTAAGCCTAGTAATTTCTAAGGTCGGGACATGTTCAGCACAACTCTCTGGGCCAAAGGGACTGTATTGTGCTGTAGGTTTTCTATGTTTCTATTTCCTCCAAGACAGACCTTTTGTTTCCAGATACAAAGTCAAAATATTAAATATATCTTGTCCTTTGCTTGTTTCAGGCAGCTCTTTGCAACAGAACAGGTTCTCTTGAATTTCACCATCATTTACAAATTTTACAAATGCTACAACGTGACATTTATTAGCGAAATCTATTGACTCATCAAACTGGACAGAGTAAGAGCTGTTTTTTGATTTATCACACGAAACCTCTTCAGCATCATGTGACATGTCATCAATACGTCCGCTTATCCTACTGTTTGAGAATAAAACCTTTTCAATATTTCATACTTCATATTGTCCTAGCATATTACCCACTATATTTTAACATGCTGGCATCATCAGGTTCTCACCAACTGTGTGACTTTTCCTTTTCTGGGTAATAAGTTCTGCTACTAAATAACTTACTTTCTGTACCTTTTTACTGACTGTGACTTTATTAACAAAAGCTTTACTCTGTTTTGAAACTCCAATAGCCTTTTAAAATAATCCACACTAGTGCAGAGAAATAACTAAGAAGATTGTAATTCTTCAGCATTAACCTCATCAGAATTGTCTGTAGGCCTAGAATCCTCCTCTTCCATCTCACACCTCCTCTTCAAAACAAACATCAGCACATTAGAATGTTTTTAGAATGAAAATTTCCCTCCAATTTTCTACTACACTGGTACAGTTTGTTTGCTCCCATAAGTCAGTCGGAGGCACATAAGGGGGAAGTTGGGGAAGGTAATTCGGGAGGGAGAGGCTGATGTCACAGCCCTAGTTAGGCGAATTCATTCAATGCTTGGAAAACACACTTCATGCTCATCAGCCTGACATCCTCCTCTCCGTACAATACAGCGCTCACCAATTATCAATGACCTCCCCTACCTGACATCGAAAACTAAGAATGGATTCAAACAAATAGGCATGGTCCTACTGCCATACTGGGCTGAGAGTGCTAACAGAGCTCCTCAGTCACCGCTCACCACTGCAAGCACAAGCATTGTACGAAGTTCACAAAACCATGTTTTTTTCAAAAATCATGAACTCTCGCAGAACACTTAGCAACTTCTCACAGAACCCCGGCTGAGAAACCCGGGTCTATAGGTTGCAGAGTCAGATCAGCGTTGAAGTGAGCGAAGTTATCCACGTTGGCCCAGGAGCCTGGCAGTTGCAGGGTAACAACTGACCCTGGATCTAGTGGTAAGGGACCCAAGGCTCCTTCCTGTACCTCCTGCCCAATGTTAACAGCGAGAAGAGGGGATGTCATGGATGATGGGGGCCCTCAATAATAGATGCTGCTTTCTTGTGGCAATAGTCCTTGCTAATGTGCTTAGTGCTGGGGAGCATTTTGCCCATGATGGACTGGTCACAGAGACTAATGAAGAACCTGATTTAGAGCATCATCAAATATTATTAGCAACATCTGAAGGTAAAACTACTGCACAATAGATTGTGTTCAAGATGCTAAGATTTCTGCATTTTAGCAACAGTCTGTTTCACGGTACAAGGATAAAGGAAAACAACATTTAATATGAAGCACCTTTTAAAAGTTCTGCTTTTCAATTGCTGTGATGTTTTTGTTGAAAAGAGGTAATTTTCCCTTTACAGTATCAAAATAAATCACAACACACTCCTAAAATTTCTATTTTTTTCTTCATCTGTCTGTATGCCTACAGTACAAATTTATTAACTAGCAAACATTCTACTATGGAAATTAATAATAGTCAGCGTTTTAAGCCAAAACCCTCTTGGCCTGAAACCTCCACTGTTTATTTATTTTCCACTGATGCTGCCTGACCTGCTAGGCTCCTCCAGCATTTTTTATGTGCGCTATTTTGGATTTTCAGCATCTGCAGAATTTGTCATGTTTAAAACATTCTTCTAAAAGTAGAGTGAAGTTTTTCTAAAGCGTTAATACCAGACATCCCACCTCTCTCAGGAGTTCCGGGAGTCTCCCGCATATCGATAGCGGCTCCCTGATCCCTGCAAAATTATATACAATATCCCAGAAATCGACTTTTTAGACAGGGAGCGGGAGAGGGAAAAAAAAGAAAGAAAATGAATGAATCCTGCTTGATCTCTCTTTGTGCTAAGTAGACCTATCAGTTTTCTCTGTGGACGGTCTTTACAGTCGACCTCGCTCTCTCTTCCATATTCCATCAGTTCAATTACTGCCGTCTGTAATGACGCTGAAATCAACCGGACAACTGTCGGTGATGAAGTACAAAAGCCTGGCAAAGAAATTCTCATGGCTGGCGGTAACAACCTGACTACACGAGGCTGTCCTATATGGGCGGGGTGCGTTGGCGTCTTAAGGGGGATTCGAGCGGGGTTTAAATTGGAGCGAAATTCCAAAATCACCCATTAAGACATCTTTAAAAATGCACTCGCAGCAAGCAAATTCTGCGGGGTTTTTTTCCTGAAACACTTCCACTTACAGGTACATCGAAGTCCACAATGGGCTAGGTTTAAGCACAGCTGTTTTCAGAAGAAAAACCGATTTTAATAAATACCCGGCCCCCACCGAGGTCTCGTCATTAGGACAGCGAACTGTTTACCTGTGCTGCGCACTTTATATGCATTTTGAATTACACTTTATTAAATAATATGGTAATATATTGTTTTATGTGGTGTGCGTGATATATGTATTGTATTGTGGCTACACCATGGTCCGGACAGTGGTTGTTTCTTTTGTGGACAATCAGCCAGATGACAATAAACTTGAACTTGAAGCTACAGAACTTCTAAATCACTCATAAAAAATCCCCCATTTGGATGTAAAACAGCAAATTCTGATCCCGACTATTGCAGGGTGGGTGTGTGGGTGTGTAAAATAAGATCATTATTAATATTAATTAATAATTCTTATTACACCCGTAATAAGAATACACCTTCTGCTTTTATTTCTTTTAGGGACCACAACATATTAAGGCGGCTAAATGCAGGGAAGGCTGCTCAGGTATTTTATAATTCTTTTCAGCAGAAAACCAAAGTCTGACAGAGAAGGTCGCTAGAGCTGAGGTGTACTTTACATCTTTCATCATTGAGCATAACCTGCCATTCCAGTTGTGTAAGCACACAGGCAAGCTATTCAGGAAAATGTCTCCTAAATCAGAAACAGCATAAAACTATGCCTGCTCATCAACCAAGACAGCAACTATTGTGAACATGGCACATTAAGACAGAATTCAGAAGTCAGCTGTCTCATAAAACACTTGTGCATCTGATGTCTTGCAAAATTAACAAATTCATTGACACAGACTGCTATGAGGTTGAGACTTCCGTTTGAGACCTCTCTGAAATGAGTTTTTGCAGGGTGGGATGTCTGTAATACATGTTTTAAAGGCATCCCAAAAGCCGATTTGAAAATCAAAAATGAGCTTTCTGGGCACTCAAAATACCCAAATGGCGATATGCAAATTAACTTTTACTTTAATACTCGATATGCAATGTAAAATTACATTACAATATAATTAATAAAGCACAATGCTCTCTGCAGATTACTTGAAAGTAGGAGCATTTCTAAAGCACAGTATGACAGCAGGCTACATACTTGGATTTCAACTTGCAAGGTTTATCTTCCACATAAGAAGGAAGTGAAGCAAACTCATAAGAATCATCAAATGGGCAGGGACAAAATTCTGTTTCCACACAGTTCACCACAACAAGCAACAAAGTTAATCTAATGACTTGTGGTAATTCACAATTCACATTTCAAAACTACCACAACTTCTTGGCCAATTTGTACATTAGTATTGCCTACATTTTCCACCCACTGCTGGTTTTCCAGCAGATTTTGGATCACTATTACAGTTATAACAATAACAGGTTCAATTTCTTTCAAAGAGACATCACAATGGTTTAGCTAATAGAGCTACTGCCTCATAGCACGAGTAGCGCAATTTCAAACCAGACTTCAGGTGCTGTCCATGTGGAGTCTGCATGTACTCCCTCACTGAATTAGTTACCTCCAGGTGCTCCAGTTTCCTTCTACATCCTAAAGATGTAAAGGATGGATGGCCCCTGTAATTTCCCTTCATGTGTAGGTGGGGGGTAGAATCTGGGGAGCATTCATGGGAGTGTGAGGAAGTTAAAAACAAGGTGATATGGTAGCGTAGTGGTTAGCACAATGCTTTTAGTACTAGCAACCCAGATTCAACTCCCACTGCTGTCTGTAAGGCAAACACGAGGAAATCTGCAGATGCTGGAATTTCAAGCAACACACATAAAAGTTGCTGGTGAACGCAGCAGGCCAGGCAGCATCTCAAGGAAGAGGTACAGTCGACGTTTCGGGCCGAGACCCTTCGTCAGGACTAACTGAAGGAAGAGCTAGTAAGAAATTTGAAAGTGGGAGTGGGAGGGGGAGATCCAAAATGATAGGAGAAGACAGGAGGGGGAGGGATGGAGCCAAGAGCTAGACAGTTGTTTGCCCATCCTCTGGGCTTCCCCCCCTCCCCTTTTTCTTTCTCCCTAGGCCTCCTGTCCCATGATCCTCTCGTATCCCTTTTGCCAATCAACTGTCCAGCTCTTGGCTCCATCCCTCCCCCTCCTGTCTTCTCCTATCATTTCGGATCTCTCCCTCCCCCTCCCACTTTCAAATCTCTTACTAGCTCTTCTTTCAGTTAGTCCTGACGAAGGGTCTTGTACCTCTTCCTAGAGATGCTGCCTGGCCTGCTGCATTCACCAGCAACTTTTATGTGTGTTGCTTGAAATTCCAGCATCTGCAGATTTCCTCGTGTGTACATTCTTCCTGTCGGTTTTCTCTGGGTGCCCCGATTTCTTCCCACAGTCTAAAGGCATACCGGTCAGCAAGTTATTTGGTCATTGTGAATTGTCCTGTGACTAGGCTAGGATTAAAATCAGGGGATGGCTGGGCAGCATGGCTCAAAGAGCCGGAAGGGACTGTTCCGTTCTGTATCTTGATAAATAAGATTAATGTTGTACTGGTGTTTCTAGCAGCTTTGTTTTTATTCCTTATGCAATGCTAGTGCATATACTCTAATATGCAGTATATTCCCAATTCCCAAATGATTCACTACTCAAGGCACAATGGAATAATTATTGCCAGAAACATACAACCGTAAATTGCTTTGATAATTCACCAAAAGAACAAAATTGGCATCAGCTATTATATTCCATCTGGTTAGCCTCCAACCTGATGGCATGAATAACAATTTTTCCTACCAGTAAAAAATAATTCCCTCCCCCTCCTCTCTTCTTCTATTCTCCAGTCTGGTCTCTTACCTCTTCTCACCTGCCTATCATTGCCTCCTGGTACCCCTTCTCTTTCCCTTTCTCCACTTTCTTCTACTGTCAGATTTCTTCTTCTCCAGCCCTTTACCTTTCTAACCCACTTGGCTTCACCTACCACCTTCAATCTAGTCCTCCTTCCCCACCCCCCCCCACCATTTTATTCTGGCATCTTCCCCCCTTTCTTTGCAGTCTGGAATAAGGGTCTCGGACTGAAATTTCCATAGACGCTGCCTGACCTGCTGTGTTCCTCCAGCACTTTGCATGCGTTGCAATGTTGGAGGAACTCAGCAGGCCAGGCAGCGTCTATGGAAACAAGTACAGTCAACGTTTTGGGCCAAAGACCCTTCAGCGGGGCTGGGCATTGGCGTATCCACACAAGGCCGTGATGTTAGGATATTATTGTCCCACAGATCCTGTGACCCACGCTCCATACTGATCCCTGGTACTGCTGTGTGGCGTATACTGGTTCTTTCCCGTGAGACTGTGTGTTTCCCTGGGATGCTCCAGTTTTTATCCCACCATCCCAAAGACATGCTGATATATATTGCTATACTTTATAGATGCATTGTGGAGAGCATCTCAACATCATGGCCTGGCATGCACACACCAACGCCCAGGAATTGAAAAGGTTACAGAAGGTGATGGATACAGACCAGACCCTTAGAGGCAAAGCCCTCCCCAACACTGAGTACATTTACATGCATAATTGTCCAGATAATGGAGTTATAACAACCAAACAAGCATGAACTTGATATTTACATGGAGTGCTGCCACAAGAAAGCATTGTCCATCATCGAAAATCACCACCATCTACGCCAGGAGTTCCCACCCTGGGGTCCACACCCCTTGATTAATGGTATTGACCTATGGTGCAAAAAAAAATGTTGGTGACCCCCAATCTAAGCCGTGCCCTCTTCTTGCTACTACCAACGGGCAGGAAGAGCAGAAGCTTTAGGTCCCAGACTACCAGGTTCAGGAACAATCATCTTACAACCACCAGACTCCTGAACCACGTCGATATCTTCATTCAGCACTATTCGGAACTGAATCTATGACCAAAAGGCACACTTTCAAGGATGCTTTATAATTGATGTTCTCAGTATTATGTTAACTTGCACAGTTTGTTGTCTTTTGCACAGCAGTTGCTTGTCAGTCCTTATATAGTTTCTTTTTAATATAAAGTTCAATTGCATTTCTTTTGTCATACAAAATGTTTCTCAAGCTTGTACATGGTAACATAAACGTACTTTGATAATAAATTTACTCTGCACTTTGAATTGGCCATTATAATCTTGCCCATGGTATAGATAGAATTGCAGAACTGCAAACCATCATGCATTTTTTATTCCAAATTTTGCCAGCACACTCACAAACCCACAGAATATCTGGTCACACCAATGTCTGAGCAACAGGAGTAGGACAGAAAAGCACATTTTTATTGTTTCATCGCTTCTGTGGTTTCTCTCTGAAATTTTACTTGACAATATTATAGGGAAAATCCTGCACATTTGATCATTTCACCCCAACATTAATCAGTAACATCTTCCTTCAATTCTGTCTACTAAACCAATCCAAAATTTATTAGCAAGAGACACTTACTTAAGAGCATCCCTTAAGATTGGATACATCACAATTTGTTCTGAAGATGTGCATGCTTAATACAACACCAATACACAAAATACTGCAAATTTTCAGCAAATCTGTGAAGAATATTAATTGCCCAGATTATGCAGTTATTAGAACAACCAAACGAGCATCATTTTTCATCATTATATGAACTTGACTGCAACTTTTTTTTAAAGAATGTGCTTGTAGCTTAGAAATCCAGGTTATTGTCAAAAAGCCACCACATATACCATTTTGCACATTTTTCTGATATAATCAGTGCGATTAATTAAATGACAAAAGCTTCAAGTATTTAAACTACCTTTGTTCTCTAAAAAGCAATTCTTGAGAAGTTACAGTTTTATGCACATATTTCCCAAGCCAAGATTACAATTTAATATGATTTCTGGCTCTGAACAACTAATTCTTATGTAATGTAATATCCTCACTAATACTGAAAAATTCACAATGTTTCCACTTTTACTTAATCTCAAACGTCTTTTCAAAATGTCACATCAAAATGCAGACTCAGAGTTGTACTCACAACCTAGCTTGCTGGCTGAGAGAATTCTTTAATATGGTTGACCACTTGACCGGTTTCATATCATCACCATTTGCAGATGTTAGGAAATCCTCTAGGACCTGACATCCAGCATCAGAAAGTGAAATCCACACCCCAAAGATTACTAGTGAGCAGCAGTATGAACACCAGGTTCAAAGACAGCTTCTATGCCGCTCTTACACACCCTTTGTATGACTGAACAAGCTCATGGTCTACCTCATCATGGCTGTGCGCCTAATAGTCTGCCTGCCCTGCAGTGTCTCTACATCCGTAACACTATTCTATTTTGCTTTTCTCTTGCACTGCCTCAATGTACTGATATGGTGAAATGATCTGAATGAATGGTATACAAAGCAAGTTTACTGCTATACACGTAGAAATAATACACCAATTAGAACTCTATCACAACAACAGGAATTCTGCAGATGCTGGAAATTCAAGCAACACACATCAAAGTTGCTGGTGAACGCAGCAGGCCAAGCAGCGTCTGTAGGAAGAGGTGCAGTCGACGTTTCAGGCCGAGACCCTTCGTCAGGACTAACTGAAGGAAGAGTGAGTAAGGGATTTGAAAGTTGGAGGGGGAGGGGGAGATCCAAAATGATAGGAGAAGACAGGAGGGGCAGGGATAGAGCCGAGAGCTGGACAGGTGATAGGCAAAAGGGGATACGAGAGGATCATGGGACAGGAGGTCCGGGAAGAAAGACGGGGCGGGGGGACCCAGAGGATGGGCAAGAGGTATATTCAGAGGGACAGAGGGAGAAAAAAAGTGAGAGAAAGAATGTGTGCATAAAAATAAGTAACAGATGGGGTACGAGGGGGAGGTGGGGCCTTAGCAGAAGTTAGAGAAGTCGATGTTCATGCCATCAGGTTGGAGGCTACCCAGACGGAATACAAGGTGTTGTTCCTCCAACCTGAGTGTGGCTTCATCTTTACGGTAGAGGAGGCCGTGGATAGACATGTCAGAATGGGAATGGGATGTGTCTATCTCTATCACAGCTGTCTTTGCCATTTGATTTCCAGACTGCATGAATAGAGACAAAAGAGTCAATTCAAACTGAGAAAGAGAAACACACACACACACACACACACACACACACAAAATGTCAACTCCATAAACTGGTGGACACTAGGATAAAAATTCTACCTGGCTCAACGGCAAATGCAAAAATTTTGCTGTTCGTCAAGGACCACAGGAGAAGAAACTTTCATCTGCATAAATTTTGCAGGGCCTTTAATATACATAAACTAAGTATAACTTTGGGAATTTAATTGAAGCAGCTAATTCCATGAATATGACTGGACAGAGAAGAATGGAAGGAATGACAATAGCTCCTGGCTGCCACTCCAACCCAGCGGAATAGTACAGACACAATGAAAGATAATAGCAGAAGGCAAAAATCCAAGATCACGAACAAATCTGAAGTACTAGAAAGTAAAGACCATTACTGTTACAGTCACAGAGTGGCCACAATCTTATGGGATGATGATCAATAAAACCACTGGCATTTGCTATCATTTTCCCATGGATTGATGGGATTTTTCAAGTTATTGAACACACGTGAGAAATGCAGGAATCTGGAAGATGCAATGAGTAATGCACTGGTAGGCAGCAGGCCACTCATTTTCATCATTGGTCCTGTGAGTGTCCATCTAAAACTCACAGAACCAATGCAGCAGAGAATTTCCATCAATCCCAAATATGCATGAGGGTCATTCACATTGAAGGAAAGAAACAACAGGCTAGAGGACTCGCTAAATTTGTAATTTAAAACTCTGAGACACTAATAGATTAAAACTGCAAACCTTTAAGCATGTTTTTAATTCAATATTCTAAAGACTCCAAATTCAAATACTGAAATAGTATGGAAAATATGTATAAATGTTCATCAGTTTTTTTAAAACAACTTTAAATCTATCAAATAGAAGTGTAAATACTTTGGAATTTTTTGAAATGATGCAAAATATTCAAATAGTTATTTAGAGAGAGAAAAAAAGAATTTTAAGCCTTTGGCAGTTCCAACTAGCAGTTGAGTACAGTGATATTTCTGTTTAATTACTCTTTTTCTGGGCAGAGCAGTGTTGGTCACCCCAAGTGTTGTTCCTGATGGAATAGAAACCCTGGGCACTGAGGATTGTTCCAATTTTCTCCACTGCAAGCTCCCACTGAGAGGCCTGTTAGAGGCAAAGGATTTTTTATTTCAAAACAAGGTCAGAAACAGATGTAATCAACCCACTACGTCATTAGTGACTTTGAGAAAGCATGATCTGAGATAAGTTGTTCTGTGATAATTAGCCATGGATTTAAGAAACAGAAACATCATGAAGGACTCTAGAGGGAAGGGAGGCTGCAGATGAGGCAATGGTTTGCAAAGACAGAAGGGTCAAGCAATTGACACCTTTAATGTATATGCAAGGTAGAAATGAAAGAGAGGAAAAAATGTCAACAGTTCTCCCTTTGCATACTCATAACAAACAGAATGATTAGGAAGGGAATTAGAATCAGGTTTAATGTCACTGGCATATGTCGCAAAATTAGTGGTTATGCAGCAACTATATATTCCATTACTAATGTTCTATAACTAAATATTCTATTACTAATTCATCACGACTGCTGCATTTCCTTTCTTCATCTTATTTATTGCATTACGAACTTCAGATTTTAAAATACTTGGGACCTTCAATGTTTTTAATTTCTGGTTTTTTGCCTCGATTGTCTTCAAACAACTCCTGAATATACTCAGTCCATTTGTTCATAATTTCATCTTTTTCCATGATAATGGTACCGTCCTTTGCTTTCAAACATCCACCTGAAGAACGGAGGAGCTTTTTACCAGTGATATTCTTGATTTGTTGATGTAACCTTTTTGTATGAGTAATAGGGATTCTTTCTATTTGCTCACATTCCTGGTTTAACCATTCTTCTTTGGCTTTTTGGCATAAGCTTTTAACTTTTTTATCTAAGGACTTATATTCTGTAGGATTTGCTTTCTTCCACCTCCTTTCTTCCATTAGATTTTTGCTTTCATCTGTCATCCATTTATTCTTTGTGCTTTTTTCTTTTTTAGGAATCACTGACTTTGCTGATTCTACCAAGGCATCCTTTAGAGAGTTAAACTTCATTTCTACATGATTGCTATCATCTTCAACAGATTCTACTTCTAGACTTTGAAATCTATTCCTTACTTCAATTGTAAGTTTTCATCTTTAATTAATTGCGAGTATTGTTCAGGGATTGTTCAGATTTTTGCATCTTTAGTTTTTTTAAGTTTTATTTTTACATGACATACTACTGGGTTATGGTCACTATAATGACAACCCGCCTCAGAGTACTGAAATGCTACATTTATCCAGTTACGTTATATAGCTCAGAATGTTGGACAATATCTAGTAACATGAAGAAACTAATTGAAGCAGCAGAGATGTGGTTGTGAGGAGGATGCAAGGAATACCATGGACGAAATGAATATCTAATGAGGATGTCGTGAACAGAGCAAACACAAAAACAGAAATAATGTATGAGATCATGAAAAGGCAACGTAACTTCATTAGACATGTGATTAGGAAAGAGGAGTTAGAATGCACGGTAATTATGAGAAAGATTGAAGGGAAGAAAGCAAGAGGAAGACAAAGATAAATGATGATGGAGACAGCAGCCAGAGAATTGAAAATGAATACTAATGAATTGATCCACTTGACCCAAAACAAGAGTGTGTGGGCCATGGCAGTCAAAGCTCAAACTGGGCACGGCACCTGGTGATGATGATGATGATGATGATGCAGCAACAGTCATTGCAATATACATATAAAATTGTAAATTACAGCATGTACAAATATGTATAAAGATAAATTAGATATATAAAGATAAATTAGATAAAAGATAAAGTTAGTGTTCACGGGTTTAATGTCCATTCAGAAATCTGATGACAAGAGGGAAAGACGCTGTTCCTGAATTGTTGAGTGTGTGCCTTCAGACTCCTCTACCTCCTCCCTAATGGTAGCAATCAGAACAGGGCATGTTCTAGGTGATGGGGGTCCTTAATGATGGATGCCGTCTTTTTGAGGCATCACTCCTAAAGGTGGAATATCAGTAATTTGGTGGAAATATTTTGGGACTAGTACATGGATTCATAGGATAACATGAACTTAGGGAAGATGAGAACATTTAACACCTGCAAGGGCAGAACTTGGAAGGGTATGTTATTTATTGAATAGGAGGAAAACCTAAAGGCAGCTGACCAGAAAATATCTGTTATCTGTTCAGATCTCTGACGCTTCTGCCTATAGGGGTAAGAGTGACAGCTGTACTTCAATAAAGTAAGAGGGTGCAAGAAACTACTGAGCATGAACAGGATGTTTAAAAAAAAGCATCAAACATCTACTTCTGATGGAAAACTCTGCAAGGTTTAAAAATCAAAATCTTAAGTATAATATTAGTTAGCCATAATGCATTTCAGCAAATTACTGCCATTTTCAGAATATGAAAGTGATTTTAAGAACTCTAACCAGATGGAACAAGGAAAGCAATTTGGTGTGTTACACATTCAAAAACTTTTTTTATCTTTAAATCTTCATTTTCTTTTAAGAATCAGGGTGAAATTATCATGAATCGCTTACTGATTTTGAACTTAAATCACACTATCTACACTCTGCATGTAAATCCACATGAAAAATTTCCCTGTTAATTGCTAACACAAAAGTAACAATTCAACAATATTTTAGTAAACAATATAAACGAACTCCAGCAAGTCCAGCACCTAATTCAAACATAATGAACGTTCTCCATATCTTTGCATATATCCAGCAAGAATTAATTCAATATGATACAAACTTTAACATTTGCACTCTAAGTATTAGTTAGATTACTGCACATTTTAACCTTGTTGCTAATGCACAATTTCACTATGCTGAAAATAAAAATATTGCAAAGCTTTAGTAACTACAGCAAAAACACAACAGGAAAGAGAAAATATAGCAATGAGTCAAACTAAGAGCTCTGTCAGCTTTTCTAAGCAGATGGATTGAGAAGAAAAATGCTGACTGCAGTTGATCTCGAACTTACTTTAAAATTGTCTAAAAATGGAGATATATATGAGAACTACATCCACAGTATTTACCAGCTACTGCAGATAACAACGTATCTCAAATCAAAATTAGAGTAATCTTTGATACAGAGGAAATACAGTTTAGGAATTAAGAGTGGCAGGGTGATTAGTAACAAGTTATTTGACTGCCACCACATGCAAGAAGCGCCAATCGATCTTCCTGTACAGCAGGCTTCTTTGGTTCCAGATAAAAATTAAAATAGAAACAGAAAAAATAGAAGCAAGCCATTCCACCATTAACAGGATTACAAATTGTTTCCTAACTTTATACTAACTCATTACTTACCAGTAAAATGCAATTTTATCCCCCAGCTTTTTGTCATAAACGTTTCTGTCCAAGAGATTGTAGCATATATTTGTAGTAGCACCTTCCATCAATTTGACGTAAACTTTTCCTTTTGTATGATCAAAGTTATAGTCCAGGAAACTGCCAGTTTGGGGCGTTTTCCAGTAGAATTCTTTCGCAATTTTCCCCCAGAACTCTGCATATAAAATTAAAACAATGTTTCTTACATACAAGAAGCATGGATTTTAATAAGCTTTCTTGCTAAAGTGAACACATGTGTTTATGTTGTAAACATTTTTTTTTCTAACTTTCATTTTCAGTTGGCATGACAAGCTTCTCAGATGTAGAAAGCGTGTTTTCAGAACGTGGATTTCCTAGAAATGTGACTTCACTTCTGTGGCAGATGTGAACATCGGGTTTTAATGCACAAGTCGAAAAAGACCCGGAAAAACAATCATTAACAGATTCACGGTATAGAAATTATTCAAATGAATGCTCTACAGATGAAGGCCCGAGAAGTAAAATCAGGCCTCCCAGGAAAAGCAATTCAACGTACTCCCAAAGCACAATAAAAGGATGTGCAAACATTACATATAATTCGGTACAAGAAGTGCATAGCACATGTGAACTATTACCTTCCGGGTTCTGTATGGAATGTAAGTACAGTTCCTTGTATTTTTGGAAATTCGGCACATGAGCCCCTTTAGTAATTTCAGCAGCACCATAGTAGATGTCTCCTCCAACTGGTATCTTGTCAGGGATCATGATGACTGTCAAAGCGATGGTCGCCACTGGAGATCAGAAACCAGCCGAGGCTTTAAGACGAGCAGCGAAATGCCAGCGCGCTGAGCCCAAAGAAGAGCGGGTCCGCGCAGCCAATTCCGCCCGCCGACCGTCGCAGCGCCGCCGCCAATCGCAGGCCGGGCCCTTTCTCCCACTCCCACCAATGGCACAACAGGAGTTCCAGAGCTGAGCCAATCAGAGCTCGACGTGCCTCGCCGTTACTTGAGTTTTCTATTAAACGATACAAATTAGGTCAGCGCCGCACCCTAGAAGTAGTAGTAATTCCAATAAGGAAGCCTGGCAAGGATCTGTCAAAACCCACTAGCTACAGACCAATTGCATTAACATCAAGTATATGTAAGATAATGGAAAGGATGATAACAGAAAGGTTATCATATGAGCTTGAGAAAAGGGGAATGCTGGCAAGTTATCAGAGTGGTTTTAGAAAGGGAAGGAATTCCATGGACTCAGTGATTATGTTAGAGACTGAAATAAGGAAGGCCCAGGCAAATAGAGAGTCAGTAGTGGCAGTGTTCTTTGACATTGAAAAAGCCTATGATATGATGTGGAAGGAAGGATTATTAATTAAACTGCACAAGATGGGGGTTGGTGGGAGAGTTTTTAATTGGATTAAAGATTTTTTGTTTGGTAGAAAAATTCAAGTTCGGATTGGATCAGAATTATCAAAACAGTACATAGTGGAAAATGGCACACCTCAAGGTAGTGTGATTAGCCTGTTACTTTTCATCATTATGATCAATGATGTCTTCACAAAGGTACCAGTGGATATAGGTAGGTCACTGTTTGCTGATGATGGGGCCTTGTGGAAAAGAGGCAGAAACATGGACCATATAATCAGGAAACCACAAGAAGCAATTGATGAAGTGGTGGAGTGGGGTTATGATTGGGGATGTAGATTTTCAGTAGACAAAACTCAAACTGTATTTTTTACCAGGAAAAGGGTTGAGGTAGGGAAGAAATTAAGGATGTATGGGGTTGAAATAGAAAGGGTTGCATCATTTAAATTTCTGGGAGTTATATTTGATTCACGATTAACATGGGCAGACCATATCAGGAAAGTTGAGGAGAAATGTTAAAAAGTAATAAATGTGATGAGATGTTTGACTGGTAGGGAATGGGGAGCAAGTTGTTCAGCTTTGAAGAGAATGTATGTGGCTTTAGTAAGATCTGTATTGGATTATGGAAATATAGTATATTGATCAGCAGCTAGGTCTCTTATAAAGAAACTGGATGTGATTCAGGCTCAGGCCTTGAGAGTGTGCAGTGGGGCTTTTAAAACGTCACCAGTGTCAGCCCTACAGGTAGAAATGGGAATAATGTCTTTGGAACTAAGAAAGATGCAACTGATGGCAAACTACTGGGTTAACTTGCAGGGGCGCAATGATTCTCACCCTACTAAAGGAGTGTTGCAGGAGCGCTGGGAAAATGGGAGGTTTCAGAGGGATACCCTTAGTCGGGTAGGGAATGATATCGCGAAAGAATGTGGAGTATTTGATCTGAGGATAAGTCCTTCAGTAGTTTATCCGGTTGTAGCTCCATGGAAGCTTGTATGGCCTGACATAGACTGGCATTTGTTAGAGGTAAAAAGGAAAGAAAGATATAAAACAGATTTGGTAAATGCATTTAACTGTCATGTGGTGGAAAAGTATAGTGATTATACTCACATTTATACAGATGGTGCGAAGGAACCTGAAACAGGAGTGACAGGGTTTGGAGTGGTAATACCAGCAAAAGAAATTGGAATCAGCAGAAGAACATCTAATAAGTTAGGGGTGTTTACAGTGGAGATGCTGGCAGTTTTGGTTGCGTTGCAATGGGTGCAGAAAGCCAGACAAGCCAAAGCATTGATATGTTCAGATTCATCCTCAGTTCTAGCAAGTTTAAGGTCTTTTCACACAAACAGTCGGCAAGATGTACTTTATGAAGTCCTTCAGGTAGTTACAAGAATTGCAAATCAGGGAGGTCAGGTAAAATTTCTATGGGTTCCAGCACATGTAGGGGTGAAGGGGAATGAGAGGGTGGATGAGTTGGCAAAGAGGGCGTTAAAGAAAGAAAATGTGGAAATGCACATTAGTATCAGTAAAGCAGAGGTTAAGTGTGTAATCTGGGAAACCGAATGTGGCAAGAAAGATGGGACAGGGAGGGGAAAGGGAGGCATTTATATCAAATACAAAAGAGTGTTGCAGTTACTAGGGTAGGTAATGGAAACAGAAGAGAGGAAATTGTGTGGACTGGGTTAAGGCTGGGGCATTGTGCATTAAACAAAACATTGAAAATGATAGGGAAACACCAGACAGGATTGTGTGAGGAATGTCAGGAAGAGGAGTCAGTAGAACATGTAGTTCTGAGTTGCAGGAAGTATGGGATACAGAGAGAGATGATGAGAAATAAATTAAGAGAGTTGGGGATGCAGGAATTCACATTAAAAGGGTTGCTGGGCATGGGTGAGAGAGCACAAGTCCGGGTATTTTTAGCATTTTTAAGGGGTACAGGTGTTTTTTATAGAATATGACGAATAAACAGGAATAGGATACTAGGATGGTCAAAGATGGGAGGGTGAAGTGTAGGTTTGTGTGTGTGTGTGTGTGTGTGTGTGTGTGTGAGATTGAGTGAAGGGATTTAGAATGTATGTCTAGTGCACATTCTGGAGCAGAGGGTGGCGGTAATGCACCATCAAGCTGGATGCCAACCACCGTAAAACAAGATACAGAGAGAGATCGAGAGAGAGAGCACCGCACCCTCCGCCTCCTGACAGAAAGTGAGGTGCCGGTTCGGGGGGCGGGGGCAAAACTGGGACCGCAATGAGGGATTAAAGCACAACTACAGCGCATTTTCGTATGCCCAAGGAAAAAAAAGCTAATTGCTCGAAATACTCAGTAGATGAAAAAGGAACTAGACTCATCGGAATTAAGTCAAACAGGTGTACGGCCATTGAAAGGTAACGAGGAGAGCATGTACGAGGATAGCGGAAAATCTACTACAGCTTGCGTGTTATCACAGTAGTTCTGATTAGTTTTTTTTTGGGGGGGGGGGAAATGCTCCCAAAGGTCAGTTGGGCCTATTTCATGAATTTGGTGCCCAGAATGCAACTACTGCGGCGCACATATTGGAGTCAATGAAGCGTCTCCACTCAATACATCGAAATGTTTACTCTTTTTCGCAGATGATGCCTAGCTTTGGAGTTGAATAAGTACAATTAGAGACTTGGTGCTGGGGATATCCAGGAGAGGTCTTTGATATTGGTTCACTTATCCTGCCAATGGATTTTGAAAACAGATTCAGTTGTGTTTTTAAAATAGGGGCAGCACGATATTTGCTGGACTGGCCCAGGACACGTAAGGCTGTGTTGCTTGTTGATGCAAAAACGATGCATTTCACTGTAGAGTTCCAAGTACATGTAACAGTCAAAGCTAATCTTTAAAATCTGATAACAGTTATCTTTTAAAGCTCGGTGTCAAATTTTGACACCTGAAAATTTGTGGCCCTCACCGAGTCATGGCTAAATGATGGATGTGATTGGGAGCTGAATGTCCAAGGATACACAGTGTATAGGAAAGATAGGAAGGTAGGTAAAGGGGGTGGCATAGCCCTAATGGTTAGCAACGATATCAAATCACTAGAAAAAAGGGGACATAGGATCAGAAGAGGTAGAATCCTTATGGGTAGAGTTAAGAAATGGCAAGGGTAAAAAGACACTAATAGCAGTTATAGTATATACAGGCCTCCAAACAGCAGCCGGGATGTGGACTGCAAGTTACAGCTGGAAATAGAAAAAGCGTATCAGAAGGAAAATGTCAAGATAATGATGGGGGATTTTAATATGAAAGTGGATTGGGAAAGTCAGGAAGGTACTGGATCTCAGGAGAGGGAGTTTGTAGAATGCCTACGGGATGGCTTTTTGGAGCAGCTTGTCCATAAGCCCACCAGGGCATCGGCTGTTTTGGATTGGGTGCTGTGTAACGAACCTGAGGCGATTAGGGAGCTGGAGGTAGTGGAACCCCTTGGAAGTAGTGATCATTATATGATTGAGTTGGGTTTCAAATTTGAAAAGGAGAAGCTGGTATCAGGTGTATCAATATTTCAGTGGAACAGGGGAAATTACAGTGGTATGAGAGAGGAACTGGCCCAAGTCGATTGGAAAAGTAAGCTAGATGGAGGGACAGCAGAGCAGAATTGGATGAAATTCCTACAAGAAGTAAGGAAAATGAAGGAAAAATATATTCTAAGAAAAGGCAAAAATAAAAGCAAAAGAGACAGCGTACAAGGAAGCAAAAATTAGTGGGAAAAATGTGGACTGGAAGACTTTTAAAAACTTACAGAAGCAAACTAAGAAAGTCATTAGGAAAGAAAAGATGAATTATGAAAGGAAGTTGGCGATTAACATAAAAGAGGATACTAAGAGTTATTTTGAATATATGAAGAGTAAAAGAGGGACAAAGGTAGATATAGGAATGATTGAAAATGATGCTGGAGAAATTACAATGGGTAACAAAGAGATGGCAGAGGAACTAAATGAGTATTTTGCATCAGTCTTCACAGTGGAAGACATTAGCAACATACTGGATAGCCAGAGGTATCAGGGAATAGAATTAGGTACAGTCAAGATTACTAGAGAGGAAGTGCTTGGGAAGCTAAGTCTCCTGGTCCGGATGAGGTGCACCCATGGGTTCTGAAGGAGGTGGCTTTGGAGATTGTGGAAGCATTGGAAATGATCTTCCAGGAATCAATAGACTCTGGCCTGGTTCCAGTGGACTGGAAGGTCACAAATGTTGTTCCGCTGTTTAAGAAAGGAAGGAGGCAGCAAAAAGAAAATTACAGACTTATCAATCTGACATCGGTAGTTGGAAAGATATTGGAGTTGATCCTCAAGGATGAGGTTATGAAATACCTCGAGGTGCATGACACGATGGGCCCATGCCAGCATGGTTTCATGAAGGGAAGATCCTGTCTCACCAACCTATTGGAATTTTTTGGGTAATCTCAAATAAGATTGACAAGGGAGAGGCTGTGGATGTTATGTATTTGGATTTTCAAAAGGCCTTCGATAAGGTGCCGCATAAGAGGCTGCTTAATAAGATGAGAGCCCATGGAATTACAGGAAAGATATTGCAATGGGTGGACCATTGGCTGATAGGCAGAAAGCAAAGGGTGGGAATAAAGGGATCCTATTCTGATTGGTTGCCGGTTACTAGTGGTGTTCCACAGGGGTCGGTGTTGGGGCTGCTTCTTTTTACAATGTATATTGATGATTTAGATTATGGATTGAATGGTTTTGTGGCTAAGTTTGCAGATGACACCAAGATAGGTGGAGGAGCAGGAAGTGTTGAAACGGAAAGGTTGCAGAGAGACTTGGTCAGTTTAGGAGAGTGAGCAAAGAAATGGCAGATGAGATACAATGTTGAGAAACCTATGGTTGTACATTTTGGAAGAAGAAATAATCGGGCAGATTATTATTTAGATGGGGAGAAAACTCAAAAATCGGAAGTGCAAAGGGACTTGGGGGTCCTCGTGCAGGATACCCTGAAGGTTAACCACCAAGTTGGATCGGCGGTAAGGAAAGGGAATACCATGTTGGCATTCATTTCAAGAGGAATAGTGTATAAGAGTAAGGAGGTGTTGATGAGGCTCTATGGGGCATTAGTGAGACCTCATTTGGAATACTGTGTGCAGTTTTGGGCCCCCTATCTTAGAAGGGATGCACTGATGTTGGAGAGAGTTCAGAAAAGATTTACGAGGATGATTCCTGGAATGCAGGGGCTAACATATGAGGAGCGTTTGTTGGCTCTTGGACTGTATTCATTGGAGTATAGAAGAATGAGAGGGGATCTCATAGAAACATTTTGAATGTTGAAAGTGTTGGACAGAGTAGACGTGGAAAGGCTGTTTCCATTGGTGGGTGAGTCCAGGACAAGAGACCACAGTCTTAGAATTAGAGGGTACCCAGATAAAACAGAGATGAGGAGAAATTTCTTTAGCCAGAAGGTCGTGGATTTGTGGAATCCGTTGCCACATACAGCTGTGGAGGCCCGATCATTGAGGGTGTTTAAGGAGGAGATTGATAGGTATCTAATTAGTCAGAGTATCAAGGGATATGGGGAAAAAGCTGGAAACTGGAACTAGGTGGGAGAATAGTTTAGATCATGGGGGAGTTACGGAGCAGACTCAATGGGCGAATGGCCTACTTCTGCTACTTTGTCTTGTGATCTTGTGAATACCCTCTTCTTCACATAAGCTAATGAAGAGGTAGTGGCTGATAGCAAGAAGGAGGACATACATTTGATGAAATTGAGCAAGGCAGGAAGGCCATCTATGGAGAGGACATGAAGAGACTGCCAAAGGACACAGGTTAAGAAAATGGCAGATGGAGTACAATTGTGTTGGCGTGTGGCGAAGTGGTTAAGGTGTCAGTGTAGTGATCTGAAGGTCGCTAGTTCGAGCCTCAGCTGAGGCAATGTGTTGTGTCCTTGAGCAAGGCACTTAATGGCAGGCAGTGACTAGTGGGGTACCGCAAGGCTCAGTGCTGGGACCCCAGTTGTTTACAATGTATATAAATGACTTAGACGAGGGAATTAAATGCAGCACCTCCAAGTTTGCGGATGACACGAAGCTGGGCGGCAGTGTTAGCTGTGAGGAGGATGCTAAGAGGATGCAGGGTGACTTGGATAGGTTAGATGAGTGGGCAAATTCATGGCAGATGCAATTTAATGTGGATAAATGTGAGGTTATCCACTTTGGTGGCAAGAACAAGAAAACAGATTATTATCTGAATGGTGGCCGATTAGGAAAAGGGGAGGTGCAACGAGACCTGGGTGTCATTATACACCAGTCATTGAAAGTGGGCATGCAGGTACAGCAGGCGGTGAAAAAGGCGAATGGTATGCTGGCATTCATAGCAAGAGGATTCGAGTACAGGAGTAGGGAGGTACTACTGCAGTTGTACAAGGCCTTGGTGAGACCACACCTGGAGTGTTGTGTGCAGTTTTGGTCCCCTAATCTGAGGAAAGGCATTCTTGCCATAGAGGGAGTACAAAGAAAGTTCACCAGATTGATTCCTGGGATGGCAGGACGTTCATATGATGAAAGACTGGATCGACTAGGCTTATACTCTCTGGAATTTAGAAGATTGAAAGGGGGGATCTGATTGAAACGTATAAAATTCTAAAGGGATTGGACAGGCCAGATGCAGGAAAATTGTTCCCGATATTGGGGAAGTCCAGAACGAGGGGTCACAGTTTGAGGATAAAGGGGAAGCCTTTTAGGACCGAGATGAGGAAAAACTTCACACAGAGAGTGGTGAATCTGTGGAATTCTCTGCCACAGGAAATAGTTGAGGCCAGTTCATTGGCTATATTTAAGAGGGAGTTAGATATGGCCCTTGTGGCTACGGGGATCAGGGGGTATGGAGGGAAGGCTGGTGCAGGGTTCTGAGTTGGATGATCAGCCATGATCGTACTGAATGGCGGTGCAGGCTCGAAGGGCCAAATGGCCTACTCCTGCACCTATTTTCTATGTTTCTATGTTTAACCACACATTGCTCTGCGACGACACCAGTGCCAAGCTGTATCAGCCCTAGTGCCCTTCCCTTGGACAACACCTGGAGACTTGCAGCATGGGCAACTGCCAGTCTTCCATACTACCTTGCCCAGGCCTGTGCCCTGGAAACCTTCCAAGGCACAAATCCATCGTCTCACGAGACTAACGGATGGCTATTCATGCATCAACTAAAGTTGCTGCCTCACAGCTCCCAAGACCGAAGCTCAACCCTGACATCCAGTGCTGTCTGTGTGATGTTTGCACATCAAAGTCAAAACTCATTGTCAAATGGACAAGATGTATGCACAGGTGAAATCAAAAACTTACTTGCAGCAGCATTCACAAGAAAAACACACATATTATTCACAATTCTTAATAAGAAAGAACCTCATTATAAGGACACAACAACAACAATTAAGTATATTTTAGTTCAAAGTAATTAAAGTAGTCTGTGCCGAACTCTTCTCTCACCTAGTCCCACCGACCTGCACTCAACCCATAACCCTCCATTCCTTTCCTGTCCATATAGCTGCCTAATTTAATTTTAAACGACAACATTGAACCTGCCTCAACCACTTCTGCTGGAAGCTCATTCCACACACCTAACACTCTCTGAGTAAAGAAGTTCCCCCTCATGTTATCCCTAAACTTTTGCCCTTTAACTCTCAACTCATGTCCTCTTGTTTGAATCTCCCCCACTCTCAATGGTAAAAGCCTATCCACGTCAACTCTATCTATCCGCCTCATAATTTTAAACACCTCTATCAAGTCCGCCCTCGAGCTTCTACGTTCCAGAGAATAAAGACCCAACTTGTTCAACCTTTCTCTGTAACTCAGGTGATGAAACCCAGGTAACATTCTAGTAAATCTTCTCTGTACTCTCTCTATTTTGTTGACATCTTTCCTGTAATTCGGTGACCAAAATTGTACACAATACTCCAAATTTGGCCTCACCAATACCTTGTACAATTTCAATATTACATCCCAACTCCTATACTCAATGCTCTGATTTAGAAAGGCCAGCATACCAAAAGCTTTCTTCATCACCCTATCCACATGAGATTCCACCTTCAGGGAACTATGCACCATTATTCCTAGATCCCTCTGTTCTACTGCATTCTTCAGTGCCCTACCATTTACAATGTATGTCCTATTTTGATTACCAAAATATAGCCCTCACGCTTATCAGCATTAAACTCCATCTGCCATCTTTCAGCCCACTCTTCTAACTGGCCTAAATCTCGCTGCAAGTTTTGAAAACCTACTTCATTATCCACAACTCCACCTACCTTAGTATCATCTGCATACTTATCCAATTTACCACCCCATCATCCAGATCATTAATATATATGACAAACAATACTGGACCCAGTACAGATCCCTGAGGCACACCACTAGTCACTGGCTTCCAACCTGACAAACAATTATCCACCACTACTCTCTGGCGTCTCCCATTCAGCCACTGCTGAATGCATTTTACTACTTCAATATTAATACCTAACGATTGAACCTTCCGAACCAACCTTCTGTGTGGGACCTTATCAAAGGCCATATAGACAACATCCACCGCTTTACCCTCGTCAACTTTCCTATTAACCTCTTCAAAAAATTCAGTAAGATTTGTCAAACATGCCCTTCCACACACAAATCTATGTTGAATGTTCTTTATCAGTCCCTGTCTATCCAGATAATTATATATACCATCTCTAAGAATACTTTCCATTAATTTACCCACTACTGACGTCAAACTCATACTAATCATACTAATAAAATGCTAAGCACTGATGAAAAACTGGTACGTGTTTGTACGCAGAAAGATCTGGCTGACCTAATAACTTAAGTAATCATGCAAGTGCAGCAGGCAATTAGAAAAGCAAATAGCTGGCCTTTATTGCAAGGAAGTTAGAAACAAATGGGTGGAAATCTTTGTTGAAACCACACAATGGGAGAGCAGTGTGTGGTCTGGCTCTCCATATTTGGTGAGGGTGGGGATTGTGGTTGGTGGGAAGAATATGACTAAGAAGACTTGATCTGTAACCTGTGGAGTATAGAAAACTGATAAGTGAGCTCATTTAATGCATACAAAATTTAGGGAGAAATTGGCAGAGTATATGCTCAGAGGCTTTCTCTTTTTAGACAAAAGACTATCACCAAACTGGATAATCTCAGAATAAGGTACAGAGTTATTAGAGATAAATCTTCAAACCACTAAATCCACGTTAACTAATAATCTACACTCAGCCTATATCAATCCCAGTCATCCTAATATTAATTATTAACTCATAATTATGTTAAGTATTATCAATAATATTTTATTTTCCTATACTTCCTACTAGAGAGCTCAAGTTCACTCTTCCAATAATTTCCATATTCCTTTACAACCTAGAGGAAGCCATTTCAGCCCTTTGAACCTATACTAGTTAGCAGAGCAATCCCATTCCACCATTAAGTTTTTACTGTATCTGATTCTTCCAAGATTCCTATCAATACTACCCATCTACACCAGTTGGGGCAATTAATCTACCAAACTGTATGTCTTTGGGATTTGGGAGGAATCTGGAGCATCCAGAGGAACCCAGGAAGTGACAGAGAGAATGTACAAACTCCACAAGAGTCAGCACTCAAGTTCAGGATTAAAACCTGGTCTCTGGTGTTATGGGGTAGTAGCTCTGCCAGCTTGGTCACTTAAGGTGGTGATGAGAGGTCATTTCTTAACACAATGGTTTTAAATCTGTGGAATTCTGTCTCGGGACTGAATTCCATTTATTATGTTAGGACTGTGACGCTGGGTGGATTGGTGATTGGGCAGCAGGTAGACTCAGTCACAGAGTCTGCAGATGCTGGAATCTGGAGCAACACACAAAGTACTGGAAGTACTCAGCAGGTAAGGCAGGATCTATGGAAGGAAGTGGACAGTCAAGGTTTCAGGTTGAGACCCTTCATCTGTAATAAAGGATCGAAGGAAGATAACCAGTATAAAGAGGTGTGTGGAAGGGGTGGAGTAAGAACTGGTGGGTGATAGGTGGATCTAGATGAAGGGGTGATAGGCAGATGAGGGAAGGTGAGAATGGGAATGGTTCATCCACAGTTTTGCTTACTAGCAGTTTGGGCTGGCTGTATAGTTTCCTGTCTTCATTTCTTCTTAAGTTCTTCTTGAAAGTTGGCTGACAGAGCTGTCATTGGCAATTTTCCACCTTGCTGGCTCAATGTCAGTTTTGTCACTGGGACATTTTTGTCTATAAATGCAGATATTTCTAAAGCACAGCTCTGCAATCAGCAATGGTAGTAAGGCCTGATACTTCTGATATGTTTAGGATTGTTATTTATATTGTGCAGTGCATGAGACGGGCAATATTGGTTGTAATCAGTTTAACAATTACATCATATTCAGTTCTTCCATTTGTTTTGCATGTTGAGGGTGGATCATTTTACTTGCTGTCTGTATCTGGAAGAATAGCCTGACTGTAAGTTTTTATTTGATAAAGTACCCCCACTGTTAGTTTGAGTTACCAGATGTTACCCATTATCTTAGAGATGATGGAACTTGGTACTAGGAGTGTTGGTTGTTGAGACTATGAAGGTCAGATGCCATGCCTGAGCCAGAATACAAAGATCAGATGTGATCTCTCCAGCTGAATTATTTTTCTCAATGGAATCACATAGTTCATTATGCCTCATATCCGATATGAGACACATTAAACTGGGTAATTCTATTGAGAGGGAATATGAAGGAAAAAATTATGCAGTTGAAACCATTATATTTCCAGACAAATAACTACTCTAAAGAAGGGAGATAGCGGAAGGCAGAGTTTACATTGTATATTCAGTTAGATGTGGCAGATAAAGCATAAGAGACGAAAGAAAGGATGTTGCAACCCTCAGTATTGAATTATGCTTTTTGAAAAAATCAACATTTCTATTTTCTCTTAGAACTAAACCATACAAAAATTCCTCAAGTGATGATGAGCAGCACTTACAGATGTGTTTGTAGATCAACTAGAACTTTACTCCCAATCACAAGATGGCAGCAAGAATCAGAATTAGGTTCATTGTCACAGCTGTTATGACATCTGTGATTTTGTGACAGCAGTATAGTGCAAGCACAACAAATTACTATAACTAACAAATGCAAATAAATATACTGTAGTGCAAAAGAGGAATAGCGAGGTAGTGTTCATGGACCATTGAAAAATCAGATGACAGAGGGGAAGAAACTGTTCTTAAAATATTGAGTATGAGTCTTCAGGTACCTCCTTCCTGATGGTCATAATGAGAAGAGGGCATGTCCTGGGTGGTAAGAACCCCTAATGATTGATACAACTTTCTTGAGTTACCACCTTTGGAAGATGCCCTCGATGGTGGGGAGGTTTGTGTCTGTGATGAAGCCGATTGAGTCTACAAACCTTGAAGCCCCTTGTGATCCTGTGCTTTGGAGCTTCCATACCAGCTGGTGATGCAAATAGTAAGAATGCTCTCCATGGTACATCTGTAGAAATTTGCTGGAACTTGAATTTGAACTAGAACTGCAAAAAAATAGGTACAGAAAGATGACTAGAGATTTGGCAAAAGTACTCGGGGATGCTACTGAACAGAGGTGCTAATGACTTGCCATCAGTTAGTTACAGTGCTAACTTAAAGCTCGGCTAGGCTGGCTACAACATCAGAAACACCATTGGCTGAGTATGACTTTATTCTAACTGGAAAAACTTTAAATCGGTGTCATTCCGGTGGCCCAATCAGTGGCAGGAGCGGCGCTCAAAGAGGAGGTTTCTCACCGGTCGGCGGGAGCAGCGCAGAGAGGAGTAAATAAAAGTTTAGAAGAGACAAGTGGAGTGGGCATTGCTGGGAATGGGTCAGTAGTGAGATTGGGAGTGTCAAGCTTTGGCTCAAAGGAGGCTTCAGCACCGACCAGGCTTTAGCTCTGGGCAAGTTGTCCAGGTAAGGTTCTGTTAAGTTTCCCTTTTTTCTTACTGTGTCAGGGGTACTAGTGTAGTTTGAATGGCAGTTGTGTGTTCTTCATGCCAGATGCTGGAGACCTGGGAGACCCAGAGTCTCCCAGGGAACTGCATCTGTGTCAAGTGCATCCAGCTGCAGCTACTTGAAGACTGTGTCGGGGATCTGGAGCAGCACCTTTGCTTGTACAGGAGAGTGAGATCTTCGCTCAGAGTTACAGAGAAGTAGTCACCCCTAAGGTGCAGGAGGCAGGTAGCTGGGTGACTGTCAGAAGGAATGGAAAGGTGAATAGGCAGTTAGCACAGAGCATCCCTGTGGACATTTCCCCCAATAATGAGCATACTGTTTGGATACTGATGTGGGGGATGACCTCACAGTGGAATGCCACAGAGACCAGGCGAATGGTGCTGAGCGTGGGTCCATGGTGCAGAAGGGAAAGAGGGAGAAGAGGGGAACGGTAATGTTAGGGGACTCAATAGTCAGAGGAACAGACAGGAGATTCTGTGGACGTGAACGGGACACCTGGATGGTATGTTGCCCACCACCCTCCCCCCCCACCCCGCCAGGTGCCATGGTCCGGGACATCTCTGATTGCGTCCACAGCATTTTAAAGATGGATGGAGAGCAGCCAGATGTCTTGATACATATTGGAACGAATGATGTAGAAGGAAAAGCAATGAGGTCCTGAAGAGAGAATTTAGAGAGCCAGACAGAAAGCTGAGAAACGGGACCTTCAGGGTAGTAATTTCTGGAATGCCACCTCTGCCACACGTCAGTGAGGATAGAAACACAATTTGGCAGATACATCTACAGCTGAGAAGCTGGTGCTTCAGATTCTTGGATCATTGCGATCTCTTCTGGGAGAAGGTATGACCTGTACAAAAGGGACAGGTTGCACCTGGATCCAAGGGGGATAAATAATCTCGCAGGCAGGTTTGCTAGAGCTTTTGGGAAGGGTTTAAACTAAATTGGCAGGGGAATGGGAATCGGAGTGAAGAAACTCAGTATAGGATGGAAGGTAAAAAAAACAAAGATAGTGCGCTGTCAGACTGTCAGGAAGGGCAGGCAGATGATAGGACAAAATTGCGGCCAGCAGGGTGAGTATCAGTGCATTAGGAATGCAGAATCAAAAAGGGTAGCAAATACAGTACTCGAAGCGTTATATCTCAATGCACAGAGTATAAGAAATGAGGTGGATGATCTTGTTGCACTATTACTAATTGTCGGGTATGATGTTGTGGCCGTCACTGAATTGTGGCTGAAGGATGGTTGTAGTTGGGAGCTGAATGTCCAAGGTTACACATTGTATTGGAAGGATAGGAAGGTAGGCAGAGCAGGTGGCATGGCTTGACTGGTAAAGAATGGCATCAAATCATTAGAAGGATGTGATAAAGGATTGGAAGATGTTGAATCCCTTTGGGCCACACACCCATAATGCTGGAGGAAATTAATAGGCTAGGCAGCATCTATGGAAAAAAGTACAGTCAACCTTTTGAGCCAGAAACATCCAAAGGGTTTTGGCCACGTCAACTGTACTTTTTTCCATAGATGCTGCCTAGCCTGCTGAGATCCTCCAGCATTTTGTTTGTGTTGCTTGGATTTCCAGCATCTGCAGATTTTCTCTTCTTTGTGATTGAATCCTTGCAGATTGAGTTAAGAAACTTCAAGGGTAAAAGGACCCTGATGGCAGTTATATACAGTCCTCCAAACAGTAGCTGGGATGTGGTCTACAGATTACAATGGAAAATAGAAAAGGTGTGTCAAAGGGCAATGTTATCATAGTCATAGGAAATTTTAACATGCAGGTATATTGGAAAAGTCAGATTGGTAATGGATCCCAAGAGAGTGAATTTGTTGAATGCCTACAAGTTGGGTTTTTAGAGCAGTTTGTCATTGAGCCAACTACAGATCAGCTATACTAAATTGGGTGTTATGTAATGAACCGGAGGTGATTAGGGAGCTTAAGGTAAAGGGTCCCTTAGGAGACAGTAATCACAGTATAATTGAGTTCAACTTGAAATTTGATATGATAGGGAGAAAATAAAGTGTGACTTTGTAGTATTTCAGTGGAGTGAAGGAAATTATAGTGGTATGAGAGTGGAGTTGGCCAAAGTAAATTGGAAGGAGCTGCTGGCAGGGATGACAGCAGAGTAGCAATTACTTGAGTTTCTGGGAAAAATGAGGAAGGTGCAGGATAGATGCATTTCCAAAAATGAAGAAATACTCAAATTGCAAAATAGTACAACCGTGGCTGGCAAGGGAAATCAAAGCTAATATAAAAGAAAGCATACAACAAAGCAAAAATTAGCAGGAAGATAGAGGATTGGGAAGCAAATCTACAGAAAGCAACTAAAAGAATCATTAGGAGGGAAAAGATGAAATATGAACGCAAGCTAGCCAACAACATCAAGGTGGATAGAAAAGGCATTTTCAAGTATATAAAAAAAAGAGAGATGAAGTTGGATATAGGACAGCTAGAAAATGAGTCCAGAGAAATAATAATGGGGGCCAAGGAGATGGCAGATGAACTGAATGAGTATATTGCATCAGCCTTCAGTGTGGAAGAGACTAGCAGTGTGCCAGGTGTCGAAGGGTGTGAGGGAAGAGAAGTGAATGCAGTTACTATTGTGACGAGAATACACATAAAATTAAGATGTTTGCTGGCCTGGGCTAGCATCAGTGGCATCAGCAGTTGGTCTGCCACCTGCCCTCAGGGTAAGGAGAGATAAGGAACAATGGAGCAGCGTCTGGAGATGTGTAATGAAGGGACGTGGGAGAGAGAGCTGTCGGGAGCGGCTTCCCCTTTGAACCCTGAACTGTTTGAAGTGGTGGACAGGCGATGCCCCAGCAGGGGGATAAAAAGGGACAGGTTCGCTAAGGCAGAACACACACGCCACCCGAGGTAACGAGACCCTGGAAGCGGTACGCTTCTCACGAGTCGGTGAGAGGTACCAGACAACGGCCAGGGTGGAAAGGTACGATCAGAGGGAACCCGGTGTGTGTCCACCCTTGCCTGGGTGCCGGGTTCACTGCAGAGGATCGACCGCATCTGGAGGAGGGGTCACAGTCGGTGACCTCAGGTGACATCACCAAGGACCCGCCCAAAAGTTGCTTGTGAGCCATCTCGCCGGTCTGTGAGTGAAGCCGTTCTGAATGATCAGTTGTTCCTGTTCTCTCTCTCTCTCCCCCCACGTTGCCCATTGCCATGGCAACGATTACTGCGAACTGAATTACTAAACTGGTCTGAACTTTGAGTCACTTTGAAATTTGGTCATTTACCCCTAGACAACGATAGAGCTTGATTGATGCTGTTATCTTAATTCTGTGCACATGTGTGTTTATCATCGCTGAACTGTTGCATTTATTATCCTTTCGATTACTGTGTTGCTTGTTCCTTTAATAAAACTTTCTTAGTTCTAGTACTCCAGACTCCAACTGAGTGATCCATTTCTGCTGATTTGGCAACCCAGTTACGGGGTACGTAACACTATTACAAGGGAGAAGGTGCTCAAAAAGCTGAGAGACCTAAAGGTACGTAAGTCACCCGGACCAGATGAACTACAGCCTAGGTTTCTGAAAGATTGTGGAGGCATTAGTAATAATCTTTCAAGAATCATTGTACTCTAGCAATGTTCCAAAGGACTGGAAAATTGCAAATGTCACCCCACTCTTTAAGAAAGGAGGAAGGCAGCCTAAAGGAAATTATAGGCCAGTTAGACTGGCCTCAGTGGTTGGGAAGATGTTGGGAGTCAATTGTTAAGGATGAGGTGATGGAGTATTTGGTGACGCAGGACAGGATAGAACAAAGTATCTTGTCAAAGGAATCTTTCCTTATCAAAGGAAAATCTTGCCTGATGAACCTGTTGGAATTCTTTGAGGAGATTACAAGTAGGATATATAAAAGGGATGTAGCGGATATTGTATATTTGGACTTTCAGAAGGCCTTTGACAAGGTGCCACACATGAGACTCTTACCAAGTTAAGAGCCGAAGGTATCACAGGAAAGTTTCTGGCATGGTTAGAGCATTGGCTGATTGGTAGGAGGCAGCGAG
The DNA here is from genome assembly GCF_963921235.1 of Mobula hypostoma. NCBI lineage: Eukaryota > Metazoa > Chordata > Chondrichthyes > Myliobatiformes > Myliobatidae > Mobula > Mobula hypostoma. The sequence goes on from NC_086098.1 coordinate 191,769,828, forward strand.
TGGGAATAAAAGGATCCTTTTCTGGTTAGCTGCCAATGACTAGTGGTGTTCTGCAGGGGTCAGTGTTGGGACCACTTATTTTTATGCTGTACATCCAGTGATTTAGATGATGGAATAGATGGCATTGTTTCCAAGTTTGCAGATGATATGAAGATTGGTGGAGGGGCAGGTAGTGTTGAGGAAACAGGAAGGCTGCAGAAGGACTTAGACAGAGTAGAAGAATGGGCAAGGAAGTGGCAAATGACATACAATCACGAGGAATTCTGCAGATGCTGGAAATTCAAGCAACACACATCAAAGTTGCTGGTGAACGCAGCAGACCAGGTAGCATCTCTAGGAAGAGGTACAGTCGATGTTTCGGGCTGAGACCCTTCGTCAGGACTAACAAAGGGTCTTGGCCCGAAACATCGACTGTATCTCTTCCTAGAGATGCTGCCTGGCCTGCTGTGTTCACCAGCAACTTTGATGTGTGTTAAATGAAATACAATGTTGGAAAATGCATGGTCATGCCCTTTGGTAGAAGAAATAAATGTGTGGACTATTTTAGAAGTGGGGGAAAAATCCAAAAATCTGAGATGCAAAGGGGCTTGGGAATCATTGTGCAGAACACGCTAAAGGTTAACTAATGTTAGCATTTGTTTCAAGAGGTCTAGAATATAAGAACAAGGATGTGATGTTGAAGCTTTATAAAGCACCGGGAGGCCTCACCTTGAGTATTGTGAACAGTTTTTGGCTCCTTATCTAAGAAGAGATGTGTTGGCATTGGAGAGGGTGGAGGTGGTTCACAAGAATGATTCCAGGAATGAAAGGGTTATATGAGGAATGTTTGATGGCTCTGGGGTTCTACACACTGGAATTTAGAAGGAATGGGGTGGTGGTGAATCTCATTGAAACCTTTCAAATATTGAAAAGGCCTAGGCAGAGTAGACATGCAGAGGATGTTTCCCATGGTGGAGGAGTGTAGGACAAGAGGGTACAACCTTAGGATAGAGGGGCATCCATTTAAAACAGAGGCGGAGAAATTTTTTTAGGCAGAGGTTGGTCGATTTGTGGAATTTGTTAACACAGGCAGCTGTGGAGACTGGGTCGTCGGGTGTATTTAAGATGGAGATTGATAGGTTCGTGATTGGCCACGGCATCAAAGGTTATGGGGAGAAGTACAGGGAATGAGGCTTATGGGGGGCGGGGGGAGCATCAGCCATTACTGAATGCTGGAGCAGATTCAATGAGCCAAATGGCCTAATTCTCCTCCTATGTCTTATGGTCTTATTCATGAGCCTCCATCTATGGATGGATATTCAGGCTATGGATAGGAATGAGAGAGATGACCCTGGTAGAGTGCAACACTATTATTTAAACTCTTATTTGGATGGTTTAACCTTTTTGAAAAGTCAGTCCTGAGTAGTTTTAATTGAAAATTTTAGAACTTAGATGTAATCTGACTATTGTGGCATTGTTATAATTTTTGTATTACAAATTTAACTTTTCATATGTTATGTCCTCAACACTTCAAATGATGTTCAGAATGCCTTAAGAATGATGCAAGGAAAATCTCTCTAATATAGTTTGCAATTCTCAAAGATATGGTGAAGGAAGGTTCCATTGTCGTCTTCAAGGATAAATATATGATGAGTAAAAATTTCAAGTCCATAAGATATAGGAGCAGAATTAGACCATTTCATCATGGCTCTCAGCCTCTCAGCCCAAATCTGCTGCCTTCTCCCTGTATCCCTTCATGCCCTGACCAATCAACAATCTATCAACCTCTGCCTTAAATATACATAAAGACTTGGCTTCCACAGCTGCCTGTGACAAAGAATTCCACAGATTCACCAATCTTTGGCAAAAGAAATTCCTCCTTATTTGCATTCTATTATGAGGCTATGTGCTCTGGACTGAGGCTCTCCCACCATAGGAAACATCCTCTCCACCCATCCAAACTATCGAGGCCTTTCATCATTCAATAGGTTTCAATGAGGTCAACCCTAATTCTTCTGAGTTCTAGTGGATACAGGCCCAGAACCATCCAATGCTCTTCATCTGACAAGTGATTCAACCCCAGAATCATTTTCATGAATCTCCTCTGAACCCTGTCCAGTGTCAGTACATCCTTTCTAAGATGAGGGCCCAAAACTGCTCACAATAACCAAGTGAGGCCTCACCAGAGCTTTATAAAGTCTCAACATTATATTCTTGCTTCTATATTCTAGTTCTCTTGAAATGAGTGAAGACTAGAATGAATGAAGACAACAGAGAAAGGACAGGGGTTGGATTAGCAAGTTCCTTGGTAAGGAACCAGAGTAAACATAGAGTAACAGAACACTACAGCACAGAAAAAGGCCCTTTTTACCTAGTCCCTTGAAAATGCACCTGGACCATAACCCTCCATACCTGTCTCATCCAAGTACCTATGTAACTTTCTCTTAAATGCTGAGATTGAAGCCACATCCACCACTTGCTCTGACAGGTCATTCCACACATTCTCCACCCTCCAAGTGAAGAAGTTCCCCCACTTGTACCCCTTAAACTTTTCACCTTTCTCCCTTAATCCAAGATCTCTAGTTGTAGTCTCACCCAGCCTCAGTGGAAAAAGCCTGCTTGCATTTACCCTCATAATTTTGTCTACCTCTATCAACTCTCCCTTTGTTCTCCTACACTCCAGGGAATAAAGTTGTAACCTATTAAACCCTTCCTTATGAGTCAGGCCCTCAAGCCCCCGCAACATTCTTGTAAATTTTCTCAGCACTCTTTCAATCTTATTGACATCTTTCCTGTATGTAGATTACCAAAACTGTACACAATACTCCAACTTAGGCTTCACCAACATCTTGTACATCTTCAACATATCGCGACGTCTGTACTCAATACTTCGATTATGAAGGCCAATGTGCCAAAAGCTTTCTTTACAACCCTATCTATGTGATGCTGCTTTCATGAAATTGTGGATCTGTATTCTTAGATCCCTCAGTTCTGCTGCACTCCTCAGTGCCATATTGCTCACCATTTAAGACTTTATCTGGTTTCTCCTTCCAGAGTGCAACACCTCACTCTTGTCTGCATTAAATTCCATCTGCCAGTCTTCAGCCCATTTATCCAGCTGGTCCAGTTCTCACTGCAAGTTTTGATAGTCTTCCTCACCGTCCACTGCACCCCCTAACTCGATGCCATCTGCAAATTTGCTGATCAAGTTTACCACATTATCATCAGGATTATCAATGTAGGTGGCAAATATCGGACCCAGCACTGATCCCTGCAGCACATAGGTCTCCAGTTAGAGAGACAACCGTCTACTACCGCTCTGTGGCTTCTCTGCAAAGCCAAAGTCTAATCCAATTTACTACTCCATCTTTTATATGAACCAACGGAACCTTCTTGACCAACCTCCCAAGCAAGACCTTGTCAAAGGCCTTGCTAAAATCCATGTAGACAACATCCACTGACCCTGCCTTAATTGTCACGTGACCGGAACAATGAATATAGAATTGAGTCAGGTTCCATAAACAAACAAACATTTATTAAACTCTGCTCAAAATTAGAAAAAAAAATAAACAAACCAAAACCTTGACTGGAAGTAAGCTGCTATGCGGCCATTTAACAAACTGCCAAACTCAGTACTAGTTCTTAAAGCGGTAAATGCGAACACAGTATTAAAGTGGTAAATTGGAATACAGTTCTTAGAATAGTAAATTTGAAAGTCCAAGAGATTTATACAGTCAATTAGGAGAGACTTTCCTGAAGTAAAGAATTCCTCGAAGACTCGACGTTACTGCCAATCCCAGCCAGAACCTGCCTTGTCCAAAGGATTCACAACGATGGAAATAGTACGGTTTAAAGGCACTGACCTTTTTCTCTCCATAGACTAGAAACGGCACAACTTTTTCTGCTTTAGCAGAGGTTATCTCATGCAGATCACTCTTTCTTGAATGAATTCAATAATGGTCAATCCTCTCCATAACCGCCAAACGACTCCTTCAGGTTCCCGTCTTCATTCTCCAATACTACTGAAAAGATGCATCAACAAACCTGGCAGCGATTGGTTAAACTGCCGGCCCAACACTTCTGTACCTTACAATAGAAAGTAAAACTCCGTTTTAAAATTATATTGCGTCATGAGACAAATATGCAGCATAGCGGAGTATCTGACTGACGATCTAACTGAAACTAACTGTGTCACCAGGGGTCTACCCTTATATATACCTGTTGAGAACAGGTCATCATGTGACCTCACTGGTGGGAAAATTACATCATGTGACCTTTGCAAGACAGTCACAAGATATCCATGAGGTATATAACATAATCAACTTTCCATGTAACTTCCTTGAAAGACTCTGGAAGATCAGATTTGGCCTATCTCTTAGCATACCTTACAATAATGTTCCCACTACTGATGTCCAGCTCATTGGCCTATAATATCCTGGCTTATTCTTAGAGCAGTTCTTAAACAGCAGAACAACATTAGCTATCTTCCAATCTTCCGGCACCTCACCCAATGCCAAAGATGTTTTAAATATTTCTAGGGACTCTGCAACTACTGCACTAGCCTCCCACAGGGTCTGAGGGACTTATGTACCCTAATTTGCCTCAAGGTAGCAAACAAAACCTGCTCTATAATCTGTACACATTGCATAACTCCATTGCTGCTTTGCCCAACTTCCACAGACTCTGTGTCCATCCCCCAAGTAAATACAGGAGGAAAAATCCATTTAAAATCTCCCCCATCTCTTTCAGCTCCATGCATAGATGTCTTCTCTGATCTTCCAGAGGACCAATTTTGTCCCTTGCTATCCTTTTGGTCTTAGTACATCTGTAAAAGCCATTGGGATTCTCCGTCACCTTGTCTGCTAGAGAAACCTGTTACGTAACCTGTAACTGGGTTGCCAAACCAGCAGAAATGGACCACTTAGTTGGAGTCTGGTTTAACAGAAACTAATAAAGTTTTATAAAAGAAGTAAGTAACACAGTACTCTAATCGTAAGGATATAAATGCAACAGGTTAGCAATGATAAAACACACATGTACACAGAACTAGGGTAATAGGAATCAATCAAGCTCTATCGTAGTCTAAGGGTAAAATGATCATTCTCAAGTGACGCAGAGTTCAGTTCAGCTTAGTACAGTTCGCAGTAATCGCTGTTGTGCCGTTGGAGAGAGGGAGAGAATGCAAATTTTGATTCAGACAGACCTTTGATGTTCTTCGAAGTTAGCTTTCGGGTGGCCCCTTTTTATGTCTTCTGTGGTCACTGACTGTGACCCCTCCATTCCGGGTACGACCGTTCTTCCGCGGTGAACCCGGCATCCAGGCAAGGGCGGACACACACACCATGTTCCCGCCCATTGTCCCTTTTCACCCTGTCAGTCTATGGTCGGTTCCCTCGAACCAGACCTCCAACTCCTACCAACTTGTGGGGGCACACTGCTCTTCTATGGTCTCGTTATCTCGTGATCTCGTGGTGTGCCTTGTGCCTTAGCGAACCTGTTCTTTTTATCCCCCTGTTGGGGTATCGCCTGTCCATCAAACTTCAAACAGTTCAGGTTCAAAGCAATCGGTCTCTCAAAATCTGAAATGTGTTTCTTTCTCGTTAATCTCTTTCTTCTCTCTTATTAGCATTTTGAATGTTTCTCCATTGTCTCCCTTATCTCTCTCATCAGCATCAATCTTCTGACAACTTAGTTTTTCGTCACAAACCTTATGCCTTCATTTAGTCCTCCTGATTTCCTGAGGTGTTCTCTAGCATTTCTTATACTTCTCAAGTATCTCACTTGTCCCTTCCTAGGATGCTAGGATGTTAGTGCAGGAAAGTGACTGTGAGAAAATGATCAGCCATAACTGTGAGGAAACAGATCAGCATAACTTTATTTTATTTATTTAGAAATGCAGCACAGAACAATCCCATCTGACCCAATGTTCTGCACTGCCGAGCAACCCACATATTTGACCCGAGCCTAATCTCAGGACAATTTATAATGACCGCTTAACCCACTGTTTTGGAAGGGTTGTGACTGTCACGTGCCAGCACTGCCCACTACCTCGTCGGAAGGCATGCCACCGACCATTCAAGGTTTGACCCCTCCTCGCCCATCAATGCACACCTAACCATTGGCCCCTTTAATTAGCCTTGTACTTGGCCTCGGGCAATTGGCCTTTGTAATCAGCTTAACTTGGCTGGCACCAAGCCATTGGCCCCCTGTGAATTACCTGGGCTGGACCCTCCAGCCCTTCTGCATTAAAAGGGTGCCATGTGTGCTAGACTCACTCTCTTTGCCATCTCTGAGGGACCACCCTGCTTCACTCCTGACTGAGAACCGTGGAATAGCACTGGAGAAACTGTTGGTGAGCTGTGCATTGAATAGGGTTGGGAGCGTTGATTATTGTCCCTAATAGCATAGAGCTGTGCCTGCACTTGGTTGTGTGTGTGTGTGTGTGTGTGTGTGTGTGTGTGTGTGTGTGTGTGTGCGCGCGCGCGCGCGTACTTTGTTCCCACGTGATTTTCCCACGTTCGTTATTGTCCGCTTGTGTTTTATTGCCGATCCGGCTTTCCCCACAACTGCTGTAAATTGTGTGCGTGTGTGTGTTGCTTCTGTTGCCATTTTCCCACATCTGCCTTCTGTAAATAAAATCCTTTACTACCAAGACTGTGTGTCCAGAGTCCTTGCCTTTGAGACCTGCCGAATCTGCTTCCTCACTTACAACACCCACCAACACAGTCTTTGGACTATGGGAGGAAACCGAAGTATCCGGAGGAAATCCACACGTTTCACGAGGAAAAAGTACAAACCTTACAGATGGTGCCAGAATTGATCTGAAATACCCCAAACTGTAATAGCATTGTGCTGCTATGCCACCGTGGCACCCTTAGCAGGTAGAAGGCCAAATAACCTGCTCCTGCTTTTATTCCTTACGTTCCATAGAAGTGGTTGCCAAATTTTTTTGGGTTACTGCCCCTTGGCTCCCAGACCACATCTCTAGAGATCCCTCTTGCTTTCCGGCCTTTACATAAAAACTGGAAAGAAATTTGATTTATGATGCACAGTGAAAGAAAATAGAAACTGTAAATTTAAAGCAGTGAAAAATAATTGCATAAATAGTGAAATCTATTTAAAGCTACAAATAGAATTATTTCTTTGTTTAATTTCAATAAAAGCAACTTTCATCAACAATTTTACAGTGTACATTATGGGTCGAACTATTCACTACGACATTGCTTTTCCACCTTTCAATGAGATGGATGGACTTGGTACCGTGATTTCAACTTCTAAACATCAGGCTGAATGTTACTCAGAAAGCATCTTGGATCCCCACGATCAGTAATTTGCAGCTGTTTCAATGCTTTGAAACAAGTTGGATGACTGCACTGAAACAGTGCTCAACTAAGTATGATGTTGGAAAAGCAATAAAGAACATTTTTCCACAGTGCAGGATAGTGTTCAGAAAAACTCAGTTATTTTGTAGTGATATCAGGGCTTCCTCCATCCTTCCTGTTAATTCCTCATTACATGTGTTCAGGAATGGATTCATTACCCAATCTGTAATTTGGATCAAGAGAAGATCCTGAATGTCCCTGACAAGGCTATGTGCAGCTCACTCAGATGGGCAAAGTATACTTGATCTGGTATTCTTTCTTTTTCTTCCAACTCAAAGACTCAGAAATGGGAAAAAGTCACCATGGCAGTTTTGCACTTAAATAGGGTTAATGTAGACAGAAATGTGGAGATCGACCGATTTGACTTTGACAAGATTCATAGAACTTTACTGAAACTGAAGATTGATTCCATTAAACTTCGCAAATAAATCTGACAAATAAGCAATTTCAATTCTAATATTCTTGAGTTGATTACTGAATGAAGTACTTGTTACTTCAAAGAATTTTATCTGTTTCAATAAACACACAAAAGTGTCTGAGGCAGTTTCCTTTTGAGAGACATCTGACTTCAGTGTGTGGAAAAGCAAGCATTCAAACTGTTCATCATTCTCAATACAAAGCCCTTGAAATAGTCAAGAATTGAGAGCATGGGACTTGATTTTATTTATTACTGTAATAACAGTAATGATTTGTGCAATAGATCACTTAGATTTATTGCAATAAAATGTTATCTGTGAATTACACCATGAATGGTAAATATGTTAGGTTCATATTTTTTCAAAAAAGTGGCGGGTGGAGATCAGTCTCTACCAAAGGAGATATAAGTTGCACCTTCCCTCCGCTAACCTTGTGTCTGGTATAGCACCTGCTTAGCCCCCTGATCAGTGTCACAGAAAGCCATGTTTGCATGAGTAGTTGGTGCATATCACAAGTCCTGCATATGCGACCACAGATGCCAGGCAGACAATCTCTGAAGAATATTGATAATGGCAGGGGTCACCCGTCTTATAAAGACACTGCACAGATGGCAATGGCAAACTACTTTTGTCAAAAAGTTTGCCAAGAAAGTCACGATCATGGAAAGACCGTGATTACCTGTGTCATACAACATGGTACATAACAAATGAATGAATAACCCCATATTGGATTCCTATCATTGATGGTGCCTCACCTGTTGCACAAGCAAGAACATTAGTGAGCGAAACGTTCTTCTCTTTGGAAAAATTGCTCAACAACCCAAAATATTGAATCCCCCTTCGTATGTTTCTAGTTCCATTGTAAGTAATAGCTCTTAAAATATGTTTTCATCTTTTATATGGCAGACATAACCAAGAAGCAAAGATTCATTGCCCGGCAAGGTTGACTTATCCGACAGGAAAGCAAATTCTGGTTGCATAATGTGTCCTCCACTTTCTCAGACATTTAATCTATTTGTTTTTGAACAGAGTTGTCAAGAGTGGAATCACTACAATTATTTGGTCCGGTGACTTATGCAAAACCTTATTCAGAACTTCCCTTACTGCTGGCAGAATTATTTCTTCTCCAATTGCATGGGGCTTTCAAGATTTAGCAATGAGCATCGAAATGTATGAAGCACGTGAACAATCACTATTTTGTTGTGAAGTGCTGTCCATTTCTGAAAGTTTTCATGAAGTGACTGAAAATAAGCCAACCTACAGGCTTGTATTGTGCTGTAGGTTTTCTATGTTTCTAAGTTTCTGTTTGCTTTATCAGAGTGCATTCTCTTCAAATGTTCAAGGTGTCTGGATGGTTTCATTGGAAAAAAAAACTTATTCACACAACAAGTACATTGGCTGCTGTTGGTTGCATGGTGCTGGTATAAATCCATAATTCAGATACTCCACTTTTTCATTTGGTCTGATTCTATTTTCGTTATGGATTAATGGCCATTCAAATCACCTGTTATTTAAATCCATCCTCAAGCACCGTGAGCAATAAGGGGAAAAATTATGACATCATCATAGCTAAAGCAAAACCTAACTCTCTGCTTGAAGGTAAAGTGAGGAAGTGATCTCAGTTAGGCCTTGGGCTAGTCAAGACCATTCAAAAGGGCAGATTTTGAACTTTACCCCATTGAATGGCATACCCTAATTCACAGGAATTGTATCACTGTTTGATCAGAATATGGGAATCATTCACACTGTCCTAAGGTGGTGCTCAGCAATAATGCACAAGCCAGGCCCAGATATAACATGATTTCTTCAGTCCGGATTTCTCGTTTCATGCCAAATACAGAAGTGTCACATTGCTTTTCAGCAACTATAATGCACTTCAAAGTCCAAGAGAACAGGTTAACAAGAGATAAGGTGATTATGTGCTCACTGTAATCAATTATGAGGGACAGAGGATTAAATGCCTATAAGTACAAACGTAATTCATTTCTTAAATTAAGCAATTAAGCCTGGAATCCATTACCTGCCCCCCCCCCCCCTTTGCTACTGAGCACTTCCAACCACACTCAGGGAAGGGCAATATTGCCCACTGAGGGAACAACTATGTTTTACTATCTTAATAAGATAGAGGGGGAAATATTTTTCTTTTCAGAGTTGTCAAGAGAAAGGGGACTACCTATCCTGCATAGAGTTGAATTATTTCTTCAGGGAGTATTCAACTGTCCCTAAAAAGCTGTTGATTCTATCATTTAAACATCTTGAAACAGACTTCCAGGTTATTGATAATAAAGTACTGTACATTAGCAGGTATAGAACCACAGATAGAATGGAGCTTAATTACGAATCAACTATAATTTGTCTGAATGGTGGAACAAGTGAGGGGCTGAATGGTATTGTCTATTCCGAGAAGGAAGGGTAATGTCCAATTGCAAGATCATAGAGCAATAGTCAGACACAGGCTGTTAAGGAATCACATCCCTCACTATATGTTTCAAGTGGGTTTAAGACATCCAAGCCAATGTAAACAGGTGAATGTAGACACCTGAGCTGGAAAACTATTCATAAAAAATACAAACCAAGTAAGACTGCAAAATATTAAACCTTAGAGCTGTTTGTAAATAAAAGGTAAGGATTTTTGTTTGAGAAGAATAATTGCTACAAAACCAAATGACATACTGCAGTGTAGTCAAATAATTGTCTGCTTCCTGTGTAGGGTTAAAACACTAATGGGCATTGTTGTGTCACTGCCTGAATAACAAGTGGGTCATAATATCGCAGTAGCAAGTGCAAATGTGGAGACAAAATTACAGAGTACTAAGTCTTACAGATTTGGATATTGATATATGAAATGCAGGTCGCTAAGCTTCCTATCAATTTTTCCCCCCAAGCCATTTGCATTTCAAAAGACTGCGCTCAAAATGAGTACCTCTCCTCCTAAGTACAGCCTAGTACACTTGCTGGGCTAAGCAGATCTCAGGACAAGTCCCCTATCGATATATGAATGAACCACTGGCATTTTTCATCTGCAGTACTGAGACCTAGATTAATACATTCAGATGTTAAATGATTTCATTACGTACAGGAACGTGAAGTTGTAATCACCTGCAGTGACGAGGGTTAGTTGGAGTTTCATATACGTAAGCTGGTTACTTAGATACAATGAGTGTATTGTGGTGAAGCAGACCAGCAACAACTATGATGTTTTAACGTGGGATTTTTATTTGTCAACAAATTAATATTAGTGACACAGTAACACTGAGGGCAACATATCTCAAAGATTTATATAATCTACAGAAAGCATTCTATAATGCAACAGGTAAATAAAGCATGCAAGTCATTTACTTAATTTTGTTTTCTGCTTTCATACTAACTAATATTACCTCAGACTTCCATGAGGGAGGACATTTTTTTTTGGAACGAAAGGGTGGTAATGGCAGATATTAACTGTTTTTGTTGTGTCAAAAAATACTTGGACCACACTCTAAAGTGTTATGATTTACAAATTTGCACACCAACAACCAGACAACGGCTGGCACTTTTCCAACAGCAATTTATGTTATGGGCAATACAGCACTTTTGTTTATGATTCACTTCCTGTTCTACATTAAATAATTGCTTTCATCACAGCTTACATTAGAGGAAGACCATGTTGGTCCAAAAATAAAACTGATTTGAGCAGGGGCTGAGATCAAAATTGATACAATCAGTTTCTGTACAAAAAGCAATGGGAATGACTTGCCCTCCAGCCAGATAGTTTTTTTTCATACAAGGTTCTTAAAGTACATAGCTGAGATTAACTCCAGTGTTTGTTCTTCCGCTTGATGCTGCACTCCTTGATACCACACTTGGTCAAATTGATGTCATGAGCAATCACGTTCACCTTACCTTTGAAATTAAACTTTTTCATCTCTCCACATTTGGACTAAGGATGTGTGAGGTTTAGAGCCAAACAGACAAAGTGCCAAATCATGAACAGGTTATTGGTTAGTGTCAATTGATACACTATCAGTGATCGCTCCCTCACTTTGTTAATAAACTGATTTGGCACCAATTGTTCAGATTGGATTTGTCCTATTTTTCATGAAGATAACAACACAGCAATTTCCCACACTTTAGGGAAATTGCCAGTCCTGTACTGGAATAGCTTAACCAAATGTGTGATTTCTGGAGAACAGGCTTTCAGTTCTACAGCTAGGGCTTTATCTGGCCCTGTAGCCTTTGCAGTACCCAATGCTCTCAGCCATTTCTGACATCAAATGGAGTGAAACAACTTGGATGAAGATCATAAAGACAAAGCAGAATTAGGCCATAAACATGAGAACGTCTGCAGATGCTGGAAATCCAAAGCAAACACACACACACAAAATGCTGGAGGAACTCAGCAGGTCAGGCAGCATCTATGGAAATGAATAGATAGTTGACATTTTGGGCAGAGACCCTTCTCAGTCCTGAAGACAGGATTCAGCCTGAAATGTCGACCATCTACACAGTCACTTCTACACATGCTGCCTGACCTGCTGAGTTCCTCCAGCATTGTGTGTGTTGCTGAATTTAACCATTGGCTTATTGAGCCTGCTCCACCATTCTATCACGACTGATTTATCATCCCTGTCAACCCCATTCTCCCTGTAACCTTTGATGCCCTTACGAATCAAAAACCTATCAACTTCCTCTATGAATACAGGCACTGACTTGGCCACAGATTTGCTTTTCTCCTCGTTTTCACAAAAGCCAAAGGTATTGCCGCTCTGCATTTTCAGCCAAACATGATTGCCATGTCTTTAGCACTGATGTACTAGGTGCCAGCACCACTGAGAGTGAGAATAGTTTTATAGCCTTGCCCTACTACCCATTACTAGAAGTGGTACAACTATAAGGCTTTTATCTGATCATTTGTTGAGAGACCGTCCCCAATATAATTTGTTTTTGTACACGAGGCACTGCACTCCTATCATACACAGATCCATTTGTCACAGTAAATTTGGCAACAATTATATCTTATATTGGTTTCCTCTCAATGTGAGGAATTTATCAGTTTTATTTATCATCTTCAATGTAGCAGTTATAGTACAATAAAGTGGTTATTTAAGAGCATTTGAGGTGAATGTTAATAGACTTTTAATGAAGCAGATGGAATTTTAAAGCTATCATTTGTTATACAGTCATTGTTAATAATAATCAACTTATTCTGAAAAGGCTTAATTCCTGGTGATGGAATTTGAACTTCTAACTTGCTATGTTTAAAATCCAATCACTTGTCTATCCTCACACCCACCCTATAGGCTATAACTTTCAGATAACAGCAGGCAGTTTGAGATTCTGACAGATGATTCAATTCCAAAAACAAATAGCAGATCAGTAAACCTTTAGATTTCATTAATTTGGCATTCATCCAAATCATATTCCATACAACACCTCTGCAAAATGTTTGTCACTTAGTATTTCAGCCGTTTCCAATATCGTAAAATTTAACACTTCCCAAGTCCCACTAAGGCTACTGGAAGTCTTTAACAGCTGCATTAAAATTGTTAAAATTTTTCCCTAATGTTCAAAGCACAAAATGGACCAATATGTTGAAATATCACATGTAACTGGAGCTAGAGTTTCACTTCTCAATTGGAAGTTCAGTAAATAACCCAAGTGATACATTTCAGCTATTAGATTTATTTTAGAATGAAATTAGGAAAATATTTATACAAACACCCAGAACATGTGGTATTTCTTATATCCAAAATTCCTTGGTTAAACAGGCTTGGGGGAATTCTCTGTGGAATTATTTCAATGCTGGAATATCTACACAAACCATCTTAAACATGCAATTCATAAATCAAAAGATATGACCTATTACTCTACAACATCACATTAAGTAGCAAATGACAATCCATGTATAGAAGCTGACAAGAGATGGTTTAAAAAAAAGTCGACAATAGGAACTTTGAGCTGATGTCAGTTGCTTTTTGAGACTTGGCAGGTAGCAATTCAGTTTGCAAGGATAAGGTGAAATTTCACAACAGCAGTTTAATTAAAGGTTGAAAATGTGGCCTTTAACTCAGTATCTGTAGCTATTGAACGGGACGATTTAAAAAACACTGAAAATTGCCACACAGTTGCTGGAGTAAGTGATCCTGATGCCTATATTATATAATATTATATAATCAGAAGACTGCTTATTACCCTCAGATACTTAATTCACATTTTAACTTCCTCGCTCCCTATAAGATTTGAGACCCACATGATACTGATAATATAGAAGTTAAAAATCAAACCACAAGCTAAAAAATTAACATCATATTCTTTCTTGGGTTTTATGGATGAGCTTATTCAGATTGTTTTTACACACCTGTACAAGTTATTGGGAAGGTTGGAAGGTATTTCACATAATTCTTAATGCTGCCATTAATCAGTACAATAAGACAGCTTTATGTCAGCCATGCCTTGAAAAAGCTACGCCTTCAGTATCAGAAATTTTTAAAAAATTGAACAGAGCAGTCTACAAACAACAAATAAACAATGTTCCATTATCAAGCAGGTTGTTCATTTAGCAACAAATTCTGTGTGAGGAATAGTCAACCAAATGGTTGGGCGTTCTTGTAATGGACAGTGTCCAAGCATGACTTGTTACCCTCAGAATTCCAGACAAGGGAATATTTTCAGTGACAGTCCATTTACTCACCATCCCAAACCATGACAAGGAGCCAAGGACTTTTAAAAAAATTTTTCTTAGTTTCTTTGACCACCTAAAGTATGACATAACTAAAGAGTAACAAGAGAAAAACCATGTTTTAAAATCATTGCAAGTGAAACCACAAAAATGTGGTAAGTAAATGACAAAATACATCTTAAATTATTTTTTTTAATAGTTTTCAATATACAAAAGATGGGCATTTGATTGGTAACACTAAATAAAAAGGACACATTTCCAACTAGGAAAGAAATAAAGCGGCAGAGAGAAATTTCCATAATGTTGCCTAATTAACCTCCTTTCTTGTTCTAATCCTTGATACTGAATAAACTAAAAATCTTAATCAGAACAAATGTAGCTTTAAATATTACAACCAATTGAATTAAATTAGCAATAAACTATTCTTTAGAAATGTTCTAAGTAATCAGAATATTTAAAAAAGATTATAAATGTACCAACATTTCCAACAGACAATTTTGTTGAAATATCAAACTTTATTGTTATTAGAAATTGATCTGAGTAGAAAAACACCCTGTAATTTTAAGACCAAGTTTGATTTTTCTTACAGCATACTGAAGTCTTAGGGCAGCAAAAGGAATAAAAGGCCACAGAAGAATTCAGGAAATACTTTACTGCTGTAGTACAACCACAATTGGTGGTGGGAACTTTTAGCACCACAGCAATTTCCTGCAGTTGATCCAACGTCAATTTCACCATACAAAATTCATGCACGGCATTTAATTGCCAACTTATTTCTTGCACATCAATTGAACTGGCTTGCCACGTACACACAACATAGTTTGGAACACACTATAACTATTAACATAACTGATAATGTATAAAGATCTGAACCATTCTATACACTTTCCATTACAGTGCAATTTTCAGTCATCATGCAGTGATCATTCTATCATCAACCTCTTTTAACACTGTCAAGAGCAGGTCTGCTTTTGGTGATGGCAAAAAAAAATCAAGATGTTATAATGGTACTCTGCAGGATCTTCAAGAATATCCATTCCACACCTGCAAATACTGCTCAAGATGTGAAGTGTAGAAGCAGTCATTGCTCAATGTGGACTGAAACTTCTGCAAAGTGCACTTATTTAGAAAGGAGGTACATTTTAATTTTGCTTACACTAACAAAATTACAAACAAAGCTCTTTTGACTTTACAGAAAATAAGAATGTCTTTTCCTCTGTGGATGTGCACACGCACACATGATTTTTGGCAGGATATTCCAACCATAGGTATGCTGCATCCAAGTTTAATATTCTTCCTGTTCTTCTGGCTGTTCATCTGCTACATCTGGTACAGCAAATCCCTCCTGCAAAAAAGCAAATTTTTATTTTTGCAGTATTTGAAATTAGTTAAAGATTACTTACATTTGTCATAGGTGAGAGAGTCTGAATTTTTAAATCAAGTGACTTAAAATGTTGTGATCCAAAGGATTATACACTCGAGCAAATAACAAAAATAGCATCAGATTTCGTAAAAACTCTATGCACAGAAATAAAACAGAATTAATGCAATTTGGCTTTGCAAACAGAATGTTTACTGACAGTCAGGAAGCAAAGGGGTACGAGGGAGATAAAATATGGGGGAAATAGGAATAAGCCTTTAGGTCAAATTAGGTGATAAAACCTGATGGCATTTTCTTCACTTTTTACAAAACAAGTTACATTGATTAAAAATATTCTGTTCCATCTCTCCAAGGAAATTATACAATAGTGTTTCTCATCATCTCAAGTCATATTCAAATGACTTGCATTTTGTGAACTCAAATAATCCCATAAGGAGATCCTTTGGCCTTCGTCATGCTCATGTGAAAAGAATTTTGGAACACAATAACTCCTCGGAAAAATTGTATAAACAAGCTGGACCAAATGAGCGGCAACTGGAGGAGTCCCCCTTCAATCAATGGGAGATTGCAAACTGAAGGAATTAAGAGATAACTGAACAAATACCAAGTTCAAACAAAAAGTTCTGGATGACCACGGCTCTGAATAATGAGGGTTAGATAATTTCCTGCTTGTGGATCTTTGAAAATTAGGTCTTAAAAAGATTTAAATTAAGAATATATTAACTACTAATTACTTGTAAATACAATCAGTAATGTTGTATTTGCTTAAAGCTTTTCAATCAGCCAATGAGAGCACACTATACACACTCTGAGCCTCTCACAGCCAATCGTGTATTCGTTCATGCTCTGCCTCCTCTGCATGTGTAAACGTTCTTGCTCCTTTTTCAACTTATTCCTTTTTTATTTACCCCTAATGTCTGGAAAAGTCTGCAACTTCCAGTGAGGGCAGTATGTCTAAGCTGTCTAGGAAAATCATTACCATGGAGGTGAAACTGCAAGTGCTAAGACATTTAGATGCTGGTCAGCATGAGGTTAATGTTGGCACCTCTTTGAAATTTGCTATGTCCATTGATAATGAACCTGACTGGGAGTGAAGCAATAAGGCAGAGAGGTGGTCTTGACATGATTTTCTGCTACTGAAACTGCTTCACAAGAGGAAACTTAAGAAAAGGCAGTCAAATCTCAATGCCTACTTGAAGACCCACAGCCTGGTTCCTCCCCCAAGATGTAACCAACACCCTCTTTCCTCAGCTGTTGCTGCGATGTGTTGCTGCTCCATTGATGTACAGGTTGGGCCTATTTGCATGTTTGTTACTCCATGAATTGCTGTGTATACATAAAAGAATATCATACATCTCAGGTTTGATTAGAAAAAAATCAGACACACATCTCCATTTATGTAGTGTTATAATGACCTCGCAAAGCACTGATTTACATAGCACTCCACCTCCAAGGAACACATCCTCAGCATTAAGCGGGATCTGAGTGTGCTTAACATTAAGATTTAACATTAACATTTAGCAACATTATTTTCTCCTAAAACTGAATTTATTATTAACAGCTTAAACACATGCACATCCTAGTTCACTCAGAACTCCCTCACACAATACATTTATTTAGTATCTTTGAGATTGCCTATCACAAAAACAATTTTGGGAATTTGAGTATTGACAGTACATTATACAAGAACCCAAAGAATAAAATTCAAAGTTTTCATTTAAAGTACCCTTTTCCTTATTAAAACTACATTTCTTATGTTTAAAAAAATCAAAAATTTTTTGGGGGGGAAATAATAGTTCAGAACAGGGAACTTCAAGATTCAGAACCTGATCAATGTATAATTGAAAGGTATACATGTTTGCTGCTATGAAACAAGCCAGTCTAATAAGGCAAACAATACTTACATCAGTTGCATACAAAATCTCCACAATTCGCTGGATCACTGGATCATTATCTTGTTCATTTTCTTGGCAGATTAACTCAATATTTCTCAGTTTGCCAAAATAAAAGTCTCTTTCTTTTTCAAGATCTTCCACTGTAATTTTTAGTACATTGATCTGTACAAAACAATATCTTATTGTAGTAACTCAAGTACTTAATAAAAATTCAAATGAAATGTTATTTGAAAAGAAACAATTTCTTAAAAAAAACATGAATCCCTAAACAAAACACCACCACCACTGGAAATTTTATTCATCATAATGCAGAGATAATCTCCCTGGAAATGGAAACAGCATCATTGTGCAAAAATAGGGAAACATGCAATGCAAGTAAACTTAGAAAATTGTTGGGCACCATAGGATGCAGTTCAGAACCAAGTTGTTTTTCTTTTACATAAATCACTTGTACAAAAATATTACCTGATAAAAATGACCAAGGATCTAACTTTGAAAGCAAATTTCTCAAAGAATTCTTCAATACTCATTTGAAAGAATTAACAATAAAAGTTTAAAATAAAAAAAAATAATCAGTATAGAGGGTTGTTACTGAATCTGTTCTGAAGCCATCTACTCTACCATTTTCTCTTCCCAGGCCATTTCATCTTTTACATTTCCTTCAACACAACCAAAACAGAATTGAGCAAATGTAATCTGCATTCACCAAAATTCTACATTCTAACTACTGAATCTTTTCTTCCTGCTCCCTTCATATTTTAGTGCATAATATAAATTTACATCATGTTCAAGAGTAAGTTTTCACATAATTTTCAATGTTTTAATAACTGAACATGTACCTTATTAACCAATTCATTTACAATTTATATTAAATACTGCCTTAAAGCATAGGAGCTTTCAAATGCAAACACATACTTGATCTTAACACTGAGTACTAAAAGGATGAATTTCTAGTTACCTGTTGAGCTAACTCTGCAACTTGTGCATCACCATTCCCCACCATTGCAGGCCTTTTTGGTGCAGCTGACACAGGTTTTGGAGTAGCTGAAACTTTTGGTGTTGGATAAACCTTTTGAGTTACTAAAACAAATAAACATTCACACAAGAGGTAAGAAAATTACCAGAAATATAATATTAACAATTAGAAACAATAGCTGTCCATGAGTTTGAGTGTCTTGTTCACAACTGATGCAATTTGTAGATTTAGTCTCAGCCTGATTAATACACAAGTGCATTCAAATATTCAGTGTTTAAGTGGAGAAATAGTGCACAAAAGGAAATCTTAGCTCCAGCCAAAACCAGAAGAAATTTGACCCAGTGAGTGGGAATTTAGTTGAGGAATAAACAAAATACTTTTGGTATTCTGGCTCAACACCTTCACTATACTACAAAGACATGATGTTTTCAGTACATCTGGAAAATTTAGGTCTGATTAGCAGGCCCAAAAGCAGCACAAGTTTCATCTTCATATCAATAATTAATTATAGAACTTCATTAGTGTTTGAGCAATCAAAGCAATCTGAAAAATTCAATTCTACATTCAATATCGCGCCCCCCCCACCCCGCCCCAAGACCATTAATTTCTTTTGGAGGTATCCCATATGGGCCTGTGGTGAAAATAAGGTGAAGGAAAGAAAGTGTTGGCACTGCAAAAAAAAAATCAAGGATGGGTAAAAGGTGGTTTACATTTTATACAGATTATTAATTACTACATAAATGAATGCTATTTCATTAATTTGTCAAAACCTATATCATCTCCTTTCCTCTCAATTTTGCTCTCCCCAGGAATTTAATTTAATACATTAATTTTCCAATATCACTGTATACTTAATTACCCTTAAAGTTATTCAAATTATTTTATTCTTCAATTTGGAATCCACCAGTTTCAATTGAGGTATTGGAAGAGAAACCATTTAATGGACAGCAGAGGTCCTATTATAATTATGCATTAGTGTTGATGCAGAATAATTGCTGTACAGTATTTTAGTTTAATCCTGGCTTTTCCCTTTCTTCCTTCAAAAAGTGCAATTAAACCTCTAAATGATGTGCAAAATAACAAACGTGTTGAATTCCATGCTTACTTTTAACACCACAGTGTGTGTGTGAACAGAACACTGTCTTATAAAAAAAAAGGTACTATTAAATACCAATTTTTCTTGTTAAATTTGTTACAAAGGCACTTGGTTTCAGAGGCTCTTCTCTGATGGTAGCATTTGGACTGTCATCTGTAATTTATAGAACAGAAAAGTTTATGGCAGGAATCCCAAGATGGCCTGCAAAATATGTATATAAATATGCTGGCATTCTTGTAAAATGTCAAGATGTTTAGTCTATCAGCACAAGGGAATTGAAACTGAATTGCTTAATATTCTAAAACCCTCGCATTAACCACAAGAAAGAGTCTGCTCTGCAAGATCTTCCAAAGAGACAGTCAGAAAATGGTCATATTTAGCAGGAGCTGCTCATTGTTTTATTTTAGTAATGCAAAACCTATATGATAATGGGCATGGAATTTAAAAAAAAAGGATAACAGATGGAATTCCATTTTTTATGATTTGAAGAGTGTGAAGATTTTGAATGTATAGTCCTGAAACTACATTTACAGTTACTTTCCTTTCTCACTCAGCATCACTAAATAAACAAGTAAAAATTCACAGGAATCATTAGGAAAAAGGCAACTTAAGTGTATATTATATTCATTTTCAACTTGCCTTAAAGAGTTAATCCTAACAATTTTACAGGTCCTTCATTGATTATAGAAGCAGCAATAAAATCAGATTGATGGGAAAGCAAGGGCATTTTATGTGACAGCTAGTGGCTATCTAATGACCTTCAACAATTTACATGCAAAGGAATTACTGGGGGGAAAAAAATAGAGCCTTTAACAAATTACACTTTAAAATGGAAGAAATGTGGTAACTGTATGTTGCAATGATAATTAAGTCAAACTACAAGTGTTTCTCTCCAGTCAGAAAGCATGTTTTAACTACAAAGAATAATAATTGGGAACATTTAAGGCACGTTTCAGTAGATCTGCCAACCAGCATGCCTTCATTAGGACAACTAAAAGGTTGTCAAACAGTAGAATTTTGCATAACGTTAGACAACAGCCTGCACCACTTGGTATCTCTTCAAATATCCATCAGACTCTATACACAAAAAATAATGCTTGCAATAACTTCTGCCTCCAATTTTCTGTTCCACTTTGAAAGTAGCCTTCCAGGCACAATACATGAAATGTACCCATAGCTTCCAAAGCCAACTTATTCCAGATAAGACAAGGTCAAAGTGAAAAAAGAATGCTACACCTTCATACTATGGACAAATGAGAAGAATATTACACGATGTGGAAAAAATGTACCATCTGGTGCTGATTAGGATATATTGGGCTCTATAATAAATTGGAAAGGAATTGATTAGTACCATTGCAAATGGAAAGTTTACAAGCATAGATATATTCTTCTATGCCATGCAAAAGGTGAACAGAACGAAAATTCTAAACACCTTAATAGGGTAAAAATGAAGGTTGTCACTAGTAATAGGAACAGCTTTCTAGATTAGTGTTATACAAAATCTATAACAGTAGGCAGCATGATACCAAAATTAGACCCACATATAAATACATTGAAGCAAAAAATATTACAATGAAATCAAAAACCGTTTACAACAATATGAAGTGTCTAGCCAGGCAAAGCAAAGAATAAAGATCATATTCATTTTAGTTTCTACAAAATCTTCATTGAAATAATTCTGACATTTAAGCTGAACAAAATTTTGCAAAGAAGTTTTGCGTTTAGACAAATTTTTGACGAGATCTAAACAATACATTATAACTATATTAATAAAAAAAACTGAACAAGTTAACCAAATTAAATGGAATACCTGTGCTTCCAGTACTGAGCGTTTTCTTGGTTTTGTTCAAAACCTGGTCACCGTGATTAGGTGGTGGGCCTGCATCCTGACCTTGCCGAGCAAGTATTGGATCATAATCTTTACCATCATAGTTTGCATCAAAGAACTTCTTGAACCACTGAACAAACTCAAAATTATCTTGAAACTTCCCTTTCACTAGTTTATCAACAGGGATAATCTGAACAAAAAGAAAATACACAATTAAGCATTTACCCCCACTTTACCTACATTTGTTTATTCAGCACAAATGAGCAAAGATGTTATCAGTTTTATATAGATTGGGATCATCTTAATGCATGAAGTTTAGATTGGGGCAGAATTTGTTAGGTGTATTCAAGGGGTTTCTTAAATCAATATGTAGATAGTCCAACAAGAGAGAGGCCCTACTAGACCTGGTGTTGGGTAGCAAGCCTGGCTTTCAGTGGGAGAACAGTTAGCAAACAGTGACCACAACTGCTTAAGTTTTAAGATAGCTCAAGGAAAAATACAGATCTTGCATAAGAATATTAAATTGAAGCAAGGAAAGTTACAGGAGTATTAGGCAAGAACTAGGAAGAATTCATTGGGAACAGCTATTTTTGATCAAGTCCACACCTGACATATGCAGGGCGTTTAAAGGCCAACTGCAGAGTCTAGGACAGGTACATTGCAGTAAGAAGGACAAGAATGGCAAAATAAGGAAATCTTGAATGTCAAAAGATGGTGAATCTAGTTAAGAGGAAAAAGGAAATGTATGCAAGACTTAGCTTTTAAAAAAATCGAACAGAGCCCTTTATAAGGAAGTGAGAAAACAACCCAAGAGGGAGATTAGGCCAAGAGGGGCCATGCAAAGTACTAAGGCATTCTACGCATAAAGGGGTAATTAAATCTATTGTAAAATGACATGTTAAATGCAAACAACAGGAATTCTGCAGATGCTGCCTGGCCTGATGCGTTCATCAGCAACTTTTATGTGTGTTGTCAAATGCAAAACTAGTTTATAACCTTTAACTTACTTTGTCAACACCCATTCTCTTGAAAGCTGCTTGTAAAAGCTTGAAATTGTGAATATATTCATGTTCCAGTTTGGCTTGAAATTTTACCTTCTTCAATCCAACACAACCGGGGAAAAGCATGTCCATAAACTGGCAATATGCTGCTCCTTTAAAACAAAATCACATTTACTTTACGATTAAGTTGCAACATATCCCTTGAGTACCCTGGTTATTAGAGCCCTTTTCAGCCATGTCTGAAAATAGTTAACTTTTTACCTACAATTACAATCAGATTACTCACTTAAGCTGTGGAAAAAGAAGAATAATGGAAAACTGCTGGTGGTGTAATTTACTTTACCACTTTGGTTATCCATCATTGATTTTGGAGAAGCCAGAGAACAAGTAGCCTAAAGTGGAGTAACCTTTGCCTTCTTTCTCAATTATTAAATGTCAAAGCTAACCAGATGACTACAGTTTACATGCAATACAGAAAAATTATCTTGCTTTTAATAAGTGCAGATGAACAAAATTGTACCATCTCAGTAGCACTAAAATTGTAACCCATTAGAATCAAGTCTGTTATGCTTGTTGCTCATCACTTCCTTTGCCAGCTCAGTTATTTCATCAGCTCTGCTTGGCTCATTCATGGCACACACAACTGTAATACCAATTATAGTCTTGGACACTCCCTTTAACAGATGAATTAAGAGCAAGTCATTAGCTCTAAAACAAAATCCTTCTTGTTTTGTGATTTTAAAAATTCATTTTTGTTTATGTCCAGTGTACTATTCTCAGGAACTTTATCCTTGGTAGTGCCATGCACAGCAAAGCCCAATTCCAAGATGATCAAAGTCAATCTCCACTTGCACCCAATTTAGTTGTCAATTCTCCTACAGCCCCACTGAAGGACAGTGCTAAATTGTTGATGTGAAGAGCAGGATTCTGATGTAATAGCCCAAGGCCTCTTTACGTTCAAAAGCATCTGAAGTGAAATTGGTCAAACTTGACTACTCTAGTGACTCTAGACATGCTGTTCTAGGACAGCTAGTGTTAGTATTGAGCTTGAAGTGAATACACTGGTGCTATTGATCGATTGATTAATTGAGTGCATCTATTTTCCCGTGCAAAGTTACTGCCATTGACCACATCTCTGAATTGCACAGTTGTGCAGGTATGTATCATGTTGCCAGTGTAATTTTGGAGCTCCACATCTATACTGCATGTGTCAGAAGATCCACAAGGTCAATTGAAGAGCAGACCTGGCCTCAACAGTAATGTATCATCTGGAAAGACAACACCTATAATAGTGCATACCTCTTTCAATAGTGTATTAAAATGTCAACTTTGATTAGAACTCTAGAAACAGACGTGAACCCATAACCCACTAAATCAGTTGAAAGGGCTGTGAGCCAAGGCTGATAAAAAATTTGATAGGATACTATAAATAAAAAAGAATTTATTTTGTAGATGGGTATGAAAAAAAAAAGAGTATAATGCAGCTTCAAGGCACACAACACAATTGTTGATAATTTCCCTTTCCCCACAAGTCATTCAGATTCTTTATAAGGTAACACAAGATGGTCTTTTGACAAACACATAAATTTACAAAATAAAGGTATCCAGTACAAAAGTATATTTACCAGAGCACAGCTGTTCAATTTTTGTGTAGCTCAATTGAAGAGAATCATTAATCCAAGCCAACATATCATGCCGGCTTAGGTTGTCACTGGTCACAGATGTAGAATAAACGTTTACTGCCATTATTAAAACCTGGAAAAAGCAGTAATAAATTTTAACTATATGTACATAAAAATACCATTATTCTTCCATAAATAAGTATGCTCAAACATATTAGACAAGTCAAAGGTTGTTCTTTTATTAAATCTGCAGTACAAAAGCTATTAGAATTCCATCTCACACTTTGAATTTCATGTGAATTCACACTAACATAAGCTACTGAGCTACCCCATGTACATTCAAAATTTTAGTTTTTGGTACAAGAAAAACAAATTGAGAAGATTTCAGTTCATATGTCTAACATCTTCTGAATATGACTTCTTTTTTTTAAAAATCATAGACAGACCTTTCAAAATCTTAATGGTTCAGTGCATTTTTAAAAAATTCTCGCACTCCAGCTAGTTCATTTAGATATGACATTAACTCTATGTTTAGGAAATAGATCCCCCGATCCCATTTGGACTCTCAAAATTCTTCATATTTTTAATAGAGATTCTGCCACAATTTTATTTAACTCTAGATTTAAAATTAATTGATGTAACAGGATTTTTCTAAATAAGAGATTTACATCACCACCATGAATGAAGCATTTCCTAGCATCACTTCCTAACACAGTCAATCTGCTTTGTCCAAAATCCCTTCAGCAGCAGAAAATTGCTTCTGAAGTAAATTAATTGGGTAGATAGAAGTTCAAAAGTCTGAAATATTTATCAGGGTGTACGTCTAACTTATAAAACCACTTCCCACAGGACAATTTTCAAAGCCCTGTTAAAATTCTGATGACTTTGCACTGTATTTCAGGGACAACATTTTCTTCCTCAGTTGCATAAAGGAACACAATTAAGTGGTTTAACCATGATTTTGTAGAGGTATTACCAGATTTAAGGTCAATGCATCATTTCTAGTGTGACCAAAACTACATGCAATATTCAGAAAGTGGTTTAATTAGGGACATGTTCAACTACTGCAAAATTTCCTCCACTTCACATTCTTGGATTTTAAGGTCAAAATTCCACCAGCTCTTTTTGTACTTAATGACCACATTTTAGTGATGTGTGCATGGACATGCATACCTTAATGCACATTTGCATTTTCTACTGAAACCTTTTCTTTTAGGCCAAAATCAACACCCACATTATGTTCTCAATATTAATCAAGCAGTGTTTTTGTAACTTTATGTTCCTATTTATATCACTTGCAATGTCTATGTTTCAACTTTAACCCTTCTCTAAAAACACCAATTTCTCTGGTCTCTCCGCACAAGACTTTTGATAGTGTTAAGTGCAACTACAGGTGTGTCTGATGTTACAAGTCTCAGCAGTGCAGTTGAATAATTAAAAGTCTACAGAACAAAGCATATTGAAGATCTGCTTCAGTTTATCGGCTGAAGTGAAAGATGGAAGAGAAACACTCAGAATGTTTTGCCTTTCTCATTACTTATTAAGTAGACATATCTCATCCATCAATAAACTTTGCATCTCATGGTTACTAGAATTAGTGAATTTTCCTTCAATAGCTTAACATAGAAAAGTTTTCATGGATCCAAACTTTGCTGAAAATCTAGCATATTTACTTGGATTTGCTAGGCAGATTTGGTTGGAAGTGGGGAATTCCTAAACATGGTTAAGTGGAAGGATGGATTGACTGAAACTTAAATATTAACGCTAACTCACCTGCACCAAGCCAACAGCTTCATAGACTTCAGAGTAACTCAGATTTCACAGCATTTATGCCTGTCACAGGCTCTGCAGGACTACTGAAATCAGTGGGAATAACAGCTGTCCATAGAACCGAAGATAATATTCATTTGAATCAATTCAGTCCAGTTTAAAGGTGTTTAATTGCTTTTGTGCGTAAATATTTGGTATTTTAACTATATAACTTTAAAGAAACACTTGTGAAAGATCGCTCAAGCCAGTTATTATTGAGTCCATAGCCAAGACAGTCCTTGCCCAGGGGCCAGACATCATGAAGGACTTTATTGCAAGAAAAAGCTTCAAACTACTGTTGCCCAAGCACAAAATCAAATTTACTGGATTTTCAACAATGGAAATCAAACTATTTTAACAGATACAACTTACACTTGGTCAAGATTTAATCCTATTAATAAGCATCACTTATTTTCACTTATTTTCTAGGAGCCTTACAACAGATAAATCAGAGTGCCTTCACACAACATAGATATCATAAACTCATTCCTAAACACCATTCACATCGCTGCACATTATTAATAAACAGAAACTCATCATGAATTCTTCCAGCATCAGTGACTTCAATTTGTCTTCTGCAATGTAAACAAATTATAACGCAATAAAATTCAGAAAAGCCAGGAAAGAAAAAAAATGTTTGAATGCTCTTCTCCTTCACCCCCGCCCCCCCCCCCCCACATTCCCTATCCACTCCCTGGAATAATTCAGCAAAGGAAGTCATCCACAGGATTGATCATAAATTCACAAGTCATTCTCATTACATTGTTAGTCTGCATTGTGAAATTGGTCTGAACCAGTCTGGTGTTGACAAATATCAGATAAATACTTTTCTGCACTAGATAATTGCTTCCTTAAATACTATGCAGTAGTAATGAAGCAATTTATTGTGCAGGGAACAACAGCAAGGATTTTGAAAGATGTCTCATTTCAACATCAGACCAATCTAACATTTGGAAACATGGTTCGGATACAGAACTGTAAAACTCATTTTTCTTGGAAGGTAATACAAGCATGCAATTTTTAATCAAATCCCACATGGAAATTTCAAGCCAGATTCATTCCACCACACCCCCATCCTAAATGGGGCTTGCATGAAACCCAAAGTCACATTCATGTGGAATTATGGATCAGTTCATACTGGTTCAAATCTCTTGTCACCATGTTTCTCATTTTCATCTCCCAATTCATTTTCATTGTTCTATCTTTCAGCAACACAAAACAGAATTTATCTTCTGGAGATATCAACTACTTTTAAAAATGAATTTTAAAAACCCCTCTTATCCACCATTTATTTGTCTTGTATACGCCAATACCAATTAATTTTATCCTCTTTGGTATGCAATTTGAATACTGATGGGGGAACATGCAGGTGAAACTAATAAATATTATAAAAAGAAAAGCATTAGAAGTTTATGTTCCAGTTTGCTATGTTTTCAAAGTCAACATTTCTAGCTCTGCTTAATTCCTACTATTGGATTTCCATTTTCCGCTCTTTTCTTGGCATAGGATATTAATATTATTTTCTAATAATAATTTGATAAATTCATATATAGCCTCCATTTTTTTTTAAAAGGGGCAATTTCAGAGCGAATCTTTCTATTCATTAGTTTACCTACATTTTTTCCTTTGGTCAACTAATTTTCTTTTTAAGATCTTGGGTAATAGTTCTTGCTTTCCCCTCTCAAACCTAACAAAATTATAGTTAATTAATCCAGTATGTATTTTTCCCCCCTAGTCACTACATCTAGAATGGACCTTTTCTTTATATACCTCTATAGGATGATCACTCTCCTCTGTTCCAAAGAAAACAAACTCAAAGTACTCAGTCTCTTGAAGGCATCATCCTGGTGAATCTGCTCTGCAACCTCTCCAGAGCATCAGATCCATTCAAGAGTAGCAACCAGAACTGGATCAGTACTCCCAATGCAGCCTAAGATCTTATAATGTTGTACCATAATATCTTTGCCCTTATATTCATAATGCAAATACAGTAAGCCACCTAATCAGCAACTATCAAGCCATCTGTAAATCCCAAACATTTGGTATTTGGCTCATTATTTGTAATTCTGATGGTTTACCATCTGGTTCCAGATAGTTGCAGTTGTCTAAACTGATAGATTTTAAAAAGCACTATTGGGTTGTACAGTAGTGTAGCAGTTAGCATAACCACTATTACAGCACCAGCAGTAAAGTCAGGCTTCAATTCCCGCTACTGTAAGGAGTACATACGTTCTCCCTGCGACCACATTGGGGTTCCTCTGGGTGCTCCACTTTCCTCCCACAGCCCAAAGACATACCTATGATGGACTGGGTCCTACCCTATCGATTACTTTTCCGTACAAGGTGTATACTGGTGCTTTTATACCAAACTTGGATGCAACCAGTCTATATATTCTCCACCACATACACACAGAAGTTTGACAAAGTTTTAGACTTCCAAGAAAGTAGAGATGCTGCCATGCTTTCTTCGTAATTGCATTTGTGCTAGGCAGTGTTCCCTCTAAGGTGTGCACGTGCATGATTCTTTTGCTACTTGCACACAAAGAAATGTAAACTGCGCACAAAAGGTTGTCACCCTCTACCCCATTGGCATGTTAAGTATATTTCACAATTGTACACAATCACATTTCCTTTTCCAGTTTCTGATGCAGAAGGTGTTGACAATGTGGAGATAGCAATAATTTGTCTGCAGATTTTAGAACTGGCTTATTTATACTGTTTTTATTGAAGAAATTATTCATTGCACACTTCATCATCACTGGGCAAAAAATTGCACAGCACAGGATTTTTTGCACACACCGGTCATTACAAATTACAGGAACATTGGTGCTGGGTCATTACAAATTAGAGGGAACATTGGTGCTGAATCCAGGGTAGCTCCTTCGAAATGATTAACACTGAGGAATTCTCCACCTCTGAGCCCCGATGTGGACTGATTCATGGACCTCTGGTTTCCTCCTCCTGAAGTCAATAATCATCTCCTTGGTCTTGTTGACATTGAGGGAGAGGTTGTTATAGTGGCAGCACCCAGACAGATTTTCAATCTCCCTCCTATATGCTGATTCACCACTACCCTTGATTCGGCCAATGACAGCGGTGTCATCGGCTAACAAGTATGGCATTGGAGCTATGGTTAGCCTCACAGTCATAAATCCAAAGGGAGTAGAGAAAGGGGTCAAGTACACAGCCTTGTGGTGTACCTATCCTGAGGGAGATTGTGAAGGAGATGTTGTTAGTAATCCAAACTGGGGTGTACAAGTAAGGGAATCAAAGATCCAGTTGCACAAACAAGTATTGAAAGCCAGGACTTAGTGCTTATTGAATAGTTCTGAGGGAATGATAGTGTTGAATGCCAAGCTTTAGTCAATGAAGAGCATCCTGATGTATGCATCTTTGCTGTCCAGATGTTCCAGGATTGAGTTAAGAGCCAATGAAATAGCATCTGCTGTTGACCTGTTGTGATGGTAGACAAATTGGAATGCATACAAGTTGCTCTTCAGGCAGGAGTTGAGATTACTAACCTCTTGAAATAGGGCATCACACTGGATGTCTAATGGATGAGTCATTAAGGAAC
Source organism: Mobula hypostoma (assembly GCF_963921235.1). Lineage (NCBI taxonomy): Eukaryota > Metazoa > Chordata > Chondrichthyes > Myliobatiformes > Myliobatidae > Mobula > Mobula hypostoma. Next base: position 191,799,445 of record NC_086098.1, read on the forward strand.
GTTACCATGTTTAGGAATGCAGAGCACCCATTTATCTTTCCCCTCAATATTGAGTATACTATTTTGGATACTGTTGTGAGGGATGACCCCCCCTCCCCAGGGGAAATGAGTCCATGGTGAAGAAGGGAAAGAGGGAGAAGAGGGGAGCAGTACTGATAGGGGACTCAATAGTCAGAGGAACAGACAGGAGATTCTGTGGACATGAATGGGACACCTGGATGGTATGTTGCCTCCCAGGTGCCAGGGTCAGGAAAGTCTCAGATCGCGACCACAACATTTTTGAGAGGGAGGAAGAGCAGCCAGATTTCTTGGTACATATTGGTACCAATGACATAGGAAGGAAAAGCAATGAGGTCCTGAGGAGAGAACTCAAGAGAACTAGGCAGAAAGCTGAGGAGCAGGACCTCCAGGGAAGTAATTTCTGGAATGCTAACTGTGCCACATGGCAGTGAGGGTAGAAACAGGATGATTTGGCAGATAAATGCCTAGCTGAGAAGCTGTTGCAGGGGATAGGGCTTCAGGTTCTTGGATCATTGGGACCTCTTCCCAGGGGGGGTATGACCTGTACAAGAGGGATAGGTTGTACCGGAACCAGAGGGTTCTCGTGGGCAGGTTTGTCAGAGCTGTTGGGGAGGGTTTAAACTAATTTAGCAGGGGGATGGGAACTAGAGTGAAGGGATTCAGGATGGGGCGGAATGGATGGGAAAAAAAAAACAACACAAAGATAGCGTGTAGTCAGGCCATCAGGAAGGGCAGGCAGATGATAGGACAAAATTGTGGCCAGCAGGGTATCAGTGCATGAGGGATGCAGAATCAAAAATGGTAGCAAATATTGTACTCAAAGTGTTATATCGCAATGCACAGAATATAAGAAATAAGATGGATGATCTTATTGCACTATTACAGATTGTCAGGTATGATGATGTGGCCATCACTGAATCGTGGCTAAGGGATGGTTGTAGTTGGGATCTGAATGTCCAAGGTTACACATGGTAGGCAGAGGAGGTGGTGTGACTCTGCAGGTAAACAATGGCATCAAATCATAAGAAGGATGTGAGATAGGACCGGAAGATGTTGAATTCTTGTGGGTTGAGTTAAGAAACTGCAAGGGTAGAGGGACCCTGATAGCAGTTATACACAGGTCTCCAAACAGTGGCTGGGATGTGGACTACAGATACAACGGGAAATAGAAAAGGCGTGTCAAAAGGGCAATGCTATATTATGTTATCATATCAATGTTATCAGTCCTGCAGAAGGGTCTCAGCCCGAAACGTTGACTGTACCTTTTTTCCCCATAGACACTGCCTGAGTTCCTTGAGCATTTTGTGTATGTTGCTTGGTTTTCCAGATTCTGAAGATTTTCTCTTTTTTGTGATTTAACTTTATCCTGTATGCCTTCTTCACCTCATCTCCCTATGCTGCCACGTTCAGGGATCCTCACACTTGAACACTGAGACTGTTCTCAATACCTCCAATATCCCATTATGTTCTACCCTTTCTCAGTCCTCCCAAAAGCACCACCACAAATTTCTCATCATCAGATTCTTTCTTATTGCTCTGTCCTCCTTACCAACTGATCAAAATTTGCTTGTAACTATCTTCCTCACTATCTACACCAATTTTCACAACAACTACACCCACATTACTATCCACATTATTGAATGTATAGCAAAGAACAAGAATCACAGCCAGCACTAAAGTACACCATTGCTCATAGACTTCTAATCACACAAAAAAATCCTCCATTATCACCCTATGTATGTGTTTGTCCATCGTCATTGTCGATGAGGACCTTGACACCATTATGGTGTCGAGACTAGCGCGTGGTTTGGATTTAAGTGAGGGAGAGTTGCGCACAGTGTCAGCCTCACTCTCTCTTCCCAATTCCCATCTGGATCCAATGGCAAAACAAGAGTCGAGATGACTGGAGATGGGACGAGGTGCAGTGGATGACCAGGACGTCTTCTGTGTCTTGTCCTGCTCTACACGTTCCACGACACGTGCAGAGACCACCTTCTTGACCGTTGGATCTTCCATTGGTCTCGTTCACTCAATCCATTGGAGTCGGTCTTGGATAGACAACTCCCTACCTCAACGAGGGTTTGAGACCCGTCGGCTACCCTCATCTGGTTTAGCCGGCTTGTTGAAGCCATTGCCCGGGGTGTGGTCGCTGTCTCATGCAAACAGCTATGGGGAGCCACAGGTGACAGCTGAGTACCAGGTGGGGACCAAAGGTGGACTAACCGCCTTGAAAAGGACGTGACATGTTCCCCCACCAGAGGTGCTACCCCTCCCTGACACCCCATACACCCCAAGTATAAGGCATTGGCAAGACCACACCTGGAATATGGAGAGCACATCTAGTTAGCATTCTGTAGGATAGATGCAATTCAGCTAGATGCAGAAAAAGATTTAAAAGGAAGTTATCTGGATTGGAGTGCTTGAGTTATAGGAGAGACGAGATAGGCTGGGACTATTCTCATGGGTGAGTCTAAAACTACAAGGCATAGGCTCAAGGTAAGAAGGAGAAGATTTAAATGGGATTAAAGGGGCAAGCTTTTCCAGAAAGAAGACAATGAGCGAATGAAGACAATGGAGTGGTAGAGGCAGTAGTTACAATGGTTAAGACATTGGACAGGTACACGGAGAGGAAAAGTTTAAAGCGATATGAGCCAAACTAAACTAACTCAGAAAGATAACTTGACTGGCATTGGACCTGATGGGCCAAAGGGACCATTTCCATGCTGTATCTCTCAGACTTTATTCTAGTATTTGGCAAATGTTGAATCCAATTTACCAACTTGATTTGTATTCAATTAACTCTACCTTTTGGACAGTCCCATACATGCAGCCTTGTCAAAGCCCTTATTGATGCTAATCTGCACTATATCAATTGTACTGCCGCATCAATAAAGAAAAACAAAATCTATTCTGAAATTTTTAAATTTGGAGTGGTTTCTCCTGACCCATAATTTTTATTACAATTAAAGTTTCCCATTAACACCACATTTTTTTTATCTCCATTCCTCCCCCTCAATTTACACCACAGATCCTTTACTAATTGCACAGTTCTCAGTTCCTTGTGTGTCTCCCCAATCCCAAAGTGGCCTGGTTTCCAACACCAGTACTATGTCACTCTCAGGTAACTTTTTCCTGAATATTTAATTTAAACAACTCAATGTTGTCACCAGCTGACTGCATTAAAATACCACACATACATCTTAAAATGTTCAACCTGTGTATTTTCAGATACCTTATATGTGTATAAATAACTTTCAGTTAAGCAACTGCCCCCACCCTACTTATTCCAATACTGTATTCCCCATTCCATGACAGCGAAGTTAAGAAATGAAGGGAAAAGCAAGAGAAAGAATTCAGCAGCTAAGTTGATGGAACATGCAATGAAACGAAAGCAGGAAGCAATAATAATCAAGTCAGTGAGGTGGAAACTGTTAGGAATTGGACTGGAACAGAAGAATGTTCCATACATCCCACGAACAGGTAGGCACAATTTGCAACAATTATTATTTGGGAAGAACTGAGTTAAGGATCTGCTGAATGTTTTGCAAGCTTTCGATTTCTAGCAATACAAGTTCTTTGATCCAATTAAAGTGCTATTGTTTGATTTGAGAACTAGTTCAGCCAGGCAAAAGACAAGTGGCATCAGACAGGAATTGGTTTGACCACTGACTGTGGGGGGGGGGGGGGGGGGAAAGAGAGCCAAAGGAACAAAGGCTGGAACATGAGCTTTAAATCTCTCCAGACCTCCATGGTAAAAGCAAACCAAGAAAATGAAAACTTGCATTAGCAAAAATACAATGAAATGTGGCAGATGTAGCTGGAAAGAGGTAGAGAGAAAAGAATAACAGTTAAATTAAGACACCTGGCAAGAATAGATTGTATTTTTCACATGGCGTTTGCTGATGTACTATACATTGCAACTTAATATGAAAAACTAAACCTACTTTAAATTCCAAGGAATTAAAGCTGAAAATGAATAAACCAATGATTGTCTTTTTAAACCAATCCTAAATGAAATGCTTACTAAATCACAAATATACTTCACACATCAATGCCTACACTGCAATGTCACAGAAGAACAATGTGTGCAACTGAGCACAAAAAAATCAAACTAGCATTTTAAAAGGGTGTGCAGCATTTAAGCGAGATGGAAAAAAAAATCAGGTGAATTCAACCATAGTCTGCCAGTTTCAAATATACTGCAATTATAGTGTTTACTTGATACCAACTGACAGGAGTTAAAAATGTAAAGCTCGAATCACTCTGAAACTTTGCATGAAACTTTTCATCAAGCATTACCAGCAATAATTAACTGCTAACACATTCTTTGTGCACAGGTATAAAGATGGCCCTAGTTTAAATGTTATATAATTCCATAATTCTACAAAGTCCTTATAATTATTGTCCTGCTGGAATACATTATACAAAACACCAGTTCACCCAGTAAGATGATAAAACATAGAAACATAGAAAATAGGTGCAGGAGTAGGCCATTCGGCCCTTCAAGCCTGCACCACCATTTATTATGATCATGGCTGATCATCCAACTCAGAACCCTGCACCAGCCTTCCCTCCATACCCCCTGATCCCCGTAGCCACAAGGGCCATATCTAACTCCCTCTTAAATATAGCCAATGAACCGGCCTCAACTGTTTCCTGTGGCAGAGAATTCCACAGATTCACCACTCTGTGTGAAGAAGTTTTTCCTAATCTCAGTCCTAAAAGGCTTCCCCTTTATCCTCAAACTGTGACCCCTCGTTCTGGACTTCCCCAACATCGGGAACAATCTTCCTGCATCTAGCCTGTCCAATCCCTTTAGGATTTTATACATTTCAATCAGATCCCCCCCTCAATCTTCTAAATTCCAACGAGTACAAGCCTAGTTCATCCAGTCTTTCTTCATATGAAAGTCCTGCCATCCCAGGAAGCAATCTGGTGAACCTTCTTTGTACTCCCTCTATGGCAAGGATGTCTTTCCTCAGTTTAGGGGACCAAAACTGCACACAATACTCCAGGTGTGGTCTCACCAAGGCCTTGTACAACTGCAGTAGTACCTCCCTGCTCCTGTACTCGAATCCTCTCGCTATAAATGCCAGCATACCATTCGTCTTTTTCACCGCCTGCTGTACCTGCATGCCCACTTTCAATGACTGGTGTATAATGACACCCAGGTCTCGTTGCACCTCCCCTTTTCCTAATCGGCCACCATTCAGATAATAATCTGTTTTCCTATTTTTGCCACCAAAGTGGATAACTTCACATTTATCCACATTAAATTGCATCTGCCGTGAATTTGCCCACTCACCCAACCTATCCAAGTCACCCTGCATCCTCTTAGCATCCTCCTCACAGCTAACACTGTCGCCCAACTTCGTGTCATCCGCAAACTTGGAGATGCTGCATTTAATTCCCTCATCCAAGTCATTAATATATATTGTAAACAACTGGGGTCCCAGCACTGAGCCTTGCGGTACCCCACTAGTCACTGCCTGCCATTCTGAAAAGGTCCCGTTTATTTCCACTCTTTGCTTCCTGTCTGCTAACCAATTCTCTATCCACATCAATACCTTACCCCCACTACCATGTGCTTTAAGTTTGCACACTAATCTCCTGTGTGGGACCTTGTCAAAAGCCTTTTGAAAATCCAAATATACCACATCCACTGGTTCTCCCCTATCCACTCTAGTAGTTACATCCTCAAAAAATTCTGAGATTCATCAGGCATGATTTTCCTTTCACAAATCCATGCTGACTTTGTCCGATCATTTCACCGCTTTCCAAATGTGCTGTTATCACATCTTTGATAACTGACTCCAGCAGTTTCCCCACCACCGATGTTAGGCTAACCGGTCTATAATTCCCCGGTTTCTCTCTCCCTCCTTTTTTAAAAAGTGGGGTTACATTAGCCACCCTCCAATCCTCAGGAACTAGTCCAGAATCTAACGAGTTTTGAAAAATTATCACTAATGCATCCACTATTTCTTGGGCTACTTCCTTAAGCACTCTGGGATGCAGACCATCTGGCCCTGGGGATTTATCTGCCTTTAATCCCTTCAATTTACCTAACACCACTTCCCTACTAACATGTATTTCGCTCAGTTCCTCCATCTGACTGGACCCTCTGTCCCCTACTATTTCTGGAAGATTATTTATGTCCTCCTTAGTGAAGACAGAACCAAAGTAATTATTCAATTGGTCTGCCATGTCCTTGCTCCCCATAATCAATTCACCTGTTTCTGTCTGTAGGGGACCGACATTTGTCTTTACCAGTCTTTTCCTTTTTACATATCTAGAGCATTGGACTATTTCCAGCAACCATGAATTCAGTAGATCACCAAACTGGATTTTGTTTTAAGCATTTTCAGGAGAGACCTTATTTTGAGAATGTGAAGGAAAATGCAATAGTAAAACTATAGTAGAGTTCTATTCACACTTATAAAGAAATAATTTATAGTATAGAAAGCAAGACATGAGCATTACTAACATGCAGGCCAATGATATTGATTGCTGAGACACACTGAAATGTGGAAGAGGTTCAAGACCACAGGAATCCCTAATTTAATTTCTCCACCATGACCTTGTACAAAATCTATAATATAGACATCTTTGGGGCTTGATGACTGCAGAACCCAAGGTTTGAGCTATGGAGTTCAGGATTGAGTAGCTAAAACTCTGGACATTTTTGAACAGAGGGTACAATTGTTATTACATGCTATAGAGATGAGGAGCAATTTCTTTAGCTAGAGGGTGGTGAATCCGCAAAATTCTTTCCCACAGACGATTGTGGTGGCCAAGTCGTTGGGCGTTTTTAAAGCACAAGTTGATAGGTTCTTAATTAGCAAGGACATCAAAGGTTACAGGCAGAAGACTGGGGAATGAGGTAGAGGGGGAAAATAAATCTGTCATGATGGAATGGAGGAGACTTGATGGGCCGAATGGTCTAATTTGCTCCTGTCTTATGATCTTAAAGTTCCAAAGCTTGGATTTGGAATACTTATCCATGATTATTTAGGAAATTATCTTTCTAAATAAGAGCACTTGAACAGAAGGTGACAAACCAAATGCTAGAACATGGAATTAATATGTATGGTTCATGTAGATACAATGAAATGGCCAATTTCCATGCTTTATGACTCAGATGCGAACATGAAATTCTGAAGATGTTAATGTTCTTGTATCCTCTAGAATTTTTGTTATGATCTCATTCCAATTGACAGGGTTAGCAAGTCAAAAATGATAAAATAAAAGAATATGAAGAGAAAATGATTAATGTCATTATATCCAATGAAACAGAGAATTTAATATGGAAGCCTAGAATGGGAGTAGGTAATCACCAATTTTAAAAATACATAATAATCAAAATTAGACTGTTTGCTTACAGCTATGCCTCAACATGAAAAGAGAACAGTTCAAAAAAACTAAAATCTAGGAAATCACCAGGAAAGAGATAGAGATAATTTCAAAATATAACCTACATACAGGACTGTTGTAAAACATAAAATGTTAACAATAGAATGCAGGAGAAAAGTTTTAAAGAATGTTGTTAATGACTGAGAAGTCAGTGGCAAAATCCGGTAGCAATGTATTTAATTGGGTTCCCGGATGGTGAAAACAGAAGTGGTTTAGTAGGAAAGTACCATGAGAAAAGGGGTGTTTGGTGGAAAAAAAAAGCAAATCAAGGATTCACAGGGGAAACAATCCCTTTGGAATGCAGAAAGATTAATGAGGTATCTGGAGTTGGAATCTCATTGAAAGTGGTAGATTTTACAGAAGAGCACAAGTTGAATATTGAAACCGGTGGGCTGGAAGGTGAAATCAAGGGTTGCCATTATGTTGTGCAGACAGGTTAAGAGCAGAAATGCGAGAAATAAGAGGAGGCACAATTGAAAGCCCTATTGCAGAGGAAAAGTCATGGTTAAAGAAAAAAACAACCCAAAAAGTTCTGTCATCACAACAGAAACATCAGAAAGACTGAGAACAAAATGGATCTCTTATAGGAAACAGGGCGAGAGGACTTCAGTTGTTGGAGTCTGTGTGCTTGGATTGGATGTTGATTGCGAACTGGCTTGTTGAAAGTGGCTTCCCCTCAACCACAGTTCTGCTCACACATCAACCTCCTCCCACGTACAGCAAGACATTGTCTCCTTTGTTCCCATCTTCCACCCACTGGATTCAACAGTCATCCTCAACTACTTCTACTCCCCGCCCCCCCCCCAATCATTATAAACAGGCTATTCAGTCTACAACTCCCAAAATTGCTCTTCCACCTCCACCTACTGCTCTGCTTTTCATTTAACTCTGGTTGATTCCCTTTTACCTTATCCTTTCCCATCATCTAGAAACCCCAACAGCAATTCACTTGCACTTCAAGTTAGATTTGGTGCTCAGGTTACAATTTCCTCTCAAATGGAGAAACCAAACACAGATTGTGAACAATCTGTAGAACAGTTCTGCTTATCGTGCATGAATGACTTTGACCTCCCAGTCACCTATCAATTTAATTCTCTATCCTCCTGTCATTATGACCTCTGAATACCATAGGATACCAATGAAGCCCAACATAACTGAGGAACAGCACCTTGTCTTCCATCCAAGTGTAGAGGCAGAAACAGGCCCATGCACCCCACTGAACCTATGCCAATTACAATCATTTACTCCAACCCAATATAAATTGTATGTCCTTATACATTCTAGTGGTTACCCCCCCCCCCCCACTGATTCTACTAGTCATGTATGCACTAGGACGGGGGTTCTCAGCCTTTTTTATGCCATGGTCCCCTACCATTAATGGAGGGGTCCATGGACCCCAGGTTGTGAACCCCTGTACTAGAGGCAGATTTGCAATAGGCAATTAACACCTACCAACCTAAAATGCCTCTGGGATGTGTGAGGAAAAAAATGAGCACCTGAAAGAAACATACATCACAGGCAGAATATACAAATTCCACATAGTCAGGTGTGTGTGGAATTCAACAAGTTAACCAGCCTTTTCGATCTATATCTGATCTGGCCAGCTCTGATGCAAGATTAATAAGCAGTAACTTTAATTCAGTTTCTCTCTCTCTCCCATAGATGCTGATCTACTGATCACCATCCTTTATTTCAGGAATTCTAGCAATTGTAGTTTTCCTATACTCATGCTTTATATCCCCCATCCCCTCTTGCGCACCCTGCCGCCCTGATTAATTTTCTTTTACTTACACTTCTGCAGAAGGGCAACTTACTTTCATTTGTTACTGGTTAAAGGACTAAAAGCAAGCCTGCCATCTAGACAATCTTGCTCTCCAGCCATGATAGACATTCCAATAGTTCTCTTCACCTTACTTGATTTGTTTTTTTTTAAATAGTGCACTCAGGAATAAAACAATACTTAAGATGTAAATAGGAGAGCTATGTTAGGACAGGGGGCAGGTGAAACAATGGCAAATGGGGATGTTGAGAATAAGCAAAAAACCAAAATGGTGGATTTAAGGAGCTGAATTACCTAAAACCAATTGAATTTCCTTTATTGTACAGTGCAGGAACAAGCTCTTCAGCCCAACTTGTCAAATCCAGGACACGGCTAAAAACCTATAAGAAATAAGAGGTGATGTCCCTTATGCTGACACAGATTACTCAGGAACAGTGTAAGAGGGTATTAGCAGAAAAGCAGCACAGTTGAATGACTGACAACTGACAGCTTGGTAGTACACCTCCATATTTAACAGAGGTGCAAGAATGATCTCTGAATCTGGCTTCATTCTCTCTAATGCAAAGGCAACTAGCTTCCGTGACAACTACAATACAAACTGAACAGAGCTATAAATCTCACTTCTACCTTGAATCCAGACAGCATGGGAGTTAGAAAGATAGTAGTAGAGCGTCTGAATTTGCAGGTTGACTGAATGTTATAGAGCGAACAAGGGTGCAACAGCTGCATGTGAAAGAGGAGAAAGATTTGTTCAGTCGCAGAGGAATGAGATACTAAATGAGGAAGCTGGTGTTGAGTATGAGGTTAAAACCTACTCTAGTCAAGAGAAAAGGGAAGGAATGAGTGCCAGAAAAGATGCAGATGGAGACTGTCTGACATTACCAGTCATCCTCTGAAGAGCTTGACTTAATTAGAAAAAAATCCAGAATTAGATGAGCTTCAAGGCATTGATAGACATGGAGAATATGAAAAAACAAATTTTACAAGTATTGAAATGTAGAACTCCAAGTCCCAGAATAATTATACCAATATACCATGGGCAGTATATTGGTATAATTATTCTAGGACTTGGAGTTTCATATTATAACAGAGTTCCACACAGTAACAGGAACAACACATTTTATTCTACCTTTAGAACTATTTTTTAAAAACAGAATTTTATTTGCAGTATAAATCATTTTAAGTAAATGCCAGAAGCACAAGAATACATTTCAAAGTGTAATGGACAGATTAATATGTAAATCTTGAGAACAAGTTATTATTGATGAAACATCTTCATGAAGTACTTAAATCTGTTTTCATTTTATTTCTAGATCCACATAGCAGCACAAATAAAAATCTTGTTGCATCTTTCATACATCTAGCCTAATTTCTACTATTAATCAATCTGCGCCTCTCAATAATATTGCAGAGATTAAAAATCAGTGGAATGCACTTTCGTTTCAGGTTTAAAACGTCAATTAAATGCGTTTGTCATGCTTTCCGACTGTAAATAAAATAGACTGGATAAATGCTGATATTTAAATTGAAGTATGGGGAGATCGAGACGAGTGCACAAATAGGCGTTAGCCGCATATCCCGGGACACATGGACAATGACTGCTGGTTCATTGTCTTCAGGTCGGAATTCGGATTCGCGTGGAAATTGAAGAGCAGAGAGAAAGGGAACAACAAACTCCGTGTAAACACACAAAGAACTCCCCCAAAGTAGGCAATATCGAAGCCAGCGCCATGATAGCCATGTGCTATGTATTCAGTACTACTTAACAACCTTGCTTCTCTGCTACATTGCAGCTACTTCCTCTCCTACATGACGACGCGGACGGCAGAGGCGAGACAAGCTGCGATTGACATCGTGAGTAACCAATAGATGCGAGACGACCACGTGCACAGACGATGGCTGATGGCCAATGAACCGGCGCCGGAGGGGACAGGCAGGGCGGGACACTAGTTCGCAGACGGGCCCGTCCGTCTTTAAAATACCAGGCCTACTATTTGACAGATAACCCAAATGGAATTGAGAAAAGGGGAAAAATGAGGAAAAAGTCGCGAGAATGCTTTGTCGTAAATGCCGCTGGATGCTAAACAACACCTCTAGGGTTAGCGAAGACTCAAGCTTCAAGCCTCCTTGTGACATGATCTCCATCTTAAACCAGAAGCGATAAAGGATCAAATGTGAATAAATTCTAAAAAAAAGTAAACGAATTTTCTTATGGGAGATTTAAAAAATATCATAAGAAGGTGTACAATTAAAGTAATTTCAAAAGCAAGAGAGCGTGCGGATTGAACACGTACAAACACACACACAAAAAGCGTCATTTATTGCCAAGCCAGACCGAATGCACCCTGCACCGGACAAACCAGCCCTTCATAAAAAAAATACTTTAAATCCATCACCAATGCACGCCAGCGACAAGTAGGCGCGATCAGCTTCGACTAAGTAAATAATATTTTCGCATTTGTTAAAAAAAATCTTATAAACTAAATTAGTAAACGGGATAACAAAGAGGTGGGAGGAAATAACTCACCCGCCGCGCCTCAAGATATCTGTCGCCCTCCTCCCTCTTCCTTTTCTAACCGACCGGATCCGACGCTCGGACTCTTTCGAACGTGAAAGCCGCTAATTCAAACTCATTCAGCGCGCTGCCGCTCGCCAGTGACGTCACACGCAATTGGCGTTTACATCATTCGCACGACGACAATCCCGCCCTGGTCTGTGCGTTGCTATGGCGACTGGTCCCAGCGCCGAGAGAGCTCGCTGATCTCACGGACTGACAGAAGGGTGAGGAGTCCGGATCGATGCTATCAAAGGAATAATGTCCTTCTTTTTAAAGCAAGGGAAGCACGATCATAAAAAACGATATTCTTTTAAAACACACTAATATAAGTGCCACTTGATTTAAACTATCTCTGATAAGTTAGTGGCGTTATATAAATATAAGTCGTTGTGCTTGTGTTATCCTTTTTATTGTGATTTAATTCTGATGTCAGTGTCACGAACAGACAGTCATGTCCTTTGGCTTAATGCTATTATTTTCTCCACATGGTTAATGTCGGTTCAATTGCTGGAATAGACTATGTACCAGAGACTCTGCCTTTTTACATAACATCTGTTGCGCAGAAATAGATTTTGCTTTCCAACTGTATTTTGGATGGTATTTATAATGGACAACACAACCCCATCCACCCTTATTAGTTTGCTAACTCAGGATGCAGACATTCCTGAGTGTTTGATCATGTGAATTCTGGATGCATGCTATTTGATCACATGACACTTGCAACTGTTAATTGCATTTGTCCTCTTCGGGTTGGGTCACTGGAATTTTAATGCATGTCTTTGGGGTTTCATATTGCAGCTGATGTGCAAGAAGTCCCAAGCATCAAAAAGTCACCACAAGAAGCAACGAAAGAAAACCAAGGGTGGGGAAAAGTCTTTTTCAAAATGTAGATGCTATAGAAACAGAAAATTCTTTTAATACTAGCGAGATTAGGCTGCATCTGTGGAAAGAGAAACAGAATTAACAATCAGGTTCAAGATTCTTCAAAGACAAAAAAATCTGCAGATGCTGGAAATCCAAGCGACACACACAAAATGCTGGAGGAACTCAGCAAGCCAGGCAGCATCTATGGAAAAGAGTAAACAGTTAATGTTTTGGGCTGAGACCCTCTATCAAGACTGCAAAAAAAGATGAGAAATCAGAGTAAGGTGGGGGGGGGAGGAGAGGAAGAAGTACGAGGCAGTAGGTGATAGGCAAAACTCGGAGAGGGAGTGGGGATGAAGTAAAGAGCTGGGAAGCTAATAGCTGAAAGAGATAAAGGGCTGGAAAAGGGGGAATCTGATAGGAGAGGGTAGAAGACCATGGAAGAAAGTGAAGGGGGAGGCGCACCCAAGGAAGGTGAGGGCAGGTAAGGAGATAAGGTGGAAGAGGAGAATGGTGAAGTGGGGCGGGAGCATTACCAATAGTTCAAGAAATCGATGTTCAGGCCATCAGGTTGGAGGCTACCCAGATGGAATATAAGGTGTTGCTCCTCCAACCTAACTGTGGTCTCACCACAGCAATAGAGGAGGCCATTGACTAACATGTCGGAATCAAATGGGAAATAGAATTAAAATGGGTGGCCACCAGGAGATCCTAATTTTTCTGGAGAATAGACTGTAGGTGCTCAGTGAAATGGTCTCCCAATTACATTGGGTTTCACGGATATACAGCAAGCCACACTTGGAGCACCGGATACAGTAGATGATCCCAGGAGATTCACAGGTGAAGTGTTACCTCATCTGGAAGGACTGTTTGGGCCCTGAATGGTAGTGAGGGAAGAGATGTAAGAGCAGGTATGGCACTTAATCTGCCTGCAAGGATATGTACCAAGACAGAGATCAGCGGGAGGGATGAATGGACAAGGGAGTCCCATAGGGAGCGATCCCTGTGGAAAGTGGAAAGTGGGGTGGGGGGAGGGAAAGACGTGCTTGGTGGTGGGATCCTGTTGGAGATGGCGGAAGTTCGGGAAAATTATATGCTGGATGCAGAGGCTACTGGGGTGGTAGGTTTACTCTTGTATGGACCATTTACTGTTTTCCATAGATGCTGCCTAGGTTGCTAAGTTCCTCCAGCATTTTGTGCGTGTTCTTAGGATTCTTCATCTGAGTGGGAAAAGAGAGAAAGCAAGTTAGTTTTAAGCTGTGGAGAAGGTGAGGAAGGATAAATAGCCTGAAAACAATATGTCTGATAGAATGAGACCAGCAATAAGTGGAATTATATCGAAGAGTTATCTAGTTCATGGGTTCATAGGGTGTAGTTAGAAAGATAGTAAATGAACAAGAACTATGAAATTAGTCCTTATGGACAGTGAGAATATAAAAATGGAGCATAAAAATACAAAGCTGTAGGATATGCACATATCAAAGTTGCTGGTGAACGCAGCAGGCCAGGCAGCATCTCTAGGAAGAGGTACGGTCAACGTTTCAGGCCGAGACCCTTCGTCAGGACTAACTGAAGGAAGAGTGAGTAAGGGATTTGAAAGTTGGAGGGGGAGGGGGAGATCCAAAATGATAGGAGAAGACAGGAGGGGGAGGAATAGAGCCAAGAGCTGGACAGGTGATAGGCAAAAGGGGATACGAGAGGATCATGGGACAGGAGGTCTGGGAAGAAAGACAAGGGGGGGGCCCAGAGGATGGGCAAGAGGTATATTCAGAGGGACAGAGGGAGAAAAAGGAGAGTGAGAGAAAGAATGTGTGCATAAAAATAAGTAACAGATGGGGTACGAGGGGGAGGTGGGGCCTTAGCGGAAGTTAGAGAAGTCGATGTTCATGCCATCAGGTTGGAGGCTACCCAGACGGAATATAAGGTGTTGTTCCTCCAAGCTGAGTGTGGCTTCATCTTTACAGTAGAGGAGGCCGTGGATAGACATGTCAGGATGGGAATGGGATGTGGAATTAAAATGTGTGGCCACTGGGAGATCCTGCTTTCTCTGGCGGACAGAGCGTAGATGTTCAGCAAAGCGGTCTCCCAGTCTGCTTCGGGTCTCGCCAATATATAAAAGGCCACATCGGGAGCACCGGACGCAGTATATCACCCCAGTCGACTCACAGGTGAAGTGTTGCCTCACCTGGAAGGACTGTTTGGGGCCCTGAATGGTGGTAAGGGAGGAAGTGTAAGGGCATGTGTAGCACTTGTTCCGCTTACACGGATAAGTGCCAGGAGGGAGATCAGTGGGGAGGGATGGGGGGGATGAATGGACAAGGGAGTTGCGTAGGGAGCAATCCCTGCGGAATGCAGGGGGGGGGGAGGGAAAGATGTGCTTAGTGGTGGGATCCCGTTGGAGGTGGCGGAAGTTACGGAGAATAATATGTTGGACCCGGAGGCTGGTGGGGTGGTAGGTGAGGACCAGGGGAACCCTATTCCTAGTGGGGTGGCGGGAGGATGGAGTGAGAGCAGATGTACGTGAAATGGGGAAGATGCATTTAAGAGCAGAGTTGATAGTGGAGGAAGGGAAGCCCCTTTCTTTAAAAAAGGAAGACATCTCCCTCGTCCTAGAATGAAAAGCCTCATCCTGATATGCACATATCAGGTTATGCTAATATACAGAGAAAAACTGAATTACTATTGAAAATCAGTGGTGGCGCCAGAGATTTCTTCTTGCTGGTGCTATGGAGGGGCTGAATGATTCAGTGATAGTGCTGAGGGATGCACTGTATGGTAATATGTATTTGCAAGGCCAGACGCATGGTGTTAAAAAGTCCATTTCAAGCATTATGTGCCTACTATAAACGCCGCTGTTGATTTACAAGCAACAGCAAGTGAACTGTTACAAGGTCAACAGCATCAGGGACAACCTGCGCTACACGAAGCATAAACAAAAAAAAAACAAACAGAGCATCCGAGCAACAGCGGACAACGTGAATCACGCACCAATCCCGCAATCATCGTCAAATGCGTGCTTTTCAACTGAAAAACACAAAACGAATCCACTGCTATTTGCACTACATAGACAGCAATGCCAAAAGATACACCGTTATTAAAGTCAAATAAGGCAAACAACAGATGCAAGGCTTTACCAGGAGTTGGACAAATTATACTCTGACCATGCAATACCTCAATTAATTTGGCTATTGAACTTAAAACAAAAATCAACAGAATCACCGCTTGGAAGTCTAAGCAAAACCAGTAGGCTTAATAGCAGTAAATGTAATATTTTAGGATTTGCAGGAAACATAAGGACTATGGGGTATCCACCAAAAAATAATAATAATAATCAGCATTAGTCTTGGCCCAAATTTTTTAAAAATCAACTGCACTCACCATTAATGTTTTCAGAGAAGCACAATCCGTCTGTTTTTGTGATTGATGGTGAAAGCATCATGATTTTCTGGATGTCAAGTGCTTTGGTCCTCCAGTTGTTTATGGCCAACAGAGCCAAGTTGCTGTTCCGAGCGTCGCCGCTGCTATTCCTGAGGTAGTTTTTGATGCATCTGAGGCAAGAGAAACTCCGTTCGCATGAGGCAGATGTAACAGGCAGAGTCAGTGATATGCAGATTAGTTTGTATAAATCTATAAATGCATCACAGTAGGGTCTCATTAGAGCTAGAAATTCCACTGTGTCATTCACTGTCTGTCCTTGCTTTTGTTTTATTTCCAGCAGACGCTGAACCTGATGTAGCTCTGCAGTCAGGTTCACTTCAGTCACTCCATAGTATTGGGCCATTGGCCAAAGACAATTCTTGTCTAGGAAGAACTCGTGTTTGGGACTCAATGCTGAGACTCCAGTCAGAACACCCCCAGTCTCAATTGAGAACTGTCTTTTCATTTCAGTCAGAAGTCTGTCTATAACTGGATAGAAACAATGATTGCAAAGGTCATCAGAGGATGTGACAGGTGTGCGTTCAGTTTGGGCCTCAACAACAAAATCATGTAGGCGGCGGGGTGGCTGGGCCTGTCTCCTTTCATGTGTTCTGCTCTGTATACCGGCCTTGACGCACAGGTCCCTAGCTCTTGTCTGAATTTCACTCCATGATTCCACTCCCCGTTTTGCTGAGAGTGCATCGATAACAGACTGAGCCAAGTCCACAGCGGATGAAAGCTCCAAACTGGGAGATTGTAGCTGGTCTGACATGAACTTGATGACTCAGACTAAATCCTCAAACAGAGTGAGAAGTAAAGCAAACTGCTCGTCAATCAGTCCATTTACAGCTCTGGCCTCCATTTTCCTCCGTGCATTTGGTTGACCCATAATATCCTGTAGTGTAGCTAGAATGGCAGGGAATGATTTCCTTATAGCCCACAAAGCTGTATACTGCCATGCCCAGCGTGTATCTGACAAATTCTTCAACTCCACAGGCTGTGCAGTTGATTCCAGTTCTCTCTATTTCTTCATGAAAAGATCATGGGCAACAGAGTTTGAAAAAAAGTTGTAAAGGAGCTGCACAGTTTCAAAAAACTCACCCGCTTGTGGTACATTGCTCACAACATCCACTAAAACAAGGTTAAGTCTGTGAGCATGGCAGTGTATATATAATGCCTGCGGGACCTCTTTCCTGAACCTCTCTTGTACCCCGTTATTGCACCCGGGCATCACTGCCGCCCCGTCATAACACTGACCTATACATGCGTTCTTATCAATAACACACTGGGCGAGTGTCTGTTCAATGCTTTTAAGAAGTGACTCTGCGTCCAACCCTTCTGCTGGAGTGAAGTGCAAGAATTCTTCAAGCACTGTTCCGTTATTCAAATACTGCACCACCACTGATATTTGCTCCTTTTTACTCAACTCTTTACTTTCATCAACCATGATGGCAAAATATCCAGCCTCCTTGATTTCTGCACTTATTTGACATCTGACCATATCTGCCATAATACCCATAATTTCATTTTGGATATCGTGATGGGTTTTTTTGCATTTCCAGGATTGTCCTCTATTTTTTTTAGCTACGGTCTTATCAAACTTCCCAATTACACTGAGCAACTCAACACAGTTTCCCCTATTGCCAGATCCATCATTCTCCCGGTGTCCTCACTGGGCAATGCCTTGACACGCAGTAGAGCGTAGAGACTCAACCACTGCTCTCATATACTCATGATTTTCTTGGACAATCTTTGCATGTCCTTTATCAAGCATATTTCCCAATCTTGAACCGTCTTGTTTTCTCAATCTGAATTCCGCCCATGCCTCCATAGCAAACTTATGAGCTGCACTTACATGGTGGGTTTTGAAAGCTGTTGTAGCTTTTCGCCAGTTACAGTAACCGGTGACAGTGAAGGTAGACTCAGAATGGAAACCATGTCCTCCACACAGGAAATGCCTGCATGTGAAGCAGAATGTAGCATCTTTTGTGATTGAATATTCCAGCCAGGAGTACAGGTCAAACCAGCCACGAATACTCCTTTGCCGATTGCCAAACTGTTGCGAAGGGTACTTTTTCAGTGCTGGCTGACGGGGTCCTTCCTCAGGCTGCCGGCTAACGTCGCTAACAGTATTCCCACTCACACTAAGAGCAGCTTCATCCACGTTCTCTTCTGAATCCCGCTCCTTTTCTTGTTCCTCTATTTCACCCTCACACTCCTTCGATGAACTGCTGTCGTCCTCATCCCCACTTACTTCTTTCTGCATGTCATTTTCAATTAAGACATGCTCAGGCTCAGACACTACTGATTCCTCTGGATGAGGTCGTTTTCTGACTAAAAATCGATCCATTTTTCACGCCGGCCAAAAAAATGCACGTGCCAGGCCCACGCTCGCTTGTAAAAGTACAATGTGCACGTGTGGCATCCATTAGTCTCGCGAGACCATGGATCTGCGCCTGGATGTATACTATCAATCTCTCACATGAGTGAGAATGAGTGACATTACCACCTTAAGTGATCTTAGATCAGCTCAACTGCTCTGAGGACAGCAATGGCAAGACATTGACAATGAACAAATAAGCAGAAGTGTAGAGTGGATCTGACAGAGTTTATAACTTTATTGTTGCGTGGGTGCTATGGTAATTGGGGGCGCTGTTTCACTAGATCAACTGGAGAAACAAGCTGTATTCAAAACTATATGGAGAAAGCAAAGCAGCTGCAGTTAATTTCTTGGTGGTGCTATTGCAATTCCTGCTGGGGCTATAGCCCCAGCTAGCACCACCTTAGCGCCGCCCCTGTTGAAAATGGATGAGCTACAGCAGAAGTGGTCAGTTGTAACACAGTCATTGCCACTTCTTTGCAATTCGAGAGACCTAGTTTCAGCCGTGAACTTGAGTTCCAACAATGTGGAATTTTCACTTCATGCCTGTGACTATGTGGATTTTTGGTGGGTTTTCTAGTTAGTTGCCATGTCCCAAAGATATCCTGGCAGTTAACTGGATATTTTAAGTTAGCCATGATTTTCAAAAGAACCAAGATGCTGGAATCTGGAGCAAAAAAAAACAGAGGAATTCAGTGGGACATGCAGTGTCTGTAGAGGGGGAAGTTAGATACTGGAATGTGATAAGTGGAACGGGATAAGGAAGGGATTATAGGAAAATAGAATCAGATGGGTGAGGAATAGGAGGGATAGGCAAGGGAGAAGAAATCCAGGTGGATAGCTGTGTTGTTGATGAGCAAATGGAGATGGAAAAGTTGAACAAAGGAGTAGAGAATCTGGACAATTGGTGGGAATGTACGTAACCTGAAATTAGAAAATTCAATGGTCTGCACTGTTGGGTTGTAGGAATATGAATATAAGCATTCTGACAGGCTGCATCACTGTCTGGTATGGAGGGGCTACTGCACAGGGCTGAAAGAAGCTGCAGAAGGTTGTAAATCTAGTCAGCTCCATCTTGGGAACTAGCCTACAAAATATCCAGGACATCTTTAGTGGGAAATGATATGTTCTTCTTTGAGATTGAGTTTGGTCTCACCATGGCAGTGGGAAAGGCCAAGGACAGAAAGACAGATCAATGGGAAGGGAGTTGATGTGACCTACAACCAAAAGTTCAAGATGGCAGTAGAAGAAAGGATGTAGGTGCAATACAAAATGGTTGCCTAGTCAAGGCTTGCCCTCACCAATGTAGAGTCCACATCAAGAACATGGAATGCAATAGACAAGATTGGGAGAGTCACCCACTGTAACGGGCTGGGTTGATCAGATCCTAAAGACTCACACCAATTTGAGTGTCCATGAAATGTGGTAATAAGCATAGAAGTGCAGCAAAGCAACTTAAGCCTAATTTATTATCATAAAACAGAAAGCACAAATAATGCACAATAAATACAATATATTCCTTGGTCCAGGTGAAGTCCCAAGAACTGAGCGAAAGGTGGCTCAATAAATATGGGTTCAACCCATAAGCATAGCGAGACACGGAGACAGCCAAATTATTTGGTGTATCGTTCTCACGCCACTGGTGCCTTGTGGCCAAGAAACAATCCAGTTCCTATTTGCAAACATTTAACAAAACTACAGTGCAAGAATCCAGTCGCTATTAGCAAACATTTAACAAACTACAGTGTTTAACCTGTACACACTCCTTACATGCTGCGAGATCACAAAGAGTTGAAGTGTCAGATTTCCATCTGATATTCTTACAAAATTTAATGCCTGCATGGAGGTGATGAAAGGAGAAGTGTTGCGCCTCCTATGGCTGCAGGAGAAAGGGCTAGTAAAAATGCCAGGGGACGAGCTTCTTCTGTCTCTTTAAAAAAATTCTGAGGAAGAATCTTTAAACTGAAATGTTAGCTTTGTTTTCTTTTACAGCCTGACTTGCTGAGTATTTGCAGCACTTTCTGCCTTCACTTCATATTTCCAGAGTCTGCATTTTTAAAATTTTCAAATGCTGGCTAATCAAATAGGCTGGGAAACGAGTGTTCGTCTGGGTGCTTCTGAGCATCTTCTTGATATGAGACTGGCCTCTGACCAAGATGATGTCACTACATAGGCAAAGCTATTCTTTTTTAAGTATGCCAGCTTTTAGTAGGTAATGGCTTTACCTGTCTGAAAAAAATAAATATGACTATCTTGTTTTGTTTTTTTTTGTAAAATAGGCTGCTCATTGGTTACAGGATGAATGAAAAGAGCAGCAAAATGCAGAAATGTGTAGCTCCAAATAGATGAGGTTGAAACAGGGCAGACTGTGGGAGGATTTGTATCATGTGATCATCTGCGATAGATTGGCCTATTTCAATTTAAAGGAGCAGCTTTGGGTCTAATGGATTTGCTTTACACAGGAACCCAATACCACCTTGGTGTGCCACCTAGTGTAATACTACCCATTACTGCAGCACTGCGGGCAAGCTGGATTGATTGAGGTTCAGTGTGTTTATGAGAGGACAAAGTAATTGTTGCAATGTAGTGAATTCACTCACCAGCATCATCATCAGGTGCCATGCCCAGTTTGAGCTTTGCCTGCCATGGCGCACATACTCCTGTTTTAGGTCAAGTGGCTCAATTACTGTAATTGGTATTCACTTCCAATTCTCTGGCTGCTGTCTCCATCATCGTTTGTTTTTGTCTTCCTCTTGCTTTCTTCCCTTCAATCTTTCCCATAATTACCGTGCATTCTAACTCTTCTTTCCTAATCACATGTCCAATGAAGTTACGTTGCCTTTTCGTGATCTCATACATTATTTCTCTTTTTGTGTTTGCTCTGTTCATGACATCCTCATTAGATATTCATTTTGTCCGTGATATTCTTTGCATCCTCCTCAAAAACCACATTTCTGCTACTACAATTCGTTTCTTCATGTTACTAGATATTGTCCAACATTCTGAGCCATATAACATAACTGGATAAACATAGGATTTCAGTACTCTGAGGCGGGTTGTCATGCCTAGTTTAGTATGGGTCAGTATACTCTTCATTCTCGTAAAGATGTCTTTTGCCATCCCTATTCTTTGGATGTCCAAGTCGCACCTGCCATCTGATGTCACCCAGCTTCCTGAGTAGCAAAAGTTCTTTACTTGTTTTATGTCTTCCCCATTTATTCTCAGCCTGCAGATAGGATTCTCCTTTTTTTTGGATATCACCATACATTCTGTCTTTTTGCAATTGATAGATAGACCCATTTTTGCACTTTCTTCAACAATTATATCAATTAAGCTTTGTAGTTCTTCCTCCGTACTTGCAATTAACACAGTGTCATCTGCATAACTGAAATTATTGATGTTTTCACCGCCAACTTTGATGCCCAAGATGTCTCTTATTTTTTGTAATATTGTTTCACTGTACACATTAAATAAATCAGAGGAGAAAACACACCCTTGTCTAATGCCTCTTGTCATAAGGAGGTGGCTAGGAACTGACCCAAGTGCAAGACACAGACACTGAAGTACTAGGGACAGGACTAGGATACAGGGTGAGGGCAAGGACATGGACACGAAACCCGGGAACCCGGAACAGGACTGGACAAGAGAGCCAGGAGCCCTGGCTTGGACTCCGAGCCAGAGACTGGACAAGGACCCAGTACCTGGATCTTGCCTCTGGCTCGGACCCCAGAACTAGGCAAGGACGAGGCTTGGCTGGCAGGCAGGACGAGGCTGGAGTCTTCAGGCTTGAGGCTAGAGACTAGAGGCGAGGCTTGGCAGGAGGCTGGAGTCTTCAGGCTTGAGGCTAGAGACCAGAGGCGAAGCTTGGCAGGAGGCAGGAGGCTGGAGTCTTCAGGGTTGAGGCTAGAGACTAGAGACTAGAGGCGAGGCCTGGGGGATCGCCAGGAGACTCCCGTTGGGGGGGGGGGTACTGTCATGGTTCTGTTTGGTTGTTCCCCTTTAATGCTCCTTTCTCCCTGATTATGCCCTAATTACAGACATTAGATTTCCAACTGCTGCTAGTTTACTTAATTACCGTACACCTGGTTTTCATCAGAGACTGTGAAATAAGTACGATGGCGTCACTACACGGGTCGCCAGTTTGTTGGTTTATTCTTGTGTGATACTTTGTTCTCTCGTCCACTTAGAACCGTTAATTCTAAGTTTAGTTCCAAGTTCTGCTCTAGTTTCACGATAGTGCCTGTAGATCCCATCTCCTTGTCAAGATTCGTCTGGTTTGTTGTTCTATGTTCACGTCTATGCCAGCATCCCCAATTCAGTCGACGTGCCGGTGTCCTGCACTTGGGTTCTCCTCAGTCGCCCCATACAACACCTCTCTTGATGTTTGTAAACTGACTCACTTCTCCATCTATTCTTACAGCAGCAAGTTTGTTCCCCCAGTATAGATTTCTGATTAGGCGGAGGTCTTTCGAATCTAGATCTAGAGTTTTCTGTAATATTTCAAATAACTTATTGTGCTTCACTTTATCAAATGCTTTTGTGTAGTCGATAAAACAAACAAACAAATCTTTTTGCACTTGAATAGCTCGTTCTGATAGTATCCTTAACATCAATATTGCGTTTCTTGTACCTTTGTCTTTCACAAAACCACATTGTTCTTTGCCTATTTCAGCTTGTATCTTATTTTTAGCTCTTGTCATCAAAATTCTTAGAAGTATCTTGGTGGTAAACTTATGGTCCTATGTAATTCACATTCTATTGCTCCAGCTTTCCGGGAAGAGTGATAAATACTGATTTTTTTCATCTCTTCTGGTATTATTCCAGTCTCATAAGTGTTATTAATTAAATCAGTAAGTTTTTCAATTCCATAATCTTCAAGGGCAATAATTTGTTCTATTACTAATTCATCAGGACCCGCTGCCTTTCCTTTCTTCATCTTATTCATTACATTACGAACTTCAGATTTTAAAATACTTGGACTTTCAATGTTTTTCTTAATTTTTGGTTTTTCGCCTCGATCGTCTTCAAACAATTCCTGAATATACTCAGTCCATCTGTTCATAATCTCATCTTTTTCCATGATAATGGTACCATCCTTTGCTTTCAAACAGCCACCTGAAGAACAGAGGAGCTTTTTATCAGTGATATTCTTGATTTGTTGATGTAACCTCTTTGGATCAGAAATATGGATTCTTTCTATTTGCTCACATTCCTGGTTTAACCATTCTTCTTTGGCTTTTTGACATAAGCTTTTAACTTTTTTATCTAAGGACTTATATTCGATAGGATTTGCTTTCTTCCATCTCCTTTCTTCCATTAGATTTTTGATTTCATCTGTCATCCATTTATTCTTTGTGCTTTTTTCTTTTTTAGGAATCACTGACTTTGCTGATTCTACCAAGGCATCCTTTAGAGAGGTAAATTTCATTTCTACATGATTGCTATCATCTTCAACAGATTCTATTTCTAGACTTTGAAATCTATTCCTTACTTCAATTGTAAATTTTTGTCTTAAGTTTTCTTCTTTAATTTTCATGAATTCACTAAAAAGTGAATTAGGGAGACATAGAGTCCCACAGCATGAAGAGTTCTTCATGCCCATCTTGTTCATGCCAATAGATGTCCATCTAATTTAATCCCATTTTCCTGCATTTGGCCAATATTCTGCTAAATCTTTCCTATCCAGATACCCACTTTCACTCCTCCCCCACCCTAACAAGTCCTCCAATTACCTCTGGCCCCTGTCTCAGCACTGCCCTCGCCACTTTATACTGGTCATCTCCCCTCTCCATTCTTAGTCCTTGATACAAGGTTTCAACATGAAACATCAACATTTTCTTCCACTCCCTCTCATAGATGCAAAATCAGAATCAGAAATCAGGTTTATTTTCACTGACATGTTATGAAATTTGTTATTTTGTGACAGCAGTATACTGCAATATGTAAAATATGCTATAAATTACAATTATATACACTATATATAAAAGAGAGCAAGAATAGTGAGGTAATGTTCATGGGTTCATGGTGGACTGTTCAGACATCTGATGGCAGAAGGGAAGAATCTGTGCCTAAAACTGAGCTGAGCTGTTTGTTGCTCCAGATTACGGCAGTCTATTTTGATTCTATCTGTATACCTGTCTATATAATTTATAACCTCTGTGATTGTACCTGCCACTAGTATCTCCTCTGGAAGCTCATTATGTGGAAAAACCTGCCTCTTGGTCTCCTTTAAATATTTCCTCCTCACCTTAAACCTATTTCCTCTCATTTTAGACTCACTTATCCTTGGAAAAAGACTGTGAAGATCTACCTTATCTATGTCCCTCATTACTTTATAAACCCCTATAACACCCAGCCTCTTGTGGTCCACTGAAAACAATGCTATCTAATCTGTCATTGTAACTAGATCTCTGTTGTATTCAACAACCTGGTGAAAATCTTCCACGTTCTTCTTACCATCACCAAATCCTTTCTATAGTGTGGTGACTAGGAATGCACACAGTACTCCAAGTACAATGGTGGAGGCATCTGTTAGTCTCGCAAGACCATGGATCTGCGCCTGGAAAGTCTAGCTTCAGTTGTGTTAGAGCAGCATCTGTTGTGGCTGTAGAGGCCCACACGGGAGTGACAGTCTCGGCTGCATCAACTGCACTCGAAGGCACTGTCCTCCAGTGTTGTCTTGGTGCTGTTTTTCTGACAAGTGCGCTTTTCTTCAGCAGCAAGCTTCAGCTTCTCTTCTCCTCTTTTTAGACCACTGCATAGTTCCAGCCTCCAGTGACAGCGATTGCTTGCGATGTCTTCCCACCTCTTGACATTCATTTTCAGTGACTTCATGTCTTTCCTGCAAACGTCTTTGAAACGAAGATGGGGCCGCCCTTGTGCTCTCTTGCCGGAGGCCAGTTCCCCATACAGCAGGTCTTTCAGGATCCTCCCGTCTGACATGTGGTGTACGTGGCCCAGCCAGCGGAGATGGCGTTGTTGGAGCAGGGTGAAGAGGCTGGGTATCTGGGCGCGGGCCAGGACCTCATTGTTGGTGACTCAGTCAGTCCACATGATGTCCAGGATGCGTCTCAGGCTGCAAAGGTGGAAGGCGTTGAGACGTTGCTCTTGTCTGTAGTAGACGCTCCAGGTCTCGCTGCTGTGAAGCAGTATGCTGAGGACGTAGGCCCTGTAGACTGCAACTTTGGTGTGCGTCGTTAGCTTTCTGTTCTCCCAGACTCTCTTTGTCAGCCTGGCGAATGTTGAGGCTGCTTGTCCGTTCTGTCTGTTGATCTCAGGGTCTACTGAGGGGCTGTCTGTGATGGTGGAGCCAAGGTATGTAAACTCGTGGACTACCTCCAGCTCGTAGTTGTTGATGGTGATGGCAGGGGGGTGCTCAACGCCTTGGCCCAAACGTTGGTCTTCTTCAGGCTGATGGTCAAGCTGAAGTCCTGGCAGGCTCTTGAGAAGCTGTCCATGAGGCGTTGCAGTTGCTCTTCAGAGTGTGTTGCCAGTGCCACGTCGTCTGCAACAACATGTCCCTGATGAGTACTTCGCGAACCTTGGTTTTCGCCCTCAGCTGGGACAGACTGAACAGCATCCCGACCGATCTGGTGTACAATACAGTATGCCTAACTGATACATTGAACAGCTATGATGTCCATACTCTTATAATGCTTGTAGGCAAGCAAGATAAACACCTTCCTCACTTCTCTATCCACCTCTGCCACTCTGTTCAGAGAGCTATAAACTTGCATCCCCAAGTCCTTCTGTAGATCAATACTTCTAAGGCTCCTGTTGTTTATGATATGTGTCTGCCTGTATTGGATGATCCAAAATGCATTACATCACAGTTAAAATGAAAGATTTGGGAAACAAGGCAAAGAGGCAAAGAGAATGACAATATTTAAAAAGAAAACCGAACAGGATGAGCAAGTGTTAGTCAATCTGCCAACTTTCAGAGTGCACAACAAATCAATGTATTATTTTTTGAATTATCGATCAGCCCTTTGGGCAGCAAAAGTCTTTCCTAACATTCAGCAAATGTTCACAATTAGCTAATCAATCCCTTTATATTGTAGACCAACACTAATAGACACAAAATCATTGGAACAATGACAACTTGTTCACATTTGCTCAATTGTTCAATTCACACTGTTTTACAATTAAATTTGAAGATTAAAACTTCCTTGTGAAAATTGCTGCAGGTTGGGAGGTCAATCAAAGATATCTTAGATGATGTGGAGGACAATTCCTTTTAACCCTGGGACCAGTTAAGGAATACAGCATCTTGGCTTCGATGCATTGAGTGGTTACTGTCTGGTGGGGAGATGCAATCTGGTGGGAACCCACCAATTGGAATACAAACAAATAGCCCATGGGTGCTGGAAGCATATGATTGTCACAGTACAAGAGCACGAGTACCTCATCCTCTAAACAAGGCCATTTCTATATACAAGACGTATCATTTCAGTAGCCCTGTCTATACTTGAGATAATAACCATTTCTACATATAAGGGGCAGCTTTCTCATTGTCATGTGTAACCCCACTTCCATGATCCTGTTTCAAAGCTTTAGTGCTGCTCTAGACATGATGTCTCAGATCAGGTTCGAATACCTGTAGCTCCATTATAGATGTGACCACCTAGAGCAGAGGTTCCCAACCTGGGATCCATGGACCCCTTCCTTAATGGTTTTGGTTCATGGCATAAAAAAAGTGGAGAACCCCTGACCTAGAGTTAGTTGATATCAACTAGTATGTGATAGCAACTTCATTTTGCTCTGATCTGCAAAGTTAATTGTGATGATGAGGGGCATTGATCATGTTGTTAGCCACAGGCTTTCTCCCAGGCCTGAAATGGCTAACACGAGGGGGCATAGTTTTAAGGAGCTTGGAAATAGGTGCTGAGGTGATGTCAGGGGTAAGCTTTTCACACAGACACTGGTGGGTGAGTGGAATGCACTGCCAGCATCGCTGGTTAAAGTGGATACAATAGGGTCTTTTAGGAGCCTCTCAAATTGGTACATGGAGCTTAGAAAAATAAGAGGGTTATGCGCTAGGGAAATTCTAGGCCAAGGGTGGCCAACCTTTTACATTCCATGCGTCTATTTTTTCACTCACAAGTTCAGATGCGCCATACAACTCTTGTACCTTCATTCAATTCTTGTAAAAATATGTTAATATAGAACTTGTGCATGAAAAACTCACATCTGAACTCATGCCTGAAAAAATTTACACATGGAATGTAAAAGGTTGGCCACCCCTGTTCTAGGCAGTCTCTAGAGTAGGGTACATGGTTGGCACAACATTGTGGGCCAAAAGCCCTGTAATGTGCTGTAAATTTCTATGTTCTATGTTTCTTTCCCAGAGATGCCTGGCTAACATGTTTCCAGCATTTTCTGTTTTTATTTCATTTTGACGCAAATAAAGAGATTCCAAAGTTGTATTGAGCTAATGATTGTTTTCCCACCTGTATCCAATTCTGCACCATGTAGGGTGAGGAATTTGTACAACCTGTACAGGTTAGAGATGTAAAAGGAACTGCATTAATTTTGATGAAGCAAGTCAACTCAAGTCACTTTTTATTGTCATTTCAACCATAACTGCTGGTACAGAACATAGTAAAAATGAGACAATGTTTTCCAGGACCATGGTGCTACATGAAACAACTACACTGAACTACGTAAGAAAAAAACACAAAAACTACACTAGACTACAGTCCTATCCAGGACTGCATAAAGTGCACAAAACAGTGCAGGCACTACAATAGATAATAATAAATAATAAACAAGACAGTAGGCAGAGTTGAGGGTATAGTAGGTTGGTGTCAAGTTAGGCTGCGAATATTGAGGAGTCTGATGGCCTGGGGGAAGAAACTGTTACATAGTCTCGTCGTGAGAGCCCAAATGCTTCGGTGCCTTTTTCCAGATGGCAGGAGGGAGAAGAGTTTATATGAGAGGTGCGTGGGGTCCTTCATAATGCTGTTTGCTTTGTGGATGCAGCGTGTGCTGTAAATGTCTGTGATGGCAGGAAGAGAGACCCCGATGATCTTCTCAGCTGACCTCACTATCCCCTGCAGGGTCTTGCGATCCGAGATGGTGCAATTTCCGAACCAGGTCGTGATGCAGCTGCTCAGAATGTACTCACTACAAGCTCTGTAGAATGTGGTGAGGATGGGGGGTGGGAGATGGACTTTTCTCAGCCTTCACAGAAAGTAGAGACGCTGCTGGAACCGTTATGTAATAGTCCATTAAGATTTTTAAAAATTTGAATGTATTTAAATATTTTTTGAGTTTTCATATATTTGAATACCTTTTAAGCGTTTTTGGATGTTTCTTAATTTGGAAAACCCTTACAGCTGTTTGACAGGTTTAACATTCTGTCTAAACCAGAGGCATGACATAACAAGTTATAAATTTTCCAGTACTGAACAAGCCGAACTAGTCCTAGTTGTACTGACACATTGGAGCTGCATTGTGAGAGATTATGCCAAGCAAATTTAGTATTTCTTGCTAATCCCTAACCACTCTTTGGGATTAGCAAGAAATACTGAATTTGCTTGCAATACTCAGAAGTTTAACAAGTAAATAATAATATAAAAATCTTTTGCAGAACTTAAGTGGCACGGACTTGGCTACTTGCTGATACTTTATCATCTCCAAAGGTTTGACTCTGCAATCCTATACTAGGCTACCTAGCATAGACTAACAATCCATTATGGGGAAGATCAACCGAGGAAAAAGTTGAAGTTCAGTTACTTATTCTATGTTTATATCACTTTTACATTTGTGTTGTTTTGTTTCTATTATAATGGTGGTTCAACACATTATTTTTAATATACAAGCCCCATTTCCAGAAAAGTTGAGATATTTTCCAAAATGCAATAAAAACAGAAATCTGTGATATGTTAATTCACGTGAACCTTTATTTAACTGACAAAAGTACAATGAAAAGATTTTCAATAGTTTTACTGACCAACTTAATTGTATTTTTAAACATACACAAATTTAGAATTTGATGGCTGCAACACACTCAACTAAAGTTGGGACAGAGGCATGTTTACCATTGTGTTACATCACCTTTCCTTTTAATAACACTTTTTAATCATTTTGGAACTGAGGATACTAATTGTAGTAGATTTGCAATTGGAAATTTTGTCCATTCTTGCTTGATATAAGACTTCAGCTGCTCAAATGTTCGGGTCTCCGTTGTCTGATTCTCCTCTTCATGATGCGCCATACATTTTCAATAGGAGATAGATCTGGACTGGCAGCAGGCCAGTCAAGCCCACACACTCTGTGTCTACAAAGCCACGCTGTTGTAGCCCGTGCAGAATGTGGTCTGGCATTGTCCTGCTGAAATAAGCATGGACGTCCCAGGAAGAGACGTCGCCTTGATGGCAACATATGTCACTCTAAGATCCTAATATACGCCTCAGAGTCAATGGTACCTTCACATACATGCAACTCACCCATGCCGTGGGCACTGATGCACCCCCATACCATCACAGATGCTGGCTTTTGCACCTTTCGCTGATAACAATCTGGATGGTCGTTTTCATCTTTGGCACGGAGAACTCGATGCCTGTTTTTTCCGAAAACCAGCTGAAATGTGGATTCATCTGACCACAGCACACGGTTCCACAGTCTTTCGGTCCATCTGAGATGAGCTCGGGCCCAGAGAACTCGTCGGCGTTTCTGCAGAGTTGATGCATGGCTTCCTCCTTGCGTAATACAGTTTCAAGTTGCATTTCTGGATGCAGCGACGGACTGTGTTGAGTGACAATGGTTTTCCGAAGTACTCCCGAGCCCAGGTGGCTATAATTGTCACAGTAGCATGACTTTTCTGTGCACTTTTCAATTTTATTTTAACTCTGTCCCAACTTTTGTTGAGTGTGTTGCAGCCATCAAATTCTAAATTTGTGTATATTTACAAAATACAATTAAGTTGGTCAGTAAAACTATTGAAAATCTTTGTACTTTTGTCAGTTAAATAAAGGTTCATGTGAATTAACATATCACAGATTTTTGTTTTTATTGCATTTTGGAAAATATCCCAACTTTTCTGGAAATGGGGTTTGTATATAATTTAGTTTTCAATATCTTCATAATCAGAGACATGTAAAAGCTCCCATATGGTCTTTGACAGGGTCCTGTATTCCACTCCTTGTCTTCTCAAAGCCTCTCAAGACATTCTGAGGGCAGCGCACCAGCTTATTGCTGGTGCGCTGCCGATGACTTGCATCTCACACTCACTAACCGCCCCCCCCACCCAACTTGACTTTGTAGATCAGAAAGCCCAGAACAATTTGACCCAGGTACCCGCAGCAGTTTAGTATGTGTGTGGGGAGATTTGCAAGAGTGGCAAATCCGGGTATCAAGAAATCGAGCATGATTTGGCCAATTGTTTGTACCAAAGTTGCAAACCCAAACAAAGAGAAACTGCATATTATGAAAAAAAGAGATGCTGAGTCTTGGACTAAGTTCTCTTGTTACAATTTATCAGCAAACAGGATTATTCAAAGCCAAGCAAAATTAATTATGAAGTTAGCCATTTCTGGTTTAGCCGGAATGGTGAAGCATACTCGATGGGCTGTATAACCTAATTCTGCTCCTATGTCTTATGGTCTAGTTCCAGAAAAAAATCTAGATGTCAAATTGATTGGCCATACAGTTGGTCTGGAGGCCCTCATCTGATTGTACCCTAATTTTTCCTTAGAACACGTTTTAGAATTGATTTGCGCCTTTACAACCAAGAATTGATTGACCGTTTGGCCTCCTCCCAAATTGTTGTACCCTGTATCAACAACGGCTTGCCAAGAATATACCTTCACATTGTAGCAAAAGTCCCAAAAACACTTTTCAGAAGTGTAATTACAAAAGTAGGCCTGGACAAAAGTATTAAGAGTGGAAACCAAAAATATGATGATAGAGCTGGATATACGGGCACCTTGGTGGCATAGCAGTTAGCACAACACTATTACAGCTCGAGGCACTAGAATCTGGAGTTCAATTACGGTATCTTCTTTAAGGAGACTGTATGTTGTCCCCATGGATTGCATGGGTTTTCCCTGGGAGATCTGGTTTCCTCCCACAATCCAAAGATGCACCAGGTAGGGAAATTGGTCATTGTAAATTGGCCTGTGATTAGGTTGCTGGAGCAGCATGTCTCAAAAGGGGCAGAAGGGCCTATTCCGCACTGTATTATAATACCATAAGACACATGAGCAGAATTAAAGCATTTGACTTGTCAAGTCTGCTCCGCTATTTCATCATGGCTGATCCATTTGTCCTCTTCGCCTCAAACTCCTGCCTTCTCCCTGTATGTACCCCTTCATGCCATGACCAGTCAACAATCTCTCAATCTCTTCCTTAAATATACGTAAAGACTTGGTGTCTACTGCCGCCCGTGGCAACAAATTCCACAGATTCACCACTCTCTGTCTAAGAAATTCCTCCTCATCACCATTCTAAAAGGACGTCTCTCTATTCTGAGGCTGTGCCTTCCGGTCCTAAGCTCTCCCACCATAGGAAACATCCTTTCCACATCAACTCTATGAACGCCTTTCACAATTTGATGGATTTCAATGAGGTCACCTCTCATTCTTCTGAATTCAATTGAATGCAGGCCCACAAATGCTCCTCATATGTCAAGCCGTTCAATCCTGGAATAAGACCATAAGACAAAAGAGCAGAAGTCGGCCATTCGGCCCATCGAGTCTGCTCCGCCATTTTATAATAAGCTGATCCATTCTCCCATTTAGTCCCACTCCCCTGCCTTCTCACCATAACCTTTGATATCCTGGCTACTCAGATACCTATCAATCTCTGCCTTAAATACACCCAGTGACTTGGCTTCCACTGCTGCCCGTGGCAACAAATTCCATAGATTCACCACCCTCTGACTAAAAAAAATTCCTTCGCATTTCTGTTCTGAATGGGCACCCTTCAATCCATAAGTCATGCCCTCTCGTACTAGACTCCCCCATCATGGGAAACAACTTTGCCACATCCACTCTGTCCATGCCTTTCAACATTTGAAATGTTTCTATGAGGTCTCCCCTCATTCTTCTAAACTCCAAGGAATACAGTCCGAGAGCGGACAAACGTTCCTCATATGTTAACCCTCTCATCCCCAGAATCATTCTAGTGAATCTTCTCTGTACCGTCTCCAACGTCAGCACATCATTTCTTAAATATGGAGACCAAAACTGCCCACAGTACTCCAAGTGAGGTCTCACCAGCGCCTTATAGAGCCTCAACATCACATCCCTGCTCCTATACTCTATTCATCTAGAAACATCCTCTCCACACTTTCATTCACCTTTGTTGAACCTCTCCAGTGTAACACCACCTTTCTAAAATAAGGAGCCCAAAACTGCTCACAATACTCCACCTAAGGCTTTGCCAGTGCTCCATAAAGCCCCAATATTACATCCTTGTTTTTAATTCTAGTCCTCTTGAAATGAATGCTAACTTTGCATTTGCCTTCCCCACCACAGACTCAACCTGCAAATTAACCTTTAAGGAATCCCAAGTCCCTTTGCGAGAATGGGCAAAGAAGTGGCAGGAAGGGTATGGTCATGCACTTTGGTAGAGTAAATGAAAATGTTGACTACTTTCTAAATCAATAGAAAATACAAAAAAAACTGAGGTGCAAAGGGACTTAGGAGACCTCTGCAGGATTTCCTAAAGATTAACTTGCAGGTTGAGTCTGTGGTGAGGAAGGCAAATGCAATGTTAGCACATATTTCTAGAAGACTAGAATGTAAAAGCAATGATGTAATGGTGAGACTTTATAAAGCACCGGTGAGTACTGGAGTATTTTGCACCCCTTATCTTAGAAAGGCAGTGCTGAAACTGGAGGGGTTTCAAAGGAGGTTCAAGAAAATGATTCCAGGATTGAATGGCTTGTTATATGAAGTGTGTTTGATGGCTCTGGGCCCGTATTCAGTAGAATTCACAAGAATCAGAGGTGACCTCATTGAAAGCTATCGGATAGTGAAAGGCCTTGATAAAGTGGTTGTGGAGAGGATGTTTCTTGTGGAGGAAGAGTCGAAGACCAAAGGAGATGAAGAGTAATTTCTTTAGCCAGAAAATGGAGAATCTGTGGAATTCGTTGCCACAGGTAGCTGTGGAGGCCGTCTTTATGTATATTTAAGGCAGAGGTTGATAGGTTGATAGAATAGCTGATCCCTTAATGGGCTCAACCACAAGCTGCTCTAAAAAGCCATCTTGTTGGCATTCTACAAATTCCCTCTCTTGGAATCCAGATTTTCCCAATCCCCAATGACTATTGTAACACTGTCCTTTTGGTGTATATTTTCTATTTCCCATTGTAATTTGTAGACCAAATCCTTACTACTGTTTGGGGCTCTGTATATAACTCCCATCAGGGTCTTTTTACTCTTGCAGTTCCTTAGCTCTACCCCCGACGACTCAACACCTTCCGACCCTATATCAGCCCTTTCTAATGATTTGATTTCATTTTTTACCAACAGAGCCACACCACCCCCCTCTGCCTACCTGCCTATTCTTTTGATACATGTATCCTAAATAAAAATAAATAAATAAAAATCAGAGCAACAAGTGGGAAAATAGAGAGATGCAGGAAAATAGTTTCACAATATGCACCCTTTAAAACTGAAGGAATGATCATTCATAATGGGACAAAGCAATAAAGGATGTATAAAACGTGAGAAAACTGTTGCTGAAATGGCATTGCTAGGTGGATGAGGTGGCAAAGGGGGATGCAAATTAGTGGGTAAGAAAGAAGTGGCAATCATACATTCAAATCTAAATCAAATACAAGAAGAAAGAGCAGGATAAGATCATGAGCAACAGTATCTGTGCTGCAAGATATTCAGGGTATCCAACTGTTTGTCCACAGAAGTGAAAATGCATTTTTAACACACTGTTTAACTTCTTCCCTTCCCCTCTACAAGCCTTTTATTTCTCAACATCCCAAGGCAAAACTGGATCAGTAGACAACCTGTTTCTATGGATCTACTCCTTTGATGCCTGGCTTGTCAGGTTCACTGGCCTTTTCCAATTCCCAAAACATCCCCGATTCCAGATATATTCACTTTTAATTTTCTGCATTATTTATAAGGAAACAAATGGTCTTTTGCACTGTGCACCCATTCAGGAGGGTTTAATTTATTTTCTCAAGTTAGGTATTATAGGAAAGCAGAAGCAGCTGCACTAGAATTGCTCCATAATTCATTCCAACCACAAATCACTGAGATATTTAGTTACTGTATTAATGGCAGAATTTGTTTTGGAGATAATCAAGGAATGTAGTAATATCCAAGTAATTTGTTCATACATTTTTTTTTGTTTGAATACTGTTGAATTCATTTACAAAAACATCAATCTACTTATTTAAATTTTTGATGTAACCATCGATAAAAATGAAGCTCTGTTAATCTTAGCCCCAAGCCATTTAATTTTACCGTCCAAAACAGCTAATTTGCAGAAGATCATTTTTATAAAGTACTGAGAAGGGATTTTCTTACAGTTTTGGCAAAATAGAAATGCCTGTGGATGCCATGGTAGTTTAGCGGTTAGCTCATGGCGTAGGAGTTCGGAGTCCAATTCTGGCATCATCTGTAAGTACATCCTCCCTGTGGAATGCATAGGTTTACCCCGGTGCTCCAGATTCCTCCCATAGTCTAAAGATGTACTGGGTAGGTTAATAGGTTATTGTAAACTGTCTGGTAATTAGGTTAGGATTAAATTGGTGTTGTCAGGAGTTGCTGGAATGGTGCAGCTGAAAGGGTCAGAAGGGCCTACTCCACACTGCATTGCAAAGTAATTAAATATATATGCACATGACTAATATGTAGGAGATAGTGGCATAGAAATATAATCACTTGAGACATAATTGTTGAAAGCTAAGTGACTCATTTAAATGCAAAATTGTTTGCAGGAGCCAACTTGCAGTTACACACACACACACACAAATCACAATGAGAAATGAATCAGACCTGTGCCTGAGACACACCTACACATTGCTGTATGCCCAGCAGCATAAGTGATATCATTTCACATGCATTACATATTTGGCAATCACTGGTGCAAAAATGGAGAGTGCAAATGTGTTGAAACACTTAGGCCTCAACCTCTTGAACACCCATTAATAGGGGGAAGAAACTCTATTTGGGTGTAAGCAAAAAGTTAAGTTGCTGTCCAGCCAGTGTCTGAGAGTCAGCACTGAGGACTGCTATGAAATTGCAACCTATGAACCAGATATCTCCATGTTCAGACTAAGGCTATTGCTTTTCTTTGTGGCTAGCAGTCTGAAGTGTAGCCAAACCAGATCAATGCTTTACCTGGTTGTCCACCTCAGCAGGTAAATATTGAAGCTGTAAGAGCAGATCAGAGATTGACCTGCTAGAAGTAACCTGCCACCTGAATCTCCAAACCCTTTGCACCATCTACTATCAGAATGGAGTCAAGTTTAGTAATACTGACATATCTTGCGAAATTTGTTGTTTTGTGGCAGCAGTATAATTCAATACATTAAAAAATTACTATAAATTACAGAAATTTTTAAAAATAAATAAATAGTGTGAGAGCAAATTAATGAGTTTGTGTTCATGGACCATTTGGAAATCTGATGGTGTTCCTCAAATGTTGAATGTGTGTGTAAAGGCTCCTGTACTGTCTCCCTGATGGTGGTAGTGAGAAGTGGGCATGTGCTAGATGGTGCAGGTGCTTAATGATGGTTGCTATTGTCTTGAAGCACTGCCTCTTGAAGATGTCCTCGATAGTAGAGATTTGGCCCACGATGGAACTGGCTTAATTTACAAACCTCTGCAGCTTTGTTCAGTCCTGTGCATTGGAGCCTCGTACAAGGTGGTGATGCAACTAGTCAGAATGCTTTCCACAGTACATCCATCGAAATTTGCTTGAGTCTTTGGTGAGATACCAAAATCTCCTCACACTCCTAATGAAGTATAGCCACTGGCATGCCTTCTTCATGGCTGTAACAATTGGTTGGGCCCAGAATAGACCATCTGAGATATTGATGCCCATGAACTTGAAGCTGCTGACCCCTCAATGAAGACTGTCGTATGTTCTCCTGACTTCCCCTTCCTGAAGTGCACAATCTTGGTCTTACTGCTGTTGCGACACCACTTATCCATTCCTGGACAACTCCCCGTCGTTATCTGAGATTCTGCCAGCAACAGTTGTTTCATTGGCAATTTATAGATGGTGTTTGAGTTGTGCCTAGACACACAGTCATAAGTGTAGAGGGAGTGAAGCAGTAGGTTAAGTACACATCCTTGCAGTGCACGGCATGTCATGTAATGTAAATGTATAGAGTTGTAGAGAAGGACACAGGCATTTGACTCACTAGGTCCACAACAACCAGTGGATGCCCATACCTATTAATCCTGTTCTTCCAGCACGTAGCCCGTAACCTTATATGCCCAAGCAATTTAGTGCTCGTCTAGATACTTAAATGCTGTTGGCGACTCTGCTTCCACCAATCTCAAGTGGTGGTTTACCACTCTGTGAATGTAAAAAGTTACGCTCAGATCACTTTTAAATCTCTTATCCCTTACCCTAAATCCGTATCCTCTAGTTTTATTCACTTCTGATGAGGGAAAAGTTTCCTGCAGCTTTTCCCTAGCTATACCTCTTGTACCTCAATCATATCACTTTTTAACCTCTTCCTCTAAGGAAAACATATCTAGTCTTTCCAGTTCCTTCCCATAACTAAAACATTCCATTCCAGGTAACATCCTGGTGAATCTTAACTGTATTTTCTACAGCACTATCACACATTTCCTACAGTGCGACATCCAAAACAACAAGCAATATCCAATGTTTTATAAAGTTGGAATAAAAACTTCCTGCTTTTGTATTCAATTCTCTGATTAATGAAGGTCAATATTCTATAAGCCTTCTTAACAAAGTTATACACCTGTGCTGCCACTTTCAAGGATCTTTGGACTTGCACACTAAGGATTTTTTGTTCCCCAATATTCCTTAGGGCCTTACTACTCATGTTGTATGTCCTAGCCTCATTTGTAATCTCAAGATGAATCACTTCACATTTATCAAGACTGAACTCTATACATTAAACTCAACACATTTATCAACAATTTGATGACATCCTATAGCCTGTCTCTCCTCCATACTGTCAACAACCTGGCATTTATTGATCATGCTTCCTAAATCAACACCAAATATCAAAGTATAAAGGATTTATTAGTATTATCAAAGTATGCATACTATATTCAACCTTGTATATAGTCATGGGTAAAGGCCTCCCAACCATTGAGCACGACTACATGAAATGCTGTTGCAGGAAAGCAGCATCCATCATCAGAGACCCTCACCTCCCAGGACATGCTCTCTTCTCGTTTCTGTCATCTGGATGAAGGTACAAAAGCCTAAGGACTTGCACCACCAGGTTTAGGAACAGTTACTACCCCTCAGCCATCAGGCTCTTGAACAAGGGGATAACTTCACTCAACTTCACTTGCGTGTATACTGGCTTGCCATCACATTGATATGCCTGCTCTATGCATATAGCAGATTATGCGTATTCATGATAATAAAGTAATTGTATTTTCAGGAGTATTTGTGATAGCAAAATGTCTTGCCAATGTTGCAACAGCCATGATAATTTGTTATATTTGTGGCGAGAATACATTTAAATCTCAAATACAGAGCATGACTCCTCTTATTAAGAAAGCCTATGAGATCCACTTTGAGTGTAAAGTTGATGACCAAGACAAAGCCTGGGCTCCTAACATTTGTTGCATTCCCATTTAGACTTCTTCCCTGCAGATCTTGGTGCTGTCAGTGACGAGCATGTTGAAAGTTTCACCAGGACATTGTGGTTCCAGGGCAACTGGAATCCATAAATGCTGGCTGATTATTGTTGGCCACTTAAGCAAGAAGCCTCAGACACTGAGTACAAATGAAAATCATCAACAAAACATTTTTAGCCTAGTTGAACTATTGCAAAGCATCAGCACCGTTATACAACTAAACCCATTATATTCAATAAAAATTACTATCTTGATAGGCTGGCTGGTGGCGCAATGGCATCAATACCAGACTCTGGAGTGAAGGCTCCCGAGTTCAAATCCAAGTCGGGCCACCCCCTGAGCATGCTTTCCATCCGTGCTGGGTTGAGCATCGAGCTAGCCACTCAGCCTCATAAAAAAAAAGGGTCGAGTCAGGAACGTTCATATTGTAACCCGGTTAATCCGAAAGGAGACCAATCCTGACACCACGCGCCAGACAAGAATGACTGACTGTCTGGTGCAACAAACAAAAAAAAACTATCTTGATTCTCCACATTCCTATGTGATATAAGTAGCCTGAAATTATATTTGTGTTCAACTTCAAGCAGTCTATCATAACCAAAGAAAATTTCTGAGGAAGCAACACCTATGAAAAAATTGTTCTCCACTGCACTTACAGTTTAAAATTTGTTGCAATGGTAATTAACTCTTGAAAAGTGTGTGATATTGAAATCTGTATGCGAGATTTTTCAATTCTCAATAATAAGTACTCAAATTAATCAACATTAAAAACAAGCATAACAACAGGGGA
The DNA here is from genome assembly GCF_963921235.1 of Mobula hypostoma. NCBI lineage: Eukaryota > Metazoa > Chordata > Chondrichthyes > Myliobatiformes > Myliobatidae > Mobula > Mobula hypostoma. Next base: position 191,838,433 of record NC_086098.1, read on the forward strand.
TAATCATTTATTGTAAACAGATAAGCAGTGCTACAACTTGTACCTCTGAGCTCACGCACAAGGAATAGTTAAATTCTTTGTGCCATGTAGTAAAGTGAAAATGATGAATATTAAAACATGTTCAAACATGCATTTTCTGACAATGGAAATCGTTTATATATAAAGCAAAAACATGAGAATTTTATAAAGTAATTACAATTTTGAAGTGTTTTAATGCTAGTCATCACAACATTTTCAATAGACGGCTCACTTGAAACAAACGATGAAATAGAAACATTTCCATGTACAGTAGCTGCACCCCATTATAAATGTAATATATTGTAAACAGTGTTTATTTAAATGTGCAGAGGGATAAATTCAGGTAGTTTCACTGATGTTCCTTGGATGTTACTTATGCTTTAAAATAAACATACTAATGGCACCATTTAAAGCATTTCCAAGAGAAAAAAACGGTAGACTTTCTTTTCATCAACATTTAGAAAGCTACAGTTATCTTAAAATAGTCACATAATTTCAACAAATTTTCTTGAACAAAATGCACTCTAACTTTGTATGTGTTCGTTATGGTTAGATAACAAGAATTTTAGAAATGCTATTGTTGATCACATAAAATTAGAAAAATATAAAGGAAATAAGATTCATTAGAAACAGTAGAAAAATGCAATTCGATTTTTCAAAGGGATAATTCAAGACATGTTTTAGAGTTGGAGATGCTGAAAATTCTTCACAAGGATACACATTGTAAGATGTGTCCACCTACTTAGTGACTGACTTTGTTAATTCCATATAGGATATTAAAGATTTGAAATTTGGTCTTCTGACAAATTATGGAATTATGAAGTTCCTACTAAATGATGTTTAATAGTAAACATTACTTAGGTTTCATAGTCTTTTAATACAGATTAACTACGTTTGTAACAGAATAATTATAAATACGTGCATTTTAGACATATTTATAAGGAATTATTTCAAGTTATAAGCACCATTAACCTGACAGAAAATATAACACATCGTCATAGAATAAACACACAAGATCAGGTGGTGATAACGTTTCTTTGGCCACGATATTAATACGCTTAAGTTCAATGGGTAAACTGCAAATCCTTACTTACAAACACTTCAATTTTTTGTGACTATTTTGAAAAATATTAAAAATAAATTATTAATTTTACATAGTGATGTTAAATGGATGCTACAGACTACTGTATATCACTATTGATTACACTCCTTAAAAGAAAGATATCCGTTATATCCCAATAAGCATAAGTCTATGCATGTTTATTCCAGTGAAGTTGGGAATTGGAGTTTTAGAACTTTGTTTGAATGGGCAGGGAATATTTTCATAGAGGAAATCACAGCTGAGGTGAGTCCTATCCTTACTGAATGTACAAAGACCATATATTTCATAAATGAGGTGATGGAAAGCAAACAGGAACTAGAACACTATCTGATTTGTATCTCCCGCACTTATGGATCTTGTGGCTGACCATGATGCCATACAGCAATCCAAGGCAGAATAAACAAATGGATTTTGTTATTGCCACATTCACAGCTAGCCTATGATTATGTCTGCATCCTGCTTTAGTTTGATATTTTATTGGTACCATAAATCAGCTTGTTATTGCTTTGCATTATGTTCAGTGCTGCCCTTTGATGCTATCAAAATATGCTAATAAATTTCCAATGACAGCATTCAAGGCAGTAATCCCAGTGCATAACTATTCACAATAGAAATGTAATTACTTTCCAGCAGAAATGGCTTATCAGATTGTACTTGTTTTAAAAGATACACAAAATCCAGCTTTTGAAGTATTTAAAAAAAGACAAAGCACCTGAATCAAAAGTGATTTACTTTGGGTAGTTTCTTTCCCTTGTCAGTTTTATTTTCTCTCTTACCTTTTTTAGGTATGGACCTAAGCAAGCCACTTGGGCATAGAGAGTGTTGGCCGTAAATCTTAGCTTTATCCTGTTTGCTGTTGGCTAAAATTTTCAGTAGAGGTATAAACAGGAATTATGACCAAAATCTCCATCACTTGCAGCTATGTACTGATACAATCCAATTCCATAAGCACCAAAGATTAAGCCTCAGACCTGTTTGAAGTAGATTGGTTAATTGTTACCTGGTTAGATTTCCTGAAAGTGTCAGGGAGCTGTAGAGTTCTTCCAGTATTATGTGATTTCTGTTAATGACTAAAACATACAAAGAATATATTTTGTAAAATTCCTATTGAATTCAATTACTTTATTAACTCTAAACTAGTTCTAAATTAGAAGAGAGAATTCACACCAAGGACTGGGTTCAGTTTCAATTCAATTTTAAAAATCTGAATTTTAATTCACTAAGTTTTTGGAATTGTCAAAATGAACAGAGCAATCCAGAGCAATTAGTGGAGCTAATTACTATCTAGAATAAATTGCATTAAATTTCTGTTTTAGTTTCTTGGTTAATGCTAAATTCAGATTCAAAGATACAAGCTGAAATATCATCATTTTAAATTTATTGATATTTCTTTGTAAAGGTAGCTATTTATAATGAGCTTCGGCACTGGCATGTATTAATCTTTTAACAAAGTTTCAGATTACTGAGTGGGATGACATGTTAGGACACTTAACAGAAAACCAGCCATAGTTATGTAGAAACAGTATTAAATTTAAACCTTATGGACAGAGGTTGGGGAGTGAAAATTTTAGAAATGATGTAAGTAACGTGCCTGCAAAGTTAAAACTGAGACAAGTTGTTGAATCACAGGATAGGAATCCACCGTTTCTATCATGGTATTTGATTCCTCAATTGAAGGGTGATCCATTCCTAGGAATGGATTAACACCACAAATATATAAAAATAAGCAAAATGTTTGTATGGCAGAAAGATCCTAATACAATTATGCATAAAAATCAATATATTATTTTGCTACAAATACTCCAAATTGGCATGCCCTTGTAGGTTTTTGATATATTGGTGTGGTATATCAGACTGACAAGATTCACATTAATTCCTGTATTGCTTTATACTCTGAATTATTTATCTTGACATCCTTCCTGGTGGCTGGAGGATTTTATTAGAGGTCAGAAATTTTGCAAGTTTAAGGTGTTAAGGAAAAGCTGCAAAGTAAAATAAAAAAAAAATGCCTTTGGAGTTAGCCCTTCAGAAGCAATGCCTGAGGGTTGGGAGCAGTCCCTTAGTGAAGTCTGCACAGTAAAGCGTACACTGTCAGGAGAAGGATGGAGAATTTTACAAAAAGTAGCTTAAAATATAAAATGTAACTTATACATTTTGAAAATAAAATTGTATTTCAGTCTTGAATTAAAAACCCTAAGCATTATCTTGACATGATGCTATTATAATTACAGTTATATATTTCAGTTGAAAACTTCAACATGGAGCAGCAACAAGAATATCACCTTACCAATAAAATTTGAGCTATTTCTTTGAGTGTAATTTTGACCATGAACATGATTGTGAGGGATGTCAACAGTACAGCTTCATTAGGTCACCCTCCTTACGCTGTTTAAAGACATTGCCTTAGTTTAAACTTAAATGATTTCCATCTTTATAATCTTTTTTTGCTCATTTACACATCTGAAACCCTTGCTAAAAATACAAAACATAAACAGATTAAACAATATATGATTATTCAACAACTAAACATAAAATAGGTTACAGAAAGAAAATACAGTTTGCTGAAAAGCAAGTGAAAATATATTGGAATACTGTTTAAACAGGACAACTTCAATGTTTTTGAATAATGATTTTGAATCTGTTATGTTTAACAGATTGAGATTTATTATCCATCTACCTAAAATCCAACTACTGATATGTGTATTATAACAATAAAAGTTAAGAAAATAAGTTGAAAATCTAAAAGGAGGACAATAGCACCATTAAAAGCCCTTAAATCCCATAAAAAGACTGGCTACAAAGTACACTAGAAAACTGTGAAGTATAATCCTCACTCTATCGTAAGAAAACTACAGCTAAAAGTAAGAATTCTGTTTTTTTTTTCCCTTATAAAAGATGAGATTAAAAAGCTAAAACAACTATAGTAGGCATGCTTGCTACCTACCCTGTCCTGAGTTGACTGTGTGTAATGGCCACAGTATCATAAATGTACAGCATGCAACCTTCACAATAATGTCAATCAAATGTGTCACAGTATACTGAAAACCAGTCTGGATTTGTTTTACTAATTAGTTTCTAATTCAGCACCTTAAGTTTCTGAAAGGCAAGTATTATACTGTATTATTCACAAGCAAAATAATCCTTCAGTGGTGCAAATAGATGGCGAATGACCGGCACGCTCCATGACCTTCCAAGAAGTTTTTGTCGGGCCCCTCTTCCCATGTTTGACACATCTGTATAATGTACTGGGAAGCCAAAAATCCTGCAGGGACAGAAAAATGCACCATAACATGATTTGAAAGAAATCATAGAATTATTTCTAAAACATAAATTACCTGAAGTATGCTTTCAGGTCAGACTTTTCCTCCTCAAAAATATCATCATCATTATCATCAACTTAATTGATATAGTTGTTGAAGGAAGTGCAAAAATGGATTCAGACTTTGAGTTGGTTCCTTATATAGATGTGACATGATCTAATTAATCATCATCTATTCTGCTTAATTAGTATTAATCCCTGATAATATTCTACGATAATACAGATGATAAAAAAGTATTTGATGCAGTTAGTTTTTACTTTCAATTGTAGATTTGATTCATTTGATAAATATAGAAGCTAAAACTTCAACAGTAGTCAGATGGACTTAGAATAGAAGCACTTGAATTTAGGAAGAAAACAAACAGGATTGTGTGGAAGAACATTTCAAGATGTCATTCACACTATATAACACTATTCTCTGGGTACTTCAATCTACCCATGGCTTAAGAACAAAAACGAAACCAGATGTAGAACTTTAGACCAGTTAAATTACACAGTGTAATTAAAGTAGATTTTTATTTTGCCGTAACCATTTCTTTTTTGCACTGAAATTTTAAATTTTCTGATTTCAAATTTCTAAGGCAACTCGGCTATAGAGCATTTTCAGAAAGCTAATGCGATCAACAGCTCATCATAATATTCCATTGTTATTGGCTTTCCTCTCATGTGATTTACTTTACAGTAATCCATATCTGATTTGATATACAGGTTTCCCCCGCCATCCAAAGGTAGAGCGTTCCTATGAAACGGTTCGTAAGCCGAAATGTCGTAAAGTGAAGAAGCAATTACCATTTATTTATATGGGAAAATTTTGTGAGCGTTCGCAGACCCAAAAATAACCTACCAAATCATGCCAAATAACACATAAAACCTAAAATAACAGTAACATATAGTAAAAGCAGGAATGATATGATAAATACACAGCCTATATAAAGCAGAAATACTTTTCTACAATCATTACTGCACTGTTCTCCGTAGCGAAAATCTCACGCAAGCGCCGTCGGCAGAAAATCTCACGCAAGCACTCTCCAATAACCTTTAAGCTATGAAGTTGCCAAATCATACCAAATAACACGTAAAAATACACAACCTATATAAAGTAGAAATAACCTATGTACAGTGTAGTATCACTTACCAGAATTGGTTCAGCGCCGAGCACACTGATGATGGTGTGTTAGACTGAGTCGTCGCAGGCTGGGTGGTGCAGTGGCCCCCACCCTCCAAGCCGCCGACCGATACCGATCCGCAAAGCATGCAGGGGTCCAGCGGTAGCCGGGAGGCACACAGCACATCTTTAAGAAAAAAGCAAAAATAAACATGCTAATTAACTAGGTGCCGCCCGGCACATAATTGTTGGCCCAGATCAGTGCCGATTTCCGATTGCGTCGTCTCTGAGCTGGGCCGACAGCTACGTGTCGGGCGGCACCTAATTAATTAGCATGTTTATTTTGGCTTTTTTTTAAAAGATGTGCTGTGTGCCTCCCGGCTACCGCTGCATTCTCCGCGAATCGGTATCTGTCCGTGGCCTGGGTGTTGGGGTGGTGGGACACTGGGGTGTCATCTCGTCGTCTGTTTCCATTAGAGCAGGCAGCTCATCTTTTCCTACGACTGCCCGCCTCGATGTCGAAGGTCAAGGTTCGTCGTCTGCTGTGGCTGATGCGGAAGGCTCGCTTGACTGCTGAGCCTTGCGCATTTTTCTGTCATACAGTTCTTTATAAGGACTCAAACCATCTTGCAAATATCCCCTTTCAAAATTAAAGTCGTACTTTATCATTGCAGCGAAAATCTCACGCAGTTGCTTCACGTTCAGTTCGCTACTGCATTCGGTTTCGATTGTTATCCTTTCTTCTTCCAATTGCATCAGCTCTTCATCTATCAGTTCTTGGTCATGGGATGCCAAAACCTCTTCAACATCATGTTCGTCAGCTTCCACAAGCCAAACTCACTTTGTCCTTACTTTGTTCACCACGATCGAAACACTTAATTATATCTAGTTTTACGCTAAGTGTAACACCCTTACGAGCTCTTGTAGGCTTTTCCGATACCTTAGAACTCATCTTGCTAACGGATGCTCACAGGCATGTGTTTAAGCAATGCCGGCGAGATTGCAGTTCCGAATCCGGGGGAGAGCGGCTGCTTGGGGTGCGCGCTGCCTTTTATCGCGCGCTGATTTTTTCACACGCTGCTTTTTTTTTCGTAACAGTGAAAACACTTTCTGAAAGCGAAAACAGGGAACTAATGCAGGTCTTTCGTAACAGTGAGGTTTCGTAAAACGAACGTTCAAAAAGTGGGGGACACCTGTAGGGTCAAAAATATGACTATCTCAGGTTTAACTATAGCTTACCCTTGATTCAAGTTATGTGGTCAGATACTGAGTGGAGGCTGATGTTTGAATGAAAGAAGTAACTGAAATTAGATTCAAAGAGTTTGAAATAAGAAGAAAAAAATCATTTAAAATCTGAGTGATATAGGCATTTAAAAGGAATGTTAGCAAAGCTCACCTTTCCAGTTCTGTGCACCACAGAATGTCCTCCTTCCCATTCATGATAACAGGGAAGTGCTGATCCTTGCCCTGCTTGATGGAGTTCGACCTTGTTGTTATGGTCCTAACTTTGCTAAACTGTGAAACATTGTGATAAAATCATCAAGGCCCACTTCATGAGATATCCAACCAAAATCTGTTTCAACACAGTACAAATAAATGACAACCTCCATTTCACAACAGAATACACTTCCTATGTATATTCATAATTCTCATGACTTTCAATGGACTAGATAGAACATGCATTTATGATCGTACTAACATAGTAGTCAATTCTCTGACTGCTGCTCTCTGTAAGATTATATTCTAGAAAGGTATGATGAAAGGGAGTTTCTGGAATAGTTGCACTGCAGTTGTTATGTAAACTTTGAGGTAAAGCCATTGCACAGAAGCTCAACTTCCCTTTACTACTTCATCCTGCTAAAAATGAAAATTCTCAACACAAAGTTCCTTGGCATTCAAAAAGTAAACTTTCAAATACATTTGAGAACTCATGGAATATGAAAAGCAATTGGCTAATATTATTTCCAAATTACTCACATGAATTGTAAATAATTGAAGCTGCATAGTTACAAGTTTTCCCACAGCTTCAATCCTGGCAATTAAACTGAGATGATGCTTCCTGGAACTCATTGGATCAGAGGAGAGAACTTCTTTTACATTCTGGTCTCAGGCATGCACAAGCATTACTTCAGTTGTGCCTCTCCTGGTGTTCTCAAAACAGGAGTTTCAATACCACAGCTTGCAAATGTATGGTTGCAACTCCAGTGCGTGCCTCGTAGAAGGCCAGAATTTCACTGATCTTCCCTCTCAATTTCAGCCAATGTCCTATTGGTTCCCTGAGTCCAGAGGCTGTTCTGGAAATGTAAGATACTGATCTTTCATGGTTCATGCCACTTATGCACTAGGCTGGTTTTTTTTACTGATTGGCACAACCCCTATGATTTATCAGTAGTTTCTTAGCCCAGTGTCTTGGCCTAAAGGCCATGTAAACTCAAACTTTCAAAACAGACACCAACAGATTTTTTTTATTACTGAAGAATATTAAAGGATAGAAAATCAAGGCAAGTAGGCCAATTCTAAATGTAGATAAACTAATATTTTACTGGTAAGGTAGAACCGACCCGAGTAGCCTCCTCCTCTATGTCCACATTATCAATATCCTATTGGGAAGACGTTAGGAAAAGTGAAGAACAGATCATTAGTAATCTGTACCTGTGGTCTAGATATTGGGAGATGCAGCTCATATTCTCAGTAAAAGGCTGAAACAAACTAGTTATAGTGTGGAGCTTTTAGCATCCCACATCATACAGCAGGCAGCTGGATGAAGTGTGATGGCCTGGAGGAGGTGGGATGACATGACAGTATTTTCTGTAATCTTATTCTATCCATTTTACCAGCTCCACGATATCTTTCTGCAGCTGAAGACTATCCTCTTCACTATCTGCAACACCAGCCATATCAGTGTTATCTGTGAAATTACTAATCCTATATCTTCCAGATGGTTAAGGCATATAACAAACAGCAAGGGCCCCAATCTTCCATCTTCACCCTCTGCTTCCTATTCGATTAGCCAAATTGTCCTGGATCCTATGGAATCTTCTACAGTCCATATGCATGACTTCATCAAAGACCTTGCTTAAATCCATGAAGGCTACATCAACCACACTGCCCTCATCAAAAAACTATGTCTTTCGGTACTTATAAATTAGAGATTTTCTGCGATCTCAATTATATACATTTCCTAATAGTCCTGATAAGAATGTAATAGATGAAATTCTTAATATGAAATCATTCTATAATGGTTCAATATCCAATATTTATGATATATTGTTGGGAATGAGAAATGATTCTTTAGACAAAATTAAAAATCTTTGGGAATAAGATTTACAGATCTCAATTTCTGAAGAAACTTGGAATAAGATTTTTAAATTGGTTAATACTTCATTGTTATGTGCTCGTCATTCCCTCCTACAATTTAAAGTGGCTCATAGGGCTTATATGACCAAGGATAAGTTACCTCGTTTTTATATGGATATATCTCCCTACTGTGATAGGTGTAACAATGGAGAAGCTTAATTTATCCATATGTTTTGGACGTGCCCAAGTCTTGGAAAATATTAGAAGGAAGTATTCCAAACTTCTTCTGTACTCTTTAAAGTAAATTTTAAGCCTAATCCTTTGACTGCCCTATTTGATATTGTTGGAAGGAAAGATATCATTTTGAAGCCATCTGATCTGCACATTCTGGCTTTTAACTCTCTTATGGCTAGGAGGATGCTTTTGTTTAAATGAAAGGATGCTGTTCTGCCTAATCATGCTCAGTGGTTATGAGATGTTATGGCATGCCTAAATTTAGAAAAGATTTGTTGTTCAATTTCTGAATCTAACCAAGATTTTCAAAATTTGTGGTGGCTGTTTTTTAATTATTTTCATTATCTTTGACTTCTTGTTAAAGAACAGAAGTTGGTTAATAGTATATTTTATTATCTGATAAGTTTTTTTTTCTTATTTTTCCCCAAACAGCTTTGACTTTGGTAGTGGGTATAATTTTTTTAAATAAAATTGTTTATATTCTAATACACAAATTAATCTGTATGAATATACAGTAAGGAGTTCATTAATGTGATTCAATATACTGTATCTGGTATTATATTTTTTCTTTTGTTTTATAATATGTATTCTCTTGGACTCTGTATTCTATATAGAAATCAATAAATAAAATATTGGAAAAAGATACACTATGCCCTTATAAAATGTATTCAAATTAGTCAGACAAAATCTCCTCTTAACAAACCACACCATCTATCCGTGATCAAATGCTGTTTTTTGAAGTGCAGATTGATTTTGCAGATTTTTTTTTTTCCTAAGGACGTTAGACTCACCACTCTATGAGTACCTGGTTTATTCCTATTCATTTCCTGAATAAGGGTACAAAATTCATTGTTCTCCAATTATGTGATATCTCTTCTGTTGCTAAAAAGTTTTTAATATTGTTGCACCAGAACCCAGCAATCTTCTCCCTTGCTGGCCATACCACCCTAGGAGACATCTCTTCTAGCCCTGAGAATTTAATCATTTTTAAAGGCCACTAATATAACTAATACCTCCTCCTTTACAATCTCCTATTGATTATGTGATAGGCTCTGTTGATTAGTTTCTCTCTTTCAGGAAGCTTGTTGCATCTGAATGGTTGAGAAAGACTGTAGGAAACAGCATCAATACACTACACATGGCCCTTTTGGAACTTACAAAAGCCTTTGTCCTTAATCACTGAAATTCTTCTCCACTTTATGCCTGCTATGTAAGTGTATGTAATCTGCAGACTTACTAGTGGTACCACAACAACCCTAGTTTCAAAGCAAAAACAAAGGCTGAGAGGATGCAGTGAGTCAAACAGTAACTGTGGAGGCAAAAGATGCAAGTTGATATTTCAGGTCAAGACACTGCAACTGAAAGGGAACAGGATTGTTGATATGTAACAGTGCATGGGTGGTTGCAGTGGAGGTGGAGGGTGGTGGTGGGGGGAGGGTATGTGATCAAGGCTGGTGGGCAATAAAGGGTAGCAGATGAGGAAGAGATGACTGGTAGATGGAACCAGATGGTGGTAGGGGTTGAGGACAAAGGATGGTAGGTGATAGTGGAACCAGATGAGAGGAAATAATGGACACATGGAAGCATATGGGAAAAGGGGATAAGAGCTATGAACAAAGGGAATGGATAAGTTAAAATGACATAAAACTGGAAGCTCCAACACCAACCTGACTGTCCAGTGAATATCCCACTGACAGCATATTCAATATTTACATTAAAGTGACTGATTCCCAGTGTTTTGGAGTACTGAATTTGATAAGCAGTGAACAGTGCTCCTCAAAGAGGAAGGGGAATAATGGGGAAAGTCTGCAGACCAGCACCAACTGGCTTCAGTAGAAATCTGCAAATGTCAAGGCAAAATTTAAATATTTGTCTATACCAAAGTTTAATGCAACAAGCAGAGAATACAGTTCAGTATCATAGTTGGATTTTACAAACATCCATTTGTCAATTTTGTCCATGTGGAAAAGTACACAAACATCACTCAATACTATTACCATTCCTCCAGATTATTTATAATGAACCTCATTTAAAAAAATGAATGGCACTATATGACTGAAAAGAGAATAATTACTAAAAATTGAGAGGAGAGGCAACAAGTTCTGTAGGACAAACATATGTACGTATGTCAGAGTTTTGAACATACAAGCACAGTATAGTCCTTTCGGCCCATAATGTTGTACTGACATTTTAAACCTATTCCAAGACCAACCTAACCTTTCCTCTCACATAGTCCTCCATTTTTCTTCATCTTCAATGTCCTTCATCTTCCTCTACCACTACCCCAGAAAGTGTATTCCATGTGAACTTTGTGTGTAAAAATCTAGCTCTGACATTACCCACTATACTTTCCTCTAATCACCTTAAATTTATATCCTCGTGTATCAGTCATTGCCACCCTGAGAAAAAGGCATGGCTGTCCATTCTGTCTATATCTCTTGTCATCTTATATACCTCGATCAAGTTCCATCTTATTCTTGGCTCTAAAGGCAAAAACACTAGCTTTTCCTCAGAAGACATTCTTTAATCCAAGCAGGATGCTGGTAAATCTCCTCTGCACTATATTTAAGGCTTCCACACTCTTCCTGCAATGCAGTGACCAGAACTCCAAGTGTGGTCTAACCAGAGCTTTATAGAGTTGTATTGACTAACAAAGACCAACACACCATATCAACCTGTGCAGGATCTATGGACTTGGACCCCCCGTCCCTCCACACTGCTCAGAATCTTGCTGTTAACTTTGTATTCTGCCTTCAAGTTCGACCTTCCAGAGTGTATAACTTAACTGGTCGTTGGATCGAACTCAGTCTGCCACTTCTCAGCCCAGCTCTGCATCTTGTCAGTGTTCCATTGTAACTTACAACAACCTTCTATCCATACTACCACCAACCTTCATGTCATCTGCAAAATTACTAACCCACCCTTTCTCTTCCTCATCCAAGTTTTATAGATATAGATATACATATATAAAAAAAAATCACAAAGAGTAGGGGGTTCCAGAACAGACCCTTGTGAGGACCACTAGTCATGGACCTCCAGGCAGAATAAGTTTCACCTACTACAATCCTCTGCCTTTTGCGGGTGAGCCAGTTCCAAAGCCAGCCAGCCGAGTTTCACTGGATTAGATTGAACTTAATAATATTATAGAAACTCGTATGTACAAGTTCCCATAATATATGGTTGTCTGCAAGTTGGGGTTCTTAAATCAGGGATGACAGTGATCCAAACTGAGAATTGTATTTACAAGCATTATCAGGGGAAAGGGCTAACTACTGTTCCCAGGGCTCAGATTACATTAATTTAGATTGGTTCTGCCCATTCATGGATTCTTTGGAATTTTATATCTCTTTACTGAAATTGCTAAGTTTGACCAAGGTGAATTATCCTGGGACTTCAGCAGCAGAAAGAAAAAAAATAGTCAAAGCTATGAATATGTGTGGACTGCTACGTGTGGATCATTGGGCTCTCTTCAAGGGAAGTTAGGACCTGTACAGAAGAGGCAAGTTTGCACCTGAACTGGACGGAGACTAATAACCTGGTGGGAAGGTTTGCTTGTGCTGCATGGTGGGGTTTAAACTAGGGTTGCAGGGGGATGGGAATCAGAGTGCCAGAATAGTTTGTAGACAGGTTGTGGAGACCGATGTTAAAAGAATCTCAGGGTTGTATGTATGTATGTACTCTGATAATAAGTTTCACTTTGAACTACTTTGAATTTTGGCAAGACCTCAGACGAAGTCAGGAATCAAAAGATTGAGCATGGTGTGACTGAGGTCCTGAGCTGTGTATATTTCAATGCAAGAAGTATCGTAGGAAAGGAGGATGAGTTCAGAGCATTGATCAATACATGGAATTATGGTATTGTAGCCATTAGTGAGACTTGGTTGCAGGAGGGGGCAGGACCTTCAGCTCAATATTCCAGGGTTCTGTTCTTTCAGACCCAACAGAACAGGTGGGATTAAAGGAGGAAGAATTACTACTACTCACAGAAAATGTCACAGCAATGCTCCATCAAGACAGACCAGAGAACTCATCTGGTGAGGCATTATGGGTGGAATTGAGAAATAAGATAGATATGACCACATGAATAGGGCTATATTGCAGACCACCCAAAAGTCTGAGAGACTTAGAGGGACAAGTTTGTCGAGAGATCACCAACTGTTGCAAGAAACAAAGTTTTCCACATATTGACTAGAAATCCTATAGCGTAAAAGGACTAGATGGGATAGCATTTATCAGATGTGTTCATAAAATTTCCTTTATCAGTACAGAGAAGTCCCCGCATGAGAGTGTGCGATACTTGACCTGCTATTAGAGAATGAGACTGTCACAATAGGGTGCTGGAAACAGACAAATGCAAGACACAGACACTGAAGTACAAGAAACAGGACTAGAGTAGGGACGTGACAGGATTCAGGCAAGGAGCAGGGACAAGAACGCAGAGTTGGGCTAGGGAAAGTGGGACCAGGACTAGGAACCATGGACTAGGGGACAAGGCTTCAACTCCGAGTCTGGACAAGGACCCAGAACCTGGGTCTTGCCTCGGGCTCGGACCCCGGAACCAGGCAAGGACTTGACATGGCTTCAGGACAGGACGTGGCTGGGGTCTAGAGGCCTGAGCTTGGAGACAGTCTGGGGACTTGGGTCTTGGGCCTTGAGCTTGGCTGCGGGATCGTCGAGGCTAGGGTTCTCGGGCCTTGAGCTTGGCTGCGGGATCGTCGAGGCTAGGGTTCTCGGGTCTTGAGCTTGGCTGCGGGATCGTCGAGGCTAGGGTTCTCGGGTCTTGAGCTTGGCTGCGGGATCGTCGAGGCTAGGGTTCTCGGGCCTTGAGCTTGGCTGCGGGATCGTCGAGGCTAGGGTTCTCGGGCCTTGAGCTTGGCTGCGGGATCGTCCAGGCTAGGGTTCTCGGGCCTTGAGCTTGGCTGCGGGATCGTCGAGGCTAGGGTGCTCGGGCCTTGAGCTTGGCTGCGGGATCGTCCAGGCTAGGGTTCTCGGGCCTTGAGCTTGGCTGCGGGATCGTCCAGGCTAGGGTTCTCGGGCCTTGAGCTTGGCTGCGGGATCGTCCAGGCTAGGGTTCTCGGGCCTTGAGCATGGCTGCGGGATCGTCGAGGCTAGGGTTCTCGGGCCTTGAGCTTGGCTGCGGGATCGTCGAAGCTAGGGTTCTCGGGCCTTGAGCTTGGCTGCGGGATCGTCCAGGCTAGGGTTCTCGGGCCTTGAGCTTGGCTGCAGGATCGTCGAGGCTAGGGTTCTCGGGCCTTGAGCTTGGCTACGGGATCGTCGAGGCTAGGGTTCTTGGGTCTTGAGCTTGGCTGCGGGATCGTCGAGGCTAGGGTTCTCGGGCCTTGAGCTTGGCTGCGGGATCGTCAAGGCTAGGGTTCTCGGGCCTTGAGCTTGGCTTGGGATCCTCGAGGCTTGGGGTCTTCGTCTTGAAACGCGGAGGCTGATAACTCGGAGACTGGATCTGAGAGACAGACTGGGAACTGAACATCAACGTAGAGCCAGGACTTATCCTTCGACAAGCCAGGACTCATCTTTAACACAACACAAACACGAGACAGGACAGAACATAGACACAGAGCCGGGACTCATCCTACGACAAGCCGGGACACAACTTCATCTCCACACCAAGGTGGGACAGGTTTCTCCGTCAGGTAATGGCAGAACAGCCAGACTTACCCAACAGAGGCAAGGACAAGACAAGACAGATCCCCCTGCAGGGCAACAGCAAAACGGCCTGACTTACCCCACAGACGAGAGGACAAGACAAGACAGGACCCCCCGCCCCCCCACAGGGCAATGGCAAAGCAGCCTGGCTTACCCCACAGAGGCAAGGACAAGAAGAGACTAACACCAAAGAACAACAGACAGTTCCATCACTGCTCTGGGGTAGCTCCAACTCTCAGTTCAGCCAGCAACCTCAGCTGGCTGCAGAAACAGCCAGATCCCTACCTAGCTCAAAGTGGTTGTCAGCCATTCAGTTGGCCCAGGAAACAGCCAAATCCATACCACAAAGACTACTCCAACAAGTGGCAACAAGGCTCCATGAAGCAGTGGTCCTCCAACCAGGCCTAGAGATCACAAATGGTTTCACTGGCCTTCCATCAGCAGGTTGCTCCAAGGGGGACTGCCAAGACAAACCAGCAGCCCATACTCAATCCCAAGGCTACTTATATTGCAAGCCCAAAGATGGGAATCAGGTGCCTATGATTAATTCAAACAAGGGACAGCTGGAAGACCCAGAGTCCTGAGTCCACGGACCGGACCGTGAACCAGAATGTGGACTTCACGGACTGAACCATGACAGAGACAGGGCAAGTGACAGACGTTTGTACAGGGAAAAACTTTGCATCCAGTGACCACAATGGCATTAGTTTCAAAGTAAATATATAAAGAGATAGGCCTGGTCCGCATGTTGAAATTCTGGGAGAAAAGCCAATTTTGATGGTACCAGAAATAAAAAGAGATAGGCCTGGTCCGCATGTTGAAATTCTTGGAGAAAAGCCAATTTTGATGGTATCAGAAAGGATCTGGCGAGTGTGGATTGGGACAGGCTGTTTTCTTGCAAAGGTGTACTTGGTAAGTGGTGGCCTTCAAAAGTGAAATTTTGAGAGTACTAAGCTTGTATATGCCTATCAGAATAAAAGGTAAAGATAACAAGTGTAGGGAACCTTGGAATCCAAGAGATATTGAGGCCATGGTTAAAAGGATGTGCATAGCAGCTATAGGCAGGTAGGAACAAATGAGATGCTTATGGAGTATCAGAAATGAAAGAGAACACTGAAAGAAATGAGGAAGGATAAAAGAAGGTACGAGTTTTCCCTTGCAGATAAGGTGAAGGAGAATCCCAAGGGATTATGCAGATATACTGAGAACAAAAGGATTGCAGGGGACAAAATTGGTCCTCTGGAAGATCAGAATGGTAATCCATGTGGGGAGCCAAAAGAGATCTTTAATAAAATGTTTGCATCTGTGTTTACTCAGGAGACAGACACAGAGTTTATAGAAGTGAGGCAAAGTGGCATCAACTTCACGGACCCTATACAGATTACAGAAGAGGAGGTGTTTACTGTCCTGTGGATAAATCAGGGCCTGACAAGGTGCTCCTTTGGACCCTATGGGAGGCATTCAGAAATTGTCAGGGCCTAACAGAGACATCTAAATCATCAGTAGTGATAGTTGAGGTACCAGAGGATTAGAGGATAGCCAATGTTGTTCCACTGTAAACCATATTGTTTTGTTGTTTAAGAAGGCTCTAAACAAAATCCAGGAAATTACAGGCCGGTAAGTCTGACCTTAGTTGTGGGAAAGTCATTGGAAGATATCCTGGACTAATTAAGATAGTCAACATGCATAGTAGGTCATGTCTAACCAATGTTATAGAGTTTTTCAAGGAAGTTGCCAGGAAAGTGGATGAAGGCAAGGCTCTGGATGTTGTCTACATGGACTTTAGCAAGGCATTTGACAAGGTCCCTCAAGGTAAGTTGGTCAAGAAGATTCAGTCGCTTGGCATTCATGAGGAGATAGTAAATTGGATTAGACATTGACTTTGTGGAGAAGCCAGAGAATGCCAGTAGTTGGTTGCTTTACTGACTTTAGGCTTCTGACTAGTGGGAGTGCCACATGGATCGGTGCTGGGTCTATTGTTGTTTGTCATTGATAACAACAATTTGGATGATAATGTGGTTAACTGGATAAGCAAATTTGCTGATGACACCAAGATTAGGGGCGCTGTGGACAATAAGGAAGACTATCTTGGCTTGTAGAGAGAGCTGGATCAGCTGGAAAAATGGGCTGAAAATTGGCAGATGGAATTTAATGCAGACAAGTGTGAGGTGTTGGATTTTAGCAGGACCAACCAGGGTAGGTCTTAACAGAGTACAACAGGGCACAGAGGAGTGCAGTAGAACAAAGGGATCACTGAAAGTGGCATCACAATTAGATAGGGTCATAAATCCAGCTGTTGGACATTGTCCTTCATAAATCGAAGTATTGAATACAAGAGATGGGATGTTACATTGAAGTTATATGAGACATTGGTGAGGCCTAACTTAGAGTATTGTGTACAGTTTTTGTCACCTACCTACAGGAAAGATGCAAATAAGGTCGAAAGAGTGCATAGAAAATTTACAAAGATGTTGCCTGGTCTGATAGACCCAAGTTATAAGGAAAGATTGAATAGGTTAGGATGTTAGAACATAGAATAGTACGGGCCCTTTTTTTTTGCCGACCCTTAAACCCTGCCTCCCATATAACCCCCCACCTTAAATTCCTCCATATACCTGTCTAGTAGTCTCTTAAATTTCACTAGTGTGTCTGCCTCCACCACTGACTCAGGCAGTGCATTCCACGCACCAACCACTCACTGAGCAAAAAACCTTCCTCTAATATCCCCCTTGAACTTCCCACCCCTTACCTTAAAGCCATGTCCTCTTCTATTGAGCAGTGGTGCCCTGGGGAAGAGGCGCTGGCTGTCCACTCTATCTATTCCTCTTAATATCTTGTATACCTCTACCATGTCTCCTCTCATCCTCCTTCTCTCCAGAGAGTAAAGCCCTAGATCCCTTAATCTCTGATCATAATGCATACTCTCTAATCCAGGCAGCATCCTGGTAAACCTCCTCTGTGCCCTTTCCAATGCTTCCACATCCTTCCTATAGTGAGGTGACCAGAACTGGACACAGTACTCCAAGTGTGGCCTAACCAGAGTTTTATAGAGCTGCATCATTACCTCGCAACTCTTAAACTCTATCTCTCGACTTATGAAAGCTAACACTCCATAAGCTTTCTTAACTACCCTATCTACCTGTGAGGCAACTTTCAGGGATCTGTGGACATGTACTCCCAGATCCCTCTGCTCCTCCACACTACCAAGTATCCTGCCATTTACTTTGTACTTTGCCTTGAAGTTTGTCCTTCCAAAGTGTACCACCTCACACTTCTCCGGGTTGAACTTCATCTACCACTTCTCAGCCCATTTCTGCATCCTATCAATGTCTCTCTGCAATCTTCGACAATCCTCTATACTATCCACAACACCACCAACCTTTGCGTCGTCTGCAAACTTGCCAACCGACCCTTTTACCCCCACATCCAGGTCGTTAATAAAAATCACGAAAAGTAGAGGTCCCAGAACCGATCCTTGTGGGACACCACTAGTCACAACCCTCCAATCTGAATGTACTCCTTCCACCACAACCCCCTGCCTTCTGCAGGCAAGCCAATTCTGAATCCACCTAGCCAAACTTCCTTGAATCCCATGCCTTCCGTCTTTCTGAAAAAGCCGTGTGGAACCTTGTCAAATGCCTTACTAAAATCCATATAGATAACATCCACTGCACTACCCTCATCTATATGCCTGGTCACCTCCTCAAAGAACTCTATCAGGCTTGTTAGACACGATCTGCCCTTCACAAAGCCATGTTGACTGTCCCTGATCAGATCACGATTCTCTAAATGCCCATAGATCCTATCTCTAATAATCTTTTCTAACAGCTTTCCCACCACAGACGTAAGGCTTACTGGTCTATAATTACCCGGACTATCCCTACTACCTTTTTTGAACAAGGGGACAACATTCACCTCCCTCCAATCCTCCGGTACCATTCCCATGGACAATGAGGACATAAAGATCCTAGCCAGAGGCTCAGCAATCTCTTTCCTCGTCTCGTGGAGCAGCCTGGGGAATATTCCGTCATGCCCCGAGGACTTATCCATCCTAATTTATTTTAACAACTCCAACAACTCCCCTCCCTTAATATCAACATGCTCCAGAACATCAACCTCACTCATATTGTCCTCACCATCATCAAGTTGCCTCTCATTGGTGAATACCGAAGAGAAGTATTCATTGAGGACCTCGCTCACTTCCACAGCCTCCAGGCACATATTCCCACCTTTATCTCTGATCGATCCTATCTTCACTCCTGCCATCCTTTTGCTCTTTACATAATTGAACAATGCCTTGGGGTTTTCCTTTACCCTACTCGCCAAGGCCTTCTCATGTCCCCTTCTTGCTCTTCTCAGCCCCTTCTTAAGCTCCTTTCTTGCTACCCTATATTCCTCAATAGACCCATCTGATCCTTGCTTCCTAAACCTCATGTAAGCTGCCTTCTTCCACCTGACTAGATTTTCCACCTCACTTGTCACTCATGGTTCCTTCACCTTACCATTCTTTATCTTCTTCACCAGGACAAATTTATCCCTAACATCGTGCAAGAGATCCCTAAACATCAGCCACATGTCCATAGTACATTTCCCTGCAAAAACAGCATCCCAATTAGCACCCGCAAGTTCTAGCCTTATTGCCTCATAATTTGCCCTTCCCCAATTAAAAATTTTCCTGTCCTCTCTGATTCTATCCTTTTCCATGATAATGTTAAAGGCCAGGGAGCGGTGGTCACTGTTCCCCAGATGCTCACCCACTGAGAGATCTGTGACGTAGAAGGTAGAAGACTGAGAGGAGATTTGACTGAGGCGTACAAAATTATGAGGGGTATAGATACGGTGAATGCAAACAGCAGTAGCAGCTTTCTTCCACTGAGTTTGGGTGGGGCTACAACCAGAGGTGATGGATTAAGGGCAAAATGTGAAAAGTTTAAGGGGAATATGAGGAGAAATTTATTTACTCAGGAGGTTGAGAGAGGGTGAAACAAGCTGCCAGTGCAAGTGGTGCATACAAGCTCAATTTCAGCATTTAAGTGAAGTTTGGATAGGCACCTGGGTGGTAGGGGTATGGAGGGCAATGATCCTGGTGCAGGTTGATGAAGGTAGGCAGTTTAAATGGTTTAATGGCCGTTTAAACAGACCAGATGGGCTGAAGGGCCTGTTTCTGAGCCGTACTTTTCTATATTAATACCTAAACATTTCAGCAGAGCAATTGCAGCTCCAGGGAGAGGAGACTTTAATACACTGATCCTTAAAATAAAAATCAGTCACAGTGTTAGAGAAATTTAATAAAGCAAAATGTCTATTTGTCATTTAACTGATTAAATTATGAAATCATGTTGTACAAAGCTTACCTTTGCTATTCTACCGTGCTCAAGGCAGTCCTGGAGTTCCAGTTTATCTGCTGAAGAAGCAACCAGGGGCCTGAGAATGTGGAAAATGTGTCTTCAGTGCCAAATATTCTATGTGTTTTCTCTTTTACACATTTTCAAGCAATGCAGAAGCATTTCATTTTGTTATAGCAGAGGACTAATCACAATAATAATAGAAACACATTGATGCTAGCTGATCAACATTCTGCTTTTTGGAGAAATACAATGAAAGGGCTCAAAACTGAATTTTACTAACAACACATGAACAAATTCACAAACTAATAAAAGATCAAAAGACTGAACATATTGAAAACAAAATTGCATTTATACAGTAAACTTTACAACCTCAGTCCATCACAAGGTACTTTATAGCTGATAAACAGAAATATTGATGTCTTGTCACTGGTGTAATTTTTAAAAATACAGCAGGCATTTTGAGCATACCAAAATAGGGAATCATTCTAGTGTCCCAGCCAATATCCACCTCTCAGCTAACATGAACACCTTACAATTGCTGTTTGAGGGAGATTCCCATAAACAGCAATGGTGAGGTGTTCATGTTGGCTGAGGGTTGGATACCGTCTGGGACACTAGAAGGATTCCCTATTTCTTCTCTTTAGTAGTGCAACAGGATCTTTGACATCCTCACAAGAGAGCAGATTCAATTAATATCTCATCTAAAAGTAGTTACCTCTGCCAGTTCTGTACTCCCTCAGTTTTACAGCTTAGATCTTTTTGTTCGTCTACGGATTGCCACTTGAGTCCACAGCCTCCTGATTCAGAAGGCTCATAAGCAAAGTAACATAAACAGTGCTTTTTTATTATATAGATGTGGCAAGTGGAAAGTAGTTATCTGAATAGAACCCTTGCATATAAAAATAAATAGGTATGAATTACTATGTATGTTTCTGTGCACTGGATAGATTTTGGGAAACGTTTTAATTAACTAATAAACCACTCACTATAAGCAACTGTCTATTCTTGATAAAAATAAGGTCATAGCATCATTCAGCACAGATGGAAACCATTTGGTCCATTCTGCTATGATAATATCTTTGAAAAGGTTATCCAGTTCGTCAGAAACTCCTTCCCTTCCCTATAACACTGCTACCTTCTTTCCAGTTTGCAGTCTTTAGGTAATAATCAAAGCTGATCATAAACGGTGCTATTTCTTTACAATGTATCATCTTATTATGCACAATGCAGGAAAAACTTTACAAGCTCAACAATTAAAGCAAGGAACTTACAAATAATGACATTTTCATACAATGACTTAGCTACTATCCTGCAGTTAGAAGATGGATCCTGGACCTCATAATCTATCTCATTGTGACCCAGCACCTTACTGTCTACCTTCACTGAAATTTCTTTGTATTGTAGCACTTTCTTTTGCATAGTTATTTTACATTGTACTACTACAATGCACCATTGTAATGACCTGTGTGGACAGTTTTAGAAAAAAAATTTCCCTGTACTCAGTAAATTGAACAACTTACCAATATCTGTTAATTTACCTGTATTGTACTTTATCTAAAAAGAGGCCAATGTCTATATTAAAATAGTGAAGCGGAATTTTGCACTAGCACGTAAAGCATTCATGCTTCCTCTATTGCCGCGATGAGGCCACATTCAGATTGGAGGAGCAACACCTTACATTTCACATGAGGTAGCCTCCAACCTGATGGCATGAACATCAATTTCTGAAATTTCCGGTAATTGCCCCCCCACCCCATTCCCATTTCCTTCTCTCATTTTATCTCCCTACCTGCTCATCACCTCTTTCTGGTGCTCTTCCCCCTTCCCTTTCTACCATGGTCTTTTGCCCTCCCTGTGACGAGAATACACATAAAATTAAGATGTTTGCTGGCCTGGGTTAGCATCAGTGACATCAGCAAGTGGTCTGCCACCTGCCCTCAGGGGAAGGAGAGATAAGGAACAATGGAGCAGCGTCTGGAGATGTGTAATGAAGGGACGGGGGAGAGAGAGCTGTCTGGAGCGGCTCCCCGCTTTGAACCTTGAACTGTTTGAAGTGATGGACAGGCGATACCCCAGCAGGGGGATAAAAAGGGACCGGTTCGCTAAGGCACACACACGCCACCCGAGGTACGAGACCCTGGAAGCGGTGCGCCTCTCACGAGTCGGTGGGAAGTACCAGACAACGGCCAGGGTGGAAAGGTACGATCAGCGGGAACCCGGTGTGTGTCCGCCCTTGCCTGGGTGCCGGGTTCACTGCAGAGGATCGACCGCACCTGGAGGAGGGGTCACAGTCAGTGACCTCAGGTGACATCACCAAGGACCCGCCCAAAAGTTGCTTGTGAGCCATATCGTCGGTCTGTGAGTGAAGCCGTGTCTGAATGATCAGTTGTTCCTGTTCTCTCTCTCTCTCCCCCCACGTTGTCCATCGCCATGGCAACGATTACTGCGAACTGAACTACTAAACTGGACTGAACTTTGAGTCACTTTGAAATTTGGTCATTTACCCTAGACAACGATAGAGCTTGATTGATGCTGTTATCTTAATTCTGTGCAGATGTGTGTTTATCATTGCTGAACTGTTGCATTTATTATCCTTTCGATTACTGTGTTGCTTATTTCTTTAATAAAACTTTCTTAGTTCTAGTACTCCAGACTCCAACTGAGTGATCCATTTCTGCTGGTTTGGCAACCCAGTTACGGGGTACGTAACATCCCCTACCAGATTCCTCCTTCTCCTGCCCATTATCTCTTTCACCTATCAACTTCCCAGTTCTTTACTCTACCGCTCCCTCCTGGTTTCACTCATTACCTACCACCTTGTACTTCTTCTTCCCCTCCCCCCACCTTCTTGTCTAGCCTCTCATCTCTTTTTTCCAGTCCTGATGAAGGGTCTTGGCCCAAAACATTGACTGTTTACTGTTTTCCATAGATGCTGCCTGGCCTGCTGAGTTCTTCCAGCATTTTGTGTGTATTTCAAAGCATTCAGATGCTAACTGTATTAGTAAGCAGTAATTTCTGTACTTTTGTTTGACACCAATGTGTATGTGGCATTTATATCTGGCCAAATGAACAGTCATGTCATGCATATGCCGTCACTTTAACTCATTTCTTTCCAAACAACCATTTTAAACGTAGTTTTATTTTTATACATCTAGTGCTAGAACTAATTAATTTACATTGTACCAGTCTTAATTTCTTTGATCTTTGCATGATCTTTCCCTTCTCAGTGAAATCTATGTATTAGCATACTGCACATACTTCAAAATCAAATTAAAATAACTATAGGAATTATGAAATGAAAATGGTAAAAACTGAAAATACTCAGAAGGCCAGTCAACAACTGGGGAGAAAAGGCTTGTTTTTCTTTCTCCACAGATGTTACTTCACCTGCTGACCATTTCCAACACAGTATGTTTTTATTTACTTATTATCCTGATCTGAAATTTAACAATAGTACCATTATTCACTTTTGTACAGAGCAAAGATATGGTTTGTTTTCCTTTTATTAAAAAGATCAGATTATTAATACTAAATCATCCATAATAATAATCTTACATGTGAAATGGGCACACCTCCTTTTCCCTTATTAGGGAGAGAGAGAGCCTATGGTATGTCGAATTACCAGGTGAATTTTTGGGGTACTGCAAGTCTGTGTTTTTATTGCTGGTAAACGTAGCAGGCCAGGCAGCATCTATTGGAAGAGTTTCAGTCGATGTTTCAGGCCGAGACCCTTCGTCAGGACTAACTGAAGGAAGAGTTAGTAAGAGATTACTAACTCTTCCTTCAGTTAGTCCTGACGAAGGGTCTCGGCCTGAAACGTCGAGTGAAACTCTTCCAATAGATGCTGCCTGGCCTGCTGCGTTTACCAGCAACTTTGATGTGTGTTGCTTGAATTTCCAGCATCTGCAGAATTCCTGTTGTTCTGTGTTTTTATTGATGCTTTGCTGCACGCTTGACTGCTCGGTGGGGGGGGGGCGCTGACTCTTTTTTGCTGGTGGGGGAGAGGAGTCTTTGCTTTGCTGCTGCTTATGAGTGGGTGGGGGAAGCTGGGGTCGCTTTGGGATTCTAACATTTAACGGTCAATCATTCTCTGGGCACTCCTGTTTTTGTGGATGGTTGCGAAGAAAAATAATTCCTGGATGTATATTGTATACGTTTCTCTGACATTAAATGCACCCTTGAAACCTTTGAAACTCAAGATTAATCTCAGTTTTTTTATGAGGAACTCAATCGAATGGAATTTATAAGCCTGAAAATTTTGTGAGTAATACTATGGAATGAACCTCTAATCAAGTTATCGAAGATTACTTTTTCTGTTACTTAAGTACAGTGGCATGCAAAAGTTTGGGCACCCCAGTCAAAATTTCTGTTACTGTGAATAGCTAAACGAGTAAAAGACGAACTGATTTCCAAAAGGCATAAAGTTAAAAATGACACATTTCTTTAATATTTTTAGCAAGAAAACTTTTTTATTTCCATCTTTTATAGTTTCAAAATAACAAAAAAGAAAAAGGGCCAAACCAAAAGTTTGGGCATCCTGCATGGCAGTACTTCGTAACACCCCCTTTGGCAAGTATCACAGCTTGTAAACGCTTTTTGTAGCCAGCTAAGATTCTTTCAATTCTTGTTTGGGGGATTATCTCCCATTCTTCCTTGCAAAATTATAACTAGATCACTGATCTTATGACATCATACTTGAAAATGGCTTGTTTATTCCTACTTTTTGGATTTATCAGTTTACAAATCCAGACTAATTCTTTAGCTCCAACCAGGCAAACTATTACCTTTTGCTACAAGTTTTATTGGGTGATTCATGAAATGCCTTTTAATAAGAACAAAATATTCATCGTTTTCTCTTCTCCTGCTAGTTACAATCTCAAAAACAAAATGCTTTTTCTCAGATTCTCTTTTATAAACCTTTTTTTTCCTTGAGAAATGATTTAACAGAGGGCTCTAAAATGATGGAACATCTGATTGGATGTATAAGAAAGAATGCTTCCAAATGAGAGGAAGGGCATAAATGGAGATGATTTTTCCTAAACTCTTCATTTTCACATGACTCACAAATTTATCAATAGTTCTGTATATTGGCATACATACAAAATGTTTCTCTGCCAATTCTTTATTTATTATGGTAATTTCTCCTGCATGTAAGGGAGTTACATTTAATTTTGCCAAACCTTTTCATGTATCTGTAGCAATCTTTAACTTGATTATAAGTTTGACCTTATATATATGTCTCACAACACATTTAAGCAGTATTATAAGCCTTGTACTTTAATCTAATAATAAAATGAGTTTAACCTCTTGTTCACTGTTAGCCTAATTCTCCTTGTGAAATTTTAATTGCTAATAGAACATATACTAGTTGCAATATAGCTATATTAATCCCAGGAAACTATAAAATTAAGTACTGGAGTGGAAAGCTAATAACATATCGATTATGAACCACATTCCTATCTAATTTTTTTTTGGTGTCCAAACAGCCATTAGTAGTTTAGAAAATTAATGCCATTTGATAGCTTATACTTCCATTTTCAATGTAAGAGACTCTTGTTTATAAGATTGATAAATTTTCTCTGAACTATCACATAATTTGGTTGTTAACTGGTAGGTGAAAATCCATGTGGAAACAGAATGTGAAATATTTTATAATTTCTACAATTCGTTTACACAATTCAGTTTTTGTTACATTTGGTCAGTTAAACATCTACATTTGCCAGATAAATAAAAGAATCTTCCATTATCAGGTAATACATGTTTGAATCATGAGTGTTAGCAGTGTAGAATATAGAAGGTTATGGATCTTTTATGATATCCTGTGAAGTTTGGCAAGGGTTATTGAGATTTGAGGCATTTTTTTCTTATCAACAGTGTCTGCAGGACTGATACTGACAGTCAAAATGCTCCAATCAGTGATATATTGATGTTCACACTTATGTTAATGACAATTGTGATTTGCAGGGTTGAGAATGAATTTGAAATTGCTTATCAACAAATAACAGATTTGTTGAGAGAGGCTACCGCTACAGGTTAGGTAAAATTGCCAGATTTTACACAATGTGTTTAAATAGACACCCTTCTAGATTAATTTCTAAATTAATAGAATGAAAACAAAACCTCACTCTTCACTGCCTTAACATTGTGCTAACACTCAGTGACATAAAAACACCATCTGTTATTATAAATGTGATAATTTTAATTTACCAATGACGCTTCACATTGGCTTCTCTACTATTTTATATAAATATCTCTACAGATGACAGTAAACAAAATCTCCCTCCCAAATAGAACTCAAATTTCTCCGAGCGGTGCAAAGGCACTGGGCAGCATCTAACACATTTTGGAAGTTATAAATACTGGAAATACATTTAAGGTTAGAAAGTCCTGCTCACAGTAGTAGCAAATATATACGAAACATGGTGGTAAGAAATTCCTCTTGCCAATAACGTAAGCAGGCTTTTTCTGCTGAGGTTGGGCGACACTAGAATTGGAGATCATAGATTAACAGTGCACAATGAATTGTTTAAGGGGAACTACTTCACTCAGAGGGTGGTGAGAGTGTGGAACAAGCTGCCAACTTCCAAGAGAAGTTTGGGTTAAGTGCATGGATGGGAGAGGTGTAAAGGGCTATAGTCTGTGTGCAGGTCGATGGAACTATGCAGAATAATCATCTAGTATTAACTAGATGGGCCAAAGGGCTGGTTTCAGTGCTATAGTTTTCTATAACTTTAATAGAGCAGAAGATAACTTTTTACAAACCAGTTAAAACATATAAAATTAGTTCACTTGGAATGTCATATGAAAAGATCAACATTCATCTACCAATACTCCCTTGAGTAATTTTTATCCTTTCATTCATTTGATGAATAGCCGATCAATGCTCTTGAAAGAAATAGTAATATTACACCAGATACAGACAGCATTGTACAATTTAATTTGTGCAAAATTTAAATTCTGCATATGCTTCAAACCTAAAACAGGCCAGGTAACATCTGTGGATAGAGAAACAGTTACTGTTGCAGGATAATGATTATCCTTCAAAACAGAGCTGATGAAAAGTCACTGAGCTGAAAAGATAATCCAGTTTCTCACATTCTTTAAGATATCAGCTCTGCTAAGTATTTACTGCAACTTCTGTATCTTTTCTTTTAAAGTTATTGATATGTTGGTTTAGTTTATACACCAAACAAAGCACTGGATATCAACTAGCAACTGAATTAGTAGTTGTGGAAAATTAATTTACTAGGACAAAACACATCTAACCTGTTCATTCCTGGTAAGTTTCCCCAAAAGTAGCGAGCTCTGTGTGCTGCAGAGACATCGATTGCGTCAATCATAACTGGGTTACACTGGAGGAGAATAGGGAAAATGTTACTGTTGAAGCAATTACTGACAATGGTGATGGATTTATTCCATTATTACCACTTTTTTAAAGCATATTCTTATTCAAAGAAAAGCTAGAGACCTACAATAACAGTTCTGACAAAAGGCCATCATCCTGAAACACCAACTTCACGGGTGCTGCCTGACTGATTCAGTAGCTTGAGCACTTTCTCATTTCAGATTTTCAGCACCCGCAGAGCTTTATTCAAAAGCAGATTAGCAGCTTCCCTGTGGGTAAAACACAGTGGAATAGGCAGTCAAGTTAATGACTTTCATGCCAATTTTCCGGTCAAGGTGGCCACTGCAAACAACGATTCCTCGGACGACATCTTCCAGATAGTTAATCATTTCAGTTTTTCTATGTCTTCTACTTATTCTTTTAATCTTAATTTGTTTTTGAAACTGTTGGAGCCTGTGATTTACAGTCTGTAATTCGATCGACTGAGCTAGTGCTCTGCTGTCCTCGAGAAAACTCCAGAGGAGAGATGCAAGCACGAGCTACCATGAGGAGAATCTCAGAGATGAGATGAGGGGCCATGATCAACTATATTTCTCACTGATTAAAGCGTTGAGGAAGATTAAAACGTCGACGCAAATGCAGAGCAGTGTGAGTGGCTCTCGGAGAGGCTACTGGTTCAAGTCACTTCTGGGTCCCAACACTAGCGGATTTATGAATTAAACTGTATTTCATGTTGGTCTCTTTCATGTCTATGATTTTTTAGTCGTGTTTTCGTCCATTCTTACTTGTTGCCGATTAGCTGGCTGGGGGTTAGGGTGATGTTGGTTTTTGTGCGAGGGAGGGGTTGGGGGTGTTTGGGGTTTGTCAGTTTTTGTTTCTTACTTTATTTGTGCAAGAGGGAGATTGATGTCTTTTTTTAACGACTTCTACAGTTCTCTGTATTCTATGGCTATCTGGAGAAGACTTTTTTTTCAGAGTTGTATTCTGCATACATACTTTGATAATCAAATGAACCTTTGAACCTTTTTTTAAAACTATAATAAATGAGAAAATTAGTTTGCTCTGGGAGCTGGCATAAACTTGATGGGGTAAATGGCCTCTTTCTTCGTTCAGAAAAACGGTACAAATTATGAGATAAAGTAGCTGGATTTTCACAGCAATATCAATTCAGCATCAGTAGGCACAAAACTACAGAGAAGGTGGAGAGATCATGAAAAGAATATGGAAGAATTATCTTATCTACTTCATTTCTCAGAAGGGATAATTTAAAAAAAGTAGCAGTTCAACAACAGCGGATATAAGTTTTACTACCATGAGGTAGACACGTGCCACAGAATGTATTGTCTTCAGGTGCACGTAAAACCATTAATAATGTCAGTCTTCTGAAATGCAGTATAAAACAAGCGCTTGATTTAGTATTTACAAAAGAAAAAAAAGAATGTGTTTTCCCGTGGGCAAGGATGACCAAATGAAGGTCACCAGTAGCTATGATCCAAAGGTTTTGCCAAATTCCAGGTTATCACTGGTAAATATCACTCAAGGTATTCATACCATTTTATTCATGGTATCAGTGAAACATGGGCAGACACAACTATTGAGTACCAATTACCACCCTTTTTTAGCTGATCAATTAATGTTCCTCCAGCAAAACATCACTTGCAATAACAGAAAACACCAAGAGTACAAAATGTACTCTAATTAGACTATAAGACCATAAGACAGAGGAACACAATTAGCCACTTAGCCTATTGAGTATGCTTAGCCATTTAATCATGGCTGGTCTATTTCCCTCTCAACCCCATTCTTCTTCTGTCTTGACCTATCAAGAATCTGTCAACCTCCATCTTAAATGCCCCCAATGATCTGGCCTCCACATTTGCCTGTGGTAACGAATTCCACAGATTCATCACCCTCTGGCTAAAGGAATTCTTCCTCATCTCTGTTCTAAATGGATGTCCCTTTATTCTGAGGTTGTGCACTCTGGTCCTAGATTACCCCACTATAGGAAACATCATCACCACATCAACTCTATCTAGGCCTTTCAACATTCAGTAGGTTTCGATGAAATCCCTCCTCATTCTTTTAAATTCCAGCTAGTACAGGCCTAGAGCCATTAAACATTCTTCATATGATAAGTCTTTCAATCCCAGAATCTTTGTCGTGAACCTCCTTGGAACCCTCTCCCATGTCAGCACATTCTTTCTTAGATAAGGAGCCAAATCTGCTCATAATACTCCAAATGAGGCCTTACCAGTGCCTTATAAAGCCTCGCCATTACATCCTCATTTTTATATTCTAGTCCTCTTGAAATGAATGCTAACATTGCATTAACCTTTCTCATCACTGAACCAACCTTCAATTTAAACTTTAGGGAATCCTCCACGAAGACTCCCAAGTCCCTTTGCACCTCAGATTTTTAAGGCTCAGCACCCAAGTGCAATTACGAAGAAAGTATGGCAGCAACTCTACTTCCTTAGGAGTTTGCAAAGATTCAGCATGACATCTAAAACTTTGAGAAACTTCTATAGATGTGTGGTGGAGAGTATATTGACTGGCTGCATCACAGCCTGGTATGGAAATACCAATGCCCTTGAATGGAAAGTCCTACAAAAGTAGCAGATACAGTCCAGTCCATCAGCAGTAAAGCCCTACCCACCACTGAGCACATCTGCATGGAGCACTGTTGCAGGAAAGAAGTATCCACCGTCAGGGAGCCTCATCCTGGCCACTGTTCAGAGGCCAGTATACAACTCCCATCAGGAGTTTTTAACCTTGCAGTTCCTTTACTCTACCCAGAATGATTCTACATCTTTTGATCCTAAGTCACCTCCTTAAGGATTTGATTTCATCTTTTACCAATAAAGCAATGCCAGCCACTTTGTCTACCTGCCTGTCCTTTTGATATAATGTGTATCCCTGGATGTTAAACTCCCAACTTTAAATCTGTTTTCAGCCAAGATTCAGTGATGTCAACAACATCATACCTGCCAATCTTTATGTTGCAAGGTAATCTACCATACACTATATACTGTATGCATTCAAATATAACACGTTCAGTGCTGTATTCATCACCCCTTTTGATTTTGTACCCCGTTACACTGTAACTCAAGCTACCAATTGTAATTTTACCCTATATCTGCCTGTCCTTCCTGACAGTCTAACTGCACAAAGCTTCTGCTTCTGTACCAACTGACCCATCCTAAGCCCTATTATTCATTTTACCACCCCCCCGCCGAATTAGTTTAAACCCTCCACAACAGTTCTAGCAAACCTGTCCACAAGGATATTGGTCTCCCTTGGGTTCAGGTGTAACCTGTCACATTTTTTTTTACAGGCCATGTCTTCCCCAGAAGAGAGCCCAATGATCCAGAAATCTGAAACCCTTCCTTCTGCACCAGTTCCTCATCTGCTAAATCATCCTATTCTTACCCTCAGTGGTGTGTGGCACAGGCAGCAATCCAGAAATAACTACCCTGGAGGAGGGGCTTTATGGCCTTCTACCTAGCTCCCCAAATTCTCTCTTCAGGACCTCCTCCTTTTTCCTACCTATGTCATTGGTGCCAATATGTACCAAGAGTTCTGGCTGTTTATCTTCCCTCTTTAGAATGTTGTGGACCACATTGGAGATGTCCCTGACCCTGCCACCTAGGAGGCAACATACCATCCGGGTGTCTCTATCACATCAATAGAATCTCATGTTTACTCCGCTAACTATGGAGTCCCCAATCACCACTGCAGTCCTCTT
This sequence comes from Mobula hypostoma, assembly GCF_963921235.1. Classification (NCBI taxonomy): domain Eukaryota; kingdom Metazoa; phylum Chordata; class Chondrichthyes; order Myliobatiformes; family Myliobatidae; genus Mobula; species Mobula hypostoma. The sequence goes on from NC_086098.1 coordinate 191,869,607, forward strand.
CTCCACATTTCCCTCCTGAACCTTTTAATTGGGAGAGTTCAATGCCTATCATCAAGATTGGTCAGTAACACCACCACAGACAGACAGATATAGATGGCAGACTGGTTCTGTGTCAGGTTGCTTAACCTAATTGATGTAATCTTCTCTTACCTACCCATACCTAATATATCTTTCCACAATAGCATTGGTAGAATGAGCACTGCAAACACATTGTTCGGACAAAGAGCCATCTACACACTGAGGATATCCTCCATGATGTTCTATCATACTACAAGTATGCTAAATGGCATAGTCTCAGAACTCTATTGTCAGCTCAAAAGTGGGCACCGGAAAGTGCTATCTAACAGCATGAAGTAATCTAAAGTTGAAAGTTCAAAGTAAATTTATTATCAAAATACATACTGTATATCGGGGTCCCCAACCTTTTTTGCAGCGTGGACCGGTTTAATATTGACAATATTCTTGCGGACCGGCTGACTGGGGGGGGGGGGGGGGGGGGGAGGGGTGTTAATCGTGACCGGCATATAGGAAAGCAACGTTTTCAGTGCTTTTGTGGCTATCTCAGGATATTCAGCCTTGACTTTGATCCAGAATGCCGGCAGAGATGTTATGTCAAACATACTTTTCAGCCCAATGTCATTTGCAAGCTCGAGGAGTTGATCTTCTTCCCGCACTGACATGGATGATTCACCGGGGACATTCACAAATGGGTCACGGACCCATTCCTTTGCACATCTTGGGTCATTTGCGGTTGGGAAATAACGCTCGAATTCTGTCGACAGTGAAGATAGGTGTTCGCGCACCAGCTGTGAGCCTCAGTCTCTCTCAAAACCCCAGCTAATGTTGGGAACATGTCAGATATGCCCCTGTCCCTTCGCCGTCCCCACAGTTCCAGTTTGGCTGTGAAAGCAGACACTTTATCTGCCAACTTGAAGACAGCTGTCATTCTCCTCTGAAGTGACAAATTGAGTTCATTGAGCAGGTTGAAGATGTCACACAGATAAGCAAGTTTTGCTATCCACTCCTCATCACTGAAGTGTGTTGCCAGTGGTGACTTTTTTCTTGAAAGAATTCTCTGTAGCTGCTCTCTTATCTCAAAAACCCTGGCCAGGGCTCTCCCCCTTGATAGCCACCTGACTTCAGTGTGTAAGAGAAAGCGTTTGTGCTCTGCATCCATTTCCTGCTCAAACAGATGTGAGTTAAGGGCTTTTGCTTTGATGTGATTAATAACTTCAACAACGTCACTCAATACGCTGTTAAGATCAGGTGACATTTTTCGGCTAGCCAGCATTTCCCTGTGTGTGACACAGTGTGTAGACTGGCATTCAGAAGCAACCTCTTTGACTCGGGTAGTGAAACCAGACTCATTAAGCCGTTCCAACAGCTGTGCTTCGATGTCCTCCGCTATGTCATCGATTCTCCTTGAAACTGTGGTAGCTGAAAGAGAAACCTGTGCCATCTTGTTAGCTGCAGCTTCTCCCAACAGTTCACGGCACATGTCCTTGGCAGCAGGCAGAATCAATTCTTCACCAACAGTGAAAGGCTTCTTAGCCTCACAGCTAGCCACCTAGCCACTAAGTACGACGCTCTCAGAGCAGCAGCATTTGTGGAGGTGGTGGCTCTCAGCATTTGCTTCTGTTCTGTTTTTTCCGCTCAAAAAACTCAACGGGTTTGTCTATAAGTGCAGGGTGCTTGGACTCAAGGTTCCGAAGCAGTTTTAAGGGCTTCATTGCCTCATTAGACAGCTTGTCTCCACATATCACACACAGGGGGCTTGGAGCATGCAAGTCACCGGTCGCAATAAAGCCATATTTTATGTACGACTCGTTGTATTTTCTGTTGAAGGAAGCTTTCTTTTTTTTGCAGTCTTGGCCTCAGCTGTCTCTGCATTATCATCATCGTTAGGCCTTTTATGTCCCCTACCGTCTCTTCCAAAGAAACTCTCAAGCGGCGTTTGTTTTTCACACATCGAGTAGTTGCAGGTTAATGACCGACTGACGACCTCGCGTGCGTTCAAGTTCAGCAGTGGGTGTGACAGGGAATGAGGAAAGGTGCAGCTGACTCATATCGTTTCCTCGTGGCCCGGTAGCACATGCTTTGCAACCCAATACCAGTCCGTGGGCCGGTGGTTGGGGACCACTGCTGTATATGACACCATATACAAACTCGAGATCCATTTTCTTGCGGGCATACTCAATAAATCCAATAACCATAATAGAATCAATGAAAGACCACACCAACAGGGCAGACAACCAGCTTGCAAAAGACAACAAACTGTGCAAATATAAGAAGAAATAAACAATAATAATAAATAATCAATTAATATCGAGAACATGAGATGAAAAGTCCTTTAAAGTGAGTCCATAGGTTGTGGGAAAAGTTCAGTGTTGACTGAAGTTACCCTTTTTGATTCAAGAGCTTAATGTTGAGAGGTAATAACTGTTCCTTTACTTGTTGGTGTGAGTCCTGAAACTCCTGTACCTTCTTCTTTATGGCAGCAGCGAGAAGAGAGCGTGACCTGGGTTGTGGGGGCCCCTGACAATGCTCTATGTACAGTGTTTATCCCCCTCGGAAGTTCTCATTTTTTGTTGTTTTATAACATTGTATCACAGTGGATTTAATTTGGCTTTTTTTTTGACACTGACCAACAGAAAAAGACTCTTCGGAGTCAAAGTGAAAACAGATCTCTACAAAGTGATCTAAATTAATTACAAATATAATCACAAAATAATTGACCACCGAAGTATTCACCCCCTTTAATATAACACACCAAATCATCATGGTGCAGGCAATTGGTTTTAGAAGTCATCTAATTAGTTAAATGGAGATCACCTATATGCAGTCAAGGTGTTTCAATTGATTGTAGCAAAAATTACACCTGTATCTGGAAGGTCCAACTGCTGGTGAGCAGAAACTTCACTATGAAGACAAAAAAAAAAACACTCCAAGAAACTCTGCAAAAAGCCCAAGTCAGGAGATGGATATGAGAAAATCTCCAAGTCACTAAATATCCCTTGGAGTACAGTTAAGTCAATCATCAAGAAATGGAAAGCACATGGCACAGCTGTAAATCTGCCTAGAGCAGGCTATCCTCAAACACTGAGTGATTGTACAAGAAGGGAGCTAGTAAGGGAGGCCACCAAGAGGCCTACCACAACTCTGGAGGAATTACAAGATTGAGTAGCTCAGATGGGAGAGACTGCATACATCTGTTGCCCAGGTGCTTCACCAGTTGCAGCTTTATGGTAAAGTGGCAAAGAGAAAAAAAAACCATGAAATCTTGGCTAGAGTTTGCTAGAAGGCGGGTGGGAGACTCTGAAGTCAGCTGGAAGAAGGTTCTATGGTCTGATGAAACCAAAATTGAGCTTTCTGGCTATCAGACTATATAGAAACATAGAAAATAGGTGCAGGAGTAGGCCATTCGGCCCTTCGAGCCTGCACCGCCATTTATTATGATCATGGCTGATCATCCAACTCAGAACCCAGCCTTCCCTCCATACCCCCTGACCCCTGTAGCCACAAGGGCCATATCTAACTTCCTTTTAAACATAGCTAATGAACTGGCCTCAACAGTTTGCTGTGGCAGAGAATTCCACAGATTCACCACTCTCTGTGTGAAGAAGTTTTTCCTAACCTCGGTCCTAAAAGGCTTCCCCTCTATCCTCAAACTGTGACCCCTCGTTCTAGACCTCCCCAACATCGGGAGCAATCTTCCCGCATCTAGCCTGTCCAATCCCTTTAGGATCTTATACGTTTCAATCAGATCCCCCCTCAATCTTCTAAATTCCAACGAGTACAAGCCCAGTTCATCCAGTCTTTCTTCATATGAAAGACCTGCCATCCCAGGAATCAATCTGGTGAACCTTCTTTGTACTCCCTCTATGGCAAAGATGTCTTTCCTCAGATTAGGGGACCAAAACTGCACACAATACTCCAGGTGTGGTCTCACCAAGGCCTTGTACAACTGCAGTAGTACCTCCCTGCTCCTGTACTCGAATCCTCTCGCTATAAATGCCAGCATACCGTTCGCCTTTTTCACCGCCTGCTGTACCTGCATGCCCACTTTCAATGACTGGTGTATAATGACACCCAGGTCTCGTTGCACCTCCCCTTTTCCTAATCGGCCACCATTCAGATAATAATCTGTTTTCCTATTTTTGCCACCAAAGTGGATAACTTCACATTTATCCACATTAAATTGCATCTGCCATGAGTTTGCCCACTCACCCAACCTATCCAAGTCACCCTGCATCCTCTTAGCATCCTCCTCACTGCTAACACTGCCACCCAGCTTCGTGTCATCCGCAAACTTGGAGATGCTGCATTTAATTCCCTCATCCAAGTCATTAATATATATTGTAAACAACTGGGGTCCCAGCACTGAGCCTTGCGGTACCCCACTAGTCACCGCCTGCCATTCTGAAAAGGTCCCGTTTATTCCCACTCTTTGCTTCCTGTCTGCTAACCAATTCTCCACCCACACCAATACCTTACCCCCAATACCGTGTGCTTTAAGTTTGCACACTAATCTCCTATGTGGGACCTTGTCAAAAGCCTTTTGAAAATCCAAATATACCACATCCACTGGTTCTTCCCTATCCACTCTACTAGTTACATCCTCAAAAAATTCTATGAGATTCGTCAGACATGATTTTCCTTTCACAAATCCATGTTGACTTTGTCCGATCATTTCACCGCTTTCCAAATGTGCTGTTATCACATCCTTGATAACTGACTCCAGCAGTTTCCCCACCACCGACGTTAGGCTAACCGGCCTATAATTCCCCGGTTTCTCTCTCCCTCCTTTTTTAAAAAGTGGGGTTACATTAGCCACCCTCCAATCCTCAGGAACTAGTCCAGAATCTAACGAGTTTTGAAAAATCATCACTAATGCATCCACTATTTCTTGGGCTACTTCCTTAAGCACTCTGGGATGCAGACCATCTGGCCCTGGGGATTTATCTGCCTTCAATCCCTTCAATTTACCTAACACCACTTCCCTACTAACATGTATTTCGCTCAGTTCCTCCATCTCACTGGACCCTCTGTCCCTTACTATTTCTGGAAGATTATTTATGTCCTCCTTAGTGAAGACAGAACCAAAGTAATTATTCAATTGGTCTGCCATGTCCTTGCTCCCCATAATCAATTCACCTGTTTCTGTTTGCAGGGGACCTACATTTGTCTTTATCAGTCTTTTCCTTTTTACATATCTATAAAAGCTTTTACAGTCCGTTTTTATGTTCTCTGCCAGTTTTCTCTCATAATCTTTTTTCCCCTTCCTAATTAAGCCCTTTGTCCTCCTCTGCTGAACTCTGAATTTCTCCCAGTCCTCAGGTGAGCCACTTTCTCTGGCTAATTTGTATGCTACTTCTTTGGAATTGATACTATCCCTAATTTCTCTTGTCAGCCACGGGTGCACTACCTTCCTTGATTTATTCTTTTGCCAAACTGGGATGAACAATTGTTGTAGTTCATCCATGCAACCTTTAAATGCCTGCCATTGCATATGCCAATGCATAAGCCAAACACCACATATCATCAAAACTTCACCATCCCTAGTGTGAAGCATAGTGGTGGCTGCATCATGCTGTGAGGTTGCTTCACTGCAGCAGGCCTTGGAAGGCTTATGAAGGGAGAGAAAAATTGCAGAGTCCAGATGTGCAAAGCTGATGGAGACCTATCCACACAGACTTGAGGCTGTAATTGCTGCAACAGGTACAGCTACTAACTGCTGACTTGAGAAGTGGGTGAGGAAATATGCAATCAAATTTTTTTTTGTTTAATTGTAATGAACTTAGACTAATTTATCTTTTCTGTTGATCAGTGTCAAAACAGCCTAATTAAATCTGCTGTGATTCAATGTTGTAAAAAATAAAACATGAAAACATCTAAGGTTGTGGGGGGGAGGAGGATGGGCGAGTGAATACTTCTTAGGCACAGATATGCACAATGGTGGGGAGGGCTTTACCCATGTTGGACTGGGTTGTATCCACCACTTTTTGGTAGGATTCCCTGTTCAAGTGGTTTGCTGTTTCCATACCAGGCTGGGATGCAGCCAGTCAATATAGTCTGCATTACACAAGTATAGAAGTTTGTCAAAGTTCTAGATGTCATGCCGAATCTTCGCAAACTCATAAGAAAGTAAATGTACTGCTGTACTTTCTTCATAATAGCACTTGCATGCTGGACCAGGTTAGGTCCTCTGAAATGATAACACCGAGAAATTTCAAGTTGCTGAAGCTCTTTCCCCCATCTGATTCCCCTGATGAGGATTGATTCATGGACCTCCTTTTTCCTCCTCCTGAAGTCAAAAATCAGCTCTTGGTTTTGCTGACATTGAGGAAGAGGTTATCGTTGTGGCTCCACTCAACCCAGACTTTCAATCTCCTTCCTGTATGCTGATTTGTCACCACCTTTTTGATTCGACCTACAACAGTGATGTCTGCAAACAAAAATATGGAATTGGAGCTGTGCTAAATTCACAGTCCTAAGTATAAAGTGAGTAGAGCAGAGGGCTAAGCACACAGCCTTGTGGTGCACCTGTGCTAATGGGAGATTGTGGAGGAAATGTGGTTGCCAATCTAAACTGACGGGTCTGCAGCTGAGGAAATTGAGGATTCAACTGCACAAGGAGGTATTGAGGCCAAGGTCTTGAAGCTTGTTGATTAGTTTTGAGGAGATGATAGTAATGAATGCCAAGGTGCAGTTGATAAAGAGCGTCCTGATGTATGCATCTTTACTGTCCAGATGTTCCAGGGTTGAGAGAAGAGCCAATGAAATGGTATCTGCTGTGGACCTGTTGTGCTGGTAGGCAATTTGGAGTGGACCCAAGTCGCTTCTCAGGCAGAAGTTGATATGTTTCATCAACAGCTTAGCAAAATACTTCATCACTGTGGATTTAAATGCTCTGGACTATAGTTATTGAGGCAGGTTACCACATTTTTCTTGGGCACCAGTATAATTGGAGCCTCCTTGAAGCAGGTGGGTATCTCAGACTGCCAAAGCGAGAGGCTAAAGATCTCAGTGAACCCTCCAGCCAGTTGATCAGCACAGGTCTTTAGTACTCGGCTAGGTACCCCATCTGAACCCTATGGGTTCACTCCTCTCATCAGCCTCAGAGACTGAAATCGCAAGATCACTGGGGGTTGTGGGAGTTTATCGTTCCCTTGTTTTGATGGTCAAAGTGAACCTAGAAGACATTGAGCTCATCTGGAAGCAAATTCCTGATGTTACCTAAGTTTCTTGATTTCACTTTCTAAGTGCATAATCTACTACAATCTACAACCTCATGGCTTGGCATATCTCCCATTTTAATATTACCATTCCAGAGGATCAACCCTGGTTCAATGAGAATTGCAGAAATGCTTATTCAGAGCAACATCAGGCATACCTAATAACAGTAAGGTGACAGCTGAATGACTGAGGCACTACCAATGACCAACTTACTGATGCCCACTTTGGATTTTGCAGGGATCACCCACTATCAATATTCTAGAGATCAGCATTGACCATAAGCTCAACTTGATCATCCACATATCTACAAAAGCAAGTTAGAGATTGGGTATCCTATGATCAGCAACTCACTTGTTGACTTCCCCTTTCACCCACCCCATCCCCCACAAAGATTTTTTTTCCATCAAATACCAAGCATGTCAGCAGGGTGATAGAATCTGCTGCCCAGGTGAGTGCAGCACCAATGACTCTCGAGACAAAGCACCATCCAAGACAAAGCAGACTACCCATTAAACACCCTAAACATTCCCTCTCTCTATCACTGGCGCTGATTGGCTGCAGTGTTTATGTTCGACAAATGCACTGCATTTATTCAACCAAACTACTCTGACAGCACCTCCTACACCCACAGCCTCTCTCATCAAGGAGATGGGCAAAGGTTCATCAAACATTACCATCTGCAGGTTCCCCTTCAAATGACACAACATTCTGACATGACAGGTGTTGCTGACCCTGGTTTGTTACTGGATCTAAATCCTGGAAGTCCTTATCCAACAGCTGAGTACCTTTACCTGCAGGATACTGGCAAGATCACAATGATTAAGGAAATCTTAATCATCACAGTTTCTCAAAGGAATGGGATAGAATGTAAAAGCTAGTCTTGCCAGTGACACCTGGAACCCAAAAATGTATGTAAAAGATTTCATTTTCTCCTTTTACAGATTTACTGAAAATTGTAAATGATTATAGAAATGTAAATCTTTTTTTGATTGTTGCCCTTAAGTACTAATCCATTCAATGGCACTGTTGTAGAATTTGTTAGTACGACAACCGTAAGCAACATGACAGACTACATAATCACACAAAGAATGACAACTGAGAAAAAAAATTAAAAACAAACTACTAGACACAATTCAATTCCTACCTCCAGGAAACGTGAGATATCCCTTTTATCATTGACACCCATGGCAACAACGTTTTCAAATAACCAGAAGAAAGGCCTGTCTTCCCACTCCCTTGGTCTGGTGTCATGAAGTAGTCGATAAAATTCAAAGAAGAGTCTTCCTGTGCCCTCTACGACAAAGCATAACAAAACAAATGATTAATAACATATACCTTAATGTTAATTTCTACCAAAGACATCAATCCACTTTTAAATAACAGAAAATCTGCAGATGCTGGAAATTCAAGCAATGCCCACAAAATGCTGGAGGAACTCAGCGATGAAGGAAGCAGCTATGGAAAAAAGTACAGTCAATGTTTCGGGCTGAGACCCTTTGGCAGGACTGGAGAAATTGATTTTCCATAGCACAGTTGACTGTACCTTTTTCCATAGCTGCTTCCTGGCCTGCTGTGTTCCTCCAGCATTTTGTGGGTGTTGCTTCAATCCACTCTCCACTATTCCTTATTCCAATTTGTACAACATTTAGTACCAATTGGCACTTACAAACTCAATATATTTAAATGGGAACTGTTTCAAGCCAGATCCTGAAGGGAAGATCTTACAAAACCATTCAAGGGGCTGAATTGTCCACCAGTCTCATTAAATGCATTCTTCATATTCAGGTAAATCATAGAATATGGAGCAGTACAGCACATCAGCAGGCCCTTTGGCCTACCATGGGCATGTCAACCATGATGCCAATCCAAAACAATCCAACCTATACACACATAGTCCATATCCCTCTGTTCCCTGCCTGGTATGTGTCTGTCTAAATGCCTCTTAAATGTCCTACAGTAGCTACTTCTACCAGCACCCCTGGCAGCCCATTCCAGGCACCTACCACTCGCTGTGCAAGTCAGTAATTTTTTTTGAAAAAGACAAACAATTGCCTCGCTAATCTCCTGTAAAATTCCCCCCTCCCACCTTAAGTCCATGTCTTCTGGTATTTAACATTTCAATCTTGGGAAAAAGACTTTGACCATCCACTCTTTTAGTGTCTCTCATAATTTTATATATTTCTATCAGGTCACCTCTCATCTTCCAAAACTCCAGAGAAGACAATGCAAGTTTGTCCAACATCTCCTTATAGTTAATATACTCCAATCCAGGTGAACCCCTTCTAGCCTTTTCAAAGCTTCCATGTCCTTACTATGGTGTGGAGACCAGAACTCAACACAATAATCCAACATTGCCGAACTAAAGTTTTATACAGCTGCAGTATGACTTGCCAGCTTTTCTAGTCAGTGCCCCAACTGATGAAAGCCAGCACGCTATAAGTAAACTTTACTACTGATGTTGCCACTTTCAAGGATATATGGACCTGCACTTCAAGCTCCCTCTGCGTATCAATCCTCCAAAGAGTCCTACCGTTAACTATGTACAAACCCCATTTCCAGAAAAGTTGGGATATTATCCAAAATGCAATAAAAACAAAAATCTGTGATGTGTTAATTCACGTGAACTTTTATTTAACTGACAAAAGTACAATGAAAAGATTTTCAATAGTTTTACTGACCAACTTAATTGTATTTTGTAAACATACACGAAGTTAGACTTTGATGGCTGCAACACACTCAACTAAAGTTGGGACAGAGGCATGTTTACCATTGTGTTACATCACCTTTCCTTTTAATAACACTTTTTAATCATTTTGAAACTGAGGATACTAATTGTAGTAGATTTACAATTGGAAATTTTGTCCATTCTTGCTTGATATAAGACTTCAGCTGCTCAACAGTCCGTGGTCTCTGTTGTCTGATTCTCCTCTTCATGATGCGCCATACATTTTCAATAGGAGATAGATCTGGACTGGCAGCAGGCCAGTCAAGCACACACACTCTGTGTCTACAAAGCCACGCTGTTGTAGCCCGTGCAGAATGTGGTCTGGCATCGTCCTGCTGAAATAAGCATGGACGTCCTGGGAAGAGGCTTCGCCTTGATGGCAACATATGTCTCTCTTAAAATCCTAATATATGCCTCAGAGTCAATGGTACCTTCACATACATGCAACTCACCCATGCCGTGGGCACTGATGCACCCCCATACCATCACAGATGCTGGCTTTTGCACCTTTCGCTGATAACAATCTGGATGGTCATTTTCATCTTTGGCACGGAGAACTCGGCGCCTGTTTTTTCCAAAAACTAGCTGAAATGTGGATTCATCTGACCACAGCACACGGTTCCACAGTCTTTCGGTCCATCTGAGATGAGCTCGGGCCCAGAGAACTCGCCGGCGTTTCTGCATAGAGTTGATGTATGGCTTCCTCCTTGCGTAATACAGTTTCAAGTTGCATTTCTGGATGCAGCGACAGACTGTATTGAGTGACAATGGTTTTCCGAAGTACTCCTGAGCCCAGGTGGCTATAATTGTCACAGTAGCATGATGGTTTCTTAGGCAGTGCCGCCTGAGGGCTCGAAGATCACGCGCATTCAACAGTGGTTTCTGACCTTGCCCTTTGCGCATTGAGATGTCTCTGAATTCTCTGAATCTTTTCACAATATTTAGCACTGTAGATGTTGAAAGACCTAAATTCTCTGCAATCTTGCGTTGAGAAATGTTCCTTTTGAACTGACTAACAATTCTCTCACGAATTTTGGCACAAAGGGGTGAGCCACAACCCATCCTTGCTTGCAAAGACTGAGCCTTTGATGGACGCTACTTTTATACCCAGTCATGATACCTCACCTGCTACCAATTAGCCTGCTTAATGTGGAGTCTTCCAAACCGGTGTTACTTGAATATTCTGTGCACTTTTCAATCTTATTTTAACTCTGTCCCAACTTTTGTTGAGTGTGTTGCAGCCATCAAATTCTAAATTTGTGTATATTTACAAAATACAATTAAGTTGGTCAGTAAAACTATTGAAAATCTTTGTACTTTTGTCAGTTAAATAAAGGTTCACGTGAATTAACACGTCACAGATTTTTGTTTTTATTGCATTTTGGAAAATATCCCAACTTTTCTGGAAATGGGGTTTGTACTTTCCGCTAGCATTTGATGTCCCAAAATGTGTCACTTCACATTTGTACAGATTAAAATCTATCTGTCATTTCTTGGCCCAAATTTCCAAGTAATCTACATCCTGTTGTATCCTCCAACAATTTTTCTCACTGCTCACAACTTAAATTTCAAGTCATCTGCATACCTGCTAATTAACCCACCTACATTTTTATCCAAGCCAATAAGGTGTATTATAAAAATCAGAAGTCCCAGATATCATAGACCTCCAGTCAGAAAACAGTCCTCCACCTTTCTTCCATGCCAATTTTGATCTAATTTGCCAACTTCCTGTGAATCAAATGTGACTTAATCTTTTGGATCAGCCTACTTGAGGGAGCTTGTGAGTTGTTTTACTGAAGTCATGGAGACAGCATCCACTGCCCTTGCCCCATTACTTTGTTGCAAGGATATGGGCGCCCCTCCATTCTACAGAGCTTGTCCTTCTTGTACATACTTCATCTGCCATGGACGGGTGCCCAATGTTCAAGGTATCTGCAGCCTTCCCTCCTACACCAGCTTTTTAGCTATTAATTCATTTGTATGTTTCTATTTCTGGCCTTACTAGCATGTGACATGTCTCAAAGTGGCTTTTCTCCACTACTGATCTGCATGTAGGTATTCACTATCAAGGAACACAGACAAATAATGGGCACTTAGAACTGGGGAACGCCATAAAACTTAGCCTTTCAGTAGTGGATGGTAAGAGGAGAAGAGATACTATGACTTATAGAATAGTCATTTGTTCAAGAGTATCTACTATTCAGACCAGATAATTTCCCATTTTGCTTGAAATGATGAAATGGTCAATTGAAATATTTTCAGCCAAAAGAGTTGACTACTAATAAAGTATCATACGACTTACTCCCCCTGCAGTTTTCTCTCATTTGTCTGCAGGTTGATGGATTCTTATTCTGCCAAGAACTACTCGTGCACAAATGGTACGGAGCTTTTAGTGAAGGCTTTGTAAATGATAGGGTACTATTTTACAATATACATTACTACTCATCTTCAGGTGTTGATAGTGACAAAATTTATCCTTTCTTAGTGGGATTTAAATTGAGGACTTAAATTCCACCAAGTTGCCAGAAAAGTATGAATATAAATAATAGAAACTTTGGATAACTATATCTCTGCTCTCAGTTCAGCAATTATATGTACTTTTAACATCAGTATATCACTTCTTTCAACTGACCGTGCGATTTAATGAATTAAGTATATTAGAGCTGCCATAAAATTCAGATGATTCTACTACATAGTGTAACAAAGTAATTCTGATAATTTGGTACAATCCTTCATGGCATACTTGAAGAAATATTGCTTGGTGAAAAATAATTTGGGAAGAAACTAAAAAACATATTGCTGATGTGTGACCACAGAATGAAAGGCCACAAGGAAATAGTTATTGTGCTGAAAATAAAGTCGTGTAAGAACTGTAGAAGTGACTTTGCACTGGCATTCATGGCACCTGCATTGCAAAGTTTAGACATAATCCTGAACAGAGTTGAGATTACGTCAGAAAAATGGGGGTGGGGGGGGCGGAAGCAATTCATTATAAAAATAAATCTGAACTTTAAAATAGTTAACAATTCTCAAAATTTAAAGGGCTTTATAGATTTTCAATATGGGTACATTAAGATTTGAGATGGCATCAATAAGTATCTAAAATTATAATTTCAGCATTCATCATGTGTGTTTAGAGGATTCAATTTCATCTATTTCTAGTTTTTCTATAATAATATTCTTGTATTTTCTAATATAATGAGGAGATGTAAGGATAGCATGATGATCATGTACTGGAACATGACCAGATGATTTGAAAGGATATGCAGCCTACTAAATGGCTTATCATTTTTCCAGTGCCAAGAAGTTATTCTGTGCAGCAAACAGCAAATTACTGCGAGAACAACAGGGAATTCTCATGCAGCTCCTTTACACTTTTTAGCAGTGTTGGCTATTGCTAGATGTCTCAGGACATTTTTGACTGAAATAGATTTGAAGGGGCATTTTTTTAAATAAAGTCTGGAAATGGAAAAGCGTATCTGTTTTACCTGATGGTTCCAGTAATCTCCAATATAGGCAGTAAGATCGTGGGATACACTGAAACAGTACTGATTGCTGAAAACCTTGGAAGTGCAGGCTCTCAGTACCGAAGCCTTGTAATACAGAGTGATGCGGCTGAGGAAGTTAAGCCTTTCAACACACACGAGTGAGATAGAAAGGGAGACATCAGAAAGTGGAGTAAACAGACACAAAGAAAGCCATCTAGAAAAAGAGATAAAGGAAGAGAATAGTAAAGGCAGGCATCAAGAGTGAGTGAAGGCAGATCAAACATTATCTGGGAAGGGAAATTTTTAAAACAGATGGCTGAAAGATTCCAGGCCAAAGATAGATACAAAATAGCAGGTGCACATATCATCAGGAAAGTTGAATAAGATGAAATAGAATTCAGAAGAACAACAGTACATATATGAACATACAAGAACTTATCAGCAGCCACAAACTGCTGTATACATTATTTAAAAAATTACTATAGTTTGTATGTTTTAATGACCATTTTCAGGATTGTTTTTTCATAACGTGCTTTTAGCAGAGGAAGAGATAATTTTAAAATTACTTCTATACTCATGAAAATAACATTCTTTTAGAACTATATCCTTATACACTTCATATTTACGCTATCACTCAACGGTGAAAAAGATGCTGATTTGTGGTGTCCTGGATATGCCACATTCACAAATGTCAAGCAAGCAGCTAATAGAAAATGAAGTCTACTGAAAATAATCAAATTACAACAAAATCACTTCTATTAAACACAGCATTCAAGTAGAATTGAAATTTAGTTATGCTCATTTCACAACAGGAATTTTAAACTGTTATCTTGAAACTTGGGTATTAAAGGTCAAATTCTTGCTGTCCTTTCTGTGCAATTATAGAACCACATAATACAAATAACTCTGCAGTGTCTCATGCCTTTAAAAGGTAACAATATTCTGTATGTGAGGAAGGACTGGAGGTACTTTAAGACCAAAGCAAATGTTACAACAAAAAAAACACTCAATGTCAGCAACTATTGAACAATCGACTGGCAAAAACAGTCCTCCAAATTATCTTTGGTAACTGTGCATTGTCTTTTAATACCCAAGTATACCCTTCCACATTTTTAAGTACACGATATATTTCATTTACAAAATGACTAACAAGTGATATAATCAGAATTGTTACAGCAGTATCAGCCATCAGACCATTGATTGTGTTGATATTATGTTGTCCCATTGTCTGAAACTTTTAATCTTCTAATGTTTACTCAATCCTCCTGCTTAACTTGTTCTGCTCCTGTATCCCTTAAAGACTGTACAAAGCAGTTTATTTCCCTGTCCTTCCTGCTAATGTGCAAGATTTTTCTCTCCTCCATATTAAAGTTTACTTATGAATTCCACTTGCCCATCCCTGATCATTCAGAAGTAAACTTGGATCCTCCTCAACCTTCATCACACTTTGATGACTCATGATAGGTTTACCCTGGATTCCAAGTCATTATTTTTAAAATTGGTGGTCCCAGGACAAATCCCTCCAGAATGTCACCACTTATTTCCTTCCAGTCCAAAAAAAAACTACTTGCCATACATAAAATGCAAACAGAAAATACTACTACAGATTTTTTTGATTCTTGGCTTCTATTTTACTAATCAATCTTCCAGTCTTTGGAACTTTATCAAACACCTCTGATTTAGATCTTTTTCGACCAAATTACCAGACTATTAATCAAGATGAACAGTCTAACAAACCTGCAATTTTGAATTCAAATCCTATGATGCTCACTATGGAATTTAAAGTAAGTTATTAGTTGGAAATTAAATGCACTGGTCTTTAATAATGATGACTACAATACTTTATACTTTATTGTCGCCAAACATTGATACTAAAGCATACAATCATCACAGCGATATTTGATTCTGCTCTTCATGCTCCCCGGAGTACAAATCGATAGTAAATATTAAAAATTTAAATTATAAATCATAAATGGAAAATAGAAAAGGAATAGAAATGGAAACAATGACAGATTGTTGTGAAAACACACTGATGCTCTTAGGCATAAAATCTATGATCTTTACCCAAGCTGGCCTAATGTGACTCCAAACCCATGGCTGTGGTTGACTCATGATTGCCCTCTAAAATCGTCTAGTCACTCAGTTCTTGTGCACATCCCGAAAAATGAAAGATGTCCTTTTAATGCATGATCTACATCAACCTCACATCAAGAAAGAAAACCTGACTGAGTCACAGGTTAAAAGGAGATAACATCAACCTGTTCACCAAATTGTCCATCCCACAGATGCTACTTTGAAATGGTGGACTGCACCATTTTCAGTGATTCATATATGGATCTGAATGAATATGCCACAGTTGTCACTGAATTCTTCAGGACCTATGTGGATGAGTGTGTGCCTTCAAGAACTTATGAAACATACGAAACCAAAGTCCTAGATGACCCAGGAGATTTGCAGTCTGCTAAGGGCTAAATCTGTAGTGTTCAATACAGGCATTTCACAACCCTACAAGAAGTCCAGGTACAACCTACGGAAGGCCATCGTGAGAGCAAAAAGGCAATTGCGTATTAAGTTAGAGATGCAATTGTGACAATTGTGGATATTTGCAGTTGAGGACAGGGGATCATGTGGAATAAGTTAATTTCTGCATTACTGACTCCCCACTCATACCCCTGATCCTTGACTACCCTTGGTTGTCTCAGCATAACCCATCTGTGGACTGGAGGCAGCAGAGAATCACTGCTTGGTCCAGCCATTGTAAGAGGATTTTTTTTGGCTTGGTGTTCCGACCCCTGGAATCTCCTGAGACCAGGAGCTGGCGAGGGGCAGACCTACTCAGGGTAACCTGGAGCCTTCAGGAAATCCAGTCCTACCTTCAAGGGAAAACAAGCTGGTTTCAGGCAATAGGCCTGTGAGAGTCCCAGCCTCGTCCAGTCAGAGATGCGCTGGAGTGAGGTCTCTAGTTCAGGAGCAAACCAAGGAGATGCCCAAGCAGTATGGAACTCTAGCAGCTAAGCCAAAGGGCTCCATTTGCCAGGTATCTGCAAATTGTGACCCATGACAACTGTGACAGGGTTTGCATGCCGTTACTTCCTGAGGCAAAGCCTAACAGCAGAAAGGGCAGTGACGCTTCATTTCCCAATGAGCTCAACACCTTTTATGCACACTTTGAAAAGGAGAATAAATCTATGCATGTGCAAATCCCCACAGCATCTGATCTCCGTCTCAGAGGCCGATGTCAGAATATCCTTCAAGAAAGTGAAGTTTTGCAAGGTGTCAGACACTGACAGAGCACTTAGCAAGATACTGAAAATCTGTGCCAACCAACTGGCTGGAGTGTTCAAGGACATCAAAGATTTCTAACAGCTTCAAAAGGGCATGAATCATACTAATGCCCAGGAGGAGCAAAATGAGCTGCCTCAATGATGATCATGCATATATTGTGATGAAGTGCTTTGATAAGTTGGGCATGGCTAAGACTAACTCCTGCTTGAGCAAAAACCCATCGCAATTTGCCTACCACAACTCTGAAGAGAGTCCTTGATGAGAATGGCTTGGATCCAAATGCTGGAGCGTCCAAGGCTAGGACTGAGACAGTTTCAAACTGGATCAAGAACCTAAGTACAAAAGAAACACTCAACAAAATTACGAGTAGGCTTACAATTGAGCACTGAACCTCAGTTCAGATGCTCCTTAAATGCTCAATCCTAGGTGCCATAAACATGAGCGCCAATTAACAGGACCGTCCTGAATCTTTAAAGGGGCCATGCTAGCTATCCATACTCCGGGGAGTTAGATCGTCTAAACCTCGGAAACTGGCGTGATGGGTGCATGTCATAACAAGACCACACTGCCCTCCCCTCCCCCATATTGCCAGGCCCTGGCTGCTCAGAGATAATGACTGTAGTCGTGGATGACAGCCAGATCCAAGATGTCTCTTTCAGGGACCACATCCGAATCCTTCCCGGTCTATGAGATATTGCTGAACACCTCAGAAAGTACTTGAGTCCAAAATTCTTCTCACGGTGGCGGCTGGGCTGATGGTATTGGGGCTAACGTTATAGGCTTTAACTTGGAAACGTGGAAAATGGGATTGATCTTAAGGAGCAGCAAGGTGTAGCCCACCAGGTTTATTTTCCTGAGGATCTTAAAGGGTCCAATGAACTTGGGCATCAGTTTCCTGGACTCCACTCAGAAAGGCAAATCCTGAGTTGACAGCGATACCTGTTGCCAGGCTGCAAAACTGGTCCCTGTCTTCTCTGGCAGTTGGCCTTTACTTCAGCATTCTGGGGAGAAGCTAACAATCTCCCTTGCCCTAGTCTATCTCTCCCTGCAGCGTCTGACGATGTCTTCAGCTGCAAGAACGCCAATCTCTGCTTCCTGCTCAGGGAAGAGTGGCAGAGAATACCCAAACTGGCATTCGAAAGGAGACATCTTGTGTGCTGAATGCCGTAAAGTATTGTGGGTAACCTCTGCCCACATCAAATGGTTGCTCCATTCACTGTCTTTCAGAGGCCAGGTATCTTAGGGTACATTTCATATCTTGGTTTACCCACTCCTGGCCATTGGATTGTGGGTGAAACCCAGAGGAAAGACTCACTGTTGCTCCAATTAGTTTGCAAAATGCCCTCCAGAAACGTAATGGGAGTTGCGGACCACAATCTAACACAATGTCCAACGGAAGACTGTGGATCCTAAAGACCTGCTGCAGGATAATCTCAGCTGTCCCCACCACAGAAGTAAGTGTGTCTGAGGTGATAAATTTGCAGGCCTTCAAAAAACACTCCCTTGGAAGGTGGAAGACCCATGACAAAGACCGTGGAAATGTGAACCCATGGTCTTTCCGAAACAGGCAAAGGGTGAAGAAGCCCTTAAGGTTGGGTGTAGGGTTTCTTGTTCCGGGCACACACCTCACCATCCAGCACATATCGATGGACCTCCCTTGCCATTCCAGGCCACGAATATCTTCTCGATGAACTCCAGGGTCTTGGCAATCCCTAGGTGTAATGTCAATCTTCATGCATGTCCCCATTAAGAATGTGAGACTGGGCGGGACTAGGAATGAACAGTAGACCAGGAGGGCCATCCTGAGGAATTTCTTCTTGTGAACAAGTGTGTCGATCCCCCAACGAATTGGCACTGTCACCTTGGCTTGGAGCAAAATGGTAGTAGGCTGCTTTTCTCATTTAGTTCATTGAACTGACGGGACAAGGCATCTGGCTTCTGATTCTTAGATCCAGGTTGATTGGTCAGGATGAAATTACAACTGTTAAAGAAAAGAGACCACCTGGCTTGCCTGAATTCAGTCTTTTCAGATCCTGAGTGTAAGCCAGGTTCTTGTGGTCCATCCATATGATAAAAGGGTTCTTGGTCCCCTTGCCAGTGACACCATTCCTCCAGATCCAACCTGACTGCAAGCAGTTCTCTATTCTCAATGTCATAATTCACCTCTGCTGGGGATAGTCACCTGAAAAAGAACACACCTATGGGTGCAGTTTATTGTCCGAAGGTGTCTGTTGTAACAAAGCTGCACCCACTCTGACGCCCCTTGGCGTGCACTTCCACAATGAAGGGAAGGTCTGGGTTAGGTGTGACTAAAATGGGAGCTGTTGTGAATCACTGTTTGAGCTCTGCAGAAGCAGTCACTGCCTCAGTAGTCCAAAAAAAGGACCGGGGATCTCTCGGTTAGTATTGTCAGCAGAGCTGCCACTCAGCTGAAGTTTCTGAGAAACTTTCGATAAAAGTTGGCAAATCCCAGGAAATGTTGGATCTGCTTGGTTGTGGCCAATCTCTGACTGATTGCGTCTTACTAGGGTCCATCTTGAAATTGCCATTGCAGATGGTGAAGCCCAAAAAAGAAATGGTGGTTTGGAGAAATTCACACTTCTCCAGCTTGACGTAAATTC
Source organism: Mobula hypostoma (assembly GCF_963921235.1). NCBI lineage: Eukaryota > Metazoa > Chordata > Chondrichthyes > Myliobatiformes > Myliobatidae > Mobula > Mobula hypostoma. The sequence goes on from NC_086098.1 coordinate 191,888,962, forward strand.
TAGGATCAAGAAGCCTCTTTAGGATACCTCTGACATGTGTGATGTGCTCCTCCAGGGACTTCATCCAAGTAGACGAAGGCATACTTATGGAGAACATCCTGGAGCACATCATTTATAAAGGGCTGGAAAACTGCTGGCATGCTGACAAGGCCTAATGGCATGACCGGATACTCACAGTGCCCTGTCGGTGTGTTCAATGCTGTCTTCCACTTGACACCCTCCTTTTATGTGAATCAGGCTGCATATATTCTGCAAGTCCAGCTTTGAGAATATTCTTACCCCTTAGAGAATCTTGAAAGTAGTGTTCATGAGTGGAAGAGGGTAACGATTCTTGACCATTATGTGATTCAGTCCTCTAGATGCAATGCAAGGCTGCAGACTCATCCTTCTGTACAAAGAAGCCAACGCTGGCTGGAGAGGTGGAGGGCTGAATGAATCTCAGGCCAGGAGCCTCCATAATATACTCCTCCCTAGCACTTCTCTCCAGGCCTGAGAACATGAATAATCAATCCTGCAGAGAACACATACCGAGTAGTAGATCTATTACAGTCGTAGGGTCGGTGCGGTGGAAGAGTCGAGGCCTTTCTCCTACAGAAGACCTTTTCCAAATCCTTATAGACAGAAGGGACTTCTACCAGCTAGGGTGCTGCAATTACCCCCAAACATTCTTCTGAGGATGACTTCTGAGACTTCGTTGGTAGTGGAGGTGCTTCACCTGACCCCAGAGTCTCCCACATTGGTCTGCAAGAGTCCTTAGTGAAAATGGAAGCCAAATCACAGTCCAAATCCTCATCTGTCTCCTCGGATATTGGCAGTGAGGTGCGACAAATGGTCCTTGTGCTCCTGGGACTAAGTTCCAAGGATCTCTGTCTTAGAGCAGCCTTCTTGGACAGGACCGTGCAAATGGAGCCCTTTGGCTTAGCTGCTAGAGTTCCATACTGCTTGGGCGCCTCTTTGGTTTGCTCCTGAACTAGAGATCTCACTCCAGCGCACCTCGGACTGGACTGGGCTGGGACTCTCACAGGCCTATTGTCTGAAACCAGCTTGTTTTCCCTCGAAGGTAGGACTGGCTTTCGTGAAGGCTCCAGGTTACCTTGAGCCGGTCTGCCCCTCGCTGGCTGCTGGTCTCAGGAGATTCCAGGGGTCGGAACACCAAGCTGAAAACAAATCCTCTTACAATGGCTGGACCAGGCAGTGATTCGCTCCTGCCTCCAGTTCACAGATGGGTTATGCTGAGACAACCAACAGTTGCCAAGGATCAGGGGTATGAGTGGGGAGTCAATAATGCAGAAATTAATTTATTCCACATGATCCCCTATCCTCAACTGCAAAGCCACAATCTGTTCCTGGATCCGCCTGGAACCTAGCAGGCAACCGTCCAAGACAGTTGTGGATAAGGACTGACTCAACTCTTGCAGTGGTATATCGAACCGATGGGCTGTTCCTCTATCCAGAAAATTATCTGCTGCCCTAGAGTCCACAAAAGCCTCAGGTTCTTACCACAGGTTAACTCCGCCTTCAGCATGAAACCAGAATCCATGGGGTGGGGCGTAGTGGCTGCTATCATCAGTCTTCTGGATGTTGGATAGTCTTAGCAATTCTCCAGGCAGCTGCAGCTTTGGACATTCGGCCTGCAGGTGACCTGCTTCCCTGCAGTAAAAGCAGCAACCTTGAGTCTAGCGCCAGGGCATCTCATTGGCAAAGAGTCAAGTGTAACCAACCTGCATGAGTTTGACTGGATCTTGAGCAGCAGACGAGATGGTCACGGCCTGAGTTTGGGGAATGGAACAACAATGCATTGAGTCCAGGCTCGGGGTAACCCTCCTCGACTTCATGATATAGTCCCACTTGCGTTCTGCCAGATTATTGAGATGAGAGCCTCTAAATTCTCTGCCAGCTGTACCAAGGCAAGGGCATCTTTCAGTTTATTATGCCACAGACTCTGAGATAGTATGACCAAGGTCTCGCCATTCCAGTCACTCTCCTGGGTCAAGGTCCGAAATTTGATTGCGTAGTCGGCCACTGACTGTTGATCCTTCATCTGGCAGTCTGAGGCTCAGCTGGCTCCAGCGGGGTGATGAAACACCTCCCTCATGGTGGTCATGAATTCCTCCAATTCCGAGCAAACCTCCAGCCTGCATTCCCTACGTGCAGTGGTCCAGGCCAGGGCTCTCCCAGTCGGAAGAGTGATAATAAAGGCCACACTCTGAAGGGAACTGGGCTGACTGGATCTCAAACGCTATCCAGCACTCGATAAAGAAGCCATGGTAAGAACCCGGGTCACCACTGAATCTCCCCAGGGTTGGAAGATGTACTGTTGCGGGACTGACTGGTTCTCCCAAGCAACTCTGGCCACCTTTCAGCAAAAGTTGACCAATGGCTACCAGGAGGTCATGTACCTCCAGATTCTTGTCAGGAAATATCTTCATTGTGGCTGGTCACAGTGGATGAAAGACTGATACCCCACTGGGTCCATACTGGCTCAATTGTACTGCGACAAGAGCCCTTGAACAATGCTAATGTAACTGAGGCTAGGTTCGGGACACACTTCCAAACTGGATCGAGAATCTGAGCACAAAACAAACACTAGACAAAATCATGAGCAGGCTTATGAATGAGCACCAGACCTCAGTTCAGTGTTCCTTAAATGCTCGATCCTTGGCGCACAAAACATGATTACCAAATAACGGACTGCCCTGAATACTTAAAGTGGCCGCGCCAGCTATTCATACTCTGGGGAGTTGGTGTCTAAACCTTGGAAGCTGGTGCGAATGGGTGCATGTCATACCAACAACAACAGACTACTGGCATTCCACTTGGCTTTGGAGCACCTGAAGAACAGGAATATACAGCAGGCTGCTGGTTATTGATTACAGCTTAGCATGCAACACTATCACTCCCTCACTACTCATCAACAAGCTTCAAAAACTAGGGCTCTCTATCTTCCTTGCCACTGGATCCTTCACTTCCTCATTGGGGAAACTACAGTCAGTGCAAATTGGTAAATCAGCTCCTTTCTTTACTCAACATGGGTACACCTCAAGGATGTTTGCTTAGTCCTCTGCTCTACTCTCTACATCTAAGCATAGCTGAGACACCATCTATAAATTTGCCAATGACACCAATGTTGGCAGAATCTTAGAGGGCAACAAGGAGATGTACAGGAGTGAGATAGATCAGCTGGTTGAGTGGTGTCACAACAGAAACATTTCACTCAACATCAGCAATACCAAGCAATTGATTGTGCACTTCAGTAAGAATTCAGGAGAACATACACCAATATTCTTCGAGGGGTCAGTGGTGGAAAGGGTGAGCAGCTTCAAGTTCCTGGGTGTCAATATCTCACAGGATCTAAACAGGGACCAACACATTGATAAAAGCACAAAGAAGGCACACCATTGGCTACACTTTATTAGGAGTTTGAGTTGAGTTGGCATGTCAAAAAAAGATTGCAGCACATTTCTAAAGGTCCGTGGTGGACAGCATTATGACTGGTTGCTTCACCCCTTGGTAAAGAGGCTCCAATGAGCAGATTGAAAGAGGCTGTGAAGGGTTGTAGACTCAGCTAGCTCCATCACAGGTACAACCCTCTTCATTATCAAGGACCTCTTCGAAAGGTAGTGTTTCAAGAAGACAGCATCCGTCATTAAGAACCTTCACTTGGGACATGCCTGCTTCTCATTACTACCATTGGGGAGGAGGTAAAGGAGCTTGAAGCTCCACACTCAATAACTTAAGAACAGTTTCTTCCCCTCTGCCATCAAGTTTCGGAATGGTCCATGAAATCCCAAACACTACCTTACTATTCTTCTTTTGTACTATTTATCTATGATTATTGCAACTTATAATAATTATGTCTTGCACTGTACTGCCGCCACAAAACAACAAATTTCATGACATATTGTCAGTAATAATACACCTGATTCCGATTTGGACCTGCTGACTTCCTCCAGCGGGATGTTTGTTGCTCCAGATTCCAGCATCTCCAGTCCCTTGTAGCTCCACCATCAGATTTTGGACCTCATGGAGTGAATTCGTCCATGTTGCCCCATTAACAAGTACTGTTTTACACTGCTAGATAACTAGATCTTTATACCACAGGACAGAAAAATCACCAAGACTGAACAAGTGAAAAAGAAATCAGTGGGAGAGTGCTTTCAGTGGTCATGATCACAAATCAGTTGAATTTTGGCATAGTTATGGAAAAGACTGAAGACAAGCCAAAATTTACAGTTTTACAAACCTGCAATTTAGCATTTGTAGACTAGGACCTATTACAGTGGATTCCAGTTAATTGAGCCATTGGTTAATCAGGTCAGCCGCTTATTTGAGACAATTCTTAAAGAACAAAAACTAATCAAGAGATATCCAGAATTCCCTTCATTTATTTGGGACACTATGCCACTTAATTGGAACAGGAGACTGCTGCCGAACAGTTTCTAACTAGTGTTGGTTAAGACGCTACACCATGCTTAGAGTGAAAAGTTTTTAAATAGTGTATGTTGTGTGTATTTGTGTTCAAAAAGCTGTGATTTTTGTCATTGATAATTGGTGAGAAATAAGCAATTAGACAAGTCAAAACTGTTTTGCTCATTGTGGTTTCAAGCATTCAGGCTTGAAGATGCCAAAAACAGCTGAGAGTGGAAAATTAAATTATTTCACTTCAAGTTAAGAACTATGAAGAATTTGAAGGTATTGACAATTATCTTGAATGTTGCAATGAATATGAAGATTTGGAGGATGCAACTGTCAAAAGCATTATATAAAGACAGTGTGTTGTACACCCTATCCTCGTTATATGTGTCTTCAGACAATGTGGATTCACAGTTATGCGAGGAACCTATTTCTACCAACGTCTCATTATATGCGTCCAAACCTCACAGTTATGCGAGAAGCACCGCTTTCCCGCCAATACAAGTCAGGTGCGCGCGCCTCACAATCTCTCTCGCGCCACTCTCGCATTGGTTTTGGCAAGGTGTGGATGCACAATCTTAAAACTTCTGTTGGTTTTACCCACAGTGCAGTGATTTTTGCACGAAATATTTAACTATGCTTCTTAAGCATCCGATGTCATGTCCCGGGCTGTCAGCCGAATGGCAGACAACCGCTTTAACACTTGGGGGAAAAAAAGTTGGAAATTATAAACAACGCGACATCAGCTGAAGGTAACACAGCTCTGGGACGCTACCGCCGGGAACAGAATCTTGCCTTTAAAGTTCTTTTGTTGCTTGACAATGCGCCAGCCCATCCTAAACATTTGGACAGCATTCATTCTAACATTACAGTGCATTTCCTGCCGCTTAACACAACATCGCTGATTCAACCACTCGACCAAGGTGTAATCCACATTCAAGGCATACGTATTTTTTTTTTACTGTGAACTGTCTCTCAGATGCTGCAAGCAACAGACGATTTTGAAAATCCTGGGAGTTTACCAACGGTGAGGGAATGGTGGAAGTCAGAACACTTGGCACAAATGGCGATGGACATGGACCCACGTTTAGAACGGAGTCAGCATTTCAGTCGTTCCCTGCTGTCATCCCTTCTTCCCTACAAGCAAATTTAAAACAAAATGCTGCCAAGCAAACAACCCTCACCACTTTATTCAGATCAGTACACCTTCTGCTGCCGGCAGTTCTAAGAGTTCTGCGAGTCTTCCCTCACCTCTTGCTGTGCTTGATATGATCCTGACGACCACAACCTTATCAATGTAAAGCTGCCTGATACCACAACAACCACTTATCTCACGGAGCGAACACACCTGCCACTGTTGGTGAGTACTGTACACCAGAGGATGTTAACTTTCTATGATTTATTATATTGAATATTACCTTAAATTGATGAAATATAATACAAATGTTGTCTTGTAGTACTGCTTCTGTGTCATATTGGTATGAAAATGTGAATAAATTACAGATAAAACATACTTAGGAAGCCCTCTGGAACGCATCCCTATTTTCCCCATTTAAATAATTATTCACATTATGCATCAACTTCAAGCAACGTATCCCCTGCATATAACTAGGACAGAGTGTATGCACTAGGTGTCTGCATTGATTTTGTTCATTTCCAGTCAATTAACGTAACATGGCAGCGTACACTAGATGAATTTCCCCCAGTGATAACTAATACAGTTTTATGATATTGTAGTAGTATTGGTAATGTTCTTGTTCTGTATTTAAGTACATAATTTGTTACTCAATTAATCAGTAGTTTGTCTTTTTTATATCTTTTTAACTACTTTCATGAAACTTCAAATAAATGAGGCAGCCGCTTAATTGGACAAAATGGACTGGTCCCAATATGTCCCAATTAACCTGAATCCACATTTTTTTGTAAATCGGTACTAGAGTAGTTAAGGGGAAGATAGTGAAGGCATGAATCAAGTGTGTTCCAACAAAGAAAATGAGTGAGATTCCCATATGTAGAGCCCCATGGCAGACAATGAGCACAGATTGGAAAAGAAATTTGGACGTGAAAAACATTGGTAGGTAATTTCAAAGTAAACCCAAAACTGTTTGGAGCAAGAAATAACCAAGGAAACAGCAATTTACACACAGAAGCAGAAGCTGTAGGTATAGTTCAACAGTTCATAAGGAATACTTTGTACAATTGTGCAAATTCAGCACTGTCCCTGAGATCCTTTGTTTATCATCAAAGGACAGGCAAAATGTCTGGATGGGAGATGCCAGAGAGTAGTGGTGGATAACTGTTTGTCAGGTTGGAGGCCAGTGACTAGTGGTGTGCCTCAGGGATCTGTACTGGGTCCAATGTTGTTTGTTATATACATTAATGATCTGGATGATGGGGTGGTAAATTGGATTAGTAAGTATGCAGATGATACTAAAATAGGTGGCGTTGTGGATAATGAAGTAGGTTTTCAAAGCTTGCAGAGAGATTTGGGCCAGTTAGAAGAGTGGGCTGAAAGATGGCAGATGGAGTTTAATGCTGATAAGTGTGAGGTGCTACATTTTGGTAGGACTAATCAAAATAGGACATACGTGGTAAATGGTAGGGCATTGAGGAATGCAGTAGGACAGAGGGATCTAGGAATAATGGTGCATAGTTCCCTGAAGGTGGAATCTCATGTGGATAGGGTGGTGAAGAAAGCTTTTGGTATGCTGGCCTTTATAAATCAGAGCATTGAGTATGGGAGTTGAGATATAATGTTGAAATTGTACAAGGCATTGGTGAGGCCAAATTTGGAGTATTGTGTACAGTTCTGGTCACCGAATTACAGGAAAGATGTCTTTTAAAAAATAGAGTACAGAGGAGATTTACTAGAATGTTGCCTGGATTTCAGCACCTAAGTTACAGAGAAAGGTTGAACAACTTAGGTCATTATTCTTTGGAGCATAGAAGGTTGAAGGGGGACTTGATAGAGGTATTTAAAATTATGAGGGGGATAGATAGAGTTGATGTGGATAGGCTTTTTTCCATTGAGAGTAGGGGAGATTCAAACAAGAGGACATGAGTTGAGAGTTAAGAGGCAAAAGTTTAGGGGTAACACGAGGGGAAACTTTACTCAGAGAGTGATAGCTGTGTGAAATGAGCTTCCAGTAGAAGTGGTAGAGGCAGGTTTGATTTTGTCATTTAAAAAAAAAAAAAAAATTGGATAGGTATATGGACAGGAAAGGAATGGAGGGTTATGGGCTGAGTGCAGGTAGATGGGACTAGGTGAGAGTAAGCGTCCTGCACGGACTAGAAGGGCCAAGATGGCCTGTTTCCGTGCTGTAATTGTTATATGGTTATATATCAGTATAATCATCAAATGAGATTATGTGAATTTGACAAAGAACAAAACACAATTACATTGTTTGCAATGGATTATGACCATTAAACAGGCTTGGGTAGATGTAAGAGCAAAGCTAATTTGTAGCAATTCTCTGAAAACTGCAAAAATTATGGAGGTAATAGCAAGACCTTTCAAATGTCAGCTCATCCCTCTGCAATTGGACCTCGGACTTTGACTAACAGACCCCAATCAGTTAAGTTAGATAACCTCTCCTCCTCCACTCTCACCCTGAACACCGGCGTGCCTCAAGGCTGTGTGCTGAGCCCTCTTCTGTACTTCCTTTTCACGTATGACTGTGTTCCTGTACATGGTTCTAACTTCATAATCAAGTTTGCAGACGACACCACGGTGGTTGGCCTGATCAGAGGGGATGACAAGACGGCCTACGGGGACGAGGTCCAGCACCTGGCCACATGGTGTGCCAACAACAACCTGGCCCTTAACACCCAGAAGACCAAGATCATTGTGGGCTTCAGGCGTGCTAGGAGCCACACGCACATCCCCATCTACATCAACGGAGCTGTAGTGGAGTGTGTATCAAGCTTCAAATTCCTTGGTGTCCACATTTCCCAGGATCTCACTTGGTCCCTGAACTCCTCCATCCTGATCCTGCGGAGCATGAAGAAAGCTCACCTCTGTCCCAGGATACTGACAGACTTTTATCGCTGTACCATTGAGAGCATATTCACCAACCGCATCTCAGTGTGGTATGGCAATTGTCCCGTATTGGACCACAAAGCACTCCAGCGTGTGCTGAAAACTGCTCAGCGGATTATCGGCACCCAATTGCCCACCATTGAGAACAGCTACCATAAACGCTGCCTGGGCAGGGTGAAAAGCATTATCAGGGATGCATCTCACCCTAACCATGGACTTTTTACTCTCCTCCCATCCGGTAGGCGCTACAGGAGCCTCCGCTCCCATACCAGCAGGCACAGGAAGAGCTTCTTCCCTGAGGCTGTGACCCTGCTGAACCCCACATCACAGCGCTATGCAGTATTGCATCCATATTGTACTGTCTCAGTACTTGTATATTTGTGTGCTGTAGCACTTACTTTTTATTCACAGTTATTTTGTAAATAACACTATTCTTTGCATTTCTGGACAGATGCTAACTACATTTCATTGGCTTTGTATCTGTACTCGGCACAATGACAATAAAGTTGAATCTCATCTAATCTAATATAGTGTTAAAGATGTCGGAGAACTGCAGCAAATTCATTTGTAGATTTATGTTTAGTTCAACAGTTGGAAAGAATAACAGTGAGGGAGCATTTTGTGGCAGTTAGATTTGCCATTGTTATGGAAAAGGACAGTACAGAGGAATAAAGGTAATAAATTATAGCGAGACACTGAGATATGTTTTAGCAACAATGAATTGGAGAGAGGTACTTGAAGGCAAGTCAGTGTCAGAGTAATACCAGGCCTTAAAGAAGGACATTGAGGGTTCATAGTCAAAACAGAGGAGCTGCATGGGCACAAGGTTTTTATTATGCAGAAAACCTGCAAGCGAATTCAGGGAGTAAAGCACAAATTAAAGGAGATTAAAGAAAATAAAATCTACGAAAAAGTATTAGCACTGAAAACCTGTACTGCTATTCTGAGATCAAGGCTACTCTCTGGCTTATTTTCAACCTATCATATTTCTTAATATTTTTGATTTCCAAAAATCTCTCAATCTCAATTTTAAAATTAAAAAATGAGAACCTCATTTGCCATTTGGAAAGAGGGTTCCGAATATCTGCCACACTTTACTTTTACATTGTATTGTATATATTTTTAAAAATGTTACAACTAACTTGATTGGTATCAAACGTAAACAACAGGAATTCTGCAGATGCTGGAAATTGTGTGTTGCTTGATTGGTATCAATACTGTTTATAAGATGTTATTGGCTGGAGTGCAGCTGAGTACCTGTTGGTGGCACTGGCAACCCATAAATAGGTTTTATTAATATTGTTGCAAACTGAAAATTGATTTGTCTCAAGTATTTCTTAACTGACAATAAATAACTTGGCAAAACACTTTTGCCAAACAATGAAAACTGAGCATACACCAAAAATAAATAATTCAACCCTGCCTATTAAGTAAATTTTCATACTACCTGCACTGCATTAAAGTGGTAAAATCATCAAAATGCCAAGGAAGCTAAATGCTCAGATCCTTTTATGCAGTATGCAATATTGCCCTTTAAAACTTTTTTCCCAATTCAACAGCCACTGGACTTCTTGTCAAAAAATGATTAATAGGTATCTGATACTCTCTCCTCATGTGTCCATCCCCTGTCCAAGTTCTGAATGGAATTGAAATGTTAATCTACCTTCTCTGTTTTCAACTGCTATGATGTTGGTTGTCTATAGTTATATTACTCATTTCAATTTTAGGTTTCAACAGTAATATATTTTACTCTCTTCATTTCCACGATGAAAGTGCTGCTCTGAACTTAAATTCCTTGGTCTCCTCTAAATTCCACTTTGCCACCCCTAGATGATCAACAAGATACAGGTTTCCCCCGCCATCCAAAGGTAGAGCATTCCTATGAAACGGTTCGTAAGCCGAAATGTCGTAAAGTGAAGGAGCAATTACCATTTATTTATATGGGAAAATTTTGTGAGCATTCGCAGACCCAAAAATAACCTATCAAATCATGCCAAATAACACACAAAACCTAAAGTAACAGTAACATATAGTAAAAGCAGAAATGATATGATAAATAGCCTATATCAAGTAGAAATACTTTTCCACAATTACTGAACTGTTCTCCGGAGCGAAAATCTCACGCAAGCACTGTCGGCAGAAAATCTCATGCAAGCGCTGTTGGCAAAAACACGCGCAAGCACTCTCCAGTAACCTTTAAGCTATGAAGCTGCCAAATCATACCAAATAACACGTAAAAATACACAGCCGATATAAAGTAGAAATAACGTATGTACAGTGTTGTATCACTTACGGGAATTGGTTCAGCGCCGAGCATACTGATGATGGTGTGTTAGACTGAGTCGTCGGAGGTTGGGTGGTGCAGTGGCCCCCCCACCCTCCAGGCCGCTGAGCGATACATTGCCGCGAAGAACGCAGGGGTCCAGCGGTAGCCGGGAGGTACACAGCACGTCTTTAAGAAAAAAGCCGAAACAAACATGCTAATTAGTTAGGTGCCGCCCGTAACGGTCGGCCCAGATCAGTGCCGATTTCCGATTGCGTCGTTTCTGATCTGGGCCGACAATTACGTGTCCGCGGCACCTAATTAATTAGCCTGTTTATTTCAGCTTTTCTCTTAAAAATGTGCTGTGTGCCTCCCGGCTACCTTTGCATTCTCCGCGAATCGGTATCCGTCCGTGGCCTGAGGGTTGGGGTGGTGGGACACTGGGGTGTCGCCTCGTTGCCTGTTTCCATTAGAGCAGGCAGCTCATCTCCTATGACTGCTCGCCTCGATGTCGAAGGTAGAGGTTCGTCGTCTGCTGTGGCTGATGTGGAAGGTTTGCTTGACTGCTGAGCCTCGCGTATTTTTCTATCACACAGGTCTTTAATAAGGATTCAAACCATCCTGCAAATATCCCCCAAACCGACGTACCCTTTCAAAATTAAAGTCATACTTTATCATTACTCATTCAGTTTCCATTGTTATCCTTTTTTCTTCCAATTGCATCAGCTCTTCATCTGTCAGATCTTGGTGATGGGATGCCAAAACCTCTTCAACATCATCTTCGTCGACTTCCACAAGCCAAACTCACGTTGTCCTTACTTAGTTCACCACGATCAAAACACTTAATTATGTCTAGTTTTACCGTAAGTGTAACACCCTTACGAGCTCTTTCAGGCTTTTCCAATACCATAGAACTCATCTTGCAAACGGCTGCTCGTAGGCTCGTGTTTAAGCAATGCTGGCGAGAATCCGGGGGAGAGCGGCTGCTTGGGGCACGCTGCCTTTTATCGCGCACTGAATTTTTTTTTCGTAACAGTGAGGTTTCGTAAAGTGAACGTTCGAAAAGCGGGGGACACCTGTAGTATCATTTGATAATGTCCTATGTTTTCCCTTTCCTTTTTAGGCTAATGCTTTTAGATAGAATTATCCAATGCTATTGTACATGACTAACTTCAGTTCATTATCATTCGGGAAAAAGACATTATTTCGATTATTGAAGTAAGGGGAAGGCAGCAGAAAAATTGAGAAAAAAATTATTGTGAAAGTGGTATTTTTTCCACAATGTTTTGAAGCATAATGCTTACGCAAAATAGACCTTATTACACAAATAGTGTTTGACTGTTCAACTGGTTAACACCTAAAATCCATAAAAACTTTACTTATTTTGAGGCCTTGTATACATATGTATCAAAAATCATTTGAATAGAAGTTATTGTTATATGTGCAAAGCAATGTTGTCAGTGAGTCTTAACCAGCAAAACATCAGAGATGGTTGTGGTTTTTTGTAAGCCTTTAGAGAACTCTAAGCCTTGCTAAAATAAGCTTTTTATATTTTTAGCTTAACAGCAATATTACAGCATGAGGGAATTATTTCAAAAGTATTACTATGTATCTAAAAACATAGAAAATGAATTCATATCAGTTAACAGGAATTCAAATGTATATCAATTATACAAGCCAATTCTGCTGTCAAATACGCAGAGAGCGCCATCGGTACACTATAGATATTACCCTGTACAGACATAGTCACTTAATGACAATATCCTCAAAATGATGCTAAAGTTAATATAACTTTGTAACTGATGATTGGAATGATTTTTTTCCAATTAGTACTTCTCAATGCAAATGACAAAGAACCATACAGCACAATATTGACCCTTCAGCCCATAATGCTGTGCTGAAGTTTTAACCAAGTCTAAGATCAATCTTACTCTTCGCTTTGATCGATGTGACTATCTGAGAGTCCCTTAAATGTCCCAAATGTATTAGCCTCTTACACCACCCCCAGCACTGCATTCTGGGGTGCACTGCTGGGGTTGGTGGTAAAGGCAGATAAATTAAGGATATTTAAGGGGCAGATACATTAGTGTAAAATCCTACCTCTGGCATTCTCCCCTATACTTTCCTCTAAACACCTTAAAAGTATGTTCTATTATATTCGCTATTGCCACCCTGGGGAAAAAGGAAGTAGCTTTCCACTACCTATGCTTCTTATCATCTTGTACACTTCTTTCAAGTCTCCTCTCTCTACTCTGTACAAAGTACTCTGCTTCAAGTTCAGCCTTTCAAAGTGTAGCACTTCACACTTTTCCAGGTTGAAGTCTACCAGCCACTTCCAGCCCAACTCTTCATCCTGCTAATGTTCTGTTATCCACAACACTGCCAAACTTTGTGTCATCTGCAGACTTGCTAACCCATCTTTCTGCTTCCTCATCTTAGTCAGTCACAAGAAAACACCAAGAACCGGGTCCCAGAACAGGTTCCTGCCGAGCAAAAGATCTCTTTATGATCCTATTTGTTTGTGATGTTGCTCTTGTGAAATTATGGAGCTATTTCTAAAGTCACTTTGTTGCACCGCCTACCTCCAAGCTCTCCCATTTATTATGTAATTCCTGCCCTCCTTTGTCCTCCCAAAGTGCAACATCTCACACTTAATTGCATTAATTTCCAGTCCAATTTCCTCACTGGTCAACAGCACACTGCAAGCTCTGATAGCCTTCCTCACTCCCAAATTTGCTGATCCAGTAACAGGAGAAAAAGTGAAAATTACCTGTGAAGTACTACATAATTGGAACATTGGAATTCAAGAATATGATATGAAATCACAGTCTTTAATAAAATTCATACTTATTATGTACAGGATGAATCAGGCTGTCTGGCAATTAGTGGTGTAGCAAGTTGTGACGTAGTATCTCAGCTTTTGGGACAATGCAAGTTAATGTGAACAAACAGGATTAATATTCACATGGAGGGAAAAGGGGGACAATTTTGAAAGATAGAACCTTAAAAATCATGCCAACTGATTTGATCTTGAACAAAAATAAATTATTCTTACCATATAAGCCCTTTCTTGCAGGATTTACAATAGAAAGATCATTGCATGGGCTTCCTCCAATCACCAAATCAAATGGACCCCACTCCTGAATCTGAAATATTAAAGAAAAGTCAATTCCATGAAAGATGCCAATCAAGCTAACTTTTAACTTCCTTCTTTGATTCTTGATATACCATAAAGATTTCCATAATATATTTTCTCTTCACGTTATTCAATAGGATGTCGTTTTAGCTCCAGAACTATATATAACATTCATGCAGAGATAACAAATTTGCAAGAGACAGATAAATGTTCTTAACCTTACAGTAACTGCAATGTTGGTTCTATAGTTTTAATGCATGGTACTCTTACAGAAAAATAGTTTCTCTTACATTTTGCCTGCTGATGTTCCTGACGTCATGTACATAAGTGATTTTTCCTTCATGCCGAACAGTTCCCACTGCAATTGAGTCCTCGCATATTTCAGAGGCAACATATCTCTCCACTTTAAAACCCAAATCCCTTAAAACTAAATATCCTGTTGAAAATAAAAATAAATTAGCAGCTTTTAGAGGTTACAATTCAGAATGCCAGTACAAACAATAATTATTGTACAGATAATCCTGAAGTTCATGAATTACATGCCAATGTGGATGTCCCAAACTTGCAGACCAAACACCACCTATGATATTTTTAGCTGCACTCCAGTGTTGTGCTCTGCCAGAGTCCAACAATGGAGCAGAAGTTCAGTGAAATTCCTCAGTTTAGGTTGCGAATCTATTCTTGACACCAAGAAAGTTCAAACCAACTTAGTTTCCACATCTGAATGGGATGTTACGCTTGAAAGAATTAATTACTTTTTTCTAATTATTTGCATTAATATTTTTAACAATTTAAAATATTTTTAATGTTCTGATCATCCTTATTCTTCGTATCAGAACTAATGGATCTAGGAAATATTGCACCGCATTCATAACCTATGTGTAGCCATGACTAGGTGCAGAGTATTAAGGAGCTGGCACAGGCCCTCGGTTCCCCATTTTAATTTAATTGGAAGTGAATCAGGCATTTCTGGGGGGGAAAAAAAAGGAAAATTTGAATTTTTTTTTCAAAAAGACTTTCTTACATTTAGAAAACTGGACGAATGTATGATTACTCTCTGAACTCAGCACTGGAGTCAGCTGAATTTTCAATATATTCATTAAAATATGGGACTGAATTTGGCACTTGCTTGGGATGGAATAGGAGTGAGAGGAGAATTGATTGTAGTAAAACAGAGTGATGGGGACACTAGAGGTAGAGAAGAAAGAAGGGTTATCCAGTTGCAGCCAAATTTTGCACGTTTATTTTGGGATTTTGTCTATGAATTATCTGCCACGATAAGCAACCAAACTTGGGTATGAAAGCATCTCAGATAAGTTGAAGGGGAATGAAAAGGTTATCAGTGAAAAGAAGCCCAAAGGAGCAATATTCACTTTCAGAGATGGGCAAACTAGTACTTGAATCAGATTCATTATCAAGGGGAATATAAAAGCAAGGAGATAAAGCTAAGCCTTTATAAGACATTAGTCAGGCTGCACTTGGAGTATTGTCGACAGCTTTGGGCCCCATATCTCAGAAAGTATGTGTTGTCATTGTTCAGAGCCCAGAGGAAGTTCACAAAGATGATTCTGGCAATGAAGGGGTTAACAAGGGAACATTTGGCAGCTTCAACCCTGTACTCATTGGAATTTAGAAGAATGCAGGGGGGATCTCATTGAAACCTATCGAATGTTGAAAGGACTAAATAGGGTGGATGTGGAGAGGATGTTTCCTTTGGTGGGGGTATCCAGAACTAGAGGGCACAGCCTCAAATTTTGGGGGGCAACCCTTTAGAACAGAGGCAAGGAATAATTTTTTTAGTCAGAGAGTAACAAGTTTGTGGTATGCTCCGCTACAGACTGCGGTGGAGGCCAATTCTGTGCGTATATTTAAACGGAAGCTGATAGTTTCCTGATTAGTCAGGGCATCGAAGGATATGGCAAAAAGGCAGATATATGGGTTGAGTGGGATCCAGGATCAGTCATGATGGAATGTCAGAGCAGACTTAATGGACTGAATGGCCTAATTCTGCTCCTATATCTTATGGTCTTATAGCTACCAGATGTGGCAGAGATTCGCACAGGTGTACTTTTATTCTCCCATTCAAAGTGTGTATAGAAGTTGTTGAGCTGATCAGGAAGTGAAGCATCACTGCCATTTGTAATGTTAGGTTTCATCTCATAAGAAATAATAGCATGTAAACACTGCCGCAACGGTCAGCCAATTGTGTCTCAAACTTCACAGAAATGGCCTTTTTCCTCTCACAATGGCCTTTTGTAGGTCATACATGGAGGATTCTACATCACTGGTCTTGAATAACATACTGTAGATCTAGCCCTCAACAGACTGTAAATCTCCTGGTGCATCCACAGCTTTTGGTTTGAGGAAAGTTGGTATATTCTCAAAGACGCACACTTATTATTTAACTGCCACTTTAATGCACTTACTGAAACTGCGAATTATTCCCCCAACAATCTATGGATGACAACAGCAATTTAAGAGACATGGAAAATGTTCTCAAAAGTGATGGCATGCTTAATAGTTTCGATGAAGAAACTAAAGGAAATGTGAGCTAAAGTAAATGAAATTTTTGTGGATGACAAAAAAAATTTTCAAGGAGAATTCAAACCGGAGAGGGGAGATCAAAAAAGATTCAAGCTTAGTAGAACATTCTGTGGGAATAAGATTGTTAAAGCAGAGCTTTCATTGGAGTTTAGAGCAAAAAGTTTAATTAGACCAGTATGTAACAAACCAAGTCTTTTGCAAATTAAATGCAAAATACAGGAAATGGAACTAATTAATAAAATAATCCCAATCTAAAGTCAGCTTTCTGTTTAGACACTATACATGATAAATCGCAGAATAGAGTATCAAGAAGCACAGGAGCAGTTGCTGGAGCTATAAGGAAACAGGAACTGGCTCTTTCAAAAAATTGACATTGGCTATGTAAATAGAATGTTACATGTGCAAAGGACTAAAGTAAAATTTTTAATTCTGAAACAGTTAAAAAACTAAGTTGCATTTCGCAGAACTTTTTGTGACACTGGAAAATCACAATTGATGAACTAAGGAAACATTTAAAATACTTCCAGGGTTATTAACATTATAAAACATTTAAAGCACATCTCCAATCTCTAATTCAGGAATAGGGAACTCTTAGAAATGAGCAAATGCTGATCAAAGATCAGATTGTTTAGCTACCCAAGTGATAAAGCAAGCTATAGACAGTTCCTGTACACATGCTTTTTTTGTTAGGAGCTGAAGATAATTTGCTGATTTTAAAAAATTGGGCAATTTAGCAAATTGAAGCATTGATTATGGGCTGGATTATGAAAGACTGCCACAGGATACAGAAGGATTATCAGGCTGAGCACAAAGATATGCTATTCAATGCAGGAAATATTTTTGAGAAAGTAAGGAAAGGAAATATACCATGTATAGGAAGATTTTTTAATATTCTACTTGGTTAAAATAGCAAATAATAGATTCATTCATGTACTGACATTAACAGTAATTGTCACTATTTGAATCTCTAATGGACTAAAACTTGGCAACTAATCTAAAATTAAAGCTGATGAGCATCATACCTGAAGTACCAATTTTTTTTCCACTTTCAGATCTGGATTTAGCGCTAGTGCATTTTTAAAAAATTTAATTTCTTTTTTGCTCAGCATAACAAAACTTTCAATTTCCAGATAAATTTATATTTACATTTCTTCCCCTCACAGATATCAGCTATCAGAACACTTCATCAAAATACAGACATCACCACAACATTTTATACAAAAGCCCTTATTAGTATAGCAGATAGACTTGCATCTACATACTTCAGGAAAACATTGCCATATTTTATGAAAACTATTTGTTTTTCAGTGTACCACACATGTCCAAAAAGTCCAAAGGAATGTATTCCATGATTAATTTACGCCAACCAAAAAGTGCAGGAGCCTTATTGGATATCCAACAAAGTAAAATGTTCTTCCTCGCACAAAAAGTCAGGATGTTAAAAGGTTTTTTCGGATGTGCATTAATAATACGACTGCTGAGTAAGCCTAAGAGAAAAGACACTGGGTCCAGTACAAGTCCCATCTTCAGAATCTTTTCCATTTCACCCAAAATATCACTCCAGTATGTCTGAAGTTTGGGACAAGTCCAAAAACAGTGGGTGAAAGTTCCAGTATTTACTTTACATTTAGAACACATTGGAGAAACCCCCCCATCTTAAATTTCGAGAGATGATCTGGAGTCAGATGGGCTCTATGCAGAATTTTGAGTTGCAATGCTTAAGTTCTATTACAAACTGAAATTTTTCTTTGCATTATCACAGATGTCTTCCCATGTTTCAGCTTTAATTCTACTCCTAGCTCTTCCTCCCAGACCCTTCCCAGCTGCTCAGCATCTCCACAAGAACATTCCCTCAGGATGCTGTAAAAAGTACTAATGGAGACTTCACCCTTAGAACAAAACACCCTCCTTTCTATGTTGGAACTATAGAAATCAGCTAACAATGATGTTTTTTTTCTGTATATAATCTCTTATCTGAAATAAACGAAAAAGATTCTTGTTGGGCATGTTAAATTTCTGTACTATTTGACTAAAGGACATTATTGTTCCTTCATCAAACAAATCCCCTAGATGGAAAATACCCTTAGAAATCCAAAGTTTAAATCCAGAATCCATTATGCCAGGCTGAAAATCTGGACTGCTGGTTATTGGAGTGAAGGGTGATATTTTCGCTGCACGGCCCTCAATTTGTCGCACCGCCCTCCAAGCCCTGACTATTAATTGTTGTTGGATTGTGACAATACTCCTTGATTAGTTCCATCTTACTGATGAAAAGCAAATTAATAAGAGGGCATTTTGCTTGTGAAGCTTCAATGTCTAGCCAAATTGAGGGGGGGTCCCTGCAAACCCAGTCAACCACATTAAGATAAAAAGGAACTTAAATGATATTTTTTGATGTCTGGAAAATCCAGACCCTCTAGACTATTGGGAAGCTGTAACTTAGACATTTTAATACAGGGTCAGATGAAAGAAACAAACCAGCCATTTATTTATTTGTTTACTTTTTAAAGTATTTGTTGGGTAAAAATGACTGGAATCATTCATATTGGGTAGAGCAAACGAGGAAGAATGTTCATTTTGAGCAAGGATATTCAGTCAAGCCAAGAAATGAGAAGAGTGCTCCATCGCTCAAGATCCTGTTTGATTTTGTCAAATAACTGTGTAAAGTTAGCTTTGAACAATTGATCAAACGTAGGTGTGATAAATATGCCCAAGTAAACAAAACCTGTCTGCGACCATTTAAAGGGGAAAACACCTTGAGTGTCAGGTACCTGCTACAGATTATATAGGAAGATTTTAAGTAAATATTCTTGGGGACTGACTGACCTGGGGGGGCGGGGGGGAGTGGTGTTCAAGTAGGGTTAATCTCACCTCAACATATCTTTTACAGTTCGGGTTGCCAACTTTTTTCACTCTCAAATAAGGGACAAAAGTAGCAGTCAAATCCCAGGACACTTTACCCCAGGAAAGACTACCATGACTATGAAGCCTTGCGTGGGCACCTGTGTGCACATGTGCGTACGTGCGGATCCCACAAATCGGTTTTGCCTTCATCTTCCCGACTACACTGTACATACATTATTTCTACTTTATATAGGCTGTGTATTTATCATATCATTCCTGCTTTTACTATATGTTAGAATTATTTATTTTCGGTTTTATTTGTTATGATTTGTTCGGTTATTTTTTGGGTCTGGGAACGCTCAAAAATTTTTCCAATATAAATTAATGGTAATTGCTTCTTCTCTTTATGCCATTTCGGCAAGAAAGGTTTCATAGGAACGCTGTACCTTAGCAGGGGAAATCTGGGACAAGAGCCATCCTGTATGGGACAAACCAATTTAGCCCAATATACGGGATGTCCTGGCAAATGCAGGACAGTTGGCAGCCCTATGTTCAAGTTCAACAGTGCATGACAGGGAATGAGGAAATGTGCAGCTGACTCATATCGTTTCCTCACAGCCCGGTAGCACATGCTTTGCGGCCCGGTGGTTGGGGAGTGCTGAGTTAGAACAGCGGTAGGCAATAGGCAAAAACACATTTCATTAAAGGTGTCAGTGAATACAGAAGGTGTCATGAGAAGGGAAATAGATTCTTCAGCTTTAAGTCTAGAAGCAGCAAATAAGTATAACAGGCATATTTAATTTTAAGAACTCAACAACATCATACGAGAGCACATGTACAATTTTAGGCCTAGAGGTTATTGGAATTGAGAAGATATAAAAACAGGTTGCAAAAATTAAGATTTCTTTCCCCCTTAGATCTATGTAAATTGGGCACTGTATTGAAACAAATCTTCAGAAATAGGAAAGTATACATTTGGAGTATTTCCTGGAAATAATATCTCTATAAAGATTCACTTTGGGGCACGGGGATCTCTTTTACGAGATATCATTGAAATATATTTCAACTTGTTACATACACCTGTTAGGGTGCATTCTCCAGACACCTTAAAAGGTAACCGTAGCCTTCAGCCAGGAGCAGATGTTATCAGGTGGTTCCCAACCTTCACAGAGTGCTTCAACCCTTAACCACCACACTCTCCAGTTGGTGGGCTGGCAGTGGTGGCCAAATCACTGCCCATCTGCTCCATGCTTCCAGCATCCCTCCTCTTACCTACTCCAAATCCAACAAGAAGCTCATTCTGCCTCTTCCCCCCCCATCCTACGAGCTGCTTGTTTTTTGCTCCGTTCGTCAAGGCCCAGAGCTGACACCAACCACCATGCTGATTTGGCTGGGAAACCTCTGCTGCCGATCTCCACAGGGAACAACCATGCCTGCCATCCCTTGCCTTTGCACTCCTGTACTAAGGGCTGGTACTTCAATGCCTTTCTCTTGTGGGCCTCTTCCCATTCCTCCTCCCACGGCACAGTCAGCTCAACCAGAATTATTTTCCTGTCTTCAGTTAACCACAGTACGATGTCTGGGCGTAGGGTTGTATGCACTACATCCGGGAACTGCAGCCTCCTTCCCACATCGACCCTCATCTCCCAGGACCTGGTTGTTAGCCGCAGATTGGGCTTTGGTTGTTTGTTTACGAAAGGCCTGGCTCCCTCTTTGAAGAAAGTTTTGGCCTTCCTCAAATCTGTGCCAGCCGTCCTCTTCTTGCATCTCTCCCGCTCTAGTGCGTCAACAAGAGCCAGAAGCACCTTATCGTGGCACCACCTATACCGTCCTTGAGTTAAAGCTGTTTTACACCTGGACAGTATATGAGCCAGTGTCCCCTTTTGACCTCAGAGCTTATAGTTCGGGTATTCTCTCATCCCCTATGTGTACAGATGTAATGGTGAAGAAAGGGTGTCATACACGGATCGCAAGAGGAAGGAAATACAGAAGGGCTCCAGTCTCCATAACTCTGCCCATGAGATCTTGCGCTTGGGCAGATCCCATTTTGTCCAGGCACCCTGGGACCCTCGTCCCTCTGCCTTTGACATCCGCTTCTCTTCCTCATGGATCTGTACTTCTGCCTGTACCATGTCTCGCCAGTTCCGTATGCTTGCGTTTCCCCACTGCTGGAAGTGAACGGAGCCGAGGCCTTGCCGCCCAATGCAGGAGTTGCCGATGATATCTTGCAGCTTCGGAGAACACACTGCCTGCTCCACAGCTGCACTGGCTGCCCACTTGCGCCCAGATCTGGTTGTAACGCCTGCTTGCTTTACCAAGACGTCATTGGAATCTCTCAAGCTTAATAAGGCTCTGCATTTTGCCACCTTGAATTCCTCCACAACAAATGACAGGGGAAGCTGCACTTGCCCAGATGGAATATAGAGGCCCACTGAAGAGAAGCTTGGGGAACTCCCAACCATCTCCGCAGGTGCTTGTTGGTTTTCCTCTCGATGCCCTCTACGGCAGTCATGGAAAACTCATAAGTGTGAAGAGCCACAGAAGCCTGGGCAGAAGGCTGTATTGGTACAGCAAGGTCTTGAATTTACCAGAAGTCTGGATTTGTCGATCTTCTTCAGCTATTCGTCTGTCTGCTTCACAGCATTGGTGACATTGGCTCCATCTGTCAGTGACACATTAAACCACTTCCGCAAGCATTTTATCGGGTTATCTTCGATGGAAGGGATGACCTCACCCTGAACTTGGAGGAAAAACTTGCTAGTAACTTTGCCCTATCTGATCACCATACACCTGGACTTCTTGGCCTTGAAGAACATCCTCGCCCAGGTGGCTACATTGTCCAGGGTTTCCAATACCCATCTTGCTTGGACATGTGACACAGTTGTTGTCGTGATGTCGTCCATGAACCTTCATAGAGCCGGCTGAACAATGCCCGACTCCATCGTTCATTCCCATAATAAACAGAGTGGGGGAGATGGTGCACCCTGTTGGAATCCCCTTCTGGAGGTCCTGCCAACTATTTGTGAAATGGGCTGATGTAAATCTGAGTTTGAATCCTCCTAGGTAGCTGGTGATCATGTCTTGAATAGCCATTGGGATGTAGTAGTGGTCAAGTCCTTCTAGGATGAGGTCATGTGGAATAGACCCGTAGGCGTTCGTGAGGCCTAACCAGACAACTGTTAGGTCGCCTTTTTTCTGCTTGGCCTCACGGATCAAATGGCTAATCATTGAGGTGTGTTCCAGACACCCCAAAAGGCCTGGAATACCGCCTTTCAGGATGGATGTGTTGATATAGCAGCTCTGCGTCATGTAAGAAGTCAGCCTTCTTGAGAGCACAGAAAAGAAAATCTTACATTCCACATCCAGGACGGAAATTGTCCTAGACTGGGCAATTGTGGAAGAATCCTCTTCCTTTGGAATAAAGCATCCCTCTGCCAATTTCCAACTTGATGGAATAGTAACTTTGGCCCAGATCTTTCAAATGATCTTCCACAGCCTCCGAAGAAGTTTTTGGGATTTCTTATACACCTTATAAGGTATGCTGCTTGGGCCTGGGGCAGGTGATGCTTTAGCTTTCCAGATGATGTCCTAGGTTTCCTGCCATGTAGGCTCCTTCACATTCAGCTCAATTGATGGTTTTTCAGGTCTACGCACAGCCCGATTGGTTCCTAGTCCCTGACCCCTCCGTGGGTCGCTGTGTGCCTCCCGCAGGAACTCCTCTACCTCTGGCTTCGAGCTGGATAGTGTACCAGATTTTTGTTGGCTGAGAAGAGTCCTGGTGAAGCTGAATGGATTTCTCACAAACTGTGCTCGCCTTTTCTCTTTCTTCCCTATTTGCTGGCATAGGTGTTCCGCCCTCCGGAGTTTGCACAGCTTTTCCTGCAGCATACTGGTTAAGACCTTGATTCCTTCTTTTTCAGCCAGTGAGCTGGTTTTAAACCTCTTGTTGAGCATCTTTAATTCGCCTCTCATGCGACAAACCTCCCTTTCCCTCCTATTTGGTTGCTGCGGTAACTCGGGCTGGCTTCTCCACTCCATTGGGCCAAATTGTTCCTTAGCTAGATTGTATGCTATGGCTGTGAGTGAGTCGATCTTTCTGTGTACTGGACCTGCTAAGGCAACTTCCAGGATGCCGTCTAGATCATCATCGAACTACATCCAGGCAACGTTGTCTGACGATCTAGGCCATTTGATCCTGTCTTTCCTTGATGAACGGATTGGGGTAGCTGAAGAGGAACTCACTTGGTCTGTCGTTTGGTGCTGAGGTGACTCAAGTATAGAGAGAACTTCAGCTCTGTGGGGTGCTTCCCGGCTGGAATTCTCCTTCGTCTCCGTCTGAGTCCATGCGCTGCACTTGGATCACCACTGATCCACATCTAGACCTGCTCTGGTATATCTTGAGCCCTCTGCTGTTTTTGCAGACTTTCCTGCAACGACACTTTATCCTGAATTCCTCTCCAGTCAATGTTGTTTGCTTTAGTTTCCTCGTAGTCGTGTTTCCTGTCCTGGCCGTTGCCAGTATGACCGTCCCGTTGAGTCTCTCATCCTCTCTCTCCCCCCGCGCCCCCCCCCAGGAGATTCTGCGGTTATTGCTCTTCATGCTCAATTGTAGCTTGAGTGGTGCCCTCTTGTAAGTGCTGACCACAAGATTGCTAGCCTTGTGAGCCGTGCCAGTCTTTCCTGGTGGTCAGCTGTCTCTCCAGCGTCACCAACCTTCCTCGGTTGACATCCAGTCTTTCCTGGAAGCCACTGGTACAAACCAGAGATTACTTGTTACATACATCTGCAGGTGTCCAACCCGGTGAGACGAAGGAGGGGCCAGGCCCAGAGTCACCCCATAGTGCCCGGAACCTCCAAGTGTTGCAAACTAATCCCTCTAACATGAAGTCTAACAGGAGGCGGATCAAATGGCCTGCAGCTAACAGGGCTTCACTGTGGAAGCAGTTTGATGAAGATGTTAACCAAATTCTGGAGGCAACGGCGAAGGGAGGGGTTGATAGGAAGATTCGTAGCCGGTTCCTTAGTTAGAGCCTGCAGCGTTTTGGGCATCGAGGGAGAGAGGAAGAGGAGAGCCATCCGCAGTACCACCGATGCAGCAGAGAGGGCCTCAAGATGGCTGTGGCTCAAAAGGGGCCAGCCATGGAGTCATAAGTAGCTAGCCATCTGGACACAAGCTGGGGTCTGATCAGCCCTGGCTGGGTCACCTGGAGGAGGTTGGGAGAGGTTGTATGATGTTGAAAGACCCAAAACACCCGATGATTCCAGGAACATAACTGAAGATGTGTCCAGAAGCATCAATAGATGTATGTACACAGGGTGCATTCTCCAGATACCTTATAAGGTAACCGTAGATGTATATTTGTTTCAAGGCTTTAGAGACAGGCAAAAGCAAATACTTTGAATTTGGTTGCTCATGTAGATAGACACAAATGCAAATCAAATTGGGCAACTGTCTGGTTTCTGAACTATTCCAAAGGTTAGGTGGATCCTTCTTAAGCAAATATTAAATTCCATTGCCAGCTCCATATGATGGTCAAAAATGTTGAGAATAGAAATTCATTATCTAACAATAACAACCATCCACCTAGTTTGCACTTCAATGCACAACAGTCAATTAGTTCATAACTATCATGTGTACCTCATACTTGCAATGCAACTTTAAAAGTAGTTTCATGGATTCTGCTTATTTTTAGGATATTTAATCATTTAACCTTGGTCCCTTTCAGTTGAGGATATTCCTCAAAGTCTAAACAGTCCGTGTTCTGATAT
This sequence comes from Mobula hypostoma, assembly GCF_963921235.1. Lineage (NCBI taxonomy): Eukaryota > Metazoa > Chordata > Chondrichthyes > Myliobatiformes > Myliobatidae > Mobula > Mobula hypostoma. Next base: position 191,913,970 of record NC_086098.1, read on the forward strand.
CAAACAATTAAATAATTACAATCTCAATCACTTGGAATGCAGATATTTGTGCCAGTCCCATTTGCATTCTTTTCACCATTTCTAGAGTCTTCATCTGCATTTCTACCTACTGACTGGACAAAACTCTGACAATACATTCATTAACAAATAATTTGCACATAGTAATCATGAAATTCAGTGCCATATTTACTAAACTGCATTTCTACTCTACAGACTACATTATAACATTGTTGGAATTTTACCTGTTGCTATCCCATCAAACAAGGACAGAACTTTGATTGGTTTTCTATTCTCAGCAGGTACTGCTGGATAAATTTTAGGTGGATCCTGGAATTAAAAAGAAATTGCATATGTTCAATTGTGATAGGATACTGCAGGCTAATTGCAACTCAGCTTTGTATTTTAAAAATAAATTCTGATCTAATACATAAAACCACTTTCAATAGATTCCTATTTAAAAAAAACATTTAGTAAGGTAAATTTTATTCTTATATTTACATATAATTTGTCAATATCACTTCTTTCTCAGTACTTCATACAAAACCAGGCAACTAGTTTGAGGTAAAATTGTTTCCCAGCTTCTATTATATTTGTAAACCTTCAAATATTATGCATTGGGAGATTATTTGCCCATTGTAAATTACTGTGAAAACACATTTCCAGCATGAAAATGCTGATAAGAAATTAATTGTGTCAAGTTTCTCACGTATTTAATAAAAATATCTTCTATAATATTGTTGAAATGATATGGTGTATATTGTGTTCATAGAATGGCAAAATTTATTTCTGTTTTCACATGATAAAGTCTCATAAATTATTCCACTAAACACTCAGAGCTGATTTTCATTTATTTAAGTTTCTAGAGCTGGGCATTCTTGGCAAGGAAAGCATATACACTCTGTTGCTAATCGGTGCCAGTTGACTTTATTTATTTATTTATTTATTTATTATTTCGATACACAGCATGGAACAGAAGCTGACTAAGAAGCTGGGATGTGATAGACAGAAAAGGTAAAGGGCTGAGAGAAGAAGGAATCTGACAGGGGAGGAAAGTGGACCATAAGAGAAAGGGAAGGAGGAGGGGCACTGGGGGAGGTGATAGGCAGGTGAGAAGAGAAGAGGGAAGCCAGAGTGAGGAACTGGAGAAGAGAGAAGGGGAAAGAGGGAAGTTACTGGATATGAGAGAAATCAATATTTATCAGAATGGACTTGTTCTGTCTTTTGGACAACCTTCACTGTTGTGTAAATGTCAATGTTGTAACTGCACTGGAGAAGCTTAGTATTCTATTTTTTGCAATACTTTGCAATCTATCTTACGCAGATTCAATTCAACAACAAATAATTTCATATATAAATATTCCATCTCAGCAAATTAACTGTGCTACTTACATATTCTTGGCCATTGTCACTGGCAAAAAAAGCTTGAAGCTTCATGGTCCAGTCACTGCGTCTTCTCAGAACTCCATAGCTTTCGTATGGAAGGCACATGTAACATCGCCAAGGATCTTGTACCTTGGCTTCTTCAGAAGCACCGGGACCCACCAAAATATCTATGCAGTCCACACAAAAGCATCTAGACACAAAAATAGGTAATTGCCTAACTAACATCATTTAAAATATAGGGCACTACATATTCATGTTTGCAAAAGATATAAAGAGGAGGCTTTGTAAATGATACAACCAGAAGCTCAACTTTAAAATAATCTACTGAAAACATTTAAAGAAGTAGTAAAACTAAGCACAACTTGCACATGAAAATGGATTACCGTTAATTAAGTGTAAGGTCCATTTTAGAATTAGAAGGAAAGATTAGAATAGGTTGAGATGTTAAAGCTGGTGATAGTTTGAAGATACTTCAATGTATATTAAAATAATATGATCAGATAGCAATAATAATTAAACTGACTCATTGCATTTTGGCCTTTATACCTTTAGGATTAGAATACAAAAGCAGAACTCATTGTCTAATTATAACAAGCATCTTAAGGGCGAGGTAGACTTCAACAAGAGAAATCCAGACACTAGGCACCGCCATCAATGGCATAGAAAATTAGGATGCACAAGATATCAGAAGAGGAGAAATTCACAAATATGGGAGATCGAGAGCTGGGGCGGTGGGGGGACATTAACGATAAACCCTGGAGGATTTTAAACACCAACATTTTGACCCAAAAACATAACACTGACCCCTCTGAATGAAAGAAAAACACAGAGTTGTAAGAAACTGTTGAAATATAGTTCCCGTACCTTATGAAGAGTGAAAAGGATGGTATCAGTGGAAGTATGATTGGAAAAATTAATGCTGTATAATCCATGTTGTTTTTAAATTGATCCAAGATAAATAAGTAATAATGAGGGAGTGATAAAGTGCACTCTTTTATAACAATAAATATTTAAACAAAGAAAACTATACAGAGGCTAACTGAATCATCTGATTAATTTGGAGAAACAAATAAAAACAATAAAAGACAAATGTAAACAACAGGAATTCTGCAGATGCTAGAATTTCAAGCAACACACATCAAAGTTGCTGGTGAACGCAGCAGGCCAGCCAGCATCTCTAGGAAGAGGTATAGTCGACGTTTCAGGCCGAGACCCTTCGTCAGGACTAACTGAAGAAAGAGGTAGTAAGAGATTTGCAAGTGGGAGGGAGAGGGGGAGATCCGAAAGGATAGAAGACAGGAGAGGAAGGGATGGAGCCAAGAGCTGGACAGGTGATTGGCAAAGGGGATATGAGAGGATCATGGGACAGGAGGCCCGGGGAGAAAGACAAGGTGGGGGGGGGGGAATCCAGAGGATGGGCAAGGGGTATAGTCAGAGGTACAGAAGGAGAAAAAGGAGAGTGAGAGAAAGAATGTGAGAATGTGTGTATAAAAATAAATAACGGATGGGGTACGAGGGGGAGGTGGGGCATTAGCGGAAGTTTGAGAAGTCAATGTTCATGCCATCAGGTTGGAGGCTACCCAGACGGAATATAAGGTGTCGTTCCTCCAACCTGAGTGTGGCTTCATCTTTACAGTAGAGGAGGCCGTGGATAGACATATCAGAATGGGAATGGGATGTGGAATTAAAATGTGTGGCTACTGGGAGATCCTGCTTTCTCTGGCGGAGAGAGCTTAGGTGTTCAGCAAAGCGGTTTCCCAGTCTGCGTCGAGTCTCGCCAATATATAGAAGGCCACATCGGGAGCACCGGACGCAGTATAACACCCCAGCCGACTCACAGGTGAAGTGTCGCCTCACCTGGAAGGACTGTCTGGGGCCCTGAATGGTGGTAAGGGAGGAGGTGTAAGGGCATGTGTAGCAGTTGTTCCGCTTACAAGGATAAGTGCCAGGAGGGAGATCAGTGGGGAAGGACGGTGGGGACCAATGGACAAGGGAGTTGCGTAGGGAGCGATCCCTGCGGAAAGCAGAATGTGGGGTGGAGGGAAAAATGTGCTTAGTGGTGGGATTCCGTTGGAGGTGGCGGAAGTTATGGAGAATAATATGTTGGACCCGGAGGCTGGTGGGGTGGTAGGTGAGGATCAGGGGAACCCTATTCCTAGTGGGGTGGCGGGAGGATGGAGTGAGAGCAGATGTGCGTGAAATGAGGGAGTTGCGTTTGAGAGCAGAGTTGATGGTGGAGGAAGGGAAGCCCCTTTCTTTAAAAAAGGACATCTCCCTCGTCGTGGAATGAAAAGCCTCATCCTGAGAGCAGATGCAGCGGAGACGGAGGAATTGCGAGAAGGGGATGGCATTTTTGCAAGAGACAGGGTGAGAAGAGGAATAGTCCAGATAGCTGTGAGAGTCAGTAGGCTTATAGTAGACATCAGTGGATAAGCTGTCTCCAGAGATAGAGACAGAAAGATCTAGAAAGGGGAGGGAGGTGTTGGAAATGGACCAGTTAAACTTGAGGGCAGGGTGAAAGTTGGAGGCGAAGTTAATAAAGTCAACGAGCTCAGCATGCGTACAGGAAGCAGCACCAATGCAGTCGTCGATGTAGTGAAGGAAAAGTGGGGGACAGATACCAGAATGGGTACGGAACATAGATTGTTGCACAAAGCCAACAAAAAGGCAGGCATGGCTCGGACCCATACGGGTGCCCATAGCTACACATTTAGTTTGAAGGAGGTGGGAGGAGCCAAAGGAGAAATTATTAAGAGTAAGGACTAATTCTGCTAGACGGAGCAGAGTGGTGGTAGAGAGGAACTGATTAGGTCTGGAATCTAAAAAGAAGCGGAGAGCTTTGAGACCTTCCTGATGGGGGATGGAAGTATATAGGGACTGGACATCCATGGTGAAAATAAAGCGGTGGGGACCAGGGAACTTAAAATCATCAAAAAGTTTAAGAGCGTGAGAAGTGTCACGAACATAGATAGGAAGGGATTGAACAAGGGGGGATAAAACTGTGTCGAGGTATGCATAAACGAGTTCGGTGGGGCAGGAGCAAGCTGAGACAATAGGTCTGCCAGGTTAGGCAGGTTTGTGGATCTTGGGTAGGAGGTAGAAACGGGAAGTGCGAGGTGTGGGAACCATAAGGTTGGTAGCAGTGGATGGGAGATCCCCTGAACGGATAAAGTCGGTGATGGTGTGGGAGACAATAACTTTTGCTTCAAACCACATTATGGTTACTGAAAATAAAGACTATTAATTTCAGAAATTTACCTATTTCTTGTAATTATTAGGGAAACACACTGAATAATCCCAGTGAAGACTCCCAAAATAAAAAGACAGATCATGAGGCAATGATCTACAATCTACAGATGGTGAAAATTTGCAATAAAAAGCATTAAATACTGGGAATGTTCTGCAAGTCAATTAGCAGTTGTGAAGAGAGAGAGCCTGTAACAATGTAAATGAAAGATCTTTCATCGAAACTGGGAAAGGTTTAAAAGTTGTTTTAAGTTGCAAAGTGGGAAAAAATTCAAGAGGAAATGTGGAGAACAGGAGAGACTGAATGACAGAAGTAGTGATAATGTTTGTTGAAAGTTTGTTGCCAGAAGGGGTGCCTGGGTAGGGTGTGAACAGGAGGAGATAAAATTAAGATGCAGTTAAGATTTTAAAGAATGAGATAGAGATAGAGACAGAGGGCTTTGTTGGAACAGTGAAGTGGACTGAAAGGAAGTGTACTAAAAGCTCCATCTGCTTTTGGTTTCCCTTATGTAGAATTCATATTGTGAAACACGGGGAGGATATTTTTGTCCAGTGGCTGAGAAATAATTAATCTTCAATCTGGGTCAAAAATTTAATTGGAGTTTGTGATACTAGTCAAATCTCTAAGGGTCATACTAATATTTGGACTTGGTACTGGGCATGAGTGAAACTGACAATCATCCAAAAAGCAGCTCTAGAGTTTATACAGTTGCCATACCTGCAGCAGTTTGCATTCCCACACAGTAATACTTCTCGGCCACCACAGCACACAGTACAATACGATTGGTAACCATCATCATCGTACATGTATGAAGTCTCCAGGTAGATATCCTGCAACATGCCAATAAATAATTACCTCATGAAGGATCATATCTAAGGATAATGTGTACATAGAAGGTCAACTATTTTAATATGTGAATGTAACATTTGATATTAATCATTTTTAAACTATTTGCACATGTGGGTATCACTGATGAGGCCAACCTTTATTGTTACCCTAGCTGCCTAGTTAAGATGATAGTCAACTTTTCTCATGGTGACAGTATTCCACAATGCTATTTAATGGAAGCACTGCGAAAGAATAAAAGAATACAATCGATACATTTCCAAGTCAGATTGGTAATTGATTTAGTTGAGCATTCCTATTGGGTTTGTTGGCTTTCTTCCTTTTCAGAAAGTTGTTGCACTGTATCTGGTAAATGGCACCAGTAGGAGCAGATTCATTCTTCTGGGCCTCCAAAGGATCCGTAGCTGTTAGAGCACACAATATGTAGTGAAAGAAGTTCCAGGAAATATTGGCAAAAATAACAATTTTTTAATCCACTTCAAATTTGCTGCGACTTGTGTTTGGCCCCACTGTTTTGCTTGTAGAAACAGGTGAACAGCTACTTGTATAATGCCACTATCAACAGGATAATCAACTGAGAGGAATTTATACCAGCGTCCAGCATTACCACTTACACTCAAGACATCTCTGTGTATTTAAATATAAGTAGCAGAGCTGCTGAGGTATCCATTTGGAATAGTGACAGGAGCCTTGTCAATGACAAATATGCCCATACTTCATAAATAATTGAGATTATTCCAATCTATTAACTATTTTGGTGATGATATTTAAAGCAAGTCATTCAATTAGAAATAGAAAGTACAGTAATTTATTATTTTGTTCATAATTTTGGAAAATCACACTTCTTTAGGGAAACCATTGTGAGTGAAGAAAACTTGTGCTGTCTTGTTGGCCGAGCTTTACCAACCAGAGTTCCAACTGTGAACTTCCCAAATCCATAATTCTCTGGTCTGGATGCAGAAAGTCTACCTTGCTGGCTCAAAACACTCCTGATTCTGATGATTTTGTCTGAGAGATAACAGGACCTACCCCAGAAATATAAATGATGGGAAAAATATTTCAGTTTATTAATTTCCCTGTTAGTCTGGAGTGTTCTTGTCCCACACTTTTTGCTGTTTAAATAGCAAAGCACCCACAAGATACAGCCCATTAATTTCAAAGCAGTGCAATGAATGTTGATCTTGTTGCAGTTATACCTCTAGTGATAAGAGTCTGCTCAGCTTGAGGTCAACATGCATGGATTGTGTCTTGAAAAAGATTGCAGAAGCCATGTACCTATATTCTGTCTGAATATATTGTATTTTGTGTTGTGCATTTATTATGGATAATTTGTCAGGTGGGTTGGGGCCTGGCAGAAGCGAAGAGTATAGTTATGTAATCATGTTTTGCCTTTAGTTCAGTTTTAGTCTGGTTAGAGCAGGGGGGGGGGGAATGATTGCTAATGTTTAAGTACCTTTGAATACGCTTAGACCACTTATTTTGTTATATCGCTAGTTTTAATTTCATTAGTCTTTTATTATTACAAGATTGCTTGTCTCTGCTGGTTTCTTAATAAAGAATCAAATGTACTTTCTTTGTTATTCCTGGAATGCGTCATACAGTGTCAAACCCATGCTTAGTCTCTGAGCGGTTTTGGTTTGTTATCAAATAAACACTACAAAGATGTTTAAATTGTAGGAAACAAATTGGATTACCTGCCCAATTTTGGAATCACCTGAATTTCAATCATTAGTTTAAACCTAGGCAGGTTCAATAGGACTGAAGAACAGACTGTACCCCATTGTGTCTTTTGCTGAGCTATCTAGATAGTTTTGTAATATGACCACATTTTTCCTGTGATGAATCATACACTCCAGTCATTGCAGAAGAAAGGATAGAATCATTGTTACACCTAATCATACATCCTACAACCTAGCAGGTGAAATATAGGGAGTATTTATTGTCCATTAATCCATTCAGAAAGTGTGAATGTTCAAAGAGAAAGAAGGAATGAGGCTGAACTAAAATAGCTCATCATTCAATTCAAAAACGATCATTTGTCCTTCAAAATAATGACTGCATTCAGGAAACGTGCTGGGTGAAAACCGAAGGCAAGCTTTTAATATCCCTGATCAATGCATAAGCTTGGCACAAAGATTATATTAATCAGTCACTTTTGTTCTGTCCCAACAGCAGCCTACTGCAATAGCGTAATTCCAAAAAAGTACACACACTCACCTTGCAAACAGAACACAGACCACCTTCAAACAGTGGATGGAAAGTGCTGACTCTAATGCTGCCACAAGCAAGACAAAATTCTAATCAAAAGTAAGGATATGTATTAGAACCATGTATCTCTACCACTAACACAGTCATGCTTATTTGATGTTAATAAATATTTTATAGATGCTGAAAGTGGTGATCTATTCTTAAAAGATCTTTATTATTCTTTTATATAAATGGTAATAAAGATCTTTTAAAATGAATAGCAATTCTCAGTTTCTACAGAATTCTTTTGCCAGACTAAAGCATTCCATCAAAACATATTTGAGGTTATTTTAACCCAATTCATCATGGAAAGCTGACAGCGTCAGTTTGCCCAACTGGTTACTTGCAATTTGACTTTCCACTGACAGACAAAATTACATGTTGCTCTAACAATTTTTCTACTTATGAGCATGGTTATGTGCAAAATCACACTGCTTTACAACGACCAGACTTTACATCAACCAAATTCAATAAACTACTTTCCTCTACAAATCAAATCAGCAATGTTGGTCTCATTAGAACCAAGTCAAATCTAATTGGAGAATTATATTCAATCCTAGCGTTTCTCTGTTGAATGTTACAGACTTCTCATTACAATTCACAAACTGATGGAAATAATCTGATTTAGGAAACTGAGTTTCATCTTTAGTGAACGGGATGGTATTATAAATGAATGAAATCAGCAAACTGAGTTGTTATGTATCACTTTGTCAGATCTAGCCTTTCACCAACAGGCCAAAAATTATTGGTTTTCTGGATCAGAATTAAGACAAATTTCCCTCAGATCCTTGGTATTGTTTACATTTTCATAATCAGTGACCTCAGTTCAAAAATCATCCATACATGTCCACTACTTCCCCATGTAAACCTGCATTTTTAGCATTTCTCTGCAATCCATTTAGTTCTACACATTACTCACTTGGGATCCACAATGATCTGAAATCCATATGGAGGGTATTTTTTTTTAATTGTGTTGTCTGATCTTTCTACATCCAGGAACCCTATTAAGTTATCAGAATTCGCAGCCACACGCACAGAAAACTAGACCTGACCTTATATGGAAAAGGGCAATTAACTGAAATCTTTTCTGTGCCAATATGGTTTTGTCACTGAGCTACTGGTAGCTTTTTCTGTCCAGAAGGCTAACGGGAGGACAGTTTTGAATGTGGAAGTAGTTAATTAGAAGATGATCTCTACCTGCTGAAACAATCACCCAATTTCAGTGCATGTCATATTTGGGGAAAGAATACTCAAAGCAAGGCTAACTAATAGTATAAAATGCATCCATAAAGATTAAGATGGATTAGTTATTGTTGGGTAGCTTACTCCTAATGGAATTACTTTTCATTAACATCCCCTTCCACATCAGACAGTGAATCAGGCAATTTGACCCCAAATCATTTGTGTCCTCACAAAACAGGTGCAGTCTGAAGTCAGTCAACTGGCATTGCACAGTTAATAACAAAACCCAGCTTCATAGCACTGGCACTGTGACACTAACTATGTGCTGGGAGGAAACCAACATTATACACATTATGTGACCTTCAGTGCAAGTAGAGCACCCAGTGGTTTGTTGGCATTGCATATTATTAAATGTTCCAAGCCTATATTATCTGTTTCAAAATATTAATGAATCAATTACATTACTAAAGAATTTTAACTGGTCTTAATAATAAATCTGGTATTGTTACCCATCTACAATTAGGCTCAAAGAGCAAGACATATGATAGTTTTGATGGAACAGCAATCTACATTACCCATCATTATATGGTGACCTCACAAATATAGATGAATGTGGAAATAGACCATTTGCATTCTGTCCTTTTGTACACTTGCACATGATAAGATATCACTTTCACAACTGGCGTGGTTAAGCTATTTATAAAATAATCCTGCTGTAAAATACTCTGAAAACCAAACATTTAGTTTTGTAAGGTCTAAGGGAGCTTTTAACAGTGTACTTAAGGCATAAATACTCCCTGAAACTATCTGGACCTAAAAGACAATATTTTTATGCTGTACATTGTAAGTCTTTTACATAAATATTCAACTTTTAATGGATTCCACCTTTCTTTTCTGAGAGTTTATGTACGATAAGTATATTATTTCACCTTCTTATTTCCAGTTTGTTCATGTGTTAGGTTCCAAAGTAAACTGCTGTCTAACAGCAACAGGCCATTCACCACATAAAAATAAAATCTGGGGAGAGATTTCTTCAGGAGTCAATGGTACGTATTAATCTTTTACCAATAAGAGCAAATTCTGGTTTATTGCCTAAGTTACAGCTGCTGAAACTTATCTATTCTATATTTAACATTACAGACAATCACAAAATGTTGTAACAGGAACATTTCTCTTCTTAATATAACTGTGAAATTATTCACTTGGCAGCAGAATGAACCTGCTGCTTCACATCGCCAACAACCAAGTTCAATCCTGACCTCTGTGCTCTCTGCGAGGAGTTGGGATATTCTTCCTGGGGTCACATGGTTTTCCTCCCATATCCTACCTACATGGGGTTGGCTGGGTAACTAGCTATTGTAAATTACCCCAGCTTTGTAGGTGAGTGGTAAAATTTAGTGTGAATTGCCAAGTATGTGGGGGAGAATAAAATGGTATTGGTGTAAATGGTCTCATTGGGCCGAACAGCTTGTTTCTATGCTGTATGATTATGAATTTATCAGCTTTCCAGCTCAACTAAATCGTGTAACTGCTATGGCAAAAAAAAAGATGCTTTATTGATCAAGGTTCATAAAATAGAAACATTACCTTCAATGCTTTTATTATTTGACGTAACTTGAAAGAAAATTTTTTCTATGAAACAAAAAAAGAATTTTGTTAGGTGTTAAGTGAAAAAAATGCATTTAGCAGACAAATTCATAACAATAAGGCATTCTTTACCTCTTCCCCGGTGTTCTTCTTCAGTTCCTTCTTTGCTTTTATAGAAACTTGTCTTCTGTTTTTTTGTTGGAGGATAGCATTCGGGGACACAAACCTCGACAGGGGCTCCACCTGCAGTATCAGTCCCTGACAAGTGTTTGAAGATTTAGTATGAAAGAATGCTACCTTATGCAAATAAAATTTGTACAAAAATCATACTAAAGCTAACTGAAATTCTAAAGTTCAATGACTTGGGATGTAAAGCTATTCATTAGCTTCTAATGAACACACCTTAGACTTCACCGTTCACACCTGCATTTTCTTTTTGGTAAATCTTTATTCAGACAAATAATCTGTGTCTTTTAAATCAATGTTCAACCAAACATTGAAAAGCTTAACCGAATAATGAAAAAAATACCTTGCTCTATTTATAAGTTCAGGTGGCTTACAAGCATCATATTCTTTAGTTACTGTAGAAACAGCAAAGTGATCAGATTTTGTTGTCAGTCTGTTACCTGAGTTGTGTTTGGGCTTTATTCCTTCATAACCTTTTGGTTGGAAACCACCAAATGCCCAGTCAAGCATAGGCTTAATTTGTTCTTCCAGAGTACCCCGGTTATTAGAAGGGAATGGCATTCCAGATCTGCTGCTAGCGATCTGTAAGAGTTGATTACTTGTGTTAGATACGAAATTAATCAACGCAGCTGTGTAGCTCTTCAGAATGCTGAACTAACAACAACATATTGAACTCACTGTGATGGCATCATCAACAGAATTTGAGCATTAGGATTAACTGTAGTGCTCTTAAAATGAGATGACTTGGACTTGGACTCATTGGCCTATTTCAGTGCCAAACTAGCCAGCGAATTCTACAAACTCCAGATTAGAGAGAAGTTTGGTTAGAATGCCTCCAGACCAACCATGAATGCAGGAGTACAAAAGAATAAAGGCCACATTGTCATATTCAGAACGTCAAAAGGATGTTTCAACATGGACTTATCGAAGTTAGCTATTAATTTTCCTACTGATTGACCAAATCATTTCATCAATGCTTAATGTCCCTTTCTTTGAATTATAATATTCTGAATGAGATCTATGATCTAATTATCATTTATTTGCAATAGCATTATCATTTATTTGCAATTCAGATCTTTTATTAGCAAAACCTCAGTTTCCGATTCATTACAAATGGAGAAAACAGGAATGTTAATACTCTGCAGACAGTGCACTCTGAGGTGATAACTTAAAAAGACCTCACTTGACATATGAGGAGCATCTGATGTCTTTGGGCTGGTACTTGATGGAGTTCAGAAGGATAGGAAGGGATCTCATTGAAACCTACTAGATACAGAACACTCACTGAGAAGAATGCTTCCTTTTGTGGGGGGGGGGGGGAGTCAAGAATCAGTGGGTACATTCTCAGAATAAAGGGATGTCCCTTTCAAACTAGAATAAGGAGTAATTCCTTCAGCTGGAAGGTTATGAATCGATGTAATTTGTTACCATAGAGGGCTGTAGAGCCCAAACCACTGGATGTATTTAAGGCGGAGTTCTTTTAAAGCATCTCTTGAATTTTTGAATAAGGACTTGGAGAATAATCTGAATACTATTTACACAGAATGTGCCTGGTTGCTTGTAGGTGATTTGCTAATTCCAGCAATGATTTGCACACTAATTTACTGGGAATTTCACTTTCTGAGATGGAGTACAATATAAAGACCACTTTTCAATTTATTCCTGCTAGCCAGCAATGGAAAATCATTGGTGTAAATCTTATTAGATATAATCCTTCCAAAGTTGTTCAGTTACCTAATAAGATGCCATTTTTTAAACCTAAATTTTACCACATAATATAAACAGCAAAATAGATTCAAATGAATATTCAGAAAAAAGATGCACACTGAAATACAATTTAGCCAAGTTTTCATTTCACCTATGTGCTATCAGTAGTTTCTCTCCAGAAAGAAAATTAACACCAAGTGTAAAATTTAAAGAAATCATTCTGATAATACTTCCAAACCAGACTTTGTTTTAAGTTAGACATCTCACAATGGCAGAATATATAAAATGTTAACCACAGTATAAAGATATAACAAAAGGAAACAAGGAAAAAAGCCACAATTCAACAGAAGATCAACAGGCATTTATGGAAGGAATAAGAGATGATAAAGTGAGTAGAATAGATAAATGGACAAGAATCATTAATACCCAAAATAAATTTTGCTAGCATTCATTCCTTGTGAAATTGTATCTTACACAAAGTGCGACCTGACACTCCCATGTTCTGTTCACATTTGGCATCATGACACTACATTCATTGGCCTTATCTCAAACAATTACAAGGTGGCCTATAGGGGAGAAGTCATCTCTCTGACACAGTGGTATCAAGAAAACAACCTCTCCCTCAGTGCCGCAAAAACAAAGGAGCTGGTTGTGGATTACAAGAGGAATGGAGACAGGCTAACCCCTATTGACATAATGGATCTGGGCCCCCAAATCCTGAGAACTTTCTACAGAGGCACAATTGAGAGCATCCTGACTGGCTGCATCACTGCCTGGTATGGGAACTGTATCCCCCCCCCCCCCCCGAATGAGATTCCCAGATGGTACGTTGCCTCCCCGGTGCCAAGGTCCAGAACTCTGCAGAGAGTGGTGCGGACAGCCCAGCACATTTGTAGTTATGAACTACCCACGATTCAGGACATTTACAATGACAGGTGTGTAAAAAGGGCCCATAGGATCATTGGGGACCCGAGTCACCCCAACCACAAACTATTCCAGCTGCTACCATCTGGGAAACAGTACCGCAGCATAAAAGCCAGGACCAACAGGCTCCGGAACAGCTTCTTCCACCAGGTCATCAGACTGATTAACTCACTCTGATTTGAGTGTACTCTATATTACCTTGTCTGTTCTAGTTATTATAAATTACTATGATTGCACATTGCACATTTAGACATAGACGTAACGTAAAGATTTTTACTCATGTATGTGAAGGATGAAATAAAGTCAATTCAATGATTTTCTTCTGGAAGCACACACACATTTTTGACATCATTATTCACTCAATGATTATTTCCTCCCTCACTGATATAAACCAGAGCTCAAGGATGCAACCTCTGACCATCATGGCACAAACTCGGTACTAAGACATTTTTTGCTTTCAACATTAGTTAAAGGAACTTTTGCACCGACAAAGGAAGACCTGACTGAACAACTTCAGATATCATTGCAGTTTGCTCAGTCAGAGGTCAGAGCCTAAGAAAACTTAGCTCACTCAGGTTTGCTGATTGAGTAGAAAAACTAGTGACTTGCAGCAGCTTAGAGCTTTGAATAGCACCCAATCAGAGGTTGGAGGCCTGAGAAGACGTAGTTCCCTCAGATATGCCGATTAACTAGGAAAGGCAGTGACTCGTGACAGTTTGGAGCTTTAAGCAATGGCCTATCTGCATTAACAAATAGCCATCGTTGGAGTGGTCAGAGTTAGAGTGGAGATTCTGAGACTTTAGCATTTCGAGGCTTCAATCAGAGAAGGCCTACCACCTACCCCCACTGTTTATTGTTCTTCCTTCTTATATCTGTTCAGTTAGAACAGTAGTGATGCCAGGCTCTTCTTTCAGAATGTGCGAAGGCAGGGAGATCTCCAGTGTCCTTGATGATTACACCTGCGAGAGGAGCATCCAGCTGCAGCTTTAACAATCCATGTTAAGGAATTGAAACTGGAACTAGAGGAACTCTGGATCATTCGGGAGTTTGAAGGGGGTGATTGATATAGAGAGGTAGTGACAACAAAGGCGCAGTACACAGGAAACTGCACAGTCAGGAAGGGGAAAGGGGTGAAACAGCCAGTGCAAAGTACCCCTGTGGCCACCCCCCTCAACAACAGGTATATCACTCTGAATACTGTTGAGGGGAGGGAGAGGGGATGACCTAGCAGAGGAAAGTCACAGCAGTCAGGTTTCTGGCACTGAGTCTGACTCTCAGAAGGGAAAGGGGAGGGGAAGAAGAGGTGAGCTGTGATGACAGGGGATTTGTTAGCCAGGGGAACAAAAAGGAGGTTCTGCGTACAAGATTGAGATTCCCAGATGGTATGTTGCCTCCCAGGTGCCAAGGTCCAGGATATCTTGGATTGAGTCCTCAGTATTCTTAAGCGGGAGGGTGAACAGCCAGAGGTCATGGTCCATGTAGTGACCAATGTCAAAAGAAAGAAGAGTTATGAGGATCTGCAAAGAGAGTTCAGGAAGATAGGTACTAAGTTAAAGGGCAGGACCTCCAGGATTGTGAACTCAGGATTGCTACCCATGCCACATAATAGTGAGGCCAGGAATAGGAAGATTATAACGTGGCTAAGGAGTGGAAGTAGGAGGGAAGGCATAAGATTTTTGCATCATTGGGCTCTTTTCCAGGGAAGGTGGGAACTGTACAGAGGAGACAGTTTGCACCTGAACTGGAGGGGGACTAATATCCTAACAGGAAGATTTGTTAATGCTGTACAGTGGGGTTGAACTAGAATTGCATGGGGATGGGAACTAGAGTGCCAGAACAGGTTGTGGAGGCAGATGTTGGTAAGACCTCAGACAAAGTCAGGATTCAAAAGGTTGAACATGGTGCGACTAGTGTCCTGAGCTGTGTATATTTCAATGCAAAAAATATAGTAGGAAAAGCAGATGAGCTCGGGGTACAGATCAACACCTGGAATTACGATACTGTAGTCATTAGTGCAACTTGGTTGCAAGAAGGGCAGGACCAGCAGCTCAGTATTCTGAGGTTCTGTTCTTTTACACATGACAGAGCAGGATGGATTAAAGGAGGAGGGCTAGCGTTACTAGTCAGGGAAAATGTTACAGCAGTGCCCAGTCAGGACAGACTGAAGAACCCAGCTAGTGAGGCGTTACAACTAGAACTGAGAAATATGGGAGGCATGGTCACATTAATGGGCTATGTTACAGACCACTCAACAGTCCACGGGATCCAAAGGAATAAATTTGCAGAAAGATTGTAGAGTGTTGCAAGAAACATAAGGTTGTTATACTAGGTGATTTTAACTTTCCACATATTGACTGGGACTCCCATACTGTAAAAGGACTAGATGGGATAGAGTTTGTCACATTTGTTCAGGAAAGTTTCCTTAATCAGTAACAGTAAGTAGAAGTCCCAATGAGAGAGAGTGCAATACTTGATCTGCTATTAGGGAATGAGACAGGGCAAGTCTCAGAAGTTTGTGTAGGGGAAAACTTTGCATCTAGTGATCACAATGTCATTAGTTCCAAAGTAAACATGCAAAAAGATATGTCTGGTCCACGGGTTGAGATTCTAAATTGGAGAAAGGCCAATTTTGATGGTATCACAAAGGATCTGTTAAGTGTGGATTGGGACAAGCTGTTTTCTGGCAAAGGAGTACTTGGCAACTGGGAGACCTTCAAAAGTGAAATTTTGAGAGTTCAAACCTGTATGTGCCTGTCAGAATAAAATGTAGAGATAAAAGGTGTAGGGAACCTTGGTTTTCCAGAGCTATTGAGGTCCTGGTTAAGAAAAAAAAGGAGGTGCATAGCAGTTATAGGCAGATAGTAACAAATAAGCTAGTTATTGAAGTATAAGAAATACGAAATAACACTTCAGAAAGAAATCAGGAGGGCTAAAAGAAGGCACAAGGTTTCCCTAGCAGACAATGTGAAGGAGAATTCTAAGGGATTGTTAAGATGGACAAAATTGGTCCTCTGGAAGATCTGAACGGTAATCCATGTGTGGAGCCAAAACTGATGGGGGAGATCTTAAATGAATTTTTTTGCATCTGTATTTACTCAAGAGACGGGCACGGTTTACAGAAGTGAGGCAAAGCAGCATCAACGTCAAGGACCCTCTACAGATTACAGAGGAGGTGTTTGCTGTTTAGGTGGAAAAATCCCCAGGGCCTGACAAGGTGTTCCCTTGGACCCCGCTGGAGTCAAGTGTAGAAACTGCCAGTGCCCGAAAAGATATTTAAATCATCCTTAGTGATAGTTGAGGTACCAGAGGATTGGAGGATAAACAATGTTGTTCGACTGTAAAATCATGAAATTTTAGGTTGGTGACATCAGGTAGTGGGACAATTATTGTAAAGTATTCTAAGGGGACCTGATATATAAATATATGGATAGACCTGGACTGATTTAAGGATGGTCAGCACAGCTTTGTGTGTAGTAGATCTTGTTCAATGAATCCTATAGAATTTTTCAAGGAAGTTACCAGGAAAATGGATGAAGGCAAGGCAATGGATGTTGTGTACATGGATGCAAGGCATTTGATAAGGTCCCTCCTGGGAGGTTGGACAAGAAGATTCAGTCACTCGGCATTCGAAAGGAGATAGTGAATTAGATATTAGCTTTGTGGGAGAAGCCAGAGAGTGGTAGTAGATGGTTCCTTCTCTGTCCAGAAGCCTGTGACTAGTGGAGTACTGCAGCGATTGGTTCTGGTTCTGTTGTTTATTATCGATACCAACTATCTGGATGATAACATTGTTAACTGGATCAGCAAATTTGCAGATGACATCAAGGTTGGGGGTGTAGGAGACAGTAAGGAAGGCTATCATGGTGTCCAGCTGGAAAAATGGATTAAAGGTGAAAGGTGAAAAATTTAAGGGGAACACGACGAGGAGAAACTTCTTCATTCAGAGGGTCATGTGTGAAATGAGTTGCCAGCACAAGTGGTGCACGCAAACTAGATTTCAATGTTCGAGAAGTTTGGATTGATTATGGATGCTAGAAGTGTGGAGGGCTGTGGTTCTGGTGCAGCACAATGGGATTAGGCAATCTAAATAGCTCGGCAAGGACTGGAATGGCGGAAGGTCCTGTTCCTGTGCTGTACTTTTCTGTGACTCTATATCAAATTTGGTTCAGTGGCAGGAAACAAAGGGCAATTGTTGATGAATATTTATATGACTGGAAGGTTGTTCCCAAATGAGATTCCACACTGCTCAGAACTTGATCCCTTGCTTTTTGTAAAAGAGGTTAATCATTTAATTTTGGAACGTGATAAAGAATTCTCAGAATATACAAAAATCAGACAAGTGGTTGACAATGAAGTGGAAAACTTCATATTGCAGGAAAATATAATCTGGACAGTAAGATGGTAAGTAGAAATTATGTGTGAGGCCATTCAGTTAGGCGTGTAACAAGGCATGGAAATACATGTACAATAAATAGAAAGATACTGTCTGGGTGGAGGAATCAATGGAACAGAAGGTATGTTGAAAGATCCTTGAGGTAAAAGGGTAATAAGTTTGTTAAGAAGGCGTGCAGTATGCTACTCATTAATCAAAGCTGATCATTTAAATTCAGGGAGATATGAATTTAAGATACCTCCAAGTTGCGACCACCATTGAGTTGCAGTTCAGATTATTTGTTTAGTTGTTATTTTTTAGTGACAGAAGTGAGTTTGGGATCAGATTAGGATTTAGGAACCGGCATGTGGGGAACTAGAGGTCGGGTTGGAGTCTCAGTATCCACTCTGTGTTTGAAGGCTAGGATCTTTGGGCACAGAGCTCAGAAAAAGCGATGCAATGGACTTGTAACATCGTAAACCAGCGAGTTGTTTGCTAAGTCTCCCCTCTCGTTGTGAAAACGGAGACACCCTTTTCTCCTGTATTAGGGAGAGCGAGCGAGCCTGTGGTACGTCGAATGCCAGATGAACAGGTAGTCTTTGGAGTACTGCAAGTCTGTGTCTTTGCTGTTGCCTTGCTCATGCTTGAGTGCTTGGAGGCGGGTGCTGATGCTTTTCTTTTGCTGGTGGGGGGAGGGGGGATTGTTGCTTGCTGCCGCTTATGCGCAGGAGGGAGGGGAGCTGGGGGGGGTACTTTTGGGTTCTCATATTTAACTGTCATTCATTTTTTGGGGGCACTCCTCTGTTTTCGTGGATGGTTGCAAAGAAAACGCAGTTCAGGATGCATATTGTATTCATTTCTCTGACATTAAATGTACCTTTGAAATTGACATGGGACATTCGTGGTTGGATGTCAGATTGGCAGAAAATGGACGAGGGCCTCCCCCCTCTCCCCCCCACCCCGCCAATTCAGTGAGCTCCAGAGTCAGAGTTCCATACGGGCAGGAAGCACAAGTTCTGACGACACCCTGAATCCGCAAGTCTGGAGTTTGAGACTTCTTGTTCAGTGATCAGCATGTCCTGGGATCGATGCCAAGGGTCAAGTTGGAAATATGGAAGTCGAAGCCCATTGGCCAGAGCCAAGTCCACAAATCACTGCGAGACCACTTAGGAAGTAAAAGCCCAATGTCTGTAAGTCTGAGTCGGTTGGAGGTCTGTCCCGGGGTTAAAAGACTGTAAGTGTGTGGGATGGAGGGAGAAATGGGGCTTGTTTTGCTGCTGCTTTTTTGTTGCTTGTTGTGACTGTGTTGCTCTGCCAAGCGTTGTGGGCATACTATGTTGGCACAGGAACGTACTGCAACACTTGTGGGCTGTTCCCAAAGTTAGTTGTTAACGCAAAACACATTTCATTGTATGTTTCAATGTACAAATGATAAATTTGAATCCTGAACAATATACAACATCAATTTAGGCTGCAGTTTGAATTCTCATCATCACATTCCAGAAATAACGTGCTTCACTGGAGAAGGTGCAGAGGAGAACAGGAAAATGTCATGACTGGAACACTGCAGTTATGAAAAAAGATCAGATAAGCTGGGTTTATTTTCTTTGGAACTGAAGAGACTGAGTGCAGATTTAACTGAGATACAAAAACTCTGGGAAACTCAGAGCAAAGTGGAAGGATACATTCGCCTAACAGAGGCCAAAAGCTAGAGGACAGAGATTTAAAGGAAGTGGTAGATTGCTTAGAGGAGGAAAAGTTTTTTTCCCGTCATTTTTCCTCTGGGGTCTGGAGGACATGGCCTGAAAGGGTGATAGAAGCAGAATTTCAGCATGATTATATCGTGATTGATTATGTTTTTGAAGAGCGATGAGACTCAGGGCCACAGTTCTACAGCTACAAGGTAGGATTAGTCGGCAGTGCTCTTTTAAACCTGGTATAGACATAATAGCCTCCTTCTATGTTGTAAACTTTTGAATGCTTTTATTGCACCATAAGTGCTGCATTGAAAGTTCAATTATTTGGAATTGATCGCACTGAACAAAAAAAATCTGGCTTCCTAAATACTTTTGGGTGTATCTTATGGATTTTGGGCTGCTGATCATGAAAATCGCCATGACATTTCCCTATCACGCACCTTTTTTTTGTAATTGTCTTTCAATTCATAATTCAAGTCAATTAAAATGTTGTCCACACTGTAAACTGAAAAGTTTTCTATCTTGTCCAGGCATACTTAAACAGGGCCGCTGCATGTTTTAAAAAGTTTTAAAAGTTTTAACAAGTTTTAAAAAGGCTATAAAAGCATCACGCACACACTACTCTAAGCATTTCATTTACATGTATAATCAGTTTGCAATCACGTTGTTGCACAGGCTCTACGCACATAGCATATTCTGTTTACTCATTATAATGAAGTAATTTTATTTTTCGGAGTATTTGTGATAGCAAGATGTCTTGCCATTGTTGCAACAGCCGCGGTACTTTCTGTTATATCTCTGGCAAGTATACGCTTAAATCTCAAAGACGGAGCATGATTTCTCTTATTAAGAAAGCCTATGATTTCTTCTTCAGTTGTAAAATTGGCGACCAACACAAAACCTGGACTCCTCATATTTGTGGCATTCCCATTTAGACTTCTTCCCTGAAAATCTTGGCGCTGTCAGTGACGAGCATGTTGAAAGGTTTTGCCGGGACATTGCGGTCATAGAGAATCGGTATCAGGGCAACTGGAATCCATCAATGCTGACTGATTATTGTTTTTTTTTTATTATTAATTTTTTATTGCAACACCGACAAATTACATTCAATACAACCAGTTGCCAATTACATTTTGACTGTTTAACCCAGCTACCCGCAACCTTCATCACCATCCCCCTCCACCCCCCATCCTTCTCCCCTCCACCAATCAACTGAATAGTAGTGCATACACACACAAAGCATTCCTATCTTAACAAAAGATCTTTTAAGTTAGATATCAAATTTGTCCACGTTATGATTGTGTTTGGCCGTGCATCATTTACTCTTGCTGATGAAAGTTCCAGATAAGAAATGTCCAAAAAGCTCCAGAGCCAGTGAGTATTTGAAATATCATGGGGAGGTTTCCAACTCTGGACTACAATCTTCTTAGCTGCAGTCAGGCCTGCCAGCCAGATTTTGCGTGTTTTTTTCTGTAAGGGGAAGGTGGGAGTCATCATTTAGAAGGTGTACAGCGGGGTCCATTGGTAATTGTACCCATTAGTTCTGTAAGAGTACTGATAACTTTCCCCCACAAATCAAAAACGCCTGGACATTCCCATACAACATGTATAAAAGAGCCAATGGCTCCATGGGGGTAAAATGAGCAATAAGGGTCAGGAACCAGTCCCATTTGATGTCTAATTCTCGGTGTTAAATATGCTCTATGACAAAATTTCAAGTGTATATACCGATGATTTGGGTTTTTCGAAGCACCGGCAGCATTATCCCAAATCGTATCCAGTCTAAGTCTTGTCCCAATTCATATATGTCCCTATCCCAAGCTTTCATTCCATATAACTCTGGGAGTTTAATTTATCACAGATATATGACACTATCTGTCCTGGAGCACTCTATATCCAACTTAAAATGGGATGGTCTTTTAAATCTGACCCCCAGGGAAAGCCGTAGGCTTTACAAGCTCATCTTACTTGTAAGTAGAAGAAAAGAGAATGTTTATCAATATTATATCGAGATATCAGTCTTGAAAGCTAAGGATAGTACTTGCCCCATTAATATCTTGAAGAGTAGTAATATCTTTATCCTCCCAAGTTCTGTTAATGAATGGTTTCCCCCCAGATAGAAAACGATTATTGTTCCATAATGGAGATGATTTGCACCATACGCTTTTAAATTTTAGGAATTTTTCTGCTGCTCTAAACACTTGTAGTATATGGGTTAAAATTAGACCATAATACAAATCACATTTTTTGGTAGACATACCTATAAGGAGAAAGTCCTTCAACCTTATTGGTGCTCTTAGCTCTTATTCTATATTTTTCCAGGACGAAACTTTATCCTCCTCCATCCAAGGAGGAGAAGAGCACCAATAGTTAAGACTTCTTAATACAAATGCCCAGTGATACAATTTAAAATTTGGACCTGCCAATCCCCCATTCGACTTTTTGAATTGTAGAGCTGACTATTTTATATTGGGTCGTTTACCATTCCAAACATAGTATCGTAGTAAGGAGTCCAGTTTTTGCCAATATCCTGCTGGAGGTGCAAGTGGGATCTTTGAGCTGATAAAATTAATGCAGGGTAAGATGTTCATTTTAATGACCGATATACGGGCCAGGAGCGATACTGGCAGATGCCTTGATCTATTAATATCTTCTTCTATTTTTTTCAGAATTAAAGAGTAATTTGTTTTAGCCACAGATGATAGGGAAGGATTAACTTCAATACGCAAGTAGAGGACTTCATTTGTAACTTTAATCTGGGGAGGAAGAGACACCTTTCTTTTATCTGTATTAATCAGCATCAGTGCTGATTTTAACAAATTAACTTTGTATCCTGAAAGAAATCCAAATTGCTCCTGTGTTTTTAAGACATAGGGGAGAGTTTGTTGAACATTTGCCATATAAACTAGTGTGTCGTCCGCGTAAAGTGATATTCAATGTGATGTTGTACCTATTGTAATAGGGGAGATCCGAGGAGAGTTTCTAATTAAATGTGCAAGCGGTGCAATAGATATAGTAAAAATTAAAGGAGACAAAGGGGCCCCTTGTCGTGTGCCCCGTCCTATGTCAAATAACTCTGAGAAACCTCCTCCCACACATACCCAGGCTGAAGGAATAGCATACAGTGTTTGAATCATATTGATAAATTTTTTTTTAGATTATGAAGACACGCAGTCCTCTTTTATTGTCATTTAGTAATGCATGCATTAAGAAATGATACAATGTTTCCTCCGGTGTGATATCACAAAACACAGGACAGACCAAGACTGAAAAAACTAACAAAACCACATAATTACAACATATAGTTACAACAGTGCAACAATACCATAACTTGATGAAAAACAGTCCAAGAGCACAGTAAAAAGTTCAAAGTCTCTCAAATATCCCACATCTCACGCAGACGGGAGAAGGAAGAAAAACTCTCCCTGCCATGCCTGACCACGGTCTGACTCTGAGTTGTCCAAAAAGTTCGAGCCTCCGATCAGCTCTCTGACACCGAGTACCGAGCACCAGCCACCTTTATCCGAGCGATTTGACCTCAATCTTGGTCGCCAATAGCAGGCAAAGCTGGGGATTTTGAGGCCTTCCCTCCAGAAGATTCACGATCGCGCAGTAACAACAGCAGCGAACGGGCGTTTCAGAAATTTCTCCAGATGTTCCTCTGTGCTTTCATGTCTGTCTCCATCAAATCAGAATTGTCCACGGTCCCTATTTAACGGATACGATATCATTTTTCACCGGAGGGCTGCGCATGCATGGCACGCTGCACTCTCTTCTCCCGCCGAAATTTATCGCCGAACTTAAATTCTTTTAGAACTCTCCAAAGATATGGCCATTCAAGGCGATCGAACGCTTTTTCAGCATCTAGAAATAGCAGGCCAAAGGCAGGCGGGATTTTATGTGTTGTACTCAGCATGTGTAACAGCCGGCGAATATTATCAGATGCGAGATGCCCCTTGATAAAGCCTGTTTGATCTGGGCTAATTATTTTCCCAACTACTGTCTCAAGTCTACCGGCCAAGTCTGGAAAATCTCTTGAGGTCGGCATTTATCAAGGAGATTGGACGGTAATTGGCACACTCCAAGGGGTCCTTACCAGGCTTAGGTATAACTGTGATCAGGGCTGTGTTTAGATCTCTATGGAAAGCGCCGTTTCCAAAAGCATAATTTAATGTTTCTAATCATACTGGTCCAAGAATATCCCAAAGTGCTAGGTAAAGTTCCACAGGTATGCCATCTATGCCTGGCATATGGCCCTTATTTGTAGCTTTAACTGCTTTGAGTAGCTCATCCAGTGTAATAGGAGAGTCTAGAGTTTTGGTGTCCTCTAATGACAATGTAGGGAGGTCTAATCGACTAAAAAAATCTGTGAAGTCATTCTCAGAAGGAACTGAGCCACTTGTATACAATTCTTTAAAGTAATTCTTGAATGTCTCGTTTATTTCCTCTGTTGAAGATACTACTCCACGTTTAGCACACCTAATCGCTGGTATAGATCTTTTAGTTTCCTGTTGTTTGAGCGTTGGAGCTAAAAGATGGCTCCGTCTGCTGCCTTCTGCGTAATACTTACATTTGGTTATATGGATCATATATTCTGCTCTGCTTCTTAATAAATCATTTAATTCTGCTTGTTTTGTTTTGAGCTCGTTTTCTTTTGTTATGGTGTATATCCCTTTGAGATCATTTTCCAAAACCTTACATTCTTCTTCTAAGGTGGAAATCTTTTGAAGCCAGCTTTTATGTAGGTGAGAACTGAACCATATAGCGTTATTTCGAAAGAAACCCTTGATGGAGGCCCAAGTCACTGTCACATCTGAGACACCATTTTTATTTAAATTTATAAATTCTGTCAGTTTTGTTCTCAGTTGTGATAGAAATTCGTCGTTTTTTAGAAGGGTGAAGTTAAACCTCCACCTAGTAGCCTTATTTTTAATTTTGCCATAATTAATGTGATCAGGTAGATGTCTGGGCAAAAATTCTATTGAGTGTACTAAAGGCAGCAAACCGGAGGATATAAGAATGTAATCTATCCGAGAGAAAGTTTTATGTCTTATGGAGAAGAAGGTATAGCTTTAGCAGATGGATTATGCACCCTCCACACATCCGTTAAATTTAAATCCGTTAGAAGAAGGTTAAGTGCTTTGGAAGCAGATTCTTGAGAGCTTGATATAGTTGAGGAAGATTTATCGAGGTTAACGTTTACCAAAGCATTCATGTCCGAACCAATATATAGTTGGTAGTCACTTAGCTTCAGTAATTGTGAGGTAATTGAGGGAAAAAATTCAACCTCGAATATAGTTGGGGCATATAGGCTAATGAATGCAACTTTTTTACCCTGAATGGATGTACAGCAAAAAGCTAGACGTCCTTCATTGTCGGCGCACGTCCTTTCAATTGATACATTAATATTACGTCTCATTACTATCATAACTCCTTTCGTACGAGTACCATCAGCTGATGCCACAACGGGTTTATAAAAACGGTTTTGAACCCTGGGAATGTCATTAGGTTTAAGATGTGTTTCCTGTAACAGCGCAATATCTATTTCCTTTCTGCGTAAGAAATCTAAAACCTTTCAACGCTTGTAGGGAGAGTTTAATCCTCTAACGTTAAGTGATACAATAGTAAGATTTTCTAATTTACCTGTGTTGCTCATCTTCTCCTGGATCTGTTGTTGTAAGTTGGTGGTGGAGCCCTGAGTTACCCCTGTCCCACCCACCCCATCACCCCTCCCCACCCCCCCATCACCCCTCCCATTCAACCCTTTACTTTGTAACATCTATGAGTGTCACTTAGCAATGTCAGGCACTGAACACTGACATCAACCGTCCCCTTCCAGCACCAACAACTTAGAAAGGCAAAGCAGTTTTCATGGACAATCATTTCTAAGAGACAAGAAAAAAGAAACCTGGACAAACCTGTTAACCTATATAAGAAAAACCGTTTCCATCTCAAATACAGTATACAGAAACACATAATCAAGATCCCAACAGCTATCTTGCAAGAAACTGTCGCTTCAATAGACCGTCGCTTAGCGATAGCGCCAATGACGTCTTATCTGGTGCCCAGAAAAAGTCTACTGGAGACATTAGATTCTAAAATTAGTCAGAACAACCTGCTGGTTTACAGCTTCATTCTTGATGAAGTATTACATTTGAGTATATTGAATATTACCTTAAAACTCTGACCTGCAATAGTCAGAAACAAATTGGCCCCTTAATTAACTAAATACAAAGGTGCAACGAATGACTTTCTGATAAAAGAATAACCAGAAAACTTCACACCTAGAATGTTAACTTGCCCGTGCTTGTTAGATTGTGCAAACAGGCTAGTCCGAGCTCTCAATGCATTTCCATCTCCTCCCGAGGGTCGTGTGGACTTTGCCCAGGGTCTTCTTCCATATCTCCCAGCACCGATGAATTCAGAGCTTCTTTTGCTTCCTCTGCCGAGTTAAACGACATCTTCATGCCCTTGACATTCACTTTCAAAATCGCTGGTATATGAGGAATGAGCCGAGCCCCTTCTGTCGAAATTTAGCGTGGATCTCCTTGTATCCCTGCCGTTCCTGCATCGTGCCGGGGCTGTAGTTGGTGAAGAACTGCAGCTGGGTGCCATCAGGGAGAGTAGGTTTGGCTTTCCTCGCACCCTCCAGGATAGCCTGCCGGTCAGTGTACCGTAGAAGCTTAAAATTCATGGTCCGCGGTCTTGAGGTGCTGTTGGAAAAGATCCTATGTGCTCTATCGATCTCCAAAGGAGTGCTGTAGGAATTCCTGAGCGCTGGAATCGAATTAGGCAGCATCTTCTGGAGGTAACCTCTTGGATTGTCGCCCTCAGCACCCGTCGGTAAGTTGACCAGCCGCACATTGTTTCTCCTGGATCTGTCCTCCAAGTTGTTTAACTTCTTCCATATCTTAAACACCTCCGCGAGACAGGGGTTAGTAACTTTCTCATTCTTGCGTAAGCAAACCTGAATGTTGTCTATTTTATTGAAGACCGTGTTAAATTTTTTAGCGTGAATGTCCGCTTACTCCTTTAACGATCGGAGAATGTTGCCGTTCTCTGCCATATGTTTCTGTATGGGGTCAAGAGCCTTTTCCAGCAACTCCTTTAGCATGTGGGCTACCGTTTCTTGCAGCGATTCCATCTCCGTTGCCATTGTTTGTTTAATTAGCATAGCTATTTCTTCAGATGAATCACTAGCTTGGTGTCGTCTGTCGGTATCTTGTTTCCTGGTTGAATTTGGATCCTTTTTTGAAGCCATGTCTTTAGTTAGATCTTTCTCCAACTCAACCTTGTATTAAGACCATCTAAGAGCCCTGAAGAACTTGAAAAAGGAGGGTTGTATGTCAGCGCTCAGTGTTGTGCTGCCATCTTGCCTCGTGCCTCACCGGAAGTCGACTGATTATTGTTGAACATTTAAGCAACAAGCCTCAGACACTGAGTACAACTAAAAATCATCAATAAAACATTTTTAGTTTAGTTGAACTACTGCAAAGTGTCAGCACCATTATTCAATTAAGTGCTTTATAATTCAATAAAAGTTAATTTCTTGTTTCTCCAAATTCCTATGTGATACAAGTAGTCTGAAATTATAGTCATGTTCAGCTTCAAGTGGTCTATCATAACTAAAGAAAATTTAAGGAAGCAACACTCTCATAAAAAATTGTTGTCCAATGTTATAAACCCATTGCTCATTGTCCTCTGAATTAGATTGTAAAGCATTACTCAAAGAAAAATGCATAATTCTCCAGGTTCCCAGCCAACAATTGGTTATTGCAGGATAATCTTATTCCTACCAGTGAGGCCCTGCCTGCTGAGCACGAAGTGGGACAACAGCTATATTGTGAAATTGTTGGTAAAGAAACACTTAGAACACAATATATTCTTAATTTGAAAGCTGTTGAAGGCCACAAAGCATTCAGATCTGTCAAACTTCTGCCTTGCGGAAAAAAGAGGACCCCTGGGAAATGGCGCACCATCTCATTTGAATTTGGCCTTTTCATATTATTGAATTAAGTTTAACACCAAGCAGTAGCTATTCGACTCCAACAAATTTAGTAAACAGATTCCCATGCTGGGACATGCAATTGTAAATATTTATATTATACATTTCCATATTTTAGGGAGAGCGAAAGTTGTTTTTTAAAAAAATGAGAATTCAGAAGACAATTTTATTATGACTGCTTTGTACATAAGGAAAACTATCAGGGCACAGAGCATCTGAATGAACCATCACTCCAGAGTTCAATTCTACTTTGATAAAGGATCTTTGATCTGACATATTAACTTTATTTCTCTTCCCAAAGGTGCAACTTAACCTGCTGAGTATTTCCTTCATTTTCTGTTTTCATCACCACTTAAGCATTAAAAGTAAACTAGACCTACAGCATTTGAATTTTTATTCAAGATCAGGAGCTGGGAATCTGATTCCCCACCAGCATTGATTGAAAAGTTGACCTTCAAACTAAGTCAACAGAACTATCCAACTTCTGAAGAAAGAAAAGCATTTATAATTAGTCCAAAAGACTGCAATACGACAAATGGATTCCTAGTTTTAAAATGTATTACCTCCAAAGCCTGGAACACAGCTCTTTTGTAAGAAACCAGCTTGTTAAATGCAGATGAGTGAAAATACTGGCTAATAGCAGTTAAAGGCATAAGTTTGTCAGCAGAAACCTTGAAAACAAGAAGGTACAAAAAATGTTAATCATCCAAAGCATTCTGAAAACTGCACATTTTTAAGAACAGATATGCATTCTTCAACTCTTATTCCAAACTGCAAGTTATTACACCATCACTGGACAGGGGTATCCTGAACCATCCTTATATTCAACAAAGAAAAAACACTAAGTATTGTTTAGTAGCATTTCTACTGACCCTGGAAAACCAAAGGAGTGAGATCTATTACAGCTGATAAGTCCATCCCAAATTTCAGAGATTGGGTCAGCAGAAAAACTGCATCACATTTGTAAGGTCACCAGTTATACCTGCACCAAACTGCCAACACAATTATTATTATTATTATAGAACAGAGGATTGGATGGGATTTAAAATTCATTTCCAGGAGTAAACTATCAATAACACTGTTTTCATGTGATAGGAAAACAGCGTCATAGAATTATATAGTATGAAAACAGGCCCTTTGGCACAACTCATAAATACTGACCAAATTGCTTTCCTGAGTAGTCCCATTTGCCTGCGTTTGCGATATCCCTCAAAAATTTTCCTATTGAAAATGTCATTAAAATTCTGAAATTGTACCTCCCTCTACCAGCTCCTGGAGCAATTCATTTCATAAGCTTGTATGAAACACTTGTCCCTTTTACATCACTTCCCTCTCACTTCAAATCTATGCCTAGAGAATGCAGACACAAGAGACTTTGCAATTGCTGGAAATCTTGAGCAACACACACAACATGCTGGAGGAACTCTTTCAGGTCAGACAGCTTCTATGGAGGGAAATGGATTCCATTAATGCTGCCTGACCTGCTGAATTCCTTCAGCAGTTTGTGTATTGCTTAAATCTATAGCCACTAATCTTCAATTCCCTTCCCTGGGAAAGGCATGATGATTGTCTACCTTATTTATGCTCCTTGTGATTTTATAAGCATCTATAAGGCTACCCACCAGCCTTCTTCATTCCAGACAAAACAGTCCCAGCCTATTCAGTCTCTTCTCATAACTCATGGCCTCCAGTTCCAGCAACATCTATGTGAATCTTTTCTATACTCTCCCTAGTTTAATCACATCCTTCCCAAAGTATGGAAAAAAGACCTGCACACAGTATTCCAAGGTTGGTCTCACCAACATCCTATCTAGCTGAAACATGCTGTCTCAACTCTTGTGCTCAAAGTTCCATCCAATGAAGGCAAGCCCACAGCACCTTCACCACTTTGTCTGCCTGTGTCACTACTTTCAGGGAGTTATTTATTTGCATGCTTAGGTCCTTCTGAGGGCAAATGGGATTAATACAGATGGGTAAAAGGGTTAAATTGTATGTGGTGAGTCTAGCTAACCTTTCTGTGCTGTACAACTCTATAACTCTGTAACAGACAAGCATTGCTCACACTCAGCCACAGACTACAGATATCTGAAGATCAGTCAGAGGGAAACAGGATAATCCCCAAGCTCAGGGGAGTAAAACAAAAGAAGAGGAATTCTCCAATCTATGATGAATATATTTTGAACACACTGTAGTGCAATGTATGGCAAGGAAATATGTGACAATACTTAAACCTCCTTACAATCTGAAATCTACCAACATAATTCTAAACATTTAAAACATTTACTCTTGTTTGGTCTAGTTTATACGTGGGTGTACTCATGTATCAGGCGAGTGGACTTCTTTTACAAATGACCAACAATGCATTGACAACAAATAACTTCCAGTCTCCACAATACTCTTAATAAAATAAATTTTCTGTAGTAAAGTTCAAATATTTCACTAGGTGTATGAGGAGGTTTGGTATGCCACCAAAAACACTCGCAAATCTCTACAGATTTACTGCGGAGAGCATTCTAACTGACGGCATCACCATCTGGTATGGTGGGGGTGAGGGGATTGCTACTGCACAGGATCGAAATAAGCTGCAGACAGTTGTAAACTAGTCAGCTCCATCATGGGCACTAGCCTCCGTCGTATTTAGGTCATCTTCAGGACATTCTTTTGATGCATCCGTCATTGAGAACCCCCATCACTCAAGACATGCCCTGTTCTCATTGCTACCATCAGGAAGGAGGTACAGGAGCCTGAAGGCACACACTTGATTCAGGAACAGCTTCTTCCCCACTACCATGATCACTGCCTCACTGTTTTCTTTCCCTATTTTTGCACTATTTATTTGAATACATATATTTTTATTGTAATTTTTTTCCCTATTATTATATATTGTACTGCTGCCGCAAAGACAATGACATATGCCCATGATATTAAACCTGTTTCTGAAATATTGGCCTGGAAATTTTTCAGTGCATTTAAATGGAACTGCAGGGGGTTTACCTATGTCCTCTGAGAAGTACTGTGCAGTAGTGGAGGACTGGACATGAGGCCCAGGGCAGTTTGTAATGCCCTGAATGACATCAGAAAGGAGGGAGGAAGAATTCCAAAAGAGCACAGAAAAAGAAACAGGAATCCTCTGGCCCCCCTGCAGGTTGATTAGTTATGGTTGGTCCTTTTTTAACTGACTACGGTCTGCTTCCTTCCATTTAACATTTGAGGGCTTTGAATGTACAAATGAATTTTACATGTTACTTTTTATTTTATTTAGCAACATAGCACAGAGTAGGCCCTCCAGCCCTTCAAGCCGAGTTGCCCCAGAAACCCCCGATGAACCCAAAGAACCTTAACCTAATCACAGGACAATTTGCAATGACCAATTAATCTACCAGGTGCATCTATGGACTGTGGGAGGAAACCAGGGCATCCAGGGAAAACCCGTGATTTCCACAGAGAGGACGTACAAAATCCTTTCAGATGGTGCCAGAATTGAACTCAGAACTCTGGAACACCATGAGCAGTAATAGTGTTGTGCTAACCACTGTGCTACCGCTATCATGACATATGTGAGTGATGCTAAACCCGATTCTGATATGGGTCTTCATTGTGGACTGAGAGTGGGAAGGGGGCAGGGAGAAGGGAGGGAGCAGGAAGCACCAGAAAAGACATTCTGCCATGATCAATAAACTATTTGTTTGGAATCAAATTACCTTCACTGGTGGCTCAAGGCAGGCTGAGTCTGCACCTGCGCCACCCACCTGCTCCTGGCACTCCTTCTCTGCCACCAATCCCACCCCTCTCATGCGGCACTCCACCCTTACCAGTCACAACATCCTTTGCTCCCGCCAGATTTACAAACTCGCTCTCCACCCCATGTTGACAAATACAGTACTGTACTAAAGTCTTAGGCATTCTAGCTGTATATATGTGCCTAAGGTTTTTGCACAGTACCGTACCTGTTTATGCTTAACACCTTAGCACACATGGGAGCAAAATTAAGTATTTAAACTTCACCAAACCTAAAATATTACCTTTTAATCTTTAAAAAAAAATCATCAAACTATTCTGAAACTTTTCACATTTTTGACTCCTGTTTTGTACTGACCTCTGAGAACTTGCCATCTCCAAACCACTGAAGCCATCTCATTCCTGATGCAGCTTGCCTTCTTCCAGGTGTGCGCCAGGAAACCACAATTGCCGGCCACCACGAGAAGCCCTTTATTTTTCCCCAAACCAATTCCCCAATACCATAACCTTTGCCATCCTGAAGATGAAAAAAATTAAGACTAATCAGAATCCCAAATTTTTTCCAAGTTAATCAACCATAAGGAATCATTTAAAATAATATGTCAATTTGAAATATTTTATGATGCCAAATTAACAGTGCTGCCCAAGCTACTTTTCCCTGACTTCACATTTGTTTTATATTGGAGCCTATATTCCACCTATGTTAAATTGAGCAGGAAAGCATAGATGTTCAGAAATAGAAAAACAAAGATCTCCTTACTTATGATACAGGATCGATACAATGAATTCTATTTGCATTATCCATATTTCATCCATGAAGACTATATATTTGCAAATGAGCAAACGAAAATGCATCCCTTAATTTCCAACAATTAAGGCCGAAACCAGTCTGATGTATCAACAAATTTATTTATTTATTTAGTTATTCGTTCGTTCGTTCGTTCATTCAAATAATGGCCTCTCATTCAAACTCACCAACTGCAGGGTTTCATACTAGCAGAAAAGCATAAAGCAAAGCATGCTAGGAGGCCAGAGGGGTTCAACATTATCAATTACGTCAATACACCCCAGGCTATATAAGTGAAAATAACAAAGAACTGGCAGCAGTAGTTGACCACTGGAAAACGTAAACACAAGAGATTCTGCAGATGCTAGAAATCTTGAGCAACACACAAAGTCTTCCACATTAACAGTCTTCCACATTAACATCAACATCATTCACATTTGTTACAAACAACATAGATCTCTGCACCAACATTTGTAGAATACCACTAGGCACAAGCATCCAATCACCGACCTTCCACCATCTCCCTCTGACTCCTATTGCCAAACCAATATTAGATCCAACTTGCCCTTGATCTTCTGGACCACAAAATTTTGTAGTCACTAACCATCATGCCATTTAATTCAGTCTTGACAAATTAGTACTCTAATATAACAACCGATTCTGATTGATCCCAGTTCTTAATACAAATCTGCTGAAATATTACATAATTTCTTTTTTTTTTAATTTTATTTTTATTTGGATAAGGAGTTCACAATTATCATGTACTTTTTTCACACATATAACCTTTTCCATTTTTTTATATGTATAAAACTACAATTATTTATACATTCTTAAGTACACATTGAGATGATATAAAAGCAAAATAAACATTTAAATAGATAATTAAGTACTGTGGTAAATCTAACCTATTAGGCTAAGTAATGAAATTAGTTGTTAAGAAAAATGGTAATAATAGTTTCCATACAACCCTTTAGATGACTCTCCTAATGATTTATATTGCTCTTCTCATCAACACAGTAATATTGCTAACGTAAGCACCCCTAGTCTAAATGTTTGTTTTTTTTTGGAAAATAGAGAATTAACACAAGTAAAGGGAAAGAGTTGGGAAAGGGATAAAAAAAAAAGAAAAAATTAAGTAAATAAGTACATAGGGATTGGATAATTATGTCTGCGGGCAGGAACAAGCACGAACAAATTGGGATATAAACACCTACAATGGTTGGTATATAGGCTTGTATCAACATTTTGGACCAGTGGAAATGGTCCAGAAATATTACATAATTTCATGTAATCCATTTTCTGAGAGATGCACATGGGTTGGTAGTTTTCTGGAAAGACTGTTCAAATCTGTATCTGTGATTCAATGATACTGATAAGATGGATTGTATGACTATACTGATATGAAATCAAAATTATTTTAACCCTTTACTTTGCTCTAAATTCTTCCATCCATTGCAACAAAGTTCCCCACTTGACAGTAATAGTAACAATATAAAGTTTCCAAAAAATCATTCTGTTTCAAGAATTACTGCTTATAATAAAGCTTGGGTTAGTAAAACTGTAAAACTGCTGCGCAGAGCAAGTGTATTTATTAATAATGAACTACATTTATTGCTCCATTGCAAAGATAGGGATTAGGAACAGGAGTAAGTCACACAACCCCTCAAACCATTCATAAACATCACTCCTGATCTGACTGCCAGTTCAATGTCCCTCTGCCCTCTCCTAGTTACCTTTCAGCCCATGAACCAAAGTTCATGAAACAACACCCTTGAAATTACTATGCATAAATATTACCAAATATTTACCACATGAGGACTAAAATCAATTTTTCTCTGTTTCAAGTAGAAATTTAAAATCAACTGTTTAAACTTCAAACTTTCCGTAGGAATGTCAATGAAATGGTTTTTTGTGATAAATAGTTTGAGTTTTTTTTGTAGCATAATTTCAAAATATTCATCAGCAAAGTTTCAACATGTAATGTATTCGTTCTTGACTAGGTTGTTGTGAGATTCTGGAAAACGTCAGAATCATAAAATAACTGTACTAAGCAAAGTTAAGGTCCTTGAGCCTGCAATAACGTTCATTCAATAAGATCATGATTGACAGAGAGTTTTGTCAAATTTGAGTCTAATACACAAGCGGAAATGTACACATGGAATTCAGGAACAGTGATCGAGGCCTCATTATTACATTACAAAAGAAATTAAAGTCCTTAGTGGTACATTGTTACCTACCCTAAAGTTTATGATGTACCTTCTCATCAAGTCCACCTACGTATTAGCTGCATAAATATATGAAATCTACCCGTATTTCTATGTTTTTAAACAGATTTTACCTGGTACTGAGGGACTCCATCTGTATCCTTCACAATACTGCTCTCACAAACAAAGCCGTCTGCTGGACTTGGAGGTATCTTACTACTTTCCAGAGTCAGGTCAATGACAGGATTTTCTGTTATGAAAGCCTTGGAAGAGGATGTCCTGGTCTTCTGGGACTGCAATGAATATCAAGAAACAAATAAACATTATACAGCTTGACTCTGTATTACAAGAAAACTGTGTTTACCAGAATTATTTTCCAATGGGACTGGAGGAGTTTCTATGAGCCAACTGGTAAGACAGGTCTGAGGCTAGTAATAATCATTCAGACATGATTATCTCCAATTAACCACATTAGTGTTCCTCAGGAGTAACAATTATTCGTTAAGTATGCCATAACAGATAGCACACTTAATGGAAAACCCACCACATAATTCTGGCCCACTCCAAAATGGAGTAAGCCTTCGACGATTACATTTATGCCAGTTAAGTATATGAGCAAGAAAAATAAAATGCAAAAGCATAACACACAAAGAAACCTGAAACAAGTTAAAATCATGATGTTAAGGATAATTTTTGTGCTGTTTTCCTGATGGAATGTTAAGCACTCCACAGAGCTGCCCTTAATTCCCCTCATGAAGCAGAGAGCTGCAGGACATGGAGCTATAACTCAGATTTATGATTGTCTTTACAGTACAAGAAGGTTAATTTGATGGTCTAAGAAATGTCTTAATGGTGACAGAATTAAATACTCCAGTCATTAATATCTTAAGAAGATAATGGATCAATAGCATTTATCTGGCCATGTGATACCTATTTGCTTGAGAAATGCCATAAACTGAAATCGCATCCACTACAGGTCTTAGATGGTTATTAAATAATACACTTATTAGACTAAACTGTTCAAACAATACTATCCGCAGAAGGATTAAATTTCACCTTTCTTCCGTCCACACTGACGTTCAAACTCAGAAACATTTATGTCTGTAAAAAAGATTGTTGGCGCACTTTGAACTAATTAGTTTTGAAATACAGGCTGTGGTCCTAATAACATCAATTGTCTCTGTTCTTTGAGACCATGGATTATTATAAGAGCATTTTCATGGAAAGCAATTGCATTGTTACAAAAAAATCTCTCTGCTCATAGCTAGCTGAAGATAGTTTTTAAAATCCTATTTATTTTGATAAAATCCAACAACCTATTTTACATTAATAACAACATAACCTTGAAATTATTTAATTACATCAGTGTGTCTCAATCCATGTAATCTGCTGTCAGTTGCCAAACAAATCCATGTATTGCATTTAGGAAACAGATGTTATGTGTTGTAGTATGAATAGACTGCTGAGACTAGACCTGTGTCAGATAAAGTTTTAATTCATAAACCAGTGTATCCAAAGACAGATTTGCAATAAACAACGCAAACACCAGGAAATCTGCAGATGCTGGAATTTCAAGCAAGACACATAAAAATTGCTGGTGAACGCAGCAGGCCAGACAGCATCTATAGGAAGAGGTACAGTCGACATTTCGGGCCGAGACCCTTCGTCAGGACGAACTGAAAGAAGAGATAGTAAGAGATTTGAAAGTGGAAGGGGGAGGGGGAGATCTGAAATGATAGGAGAAGTCAGGAGGGGGAAGGGTTGGAGCTAAGAGCTGGAAAGTTGATTGGCAAAAGGGATTATAGAGGATCATGGGACGGACAGGAGGCCTAGGGAGAAAGAAAGGGGGAGGGGGGAAGCCCAGAGGATGGGCAAGGAGTATAGTGAGAAGGACAAAGGGAGAAAAAGGAGAGAGAGAAAAAATATATAATAATAAAAGATAATTAAATAACGGATGGGGTACAAAGGGGAGGTGGGGCATTAACGGAAGTTAGAGAAGTCAATGTTCATGCCATCAGGTTGGAGGATACCCAGACGGAATATAAGGTGTTGTTCCTCCAATCTGAGTGTGGCTTCATCTTGACAGTAGAGGAGGCCGTGGATAGACATATCAGAATGGGAATGGAACGTGGAATTAAAAACTCCTGTCTTCTCCTATCATTTCGGATCTCCCCCTCCCCCTCTCACTTTCAAATCTCTTACTACCTCATCTTTCAGTTAGTCCTGACGAAGGGTCTTGGCCCAAAACGTCAACTATACCTCTTCCTATAGATGCTGCCTGGCCTGCTGCGTTCACCAGCAATTTTTATGTGTGTTGTTTGCAATAAACAACTTGACTCTGTAAAGTTGTATTGAAGTTCCTACAATAATATCCTTCTTTAACATTGGTGATGTTTCCAAAAAATTATCTTTGGCCCTAAGGTATAATTACAGACAGATTCAAAATGCCACATTACTTAAAACCACCAAAATGCTTAATGTCTTAAGTCTAATAATGTTAAAAATAGCTGGCTCTTCTATAAGCTGTTAAATATGAAGCAAATATTACACATTTTTTATTAAATTGATATATTCTCAGTTCATAAAAGTTTCATTGGAAGGATGTAGCCTAGATTATATTCTAAATAGTAGAAATCAATAATACACATATGGAACTAAACTTAATAGTGTTATATTAACTACTGTTCCTCAGAGACATGCAGGAAACTTAAAATGTAGAATCAGCTGCACTTGATATCACTGTAGGAAGAGAATTCTGGAAGTTGCTACGAAATAGTACATGTAACACTTGCAACCCAAATGAAATTCTCTTGCCGTGTACAGTGCCTTGAAAACTATATTCATCCTCACAACTGTTTTCACTTTTTACTGTCTTGTTTTCTAAATTTAGTATGTATTGAAGTAGGATTCTTGAGCTAATCTACAAAACATTGTGCATCACGTCAAAAGAAAAATCCCCATACCTTCAACAATTTACTAAAAATTAAGAACCATAAGTGTGAGGTTGAAAAAGTATTCATCCCCTTTGGAATTACTAAACTAACTTTCCTCAGGTAAAACATATTACCTCACCAAATCACCCAATTTATTTAAGTACAAAATTGGAGGATCACCTGTTTTCAATGAATTACTAAGAGTACTGTAAATACCTCTCTCTCTTTAAGGTAGATTTTCAACAGACCAAACCAAAATGAAGACAAAAGAACATTCAAGACAAGTTCAGGAAAGGATAATAGAGAAGCATAAATCTGGGGAGAGGTACAAGACGATCTCAAAGGCATTGAACGTATCTCCAAGAGCAATCACAGAGTGACTTCAAATGAAGAAAATTGATGTCCTTGAGTGGCCCAGTCAGAGTCCCAATCGAACATCTCTGGCAAGACCTTAAGATTACTGTCCACTACTGCTCCCCAAATGATTTGGCACAGCTTGAGCAATTTTGCAAGGAGGAATGGGCAAATCTTGCTCTATCACATTGTGCAAAGCTAATACAGACCACTGGCTGTAATAGCTGCAAGAGGTGGTTAAACTAAACACGGAGCAAAGCGGGGTGAACAGAATCTTACCTGTTTTTATGGGCTCTGCTGTGAAGAAAGGATCACATGATTCACAAATAAAAATTCTCAGTTAAATTGATCAAAATCCCTGGTTATAATACTCCTTTATGTGAACAAAGGGGTTGGGAGTTGAATACTTCTTCAAGGCACTATATCTAGCTTTGAAAGAAGTAACATTCATGGAATATCAGTCCTAACATATTTTACTTCCTATCTAAATTTGTGTAATTTCAGTTGGTTGCCAAAATCTTCCTTCTGGAGTACAATACGTGGGAAATTCCAACAACATACAGCAATCACAATCAGACCAGATTTAACATCACTGGCACCTCATGAAATTTGTTGTTTTGCAGCAACACTGCAATATATAATAATAAAAACTCTAAATTGCAATAAGAAATATATATATAATTAAATAATAAAATCAAATAAATAATGCAGACTGAGAGGAAAAATACTGAGGCAGTGTCCTTGGGTTCTTTACCCATTCAGAAATTTGATGGTGGAGGGAAAGAAGCTGTTTCTGATTGTGTGTCTTCAGGCTCTTGTATCTCCTCCTTGAAGAAGATATGTCCTGGGTGATGGAGATCCTTAAAGATGGATGCCACCTCTTTGAGGCAACTTTTGAAAGTGTCCTCGATGCTGGGGAGGTCATTGCCCAAAATAGATCTGGATGAGTTTACAACTTTCTGCAGCTTTTTCCAATCCTGTGCAGTGGCCCCTAGATTCCAGACAATGAGGTTCCAGTTAGAATGCTCGCCATGGTACACAAGTAGAAATCCGCGAGTGTCTTTGGTGAATTACATATTCTCCTCAAGCTCCTAATGAAATACATCTGCTGTTGTGCCTCTTTGGTATTGCATCAATACGTTGGGCCCAGGATAGTTTTTCAGAGTTGCTGACAAGCACAAACTTGAAACTGTTCACTTTTTCCTCTTCCGATCCCTCAATGAGGACTAGTGTGTGTTCCCTCAACTTCGCTTTCCTGAAGGTCACAATCAATTTCTCGGTCCTACTGACGTTGAGTGCAAGGTTGTTGCAATAACACCGCTCAACCAGAGATCTATGCCACTCCAATATGCCTCCTCGACAACATCTGAAATTTTGACAACAGTTGTGTCATCAGAAATTTACAGATGGTATTTAAGCAGTGCCTAGCCACACAATCATGGGTGTATAAAGAGTAGGGCAGTGGGCTAAGCATGCATTTTTGAGGTGCACCAGTGTTGACTGTCAGTGAGTAGATGGTAGTTGCAATCCGCACAGGCTGTGGTCTCTTTGTGAAGTCAAGGATCCAGCTGCAAAGGGAAATACAGAGTCCAGGTTTTGGAGTTTCTTGATTAGAAATGAAGGTATGATTGTGCTGAATGCTGAGATAGCAGCCTGATGTAGGTATTAGTATTGTCCAGGTAATCAAAGGCTGAGTGGAAAGCCAGTGAGATTGCATCCACTGTATGCTATTGAGGCAATAAACAGACTGCAGCGGGTTTAGGACCTTGCACAGACAGCAGTAGATTCTAGGCATGACCAACTTCTCAACGCACTTCATCACAGTAGATATGAGTGCAAGCAACACACACAAAATGCTGGAGGAACTCAGCAGGCCAGGCTGCATCTATGGAAAAGAGTACTATTGACATTTCAGGACTGATGAAGTGTGTCAACCTGAAAAGTCAACTATACTCTTTTCCACCGATGCTGCCTGGCCATTTTGTGTGTATTGCTTTGAATTCCAGCATCTCCATATTTTCTCTTATTTGAGATATGAGGGCAACTAGGCAATAGTCATTGAGGCAGCTCATCCTGCTCTTCTTGGGCACTGGTATGATTGTTGTCCTTTTGAAGCAGCTGGGAACCTCTGACTGCAGCAGTGAGAGATTGAACATGTTTTTGACTACTCCTGCCCGCTAGTTGGCACAGGTTTTCAGAGCCTATCAGGTACACCATCAGTTCCTGACACCTTGTGAAGGTTTACCCTCCAGAAAGATGATCTGATGTTGGCCTCCTAGACAGAGATCACAGGGTCACCAGATGCTGCAGGGATTTGCACAGGTATAGTTCTACTTTCCCTTTCAAAACCTGCAAAAAAGGTGTTGGGCTCATCTGGGACCGAAGCATCACAGCTATTCATGATGTTAGACTTCCCATTGTAGATGGTACAATTAGCTATTGAGTCCAAGCACTTTTCTCTTCCATCCGTAATGAATTATTCACTGATTACTGATCTTTAGTCAACAGGACAGGCTTCCCTAATAATAAAAATCCTCTTTCTTTTCATCAGAGAATCAAGATATTTAAATATTTTTGTTACATATTGGGATTACTCCGAGTTCTTTTTTTTTACTTGCAAGTGGATATGAACATAAACTAAGAGCACACAAGGACATGTTTTTTTGGCTGCTCATTTACATAAATGTGGCAAAAAGAAAAGTTTGTTTTGAAATCAGTATAACACAACAGCAACAAGCTTGCTGGGAAATGAGGTGTAGCAATGCAGCAGGACATTTTGAAAGTTTAGGGTCAATGGTGCAGATTACATGACAAAAACATTCACTGAAATTGATTCTGTTGTGAGCAACACACACAAAATGCTGGAGGAACTAACAGGCCAGGCAGCATCTACGGAAAAGAGTACATTTGATGTTTCAGGCTGAGACCCTTCGCCAGTCCTGCTGAAGGTATCTTGGCCTAAAATGTCGATTGTCCCCCTTTCCATGCTTGTGTCTAGGCATGTACAGAAACTAATACACAAATTATTTTCAGCTTGTTTTATTTTCACTGATGCATATGAGGGTGTGGGTCTTTCCTAAACATTTGCAACAGTCCTTTACCAATATGATGTTTAATCCAACAATGCCATCTGACAATTCAAGCAAAACATGAGATGATAGACCACTTCCCAGATCTTGGGAACCACATTACAGTGACAGCAGACAGAAATGATGGAAATCTACATCACTTTCATTGCATCAACACAACCTTTGGCTGGGTGAGAGAAGGGGTGTTTGAAGAACATTCAAGCTCAACACCAAACTCACAGCCTACCAGCAGCAGTGACCCCTACACCCTTTTCTGCCCCTGAGAGTTGGTCTACCCACAAACCGCATTTCAAGGCATGAGAAAGATACCACTAATGCAATCTCTGCAACATCTACCAAGTGAAAGAAGCATCATTGGCATCTCTCCCAGCAATTACAGCAAGGGAGTCCAATTAGATTCAGTCTGCTCCACTATGCAGGTCAAGTCTTTTGCCTGCACGATATCAGACTCCTAAAGTATTCTATTCGAGCACCGCCACAGGAAGAAATTAATAGGGAAGGCAAAACATTCAAAGGTGTTCTCAGATCCTCCCTGAAAAAATGCAATACTCCCAATGTCTCTTCGGAATCCTTGGACCATAGCTAATCAATGTAGAAATGGAGCATTTAGGATGACATTGAGAACAGTGCCTTAGAAGGCCTGAGTAACCCAGGGTAAATGGAAAAAGAACACACCACCTCACCAACCATCTATTCATCCTGTGAGTCACTTCCTGTGCCATCTGTGGTAGAGTGTGCAATCCCCACATTAACTTGATCACCCCAGAATCTATACCAATTGAGCAGAAGCAAGTTATCCTCAAACTCAAATGAGTGCTTCAGAAGACCTTAAGTACTTGTAAAAATATCTTTTATATTTTAAATAGTTCAGGAAATCTGAAACAATTATTCCATCAGGTGTACCATATCCATAACCTGCAGCATTTTTGAAGAATTTGTGGAAGATCATGTTTTCTGTCTGAAAAATATTAATTATGCTTTGGTTATCATTGTCAATCTTCTCAAATTATATGTAAAACTACTTTCAATTTTGCATACGCACACATATCTTAATATTAAGAAAGAAGAAAAAGCTAACAGTAGACATTTCACATAACTAGCATGTTCAACTTACTTTAATATTATTATTTTTGACCCATATTTAGAACATAAACATAGGAATATAAATATACAAGTAACAGTATAGCACACAGATAGGCTCTTCTGCCCATGATGTTGTGCTGAACTAATTGAACTTTTTCTTTTTGCCTGCACAAAGTACATATTTCTCCATTCACTGCCTCTTAAATGCCCCTAATGTATTTGTCTCTACTGACACTCCTGGCAGCGCATTCCAGGCATACACAACTCCCTGTATAAAATGTTTAACCAGTAACTTCTTAGAAAAGAAACAGGAAAGCCAAAGGATTATTAGAAAGGTTACAGCAGTTAAAGTTAAAAATGTTATTTACCAGCTGTTCTTATGGAAAACAAAAACAAGTTAGTTGAAATTATTCACAATGGATTAATAACCTACTGCTGCAAAATATAGCATTCGCAAGAAAAAAATACCAAGCATCTTTCTTTATTATGCTCTGTGGCATATGGTTGTCCAATCTCATTTTCTTACAGATTTCAATTCAGAAATTGCATGTAACATTTTATGTAGAGCAGATACTAATGGAGTCCAACCCATTTACGTTGATACTCCAGGGCTCTTGTAAATAGCTGTTGACATTACTGATCCAATATGGTGGTAGACCACATTGTAAGTATGTTATCATATATTGAGTAATAATGGGTTTTACTATCAATTTCTCTACAATCTGTGTGTCCTGCTGATAACCAATTTAAAAAGGAACAAAAGTGAAAATGGAAAATTTGAAACTTTTTACTTGTAGAACTGTCTACGTTTAACAATCGCACTGTTAGTTGTCACCCTCCCTCCCAGATCCTGCCGATAAACAGTCTCAAACTGGAACACTGACTGTCCGTTTCCCTCAACAGATACTGCCTGACCCACTGAGTTCCTGAGCATTTTGTGTGTTTCTCCAGATTCCAGCAACGGCAGTCTCCTTTGTGTCTTCCCAACATTTCAAAAGCCAAGCATTTCAAAGACAACTTCCAATTTGTAATTGCAATCTTGTTGAAAATAGTCATACAGTTAGCCTAATTTATTAAGCTCCCCAGTACTGATTATAATGTCCTGCTTCTGACAGTATTGTATCTGAAACAGCAATGACATCCTCATCCACTGTAGCTGTGGTGGCCAAACATTCTTCTTTTCCTAATTCTGGGAAAAGTAAAGTACCAATGTCAACTTCTGTGATGTCACACAGAAAAAAAAACTACTTGATATTGTTGGTGTTAACTTCATACAAAAATGAAGTTCTTTTGGATTGCTGCTTTACCATACTCTGACTTTCTTAAAGATTTTGCCTGAACAAATTTATAGTGATGTCTTCACTGGATTCTAGACAGGTGAACTTCATAAATTTTTAATTATTCCATGGTTCATTAGCAGACTAATGGGAGATTAATGTTTGTTTTTGGGCTCTAGAATAAACAAATGAATTACCCAAGCCAAAAAGGAACACTGTATGTTTTCGTGGTGAATATTAGTAGCTTGGGTGTTGAGGCATTTGATGTTTGATGAATCCATGAAGTAAAGATAATTGTTCAGCTGACTAACAAATGATGAAAGCATATTTGGCTTTTGAACCTGCTGATGAGTAACAAATCGTGCTTTTCAGTTCTCGACATGCTTGTGGCATGGTAAATTTTATCCGGTGTGTGTCTGTACAAGACAGCAGCATTGACTGCATTTAATATATCAGTGGGATTACAATCTTGAAAAATTTCTAGAATGTCCTTATGTCATCCAGATTTCAAGTATCTGTGGATAAAGGTTCCCCACAAAGCCACTTGAGGATGAGATCAAGCCATTACAAAAACACACTGTTGAAGGGACTAAAGTTGTCACCATCCATTACCTTTGCAAATATTTTAGCTTCCTTCACAAAATCTACTTTTGTTGAAAGGTATGCCTGGGTTATCTTTAACTGTACTCATATATCAAGTGAAGAGAGCTTCTCCAATACTGAAATTATGGCTGCATCTTTTGTTCTAACATCGTCCACTGCCCTTAAGTTCTTCTTTCAAACTCTTTTTTCCAGTATACTTTATCTAGCTTCTTAGTGTGTTACATTTGACATCACATCCAGCAAGTATTTCTTTGCATGTTTCTTCAAGAGTCCCTTCATGCCTTGTACTTGACTTTCAGTTCTCGGAAGTTAGGATTTCTTTTCACCTAGATAAAATTCATATTTGGCCACACCTATTCCACAGGCTCAGTTAGTGTTGTTATGCTTACTGTTGCAACAATAACTAAAAAAGTGATTCACAACCTAACCAAAACAGCAAAGAATGCAAAGATTCTAAATGAAAGACAATGGGCAGGAGCAAAGAACACTTATTGATAAATCATCTTTTCCCTATAAGTTGAAGAAGAGAGAGGAAAAGCTAAAAATAACTGAATCAGGACTTTATTGCTTTGTCAACAAAGGTGTGACCAATCTACTTGGGGTCAAGATACAGTT
This sequence comes from Mobula hypostoma, assembly GCF_963921235.1. NCBI lineage: Eukaryota > Metazoa > Chordata > Chondrichthyes > Myliobatiformes > Myliobatidae > Mobula > Mobula hypostoma. The sequence goes on from NC_086098.1 coordinate 191,958,036, forward strand.
TAAAAGTTCAAAAGTTCAAAGTAAAATTATTATCAAAGTACATATATGTCACCATATATAACCCTGAGATTTCTGTTCTTGCAGGCATGTTCAAAAACCCAATATCATAATAGCATCAATGTAAGATCACACCCAAAAGGCAAAAGATAACAAAGAGAGCCAGTACTTTTGAACTAATTTACAGCAGAGAAAGGCCAGAAATTTCTTTAGAAGATCAAAGCAAAGGTAACATTTTGAAGCCTCAACAACATATATTCCTGTTACATTTCTTTATTAGTCTAAAAGTTCCACCAGAATCTCACAGAGAGTGCTAAGGAGAAGGTATCTACACATATCTAAATTTAGGTACATTAATTGTAAAATGACAGCAGCCAAGTGTACCGAGCATGTTGAGATCTGCTTAGCTAGTTTGTATTCTAAAATTTCATAAGTAATTCAAATGTAACAAAGCTCATGTACAAATATCTTCACTTATCAATGTGTTGTATTCCAAGAAAATATTCCATTTAGCACAAAACCCTAAAATATAACTTATTAATTTCAATGTAAAATTTAGTAGCAATACAGAGCTCAAGAATTTGCTCAAAATATTAAACTCTTGAAATATATATCAATACAAGTACCTGAAATAACAATATCATTTTACTTACAATTACATCCACAAATAAAATAAAAATTATGCAATTTAGATGTCATGTTACCCACTTAGTGAAACACACCGGATATTTCTCTCTCTCTCCCTTCACCCTTCCCCAGCTCCCACAATATATCTTTCACTCTACCATCACTCTCTCTCATTATCTCCCACAGTCATACTTAATATCTGACTCCAGACTCCAACATTCACCATCTCTCTCACCTCTAGCTCTTATTGTCTCTTCCCCATTTCTTTTTTCCAACATTTCTGGTTTAAGATGGCGCTATCAACTGCATGCACCAGCTCACAGGTAGTTCAAAAGGCAAGAAAATTGACTAAAATCATTACCAATAACATCTTTTCTGAAGTGGTGGTGGCATCCGTTAGTCTCGCGAGACCATGGATCTGCGCCTGGAAAGACTTGCTTAAGTCTGTGTTAGAGCAGCATCTGTTGTGGCTGTAGAGTCCCACACAGGTGTGACAGTCTTGGCTGCATCGACTGCACTTGAAGGCACTGTCCTCCAGTGTTGTCTTGGTGCTGTTTTCCCAATGAGTGCGCTTTTCTTCAGCAGCAAGCCTCAGCTTCTCTTCTCCTCTTTTTAGACCTCTGCGTAGTTCCAACCTCCAGTAAGAGCACACTCTCACTTAAGTATCTGAAGTAAATTATGATAAGTTATCACTGCTAACAATGAGGAGGCGAGCAAACACAAAGTGAACTTGAGGGATGAACCATGCCGGTGCATTGCAGAATCCATGCCGATGGAGCGAGCTATTTGGAGAGGAGAAGTCAAGGCAGAGGTGCTTCAATGCAGTACAACTGGCCCGGGTGCGAGCTGGATCGCTCTGGGCACACAGCCAATTTGGGGAAATCAAGGGTGGCTTTGGCTGGGCGGAATGGTCTAGGCCCGGAGCCTTTCACTGCAGCAATGCCTGGATCCTCGTATGAGGTACGAGATGCTGTTTCGTCAATTTAAGTGCCGGCTCAGATAGACTGGAGAGACAGAGCGTCAGGATTGGAGGCGACAGCCGGTTTCGCTTGCTCTCCCACAATATTCATTCTTCTCTCCAATGTGCTGAGACTATGAAGACTGTCCCAGCTGCTGTGATCCATGCCCGCTAATACGATGAACTGATACTAAGACCTTGAGCCTACTCCAGGCTGCTCCAGGATTCGGATCTAAGGACTCATTTTGGTTCGGAATGTTGTTGCTTGCTTCTATTGTTTGCATGATTTGTTTTTTTCCCCTTTCTCTGTGCATCAGGTGTTGGTCTTTTTTTGGGGGTTTCTTGCTTTGAATTGAATTTATTCTTTACATCCTTCACATACACAAGGAGTAAAAATCTTTATGTTATGTCTCCGTCTGAATGTGCAATGTGCAAATTATAGTAATTTGTAATAAATAGTATGTACAGTAAGATATACAACAGTCAATATAGCTCAGAAATACAATTGTGTCAGCATGAATTAATCAGTCTGATGGCATGGTGGAAGAAGTTGTTCCAGAGCCTGTTGGTCCTGGCTTTTATGCTACTGTCTTGTTTCCCAGATGGTAGCAGCTGGAACAGTTTGTGGTTGGGGTGACTCGGGTCCCCAGTGAGCCTTCAGGCCCTTTTTACACACCTGTCACTGTAAGTGCTTTGTGGCTGCCTGTAAGCAAACAAATTTAGGTTGTATAATTTATACAATCTTTGATAATAAATATACTTTGAAACTTGAAACTTTTACCTGTGCAAATCCAATCATGAACCCAGCACCTCCCCTCTTTTCCCCATCTCTTACACTATTCAGGGTTGAAATGAGTGCTGACAGTGGACTTCATTGAGGTTCATGATTTAAATGCACCTATTCTGTTAACAAAGGTCAGAAAACATCTGAGCCCGACTTGGAAATCGATCTAACGGCATGTTTGAAATGTGAAGACCATAGAGCAGAAGTGTCATAGTGAGACAAACATAATATTCAGTCAAAATTAACCCTGTGGCCGAGAAATTAGCCTACAGCAGTGTTTTCCAACCTTTTTTTAGCCTACCCCCCTTCAAGCACTTTCATACTTGCCAACGCCCCCCCGCCACCAAAGCACCTTCATACTTGCCAATGCCCCCTGAGGCACAATAGTGTAACAAGTCTACCATATGCTAACACGAGAAAAATGATTCTGCTTTAAATTTTGTCTTTAAATCTAGCTTACACAGTACCTGTGCACTCCCTTCCTGTTCGTCCACCTTGCAAAGAAATTGATTGAATTGAATTGACTTTATTTCTTACATCCTTCATATACATGAGGAGTAAAAGTCGTTACATTTTGTCTCCATCTAAATATGCAAAGTGCAATCATAGTAATTTATAATAAACAGAACAGTCAATGTAACATAGAAATACACTCAAATCAGCGTGAGTTAATCAGTCTGACAGCCTGGTGGAGGAAGCTGTCCCGGAGCCTGTTGGTCCTGGCAGTTATGCTGCGGATGGTAGCAGCTGGAATAGACCGTGGTTGGGGGGAGTTGGGTCCCCAAAGATCCTTCAGGCCCTTTTTACACACCTATCTTTGTAAATGTCCTGCATCATGGGAAGTTCACAACTACAGATGTGCTGGGCTGTCCGCACCACTCTCTGCAGAGTTCTGGACCTTGGCACCTGGGAGGCAACGTACCATCTGGGAATCTCATTAAGGGAAGTACAATTCCTATACCAGGCAGTGATGCAGCCAGTCAGGATGCTCTCAATTGTGCCTCTGTAGAAAGTTCTCAGGATTTGGGGGCCCAGATCCATTGATGTCAATAGGGGTTAGCCTGTCTCCATTCCTCTTGTAATCCACAACCAGCATCCTCTTTTCAGACACCACCGTCAGAGAGTCCAGTTCCATCCCCACAACATCACTGGCCTTACGAATGAGTTTGTTGATTCTGTTGGTGTCTGCCACCCTCAGCCTGCTGGGCAAATTGTAGGGGGTCTAGTTTGGGTGGTAGCATGCTGCAGATGTAGTCCTTGCTAATCAAAAATGACATGTCTCATCTACATACTATCTTGCTTCTAATAATCCTTGTGTGCTCTTGTAGATGGATTAGTCCACTCTAGGCTTCTGATAGCTAATAGGTTGATAACTTTGCCTGACACTGTACACACTCAAAACTCTTCTATGCACTCTTTTCTCCCTCCTCTCTTCCGAACTTCAGTACCTAATTTCTATATTTGCACCTTTAAGGTCAACTCTGGATTTTTTGTGGTTTCTAAAAACAATAAAAGTCCCCTGAATGTTCCTAAAATTGGACACAAGTTTTATTTCCCTCTTTTTTTATAACCTCCTCAAGAGTTATCTATCAAATAGAAAAAGTGGTTCATAATAATGGATTACACACCAGGCAGTTAGACATGAATAGACCTGACAAAAAAATAAGGAAATTTAAGAAAATACTCTGTGTCAAATTAGCCAAACTGATAAAAAGCCTTTCCCTCATACATTCAGCTGAAATACAAAAATGACTGTACTAGGAATGAATCCAAAGTTGGAAATTATATTCCATTAGCATAAATTTACTTTATTTCAAATTTATCAACAAATGATACCACACGATGCTTACAATCTTATTACTCCAAGTGAAAGACCTATTTTTTAATGCTCAACCTTCATAGAGCGAGAAAGCATTTAATTTCAATTAGAATTTTAAATGAACTCATTATATGCACTTACAGCCAGCCAGCATAAATATAAACATGGCTAGGTCACATTACTTGCTCACATTCATGATGCAACATAATGCCATTTGAAAATCTGTCTATGAACAAAGACACTGAAATCCAAACTCAGTGCAGAAGTTAATTTGATATTGCATCCTCTCTAAGAGTTCAAAGTAACCTATTTGGTATCAATAACTTGTTGTCCGATATAGTATATACAGTATCTGGAAGTAAATTTCACAGAAAAAATACATCTATTGGATGGTTACCCTTTGTCAACAATGGAATAATTTATTACTACATAAATGGCAAAATAAAGTTATTCTTTATGGTTTTTGCTGTAACATCCATCCAAAAAAACTAGAGGAACTCTAGATATCTAAGGCAATAGGTTTCCTCAGTCTGTGACCTCAGGATTTTGTAATTGCAGCATCCACAGATTATGCGCTTTGTTAAGTAAAGATCTATTCACTTTAAAAATGTATTTGTTTTACTTAGCTTTACCATTAACCTACTACAGGCCCACAATCCCTTATCCAAAATCCGTGGGGCCAGTCGCATTTCGGACTTCAGAATTTTTCAGATTTCAGACCCCGCCCGATACCAAGAAACACGTATGCTCAAGTCCTTTATTTAACCTGTCCCAGTGCAGTGGACTTCAGGACCCGGTGACACACCAAACCTACGCACATCCTTCCATATACTTTAAATCATCTCTAGATTACTTATAATACCTAATACAGTGTAAATGCAATGTTAATAGTTGTTATACTGAATTGTTTAGGGAATAATGACAAGAAAAAATTTTATTTCCACCAAAAAAATTCAATAAAACATAAAAATATACAGCTTCAAACGAACCGAATCAAACACATGGTAAATGACTCATTGGAATAAATGTAGAACGTCACTGTCACTATAAAACTTCAGTAACTTGCCTTTCTGTTTATTTAAATCATATACAGTGGTAGTTCCAACACTATTTTCTTCAGTAAGACGCCGCACAGACACACCACGATCAAGTTTCTGCAATAACTCCACTTGCTGCGTTATTGATAATGATAGATGCTTCCTTCTCTTTTTCTCATTGTTACCCATAGGGGTATCTGCAAATCTTTTTGACATTTTCACAGTGAAATTAAACACAAAGTCAACAGTGAACACAAAATATCAGCGAATAGCAAATGCATGTGTAACCAGTACGAGCGCTGAGCCGCAACTGACGTCTGGCGGCCTCTGCTAGTGCTGCCACGTCACACCTCAGCTGTTGGCGAAAAAACTTCGGTTTTCGGAGCTTTTTGGATTTCAGAATTTCGGATAAAGGAATGTGCACCTGTATTACCTTGTAGTTTTAAATACCAATGATAAAAATGATTTAAAGATAGCCCGATAACCAGCAAAAGTGGTTCATAGAAGTCAAGTGACCTAAACTGTGATGTTACCTGTGGCCCAAATAAAAGCACAGAACCCTATGAGTGCAAACTTGGTGAATAATGGGGTTCAATAATGGTCTAGTATTGGGCATAATAATTTTGAAAAAAATCAGGAATATGTGGCAGAGTAGGTGATGTGTGGGAGCTGTAGGATAGAGTGAAATAGCCATGGGGATCTAGGAGATATTGTTGGAGCATGCTACCTTGCACTTACTGAACACATACAAGGTTTTTGCAGCACGTATGGATCAGAACAGATAGTGCAGCATGGTTCACAAACAGCATGGGGAGCAAAAATAATGTGGTCAGCCCAGTTAGGAAGGGGTGCATGTTCTCTGTAAATACAAGCAGGATGCCCAAAGAATTTGTTGCTTGCCTCTTGACGGGATTAGGGACATCATCTCAGGAATGGAGAGAAATGTGGAGTGTGAGAAGGAAAGTTCAGTTGCTTTGGTCCACTTGAGAATCTGTGACACAGATCGAACAAAGAGGGAGGCTGAAGCAACACACAGAAAATGCTGGAGGAACTCAACAGGACAGGCAGCATCTATAAAAATGAATGAACAGTTGACATTTCAGGCTGAGACCCTTCATCAGGACTGAGAAGTTAGGGGGAAGATGCCAGAATAAAAAGGTGGAGGAGGGGAAGGAGGCTAGTTGGAAGATGACAGGTGAAGCCCAGGGTGGGAAAAGGCATCTGATAGGAGAGAAGAGTGGACTCTAGCAGAGTAGGAAAAAGGAGTGGACCGAAGGCAAAGTGATAGGCAGGTGAGGAGAGGTAAAAGGACAGAGTGGGGAATAGAGGAAGGGGGGAGGTTTTTTGTTTAACCAGGAGGAGAAATCTACATTCATGCCATCAGCTTGGAGACTACCCAGATGGAATATAAGGTGTTGCTCCTCCATCCTGAGGGTGGCCTCATTTTGGTACAAAAGAAGACCATAGACTGACAAAAAGGAGGTTCTTCTTAAGGAATTCAAGCAATTAAGGACAAATTAAGAATCAGAACCATAAAGATAATATATTTTTTGTATTATTCCCTCTGTGAAAGGCAGAGAATAAATACAACCAAGCAGTGTGGACAATCAGAGGGATCTTGGGGTCCGAGTCCATAAGACACTCAAAGCTGCTGCACAGGTTGACTCAGTGGTTAAGAAAGCATATGGTGTATTGGCCTTCATCAATCGTGGAATTGAATTTAGGAGCTGAGAGGTAATGCTGCAGCTATATAGGACTCTGGTTAGACCCCACTTGGAGTACTGTGCTCAGTTCTGGTCGCCTCACTATAGAAAAGATGTGGAAGCATTGAAAGGGTGCAGAGGAGATCCACAAGGATGTTGCCTGGATTGGGGAGCATGCCTTATGAGAACAGCTTGAGTGAACTCGGCCTTTTCTCCTTGGAGCGACGGAGGATGAGAGGTGACCTGATAGAGGTGTATAAGATGATAAGAGGCATTGATCGTGTGGATAGTCAGAGGCTTTTTCCCAGGGCTGAAATGGCTAGCATGAGAGGACACAAGGTGCTTGGAAGCAGGTACAGAGGAGATGTCAGGGGTTAAGTTTTCAATGCAGAGAGTGGTGAGTACGTGGAATGGGCTGCTGGCGATGATGGTGGAGACGGATACGATAGAGACTCCTGGACAGGTACATGGACCTTAGATAAATAGAGGGCTATGGGTAACCCTAGGTAATTTGTAAGGTAAGGACATAATTGGCACAGATTTGTGGGCCGAAGGGTCTGTATTGTGCTGTAAGTTTTCTATGTTGCTATGTTTCTACAACCAAAGAATTGAAAGCATGGTTGAAAATCGATATGGAAGAAATTTTCAATTCATAGGAACTGGCCCCACTACTGGGGAATGTGAGAGCTGTTCTGTTCTGTTCTGTTCTGAGGAGTCACTTGATTTAAATTAGGATTAGGCTTTATATTAAATAGCTGGGAGTGGGTCGAGGGTGAGTTGTGGTGATAGAAAATATAGAAACTATAGGATCATAACAACATGGTAGTTCAGGATAGCAAAATGTGTAATGATAACAAATTTGCCAGGAATGGATAGCACATACAAATAAGATGTTTTAACTCCAAAATTAAAGGCTTTATAAAAATCTGAATACATACACTATTCGTAACAAGCAGTAAATATCCATAATAGACACAGTATTGTGATGTGACTAAGATTGGGAACTAAGTATTCCAACACACTAAGCTTGCAAGTGGATGCAAGGTAAGGTGGAAGAGGAGGTGAGTAGCCCTAGTCAGATAAAAGCAGCAGAGAAGAAGTATCTCATCTCAGGATATCAAATCATAGAATTGCTTTTAATGGAGCCAAGAACAGCAAGAGTTGGAATATATGGATGGAAGTCATGTACATATCCCAATATACAAGTGAGAATGCAATGGCATTACACATATAGGGGAAAGGAGGTGCATGTAACAAGCATAATAAAATTATGGAAATTTTAATTTTCATATGGACTGGGCAAAACAAATGAGCAGCAATTTTTTTGAAACAAATTCATGGGGTGCATAAAAGAGGGAGCTGCTTCTTTTAGATCTAATACCCTGAAATGAAATATGGTTAATTGATGAGCTTTTAATTAAAGAAACAACGATCATTAAATTATAGAATCTTAAAGAAAAACTTGAAGAGATTTAGTTCATTCTGAAAGCAGGGTTTTGCCCTTATAGAGGGCTGGCATGAACATAATGGGCCAAATGGCTCATTCTGAATTGTATCATGAATTAGCTATGGTAAACTGGGATAAGATATTAACCTGATAAAAGCAGCAATGGCCCGCATTCAAAGAACTAAAACTTGGTTTACAATATGTATCCTTAAAGCAAATAAACACAACAGGAAAAGTGATCCAATTGTCACCAACTTGAGAAGTTAAAAACTGCATTACATCAAAGGAAGAGGCAAAAAGAGGATTGGTAAAACCTTAAACTTCAGAAAGACTACAAAGGAATTAATAAGGACATGTAAAGCAGAGTACAAGAGTAAGCTAGCACGAAATATGTAACCAGATTGTAGGATCTTCTACAGATATGTAAAATGAAACTGTTAGCTAACATTAATGTGCATTTGTTACAGACTGAGATGGAGGAAATTATATTGGAGATTAAGGAAATGAGAGAAATTAAACAAATATTTTGTGCTTATTCTCACAGAAGCACCACCTGGAATAATGAAGAACTAAAAATGGAGAGTTCAAAGAAATAAATATCAGTGAAATTAATGAGATTGAAAGATGATAAATTCAAAGGAGAAAGGGATCTAGAGAGGTGGTTCTAACTTCAATAGCTCCTAGAATATTAGACATCTCCAACAGAGATGTCTTGCCCAAACTCTGCGGGCCCCTGGTGAGATCATATCTGCAGATACTGTGTACAGGCCTAAAGTGAAATTGATCTCTGGAGTGCCGAATTTGTTGCCAGAAGATGAACTAAATAGACTGAGCTTTCAGAGTTTAGAGGAATAAGAGGTGATCTCTTGAAAACATACAATATTCTTATGGAATTTGATAAAAGGTGCAGGACTGACGATCTTGGCTGAGGCATTTAAACCAAAGACTGCAGTGTCATGATAACAGATCACACATTCAGAAGTGAGTTGATAAGAAACTTCTTCACCCACAGGGTAAAGAATCTTTGTAATTGTCTACCCAAGGTTCTGTTGCTGAGGATGTTCAAGACAAATATAAAGATTCAAAGATTAAAAGCACTTCTATTATCAAAATAATTACAGGTACAGAATTCCTCTGCACACCTTGTTTGGCACATCAGGTGGCAACCTTGCCATTTCTTTAGCGTTTGTCTGCTTTACAAGGCCGAGTTGCGAGCTTGACGCTCAACCCAGCACCCATTGGAAGCGTGCAAGGAGCTGAGCCAGCCGGATTCGAACCTGGGAACTGTCATTCCGAAGTCCGGGTGCGGATACCACGACACCACCGGCACAGATATCAATGTATGTATGCACTATACAGCCCTGTGATTCATCATCCCTCAGACAGCCACAAAATAAAGAAACACCATGGAACCCCAGAAACCATCAAACACCCAACACACAAAAAAAGAACAAATTGCGCAAACGACAAAACATGAGCGAAAAACACACATGTAGGATTTACTTGAAAACAAACCAAACCAAAACTGCTCAGAGACTAAGCACAGGGGTTGACACTGTACACCGCACTACAGAATAACGAAGTTCTAAGTTGAAGAAAGGACATTCGATTCTTTATTAAGAAACCAGCAAAGACAAAATATTTTGTAGCAACAAAAAACTAATGAAACTAAGACTAGTAATACATCAATACTAAGCAGTATAATCATGATATAACAGCGAAATTAGCGATCTTAAGCATTGGCGTTAGCATTCCAATTAGTGTATTTAGGAGTATTTAAGGAGACCACAAAAAAATAAAATTCTCCTTGGCCTACTCCCTGGCTCTGACCAGACTAAACTGACCTATGACAAAGCATGAATACTGTTCTACCACACCCCAACCCACGTGACAAATCACCCAAAGTAAACACACAAAACAAAATACAATACAGACAGGAAATAGATTTATGCCCACCCACAACACAGAATATAAAACATCAGCCCACAGAGTCCTTGAAACGTCTAATTAAATTCTTAATTTAGATTAATTAAATTCTTCAATTTTAGAAGACATTGGATTAGGACAGTGCAATTTTACTGAATAGAAATGCAGATACGACAGGCTGGCTCACTTCTGTTTCCATCTATTAAATGCTTATGTGATCACAAGCATCTTTGGAACGGATTATCTAGCCATTGATCTCATTGGTCTTTTGGAAACGTAGTAGTGTGTGAATTGACTGCATAATTTCTGTATCTAACAACACTGTCCTCCCTTATTCAGATATAAGCAAGATCAATCTTAGTGGTTTCATCTTTGGTCACCAGATTTCCTCTTCCAGAAAAGCAACAAATAATAATTACTCTGTTTATAACTGATCATTAATATAATTTCTATTTTGAGGACATGAAAGTCCACTGTTGTAACTAATTAAACATTTTAATAAAAATAATGTATTGTTTTAAGGAACATACCTTACGTACAGTTTATAATGTACATACCAATGAAACGTTCATGTCCTTTTTGGGTTTCATATTATTATCTTCTTTCTTTTTTTTGTGGCGAAAGGGAATTCCTGCCTGGAAAATTATACGTGGTGCTGGCCTTTGTCTGAGACTGCTTTCCCAACCTGATACTCCTCGTCGTTTTGCCTATGGGCAACACACAACTATTAAAACACAGATTTCAAGTTGACTCTGGTTTGTTTTTTTATGTGCTACATAAGGAAACCGTGCACTTCAGTGCTTGGTGGCAAACATAAATGGCACTACACCAGAATTGAATAGATTTCTTTCAATGGTGACCAAGATGAAGAGCCTAGTTGAATATATCAGAATATCATTAAGGTTCAAAAGAAAAGCTTGAACAGCCAGTTGAAGCCACCAATCTTAGCTTTAAAAGCTTAAAATTGTAGGAAGAAGAAAAGAAAGACCCAGGAAGTAAATGAGTTCCACAGTTTAGATATCCTGGAAAAGATTGAGATAGAATTCACAATCAGTCTTCATTTCAATTCTGAGGTTTAAGAAGATAAACAGACTTCTAAGATTAAGAACATAAGTAAGAGCTACAATGATATATTTGTGATTAAGGGAAAAGTTCTGAGAGCCAATAGCCAGGGAATATTAATAAAGAACAGACAAGGAAGTTTGCAGTAAGAAGCAGGCTAGAACTAGTTGAAGAGAAGCTAGAGCTAGTTGAAAAAAAAAGCATCCACAATTTTCTTTACCACAGTCAAGCATGTGAGGGAACTGTTTAAAAATTCTCTGAAATTTGGGGATAACTCTTCAATTCCTGAATGGATTTGGGCTTTAGATACAAGAAGATTGAGAGGGAAAACTATTATGATTAAAAGTAAGCCAAGCTTCTTGGAAAGAATTGCAGCAATGTGAGAGTTATGAAGATTCCATTTAAGGTTAAAGGAGAAAAAGAGGGCAAAGATGTCAACAGGCTGAAGGATAAGAGTGAACCCATCAACAACAAAATGCAGTAACTGTTGCAGAAATACCAATATGTCTGAAAAATGTCAAAATAGTTATTCAAAGCTGAATTGTAAAGAAACCAGTGTTCTGGTACAATTTTAAATTGATGAGATAAAAGTCATCTAAAACAAAAATATCTCCACTATTCAGAAAAAATAATTTAATTAATAACTAGGGTCATTTATATATATCTTTTATATATCCCATCTTCTCTGTCATAAAGACCACCTACTTTTAGCAACTACTGTTTAAACTTTAATTCATACCTGTTACTCAGACCCAATTAGTTCAATGCTCATCTGTTTTTCACCATTCCTATATTGCAACTCAACTAGAATTCAGAAGCTTGCATCTTAATTTCCCCCAACAAATATCTGTTCACAATATTGGCACTCATCCTTTATTACCTCCAGTTTAAAATTTGTTCCCTCATCTTCAAAATACTTCACAACTTCTATCCTTATCTCTAACCTCATCCAACTCTACAACTCTCCAGGGATTCTACTTTACGTTGTACTCTGTTGGACTCTGACATTTATGCAGTTAGACAAGCCTAAAGGCAGAAAAGCCTTTCACCCTTTGATGCTGATTTGTATTGTCCAAGGAAAATGTGACTTAAAAAAAGCAATGATTCTATTACAGAATGGATTGGTGACGTGAACTGTTTGGATATAGGTTGCAAGCTGACCAGTAGTATCTGGAAGAAACCTGAGGCAAGACTGGCAGTGATAATGTGTGTAGCAGGTTTTTCTTCATAAAAGACTGTGGACTTGTAAGAAGAGTAACACCACATTTTGACAAAATGTTCCTTTAAAAACTGCATTTAGTTGACTAGATGTATAGATCTCCTACGAAAGGTAGGAATGCCAGCAAGCAGTCCTCCTTAGGACTAAAGATGGAACTCCTGGAGTTCTCTGATCCTGGAGTCCTCTTCCTCCAGCAGGAATGCCTATAATGGCTCTGATGTTGAGTAGACTTTGGTGAGGAATAAACAGAAAAATAATAAATATCAAATTAATGACATGTCTCTTTCTGGTCTGCACAGGGTTTCACACCCCTCTTTGAATGGGAGAATACCACTGAGGTAGAAGTCCTCAGATATATTTTAATGTCCACTAATAAAAGATGAAGACATGAAAGAACATAGAAGGATTGTTATACAGATGGGCTCTCTTGTAAGGTATTAAAACATGGCCAGATAAATTCTTTTTATCTTGCAATGAGAAATATTCAAGTTATTTAAAAAGTTATTTAATACTATTTCTATATCTCACATTCTGGTCATAAGATGTAGATGTGAACCTCATTTCCTCATCTTACTCCAGTATTTCACTGCTGATGCTTATATCTGTCACTGGAGTACTGCTTCATTTTATGCCAATCTTTCTCCAAGATGCAAGATTTTCCAAATAATCCCCTTACTGATTCAGCTGATTCAAACTGATTCTCTGTTTGAGCATTCCATTGTTTGGCTTATAAAGATTCTGATGGTACTCTTGACATCTTGAGTCTTAAACAGTTTTTTTTCTATTGTGCTCCAAAGCTGAGGTTAGCAAAATGCCTCCCAACCCTGGATAGTGAATATCTATCACAGGGCCTGCAACTCATTTCCCACAGGTACAGAGCATCATTGACTATGTGTGTGGCAACCCAGCCACAAAAAGGTCTACCCAGGACAGTCTGTCACAATAAGAGATTTCTATCAGTGCATACTTGTGCTCTTCCAGTGTTTTGTGTAAATGGCAGATAAAAATTACCACATGAATATCTATTAACAATTGTGCGCAGGACTACTAGGAAATTGGACCTTGTATTTCTAAACATGGGTGTCATTTCTCTTGTGTCATTGGCTCACACGATGACATTAACATCTCGTACAACATCATTTCTTCATTAACAATTGAGATTATGTTAAAAATATTCTTCCACTGACCTGAGTTTTTTACCCACTGTCAAACACGGAGTAAACACTGTATATGATTTTTATTTATTTATTAAGATACAAATAGAAACATAGAAAACCTACAGCACAAATACAGGCCCTTCGGCCCACAAAGTTGTGCTGAACATGTCCCTACTTTAGAAATTACAAGGGTTACCCATAACCCTCTATTTTTCTAAGCTCCATGTACCTATCCAAAAGTCTCTTAAAAGACCCTATCATATCCGCCTCCATCACCATTGCCGGCAGACCATTCCACGCACTCACCACTCTCTGCGTAAAAAACTTCTCCCTGACATCTCCTCTGTACCTACACCCAAGCACCTTAAACCTGTGCCCTCTTGTGGCAGCCACTTCAGCCCTGGGAAAAAGCCTCTGACTATCCACATGATCAATGCCTCTCATCATCTTACACACCTCTATCAGGTCACCTCTTATCCTCCATCACTCCAAGGAGAAAAGGCGGAGTTCACTTAATCTGTCTTCATAAGGCATGCTCCCCAATCCAGACAACATTCTTGTAAATCTCCTCTGCACCCTTTCTATGGTTTCCACATCCTTCCTGTAGTGAGGCGACCAGAACTGAGCACAGTACTCCAAGTGTGGTCTGACCAGGGTCCTATATAGCTGCAACATTACCTCTCGGCTCCTAAATTCAATTCCACGATTGATGAAGGCCAATACACCGGACACCTTCTTAACCACAGAGTCAACCTGTGCAGCTGCTTTCAGCGTCCTATGGACTCGGACCCCAAGATCCCCCTGATTCTTCACATTGCCAAGAGCCTTACCATTAATACTATATACTGCACAGAATAAGTCTTTCTGGCCTTTCAAGCCATGCTGAAATCAATCCCCAATTTAATCCTAGCCTAATCACGGGACAATTTACAATGACCAGGTCTTTGGACTGTGGGAGGAAAGCGGCGCACCTGGAGGACACCCACACGGTCACAGGGAGTACGTACAGGCAGCGGTGGGAACTGATCCTGGGTCACCTGTGCTGTAAAGCATTGTGCTAACCACTATGCTACCATGCCACCCCAAATGACCTACCTGTCCCAGATAGCATATCAATGCTCTATTCCCTTATAGTGCCTGTCAGACTGATCACTAATCTACTCTGTGCCTTAATTATGATCCCACCTTACAATGGCAAGAGGCCATGCATGAAAGGAGAATAAGAATAGTGATGAGGGTGAGGAATGGAGAGGCACAGGCCAGTCATAGAAACACCTGCCTGCCCTCTCAAGCATTTTTTTCTTTCCATGGTATCTTGTAGTTTAAGGCACTGACATGATTTACATTAGAATCTGCAGCAATGGTAAAGCAGCACTGATGTTTGCAGAAAGCAGTTACTGGTGAGTTGTCCAAATCCTGCTCAGTGCACCAAAATACAAGGGGAATAGTATAATAATTCTTTAATGTAAAATCCAATAATTTAGTGATTTATTTTTTGGTGGATCCCTAATTGACTATTAAGATTAAACATGGCCACATTTGGCATAACAAAAGTGAGTGCAGTGAGGAAAGATCTTTAAGCAAGTGCATCCAAATTCCAAAGCAGTCGACAGAATACTTCTCCTGGTAGTCACTAGCCAAATTCCTTGAGATTTATTAGCTGGTTGCTCACAGATACATCTCTGAGATTGGGCAGGGTGTAGCACCTGCTTAGCAACCCTCCCCCCCCCCCACCCACCCCAATAAAAGTCATGTGAAGCCATGGGGGCCGGTGGTGGATGGACATGTGAGCAGCTGGTCCTTATCAAAAGTACTGGTTTTGCGATCGCTGATGCCAGGCAGACAATCTCTGAAGTGTATTGATAATGGCTGGGGTGATCTGTCTTGTAAAGACGCTGCCCAGAAGAAGGCAATGGCAAACCACTTCTGTAGAAAGTTTGCCAAGAACAATCATGGTCATGGAAAGACCATGATCGCCCATGTCATACAACATGGCAAATAATGAATGAACGATCTCAGAGACAAGTGTAAGGTATTTAAAAAAAGCTAACTTTCTGCAGTTGCTGGAAATCTGAAATAGAAAAAAGAAAATGCTGGAGATACAAGAGAGTAAAGTAGCATTCGTGTTCCAGCGTAACAAAAGATGTTTAACCCTATTTCTGTCCCGAGGAACATTTCCAGTAATTTCTGCTTTTATCTACTAAAAATGTGACCAGTGAGAAACCAGTCCAATAGCACAGAAGCAAATTACTGGAGAGCATCTGACACCTGCAGAGACATTTAGGAATTTAAATTTACCAGCTTTCAGAATGGCATTTGGCCAGCCATTAAAAGTTATATTACAGATGTGTGCTGCTAAATCCAGATCTCAGTAAATGGTTACTGGGCAGGATGGCGGCACAGTATAGGGCACTGTCAACCAAATGGAAGACAGAGCCTGCTGAGAATGCACTTCACATACTTGATAGATATGGAGCACACTGCAGTCCAATATTCTCAGAACTGTGAAGTAGAGAGGTTTGGACTCCGATGGGAGCAAAGCAGAGAGCAAAGGGCCTCTTCATAAAATTCCAAGGAGTAGTTGGAACAGGATGAGTCCAGTGCACAGGGGCAATGCCCTCGTTATCACTTTTCAATAAGATTATACCAGTCCACCCAGCTGATGACAACATGCCTATCCCTATTTAATTTCAAAACAAACTCCTGAAAAAAACAGCATTCATTTCCCAGTCCGCAATGATCAATGTCAGTTTACATCTTCCTCACGTAACAAGTCGAATAGTCACTTGGCGGCTCACATCAAAAATAGGCCAGAGAAAAAGAAATGGCAAAAAGAAATGAAGTTCGTGTCCCTCAATGATGAACAGGCAACATATCAGCATGCTCATCTTAGCATTTTGACACTTTGCAACCATTACTGTCTTCAGCAGCATTTGAGGCAGTTTGATCTGATCCCAGCTCTGACAGCTGAAATGTTCTTAGCTGATTTACTTTGTATACCGGAGTTCTTATGGGTTCTACATTGAACTACTCGAGCTGCAACCATGCAGATAGTGATTAAGTGAGCCGGAAACAGGCAGCACATTGGAGTGGGCTGCAAGCAACAGTTGCAGTAGTTAATGCATCTACACCACAGCTCAGGTTCCAATCTTGACTTTGCAGCTGTCTATGTGGAGTTTGCCACGCTGTCTGTGGGTTTCCTACTTGAAATCCCTTTGAGAGATTAAAGATAGATTGAAATAATTAAGATAATGCACTGGGTATGCTTACAAACAAACTGCACATACTACTGATATTAAATGAAGTGAATGCTGATTACCATCAGGATAACATAATTAATTCTCTTCATAGGTAGCTGCAAGAGGTACGGCCTTTCACCAACTCTGCAGGGCTTTGACTTTCCCTGGTATTATGTACTGTCTTCTACAGACAAGAGCATTGGTAATATGTTTACATATGCAGAAGGGAGTGGATGAGGAGCATTTGCTTTTGATCAAGATAAATCGGTGCAAGATTAAATGCAGATGTGAGTAAGTGCCAGTGGCAGATGGATTACTGAGATTGTAAATCATAAATAGAGAATATATAGGTTTACCTGAAAGGTAAATTAGGTGCTTGGGTAGGTGGAGTGAGTGATCAGCACGTCGGGATCTGAGCAAGTGCGTCATTATACTTACCTTTGCTCCCCCACTTCGATTATTAAATAAGTCAACTCTTGCTTTTGAAATACAAGTATTGATGAACTATGCCTTTTAACAGTCTCCAATTAGATAGGAAGGGATTATTGCTGCTGCAAGCCCAAGCAGCACATTCAGCGTAGATTCACAAGAACAAGTCTAGGCTCCTCTTTGACAATTCCTTTGTTGTGCTCACAGCTCCAAATTCCTGCAAATTGCATTTTTGGCATTCCTTTAAATATGGAGCTTGAAACTGGTGCAAGCAGATTATTATGAATCCACATTGTTTGGATTGATCAGAAAAATTATAAATCACACAATAACTCAATAACAGGGTAAGAATACACAGATGTTACTACTACATTTAGATCGAGATTCCTTGCACAGAACCACACCAACAACACACACAAAATGCTGGAGGAACTCAGCAGGTCAGGCAGCATCTATGGAAAAGAGCTGTCGACATTTTGGGCTGAGACCCTTCTTCAGGACTGTAAGGAAAGAGAAGTCAGTCTAGGAAGGTGAGGGAAAGGGAGGAAGAAGTACATGGTGGCAGATGATAGGTGAAGCTGGAAGAGGGATGGGGTGAAATAAAGAGCTGATGGGTGCAAGACGTAAAGGGCTGGAGAAGGTGGAGTCTGATAGGAGAGGACAGAAGACCATGGGGAAAAAAGGGAAGGGGAGAAGCACCAGAGAGAGGTGATGGGCAGATAAGGAGATAAGGTGAGAGAGGAAACAGGAATGGGGAATGGTGGGGGGGCTGGGGAGGAAGGAATTACCGGAAGTTCAAGAAATTGATGTTCACGCCATCAGGTTGGAGGCACGTGTGTGACACGCCAACAACATCTCTTCCTCCTACCCATGTAGAAACATAAAATTCAGCTCATAATATTTCATGATATTTAATTATGCTATTATTGACCTTGCAATATTGTATTCATTGTACTTCCAGTGACAATGATTATAATAATGAACCTTTCAGTCCATTTACATTTCTTGTCCGACACAAGAAACTGAGATTTTACTGAATATCTATTACAGAGAAATGGGCAGGACAATTTTCACACACCCACCATAGCTTGAAGGGAATGGTCAATGTACAACTTTTAACACATAAAATTATTATTCTTTGAAGTGACTTTGACTAAGTATGTTTCATTTTGATTAGCTGAGCATTCTCGGAAGTCAATATGAGTTTTACTGTTCACTTGTCTTGCACAATTTTTCATTTGCATATTCTTTTGAATATACTAATTTTTTGTTGATAATCTTGCAACAGAAAATATTGTATCAAATGGGATTTTTGCTACTTCTAAATAACTAAACCATATCATTTGTTCATGAATAGTCCTGAATAAAAATTAAGTTGTTATCTGGGTGCAGGTTCAAGTTCAAGTAGTTCTTGCTTATTGAGTATAATAAAGGTAAAAAGAGAAAATAAATAAAAATCTGGATTTTGAAGAGTTTTGTACACTCAGACCCCACTTAACGCTGACATTAAATGGGGTCAATATAATATTATGTAAATAGACGTGTGCCTGATTTACAACAACAAACCCAAGATATGTGATATTTTATGTATGACAGTAATTCATGGAGTAACAAACATGCAAATAGGCCCAACCTGTACATCAGTGAAGCAGCAGCAGTGAACGGAAGCGGGCGTCGGTTACATCTTAGAGAAGGGACCAGGCTGTGGGTCCACCTCTAACTTTGGCTTCTTCTTCAAGTAGGCATCGAGATTTGACTGCCTTTTCTTAAGTTTCCTCTCATGAAGCAGTTCTCAGTAGCAGGAAATCATGTCAAGAACACCCCTCTTTGCCTTATTGCTTCACACCCAGTCAGGGTCATTATCGATGAACTGGTCCATGATTTGTGTGATCGTAGTGATGCTAGTGCTGAGGAATTTTGTGGTGAGATTTCTTGCTGGTGTTTCCACTTCTCCATCTGTGTCCTCAGATTCACCCAGGATGTGTTGCTCTTCCAATTCTCAAGGCTCTTCATTATTAAGGCTCTTGCTGTCTGCTCTAGCCATTTCACCAGGGACAGATATGCTATGGAAGTTACTGCGCTATTTAAATCCATCAAACCAATCTCTGCTGGCTGTGAATGTTACTGACATACCTTGTTGTTCTCCTTGAATATGATTGAAGATGCTATTGCCTTTTCCATTATTATCAGCTGGCTTAGGGGCATGTTTCATTGTATTAGGTCAACCACCCACATAATGAGTCTATTTTCCACTTTTTCAAGCAAATGGCTCCTTGAATGAGTCACCTTCATTGATGATAACATTGTTGCAGAAGTTTTAATCTTGTCTGCTTTTTTTTTAAATAATTGTTCTGATTTTCAAAGTAGCTAATTTCAAAGAGGTGCCAACATCAAACTGGCGCTCACCAGCTTCCAAACGGCATATCACTTGCAGTTTCACATCCATGCTACTGCTTTTCCTACACATCTTAGATGTACTCGCCTCACTGGAAGTTGCAGACTGTTTTCCAGACATTATGGGTGAAGAAAAAGGAATAAATTGGTGAAGGAGCAAGAACATTTCCACACATGGGGGAAGGCAGAGTGTGAACTGATACATAATTGGCTGTGAGTGCCTCAGAGCGGATGTAGAGAGCTCTCAATGGCATATTGAAAGGTTTATTGTAACAGCGGCCAGGCTTCAGAAGTTTTAAGTGTTGTTTAAAATGATTTTTTGTCATTTTTAAAAATTTCAATAAAGAATTGAATAACCACATTTTAACGAATCAGCGCTATGAGGGGTAGCGTTATGCGGGGTCTGAGTGTATTTCAAAAAGCATTTCCGAAATGCATAATATGCAAACTCTGTCTTCTAATTTGCTACAAACATTGATAAAATTTGTCCCTAGAAGGCACATCCCTGAGATTCAAAAATTTAATCATGTAGCTTTACTGTGTGTGTACATATGTTTTTTTTTAGAGATACAGAGTGGAAAAGGCCCTTTCAGTCCTTCGAGCCACGCCGTCCAGCAATTCCCAATTTATTCCTGGCCTAATCACAGTACAATTTACAATGACCAATGAACCTACCAACCGGTAGGTCTTTGGACTGTGGGAAGAAACCGGAGCACCCGGAGGAAACCCACACGGTCACAGGGAGAACGTACAAACTCCATACAGGCGGCGGAAGGAAATGAACCCGGTTTGCTGGTACTGTAAAGCGCTGTGTTAACCACTACACTACCGTGCTGCCCATTTAATCACAATGTATCAGCACAGGCACTTGTAAGCAGGGCTGTTGCCTCGCAGAGCTAGTGACCCAGCTGCAATCCTCATTCAGGTGTTGGCTGTGTGGAGTGGCTACATGGATTTCCCCCAAGTATTACCACATCCAAGAGGTATGTGGGTTTTGTTTTCTGGTTAATTACACATTGCAAATGATCCCTAATTTATCCAAAAGATGTGTGGGTTTGTATTTTGGTTAACTCTAATTTATTTATTTACTGAAACAGGCCCTTCCAGGCTCAACAAGACACACCAGCCAGTGATTTACACGAGCCTAATCCTAGGACAATTTACAATGACCAGTTAACCTACTAATCGGTATGGCTTTAGACTGTGGGAGGAAACTGAAGCACCCAGGTGAAACCCATGCTGTCATGGGAAAAAATGTACAGACTCCTCACAGGCGATGCAGGAATTGAACTCTGAACTCTGAACTCTGATTCCCCAAGCTGTAATAGAGCTGTGCTAACTGCTACACTACAATGGCTCCCTAATGTGCAGTTGAATAATATAATCTGGGGGAGTTGGTGAGAATGTGGAAAGAACAAAAGATGGTGTAGGCGCCATGCATCTGTTTTCTACCTGCATTGTATTCTGGGTTTATTATGGTAATTAGTCATGTGTGTGGAGGCTCGGCAAAAGTGAAGGGTTTTGCTACATTTTCATGTTTTGTTCTGGTCAGTTTTTAGAGCTGGGGACCACTGGGTGTTATATCTATTGTTGACCACTTAATTACATTTGCAATCACTTAACTTCACTTAAAATCATTTAAGCATGTTTACTATTACTAATTTTAGTTTCATAAGTTTGATTGATTCAAGATTGTACCTTTTGCTAGTTGCTAATAAAGGTTTGAATATATTTCTTCAACTTTTTGAACATGATTATTGGATTGATCAGAGGGCGCATTATACAAGATTAACTCCCCATGCTAGGTCCTCAGTAGCGGCATTAGTTTGAGTTGCCGCTACATTCTGCCAACAAAATATTTCGATTCTTATACCAAATGAACATCAGCATTCGGACATGTCAGTGAAACTAAGAGGCACCACAGCCAGGAGCAGCTTGTGCTACTAACGACCTTTTGTTGATTCATGCTGTGCGTTTGGGGTTGGGACATAGTTTACAACGGTTATCACTGACCGTAAGCTCCACAGTGTGATGTTTGTCTGAGAGTTCACAGCTTGGTTCTGTTGAAATGCAGAAATATTTCAATTGCCGACATCTGAATTGAATACCATTGCTGGGTGCACACTTGGAAAAGGACATGAGTCAAGCTGAAAGCAGTGACCTTAAAGTCAGGAATAAAATAGAAATTAAATTTGTCAGAAAAGCTTTGGCAAGAAAAATTGATAGTGTTCAAAAGGAATATAGTAAAATTGTTAAAGAAGATTATTTAATACTGTTAATTTGAAGTTTTTTACAAAAGCAAAACGTCTTGCAAGTACAGGCTCATTTGTATGATTTGAAAAATCTTTGTGAAGATTTTGCTAAGCAACATAATGTGTTGTTGTCTTTAATGCCTATCTCAGAGCAAGGTACATAAACCAAAAGCTTTGCGAATATTCAGACTCTTAACACAGTCACAGCCAAGACTGAACAATGCTTGAAACATGCAATGTTAAAGATCAAGTTGCTGGAGCAAACGAAAATATTTATCACAGGGCATGCTATGCATAAAGCTGATGATCTTCAGGATGACATAACACCTGAAGATATTTTGTCTAATGCGCATGCAGCAGTTCCTATTACTAGCAGTGTCCTGTGTATCTGATACCTCCTTGGCACGCATTAGTATGGAGGCTGATTTAGCTGAGTTTTAGCAAGGCAACAAATATTGAGAGATAAACATGAATTGGAAGAACAAAAAAGAACAGATGGAAGAACATCTTCAGAGAAGTGAAATACACCTTTAGAGAAACAGACCGCAACTTCGGAGAAGGAAGGAGCAAATACGAAGAAAGATGGAGCGGCTTAATTGCAGCCACGATGGCCAAAGCAAAAGTGCTGAAGGCTTCAAGTGCTGAGAGTGCTAAAGATGCTCCAGCAGGACGGTCCTATGGTGTGAGCTCCTATGTTGACAAGGCACAGAGAAAATCCAACATCAATGTAGATATATTTGTTTCTCAGATGTCAATGAGCCATGACTTTGAACCCCAAGAGGTAGTTTGGGGTGTCCACTCTCATTCTGCACCATGGACAAACTCTGAACCGATGCCATATCCAATGGCACAAGGTGCTTCTGAGGACATTACTTTATGGTATGGTGACACTCGTGTTTCACATGCTAGGTACCTAAATAGTGCGCTGGAGGCCATGAAAGGAAATAGTAAGCTTCATAGTGCAACAACAGCACATTGCAACTCTGTCTAAAAGAGAGATTCAAATCTTCGATAGCAATCCACTGCAGTATCATTCATTTATGAGGGCTTCGAAGAACAGCAACGAAGGCAAGACTGATGACTATGGCAACCATCTCTAATTTCTTGAACAGTTCCCTGGAGGTTACCCTGAAGTGCTATTCAAAAGTTGCCAGTGAGCCAACCCAGAGCAAGGATATCTTAAGGCCAAAACTTCACTACAGGAGCATTTTGGTGACGAGTAGAAAATTGCTGTGGCCTACATGGAAAAGGCTCTTTTTTGGCCGCATATCAAATCAGAAGATGTGAGAGCTCTTCAAGACTACAGTAGGAGGCAGTTGCAATACCATGAAAGAAGTGCAGGACATGCATGAGCTGGATGATTATCATAAAAAAATTGCCCCATAAGCTCAGAGAAAAATGGAGATCGGTAGACTGCAAACTGCAAAGGAGGCACCATAAGTTTACTTTCACTGACACTGAAAGGCAAGTAAAGATTGCTACACATCCAGTATTTTAGAATTTAACAATACTGTATCACCGGCAGTAAGCAAAGGTGTGAACAAAACTAAGTCACAAATTTGTTCTAAAGCTAAAAGAAGCAGCTTTGCCACTACTATGAAAAGCGAAGCTAAAACTAAGCCCAGAACTAATGAAAGAGAAATGGTCTCATCAGCCAAAAGTGTTTGTCAGTTCTGCCGGGGTGAATATTACTTGGATTCGTGTTCTCAGTTAGAGAAAAAGGTTGACAATGAGAAGATTGCCTCCCTAAAAGAAATTGGTTTCTGCTTTGATTGTTTGTGTGCAGGACACCTCAGCAAAGATTGCAGGAAATGTCTTTCATGCGAGATATGTACTGGCAAGCATCCCAGCATACTTCATATTCACTCTGATGAAAAGGGTGCGGATTTGAAACAAGCGATGAAAAATAGCAAACACAGCAGCAGGTACCCCAGGGGCCGGTGATCATGATTGTAAACCTCCCATAATTCCAGTTCAGGTGAACTCTAAGAAGGGTAACAAGACAGTGGTTATTTATACGTTCCTAGATCAAAGAAGTACAGCAGTATTCTGTACAATGAACATAAAGAACAAGCTCAACCTGACAGGAAAAAGGACACACATTCTCTTACAAACCATTGGTCAGGAGAAGGTTGCTAGCAGCTATGAAGTTTCAGGATTGAAAGTGGGTAGCATAGATAGTGTAAGCTAGTGTGAACTGCCTAACATCTATATGCAAGTATGCCTGTCTACAAAGTGAACATTCCTCGTCAGGGGGATCTTCAGGAATGATCTCACCTGAAGCATATTCATTGGCAAGAAATTGAGCTGCTGACAGGGACAAACGTGCCTAAAGCAAAGGAGCCATTGCAAGTGATTTTGTGACGTTAATGATGGATCCTATGCAATCAGAACGATGTTGGGTTGGACTGTTAACGGACCACTGAAAGGAGATGGTGGTCGAGGAAGAGACGACACTTGGTCAGAGCTGACAGTTAACAGGGTTTCAGTTTTGAACTTGGATGAGCTTTGGCAGCAGCGATTTAAGACAGATTTCCCTGAATGCAGTCCAGAGGAACAACCTGGTTGGTCAAGAGAAGATCACGATCCAGGATAGACCAGAAAGAGGACATTTGTGTGAATGTGAAGATTTCAGGTCTCCTGTATTTTGGTAGTACATAGTTGTAATTATTATACAGTATTTTGGGGGCTGGAATGTAGGAGACATGCATTTGTTTTCTATCTGCATTGTACTCTGTTGTGTGTTTATTATGGTAACTAGTCACATTAGTGGGAGCATGGTAAAAGTGCAGTATATAGCTACGTAGCCATGCTTTGTTTTGGTCAATCTTTAGAGCTGGGAACTGCTGGGTGTCCTATCTTTTGTTGACCACTTAATTACATTTGAAATCACTTAACTCTACCTAGTTTCACTTAAGTCCGCTTAAGTACATTTAATATCACTAGTTTTAGTTTCATAAATTTCATCACCTCAAGATTGTATATTTTGCTTCTTACTAATAAAGCATTGTATACATTTCCTTGAACATTACTATTGGACTCATCAGAGGGCGCGCCCTACAAGGACAACTCCCCATGCTAGGTCAGCAGCAGCAGTATTGCACTGAACTGCTGCTGCTAAGTTAACAAATTTCACGTCACATGCCGGTGGTAATAACCCTGATTCGATTCTGATTCGTCCTGATGCTACAGATGGCAAAAATGTAGGATTGGTGTAATTGGATCGCTGATTGTCAGCATGAACTTGATGGCCCAAAGGAATTTGATTCTATGATTCAAGAACTCAAAGATATGTTGATGATATCCATTCCACAAGAACATTCAGTGTCTTCTTTACGGGAGGAAATTCCCAAACTTTAATCTGTAGTCTGAGCAAAGTGGTTTCATCCCTATTGTAAAGCAACTTATTGAGTCTGAAAAACAGACCCAACACAGTGCAGAAAAATCTTCCTCAACACATTTTCCCTAATCGAGGCTATTTTCAAATTCAACTTACTAGTTATAAACTCTGTTGAATAAATCTTGCTACTTTATCCAGAAATGTCATGATCCATTTCTATTTCATTCATCCATACAGTGGCATGCAAAAGTTTCGGCACCCCTGGTCAAAATTTCTGTCACTGTGAATAGTTAAGTGAGTAGAAGATGAACTGATCTCCAAAAGTCATAAAGTTAAAGATGAAACATTCTTTTCAACATTTTAAGCAAGATTAGTGTATTATTTTTGTTTTGTACAATTTTAGAGTGAAAAAAGGAAACGAGCACCATGTAAAGGTTTGGGCACCCCAAGAGATTTGAGCTCTCAGATAACTTTTAGCAAGGTTTCAGACCTTAATTAGCTTGTTAGGGCTATGGCTTGTTCACAATCATCATTAAGAAAGGCCAGGTGATGCAAATTTCAAAGCTTTATAAATACTCTGACTCCTCAAACCTTGTCCCAACAATCAGCAGCTGCCTAGCACTCTGAAAATTAAAATAAATGATGCCCACAAAGCAGGAGAAGGCAATAAGAAGATAGCAAAATGTTTTCAGGTAGCTGTTTCCTCAGTTTGTAATGTAATTAAGGAAGATTCAGCAGACTCTGTAGTGGTGGTGCACTGTCCTACTGTGCAGCGACACCTGCACAAATATGACCTTCGTGGAAGAGTCATCAGAAGAAAACCTTTCCTTTGTCTTCACCACAAAATTCAGCGTCAGAAGTTTGCAAAGGAACATCTAAACAAGCCTGATGCATTTTGGAAACAAGTCCTGTGGACTGATGAATTTAAAATAGAACTTTTTGGCTGCAATGAGCAAAAAGGGAGAAAAATTGGTGCAGAAGTTCATGAAAAGAACCCCTCTCCAACTGTTAGGCACGGGGGTGGATCGGTCATGCTTTGGGCTTGTGTTGCAGCCAGTGGCATGGGGAATATTTCACTGGTAGAGGGAGGAATGAATTCAATTAAATACCAGCAAATTCTGGAAGCAAGCATTACACCATCTGTAAAAAAGCAGAAGATGAAAAGAGGATGGCTTCTACAACAGGATAATGATCCTAAACACATCTCAAAATCCACAATGCACTACCTCAAGAGGCGCAAGTTGAAGGTTTTGCCATGGCCCTCACAGTCCCCCGACCTAAACATCATCAAAAATCTGTGGATAGACCTCAAAAGAGCAGTGCATGCAAGACAGCCAAAGAATCTCACAGAATTATAAACCTTTTGCAAGGAAGAATGGGCAAAAATCCTCCAAACAAGAATTGAAAGACTCTTAGCTGGCTACAGAAAACGTTTACAAGCTGTGATACTTGCCAAAGGGAGTGTTACTAAGTGCTGACCATGCAGGGTGCCCAAACTTTTGCTTCGGGCCCTTTCCCTGTTTTGTTATTTTGAAACTGTAAAAGATGGAAATAAAAAAGTTTTCTTGCTTAAAATATTAAAGGAATGTGTCATCTTTAACTTTATGCCTTTTGGAAATCAGGTGTTCTTTTACTTGCTTAGCTAGTCACAGTAAGAGAAATTTTGACCGGGGTGCCCAAACTTTTGCATGCCACTGTATATCCAGTAATGTACAATGTACAGTGAGGTACACCACCTGCTGTAATAAACTCCCTGATATGTCTCGGGTTCAGTTGAAGATATTCCACTTGGATCTCTTTTCTCATTAAATTATTGCACATATATTGTATTAGCCCTTTCTCTTTTCTTCTTTCCTGTCACACCTTTAATTTATATACTCAGATAAGGATAATTACAATTTCTCTCAGCTACAATTACAATTCTATTAAAATATCATGATTTTCAGTTTTAAACAGCAGCTCTAGTTTCCAAGTCACCTTTTTTACTCTTAACATTAATATATTTTAGATTAGACTTTCTTGGATCTGCAAATACCCACACTTCATGCAATTCCACATTAATTTCCTTATTTTCAACTATCTTTTTAAATGATCAGTTTGAACTTTTAATTTGTTCTTCATCTATAGCTTACTTTCCCTAAGAAATACCCAGTTCTCTCCCTTTGATAGACTTTTCAAAACCTTTCCCCATCTTGCAACCATGTTGGTTCAGATTTGTTCAAGTATGCACCACCATGTGAGAGATGAGAACTTTAAATATGAATAAGGCTAAAACTAATCAAAAATGTTGGCTTAGAAATTCTGCGGTGCTCTTCTATGCACTTGAAACATGATTATGTCAATTTCCCCGGTTAAAATCTGCCATTGTTCCACTTTGAAAAATTCATTGAGCATAATTAATTAAGTTTCACCCTTCAAAAAATGCTATTTCTACATCATAAGCACAACAATTGATATAATTATACATGTAACAGCAAAGAAATCCCAGGAACACCTAGCTTTGGGCATTCTTCAATTTATTCTGAGCTGGGAATACAGGTATCACTGCTAACTTTTGTTCTGTACAATCCAGTCCCAAACCTACCCTGAACTCAAACACACTCACAATCAAGACCCTAACTCTACCTGCCCAGTCAAATAATCAATTTCCAGCTACATCAGTTCTCTATCCTACTACCGAAGGCCAATTGATTTTCTCCCCCATCACAGCTTCAAACAATCTCATGGGTGCAGCCTCGTTCTGGTTCATACAATCAATTATTTTGATGATTTGGTATGCACACTTTCAATAGTGTTCAGATGAGCATGCAGGCCACAACCTTATAGAGCGCATAACAATTTCTAAGACAGTATTTGGAATATTTGTTACAAACACTCAGCAGTTTTTCCATATATACCAAAATATAATTATCCACTTTCTAACAAATATTCCAAATAATCACCTTTAAGGTTAAACTGATCAAGAAATAAATTATCAAGTATATTTTGCTTTGTATATTCTGATTTTGGAAAACATCCACTGTTATTGCTGCAAGTATTTGGGAGATGTATGGTCTAAGGAATCTCACCTCTTCACTTTCTTCTTGGCACCTCAATTTACCATTCGGCCTCCCATCAGCACGTTTCCTCCTTAGCTTGCTTTCGCTAGATAAAATCTCCACGTCAGAATCTGCGAGAGGTAAGACAATATACTTAAAACATAAGGAAATGAATTTAAACTCGAGATACAAAGTTGATCCCTCTGAAATTCAATGAACGAATTGAAGCCTACAGACTGAACGATGGTACTAACAATATAACTAATATTGTTGCATATTTTTATACCTTTGTAATATGAGTGGAATAATAGGAAAGACTCAAGACAGACTCCAAAATTTATATATTGACCTCACACATCTCAATGGCGTAGCACGGTAGAATGGTGGTTGGCACAACACTTTACATTATAGGTGACCCAGGTTCAACTCCTGCACCTGCCTGTAAGGAGATGATATAGAACCATAGAACCATAGAAACTACAGCACAGAAACAGGCCTTTTGGCCCTTCTTGGCTGTGCCGAACCACTTTCTGCCTAGTCCCACTGACCTGCACATGGACCATATCCCTCCCTACACCTCCCATCCGTGTCTCTGCCCAATTTATTCTTAAATGTTAAAAAAGAACCCGCATTTACCACCTCGTCTGCCAGCTCATTCCATACTCCCACCACTCTCTGTGTGAAGAATCCCCCCCTAATGTTCCCTTTAAACTTTCCCCCCCTCACCCTTAACCCATGTCCTCTGTTTTTTTTCTCCCCTTGCCTCAGTGGAAAAAGCCTGCTTGCATTCACTCTATCTATACCCATCATAATTTTACATACCTCTATCAAATCTCCCCTCATTCTTCTATGCTCCAGGGAATAAAGTCCTAACCTATTCAACCTTTCTCTGTAACTGAGTTTCTCAAGTCCCGGCAACATCCTTGTAAACCTTCTCTGCACTCTTTCAACCTTATTTATATCCTTCCTGTAATTTGGTGACCAAAACTGAACACAATACTCCAGATTCGGCCTCACCAATGCCTTATACAACCTCATCATAACATTCCAGCTCTTATACTCAAAACTTTGATTAATAAAGGCCAATGTACCAAAAGCTCTCTTTATGACCCTATCTACCTGTGACGCCACTTTTAGGGAATTTTATATCTGTATTCCCAGATCCCTCTGTTCCACTGCACTCCTCAGTGCCTTAACATTAACCCTGTATGTTCTACCTTGGTTTGTCCTTCCAACGTGCAATACCTCACACTTGTCTGCATTAAACTCCATCTGCCATTTTTCAGCCCATTTTTCCAGCTGGTCCAAGTCCCTCTGCAGGCTCTGAAAACCTTCCTCGCTGTCTACTACACCTCCAATCTTTGTATCATCAGCAAATTTGCTGATCCAATTTACCACATTATCATCCAGATCATTGATATAGATGACAAATAACAATGGACCCAGCACTGATCCCTGTGGCACACCACTAGTCACAGGCCTCCACTCGGAGAAGCAATTCTCTACTACCACTCTTTGGCTTCTTCCATTGACCCAATGTCTGATCCAATTTACCACCTCTCCATGTATACCTAGCGACTGAATTTTCCTAACTAACCTCCCATGCGGGACCTTGTCAAAGGCCTTACTGAAGTCCATATAGACAATATCCACTGCCTTCCCTTCATCCATTTTCCTGGTAACCTCCTTGAAAAACTCCAGTAGATTGGTCAAACATGACCTACCATGCACAAAGCCATGTTGACTCTCCCTAATAAGTCCCTGTCTATCCAAATGCTTGTAGATTCTGTCTCTTAGTACTCCCTCCAATAACTTACCTACTACCGACGTTAAACTTACCAGCCTATAATTTCCCGGATTACTTTTCGATCCTTTTTTAAACAACGGAACAACATGAGCCACTCTCCAATCCTCCGGCACCTCACCTGTAGACAGCGACATTTTAAATATTTCTGCCAGGGCCCCTGCAATTTCAACACTAGTCTCCTTCAAGGTCCGAGGCAACACCCTGTCAGGTCCCGGGGATTTATCCACTTTAATATTCCTCAAGACAGCAAGGACCTCCTCCTTTTCAATCTGTACAGTTTCCATGATCTCACTACTTGTATCCCCTAATTCCATAGACTTCATGCCAGTTTCCTTAGTAAATACAGACGCAAAAAACCTATTTAAGATCTCCCCCATTTCCTTTGGTTCCGCACATAGCCGACCACTCTGATCTTCAAGAGGACCAATTTTATCCCTTACAATCCTTTTGCTCTTAATATACCTGTAAAAGCTCTTTGAATTATTCTTCACTTTGACTGCCAAGGCAACCTCATGTCTTCTTTTAGCCCTCCTGATTTCTTTCTTAAGTATTTTCTTGCACTTCTTATACTCCTCAAGCACCTTATTTACTCGCTGCTTCCTATACAGGTCATACAACTCCCTCTTCTTCTTTATCAGAATTGCAATATGCCTTGAGAATCAAGGTTCCTTATTCCTATTCACTTTGCCTTTAATCCTGACAGGAAAATACAAATTCAGCACTCAAAATTTCTCCTTTGAATGCTTCCCACCTACCGATCACATCCTTGCCAGAGAACAACCTGTCCCAATCCACGCTTTTTAGATCCTTTCTCATTTCTTCAAATTTGGCCTTCTTCCAGTTAAGAACCTCAACCCTAGGACCAGATCTATCCTTGTCCATGATCAAGCTGAAACTAATGGTGTTATGATCAGTGGAACCAAAGTGCTCCCCTACACAGACTTCTGTCACTTGTCTTAACTCGTTTCCTAACAGGAGATCCAATATTGCATCCCCTCTAGTTGGCCCCTCTATATATTGATTTAGAAAACATTCCTGAACACATTTTACAAACTCTAAACCATCTAGACCCCTAACAGCATAGGAGTCCCAATCAATATATGGAAAATTAAAATCCCCTACCACCACAACTTTATGTTTCCTGCAGTTGCCTGCTATCTCTCTGCAGATTTGCTCTTCCAATTCTCGTTGACTATTGGGTGGTCTGTAATACAATCCCACTAATGTGGCCATACCTTTCCTGTTTCTCAGCTCCACCCATAAGGACTCAGTAGACAAGCCCTCTAATCTGTCCTGCCTGAGCACTGCTGTAATATTTTCCCTAACAAGCAATGCTACTCCCCCACCTTTCATTCCTCTGCCTCGATCACATCTGAAACATCGGAACCCTGGAATATTAAGCTGCCAGTCCTGCCCCTCCTGTAGCTAAGTTTCACTAATTGCTATAACGTCACAATTCCACGTGTCAATCCATGCCCTCAACTCATCCGCCTTCCCCGCAATACTCCTAGCATTGAAATATATACACCTCAGAAGATTTTTACCACCACTCACAATCTTTCTATTAGCAGATTTGCTTGAACTTTTAACAACATTTATTTTCACCCCAGCCACACTGTCAGCTCTGGCACTCTGGTTCCCATCCCCCTGCAAATCTACTTTAAAGCCTCCCCAATAGCACTAACAAACCTCCCTGAAAGGATATTGGTCCCCCTGTAGTTCAAGTGTAACCCGTCTCTCTTGTACAGGTCCCACCTGCCCCAGAAGAGGTCCCAGAGGTCCCAATTATCCTGAAATCTGAAACCCTGCTCCCTACACCAGTTCCTCAGCCACTTGTTCATCCTCCAGAGCATCCTATTCCTACCCTCACTGGCACGTAGCACAGGTAGCAATCCTGAGATTACCACCCTCGAGGTCCTGCTTATGTTCTCCCTATCACTGTATATGGTTCCTCTGGGTGCTCCGGTTTCCTCCTATAGGCCAAAATTGGTCATTGTAAATTGTCTTGTGTTTAGGCTACAATCAAATTGGGGATTGCTGTGTGGCATGCCTCTAAGGACTGGAAGGGCCCATGCCACACTGTATAAATAAAGAAAGAAGCAGACCTTCAAGAAATTCAAGTATATGTTCATAACTGCTGAAGGAGACAGCCAAATTATTGAAATGGATTATTGAAAAGGATGTTTTGTTTCACTTAATAATAATGATATTTTTCAAGTCAGGATTGACAAAGAAAACCAAAACAGTCCTTCCTCCTCCACCACAGATTTTTCTGCTACTGAACGCAAGGGAATAACAAAATGTGTTCAATATTTAGTGAATAACCAGAAAGAGGTTTGTGATTTTGCTTATAAAATTCTGCTGAATTTCTAAAGTTATGCTCTGCTGCAGCTAATTTCTGCTAATGGACATAATAAATAAACATGCTTCAAGTTCATAAAAGCACTCCACAACTGCTCTCCTCTCTAGTATTATCACATATCCGTTCATTAGTCTTACCCATGAATCATGCACTTGAGCGACTTCATTTCATTCAACTACATCAAGCTTTACTGTATCTGCAGCATTCCAAGCTTGTTTCATAAATTCTGTTTTCCCATTGCTGTGGAATTGTATCCTATATTCCACACATTAAATATGTTAAACAACAAAACATTTTTACACTGTAGTTGGTAACAGTAGAGTCTTTGTTGAACAAATTAAATTACCCATCTTTACATTTAGAGGAACAAATTTGTAGACAGATCACAGACTGGTGTAATAACATATGGTTATTACAATCGGTGATTTTAACTTTCCATGTATTGGCTGGGACTCCAACAGTGTAAAAGGATTAGATTGGATAGTTTGTCAAATGCGTCTAGCAAAGTTACCTTTTTCAGTACATAGATGTCCCAATGACAGAGTGTGCAATACTTGAGCTCCTATTAGGGAATGAGACATACCATGTGACAGAACTTTGTGCAGGGGAACACTTTGCATCTAGTGATCATAATGCCATTAGCTTCAAAGTAAATATGGAAAAGGATAGGTCTGATCCGTGGGTTGAGATTATAAATTGGAGAAAGATCTGTTTTTATAGTATCAGAAAAGACCCGGCAAGTGTGGATTGGGATAGGCTGTTTTCTGGCAAAGATGTTCTTGGTAACTGGGAGGCCTGTAAAAGTGAAATTCTGAGAGCATAAAGCTTGTATGTGCCCATTAGAATAAAAGGTAAAGATAATAGGTTTAGGGAACTTTGGTTTTTAAGAGGTATTGAGGCCCTGGTTAAGAAAAAAAAAGGAGGTACATTGCAGGTATAGGCAAGTAGAAATAAATGAGGTACTTATGGAGTATAAGAAATGCCAGAAAACACTTAAGAAATAAATCCGGAGGGTTGAAAGAAAGCATGAGTTTGCTGTAGCAGACAAGGTGAAGGAGAATCCTAAGGGATTCTACAGGTATGTGAAGAGCAGAAGGATTGCAAGGGGCAAAATTGGTCCTCTGAAAGATCCGAATGATTATCTATGCGTGGAGCCAAAAGAGATGGGGAGATCTGAAACAGAGTTTTTGCATCTGTATTTACTCAGGAGAGAGACATTGAATCTATATAAGTGAGGCATTAACAGCATCAACTTCAAGAACCCTATATCGATTACAGAGGAGGAGGTGTTTGCTGTCTTGAGGCAAATGAGGGTGGGTAAATCCTCAGGGCCTGACAACGTGTTTCCTTGGACCCTGTGGGAGGCAAGTACAGTAATTGCAGAAGACCTAGCAGAAATATTTAAATCAATCTTAGCAACAGCTGAGATAGTGCACATTTGGAGGATACCTAATGTTGTTCCGCTGTTTAAGAAAGGCTCTAAAAATAATCCAGGAAATTATAGGCCGCTGAGCCTGACATCAGTAGTGAGAAAGTTATTGAAAGGTATTCTAAGGGACCAGATATATAAGTATTTGAATAGATAGGGACTGATTAGGGATAGTCAGCATGTTTTTGTGCCTGATAGATCGTGTCTAAACAATTGTATAGTTTTTCAAGAAAGTTGATGAAGGCAAGGCAATGGATACTGTCTACACGGGCTTAAGCAAGGTCTTGCATGTGAGGTTGGTCCCCTGCACTAACTGAACTCTATTTTACTAAAACAGTCTCTCGGCATTTAAGATGAGGTAGGTAGTAAATTGGATTAGACACTGGCTTTGTGGGAGAAGTCAGAGAGCAGTAGTAGATGGTTGCTTCTCTGACTGAAAGCCTGTGACTAGCGGAGTGCTACAGGGATTGGTGCTGGGTTTTGTTGTTGTTTGTCATTTATATCAAAGACCTGAGTGATAGTGTGGTTAAACGGATCAGCAAATTTGTTGATGACACCAAGATTGTGGGTGTAGTGAACAGCAAGGAAGACGATTAGAGCTTTCAGGGGGATCTGGACAAAGAGGAAAAATGGGCTGAAAAATGGCAGAAGGAATTTAATGCAGACAAGCTGTTGCACTTAGGATGACCAACCAGGTTAGTTCTTACAAAGTGAACAGTAGGGCACTGAGGAGTACAGTAGAACAAAGGGATCTGCGAATACAGTACCATAATTCATTGGAAGTGGAGGTACAGGTGGAAAGGGCCATAAAGAAAGCTTTGACACACATTAGACTTCATAAATCATTGAGTACAGGAGAAATGATTAAGGGGAACATGAGTGGAAATGGGAGCAGGAATAGGTCATGGGCATGTGTACCTGCTCCACTATTCATTATTCATTAATACCATGGCTAATCTTTCACAGGTACAGTAAACGACATGTATGTAAGTACCATTTCAACTGAGGAAGTTCAAATGGAGAAGAAATTTGACAAAGTTGAAGAACACACACACACATGCACGCACGCACGCAATATTGAAACATCAAGGTGAGTGTGGAAGCCAAGCGAGTGCTCAGCACCGTCTACCAGCCCCTTGTTCGCTGCTGCCAGAGGAAGGTATCTGCATGTGATGGTCACTCTCTCTCCCTCTTGCTCACTGCTCCCGAGGGAAGGCCCCTGCATTTGAATGGTTTCTCTCCCTCCCTCAGTGCTGCCAGAGGATGGTACTGAAATTTTGGGTCTGCAGTTTGTGGATTGTACTGTAGTTCAGTCAGGATTCTGTGATTTCGCTTGTTCTTTGTTGCTGCCATTTGGGCGATTTGTTTTTTTGCGGGGGGGGGGGGGTTGATGTTCTGGCTGCTGTTTGTGCCGGGGTGGGGACTAATGTATTGGCTGCTGTTTGCATATTTTGTTTTTGTGCGGGGAGGTGGTTGTTGTTCTGGCGGGGTGGGGAGGGCAGGTTGATGATTTAGATGCCCTTTGTGCAATCTGTTTTTGTGCAGGGGTGTAAATGTTCTGGCTGCTGTTTGCACGTGGGGAGGTTTGATGTTCTAGTTGCTGTTTGTGCGATTCATTTCTTTTTTGCGTGGGGGGGTTGATGTTTTTCTTTGAAAGGGTTTTCTTTGTTTCATGGCTAACTATGGAGTAGATGAATCTCAGGGTTGTATACTGCATACCTGCTGAAATGTATTTTCAGTTTTGAACTTAAAACCAACTGATCTGCATCAGAAAAGCAACAAGATTTAGAAAATTAAACCTGGACACTAAAGAATTGAAAAAATAAACTTATATTCAAAAAGAAAGATAAAAGGAAAAGAAACTAAATGCTTCAAATACACAGTAAATCACAATCTTCAATAGCACTTTAAACAACTTAAAATCTTGCCGTAAAACGGCTTTAAACAATGGGGAATGCATATGAAGGAATAAAGCCTAATTAGAAAAGAAGAAAGCTGCTAAATGAAACTATTTTAAACTTTTAAATGAATAGCAGTTAAAGTTGGAACTTTCAGGTGTGATTTGGAAAGAAACAGCCAACATCATGAATTCAAAGAAACCAGATGCAAATCAACAGGAATCCAATGTCAGTGACCCATAAAAGATTGCCAGTGAAAACAAATGTCAAGGTTAACGTTTCATCACACAGGAATATTATTGAGTATAAGAAAACTGTTAATGATGGAATGTATTATAATCCATTCTTACCTACAGTACTGTCAGATCCACTTTGATTTGGATTTGGACTGGGGCTTTGGGAACTGGATGTTGTTGCTTGGTCCCATTGATGCAATTGGTGGGCTTCACCATTCATGACAGACTGTACAGATAAAATCACAATAAGTACAATCAAGATTTTAAAATATATATGCAATCACCATGATTGCATTGTTTTAGTTAAATAAAATTTATTGCACAAGGGGCAACTTTAGGAAAAAGAAATTAAGAGTTGGCAACACGCTGGTGAACATCCAATTACTTGATGGCTTATCAACCTCTGTAAACATTCATTTCTTCCACCATCTCCACAATATGGTTGTAGTGTGTGTCAACTATAAAATGCAATATCCATGACCAAGAAGTACAAGGAATGTTGCTAAGACTGGAGAGTTTGAGCTGGGTACAATTACAAAGCTTAAAGGCCACTTGGACAAGTACATGGATCAGAAAGCTGAAGAGGGATAAGGGCCAAATGCAGGCAAATTGGACAAGCTAAGTTGGACATCTTGGGTGCCATGGATGGGGTGGGCTGATGGCACTGTTTCCATGCTGGATAACTCATGACTCTAGTCAACAAAGTACTTTGATTAAGTGAATACAGAAAGAATTTTGAGCAATTTTTAGAACTGATAAAATAGTGATGTCTAGTGGTTAGAGCCTGCAACTGCATACTAAACAAAAACTGAACTGGGGTTTCACATTACAAATGTGAATATAAAAACTTTTCAATAGAAATCATGCAATGTGCTTTTGTTCACACACACACATTTATACATATACACCCACACACACATATATATATATATATATATATATAAAGTTTGGGCACCCCTAGTCAAAACTTCTGTTACTGTGAATAGTTAAGTGAGTAGAAAAAGAACAGATCTCCGAAAGTCATAAAGTTAAAGATGAAACATTCTTTTCCATATTTTAAGCAAGATTTGTGTATTATTTTTGTTTTATACAATCTTAGAGTGAAAAAAAGGAAAGGAGCACCATGCAAATGTTTTTGCACCCCAAGAGATTTGAGCTGTCTGATAACTTCTACCAAGGTCTCAGACCTTAATTAGCTTGTTAGGGCTATGATTTGTTCACAGTCATCGTTAGGAAAGGCCAGGTGATGCAAATTTCAAAGCTTTATAAATACCCTGACTCCTCAAACCTTACCCCAACAATCAGCAGCTGCCTAGCACTCTGAAAAGTAAAATAAATGATGCCCACAAAGCAGGAGAAGGCTATAAGAAGATAGCAAAGTGTTTTCAGGTAGACGTTTCCTCAGTTCGTAATGTAATTAAGAAATGGCAGTTAACAGGAATGGTGAAGGTCATGTTGAAGTCTGGAAGACCAAGAAAACTTTCCAAGAGAACTGCTCGTAGGATTGCTAGAAAGGCAAATCAAAACCCCCGTTTGACTGCAAAAGACCTTCAGGAAGGTTTAGCAGACTCTGGAGTGGTGGTGCACTGTTCTACTGTGCAGCAACACTTGCACAAATATGACCTTTATGGAAGAGTCATCAGAAGAAAATCTTTCCTATGTCCTCACCACAGAATTCAGTGTTAAAGTTTGCAAAGGAACATCTAAACAAGCCTGATGCATTTTGGAAACAAGTCCTGTGGACGATGAAGTTAAAATAGAACTTTTTGGCTGTAATGAGCAAAGGTATGTTTGGAGAAAAAATGGTGCAGAATTTCATGAAAAGAACACCTCTGCAACTGTTAAGCACGGGAGTGGATTGATCACGCTTTGGGCTTGTGTTGCAGCCAGTGACACGGGGAACATTTCACTGGTAGAGGGGAGAATGAATTCAATTAAATACCAGCAAATTCTGGAAGCAAACATCACACCATCTGTAAAAAAGCTGAAGACGAAAGGAGGATGGCTTCTACAACAGGATAATGATCCTAAACACACTTCAAAATCCACAATGGACTACCTCAAGAGGCGCAAGCTGAAGGTTTTGCCATGGCTCTCACAGTCCCCTGACCTAAACATCATCGAAAATCTGTGGATAGACCTCAAAAGAGCAGTGCATGCAAGACAGCCCAAGAATCTCACAGAACTAGAAGCCTTTTGCAGGTAAGAATGGGCGAAAATCCCCCAAACAAGAATTGAAAGACTTTTAGCTGGCTACAGAAAGCGTTTACAAGCTGTAATACTTGCCAAAGGGAGTGTTACTAAGTGCTGACCATGCAGGGTGCCCAAACATTTGCTTCGGGCCCTCTTCCTTTTTTGTCATTTTGAAACTGTAAAAGATGGAAATAAAAAAGTAATCTTGTTTAAAATATTAAAGAAATGTGTCATCCTTAACCTTATGCATTTTGGAAATCAGGTATTCTTTTACTCACTTAGCTATTCACAGTAACGGAAATTTCGACCAGGAGTGCCCAAACTTTTGCACATCACTGTATATATAAAAGAAGATAGAGGGGTGCATAATTTTAGGTTCTATTACAATGTTTTAAATATATTTTGAAAATTTATGCCATAACCATCAGTAACACAAAATTTACAGTTCAAGTGAACTAAGATGGGGCAGCATTTAGACAATTTTTTCCTTTTAAGACCTTGCTCAAATTATTTTCAATGGGACAAACCCCCAATAAACAAATATACTGTACTTAATTGTAGATAACTGAAAGTCAGTTTGAAGCCTGTACACTCAAAATGTACAATGTGAAATAACCACTTTATGGCACTGGGGCAACACAGTTAAATTACCAGACAGCAATCAAATCTGATCCAAATATATGGAGATCCCAGTTCAACCCAACCTTCAAAGCAGTAGAATTTAAAATTCATCTATAATCTGGAATTAGGAGGAAACACCACCTACTAGTCTAAGTGATAAATACCATGAAAAACCTACTGATGTGTAAAAACCACTCTGATTCATTAATGTACTTCAGTGCAGTAAATCTATTATCCTTATGTGGTTTGACTTGCATGTCACTCTAGTTTCAGTATAGAACTGAGAAAATTAACAGCCGCCACTAGCTTTATGATTTGATTTTCGGCTGCCTTCAACACCCAAATGTCTCCTTTGTGCCTTGGTGATCAGAAATGGATGTGGTACTGAAGAGTAAAACCAAAAAACTGCTGGAAACATTCAGCTGGTGTGGCAGCATCTCAGGAAGAGCAACAGAATTGACAATGTTTGAGACCCTTTGTCCAAAGGATCAAGAGTGTAGTTTAACTAACTGCTTAACAGTTTGGTAGCAATTCAGTATTGCTTTGCTAATTTGCATTGATTGGGCAGCTTGATCAATACTTATTTGGATTCTCCGATTTCTTAACTATGGAAATACCCTTCATGGAGTACACAGAGTCCATAATTGTCTTACAAGTGAATGAAAAGCAACTTAAAATAATGAGTGTTAATAAATTTAATATGAAATGTGTATAACATTTTATGAAGAAAAATAATACAAATCCAAATATATTTTTACTTCTGGGGAAAAAAACTATAAAGCATAACAGGTGTGCATTTTTTATTTGGTTATAGTTTCATAGCAAATTATGGCACGGAAGTACAACAGCAGATGCAATCTCAACGGCTCTCCACACAGCTTTAGAACACCTGGACAACCGATGCTGTCCATCAACTATTAAGGCATCCGTTAGTCTTGCAAGACCATGGATCTGCGCCTGGAAAGTCATCACTCCACAGGGCGTAGGCCTGGGCAAGGTTGTATGGAAGACCAGCAGTTGCCCATGATGCAAGTCTCCCCTCTCCACGACACCAATGTTGTCCAAGGGAAGGGCATTAGGACCCATACAGCTTGGCACCAGTGTCGTCGTAGAGCAATGTGTGATTAAGTGCCTTGCTCAAGGACACAACACATTCCCTCAGCGGGGGCTCGAACTCACGACCTTCAGGTAGCTAGTCCAATGCCTTAACCACTTGGCCACGTGCTCACACTCACCAACTATAGCTCAGCATTTAATACCATCATTGGTGATAACATATCCTCCTCAGTGACGACCAACACTGGCGCACCTCAGTGGTGCGGCCTTAGCCCACTGCTCTACTCTCTAGATACACATGACTGTGTGGCTAGGCATAGCTCAAATACCATCTATAAATTTGCTGACGATACAACCATTGTTGATAGAATCTCAGGTGGTGACGAGCGGACGTACAGGAGTGAGATATGTCAACTTCTGGAGTGCTGCCGCAGCAACAACCTGGCACTCAACATCAGTAAGACAAAAGAGTGGACTGTGGACTTCAGGAAGGGTAAAACGAAGGAACACATACCAATCCTCATAGAGGGACGAGAAGTGGAGAGAGTGAGAATCTTCAAGTTCCTGGGTGTCAAGATCTCTGAGGATCTAACCTGGTCCCAACATATTGATGTACAGTAGTTATAAAGAAGGCAAATCAGCAGCTGTACCTTATTAGGAGTTTGAAGAGATTTGGCATGTCAACAAATACATCCAAAAACTTCTACAGTTGTACCGTGGAGAGCATTCTGACAGGCTGCATCACTGTCTGGTATGGAGGGGCTACTGCACAGGACCAAAAGAAGCTGCAGAAGGTTGTAAGTCTAGTCAGCTCCATCTTGGGTACTAGCCTACAAAGTACCAAGGCCATCTTCAGGGAGTGGTGTCTCAGAAAAGCAGCATCC
This sequence comes from Mobula hypostoma, assembly GCF_963921235.1. Taxonomy (NCBI): domain Eukaryota; kingdom Metazoa; phylum Chordata; class Chondrichthyes; order Myliobatiformes; family Myliobatidae; genus Mobula; species Mobula hypostoma. The sequence goes on from NC_086098.1 coordinate 191,998,950, forward strand.
ATTATTAAGGACCTCCAGCACCCAGGGCATGCCCTTTTCTCACTGTTACCATCAGGTAGGAGGTACAGAAGCCTGAAGGCACACACTCAGCGATTCAGGAACAGCTTCTTCCCCTCTGCCATCTGATTCCTAAATGTTTGGACACTACCTCACTTTCTAATATACAGTATCTCTGTTTTTGCACATTTTTTAATTCTATTTAATATACCGAATTGATTTACTACTTTATTATTTTTATTATTATTATTAATTTTTTTCTGCTAGATTATGTATTGCATTAAACTGTTGCTGCTAAGTTAACAAATTTCACGTCACATATCGGTGATAATAAACCTGATTCTGATTCTGAGGAGTAGACCTGGGTCCATCAAGTATATGTCAGTCTACATGTGTAGTGATAAGCTTAAAAAAATAATCTTTTTACTTGGAATGGAGTTGTCCATTCACAGTACTCATATGAGCAATCCTGTTAATTAGGAAGATAACTAATAAAAAGATTTTGATTCATAGGGTCTACAAGGCCTTAAAATATGCTGATATAAGGTACTAAGGAAAGTGACAACTTGTTTTTCGGTGATAAGCAAAACCATTTCAGTTAGCAAAGTAAAACCTGACTCATAAGGTCTTTTTCAGAAGTGAGTAAGAAGAGCTGAGTTGAAAATGAAGAATTCTCCCAATGCATCTACCATTGAGAAATAATCAGTTTCAGAATTGTAGCTGACTGGTATACAAAGATTAGGAAATAAATCCGATGTTTCTTGATTATGTATACTCAGTAGGCACTTTATTATGTGCATCTGTACATCAGCTCGTTCATGCAAATATCTAGTCAATCAATCAATCACATGGCAGCAACTCAATGCAGAAAAGCAAGCAGACATGCTTAAGAGATTCAGTTGTTGTTTAGAACAAACAACAGAGTGGCAAAGAAATGTGATCTGATAGACATTGATCATGGAATAATTGTTGGTGCCGGACGGGTGGTTTGAGTTTCTCAGAAACTGCTGACCTCCTGGGGTTTTCAAACAAATCAGTCTCTATTGTTGACAGAAAAGGGTGTGATAAATTAAAAACATACAGTAGGCAGCATTTCTGTGGGCAATATACACAAAATGATGGAAGATCTCAGCAAGCCAGGCAGCATCTATGCAAAAGAGTAAACAGTCGACAGTTCGGGCTGAAACCTGTCCTGATGAAGGGCTCTGGCCTGAAATGTCGACTGCTGACTCTTTTCCAGAGATGCTGCCTGGCCTGCTGAGTTCCTCCAGCAACTTTCATGTATGTTGCTTGAATTTCCAGCATCCTCAGATTTCCTTGTGTTTGTGTTTTTAAAAGCACATGACAAGATTGGCCAAAGCCAGCATGGTTTCCTGAAAGGCAAATCCTGCCTGACAAACCTACTGCAATTCTTTGAGGAAATTACAAACAGGGTAGACAAAAGAGATGCAGTAGACATAGTGTACTTGGATTTTCAGAAGGCCTTTGACAAGGTGCCACACATGAGGCTGCTTAGCAAGATAAGAGCCCATGGAATTACTGGGAAGTTACTAGCATGGGTGGAACATTGGCTGGTTGGCAGAGAACAGAGAGTGGGAATAAAGGGATCCTATTCTGATTGGCTGCCGGTTACCAGTGGAGTTCCACAGAGGTCGTTGTTGGGACAGCCACTTTTGACGATGTACGTCAATGATTTGGACTATGGTATAAATGGATTTGTGGCTAAATTTGCCGATGATCCAAAGATAGGTCGAGGAGCAGGTAGTGTTGAGGAAATAGAGAGCCTACAGAGAGACTTAGATAGTTTAGGGGAATAGGCAAAGAAGTGGCAAATGAAATACAATGTTGGGACGTGTATGGTCATGCACTTTGGTGGAAGAAATAAACGCGCAGATTATTATTTAGTTGGGGAGAGAATTCAAAATGCAGAGATGCAAAGGGACTTGGGAGTCCTTGTGCAGGATACCCTAAAGGTTAACCTCCAGGTTCAGTCAGTGGTGAAGAAGGAGAATGCAATGCTGGCATTCATTTCTAGAGGTATAGAATATAAGAGCAAGGATGTGATGTTGAGGCTCTGTAACGGACCTTGCGAGACCACACTTGGAGTATTGTGTGCAGTTTTGGGCTCCTTATTTTAGAAAGGATACACTGACATTGGAGAGGGTTCAAAGAAGATTCACAAGAATGATTCCAGGAATGAAAGGGTTACTATATGAGGAATGTCTGACAGCTCTTGGGCTGTGTTCCTTGGAGTTCAGGAGAAAGAGGGGGGAAATCTCATAGAACCATTCTGAATGTTAAAAGGCCTGAACAGATTAGATATGGCAAAGTTTTTCCCATGGTAGGGGAGTCTAGGACAAGAGGCACGACTTCAGGATTGAAGGACATCCATTTAGAACTGAGATGCAGAGAAATTACTTTAGTAATTTAGGAGGGTGGTAAATCTGTGGAATTTGTTGCCATGAGCAGCTGTGGAGGCCAAGTCATTGGGTCTATTTAAGACAGAGATAGATAGGTTCTTGATTAGCCAGGGCATCAAAGGGTATGGGGTGAAGGCAGGGGAATGGGGATCACTGGAAGAATTGGATCAGCCTTTGATGAATGGCGGCGCAGACTCGATGGGCTGAATGGCCTACTGCTTCTATATTTTATGGTAACTCAAAAATGACCATGCAATACAACAGTAGTGTACAGAGGGGCATCTCTGAATACACAACATGTTGAACACTGAAGTGGATAGGCTACAGCAGCAGATGACCACAAACATGCTCTCAGTGGCCACTAGATGTAAATATGAGCAGCGAGCAAGCTCACTGAACTTCTGACCTCAGACTGGAAATGAGATCTAAGTCCCCAGGCCAATCATTGTAAGTTGAAGTCCATCACGGGCAGAAAGGTGTGAGACTTGCTACTGAATCAATTATTCTGTACTCTGCTTTAGACTTGCTTTTTTAAGCCTTTGTACCACTTATTAGAGGGGTGTGGGACGTGTTCTTTTATCAATTATTTTACAAGTTGTTTTGGACTTAACCTTCTGCATAACCTTGTTCTTCTTATCACTTTCTATATATTAATAAAATACTCTGTACCAATCGTGAAGGACTAAACTTAAATCACTGACGAACACCCACAGCAGCGACAGAACTTGAATACTATTGCCTCTTACAAAGTGAAATCAAGCAACATAGGTGACAACAAGGCTTTGCTTCCAGATGAGCTGAATGCCTTCTATGCTTGTTTTGATTGTCAAAACATGCAGGAACCTTCATGACCTCCCACAGCCCCCGATGATACTGTGACTTCAGTCTCTGAGGCTCCTTCAATATCGTTCAGGCGAGTGAACTCACGGAGAGCATCTGACCCAGATGGGGTATCTGGCTTAGTGTTCAAATCGCTGCAGCGTTCAAGGAAATCTTTAACCTCTTGCTTCGGCAGTCTGAGGTCCCCATCTGCTTCAAGCAGGCTTCCGTCACACCAGTGCCTAAGAAGAACATGGTAACCTGACTCAATGACTATCATTCACAGTAATGTTTTGAGAGGTTTGTGATGACACATATCAACTCCTGCCTGAGAAGTGACTTGGCTCTGCTCCAATTTGATTACCAGCACAACAGGTTCACAGGAGGTGACATTTCATTGCCTCTTCAATCAACCCTGGAACATCTGAGCAGCAAACATGCATACATCAGAATGCTCTTCATTGACTTGGCATTCAATGTCATTATCCCCTCAAAACTACAGATTAAGCTTCAAGACTTTGGTGCCAATACCTCTTTGTGCAGTTGGATCCTTTATTTCTGCACGTGTAGACCCCAGTCACTTTAGATTGGCAACAACATCTCCTCTACAATCACCATCAGCACAGGTGCATTACAAGGCTGTGTGCTTAGCCTCTGCTCTACTTGCTTTACACTTATGACTGTGAGGCTAAGCACAGCTCCAATGGTATATTTAAGTTGCTGACAACACCACCATTAAAAGCTGAAGCAAAGGTGGTGAAGAAATCAGCATGTAGGAGGCAGATTGAAAACCTGACTGAGTGGTGCCTCAACAACTTCTTACTCAAGGTCAGCAAGACAAAGGAGCTGATTAACGACTTCAGGAGGCAGGAACCAGAGGTCAATGATCAGAGGTGGAGAGGGTCAGTAACTGGAAATTCCTCAGTGTTATCATTTCAGAGGACCTGTCCTGGGCCTAGCACATGTGCAATTACGAAGAAAGCACAGCAGCTACTTCCTTAAGTGTTTGTGAAGAGTGAACTGACATCTAAAACTTTGACAAACTTCTTTAGATATGTGGTGGAGAGAAGATTGGCTGGCTGCATCAGAGCCTGGTATGGAAACACCAATGCCCTTGAATGGAAAATCCTACAAAAAGTAGTGGATACAGCGCAGTCTACCACCATTGAGCACATCACATGGACGGTTGTCACAGGAAAGTAGTAGCCATCATCAGGGATCCCCACCAGCCAGGTCATGCTCTCTTCTTGCTGCTGCCATCAGGAAGAAGGTACAGGAACCTCAGGGCTTTCACCACCAAGTTTAGGAACAGCTATTACCACTGAAACATCAGACTCTTCAACCAAAGGAGATAACTTCACTCAACTTCACTTGCCCCATCACTGAACTGTTTCCACAATCTATGGACGCACTTCCAAGGACTCTTCATCTCATGGCCTCGATATTTCTTGCTTATTTTTAAAATTATTATTATTTTAAAAGATTTTTTTTGTATTTACAGTTTGTTTTCTTTTGCACACTAATCATCCACCCCGTTAGTGTGGTCTTTCATTGATTCTACTATGGTTGATGAATTTATTGAATCTGCCCACAAGAAAATGAATCTCAGGGTTGTACATGGTGACATATATGTACTTCAATAATAAATTTACTCTGAGCTTTGAAGTTTCTCCCTCGTTGATCAGAATCCTCAAAACCTGTTTGCTTCTCACTTACGGAGATTCCAGATTGTTTAATGTCATTTCCAGCACACAAGTGTGAAGGAAAGCAAAATAATTGTCACTCTGGATCCAATGCAACACAAAAAAACCCAATAAGATAAAGAACACAATACTACAACACAAAACTACAGTAAATATAAATACATAAGATAGCTTATATACATGGATTAATTATTTGTCCATAAAGTGATACTAGCCACAGGAGTGTCTGAACAGAAGGTGATTCTGACAGGAAATGGTAAGGCAGAGGTTGTGTGAGTGTGGAGAGGTGGGTTAGTGGTGGAGGTATTGATCAGCCTTACTGCTTGGGGAAGATAACTATCTTTGAATTTAGTAGCCCTGGTACAGCTTCCGTCCTGATGGGAGTGGGACAAACGGTCCATGCACAGGGTGGGGTGGGATCCTTCAAGATGTTATGCTTCATTCTGTACGTATATTTAAGGCAGAGATTGATAATTTCTTGATTGGTCAGGACATCACGGGATAAGGAGAGAAGGGAGGAGGTCGGGGCTAAGGGGGGAAAATGGATTAGCCATGATGAAACGGCAGAGCAAAGCAATGGGCGAAATGGCCTAATTCTGCTCCTATGTATGGTTATTGCAACACTCACAACACGCTGGAGGAACTCAGCAGGTCGGGCAGCATTCGTGGAAACGATCGGTCGACGTTTCGGGCCAGAACCTTATGGTTATTGTCCTTTTGCTGGCACTGTTCTGTATATAGGTCATTGATGGCAACTACGCTGGTGCTGGAGGTGCGTTGGACAATTTTGACTACACGCTGTAGAGATTTCCTGTCTGCCACAGTGTATTTTCCGTACCATACAGTGATGCAACATATGAGGATACTCTCTACTGCACTTCTGAAGAATGAACTGAGTATAGATGTGCATAGTCCAGCTGTCTTCAGGCTCCTCAGAAAGTACAGGCATTAGTGAGATGTCCTTATTGTGTATAATGTATTCTGGGGCCATGAAAAGTTGTGTGAGATGTCCACTCCCAGAAGTTTGAAGCTGCTCGCGGTCTCCAGTGCTGTGCTGCTGATGTAAAGAGGGGTGTGAGTTCTTCTGAAGTCAATAACCATCTCCTTTGTCTCGTTGACATTGATGAAGAGATTATTTGCTTGGTACCAACCCTCGCTCTTCCACCTCCTCACTGTAGGCCATCTCATTGTTACTGGTGATGAGCCCCTCCACTATCATGGAAAAAAAGTTTTGACCAGCAGTCAACCTGGACAGTGGAAGTTTTGAGAGGAAGGGACTCAATCAGGTCCACTGCCCAAGTGCAAAAGGCAGCAGCGAGTCCCTACAGTGAAAAAGAGTTTTGACCAGTTTTGGCATTTGGGATTGATTAGCAAGAGCAAATTAAAGGAAGGCAGGGGGCAAGCGCATTGGCCGTTGTCAGAATGGTCATCTTGAGGCTTTAGCTCTTCGAGGCTTCAGTCAGAGAAAGCAAAGGAAAGAAAAGCTCTAAGTTAAGGTTTTTTTCTGCCCAGCTAGGACAGTAGAGATGTCAGACAAGGTAGTTGAATGCTCCTCCTGCAAAATGTGAGAAGGCAGGGAAAAGTCTAGTATCCCTGATCACCTCAACTGCGAGAAGTGCATCTTTAACAATCCACGTTAAGGAATTGGAGCTGGAACTGGATGAAATCTGGATCATTTGGGAGGCTGAAAGGGGGTGATAAATAGACAGGTAGTTACACCCAAGCTGCAAGACACAGGAAACTGGGCAACAGTCAGGAAGGGGAAAGGATTAAGTGCCAGTACAGAGTATCCCTGTAGCCATCCCCCACAACAACAAGTATATCACTTTGGATACTGTCAGGTGGGGGGATGACCAAATAGAGGAAAGTTACAGTGGTCAGGTCTCTGGCACCGAGTCTGCTTCTATAACACGTCAGGAAGGGGGAGAGAAGAGACACGCTGTGGTGATAGGGGATTCATTAGTTAGGGGAACAAACAGGAGGTTCTGAGGGCAAGAACGAGATTCCCAGATGGTATGTTCCATCCCAGGTACCAGGGTCTAGGATATCTCAGATCGAGTCCTCAGCATTCTTAAGCGAGAGTGAACAGCAAGAAGTAATGGTCCACGTAGGTACCAATGGCATGGGTAGGACGAGTGATGAGGTTCTACAAAGGGATTTCAGGGAGTCAGGTGCTACCCCCAAGGGTTGTGTGTGATCTCAGGATTGCTATCCGTATATCAATCAAATTTAAATCTTTCATCAATGATAGAGTTAGACTTACTACCTTCGATTTTGTAACAGCCTTAGTTGATCTATCTAAGACTGGGTCTAAGCAAAAATTGAAATCTCCTCCTATTAATATTTTTTCATGTGCATCAGCCAAATTCAAAAAAGCTTCTTGTATAAATTTTGCATCATTTTCATTTGGTGCATAAATATTCATAAAAGTCCATGATTCAGAGAAAAGTTGACAATGTATAATCACATATCTCCCCACAGAATCAGTTACTACATTTTGTATTCTAATTGGTAACGTTTTATTGATCAAAATTGCTACTCCCCTCGCTTTTGAATTAAATGAAGCTGCAATAACACTACCCACCCAATCTCTCTTTAATTTCTGATGTTCTGTTTCTGTTAAATGCGTTTCCTGTAAAAAGGCTAAATCTACCTTCATTTTCTTAATATGTGTTAAGATTCTTTTTCTTTTCACTGGTCCATTAAGCCCATTAACATTAAAACTCAAAAAATTCAATAAATTAGTCATTATTCTTAACAAAGTTACTCCAATCTAAAACATTACTTAACTTCTCAACTCTCATAGTTCCTTGGGGAATCTCTTTGAACTTCACCATGTTGCTATGTGTTTCCCTCCCAATCATCCAGGCAAAAAGATAAAAAAAGATAGATGAGATATAAAAAAAGAAAAAACAAAATACCCCCCCACTAATGTTGTGAATGAAAGGATACACAACACCACCCCCCTCCATTCTCCATTGATATATGGAGAAGAATCAATCCTAAAGAAAGAGACTATTCGTTCTATTAAAACTTATTCAAGGATAGATTTTTTCCTATTATCAATGCATATTCAACACAGAGTGAAAAATATGGAATATAAAGCAAGAATATTGTCAGATCATTCTCCTTTATTAATGACAATAATAATGACTGATAAGGAAGAAGTGGCTTATAGATGGAGATTTAATTCAACATTATTAAAATGTCAAGACTTTTGTGATTTTATGAAAAAGCAGATCCAATTTTTTTTTGGATACAAATTTTCATTCAGTGGATGATAAATCTATATTATGGGATGCGATGAAAGCATATTTGAGGGGCCAGATAATAAGTTATACATCTAAAATCAAGAAAGAATATATGGCAGAACTAGATCAATTGGAAAAAGAGATTACAAAATTAGAAAAAGAATCTCAAAGATATATGTCGGAAGAAAAACGAAGGCAACTTGTCAATAAGAAGTTACAATATAATACGCTTCAGACATATAGAATGGAAAAAGCAATCATAAGAACTAAGCAAAGGTATTATGAGTTAGGTGAGAGAGCACATAAAATTCTTGCTTGGCAGTTGAAAACAGAACAAGCTTCCAAAACAATAAATGCAATTAGAACAAGTGCAAACAAAATAACTTATAAACCTTTTGAAATAAATGAAACCTTTAAAAGTTTCTATTCTGAATTATATCAATCAGAATCACAAAATGATGTTAATGAGATAGAAAGGTTTTTATCGCAAGTAACTCTTCCAAAATTGAATTTGGAAGGATTGCTATCCATGCCATGTGCTAGTGAGGTCAGAACTAGGAAGATTACACAGCTCAATACATGGTTAAGGAGTTGGTGTAGGAGGGAGGACATAGGACTTTGGGATCACTGGGCTCCCTTCCAGAGAAGTTGGGACCGCTACAGAAGGGATGCTTTGCACCTGAACTGGAGGGGACTAATTTCCTAGCAGGAAGGTTTGTTAATGCTGCACAGCGGGGTATAAACTAGAGTTGCAGGGGGATGGGAACCAGAGTGCCAGAACAGTTTGTGGAGAGGAGTGGAGGTAGATGTTGGTAAGACCTCAGACAAAGTCAGGAATCAAAATGTTGAGCATGGTGTGACACATGTCCTGAGCTGCGTATATTTCAATGCAATAAGTATTGTAGAAAAGGTGGATGACAGTGCTGAAGATGAGATAGCTGGTTTATAAACAGAGGCAATGTGTAGTGAGGAAAAGCTGTTGATAGGGCAAAACTGCACTCAACAGGATGAGTTGTAACATAAAAAATGGACAAAATCAGAAAGGGTAAATACAGGACTGAACATTTTATATTTGAATGTGCGCGGTATATGGAATAAGGTAGATGACATTGCAGCACAGTTCCAGATTGGCAGGTATGATGGTTTAGGCATCACGGAATCATAGCTGAAAGAAGATTATAACTGGGAGCTTAATACCCAAGGATACACACTGTATTGAAAGGACCAGCAGGAAAGCAGAGGAGGTGGCATTGCTCTTAGTAAAAATTTAAATCAAATCATTAGAAAGAGGTAACACAAGGTCGGAAGGTGTTGAATCATTGTGGGTAGAGCTATGGAACAGCAAGGGTAAAAAGACCCTATTCAGAGTTATGTACAGGCACCCAAATAGTAGTAAAGATGTGGTCTACAAGTTACAACAGGACATAGAAAACACATGCCAAAAGGGCAATGTTGCAATAGTCATGGGGGATTTCAATATGCTGGTAGATTGGGAAAATCAGGGAATTCCTAGAGTGCCTACAAAATGGCTTTTTAGAGCAGCCTGTGGTTGAGCCCATTAGGGAATTAGCTATTCTGAATTAGGTGTTGTGTAATGAACCAGAACTGATTAGAGAGTTTAAGGGAAAGGAACCCTTAGGGCAAGTGATGATCGAAATCATCCTGAAATTTGAGAAGGAGAAGCTAAAATCAAATGTATCAGTATCACAGTGGAGTAAAGGGCATTACAGAGGCATGAGAGAGGAGTTGGCCAGAACTGACAGCAGATCAGCAGTGGCTGGAATTTCTACAAGCAATTCGTAAGGCACAGTAGTACAGTAGAGCTACTGGAACTTAATGTTTCAATCCCTATGGTAAGTTGGCACTCTTGATGTTGGCACTGGGTTTGGAGTGGTGACAAGGAGGGAGGGTAGGTACATCATCGGAGTCATCAGGTGGGCACCATCCTTCTTTGATGTTTCATTGATAATCCCACGACGTCTCCAGAGGGCTCAACGGCGCTACCTGGCATCCAAGATACACCCCCCTCAGTTCCATACTCTCCTATCTTCATTTTGCAGCCCAGTTGTTGTCTTTCCTTTTAATCCAAATCCAATTGCTGCTTTCTTCTGCTGCATTTGACAAGGACTTGATTGCTTGTTGGAGGGAGTGACCCCTCACCCCCATCTTCAATAGACTGGTCATAGATGTAGCAACGAATCCCCTGCATCCCCCTTCTACAGGGAAAATCTTGGTCTTCCAGCCATTCTGGGCAGCTTCAGTTGCCAGTTCAGAGTACTTGGTCTTTTTCAACTCATAAGCTTCTTCAACACCATCTTCCCATGGTACTGTCAATTCCACAACATATGCCAGCTTGGCTGTTGTGGACCACAGGACCATGTCTGGCCGGAATGTTGTAGCCACAATGTCTGGGGGAAACACAAGCTTTTTTTCCACGTCCACGCCCATTTTCCAATCCCGAGCAACCTGCAGAACGCTTACATCTTTTGATGTTATATGGTGCTCTGGAGGTTGGCCTGCTGGTACAAATCGTGTGATGTGGACATTTCCTGCCGATGTTTGTGGGAGAGCATTTGTGGTGATTCGCCTCTGTTCCAAGATTGATGCCAGCTGTCGGAGAACTTGGTCATGCCACCAAGTGTACTGCCCCGGGTGAGGCTCATGGTGCATCCTGTTAAAATGTGCCTTAGTGATCCAGGTGCTTGACAAAGAGAGCAAGCGGGGTCTTCTCCCCACCACTGGTTCAAGTTCCGGGGTGTGGGTAGGAGGTCATAAGTGGCTCTGATGACAAAACTTAGCCGTGATCCCTCCAACTCCCAGATGTCACGCCAGCTAAGTTTCCTCTTTTCCAGGCTCTCCCAATTACTCCATTGGCCCTGCTTCGTCATTGAGACAGCCCTGGCGTTTCGCACTGCCTCCTCCTGTCTTCTCAACTCCTCCACCACAAGTCATCTCTGGAATATATACATCACAAAGAGGAGGAAGTATTCTAAAGGAAAGATGACACAGCCATGAGTAACAAGAGAAGTCAAAGCCAACATGAAAACCAAAGGGAGAGCATATAATACAGCAGAGATTAGTGGGAAGTTAGAAGGTTGGGAAGCTTTTAAAAACCAACAGAAGGCAACTAAAAATGTCATTAAACAAGTACGGATGGAATTCAAAAGTAAGCTAGCCAATGATATTAAAGAGGAGACCAAAAGTATAAAAGAGAGGAGAGAGTAGATATTGGACCACTGGAAAATGAAGCTGGAGTGGAAGTAATGGGGAACAACAAAATAGCCAACAAACTGAGTAAGTATTTTGCAGACAAGAGGAAATCTGCAGATGCTGGAAATTCAAGCAACACACACAAAAAATGCTGGTGAACACAGCAGGCCAGGCAGAATCTATAGGAAGAGGTACAGTCGACGTTTCGGGCCGGGACCCTTCATCAGGACTAACTGAAGGAAGAGATAGTAAGAGATTTGAAAGAGGGAGGGGGAGGGGGAGATCCAAAATGATAGGAGAAGACCATTGGGGAGGGAAGGATCTAAGAGCTGGAAAGTTGATTGGCAAAGGGGATACCAGGCTGGAGAAGGGCGAGGATCATGGGACTGGAAGCCTGGGGAGAAAGAGAAGGGGGCGAGGGGAGCCTGGAGGGTGGAGAGCACGCAAGGAGTTATAGTGAGAGGGACAGAGGGAGAAAAAAGAGAGAGAGAGAAAAAAGGGGGGAGGAATAAAAATATATAAATATATATTAAATAAATAAATAAGGGATGGGGTGTGACGGGGATCAGTCTCAGTCTCCACTGTGTAAGACACTAGAAGTAGGGTGGAAGTGTGTGAAGTTACCATAACTAGAGAGAAGATTCTTAGGAAACTGAAAGGTCTTAAAGTAGATAAGTCATCTGGACCAGGTGGTGTACACCCCAGAGTTCTGAACAAAAAGACTGAAGAGATCGTGGAGGCATTAGTAATGATCTTTAAAGAATCACTAGCTTCTAGAATGTTTCCAGAAGACTGGAAAATTACAAATGTCACTCCAGACTTCAAGAAGGGAGAGAGGTAGAAGAAAGGAAACTATAGGCCAGTTAGTCTGACCTCAGTGGTTGGGAAAATGTTGGATCGATTATTAATGATGAGGTCTCAGGGTACTTGGAGGCACATGATAAAATAGGCTGTAGTGAGCATGGTTTCTTCAAGGGAAAATCTTGCCTGACATATCTATTGAAATTTCTTTGAAGAAGTAACAAGCAGGATAGATTAAGCAGAATTGGTTGATGTGTACTAGGATTTTCAGAAGGCCTTTGACAAGTTGCCACACATGAAGCTGCTTAACAAGCTACAAGCCCATGGTCTTATAGCAAGATTCTAGCATGAATAAAGCAGTGGCTAATTAGCAGGAGCCACACAGTGGGAATAAAGGGAGTCTTTTCTGGCTGGATGCCAGTCACTAGTGGCGTTCTACATGGGCCTATGTTGAGACCGATTTTTTTTACGTTATATGTCAATAGTTTGGATGATGGAATTGATGGCATTGTGGCAAAATTTGCAGACAATAATAGATAGCTGAAGTGGCAGGTAGATTTGAGGAAGTATAGAGGCTATAGGAGGACTTAGACAAATTAGGAGAATGGGCAAAGAAATGACAGATGGAATACAGTGTCAGGAAATTTTTGGTCATCCACTTTGGTAGAAGAAATGAAAGAGTTGACTGTTTTTAAATGGAAAGAAAATACAAAAATCTGAGGTGTAAGGGGCTTGGGAAACCTTGTGCAGGATTCTCCAAAGGTTAATTTGCAGATTGAGTGTGTGATGAGGAAGGCGAATGCAATTTTAACATAGAAACATGGAAAACATACAGCACAATACAGGCCCTTTGGCCCACAAAGCTGTGCCAAACATGTCCCTACCTTAGAACTGCCTAGGCTTTACCCATAGTACTCTATTTTTCTAAGCTCCATGTAGCCATCCAGGAGTCTCTTAAAAGATCCTATCGTTTCCGCCTCCACCATTGTCGCCAGTAGCCCATTCCATGCACTCACCACTCCCTGCATAAAAAACTTAACCCTTAATCTCCTCTATACCCTTCTTCCAAGCACCTTAAAACTATGTCCTCTCGTGCTAGCCATTTAAGACCTGGGGAAAAGCCTCTGACTATCCACATGATCAATGTCTCTCATTATCTTGTACACCAAGTTAGCCTCACTTGGGAGTATTGTGAGCAGTTTTGAGCCCCTTATCTTAGAAAGGGTGTGCTGAAACTGCAGAGGTTCAAAGGAGGTTCACAAAAACTATTCTAGGATCGAACAGCATGACATATGAAGAGCATTTGATGGTTCTGGGGCTGTATTCACTGGAACTCAGAAGAATGAGGGGCAACTTCATTCAAACCTATCAAATGGTGAAAGGCTTTGATAGGTGAGGATGTTTCCTACGGTAACAGAGTCTAAGACCAGAGGACATAGCCTCAGAATGGAATCCTTTTAGAATGGGAGATGAGGAGGAATTTCTTTAGCCAGAGAGTGGAGAATCTGTGGAATTCTTTGCCACAGGTAGCTATGAAGACCAGGTCTTTATGTATGTGTAAGGCAGAGGTTGATAGGATTCTTGATTGGTCAGGGAATGATGGGATACAGGGAGAAGACAGGAGATTGTAGCTGAGAGGAAAATTTGATCAGCCATGATGAAATGGCAGAGCAGACGCAATGGGCCAAATGGCCTAATTCTGCTCCTATATCTTATGGTCATCGGCAAACTTGACAATGTGACTACTTGGGTTTTGTCTTTGCAGTCATGTATGAGCAGAGTATACAGCTATTGGTTCAACATTTAGTCCTGGGGGGCACCTGTGTTAATAATGAGGAGGGAGAAACCGTTGTGCATCCTAACTATCTGAGGTCTATTCATTAGGAAGTCCAAATAGCCAATTGAACAGTGGTGTATTTAGACCAAGAAGTAGGAGTTTATTCACAAAGGTCTGTGGGACAATATTGTTGAATGCCGAACTGAAATCCAGAAACAGCATTCTGACATAGGTATCCTTGTTTTCTAGGTGTGTTGGGGTTTGGTGCATGACAGATACTATGGCACCTGTCGTAGAGTGGTTCTGACAGTAAGCATATTAGTGACTGTCCAGTGTAGCAGGAATGGAGTTTTTGATATGTACCATTACTAGCTGTTCAAAGCACTTCATGATTGGTATCAGTGCCACCAGGTGGTAGTCAATTATTTCTGAAGGTCGAGTTCTTTGGTACAGGGATCATGGTGGTAGATCTGAGGTTTATGGGGACAGCAGCCTGGATGAATGTTGTGCTGAAGATCTCTGTGAAGAAGGGTAGTGAACTGGTGTGCACACTCCCTAAGTACTCAGTCTGAGATGTCGTCTGGCCCGGCTGCCTTATGGGAGGTGACTCTCTGCAGAGTCCTTCTCACATTTACTGCTGTTGCAGACAGTGGCTACTCACCTGGGAAGGGGTTAGTTTTCATGGCCAGTGGTATGTTGCGTGCCTCAAAGTGTGCATAAAAGTTGTTTGGAGTGTCCGAGAGAGAGACATCATTGGTAGAGTCAACACCCTTTTACTTGCATAGTCAGTAATGCCCTTGATGCCCAGCCACATACACCAGAGTTCATTATCGGACAAGTGTTCCTGAATTTTTTTGTGTGTAGGTGGTCTTTGTCCTCTTAATGCCAAGGAGGATGCGTCTCCTGGATGCTCCGAGAGCTGTTTTGTGTTCAGCCAAGGCTTCTGGTTGGGCCATGAGGTAACCATTCTTGAGGTACCAATTTACTGATGTAGTCAGTGACAGATGAGGCATATTCCTCAAGGTATGTGTTGTCTCCATTTGTGGCGGTCGCCTAACAACTACTGTTTGGTCCATTCAGAACAGCTAAAGCATAGAGATTGCCGCATTAGGCCACACAGTGATGGTCCTCTTGTCTGGTTTCTCCAATTTCAGGAGCAGTCGGTTTGCTGGGATTAACATTATGGAGATATGGTCAGAGAGGCCAAGATGTGGGTGTGTGATGGGTTTGTAAATAATGAGTCTGTTTGTTCCCCAAGTGACCACAGTGACGTTTTGGTGGAATTTGGGTAAAACGTCCTGTAGATTAACATGATTGACATCTCCTACAATTATGAAGAGACCATCCAGATGCCTGTTTTGTAGGAAGTTGACGATACTGTAAAGCCCTCATATCTGCAACATGAACCATCTATTTTAATAGACCTATTTAGATCTTTTAATGGCTCGATTTTAACAGTGATACAGATACAGAGTGGCTGATTCGTACAACTGAGAGGGTATCCTATCAAACCACCTTAGCATTTAAGAATTTAAGTCCCAAAATTTAAGAAGAGGACCCATTATCACCTCCCTAGTTAATAAGGGTTAAGTTTTCTAACACTATCCACATCATTGTCCAATTTTTTTTTCCAGAATATGCAGTATCAATCAAGATATTGTATTTGCAGAGAAATCTCTTTTGCTGTGATATCAACTGTACAGAATTATAAAAATCAAAAAATATTTAAGTAATTAAATCTTATGTCAAGATTTTAAAAATGATGAATAAAAGATCTTTAGTTATTCATTCAACTTGTGCAAGATTATAGACAAATACTTAGATAATTCCAATTACTTGTCATTGCATATCTTTGTAATAAACATGGAACACACAAGATAACAGAATACCAGACCCCTCAAGACTGCCTCGCCATTCAATATGACCAACGCTGGTCTCCTCTTCTGTCCCAGGCTCTATGACCATCTACTCCTCAAACTTTCAAATATCTGTCAACCTACATCTTAAATATATCTAGTGATCCGACCTCCACCTCCCTCAGGGGCAAGGAATTCCAGAGATTCACGATCACCTGAGAGAAGGAACTTCTACACACCATGGCATATATGACCGACTGCTTATTTTGTAGTTATGTCCAGTTCAACATCTACCTGACAAGCCCCCTTAGATCTTATATTTTTCAATGAGGAGCTCTCATTCCTCTAAACTCCAAGGAATACAGACACAAACTGTCTAGCATCTCTCAGTAGAGCAACTGATACATCCCAATTAATCTATGAACCTAACCTTCTTCAGGAAGTCTTCCATGCTACCATCTCTTTTCAGGTATG
This sequence comes from Mobula hypostoma, assembly GCF_963921235.1. Taxonomy (NCBI): domain Eukaryota; kingdom Metazoa; phylum Chordata; class Chondrichthyes; order Myliobatiformes; family Myliobatidae; genus Mobula; species Mobula hypostoma. Next base: position 192,015,258 of record NC_086098.1, read on the forward strand.
GGGACAGTATTCCAGATGTGGCCTCAACAATATCCTGTTCAACTGCAACAAAATCACCTTATTCTTAAACTCCAACTCCATCACAATAAACAACAGGAATTCTGCAGATGCTGGAAATTCAAGCAACATACATCAAAGTTGCTGGTGAACGCAGCAGGCCGAGCAGCATCTATAGGAAGAGGCGCAGTCGACGTTTCAGGCCGAGACCCTTCGTCAGTCCTGACGAAGGGTCTCGGCCTGAAACGTCGACTGCGCCTCTTCCTATAGATGCTGCTTGGCCTGCTGCGTTCACCAGCAACTTTGATGTATGTTCCATCACAATAAAGGTCAATTTCCTTAATTACTTGTTGGTCTGCCTGCTAACTTTTTGTGATTTATGCACAAGAACACGTAGATCCCTCTGAACTTAATTTGCTGTCTCTCCCTCCACTTAGATAATAATGTCTTTTGATTCCTCTTCATGAAAAGCAAAACCTCACACTTCCCTGCTTGAATCTCCATGTCAGGTTTTCACCCAGTCACTCAATTATCTATCTCCCTTTGCAGAATCATAATGGTCTCTTCATGTCATGTTCTTCCACTTAGTTTTGCTTCATAGTATCAGACTGTGAAGTAAACCTGTAGCAAAAATATCTAATTACACCAACCTGCCATTACAACCTTGGGTAATAATTTGTCAGAAATAGTGCATCCTACTGAATATTTTCCTCTAATACAACACTTACCATTAGTTCTATAATTCCCACCTAGGGCAAATATCCTTTAATGCATACCAAGCTCCAACCAAACATCTGTCTTCCTTCCTCCTCCTAATTACTCAAATAGTTCACCACTGTCTATCCTATTAATCACTGCCAATATACACTTCTTTTCTCTCACTTCCTCCCCACGCAAGAAAAATCTGCTCTTTTATCTTCACTCATCCAGTCAATTGGGACATCATGCATTACTTTGCAGCTAAAACATTATGTTATTTATACTTCCACTCTAGTAAGCATACTCCTGCTATATAATATCAGAGAGAGCAACTGCAGACTTGGTAACAACTTTTCAGATAACTTTCATTCAGTCCACAAGCATGACCACAATCTTCCATTCAATTATCACTTCAATTTGCTACACTGCCTCCTACTCTAACCTCTACACTGCCTACCTCCTACACTTCTACAATAAAACTCAACAGAAGCTCTAAGAACAGCATCATATCTTTCAATCGTATCTGTTCTATTCTGAGAATTTATCTGTTCTATACTTAGAGCAGTATGATACTTAATCAACTGGGAGCAGTCTATTTCAATTTTGGCTCTGAGTAATGAACAAAGATTAAGAAGAGACCTTGTAAAATAAAGATCCCTTTGGAGGTACTGACCTCAGTATGATCAAATTCTAGATGATGGTGAATACCACAGGATCTATGCCTTCAATATAAATAAAGAACATACTGATGGTATAAAGGTGGAGTTGCACAGCTGGTTTGGGAAATATAAGAAATGGGTTAGTAATGCCAATTTTCAGATATATAAACAACTGGTCCACAACACTGAGCAGGAATTAATCCCAGTTAGAAAGACAGAACCCATGGCAAGCAGCTACAATCTGTGGAGTTCAAGGATACTGTTAAATTGAAAAGTAAGGCAGACAAAGTGGCAAGGGCTGGTGTTAGGCTGGGAGATCTGGAAGTTTCTACAATCTAGTAGTGAACTATTAGAAAATTGAGAGAAAAAATGTAACTCATTTTGGAATATTAAACGCACAATATAAGTTTCTTTGGAAATATAATGAGCAAGATGGCAGTTAAGGGAGGAGTGGAGTCCCTTGAGAACAAGACTGGTGAATTAATAACGGGAAACAAGGAAATGACAGAGATGTTAAATTACTTTTACATCAGTCTTTACTGAAAGGAACTTGTAAAAATCTTGATCACAAGGATAACATATCAGAAAACTCAGAGGGCTTGATCATCACAGCGGCCGTCATCTGAGTGAACAAAGTCAGAGATGTGATCTTAAGGCTTAGGCTCTTTGAGGCTTCAAGAGAGGCTTCACTCAGAGAAAGCAAAGCTTAAGCTTTTTTCCATCTCTTCTTTCTTTTTCAATATTTTTATTGATTTCTTACAAAGAATACAGAGTACAGTAGGATATATAATATATATCGATTATAATATATTGGAATCACAAATATAGTCTCATTACCCCCATATCCATATACATTAAATTTAAATATAATATTGAAAAGAGATAATTTTATTTTACAAAAAAAATCTAAACTACCAGAAAAAAAAACAGCTGTTTGGTTAAAAAAAAAAGGAAAAAGTCCTTATCATACAATAAAACATATTGTTAGCCCACATCTGTGCTTAACAGCAAATCAAGGATTTTGGAAATAATTCAAAATAGGTCCCCACAATGTTTAAAAATCTTGTCTAGGTTCAGAAATTGAACAGCGAATCTTCTCTAAATTTGAGCGTGACATAACATCATTTAACCAATGAGTATGAGTAGGCAAAGTGGCATCCTTCCACTTAAGCAACAATGCCCTCCTGGCTATAAGAGAAATAAGGCCAAAATAAGCAAATCATGTGACTCCAAAATAATACCATTTCCTCCAAATAAGGCAGTCAAAGGATTAGGTTTAAAATTTACTTTAAAAAGCACCGAAAAAGTCTGGAATACTTCCTTCCAATATTTTTCAAGACTCGGACAAGTCCAAAACATATGAATTAGTGAAGCTTCTCCATTGTTACATCTATCACAATAGGGAGATATATCCAAATAAAAACGAGAGCGTTTATATTTATGTGGGCCCTATGAACCACTTTAAATTGTAGAAGGGAATGACAGGCACATAACCATGAGGTATTAACCAATTTAAAAATTTCATTCCAAGCATCCTCAGAAATTGGAATTTGTAAATCTTGTTCCCAGAGATTTTAAATTTTGTCTAAAGGAATATTTCTCATTCTCAACAACATACCATGAACATTAGATATAGATCCATTATGGAAGGGTTTCAAATTAAAAATTGTATCAAGTAAATTCTTATCTGGACTTTTAGGAAATGTATGTACTCGAGAACGCAAAAAGTCTCTAATTTGTAAATATCGAATGGGTTTTGGGTAGGCTATACTAAGCAGACAATTGTTCAAATAAAGAAAGACAATCTCCAACAAACAAATCCTGAAAACATTTAATACCCAATCTATTCCACTCTTTAGAAACTCCATCAGTCATAGAAGGTTTTAAAAAAAGTTAGAAAAAATGCAGACATCCCACACTGCAAAAACTCATTTCAGGGAGGTAGCACCATCAATTTGCGGGAGACTTCCGGGAGAGGTGGGATGTCTGCAATAGAGTTGCTCCTTAGCAGCCAGCCAGCTAGTTTAAATAACGTTAGCTATGCTAATGAACGATTGACACCTGTTAAACTCACCTCAACATGTCTTCTACAGTCTTAACCCACCATGGGCAATAGAAAAGTCACTGTTACAAACAGTGCAGTGAGCAACACTGTCATTATTTTGACCCCTATTAGGCAGGGGTACACTTTAGTGTAGTCTGGGGTGACGTACGTTTTATATTTTTTCGGAACACTCTGCAATGGCGTGCTCTCTCTCTTCTCTCATGGTCGCTTGAGCGCTCTCAAACGCTCTCGCTTCCTTTCTCGCTCGCTCGCTCTCTCTCGCTCTCTCGCTCGCGCGCTCTGGCTTGCTTTCTCTCTCACTCTCTCTCTCTCGTGCCCGCTCTCGCACTCTCTCTTGCTTCTCTCTCGCTCGCTCTCAAAAAAATTGATTTCTGTTGATATTGTATATAATTTGCGGGCATCAGGGAGCCGCTATTAATATGCGGGAGACTCCCAAAAGTTCTGGGAGAGGTGGGATGTCTGAAAATGGGACTTGAAAGTGAAAAACTCAATAAACCAAAATATTTTCTAAATTGTACCCAAATCCTCAAGGTGTGTTTAACTACAAAATTATCAGTTAAATTACTTAAAGATAAAGGAATTGAGGATCTGTGAAGAGAAATGATAGAAAATTTATGAACAGAATTAGCTTCTAAAGAAACCCAGACCAGACAGAACTCTCAATTAATATAATATAACCAAAACGTAAGATTCCATACACTGACTGCCCAGTAATAAAACCTAAAATTGGGTAAGGTTAAACCTCCATTCTTTTTAGCTTTTTGAAGATGAACTTTATTTAATCGAGAAATTTTATTTTTCCATATACAAGAAGATATAATAGAATCCAGAGAATCAAAAAAGGATTTAGGAATAAGAACAGGTATGGCCTGAAATAAATATAAAAATTTAGGTAAAATATTCATTTTAAAAGAATTAATTCGGCCAATGAACAATAAAGAGAGGGGTGACCAATTTGATAGTGCCTTCTTAACATAATTAAGTGTAAAAAAATTCTTTAAAAAGGAATTTATAATTCCGAGTAATTGTTACGCCCAAATAAGTAAATTGATTTCTTACAATTTTAAAAGCAAGGTTAGTATTAACTAATACCAAATTATTCAAAGGAAAAAGAACCCCCTTATTAATACTGAAAACTGACTAAAGCAGGAGAGTAAAGAAAGTACGGAAGGTAAAGAAGACTCCACGTTAGAAATGTAGAGCAAAAGGTCATCAGCATAAAGCGATACTTTGTGAGTAATACCCCTCCTTAAAATAACAGTTATATCATTAGATTCCCGGAAAGCAATAGCTAAAGGTTCTAAGACCAAATCAAAAAGCAAAGGACTCAAAGGACAACCCTGTCTGGTTCCACGTTGAAGTTTAAATGGTTTAGAATTCTGAGAGTTAGTAAGAACCTGAGTAGAGGGAGATAAATAAAGTAATTTAATCCATTGAATAAAATTGGGCCCAAAGTTAAATTTTTCTAAAGTTTTAAATAAGTAATTCCATTCAACCCGAACAAAGGTTTTCTCACCATCTAAGGATATTACACATTCCAATATCTCTTTAGAAGGAGAATAAATAACATTCAATAAAAAACGAATATTAATGTGGGAATATCGATTTTTGATAAATCCAGTCTGATCATCAGAAATAATAGATGGCATAATATTTTCAATCCTATGAGCCAAAATGTCGATACTAAAATTTTATCTAAACTTAAGTAAGGAAAGTGGTCTATAAGAAGAACATTCAGTTGGATCCTTTTTTTTAAGAATAAGCGAAATAGAGGCTTCATAAAAGGATTGTGGCAACCTACCTAATTTAAAAGAGTCTGAAAGGACTGAATATAAGTGAGGTATAAGCAAAGAGGAAAGTGCCTTATAAATCTCTCCAGAAAATCCATCAGAACCCAGAGCCTTCCCCAAGTGCAAAGAATGAACAACCTCAGCAATTTCCTCATAAGAAATGGGTTGATCCAGCAAATTTCGATTATCATCAGAAAGTGTAGGAATGCTTAATCAATCTAAGAAATTATTCATAACAGTATTATCTTTAGGAGGATCAGAACTATAAAGTTTAGAATAGAATTCTCTAAAAGTATCGTTTATTTCTAAATGATCAGATGTTTTATCACCATTAGCTTTACAAATTTCTTTAATTTGGCATTTAACTATAAAGGTTTTTAATTGGTTAACCAATAGTTTAACCATTTGATCTCCATGAACATAAAACTTACTTTTATCTTTTAGAAGTTGAGTTTCAATTGGATAAGTTAAAAGCATCATATGTAGTTTTAATTTCAACACATCTTTTATATAAAGCAGGATCTGAAACCAAAGCATATTTTTGGTCTAATTGTTTGAACTGATTGGCTAATTCAATTCTCTCCTTATTAGCTTGTTTCTTAACACTTGCAGTAAAAGAAATAATTTGTCCTCTAATATAGGCCTTAAAAGCATCCCATAAAATAAGACTAGAAGGGTCTTCTAACGTATTCTCTTCCAAAAAAAGAGTAATTTGTCTCTCCAAAAATTTTTAAATATCCTTATCAGATAACAGAGTTGGATTAAAACACCAAAATCTGTTTATTCGCCGAGACACCCGGAAGATTTAAAAATAAAACTACAGGAGCATGATCTGAAACAGCAATTTCTTTATATTCACAGGATCGAACCAATGGAATCAATTGACTATCAACAAAAAAAATAATCAATCCTGGAATACGTATGATGAACATGAGAAAAAAATGAGTACAGGTGTCCCCCGCTTCTTGAACGTTCACTTTACAAAACCTCACTGTTACGAAAGACCTACATTAGTACCCTGTTTTCACTTTCAGAAGGTGTTTTCACTGTTACGAAGAAAGGCAGCGCGCGATAAAAGGCAGCGTGCGCCCGAGCAGCCGCTCTCCACTGGATTCGGAACGGCATTGCTTTAACACATTGCATTGAGCAGCCGTTAGCAAGATGAGTTCTAAGGTGTCGGAAAAGCCTGAAAGAGTAAGGGTGTTACACTTAGTGTAAAACTAGACATAGTTAAGCATTTCGATCGTGGTGAACGAAGCAAGGACAAAGTGAGTTTGGCTTGTGGAAGCTGACGAAGATGATGTTGAAGAGGTTTTGGCATCCCATGACCAAGAACTGATAGATGAAGAGCTGATGCAATTGGAAGAGGAAAGGATAACAATCGAAACCGAATGCAGAAAGTGAAGCAACTACGTGAGATTTTCGCTGCAATGATAAAGTACGACTTTAATCTTGAAAGGGTACGTAGGTTTAGGGGATATTTGCAGGATAGTTTGAGTGCTTACAAACAACTGTATGATAGAAAAATGCACGAGGCTCAACAGTCAAGCAAGCCTTCCGCATCAGCCACAGCAGACGACGAACCTCAATCTACAACATCGAGGTGGACAGTCATAGGAGAAGATGAGCTGCCTGCCCTGATCGACGATGAGATGACACCCCCGTGTCCCACCACCCGGGCCCCAGACAGACACTGTACTGATTCGCGAAGAACGCAGCAGTAGCCGGGAGGCACACAGCACATCTTTAAGAAAAAAGCCGAAATAAACATGCTAATTCATTAGGTGCCGCCTAGCACGTAATTGTCGGCCCAGAACAGAGGCGATGCAATCGGCAGTCGGCACTGATCTGGGCCGACAATTATGTGCCAGGCAGCACCTGATTAATTATCATGTTTATTTCGGCTTTTTTCTTAAAGATGTGCTGGGTGCCTCCCGGCTACCACTGCGTTCTTCGCGGCAATGTATCGGGTCGGCGGCCTGGAGGGTAGGGGCCACTGCACCACCCAGCCTGCGACAACTCAGTCTGACACACCATCATCAGTGTGCTCAGCAATGTTTTCCCAATTCCGGTAAGCGATACTACACTGTACATACACTATTTCTACTTTATATAGGCTGTGTATTTTTATGTGTTATTTGGTAGATTTGGCAGCTTCATAGTTTAAAGGTTACTGGAGAGCGCGTTTATGCCAACAGCGCTCGCGTGAGATTTTCTGCCGAGAGCACTTGCGTGAGATTTTTGCTACGGAGATCTGTGCAGGCAATCGTTGTAGAGAAGTATTTCTACTTTATATAGGCTGTGTATTTATCATATCATTCCTGCTTTTACTAAATATTACTGTTATTTTAGGTTTTACGTGTTATTTGGCATGATTTGGTAGGTTATTTTTGGGTCTGCGAACGCTCACAAAATTTTCCCATATAAATAAATGGTACTTGCTTCTTCGCTTTACAACATTTCGGCTTACGAACCGTTTCATAGGAACGCTCTACCTTCGGATGGCGGGGGAAACCTGTATTCTCTATCTGTTGGATGCAAAGAGCGCCAAACATCAACAATATACCATTTCATTAAAAAAGACTGGATAAACGAAGCAGAGCTACTAAAAGTCAATTATTTGAAAGATAAGCAATCTAAAACAGGGTTCTAAACAACAGTTGAAGTCGCTTCCTAAAACCAGAGAATACAGACTTAAATCTGGTAAAAGCAAAAAAAAGCATTCAAAAACACCTAGATCATCTATATTCGGGGCACACAAATTAGCAAAAACCATTAATTTATTATCTAATTTCCCTGACACTATAACAAAACGCCCACTGGTATCAGACACTATATTATGTTGAACGAAAGAAACTGAATTGTCTATAAGAATCAAAACTCCTCTAGCCTTAGCCTGAAGGGAGGAATAAACAAGAAACTCTTCCAACGGCTGAAAAGACGTAAATTATCACATTTACTAACATATGTTTCTTGTAAAAAAAAATTGAGACATTCAATTTCTTAATATAATTAAATATCTTGTTACGTTTCACAGGATGGTTTAATCCTTTCACATTAAAACTAAGTAAATTAATAGTATGGTCCATTTTAAGTATTGCTTAAGAGGGAGGTTAGAAGAAGAACGGCTAGAAAGTACATTAAATCCAAACAATGAGTTCTAAGATAAAGTAACTAAGCAGCAAATGAAGCTAATAGAACGAAACAGCTGATAGAAAAGAAAATACATACCCCCCACCCAAAGAAAAAAAGTCGACCAAAGGGCAGTCGACAGCTAAACCTACAAACATTACCCTCCCAAAACAATTTACTGGCTGAGCTCCAAAAATTTCCAAGGCTAACTGCGTTCAAACAAGACGCAACAAAAAACAGAGCAAAACTAAACTTATTAAAAAAACCTCATGAAAAAATATAGTATAAAATATTAAAAAGAACTAAGAAAAATCAGAACATATTAATTTGGAAAGTATTAACTCAATGAAAACTTACTAATGTTAAGTCCTTAATTTTCTAAGCAAAGAAATAAAAGTACAAAAAAAATTAGATACGAAGGTATAAAAATCCAATTGTTCATAAAAGAAAGTAATGAACAATTAAGACTGTTGATTCTAAAAAAAAAAGGACCCATCAGGCAGACGCAACATAGATTTATGTAAGGAATAATTGAACAATTAAACTTCCGATACTGATTCGGAAATTAAGAAATCCTGTGCCTCTTGAGTCAAACATTTCTGCGAGCCATTTTTCAAAATGATTCTAAGACGAGCGGGGTCACGAAGAGAGGGTTTAAAACCTTTATTACAGAACTCCGGCATAACTTTTTTTTAACTTGAAGCGTTCATTCAACACCTTGGGTGAAAAATCCTCCACAATTCTGATCTTCTGGCCTTCATAATCAATCATACCTTTCCGATGAGATTCACAAATTAAAAGTTCCTTTGTTTGAAAGTCGTGAAGACAAAGTATCACTGAACGGGGTCATTTTCCTTAACAGGGTCTTGATACTAGCGATCTATGAGCTCGTCTATTTTAGGTGGAGATTTTAAAATATTCAGAAATAACTTAGCGAAAAGGGTTGCAAAAAATTCCAAAGGCTGATTGCCTTCCATTAACTCTTTAAAACCCAGAATACGTAAGTTATTTCTTCTGTTTCTATTTTCTAAGTCGGTAATCTTCTGTCTTAATGTTTCATTAACCTTTGACTGTTTATCGCAGATCTTTTCCAGGTCATCAATCTTCGCATCCAAGGGTCTTCATTCTCTTTTATCCATTTATTGTGTTCACTCAAAGTTTTTTGAATAGAATCCAATTTCACATCCATTCATTTAAATTCAGCGCTGAGTTGCTGGAATTCCTGCTAGAACTCCTCCTAAAGTTCATTTTTATGCTTCCGAAGTGTCTCCAAAATAGATTCCCAAAGTTACAGGAGGGTCCTCTTCTTTTTTAGTAGCTTTGGCACGACTCATTGTAAAATAATATTGTGTTTAAAAGTAAGTTTTCAAAACAAGTTGGAAACAGTAAATTATGTAGAGTAGGAGCAATTATAAAAACGCTGCTACTCCATCAACAGCCAGTAGGTTCTGCCCCTTCTCTTCTTTATATCTGTTCAGCTTGGTAGAGATGACAGCACGATAGTGTAATGCTCCTCTTGTGGGATGTGGGAAGGCAAGGAGACCTCCAATATCCCTGATCACTACAACTGCGAGAAGTGCATCCAGCTACAGCTTCTAGCAAACCACGTTAAGGAGCTGGAACTGGATGAACTCGGGTGGCTGATAGATAGGACATACTATAGAGAGGTAGTTATACCCAATGTGCAGGACACAGCAAACTGGGTGACAGTCAGGAAGGGGAAAGGATTTAAGTGCCAGTGCAAAGTATCCCTGTGGCCATCTCCCTCAACAACAGGTATGTCACTTTGGATACTGTCTGCGGTCGAAGACCTAACAGAGGAAGGTCTCAGTGGTCATGTCACTGGCACTGAGCCTGCTCCTGTGACTCAGACAGGAAGGGAGAAGAAGAGGCACGCTGTAGTGATAGGGGATTCGTTTGTTAGGGGAACAAACAGGAGGTTCTGTGGGAAAGAATGAGATTCCCTAATGGTATGTTGCCTCCCGGGTGCCATGGTCCGGGATAACTTGGATTGAGTCCTCAGCATTCTTCAGTGGGAGGGTGCACAGCCAGCAGTCATGGGTAGGACAAATAACGAGGTTCTACACAGGTAGTTCAAGGAGTTAGGTGCTAAGTTAAAGGGCAGGGCCTCCTGGGTTGTGATCTCAGGATTGCTACCAGTGCCACGTGCCAGTGAGGTGAGAGCTAGGATACAGTTTAATACATGGCTAAGGAGTTGGTATGGAGGAAAAGCACAAGATCTTTGGATGATTGGTCTCTCTTCCAGGGAAGGTGGGACCTGTACAGAAGGGATGGTTTGTGCCTGAACTGCAGGAAAACTAATATCTCAGCGAGAAGGTTTGTTAATGCTGCACGGTGGGGTTTATACTGGAGTTGCAAGGGGATGGGAATCAGAGTGCCAGAACAGTTAGTGGTGAGGTTGTGGAAGCAGCTACTAGACAGACCTCAGACAAAGTTAGGAATCAAAAGGGTGCGCATGGTGCAATAACATTGAAAAGAATGAATGCAGGACTGAAGGTGTTTTATCTGAATGTGCACAGTAAACGGAATAAGGTAGATGTACTTGCAGCACAGTTGCAGATTGGCAGGTATAATGTTGTAGGCACATGGAATCACGCTGAAAGATTATAGCTGGGAACTTAATGTCCAGGGATACAAGTATCAAAAGGATAGGCAGGAAGGCAGCAGAGGCAGCACTGCTATGTTGAAAAAAAAGAAATCAAATCATTAGAAAGAGGTGACATAGGGTCAGAAGGTGTTGAATCATTGGTAACACAGCATAGGAACTGCAAGGGTAAAAGGACCCTGATCAAAGTTTGATACAGATGCCCAAACAGTAAGAAGGATGTTGCCTGTAAGTTACTATGGGAGATAGAAAATGCATGCCAAAAGAGCAATGTTAGAAAAGTCATCGGTGACTTCAATATGCAGGAAGACTGGGAAAATCAGTTTGGTTTAGGATTCCAGAAGGGGGAACTTTTAGAGCAGCTCATGGTTCAGCCCACTAGAGGATCAGCTATTCTGGATTGCGTGTTGTGCAATGAAACAGAATTGATTATAGAGAGCTTAAGGGAAAAGAACTCTTAGGGGCAAGTGATCATAATATGATCGAATTCATCCTAAAATTTGAGAAGGAGAAGCTAAAATCAAATGTATCAGTATTACAGTGGCGTAAAGGGCATTACAGAGGCATGAGAGAGGAGTTGGCCAGAATTGTTCGGAAAAGAACGCTGGCAGGGATGACAGCAGTTCAGCAATGGCTGGAATTTCTGGAAGCAATTCGGAAGGCACAGGATAACCGCTGTAACCTCTGACAGCCCTCCACACTATCCACAACATCTCCAACCTTTGTGTCATACAACCATGGCTAACAAGAGTAGTCAAAGCCAACATAAAAGTCAAAGAGAAGGTATATAATAGAGCAGAGAAGTAGGAAGTTAGAAGATTGGGAAGCTTTTAAAAATCAACAGAAGGCAACTAAAAAAGTCATTAAGCAGGTAAAGATGGAATACGAAAGTAAGCTAGCCAATAATATTAAAGAGGACACCAAAAGTTTCTTCAGCTACCTAAAGTGTAAGAGAGGAGGGAGTGGATATCAAACTGCTGGAAAATGATGCTGGTGAAGGAGTAATGCGGGACAAGGAAATAGCAGACAAACTGAGTAAGTATTTTGCATCAGTCTCCCACTATGGAAGACACTGGCAGTAAGATAGAAGTGTGTGAAGTTACCATAATTAGACAGAAGGTACTTAGGAAACTGAACAATCTTAACGTAGATTGGTCACCTGGACCAGGTGGTATACACCCCACAGCTCTGAAAAAGATGGCTGAAGAGATTGTGGAGGCATTAGTAATGATCCTTAAAGAATCACTAGATTCTGGAATGTTTCCGGAAGTCTGGAAAATTGCAAATGTCATTCCACTCTTCAACACAGGAGAGAGGCAGAAGAAAGGAAGCCATGGGCCAGTTAGTCTGTCCTCAGTCACTGGGAAGATGGTGGAGTCAATTATTAACGATGAGGTCTCAGGGTACTTAGAGGAACATGATAACATAGGCCATAGCCAGCATGGTTTCCTCAAGGGAAAATCTTACCTGATGAATCTATTGGAATTCTTTGAAGAAGTAACAAGCAAGATAAGCAAAGGAGAATCAGTTGACATTATGTATTTGACTTTTCAGAAGACCTTTAACAAGGTGCCACTTATGAGGCTGCTTAGCAAACTATGAGTCCAGGATATTATGGAAAGATTCTAGTATTCTAGGAAGTCGACGATGGAATTGCAGAGGGAGGTACAGAGGCCCAGGTTCTGTAACTTCTCAATCAGGATTGTGGGAATGATGGTATTAAATGCTGAGCTACAGTCAATGAACAGCATCCTGACATAGATATTTGTATTGTCCAGGTGGTCTAAGGCCGTGTGAAGAGCCATTGAGATTGCATCTGCCATTGATCTATTGTAGCAACAGGCAAATTACAATGAGTCCAGGTCCTTGCTGAGGCAGGAGTTCAGTCTAGTCATGACCAAGATGGAGTCTAGTCATGACCCTGAATACTCCCGCCAGTTCGTTGGCACAGGTTTTCAGAGCCTTACCAGGTACTCTGTCAGGACCTTCCACCTTGCGAAGGTTCAACCTCTTTAAAGACAGCCTAACACCAGCCTCTGAGACAGAGATCACAGGGTCATCAGGTGCAGCTGGAATCTTCACAGCTGTAGTTATATTCTCCCTTTCAAAGCAGGCATAGAAGGCATTGAGTTCATCTGGTAGTGAAGCATCGCTGGCATTCATGCTAATAGGTTTTGCTTTTGTAGGGAGTAATGTCTTGTAAACCCTGCTAAAGTTGTCGTACATACGATGTCACCTCCAACCTCATTTGAAACTGTTTCTTCGTCCTTGAAATAGCCCTCTGCAAATCATACCTGGCTTTGTGATACAGAACTGGGTCACCAGACTTGAATGCCACACATCTAGCCTTCAGCAGATGTACTTCCTGGTTCATCCATGGCTTTTGTTTTGGGCATGTGCAGTAAGTCTTTGTGGGCACACACCCATCCACACAGGTTTTAATGAAATCGGTAACAACTGCCACATACTCATCCAGATTCGAAGATGAATCCCTGAACACAGTCTAGTCCACGAATTCAAAGTAGTCCTGCAAGTGCTCCTGTGCTTCCCTTGTTCATACCTCCTTGGTCCTCACTACTGGTGCTGCAGACTTCAGTCTCTGCCTGCACTCAGGAAGTTAAAGTACAGCCAGGTGATCAGACTTCCCAAAGTGAGGGCGTGGAATAGCACGGTAGGCATTCTTGATGGTGGTGCAACAGTGGTCCAGTGTGTTGTTTCCTCTGGTATTGCAAGTGATCTGTTGATAGTAATGCTTAGTGATTTTTTCAGACTGGCCTGGTTAAAATCCCCCCAAAACGATGGTGAAGGCATCAGGGTGCGTTGTTTTGTGCACGTTGATCCCATTGCTCAGATCATCTAAAGCCTGATTGACATTGGACTGAGATGGAATGTATACCACTACCAAAATGATCCCGGAAATCTCCCACGGTAGGTAAAATGGATGACATTTAACTGCTAGATATTCCAGGCCTGGTGAGCAGAATTGGGACAGCGCAGAATTGGGACAGCACCGAATTGGGCCTGGTGTGCACCAAGAAGAGTTGATCATGAGGCATACTCCTCCATCTCTGCTTCTGAGAAACTCTATAGACCTATCCTGATGGTGTAAAGAAAATTAAATTGGAAGTAATGGTGCCTTATTTGCTTGTCTTTCAAGCCAGTAGAGGTCACAAATTTGGCAGTACTCTTAAAGAACTGTTGGTGAGTCACTGGAAAGCAAATGGTGCATGATGCAGACTGCAGACACAGTAAACTAGTTCTGGAAGGAATGACCTGCACAGGCAGTCACCTCCCAGCTAAAAGGGATCACCTGCTACTCAGGTCCAGCTGCATCACCTGTAGCCCATTTAACCCCAGCCTTGTCAAGTATCTGTTCTCTCTTGTTTTTTGACCCCTCGTGGCTTGTTATTTTGCAGTTTATTATTAAAGTTGTCGTTCACTGCTCTGCATTTGGGACAAGCCTCCTCTACATTTCCTGATAGAATCAGTCAGGTTGTGAACAGAGAACTAGTCAAAGGAAATGCTTTATCCTGAAAGCCATTGAGCTGCTTTGTAGTTGGAACTGTACTCATTCAGGCAGTTATTTAATTCCTACATCTGTGGAGATCTCTGCATCACTGGTGAGGCTAGTATTTATTGCACATGCCTATGGCCTTCAGAGAGTAGTGGAAAGTCACCTTCTTCAACTGCTGAAACCCTCTTTTTCACCTTATTTTTATGGTCAAGGACCAATTATTTATTTCCAGATCATGGTTGTAAGCATCTATGAAGTGCAAGTACATCCAGTGGTATTCCCAAGCACCTTCTGTCCCATTCTTTTTGTGGTAGACAGCAAGGTATGCAACTCAAGTATATTTTACAGATGGTGCACAATGTAGCCTCTTTGCACAGGTGATGGAGGAAATTATTGTATAGTGTAGTTAAAAGGATGCCAACCCAAAAGTTGAATGATAAAGAGTCCTGATCAAGGCACTTGGCCTTGTAAGGCTCTGAAAACTTGTGCCAACCAACTGCTGGGAGTATTCAAGGGCATTTTCAACCTCTCACTGCTGCGGGTGGAAGTTCCCACTTGCTTCAAAAAGGCAACAATTATACCAGTGCCCATGAAGAATAATGTGAACTGCCTTAATGATTATTGCCTAGAAGCACTCACATCTACAGTGATGAACTGCTTTGAGAAGTTGATCATGACTAGACTGAACTCCTGCCTCAGCAAGGACCTAGACCCACTGCAATTTGCCTATCGCCACAATAGGTCAACAGCAGATGTAATCTCAGTGGCTCTTCACATGCTTTACACCACCTGGACAATTCAAACACATATGTCAGGATGCTGTTCATTGACTATAGCTCAGCACTTAGCACCATCATTCCCACAATCCTGATTGAGAAGTTACAGAACCTGGGCCTCTGTAGCTCACTCTACAATTGGATCCTTGTCTTCCTAACTGGAAGATCACAATCCGTGCAGATTGGTGATAACATCTCCTCCTCGCTGACAATCAACACTGATGAACTTAGCCCACTGCTCTACTCTCTTTATATCCATCACTGTGTGGCTAGGCATAACTCAAATACCATCTACAAATTTGCTAATGATACAACCAATATTGGTAGAATCTCAAATGGAGACGAGAGGGCATACAGGAGCGAGATATACCAACTAGTGGAGTGATGCCACAGCAACAACCTTGCACTCAATGTCAGTAGACAGAAGAGCTGATTGTGGCTTTCAGGAAGGGTAAGATGAAGGAACACATACCAATCCTCATAGAGGGATCAGAAGTGGAGAAAGTGAGCAGTTTCAAGTCAAGTTCTTGGATGCCAAGATCTCTGAGGACCTAACCTGGTCCCACATATCCATATAGTTATAAAGAAAGCAAGACAGTGGCTATACTTTATTAGGAGTTTGAAGAGATTTGGTATGTGAACAAATATGCTCAAAACTTTCTATACATGTACCCTGGAGAGCTTTCTGAGAGGCTGCATCATTGTCTGGTATGGGGTGGGGGGATCTACCACACAGGACTGCAAGAAGTTGCAGAGGGTCATAAATTTAGTCGGCTCCATCTTGGGTACTAGCCTACAAAGTACCTAGGACATCTTCAAGGAGCAGTGTCTCAGGAAGGCAGCGTCCATTATTAAGGATCCCCAGCATGCAGGGCATGCCTTTTTCTCACTGCTACCACCAGGTAGGAGGTACAGAAGCCTGAAGGCACACACTCAGTGATTCTGGAACAGCTTCTTTGCCTCTGCCACCCGATTCCTAAATGGACACGGAACCTGTGTAGACTACCTCAATTTTTTAAATACACATTATTTCTGTTTTTGTACGATTTTTAATGTATTCAATATACATATACAGTAATTTATTTATTTATTTATTATTATTATTTCTTCTATATTATGTATTGCAATGAACTGCTGCTACTAAGTTAACAAATTTCACGACACATGCTGGTGATAATTAACCTGATTCTGAAACATGTCAACCCTCTATTGATGCTGTCAGATTTGCTGATTTCCTCCAGTTTTGTGTGTGTTACCAACCAACACTGTCTTCGTCCCGTATTGTGTCAAGTTTCTTGAGAATAGTCAACAGGTAAGTCATTCGCTGCAGGACACCCACCACCTGCTCTGCTCTTACAGCCATGATATTTATATAGTTGATTCAGATGAACGTCTGGTGAAAAAATGGCTGCTAGTAGTGGTCAGGCCATGCCCTTTGCATGCCAAGGTAAGTGGCAGACACTCCCTTTGTGGAATAAAAATATTTTTTGCCAGCTATCAGATCACTGAATGACATCTTGTTTATTTGCAAGCAAGCATGGATTGCGACATTTGCTGAGGAGATGCAAGTGGAAAGAGGTGCATTATAAATTGGGGTGAAGGCTTTGAGAAATTAGCTTATCTCAGCAGCTGAAAACCACATCCCCCACCTTACATTGAGAAGACTTTGTTACTTGCCAAGAATATGGGTGGATGTGGAGAGGGTGGAAACTACTGAAATGTCATTTTTTGTTAGTTTCGGATATCAAAAACTAACAGCTCTGTTGTATATTAACATATAGGAAAACCTTAATAGAACATGTCTAACAAAGATTTACTTCTGCTACTCGTAATCAAACCAGTATGCGTGTTTCTGGCAATATGCAAGAGTCTCTTTACAGATACTAAATAAGGGTCCTTCGGGGCAACCAGGATATTGTGAATACTCTACGGTTCCTCTTTGCTGGGAGCTTTTAAGCTATAAAACAATGTCTGAGTAGCGCTTACTTTGCAAAGTTCTTGAAAATTTCAGTGTTGATTTTCTTGCAAAGCAATCCTTTTGTCATTGTTATGTTACATACCCCGTAACTGGGTTGCCAAACCAGCAGAAATGGAACACTCGTTGGAGTCTGTGATTATTAGGAACTAATGAAGTTTTATTAAAGAAATAAGTAATACAGTACACTAACTGCAAGGATATAAATGGAACAGGTTAGCAATGATAGTACACACATATACACAGAAATAGGGTAATAGGAATCAACCAAGCTCTATTGCAGTCTAGGGGTAAAATGATCAGTCTTAAGGTGAAGCAGAGTTCAATTCAATCTAGTGCAGTTCGAAGTAATCGCTGTTGTTGTACCGTTGGGAGAGAGAGAGAGAGAGAGAGAGAGTGAGAGATGCAGTGGTTTCAGGCAAACCTTTCAATGCCTTCTGATCCAGCTGTGGTCACCGACTGTGACCCCTCTGTTCCGGATGCGATCGTTCTTCCGTGGTGAACCCACCACCCAGGCAAGGGCGGACACACACCAGGTTCCCACTGATCGTACCTTTACACCCTGTGAGCCTCTGACCGATTCCCGCGAACCAGTCCTCCAAACTCGCACCAACTTGTGGGGCACACTGCTCTTTCCAGGGTCTCGTGGCGTGTGTGTGTCGTGCCTTAGCAAACCCGCTATTTTTATCCCCCTGATGGGGTATCACCTGTCCATCAAACTTCAAACAGTTCAGGTTCAAAGCAAACGGTCTGTGGCAGACGCCAACATCTGAATTGTGTCGCTTTCTCGTTAATCTCTCTCTTCTCTTTTATTAGCATTTTGAATGTTTCTCCATTGTCTTTCGTTATCTCTCTCATTAGCATCATTCGTTCAGCAGCTCTGCTTGGCTTCACACATGACAGTTATTTTAACATCAATTTGGTGGAAATAACAGAGCAGGTTAGTCTGAGAGTAATTGTAGAATCATTGGTGCCTGTCATAGCACAGCGAATGCAAATAATCCACGTGAAACAAGTGCCTGGGTGTTGCTTATTCCGGGCATTCATTAGGATGACTACCCAACTGGAGTTAGCTGCCTCTACTTCCTCATTGAAAATCATGCCTTTCAAGACAATGGCATCTTATTTGGCCCCAGGGAATCAGAATGTTATGCTGGGACACAGGCTAGAGTCTCCCACAAGGTAGCAGCCCATACCTTCCAGGGTGGAGCACTCTTGCACTAATAACTGTAGAGGGCTCCACAAGTCAGTGGATCCATGGGGGTGTTGCTGAGGTTCAGACTGGCTCACTCTTGATGGGGAATCCAATCTCTGGATAATGTACTCATCATCTTGATCAGTGACCTTGGCAAGCCCTGCCAGTCCAATTTTACCATGATGACACCAATTTCAATATACCTGATTTATCAGGCTACAAAAGCAGAAAGATCCCCAGGATGTTTGCTGCTAGGTTGCTCCACCAGGCTGCTGGCTTTCCAGATTATGAATTTCAGATTGGGCGCAAAGTGTCTGTGTGTGATTTCCCCATGAAATACATGAGATGGCTGTTGTATACAACGACTGTGCAAATTTTATACAGGCCTTTATTGGCCTGCATAGAAGCTCTCATAATGTAGGCTTTCAGGCACTTAACTTTACTACAATTTATTGCTCCTTGCTGTACAATAAAAGATGATATCATAACCACGGACTCTGTTACGGGGCCTAAACGCCCAAGCAGGCGGGCTGTGCAACAGAATTGACAATCCTGCTTGCGAGTATGCATATTCCAGCTAATTAGTGCTCCATTATGATGTTATTTAAATCAATTCTTTTCATTCTAGTCTTGTTAAGACTTGACCAAATGCACAGCAATGTTTACACTCCCTGCTTACCCTCATCCTTGTCCAGGAAAGACTATTGTTTCAGCTGACACTGTCAAGGAGTGGTATTTATTTAGTATTAGTTATTGTTTCAAGCTGCAGTGTTGGTGGTAACTTTCAGTTCGAGAGTTTTAGTTAACGTCCTTGTTGGCCTAGTGCTTATTGTTTTCCTTTTTCTTTAAATTCTGCAACAGTTCTCACTTATTAAGTCATTGAACTGTTAAGTTGCTTCAGTGTCTCTCTCTCCGTAGATGAGCCATATCCGAACATTTTGACACCAAGTCGTGACTACGAAAATGGACCCAGCAGAGAGAGAACAACTGGCCTTAGCCCTGAGATTCATTGGCCAGGTCGAGAAGAAGTTACAGGTGGTCGAATCTGTGTTGGGAGAAGTGACAGAAGCAATGCAACAGACCTTCTCAGTTTAACAAGCCTAGTGTCAGCTGGAAGAACAGGTGTCTGTCAGGGTCCTGATTGGTTATTCCCTGGGTCCCTTTAAATTTACTTTGTGTCACAATCAGGACTGTTGACTCCTTGTTTTCCTTAATTCATTGTTTCCCCGTGTTTCTTGGGCTCTGTAAGTAAAGGCACTTGAGTCCCAGCTGAACAAGCAGTGTCGGGTTTACAGCTACTCAGCGCTAGATCGTCATCAGACGTCACCAATGCAAGTGCAAGCAAGTCACCCTGCCGGAATGAGCCAAGTCACATCCCCAGAGCTACTCAAGTCTTCTCCCCGAAGCGAGTGCCAGTAAATCGCTTCTCCTCGCCGGAGCCATCCTGTTAATTTACCTTGCCTGATCGAGCCGCTAAGCTAACTCACCGGAGCGGGTCTGTCAAGTTAACCCACCAGAGTGAGACTAGAGCCGCTGTCTGTAGTTCCTGGGCCACGTCAAGGGCTTGCCACTACTTGGAGCCATTTTGTGTCAAGGTATGAACTATCTATTGTTGGGTGGTACCGTCTCTTCGTGTCCTCATCGCTGCTGAGTAGGTCCAGCCATTTTGCCACTATTCTGAGCTAGGAACTCTCTCCTCGTGTCCTCGTCTCCACTGGGTAGGTCCAGCCATTTGCCGTTACCCTGAGTGGGAAACTGTCTCTTCATATTCTCGTCTCCACTGAGTAAGTCCGGCCGTTTGCCGTTACTCTGAGTTGTGGAATCCTGCCTCTCGGTGTTCTGCATCCTGTGTCTAAGAAGAGTCCCAGCTCTATGTCCTGTGTCCAAAGAGGAGTCCTGGTTCACTGTTCTGCATCCTGCGTCTAAGAAGAGTCCCAGCTCTATGTCCTATGTCCAAGGAGGAGCCCCGGCTCAGTGTTCTGTGCCCTGTGTCTAAGAAGAGTCCCGGCTCTATGTCCTGTGTCCAAGGAGGAGTCCCAGCTCAGTGTGCTGCGTCCTGTGTCTAAGAAGAGTCCTGGCTCTATGTCCTGTGTCCAAGGAGGAGCCTTGGTTCAGTGTTCTGTGTCCTGAGTCTAAAAGAAGGGTCCCGGCTCTATGTCCTGTGTCCAAAGAGGAGCCCCGGCTCAGTGTTCCATGTCCTGTGTCTAAGGCTACGTCCACACTAGACCGGATAATTTTGAAAACGCTGGTTTCGAGTAAAAACGACAGGCATCCACACTAGGCGTTTTTCAAAATATCTCTGTCCACATTAAAATGGATATTTGGGCGAATCTGCTCCTACTGGGCATGCGCAGACACATCTACAGAAAACAAGCGAAGAGGAAGCAGTATAGTATTTACGTTTCCGCGGAGGCGTTGTGCTATTTCCATTGGTAAAAAGCTAGAGTACCAAAAACAACAGTGAAAGAAAGTTTTCAACAATGTCTTTGTGGAATACAAAGAAAACCTCCGCTGGAAAAAGCAGACCGGACTTCTTCATTTAGACAGACAATGAAGTCGAGCTGTTTCTGCGAGTTACAAATGGCTACAAAGTCAGCAAAGCAGTGGAGAATGTGGAGATGTTTAATTCCAAACAAACTATTAACGTAGACAATAAAGTAAACAACACACGCATGAAGCCGTCCTCTACACAAGATCAACAAGAGAGTGGAATCTTCTGCTGCCAGACCTGCGCAGTATTTCTGACATTAATATTTTTAAAGATAGACTCAATCAAATCAATTTAGGGGATCTAGTCAAAAAAGCTCACTTTACAATTTAACTCTCACGCCATTCACACTGATAACAGCCGTCTGGCAGTGCTTGTGCAGTACCAAGCAGAAGCAGAAAAAGCATTGTTGTTGTGTTGTCATGACAGCGTTTTTAAATATCTCCGTTTACCTCGTCCTCACTACAACGCACAACAATCATTTTCAAATTTACACATTCTGGAGAGTGTTTTAGAAAAGCTCCATTTTCGGGGGATGAAAATGCCGTTTCAATGTGGGTGGAGGGTCAAAACGAAGAGAAAAAGCTTCGTTTTCAAAATTATCCAGCGTAGTGTGGACATAGCCTAAGAAAGGTCCAGGCTCTGATGTTCCAAGTTGCAAGTCCAGCCTCTGATGTTCCGAGTTCCATGTTCCAAGTTCAAGTCCGGGTCCCGAGTTCCATGGTCCGTGTTTGAAGACCAAGTCCGGGTCCCAAGTTCCATGGTCCGTGTTTGAAGACCAAGTCCGGGTCCTGAGTTCCATGGTCCGTGTTTGAAGACCAAGTCCGGGTCCCGAGTTCCATGGTCCGTGTTTGAAGACCAAGTCCGGGTCCCGAGTTCCATGGTCCGTATTTGAAGACCAAGTCCGGGTCCCGAGTTCCATGGTCCGCGTTTGAAGACCAAATCTGGGTCCTGAGTTCCCTGTTCCGAGTTCAAGTCCGGGTCCCGAGTTCCATGGTCCGTGTTTGAAGACCAAGTCCAGGTCCCAAGTTCCATGGTCCGTGTTTGAAGACCAAGTCTGGGTCCCGAGTTCCATGGTCCGTGTTTGAAGACCAAGTCCGGGTCGCGAGTTCCATGGTCCGTGTTTGAAGACCAAGTCCGGGTCCCGAGTTCCATGGTCCGTGTTTGAAGACCAAGTCGGGGTCCTGAGTTCCCTGTTCCGAGTTCCAAGTCCAAGTCTGAATCCTGCCACGCTTATTCCCGCTTCTGCTGTGCTCAGTCCTTGATCTCCCTCTGAACAATCCTTGCTTCCCTGCTTTCCTAGTAATGATTAATAAACTCTATTCTTGTTAACACCACAAAACGCGTTTGTGTCCTGCTTTTGGGTCCACCTGTACCCGCACTTGTGACAGTGTCATCCCTCACAGCAACTGTTCAATATTTCATCACAGGCTATGAGAATATAAGTGGCAGCCAGTTCTGCTCTCAAGCTTCAGTTCATGAACTGACAGCTGATAGCCATTAGCATTCTTGCAAATG
This sequence comes from Mobula hypostoma, assembly GCF_963921235.1. Taxonomy (NCBI): domain Eukaryota; kingdom Metazoa; phylum Chordata; class Chondrichthyes; order Myliobatiformes; family Myliobatidae; genus Mobula; species Mobula hypostoma. The sequence continues at coordinate 192,037,692 of NC_086098.1, forward strand.
CAATTCAGCAGCCTTTGGCCATGACAGTCCCACTACCAGCATCTTGCTGATTCTCCTTTCTGCATCCCAACAACCTCAGCCCTAATGCCCTGACTCCCACATCTGGACCAGAATCATCTCCCATGTCCGTACCAGAACTGAGTATTCCTCCACCAGGCCGATACTCTGACCTGGATGGCCACAGGAATTTCATTGCCCAGCGTGAGCTGACTTTCCAAGCCCAGCCCGGTCAGTTTGCACATATACTACATACATATAAACCCACTGGATGGACCTCCACTCAGCCTAAGGTTTCCCCACAGACCAGTCATTTCGATATTTTGTTGTGGAACGAAGGAGAGTTTTTGACTTTCATTACAGGGTCGGGAGGCTGCCCACAGACTCCTTGACCTGTGCAAAGGTAAAACAACAATGAGAGACTATGCAGTGAAATCCATACACTTGCAGTGGAGACAGGGTGGAACGAGAGAACCTTCATCACTGCCTTCTAGTACAGGCAATACAGGGGACGTACCAGACAGTGTAGATGGACCTGATTAATCTGGTCATTCGAGCTGACAACCGGGCAACTAAGTAGCATAGGGAAAGAATGCCTTGAATTCCCTACTCTTTGGATCACCATCTGTCATCACCTTAGTACTCAGCCCGCGGAGGAGCCAATGCAAATGAGGAACGAGATCGATGTCTCTATTATGGCAACCAGGACATTTCCGGACATCATATCCCAAGCGTCCAGTAAAAAAGGATACCCATCAGCAGGGAAGGGAGCCCTGACGAGTTGGGTCTCCCTGAAATTGACTTCCCCTAATTGTAGGATGCTCCCAGCTTTCTTGTCATGGGATGGGAGTTGCAGACCCCTGAACTTTAGGCATTTATCAACTCCAGAGCAGCCGGAATCTCATGAACATCTCTCCCTGGATCAAAAATGAGAGGGAAATGAGAGGTTTTGGGGAAATATCGATGTCAAAGCCCTGGATGGGCACCAGCAAGATCCACCTTTACACTGAACCTCTCCAACCTGTGCTTGAAGGCAATCATAGGGAACAACTCTGCTTCTTTCTGTTTTTATTCATCTGAAGCCGATGTTTGAACTCCCCTGGTTATCCCAACCTAACCCACGGACTGGTCCATAAAAAGCACTGTAAGATTGGCGACTGGCATGCCTGTCTACCTGTCTGGGTCCAAATTAAGCACCGGTCTGCAAACCCCCTCCTGTGTCAACTGCTGGTGTGGACCTGTCTGGCGTTCCGGCTGAATATGCTGATATTTTTAAGGTCTTCAGTAAAAAGAAGGCCTCTCTATCTCTACCCCAGCCATATGTTTCTGCAACTAACCTCTTACCCTGTACTAGTCCTCCCCGGGGATGAGTCTTTCCCTCTCTCATCCAGGCATTGACCTTAGGGTATATATATATCCATCAACTTCGTCTGCAGGGGCGGGTTTCTTTTTTGTGAGCAAGACGGATGGTAAGCTCCAACCCTGCATTGATTATTGGGCTCTAAACGATATCACTGTGAAGAACCACTACCTTCTTCCCCTGCTTGCCTCTGCGTTCAAACATCTCCAGGGAGCAATCATATTTTCCGAGATGGATCTGAGCAATGTTTATAAGCTTGTTTATAGCAGGGAAGGGGTGAGTGGAAGACAGCTTTCAATATCTCCATTGGCCACTGAGTGCCTTGTGATGTCCTTTGATCAGGCCAGAGCTCCTGCTGTTCTTCAGACACTAGTCAACAATGTGCTCAGAGACATGTTGAATCAGTTTGTTTTTGTGTATTTGGACAACATTCTGATCTATTCCTGCTCTCACCAGGAACACATCCAGCTTGTCCAGACGGTTCTTAGAGAGCTCATCAAGAATAACCTTTATGCTAAACCAGAGAAGTATGAGTTCCATAAAAGACCAGGCATTGTTTTTGGGTTACACACATCAAAGTTGCTGGTGAACGCAGCAGGCCAAGCAGCATCTATAGGAAGAGGCGCAGTCGACGTTTCAGGCCGAGACCCTTCGGGTCGAAGAGAGGATCTAAACTTCTTCGGTGTAGGCATCACCGGAAGAGGCTTCGCAGTAGTGAATTTAAACACAAACAACAGGAATTCTGCAGATGCTGGAAATTCAAGCAACACACATCAAAGTTGCTGGTGAACGCAGCAGGCCAAGCAGCATCTATAGGAAGAGGCGCAGTCGACGTTTCAGGCCGAGACCCTTCGTTTTTGGGTTATAGTCTTGCCCCTCCCAGTGTTCAACTGGACCTGAGTGAAGTTCAGTTGGTCACGGAGTGGCCCAAACCATCTACTTTATACCTTATTGTCGCCAAACAATTGATACTAGAGCGTACAATCATCACAGCGATATCTGATTCTGCGCTTCACGCTCCCTGGAATACAAATCGATAGTAAATACTAAAAATTTAAATTATAAGTCATAAGTAGAAAATAGAAAAGAGAAAGTAAGGTAGTGCAAAAAAACCGAGAGGCAGGTCTGGATATTTGGAGGGTACGGCCCAGATCCAGGTCAGGATCCGTTCAGCAGTCTTATCACAGTTGGAAAGGAGCTGTTCCCAAATCTGGCCGTACGAGTCTTCGAGCTCCTGAGCCTTCTCCCGGAAGGAAGAGGGACAAAAAGTGTGTTGGCTGGGTGGGTCGTGCCCTTGATTATCTACGGTCAAATAGGTATGACGCTTCATGGGGATTGCAAACCTTTATCATTGGTTCATCTGAAATTTCAGGTCTATCGCAGCTCCCATAAGTGTATTCACCAAGAAGACATCTGCAGGATTCCATTGGACAAAGAAAGCAGACCAAGCGTTCTCAGAATTAAAGCTACACTACATTTCTGCCCCAGTGTTGCCAAACCCAGACCCATCCAATCCATTCATCATTGAAGTGCATGCATCAGATGTCGGCATTGCAGCTGTACTCTCTCGGCGCTCTCCAGCAGATAGCAATAGCAAGCTGTACCCCTATGCCTTTCTTTTCTGTCACTTGACGCCCGCCAAGAGTAACTATTATATCAAAAACTGAGAACTTCTAGCTGTAGAGGAGGCCCTGGAAGAATGGTGTCACTGGTTGGAGGGGGTAGAGCATCCCTTTTTAGTTTGGACAGATCACAAGAACCTCTCCTATATTCAGGACGCTAAGAGACAGAACTCCTGTCAAGCTCTCTTCTTCACCCAGTTTAATTTCATTCTTAGCAACATTCACAATATGCTGGAGGAATTCAGCAGGTTGGGCAGCATCAATGGAAACGACGAGTCGACATTTCGGGTCAGAACCCTTCACCTCTTTCTTCAGTCCTGACGAAGGGTTCCGGCTCAAAACGTCGACTCATCATTTCCACTGATGCTGCCCGACCTGCTGAGTTCCTCCAGCGTATTGTGAGTGTTGCTTTGATCCCAGCATCTGCAGATTATTTTGTGTTTAATTTCATTCTTGCCTACTGTCCTGGCAGCAAGAATACTAAGGTTGATGCTCTCTCCCAGCAGCTCGACGTGTCAGAGGACAGAACCAGTCCAGAGCCCATACTTCCTCGCTCCTCGCTCCAGTGCATTGCTGCACCAGTAATTTGGGAAATAGAGGTGAAGGTGAGGGGCGCCCAAAAGTCGGATCCGGGCCCAGGTGGGTGACCTCCCAACCCACGGTTTGTCCCTTCTATGGTACAATCCAAAGTGTTGGAATAGGGTCACTCTTCCCATCTGTTTGACCATCCAGAAATTCAACAGACCTATGTGTTTATCAAGAGACTAATTTGGTGGCCATTTATGTACCAAGATGTCCACAACTTCATCTCTGCCTGTCCGACTTATGCTCAGAACAGGACATCATGCCAGCACCCCATGGGGTTGCTTTGTCTTCTGCCTGTGTCCCTTCACCCCATGGTCCCACCTCTTGGGAGGATTTCATCACTGCTTGGTCTACCCCGTCTAATGGAAACACTACCATTCTGGCCACTGGAGATCGAGCCTCTAAAGTCGCCCACTTCATTGCTCTCCCTAAGCTCCCATCAATTCGTGAGACTGCCACTTTCATGGTTCAGCAGGTGTTCAGGCTGCACAGCTTCCCTCGGGAAACGGTGTCTGATCAAAGACCACAGTTCCCATCCCATTTTTGGAAGACTTTCTGTACTCTTGTGGAAGGCATGGCCAGCCTCTCATCTGGTTTCCACCCCCAATCTAACAAACCCCACGTTTTGGTGTTCCCAATTGGTTTGGTCAGAAATTGCCCACAATAACCTCCAGTCATCCTCCACTGGCATGTCACTCTTTAGTGAGAGCCATAAGTTGGCCCCATGCAATGTGAGGGGGATTCATAGTGGAAAAGGCTGTCAACAGGGTCTCGCATAGATTGTCAATATCAGCAATGAAGATCCATCCACTGTTCCATGTTTCCCAGCTCAAGCCAGTTTTTTTGCATTATTTATTTCATTGGGTTCTCCTTATCTAGTTTTAGGTCTTACATGAAGATCTGATCACATTTCAGGTCATACTTATGCAGTGTCATGTGTGACGCCAAGCAGAGCCACCAGACGGATGATGCTAATGAGAGAGATAACAGAAGACAATGGAGAAACATTCAAAATGCTAATGAGAGAGAAGAGAGAGATTAATGGGAAAGAAACACAATTCTGATATTGACAGACCGGTTGCTTTGATCCTGAACTGTTTGAAGTTTGATAGACAGGTGATACCCCAGCAGGGGGATAAAAGGAGCAGGTTTGCTAAGGCAAGAGACACACCACGAGACCCTGGAAAGAGCAGTGTGCTCCCACAGTTGGTGGGAGTTTGGAGGACCGGTTCACGGGAACCGATCAGAGGCTCACAGGGTGTAAAAGTACGATCGGTGGGAACCTGAGGTGTGTGTCCACCCTTGCCTGGGTGCCGGGTTCACTGCGGAAGAACGATCATATCCGGAACGGAGGGGTCACAGTCGGTGACCACAGTGGGATAGAAGACATCAAAAGGTCTGCCCAAAACCAACTGCAAAGACATCAAAAGGTCTGCCTGAAACCAAATTGCATCTCTCGCTCTCTCCCCAATGGTACAACAACAGTGATTACTGCGAACTGCACTAAACTGAACTGAACTCTGCTTCACTTAAGACTGATCATTTTACCCCTAGACTGCGATACAGCTTGGTTGATTCCTATTACCCTAGTTCTGTGTATATGTGTGTATTATCATCGCTAACCTGTTACATTTATATCCTTACGATTAGTGTACTGTATTACCTATTTCTTTAATAAAACTTTATTAGTTCCCAGTAATCCAGACTCCAACAAGCGTTCCATTTCTGCTGGTTTGGCAACCCAGTTACGGGGTACGTATCAGCAGAAATACAGAAAATTCTACAGGGTTCACAAATTTTCTAGCACCACTGTATATGAAGTGATTTGCCTAATTAAGTGCTTAAGGCAAGTATATTAACAACATTTAAAAGGTACTCAGACAGCACATGGATAGGAAAGGCTTAGAATCTGTGGTTCCCAGAATGGGTGGTATTGCCCTCCACTGGGGCAGTGGGAGTTTCTAAGGAAGCAATAAAGGATGTGGTGGGAGGTGCTTGGTAGCGGTGGGGGGGGGGGCAGCTGAGGGATCACAGTGCCTCATAATTGATACATTGATCATGTATTCACCTCATCCCTTGCTAACCCACCATTTTCTTAGACTTTGCTCGAAGCGAGTTATAAAAGCAATGTGACACTTCTGTATATGGCACATCATGAGAAATCTAGACTGAAGAAATAGTGTTACTTCTGGGCCTAGTACACACATTATTGCTGTTCACTATTGTAGTACAGTGTTAGCTAGTATGATTCCCATACTCTAATCATGGAGTGTCACAGTTCCTGTGAATTAGGGTATGGCATCAATTGGGCAAATTTCATAATCTGCCCTTTCGAATGGTCTTGACTGCATTTTTCTGGCCCACGGCCCGACAAGTATGGGGCTATTATATTCTTGAAAAAAAGCTGTATTTAACATATTTACCATTCACCGTATAATACACAGACAACATCTTGTCACAAAAAAACTAAGTGATTAGCTGCCCAAATCATCAAATTATGTTACACAGCAGTAAATAAACTGAAGTCCATGCTCTCTTTCCCTGACAATTTCAAGAGCTTTGCATTAAGAATAATGAAGTTTGAATAATTCCTGTTGCGCACACGTCAGAAGGTTCTCAAAAGTCTGAAACACTTCTATGCACTTCTTGAAACTGATAAAACTCTTTGAGGACTTGAATACTTTATTCCTTAATCATCTCAAGACTATTAGGCATGGAATTACTTATTTCCTCAGATCCTCAGGATCTGAGGAAGCTTCTAATCAAAGTGAAAGAAGAAAGTACAAAACCTGCCTTGTTGCTCAATATTAAGAAAACCAAGATTATGCTGACCAACCCTATTAACTCCATGGTAATAAATGGAAAGGAAGTGGAAGCAGTAACGGATTTTGTCTTCTTTGGTTCAAAGTTTTCTATAGATGGCAACTGCAGCCATGAAGTTAAATGGTGCTCACTTCTGGGGAGGCAGCAATGGCAAATTTAGATAAAATACTGAAGAGCAAAGACATAACATTGTCTACCAAGATCTGTATAGTAAAGTCTATAGTATTTCCAGTTGTGATGTATGGCTGTGAGAGCTGGACTATTAGTAAGGCTGAATACAAAAGAATTGATGCCTTTGAACTTGAATGCTGGAAGAAAGTGTTAAGAATTTGTTGGACAGCAAGAAGATGCAACAAGTCAATACTTGAAGAAATACAGCCAGACTGCTCACTAGGAGGCTCAACTATAACAAAACTCAAATATTTCAGCCACATCATGAGAAGACAGGATTTCTTGGAGAAGACTCTCATGTTAGGTAAAACAGGAGGTAAAAGAAGGAGATGAATAGATAGTATTACTCAGACAATGCGTATGACCTTGGGGGATCTCAGAGAGGCAGTTTCCAACAAGAAGGGTTGGTGTGCAGGAGTCCATGACGTCACAAAGAGCTGGACTCGACTTAATGACTGAACATCAACATCATTACTTATTTGTCAGAATTATTTGCAAAGTTTACTGAAATCAATCTTCAATTGCAAGGAAATTATGTGAATCTTATCAAAGTTAAATCAGTCATCTCTGTCCAAAATAACCCTATTTAAAGTGCAACATTGGCTTTTGCAGCCTTTTCCAATTTCTAAGCCTAAGTCAGAAGAGAAAGAAATAATATCAGATGACGATCATCATATCCTGTACCCATTTGGGTGAGCTGCATAAAGACAAATCAGATAGATGTCAGGATCTTCTCTCGATCCAAATTCCAGGTTGGGTAATAAATCGCCTGATCACCTAAAATGTGAATTAACAGGAAGGATTGGGGAAGAATTGACCTCACTACAAAATGACTTTGAGCCGAAGCTGAAGTTCAAAACATCATGTCAAGACTTTTGGCTGTAGAAAGAAATCTCTGAACATTATTATGCACTATAAAGGTCAAGATGTTCCTTATTATCTTTCCAATATGATATTTAATGGAGTGCATTTTTAGTGGAGCCACCTAACTTAATTCAAAGCAACAAAAGACTGCAAATTACTGAACTCAGAAGTACTGACATTCAGTCTCATATTGCTAAACTGATAGCACTGCATCAAGCTCACCCATCTCATAAAAAGGTGGAAAAGCAATGAAGTACAGGTGTCCCCTGCTTTCTGAACGTTCTCTTTATGACATTTCGCTTTTATGAAAGACCTACATTAGTACTTGTTTTCGTTAACCGAAAGAGGATTTTTGCTTTTACGAAAAAGACGCTCATTATAAACATGTGTTTACCCCGAGAAAGACTACGATGACCGTGAAGCCTTGCGCGGGCAGGTGTGTGCGGATGCATGACGTGCGAATGCGTGTACATGAGCATGCATGCTGTGCATGTACATGTGAATGCGTGATGTGCACATGCATGTACGTGTCGATTTTTTTTGACAAATCGATTTTGGTTCAAACTTCTCAATTCTGATCAGTGAAACTACACTGTACATATATTATTTCTACTTCATATAGGCTGTGTATTTATCATATCATTCCTGCTTTTACTATATGTTATTGTTATTTTAGGTTTTATGTACTATTTGGTATGATTTGGTAGGTTATTTTTTGGGTCTGGGAATACTCAAGAAATTTTCCCATATAAATTAATGGCAATTGCTTCTTCACTTTACGCCATTTCGGCTTACAAACGGTTTCATAGGAACGCTTTACATTCAGATAGCAGGGGAAACCTGCAGTGAGTAATTGAACTACTAATGTATGCTGTAAAATTATTGATGAAAATCATTTTACTGTAATTAAATAATTTTATCTGTAGCTTTAATTAGACTTGAATAGTTTCTACAATTATTTGCCACTGCTTTGAATTTGCACTTCCCATTTTCTTTCACTATTTACTGTAAATCAAAATTCTTTTCTTTTGTGAAATGGCCAGAAGGGGAAAGGGGGCACTGAGAGCCAAGGGGGCAGTAACCAAAAAAAAAAGATTTGGGAACCACTGTGCAGTGCTACCCTGCCAAAGCCTCTGAGTGAGTTGATAGCTCCTTAATGCTGCAATAACTAGATAAAGGAAAACAATATTCAATTTTTGTGTATTACACAAAATGATACACACCATGTCTACAACAGACCAAATTAGTCCTTAAAATTATGCTTTTTCTTTCCTTTACTGAAGCAGAAACAGCATATATCTTCACTAACTCTGACAGTGAAATTTTTCCTTTGTTAACCATTTTTCCTTACCGCATGATGATTTAATCTTTTATTGCTATGACACCAATCAACTAAAACTCTTGCCATGGACAACTTAGGCAATGATAGGTAAGACTGCTGAACTCACAACTAAGTTCATCAGATTCACCTTGCAGTGAGCTCTGCGCAATTTACCAATCATTGGCATGTGGGAGAGCTCATGTGACCATGTTTTCAGTGTGCTGATGATGTTAAATGAGAGAGACGCCCTCAAAAGCCTGTCCTGAGACATATAATGAATTTTCTTTTTCAAGGTATGTGGGAATGAAAAAAAATCCTTAGTTGTTCATGGGAAGATGGAACTGGTGGCTTTGTGGCCAAGTCTGTAGATGATATAGATAGACATAGGTAGTGCTGAGGAAGCCAGGAGCCTGCATAAGGGCTTGGAGAGATTAGGAGAATGGGCAAGGAAGTGGCTAGTGGGACACGGTGTAGGGAAGTGTAAGGTCATGCATTTTGGAAGAAGGAAAAAATGCTTAAACTATTTTCTAAGCATGGACCAAATTCAAGAACCAAAGGTGCAAAGGCTCTTGGGAGTCCGAGTCTTAAAGGTTAACTTGTAAGTTCAGTTGGTAGTAAGAAAGGCAAATGAAATGTTGGCATTTATTTCTAGAGGGCTACAATATAAAAGCAATGGTGTAATGCTCAAGTGTTATGAAGCATTGATCAGACTACATTTGGAGTATTAAGAGCAGTTTTGAGCCATATATCCAAGGTGATATGATCCTAGGAATGAAAGGGCTAACACAGATGACCTCAGGAGTGTTGCTCACTGAAGTTTACTTGAATGAGGGAATGTCTCATTGAAAGGGCTAGACTGAGTGGACATAGAGAGGATACTTCCAATAATAGGCAAGTCTAAGACCAGAGAGCACAAATTCAGAATAGAAGGATGTGGCTTTAAAACAGAGATGAGAAGGATTTTCTTTAGCCAGAGGATGATGAATCTATGGAATTCATTGCCACAGATGATTATGGAGGCTGAGTCATTGGGTATATTTAAATTAGAAGTTGATAAGTCTTGACTAACAAAGGTGGGTGAAAGATTATGGAGAAAAGGTGGGAGAATGGGGTTGAGAGGAAAACTTAATCAACCATGAGGAAGAAAGTCGATGGGCTGAATGGCAGAATTCTGTTCCCATGTCTTATGGTCCATTCATAAGGCAGTGCATGAGGCCTCAACTTATGGAAGATCCCTATGAAACTTCTACAACTCTTTATTCTCATCAATACACCTTTCAAAATCTTTCCTAAAGTTTGAAGCTTGATGTAATTTTTGTTTGATAAGTTTCTCTAAAGCCCCCAGGGAGGACCTTATTACATTAATGGTGCATATAGATTCAATTTGTTGTCTTCCCGGGACAAGATCTTCCTTCTCCATAGGTTTAACCTTATCCTGTGCCCATGATTTTCAATTAAAAAGCCAAGATGATAAAAGGTTTAATAAGTATAATTCAATGAACTGAACGAACTATAGAAATAAATGCTGCCATAATAATCTTTGCTCCTGTATGTGACAACTTTTATTGAAGATTACAGATAATTACTAAGGATGTGGTGGAAACTTCTCTGGTGAAATAAACCCCATTAAGATAACACTAAACAAATTATATATTCCTGCCCTGTGTAACTTCCTAATCTTAGGTCCTTTTCCTTCATAAAATGATTTCATTTCTTGGTTTCTAAATAGCCTAAATAGAACTCACATTTGTCGCAGATGTATTGAATGTTTAATCAATGATAATTACATCTATTTCATTTGAGATAAAGTAAAGCTTGATACATTTTAAGTCATTAACACTGAATCAGTCAGCTCATGTGCTGGTCAGATTCACTCAAGTACAACATTTTTCTTTTTACACAATTCAAAATAGAGATTGCAATTCATGTAACTTTTACAAAATTCTGAAATAATAATTACTATCATCAGAACAACATGTTCATTTCCACTACTGAATACAGAATAAGCCAAGCACACTATATAGTTCTTTATTGTCCATTTAATCAAAGCCAGTAAAACTGATCTTACTGCTGCATACATTTACGAATGTTAAAATCAACTTTGTCATTTTTGTACATTTAGTACAAATTTAAGTACTGTATTTTTAATATGCATTCACCACTGAAATTCATCAATTACTATTTAAGATTTAATTATACAAAGTAAAATAATAAATTCTAATGAAAAAAGTGTTATCTAATAAAAGAATCTACATTGAACACCATTTCTTTCATGACTCTGCTATGACATTCCAAGAATAAGCACACTGTCCTGCTCTTCTTCTCCACAAACCACCATACCCTCTAACCCGAATCTTGCTGCTTCCGCATCAACACCACATCTTTGGTTCAAAACAGTCACCACTTTCTTTTTAATGGTGCAGTGATATCCAATCATAGAAATTATCCTAAGCCAGGGTTCCCCACCCTTTTTTACCATGGACCCATACCAGTTACCAAGGGTCCACAGACCCCAAGTTGGGAACCCCTATTCTAAGCTCTAACCTTAGCATATAAGCACATGTTCTGATATCACTTTGTTCCCTCTTTGTGACAATTGCAAATTAATAACTCCTCAATTCTGACCTCAAGAACACAAGCCTAAGAAAAAGAAAGTTTTACAATTTCATGCATAAATAGCAAACAATGATTCTGAACACACTTTTCAATTTTTAACACACAGATCAGGTGAAATCAATTTTATTAGGAAATTAGGTCATTATATTTCCTGGCACAATTCTCCCTCATGCTTATGCCATTTCCCTCGAAATAATTTGTGTGCATAATCAAATAATTAGCATGTGGGTTGTGCATTATTGACTTAATGAAGGGACACAAATTACATCAAAAGACTGTAATTTATGACCTTTCATTATAAACCCACAGTTCAACAGGGAGCATATCATGTTTAAAGAAATAAAAGCTGTAACGTTAGAAGTATTAGAACCATAGAACACTACAACACAGAAAACAGGCCATTTAGCCCTTCTAGTCTGTGCCGAAACTTTATTCTACTAGTCCCATTGACCTGTACCCTCCAGACCTCTCCCATCCATGTATCTATCCAATTTATTCTTAAAACTTAAGAGTGAGCCCGCATTTACCACGTCAGACGGCAACTCGTTCCACACTCCCACCACTCTCTGTGAAGAAGTTCCTCCTAATGCTCCCCCTAAACCTTTCCCATTTCACCCTAAAGCCATGTCCTCTCCTATTTGTCTCTCCTAATCTAAGTGGAAAGAGCCTACTTGCATTTACTCTGTCTATACCACTCATAATTTTGTAAACCTCTATCAAATCCACCCTCATTCTTCTACGCTCCAAGGAATAAAGTCCTAACCTGTTCAATCTTTCCCTGTAATTCAACTCCTGAGGACCCGGCAACATCCTAGCAAATCTTCCCTGCACTCGTTCAATCTTACTGATATCCTTCCTATAGTTAGGTGACCAGAACTGTACACAATACTCCAAATTTGGCCTCACCAATGTCTTATACAACCTCACCATAACATCCCAACTCCTATACTCAATACTTTGATTAATGAATGCCAGGATGTCAAAAGCCTTCTTTACAACCCTGTCTACCTGTGATGCCACTTTCAGGGAATTATGTATCTGAACTTCCAGACCCCTTTGTTCCTCCACACTCCTCAGTGGCCTACCATTTATAGTGTATGTCCTACCTTGATTTGCCCTTCCAAAATGCAACATCTGCTATTCCATCTGCTATTTTCTGGCCCATTTTTCCAGTTGGCCCAGATCCCTCTGCAAGCTTTGGAAGCCTTCCTCGCTGTCCACAATGCCTCCAATCTTAGTGTCATCAGCAAACTTGCTGATCCAATTTACCACATTATCATCTAGATCATTGATATAGATAACAAACAACAATGGTCCCAGCACAGACCCCTGAGGCACACCACTAGTCACAGACCTCCAGTCTGATAAGCAATCATCCACTACCACTCTCCGTCTTCTCCAACACAGCCAATTTCGAATCCAGTTTACAACCACTCCATGGATACCTAGTGTCTGAACCTTCTGAACTAACCTCCCATGTGGGACCTTGTCAAAGGCCTTACTAAAGTCCATGTAGACAACATCCACAGCCTTTCCTTCATCTACTTTCTTGGTAACCTCCTCGAAAAACACGATCTACCCTGCACAAAGCCACGCTAACTATCCTTAATCAGCCCTTGGCTATCCAAATACTTGTATATCCGATCTCTCAGAACACCTTCCAATAATTTACCAACTACTGATGTCAGGCTCACCAGCCTGTAATTACCTGGTTTACTTTTGGAGCCTTTTTTAAACAACGTAACAACATGAGCTACTTTCCAATCCTCCGGTTCCGCACTGTGGCCAAGGACATTTTAAATATTTCTGCCAGGGCCCCTGTAATTTCTACACTAGTCTCTCTCAGGGTCCAAAGAAATATCATGTCAGGCCCGGGGGATTTATCTACCTCTATTCGCTGTAAGGCAACAAGCACCTTCTCCTCTTTGATCTCTATATGTTCCATGACACTGCTGCCTGTTTCCCTTCCTTCTATATACACTATGCCAGTTTCCTAAGTAAATACTGATGCAAAAAAACTGTTTAAGATCTCCCCCATTTCATGAGGCTCCACACACAGACAACCACTCTGATCTTCGAAGGGACCAATTTTGTCCCTTACTATCCTTTTACTCTCAATATACTTGTAGAAACCCTTCTGGTTTACCTTCACATTATCTGCCAAAATTTCCTTCCAGTAAGTTTTCTTTCCCAATATTACCACATCATTTTGATTCCTGTAAAACTTGTTGTTGGTAGCCCTCATTTCAAATGTCGGTTTCAATTCACAGATTTCTTGATCTGTGTGACAATGCTGCTGCTGTTGATGGGACGCTTGGGACAACTGCTGCCGAGCTGTAATTGGCCTGTTCTGTGTTCAGACTGCACCTTTTTTGGCCTTTTCACAATACCCCTCTCCTCTTTTTAATCTCAGTCTGTTGTGGAGAGCTCGCACTCGGAGTGCTGACCCGTTTCCCAAGGGTTTACATCGGAATAACACTGTTGCCATTGGTAAGCAAAAAAAAAAGTGTGAAACTCACAGGTTGAATTTGACAATTCTTAAAGTGCATAAACCGTAATAATGGAGGAAACGTTTTGCAAAGTATTTGGTGACTTTGTACTTGACATTGATGTTAAGATTATCATTATAAAAACGGGATGTAATCCAACCCCTTGTTAAGGTAGAAAAAACATTCCCTGCACTACACAGATTAAATCAACACATAAAGTTTCATACTGCACTGTGTGAGAAGGTATCAGACCAGATTGGTTGAAAAGACAGAAGCCACTCAAAGAATAAATTGGATGGAGATGTGGAGAGGTTTACGGGTGGAATTTTGGAACTCAGGGCCAATGATGGAACTAGTAAAACTGCGATCGTGCAACAGCCAGCAATTGTAGGGAATAGACACCTCAAAGATCTCAGCATCAAAAATAGCAAGAGCTAAATGAATGGAGGAATATGAATGCAAGGCTGACAAAGAGTCAACATGTATCAACAATCGTTGGGATTTGATGCAGGTTAGAAAATATATGGATTTGGATGTTAATTTAGATTCAGTAGAAGATAAGGGGCAATCAATAGAGCAAGGGCTAACTAGAATACTTAGTATAGCAAAGAACAACGGAATTGATGTAAAGGAGGAAGTAAAGCAGGCAATGAAATGCATTTCCAAAGAACTTCTTTTGAAAAATAGTCAGAATGTCTAACTTCTTACAAAGCCAAATTGAACCATGCCAAATGTAGAAAGGCAAGGTTAAATTATGTTTGATAACTTCTTCCTCTATTCAGCAGCACAAGACTAGACAGCATCGAATATACGGCATGCCCCAAAGTAACCCATTGTAAAAAAAGATCCCTTGCCAACTCTGTAATCTGATAAACTTCAGAAGGCTAACAGAGAATCACTGATTGGAAAAACAATGGGTCTTGATCATAGCAACACACATCAAAGTTGCTGGTGAACGCAGCAGGCCAAGCAGCATCTGTAGGAAGAGGTGCAGTCGACGTTTCAGGCCGAGACCCTTCGTCAGGACTAACTGAAGGAAGAGTGAGTAAGGGATTTGAAAGTTGGAGGGGGAGGGGGAGATCCAAAATGATAGAAGACAGGAGGGGCAGGGATAGAGCCAAGAGCTGGACAGTTGATAGGCAAAAGGGGATACGAGAGGACCATGGGACAGGAGGTCCGGCAAGAAAGACGGGGGGAGGGGGAGCCAGAGGATGGGCAAGAGGTATATTCAGTGGGACAGAGGGAGAAAAAGGAGAGTGAGAGAAAGAATGTGTGCATAAAAATAAGTAACAGATGGGGTACGAGGGGGAGGTGGGGCCTAGCGGAAGTTAGAGAAGTCGATGTTCATGCCATCAGGTTGGAGGCTACCCAGACGGAATATAAGGTGTTGTTCCTCCAACCTGAGTGTGGCTTCATCTTTACAGTAGAGGAGGCTGTGGATAGACATGTCAGAATGGGAATGGGATGTGGAATTAAAATGTGTGGCCACTGGGAGATCCTGCTTTCTCTGGCGGACAGAGGGTAGATGTTCAGCAAAGCGGTCTCCCAGTCTGCGTCGGGTCTCGCCAATATATAAAAGGCCACATCAGGAGCACCGGATGCAGTATATCACCCCAGTCGACTCACAGGTGAAGTGTTGCCTCACCTGGAAGGACTGTTTGGGGCCCTGAATGGTGGTAAGGGAGGAAGTGTAAGGGCATGTGTAGCACTTGTTCCGCTTACACGGATAAGCTCCTCCCACTTCCTCCAAACTAAAGGTGTAGCTATGGGCACCCGTATGGGTCCTAGCTATGCCTGCCTTTTTGTTGGGTTTGTGGAACAATCTATGTTCTGTGCCTATTCTGGTATCTGTCCCCCACTTTTCCTTCGCTACATCGACGACTGCATTGGCGCTGCTTCCTGCACGCATGCAGAACTCGTTGACTTTATTAACTTTGCCTCCAACTTTCACCCTGCCCTCAAGTTTACCTGGTCCATTTCCGACACCTCCCTCCCCTTTCTAGATCTTTCTGTCTCTGTCTCTGGAGACAGCTTATCCACTGATGTCTACTATAAGCCTACTGACTCTCACAGCTATCTGGACTATTCCTCTTCTCACTCTGTCTCTTGCAAAAACGCCATCCCCTTCTCACAATTCCTCCGTCTCCGCCGCATCTGCTCTCAGGATGAGGCTTTTCATTCTAGGAGGAGGGAGATGTCTTCCTTTTTTAAAGAAAGGGGCTTCCCTTCCTCCACTATCAACTCTGCTCTTAAACGCATCTCCTCCATTTCACGTACATCTGCTCTCACTCCATCCTCCCGCCACCCCACTAGGAATAGGGTTCCCCTGGTCCTCACCTACCACCCCACCAGCTTCCGGGTCCAACATATTATTCTCCGTAACTTCCACCACCTCCAACAGGATCCCACCACTAAGCACATCTTTCCCTCCCCCCCCCCGCATTCCGCAGGGATTGCTCCCTACACAACTCCCTTGTCCATTCGTCCCCCCTATCCCTCCCTACTGATCTCCCGATGTGGCCTTTTATATATTGGCGAGACCCGACGCAGACTGGGAGACCGCTTTGCTGAACATCTACGCTCTGTCCGCCAGAGAAAGCAGGATCTCCCAGTGGCCACACATTTTAATTCCACATCCCATTCCCATTCTGAATTGTCTATCCACGGCCTCCTCTACTGTAAAGATGAAGCCACACTCAAGTTGGAGGAACAACACCTTATATTCCGTCTGGGTAGCCTCCAACCTGATGGCATGAACATCGACTTCTCTAACTTCCGCTAGGCCCCACCTCCCCCTCGTACCCCATCTGTTACTTATTTTTATGCACACATTCTTTCTCTCACTCTCCTTTTTCTCCCTCTGTCCCTCTGAATATACCTCTTGCCCATTCTCTGGCTCTCCCCCCCCCTTGTCTTTCTTCCCGGACCTCCTGTCCCATGATCCTCTCGTATCCCCTTTTGCCTATCAACTGTCCAGCTCTTGGCTCTATCCCTGCCCCTCCTGTCTTCTCCTATCATTTTGGATCTCCCCCTCCCCCTCCAACTTTCAAATCCCTTACTCACTCTTCCTTCAGTTAGTCCTGACGAAGGGTCTCGGCCTGAAACGTCGACTGCACCTCTTCCTACAGATGCTGCTTGGCCTGCTGCGTTCACCAGCAACTTTGATGTGTGTTGCTTGAATTTCCAGCATCTGCAGAATTCCTGTTGTTTGGGTCTTGATCATAGTTTAGCAGCCATGATTTTCTTCTTCTTAGGCATCTGTTAATCTCATGAGACCATGGATTTGCACCTGGGCAAGGTTGTATGGAAGACTGGCAGTTGCCCATGCTGCAAGTCTCCCCTCTCCATGCCACCAATGTTGTCCAAGGGAAGGGCATTAGGACCCATACAGCTTGGCACCGGTGTCGTCGCAGAGCAATGTGTGGTTAAGTGCCTTGCTCAAGAACACAACACGCTGCCTCAGCCAAGGCTCGAACTAGCAACCTTCAGATCACTAGACGAACACCTTAACCACTTGGCCATGCGCCAACACTAAGCAGTAGCCATGATTATAACTGGAGTAAACTGATAGCAAGGGATGTTAGGATGTAAAAGTCTACTTTCAATCTGACTTACATTCTGGAACAGGAAAAATTCCCTATTGCCTTGAAGGTTGTTAAAATATTAAACTACTTTGTTTACTAAATACATTCCTAATGAAGTAGTTTACTTCAAGTATTTCTATGTCCTTGATATATTCACAATGTATAGACTGCAGATAGTTAAAAACTTAACAGAAAGAGCACATTGAAGCAAGTTAAATTCTGGCTTCTGGTTTCTGTACTACAAGGTACATGTTTTAGCCCACTGAAAAATGAAACCTTCACATTGCTTAAAGACCTATCAGTCTTGCGACATGCAAAAGGTATATAATATTTTGATTGTGTCAGAGAATTCCAATCAAAACAATAATTACATCCTAAAAATGGAAGTACTATATATCCAAAAAGACTTCCACTTTTTGCAGTTTAAATTATGGTGCATCATGTATTTTTAAAAGGAAAAATTATTAAATAATGTGAAAATTCTTTTCTCTAGCACTTTGACAAATGTCATTTGATATTTATCTTTTAGCATCACTTCCTGTAACAAAATTAATTCTAATCCTACAATACAGCTCATAATTCTTCTGCTTCCAAGTTTCTTTTCAAATCCAGATTCTGATTCAGACCTCTATCTTATGTCCTGATCTTATTTTCAATACTCTTTGCCTTGCTTGTGTTCTCCCTTTTTATTCTACTAACCGCATTCAACTATAAAAACAAATGCAAATTGGAAGAATACATCGGTATTTCATTTTTAAAAAAGGATCAGGCATACTTTTATGTTTTACCAGTAAAGATATTATATAGGGGAGCAAACACTCAGCCAACAGTGAAAAGGATGAATGTAGCTGATTCTGCTGTGTATTCAACTGTCCGGCAATAGCTGCCTGACTTGATTATTCCATAACACCAAACAGGTTCTTACACGCAAGGCCACTGCATTCAGTGAAACACATCGTCACACATTTTGGCGACTGAAACTTGATCACATTCCACATCTTTCAAGGTTAAATCTGGCAGGTTGGAACCCGTTAAATGCAATAACAATCAACAGAATCACTATTCACTGGTGACTCTTTCAGGATGGGTTTCTTTTCCACCTCCATATCAGAAGTTTAATCTAAACCTCTCAGTACAATACCTGAACAAAAAATCCAAAGTAAGGTTCAGGAAAATAATCCCAGTGAACTGTTCTATTGAAGAAAGCCGAAGAACTAGTGATATAAGCCATTCTTGACTCATTTTCTTGTCTGTCAATGCCTGGAATCTGGCCTTGCTAAATTTGTTCTTAAATATCGGTGGTTAACTGTATTTCTTAATTGACAGTTGCAATTCTATTTCAGTTTTAATTCCTTCCATTCAAGCCAATAGTTTTTCAATTTAATCAAATTACTGAGGTTCAATGCTAAGGAATGCTATGCTTATCACTTTGGTGCCGACTATCAACATTAATCGTTCCGAAGTCAAACAGTACAATATACCAGATGGAGAAAGTCAAGACTGAAAGGACTTTATCTCAACTAGCTGAGCTGGATCTCATCTCCATCATTTGTTTTTTAACTATAGTATTTTAAAGCTTTAGTTTTTAATTGAACAGAAACACCAGTAATGATTGGAAGAGTAAACATTTAAAATCGTTACCTCGAGTTTGCTGATGTTACCATTAGCTTCCGAATTACAGTCATTAGATTTCATTGTCAGCCTTTCTTGTTCAGAATCTGTTTTCAAATCACAAGGATCATATTAGCATGAATCACTTTTACATATGTAAAACTAAATAAACTAAGTAAGTTTCCATGTGGAATTTATTGCTAAGTAAAAATAACATTTTTTTTTAATAGAAACAGCTTGCTAATATACACAGCCTTACAAACTCACCTCACTACAAACCACCTTGCAACCAATAAAAATTTTTTCCTAGTTGAAAGCCTTGGTGACTTCTCTGAAGTTACAGTGAGCAGCAAATTGAAAAGTATGGCATAAGTCAGATGGAATGTTGCAGTGGGCAAGGAAATGAAAATGATATGACCTTAACCTCGACAAAGAGGTCAGACCAAAAACAAAAGTTATCTCACAAACTACTGTTCTCTGACAGCAAACTCTGATAATCCCTGCCTGCAAATGCATTTCTCATAATGCAGGTGCAAAAACATATGAAATTCTCTGAAAGTTATCTGGAAATAATTTCTTAACTGATGGACACCACTTTGTTACTGTTCCAGTACTTTCCTACCATGCCTATTCCAAGCCCACAGTAATGAAGTGCTGCCACAGGTATCACCATAAATGCTCAAAGTGAACAAGGAGCTCACTTCTGAAATGCTGCAATGAGGACCCAGTGGAAGTCAGAGCACTCAGTGAATTATGAGAGACCATGCAGTCTGATGAAACTATTTGGTCAAGTAAGAGACGTCAGCGAAGTGCATCTATCAAATAAAACATGAAAGCAATGCCATGTGCTGCTTGTTCTGCTGAGACTGCCCATGACAGTCATGTGGAGATACAAATCAACATATATGCAATAACAATGTAATTAACTCCAAAGCTGACACCAAAAAGATCTCAGGCACACTGTGGATCACCCCAATATTGTCCAATCCAGTTCTGCAGTTAATGCAATCTGAACTTGAAATTATTAACATAGAACATAGAAATCTACAGCACATTACAGGCCCTTTAGCCCACAATGTTGTGCCAACCATGTAACCTACTCTAGAAACTGCCTAGAATTACCCTACTGCATAGCCCTCTATTTTTCTAAGCTCCATGTACTTAAGTGTCTCTTAAAAGACCCTATCATATCCGTCTCCACCACCACTGCCAGCAGTGCATTCCACGCACCCACCATTCTCTGTGTGAAAAACTAACCCCTAACATCCCCTCGGTACCTGCTTCCATGCAGCTTAAAACTGTGCCCCCTTGTGTTAGCCATTTCAGCCCTGGGAAAAAGCCTCTGGCTATCCACATGATCAATGCCCCTCATCATCTTATACACCTCTATCAGGTCACCTCTCATCCTCCATCGCTCCAAGGAGAAAAGGCCAAGTTCACTCAACCTATTTTCATAAGACAATACAATTTATTCTGGATTATATCAACTTTGGATCACAGAGCATTTATAAAAACAGCACTATGGTACCCAATTTATAGACTATAATACTTCTGACCATCTGTTCCATAAATGGAGTGATGCATTTTGAAATTTAAATAAAAACAAGTATAAAGTAAATGATGCAATTGCAAATATGGTGCAGGAGAAAAAAGTGACCTAGGAATTTTAATCAATAATTTGGAAACATAGCAGGGCAAAGTAAAATGTTTATGTAACATTTAATAAATTATCATAATATACTGCTTTAGTATGATAGAGGTTGATTCTACTGGCTAAGTACAATGCTCCTCCAGTCAACATCTTATGGATAGATCATGAAACCATCTATTTCATCCCTTTTATGTCTTGTACGGTTGCTTTTTGTCTGGAGTGTGATTCTGGAACTGACTCAGCCTGTGATATGAAGTTTGGAGATCACTTGGGAGTTTCAGCACTCTGCAGTCTACAAAGGGATTCCAGTAGGCAGAGGCAGTGTGTGGGAACCCCATGGCAAGAAGGTTGTGAGCCAATGTTCGACTCCATTTGGCTGATCAAAGTTTCCATTGTTCACCGATTAAAGGGAGAAAAGTCCCTGCCTTTTTATCACAGGGGGAAAATCGCTCTGCTACGGAGAGGTGAGACTGCCTTTTTACCGCTGGTGAGATCGCTCTGCTATGGAGAGGTGAGACTGCCTTTTTACCGCTGGTGAGATCGCTCCGCTACGGAGAGGTGAGACTGCCTTTTTAATCACTGGTGAGATTACTCTGCTATGAAGAGGGAGAATATTGCCCAGGTTTTCTGAGTTTTGGACGTGGAGTTGGACTGTGAACCTTTTTGTCATTCTTACGTTTTTTTTGTGTTCTGTGTTTTTCACCTGACCTTTCTCAGTGAGTGGGGAAGGGGGATTTGGGGGCCGGTGTGCCTGTTCTGTTTTTGTTCGTTCTTTTGTGCCGGGAGAAGGGATTTGGGGTTGATGATTGTGCTACTGTTCTTTTCTTTCTTGGTTTTGTGGCTATCTGGCGAAGAAGAATTTCAGAGATGTATACTTTGATAATAAATGAATCTTTGAACCTTTCTTGGACCATTGATAGTTTTTTAATACCTGGGATGAAGGGACAACATTGAGTCGTCGAGTTGTTTCTGAAGCACTGGCCTCAGCGCAAATGTTCTGGAAAATTTTGAATGCTACGTATTCACTTGTTCAAGTTATACTGCAGTGCCTTTGTTGAGGAGCAGAATACAGTTATTGTAATCCAACATGCTCCTTCATGAAGACTTTCTTCAAGAACCTTAAAATCTACTCTTAAACAAAGAACAACTATGATCTTAATAGAAGTTTGAATACTTCAGCTACATCACTGCAGGTGTTGTGACAAACAGATTACACTGATGCCCATATTTCACGAAGGCAGAAATTTATTACATATTCCCTAACAGGTACATCACCCTAATCTTTTCCAAATAATCTGCTCTGTACTGTCAATTAAATACATGCAAAATCAAATAGAAATGATGCAAAGAGACATTAATAAGGATTGATTTTACCAGGCTCAGTGAGCTCCTGGTCTTCTGCAATACATTCCTACAAAAAAAGTGCTACGTCATCAACTGGCTCACTCTGTACCGCTTTACTGTAAACAGCGTCTCAATTGACTGTGATACTTTCCTAAAGGGTGGGATCACTGCAGATATAAACCCTGACATAACTTTCAGATGCTCTTGGTATGTGTCCTACTTTGTTGCATTTTTTGCAAGATTCACCTTTAAATCTGTATTGGTCTGGTGCACGTGAGCCCCTCCATAGTGGAAGCACAATTTGTTCAGCCAGACAGGCCTCTGTCAATATGCTGCAATTCTCTTCATGTTCACTTTAATTCCTAACTACAACTCAATTATATCTGTTGTTTCTAGTCATACAGCTATTTCAACTGTACTTCTAAGTGTAAATTGTGCTTCAGAAAGGAGCTGTTTTTGAATGCTTTCTTATAAGATTCCACAAACTAAACCATAAGACATAGGAGCAGAATTAGGCCATTCAGCCCATCGAGTCCACTCCACCATTTCAAAATGGCTGATCCCGGATCCCACTCAATCCCGTACACCTGCCCTCTTCTGCCCGTATCCCTTGATGCCCCCGACCAATCAGGAATCTATCAACTTTCACTTTGAATATACTCATGGACTTTCCACCACATTCTGTGGAAGAGCATTCCACAGATTCACCACTCTGACTAAAAAAAAATTCTTCCTTACTTCTGTTCTAAAAGGTCCTTAATTTTGAGGCTGTGCCCCCTAGTTCTGGATATGCCCAGAGGAAACATCCTCTCCACAGCCACCTTATCTGGTGCTTTCAACATTCGGTAGGTTTCAATAAGATCCCCATGCATTCTTCTAAGTTCCAGTGAGTACAGGCCCAAAGCTACCAAACGCTCCTCACAAGTTAACCCTTTCATTACTGGCATCATCCGTGTGAACCTCCTCTGGACTCTCTCCAATGACAACACATCCTTTCTGAGATAAGTGGTCCAAAACTGATGACAATACTCCAAGTGCAGCCTAACTAGTGTCTCATAAAGCTTCAGCATTATCTCCTTGTTTTTTTATATACTATTCTCTTTGAAATAAATGCCAACATTGCATTTGCCTTCTTTACCATAGACTCAACCTCTGAATTGATCTTCTGGGAGTCTTGCATGAGGACTCCTGTTTGCACCTCTGATGTTTCAGCTTCCTCCCCATTTAGGTAATAGCCCACACTATTGTTCCTTTTACCAAAATGCATTTATTGTACTTTTTCCAACACTGTATCCCATCTGCCACATTTTTTGCCCATTCTTCCAATTTGTCTAGGCCCTGCTGCAAGCACATTGCTTCCTCAGCACTACCTACCCTTCCAACTATCTTCTTATCATCCGCAAACTTTGCCACAAAGCCATCAATTCCACTATCTAAATCACTGAAAAACAATGTGAAAAGTAGCAGTCCCAATACTGACCCCCAAGGAACACCACTAGTCACTGGAAGCCAACCAGAAAAGGCCCCTTTAATCCCAGTCACTGCCTCCTGCCTGTCAGCCATTCCTCTATCCCTGCCAGAGTATTTGCTGTAACAACATAGAATTTTATCTTAATAAGCAGCCTCATGTGAGGCACCTTATCAAATGCCTTCTGAAAATCTAAGTAAATGACATCCACTGCCTCTCCTTTGTTCTCCCTACTTGTTACTCCTTGAAGAATTCTAACATATTTGTCAGGCAAGATTTCCCTTTACAGAAACCAAGCTGACTTTGACTTATTTTATCAATAGTCTCCAAGTACCCCGAAACCTTGTCCTTAATAAAGGAGTTCAACACTTCCCCAGCCACTGAGGTCAGGCTAACTGGCCTATAATTTCCTCTCTTTTGTCTTCCTCCCTTCTTAAAGAGTGGAGTGAAATTTGCAATTTTCCATTGCAATTTTCCTCTGGGACCATTCCAGAATCAAGTGATTCTTGAAGGATCATGACCAATGCATCCGTTATCCCTTCAGCAACTCTGGGGTGTACTCCATCTAGTCCAGATGACTTATTTACCTTATGACCTTTCAGTTTGCCTGGTACTTTTTCCTTTGTAATATCAACGGCACACACTCCTGCTCCCTGACACTCACGGACCTCTGGCACACAGCTAGTGTCTTCCACAGTAAAGACCAAAGCAAAGTACTAATTAAGTTTATCTGCCATTTCTTTGTCCCCCATTACTATCTTTTGGCATCCTGCTTTATGTTATCGGCTGGTTTGCCCTCTTATTTCATCTTTTCCTTTCTTATAGCTTTTTTGGTGGCCTTTTGTTGGATTTTAAAAGGTTCCCAAACATCCAACTTCCCACTCATTTTTGCTACCTTATACGCCCTTTTCTTGGCTTTTATTCAGTCCTTAACCTCCCTTGTCAGCCCCGGTTGCCTAGTCCTGCCATTTGAAAACTTCTTCTTCTGTGGGACATACCTATCCTGTTAAACAAACTCTCAGTGCATCATTAAGCCCATTACCAAACTGGCAATGCTCAGACACTTTCTTCAATTCAGCCACATAAGCTGAAATGGACTGCCCTTCCTCTTGGTTCTGCTTACGGAACCTAAAGTCTTCTGCAATCAACAATAGTTTTGGTTCTAAATGTTCTTGCATTAATTTCACAATGTCACCAAAACTCATTCTGGCTGTCTTGGTTGGAGCAGTTAAAACTTCTAATCAAAAATTATACCTTTAAATCCAATGTACTCAACAAAATTGGCACTTGTTTCTCATTGGCTATTCGATTTGCTTTCAAATCCTGGTCAATAAGTCCAGTATATAAAATCCAGTTATCTGTTGTGTAATGGAACACGTTGATCTTTCTGATGTAGCTAAATATTTCTGCTTTTTTAAA
This sequence comes from Mobula hypostoma, assembly GCF_963921235.1. Lineage (NCBI taxonomy): Eukaryota > Metazoa > Chordata > Chondrichthyes > Myliobatiformes > Myliobatidae > Mobula > Mobula hypostoma. The sequence goes on from NC_086098.1 coordinate 192,062,617, forward strand.
ATTATTATCATTATTCATTGTTTATGAACCTGTGAATTCTTCCATATTCTGCATTTTGTTAAATTTGATTGTCCCTATATGCTAGGCTGTTTTTTTTTTACTCAACCATTTCTCGCTGTGTGTTTATTTTTGATTTGAACATCTCGCTGCACTTCCACAAGTCAGTAGCCATCTTGGGTTCATTTTTAAAAATACCTCTTCACCACTGTTGTGTTTTGTAACTCCAAAAAATAAATCTAATTGGAAGGAAAAGACAGGAGCCCAAGAGCTGCAAGTCTTGGTTTAGTATTTACATTAGCGAGGTGCACATGGTAGCATTATGACGTATGCAATTCACTTATTTTTACATATAATCTGTTATGAACTATTTATGTGAACAAGAATGTTTAATCAAACAAGATATTTACATTATTACTCAAATACTACTGAAATATTAAATACACAACACCACTATTTGGAGATGTATGGTCTAACGAGTGACTGTCAGCATGGCTATGGGAGAGGCAAGGCTTCTCTCAGAATTCTTTGAGAACGTGATAAATCACATTGATGAAGGTACAGCAGTGGATGTGGTGCATATAAATTTTAGTAAGGTGTTTGATAAGGTTTTCCATGGTAGGCTAACTCAGAAAGCCAGGAGGTATGGGATCTACAGAAACTTAGCTGTGAGGATACAGAAATGGCTTTTCCATAGAAGGCAATGAGTGATAGAAGGAGTATATTCTGCCTGGCGGTCAGTGACTAGTTGTGTTCTGCAGGGGTCTGATCTGGGACCCCTGCTCTTTATGATTCTTATAAATGACCTGGACGAGAAAGTGAAAGGGCAAGTTAGTAAATTTTCAGATGACACAAAACTTGGTGGAGTTGGGGATAGTCTAGAAGGTGGTTGTACGTCACAACAGGGCATTGACAAAATGCAGAACTGGTACATGGCGTTCAACCCGGAAAAGTGCGCAGTGATTCACATTGAAAGATCAAATTTAAAGGTAGAATATAAGGCTAATGGCAAGATTCTTAGCTATATGGAGGAACAGGGGGATCTTGTGATCCATGTCCATAGATCCCTCAAAGTTGGCACACATTAATAGTATGGTAAAGAAGGCATATGGTGTTACCTTCATTAGTCAGGGGATTGAATTCAAGAGCCGCATGGTAATGTTCAAAGTTCATGTTTATTATCAAAGTATACAGTATTGCATACACAACTTTGAGATTCATCTTCTTGCAGGCACTCACAAAACAGAGAAACACAACAGGATTCACTAAAAACACACACACACACAGACACACACACACAAAATACCACCACATATCCAATTTGCAAAAGAGGACAAATTATGCAAATAATAAAAGTGTAAAACAAAAACACGTGGAACATGAACTGCAGAGTCCCCTGAAAGTGAGTCCACAGCTGCATAACCTGCTCAGCACTGAGGCAAGTAAAGCTCGTCCAAGAGCCCGATGGCTGCAGGACAACAACTGCTCCTGAACTTGGGAGCATCAGACCCAAGACTCCTCCACCTCCTGCCCAACGGTAGTAGCAAGAAAAGAGAGAGAGACCAGTCAAACACAGGCAAATGTTGCTGAACACTTGTTTGTTTTCTTCTCTCATTGCCCACAATTTTAACCTTGCTTGGCATTATAATCAGCGGTGTAATAGAGCTGAATACAGACTTACCTTCCGCTATCAAGCTTCGATGCAACATCCACTCCCGCTGAATGGCTGTCCTGGCGATAACTGCACTAAATTGTCAAATCCCTCAAGAGATCGCAAAAGTGCCAGATCACTTAGTCAGTTCAAAAGTACATCCTTAAAAGGGAAATTATAGGCTGTAGACCGCAGTGATTGAAATTCAGAAGAAGTACAGGTTTCCCCTGCCATCCAAAGGTAGAGCGTTCCTATGAAATGGTTCGTAAGCCGAAATGTCATAAAGCGAAGAAGCAATTACCATTTATTTATATGGGAAAATTTTGCGAGCATTCGCAGACACAAAAATAACCTACCAAATCATGCCAAACAACACATAAAACCTAAAATAACAGTAACATATAGTAAAAGCAGGAATGATATGATAAATACACAGCCTATATAAAGTAGAAATAGTTGTCCACAATCATTACTGAACTGTTCTCCGGAGCGAAAATCTCACGCAAGCACTGTTGGCAAAAACACGCGCAAGTGCTCTCCAATAACCTTTAAGCTATGAAGCTGCCAAATCATACCAAATAACACATAAAAATACACAGCCTATATAAAGTAGAAATAATGTATGTACAGTATAGTATCACTTACCGGAATTGGTTCAATGCCAAGCACACTGATGATGGTGTGTTAGACTGAGTCGTCGGGGTCTGGGTGGTGCAGTGGCCCCCCACCCTCCAGGCTGCTGAGCGATACATTGCCGCGAAGAACGCAGGAGTCCAGCGGTAGCCGGGAGGTACACAGCACATCTTTAAGAAAAAAGCCGAAACAAACATGCTAATTAATTAGGTGCCGCCTGTAATTGTTGACCCAGATCAGTGCCGATTTTCGATTGCGTCGTCTCTGATCTGGGCCGACAATTCCGTGTCGGCAGCACCTAATTGATTAGCATGTTTATTTTGGCTTTTTTCTTAAAGATGTGCTGTGTGCCTCCCGGCTACCTTTGCATTCTCCGTGAATCGGTATTTGTCCGCGGCCTGGGGGTTGAGGTGGTGGGACACTGGGGTGTCATCTTGTCGCCTGTTTCCATTAGAGCAGGCAGCTCATCTACTCCTATGACTGCCCGCCCCAATGTCGAAGGTCGAGGTTCGCCGTCTGCTGTGGCTGATGTGGAAGGCTTGCTTGACTGCTGAGCCTCGCGTATTTTTCTATCACACAGTTCTTTAATAAGGACTCAAACCATCCCGCAAATATCCCCTAAACCGACGTACCCTTTCAAAATTAAAGTCGTACTTTATTATTACTCATTCGGTTTCGATTGTTATCCTTTCTTCTTCCAATTGCATCAGCTCTTCATCTGTCAGTTCTTGGTGATGGGATGCCAAAACCTCTTCAACATGATCTTCGTCAACTTTCACAAGCCAAACTCACGTTGTCCTTACTTCGTTCACCACGATCAAAATGCTTAATTATGTCTAGTTTTACCGTAAGTGTAACACCCTTACGAGCTCTTCCAGGCTTTTCCGATACCATAGAACTCATCTTGTAAACGGCTGCTCACAGGCTCGTGTTTAAGCAATGCCGGCGAGAATCCGGGGGAGAGCGGCTGCTTGGGGCGCGCTGCCTTTTATCGCACACTGATTTTTTATTGCGCGCTGAATTTTTTTTCTTAACAGTGAAAACACCTTCTGAAAGCGAAAATAGGGTACTAATGTAGGTCTTTCGTAACAGTGATGTTTCGTAAAGCGAACGTTCAAAAAGCGGGGGACACCCGTATATCTACCGGAGTATTTAGTAGTTTCGTAAGCTGTCTGCAAAGTGTCGCTGTTGGTTGCCAGCACTCTGTAGAACACTGGTTAGACCACACATGGAATATCGTGTTCAGTTCAAGTCGCCTCATTACAGGAAGGATATGGAAACTTTTGAAAGGTTGCAGAGGAGATTTACCAGGATGCTGCCTGGATTAGAGGAAAGGAGGATAAGCTGAGTAAGCTAGGGCTTTTCTCAACTAGAACAGACAGTAGATAGTCAGAGAGTCTTTCCCAGAATGAAAATGGCTAATACAAGGGTGCATAATTTTAAGATGATTGGAGGAAGTTATTGGGGAAGGGGGGGACGTCAGAGAATTTTTACACAGAGTGGTGGGTGCAGGGAATACTCTCCCGGGGCTGTGGTAGAGGCAGATACATTAAGGATGTACAAGAAACTCTTAGATTGACATATGGATATTAGAAATTTGTAGGACTACGTGGGTGGGAAGGGTTAGATTGATCTCAGAGTAGGTTAAAGGGTCGGCATAACATTATGGGATGAAGGCTGTGTACTGCGCTGTATGTCCTGTAATACACACTTAACACCCAGTGCTGAACTATCTGCTTTTTCACCATAGCTGTTACTCATTTATTTAAAATAGTTAATAGCTCTCTCCAAGTAAGAAATAGAGAAGCATCAGCCAAACAACATATTTTGCAATGTATTTTACCTGACTACTTTTTATTTATTTATATGCTGGCAAGTGCACTGAGTACTTTTAACTAGCCTGTAACATACATGCATTCTTTTTCTGGAATGTTTACTTAGTCTCACACTTACAGATGTTTCCAGAAGGTGAAGCCAGTTAATATGTTCATTGGATTACTCAACATCCTTCTGAAACCATTCTCTGCACAGAGCAAGAGTAATCCATTCTGGCCCTACCTCTACCTTCATAACTTGAAAAACCTGGGTGTGGGTGTGGGTGTGGTGGGGGGGGGGTTGCCATATGCCACTTATACACATTTGTATAGCTGAAAGTTATATGTGTACAGCACACATGGATGCATCTAAAAACCATGGTGCTGTCTGCATTTAAATACCTACAGAAGTGCAACACATTTTCTGATGCTGATATGTCATCAAAACCACAGGAAGTTCTGAGCCCACTGGTTAAGGTACTATTTAAAGACAATGCCTAATGTGCAGAGCAAATTTCTAGCATATTTCTTCAAAGACTGTATAAAAGGCTGAAGACTTCATTTACATAGGTAACAGAACAGAATATTGCAACTGTAGCTTTTCTGTGCAAGACATGAACAAATTCCTTCACAACTATTTCTTAAACTGGTGAATCGTGAAGTGCAGAGATAAAGCTGGCAGACAACATTAGTTGTACCCAATTGGGCAATTTGCGTATTAAATGTTTTTAAAAATCTGTCAGTTTGTCCAAATTATAAAAAGTGACACCTAGATTGCACTTGTAGAACACTTTCTCTTGCTGAGAAAAAGTATAGCTAGTAAACAATGGGAATGGAGAGCTCTCAGCTCCTCAGTTCTTTTGCACCTAATCCTACCTCCCATCATGGCATGGAGCATTGTTGGGTTCCAGCTGATCTACGTTCTACCTTGTTTCCTTTCGTCCGCCATAATGCACGTCACACCACTTAAGCCCCTTTACAATGGCCCGTTCCACATTTTGAAATTGCGCAAACAGACTTCCACTCCATCATGAAATCACCACGTGCGTGTCAGCACACCCCTGGATGAGCCAGAGGCACCTACTGGTACTCCAACCAAGGGACAGAGGACCCAAACCGGCGACTCAGACGAGTACTAGACACATTCACAATGCTGGTTTTGGTGAATTCTGTGTAGGGTAATGTATTGGGTGACAGATGATACATATTGTTCATAAGAGAAAATGTTCTACATAATTCACAAACACTGTCATTGAGTTGTTCTGTTCAGCTTAAGAGACAAATAAGAATCCTTTTTTTTCCAGGGAGTTACACAGGATGGAGAATTGATGCCACTCAATTTCTGGGGTCCTGAGGTGGTTGATAAGGCCTATGTGGGCTCCACAAACTTTGCCACAAACGAGGAGGCTGTGCTTAATGTTGTTGATGGATGGATTGATAGCTTGCAAGATACCCCTTCCACTATTTCCAGTGGGCTTCCAAATACTCTGAAAGAGACTTGAGAATCTCAGTTTCATCACATTTGCTCCTCCTCTCTGTTGAATGATCATGGACCAGGAATTCCCCAAGGATTTTTGAGGATTATAACATTTGCCCTCCATGTACTCACTTGTCAGAACAAAGCTTGGAGTGGAATCTCCTGTTGGATGTGCAAATTATGGCACCTGCCTATCAGTGACAGCTGACTGTAATGCTGGGTATGTTGGCCATGGATCTGAAGACTTTTGTTGAGACAACATCAGATATTACCTTCCTATGTCAAGCCTGCATGGGCAGGCATTGCCCAGTCTCCAACCCACTAACAGGAGTCACATACCATTCATTTCCAAGTCATCATTTGCAGCCTATTTAAACCCAGCTCTCACCTGCAGTCCTTATTCACCCATTGAACCAGCTGACTGTAACCAGTTGCACTTAGCCTTCAGTTACCTTGTTGCTTCGTTCTCTCATTTTGTTATTTTGTAATTTATTGGTAAAGTCATGTTTACTGCTAAAATCATCTCCACTGCTTTACTTTTGGGTCAAGCCTCCTCTACATTTCCTGACAGGATGGGTGAACTAACGATCGACCTAGCAGAATGCACTCGCCTAAAGGAAGTTGACAGTCAACAGGACCACATGATCGCAAAGCAGCAAGAAACAATTGCCAATCTGCTCACTGCTCTCAACAAACTTTCCATCTTGATACAGCAACCCCACACCAGTCAACCTCCTCCCTCGAAGCCCTAGATTCTGGTGCATGAACGCTTCAATGGATGCCCAGCCCATGCTGCAACTTCCTGTCCCAGCACATCTTACACTCTGAGCTCCAGCCAACTCTGTATGTTACGGCTGAAAGTGTTCAACCATCCGGGAAGTGGGTGCGAGGCGGCGGATTGGATACCTCACCTGAGTCAAGGCTCGCACTTGGTGCTGCATTACACTGTGGAATTCAAGTCCCTCGTGGCAGAATATAGCTGGAATGCGGAAGCACTGCTGGCCCATTACCATCATGGCCTCTTGAAGCACTTGAAAGACAAGCAGTCCACCCGGCAATACCCACTGACCTTGAAAGCCTCATCACTCTGGCCCTCGAAATTCAGAAGCGCCCCTCCAGATCATCAGCCAGAACTTCAGTTCTGTGTCCGGAATCAGTTCAGGCTGCAGGACCCTCATCATCAACATCAACAGAAGCTCCCTTAACATCCCAAGAGCTTGAGTGTTGGTGGAGAAACAATTTGTGCACTTACTGCAAAGCCGCCAATCACCCACATATCAAGTGCCCACTGCATCTGAGTAGATATGAGGGGCCTTCTATCTGGTAGCTCCCACCCCAACCCCCCACCTCTCGTTCCAGCACCATAGCCCAACTCCCTCTCTCTGTCCTCCTCCATACCACAATGGCTCTGGTGGATTCTGGCACAGTAGGCAACTTTCTGGACCAGACTGTGTGTTCAGCTTGGACTCCCTGTCGAGCTCAAATCACACCCCTTCTGCATCACAGCCATTGACGGACATCCCTTGGGGTCTGGGATGATCAGAGCATGCACACAGCCCATGCACGTAAACATCAGAGAGCACCACGAGTCCATCCAATTCCTCCTCAGCAACTCACCCAACACTCCTCACATCTTGGGTTACCCCTGGCTCTCCGCTCACGACCCTCACTTCACCTGGTCAATAGTTCACTACTGAGTTGGACCCACCTGCTGGACCACCTGCCTGCAATCTCAGCTGACTTCACCCTGTAAATGCGTGGAGACGGAGAAAACCTTCAACCTCAACAAACTCGCACAGGAGTACCATGGCTTAGCCTTGCATTCGGCAAAAGGGAAAACAGCACTCTGCCACCTCACAGACTACGTGACTGTGTGATCAACCTCATCCCAGGTATCACCCCTTCCTGAAGCTGGCTGTTCTCCCTCTCCCCTGCTGAACCCAGGCAACGAATGATTATATCAACATAGTGCTACAGCACGGCTTCATTCAACCATCCCAGTGGATGGATAACACTTTCGAAGCTGTCTGCAGGGCCCAGATCTTCACCAAACTGGATCTACTAAAGCAGGCACAACCTGATCTGCATCCTCCAGAGGGATGAGGGGAAGACAGCATTCATAACACCCACTGGCCACTACGTCTACTTGGTTATGCCCTTCAGGCTTGCCAACAGTCCAAACGTTTTCCAAGCCATCCATGAAATCCTCCGCGACATGATACATAAGTATATGTTTCACCTACCATGACATCTTCATCTTTTCCAAGGACCCCCCAGACCGTGTCCATTTAGTTCTTCAGTGCCCTCAAAAACCAGCTCTACTGCAAGTTAGAGAAGTGCCAGTTCCACATCCCCGTCATTTCCTTCCTGGTTTCCATAATTTCACCCCAAGGCATAACAATGGACCCAGAGGAAGTGTGCACCATTGTTGAAAGGCCTCAACCCTGCTCCATCAACAGCTTTAGCATTTCCCAGGCTTCTCAACTTCTACTGCTGTTTCATCGGGAACTACAGCCAAATTGCTGCGTCTTTCACCTCCCTCACATCTGTAGGTGCAGATCACACTTTCGAGGAGCTCAAGAGGAGCTTCACCACCATTCCCATTCTCCCCCATCAGAACCCCTCTGGATCTTTTGTGATAGATGTGGATGCATCTGATGTGGGCGCCAGGGCCATCCTCTCCCAGCAAGGACTGAAGAGAAGACACAGCTTGCGCCTTCTTCTCACGCAAGTTCAGCTCTACACAGTACCGTTAGGGAGCTACTCGCCATCAGATGGTTAATGGAGGAATTAGCTGATGTAAAACACCAAGCCCTTCCTCATCTTATCCATTCAGCAGAACCTCCAACTCACCCCCCATCAGGCTCACTGAGCACCCTTCTTCGAGCAATTCAACTTCACCATCTCCTACCAACCTACCTCCAAGAACACTAAGGCAGACGCCCTATCTTGCCAGTCCGACCCAGCTGAAACTGAGATCGACACTCAGCCCATCATTCCGTCCTCACAGATCTTCGTCCTAATTATCAGGGACCTTGAGAACCAGATCAGCCAGGCTGTACAGCACCAGCCTGCTCTGGCCAACACTCTGACAACCACATGTACGTGCCAGTGGCCACATATTCTAAAACACTCCAGTGGGCCACTCCTCACCCATCTACAGCCATCCAAGCACATGACAACTCTGGATTTTCTGTGAGGCTGGTCCTGGTGGCCCACCATGATCACAGATGTATGCCAGTTCATCACTGCCTGTCCTCAATGTGCCTAGTCCAACTACTGGCCCTCTGAGAGCTCCTGCAGCCTGCTGGTCCCTAGACAACCGTGGTCCTACATCGCTATGGATTTTATCACTGGTTTGCCACCTTCTGATGAGGCCATGGTGATCATGACAGTGGAGAGTCTGTTCTCCGAGGTTGCCCACTTCATTGCTCTCTTCAAACTTCTGTCAGCCGCTGAGATGGCGGACCTAGTTCTCCAATAGGTAGTTCAGCTCCATGGCTCCCCCCAGGACAATGTGTCAGACTGTGGCCCACAATTCATCTCCCACTTCTGGTGAGCCTTCTGCTTTCTCTTTTGCCCCTCAGTGAGGTTGTCCTCCAGCTATCATCTGCAGATCAATGGACAGTCAGAAAGAGCCAATCAACAAGTAGAGATGTTTCTGCAATATTTAGCTACCTCCAACCCTTCCACATGGAAGGGATATCTGCTCTGGGCCACACTGCCCCATGCTCTACAAATCTCTTCTGCTACGGGTTTGTCACCCTTTGAAGTACTTCATGGCTACCAACCCCGAGGAGTAACCAACAGTAGATGTTCCATCTTTCAGGGTCTTGGTTCGCTGATTCCAGAATGCTTGGAAGAGGGTATTGAGGGCTAGCTGCCAACTGCGCCTACGGCTGCCAGGCCAACCACCATCAGCAGCCAGCCAGACTACTCCAGCCTGGGATCCATGTCTAGCTATCCACCCAAGATCTGCCACTGTGCACCGGCTCCCATAAGTTGTCACCCCAGTTCACTGGTCTCTTTAAGATTATCCACTGCAACAACCTAGTCACTTACAGTCTCCAGCTGCCACTATCCCTCAGGATCACGCCTGCCTTCCACATGTCCTGCCTCAAGCCCATTGATCATGGATTATTCAACCCACCTGAGCCCGCAATTATTTATCAAAGCGTGTCTTTGCTGAAAAGGACCATGTTTTCCATGGTCTCACCACGGACTTTCATACTTTGGATAACAGTAATGCAACAGTGGCGGATTTATGGAGGAACTTTGCTTTGCAGATGTTGAGCATGAGGCCCATTCTCTAAATGAGACAATGACAATCTGGAACTCAGCCTCTAAGTGTATACCAGAAGGTATCATCTGCAAAACTGCACCTCGTTGATTATACCAGAATCACCTTTGCCACACAGCAAAACGTTGAAAAGATTCTCATCTGACTCTTAGAAAGCATGTTGGAGATGAGCTGTAATATTGTGCAAAGGAAAACTGGAACAGGCTGGAAAGGTGACAAGCCTTATATGACCTATGGTTTGTGACGGACCCAGTTGTAAGAATCACAGCTTGCATACAGTCATGTAATGAATAGTGGATAATTTTTGAAGGCAGCTAAATTCAATGATTCAAATTTTACATTTACTTTTGGACAGCAAATAATGTACTGAAAATAACAATGAATCTCATATTGATTTCGCTTTATGTTATCTAGGAAACAATTTGGAAAAGTTGCCCTCACACTGGATGTCCATAATCATCAGCTATATCATTTCTTAGCTATGACAAGCCAGACCAGAAAGCTATCTGAATTCACTATATTTAACCAAAGACCAATGTGAATAAGAATTTTTCATGTGTTTGGATACAATGGGGCAGATCATCTAATGATCAACAAACTACCTAGACTCATTAGTCACATGCCACTAAGCAATGATATTTCTTCCAGCAACTCCTAATGTCACACAAGCTGATCCCGCCATACACGAGTCACTGTGATGAAGCTTACTCCTACTGTCAGGTTTACTCAAGTTGAGATGCATTGTCAGAACATCTATTGAATTTTGTTTAATGAAATCAACCTCTTAACAAAATATGTTGAAAGAGTTTCTGGTGAGGTAAAAAGAAAATTAACAAAAACTATTGCTGACATGGTAATATTACTGAAAATGAGATCCAGGAATATATTTATTAAAATGTATTGAACTATTTTAAAGTTTCATTATATAGAAATATCTACTAGAAAAGTAGAATCAGTGTAACAATGTAATATTTTAATCACCAGGTCATCACTATTGGAAGACTGAGTGAAATTAGATGGCAAATTTTAATTCTATTAATACACAAAGATCCAGAAAAAAAAATTAATTTAACAAGAAGAAATTGTTAATCCTACAACTGGAGACCCAGGCAGAGGTTACTAATATCAAAGAAAAATGGAACCAGTGGAGGATTGCATGATGAGACATTCTTGTAACTGGAATAAATGCACATTGGGAGACTGTCCTATTGCCACTCTCAAGAACTAGAGTACTGATGTTGCCAGCCTGAAGGGGTAGTTAGCTCAATCTCAGCACAGCACACTCTGGACTAAGCCCAGAACAGCCCAAGTCTGGTGTCTGTATCAGGCACAGACAAACCTCATGTTATTTATTCATCACCCTAGGGATACTAACTCAGATCGATGCTGCCTTGATCAGCAGAAGTCTCTCTATATTGAAGTCTCCTACTGTACTGACAGGAAGCCAAATGAAAGACAGGCAACAGTTGCCTGAGCCCTTGTGCACCTTCTGCTAAAATGTCTTTGTACTGGTTGTAATAGTGGTCAACTACAGGCAGACCATCACAAGAGACATCCCAGTGATGTCAATATTTGGCAGTGGTGGGGTAAGCAAAAAAGACATTTGAATTCTATGTGCGTTACGTTAAGTAAATGTATATATAATAGATTTATGATTTTACAGTAGTTAGCACACAGATGTAATCTTGCTCCAATATAACATACAGATCTCAGGAATCACTTGCCAAATAAGCAAAGCTGGATAGATTTTAGCAAATCACACCCCAACTTGAGATCCGTGTTGGGGCCTTTTGCTGTTCATTATTCATTACTTCTTCGATAAGAGTGTACAAGGTATAGGTAGAAACCTTGCTAATGGTACTAAAATAGGTGTTATTGTAGACAGTGAAGAAAGTTATCAAGAATATCAGATGGGATCTTGATCAGCTGGGTATGTGGTCTGAGTGATAGGGGGAGGTTGGACAGGCTAGGACTTGATTCCTTGGAATGTAGTAGTGACCATGAGAGGCAGTGATCGTGTGGATAGTCAGAGGCTTTTTCCCCAGGGGTATCACGAGAGGTGCTTGGAAGTAGGTACAGAGGAAATGTCAGCCTTAAGTTTTTTTAAATGCAGAGAGTGGTGAGTGCATGGAATGGACTACCGGTGATGTTGGTAGAGGGATATGATAGGGTTTTTTAAAAGACTCCTGGATAGTCACATGGAGCTTAGAAAACTAGAGGGCTATGGATAACACAAGGTAATTTCTAAAGATAGTACATGTTCAGCACAGCATTGTGGGTCGAAGGGCCTGTATTGTGCTGTATTTTTTCTATGTTTCTATAAAGGAACATACAATCATGCAGGGTATAGATAGGGAGAATGCACACAATCTTTTGTCCCAAAAAGAAGAACCAAAAGCTAGAGGGCATAGGTTTAAGGTGAGAGGGGGAGACCTGAGGGACAGGTGGCATAAAAGCATTTAAAAGCCAACTAGATGAGTACATGGATAAAAGATTCAAGATTCAAGATACATATATTATCAGAGGTTCAAAGTTAAAAGGTTCACTTATTATCAAACTATACAACTCTAAAATTATTCTTCTCCAGACAGCCATGAAACCAAGAAAGAAAAGAATGGCAGCATGATCAGCAACCCCCAAATCCCTCCTCTCCGCACAAAAAAAAACTAACAAATACGGAACAGGCACATCGACTCCCAAATCCCCCTCCCCTGTACGCAAACAAAATGAGAACGATCAGGTGAAAGACACAGAAAACAAAAAATAAACTTAAGACTGAAGATGCCGAAACCCTGGGCAATATTCCACCTCTCTGTAGCAGAACAGTCTCATCAGTGATTTAAAAAACAGGCAGTCACCCCTCCCCGGCAGCAGAGTGATCCTCTGGCAATAAAAAAGGCAGGCAGCTGGCATTTCTATCTCCCTCATCGTTTTAATCAACGAACAATGGAAGCTTTACTCAGCGAATGGAGTCCCCTCGCAGACTTCTTGCCACAAGGTTCCTGCACACCGCCTGTCTCTCAGAATCCCCTCAGAGATTGCAGAGCACTGAAACACCCAAACAATCTCCATCCTGCAAATCACAGACTCCAACGGTTCCAGAATCACATTCAAGGCGAACAAAAATGTAAAAGACATAAAAAGTATATGCTTTCATGACCTACCCAGAAGACATCGACCAAAGGAGTATTGTATGCAGGCACCATCTTGACAGGAGGTAGATATGCAGTACACAACCCTGAGATTTGTCCTTAGGGTAACATGAACCAAATGCAGGTAAATGGGACTAGCTCAGGTGGCCATGTTGGTCAACAGAGGTTGGTTGGGCTGAAGACCTCGTTTCAATGTTGTGCTACTCTACAATCCTATGTGCAATACGCATACACAGTAATTTCAAAAGCAGTCAGAATCATTATTTCTCAGATAAGGCTGCCTAGTATTAATATAATTTTATAAAATTTAACCTTATAATTTACATTTAATAATTTCCATTGAGTACAGAAAAAATGCCAACACTTATAAGAATTGCACACTATCAAGAAAAGTGACTACTTCATTCTAGACCTTAGCCTAACAAGAGATGAAATGTTTACATGATAGTACCAAATGCATAAGGAAACAAAGATGTTAAATACAAATATTTTGCAATCTTTGCAATATAGCATGTAAAAGGAAACTCTTGGTCGAATTTGATCTTTGAAGCTCTGCAATGCTAAATGTCTTTCAGTTAGCATTAAGCTACACAGCAGCACAGATCTATAGTACTTAGCAGTTCTCTGATACAAGCAAATATTCTTAAGATGAACCAAGATATCAGTGTTGGAACTCAATGAAACATCAAAGGCAATATATTTTTTTAATCTAATATTTACTACTATTATTGTTAAAGACAAATGAAGCTGAAGTAATTTTTGTCACTGTTATTCAGGCAGCCAAAGGACAACAATATTTGAAATGACTTTGTATTGAACAAATGTGATTTTATATATTATGAACAAATGATCTACTTCCTCTTTTTGAGGAAATATGGTAAAATACTGTTCCTTAAATTTATCAACAGCTGTTTGCAAAATTTAGTTGCATGTAGTTAAAAGATTGTTTATGATCAGATACAAAGGTCAGAGACAAGGCAATACACTCTTTTGTTTAAGGAGGAAAAGATTTTTTTAACCAGAACATAAGCTTCTATAAATATTGCAAAATAGAGTGGAAACTTGCAGACAGTGCATTTTCTTAATACATTTCTTCTATCTGTGGTAACAAAAGCAGCTACTGTTCAGCAGAATTTCAAACAGCCCCAGTTTCATGCCCACAGTTCAAGATTGAACCTACATGCTGGACCTAATCTTGAATTCAGTTCCTAAAGCTTATCATTACACTAAATTTACAGCTGTTTTTCTATAATTTATATTCATGACCTAAGTATGATGCAGTATAATCGGAATGCTGACAATGCTATGGTTCATCCTTTTTTCATATTCACTGACCAGCCTGATATTAGTGTCTACACTTCAAAACTGGTTCACTGTATGTACTGTACATGAGATATACACCTATAGACAAGATACCCAGCTCAGAAACAGACCATTCACCCTTACCAATTCATCCCAGTTTTAATGCTTGAATGAAGTCTCTTGTCATATTTTCTCATCTAACTTATATAGTGTGACCATCTATTCCTTCATTCCTAGAAATTCCCCTTAAACATGTCTGTACTGTTGGCTTCAGACACTCCTTATAGTAGTAAATTACACACTCTCATTTTTCTTTGGATAAAGTATTTTCTTCCAAATTCCACTGTAGAGCTCTTTGTGACCACCTTATAATAATGACCATAACAGGAAACACTCTCTGTATCCACTCTCCTAAAACCCTTCATAATTAAAAAAAAACTGTTAATCTCCACCTCAGCCTTCTTTTCATGAGAAAGGAGGCTCTGTCTGTTCATCATTTCCTGATGTACCCTTGCACTTTACTATCATCTTAAGAGATCTTCTGTGTAGTCTCTCTGTAGTCACATTTTTGTTTGCTGCAAAATAAGGCACCCAGTTAAAACCGAGGTTAGCGAATATCTGGCATTCTCTGGTCCAGGCCAAATCATTAGATATATTTTTTAATTATTATTTTTTATTTTTCTTGAGATACAGCATGGAATAGACCCTTCTGACCCTTTGAGCCACACCACCCAGCAATCCACCGATTTACCCATAGCCTACTCATGGGATAATTTACAATGACCAATTAACCTACCAACCGGTATGTCTTTGGATGTGAGAAGAAGTCTGAGCACCCAAAGGAAACCCACACGGTCATGGGGAGAACGTACAAACTCCTTGCAGGTAGTGGCAAGAATTGAACCCAGGTCACCTGTACGATAAAGTACTGTGCTAACAACTACACTACTGTTGGAGCAAATGGATAGCTGAAAGTTCAAGGAATTGAGGGTAATGGAGAACTGGTATAGAAGAGGGCTTAAGGCCAGTGTTGATCATATTGTACAGCAGGGCAGACTTGACGGGCCTAGTCACCTACTCTTGCTCAAACTTCCTTGTAGTCATTTCCCCTATGATTTTAGATTATTTTATGTAGTGAGCAGAACTACATGCAGTACTTAAATGTGGTCCAACCAACGTTCCATATGGATCTGGCCTATTTCCCCTATCTCTCTAGAAATTGGCTGATGCTTGATTTATTGTGCTTACAGGCTTACTAGCCTGTGCTCAGCTTTTAGTGAATGCACATTTGTATTCCAAGGTCCCTTTGTTTTCCTATCTAATTTTATCTTCCAGGTGACAAGTCGTTCACTTTCCCCCAGAACCCACTACTTCGCATTATCTGTGTTGCAGTTCATTAGCCATTTTGGGTTGATAATAAACTAAAAGCAAAATTATCTTACTGCAGATCCCTCGTCTGGGAACCAGCAAAGGATGGTATGACTCAGGTAAACAAGCAAGGTGAGAGCTAAAGTTACAAAGTGTGGGCCTCTACATCAATGAAGTTATGGTTTAAAATTGACCGCCAGATCTGCTCATAGGATTGCATTTGTATCTCATTCCTACTGGCATTAACTGATATTATCAGCAATATTGAAAATATATTTGTCAGCTCAGTGGCAAAGAGCATTAAATAATGAGACATATTTGAAATCAAGAACATCGATGAAAATGATGCCTATATGTACATGTGTATGTGGAACTTAGCTAGTATGAAATCCAAAAGAAAAAGGGAAGTGTAAAAGGAAGTATTCTCCAACAACACCAAAGACTGCATATTGTAAAACTCTATTCAGATAAGCTCCCAAGATTGTCACAGCCGGGGGTGGTAGTGGAGATAAACTCCAAATGGCGTGCAACTCTAACAGCCAAGTCCAACTCTTGGCCTTTACATGTGGCTTAGCTACTAAACCCAGCAGAACTGTTTCTACTGACAGGAGAGGGGACAAAGGCGGACCACTGGTGCCTCAAAACCAGTTACTTTGGGCAGGGGGGGGCTCATCAGCCTTGGACGGCAGCCCGCCTAGGAGAAGGAAAAAGCTGATTTTAAACCTCCGCTGCCTTGCAGCTATGCCCACTCATGGGCAAGGCTTCAAGAATAAACCCCGAGGAAGAAATCTGGAGCCAGCATCCCTAAGGCAGTCTGATATTGTTTACAACTTCACTCTGGCAACCTCTGCGACGACCCTGGTGCCAAGCTGTATCGGCGCTTCCCTCGGACTACATCAGTGATGTGGAGGGGGGAACCGCTGCATGAGCAACAGCCGGTTCTTCAAATCTTCCTAACAAGGCTTGCTCCTTGGAGAGGACACAGTCCACCAGAGGCACAAACCCATGATCTCCGGGATCAACGGCTGGCTACTACTTCAGATAGCTCTTGTAAAAAAGATATTCATGCTGGGCCTTTTAAATAAAATTGAGGACAAATTATATTTATAATTGTAACACACAAAAAAAGAAATAAGTTATGTGAAAAAGCCTCACAGAATTTTCTCTTTGAAAAGAGCTGTTAAAGCCATATAGCTACAGAATGACTTGCTCTTCCAGATTAGTGATTTTTATTAACACAATATAGTTAACTTCAACTCAAAAAAGCCACAAATTACCTCTAATTTAAGCAAAAATTTGGAAAATGGCTATGAAAGTTGGATAAGTATTATGTTTTCTAAATTTATCAATAGAGGGATAATATAAAATAGCTTTTGAAACAGCTGAAGTATTACAACCGTTGCAAGTAAGTTCTGTATCAATCAAGCTGAAGTGTTACATTTACTTTCAAAGCTAGCGATATACTGCAATAATTCAGATAGAGACATATTACATCCTGATCAGTAAGCATCTCAGGAATCACAACAATAAGCATTATGGATTGCTTAATAAAAGAAAATTGCATTGTGCAACTTAAAAGCATCAGGGCTCTCTTGCAGACTTAGGTTCAGAAAAATTATCTGCTTGCGGTTACTGTTTGCAAGATGTTTTTTTTCATTGCACATTGGGTGTTCAATCTTTCTTATGGGTTATTTTATTCTGTTTTAATGGGTTCTTTCTCATGGGCATGATGTGGTTTTTATTCTCTGCACGATGAGTATTAGACAGTCTTCTTTTTATACAGATGTTCTTTTTTTGGGTGTCTTTCTTTCATGGCAGCATGTCAGGAGACAAATCTCAAGGTTGTATAATGTATACATACTTTGATCATAAATGTACTTTGAACTTTAAAATAAAGCTACAACATTGAAATAACTTATTTCCTTGTGCTTTCACAAAATTTTCATCTTTGAAACACCAATAAAAATGTTTTTAAACTGACCTACTTCAAATTGCCTTATAGTTTTATTTATAAACAGTATGAAACGAGGACAACCTTTACATTACTAACTGCAATAGTAGAAATAAATAGTTCTATTTTGAATCTATGTGCAATTTAAAATTTACCCTGAACAGTTTAGTATTGGTTCACAAATAAGTTGTGTAAGAACCAAGGCAAATACAGATGGAACTTTCAAGTTCTCAATGAACTATACGGAAATCCATTAAGTCTTTGATCATAAAAGAATGAGGGATGACCTCATTAAAATTATGGAAGGCATAGAAAAGATGACATCCTTTTTCCCAGGGTAAGGGAATCCAAAACTGGAGGGCATAGAGTTAGGGTGAGGGGAGAAATATTTAAAAGGGATCTGAGGGATAACTTATCATGCAGAGTGATGAGTATATGGAACGAGCTTCCAGAGGAAGTGGTTGAGGTACGTACAATGGTATCATTTATGAAGTACGAGGGGTGATTGATAAGTTCGTGGCCTAAGGTAGAAGGAGTCAATTTTAGAAAACCTAGTACATTTATTTTTCAACATAGTCCCCTCCTACATTTACACACTTAGTCCAGTGGTCGTGGAGCATACAGATCTTGAACCTCCAGAAAGTGTCCACAGCAGGGGTGATTGATAAGTTTGTGACCTAAGGCAGAAGGAGATGAGTTATACAGCTCTTGTCATATGCACATGCAGGTCAACTCTTTGAGTGATTATGCAGAAAGTTTTAAGTTAATAACTCATCTCCTTCTACCTTAGGCCACGAACTTATCAATCACCCCAATGAGTTATTAACTGATGAGTTATTAACTTCAAACTTTCCGCATACACAGGAACTTGGGACTAACTGGGTAGATACATGGTTGGTATCATCTCACTGGACTGAAGGGCCCATATCCTTGCTGTATTACTGTATAACCCTATGATTCTAAGCCGATGGCTTGGGATGGTCTATCACTCTCAGTCTGATCAGAGCATTCCCCTCAAATATAGTATCACAAAACGTCCTTGGATAGATTTACTTAAATTATTCAATTTGACAAATGTACAAGTATAAATGACAAAAATGTGCATTCTGGTAAAACTTGGAGAACAATTTTAGAAAATAGTCTTCACGTTACACCAAAGTATTTAATTATCAATTTGTTAAATTAATATCACATAAAAACATTTAAATATTTCTACAGCTCAATATGTATGTTGGCAATCAGTTTGACATTTGATGAAAGGTCACGAACATGAAGTATTAATCCTGTTTTTCTCATAATGATGCTACCTAACCTGATGACTTGTTTCCAGAACTTACTGCTTTTATCTTAGTCATCCTGAGTCATATTATTGAAACAATATCCCTTGACCAAACGTAATTCAGAATCAGAACCAGGTCACTGGCAAATGTCATGATATTTGTTGTTTTGCAGCAGCAGTACAATGCTAATATATATATATATATATACATACATACATACACACACACATATATATAAGTAATGCAAAAAGAGAGCAAAAAAAAAAATAGTGAGATAATGTTCATAGTTCATCATCCATTCTGAAATCTGATGGCGGAGGGGAAGAGGCTGTTCCTGAAATGCTGAGTGTGTTTCTTCAGGCTCCTGTACCTCCTCCTTGATGGTAGCAATGAGACAAGGGCATGTCCTGAGTGATCGAGGTCCTTAATGATGGATGCTGCTTTTTTGAGGCATCACCTTCGAAGCTCCCCTCGATGCTGGGGAGGCAAGTGCCCGTGATGGAGTTGGCTGAGTGTACAATCTTCTGCATCTTTTTCCAATCCTGTGCAGTGGCCCCACCATACCAGACAGTGATGCAACCAGTTAAAATGGTCTCTACGGTACATCTGTAGAAATTTGCAAGAGCCTTTGATAGCATACCAACTCTCCCCAAACTGCTAATGAAATAAAATTGCAGTTATGCCTTCTTTGTAATTCCATCAGTATGCTGGAATCAGGATAGACATTCAGCGACGCTGACACCCAGGAACTTGCTCACCCTTTCCACTGTTGATTGGACTGGTGAGTTCCCTCCACTTCTCCAAACTAAAGTCCACAATCAATTCTTCGGTCTTACTGCCATTGAGTGCAGGGTTGTTATTGGTCAACATCACTCACCCAGTTGATCTACCTCACTCCTGTACTCCTCCTCATCACCATCTGAAATTCTGCCAACAATAAATGTGTCACCAGCAAATTTATTTATTATTATTGAGAGATACAGCGCAGAATAGTCCCTACTGGCCCTTCAAGAACCCACTGATTTAACCGTAGCCCATTCACGCGACAATTTACAATGACCAATTAACCTACTAACTGGCACATCTTTGGGCTGTGGGAGAAAACCAGAGCATCCAGAAGAAACCCACATATTCATTGAGAAGACGTACAAACTCATTACTGATAATGTTAGAATTGAACTCCAAACTCCAGTGCCCAGGGCTGTAATAGCATCACGCTAACTACTATATTACCATGGCACTCCATTTATAGATGGTATTTGAGCTGTGCCTAGCCACACACGTGAGTAGAGCAGTGGGCTAAGCAC
This sequence comes from Mobula hypostoma, assembly GCF_963921235.1. Classification (NCBI taxonomy): domain Eukaryota; kingdom Metazoa; phylum Chordata; class Chondrichthyes; order Myliobatiformes; family Myliobatidae; genus Mobula; species Mobula hypostoma. Next base: position 192,082,849 of record NC_086098.1, read on the forward strand.
ACATCCTTGAGGTGCCAGTGTTGACTGTCAACAAGAAGGAGATATTATTTCTGATCCACACTGACTGTAGTCTCCCCGTGAGGAAGGAAAGGAAGGAAGGCAAAGATCCAATTGCAGAGTAAGGTCCAGAGGCCCAAGTTTTGGAGTTTGTTGAATATAACTGAGAGTATGATTGTGCTCAATGCTGAGCTCCAATCAATAAACAGCAACCTGACATATGTATTGCTATCATCCATGGCCAAATGGACAGCCAGTAAGATTGAATGCGCTTTAGACCCCTTGCTTAGGCAGGAGTTGGTTCTGGCCATCATCATCCTCTCAAAGCATTTCATCATGGTACATGTGAGTGCCACTGGGCACCTCTGACAGCAGCGAGAGATTGAAGATGTCTCTGAACACCCCTGCCATTTGGTTGGCACAGGTTTTCAATGTCCTATGAGCTACACCATCAGGGCCTGATGCCTAGTGAGGGTTCACCCTCTTGAAAGATGTTCTGATGTCAGCCTCTGAGACAGAGATGACAGGGTCACCAATTCTGCAGGGATGTGCACAGGTGTAGTTTAATTCTTACTTTCAAAATGTGCACCTCTCTACTGTATACCACTGTGTCACCACCTCTACTAGGTCTGCCCTGCTGGTGAGACAGTACATACCCAGGAATGGAGATGGTGGAGTCTGGAATGTTAACTGTAAGGTATGATTCTGTCAGTACAACTATGTCAAGGCGGTTGCTTGACTATTCTGTGAGACAGCTTTCCGAACTTTGGCACAAGTCCCCAGATATTAGTAAGGAGGACTTTGCAGGGTCAACAGGGCTGGTTTTGCCGTTGCCATTTCCAGTGCCTAGGTCGATGCATCCAATCCCTCCACCGTCGACGAACAGTTGTAGCAGTGTGTACTATCTACAAGATGCACTGCAACATCACACCGAAGTTCCTAAGGCAGCACCTTCCAGACCCACGACCACTACCATCTACAAGGACAATATCTGAGAACACAACCACTTGGAAATCCTCCTCCAAGTCACTCACCATGCTGACTTGGAAACATATCGCCTTCATTGTCGCTGGGTCAAAGTTATGGAATTCACTCCCTGACAGCACTGTGGGTGTCCCTACACCTCAGGGACTGCAGCAGCTCAAGAAGGCAGCACATCACCACCTTCTCAAGGGCAACAAGGGATGGGCAATAAATGCTGGCTTGGCAGGTGACGCCCACATCCCGTAAGGGAGCTTAGTATGACAGATGAAATAAAAACATTGAGGGAAACGGATGTCTCAGATGCAGTACACAAAAGAGTCAGAAGAAGAGTATTGACTCATTTTGAAATGTGGTGAGATGGAAAGTTGTTCAAAACCGCTTGAACAGCAGGGCAAACCAAATGTGTAAACCTTGAAGTCACAATATTTAAGTTGTCATAAATATATTTTGGCGTGCGACTTATTTATCACAATAAATAGGTAGATCATGAAACAAAAGGTGATTAAGGATGTGAAGGAAAGCATAGCAGACTCAAGTATCCACAAAACTATGTCATAAAAATCTCAGACACATTCATTTTGCCCATTCTTGACCTGTCAGCCTCAGTGTTAATCATCAGAAAGCAGATGGCCTTTGACAGTGCTATCAAATGACACTCAATAATTAATGCAGCATTTGACAGAGTATATTATCAAACAACCCAAGTAATATTGAAGTTAAATATAATCAAGGTGAAATCTCTACTATCCACTTTCATAAGCTGCAGAAAGAAAAATATGGTTGGCCAATGGAAGCTATCACCCCAGTTCCAGGGTATCACTACTTAAGTTCCCACCATCAACCCAAATCATCTTCAGATACTTCATCAATGATCTTTTCTCAAAAATATCATCAGGAATAAGTATATTCACTTATGACTCTTTCTGTACCTCCCTCTGCAAATGGACACTTGACTTCCTCACTGGCAGTCCTCAGTCAGTGAAAACTTTGTCATAACAATTTCTCCTCACCAAAGATCCAACACAGGTGCACCTGAGGGTGCATGTTTAGCCCCCTGCTCTACTTTCTATACTGTCTGACTAGGCTCAGCTTCAATGCCAAATGCAAATTCGCCAATTATACCACAGTTGTTGGACAAATCATAGGGAATGATGAGCAGAGTCTCAGAATTGAGGGACATCCATTTTGAACAGAGAAGAGGAAGGATTTCTTTAGCCAGAGGGTGTTAAATCTGTGGAATTCAATGGATGTGGAGGCCAAGTCATATCTAAAACAGAGGTTGAAAGGTTCTTGATCAGTAAAAGTGTCAGAGGTTATGGGGAGAAGGCAGGAGAATGGGGTTGACAGGGATTATTATTCAGCCATGATGGAATGGCGGAACAGACTTGATGGGTCAAATGGACTATCTGCTCTTGGGCTTTATGGTCAAAGTTCAAAGTAAATTCATTATCAAAATACATGTATGCCACCATATACAATCCTCTTCAGTTCAAGAGCCTGATGGTTGAGGGGTAATAACTGTTTCTGAACCTGGTGCTGTAAGTCATGAGGATATTGTACCTCCTTCCTGATGGCAGCAGTGAGAAGATGGCTGTGATGGTCCTGTAAGTTTATCATTGCACATATGCATAATGTATTTCTGCATATGACAAAAAATTGACTTTGACTGCTCAACTTCTTTCACAAATACTTGGCCATTGAAGAAGCCCATGCCTGTATGCAGCATGACCTAAACCTTTCATGTCTTTAAATTAGGAGCATATATTGCTTAGTATGTTTTTGTTTTTCCTTTCCGTGCGCATTGTGGTGCATCGGACTGCAACCTTGCTGTTTCTTTAGCATTTGTCAGTTTTTTTACAAAGCTGAGTCGCTAACTCGATGCTCAACCCAGGACAAATGGAAAGTGAACAAAGAGCCGGCTGGATTCGAACCCAGGACCACTCACTTCAAAATCAAAGATTCATTTACTATCAGGCCATGTATCTGCATACAACTCTGAAATCTGTCTTCTCCAGATAGCCACAAAACAATGAAAGAACATGAGTCAATCAGAGAGAAACATCAAATCCACCCAATCCCAATCATCAACCCCCAAAACCTCACTCACACCTGCACAAAGCAGAAAAGGAACATCGGCCCCCAAGAAACCAACCCCTCCTCCTCACAAAAAACTAAGAACACAACAGAACATCAACCCGCAAACACCCTCCCTTCACACAACCAAACAGAAAAGGAACGGGCGATAATAAACACAGAATATAAAAACCATCAGTCTGAAAAAGTCCACAGTCCATAAACACAAAAATCTAATCCATAAATGCAGAACCACAATACTATCCTATGATATCACTGATATTCACTGAAAGAGAGGGACACCACACTTGGCAGAGAGGCCTACCCACTTGCCACAGTGAGCTGCACAGTGATAGGCCGCTCACAGGTTCCTTCTCTAGCGGCAATCAAAAACCAGTCGGCGCTGAACTCTCACTAGCCTTCCACATTCACCTGGATGTCTCACTCTTCCTCAACACTTTAATCGGCAATTAATGGACGCTTTAATCAGCAAAATGGAGTCGAACATCAGTTCACACCCCGTCTGGAAATTTCCTCATAGTGAGGCCGTCTGAGTACAAGTCTGCTTCACAGAATCTTCTCGGAGACAGCAAAGCGCTGGGTCACCTAAACTATCTCCAAACTGTAAATTACAGGCTCTAACAGTCCCAGAAACACAGTTAGGGTGAAAAACAGACGCAAAAGAAGTAAAAAAGACATTTCTGTGAGCTATCTGTAAGATGTTGACTCAGGGTGCTTTGTATGCTGGTGGCATCTTGACTGGTGTGGATCCACTCTACCGCCGACTGGCTATTTAGTATATTGATCCACAACTGAAACTTTCACAGTTAATTTATTTTACTTGTTGTGCAACACTACTACAGTGCTATAAATACTTAAGTGATTGTGTACTGTTTGTAAATTAGTACCTCAAGACAACTTTTTTAAGGTTCAATAGTTTATCATTTGGTCTATAACGAAATGGAGCAGTGTAGTGCAAGTTCCATTTCAACATACACTTAAAAATATTCAATTGGTCAAGGAGTGTAACTACCACTGTAAATTTAAAAAATGCAGAAAGCAAAGTAAACAAATTCAAGTCCCACAAACAGATAACAAAATAGAAAATATGATCTACTGTATAAATTGGAATGCATGTATTTTCATGAAGAAATAAATCATAGAAGATCCAAGGGTCCATTGTGGTATGCAAATGTACTGGATATGCACAACACAGAACATTAATTTCCATTCAAAAATTATTCAGGATATTTGCAGTTCAGGCAAATGTATCAAGTTGATTTGCAACTGACCACATGTCACCACACTACGACACATTTTCTCACACATAAAACTGTCAATTATTCCTTCAACCTCACAATACGCTCGACTCCATTAATTTCTCAACTAATGCTACCAGAAACAGCAAACTGAACTTCAAAGTCAAATCTATCAAAGGTTCAAAGGTTCATTTATTATCAAACTACAGAACTCCGAAATTCTTCTTCTTCATTAGCCACAAGACCAAGAAAGAACTGCAGCACGAACATCAACCCCAAAATCCTTCCTACCCGCACAAAAAAACAAACAAAAACAAACCAGGCAAATCAACTCCCAAAAATCCACCACCCTCACACACAAAATCAAGAAAGATCAGGCGAAAAACACAGATCATAAAGAACTATAATACTGAAAAAAAAAGCCTATAGTCTACTTCTATATCCAAAACACAGAGAACCTAGGTAATATTCTCCAGGCACAGCACAGGCCTTTCCCTCTCCAGCAGCAAGTGATCCCACCAGCGATCAAAAGGCAGTCCCTCCTCCCCGGTAGCAGAGTGATACCCTAGTGATCAAAAGGCAGTCTGCCCTCTTCATAGTAGAGCAATCCCCCAGCAATAAAAAGGCACTCTTTCCTCTTTGGAGCAGAGCCATCTCACCAACGGTCAAAAGGCAGTCCCCCCTCACCGGCAACAGTTATCCCCCAGCGATAAAAATTAGGCAGCCAGTGTTCACCTTCCACATTCATCTTGATGTTTCAATCTCCCTTGTCACTTTAATCGGCCCAACAATTGAAACTTTTATTGGTGAAATGGAGTCGAAAATGGACTGCAGCCTTCTTGCCGTGGCGTCCGTGCACGCTGCCTCTGCTTCCCAGAATCCTCTAGATACTGCAGAGTGCTGAAACACCCAAACGACCTCCAAACAGCAAGCCAAAGGCTCCAACAGTTCCAGAATCCCATTCAAATTGAAAAACAAACGTAAAAGAGATTTTTAAAAAAGTGAAATATATGGTTTCATAATCTAACCAGAAGATGTGTTGCACACAGGCGTCACAACTGTCACTGGGCAGTAAACACTTCGGCACTCATTTAGTGCTGGCAGTCAAAGACTAACTTTACTTGAAATTACTGGTACATGATATGACCCTTGTGGCTAAAGGGATCGGGGGTATGGAGAGAAGGCAGGTACAGGGTTCTGAGTTGGATGATCAGCCATGATCATACTGAATGGCAGTGCAGGCTCGAAGGGCTGAATGGCCTACTCCTGCACCTATTTTCTATGTTTCTATGAACTGAATCAAACTCTATCAATATTTGACAGCATCCCTAGATGCAAGTTAAATCTACAATCTGAGAATATTACATGAAAATGCAGCATCAGCCATTTAAACTACTCCCATTCCTCCATTCATTCTACATATATTCACTGTTAAAGTAATTTTCAACTTTGATTCTTTGCTGTGTAGCAAAGAAATCTAAATTCTAACCAGCTACCTAAGCGACTTTCTTTCAAAGTCCCACCTCCTTTAGTGATTATTTTAAATTTGTCTATCAAGTGCAGAAAATAATTCACTTTTTTAAACCCCAATTGCCTTCATCCATTTAATCTTCTCACCTTCTGATTTTGCCTTACTACCACAGCTCCAAACCAATGCACCGCCATTTTCTCTGATCTCCATCTTGAGCAGATGTTATTTCTAACGTCTTCCAGTTCTGATTAAAATTGATATACCCTGAGTTTTAACTCCTTTTCCTTCCTGGTCTGAGTTTTATTTGTTTTTATTTCAGATTTCCATCATTTTGGTTTCGTAATAAATACCATTTCATGCAGGGTTGCAACTCCACTTTCTTTTTTATTTCCTTGAACTTGCTGAAGAGAGCAGAGAAGTAAAACTATGTATTAACATTAGAAACCTGCAAAAAAGAAACTTTAATCAGTTTAGAATGTGAGCCTTTAATTGAACACATTGTACATTACATAAATACAAATACTAGAAGTATGTAAAGTACAACAGAATAAGAAGAGATAATCAAAAAACGAGGAAAACTATTTGCATGGAACATTATGAATTTTGTTAGCAACTGACTCTGCTCCAAAATAATAGTTCTGTAAACTGAGTTGCATAGTCTAAAATCAAAGTGACTTATTTCTATTAAGTTTGTCAAACTTCATTACACTATGTTCATACACCAGAATTCTTCCAAACCCAGCTACAGAAGAGTTTTCTGTTTGCCCACTGGGGTCACTGCTTTAAATTAACCTTTATGTCATTCATTTCTTTAAAGACGTTAAGCAGTCATCACTCATAATAACAGAGTAGCAGTTGTGAAGAAGGCATTCACAAACAAATCATGTTATGTCATTGATAATACAACCAACTTCTTTTGACACTTCTACAAACTATAAATTGTTCATCCCACCATGTTCTCAACTGCTGAAGTTTTTGAAATTTCTGAATTTGAGAAATAGACAGAACATTGTCAAAGTTTTTGAAGAGTTGAACTCACAGCCATTTCCTTCCTACAGAAAATGGCAAACATGGAGATTTTGGGTCAATGTTTCTTTCCTGATAAACACTATACCTGGTGGACCATGGCACAACAAAACCTTATCAGCAATATACTTTGTCAATCAACCAGGTTTAAATATGTTCCTGTCTTTTAAGACAGATCCACCATTTCATTTAAAGTACACATATTTTTAAATGCATTCACAGAAGGTCAAAGACGATAATGGATCATCATTATTCCAGTACAGCATCGAAACTTTCTTCTCCTACCTAACTCGAATAAACAAACGGATTTAGAGGGGACTTGATTTGTGCATCAAAACTGAGATACAACCATAAATGTTTCCAGATAGCAAGTGTGTTTTTAATTAGGTGTGCCTTTCAGATCAAGGGTTTTTTTCCTTACAAAAATTCGGTTTGTAATTAAAGAGTCAGAGTTTTCATGTCACAGAAAATTATTGTTCCCCTGCATTCTGCCACGGATCAAAATTGCATGTCACTTGTAATTCAATATGTTTCATTATAAAATTTAATAAAAATAATGTTGAGTCTTGCACAATATAACTATTTCTTTAATAGCAAATAATTTCAAATTATGCAAATACAGAAACATAACAGGTCTGTCAACACACATAGAGGGGAGAGATAAAGTACGAGTATCATCTTTCCAGAACTGTCTACGCACTATCTATGTTCACCACAGAACTTCAACATTTGCTGTGTTATATTCCCTTTCATAACTGATATTTCCAACGTACTGTTGACTGTTAATTCTAAGGTTTAAGATATCTTTTCTGAACCATAATTCAAATGCTAAACATGAGATATAATGTGCTCACATGACTATTTTGTTTACAATACTCACCTTGAATAATTTTTTGCATGCATTTCCAATATTATGACCATATGGGCTTGCTCTGATCAAATAGGTGGGACAGATATTCCAAATTCTGATGTCAGTAAATCTGCTCCTATTTATAAGAACAAGTCTGACTTCTATTCCAATGCACCTTCATTTACACTTTCTGCAACTTCAAGGAAGTCACTTTCCTAGACTACTAAGGCTCAGTGAAGAAACTCAATGAAAAATCAAACCTCCACGACTAGCATACCAAATCAACACCCTCCTGTTCTGAGAATCAGCTCTTCTTTGTAATGGAGGCAACTGATTTTGAAAGTTACTAGAAGTAAACATTCCTTATGCTCAGAATTTAATTTGAAAAAAAAAGCAACTAAACAAGAGTTTTAAACACTACCTTCGAGTTTATTGTTGGCATATGTTGTTCTGATTCCTCAGAAGACTAACAACACGTTCAATATTAAAGTAATTTTAGAAACAAAACTAGCTTACTTCCAGATGAAAACTAATTATGTATCTACAATATAGTTAAAGTTTATCTTTATCCTTTGAAATAACCAATGCCAATTGTGTTTTAGAAATAGATACGTGGAAATTATAATGTATAAGCATTATAAATGTTCATCCAACATTTATCTTTCACACAAAAGCAGTTGATATGAACAACAACCCTACCTCTAATGGTAATTTCAATATCCCTTTACTCACCTAGCTTATACATTAAGAAGTTGGCAATATACACTTTACATTTACTATAAAGTACACACTTAAGAAGCAAAGGAAGAAAAATATTTTACTTGATTATACTTTGCTAAATATATTTTGTTTAAATATATATCACCCTACCTTTGCTACAGGCCACTCAACCACAAAGAATCATGTTTCTATTTTTGTTTGTATCCAAAAGTGAGTAACATTTGAAAATCCAGCATTTTATCCAAATCCCTAATCACCTCTCAGAAAATACATAAAGTCATCTTCTTGGGTGAAAGTCCACCTACTGTCCCATTAGGTTGGGTGTCCAGGAATATGAAACTATGACGATAAAGGTTAAGAATTTATGTAACAAAGAACATGGAACAGTATAGCATAGGAACAGGTCCATCATCACTCTGTGCCAATCACAATGCCAAGCTAAACTGTTTCCATATGCCTCACATTGCTGCAAAGTTCTAATCCTACTTGAATCTAAAATCCATGTACGAACATCAATTGCCCTATTGTCATCAACTTGGTCACTTTCTCAAAAAAACTCAACCATAAAATGTGTGACTTGCAGATTAATTTGCAGGTAGCACCGTTCCCATAAGCCTGCTGTCCCTGTCATTCTAGTTGGTAAATGCTGTGGATGTGACTTATATTTAAAGAAACCTTTGATGAGTTGCAACCACTCCTCTTCTAACAGTACTCGTGTCATCTAGTTGCTCCATTTGTGGCAGGAATGAACATTTAGTGAAGTTAATGAGGTGCTTTGTCCTCAATGTCATTTTGTTTCTCAAGAGTAGCAGTTACAGTTTTACAGTGAAGGGTCCTCTAAACCTGCTCTTCTAGCCAAGTATCTGGTGGTACTGAGGTTTCTGGTCAACACGATGATGTTGCTAATGCTGATAAAGCAAGATGTTTAGGCTCACTCTCATGGTGCCTGGTCAATGCACAACTGTTGTGTGGCACAAGTACATATTGTCACTCTCAATCCATATCCGAATACTGCTTGGGCCCTGCTGTATGGAGACATGGTTCACTTTAATGAGGTCGACTCTTACATTCTCCCCAGCTGAACAGAAAATAGGGATGAGCAATAAATGCTAGTGCTGAATAAGTAAATAATTCTAAGAAGCTGTGAATGGAGTTGAACAATATCTAATTAATAGTTCCACTTGACATAATTATCAACAAAACAGATGAAGTGTTTGGGCTTAGAAACCTTCACTGTGGAGTTCCTGCAAAGGTACCCTGGAGCTAACAAGACTGGCCTCCAACTATAAGTGGCCACCAACTTGACTTTAACCAGAGGTAAGTTTACTCCTCGATTCTCACCAATTTCAATTTCACTGGAGTTTCCATGTTTTATTGCTACTGTTGATTTCAAATCATTTGTCCACATTTAGACGATATTGATAATAAAATCTAGTGCCAAGAGCACCAGGCAGAATCTAAACTGAGCTTAAGTAGATTATTGATAAGCTCCATGTTTGTTGATAAGTGATTGGATTGAATTTGTCCTGCATCCTGTGTAATGGATATTTGTTGGCAACTTTCTACATCATTGGAGAGTTGCCAACATTGTGGTTGTACTCCACAGCTTGGTTAAAGATGCTTACTTCTGAAATGAATATGTTCAGCACTACAGGAAACAAGCCTTAAAGATGCATAGTTTTATATAATTTTTACATTCAGTCATTTCTCAACATCACAGAGTGGATCATATCAGCAAAAGACTGACTTTGGAATTTTGCACGTCTGGCTGAGATGCCTACAAATATTTCATGGATACCTCTTCCTGTCAAAGTTTTAATGTTCAAAGTACTACCTTGAGATTCATTTTCTCACAGGCATTCACAGTAGAACACAGGAGTACAATAGAATCGATGAAACAAAGACTGACGAACAGCCAGTGGGCAAAGGAAGACAACCTGTGCAAATAAAAATCTATTGTATAAGTAAATAAGTAATACTGAGTGCCACGTGATGAGAATAATACTGAGAACACACTCAGGGTTGAGGTAAGTGAAGCTATTCATGATGGCTTAGGGGCCTGATGAGTGAGGCATAATAACTGCTCCTGAACCTGGTGCTGTGGGTCCTAATGGCTCCTGTACTTCCTTCCTGATGTCAGCAGCGAGAGGAAAGCATGGCCTGCAAGCTGGCGGTCCTTGATGATGGATACTGCTTTCTTACGGCAGCACTCCACGTAGACCTCCTCTTGACATTCATTAGCTAGTTATCTGTCAATTGCTGTTGATGTGGCATGACTGTAGAGCTTTAATCTGAATGGTCAGCTGTGAGATTGCTCCACCCTATTCTGCAGCAAGCTGATTTCACTTAGTCCTGAAGAAGGGTCTCTAAACATCAGCCATTTACTCTTTTCCATACATGCTGCCTGACCTGCTGAGTTCCTCCAGCATCTTTCGTGTGTTGCTTCCCTTTTTTACCACGAAGTAGAATTTTAAGGTAACATTTGTTTATTTTTTGTTATGCCTAATAGCCAAAACTTTTTTTTGGGGATGTATATTTTTGATCAGCTCTGAATTAATTTCAAATAGCAGGATGCTAATACAGTACAACACTATGAAGATCTTCAGTGTGAAAATTATTGCCACAAGTTTATTCCTCCCGACACAGTCATGGACATAAATATTTGCTCCAAGTAGCTGCAGAGGACAAGATTCAATGGTTCCTTCACAGCCTGCAGCTAGATCCTATGGTGTTCAACAAGTCTAGACAGCAAACCACTCAGTGATGAAGTTCTCTATCCACAGCACACTCTTTGGAGTTGGCACTCTCATTGTTTCAGTCTAAGGAAGGATGATTGTTGGCAGAGGATACTTCCAGACATTTTTGATTACGAAAGGAGACTTCGTGGGGTCTGAATTTGTTGTTGAGAACTCCCAAGCCCTGTTCATCCTAACCACACGCTGTAGCCTCTGGGTAGACAGGACATTTCCAGACACGAGTTCAAGAGAGCAAGATATTTGATGAAAAATATAAATCTTTGAGTATCTCTATGGTAGCTATCTCTTGACTAGACTGTAAAGCAGTTCTATGTCTAGTATACCCCCTTCTGTTTTGAAGGACTTATCAGGATTGACTGAGTGAGGTAATACTTTGTCATGTCCAAAGACAAGATTTTAGTTTGATACCATGTGATCCATCCAGTATTATTCCTGAGGCTTTTATAACCAATGACTGGTATCCAGTTCTGAATTTATTCCATTCAGTGCAACACAATCGATCTTCAGAGTGAATATAGGACATTCTCTACATTGTTGCTATCGTCATTCATCTCATAAAGTTACGTTCAGATGCATCTGCTACAAGTACATTGCCAAGGATAAGGATTAAAAAAAATGTTTCCTTCACAATGGTTCTTTCAACACTTCTAACTTATCCTCAAGTGTTCACCCATTTTGGGCATCAAGCCATTTTCTTTTGAGACAATCGTGAGTCTAGATTCACATATTAGTCACACTAAGTGAAAACTGCATATTTCTTATTTGGAAGGACAGCAAATGGAGTTTCAGAATAATCTGTAATTTTCTGGTCACGATTCCATCATGGGCACTAGCCTCCCCACCAGCGAGGACTTCTTCAAAAGACTGTCTCAGGAAGGTAGCATCCATCATCATGGGCCTTCACCATCCAGGATAATGTCCTCTTCTCAGTACTAACTCTTTCTGCGCTATTTATATATGTATATTCTTCTTATAACTTATAGTAATGTTTTCAGTATTGCTGCACAAAATGATGAAATTCACAATATATGTCAATGATAATAAACCTGATTCTGACCTTTAATGACACCCAATCATTATGTCAAATTATTTAATTCATTAGATTTCCTACCTGTTTCAGTAGGCTTTCATTTTATAACCTCAATTTGTCAGTTTAGAGCTAATATATCTCAGCTAACTTGATACTTCTTGCACTGCTTTTAAACAATCATCATTCACCGCTTACCCAGTATTCTTTTATTTTGTAATTACTAGTGAAAGGCACTGAATTGCCATCCTCATCAACTTCCGTTTATTCTCAATTCATTGTCTCTTTCCTTTAGACTTTCAAACATTTCTTTTTTTCAGTATAAGGTTACTGTTTCAATTTAATGGCTTCTTGAGATTCTCTCTTCCTTTTTGCTTTTCTTTTCTTTCTGAAACTTTGCTTATTTTCTCTTGACTTCAATCACACCATAAGATTTCAGAATCCAGTGAGGAAAAAAGTCACATTTTTAGATTTATTTTGCAATATTCCAATCTTTGATAGGAATCCCACTGCTGGTTTACTCTATGTTAATTTACCTTTCCTTCTAACCTCAGCCAGCCCAACAATCTGCCTCTTCTAATATGATTTCTATTGTTTTTGGATTAACTTTCAAGTAAAAAAATAAGTACAGCACAGTAACTATCCCAAAGATAATTCCAGATAAATATCTTTTAGTCTGTTTCATTAGTTTTAAATAAATGTAGCAATGTATATAATTTAAAAGGACAGAATCATTCTACTCATGGAAGGAATTCGGCATGTATCTTATGAAGTCCATTTATTTTTCGCTATGTATTTCTCCTCTATCCCATTAACAAGAAAATAAGATGTTCTGGAATAACAACTGAAATTCCTACTGAAACCTCTCGTCAAGCCCTTTCACTATTCTTTCAATATGAGAGGCTGAGTTTATTCTCATTTATGCAGGAATGTTTTACATTTAGAAGTAGTCTAAAAAGATGAGGCAACCGTGGCTGACGAGAGAAGTCAAAGAAAGCATAAAAGGAAAAGAGAGAGCAAGTAATATAGCAAAAATTAGTGGGAATTTAGAGGGCTGGGAAGCTTTTAAAAACCAACAGAGGTAACTAAAAAAGCCATAGGAGAAAAAGGATGGAATCGAAAAGTAAGCTTGCCAATAATATAAAAGAGAACATCAGAAGTTTTTTCTGATATATAAAGAGTAAAACTGAGGCAATAGTAAATATCAGACCGCTGAAAAATGACTCTGGAAAGGTGCTAATGGGGGACAAAGAAATGGTGGCGAACTTTATAAGTATTTTACATCAGCCCCCACTCTGGAAGACACCAGCAGAACGCCAGAAATTAGTGTCAGGGGGCAGAAGTGAGTATAGTTCCCATTACTAAGGAGAAGGCGTTTGGGAAGCTGAAAGGTCTGAAGCTAGATAAGTCACCTGGACCAGGACTTATAAACACCAGGTTCTGTAAGAGGCAGCTGAAGAGATTGTGCAGGCATTTGTAATTATCTTTCAATAGTCGCTGGATTCTGGCATGGTTCCAGAGAACTAGAAAATTGCAAATATCACTCCATTCTTTAAAAAGGAAGGGGAGGTAGAAAAAAGAAAATTATAGGCCAGTTAGCATAACTTCAGTGGTTGGGAAGACGTTTCGTCCATTATTAAGGATGAGGTTTTGGGGTACTCGGAGGCACGAGATACAATAGGCAAAAGTCAGCATATTTTCCTTAAGCAGAAATCTTGTCTGACAAATTTGTTGGAATTCTTTCAGGAAATGACAGATATGATAGACAAAGGAGAGTCAGTGGATGCTGTTTACTTGGATAATCAGAAGGCCTTTGACAAGGTGCCACACATGGGCTGCTTAACAAGACCTCATGGTATTACAAGAAAGATACGAGCATGGATAGAAGATTGACTGACTGGCAGGAGGAAAAAAGTGGGAATGCACCTTGTGCATAATTCCCTCAAGGTTAACTTCCAGTGGTAAGGAAGGCAAATGCAATGTTAGCATTCATTTCAAGCAGCCTAGAATACAAAATCAAGGATGTAACACTGAGGCTTTATAAGGCATTGGTCAGACCACGATTGGAGAATCGTGAGCAGTTCTGGGCCCCTTATCTGAGAAATGATGTGCTCACATTGGACAAGGTCCCGAGGAGGTTCAGAAGAATGATTCCGGAATAAAAAGGTTAATGTATCAGGAGCATTTGATGGCTCTGGGCCTGTACTCACTGGAAATCAGAAGAATGAGGGGAGGTCTTCTTAAAACCTATCCAATATTAAAAGGCCTAGATCAGGTGAACGTGGAGAGGCTGCTTCCTGTCACAAACAAGAGAAAATCTGTAGATGCTGGAAATCCAAGCAACACACACAACATGCTGGAGGAACTCAGCAGGCCAGCCAGCATCTATGGAAAAGAGTACAGTCGACGTATCAGCCAAGACCATTCATCAGGACTGGAGAAAAAAAAGATGAGGAGTCAGAATAAGAAAGTGGGGGGGAGGGGAGGAAGAACCACAAGGTGACAGGTGAAACTGGGGGCGGGGGGCTGGTGAAGTAAAGAGCTGGGAAGTTGACTGGTGAAAGAGGTAAATGGCTGGAGAGGAGGGAATCTGATAGGATAAGACAGAAGGCCATGGAAGAACGAAAAGGGGGAGGAGCACCAGAGGGTGGTGATGGGCAGGTAAGGAGATCAGGTGAAAGAGGGAAATGGTGAAGGGGGGAGGGTTCATTACTAGAAGTTTGAGAAATTGATGTTCATGCCATCAGGTTGGAGGTGATCCAAACAGAATATAGGGTGTTGCTCCTCCAACCTGAGTGTGGCCTCATCATGGCAGTAGAGGAGGCGATGGACTGCCATGTCGGAATGTGAATGGGAAATGGAATTCAAGTGGGTGGTCTCTGGGAGATCCCACTTTTTCTGGTGGATAGAGCATTGGTGCTCAGCGAAGTGATCTCCCAGTCTATGTCAGGTCTCACTGATATACAGGAAGCTACATCGGGAGCACCAGATACAGTAGATGACCCCAAAAGACTTACAAGTGAAATGTTGCCTCACCTGGAAGGACTGTTTGTAGCCCTAAATGGTAGTGAGCGAGAAGATGTAGGGGCAGGTGTAGCACTTGCTCTGCTTGCAAGGATAAATGCTGGGATGGAGATCAGTAGGGAGGGACAAATGGACAAGAGAGTCGTGTAGGAACTGATCCCAGCAGAAAGCAGAAAATGGGGGTGGGGGGAAAATGTGGTTGTTAGTGGGATCCCGTTGGAGATTGCGGAAGTTACAGAGAATTATGTGCTGGATGTAGAGATTGGTGGTGTGGTAGGTGAGGACAAGAGGAACCCTATCCCTGATGGGGTGGTGGGAGGATGGGTGAGGGTAGACAAATGCGAAATAGAAGAGATGCAGTTGAGGGCAGAATTGATGGTGGAGGAAGGAAAGCCACTTTATTTGAAGGAGGAGGACACCTCCTTAGTTCTGGAATGAAAAGCTTCATCTTGAGAGCAGATGCAGCAGAGATGGAGGCACTAAGAGAAGGGGATGGCATTTTTACAAGTAACAGGGTGGAAGAGTTATAGACCAGGTAGCTGTGAGAGTCAGTGGGTTTATAATAGACATCAGTAGATAAGCTGACTCCAGAGATAGAGACAGAGAGAAATCAAGAAAGGGGACAGAAGTGTCGGAAATTGACCAGGTAAATTTAAGGACAGGGTGAAAGTTAGAGGCAAAGTTGATGAAGTTGATGAGCTCCGCGTCAGTGCAGGAAACGGCACCAATGCAGTCATGGATGTAGCATAGGAAAAGTGGGGGGCAGACACCAGTGTAGGCTTGGAGCACAGACTTTTCCACATAGTCAACAAAAAGGCAGACATAACTGGGACCCCTGCGAGTTCCCATAGCTACACCTCTCATTTGAAGTGGAAGGAGCTGAAGGAGACATCACTGAGAATGAGGACAAGCTTTACCAGACAGAAGAGAGTGGTGGTGGAAGGGAACTGGTTGGGTCTGGTGTCCAAAAAGAAAAGGAGACCCTTGAAGCCTTCCTAGTTGGGGATGGACGTATATGAGGACTGGACATCCAGAGTGAAAATATGGATTCCTTTCTCCACCACCAATGCTGCCCTCAACCGCATCTGTTCTATTTCGCACAACCCCCATCCCCCATCCCCCCACCAACCCACCAGGGATAGGGTTCCACTTGTCTTCACCCCACTAGCCTCCATGTCAAGCATGTAATTCTCCATAACTTCCACTACCTCCAACGGGATCCCGCCACTAAGCACATCTTTCCCTCCTCCCCACTTTCTGCTTTCCGCAGGGATTGCTCCCAACGCGACTCCCTTGTCCATTCATCCCTCCCCACTGATCTTCCTCCTGGCACTTATCCTTGTAAGCAGAACAAGTGCTACACCTGCCCCTACATCCCCCCCCTCACTACCATTCACAGCCCTAAACAGTCCTTCCAGGTGAGGTGACACTTCACCTGTGAGTATGTTGGGGTCGTCTACTGTATCCAGTGCTCCCATTGTGGCCTCTTGTATATTGGTGAGACCCAATGTAGATTGGGAGACAGCTTCACCGAGCACCCACGCTCCATCTGCCAGAGAAAGCAGGAACTCCCAGTGGCCACCCATTTCAATTCCACTTCCCATTCCCATTCTGACATGTCAGTCCATGGCCTCCCTTACTGTTGTGATGGGGCCACACTCAAGTTGGAGCAGCAACACCTTATATTCCGTTTGGGTAGCCGCCAACCTGATAGCACGAATATCGATTTCTCGAATTTCCGGTAATGAACCCCCACTCCTTCTCTATTCCCCATTCCCATTTCCCTCTCTCACCTTATATCCTTGCCTGCTCATCACTTCTCTCTCTGGTGCTCCTCCCCTTTTCTTTCTTCCATGATTTTCTGCCCTCTCCTATCAGATTCCCCCTTCTCCAGCCCTCTATCTCTTTTACCAATGAACTTCCCATTTCTTTACTTCACCCCTCCCAGTTTCTCCTATCACCTTGTGTTTCTTCCTCTCCTCCCCCCACCTTCTTACTCTGACTCTTCACCTTTTTCTCTCCAATCCTGATGAAAGGTCTCAGCCCAAAATGTCCACTTGTAATCTGTTCCATAGATGCCGCCTGGCCTGCTGAGTTCCTCCTGCATTTTGTGTGTGTTGCTAGAATGTTTCCTGTAGTGGGTGGATCTAGGACTACAGGGCACAGTTTCAGAAAAGGGGGACGTCCATTTAAAACAGAGAAGAGGAAGACTTTCTTTAGCCAGAGAGTAGTGAATCTGGGAAATTCTGTAGTAAGTGGAAGTCATTGAGCATTGTTTAAAGTGGACTTTAGTACGTTCTTGATCAGTCAAGTCATCAATTGTTAAAGGAAGAAAACAGGGGTTGAGAGGGATAATAAATCAGCCACAATGGAATGGTGGAACATATTTGATGGGCTAAATGACATAATTCTGCTCCTAAGCTTTATGGACTTATGGTCTTATTTGATTTCTAACCACAATGACACTGAATCGATTTTCTGTGTACAAAAGGTTTTAGTACAATATGCATTTTCTCCTTCACCAAAACCACCACAATGAAGTACCTTCACTCAATATTACATGAAAGCATAAAATATGCAAACAATTAGCATAATGACATTGAATTAGTTTGTATCCTCCACCTTCGAATACAGATGGGGCAGGTTTTGAACAATCTTTCAAACATTACAATAAATTAGTCCAATACAATTATGCTGCTTTTATAATTGTTCAAGTTTTTCTTCTTGTTGATAACTCATCTCTCATCTTATACTATGGACAAAAATTCAACTCAGTTGAAAATGTATAAGCTAAGTAGATGAATTTTGCCAAAAGGGGCTTTTGGAAAATATTTCAATGTGCTGGAACATTTTTTTAAATACCAATCCATACCTTTTCAGGTCATTTTCTAGTTAGTTTTGCTTTCATAGAGTAGGGACAACAATTTTGAAATTAGTAACTATTTGAAGCAGTTACAAATCAAAATATGATGTATCATGATCACTATAAATCTACTTCAATTTGCCAGAATGTATTTTCTTATAAACAATTGCTTATTCAATATGCTTTGAAACAGTATATGAAAACATTTCCATTTTACAGCAAGATCATAAAAACAGGCCCTGTAGTGATTTTATTCCTGAATAGAACATTCCAGACAAAAGTTAATAGCCACTTTTAGTTAGAAGGAACCTGACAGAGTTTTCAACAATAAGGAGAAAGGTTAAAAATTAGACAACCAGGCATTACACGGCAAATGTACAATAAAAAGCTGCAGCATTTATGACTAAAGCACAAAGTCTCACAGAATAAAACATTCAACTGGCTGCATAAATAATTCATCAGATTTAAAGCTATTACACCAGATTCCTGTTCATTATTTTTCAGAGCTTCTTAAATATTTGATTGAAACTATTTTCATATTAAAATTCACCCCAGTATTTATTGTGATACTGAACAACAGTTTGCTGTCTGTAAGCAATGAATATTAAAATTAGGAATAAATTCTTAAATGTATATTTTACAATAAATGTGTCCAAGAATCTTTTTAAAAATCAAGCATTAGCATTACAAAACGGAACTCTGCATTTTCAACCTCATAATATTAAACACCCTGCAAAAAAAAATGCAGTTATTTCACCTAATAAATTGATGCTGCCTTTTGCAAAACAAAATACTTTTTCTCGTCACGCGCCATTCATGGAAGAATAGGGTTATCCAAAAGACGTACCAGTAGTCCATTTACTATCAATTCCTAAGAATATACAGTACTTTGGTTAGAACATTGAATTTAATCGATTGATACAATGGATCATTCGGTTTTCAAGCGGAAGAGTTAACGATTACATTTCTTAAAGATTGCACGGAAACCCCATCTCTATCACACTGGTGGAACATTTAAACTATTAAAACTTACACGTGTATGAAAATGTTAATGGTTTGTTGTTAAAGAAAGGTACGTGGTACAAGTTGGCAACTTACCTCGTTAAAGTTGGTTTTGTTTTTTTACACACTAGTAAAGGCACGGAAACAGCATTTCTTGTCTATGACGAGCGTGTGCAATTTGGGCAAAGATTCCTTAACGTGTCGCTACCACTTTTCAGCTCAAAACAATATTACTGTTCACGCTACCATAAGGTACTAGACTCAAATCTCAGCTTTCTGCTGAAGAAAACATATTTAATGCATTATAATGAATATGGATTACCTGATCATCTGACTTCCCCCGAGTCTCTGCTACTGGAGCCATTATTTATACAATATGCTGCTGCCACCTAACTGAGATTTTGACCAGCCCATGCCTGAGTGTTGTTACACTACTATTTCATTATTCAAAATCCTATAAGTACAGATTACAAAGATAACAGGAATAGATGATTTTTTTTTCAGACTACGTTGTTCTTCACACAAAGGGCAAGGCGAAAAAAACTAGGATCATAACAACGTGAATCAAAGAAACGGGAACGTTTCAGCTTCTAAACGGCATTCGCTTGAGAGAAAAAAGAAACCAATTGTACATTCAGGAATAATAATTGCACGCAAGTTAAACTGCCTTTATTTGGTTGCACATTTTATCAGATAAGTGCAGTGGCCGTCTTCTCTCTGTTACCATTCTAAGCGATACAATAAAACTAACTGAAGGAGAAGCACGGAAATGGGTTCGTAACAAAGGACCCAGTGCTGGCGAGCTGGATTGTCAAAAACTAAAGATGAAGCGCTGCAACAAAGTGTCACTCGGCACTGAAACCATCGGGATGGTTGAAAAGCGGAGTTTTTACCGCATTTAAAAGATGCGATTCAAAAACCAAATGCAGACCGAGGGGGAGGGGGGAACAAGCCATAACATTAAAAAGCCAAGTCAGCAGAAAACAAATTGCAATTAGAAGAGCAAAACAAATCCTATTTGTTTCCCTAAAGAAACTTACTAGGTGTTTGCGCGCTGCCGATGCCGCGATCTCCGGCGTGCGCTGGCGACACGGTGAGCGAACTCGGTTTAAGATCAGGTCGCGATCCCAGACCCCAAGCGTGACTTTTCGCGGGTTCGAAATATGCCGAAACTGCGCGTAGATTTACCGGCTCTGCACATGCAAATTGATCTTGGGTGTCGTAGGATCAATACAACTTCGTGTTAAAATATTTGTTAATTAATTTTCGCCGGTTGAGGGTTTCGCTTTTGTTTTCTTTCTCGATGTGAGAGAACGTGGCTGGTGTGTCGAATGTGCAGGATGTAAGCAGCAGGTAGTTCCCTCTTGGTAGAAGGGGAAAAAACAGAAGATGCATAAACTGCATTTCAGCGGAGAGTCTATGTCGGAAGCCTTGTCCAGCGATGTCCAGGCACTTAATAAACTCTCTAACCAGGTAATTACTGAGAATACAATTCCGTTTATTTTCAAGGGTGTTTAAAGAATACGAGAGTGTTTGAAACTGCGTGAAGAGGGATAGAGACCAGGTTTTGTCAAATGTGAGCTGTTTATTCAGGCCGTGTGTATCAGAGGATAACAGAATGTCCAGAAGCGTTTAAGCTGTAGTAGAAGCTCATTTAAACATGGTAGGCGCTGGAAAGTTGAGACTAAAATTCAAAATATTAGAGAAACCTAATAGGCCAATCAGCCCCAATATCATGATAATGTACTCCAAAGTTCTGTGCGGATAGCCTCCATCGCAATATAGAACACAGAACTAACAAAGGCACTTTTAAGTGTGTGTTATAGCCCCCTGGAAAGAGTTGGTCATGAATCTTATCACAAGTGTTACTGTGCTCCATTCATCTCCTTAATCCTCAATTTTATTGTTAAAAGTTGGCTTTCTTTCTGAAGAGTTTCCAAATATATGAGAATCTCTGTCCAGAAATGCAAAGCGTAATGCCAGCTACATACAGGAAGAAAATATCAATTTAATTACAAAATAATCTGCAGATGCTGGGGTCAAAGCAACACTCACAACACGCTGGAGGAACTCAGCACGTCGGGCAGCATCCGTGGAAACGATGAGTCGACGTTTCCGGCCCCGGAACCCTTTGTCAGGACTGAAGAGGGAAGGGGCAGAGGCCCTATAAAGAGGGTGGGGGAGAGTGGGAAGGAGAAGGCTGGTAGGTTCCAGGTGAAAAACCAGTAAGGGGAAAGATAAAGGGGTTGGGGAGGGGAAGCGGGGAGGTGATAGGCAGGAAAGGTGAAGAAGGAATAGGGGAAAACACAATGGGTAGTAGAAGGAGGTGGAACCATGAGGGAGGTGATAGGCAGCTGGAGGAGGGGGCAAAGTGACATAGGGATAGGGGAAGGGAGGGGGAGAGAATTACTGGAAGTTGGAGAATTCTATGTTCATACTCAGGGGCTGGAGACTCACCTAGACAGTATATGAGGTGTTGCTCCGGTAACCTGAGTTTAGCCTTATCATGGCAGTGGGGGAGGCCATGTATGGACATATCTGAATGGGAATGGGAAGCAGAGTTGAAGTGGGTGGCTACCGGGAGATCCTGTCTGTTTTGGCGGACGGAGCGGAAGCGCTCGACGAAGCAGTCCCCCAATCTGCGTCGGGTTTCACCGATGTAGAGGAGGCCGCACCAGGAGTACCGGATGCAATAGCTGACCCCAACAGACTCACAAGTGAAGTGTTGCCTCACTTGGAAGGACTGTTTGGGGCCCTGAATGGTGGCAAGAGAGGAGGTGTAGGGACAGGTGTAGCACTTGCGCTTACAGGGATAAGTGCCAGGTGGGAGATCTATGGGGAGGGACGTGTGGACCAGGGAGTCACGGAGGGACCGATCCCTGCGGAAAGCAGAGTGGGTGGAGAGGGAAAGATGTGCTTAGTGGTAGGGTCCTGTTGAAGGTGGCGGAAGTTGCGGAGGATAATGTGCTGGATCCAGAGGCTAGTGGGGTGGTAGGTGAAAATAAGGGGAACTCTTTTTCTGTTGTGGTGGCGGGAGGATGGGGTGAGAGCCAAAGTGTGGGAAATGGAGGAGATGCGGGTGAGGGCATCATTGATGACAGCAGAAGGGAAACCACGATCCTTAAAGAAAGAGGACATTTGAGATGTCCTGGAACGGAAAGCCCATCCTTGGAGCAGATGCGGCGGAGACGGAGGAACTGGGAATAGGGAATGGCATATTAATATCAATTTAATTATCTGAATAATATTTCTTCAACAAAATCAGCATTGCAGTGATACAGAATTGTGGCTGATCGTAAGAGATAAGGTTCATAAGGAGGTGTTCATACTTAACACCTTTTTCCTGTTATTAGAGCATAAAGACAAGCACGTTCAATTAATCTAGAATGCAAGTTACATTTAAGAGTTCGCTGAATAAATGCAGTATTGTATGTGAACAATCATTTCCTTACTGCAGGTGGGGTTACCAATACAGTTACCCTCACAGCTTGAAAAATACCAGAACCTTGGATCAATAAAGCTGTTCTTGGCCTTTGCTATTACACCATCTTTATTCCTTGTTGTAACGAGTATGCACTGAAGCGCTTGGGGGGGTGGGGGGGGTGTTTAAAACATAAGTTTATCCAGACTCCTATGTACTAATATAATCATTTAACTACTCAAAATATATATCATTAATCTGGATGAGGAAACTTAATGCAACATCTAAATTTCCAGTGACACAAGACAGGGTTGACATGGGGTTTGGAGGCTTGCGTGCCTCAGTGGCCCAGGGAACTATGCTGGTTGAAGACAGGGCTTTATGATTGGATTCATGGAAGAGTCACCAATGCCAAACAGGTGAAAGGGTAGAGGCCAGACTAAGAGTTGTGCACTAGTCCTCCAGCTCAGGGCTAACAACCCTGACTGGTCAAAGGAAAATTGTTACAGAAACAGCAATGAAGAATCCTATAACTGTATAGACAAGCAGAGATGAAGGACCTTCATTGCTGCCCTAAATGCCAGCAGCGTAACAAGGCGAGGCTAGGCAGGGAAAGAGGCTGTGGATGGAGGGGATTTCTGAGGAGGCTGTGATTTGGTGAAAAGGCAGATGTGAAGTTATCTATCTTTGTTAAAATAAAACTGAAAGTAGATCGTTATCTGAAGGCTGATAGATTAAGAAAAAGGGAAAGCGCAACAGGACATGAGATCCTGAGAAGATCCTGAAAACAAAATGTTCAAGTGAGGCAGTCAGATTGGAAACCAAATGGCATGTTGTCCTTCATTGCAAGAAACTTGGAGTGCAGAAGCATTGATGCCTAGCTGCAGCTATATAAGGCTTTGGAGAAACTTTATCTGGCTATATTTTATTAGGAGTTTGAGGGGAATGGGTATGTCACCATGGACAGTCGCAAATTTTTACAGATATTTGTGGAAAGCATTCTAACTGGTATTGGGGGGCATGGCACAGGATCAAAACAAGTTGCTGAAAGTTGTAATCTCAGTCAGCCTCCCCAGCATCCAGGGCATTTTCAAAGAGTGGTACCTCAAAAAGGTGGCATCTATCATTCAGGACCCCATCACCCAGGACATGCCCTTTTCTCATTGCTAACATCAGGGAGGAAGTACAGGAGCCTGAAGGCACACACTGAACAATCCAGGAACAGTTTCTTATCCTCTGCCATCAGATTTCTGAATGGACGTTGAACCCATGAACACTACCTCACTACTTTTTTTTTCTCTTTTACACTCCTTTTTTTTATTTTTATATATACAATTACAGTCAGAGTCCAGATTTTAACCCAATTGAGATGCTGTGGCATGACCTGAAGAGGGCTGTTTATGCAAGGTATCCCAGGAATATTGATGTGCTGAAACAGTTTTGTTTTTTTGTAATTTATTTTTTACTGAGTTTCATCATCAAAGAAACATTTCCATAAGATGGATTTCAGATACTGTACATATATATCATATAATATTTGTTACAAATCTCCACATAATATTTATCTGAGGTATACACTTATAGAAAGAAGAGGAAAGAAAGAACAATCGAAAGAAGAAAACTGTACAGAGTAGGGAGTGATTTTTTTTACAACGTATTGATTGTGAGAATAAAATCAGACCTATGAGGTGTTATGTAGTTAAACTATTTTTTCCAGTATGAATAAAATTGTTCCAACTTACGATTAACAGATGTTATCTTCTCCATTTTGTAAATGCCCATTGTAATTGCCACCCATACATTTAAAGTTGGGCTCTCCTGAGATAACCATTTCTTGGTAAGGGTCTTTTTACCAGCCACCCGCAGTACTTTCATTAAATATTTATATTTATCTCTTTTCAACCATTCTTGAGGTATGTACCCAAAATATATGGTCTTACTCTCTAAATGTATTTATCTGTTAGTATATCATTGAAATTTGCAGATTATAACTTAATCGATCGACTCCCTGTACAAATAAGAACCAAGAAAAGTGAATAATAAAAAAAAGGTAATGAAGGTATGGTTCCAAGGCTGGGGTCTCTAGATGACCCTGGGTTGGGCTAGAAGAGAAGTCTAGCCGTGGGGGATAGCCCCTCCTACCTGTGAGTTGAGGGCCCCCGCTGCAGTACCTATCAAAGTAAGTTAAAAAAAAACTATGTCCATTACACAGAAATGATTTCCCTGTGTATTCCTCCCATGTGTATATTCTCATTTAGGTGAGGGAAAAGGAATGAATAAATGATTTTTTTTTAATTGAGTAATATAAAATCCACATTATAACACGTATTTCTCAAGATAGGTATATCACTGTCTATTTTTGCTTCCATTTAGTTTATCAGCACTTTTAAAGTTAGCCAAACCATATGGCTCTTCTGGAGGAGGTGAGGGCTGCCCTCGGAGAACTGACAGTCTCTTCCTGAAATCCTTCTCTCGTCCTGTTCCCATCCCCTGCTTTCTAGGTTCTCTTACTATTTCCCAAGCAGATCGGGATGATTGCTCAGCCAGGCTTTCCCTTGGTTTGACCACGCTAACGGTCAGTCCTCTGTTGTTCACGTCTGTAGTCGCCTCCTCCACCGTCTGGTACAGTCGCATCCCTTCTTGGTAAAATACCCTCAGTTTAGCAGGATATGGGGCTTGGAACTTAATCTTTTCTTTCTTTAATATTCGTTTCACTTCGAAATATTCCTTCCATTTCTGTAGGACCACCGGAGGGTAATCATGATCGAAGTATATTAACTTCCCGTTCCAAAATACCCTCTTCTTACCCCAGGCCCTTCGTAGAATCTCCGCCTTGCTCTTGAATCGAAGGAATTTAAGCACTATGGAGCACGGTGTACCTTCTCTTTCTCCGGGAGGCCACTGGACAAGCGAACGATGCGCCCTTTCAATTTCAATCTCCGTAGTCTGTGGAATCTGCAGCGCTTCCCGCAGCAGCTTGTCTACAAAGTCCATCATCGACAATCCCTCTGCTCCTTTGGGAACATTATAAATCCTGATATTTTTCTGTTGCGATCTTCCCTCCTGGTCAAGCAATTTGCTTTCCTGTTGATTTAATATTTTTATCGTCTTACTTAGTATCTGTTCCACATTTTGCATGCGATCTTTCATCTTCAAAATTCGAGTCTCTGCCACCGCTATTTTCTGATTGACCTTGGCGAGCTCTGACTTTATATCACTGAGTTGCTGTTTTATATCTTTTTGGACTTCCCTTGTCTCTTCCACAATCCTTATCATATTTGCCGCTTCGCCTGCACGAGGCCCAGCGTCAGCCTCACCGCCATGCGCACGTGTAGGAGAGCCACACGCTGTACCTCTCTCTTCCATCGGCTCCGCAGTGATGCTTTTTTTATCTCCATTCTTTTTCCTCATTTTTGCCCCCCTTATCAATTCAGATATTTTCAAAAGATCTTATATTTGATGGATTAACAGGGCAAAATAGGCGTTTTTCCAGAGGAGCTATTGATTTAAGCTGCCATTCTGAACGGTGACGTCACCGGAACCGCTGAAACAGTTTTGTATGGAGGAATGGTCTCAAATTCCTCATTGTCATTATGCAAATCTGTGATTATTTATATGGTGTACTCAGTATTGGTTAGAAGTACAATTGTTTGTGTGTAATTAATTAGGCAGATTGGTTCAAAAAAGTATGTGAATCCCTAGGGCAATGCCTTCTACAAAAGCTATTTGCAGTCAGGTGTTCCAATCAATGAGATGAAAATGGAGGTGTGGGTTGTAGAGGTGCCCTGCTCTATAAAACAGACACACAAAGGCTACGTCCACACTACGCCGGATAATTTTGAAAACGCCGGTTTCGAGTAAAAACAACAGGCGTCCACACTAAGCGTTTTTCAAAGTATCTCCGTCCACATTAGGCGAATATTTGGGTGAATCTCCTCCTACTGGGCATGTGCAGGACACGCAGAAAACAAGCTAAGAAGAAACGGTATACTTTGTGCACGTTTGTCCAGTTACAGAGTAGAAAATCTTTAAAGGAATTGCTCTTGGCTCTCGCGCAGGAGGACTTAAAACTTAAAAAAAATAAATACTGGAGCGTATGGAGGCAACCGACAGGGAGTTCACGGACAGTATGACCCAGCTGACGACGAACATTGAAAAACTGACTAACTCTGTTGCATTAATAAAGCACCTTGTTAAATGTATAAAACGTCTGCATCAGTGTTATCTTGTATTTCCATACAATGTTACATTAGGCTGTTACACATCTATTGTCAGAGAAGTACTTGCATAAGTAGGTAAACCACCTTCATACAAGCAAGGACAGAAAACAGGGCAAAGTGAGTATACTTATTTATTCAGTAAGCTATGGGTCAAAGTATTTGGTGAGTACGTAACTCTTCTGGCTTCAGTCTCATTGCCGTCTGTTCTGAAATTGTTAGGTGGTGACGTTCAAGAAAACAACGAACATCTGTTCCGGCACATCATGACAGCATTTTTAAATAGTCAAAAAAGCTCACTTTACAACTTAACTCTCACGCCGTTCACACCGACTGCGCGTTATTACAGCTTGCGCAGTACCAAGCAGAAGTAGAAAAAAGCATTGTTGTTGTGGTTTTGTTATGACAACATTTTTAAATCTCTCCGTTTACCCCGTACACACTACGCCAGATACTAAGCGTTTTCAGATTTATTCACTCTGGAGAATGTTTTCGAAAATCTCCATTTTCGGGGGCTGAAAACGCTGGCTCAGTGTGGACGGGAGGGCAAAACAAAGAGAAAAAGCTTTGTTTTCAAAATTAACCGGCGTAGTGTGGACGTACCCAAAGTCTGGTTACTGACAGAGCCTACTCTTCTAAAGAAAGATCTGTTGATGTGCACCGTGCCTTGATCAAATCAACTTTCAGAAGACCTTGGAAAGAAGAATTGTGGAGATGCATTGAAGCTGGAAAAGGCTACAAAAGGCATTTCTAAAGACCTCAGTGTTCATCACTCGACAGTAAGAGAAACTGTCGGCAAGTGGAGGAAACTCAGTACTGTTGCTATTCTCCCTAGGAGTGGGCATCCTGCAAAGATCATACCAATAGTACAATGTGCAATGCTGAAGGAGGTGAAAAAGAACCAAGGGTAACAGCAAAAGACATGCAGAAATCTCTAGAACTTGCTAAGATCCCTGTTAAGTGTGTCCACTATAAGAAAAGCACTGAACAAGAAGGTGAAGGACACCACGGAGGAAACTTCTGCTCTCCGGAAAAAAACATTGCTACAAGTCTCAAGTTTGCAAAAGACCACCTGGATGTTCCAGAGCGCTTCAGGGACAATGTTCTGTGGACAGATGAGACAAAAGTTGAACTTTTTGGCAGAAATGCGCAATGCTACATTTGGAGGGAGAAGGGCACTACACACCAACATCAAAACATCATTCCAGCTATGAAGCATGGTGAAGGAGCATCGTGGTTTGGGGCTGCTTTGCTGCTTCTGGGTGTGGGTAGCTTGCAAATAAAATGAAAATTGTGTCGGGAGATATTTTACAGGAGAATGTCAGGGTAGCAGTCCGTCACCAAAGCAGAATAGAAGTTGGGGATGATGCAGCAAGATAATGATCCAAAACATAAGGGTGAATCAACATCAGAATAGTTTAAAAAGAAGAAAAATTGTGTGTCAGAATGGCCATCAGAATCCAGATTTTAACCCAGTTGAGATGCTGTGGTATGACCTGAAGAGGGTTATTTATGCAAGGTATCCCAGGAATATTGATGTACTGAAACAGTTTTTTATGGAGGAATGACCTAAAATTCCTCTTCGTCATTGTGCAAGTTTGATCAGCAGCTACAGGAAACATTTTGTGGATGTTATTGCTGCGAAAGGAGGGTCTACCAGTTATTAAATACAAGGGTTCACATACTTGTTCCAGCCTCATCTGTGAATGATTAAATAATGTGATCAATAAAAACGTGAAAAATGCAATTGTTTATGTGTTATTAGTGTAGGCAGATAGTGTTCGTCTGTATAAAATAAACTATTACCCTGTGATTGATGAACCTTTGACATAGCATAGAAGGCTATGGATACCGCTGGCAGAGAAGACATTAGAGGCAAAGTCATTAAATTATATTCAAGAAGAAGGTATATATATTTCTTAATGCAAAGAGAGGAAAGGATACAGATAGAGGCAGGAACAAGGCACCAACCAAGTGATCAGCCATGATTGTGTTGAATACTGGAGTGGGCCCAAAGGAATAAATGGCTCTCTCTCTCTGTCCTCCTTCTTGGAATATAAGACCATAAGATGTAGGAGCAGAATTAAGCTATTCAACCCATTGTGTCTGCTCTGCCGTTCCATCGTGGCTAATTTATTAATCCTCTCAACCCCATTCTCCTGCCTTCTCCCTATAACTTTAAATGATTTGACCTCCACAGCTGTCTGTGACATTTAATTCTACATATTCACTACTCTCTGGCTAAAAGAACTCCTCCTCATCTCTGTTTTAAATGTACATTGCTCTATTCTGAGGCTGCAACCTCCGGTCCTAGATGCCCCCACTATAAGAAATGTACTCTCCACATCCATTTTATCCAGACCTTTCAATATTTGATAGGTTTCAATGAGATCCTCCGCTTATTCTCGTGAACCTCTCCAATGACAGCACATCTTTTCTTAGATAAGGGGCCCAAAATTGCTTGCAATACTCCAAATGCAGTCTGACCAATGCCTTATAAAGTCTTAGCATTGCATCCTTGCTAACATGTTCCAGTCCTCTCGAAATGAATGCTAACATTGCATTTGCCTTCCTTACCTCTGTCTCAACCTGCAAGTTAACCTTCGGGGAATCGTGCACAAGGACTCCAGAGTCTCTTTGTAACTCTGATTTTTGAATTTTCTCCCCATTTAGAAGATTTTATATGTATGTACAGATTAAATAAGTAGTGCAAAAAGGGGGGAAAATACTGAGGTAGTGTTCGTGGGTTCAATGTCCATTCAGAAATCTGATGGCAGATGGGAAGAAGCTGTTTCTCAATAGTTGAGTGTGTGCGTTCTGGCTCCTGTATCTCTTCCCTGATGGTAGCAATGAGAAGAGGGCAGGTCCAGGGTCATGGGTGTCCTGAATGATGGATGCTGCTTTCTTGAGGCGTTGCTCCTTGATGGTGTCCTGTATTATACCAGCAGAGCCACCCCACCTCCTCTGCCTGCTGTCTGTCATTTTGATACAAGGTGTGTCCTTGGATGTTAAACTCCGAACTATGATAATCTGTCAGCCACGACTCAGTGATATACAGCAGGTGAAAGCCTGTTTCAAGTTGTGGTTCTGCAAACAAATTGAGGCAACATTTTTATTTATGCATTTAGAATGGATATGAATTAGCAAGCTATAAGTTGTGTTCAGGAAAGCATATTAGTCCCTCTTAAGGATAAGAATAATGTTGGCGATTACACTATTGGTAATAACCAGTTCAATAGCTCCCAACTGCTGATCAGGATACCTTCATTTTGCTTGGTATTACAATAATGTCATCAAGCTTTTTCGATCTACAAATTCATAATCTGGTTAATATTTTTACATCCAGCATTTTGTGATGATATTTATGCCCTAACTGTTCTTATATAACTTTAAGAGTCACAGGTCTTTTTAGCATTTGTCTACTTTGACTGGTCTTTTCTTTCTTCTCCAACTGGAAAAATAAAATTTCAGGAGAAATTCACATTGGTACTCAGTGTATTTGTAAATTAAAAGGAGTACCCCAGGCAGCCCTGAACCTGCAGTGCCATTTAAAAACATCTGATTGTAGCTTCAACTCTGCATTCATGTCTGCCAAAGATAACTTTTATCCCTTTGTTACAATTATTTGTCTGGTTTAAAAATATTCAGGGACTCCCTGACGGTACCCTTTGAAGTAGAGTTCCAAAGACTCTTGAGTCTCAGAAAAGACTTTGCCTCATCTCTGTCTAGAATGAGCAAATGCATATTTTCACACGAAGACCCTTAGAATCTCCCATGAGAAAATATTCTGCGCATATCCACACTCTTGTAACCCCTCAGGATTTTCAAAGTTTCAGTCTAGCTACCTCTCATTCTTTTAAAGTCCACTCATTACAGACATAGATGTCCTAACCTTTCCCCAAAAGACAACTCACACATTTCAAGAATTATCCATCCCTTCCCACCTTGGTTTGAATCTTTCTTTTTATATCTTTTTATTGAATTAGTACACAAAAGGTAAACCATATAGGCACTGATACACAGTTGCAATATAACTTTACAAGAGATATTAATACACAAAAAAAAGTTAGTACAAACAGTGCAGTTTAGATATAAAATAACCAGGTAATATAATAGCATACTAATTTTCAAATATGTCAATAAGGGAAAAAAACCCACCGTGCAACTAAACTAAAAAGCAAAGCAATGGGCTAACTAGGTATCAAGTAGAGTTAAACAACTTAAAACAATCATGTCCTCAAACCCGACCTCCATAAAAACAGTTAAAAAGCAAGAAGGGAATGTAAATATGGCCAGAGAAAGAAAAAAAAAGTTACATTAAATGAAAAGGTTGAATAAAAGATCTCCAAGTCTGTTCAAATTTAACTGAAGAATCATAAAGATTACTTCTAATTTTCTCCAGATTTAAACATAGTATTTTCTGGGAAAACCAAAAAAATGTAGTTGGAGCATTACTCTCCTTCCAATGTTGTAAAATACATCTTTTCACCATTAAAGTAAGAAATGCAATCAATCTACGGGCTGAAGGGGAAAGATTACTGGAAATTTTAGGTAATCCAAAGATAGCAGTAATAGGATGGGGAGAAATATCTATATTCAATACCTTTGAAATAATATTAAAAATATCCTTCCAAAAAGTTTCCAGAGTAGGACAGGCCCAAAACATATGAGTTAAGGAAGCTATCTCCCCATGACATCTGTCACACAAAGGGTTAATATGAGAATAAAACCGAGCTAATTTATCTTTAGACATATGTGCTCTATGGACAACTTTAAATTGAATTAGGGGGTGTTCAGAACCGATAGAGGAAGTATTAACTAGTTGTAAAATATGCGCCCAGTCATCCACCGGAATAATAAGACCCAATTCCTTTTCCCAATCTGACCTAATCTTATCAAATGGAGCTTTCCTAAATTTCATAATAGTATTATAAATAATAGCCGTTACACCTTTCTGACATGGATTAAGGTTAATTATAGTATCTAAAATATATATAGGAGGTAGCGTCGGAAAGGAAGAGAGTATAGTACTTAGGAAATTTCTAACTTGGAGATATCTAAAAAAATGTATTCTTGGTAAGTTATATTTGTTAGATAATTGCTCAAAGGACATAAAGGAACCATCTAAAAATAAATCCAAAAACCGTGAAATACCATTAGTCTTCCAAATTTGAAAGGCATGGTCGGTGGAAGAGGGAGGGAAGAATATGTTACCTAAAATAGGAATCGCAAGCCCAAATTGATTAAGATCGAAAAATTTTCGGAATTGAAACCAAATACATAAGGTATATTTAACTATCGGGTTACAAACCAGTTTACAGCATTTCAAATCAAAAGGAAAAGAAGAACCTAAAATGGAGCCAAGTGCATAACCTTGAGCAGATTGTAATTCCAATACTACCCATTTAGGAATAGATAGTGTATCTTGATCAAGTAACCAAAATTTCATATGTCGAATATTAATTGCCCAATAATAGAATCTAAAGTTAGGTAATGCGAAACCTCCATCTCTCTTAGCTTTCTGTAGATGTATTTTACCCAATCTCGGGTTTTTATTTTGCCAAATAAATGAAGAAATTTTAGAGTCAACTTTATCAAAAAAGGATTTAGGAACAAAAATCAGTAGTGCCTAAAATACATATAAAAATTTTGGAAGAATAAACATCTTAACAGCATTAATAGACCAATCAAAGTTAAATAAAACCTTGGTTTGAATCTAGGTTGCTATTGTAGGAACAGTGAAAACGGATGAAGAAACAAGATCTGCAGTCATCATGATTGTGAAAGTACAGTAGTTGGAGCATTTTTTAAAAATTGATGGCAATAGAATTTAAATGTTATCAGGTTATTTACATTAATTGTGCCTTCATATTATCTTGAATGTTTGTGCTGTATTGTCATTTATAGAAACAAAGGGCTGTTTTTGTTTTTTTTATAGCAATTTTCAGCATTGACAGAAATAATCTTCCGCTTTGTTACAGAACCCACAGAGGTAAGAAAAGTAGTACAATTTAATAGTACTGTAGAGTGCAGGTAGTTTTCAAACAGTGACATTCTTCAACAGGAAATTTCACACTAGTTCAATTCCTGGTGTGGTTAGTTCAATAAATTGAACTGAAATCATACTGCTCTGGCTACCAGAAAAGTTAAAAACTTTAATATTGATTTTTTTAAAGGCATATTGTAGGTGTTACTTTGTTTGTGTAGCCTTTTAATCAATTAGTTTTTTTTAAAGTTCTTAAAAAATTATTTCTAGTCTTCTAACTTCAGCAATGTGAATTTTTAAAAATTTTAGAGGTATGCATATGTCTATCATATCCACAATGTTGTTTTCTTTCTCACTTCTTCAAAATTCCCATCCTATCTCTCTGCATTGGATACCATGCTCAAACAATAGGG
The DNA here is from genome assembly GCF_963921235.1 of Mobula hypostoma. Classification (NCBI taxonomy): domain Eukaryota; kingdom Metazoa; phylum Chordata; class Chondrichthyes; order Myliobatiformes; family Myliobatidae; genus Mobula; species Mobula hypostoma. The sequence continues at coordinate 192,115,938 of NC_086098.1, forward strand.
CATCCAGGGGAAGCCGCACTAAGGTCTATGTTATTGTTGCTAAGAATCAAGTATTAAAAGATGAAGAAGAATGGGCAAGGTTTACCTTCTTTACATGATTATTCTTCCATTCTGATTTTAAATTCAGCTTTTGCTTTTCAGTCCTCTAATAAAGAAATTCATAGTATCAGATAAAACTGAAGATGTAAAATGATCTCATTGTTGTCTGATTTGTCATTACACTACCTTCAGTAAGAATCTTTATCATGATGGGAACTTGTTAAACTTTAAAGCTTTTAATTCTGCTTGGAATTTTAAAAATGTTTTAAAACTAACAATTTCTTTTTCTCTCAAATGTCCAGTCGGTGCGCTTATTGAGTGAGCTCTGCGAGTTTGCGTCACAGAATGGAATGAGTTCAGGCCCATTGAAAAATATAGTGAGAAGTGTCCTGTTGATTCCTAATGGTGAGGGGACGTTGGATTTCTATCAGGTGTACTGCTACTGTTTAGCTTTTTAATCTCTCCTTTTCTTTAGGGAAGTTTAAGTATCAGTAATATATAAAATTTTACACATTGTTTGTGCTGTGCAAGTTTTGTTTCTACAGTAGATAATCAAAAGCAGTGAAGCTCCAAACTAAACATGTTTACTACCCACAATTACTGGTCAATCAGTACCATGACTTAAGGCAGTACGATCAGCTAACTGAACTAAATTACATGATTTTGCTTGTATGATTTTTAATCTTACAAAAGGCATTTTTATTTATAATATGTAGAACAATACTCAGCTGACATACATTTGGTCTCATTCTGGATTATATTCTGTATTTATTTATTGATTGATTATGAGAAAGAAATGAAGGAAGGCATGTTCTGCTACTTTTAACTTGCTTCTGGTTATTCCTAACTTAAACACTCAGACATGTGGAAATTAAATGGAATATGGATTTAACCATTACTTGTGATTGCTGAATCTCTTATTCTCTGTGTTAAGTGAGCTAGAGATAAAAGCTTGCTTTTGCTATTTTTCCTAAGCTACATAAGGGTAGGGAAATAAGATGTAAAATTATTTTAAAATGTTTATAACAGTTATATTAAGAATTTTATGAGGAAAATGTACATAATTAAAATTAAAGTACGCTCACTTTTCCTACAGGTGCCTTGAAAAGAAATTTGACAGCTGAACATGTCAAAGCTGATTTCATTACTCTGGGTATGTTGCATTCAGAATGAACAAAATACCTTCAATAAATTATCCTCCTAAATATTAAAATATGCTATCTTTTTCTTAATTATCAAGGACTAAGTGAAGAAAAGGCAGGATGCTTTGCAGATCAGGTAAATTATTTATTTCCACCACATATAAATATTATGGAAATGAGGTGGACACATTATAGCTTTAATTTGAGTTTTAAGATTTGTTTCAGTATCATTATTCAAAGACTGGGTGATGAGTCAACTTGGGAACCATCAGTAAACCATGCTAGAATGCACGCTTCAATTCAAGGATAATCTACACTGACAGCATCTTTTTCAACTGGCATTGTTCTCAAGACATTTTAATCCATAATTACGTGCTCTTCTGATTTTTCAATGCTGGCTTAAGATCCAGTTATAAAGTATTAAAATGTTCTGCAAGAAATGGAAGTTTTTCACCATATCTGAATTTAAAAATCCTGTGTCTTTAGTAATTAATGTATTAAGTTTTGGGTTCATTACATATTGCTATTAAATCAGGGTACTTACCTGATTTGAGCATTAAATTCCAGCGATATGTAATATAAAGAAGTAGACTGACTTTTTAACCAAAGAGAAGGATGTGCATTTGTAAAAACATAAGAAAGAGGAGCAGTAGGAGTCTGGTTCTTTAGTCCTATTCCACCATTCATCAAGGTTATCGCTGATAACAAGAACACAGGCAATTAGAAGCCAGAGTAGCCTCTCTGCTCCCTCAATCCTTCAACCCATACAATATGTTCAAAGCTAATCTGATACAGCCCTCAACATTGCTTCTGTACCAGTTCCACATAGCCACAATCTTTCAAAAATTAACTTACCACTTCTTTATATGGCTTCACTGACGCAACCTCTATAACCCCTTGGGATAGAGAATTCACCACACTATTAGGTAGGGTGTGATTTGGCTAAAGAGAGTGCAGAAAAGATTCACAAAGGTGTGCTTTGATTAGAGGGCTTTAGCTATCAGAAGAAATTGGACAGACTAGCTCTGTATTTGGAATGCAGGAGGATGAGAGGTGACATTGATCAAGGTATGTAAAATTACAAAAAGCATAGATAGGATGCATAGCCAGTATCCATTTCACATAGTAGGGGTGTCTAAAATTATGTTCAGGTGAGAGGACGTTTAATAGAAACATAGAAACATAGAAAATAGGTGCAGGAGTAGGCCATTCGGCCCTTTGAGCCTGCACCGCCATTTATTATGATCATGGCTGATCATCCAACTCAGAACCCAGCCTTCCCTCCATACCCCCTGACCCCTGTAGCCACAAGGGCCATATCTAACTCCCTCTTAAACATAGCCAATGAACTGGCCTCAACAGTTTGCTGTGGCAGAGAATTCCACAGATTCACCACTCTCTGTGTGAAGAAGTTTTTCCTAATCTCGGTCCTAAAAGGCTTCCCCTCTATCCTCAAACTGTGACCCCTCGTTCTGGACCTCCCCAACATCGGGAACAATCTTCCCGCATCTAGCCTGTCCAATCCCTTTAGGATCTTATACGTTTCAATCAGATCCCCCCCTCAATCTTCTAAATTCCAACGAGTACAAGCCCAGTTCATCCAGTCTTTCTTCATATGAAAGACCTGCCATCCCAGGAATCAATCTGGTGAACCTTCTTTGTACTCCCTCTATGGCAAGGATGTCTTTCCTCAGATTAGGAGACCAAAACTGCACACAATACTCCAGGTGTGGTCTCACCAAGGCCTTGTACAACTGCAGTAGTACCTCCCTGCTCCTGTACTCGAATCCTCTCGCTATAATGGGATCTGTGGGGTAATATTTTTCACAAAGATAATATCTGGAAATAGCTAACAGTGGAGGTAGTAAAGGCAGAAACAGTAATAACATTTACGAAGCATCTGGACAGTTATTTGAACAAGCAAGACATAGAGGAATGTGGAATTAATAAAGGCAAGTGGGAATAATATAGATGGTCATGATAATTTTTATGCTGTACATCTGACTGTATAAGTAGCTGCATTTGCAGGCTAACTTTTCGTGTTTCACGCACAAGAACACGTAATTCTTCTGTATTCTGCTGACTTACCGTTTCACTCCTTTTAGGTAAAAGTCTGCCTTTTGATTCCTGGTACTAAAGTTCATGACCTTACACATTCCCACCTTAAGCTCGTATTGACAAGTTTTTGCCTCTTTCCAAGTCATTAATATAGATGGAGAATAATTAATGGGCAAGAACTGGTCCTTGCGCACTCCACCAGTTAAATCTTGCTCATCTGAGAAAAACACCAACTTATTCTGATTCTTAGCTTTCAATATGATCACGAATTGTCAATCCATGTCAATGCACTTCTAACATCATAGCTCTTTGATTAGGGTACCAGCTTTTTATTTTAATACAGCCTTCAAATACCCTCTGGAAATCTAAATACACTTAACTCCTATTGACTTTGCTTGTTATACCCTACCTCAATGCAAATTTTCTGCCCTATACACAGTATCCATTAACATTCAGAAATCTGTTAGTCTATGTTTTGAATGCATTCAGTGACTGAACCTCCTCAGCCCTCTCAGATAGAGAATTGCAAAGATTCACCACATTTGAGAGAAAACAAATGTCTCCTTCTCTAAACAGATAGAGAATTGCAAAGATTCACCACATTTGAGAGAAAACAAATGTCTCCTTCTCTAAACAGCATACTGATCACTCTGAAATTGTGATCCCTGTGTTTAGTTCCTTCAGTAAGGGGAAACATCCTCCCTGCCCGGTACTCTGCCCGCCTTTCCAACTGATGTATATTTTCTGCTGTAGCCTCAAGCCTGTGTGGATTTTTTTTAAGTTTCAAGCATATGTCCTCTAATTGTTCTAAACTCTAGAGAATACAGGCTTGTCTCTTGTAACATAAATCCACTATCCCTGGAACCAGTCTAGTGAACCTTTGGCTGCACCTCCTCTTTGATAAGTACATCCATTTTTGGGGAAAGAAACCAAAACTGTTCACATTGCTCCAGATGCAGTCTCCAACTAATTATAGTAAGGCTTCTTTACTTCTACATTCAAATCTTATCCTAAGAAATATTAACATACAAATTGTCTGTTGAACCTTCATGTTAGCCTTCAGCGAGAAGTGTTAAGTGATTTATTTTGGGAAGTCATTGAAATGGTAGCCAGTAAATGATACACTACTGATGAACAGAGTGACTGGGACTACAAGTCCATGGCTCTCTGAAGGTGGCAACGTGGGCTAACAGGATGGTGGAGAAGTCAATGGTTGTGTTTGCCATCATAGGTCAGGGCAGAGCCTGTAAGAGTAGGGATATTTTGTTTCATCTTCACAAAACTCAGTTTAGGCTGGAGTAATATGTGGAGTTTTGCTCACCACACTGAAGGAAGGGTGTCATTGTGCTGGAGAGAGTGCAGAGAAAGTTCACTAGGATGTTGCTCAGATTGGAGGCCTTTAGTTATGTGGAGAAATTCAATCAGTATGGCTTATTTTCCCTGGAGCAAAGGAGGATGAGTGAGTGTATCAGATTGTGAGAATCTTCAGTAGGGGTAATGGTCAAAATCTTTTTCCCATGATAGGGATTTCAAAAAAAAGTGAGCATAGGGTTGAGGTGTGAGAGGGAGGAGATTTAAAGGAGTTCTGAGAGGTAGTGTTTTTTTTAAATGCAGAGTGTTATTTTGCTATCGGGGAAGTGCTACCAGAGGATGTAGTGGAATCATATACAGTGACTATGTGTTAGGCACATTTAAGTAGAAATGGCACAGAAGAATGCGGTCCTAATGAAGGCACATAGCATTAATATAAATGGGCAAATGGCTGGCATTAACACGATGGACTGAAGGGCCTGTTTCTTTATTGCATAACTCCATAACAAACACTGAACCCTGTAGTTTACGATTAAACACAACCTGCTAATCTGACTATGATATCTTTTTATCGAATAATCAATTCTCACATTCCATATCGTTATATTACCCTCGATCTATATGCTGAGTAACCAACCCACTGATTGTCCCATAGGTGTTCTTCCAAACTCCATCTCGGCTCATTCCAATGCGGAGAAATGTAATCATTGCTGTAATATAGAAAACAAAACTGCTAATTTTTATATACCATGGATTGCAAATGTTACGCAGTAATAACTAGATAATGTTAATTGAAGAAGTATTGGCCAGGACGCAAGATAATTCGCTTGCTCCCCTTTGGCAAAATGAAGGTTAAAACTGAAGGGGCTCAAAAATATAGAGGTTATTTTGAATTTTCTGGTGAGTCTAGTTCCATGTGGCTCTTATTGTTCACAGTATTTTCAACCCTAATTTTTAACTTCATATTCGGTGGGAGAAAGCAGAAGAATTTCATGATGAAACGATATTACCCAATGTCCATAAAACAAGTAAAGGGGTTTAATTGAAGATCATTAGGTACAAATTAGTCTTCTATCTCAATATCTTCAATATTTAAATTAATAGTTTTTTTGTGTTCTAAAAGAATTAGGGATTATGAATTGAGAATGTGGAGTTTGGCTGTGATTATATTGAATGACAGAATAGGCTCAAAGTGCTTTATTCTAGAATATGTCTCTGCTCTTAAAATTTAATAATGCTTGGATAAATCTTACATTAAAAGTATGGCAGAAGGTGGTTAATTCATGTGGAATTAATAACATGCTAAAACTCTTTAGATGGTGTGCATATGATACCGAATTCCTTCCCAACAGAGGAGATAAAAGATTTGAGCTATGGATAAAGAAAGGTCTTACAACCTACCTCTCATTTATAGATAAAAGAGTATTACAAAGTTTCCAAATCCTGCAGGACAAACATGGCCTAGAACATAATGACTTTTTTAGGTACCTTCAAATACGAAACTATGTTAACCAGAGTTGTAGATATACAGACCTATCAACAGTAGAATTAGAATTTTTCAAGATTCTGAATTCGGCTTGCAGTTCAATACCTAGTAAATCAGTTTCTCGCCTATATAATGCACTCTCCCATGCTAAAAATGTAAATACACTGTATATTAAAGAGAAGTGGGAGAAAGAAGCGGGGTTGGTACTTTCAGAGGAGGCTTGGGGGAAAATCTGCAGCTTTCAATGGTCCTCGACTAATTCTTTGACTTGGAGAGAACATTGTTGGAAAAACATTATAAGATACTTCAAGACCCCATATCAGGAAAAATATAAAGATACAAATGTGATGTGTTGGAGAAGGTGCGGCTCCAAGGAGGCAAATCATTTTCATATTTTCTGGGATTGCCCTAAATTAAGTCTATTTTGGGAAGGTATTCATAGAACATTAGTTAAGGTACTTAGGTCCCAGATACCTCTGAACTTTGAGACGCTCTATTTGGGGCATGTATTGTTCCTTGAACAGAAGGAAGATATAAAGTTGCTGCAGGCCCTCTTAGCGGCAAGTAAGAAATCAATCACTAGAAAATGGCTAAATCCAATACCACCTACATTAGAAGATTGGTACGAAATTATCTTGGAAATATTTAAAATGGAAAAGTTGACTTACTCCCTGAGAACTCAAAAAGAAACATTTTGTCAAATCTGGAATAAATGGATTGAATATATAACCCCAATGCGAGCAGACTTTAGATGACTCTCCTAATGATTTATATTGCTCTTCTCATCAACACAGTAATATTGCTAACGTAAGCACCCCTAGTCTAAATGTTTGTTGTTTTTTTTGGAAAATAGAGAATTAACACAAGTAAAGGGAAAGATTTGGGAAAGGGATTTAAAAAAATGAAAAAAATTAAGTAAATAAGTACATAGGGATTGGATAATTATGTCTGCGGGCAGGAACAAGCACGAACAAATTGGGATATAAGCACCTACAATGGTTGGTATATAGGCTTGTATGCAACATTTTGGACCAGTGGAAATGGTCCAGAAGGGTTGTATGGAAACTATTATTACCATTTTTCTTAACAACTAATTTCATTACTTAGCCTAATAGGTTAGATTTACCACAGTACATAATTATCTATTTAAATGTTTATTTTCCTTTTATATCATCTCAATGTGTACTTAAGAATGTATAAATAATTGTAGTTTTATACATATAAGAAAATGGAAAAGGTTATATGTGTGAAAAAAGTACATGATAATTGTGAATTCCTTATCCAAATAAAAATAAAATTAAAAAAAAAAGGAAGCTCCATGAGCAGAAGGTTAGATTTAATAAAGCATCACATTCCATCTCTTAATATTTTGTCAGGTAAAATTTCTTACATGTTTAACTTTGGAATACAAAGTAAAAACACTCATTGAACCACCTGTGTACAAATAAAAACAAGCTATTTAATATAACTGCTATACTCTTAAGTTATATTGAACAGTCGGCAGTAAGGACATTATTTAATGGCATGTTGTATTTCCAGTGGAAATTTCATTCGGCAGTACTATCAAGAATGGCACTAGGGCAAACAATGACCGTCAATCAGTTGGTAGATATGGAATGGAAGTTTGGAGGTAATTTTCTGTTATAGTAATCTTTATTATAATGGCCTAAATCTTCCTTATACAGGTTGAATACTCTTTATCCAAAATTTCAAAATCTGAAATTTTTTGAGTGTTGACACAACATCACAAGTGGAAAATTCCACAAGACATGATGAAGCTTCTCAGGCCTCTGCACACCACAAACAGTTCTGAGAAGTGATCTCACATTTGTTATGAACAGAAGTTAATGAAAAATAGAAAAACTGCATAAAGTGAAATCTGAAGATCTCAATTGTGTATTGAAAGACTGGATTTGTCAGCATCAGAGTCAACATAATCCTGTTTAACGCAGTGTTGATCATGAAACAAGCAAAGATCTATCACGAATTAGAAATTGAAGGTAATTGTGGATATTCAGTAAGTTGGTTGCAGAAGTTTAAGAAAAGGCACAACATTAAATTTTTTAAGATTTATGGTGATAAAGCATCTGCTGATCACAAAGCAGCGGAGAAATTCATTGAGTTTGCCAAGATCGTTGCTGATGAAAATCTAACATGCTGAACGGATGCATCAGTACATATGTGTGATGAACAAGTGCAAGACAAAGACTGCTTACTGGTAGCACATAAACTCTGAGTTGGAAATGATGGCAATCCCAGGCTATCTTATTATATATTCCAAAATCTGAAATCCAAAACACTTTTGGCCCCAAACATTTTGGATAAGGGGTACTCAACCTATATTTAACTTGAAGAAACTTTCTCCGATCTAAATGATGTTAGAAAGGCAGTTAATGACTCAGATTGTAAAGAATATTTTTATGGCACAGAAGGAAGGTATTTGGCCAATCAAGTTTATACTGGCTCCTATAAGCGCAGCCCTATTTCCCCATTCTGAAGCTATATTATTGCAAATTACAAAGACACAAGAGACTGTGGATGCTAGAATCTGGACCAACAAACAATCTGCTGGAGGAATGCAGTGGGTCAGTCAGCATCTGCAGGATTAAAGGGAGAGCAAACAAAGATTAATTCCTTTTCTCCTGCAAGTGGTACTTCACACATTGAGTTCCTCCAGCAGATTGTTTGCAATTGCAAATTATCTTCAGTCAAATTCTATTCTATTCAGTTCCTTTCTGAACCCAAAGGTTAATTATGTTTCTACCTCCCACGCATTTGGTGAATCCACTCATTACCACATAACCTTCTGTTAATTTCTTCTGCCCAAAACAGAGTCTAAAGAATATCTGTCGTATATTGACAGGAAGATGGAAACTGACCTCATTATTGCAGATGTGTTACTGAGGATCAGTATGTGTGACAAATCCTTCAATGTTGAAGATCTCTAAGCCATATCTTTCTGCATAAAATAACATCACATCACCTTACCTTGCCAATGTGATTTGCATCCCATCTCGCCTCTTCTGCAAAAATGACTTCTAATTTACTATATAGTAAGCCAAAATTCCCAAACATAATCATAATGTCTGCAGGACCCCTTAACTTTCCCGCTACACATGCACACTAGAAACACTGCAAAAATACTAACTTTGATCCAACACGGACTTATGGAACAACCCCTTCAAATTTTGCTTCCTAATGACTTCAGAAGTTTCTGGTTGCTTCTTTTTATGTCACCATTTTGTGTGATTTTGATCTGGGCAGCCTACAGATAATGAATGGTGTAATGCTAGATTAAACTGAACAGAATATGCCTAGACTCTTTTGATTACTTTGTGGGCTGGTATTTTATATAGGCTCTTTCTTTTTGCCATCTTGCGCAATTTATTTTTTTGATGAGGGATTTGATGGTTTCCTTTGATTGGGTTCCATAGCTTTCTTTGTTTTGTGGCTGTTTGCGGAAAGATGAATCTCTGGGTTGTATACGGCATATATACTTTGATAATGTTCTTTGAATCAATAACATGGGTGATGTGTAAAATGTTTAAATTGTTTAGTATGAATCTGTGCCTCTTGTGTAGAGTATATTCTGGATTCAAAGTTTAGTCTGCAGCTGTCAATTTATTCTGATTTATTAAAGAAGAGCACTTTACAATCCTATCAGAAAGATGTGTGAGGGCTTTGATTTCACTGTAAACTTGCTGATACTCGGGTTTTCCTTTTGGCTGTTGTATTTACAAACAAAAGTAGTTTGAGAGTTCTTGAATCATTCCAGGGCAGTTTAAACTATTATGTTTGTCTTCTTTGAAAAGTTTGAATTCTTTTAAAGAAATCATCTAAAAATGCATATTTATTACTGGCATTTAATATTCATTGCATTTTTGTTTAAGGCAAAAGCATAAGCATGAACAATGGAAGTATTAGCTTATCATCATTCTCTTTGTTGTTTTCAGTAACTGCAGGGAGCAGTGAGCTTCAAAAAGTTGGTAGCATATTTTTACAGGTAATCCTTTTATTATTTTATAATAATCTTGCATCAATATATCATTTTGTTCTCAATTATATCACCATCCATTTTCTCCTGTGATTGAGTACACAGTCTTTATTCTTAATGAAGCTAACTAAATAGCTTGTGGAAAAATAGCAACTATATTAAGCAAATCTAAGCAACAAGTCTAGCCTTTTAATGTTTAAAGTTGAGTTTTGAATCATTTTTTAGTTTTGAGTTTCCTAAATAAGATTACTATCATAGTGCTGCTAATATTTCAGCACTTCCTTTTTTATATCATCTAGTTGGTTGTGACTTGTTTCATCATTTTTATCTGTCTGAATGTAGCCAGAGAATTGCCTATACTGGCTCGCTACCCATTCCTGGATATCATGCCTAATAGCTCCCAAGGATATATCATGGCATCCTATTAATTGTCATTAACTTTTTTTTATTTTCAACAATGCCTTTGAAGAACATAAAGTCTGTTTTCAGATGTACCCTGAAAACATCCCACATCTACCTTACCACCACTGTCCTCGAATCATCTGCTCTTAGCGGTCAAACTATCAAATTGTGTGTGTTGCTTTGGATTCCCAGCATTTGCAGATTTTCTTGTGTTTGTCAAACTCTCCGTTGGACATCCAGTACTCAAAAAACAGAAAGTCCATCCAGCAATACTTTGGGAAAAATGCCTGTTTAATGCCTGTTTTCCCCAAATGCCAGTTTTATCCTTGTCTTGAGGCTGAGCCTCATATTTAACCTTGAGCTGAGCTTTAGACTGCATACCATATCATGCATAAAACAACTAATCTTGATCATTCTAACATTAGCCAACCTGCTTTCTGCCACACTTGATATGCCACCAGAGCACCCGCATGTCCATTTGTTCCACTGCCTGACTCCCATCTTTCACATTCCTCATTTTTGATGTCATGCAAAATTGTGGTTCTTGTCCCTAATCGCACCAAGTTGCATTCCCATTACTCTTGTACTCTCTGACTTCCACTGGATTCTATTTAAGAAATACCTCTGTTCACAAATTCTTCTCTGGCCTCTCACCCTCTTTATTGCAGAAACTTCTTTCACTCTTACAACCTGCCAAGATAATCTTGCTTGACAAACGAGAGAAAATCTGCAGATGTTGGTAATCCAAGCAACACACACAAAACACTGCAGGAGCCCAGCAGGCCAGGCCGCATCTATGGAAAGAAGTACAGTCGACATTTTGGGCCGAAAGCCTTCGGCAGGACTGGAGAAAAAAAGATGAGAAGTAGATTTAAAAGGTGGGGGAGGGGAGAGAGAAACACAAGGTGATAGGTGAAACTGGGAGGGGATGGGATGAAGTATAGAGCTAGGAAGTGGATCAGTGAAAGAGACACAGGGCTGGAGAAGGGCAAGTCCAATGGAGAGAACAGAAGCCCATGCAAGAAAGAAAAGGGGTTGGAGCACCAGAGGGAGGTAATGGGCAGGCAAGGAGATGAGGTGAGAGAGGAAAAGGGGAGATGGGGAATGGTGAAGGAGTGCGGGATTACCAGAAGTTCGAGGAATCGATGTTCAAGCATCCATCGTTATGGACCCCCATCACCCAGGACATGCCTTTTTCTCATTGCTGCCATCAGGGTGGAGGTACAGAAGCATGAATGCATACACTCAACAGGAACACACTTCACCTCTGCCGTCAGGTTTCTGAATGGACGTCGAACCATAAAACATAGGAGCAGAATTAGGCTATTTGGCCCATCAGGTGTTCTGCCATTCATTCATGGCTGATCCTTTTTTTCCTTTCCTCAGTCCCACTCCCCAGCCCTCTCCCTACAACCTTTGATGTCATATCCAATCAAGAACCTATCAAGCTCTGCCTTAAAAGACGCATGACACAGGCAGCAATCCAGAAATTACTACCCGGGAGGTTCTGCTTCTCAGCTTTCCACCGAGTTCTCTAGATTCTCTTTTCAGGACCTCTTTGCTTTTCCTTCATAAGTCATTGGTACCAAATGTACCTGTCATCTGGCTGCTCTCCCTCCCTCTCCAAATTGTGACCTGTGCGATCCAAGACCTCCCTGACCCTGGCACCTAGGAGGCAACATATCCTAGCGTGTCCTGTCACATCCACAGAATCTCCTGTCTGTTCTCCTGACTATTGAGTCCCCTATCACTACTGCTTCCCTCTTCTCCCTCTTTCCCTTCTGCACCATGGACCTATGCTCAGTCAGTAACCCAGTCTCTGTGGCATTCCCCTGAGAGATCATCCTCCACTCCACAACAGTGTCCAAAACAATATACTTATTTTCGAGGGGAATGGCCACAGGGCTGCTCTGTGCTAACTGCCTATTCACATTTTCATTTCTCCTGATGGTTGCCTCCTGCAACGTTGGGGTGACTACTTCCCTGTAACTCTGATCGATTATCTACTCACTCTCCCGTACAAGCCAAAGGTCATCCAGCTGCTGCAGCTATATGCACTTCATACAGGTGTATTTCCCTGGGAGACATCCGGCATGAAGAACACACAGCAGCCATTTGCTACATTAGGTACAGTAAGGGGGGGAGAAAAAAGGAACCTTAACAGAAGCTTACCCGAGAGCCAGTGCCTCGTTCAAGCCAAAGCCTGATACTTCTACTCTCACCACTGGCCTACTCCCAACGATGGCAGCCTCGACAATGGTCGTCCTGCTTGTCCCTTCTGTACTTTTAAACAAGCGTCGCTGACCTTCAAGAAACCTCATCGCTGTGGCCTTCTCCTGCTACTGATTGGGCCATCGGAATGAGCCTGAAGACCCGCGAAGCTCTCCTTTTAAACAAGCATCACAACCTGCGGGAGATCTCACCACTGTGGCCTACTCCTGCCACTGATTGGGCTGTCGGAATGAGCCCATGAGCACTACCTCACTACTTAATTAATTTAACTTTTTTTTACATATATATATAAAATTTTACTGCTGCTGCCTAACAACCAATTTCATGACATACGACATGTTAAACCTGATTCTGATTCTGAGATTCAGCCTAAATCACAGAGATGGAAGCAGGTTGTTTTAGTGATAATGGTGCCAAAGTTCATCTCATGGTTAGTCAAAATACCAAAATAGTATAACTTTAGATTAGCTTTACCATTGTTCATGGAAAAAAATTGAATCAGTGGCCAGAACTTATTGACTAGGAGATAAACTGATGACTTCCCAATATTTAGTTAGAGAAAATTTCTGTTTTATTGTACAGGACATCCGGCATGAGGTATGACAGTTTATAGAAATAGTGGAGAATTCAAGAAGGCTGTTTTCAAAGAAAAAAAGGGGGGAACTGGGTAGTTATCTGCAGACATGTTTGGTAGAAGTTGACTTGTTGATGAGATACCAGAAGTATTAGTTCAGAAGTGGAAAGGGAGACAGAAAACTAAGCTACACAAACACGAGGAAATCTGCAGATGCTGGAATTTCAAGCAACACACATAGAAGTTGCTGGTGAATGCAGCAGGCCAGGCAGCATCTCTAGGAAAAGGTACAGTCGACGTTTCGGGTCGAGACCCTTCATTACGCTGACGAAGGGTCTCGGCCCAAAACGTCAACTGTACCTCTTCCTAGAGATGCTGCGTTCACCAGAAAACTAAGCTAATTAATTCTCTGGCATTTCAGGAGAGCTAAGAATGGAACCCAGAGAGCCAGTGGATGATGTAAGAGTTTTAAGAAGATTGTGTGGCCATCTGTCAAAGGCTAGGACAGAATAAGAAGGATAAAAAGATGGAATGCCATTTGTTACGTTGGTCAGGGGCATCTCAGTGCTGTTGACATGGTATAAAACCTGACTGGAGAATTCAAACATGAAATTGTAGGAAAGATAGCATAAGCTTGGGAAGCTACAGAACTTGGAAAGACTGCAGGATCATAGATAGTGATAATTTGTGGGACTCTGAATTGTTATATATAAGGAGTGCCAACATTACAATTTATTCTATTAACTATGCAGAAATCATTAGTTACAAAAAAATTATTCCTGTAAAATTATATTCATACATAGAGTTGAAGCATCGTTTGAGGTGACCTTTTGGGGCAGAATTTAAACATCCCTCAAATTTCCAAACCACAGATTAAAGAATAGTCCAGGATTCTACGAAAGTGTCAAGGGGAGGAGAGTTCTGTTTCCAGCATGGTGAACCTTCAAAGAGAAATAATGAAGACAGCACTGGCAAGATTTTTTTCTATGTAGGAAGATAGACTTGGAGAATATCATTCACAAGTGATCTTAAATTTTTCATGTCACTGAAAGATTGAGAGGGCATTTGGAAAATGATCTAATGCCTTACATAGCTGCTTGAAAAAAGAGAATATTAGAGAAGGAAGGAAGGATTGAAAATATTTTTAAAACAGTATCCAAAAATAAGGCAAAACAAGATTAATGCTACTAAGTTTGCAGACAACAGAAGCTATTTTTTCCATGTTAACATCATGATAAATTCTGACCTCTGATTACCGCTGTATCTTTTAAAATGATCACTGAGTAACTATTTAATCAACTTATTCTCAGATTTGCCTTGTAAATATATATAATAAGAAATTGCACGAGTTATTCAGCAATCTCACAGGCTTCATGGTGTAACTAATTTTGGTATTTTTAAAATTTCAGTTAAAGTTAGTAATCAAGAAGGGGAACAAAAGTGAAATTATTTACATGGGTTAGTATACACATTCTTTAATTTTATGTGCATTTTTTTTTGTTTATATTTGTTTAAGATAATCACTAATGTATTTTTATTTTTGTTTGTTTAGAGTTGACTTTACCACAATTTTATAACTTCCTGCATGAAATGGAACAAGCCAAGATGAGCCTTGAATGTTTTGGTTAAATTACTGCTTCAATTTAAACAAAAGTCCTTTCTACTTGTCCAGAAATTGCATATACATTGACCTCTGAATAGAATCCATTTGATTTTTCTACTGTTCCAATGAATTATTTGATAACATAGTTTAACTATTATCTAAATCAAGATATTCTGTTTTTGAGATAAGTGTTCATTTTCTGCTTTGTCATAAATACTGTGTAAATAAAAGTCAATTTGAGAATTTGCTGAGAGTGGAACTCTCAGTGACTCAGTCAAAGTGGAATTTAGTTTAATATATAGAATTAATATTAAAACTAGTAAAATAAAAACTGGAAGCTATTAAACAGTTACTGTTTCATAGCTGTCAATTTGCTATTGTGATTGCCAAAATAGTGGGTTATCATTGTGAACAAGAACTCTGAGTGAACTCTTGTAACTTAGGTGTGGCTCAAAAAGGTGTATAAAAGAAAAACTTTATCTGCTGGTACTCACTTCAGTTACTATAAGCTGTAGCTATTTTGTTCAAAAATAATATCCGGTTCCCCGAAATAAAAGATGACTACGATTATCAAAAGTATGCATGTGATGTCGCAAGGATAATAATTGACGCAAGTCTTGCTCTATATGTCTGTTGGAGCTCTCCGTTATGTTAAGGATGAAATAGTCAAATATTTAATTAGTCAATTATACTGTATAACATAATCTAATTAAATATACAATTATGAAACGTATAAAAGAATTGAATGTCCGATGAGTCTCTAATTTCCAGCTGGGAATTGAAAACTATTTCTTGTATCTAACAATGACTGTTTTGATTTCCTGTTTGAAATGAATTAACTTGTAGGTTGGGTCGGCCGTAAGGAAGGCAAATGCAATGTTAGCAATCACCTTGAGAGGACTAGAATATAAAAGCAAGGATATAATTCTTGGGCTTTGTAAGGCATTAGTCAGGCCACATTTGGAATATTGTGAGCAGTTTTGAGCCCCTTATCTAAGAAAAGATGTGCTGACATTGGAGAAGTTCCAGAGGAGGTTATGAGAATGATTCCAAGAATGGAAGGGTTAACATATGAGGAGTGTTTTAATGGTGCTAGATAGAGTGGCACAATGTCAGCATAGAGGGATGTCCATTTAGAATAGAGATGAGGAAATTTTTCTTCAGTCAGAGGATGTTGAATCTGTGGATTCATTGCCACAGATGGCTGTGTAGGCGAAGTCATTAGTTATACTTAAGGTGGAGGTTGGTAGATTGTTGATTAATTGGGCATCAGAAGTTACTGGAAGAAAGCAGGAGAATGGATGATGGATCAGCCATGATGGAGTGACGGAGCAGACTCAAAAGACTAAATGGTCTAGTTCTGCTCCCATGACATACGAATATGAGTGACATACTAACTTTGTCACTGAATACAAATACATTTTATGATAATAGATGCAGACCCTGAAACAACTAAGACTGCTCACATAAGGTATTCCTGCCTGATAAGTTATTGCACTTTTGGTCTGCTTGAAGGTTTTCAGCCAGGGAGTCCACCATTCTGTCTGTCTGGAACATCTCATAAACTAAAGTCCAGGAATTACTTCTGCGTTGGACTTTAATTAGACTAACCTTACAACCTTAGTATCAATGTAAATTAAAACATATGGGACTGATGTTAAAATCATGGTGTCAATTGCACCTTAAAAACATTTAACCTGGATGTCTGTGTTAAAAGTTTACCTTTTGTATCCAAGAGATTCATATCATATTCTAGTGACATGAATCTCTTGGATACAAAAGGTAAACTTTTAACACAGACATTTTAAAGCACACAGTATGTTTATTGTATAAAAAAAATAAGTTTAAAATCCAAATTTTATCCAGGTTATTTTATTTTGTAATTTTTTTGAGGTGTAAGCATTTTTTGATTAATTACACACCTATCAGTAAAACAATTTTGAATTTCTGGTTCATCAGTAACGTGAAATAAGGAAAAAACAAATCCAGAGCAGTGAATGCATTTTTTTTTCAGTTGTGCTGCGTGGGGGAGGGGGAAACTGCCTTTCATTACAGATTATACCCTTTCCTGCATGCTGTTGGCAGATGATAAATTCTTTTTGGATGCTTAATTGCTTCTCTGGAACTGTGACACATGCTATGACTGACTACATAATAAACCTCCCATCCCCCTTTCCCCAATCACACGATTCCTGCATGCTATGTGTATACAACCCATCATCCACCAGCATAAAGATTTAATATTTTAATTTATTGCTGTCTACAAAGCAAACAAATCAGTTAATTTTTATTCAACATAAATTATGCAACCTGATGTATAATCTTAATTCTAATAAATTCAGAAAGACGAATTAGAGTCGCAGCTGTAAAGATTAGTGCTGTACAGATGAGCATTATCAATAAAAAAAAACATAAGTTGTACTGTTGCCCTTCCTCTCTCAATCTTATTTACCTCCTTATATCCTGAGTTACGTGTCCTCACATCTCCATTTGATAATACTATTACGTTCTGGAAGCATGCATCTACTCATCTCCTGCCGCAAACTTATCAATCACCCCTGATGAGTTATTAACTTCAAACTTTCTGCATAATCACTGAAAGCGTTGACCTGAATGTGCATGTAATGAGCGAGAGCTGTATAACTTATCTCCTTCTACCCTAGGCCACAAACTTATCAATCATCCATCTGCGGACACTTTCTGGAGGTCCAAGATCCATATGCTCCACGCTCGCTGGACTAAGTGTGTAAATGTAGGAGGGGACTATGTTGAAAAATAAATGTTCTAGGTTTTCTAAAATTGATTCCTTCTACCTTAGGCCAAAAACTTATCAATCACCCCTTGTAGGTTAAGTAGCTTTACACTATTTTTGTACTAAAATTGCTTTGCCTGTTATAACATGAATTCTCCGCACAAGATTTGGACAATTAATCTGACATCAAAATCTAAAATCAGTAGAACTGATACAAACTTAAAAGCATTTTAAACTTTTACAAATGTCATCATATTTAATCACACATCGTATTTATCTCGTTGTTAAGGAATTTAAGTAAATCGTTGATCAAATGCTCAGCATTTAAAATGTAGATTTTAATAACTCCTTTTTGCAAAGCACAAATTCAATGTCGTTTATACATCTTGAATTTCATAAGCATGATTACACAAGAACATGGCTTTAAATCAACTTTTGATAACATGATTTATAATTCAAGTTTGGCAAAATATTTAAATGAGGTGTAAGAAATGTCTCAACACTGATACAGTGCAGTACCTTGAAATGTACTGACTGATGTTACGTGCGCCAATCTGTACTTGCATAATTATAATCTAGGGTAAAGTATCTAATGTAATATATCTATGAGGCTAATTTATTTTCTCAATTTTCCTTGCCTCTGCTGCTGGCAAGCTTCTATTAAGGTTGCAGTTTTGCAGCTGTTGCACACCACATCCTTCAAGTAATCATTTATCATACGTGTACCAAGCAGAGAATTTGTACAGTTTTTGAACAAGGAATACTGTGGGTTTCATTGGGTCATATTCTTAAAGGATCACTAAGTAGCAAGTAGTAATATACACCCTTATTTTTTCCCCTTATGCTGAAGCGAGGTGTGCTTCTCCTGTTTGCTATCTATTGCAGTACAAACTAAACAAATGTGTGGCTTTATCTAGTCAGCTCCTATTTGCTGCTTAAACTCACTGAACTGTGATAAAATTTGGGAATGTAACTTTGAAAATGAATCCCCACAGCACCCATTGTCTAGGCGCTAATGGTGATGATTTTAACTAGAATACTGTGCTCACTGGTAACACTTTTAGCATAACCAACAACAAAAGTAGAATGCTGGGATGTCAGCTTCCGCAGAAGAAAGTGAACATTAATGTTTTAAGTTTAAGACCTTTTGTCAGAATGGCAGATCCTTTCATCTGACAACAGATCTTCAACCTGTAACATTGCCTGCTTCTCTTTCCACGAATGTTGCCTGACTTGTATACTGTTTCTTTTTGAGATTTCCACCAGTATATTTTTAAATTTTCATTTGACATAACCAGTGCCATTCATCATATTCAAACCTGGTCATTACAGGAGAGGCAAATTGATTACCTCGCTCGCAATGTCATATTGTGTGCAGTTCCCACTGTTTCGTGGAAGAGACGAAAGCTCAACCTCTGTTCTTTAAAGGGAACATTAATTACTCTGAGAGTAAATTGAAATTGATTTGAAAAAGAGCAGAATTCAGAGAAATGATGTTGTTCTGCATTTGGAAATTTTGAGACAAGTGTGGTGTGGCTGCAGTTACATATAAGTTTAGCCTAAACCTCTTGCTGCCAGAGACAGCAGCCATGGCGTCTGTTGTGGGCCAGAATGAGTGATTAAGAAAAGGTTTAACAAAGTGAAGCTACTTGGTAGACAAGGAGAGAATGGCCCTTAGAAGACTATTCACAAGATGTGATTGGGAATAAATATCTAATCTCTGATACACAATTTCTGAATGTTGGGCCTAATTGGACACAATAGATTAATCCATGAGGTCCACTAACTCTTGCTGTTCCGGAATTGGTACAGGATGTGCTTCTGTTCCATGTGAATCTCACCACATCAGTTGACTTGTTTAATAACATTTGCTATTAATTAATCCTCAGTGCAGCAACAAATTTTAAGTGAGGCAGCCTGTGATACCATCTGCCAAAAACAAGTGGGAACCAAAAGAAATGCAGGAAGCCTTAAAACTGAGGTAAAACTTGGTTTCACTCTAGCCCCCCTCCTGCTGACATTAATGTCTGGATCCTGGAAAAGGGAGCAAACAGGGCTGATTTACCTTTTGCTGAGTCCAAGCTTCTGGATCTGAGGCCAGATCCAATATCTACCTATCGAAGCAGGTATTACAGGTCTTTCACTGTGTAATACTGGGATATCGATATGTTTTCTTGCTGTTATAACTACAATTTCAACAAAGTGTTAAAGAGCTAGCTGAAGGTTGCAAGATTTTTTGGTTATCATTGATTACCTGCACTTATGTCTATTCCTCCTGTTTTCCCCTAATATCCAAAAACCTATTAATCTCTACCTTGTATGTATTCAGTGATCAAGACTCTACATCCCCACTGTAAAGATAATTCCAAAGATCCAATCCTGTCAATTAAAGAAATATAATCTCATTTTAGACCTGGCTGGCAAACTCTTATTTTGAGATGATGAACCCTGATTCTTAACACTCAGAAGGGGAAATACAGTGGCATGCAAAAGTTTGGGCACCCCTGGTCAAAATTTCTGTTACTGTGAATAGCTAAGCAAGTAAAAGATGACCTGATTTCCAAAAGGCATAAAGTTAAAGATGACACATTTTAAGCAAGATTACTTTTTTATTTCCATCTTTTACAGTTTCAAAATAACAAAAAAGGAAATGGGCCTGAAGCAAAAATTTGGGCACCCTGCAGTACTTAGTAACACCCCCTTTGGCAAGTATCACAGCTTGGAAACGCTTTTTGTAGCCAGCTAAGAGTCTCTCAATTCTTGCTTGGGGGATTTTCGCACATTCTTCCTTGCAAAAGGCTTCTAGTTCTGTGAGATTCTTGGGCCATCTTGCATGCACTGCTCTTTTGAGGTCTATCCACAGATTTTTGATGATATTTATGTCAGGGGATTGTGAGGGCCATGACAAAACCTTCAGCTTGCGCCTCTTGAGGTAATCCATTGTGGATTCGGAGGTGTGTTTAGGATCATTATCCTGTTGTAGAAGCCACCCTCTTTTCATCTTCAGCTTTTTTACAGACGGTGTGATGTTTGCTTCCAGAATTTGCTGGTATTTAATTGAACTCATTCTCCCCTCTACCAGTGAAATGTTCCCCGTGCCACTGGCTGCAACACAAGCCCAAAGCATGATCGATCCACCCCTGTGCTTAACAGTTGGAGAGGTGTTCTTTTCATGAAATTCTCCACCCTTTTTTCTCCAAACATACCTTTGCTCATTGCGACCAAAAAGTTCTATTTTAACTTCATCAGTCCACAGGACTTGTTTCCAAAATGCATCAGGCTTGTTTAGATGTTCCTTTGCAAACTTCTGATGCTGAATTTTGTGGTGAGGACGCAGGAAAGGTTTTCTTCTGATGACTCTTCCAAGAAGATCATATTTGTGCACGTGTTGCTGCACAATAGAACAGTGCACCACCACTCCAGAGTCTGCTAAACCTTCCTGAAGGTCTTCTGCAGTCAAACAGGGGTTTTGCCTTTCTAGCAATCCTACAAGCAGTTCTCTTGGTCTTCTAGACCTCAACTTGACCTCCACCGTTCTTGTTAACTGCCATTTCTTAATTACATTATGAACTGAGGAAACAGCCACCTGAAAATGCTTTGCTGTCCTCTTATAGCCTTCTCCTGCTTTATGGGCATCAATTATTTTAATTTTCAGAGTGCTAGGCAGCTGCTTAGTGGAGCCCATGGCTGCTGATTGTGGGACAAGGTTTGACGAGTCAGGTTATTTATAAAGCTTTGAAATTTGCATAACCTGGCCTTTCCTAACAATGATTGTGGACAAGTCATAGCCCTAACAAGCTAATTGGTGGAAGGAGAAGACGGCGCGATGCAGCGCGCGCGGCCTCTCCAATGAAATGATATCGTATTTGTTAAATAGGGGCTGTGCACAATTCTGATTTGATGGAGACAGATGTGAGAAGCATGGAGGAACAGCCAGAGAAACCTCTGAAATGCCCGCTTCGCTGCCGCTGCTACTGTGCGATCGAGAATCTCCAGAGGGAAGGCTCCAAATCCTCGGCTTTTCCTGTTGCTGGCGGCGGGGGCTGAGGTTCAAGCACTCGGCAGAGATGGTGCTCGGTGCTCAGTGTCGGAGGGCTGGTCGGAGGCTCAAAGTTTTCGGACGACTCAGAGTCGGACTGTGGTCGGGTGCTTCCAGGATGCTGCATCGGCAAGTTTGCGGCGCTGGTGGCTCATGGCAGGAAGAGAGTTTTCTTCCTTCTCCCATCTGTGTGAGATGATGGGACTTTCGAGAGACTTTGAACTTCTTTTTACCATGCCCATGGCCTGTTCTTCATCAAGTTATGGTATTATCTTGCACTGTTGTAACTATATGATATAATTATGTGGTTTCTGTCAGTTTTTCAGTCTTGGTCTGTCTTGTGTTTCTGTGATATCACACCGGAGGAACATTGTATCATTTCTTAAATGCATGCATTGCTAAATGACAATAAAAGTGGACTGCGTGTCCTCATAATCTAATTAAGGTCTGAGACCTTGGTAAAAGTTATCTGAGAGCTCAAATCTCCTGGGGTGCCCAAACAAAATAATACATTATTCTTGCTTAAAATGTTGAAAAGAATGCTTCATCTTTAACTTCGTGACCTTTGGAGATCAGTTCATCTTCTACTCACTTAACTATTCACAGTAACAGAAATTTTGACCAGTGGTGCCCAAACTTTTGCATGCCACTGTATCCCTTCATCTGTCCTGTTGAGCACTATTTAAGAATTCTGTATCCTTCAGAATGTAGGCCAGTTCTGCTTATTCTTTCCCCATGAGCTAGCTGAATGTTGCAAGATTTTTTGATTATCGTTCTTGCCGCATTGAACACAAAAAAAGTAAATAGAGGTATAAGCTATTTGGCCTCTCACATCTGCAGCACCATATAGTAAGGTCATCTTTTATGTCACTCAGTGGCCACTTTATTAAGTAGAGGAGGTACCTAATAAAGGGCTGCTGAATGTATTTCCATGTTGATTTTGCTCGATACCTGTTAGTATCTTCTAAGTGCTTTCCTATAATTACCTTAGTAATAGATTCATTTCTCCTACCATGAATGCAAAGTTAATCACTTTATGGTTCCTTGAATTCTGTCTTAAATAGCACAACTACTATTTTGCTATTGTTACTGGCAAGAATGTGTACAAGAATTCAATGGGTGGACAGGGAGGAAATATGTCTTTCTTCCTGTTAGGGGTGGGGGACTTGCTTGCCCTTGGATGATGTGAATAGCTGGGTTGTAAACTTACATGGCTACAGGGTGAGTTTGCATAAAGGCTCCCTGAGCTACCACTGCAGAATTTAAATGTCGGATGACTTTTGCCTATTTGGTGACAGAGGAGAGAAGTCTGCCATCAGATATCGTGCTATGGAAGTAAATAGCAATATTTGGTGGATGTTTCAGTGACTGGCCAACCGTTTAGTTGAGTTCTCCAGTACGCAGTGGAACCTTTTTGTGTAAAAATCCAGTGAGTTTAAATTTAGAAGCCATAATCATGAAAATTGCTGAAGAAATCAAAATTGGCTGAGTGGTTTGTAATAAGGAAAACAGTTGCAGACCACAGGAAAATGTGAATAGATTAGTGAGGTTAGAAGGAAAGTAACGAATGAAATGAAATCCTGAGGAATGTAAGGTAATGCCTTTGGGAAAGGCAAACAAGACAAGGAAATTCATGGTAAACATGACGGAACAGAAGAAACTTGTCCACGAGTCCCTAAAGGTATCAGCACAAGTCGTTGAGGTCCAGAGTATAAGACTGGGTTGGGGGGGGGGGGGTGTTCATTCATAACTGTAATAAAGCACTAGTTAAACTAGAACTAGAAATGAATGCTTTTCTGTTTACTATATTATAGGAAGGAGGTGACAGAATAAGAAAGTGCAGAGAAGCCTGTATAGGATGTTGCTGGGGCCAAGGAATATTAATTATATGGAGACATTGATTATTTTAGAACAGAGAATAATTCAAAAAAGGTGTATTAAATTATGAGAGGCTAAGATGGGGTGAACAAGAAAGAGCAAACTCAAAAGGCATCATTTTAATGTAGTTGGGAAAAAATAAGATTAGAATGAAGTTGAAGAGAGAGTATTTTACCAGAAGCTGGGTTTTTGAAGCTCATTGACTGAATGGATTGTGAAGGCAGGAACAATCTTTTAAAATATACCCTGAATGTTCACTTGGTACGTCATGGTCCCTGCAAAGCTATAGGTCCCTTGTAAACTACAAGCAGGGAAGTGGGATTGGCCAAGACCGCTCTGTTTAGGTCAGATTGGAAGCCATGTGTTTTATTACTATTGATTGATCTGCGGGTGTATATTATTGCTCCCAGCCTGGTAAGGATGGGCTCTAGGCTTTGCAGAGAGCAATGTGTGAGTTTGGACCTGGATTTTCTCATGATCTTCAATATTTCCTGTGTACTTCCAAGCAGGACTGCATATCTACAAAGTGTTTCACTGACCGCAGCCTTCCGTGTAAGCTGTTCCATCAAAGCACTCCTTGGAACCCACAGCAGCAGAGTCCATGTACGACCTCACCCTTTGGAGGGTTGTTAGATTGAACAATCTCTCCCTCCCACCCCACCCTGCCACAGTGAATAATTCTTTACAGAACACAGAACATTGTACATTACAGCACAGTACAGATCTTTGGCCCACAATATTTTGCAAACCTTTTAACCTGCTCTAACCATTCCCTCCCACATATCCCTCCATTTTTCTTTCATCCATGTCCCTGTCTGCGAGTTTTTAAAAATATTGCTAACGTATCTGCCTCTACCACTTCCCAGCAGTAAAAAAAACTTATAGTACTTCTGAAAGTCCCCCCTATACTTTTCTGCAATCACCTTAAAATTAATACCACTGCATATTAGTCATTTACAGCATGGGAAAAATCTCTGGTGTCCACTCCATTTATGCCTCTTATCGTCTCATACACCCCCATCAAGTCACCTCTCATCCTCCTTTGCTCCAAAGATGAAAACTCTTGCCTGTCCTCATAAGACATTCTCTCTAATACAGGCAGCATTTTGGTAAATCTCCTCTGCACCTTCTCGAATACTTCCACATCCTTTGTATAAGTGTGGTCTAACCAGGATTTTAAAGAGAGAGCAATGAATTTTCTACCTGTCTTTGAGATAAACCGGTAGCTAAGAGCAGTAGATTGAGTGAGTGAGAAAAGTTTCACCACCATCACTTCCCTCTCTGGGCTCTGGTCACAACTCTCTGCCATCTTGGCAGAACCCATAAAAGTAACCAACTTATCCTCAGCCAAAAGAAGGCAAACAAAAGCAATCTCAGATTTTGGAACAAAGATGAGAAAATCTGCAGGTGGTAGAAATCCAAGCAACACACACAAAATCAGTCCTGATGAAGGGTCTCGGACCCAAACGTCGACCTTTTATTCTTTTCCATAGATGCTGCCTGGCCTGCTGAGTTCCTCCAGTATTTTGAGTGTGTGGAAGTTTACTAATCTCTAAGCTTGATGTGCTTGGAGTTAGGAACAAAGGTAAGCAGCCACAAAATTACTCCACAAATGTGCCCTATAATATGAAAACAGATTTAGTGTATAAATTGATTTAACTTGTGTGAATTTGGCAATAAGTTACTTTGAGCTGTTCCTTTAAATAAAGAGCATGAAAACTTGATGGAGAACAGAATAGCAGTTTTGTGGCCTGCTATATTCATTTGTACCATTCTGCTTGTCATTTTAATAGATGTCTTCCTCACAAATACCAAGAAATCAGTAAACCACATCCCGTAATTTTTATGCAGAGAGAGATCTGTTCTTCCTGTTGTCAATCAATAGCCTAAGGATAAAGGCTAATCAACATTCAACAGTAGAATCTTTGGGAATAGGTGGTTCACAAAACTGAGGGCAATTAGACAGGTTTATGTCTTCCTGTTTCACAATACAAGGGCTACTTCAAGATCTTTCAGCATGTTGGTAGACCCTTGTGTACGCCATGATATATAGACAAATGAATAAGATATCCTGCAGAATTGCATCCAACTTTCTGATTGAACAGATTAAGAATAAAATGCTGAGAATTAGTCCCTCCGTGTCATTTGAATATAGACTGCATATAATACTGTCAAATTTCCTAACTTAGTTTTTATTAAAATACTTCTGAATTTTACACCTGCTATTTTGCACTTTGAGAGACCAGCCACTTCCTCGAAGGAAAGAGAAGGAAGTACATTCACTAGATGTCATTTCCTGGTGTCTCTCTGAAGCAGCTTGTGTATTAAAATGCACTGGTCGCACTGTCAGTTTTGATGATGTATGGTCTTCATACAAAGGAAGCCATCTCATAGTAAACTTGCCGATTTGGTAAAGAAAACGAAGAATCTTGATGAATATTCTTTGTGGCTACTAAACATTTAACATTAGGACTATTGGTAGGAAAAAAGAAAAAACTGCTTCAGTGATGCTGACATGTTGCAATGAATATTTTCTGTTTTAAGAGTGTGATTCCAATGAAGTGCTCCTTCAGAGATGCCACTTTTTTAGACCTGTTCCTGGAAGTTTAATCATGAGATAATTCTTCTTATTTTTTTATTTTTAAATAAACTTTATTGAACAAATGCATATCCACAAACAAGCATCAGCTGTCAGTCCACAGTTCACTGCACAATGGTAAATACCTGTATTAACAATACCAGGGGTAGAAGAGAGTAGGAGCAAGAGAAAGTAGAAACAAAGAGCACAAACATACAATTACATACAAACACAAACATACACATGATCTACATACTTTACATCACCCCTCAATGTAGACTTACATCTATTTTAAATAAAATCACAGTCCTCAGTAAATCAACTCAGGTCACACATTTTACCAGGCCCCTGTATGGGTCTTTCACTGGCCAGGTACACTATAACAGAGTTCCATCTTTCCAAGTAAGAGTCCATTTTCAGTTGTAAACTTGCTGTGCTATTTTCCATACAGTTCACTTCTTTCAGTCTCTGTATCCATTGTTCCAAAGTGGGTGGGTGAGATTTAAGCCAGTTGACAGTTATCATTTTATGAGCAATCAGAATCAAGACTCTTAACATGTATAGTTTATTCTTCTCTAATGCAGATTGTGGGAGGTTGCCTACAATTAAATGACGAGGTTCAAAGGGTATACTTACATCTAAAATCCTTCTTGTTTCCTCAGTGACCTTGTACTAAAATTCCCTTCATTTGGGACAGTCCCAGAATATATGTGCAAAATCTCCCACAGTCTCTCCAGCCAAGTCTGCTGTTTTTTTCTGCGTATAATGATATTACTAATGGGGTTTTAAAGTACCTCATCCTTATTTTCCAAGCAAATTCCTTCCAGTTGGGACTATTCAGCATTTATGCCATGATGCCCAAGACCTCTCCCACACTTCCTCTTCTATTATGGTATTTACCTCCAATTTCCACTTTTGTTTAACATCTAACATCTAATATTGTACGCAGGTGTATTTTTTTATATAGACAAGATTCAATTTTCTGGGGTTGCATCCTACCCATGATGATCTCTATCCAAAATTTTTTCCAAGTTATTTGGCTGTATTTTAAGTTTGTTCCATTCTTTATGGAAGGTAACGTCTAATTTGGAGGAATTTATAAAGGTCATTTGATACAAGGTTGAATTCATTTTGGAGTTGGGGGAAAGATTTGAGCGCCTCACCATCAAACATTTGGTCCATAAGAACCAGGCTTCTTTGTGCCCACCTGTTAAAACCAGAATCCAGTCTTGCTGGAATAAAATCTGAAATAAGTGCAGTTCTGGTTGCCCTTGATATAGTCCTTGAAAGATCTAATTTTTACCTAATTCTATCCGATACTTTCAATGTATAGTTAATACATTCATTCTGAGTCTCAACATTCTTCCACACGTTTGGATTTAAAAAGGGAAGAGCTGCTAAAGATAACTCACCAATTCAATTTTGCTGTATGTGAACCCATCTTGAATCTACGTCTTCTCTGATCCATGACACAATTGCTCTTAATTGGGCAGCTCAATAATAGGTCTTTAAATGAGGTAAAGCTAAACCTCCCTGTCTTTTTTTATCTGAGTATAACACTTTTAATCTCACCCTGGGCTTCTTTTTCTGCCATATCTGCCACATAAACCTACTGATAAGTCTATCCAGCATTTTAAAAGTAGATATAGGAACTATTATGGGTAGAGCGCTGAAAAGAAAGAGAAACCTGGGCAAAATATTCATCCTGATCACTTCTACTCTACCTATCAGTGATAAAGGAAGCATCTCCCAACATTCAAGATCTCTCCTCACTTGGTTAATAAGTTTAACATAATTGGCTGCAAAGAGTTGGGAGGAACTGTGAGGTAAACTAACCTCCAAATATCTAAAGCCCTGTTTGGCCAATGAAAAGTCACTTCATCATCCAGCTGACTTGGCGAGGTCCCTGTAATCATCATAGCTTCAGATTTCACTTTGTTAACTTGGTATCCAGAGACCTCTCCATAGCTTCTCAAACGTTGCATAAGCGGGAGAACTGATGAAAGAGGGTTCTTTATAAAGAGAAGAATGTCATCGGCAAATAAAACTATCTTATGGGTTATACCTCCTTTATCTGTTATACCCTCAATTTGTTCATTTTGTCTTATTAACCCAGCCAGTGGTTCAATGCTTAAGGCAAATAATATCGGGGATAGGGGACTCCCCTGTCTGGTTCCCCTTCTGAGCCTGAAGAAATTGGAACAGTATCCATTTACTCTAACCCTGGAAATTGGATCTTTATTCAGTGTCTAATTATTCTTATTATATTATGTCACATGAGCTATGCCTGCTGTTTGCAAATATTATTACAACTCCTTTACAAAGATTACATTCCCTGTCCAAGACAGCTTCACTAATAACAAGTTGAAGAAGAAGTTTTGCTGATAGATAAATTTTTCCTGACTACCATGATGAATAGTTTATCTTCTGTCCTGAGAGGAGAACTCCAGCATTCCCGGGTCTTCTTCTTTTGTCCTTTATGCCACTGATGTGTAGGGAAGCAATGAAGCTCCACCACTTCTGGCAGCGTTCACGGCTTGGCGTTGGTAGCTTCCTCTCAGTTTACCTCCAGTCAAGCTAGTCCCGGGTGGAGACTCAGGAATACCAGTGCACACAGATGTAGAAGGATTCTTTATTGCTGTTTCTGTAGCAGTTTTGTTTGAACAGTCAGGGTCGTTAGCCCTGAGCATGGAGTATCGATGGACCACTCTTAGTCTGGCCTCTATCCTTTGGCCTGTTTCTCATGGGTGACCCTACCAAGAGCATCGGTCCAATCAGCATAGCTCTACGAGTCATTGAGGCACGCAAACCTCCAAACCATGACAAGGTTGTGGTCCTCTTGAAGGTCATTCCCAGGTATCTCTTATAAATTATAGGTGACAATTTTCTCATAATTGTTAACAAATCAGAAAATACCAGAAATCATCAGCCAGGTTGTGATGAAGGGCTGAATCATTAACATTTTTATAAATATTCTGTGCGTTGCCTGATGCCTGAATCCTCTTTGTATTTATGTTCCTGTGTGAGATCTATTATCTTAAATATTTGTAATTTTTTGTAATTTCCGTTGACTGAATGAAAACTAGAATCTAAGTCTAGCACATTTTAAAGTAAAAGATATCAACATGATGTACGTGTTCAGACTGTGCCCTCAGCCATAGTTTGGAGAGAACGTGGCCACAAATTTGATTGTTAGTGAAATGCACAGGAGTAAATCAGCAGCTCATTTTACACACTGAGCTTACTTTTTCATTGACTTTAATCTAAAGGGTGAAAAACAAGGCATCCGTTTGATGTCAATACTTAAGTACAACTGCCAAAGACCAACTCACAACTCTATAAATCCTTCTTAAAACAGCAACACTTAAAACACGTCATGTAATTTAAAAATACAGGTAATTTGTCCTCTGTATTGCAAAGAAATGGATCTATTGCTCAGTTTTGATATCTAAAAACTACACTATTCCACACTGTGCACACTTGCTTGTCATCTTCTCCCATTTGGCACATCCAGGCGACCTTGTTTCCACTCATTTTCAGTTTGATCCATGGACCCTGGAAAGTCATACACTGAATAGATCTCAGACAAAACATGCTCACCTACCAGAGCTAAGAGGTCTCCAGAACTAAATTTCGCACATTCCATTTGCAGGACTACATGATGAAGGACTCACTGTACTCTGTCACTGCAGAGAATGCAGTGTACTGCAGTATGAGAAGACCTCAGGCTAGGGCCTTGCCTCTATTGCACACTGAGGGGCTGAAACCTACATAAAAACCCCGTGCACTGTTGTGTTAAAGGAAAATTGATGTCTCGCTCATGTAATGTGAATCTTGTGTGAACATAGAAAGCTTTGTTTTTTTCTTAAGACTTTGTAAGTGTCGTTTACTTCAATGTACTCGTATTTATTTTGGATAAAAATAATAAAAAGATTTGAAAAGTAAAGAAAGAAAGCTTTGTCCTGTGCTCTGAGTAGTAATGTATGGCTACATTATATATTACATATTTTATGAATGGAGTGCAATTATTGGGAGAAAGAGTCCTTTTGGGAGCCACAGTTTCCGCACAGGTTGGCAGAAGGGTCAATTGCATTAAAGGTTCTGTGTTCATTCCACCACTTTCATTTGGTCTACACATTGCTCCTATATAAGAGCCATGAGGTTCTTGGTGCCATTCTAGATGATCTTTCTCCATATCCAGGAAACAGAGGCCAAGGATTTTTAAGAGCAAAGGATGTTACATTTATTTCAAATGGGTTCTGATAGCATCATTGAATAATTTTCTCTGTGTTCTAGTAATCTCTTATCATGATAGATTCTGGGATTAGACATATGACCTCTGATGGAGCTGGTTCTGTGCAATGGGAACCTTGATACCAAAGATGAAGATGAAGGTTCATGAATTCTAACACTTGACTTGGAGGATTTTGAAGAGACAGTGTTGTTGGTACCTCTCCAGTACTTTAAATAGCCTGATATAGGGTTTTCCATGCTATTGATGTACGAAAGATGGCAACGTCACTGTTGCCCAATAAACTTTGAGCCTAGAGGCAAATTAGATTAGACTATGAGGACACTCAGTCCTTGTTTATTGTCATTTAGAAATACATGCATGTATTAAGAAATGATACAAAGTTCCTCCAGAGTGATATCACAAAAAAGACAGGACAAACCAAAGACTAACACTGACAAGACCACATAATTATAACATATAGTTACAGCAGTGCAAAACAATACCATAATTTGATAAAGAGCAGACCATGGGCACGGTAAAAAAAAGTCTCAAAGTTCTGATCGACTCCCGATAGTCCCCGATAGCAGGCGGCAGAAGGAGAAACTCTCCCTGCCGTAAACCTCCAGGCACGGACAACTGTCGCTGCATTGGAAGCACCCGACCACAGCCGACTCTGAGTCCATCCGAAAACTTCGAGCCTCTGACCAGCCCTTCGATACCGAGCACTGAGCACCATCTCTGCCAAGTGCTTCGACCCTGTCCCGGCTGCCGAGCAACAAGAAAAGCCGAGGACTCGGGGCCTTCCCCTCTGGAGATTTCGGATCACACAGTAGCAGCGAAAAAGGCATTTCAGAAGTTTCTCCAGATGTTCCTCCGTTCTCTCATGTCTGTCTCCATCAAATCAGGATTGTGTACAGCACCTACTTGACAGATTACAGATATCATTCATCGGAGTGGCCGAGCAAGCTGCGTCACATCGCCATCTTCTCCTCCTCCTTGATGTCTTGATCTTTGAACATATATTTCCTCAGATTGATATGCTGATATATTGGAGGTGATAGAGGGCATCATTATTGATCTCTTCCTTCGTGAAGAGAGATGTTTCTTCAGGGTTTCTCTTGAACTGAGATACAGCCAAAAATGCACTGGGAATCATCAGTTCTCAGCAACATACAGTGAGGCTACTTTGGAGGCAGGCCACTACAGATTTATCAAAACTTTCAGAGGAAACCCAGAGGGGAGTGTCTATCATGGGCCATAAACTTCACATCATTTCTTCACCAGGAGCAGATGAAGTACAATCTGCAGGCCATGAGAGTGAAGAGAGAGCCAAGGGGGCAGAGAGTGAGGTAGTGGTCAGAGTATATAGGTACAGGGTTGTGTGAGGGAGACAAAGAGCAGGAGAAAATGAACGCCAAACTTAGAGAACAAAATGAAGAAAGGAGCAAAGTCACTGAGTGGCATTCAGTGGAATGTTTATAGTTATATGTTTTGTAACATGCTTCCATTTGATCAACAGCATATTTCAGAAAATGCAGCAAAGGAATAGAATATTTTTGCAGGATCTTCAATGGAAAATCAGCTGTTCCATGCTGAATAGTTGGGATTTCTCAGCATCAGTGTCACAAGGATTCCCCTGTGAACTCACGCTTGGTGTCTGCTCTGCAGCCAGTCCATCTCACAAGCCAGCCTCTCCTCTGCTAACTCCATCTGCACATCCCGCTGTGTTGGGAAAACACATCTTGCATGGTGTTTCGGACAGGTTTGTCCCACTGAGACAGGGAAAGAATGGTAAGGTAAAGGAACCACTCTGCACAATCTGTGTGCCATAGTTCCCTTGGAGATGTTAGATCGTGCATATTTAGGCACGTGGCAAGGTCCAGTAAAAAGGAAGTTAGTTTAAGTGGAGCAGCCATTATGGGGGTGGGCTGGTGTTAAAGTGGGGCATTCAGGCTGTGACTCATAGAGTCTTCGCCAAGGAGCGGCAGACACTATAGGTAGATTTTTTTTTGTTTTCTATTTCTTTCTTTCTTTCATATTGCACAGTTAGAGAAGTGGAAATGCCAGACAGTATAGTGGAGTTCTCCCCTTGAGGGATGTGGGAAGGCAGTGAGACCTCCAGTGTCCCTGATGACAACACCTGCAGGAAGTACATCCAGCTGCAGCTTCTGACAGACCTTGTTAAGGAGTTGGAGCTGGAACTAGACGAACTCTGGATCATTTAGGAGGCTGAAGGGTTGATTGACAAGGAATGCAGGGAGGTAGTTGCACCTAAAGTGCAAGACACAGGTCATTGGAGGGGGAAAGGTGATAGGCAGGCAGCGCAGAATAACCCTGTTGTCATTCCTCTCAATAACAGGTACAGTATACCACTTTGGATATTATTGGGGGGATGACCTAGCCACAGCGGTCAGGTCTCTGGCTATGAGTCTGTCTCTGTGGTTCAGAAGGAAAGGGGGAGAAGAGGCTAGCTACAGCAATAGGGGACTCATTGGGTTAGAGGAACAGACAAGAAGTTCTGTGGATGAGAACAAGATTCCCTTATGGTATGTTGCCTCCCTGGTGTCAGGGTCAGGGACATCTCAGATCGCGTCCACAGCATTCTAAAGTGGAAGCGTGAGCAACCAGAGCTCGTGCTCCATGTTGGTACCAATGACTTGGGGAGAAAGGGTGATGAGTTGCTGCAAAGTGACTTCAGGGAGTTAGGTACTATGTTAGAAGACAGGGCCTCCATGGTTGTGATCTCAGGATTGCTACACATGCCTCATGGTAGTGAGGCTAGGAATAGGAAGATCATACAGTTTAACACATGGCTAAGGAGATGGTGCAAGGTGAAAGGCTTCAGATTTTTGGATCATTAGGCTCTCTTCCAGGGAAGGTGGGATCTATACAGACAGTATGGATTGCATCTGAACTGGAGAATTCATATTCTTGCTGGAAAGTTTGCTACTGCAGCACAGGGGGGCTTTAAACTAGAGTTACAGGGGGATTTAAACTAGAGTTACGATGGGATGGGAACTGAAGCACCTGAACAGATAGTGGCATGGCTGTGGGAAAAGATGTTGCTATGGCTACATACAAAGTCAGGAATCAAAAGGTTGAGTGAATATGGCAGTGTTCAGGCAAGACAGACTGGAGAGCTCATCTACTGAGGCCATATGGGTGGAATTGAGGAATAAGAACACGATGACCATGTAAATGAGATTCTGTTACAGACCACTCAATAGTCAGTGGGATTTAGAGGAGCAAATTTGTAGAGAGATCTCAAACTATTGCAAAAAAACATGGAAGCACCAATTCCTTTGAACAGAAAGTCCTACGAAAAGTAAATAGATATGGCCCAGTCCATCACAAGCAAAGTCTTCCACACAATTGAGCATGTCTATATGAAACATTTTTTCAGAAAAGCAGTATCCATCATCAGGGATCCCTACCACCCAGGTCATGCTCTCTCCTCATTGCTGTCATCAGGAAGAAAGTACAGGAGCCTCAGGACTCACACCACCAGGTTCAGGAACAGTTATTAGATTTCAACCATCAGGGTCCTGAACCAAAGGGGATAACTTCACTCAGCTTCACTTGCCCCATCACTGAAATGTTCCCACAACCTAAGGACTAACTTTCAAGGACTCTTCATCTCATGTTTTCAATATTTATTTCTTTTTTATTGATTATTATTATTTATCTCTTTTTGTACTTGTACAATTTGTTGTCTTTTGCACCCTTTTTGAATGTTCTAGTTGGTGCAGAGTTTCATTGACTTTCAGGATTGCTATAAATAAGGATAGGTATGGTCTTTGTGAGAGAATTTTAAACTGGAGTGGGGCAAATTAAGAGGGCATTAGGCAGGAACTAAGAAACGTTAATTGGGAACACTATTTCCCTGGCAAGTCCACATCAGACATGTGGAGGGTGTTTAAAGATCAACTGCACAGAGTACAAGAAAGGTACGTTCCTGTTAGAAGGAAGGACGGAGACAGATAGATAAGAGAACCTTGGATGTTCAGAGAAGTGATGAATTTAGCCAAGAAGAAAAAGGAGAAGTATGTAAAGCTTTGGAAGTTGGGATCAAATATAACACATAAGGATTATAAAGGAGCCAGGAAAGAACTAAAGAAGGGAATTAGGAAAGCCAGGAGGGACTATGAAAAGTCCTTGGCAAGTAAGATTAAAGTGAATCCGAAGGCATTCTATACATCATTAAGAGCTACAGGATAACTAGGGAGAGGGTAGTGCTCAAGGATAAAGGGGGGAAATTTGTTTGGATGTGGAGAATGTGAATGAGGTGCTTAATGAGTACTTTGTTTCAGTATTTACCAAGGAAAAGTACACGGAGGACCAGGAGATCAGTGCTGAGTGTATAAGTATGTTAGGGCATTTAGAGGTCAAGGAGGAGTAAGTGTTGGGCCTCCTAATGAGTATTGAGATGGACAAATCCCCAGGGCCTGATGGGATTTACCCCAGATTATTGAAGGAGGCAAGAGACAATAAACAATAGACAATAGATAATAGGTGCAGGAGTAGGCCATTTGGCCCTTCGAGCCAGCACCACCATTCACTGTGATCATGGCTGATCATCCACAATCAGTACCCCGTTCCTGCCTTCTCCCCATATCCTTTGACTCCACTATCCTTAAGAGCTCTATCTAACTTTTTCTTGAAAGCACCCAGAGAATTGTCCTCCACTGCCTTCTGAGGCAGAACTCTCTGGGTGAAAAAGATTTTCCTCATCTCCGTTCTAAATGGCCTACCCCTTATTCTTAAACTGTGGCCTCTGGTTCTGGACTCCCCCAACATCCGGAACATGTTTCCTGCCTCTAGCGTGTCCAATCCCTTAATAATCTTATATGTTTCAATCAGATCCCCTCTCGTCCTTCTAAATTCCAGTGTATACAAGCCCAGTCGCTCCAATCTTTCAACACCTGACAGTCCCGCCATCCCGGGAATTAACCTTGTGAACCTATGCTGCACTCCCTCAATAGCAAGAATGTCCTTCCTCGCAATTGCTTGAGACGAGATTGCTGGGCCCTTGATCAGCATCTTCCTGTCCTCTCTAGGCACAGGTGAAGTCCCAGGGGACTGGAGAGTGGCTAATGTTGTACTTCTGTTTAAGTCCTGATGAAGAAGTCCTGGGAATTACATACTGGTGAGTCTCATGTCAGTCATAAAGAAATTGCTGGAGAAAATTCTTAGGCATAGGAGCATCTAGATTGGTACTGGGTCTGTTGTCTGTCACTGATGCTGGGTTAGTATGGCCAGATTTGGGAACAGCTTCTTTCCATGATAAGACTGCTGAACGGATCCTGACCCGGATCTGGACCGTATCCTCCAAATATCCAGACCTGCCTCTCGGTTTTTTTTTGCATTACCTTACTCTCCCTTTTCTATTTTCTATTTCTGATTTTATAATTTAAATTTTTAATATTTACTATCGATTTGTACTCCAGGAAGCACGAAACGTGAAATCAAATATCGCTGTGATGATTGTACTTTCTAGTATCAATTGTTTGGCGACAATAAAGTATAAAGTATGAAGTTGTTGTCTGTCATCTATATCAACGAACGGAATGATAATGTGATCAGCAAATTTGCTAATGACACCAATATTGGGGTTGCAGCGGATAACAAGGAGGCCTATCAAATCTTTCAGTGGGATCTGGACCCACTGGAAAAATAGCTGAAATATGGCAGATGGAATTTAAAGCACACACACACAAGTGTGAGGTGTTGTACTTGGGGAGAACAAACCAGGGTAGGACTTGCATGGTGAGTGGTAGGGCACTGAGCAAAGTGGTAGATCAGAAGAATCTGGGACTACAGATCCATAATTCCTTGAAAATGGCACCATCAAGTAGTTAGAGTTGTAAAGAAAGCTTTCATGTTGGCCTTCATAAATCAAAGCATTGAGTACAGGAGATGGGACGTTTTGTTAAAGTTGTACAGGAGATGGGACATTTTGTTAAAGTTGTATAAGACATTAGTGAGGCCTAATTTGGAGTATTGTGTGCAGTTCTGGTCATCTACCTACAGGAAAGATATTAATAAGATTAAAAGAGTGCAGTAATAATTGAGAAGGATCTTGCCAGGACTTGAAGATCTGAGTTATAGGGAAAGGTTAAACAGATTAGGGCTTTATTCCCCAGAGCGTAGGGGAATGAGGGGAGATTTGATAGAGGTGTTTAAAATTAAGAGGGTTATGGATAGGTTAAATGCAAACAGGCTTTTTTCAGTGGGGTTGGTTGAGACTAGAACTAGAGGTCATGAGTTAAGAGTGAAAGATGAAATGTTTAAGGGGAACGTAAGGGAGATCTTCTTTACACAAAGAGTGGTGAGAATGTCGAATGAGCTGCCAGTCAAAGTGGTGGATTTGGGTTCAATTTCAACATTTAAGATAAATTTGGATAGGTGCATGGCCAGGAGGGGTGTGGAGGGCTAATGTCTGGGTGCAGGTTAATGGAACTGGGCAGATCAACGTTTCAGCATGGGCTACTTTGGCCACTAGCTATATGTTCATAGTCTTCTGCTGTTGGAACCCATTCATTTCAAGGTTCAACTTGATGTACATTCACCTTTGTTGTAACGCTTGATTCTTCGAGTTACTGTTGCCTTCCTGTCCACTTGAAACAGTCTGGTCATTCTCCTCTGACCTTTCTCATTAATGAGGCATTTTTGCTCACAGAATTGCCACTCTCTGGATGTTTTTTTCATTTTTTGCCTGTAAACTCTAGGGGTTGTTGTACTTGAGGATCCCAGGGGATTAGCAGTTTCTGAGATACTCACACTACCCATCTGGTACCAAAAATCATTCCACAGTCAAAATCACCTAGATCACATTTCTACCCCATTCTGACCTTTGATCTGAATAGCAGCTGAACCTCTTGGCTATGACTGCATGCTTTTGTGCATTGAGTTGCTGCCATGATTGGCTGATTAGATATTTGCATTAGCAAGCAGGTGTACCTAATAAAGTGGCCGCTGAGTGACTTAAAATTAGACAATTTTAACGTTATAATTTATTTATGAGTAGTCTTTTCCATTGTTCTGCAAACAGCAAAATAAAGTAACATTCCATGTGACAGTTCTTGTTGTAGAAGAGAGTTATTAATTATTGAAGATTTTGTACTTAGAATTTATGCGCTTTACTGCTCTTTTGGTTGTTCGGCGTTTGTTAAATGGCCATTATGTAAGTAATACTGGTTGTAGACTTGATTAGTATCTTTTCTAACCAAAATGGATTGAGGAAGGGTAGATTAGGTAAGTTGTTATCTAACAAATTTGTAATAAGTTACACATTACCCAAGAGATTTGAGCATATGTTGTACTGTTTGAAGCCATAATTAAAAGAAAATGTATCAAAACATTGTTAGGGATTTCAAAGACATCAGTTTTGAAAGTACATCATAGGATAGAAACAAATGAATATTTTCTTCAAAATATTGCACACTTAATGCTTTAATGGAGATATTAGATATGGACGAGAATACACTCAGATTGTCATAACAAGTATTTATTATTTGATGTTCCTAACATCAATTTTATCACTATGGAATCTAAGTAACACTCTGCTTGGTGGGTAAATTATTCTCATGTAGCATTCACAAAGTGATTTCAATAAAAATCATGAAAGACAAGGTTTTTAAATTGTATAGTATTGCAAAAAATAAATTTATTTGTGAAAATAAATAGATTAATGTCATTATATGAATAAGGGACAAAGGATTATCATATGATATCATTAAAATGATGGTATTATAGTTGTGATTTGGCTCATATGTTTCTCATCTCTTTTCAAACGTTCAAAGGTTCAAAGATTCATAGGTTCCTTTATTATCAAAGTATGCAGCAAATACAACTCTGAGATTCTTCTTCTCCAGATAGCCACAAAACAAAGAGCATGAAATTTTGTTCAGAAAGAAACATCAAACCCACCCACTCCCCCCGCACAAAAAAACGGCATCCCTACCATCAACTCCCAAACCCTTCTCGCCCTGCACAAAATGAATTAAATTAGCAGTGCAAAAAGAGAGCCAAACAATGAAAAGAAATTAGTGATGTAGTGTACATGGGTTTCTTGTCCATTCAGAAATCTGATGATGAAGGGGAAGAAGCTGTTCCTAAGTCTGTCGTCAGACTCCTCTTTGATGATATTAATAAGAAGAAAGTATGCCCAGTGTGATGGCAGGGTCCTTAATCAACCCATGATTAAATATCAGAGCAGACTCGACGGGCTGAATGACCTACTTCTGTTCCTCTGTCTTAAGGTCTTAATGACAGATGCCACAACTTTGAGGTACTAGCTTTTGAAGATGTCCTCAATGCTTGGAAGGCTGGTGCCCATGATGGACCTGACTGAGTTTGCAACTTTCTGCAGCTTTTTCTGATCCTGTGCAGTGACCCTTCCATACCAACAATAATGCAATCAGTTGGAATGTTCTCCACAGCACTTATGTAGAAATTTGCGAGAGTCTTTGGTAATGTACCAAGTCTCCTCAAATTCTTAATGAATTATAACTTCAGTCATGCCTTCATAACAAGATTAATATGACCAAACGTTGGTCAAATGCAACAATGAATTTCTACCCATGTGTTTATTTCTGAAACTGGCATCTCTGTAAAAAAAAATGATGTTAAGATCACAAAAGGCTAGGGACATTTTTGCAAGACTGAACTGACAATTCCCACTTTTATCCCTATATTCTGGGATCAAAGGATTTCTGTTGGATTCTCTACAGATATAAGAATGTTGATCAGAAGAGCAAGCCTTTCTTCTGGAAGGATAAGTTGTGATTCGTTTGTAACGGATAAACATTTCCGAACTGCAGAATCTGGTTTATTATCATCAACGTATGTTGAGGAATTTGTGGTTTTGTGGCAGCAGTGTGGTGCAATCCATAAACATTACTAAAGATTACAATTTTTAAAAAATATATCAGAAATAAATAAATAGTGAAAAAGAGAGCAAGTTATTGAGGTAGTGTTCATGGGTTCATCGACTGTCCAGAAATCTGCTTGTGGAAGGAGAGAAGCTGTTCATAAAATGTTGAGTGTGCATCCTCAGACTCTTGTACCTCCACCTTGATGGTAGTTGAAGGGTGGATGTCCTGAACGGTGAAGGTCTCTCACGATGAATGACACCTTCTTGAGGCACGGCCTTTAGAAGATGTTCTCATTGGTGGGGAGGCTAACAAAGCTTTTTCCAATCTTGTGCTTTGGCGCCTCCATACCAGATGTTGATGCAACCAGTCAGAATGTTCTCCACGGTATATTAGTAGAAATTTACGAAAGTCTTTAGTGACATCCCAAATCTCCTCAAACTACTAATGAAGCTGGTGTGCCTTCTTCATATTTGCATCAATACGTTGGGCCTCAGGATATATTTTCAGAGATGTTGACTTGAAACTGTTCACCCTTTCCAATGCTGACTTCTCAATGAGGACTGGAGTGTGTTCCCTCGACTTTCCTTTTCTGAAGTCCACAATCAATTCCTTGGTCCTAATGATGCCGAATGCAAGGTTGTTGTTTTCACACACTCAACCAGCTGATTTATCTCACTCCTGTACATCTTCTCATCACCATCTGAAACTTTGCCAACGATAGTTGTGTTATTGACAAATTTATAGATGTCACTCGAGCTGTGCCCAGCCACATAGTCATCGGTGCATAGAGGGTACAGCAGTGCACAAAGCACGCATCCTTGAGGTGCGCTAATGTTGATTGTCAGCGAGGAGGAGATATTATTTCTGATCTGCATTGACTGTGGTCTCCTGATGAGGAAGTCAAGGATCTCTGACTGCCATGGAGAAAATAGTGGGTGATAAATAAAATATAACTTTGATATCCCAGCAGTGCTATAAATCATGAAGCATTCACTATTTTTAGAGTGTTTTGCTTCTTTAATGTGATAATTTTAAACCAATTTCTATTGTTAAGTAATTAAAGCAAGCCATGCATGCTGATGATACTCACATGTGCAGGAAATATGACAGGGAAATGAAACCTGTGCAAGGTAGTTTGCAACTTAAAATGCCTTGCCTATTTTCCAATGGGGCCTTTGTGGGCAGAGGACTTCCGACATGTGGGTGAAAATGAATCAAAACAGCCAATTTTTTGCATGATTTACATATGAACAAATAGTGTAAATAAATCCACTTCCCCAGGAATTGTACCTCAATAATACTGTTTTCTTTCCCGAGAGTAAATTTAACACCATTCTTAGACCTAAGTTGTACATTCTACCACAGATCTCCAGCACAAAGCTATTTATCTCAGAAAAACTGGTGTTTATCTTTTAAAAGCAGTCCATTCCTTAGTCTTTCCTAACCATTAGATTAGTCACTCTTTGTACTCTCCCAGTCAAGGATTCCTCACACGAAGACCCAGGGGTGCACAGAAAATGTAATTCAGAATAGATGTTGTCCAAATCAAAAACACCAATTCAATTTCACACAAACAAATGCAGATAGCCCCAGTAACATACCTTAATTACAACTTCAGGTGTGAATTCTTCTAATTCTGCACACACTCCACATCTGCGCAATCTTTTAGAGGGAGGTTTCAATATTTATTCAATCACATGAAAACTATACTTGCTAAAACATTGCCCATTTTGTTTTGACTCCTTATTGTTCAGATACTAGGAATGCTACCACTACCTTTACTGAATGATTATTAATTTTGCATAGTTCTTGTAAGCTCTTCCAAACATTCACATGCATAAACGTTAATAAAATATTTTAAGAAATAAAGATCCTTATCTTTTGTATTATGGAATTAGAATTACTATGATAAGCCTATCAGGCTGAACCCCCTAACATAAACTTACTTGAGTTGGCTGAAAATGCTAAAATCTACACCGCCAACGAATCACCCGATTTTCCTGGTATGAATTTCTCCCAGTTTCTCAGAAGAACGATGTAATGTCAGCACATTTGAAGAAACTAATTAAAAATATCAAAGACTTTGTTATTTAGCTGCTGGCTAGAAAGTAGATGTAATTGTGCCACACCTATTTCTAATGGAGTCATTTTGTAAGCTTCTGTAATATGTGATCTGTAGCAATGTGTGCTAAGCTGCCTTTGGTTCTTAAATGGGTCATAGGTTGAAAGGAGCTGCTTGTTGTATAATCACATTGACCATAATATATCTGAAAATTAATTCCAAATGATTGTTTTTTCATCATTTAAAGTTATAAATGACAACTCACAGTTTAAAAAAAACAAATATTGCACAGTTTACATTGACATTAGGCCATAAGAGTTTAACAAACAGAAAATAACATGCTTTAGAATATTTTCTGATATTTTAGGGAATTTTTATTGATGAAAAATGGAAACGAAAGATTTCACCTGAATTGAATTGAATTGACTTTATTTTTTACATCCTTCACATACATGAGAAGTAAAAATCTTTACGTTACATCTCCATCTAAATGTGCAATGTGCAATCATAGTAGTTTACAATAATTTATAATAATTAGAACAGTCAATGTAATATAGAGTACACTCAAGTCAGCATGAGTTCATCAGTCTGATGGCCTGGTGGAAGAAGCTGTCCCGGAGCCTATTGGTCCTGGCTTTTATGCTGCGGTACCGCTTCCCGGATGGTAGCAGCTGGAATAGACTGTGGTTCGGATGACTCGGGTCCCCAATGATCCTACGGGCCCTTTTTACACACCTGTCCTTGTAAATGTCCTGAATCATGGGAAGTTTACAACTACAGATGCGCTGGGCTGTCCACACCACTCTCTGTAGAATCCTGCGATTAAGGAAGGTACAGTTCCCATACCAGGCAGTGATGCAGCCAGTCAGGATGCTCTCAATTGTGCCCCTGTAGAAAGTTCTTAGGATTTGGGGGCCCATAGCAAACTTCCTCAACTGCTTGAGGTGAAAGAGGCGCTGTTGTGCCTTTCTCACCACACAGCTGGTGTGTACAGACCACGAGGTCCTCGGTGATGTGGATACCGAGGAACTTGAAGCTGTTTACCCTCTCAACCCCGGAACCATTGACGTCAATAGGGGTTAGCCCATCTCCATTCCTTCTGTAATCCACAACCAGCTCCTTTATTTTTGCGATATTGAGGGAGAGGTTGTTTCCTTGACAGCACTGTGTCAGAGAGATGTCTTCTTCCCTGTAGGCCACCTCATTGTTGTTTGAGATAAGGCCAATCAATGTAGTGTTGTCGGCAAATTTAGTAGGCAGATTGGAGCTGTGGGTGGCGATGCAGTCATGGGTATACAGGGAGTAAAGAAGGGGTCTCAGTACTCAGCCCTGAGGGGCTCCTGTACTGAGAGTCAGAGGGGTGGAGGTGAGGGAGCCCACTCTTACCACCTGCCGGTGATCTGATAGGAAGTCCAGGAACCAACTGCACAAGGCAGGGTCAAGGTCAAGGTCTCTGAACCTCTTGTTAAGCCTGGATGGAACTATGGTGTTGAATGCTGAACTGTAGTCCAAGAACAGCATTCACACACAAACATCCTTCTTCTCCAGATGTGTAAGGATGGTATGTAGAGCAGAGGCTATTGCGTCATCTGTCAATTGGTGTGTCAGTAGGCGCATTGTAGAGGGCCCAGTTTGGGTGGTAGCAAGCTGCAGATGTAGTCCTTGACCAGCCTCTCAAAGCATTTGCTAATTATTGAAGTGAGTGCAACAGGACTCCAGTCGTTCAGGCATGTTACCTTGGTCTTTTTGGTACAGGGACAATAGTGGATACTTTGAAGCAGGAGGGCACTCTGCACTGGGAGAGGGAGAGATTAAAAATGTCAGTAAACACACCTGCCAGTTGTGCTGCGCACGTTCTGAGTCCTCGCCCTGGGATGCCGTCCGATCCCGCAGCCTTGTGACTGTTCACTTGTTGGAAACATCAGAGATGACCAAGTTGCAGGTTGTAGCGGTAGCTTTCCTCGGAGGCTCAGAGTTAGCAACGTCGAACCGAACGTAAAAGCGATTGAGCTCATCTGGGAGAGAGCCGCAATGTTGGTGGCACCACAACGTTTGGCTTTGAAGTCTGAAATGGTGTGCAGCCCTCGCCACAAGTCACATGTGCTATTCGTTGTGAATCTTGACTCAGTTTTCTCCCTATATTTTTGTTTTGCAGCCTTGATAGCTTTGCGCAGATCATAGCTGCCTTTCTTGAGCTCTAGCTAATCTCTAACGTGTAAGCTCGATGTTGCGTTGTAACTGCTGCTCGCATAGAACTATTGATCCAGGGTTTCTGGTTCGGGAAGACCCTAACCAACTTCTGGGGGATATTTTGGATTCTGGGGGAATGTGGGATATATTTGAAACTTAGGATGTATGACGAAATTTCAAAGCCAAACATTACTTTGTGATGATCTAAGAAAGGATGTGCTGGTGTCAGAGATGATCCAGAGAAGGTTCACGAGAATAATCCCAGGAATGAAAGGATAATGTATGAGGAGTGTTTGATGGCTCTGGGCCTGTACTCATTAGAGTGTAGAAGATTGAAGGGGATCGTATTGAAACCTATCAAATATTGTCAGGCATAGGCAGAGTGGATATGGGGAGGATGTTTCCTATAGTGGGGAAGTCTGGGCACAGCCTCAGAATAGAAGGATTCCCCTTAGAACAGCGATGAGGAGGAATTTCTTCAGGCAGAGGATGGTGAATCTGTGGAAGTCATTATCACAGATGGCTATGGAGGACAAGTCATTTAACAGAGGTTGATAGGTTCTTAATAGTAAGGGTGCCAAAGGTTACGGAGAGAGGGACGGAGAATGGGGTTGAGAGGGATGATAAATAGCCATGATGGAATGGTGGAGCATACTTGAGGAGATGAATGACCTAATTCTGCTCCTATCTTATGGTCCCCTGGCATTATGGAGACCACAATAGGCTGCAGATACTGGAATCTGGAGCCACAAACAACTTCCGGATGAATTCAGCAGGTTGAGTAGCATCTGTGGGAGGGAAGGAATTGTCCTGATGCAGAGTTTCAAGCTGAAACATCAATGATTCCTTTCTTCCCATCGTTGATGCTCACCCCACTGATTTCCTTCAGCAAGTTGTTTGAGCTCCAGTTG
Organism: Mobula hypostoma; assembly: GCF_963921235.1. Taxonomy (NCBI): domain Eukaryota; kingdom Metazoa; phylum Chordata; class Chondrichthyes; order Myliobatiformes; family Myliobatidae; genus Mobula; species Mobula hypostoma. Next base: position 192,160,299 of record NC_086098.1, read on the forward strand.
CTTGATGATTTTGTCCCTATAATAAAAAAAGATTTCTCCCGTACTAATTCAGTTCACAACTGGTTTTAATTTTCTGACCTTTTTCACTGCCAAGTGTTAGTTAAAAATAAAAGAAAATTCTTTTGAATTTTGCTTCTCATCATTGAAATTGTTTCCTCGATTATATAGAAAATACAAAAGATGAAGGAGTAATTCCATTTTAAATTAACTTTTTTTTAAATTACTAACTGGAAGACCAGCAAAGCCTCACTGGGAAGCAAAATAAATCATATCTAGAATAGGTTAAAAACAAAACAACATTTCAGAATTTTTTGATATTTTTATTTTTCATCATTGCTAGTCCTGACATGCACTTATCAATTCTTAATGTAACTGTTCCTTAAATTACTTTTTCTTTGTAATGTTAAAATATGCCCTGAGCAAAACAAATTCTCTGGAACAGACTAGTGCTCTGAAACTCAGGTCTTGGTCTGACAAGTTTGACATGTTCAAACAGTGCTACTGGAAAGTTACTCCAGATGATTGGTAAATTTATGTTGATGTTGTCATTTCTAATTGAAAGTTTTCAAGTGCATGTACTTGATTTTAATACTGATTTTAATTGTTTCTGTTAGTTTGAAGTTTTCTCTCTGTGACTAAACTAAATCCAAAATAACACACCCAAAATGCTGGGGGAGCTCAGCAGGTCAGGCAGCAAGGTCTCGGCCCAAAACGTCAACTGTTTATTCTTTTCTATAGATGCTGCCTGATCTGCAGATTTCCTCCAGCATTTTGTGTGGGTTGCTTTGGATTTCCAGCAACTGCAGGCTTTCTCGTGTTTGTAAATCAAGGTTTCTTTTAGAACTATGTAGAACCTTAAAGTGAAATGACTATTAATGCAGCACTTTAAAGCAACTCTGCCTGACCCAGCATAGGTAACAGAATTAATCTAATTTCTACACAAAACAGGATGCACAATCACAGGAGGACAAACTGAGAAACAAATTATCCACTGAAGAACAAATTAACATGCCAGTTAATTAGAAATTTTGCATAGATTTGGTATGTCACCAAAAACTTCTATAGATGCACAATGGAGAGTATCCTGCTTGGTATGCTAACATCAATGCCCAGGAATGGAAAAAGCTATGGAAAGTGATGGACACAGCCCAGTTCATCGCAAACAAAACCCATCATTGAGTCCATTTACATGAGGCACTGTCAGGACGAAGGGTCTTGGTCCGAAACGTCGACTGTACCTCTTCCTAGAGATGCTGCCTGGCCTGCTGCGTTCACCAGCAACTTTGATGTGTGTTGCTTGTGCTTTAATTGCTCACTTTTAGGTCTGATCTATAATTTTGTGATTGGCTAATCCAGAATGAGGCTACATGAATGTAATGTAAAATGTAAGATATTAATTAATTAATTTAGAGACACAGCATGGAACAGACCCTTCTGGCTCAATGAGCCGCACCAGCCAGCAACTCACCTGTTTGACACTAGCCTAATCACAGGACAATTTACAACGACCACTAAACCTACTAATCAAAACGTCTTTGGAATGTGGGGGATGCCGGTCAACCCAGAGGAAACCCATATGTTCAAACTCCTGAAAGACAGAGCCGGAATTGAACTCTTAACTCTGATGCTCTGAGCTGTAATAGTGTCACCCTAACCGCTGTGCTGCCCTGGCACCCCACTGAAGGAAAGAGAATAAGGAAAATTATTTTACTCAGAAGGTTATAAGACTGCGACAACCCCTATGATATATTAGATTATACTGTTAAATGCAAACTTTGAGAAGGAGACATGGGAAAATGGTGAGCACAACTTCTGAAAGGAAATTGACAGAAATATGGATTGGAAAGGTTTAGAAAATTATGGACCAGGCACTGGAAAATTGGTGTAGCTTGAATGGGACATCTTGAATGGCATGGACCATTTGGACTGTATGCCTCAATAACTCTATGTGATATTAACATGATTATTTTCACAAGATAATGACTTACTATTTGGATGGGCCAGTCAGCCTATTCAAATTAACAGAAGTAGATACAATTTAACATTTAGTGAGCAATGTAGGATATTTCTAATTTGGAACATATTCCATTGTCATGCTTCTCGGACTGCAGCTGGGGCATATTTTTGACAGGGAGTGATCTGACCTGTACTGATGCGTGAATGTTGGTGCGGAGAGTAGATTCCTGAGATTGGAAAAAAATCCATCCCTGGAAAACAACATCCTCCACCCAGGTTAAAATTTTTAAATTAGTGTCACAGATGCTGGGAATCTGGAGCAACACACAAAAAGCTGGAGGAACTCAGCGGGTCAGGCAGCATCTACGGAGACAAATGGATGGTGATGTTTCAGGTCGAGATGCTTCCTCAAGACTTGTCTTTATCAAGTCCGGTCCTCTTGAAGGGTCCCAACCTGAAATGTTGACTGTCCATTTTCCTCCATCGATGCTGCTTTTGAGCCACTGAGTTGCCCCAACTTTTTGTACATTGTTGAAGTTAAATTAGCCTCACTGATTTTGCATTCTTTTCATTACTTTCGAGCAGCCCTCACTTCAGGATAGATCCATGTAAGATTGAAGTCACAGCTCTGAAAGCTGAAATGTTCTTTCTTTTTTACTGTTCATAAAACAAGACTGAACTATGAAGTTTCAACACTTACTCCTATGAAAAGCTTTTTAAACGGATGCTGTTTAAATGGGTCTTTAAAAAATTATTTTTGTTTTGATTTACAATTTGACCATGTTTTTAACATTAACTTTTGTTTACATCTTGTTCATGCATAAATGAGCAGCAGTGTGCCACATATGTGGCTCAACACTCCATTCCAAGCATGGTCTTTCTATTTACCATGAGAGCCAGTGAGTCCAGAACACATGAAATGTTGAATACAGATTTGTCCGAGGAATGTGAATAATTAAAGACATTACATAGTGTGTCAATTCCAGCTAGTATTCTGGATCTGGCACATTATTATTACACATCTGTATCTTCTCTTTTGTTTGGATAATGTTAGTAACTCTAACAAGTCCATATAAACATCTACATAGACAAGTCTTTTGCTGGAATTCTCCTGGTCCTATTGTAGGTAAAGCATACAAGTCCAAATTCAAAGTAAATTTATTATCAAAGTACATATATGTTACCATATACAACCCTGGGATTCATTTTCTTGCTAAACAAATCCATAATAGAAAAATAACCATAATACAATCAATGAAAAACTGCACCAACTTGGGCATTCATCCAGTGTGTGAAAGAGAACAAGTTGTCCAAATGCAAAAAGTAAGAAATAATAATAAATAAATAAGCAAGAAATATTAGAAACAGAATCAGGTTTTAATATCACCAGCATATGTTGTGAAATTTGTTAATTTTGCAGCAGCAATACAATCCAATACATGATAAATAAATACAGAGAAAACAACTAAAATACTATATATATGTGTGTGTATATTAAGTAGTGCAAACTAAGATAAGTAGTGCAAATAATAGAAGATATAATAAAAAGTAGTGAGGTAGTGTTCATGGGTTCAATGTCCATTTAGAAATTGGAAGGCAGAGAGGAAGAAACTGTTCCTGAATTGCTGAGTGTGTGCCTTCAGGCTTCTGTACCTCCTTCCTGATGGCAGCAATTAGAAGAGGGCATGTCCTGAGTGGTGGGGGTCCTTGATGATGGAAGCTACTTTTCTGAGACACCACTCCTTGAAGATGTCTTGGATATTACTCAGGCTAGTACCCCTGACTAATTTTACAGCTCTCTGCAGTTTGTTATGATCCTGTGCAATAGCCTCCCCCTCCCCCATGCCAGACAGTGATGCAGCCAGTCAGAATGTTTTTCATGGTACTACTGTAGAAGTTTTTGAGTGTTTTAGGTGACAAACCAAATCTCCTCAAATTCCTGATGAAACATAGCCTTCTTTATAGCTGTATCGATACGTTGGGACCAGGTTAGATCCTCAAAGGCCTTGACACCTGCTGGCTGATGGTCATTAGGCAGCTCACACTGCTCTTCTTGGGAACAGGTATAGTTGATGCCCTTTTGAAACAGGTAGGAACTTCTGACTGTAGCAGTGAGAGATTGAAAATGTCTTTGAATACTCGCACCAGGTGGTTGCCACAAGTTTTCAGAGCCTAATCTGGTACTCCATCAGGGCTTGCCGCCTTGTGAGGGTTCATTCTCCTGAAAGTCTATCTGTCATCGGATCCTCACAGCTGTAGTTTTATTCTCCCTTTCAAAGCAAAAGTAACAGCTCATCTGATAGTGAAGCATCACTGCTATTCATAATGTTGGGTTTCGTTTTGTAGGAAGTACTGTCCTGCAAACCCTGCCAGAGAGGACGTGCATCCAATGTCAGCTCCAGCCTCGCTCAGAATTGTTTCTTTGCTCTTGAAACAGCCCTCTGTAAGTCATACCTAGTTTTCTTGTGCAAACCTCAAAGATGAATACCTGAATACAGTCCCCTGATTCAAAGCAGTCCTGTAAGTGTTTGCACCCCTCTTGTCCATACCTTCTTGGTCCTCACTGCTGGTGCTGCAGTCTTCAGACTCTGCCTGTTCTCAAGGAGTAGAAGTACAGCCAGGTGATCAGACTTCCCAAAATGAGGGTATGGAATAGCATGGTAAGCACCCTTGATGGTGGTGTAACAGTGTTCCAGTGTACAGTATTGTTTCCTCTGGTACTACAGGTGATTCATTAATTGACAAAAATTATTTAGTGACTTTTTTAAGCTGGCCTAGTTAAAATCTCCCCCAGAATGATGGAGAGGCATCAGGATGTGCTGTCTCATGCCTGTTGATTACATCGCTCAGTTCGTCTACAGCAATGTTTCCCATTCTTTTTTAGCCCAATGACCCCCCCAAAGCACCTTCATTCTTGCCAATGCACCCCTAAAGCACCTTCATACTTGTCAATGCCCACCTTAGGCATAATATGCTTTCCGGCTCCCCTGAAGTTTAACAACAAGTTGACCATATGCTTACATGTGAAAATTTTGGAAATGTTATGAGAAGCAATGAGACCACTATCAAAGTCATTTTTAGCTTTCTTGGCAAATGACTCAAGTGTGCAATGCTTTTCAAATACTTCTTTCATCTTCTGAAACTGAGTAATACCATAAGCAGCCTTTTGAGGGTGTGTTTTCGGAAGCAGAAGCAGGTTTATTATCACTGGACCGGCATGTGACATGAAATTTGTTAACCTAGTAGCACCAGTACAATGCAATATATAATATAAAAGAGAAAAAAAATGAAAATAATAATAATAAAAAATAAATCAATTACAGCTTAGGTTTATTACAGAAGTGTTCCTGCAATCTTATGGCTTCATTAGTCAGTACAATATTACAAGTAAGACACATGAGGTGTTACTGATCTGACGAGAAAGGAATAAAACCATACTCCAGGTATATAACGTTGTATTGACGCACTTTCTGTAGTTTCTGTTTCTTAGCGGGACTAGAATTCATGGCTTCACCGCCTTCAGACTCATAGAGACCATGCTGTACGTATTTATCCATCATTAACAGAACTAAAGGAAAATAAAAATTTAACACAAACTGGGAATGCCTATCGGATGTTGACGACAGCAGTGAGTTCACTCAGATAGAACAAAGGTAGCAGCCCGCAAAGGAACGGTGAGGCGAAGATGAAGACGACCACAACAGTGAAAATTACATTGTCAAGGTTTCAGATTGGAATCTGGAAGCTAGTCAGGTTAGAGCTGGTGTTCGATAAGCTACCTTTATACTATTCCAGTTAGCATGTTTGACCAATCACATCAGGCCTCATAATCCCCAAAGATGGTTCTTGACCACACATATGAAGCCGAGGTCACTTTGAACACCTCAAGAGGAATCCTTGGTGTCGGCAGATTCACTGACTGGCTCTATTTCTCCATTTGTTTCCAGCCAGCGCTGTATAATTCAGCGACCTGTTTTTTGTAGATCTGTAGAGAAAGCTGAGAAGGTGTACTTGACTAACCAACTATTAAATTGCATGAACTTGTGCTGTGCTGCGAGTCAGAGGGAACTGTTGGGCACCCTGGTTGCTAATTTATGCATCCCTAATAATGTCTGCTTGGTTGGTAAGGTCGGATGGGATTGCCAAGTTTCAGACATGTTGTGACGACGAGTGCTCGCCACCGGCAGAGATATGGCTCTTCCTGTATTCCAGTGCCTCATGCTTTTTTTTTGGGAAGTCCCTGCTCTACTAACGGTCAGTCAGGTCTCCTGCCTTAAGTTAGGGCGCAGCTTACTGCCCCCAAGAACCTTGAGAGCCCCCTATAAATTTTATTTCCCCTAACACCCCCTTAGGACACGTATCCGCCCTCTTGGGGGGTGGTACTGCCCTGTTGGGAATCACTGGTCTTGAGCCTGTTTGACGTTGGCACATGGTGGGATGTACACTACTACTAAAATTATTGCTGAAATCTCCCGCGGCGGGTAAAATGGGTGACGCTAGTTCACAAGTTGTATCAGATCTGGTGAACAGCAGTGGGACAGTACCGCCACATTTTTTATGCCGCCAGGAGTGAACATGGGAGGAAGAGTCCTGGAAATTGAGTCCATAGGTTGTGGGAACATTTCAGTGATGGGACAAGTGAAGTTAAGTCAAGTTATCCCCTTTGGTTGAGAGGTAATAACTATTCCTAAACCTGGTAGTGTGAGTCCTGAGGCTCCTGTACCTTCTTCCTAATGGCAGCAATGAGAGGAGTACATGTCCTGGGTGGTAGAAGGTCGGGGGTCCCTGGTGATGGATGCTGCTTTCCTGCAACAATACTGCGTAGATAAGTTTCAATGATGGAGAGGGCTTTACCCATGATGGACTGGGCCGTATCCAATACTTTTTACAGGATTTTCCATTCAAAGGCATTTGTGTTTCCAAACCAGGCTGTGATGCAGCCAGTTGATATACTCTCCACCATACATCTATAGAAGTTTGTTGAAGTTTTAGATGTCATGCTGAATCTACATAAACTGCTAAGGAAGTAGAGGGCTGCCTAGGTTTCTTCATAATTGCACTTTCATGCAAGGACGGGTCCTCCGAAATAACACCGAGCTATTTACCGAGGAATTTAAAGTTGCCCTCTCCAGCTCTGCCCCTCTGATAAGCACTGGCTCACGGACCTCTGGTTTCCTCCTCCTGAAGTTAATAACCAGCTCCTTGCTCCTTCTGACATTAAGTACGAGGTTGTGGTTATGGCATCACTCAGTCAGATTTTCAATCACCCTCCTATATGCTCAGACATCCCACCTCTCCCAGAAGTTCCGGGAGTCTAGCGCATATTGATAGTGGCTCCCTGACGCCCGGATATTATATACACTATCCCGGAAATCGAATTTTTTGAGAGGGAGAGCGAGCATCCTGATTGGTCTCTCTACGTGCTGAGAGTGGTCCCCAACCACCGGGCCACGAGGAAACAATATGATTTGGCGATATGAAACAATATGAGTCAGCTGCACCTTTCCTGATTCCCTGTCACGCACACTGTTGAATTTGAATGCACGCATGCTTCATCCATGTCAGCGCAGGAAGATGATCAGCTCCTTGAGCTTGCAAATGACAGCGGGCTGAAAAGTATCTTTGACATAACATCTCTGCCGGCATTCTGGATCAAAGTCAAGGCTGAATATCCTGAGATAGCCACGGAAGCACTGAAAACGTTGCTTCCATTTCCAACATATCTCTGCGAAGCGGAGTTTTCTGCAATGAATGCAACGAAAACTAAGTTGTGGAATAGACTGGACATAAGGAACCCCCTTCAAGTATCGCTGTCTCCCATCACCCCTCGATAGGACCGTCTTGTTGCAGGAGAACAAGCCCAGATCTCCCACTGATTCAGCGGTATTGGTGTGTTGCAATGATTTTATATGTTCATACGAGGAAAGTATGTGCTGTGTGTTTAATATCCAAACGTTACTTAAAATGTTATGATGCTATTGACTTATAATTGACTTATCACTATATTCATGTGAGGAAAATATGCGCTGTGTGTTTAATATTAAATTCATTAGATAAACCCTTTTAGAAACAAAATTGAGTGTATTAGCCACTTATAAGTGACTTATAGTTGACTTATCACCTATATTCCAGTTGTGATTAACACCCCTCCGGTCGGCCGGTCCGCAAGAATATTGTCAATATCAAACCAGTCTGCGGTGCAAAAAAAGTTTGGGATCCCTGCCAAGTACACCTATCAGTTTTCTCTGTGGGCGGGCTTTACAGTCGACCTCAAAAATAATGACAGTGTTGCTCGCTGCACTGTTTGCAACTGTGACTTTTCTATTGCCCATGGTGGGTTAAAATGTAAAAGACATGTTGAGGTGAGTTTAACAGGTGTCATTCATTCATTAGCATAGCTAACGTTATTTAAACTAGCTGGCTGGCTGCCAAGGAGCCACGCTATTGATGTCCTATGTGATGAGGCGAAACTCCCTGTAGACTTGCTTAAAGTTGTAATAGAATAAACATGATAATATAATATAATATAAGTACATATTTTAATGTCGCAAACACGAGGAGTTCTGCAGATGCTGGAAATTCAAGCAACACCCATCAAAGTTGCTGGTGAACGCAGCAGGCCAGGCAGCATCTCTAGGAAGAGGTACAGTTGACGTTTAAGGCCAATACCCTTCGTCAGGACTAACTGAAAGAAGAACTAGTAAGAGATTTGAAAGTGGGAGGGGGAGGGGGGGATCCAAAATGATAGGAGAAGACAGGAGGGGGAGGGATGGTCCAGAGCTGGACAGTTGTTTGGCAAAAGGGATATAAGAGGATCATGGGACAGGAGGCCCAGGGAGAGAGAAAGGGGGAGGGGGCAAAAACCCAGAGGATGGGCAAGGGGTATAGTGAGAGGGACAGAGGGAGAAAAAGGAGAGAGAGTGAAAGAATGTGTGTATATAAATAAATAACGGATGGGATACAAGGGGGAGGTGGGGCAATATATTTTAATGTCACATTTTCTGCATATACCCAACTTGGTTTACAGATTAGACAAAATCACTAAACAAAGTATTACATACACCCTTGGAGGTCGACTGGGTGGCGGGGGGGGATGGGGTTGTGGGGAGTGGGGGTGCTACCTCCCTGAAATGGTGGTGCTACCTCCCTGAAATGAGTTTTTGCAGGGTGGGATGTCTGTATGCTGATTTATCACCAACCTTCATTCAGCCGACGATAGTGGTGTCATCAGCAAACTTGAATAAGCATTGCAGCTGTTCTTAGCCACACAGTCATGAGTGTAAAGCGAGGAGAGCAGGGGGGCTAAGCAGACAGCCTTGTGGTGGATCTGTTCTGATGGAGATTGTGGAGGAGATTTTGTCAATCCAAACTGACTGGTGTCTGCAAGTGAGGGAATTCAGGATCTAACTGCACAAGGAGGTATTGAGGCCAAGGTATTGAAGCTGTCCTGATGAAGGGTCTTGGCCTGAAATGTCGACTGTACCTTTTCCTAGGGATGCTGCCTGGCCTGCTGCGTTCACCAGCAACTTTTATTCAAAGATTCAAGATTCAAAAAACGTTATTGTCATTCTAACCGTACATCAGCTCTGCAGGGCAGAATGAGACAGCGCTTCTCAGGAGCAGTGCAATCATAACATAACAAACGCAACACTAAATAATAAACATAACAATAAATAGTAAAACACAACAGCCTCATGTCAGTTAAAATCAAGTTATAAGTGTCCAGTGCAAGTTAAAAGTGTCCAAAGCAGAGTCAGGTAGAGCAGCTATTTTGCAGTCTGACTGCCTGTGGGAGGAATCTGTTTAGTAGCCTTGTGGTTTTAGTTCTGTTGCTCCTGTAGCATTTGCCTGATGGGTGTTTCTTGAAGCTTACTGATTAGTTTTGAGGGGACGAAGGGTCTCAGCTTGAAATGTCAACTGTTCGCTCTTTTCCATAGATGCTGCCTGGGCTGCCGAGCTCCTCCTTCTACTTATAGACTCCACATAGATTCAGTGTAATTAACAAGTCTTCTGATTCTGACAAAGTGTCTTAGACCTGAAGCTTTAAGTCTGTTTCTCTTCCCACAGATATGGCTGCTAGGGATCTAGGGATTATTCTGGAGTTATGAATTAAAATGAAAACCATTATTCAGAAAATAAAACCTGCTCACGAACTGATACCTTAAGGCTATTGAAACCAATCAATTCATAATGGGACACTCTGATCCTGTCCCATTGACATTCTGATCCTGTCCCATTGAAACTATGCAAATAGATGAATGCTCATGTTAATTGAGGGCCATTGAATATGGAAGACATTGAAAGTGGCTATCTCCTGTATTAACACATGTTTAAAGCATGGTCCTGCCAGTTCAGAGACAAGTCTTTCTTGTCACTTAATATTCTGGTTAGATGTAGATTCCTCAACACTTTAGTAAAAATAGGTATATTTTAGGTATCTGAAATTATGTTGAGAAGCTTTCAAATCGGCCATCAGTATTGCGTATTCAAAAGGAATTCCGTGGGTTGGGTCCTGCGATTGTAAAAACTAATTCTGCAAAATTGTCTGTCTACATTCAAAATGCTGAAATTAAGTAGCTGATTAAAGCCATTGAAACAATCGTTAATAGTTTTTTTATTGTCTTGGTGTTTAAAAGATATAACACATTGCGTAAGGAGAACAGAACGAGATTCTCCACAGAAGGTTTGCAGTTGTGAATAAAGATGTCTATATCTCCCAGTTGCACCTTCCATGTGGCTCAATGACCTGAACTTCTGAGCGTTTCCTGGTTTGAAAGTATTCCCTGTGCCTTCTTAACCAAAAATCAGAAAACTACATATACTGAAAATATGAAATAAGAACAGAAAATGCTGGAAATATGCAACAGGTCAACTAGCATCCTGATAGATAAGGAAGCAGAATCATAGAGACATAAAGTCATAGAAAAGTACAGCACAGAAATAGGCCCTTTGGCCCATCTAGTCTATGCTGATTCATTTAAACTGCCTCCTCCCATCAGCCTGCACCAGGACAACAACTCTCTCTACCCCTACCATCCATGTATATACCTATCCAAACATCTCTTACATGTTGAAATTGAGCTCATATGCACCACTTGTGCTGGCAGTTTGTTCCACACTTTCACAACCCTCTGAGCAAAGGTTTCCCCTCATGTTCACCTTAAACTTTTCAACTTTCACCCTTAACCCATGACCTCTAGCTGTAGTCCCACCCAATCTCAGTGGTAAAAGCCTGCTTCCATTACCCTATCTATACCCCTCATAATTTTATACACCTCTATCAAATCTCCTCTCAATCTTCTATGGTCCAAGGAATACAGTCCTAACCTATTCAATCTTTCCATATAGCTCAAGTCCTTCAGATCTGGCAGTATTCCTGTAAATTTTCTTTGTACTTCTTCAACCTTATTTACATCTTTCCTATAGGTAGGTGACCAAAGCTGCACACAATACTCCAAATTAGGCCTCACCAATGTCTTATACAACTTCAACATAACATCCCATCTCCTGTACTCAATACTTGTGATATCTGAAGGCCAATATGCCAAAAGCTTTATTACTATCTACTTCTTACGCCACTTCCAGTGAATTATATACCTGTATTCCCATATCCACTTTGTTCTACCGCACTCTTCCTGTTCATCAAATCTAAGGGAAGTCAGAAGTTAATCTTTGTTTAAGTTTCAAAGAAGGGGAAGTGGTGCAGCGACAAAGAAATGTCTTGGAATGGCTGGAGACCTAGAAAGAATACATTTTTGATTTCCAGCATGTACCGTTTTTTTTTATATATTCAGATTCTATACGTCCCTTTATTGTGCAAGGAATAGAATAAAAGAATTGGAAGTTGATGCTAAATTTCAGTAAACTCCGAGCTAGAACAGCAACTGTGCACATTTCTAGTCACTACCTTACAGGCAAGATGAGAAAGCATCAGATCAGATATTTGTCCACTTCGATGAGAAGAAATCTTCTCCATTTAACATTGAGAAAACTGAAGTCATCTTCTCTCATTCCTATCACAAATTTCTTTCCCAACCTATGTTCCACTCCTCTCCCTGACAACTGTCTAAAATCAGATTGTTCTTAATCTGACATACTTGACCCCAATTTTAATTTCATGTTAGTGGCATCGTGAAAGATTTCTTATTTCCATTTCTCCAGACTCTTCCAACTCCAAAATACATGAGATAGCAGTACCCTTCTAATCTAACTTCCTGAGTATCTCCAAGTACTCTACTTCCAGTTAGCAAGCCTAAACTCAGGGCTTCTCTCCATAAACCTTTCACTGTTGCACCTCTTGTTCCTCATGCGCTGCTCCTTGATCAAGTCTGTGTGATTTGACATCACTGCTTTTTCCCCGTTTAGTACCATTTGATACTGTGATACCATTCCAATGAAGCAACTTAGGAAAATGTTTTCCATGCTAAATAAATTCTTGTCATTGCTGCTATTCTATCGATGGGGTTGAGGCTTTTGAGGATGTCTGCATTTAATAATAAAAGATAATGAGATAGCCAGAGGGAAGGAGGGAGAAGAGGAATGCGGTAGTCATAGGGGATTCCATAGTCAGGGGAACAGACAGCAGATTCTGTGAGCCTGATAGAGATACCCACATGGTGTGTTGCCTCCCAGGTGCCAGGGTACGGTATGTCTCGGATCGGGTCCAAAATATTCAGAAGGGAGAGGACGAGCAGCCAACTGTCTTGGTACATGTTGGTACCAATGACATAGATAGGAAAAGGGAGGAGGTCCTGAAGAGAGATTTCCGGGAGATAAGAAGGAAGCTGAGAAGCAAGACTTCCAGGGTAGTAATCTCAGGATTGCTACCTGTGCCACGTGCTAGCGAGGGCAAGAATAGTAGGATCAGGCAGTTGAATGCGTGGCTGAGAGATTGGTGCAGGGGGCAGGGTTTCAGATTCTGGATCATTGGGATCTCTTCTGGGGGAAGTATGACCTGTTCAAAAAGGACGGGTTACACCTGAACCCCAAGAGGACCGATATCCTGGTGGGAAGATTTAACAGAGCTGTTAGGGAGGGTTTAAACTAATTTGGCAGGGGGATGGGAACCACAATGATAGAGCGGAGGAGGGGGAAAACAGAAATAAATCTAAGATAGTGAGCAGTAAAGATGTCAGGAAGGACAGGCAGGTGATGGGGCAAACTTGCTGCCATTGGGATGAGTTGCAGTGCAATCAAAGCAAAAAGTACCAAAAACTGGACATAAAGTGTTATATTTATATGCACGCAGCTTAAGGAATAAGGAATTGTGGGCACCTGGCCAAGTGGTTAACGTATTGGACTAGCGACCTGAAGGTCCTGAGTTCAAGCCCCAGCCAAGGCAACGTGTTGTGTCCTTGAGCAAGGCACTTAATCATACATTGCTCTACGACAACACTGGTGCCAAGCTGTATGGGTCCTAATGCCCTTCCCTTGGACAAAATTGGTGTCATGGAGAGGGGAGACTTGTAGCATGAGCAACTGCTGGTCTTCCATACAACCATACCCAGGCCTGCGCCCTGGAGAGTGAAGACTTTTCAGGTGCAGATCCATGGTCTTGCAAGACTAACGGATGCCTTTAAAGGAATAAGGTGGATGATCTTGTCGTACAGCTACAGATTGGCAGGTATAATATTGTGGCCATCACTGAGACGTGGCTAAAGGATGCATGTCTCTGGCAGATGAATGTCCAAGGATACACGGTATATCGGAAGGATAGGCAGTAGGTAGAGGGGGTGGCATGGCTTTATTGGTAAGAAAAAAGGGTAAAAGGACCCTGATGGCAATTATATACAGGCCTCCAAACAGCTGCAGTGATGTGGACTACAAATTACAACAGGAAATAGAAAATGCTTGTCAGAAGGGCAGTGTTATTATGATAATTGTGAGGGATTTTAACATGCAAGTGGATTGGGAAAATCAAGTCGGCACTGGATCTCAAGAGAGAGAATTTGTAGAATAGTCACAGTAGTCATAGTCATACTTTAATGATCCTGGGGGAAATTGGTTTTCGTTACAGTTGCACCATAAATAATAAATAGTAATAGAACCATAAATAGTTAAATAGTGATATGTAAATTATGCCAGTAAATTATGAAATAAGTCCAGGACCAGCCTATTGGCTCAGGGTTTCTGACCCTCCAAGGGAGGAGTTGTAAAGTTTGATGGCCACAGGCAGGAATGACTTCCTATGACGCTCAGTGCTGCATCTCGGTGGAACGAGTCTCTGGCTGAATGTACTCCTGTGCCCAACCAGTAACATTATTTAGTGGATGGGAGACATTGACCAAGATGGCATGCAACTTAGACAGCATCCTCTTTTCAGACACAACTGTGAGAGAGTCCAGTTCCATCCCCACAACATCACTGGCCTTCCGAAGGAGTTTGTTGATTCTGTTGGTGTCTGCTACCCTCAGCCTGCTGCCCCAGCACACAACAGCAAACATGATCGCACTGGCCACCACAGACTCGTAGAACATCCTCAGCATCGTCCGGCAGATGTTAAAGGACCTCAATCTCCTCAGGAAATAGAGGCGGCTCTGACCCTTCTTGTAGACAGCCTCAGTGTTCTTTGACCAGTCCAGTTTATTGTCAATTTGTATCCCCAGGTATTTGTAATCCTCCACCATGACCACACTAATCCCCTGGATGGAAACAGGGGTCACTGGTACCTTAGCTCTCCTCAGGTCTACCACCAGCTCCTTAGTCTTTTTCACATTAAGCTGCAGATAATTCTGCTCACACCATGTAACAAAGTTTCCTACCGTAGCCCTGTACTCAGCCTCATCTCCCTTGCTGATGCATCCAACTATGGCAGAGTCATCCGAAAACTTATGAAGATGACAAGACTCTGTGCAGTAGTTGAAGTCCGAGGTGTAAATGGTGAAGAGAAAGGGAGACAAGACAGTCCCCTGTGGAGCCCCAGTGCTGCTAATCACTCTGTCGGACACACAGTGTTGCAAGCACACATACTGTGGTCTGCCAGTCAGGTAATCAAGAATTCATGACACCAGGGAAGCACCCACTTGCATCGCTGTCAGCTTCTCCCCCAGCAGAGCAGGGTGGATGGTGTTGAACGCACTGGAGAAATCAAAAAACATGACCCTCACAGTGCTCGCTGGCTTGTCCAGGTGGGCGTAGACACGGTTCAGCAGGTAGACAATGGCATCCTCAACTCCTAGTTGGGACTGGTAGGAGAACTGGAGGGGATCTAAGTGTGGCCTGAACATAGGCCAGAGCAGCTCCAGAACAAGTCTCTCCAGGGTCTTCATGATGTGGGAGGTCAGTGCCACCGGTCTGTAGTCATTGAGGCTGCTGGGACGCTGCGTCTTCGGCACAGGGACGAGGCAGGACGTCTTCCACAGTACAGGAACCCTCCGGAGCCTCAGGCTCAGGTTGAATACATGGCGAAGTACTCCACATAGCTGAGGGGCACAGGCTTTGAGCACCCTGGTACTGACACCGTCCGGTCCTGCAGCCTTGCTTGAGTTGAGACATTTCAGCTGTCTTCTCACCTGTTCAGCCGTGAAGCCCACCGTGGTGGTTTCGTGTGGGGAAGGGGTATAGTCATGAGAGCAGGGTGGAGGACTGTGAGGAGGGGTAGGAGGGGAGAGTGGAATGTGTGTTGGTTGGGGACCGACAACAGATGGCTCATGTGGGGGATGGGCAGGGGCCACAATGTCAAATCTGTTAAAGAGCAGGTTAAGTTCATTGGCCCTGTCCACACTGCCTTCAGCTCCTCTGTTACTAGTTTGCCGGAACCCAGTGATGGTCCTCATCCCCCTCCAGACCTCTCTCATGTTGTTCTCTGCCTTCAGCTCCTCTGTTACTAGTTTGCCGGAACCCAGTGATGGTCCTCATCCCCCTCCAGACCTCTCTCATGTTGTTCTGCTGGAGTTTCCACTCAAGCTTCCTCCTGTACCTGACTTTAGCCTCCCTGATCCTGGCTTTTAGGCCCCTCTGTATTGTCCTCAGCTCCTCCCTATTTCCATCTCTAAATGCCCTCTTTTTAACATTCAGGATGTCCTTACTGTCCTTTGTCACCCATGGCTTGTTATTTGAATAACAAAGGACAGTTCTTGTCGGAACATTGCAGAAGAATGTCTACGAGATGGCTTTTTAGAACAGGTTGTTGTTCAACTCACTAAGGGATCGGCTGCACTGGATTGGGTATTGTGTAATGAAGCAGAGGTGATTAGAGAGATTGAGGTGAAGGAGGCAGTGATCATAATATGATTGAGTTCACTGTGAAATTTGAGAAAAAGAAGCCGAAATCCAATGTGTCGGTATTTCAGTGGAGTAAAGGAAATTACAGTGGCATGAGAGAGGAACTGGCCAAAGTTGAATGGAAAGGGACACTAACGGGAAGAACGGCAGAGCAGCAGTGGCTGGAGTTTATACGAGAAGTGAGGAAGGTGCAAGACAGATATATTCCAAAAAGGAAGACATTTTCGAATGGAAAAAGGATGCAACGGTAGCTGACAAGAGAAGTCCAAGCCAAAGTTAAAGCAAAGGAGAGGGCATAAATGGAAGCAAGAATTAGTGGCAAGACAGAGGATTGGGAAGTTCTTAAAAGCTTACAAAAGGAAACTAAGAAGGTCATTAAGAGGGAAAAGATGAACTATGAAAGGAAGCTAGCAAATAATATCAAAGAGGATACTAAAAGCTTTTTCAAGTATATAAAGAATAAAAGACAAGTGAAAGTAGATATAGGACCGATAGAAAATGATGCTGGAGAAATTGTAATGGGAGATATGGAGATGGCGGAGGAACTGAACGAGTACTTTGCATCAGTCTTCACTGAGGAAGACATCAGCAGTATACTGGACACTCAAGGGTGTCAGGGAAGAGAAGTGACCACAGTCACAATTACGAAAGAGAAAGTACTCAGGAAGCTCAATAATCTAAGGGTAGATAAATCTCCCAGACCAGATGGAATGCACCCTTGTGTTCTGAAGGAAGTAGCTGTGGAGATTGCGGAGGCATTAGCAATGATCTTTCAAAAGTCAATAGATTCTGGCATGGTTCTGGAGGATTGGAAGATTGCAAATGTCACTCTGCTATTTAAGAAGGGGGCAAGGAAGTGAAAAAGGAAATTAAAAACCTGTTAGCTAGACATCGGTGGTTGGGAAGTTGTTGGAGTCGATTGTCAAGGATGAGGTTACAGAGTACCTGGAGGCATATGACAAGATAGGCAGAACTCAGCATGGTTTCCTTAAAGGAAGATCCTGCCTGACAAACCTATTGCAATTTTTTGAGGAAATTACACGTAGGCTAGACAAGGGCCATGCAGTGGATGTTGTGTATTTGGATTTTCAGAAGGCCTTTGACAAGGTGCCGCACACGAGGCTACTTAACAAGATAAGAGCCCATGGAATTACGGGAAAGTTACATATGTGGATAGAGCGTTGGCTGATTGGCAGGAAACAGAGAGTGGGAATAAAGAGATCCCATTCCGGTTGGCTGCCGGTTACCAGTGGTGTTCCACAGGGGTCTGCGTTGGGGCCGCTTCTTTTTACGTTGTACATCAATGATTTGGACTATGGAATAGATGGCTTTGTGGCTAAGTTTGCTGATGATACAAAGATAGGTGGAGGGGCCGGTAGTGCTGAGGAAACAGAGTCTGCAGAGAGACTCGGATAGATTGGGAGAATGGGCAAAGAAGTGGCAAATGAAAAACAATGTTGGAAAGTGTATGGTTATGCACTTTGGCAGAAGAAATAAACGGGCAGACTATTATTTAAATGGGGAAAGAATTCAAAGTTCTGACATGCAACGGGACTTGGGAGTCCTCATACAGGATACCCTTAAGTTTAACCTCCAGGTTGAGTCGGTGGTGAAGAAGGTGAATGCAATGTTGGCATTCATTTCTAGAGGAATAGAGTATAGGAGCAGGGATGTGATGTTGAGGCTCTATAAGGCGCTGGTGAGATCTCACTTGGAGTACTGTGGGCATTTTTGGTTTCCTTATTTAAGAAAGGATGTACTGACGTTGGAGAGGGTACAGAGAGGATTCACTAGAATGATTCTGAGAATGAGAGGGTTAACATATGAGGAACGTTTGTCCGTTCTTGGACTGTATTCCTTGGAGTTTAGAAGAATGAGGGGAGACCTCACAGAAACATTTGGAATGTTGAAAGACATGGACAGAGTGAATGTGGCAAAGTTGTTTCCCATGATGGGGGAGTCTAGTACGAGAGGGCATGACTTAAGGATTGAAGGGCGCCCATTCAGAACAGAGAAGTGAAGAAATTTTTTTAGCCAGAGGGTGGTGAATCTGTGGAATTTGTTGCCATGGGAGGCAGTGGAGGTCAAGTCAGTGAGTGTATTTAAGGCAGAGATTGATAGGTATCTGAGTAGCCAGGGCATCAAATGTTATGGTGAGAAGGCGAGGGAGTGGGACTAAATGGGAGAATGGATCAGCTCATGATAAAATGGCGGAGCAGACTTGATGGGCCGAATGGCCAACTTCTGCTCCTTTGTCTTATGGTCTTATTTTGTTTGGAAGACTGAAGGCTCAAAGATTCAATGAAGAAATGTCCAGAGAGAATGATAAGAAAGATCTATTTCACTCAACAAGCTACAGGGTGAGGATGTAAAGCAGTTAAAGAAGTATATGAGGAATGAATTATCGTTGTTCACTCAGTAGTTGTTTGGGGTCTGAACACTTTGCCTAAAAAGGTGATGGAGGCAGAAAGCTTCATCAGGTTTAGTAGTTAATCGATGGGATGTAACTACATTCTTGTTTCCACAGGTGTTAAATTGAAGCAACTCAAGAATGTCAGCAGGAATTAATTAATTATAGCTAGTGGCCAAATAAAACAGATGACATCACCAAATAATTCTAGCAGAGTCAAACGGTATTTGAAATCAATTGTTCGAAATAATGTTTAACACGCAGCATTTGTCATTCTGTAACTGGTAAATGTATCCTGCCTTATATAAATTACTTGCATGTTATTAATTACAATTGGCGAACTGAATGAGTACTTAATCTGTATCGAGTCCAGGGAACTTAATTTGTTCAAAGATAGTTGTATTAACTTTAATCCATTTCCCTTACCACAAGAGAAGAGGATACAAGAACTGTTAGCTTGTCTTCAGAAATTGTGTTCTTAATTTTAAAAGGGTGTTGATTCTCCAACCCACTTCTTTTGATCAAGACAAAAATTAACTTTCCGAACAAGAGAGTTCTTCTACACATGAGAGTTCTTCTACAAATGTAGTGTGTATCCAGACATACATACCTCATTATAAGATCTTATCAGTGGTAGTTAATAATAGAAGGAGAAAGGTTCTTCCACTTCAATATTTCAAGATCATCTCTGGGTGGTGGATAATATATGTCACCAAAGCTGATCATTCATCTGGATATAATTCAAGTCTAAACACTTTAAAACTTAGATCAGTGGGTGAAAGTCCCTCTAATCAGCCATAAAACTTCAATGCCCCAACCCAATACATACAGTACAACATGTAAGATTGCAGATATCCCATCAGGCACATTCCTCCATCTGCTGACTGGTAGCAATTGATTGACAGTGGAAGAATATTATTTAAATAAACTTCCTGCATCATTCTTTCCTAAGTATTAATAACTAGCCAATTATATAGTTTGGCATATTACTGAAAAAGTAATGAGAAAAGAAGCCTAAATCACGGAAATGTCCTTTGATGACCCATTCTAATAAGGATATAACAAATTCAGGGATGGGGGAGAGGCTGTTGCCTGCTATGTAGTTTCCTTCTATAGTCTGTGCAACATTATTCTTTCAGGAGTGAACCATGCCATCAGGAAACCCCATCCATTTCAAATTTTGATCTCCTACTTTCAAGAAGTTTAATTTCTTTAAGCAATTACAAGTTATGTGTCAGGCTACTGTTTGTCCATTGCAGCTTGATATTCAATACCATCATCCCCCTCAGTATTAACCACCAAGCTTCTAAACCTGGGCCTCTCTACCTCCCTGCTCAATTGGATCCTCAGCTTCCTCATCAGGAGACCACAGTCAGTGTGCATTGGCATTAACATCTCCTCCTCACTGATAGTCAGTACAAGCAAGCCTCAAGCATGCATGCTTAGGCCACTTCTCTACTTTCTCTACGCTCATGATTGTGTGGTGAGGCACCATTTAGAAAGTCACAGATGACAACAATGCTGCTGGTAACGTCTTAGGTGACAATGAGGAAGTGTACAAGAGTGAGATCGGTCAGCTGGATGAGTGGTGTCAGATCAGCAACCTTGCATTCAATGTTAGCAAGACCAAGGAACTGATTGTGGACTTCAGGAAGGGGAAGTCAGGTCAACACATGCCAGTCCTCACTGAGAGGTCAGCAGAGGGAAATGGCAAGCGGCCTCAAGTTCCTGGACATTAACATCTCAGAGGATCTCCCAGAGCAGAAAATATTGATGCAATCATGAAGAAGCCAGTAGATCTGCTTTGTCAGGCATTTGAGGAGATACTCTTGCAAATTTCTATAGATGTATGGTGAAGAACATTCTGACTGGTTGTATCACAGCCTGGTGTGGAGGCTCCAATGCACAAGATTGTAAGAGACTGCAGATGGTTGTAGGCTAAAGCAGCTCCAGCATAGGCACAACCTTCCCCATTATCTTCAAGAAGTTTGCACTCATCATTAAGGACCCTCACCATCTGGGAATGCTCTTTTCTCGTTACTCACATTGGGGAGGAGGTTACAGGGGCCTGAAGACTCACATTCAGTGATTCAGGCACAGCATCTTCCCCTCTGTCATCAGATTCCTGAACAACTCAGGAACCTATAAACACTATTTCATGTCATGTAAGAACAGGGATAATTAAACTAATTCTGATTCTGAAACAGCAGAGGGCGCTAAATGATAACTTAAAATTGCAGTTCCAACATTCACGAAATTCTTGTTCAAATTAACACTTTGTTACAAACTACAAGTGTTGGACTTCATGATGTTCCCAAATATAAGTCCTTCTAAATTTGTAATAGGGTATCTTTTTCTAACTCCCAGAAAGACTGAAAAATATTTTTTTAATTTTCCAATTTTAATATGTTTTACATCCATGTCATCCATGTCTCAGGACTCGCACCACCAGGTTCAAGAACAGTTACTACCCCTCAACCAGCAGGATCTTGAACAAAAGAGGATAACTACACTCATCTATTGAGATGTTCCCACAACCAATGATCTCATTTTAAAGACGGTTTATCTTGTTATTTCATGCTCTTGTAATTTATTGCTATTTATTTATATTTGTATCTGTGCAGTTTGTTGTCTTCAATGCTCTTGCTCTTTCTTTGATCCCGTTTACAGTTACTATTTTATAGATTTGCTGAGGGTGCCCCAGGAAACGAATCTCAGGGTTGTATGTATATACTCAGATAATAAAATTTACTTTGAACTTTGAACTTTAAACTTTAACTTACTCACTTGGGTTGTTGCCAGTACTACTCTATTTCCAGCTGAAATCGGGATGATGATTTGTGTTCCAGCTTTACCCCCGTCCCTCTTTTCCAAGAAGAATCCCCAACCCCATGCTTCAGACCTTTCACCAAGGTTTGCTGAAAGCAAGGACCAGTAACGTCAGGCTATCAGATGTAGAGATTTATTATGATTATTCCAGGGATGAAAGGCTGTAGCTGTGAGGAGCAATTAAAACATTGTTTTAACTGCACCAGAACTCATTAACATGGTGGACTAATCTATTCATTCATTTTGATCTACAGCTCAGATGGTATATTGTTTTATTTTTAAAGGATAAACTAGTGCAAAATTTTTATACATTTTCCCCTCCAGCCATTGTCCAATATTGGCAATGTGAAATGACTTCTTCCACTTAGTTACGCACATCAAAGTTGCTGGTGAACGCAGCAGGCCATGCAGCATCTCTAGGAAGCGGTGCTTCCACTTAGTTCCTTGGGTTCTGCTTATCTATCCTTATCTCCACACCTCAGCTCCCTTGCTCATGTGTGACTATTCTCTCTGGGTTCCCGACATCTCTGTGTTCAGCACAGTGGAATCAAGTGTTCAGTTCAACTCAACTACTAAACAAGGAGACATGTCAAACTGAAAGGCTGTGATTTTGATAGATTAATAGAGAGCAAAAATATTCATTTGTTGATGAGTGTTAAAGCCAAAGTAATGATTTTAAA
The DNA here is from genome assembly GCF_963921235.1 of Mobula hypostoma. Lineage (NCBI taxonomy): Eukaryota > Metazoa > Chordata > Chondrichthyes > Myliobatiformes > Myliobatidae > Mobula > Mobula hypostoma. The sequence continues at coordinate 192,182,397 of NC_086098.1, forward strand.
TTCAATCATTCAAACTGGAGGGGGTTAAAAATTTTAATGCTCGAAGGATCTTTGGGCAATGGACTGCCTTATCAGAAGTGAAATATAGTTTTGAAAAGAGAAATAGATGAACACAAAAAAATTAAAACTCATGGGGAAAGGGTTAAGATATTCTCTTCCCGCATTTCAGCAGTGATATTATTACATTTTCCACTGCTCTAGGATTCTCCAGAATCAATCAGTTGGAGGTACGGCAGATGGCAAAGTAGACTTAGAGGTTTAACATATTGCTTGTTGAGAGATGCTCTTCGACACACCACTGTTGTAATATATTATTTGAGTTACTGTTACCTTCCTGTCAATTTGAACCAGTCTGCCCATTCTTCTTTGGCCTCTCTCATTAACAAGGCACTTTCGCCCACATGTCTGCCTCTCACTGGTTGTTTTTTTGTTTTTCACACCATGCCCTGTAAACTCTCGAGACTGTTGCGTGTGAAAATCCCAGCAGATCAGCAGTTTCTCAGATGCTCAGACCACCCCATATGTCACCATTCTAAAGTCAAAGTCACTTAGATCACACTTCTTCCCCATTCTGATGTTTGGTCTGAACAACAACAGAATGTCTTGACTATGTCTGAAAGGTTCTATGCATTGGGTTGCTGCCACATGTTTGCCTGATTAGAGATTTGCATTAACACAGGTGTACATGTGTATCTAATGAAGTGGCCAGTGACATGAAACTATATGTGTGTGTGTGTGTATGTATGTATATATGTATATGTGTGTGTATATATATATATATGTGTGTGTATATATATATATACACACACAGACACACACATATCTTTTTCAAACAATCAATCTGAGTAGCTTTCAAAAAGCTGGCTAAGCAACGTGAACAGCAGAATAATAATTAACAGAATAATTGCCCATCATGTCCACTCTGCCTGGTTGTAGGGTTGCCATTACATGCTTCTAAATATTATTGGTACACGTCCAACACTCTTTTACAACATATGCTCAGAATGCAGATCCTTGCGGTTGTTGGCATAGCTTTTGAAGTGCCACATTTCTGTTGGTGCACTTTCTGTTGCTGGTAAATTTTGAAGCTGGGAAGTTTCTGCACTCATTTTTTTATTACTATGAAACTAGTCCATTTAAATCTGCATGGATGTGTGTATTTACGAGCATTTTGGGTCTAAAAGCTGGCCAAAAATAATGACGACACAATGATAAGACAGCTTTATTCAGCCACCTTCATGAGAGTGCATTAGACTGTGAAGGTGTTAATTATTATATGTAAATTCTTCAGGTAGATCAGCATCACCACACACTTTTGGTTAATATCGGCTCCAGGCTTCCAGAAACTCAATAATCACAGAGCTGAGTACAGAATGCAACAGAGGGAGCTGAATCAATATCAGACAAATATGCCAATAATTAAATGACCCTCACAGCTGCTTTCTTATCTGCTCATTATTCTGGTGAGAGGCCATTTTCAACCCTTTTGAAAGCATTTTCTGTGCCATGCAGAACTTTCAACACTCTGTTACATCAGTAAATGCATTGCGTTGCTGCCTAAATTCAGCCAAAGACTTCAATCCACTGGTCATGCAGATGAAACCGAATGGAAGAGACAGGTGGAAATAGCAGAGATCAGTACAGTGGAGACACTGCCAACAGAAAGGAAATGAATAGAGAGGGTGCCAGTAGAGAGCCCTGGTTCACAGGAGACATAAATTATCACACATTACTGAAGTCTAACTATATCACCACCACATCTGTGACTGAACAGATATGCAGCATGCTGAACGTATAGTCCCAGTGTCATAGCATCTGAAAGTGCTCATCATATTGCTAGGGCCTCTGAATAGCTGTTTGCTATCACATCATGACAGCAAAGCTCAGAGCTACAGGAAGAATAAGGTGAAGAGACCCAATCCTCTTCCTGTGATTTAGTGTTGGAGGAGCAGGATGATGAGGCCCATGCTCCTTCAGCTAAAGATGAGCTTTATTTGTTACAGTGCCTGGAAGTGTATAGTCATGCACTTTGGTAGAAGAAATTACTATTTTCTAAATGAAGAGAAAATACAATAAAACTGAGATGCAAAGGGATTTGGGAATCCTTGTGCAGGATTCCCTGAAGGTTAATTTGCAGGTAGAGTCTGTGGTGAGGAGGCAAATGCAATGTTAGTGTTCATCTCAAGAGGACTAGAAGATAAAAGCAAGGATGCAATGTTGAGGCTTTATAAAGCACTGGTGAGGCCTCACTTGGGGTATTGTGAGCAGTCTTCAATAGGTTTCAATAAGTACATTTAATGCCAGAGAAATGTACACAATATACATCCTGAAATTCTTTTTCTTTGCAAGCATCCATGAAAACAGATGAGTGCCCCAAAGAATGAATGACAGTTAAATGTTAGAACCCCACAGTACCCCCCCAGCTTCCCCCACCCACGCATAATCAGCAGCAAAGCAACGGCCCCCGTCCCCCGCCAGCAAAAAAGCATCTGCACCCCCCCATCAAGCACTCAAGCAAGCAGTAAAGCATCAATAAAGACACAGACTTGCAGTACCCCAAAGACTGCTCGTTTACCCAGTATTCGAAATACCACAGGCTCTCTCTCTCTCCCTCCCTAATAAGGGAAAAAGAGGTGTTCCTGTTCCACAGTGCGAGGGGAGAGATAACAAAACAACTCACTGATTTATGGTGTTAAAAGTCTGTGGGCCCCTTATCTTTGAAAGGATGTGCTGAAACTGGAGAGGGTTCAAAGGAGGTTCATGAAATAATTCTAGGATTGAATGGCTTGTCCTGTGAAGAGCATTTGATGGCTTTGGGCCTGTAGTCATGAGAACTCAGAAGAATGAGGGGTGACCTCATTTAATCTCATTGAATAGTGAAAGGCTTTCATAGAGTGGATGTAGAACAAGGAGGAATTTCTTTAACCAAGGAGTGGTGAATCTGTGGAATTCTTTGCCACAGGCAGCTGTGGAGGCCAAGTCTTTATGTATATTTAAGGCAGAGGTTGATAGATTCTTGACTGGTCAGGCCACGGAGGGGTATGGGGAGAAGGCAGGAGACTGGTGCTGAGTGGTGCCCTACTCATGTTAATACCAGGTGGCCAGTCAAGGATGCTCATAGTACTTCAAGATCATCAGAGGTCATATTAGTGGACTCATACACTCAGGAAGAGCAAAGGTCACTCAACCCTCTCCACATTTCCTGTGTTATTACCATGAATTAGTCCTGCAGCCAATTAAGCAGCTCATGAATAAATTCTATTTATCTCCAATTAATCTCTTGCCAGTTGTCAATTTAGAAGAATGTCTAAAAACCCAAAACCTAAGAATGGGTAAGAAAGGATGGTACTTAAAAAGATTGGTACTTATACAAAGTAAATGAAGCTCAAAGATATTTTAAAGTATTTTCTCAGTGGTGAGGATGATTATTAGGGACACACCTTCCAGACCCATAACCACTACCATCTAGAGGGATGAGAACAGCAGATACATGGGAAAACCACCACTTGGAAATCTCCCTCCAAATCTCTCTCCATCCTGACTTGGAAACATATTGCCATTCCTTCATTGTCGCTGGGTCAAAATCATGGAATTCCCTCCTTAACAGCACTGTGGGTGTACCTACACCTCAGGGACTGCAGCAGTTCAAGAAGGCAGATCATCACCACCTTCTCAAGGGCAACTAGGGATGGGCAATAAATGCTGGCTTAGCTGGTGATGCCCACATCCTGTAAATGAATAAATTAAAGAAAAACTGACATTGCTTAGGATTAGGGTAACCAGGTGATGTGGATGGGTGGATAAGAATATCAGGAAATACACAGAAAATAAAGATGGTGGGGGAAGGATGATATGGTGAAATAGGTTAGAGAAGGCGGTCTGAGGTAACATGCACAGCAAGATTTATGTAATGTCCCAAGACACTGTCCTTTCCTGACCTGCTAAAGACATTTTACCATTTTCTGGACTAAATCAATACTCCTCTTACTGACATCCTCCACAACCTTTAGAATTATTTCTTTGTCTCAGCAGCAGGCTTCTTTCTCCCATCACTAGGACAAATTTTCTCTCTCTCTTTCTCCCTTCCCCTCCTCTCTCTTGCTTCTGACGTTCTAAAGCAACATTTCCAAGGAAGTGTCACTGCTACACTACGTTTTCCCTACCAGGCTGGACTTAACCTTTGGCAATTCTAATATCCGACAGCCAATTCTAATACCTTCACCTTGCAGATTCTCCTATTAAGCGCTTCTGATTACATCGAGTGGCTCTGCATCATATCCCCCGCCACAGTGCTGAAGAGGAATGATAATGAAGTAGTTCAGTTAAAATGCTGCAGAGAGGTGCAATGCACTAACTTTCAGGTTTCCCGAGAGCAGCACATTATGTTCCAAAACTGGCAATTAAGATCAAATTAAACAACAAGAACTCCAATGAAGATACACTCATGGCCACTTTATTAAGTACCTCCTGTACACCTGCTTGTTAATGCAAATATCTGATCAGCCAATCATGTAGCAGTAACTCAATAGATAAAGGCATGCAGACATGGTCAAGAGGTCCAGTTGTTGTTCAGACCAATCATCAGAATGGGGAAGGAGTGTGGTCTGAGAGATTCTGACCATGGAATGATTGTTGATGGCAGATGGGGTGGTTTGAGTAACTTAGAAAATGCTGATCTCCTGGGTTTTTTTTACACACAACAACCTCTAGAGTTTTCAGAGAATGGTGCAAAACAAAAACAACAAAAAAATCCAGTGAGCTGCAGTTCTCCGGATAAAAATGCTTTGTTAATTAGAGGGGTCAGAGGAGAATGGCCAGACTGGTTCAAGCTGACAGGAAAATATCCACGCGTTACAACAGTAGTGTGCAAAAGAGCGTTTCTGAATGCACAACATGTTGAACCTTGAAGTGGATGGCTTAAAGCAGCAGAAGATCATGAAGATATACTCAATGGCCACCATATTAGGTACAGGAGGAATCGAATAAAGTGGCTACTGAGTGTATACAAAGGAAGAGGGTTAGCTAAGATTGAAAAGTAAAACTATGGAATGAATAACAGGGAACTCTTTGTGGTGCTCGGACACAACATTCTTCTCGCACCCTATTTGCCCCCCAAACTAGAACATGAAACAATTAAGTGCCAACCATTCTACTGACAAGGAGAGTTCTCCTCTGTGACTCTGACCACAGTTTACATACTGCCAAAGGTCAACATTAATCAGGTACTTGAGAAATTTAAGGTTGCCATCAGCAAACAAGAAACAGCTTACCCTGACGCATTTCAAATCATTGTCAGGAACTTCAATCAGGCTTGTTTAAAGAAATCTTTGTCCAAGTATCATCAACACATAACTTGCAGCACACTCATCCATTGCTATACTATGATTAGAAATGCCCACCATTCCATGCCGGGGCCACATTTTGGGAAATCTGATCATTTGATTGTCCTCCTCCTACCTACAAACAGGCAGAGACTAAAGAGCAAGGCTCCAGGAATAAGGACAACCGAGAGGTGGATGAGGGAGGCCGAGGAGCAGAAATGGAATTGCCTTGAGTCAATGGATTGGGCCATGTTCAAGGACTCATCAAAGGATCTGAATGAATATACCCAGCTGTCACAGACTATAAAAACAGTTGTAGACAAGTGTGCCCCCACAAAATCATTCAGAGTTTTCTCCAACTAGAGACCCTGGAGGAACGATGAGCTCTGCAGACCGCTGTGGGGCAGATCAGTGGCATTAAAGTCTGGTGGCCAAGCAAAATACAAAGAGGTACAGGCACAATCTACAGAAAAACCATCTCACATGCCAAATGGCAACTCCAGACCACTTTTGAATCACTGAGGGATGCTTGACAGCTGTGGCAAGGCTTGAAAGCTATTATCTCTTGCAAATGACGCGACATAGGTGACGAGGCTTCACTCCCAGATGAGCTCAAAGCTTTCTATGCTCATTTTGACCATCAAAACATGGAGGAACCTTCAAAAACTCCAACAGCGTCAGACAACACTGCGATTTCAGTTTCTGAGGCTGACTTGAGAACATCCTACAAGAGGCTGAACCCATGGAAAACATCCAGAACAGATGCTGTACCTAGCCAAGTACTAAAGATAAATGCTGATCAACTGGCTAGAGTGTTTGCCGATATCTTTAACCTCTTGCTTCAGCATTACACACCTGCTTCATGCAACTAACACACACAAAATGCTGGAGAAACTCAGCAGGCCCAAGCAGCATCTATGGAGAAGAGTACAGTCGATATTTAGGGCTGAAAACCTTCAGCAGGACTGGAGTGAAAGGATGAGTCAGAGTGAAAGGGTGGGGAGAGGGGAGGAGAGAGAGAAAAACAAGGTGATAGGTGAAACCAGGAGGGAGGGAGGGATGAAATAAAGAGCTGGGAAGTTAATTGGTGAAAGAGATACAGGGCTGGAGAAAGGGGAATCTAATAGGAGAGGACAGAAGGCCATTGAAGAAAGAAAAAGGGGGAGGAGCACGAGAGAAAGGCAATGGGCAGGCAAAGAGATAACGTGAGACAGGGAAGTGGGAATGGGGAATAGGGGAGAGGGGGGCATTACCGGAAGTTTGAGAAATCAATGTTCATGTCATCAAGTTAGAGGCTACCCAGATCAAATGTAAAGTGTTTCTCCTCCAACCTGACTGTGGCCACATTGCAACAGTAGAAAAGGCCCTGGATGGACATGTTGCAATGAGAATGGGAAGTAGAATTAAAATGAGTGGTCACTGGGAGATCCCTCTTTTTCTGGCGGACAGAGCATAGGTGCTCGGTGAAGTGGTCTCCCAATCTACGTTGGGTCTCACTGATATACAAGAGGCTACACCGGGAACACCAGGAGCAGTGTCACCTCACCTGGAAGGACTACTTGTGGCCCTGAATGGTAGTGAGGGAGGTGGTATAGGGGCAGGAGCAGCATACATTCTGCTTGCAAGGATAAGTGCCAGGAGGGAGATCTGTGAGGAGGGATGAATGGACAAGGGAGTTATGTAGGGAGTGATCCCTGTGGAAAGCAGAAAGCCTGGGAGGAGGGAAAGATGTGCTTGGCAGTGGAATCCCGTTGAAGATGGCGGAAGTTACGGAGAATTATGAGCTGGACGTGGAATCTGGTAGGGGGGTAGGTGAGAAAACGAGGAACCCTAACCTTGGTGGATGGTGGGAGGATGCACGAAATGTAAGAGATGCGGTTGAGGGCAGAATTGATGGTGGAGGAAGGGAAGCCCCGTTCTTTGAAGAAGGTGGACATCTCTTTTGTTCTGGAATGAAAAACCTTTTCCTGAGAGCAGATGCAGTGGAGATGGAGGAAATGAGGGAAGCAGATGGCATTTTCACCATCTCAGGGTGGGAAGAGGTATAGTCAAAATAGCTGTGAGAGTCAGTGGCTTTGTAATAGACATCAGTGGATTAGCGGCATCCAGAGATAGAAACAGATAGATCGAGAAAGGGGAGGGAGGTGTTGGGAATGGACCAGGTAAATTTGAGGGCAGGGTGGAAGCTGGAGGCAAAGTGTTGAAGTTGACTAGCTCGGCATGGGTGCAGAAGCAGCAGCAATGCGGTCGTCAATGTAGCGTAGGAAATGTGGGGGGCAGACACCAGTGTAGGTTTGGAACATAGACTGTTCTATGTAGCCGACAATCAGGCAGACATAACTGGGACCCATGTGAGTACCCATGGATTATACAAACCCCTGACTCTCACAGCTACCTGGATTATACAAACCCACTGACTCTCACAGCTACCTGGATTATACAAACCCCTGACTCTCACAGCTACCTGGATTATACAAACCCACTGACTCTCACAGTTACCTGGATTATACAAACCCACTGATTCTCACAGCTACCTGGACTATACAAACCCACTGACTCTCACAGCTACCTGGACTAATCAAACCCACTGACTCTCACAGCTACCTGGACTAATCAAACCCACTGACTCTCACAGCTACCTGGATTATACAAACCCACTGACTCTCACAGCTACCTGGATTATACAAACCCACTGACTCTCACAGCTACCTGGACTAATCAAACCCACTGACTCTCACAGTTACCTGGATTATACAAACCCACTGATTCTCACAGCTACCTGGACTATACAAACCCACTGACTCTCACAGCTACCTGGACTAATCAAACCCACTGACTCTCACAGCTACCTGGATTATACAAACCCACTGACTCTCACAGCTACCTGGACTAATCAAACCCACTGACTCTCACAGCTACCTGGACTAATCAAACCCACTGACTCTCACAGCTACCTGGATTATACAAACCCACTGACTCTCACAGATACCTGGACTAATCAAACCCACTGACTCTCACAGCTACCTGGATTATACAAACCCAGTGACTCTCACAGCTACCTGGACTAATCAAACCCACTGACTCTCACAGCTACCTGGACTAATCAAACTCACTGACTCTCACAGCTACCTGGATTATACAAACCCACTGACTCTCACAGCTACCTGGACTAATCAGACCCACTGACTCTCACAGCTACCTGGGCTAATCAAACCGACTGACTATCACAGCTACCTGGACTAATCAGACCCACTGACTCTCACAGCTACCTGGATTATACAAACCCACTGACTCTCACAGCTACCTGAATTATACAAACCCAGTGACTCTCACAGCTACCTGGACTAATCAAACCCACTGACTCTCACAGCTACCTGGACTAATCAAACTCACTGACTCTCACAGCTACATGGACTAATCAAACCCACTGACTCTCACAGCTACCTGGATTGTACAACCCCACTGACTCTCACAGCTACCTGGATTAATCAAACCCACTGACTCTCACAGCTACCTGGGCTAATCAAACCGACTGACTCTCACAGCTACCTGGACTAATCAGACCCACTGACTCTCACAGCTACCTGGACTATACAAACCCACTGACTCTCACAGCTACCTGGACTAATCAAACCCACTGACTCTCACAGCTACCTGGACTAATCAAACCCACTGACTCTCACAGCTACCTGGATTATACAAACCCAGTGACTCTCACAGCTACCTGGACTAATCAAACCCACTGACTCTCACAGCTACCTGGATTATACAACCCCACTGACTCTCACAGCTACCTGGACTAATCAAACCCACTGACTCTCACAGCTACCTGGGCTAATCAAACCCACTGACTCTCACAGCTACCTGGATTATACAAACCCACTGACTCTCACAGCTACCTGGATTAATCAAACCCACTGACTCTCACAGCTACCTGGACTAATCAAACCCACTGACTCTCACAGCTACCTGGATTATACAAACCCACTGACTCTCACAGCTACCTGGACTAATCAAACCCACTGACTCTCACAGCTACCTGGATTATACAAACCCACTGACTCTCACAGCTACCTGGACTAATCAAACCCACTGACTCTCACAGCTACCTGGATTATACAAACCCACTGACTCTCACAGCTACCTGGATTATACAAACCCACTGACTCTCACAGCCACCTGGACTAATCAAACCCACTGACTTTCACAGCTACCTGGATTATACAAACCCAGTGACTCTCACAGCTACCTGGACTAATCAAACCCACTGACTCTCACAGTTACCTGGATTATACAAACCCACTGACTCTCACAGCTACCTGGACTAATCAAACCCACTGACTCTCACAGCTACCTGGGCTAATCAAACCCACTGACTCTCACAGCTACCTGGGCTAATCAAACCCACTGACTCTCACAGCTACCTGGATTATTCAAGATTCAAGATTCAAAAAACTTTATTGTCATTCTAACCATACATATGCTCTGCAGGGCAGAATGAGACAGCGTTTCTCAGGGGCAGTGCAATCATAACATAACAAACGCAACACTAAATAATAAACATAACAATAAATAGTAAAACACAACAGCCACATGTCAGTTAAAATCTGTTATAAGTGTCCAGTGCAAGTTAAAAGTGTCCAAAGCAGAGTCAGGTGGAGCAGCTATTTAGCAGTCTGACTGCCTGTGGGAGGAAGCTGTTTAGTAGCCTTGTGGTTTTAGTTTTGATGCTCCTGTAACATTTGCCTGATGGCAGAAGAACAAACAGTTCATGGAGAGGGTGTGAGGGGTCTTTAATGATGTATCGTGTCTTCTGGAGGCATCGACTCTGAAAGTGGTCTTGGACAGAAGGTAGGGAGACCCCAATAACCTTCTCTGCTCCCCTCACCACCCTCCGCAAGGCTTTTTTGTCAACAGCACTGCAGCTGGAGTATCAGGTTGTGATGCAAAAGGTCAGCACACTCTCAACCACGCCTCTTTAGGATGTAGTTATGATGTTAGTGGGGAGTGATGCTTGTTTAAGCTTCCTCAGAAAGTGCAATCTCTGCTGGGCCCGTTTCACAATCCCAGTGGTGTTCCTGGACCAGGTGAGATTGTTCGAGATCTGCACCCCAAGGAACTTGATGTTTTCCACTCTGTCCACTGTGGAGCCGCTGATGCTGAGGGGTATGTGCTCAGGCTGAGACCGTCTGAAATTGATGATCATCTCCTTGGTTTTGGTGACATTAAGCATCAAGTTGTTATCCCTGCACCAGCTCTCTAAGTGTTTGACCTCCTCCCTGTACATAGTTTCATCATTTTTGCTGATGAGCCCCACCACTGTGGTATCATCTGCAAATTTAATGATCAGGTTCTCCTTGAATCTGGCTGCACAGTCATGTGTTGGCAGTGTAAACAGCAATGGACTAAGCACACAGCCTTGTGGGGATACAGTGCTCAGTGTGATGGAGTCAGAGATGTTCCTGCCAACACGGACTGACTGTGGTCTCTCTGTCAAGAAATCCAGAATCCAGCGACACATGGCAGTGCTAAGGCCAAGCAGCGACAGTTTCTCCACTAGTCTCTGCGGGATGATGGTATTGAACGTTGAACTGAAATCAATGTACAGGATTCTGGCATAAGTGTCTTTGTTGTCCAAGTGAGAGAGAACTGTATGCAGTGTGGTGGATATTGTGTCTTCCGTAGAGCGATTTGGATGATAAGCAAACTGCAGAGGATCCGGCGATGAGGGGAGGCTGGCTGTGATATGAGGCTTGACAAGCCGTTCAAAACATTTCATCACTATGGGGGTCAGGGCAATAGGACGGCAATCATTCAGACAGGCTACAACTGATTTCTTTGCTACAGGGATGATTGTGGAGGTTTTGAAGCATCTGGGGACAATAGCTTGACTAAAGGAGATGTTGAAAATGTCTGTCAGGACATCTGCTAATACATCAGCACATTCCTTGAGTACACGTCCAGGAATGGACGTGTGCTCAAGGAATGTGCTGATGTATTATACAAACCCACTGACTCTCTCAGCTACTTGGACTATACAAACCCAGTGACTCTCACAGCTACCTGGACTAATCAAACCCACTGACTCTCACAGCTACCTGGACTATACAAACCCAGTGACTCTCACAGCTACCTGGACTAATCAAACCCACTGACTCACAGCTACCTGGACTATACAAACCCACTGACTCTCACAGCTAGCTGGACTATACAAACCCGTTTATTATTATATATATATTTTTTGTATTTGCACAGTTTTTTGCCTTTCCATATTGGTTTGTTTGACTGTAATGTTGAGTGCAGTCTTTCATTGAGTCCATTGTGTTTCTTGGACTTACTGTGTAAGCCTGCAAGAAAATGAATCTCAGGGTTGTATATGGTGACATATATGTACCTTGATAATGCATTTACTTCCACCTTCTCCAGGTGGGAGGAGAGAGAGCAGCGCGCCGCGCATGCGCAGCCCTCTGGTGAAAAATGATATCGTATCCGTTAAATAAGGGCTGTGGACAATTCTGATTTGATGGAGACGGATGTGAAAGCATCTGGAGAAGTTTCTGAAACACCAGTTCGCTGCCGTTGTTACTGTGCGGTCGGGAATCTTCCAGAGGGAAGGCCTCAAAATCCCCAGCTTTGCCTGCTGTTGGCGATCGAGATTGAGGTCGATCGTTCGGACAGAGATGGTGCTCAGTACTCGGTGTTGGAGAGCTGATCGGAGGCTCAAAGTTTTTGGGTGACTCAGAGTCGGACTGTGGTTGGCATGGCAGGGAGAGTTTTTCTTCCTTCTCCCGTCTGCATGAAATGTGGGACATTTGAGAGACTGAACTTTTTACTGCGCTCATGGACTTCTTCATCAAGTTATGGTATTGTTGCACTGTTGTAACTATATGTTATAACTATGTGGTTTTGTTAGTTTTTTCAGCCTTGGTCTGTCCTATGTTTTGTGATATCGCACTGGAGGAAATATTGTATCATTTCTTAATGCATGCATTATTAAATGGCAATAAAAGACGACTGCGTGTCTTCATAATCTAATCTAATCTTTGAATTTGAAATTTGATCAAGAAAATGCAGGTGATTGAAAACAATACTTTAGAAGCCATAGAAAAACTACAGCACAGAAACAGGCCTTTTGGTCCTTCTTGGCTGTGTCAAACCATTTTCTGCCTAGTCCCACTGACCTGCACACAGACCATATCCCTCCATACACCTCCCATCCATGTATCTGTCCGATTTATTCTTAAATGTTAAAAAAGAACCCGCATTTACCACCTCATCTGGCAGCTCATTCCACACTCCCACCACTCTCTGTGTGAAGCAGCACCCCCTAATGTTCCCTTTAAACTTTTCCCCCCTTACCCTTAACCCAGGTCCTCTGGTTTTTTTCTCCCCTTGTCTCAGTGGAAAAAGCCTGCTTGCATTCACTCTATCTATACCCATCATAATTTTATATACCTCTATCAAATCTCCCCTCATTCTTCTACGCTCCAGGGAATAAAGTCCTAACCTATTCAACCTTTCTCTGTAACTGAGTTTCTCAAGTCCCGGCAACATCCTTGTAAACCTTCTCTGCACTCTTTCAACCTTATTAATATCCTTCCTGTAATTTGGTGACCAAAACTGCACACAGTACTCCAAATTCGGCCTCACCAATGCCTTATACAACCTCATCATAACATTCCAGCTCTTATACTCAATAAGACCATAAGACAAAAGAGCGGAAGTAGGCCATTCGGCCCTTCGAGTCTGCTCCACCATTTTATCATGAGCTGATCCATTTTCTCCTATTTAGTCCCACTCCCCCGCCTTCTCACCATAACCTTTGATGCCCTGGCTACTCAGATAACTATCAATTTCTGCCTTAAATACACCCAATGACTTGGCCTCCGCTGCTGCCCGTGGCAATGAATTCCATAGATTCACCACCCTCTAACTAAAAAAATTTCTTCGCATTTCTGTTCTGAATGGGCGCCCTTTAATCCTTAAGTCATGCCCTCTCGTGCTAGACTCCCCCATCATGGGAAACAACTTTGCCACATCCACTCTGTCCATGCCTTTTAACATTCAAAATGTTTCTATGAGGTCTCCCCTCATTCTTCGAAACTCCAAGGAATACAGTCCAAGAGCGGACAAACGTTCCTCATATGTTAACCCTCTCATTCCCGGAATCATTCTAGTGAACCTTCTCTGTACCCTCTCCAACGTCAGCACACCCTTTCTTAAATAAGGAGACCAAATCTGCCCACAGTACTCCAAGTGAGGTCTCACCAGCGCCTTATAGAGCCTCAACATCACATCCCTGCTCCTATACTCTATTCCTCTAGAAATGAATGCCAATATTGCATTCGCCTTCTTCACTACTGACTCAACCTGGAGATTAACTTTAACGGTATCCTGTACGAGGACTCCCAAGTCCCGTTGCATCTCAGAACTTTGAATTCTTTCCCCATTTAAATAATAGTCTGCGCATTTATTTTTTCTGCCAAAGTGCATAACCATACACTTTTCAACATTGTACTTCATTTACCACTTCTCTGCCCATTCTTCCCATCTATCCAAGTCTCTCTGCAGACTCTCCGTTTCCTCAGCACTACTGGCCCTTCCACCTATCTTCGTATCGTCAGCAAACTTAGCCACAAAGCCATCTATTCCATAATCCAAACCGTTGATGTACAATGTAAAAAGAAGCGGCCCCAACACAGACCCCTGTGGAACACCACTGGTAACTGGCAGCCAACCAGAATAGGATCCCTTTATTCCCACTCTCTGTTTCCTGCCAATCAGCCAATGCTCTATCCACGTACGTAACTTTCCCGTAATTCCATGGGCTCTTATCTTGTTAAGTAGCCTCATGTGTGGCACCTTGTCAAAGACCTTCTGAAAATCCAAATATACAACATCCACTGCATCTCCCTTGTCTAGCCTACTGGTAATTTCCTCAAAAAATTGTAATAGGTTTGTCAGGCAGGATTTTCCTTTAAGGAATCCATGCTGAGCTCTGCCTATCTTGTCATATGCCTCCAGGTACCCTGTAACCTCATCCTTGACGATCGACTCCAACAACTTCCCAACAACCGATGTCAAGCTAACAGGACTATAATTTCCTTTTTGCTTCCTTGCCCCCTTCTTAAATAGCAGAGTGACATTTGCAATCTTCCAGTCTTCCGGAACCATGCCAAAATCTATCGACTTTTGAAAGATCATCGCTAATGCCTCCGCAATCTCCACAGCTACTTCCTTAAGAACATGAGGGTGCATTCCATCTGGTCCAGGAGATTTATCTACCTTTAGCCTATTCAGCTTCCTGAGCACTTTCTCTGTCATAATTGTGACTGCGCACACTTCTCTTCCCTGCCACCCTTGAGTGTCCGGTATACTGCTGATGTCTTCCTCAGTGAAGACTGATGCAAAATACTCGTTCAGTTCCTCTGCCATCTCCTTATCTCCCATTACAATTTCTCCAGCATCATTTTCTATTGGTCCTATATCTACTCTCACCTGTCTTTTACTCTTTATATACTTGAAAAAGCTTTTAGTATCCTCTTTGATATTATTTGCTAGCTTCCTTTCATAGTTAATCTTTTCTGTCTTAATGACCTTCTTGGTTTCCTTTTGTAAAGTTTTAAAAACTTCCCAATCCTCTATCTTCCCACTAATTTTTGCTTCTTTGTATGCCCTCTCCTTTGCTTTAACTTTGTCTTTGACTTCTTTTGTCAACCACGGTTGCATCCTTTTTCCACTCGAAAATTTCTTCTTTTTTGGAATATACCTGTCTTGCACATTCCTCATTTCTCGCATAAACTCCAGTCACTGCTGCTCTGCCGTCTTTCCTGCCAGTGTCCCTTTCCAGTCAACTTTGGCCAGTTCCTCTCTTATGCCACTGTAATTTCCTTTACTCCACTGAAATACCGACACATCAGATTTCGGCTTCTCTTTTTCTAATTTCACAGTGAACTCAATCATGTTATGATCACTGCCTCCTAAGGGTTCCTTCACCTCAATTTCTCTAATCACCTCCGGTTCATTGCACAATACCCAATCCAGTACAGCCGATCCCCTAGTGGGCTCAACAACAAGCTGTTCTAAAAAGCCATCTCGCAGACATTCTTCAAATTCTCTCTCTTGAGATCCAGTGCCGACCTGATTTTCCCAATCTACTCGCATGTTAAAAGCCCCCACAATTATCATAATACTGCCCTTCTGACAAGCCTTTTCTATTTCCAGATGTAATTTATAGTCCACATCCCTGCAGCTGTTTGGAGGCCTATAAATAACTGCCATCAGGGTCCCTTTACCCCTGCTATTTCTTAGCTCAACCCATAAAGATTCTGCACCTTCCGATCCTATATCACCTCTTCCTAATGATTTAATATCATTTCTTACCAATAAAGCCACACCTCCCCCTCTGCCTACCTTCCTATCCTTCCGATACACTGTGTATCCTTTGACGTTCAGCTCCCAGAGATATGCATCCTTTAGCCAGGTCTCAGCGATGGCCACAATATCATACCTGCCAATCTGTAGCTGTACAACAAGATCATCCACCTTATTCCTTATGCTGTGTGCGTTTAAGTACAACACCTTAAGACCAGTATTTGGTACTTTTGGCTTTGATTTCACTGCAACCTTATTGCACTGCAACTCATCCCAATGGCTACAAATTTGCCCCATCACCTGCCTGTCTTTCCTGACATCTTTACTGCTCGCTATCTTAGAATTATTTCTGTTTTCCCCTTCCTCCGCTCTATCATTCCGGTTCCCATCCCCCTGCCAAATTAGTTTAAACCCTCCCTAACAGCTCTATAAAACTTACCCGCCAGGATATCGGTCCCCTTCGGGTTCAGGTGTAACTTGTCCTTTTTGAACAGGCCATACTTCCCCCAGAAGAGATCCCAATTATCCAAGAATCTGAAGCCCTGCCCCCTACACCAGTCTCTCAGCCACGCATTCATCTGCCTGATCCGACTACTCTTGCCCTCGCTAGCATGTGGCACAGGTAGCAATCCCAAGATTACTACCCTGGAGGTCCTGCTTCTCAGCTTCCTTCCTAAGTCCTGGAAATCTCTCTTCAGGACCTCCTCCTTTGTCCTATCTATGTCATTGGTACCAACATGTACCAAGACAACTGGCTGCTCACCCTCCCCCTTTAGAATATTCGGGACCCGATCCAAGACATCCCGTACCCTGGCACCTGGGAGGCAACACACCATGCGGGTTTATTACTTTGATTAATACTTGGCCAGTGATGTTTAATTTAAGTAAGTGGGGTCATAAATCTCAATAGGAGGAATCAAAAGGCAGGCTATCAGTATGCAGTGAATATATTGGAGATGAATGAAGTGCAGAGGGATTGAGGTGTTCTTGTACACAAAACACAAAAGTTCTCAGGCAGCTTAGGCAAATAACTAAGAAAACAAATGCCATATTGGCCTTCATTACTAGAGGGGTGGAGTTTAATAGAGAAGTATTGTAACAATTATGTAGGGTTTTGGTCCTCTTATTGAAGAAAGAATATACTAGTCATGAGAGCAATCCAGAAGAGGCTTGCTGTACTAATTCGTAAGACGAGAAAGTTGTCCTGTCACAAATAGCTAAAACTGTTTTAAATTTATATTTATTGAAGTTTAGACTTAAGTGCCTTACTGAGACTTATAAAGATTCTAAGGGGCATGACATGGTAGATGTTTTCATTAGTTGAACAGCCTTGAAGGAGGAAATAAAGTTAGTTGAAAAAGAACAAGTTGTATAAATCTAAGGTACATGTGTACTTCTTCTCACAGAGGTGGTGAATCTCTGGAACCCCAGAGAGATGTGGAGGCAGGGCACTGGCAGTAATTATAGAAGAGCTGGACAGGCTTTTGAAAGATCATGGAATTGGCACATACTGTAAGAGGAGCTGAGGCCAGGGGCAAATCAGCCATGATCACACTGGTTGGTGGGGCTAGGTTTACACTCTTATTTCATTGTTGATTGTTGAGTATATCATAATCTTAACATTGGAATCTTAGAGTTTACGAGCAGGCTAAACAACTTTCAATATGGAGTTTGGCAACAAAAATCAAATTAAATGAAGAAATATCTATTTCAGGGAAACATGCAATGGCCAAAAGTTAGGAAACGCCTAAAGTGGAAAAATTATGTCTAAAGGTAATTGTAAAACCAATTATTAGTGTGTTTCTGATTGTCTTTCATTTGCTACAATTTTAAAGACAATCAGCTGTTGGACACAAATCAGTGGAATTCCTCAAACTACAGGCACATGCCCTCCAAATGATGCATTGATCAGGTTTCTACCAAGAAGCAGCTCAAACCTGGTGAATACCTAAGTCAGTGAAAATTAGACGCATATGGTCCAAACTCAGAAACAATCCAAGAAAATACTAAAATTCCACAGAGTATATTTATTATCAGAGTGCATATATGTCACCATATACAACCCTGAGATTCATTTTCTTGCAGGTATACTCAATAAATCTATAATAGGATTATAACCATAATAGAATCAATGAAAGACAGCACCAACTTGGGTGTTCAACAGTGTGCAAAAGGCAACAAACTGTACAAATACAAAAAGAAAGAAATAATAAACAAACAAACAAATGAATAAATAATGAGAACGTGAGATGAAGAGACCTTGAAAGTGAGAACATAGGTTGTGTGATGGGGCAAGTTAAGCTGAGTGAAGTTATCCCCTTTGGTTCAAGAGCCTGATGGTTGAGGGGGTAGCAACTATTCCTGAACCTGGTGGTGTGAGTCTTGAGGCTGCTGTACCTTCTTCCTGATGGCAGCAGCGAGAAGAGGGCACGTCCTCTGTGAAGGGGGTCCCCGAAAATGGATGCTGCTTTCTCACAACAATGCTCTGTATTGATGTGCTCAATGGCAGGGAGGGTTTTACCCATGATGGACTGATGCTGAATCTTTGCAAACTCCTAAGGAAGTGAGGTACTGAGATTTGAATTAAAACATGTAATCCTAATAATACATTGATAGAACAATGAAATGCAATTCTCAGGACCTTTGGTAATACTTCCAGGTCTGTTTGCTGTAAAATGGAAGTTTACGTTTCTATATTGTAATATATGATCTTTTAAGTGCCAGCTTTACTCAATGGTAGGACTTTTAACTACAGGCTCATTAGTTGTGGGTTAAAACCTTGTGGCACATAACCTAGGTGCATGCTTACTGTGCAGAATCCAAATAACACTTCCCTGTTAAGGTATCACCTTCTGGATGAAATACACAAAACTGATGCACCATTTACTGGCTCAATGAATGTGGATGATACTATGGCAATTATCAAAGGATGCCAAAAGGAGCTGCTGTACTCGCAACACAGCATTCTGCCCATTTACTCATTTACTTTGTTTGGGATCTTGTCTGGAACTTGATTGCTGTTATGCTAGTAACTATATCTCAAAAGGCAAATGATTGGAAGAATTATTTGTTTGATTACATTGAGGAACTGACACGATGTATAAAACACACATTCTCTTCGCATTTATATTCTTCCTGGTGTCTCCATCTATTTGCTTTTATAAACAGTATGATTATACTTTGAATCTAATGTTGAATTTAATAATTGTCAAATACTATTACTGGCCCTCAATCATAAGACTACAATTCTTGTTTAGACCTGGGTCTTTCTCGTGGTGCAACATGATTTTTTTTTTTGGCATTGAATCATCAATAATCTGGGATTTGCGGCAAATTAACGTATTGATTTGGTGATTCATTCAAGTGTACTGTATGTAGAGAAAGGTTCATTTGTTAACCCAGAAAACAGGCACAAGCTGTATAGGTGAATCTGGTTTTGTTTCAGCTGCTTTTGGAAATATTTAAAGGGGGGGAAGTAATTTTCAAAATATTGTTGTTTCATTGCAAGTGAAGCGAATCAGCATTCCAACCCTCACAGACAGGTAAGAGAAAGGGCAAAATCATTAACACTGTTTAAAAGATCAGAGGAAAGAATGATTTAGAAACAGGCATAACTGTAGGAGACAGTCAAACAGCTTTTTTCTTTTGATACGTCATGTCATAAGCAAAAGGTGTAAGGTGAGAGGGAGGAGATTTGAAGAGAATCTGATCAAAAGGAAGTAGTTTATATCTGGACTATGTTGACAGAGAAGGTGATAGAGAAAGTTACAATCACAATGCTTAGGAGGCATTTAGACAGGTGCCAACCTGATGCAGGCAAATAGGATTAGTATAGATTGGCAGAATGGTTGGCATGGATGTAATGGACTAAAGGGCCCGTTTCTCTGTTGTATGACTCTGACTCTCCAAGGCTCTGTAACTGAAAATGATGTAAAAATAAGCTCGCTTTCAAACGTAAAGCTTAACATGCGATTGGAAAAGAAGGAAGCATTGACATACAACTTTTTGACAATGTTGAGCAGTGGTTAGTTCAACATCTTAGCCTAGAGGGAGATGAGAAACAAAGGCTGAAGTCCAAAGATTACACGATGAGTCTTTGAAAAATCTCACACTTAAAAATTGTTCATTGTCACTGCTGATGGAAAATTTTATTTCACATTTATTGAGATACAGCACAGAACAGGCCCTTCCAGGCCTTCAAGTCGTGCTGCTCAACAACCCCCGATTTAACCCAAGTGTGATCATAGGACAATTCATAATGACCAATTAACCTGCTAACCAGTTTCTTTAGACTGTGGGTGGAAATTGGTGTGCCCAGAGGAAACCCACACGATCACAGGGAGAACGTACAAACTCCTTACAGGCAGCAGCAGGATTTCTGATATGTATCTTGTACTTGAAATGTGTATTAGGTGAAAAAAAGTCAGTCACTGATTTCACAAAACCACTCTAAATCTGTTAATAAAACATTTTGAATGTTCCACACAGTTGTTTTACTGGGTTCATACATCACCTTTATAAACAAAATCCTCAAGTATTGAATAGAGAAAATAACAAAAAGGCAACAGATACTGTGCATGAATTAGCCAAAACAAAGAAAAACTTAATGCAATAGATGGGGTTTTATATTCGAAGAGAAAGGTCAAAGTGAAGAGTTTAGAGAGTTCTCCAGGCAGAATAAACAATTTTTGTAGTTTCTGATTAAATCTGGCTCACTTACCTGACTGTGTAAGCTCTCCAGTAAAATTGCCTTATTTTACTTTAAGATTAAAATTATAATATTTAACAAAAATATCAAAAGTGTAATATTCTTTCACTGCAAAAGTCCATCCTAACCAGTATTCCATATTTCTAATACTCGTCTTTGGGTATAAAAGCATCGAATAATTTAAATATGTCAACCCTTTTATTGTCACTTTATATCACTTTAGAGAGGTGAAACTACGCTCAGTGGCCACATTTCTTTTCAGTATACCTGCTCATGAATGCAAATAACTAATCAGTCAATCATATGGCAGCAATTCAATGCATAAAAGCTTGCAGGCATGGTCAAGAGGTTCAGTTGTTGTTCAAACCAAACATCAAAATGGTGAAGGAATAGGTTCTAAGTGACTTTGACTGTGGAATGATTGTTGGTGCCAGACTGGGTGGTTCGAGTATCTCAAATACTGCTGATCTCCTGAGATTTTCATGCACAACAATCTTTAGAGTTTACAGAAGATGACGCGGAAAACGAAAGACATCCAGTGAGAGGCAATTTGGTGGGAGGAAATGCCTTGTTAATGAGAGCGGTCAGAGGAGAATAGCCAGAGTGGTTTAAGCTGACAGGAAGGTGACAAAGGTGTGCAGAAGAGCATCTGGTCATAGAAGAATGACCAGACTGGTCAAAGTGAATGGAATACAGCAGCAGACCATGAGTATACACTC
This sequence comes from Mobula hypostoma, assembly GCF_963921235.1. Classification (NCBI taxonomy): domain Eukaryota; kingdom Metazoa; phylum Chordata; class Chondrichthyes; order Myliobatiformes; family Myliobatidae; genus Mobula; species Mobula hypostoma. The sequence goes on from NC_086098.1 coordinate 192,203,519, forward strand.
AGTGGCCTCTTTATTAAGTACAGGACATACCTAATAAAGTGGTCACCAAGTGACTATTCCTTTTGATGTGGCTCATTTAAAGATTAAAGATCTTTAAAGATTAGCTTTATTTGTCACCTGTGCATCGAAACATGCAGCAAAATGTGTAGTTTTTGTCAACAAGATGTGCTGGGGTAGCCCACAGGTGTCACCATGCTTCCTGTGCCAATATAGCATACCCACAACTTATTAACACTTACTAACCCATGCATCTTTGGAATGTGGGAGGAAACCGCAGCACCTGGAGGAAACATGCACGGTCACCTGGAGAACATAGAAACTGCTTACAGACAGCAGCAGGAATTGAACCCCAAACCCCAAAAGTTAACAGGCATAAACCTGGGAGTTTGCTAATGAATTGGCTCTCAATTCATTATCATCCACCTGATTCCATTGCACAAGACAAGATTTTCCTTTTAACAAAATATCCATGGGATCAGGCTCTATTCCATCACAGATTATATGTTAGTTTAGGCAGGCTTTTCGGTTCATTGTGGATAGAAGTTGTCTTCCTGATCAAATTATAAACAAAGGTTATTTCTACACACTTGGTGGGGCATGAAAGCTCCCATAAGATTATATGAAAAAAATAAAACTGATTAGTCCATTGGTGACCGAAAAACTTGGCTCATGGATTCTACTACATGACTTGAAAATGAACTGATATCAGAATATTATGGATTAGAAATGAGTTGCCATATACTGTAAGTGAGGTTGCTGGGTTATGGAATCATGGAGTTGCTATGTCCCAAAAGAAGGATATTTGATCCATCATGTCTATAATGATCAAAAATCTTTTCCATCTTGAATTCTGTTAGCTGCAAAATTTTATTGGGAAATACTTATCCATTAAAAATTAAGTCATTTGGGAAAGCTTTAGATATCAGAAGTCTTAAGCTCACTTGTGCTATGACTATATAGACCCAATTCCAGTGGGATACATGTGAATAAGACTGTAATTCAAATATGGAGCACAGAATGGTTTACATAGGACATAGAAGATAGATCAGTACAGGTCCTTTGGTCAGTGATGTTGTGCCAACCCTTTAACCTACTCTAAGGTCAACCTAACCCTTCCCTCCCACATAGTCCTCCACAATCTTCATCAGCACAGGTGCACCGCAAAGCTGTGTGCGCTACTCACCTTACGCTTATGACTGTGAGGCTAGGCTCAGCACTAGTGCCATATTTACAGTAAGTTCACTATCATTGGCCAAATCAAAGGTGGTGATGAGACAGCATCAGGAGGAAGACTGAAAATCTGGCTGAGCGGTGTCACAACAACGACCCCTCACTCAATGTCAGCAAGACCAAGAAGCTGATTATTGACTTGAGGAGGAGGAAAACAGAGGTCCATGAACCAGTACTCATCAGGGAATCAAAGCTGGAGTGGGTCAGCAACTTTAAATTCATCAGTCTTCAGAGGATCCGTTCTGGATCCAGCACGTAAGTGCATTTAAAAAAAGGCAGCATGGCAGTGCCTCTACCTTCTTAGAAGTTTGCAAAGACTCGGCATGACATCTAATACTTTGAGAGTATGCCCACAAGAAAGTAAATCTCTGGGCTGTACATGGTGACATACAGTATGCACCTTGATAATAAACTTAATTTATTTTTTTCTTTCATCCATGTGCCTATGCAAGTGTACCTTAAATGTCGCTAATGTATCTGCCTCTACCGCTCTCTGATATTTCCCCTAACACCTTAATAAAATGTCCCCTCATATTAGTTATTTCCACCATGAAAAGTCTTTAGTTATCCACTCTATCTATGCCTGTCATTATCTTGTACAGCTCGATCAAGTCAGTTCCCATCCTCCTCCTCTCCAAAGGGAAAAGGCCTAGCTTGCTCAACATATCCTCATAAGACATGCTGTCTATTTCAGGCAGTATCCTGGTATACCTCTTCTGCACTCTCGCTAAAGCTTCCACATCCTTTCTGTATGAGGTGAACAGAAATTGCTTTACTTTTTTTAGGAGCAAGTATTAAAGAGCTGACACATCTATGGGCCAAATAGCCTCTTTCAGCAAAAAGCAATTCAATGATTTTTATTTTAAGGTAAACTGAAGCTGTGTAATGATTCATACATTTGGTCCATGCTTTATTACAATTTCAACTTTCTATAAGTTAAAACTGAATGCTATATGTTATCCTTTCACATTTTCATTATTTGGGTATCATTTTTTGTGGAATTCATTACAGTTTGGAAAGCTGTTTAAGCATAAGCTTATTTTTAAAACATTTATTTTTCACAGTATTTGCAACCTTGGGTCAAATATATTTGTCATTGGTGCCCCCGGCAGGAAATGCTGGCTGAAGGAGATGTACAATTTAATCAAATGTATATATTTTTAGAGACTAAGACAAGTTCTTTGTGGAAAATGTAAATCTTATTAAGAAAATCATGATCTTAGACAAGGATATTTTACCCTGTTCCAGCACAGGAACATACAAGACAGGATGTCTGATCTGTTCAAGGAAATTCATTCTAGCTATGAAAAACATTTGAAAAGGTGATAATGTGGCGACCCACTTTCTGGCACCCACGAACCGGCTCACGAAACAGTGCGCGCAGGCAGAGGGCCGGCAGCAAAAAGGGCGCCAGGCCATCTTCACCAGCAGGGGGAGAATCTCGCGCGGAAAGGGTCAGGGAATATGCATTCCCCACAGTAGTCCCGCCCAGGGAGGGCGGGAACGGGAAGGCTTTAAAGTGGGCCGCGAAGTTTGAATAAATCTCTTTCATTGCAACTCGTGGTTATTCTAGCGCTGTGTGTAGCACATCGCTACAATAATAACCTTTATGCTCTATAATGATTTCTGCAGCAACGAAACAACAATTTTTACCTTTAGTTTAATGATGTAGACAAATAAAATAAATTTACTTTATCAAATATATTGATCAGATAGCATTCAATGGTCCAAGGAAATATTTTAATTAATTTACTTAAAAGCCAGGATCTGGGAGTTGATAGCGCAATGTTAATTGTTCATCCCTAATAATTGGGGCACCAATTTTCTGAGTACTATAATCTACTTGATTAGGGTGCTGCCACGATGCAATTGTGTAGAGAGTTCCAAGATGTAAATATAGTGGTGACTGACAAAGAGTGCTATATCTTAAATCAGAATAAGAATTGAAAATAAAACAATGCAGATGCTGCAAATTGGAAATAAAAACAGAAACTGTTAAAAAAATCTCAACTGGTCAGGCAGTATCCGTGAGAAGGGAAAACGGGTAATGTTTCATGGCCAGGACACTTCATATAGAGATGGGGAGGCCACCTTCAGGTGTGATGCTCTCATGTACCTGTTGCAGAGGCTGTGGTGAGGGAGATTCGCTAGTGTAGACAAGGAAAATAATCATAGTGCCTTTTTGTTGCTGCAAACATTGTGGCCATGTTGCAAAGGTGATGGAGAGAATGAATGTGGTGGATGAGGTGCCAATCAAGTGGGTTGCCTTTTCTGGGATTTTGTTGAGCCTCTTGAGAATTGTTGGAATTGCACTAATCCAGTCAGCTGGAGAGTATTCCATCATACTCCTGACTTGCATGATGGAGGCAGGTGGTTCTAGTTAAACTTATTTTGGAGAGTGAATACTACTTAGTGATTCAGTAAACAAATCTTTCCATTATTTTGCCCAAGACTCAGATTAGATTGATAGGGAGTTAATCTTGCAGTTTTGATCTGAAACAGTTTTGATTCTTCTCCCCTTCTGTCTGCTGAGTTCTACCAACAGGTTGTTTGTCATTTCAGATTGCATCATATGCAGTCTCTCAAGTCTCCTTGTTAACAGGACTTATCGGGCCCATTTTCCACATTATGCTTTGAATGCCAGTGTCATAACCATATTGGAGCACTTAGGCTAGGAGCATGACTAGTCCTGATGAAGGATGGGGTAGATCCTTCCTATTTGCTTTTCTTGACCACTACCTTCTTTGCTGTCCATTTAAACACCCATTCAGAGTACAGCCAATGCCACTAGATGTGTCACTAGAGCTTTTACAGAATTTGTTCAGAATGGGAAAAATTTGGTGGGGTCAGGGAATCCACCCCAGATCACTGGAGGGTCGGGCAGGGTGATTAGCAAGCGTGGTGTGGCGTCATCTTGGGAGAAAACAAACAGTTTGTGTAGGAATGCAGATTGAAAGTGGAAAATGTGGGTGGAGAGGAAGCAAGTAGGCAGCAGGAGGGAAGAAAGGAGATGGGAAGGGAAAACACAGGGGTGATTTAGGAAAAGGCTCTGAGTGAGTCGGAACAGAGAAAAAAGATGTTGTTAAGAATGTTCTTGTGTACCTGCCCATGTGTGTCTGTGGTAAGAGTGCATAAGCAAAAGGAACATACACAACATCTTAGACTGCCAAAGTTTTCTCAGTCTAAGATTGTTTCTTTTCCCACATTTTTACTTTCAGATATCTTTACTAACATGAAGAGAATCATCTCCGAAAGTGAAAGCCCCTGAAAACAACCAAAATTATTAGTGCAATTAACAGTAATTTAAACATTGATACCTTAAAAGACAACAGGTAGCTTTAGTAGGTCACCAGGGACAGGACTTGGAAACTTTCTCATGGACAAATAGAAGATGACATGAGGTGATGTTTTTGGGTTCTGATGCAGAAAAGTTTATCTACCTCTAATATGTGATTTGTACTTTGCAACTGTTGAGCACAGTTCTGACAAGGCTTTTGGACCTGAAATGTTAACTCAAATTTTTCTTCCCACAGATGCCTGCCTAGCCATTTAAGTCTTTTCAGCCATTTTTATTGTTATTTCATATTTTCAGCATCTGCAGCTTATTTTTATTTTCATCCAACATACAGAGCTTGACACTTGCTGGCTCTGTAGCCTTTCAACCAGAAAATTGTTGCTCATGCAGTTCTAGGGACTTCAGCACAAAATGTAGATAGACATTCCTGGGCTGCTTTTCATACAAGATCTTAAACCAGGGCAAATTAACTCTGATGGGAGGTCATTGACCTGAAAAATTGACTTTGTTTCTCTCTTCGCAGATGCTGCCTGGTCTGTTGTATATTTACTCCATTTTCTGCTTTGCTTTTGGATTTCCAACAGCTGAACTTTTTTGCTTTTAGACTTCTTAAACTAAGCCACTCCCTACTTTTTCAGTTGGACACACATTAAGTTCAAGTTCAAGATTATTGTATCTGACTTTACATATGTAAGGGGTTTCTTCTTTTATGTTACTGCGTAGGCTAATTAAAATGGCTTCTTTGTTATGTTATAATTAAAATGGCTTCTTTGTTATGTTAACTGCTGAGAAAGTTCTCTCGCTAGCAGCTTGTTTGGGTTATATTATTGATAAGAGAGCGAATGAACCAATTGGGATAGATGTTATTCTTTTTTGTGTGTCTGTAAGCTATTGTGATGTGCGGGTTTTTGGGGGCAGAAAGCACGATGGGGAGAGAGAGAGTGGACATGGTGCTGTGAGCTGGCTAACGGGGTCGGACCCCAAGCAGGAGTCCAAGGTCCAGGGTCTTCGGCGAGGAGAGGAGACGAAGATAGACTCGTGTGGAGCGTCTGGTCGACCACTATGGTTGATCCCAGGCGGTGGGTCGAAGTGGTTAGAGGGGATCGAATGGCGAAGAGAGGATCGTTACTCGAGCTCCAACTGTTTGTGCATGAAGAGATTGAACTTTGATAAATTTGGTGCCTTTGATTTTCCTTTTATATTTTATCTCTTTTAATTATAGAGTTAGAAAGGTAGATAGATAGATATACTTTATTGATCCCGAGGGAAATTAGGTTTCGTTACAGCCGCACCAACCAAGAATAGGACATAAATATAGCAATACAAAAACCACAAACAATCAAACAACAAAATGCAAAATGCAAACTATGCCGGATGGAAATAAGTCCAGGACCAGCCTATTGGCTCAGGGCGTCTGTCCTTCCACGGGAGGAGCTGCAAAGTTCGATGGCCACAGGCAGGAACAACCTGCTGTGACGCCCAGTGTTGTATCTCGGTGGAATATGGCCAGGGTCCAACAGCAAAAAGTTCAATATCCAGTCTACAAACATGTTCCTCGATCGTAATATGACCCGGATTGCACCATCTGTTGTTAACCAGAACAGTAAGCACCCAACTCCTTTACGCTTACCGCTCTCAGTGCACTTCCGGTCAGCCCGTACGGTCTGGAAGCCATCCATGAAAAAGATTTGATCGATATGTCCTCGTGCAGCCCCGTTCCAGTAAAACACATAACACTGCACTCCCGAAATGTTCTGTGATGCCTGGCCAGCGCCGTGAACTTGTCCATTTTATTACCCACCGAACTCCTCTTCTCCATAAGTCTCTGTTGGCTTGACCCGGTCCTCTTTCCTCGCCTTTGTGATCCCCTTCTGCATCCTCTGTGTGTTTTCCTCCAGATTTCAGCAGGGGTGTCTGCCACTCTGCTCGCTAAACCAGCCCGCATAAGCTCAATCAACTGGTCCCTGGAATAAACAATACAGCCATGCTTCTGCCCCGCTAATGAGACGTGTCAGAATGTAACTATTTCCAGTGCTAAAAACCTGAATAAAACTCTGTCTACCAGCATGTTAGAGAGGGTGCAGCTTCAACGTGTTATCGTGAAAAAAATACAAAAAATAACCTAAGTCAAAAAAGTAAGAAGAAAAAAGTAAGAATACTCATCGGAATGGCTGTAACAGGCTGCATGCATGACCAGTGCACGCGCACTAATCCAGTAATAAAGTTCCAGTAATATCTATAAATTGTAATCAATTAATCATATATGGTGTTTTTTCTGTTATTTGACGGGGTGCGGTACAATCACACAGCATCCACACAAACTTAATTACCCAGTCTGGCGGGGCCGAGGGCTGCTTTCCCTAGACAGCGAGTTGAGTGAGCCTGAGGCATACCAGGGGTCTACACTTGGGGGCTCGTCCGGGATTGGCTGTGTGGTTGCCATGTTTAAATCAGTGCTGCTGTGTCTCTGTGGGATTGCGGTTAGTAACGTGCGTCTCTGTGGGTTATTTGCTGGTTATTGCTGCATGCATGTTGGGTGAGATCTTTGTTTGAGTTCAGACTAGTGCTGACGAGTTGGTGGTGGGACTAGGGGCTGTCCATACTGTTAGGAGAGAGAGGAAAGAGTGGTTTGATTCAGAGGGAGTGTCTGCGAATAAATGTTCCGGCTATGGCAGGCTCCACCTGGCTTTTGGGATATTGTCCACCCCTAAAGGGGCGGAGATGTACGAGATGTGGGCGGAGCGGATCTCTCAGTTGTTAGATGAGTGGCAGTGCTTGGTTGAGGGAGAGTGACAGGGATTGGTTGAAAGTCTGAGTAGACGGGCTGTTGATGGTGTTAGAACTGTCAGTGTCAATTACCCTGTAGTGACAGCTGCCAGTTATCTGAAAGCAGGGGAAAAGCTGGCTAGGAGGGCAGCTAGATTGCTTGCAGTGCTGGGGGATCATTTCAGGGGAACAGCCCCTCCCTCAGCTGATCAGAGAGGTTGGCCTATGTAGCGCCCGTGGTATCGGGTGTGAGGTCCACTGTTGAGGAGCAATGTCACTGTGTGTACCTGGATTGGGTTTTTGTGTCTGCAGGAATGGTTGGCGAGACATGACTTTATTTGGTGGGAGGAGAGTGTAAGTGGTTTTCTCTTTTATGTTACTGCGTAGGCTAATTAAAATGGCTTCTTTGTTATGTTAACCGCTGAGAAAGTTCTCTCGCTAGTAGCTTGTTTGGGTTATATTATTGATAAGAGAGCGAATGAACCAATTGGTATAGATGTTATTCTTTGTTGTGTGTCTGTAAGCTATTGTGATGCGCGGGTTTTTGGGGGCAGAAAGCACAATGGGGAGAGAGAGAGTGGACGCGGTGCCGTGAGCTGGCTAACGGGGTCGGACCCTGAGCAGGAGTCCGAGGTCCAGTGTCTTCGGCGAGGAGAGGAGACGGAGACAGACTCGTGTGGAGCGTCTGGTCGACCACTGTGGTTGGTCCCGGGTGGTGGGTTGAAGTGGTCAAAGGGGATTGAATGGTGAAGAGAGGTTCATTACTAGAGCTCCAACTGTTTGTGCATGAAGAGATTGAACTTTGATAAGTTTGGCGCCTGTGATTTTCCTTTTATATTTCATCTCTATTAATTATAGAGTTCCAGTAATATCTATAAATTGTAATCTATTAATCGTATATGGTGTATTGTTTGTTATTTGGCGGGGTGGGGTACAATCACACAGCATCCACACAAACTTAATTACCCAGTTTGGCGGGGCCGAGGGCTGCTTTTCCTAGACAGTGAGTTGAGTGAGCCTGAGGCGTACTGAGGGGCTACACATATATACAACCAAACAAAACTACATTCCTCCAGACCATGGTACACCCACAAAACATATATGGTACAGCACATAAACCAAAATATTACCATAAATAAGTTAAGAATACATAATCCAAAATGCATATAATGTGCAGCACAGGGAAATTGTAAACGGTGAACAGCTCGCTGTCCTAGTGACAAGACCTTGGTGGTGGCAGAGTATTCATTATTCTCAAAGCCTGAGGGAAATCTGTTACCCAATCTGGCAGTCCTAGCCCTGATACTTCTGTACCTCCTTCCTGACGGTAGTGAGTCAAGGAGGTTGTGGGATGGGTGGTAGGGATTCTCAACAATGCTTTTGGCTGTTCGTCTGCAACACTTCTGGTAACTCACAAATAGAGGAGAGGTATTTCCTGACGATCCTCTCAGTGCCATTGACGTGCAATGGAGAGTGGTTGACCTGTGCTTTCTTGAAGTCCACAATAATTTCTTTTGTCTTGTCCATGATGAGACTCAGGTTGTTGTTCTCATACCATTTATCCAGCCTCTCTACCTCCTCTCCATATGGCGAGTCATCATTGTTGCTGGAGTATCATCAGTGAACTTGATGACGCAGTTTGAGCTGAAGGAGGCAAAGCAGTCATGAGTCAGCAGTGTGAACGGCAGCGGGCTGAGCACACTGCCCTGGGGGGTACCTGCACTCGACGTGATGGAGTTTGAGACTTTGCTGCCAACTCAGACTAACTGGGGTCTTTCCATCAAGAAGTGATATAGTGATATTACCATATCACTATTTTGTGGAAGATCAGTGGGGTGGAGGTTAATCCTAGCTTTCTGATCATCATTTATTCAAAATTCAACATCACCAAAACAAGTCATTTGGTCATTATCACTCTTTTTGTGGAAGTTTGATGTACAATAGACATTACAAAAGTGACAATATTTCAACATTTTACTTACATTTTGACTGTAAAACTCTTTGGGGAGGAGAAAAGTGCAGAATAAATACAGTTCTTCCTTCTGTAGCACCGTATGTGTTTCTGTATAAAATATAATTATCATGAGTTCAATAATATAAATTTACAACCACAATACATTTAATTTAGCATCAGTAAAAGACCTGTGGTGTATTGTTATTTAGCTGTTGTAAATAACCATGCCATTTAACTCCTTTAGCAGGAGAACAGTAATCAATTTCCTGACCTGACATTATGCAGTGTATTCATCACTTTCTAAAGCTGTTATTGCTGTTTAAGACTTTTGGCTGATAACAGCATACTGAATTTGTATCAGGCCGTGAATTATTGATTGATGGTGCTCATACCCCTGTTCTTCTTCAGCACTCAAAGCAAGTGAAGTCTGACCATTATCTACAATTTCATTCTGCACCTTGTCTTATCGGGGTTCAGCTATCCTCCTGTAATGCCTGATTTTTATTTTTTGGCTTTTTCTGTTTTCCTTAAGACAGCATCCCGTGGTGAGTTCAGGTTCACAACTGCTGCAGCATTTTTCTTTCTCCCATGAGTAATCATTCTTCACACGACCCTCGGCAATAAACATTCTTAGACAGGAGTGACATTACAGACATGTTTCATTCTGTCCTCACTCACTGCTGACACAGGTTCAATACACTGGGGACTAATGGACTGTAATTAGGAATAGGAAAACTGGTTGATTCTTCCCTCTCCCTGTCATTAAAGAAAACTTTAGTGCACCAAGCACTGCCTGACACAGCCAAGACCATCACAGAAGCAAAGGTCCTTCTAATTTCCATCATTTAATGCAACATCATTTGGAGCACTGATTTCCTGGATCAACAGGAAAACCTCGGATATTTATGTCCCCACCTACCCTTGAAACATTTTAAATTTACAAATTGAAATGATTTGAAGATGAAGCTGTGTTTCACGTTTATTAACATTATAATGGTAGCTTCACTTTGCACTGTTATTAAGAAGCTAGGTTAATCTGCACTCAAGAGTTACATGATTAAACACTTGGGTGAATTAGACTTTGTCTTACAGGAAGTATCACAATGGGGTCAAAACCTGACCCAAATTCAATTTGTTATTATTGTTTTTAAAAAAAAACTCTTTAAATCCAACAATAGTTGAAAAGCAGATATATTCTTTAAATCCCAAGTTCTTCAGAATTGAAAAAGAACTCTAATTAAGCTGTTAAACTTTGAGTATGTATTCTCAATACTCTGGATTGATAATTCTACATTAAAAATAGTAAAAGGAAAACGTACACAACACTAAACCTAAATAAAAACACAACCCAGACCAAATAAGAAATTATCACTATAGAAGAAAGAGTTAACCAATGCAAGATCATGACCCTCCATGAAAGACATCCCCATGATCTAAGTAGACTAGCTGTTGACAAGGAAGTGTTGAACTGCCTGGCTCAGAGTTGGAGACCTCTTCCTAGAAACAGAAGGATTCCTTGCAGCAAATCAGGGCTATGTGTTTAACACACACACACACACACACACAAAAATCAAAAATACATAATAAAGACCAACAAATTTAAGACAATAAATGCAGAAAATGCCAAGAAAAACCGAAACAATGCAACACATTACAGGATCCTGTAGCAGTTTAACTCAATCTGATTACTTACACAGGCACAATCAAGTGACAAACATCATTCATCAAAATCTTGCTTTAAAATACCAACTCATAAAAGATACAATACCTTACTATAAATACAAGCCTAATCCAGTTTTAGAGTCAAGAGTCCTACAAATTATATTACGACCTATCTATTATTACAGATAGGAAAATCTATAATAACTGTCTGGATATAATATTACATAATAAATAAGCAAAAATAATTAACTTAATAGATATAGACATTCCAAACACACATAACATACAGAAATCAATAAGTGAAAAACACCAGAAAGAGGAAATTAAAAGACTGTGGAACATCAACAGGGTATACATTGTCCCAATAATAATATCTACAAATGGTATCACCCCAAAGTCACTACACAATAGCATTAAACAATAAGGCCTACACAGCAAAATTTATGTAAATGTCCAGAAAACCACAATACTAAACTAGAATAGGCTGAAAAGTTCCGAGCAATTAAGAAATGAGTGTGCTTGGCTATGCCTGTACCATAGGTTTTACCAGCTTGAGCTGAGAAAAAATAAAACTACAACAATAATAATAACTTATTTGTAGAGCACTTTTCATATAGGCAAAGTAATTCAAACTGTTTTATAATGGGAAAAAGTACAAACATGAAAATTAAAAAAATAAATATACACATGAAAATAAAAGACAAAAATATGTTAGGTAAAAGCAAGGTTAAATAAATAGGATTTGAACTGGTGTTTAAATGTGTCAACTGAGTCTACATCCCTTATAGTTTTAGGGACTAAATTTCACAGTTTAGGAGGGTCATTCCAAAAAGCCAACCTGCGAATTATCTGAGCAACATACATCAAAGTTGCTGGTGAACGCAGCAGGCCAAGCAGCATCTATAGGAAGAGGCGCAGTCGACGACGAAAGGGTCTCGGCCTGAAACGTCGACTGCGCCTCTTCCTATAGCTGCTGCTTGGCCTGCTGCGTTCACCAGCAACTTTGATGTATGTTGCTTGAATTTCCAGCATCTGCAGAATTCCTGTTGTCTGCGAATTATCTTTTGAGGGAGATTGTTTAAATTGAAGCGATTGGCAAAAGAAGACCTGAAAGCTTGAGCAGGATTATAAAACAAAAACTATTCTGTGATGAACTCCAGTCCTAGATCCAAGTGAGAGAACTATAAAATAAATTTTAAAAGATACAGGAAGCCTTTGCAGAGTAGTTAGGCCGGAGTGATATGTTCCCTCATTCTGGTTTTCGTTAAAAGTCCAGCAGCGGTGTTCTGAATGAGTTGAAGTTTGCCAACTGATTTCTTTGGAAGGCCAGTAAAAATGCATTGCAGTAATTAGTCTATATGACATAATTAAGAAGATTATGAAATTAGTAAACAAGAAGTCTGATTATTAGAACTAAAATTGCTTTAAATTTCAATTCTATTATTGCAGAACTGAGGATATAATAACTTTAGACTCAAAGTCAATCTTGTATTCACTTAGTTTGCCATACAGAACTGTGTGCTGTGTTTCAGGGGAGTGCGGTGGAAGAGTAATCTTTCAGTGAGATATTTTGTTGAGTAAAGCATGGCTCCCTACCTGAGAGCAATGGGACCTGAACACATGGATCAGGTCACTGTTGATTGGTATGAGAAAAAGTCGAAGTCCATGGGTTTGGTTAGATTTAGACTGGTCATGGGTGAATTGAGCAAGGGGTCAGGGTATAACCTCTGATAGTTATGTTAATACAGGAGCAAAAAATCAAAATGCTAGAGGAACGGCTACTTTCCTACAAACTGTACAATCCTAATTTGATCTCAACAACGGAACAATATAACCACCCTTGTCATCGGTCTGCATACTCACCAGCCTGCACAATTGATAAGTTTTCCTAAAACATACTTCATTCATGAAGTAGGCAACAAGGCCGTCAGAACATATCATCTTCATTCACTTTATCAAGCAACGCAGTATATTCATTTGTAAGATTTCAATTTCCCTAATATGTCATCTTTAAATCTTTGAGATGCTGTGCTTCATGGAGCCCAACCCCTTAGTATCTAGTGATAAAGGATGCAGAACCAAGGCTTTTCCCCATTGAGTATCTGTGGTGCTGCATTAACCTTCAGTGCCTGTCAACTGTATTTATATGTGGTCACCTCCATTCATTGGAAGACCAACATGTCTCAGGCAGATCAAAGTGCATCTTTTGCCAAGTTAATGATCTTTCAACAACAGTTAATATTTATCTCAGTATGCATTCTTATAAGCAGCCTATGGAGTAGAGTCCATTATGCATCTGGCTGTGATGAACCTCCCTGGCAAACACATGTTCCACAAGGAGGTGTCTGTCTTATTTACATTGCAGCTAACTTGACAGCAGCACATTGTAGCATTGAGACGATATATTTGAATGAATGATCTGATAGGGAGTGCCCTTCTCATCCTTTGCCAAGTAAGGTATTGCCAAGGAGCTTGAAGATTCGTACGGCCAGATTTGGGAACAGCTTCTTTCCAACTGTGATAAGACTGCTGAACGGATCCTGACCCGGATGTGGGCCGTACCCTCCAAATATCCAGACCTGCCTCTCGGTTTTGTTGCACTACCTTACTTCCCATTTTTCTATTTTCTATTTATGATTTATAATTTAAAATTTTAATATTTACTAATTTTAACTATTTTTAATATTTTAAATATTTAATATTTGTAATCCAGGGAGTGTGAAGCACAGAATCAAATATCGCTGTGATGATTGTACGTTCTAGTAGCAACTGTTTGGCGACAATAAAGTATAAAGTATAAAGTATAAAAGTATTGATGCGTTTGAGATTTCTGGTGATGAGGCATTAACAGTGTGCAAGGTTTCAACTGCACTTAATTTCAGTGCCAGGTCATCTGAGGCTTTAATATCAGCTGGAATGTCATCAAGTTCCTCCATTATAAAAAAATACTAATTTGATTGTGAAAAGCTTGGGGCTTGAAAAATATTATATAGATCATTAAAATGCTATATGGAAGAAAAGTCTTATTTTCTGGAAAGGTAGGGAATTTACATTAATAACCCAGTATTTGATGACTGACCATCAAAATAAAATTAAATAAAACAGGAAAAGGTTTGAAATTAGAGATGTGTCCTTGGAGACATAGAACATAGAACATAGAAATCTACAGCACATTACCAGCCCTTTGGCTCACACTGTTGTGCTAACCATGTAACCTACTCGAGAAGCTGCCTAGTCTTAGCCCTCTATTTTTCTAAGATCTATGCACCTATCTAGGAGTCTCTTAAAAAAACCCTATTGTATCTGCCTTTACCACAGTTACTGGCAGTGCATTCCACACACCCACCACTCTGTGCGAAAAACTTACCTCTGACATCCCCTCGGTACCTACTTCCAAGCACCTTAAAACTATGCCCCCTCGTGTTAGCCATTTCAGCCCTGGGAAAAAGCCTCTGACTATCCACACAATCAATCCCTCTCATCATCTTATACACCTCTATCAGGTCACTTCTCATCCCCCATCGCTCCAAAGAGGAAAGGCTAAGTTCACTCAATCTATTCTCTAGATCCAACACTAGATTGGAGGTTCCCAACCTGGGGTTCACAGATCCTTTGCTTAATGGTATTGGTCCATGATATAAAAAAGGTTAGGAACCCCTAACTTAGATACTTTGGATGAAAGAAATCAAGTGCTACTCATGATGGAAAGGGCATGTGTTAAGATTCTATATATAAATGTTGTTTATTGTAGAGGGCAACCCATATCACAAAATCAGATGTTGATGACAAAAATCAAGTGATAAAAATACTCATCAGCTAGGGCAGCATCACTGGAGAGAGAAACATAACTAAAGTTTTCGATCAATAAATTTTCATCAAAGTTCAGCTGTTCAGAAGAACTCAGAAGTTTGATCATCAGATCAGAAGTTAATGCACCCTTTGGTTAGAGACTACTGTAAATATTAGCTACACAGTTGTTAATGCTAAAAGATTTGTGTTGATGTCAGGATTTCAACAGAGAAAAATGAGGGCAGTTTGCATATTGTTTGCTTCTTTTCCTGCATTGGTTTGTGGTTTTAGAGATGAGACACTGGGCAAGGTGCCACTGCCAATACTCCCACACTTAAAACATTCCTTTTGCATGGTTTCCTGTCCTTAACCAAGCACATTTTCTCTGCTCAGTCTGCTTAAGGAGGATTACAGGTCAGTTTCATTAAAATTTAGTTCGCTCTTTGTTTATCTTTGCGATATGTGTGTCTGTATGTCATGTCATTAAGTCATTGAAACATAGCCACAAATTATTCGGCAAAATCATGCAAAGGCCATCCAGTATAACTGACAATGAAGTCAGTGATCCAAACAACTGGCTTTTTTTTTATCTACTGTTGCTTCAGACAGTTGCTTTAACCTTGTCAGATATGACTTTGCAAAGACTGAAATCTTAATTTGCAAACAGCCAAAGCACAGTGCTGCTGTTGTACTGGAAGCAGCTAATGAGTTTAATAGAGCTGGATCCAGCCCACAGTGTAGACTAACCCCCTACAGTCCCTACACCATGCCCCCCCCCCCACCCTTTGCTAGTGGAAGGCTAGCCAAACCTGGGAGGCTTCCGATGAAAAGCACTGAGGCCTCAGTGCAAGCAACAAACAGGGCCCCACCCTGGGATGTCCTGACAACTTTTGAGGGCAAAACTGGGAGGCTTTATTTAAGGTGTCATCGCATTCAGCAACATTTTAAAATTGTTAACATTCTGTAAGTAATTTGAAAAATCTTAATGAACTAAAGCAACAATAAACATAGGGAAAATAAGTAATTAAAAATGGGGGATAATAATTAAAAATGGGAAAATGGAATAAAGCGAAACATAAGTAACTTAATTTGCCCTCATCCTCTTCACTTTATGGCTGGGAATCTCCATTCAAATGAAAGAAGATTCTGTCAAAGTGCTTGAAGTTCCAGCATGACTAGGCTGCATCAATGGGCTCTCTGTGATTTCCAGCAAGAACAGAGTGACAGATGTAGGCAGCACTTCCCAGGTATATAGAGGACTTGTGTAAATAAAAACAGAAAGTGAAGAGCAGGTCAGACAGCAATTGTGGAGACAAAAGCAGAGTTGACATTTTTGGTCAATGACGTTTCATGAGAACAGATAAAATTTAGAAAACATGTAGGTTATAGAAAACAGGGAGGAGAGGGAAGGTTCCTCAGGAGAGTTTTTAATCGGATAGTTTTTAAAAATACTTCTCTCTTGTCTGTTCTCGCTCTGCCTAAACTTCTACACAGATTGGTTGATTGGTTGCTATTAATCATCCTTTTTCACTCTCTCTTTCTTGCACCACATCATTTTAATCATCTATCTTCTCTACGTGCAATGAACATCCCTTTTGAGAATGAAAAAAGATCACTAATAGCAACCAGTCCATATAGAAGTTTAAGCAGACTGAGAACAAAGGAGAGAGAAGTATAAAAACAGTTACCCAATAAAAACTCACCTGAGGAGAAGAATTTGGAGGATAGTAAAGGCATGGGGGTATGCTAATGTGCTGGGACATTTTAAGATTAAGGAGGAGGTGGTCTTCACAAAAACATTAAAGTAGTTGAGTCCCTAGGGCTTGATGGCATATATACTAGAATATTGAAAGAAGCGAGTGAGGGGATTGCTGGGGCTTTGATGGGATCTTTGTGTCCTCATTAGCAATCGGCTAGATCCCAAAGGACTGCACAGTAGTGAATGTTGTGCCTTTGTTCAAGAAAGGAAATAGGGATAATCTAGTAATCATAGTCCAGTGAGCCTCAGGTCAGTGATGGAAAACTTTTGGAGAGAATACTGAAGGATGGGATTCATGCACTTGGAAAATCATACATAGCCTGCTCAGGGACTGTCAGTATAGCTTTGTGCAAGGAAGGTCATGCCCTACAATCTTGATTGAGATTTAGAGGAGCTTAATGAAGGTAAAGCAATGGGCATTATCTATATGTTGTTCAGTAAGGTATTTGATAAGGTCTCTCACAGTAAGCTAATTCAGAAGATAAAGATGCATGAAATACAAGGTGAAATGCAAATTTGGATTTAGAACTTGCCTGCCAATAGAAGACAGAGAGTAAGTAGTGATGATCTGCGAGGTCTGGTGTTGTTTGGGTCTTCAGGCTCCTATATTTCCTTCCCAATGGTAGTATTGAGAAGGGGACATGTAACAAAGGATACAGAAGGGATATAAATCAGTTACAGATATGAACGGGGAAATGACAGATGAAATTTCATCTGGGCAAGTATGAGGTTTGTACATTGGGAAGTCAAATGAAAGTAGAATGTATTCATTTAATGGCAAACCCCTTCATAGCATTGAGGTACAGAGGGATCTTGGGGACCAGGGCCATAGTTCATTCAAAGTGGCCACACAAGTGGAAAAGGTCGTAAAAGGTGTTTGGAACACTTGTCTTCATTGACAGGGGTGTTGTGTATGAGGGTAAAGAAGTAACGGCTTAGTCAGACCACTTTTGGAGTATTGTGTGCATTTCTGGTTGCCTCATTATAGGAAACACATGGAGGCAGTGGAGAGGGTGTGGAAGAGATTTACCAGGGTGCTGGCTGGATTAGAGGGGACAAGCTAAAAGGAAAGGTTGGACAAACTTGGGTTATTCTCTCTACAGTGTTGGTGGCTAAGGGGAGATGTGATGCAAGTTCCTAAAATTATTCAAAGTATATACAGCATAAGATAGGGTGGAAATGTCAAGGCAATTTTAAGGCATGGGAAAAGTTTAAAGATGATGTGAGGAGCAACTTTTTGATGCAGAGAGCGGTAGGTGCCTAGGATATTTACCAGGAATAGTCTGGTGGAGCTTAAGAAGCTTTTAGATAGACACATGAATACGAAGGGAATGGAAAAACATGGATGAGGATATTTCGTATAAATTGCCATCAGAATCAACACACAGTCATGGGCTGGATGGTCTGTCCAGTGTTGTACTGTACCATTCTATGTTCTATGCAAATTAAATACAAAGAAAGCCCAACTGATTTTAGTCAGCACTACTAAAGAGAGAAAATGTAAAACTGGTGAAGATTTAAAAATCAAAGTAAACTGCAGGTACTAGAAATAGGAAACAAACACTAAAAATGCTGAGAATAAACAGCAAATTAGGCAGCATATATGGAAGGAGAGAGAAATAGAATTAATGCTCAAGATCATCAAACCTCCAAAGTGAAAGGTTATCCAAACAAAATTCCAATCCTGTCCTTTCTCTCACAAATGACATCCAACTCTAAGCATCTTCAGCTTTGATGGAACAATGCAATGCTCCCTTCTTGCTGCTGCCATCAGGAAGGAGGTACAGGAGCCTCAAGACCCACACCATCAGGATCAGGAACAGTTATTGCTCCCCAACTATCAGGCTCATGAACCAGACAGGATAACGTCACTCAACTTCACACACCCCATCACTGAACTGTTCCCACAATCTATGGATTCACTTTCAAGGACTCCTCATCTCATGTTCTTGATATTTATTTATTTATTGATTGATTGTTATTATTGCTGTTTCTCTTTTTCTTTTTTATTTGCACAATTTGTTGTCTTTTACAAACTAGATGTTTGTCCATCTTGTTGTATGTGGTTTTTCACTGGTTCTATTGTGTTTCTTTGTATTTACTGTGAATGCCCCCAGGAAAATTAATCTTCAGGTTGTATATGGTGACATATATGTACTTTGGTAATAAATTAACTTTAAACTTTGCATGCTCAAGAAACAACATTTCATCTTCCATCTTCGAGCCTCAGGATCAACAGTGCGCTTCATAATACCAGATAACCAGCATTTCTAGTTTGTCTCAAAAGAGCAGAGAATGGTGGACTGTGCCTGTGGGACTCTTACGCATTTAGTGCAGGTAAAGGCCAAACCCAAAACAGTGATGAATAGAATCAAGTGGTTAATTATTTCAGCAGATCAAAGAAAAAAAATATTTGTCTTTGGTGCTTTCACCTTGTGGAAAGGCTCCAAAAGCAATTCATTTTAAAGACACATTTAAGAATCCAAAGTGAGCAATTTATTTCTGGCAGTTGGATAAGCAGCTCTTTGAGAAAGAAGCTATCAGAAACAATTTGGTCTATCTATATGAGAGCAGGTTGTTCTGCAGATGAATTTATGTGAAGAACCAGCTCCAGGTGAAAACCTACAGAATCTGGAAACAAAGGTTTGAATCTCCCTCAGCTGAAATGCTTACAAAACCCTCACCACTATTTAATTCCCTTTAAATTCTGCCTAAGTTGCCTGTAAATTTATTATTTAATTGGCATTCATTGTTTTCTGAAGTGAAACACAACCAGCAAAATGGATATTAATATTCAGAAAATTGGGTAGCCTTTCAGATTAAACCATATATCTTATGAATCTGATGATTAACATGTTTACACTGATGTGTTGCCAGAATATACAATTCTGACAATATTTTGTTAATTCTAAAAGAAATGGACATCACCAGAAGCAATGGTATCAGATTGAAGACAGTAGTTAATAGTTACCTTCATTACTTGAAATCCATAGCCAGCTAGGTGGTTCACGTTTTTGTTTTATTAACCTGCATTCTCATTTTGAAGAATTGGTTGTTCGATAATAAATAATAACTTCGTGGTATTGTTTTGCAGCTGTAACAACTGCACCTAGGAAATTGTTCACCATTCCAGTGGTCATACTGGTCAGAATGGACTTGTTAAGGCAAATCTATGATTCTGATTTGGAAGGATGTGATTAAGCGAGAGAACGTGCAGAAAAGTCTCAAAAAGATGTTGCTGGCACTGGAGGGCATGAGCTATCAGGAGAGACTGGACAGGCTGGGACTGTTTTCCTGGAGTGAAGGAGACTGAGGGGCATAGATAAGGTGGGTGGTGACAATTTTTTCCCCAGTGTAGAGGAGTCTAAAACCAGAGGGTACAGGTTTAAAGTGAGAAGGTAAAAAAAAAATTAAAGGAATCTTGAGGAGATCTTTTCATTCGGATGGTGGTGGATATATGGGAAAGTATATGCCAGAAGAGATAAAGATGGGTACAATTATGATATTTAAAGGACACTTGGACAAGTTGATAGATAGAAAAGGTTTAGGAGGGATATAGACCAAATACATATAGGCAGTGGGCTAAGCACACACCCCTGAGGTGTGCCAGTGTTGATTGTCAATGAAGTGGTGATATTATCACCAAACCGCACAGATTTGGTCTTCCAGTTGGGAAGTCGAGGATCCAATTGCAGAGGGAGGTACAGAGGCCCAGGTTCTGTAGCTTATCGATCAGGACTGTGGGAATGATGGTGTCAAACACTGAGCTATAGTCAACAAACATCATGATAACATAGGTGTTTGTATCGCCCAGGTGATCTAAGGCCGTGTGAAGAGCTATGGAGATTGTGTCTGCTGTAGGCATATTGTGGTGATAGGTAAACTGCAGTGGGTCCAGGTCCTTGCTGAGGCAGGGGTTCATTCTACTCATGACCAACCTCTCAAAGCATTTCATCACTGCAGATGTGAGTGCTTGTGACAGCTCATTAAGGCAGCTCACAATACTCTTCTAGGGCAGTGGTATAATTGTTGCATTTTTGATGCAGGTGGGAACTTCTAACCATAGCAGTGAGAGGTTGAAAATGTTCTTGAATACTCCCGCCAGTTAGTTGGCACAAGTTTTCAGGGCCTTACCAGGTACTCCTTTGGAGCCTGCTGCCCTGTGAGGGTTCACCTTCCTTAAAGACAGCCTAACATCAGCCTCCAAGAACAGCTGTAGTTATGTTCTTGCTTTCAAAGCAGGAATAGAAGGTGTTGAGTTCATCTGGCAGTGAAGTATTGCTGCCATTTTGTTTTGTAGGAAGTAATGTCCTGCAAACCCTGCCAGAGCTGCCCTGCATCGGATGTGTGCAGTTTTGGGCTCTTTATTTTAGAAAGGATGTACTGACATTGGAGAGGGTTCAGAGAAGATTCACAAGAATGATTCCAGGAATGAAAGGGTTACCGTATGAGGAACATCTGCCATTTCTTGGGCTGTATTCCCTGGAGTTCAGGAGAATGAAGGGGATCTCATAGAAACATTCCAAACATTAAAATGCCTGAACAGATTAGATATGGCAAAGTTATTTCCCATGGTAGGGGATTCTAGGACAAGAGGGCATGACTTCAGTATTGAAGGACGTCCTTTTAGAACTGAGATGTGGAGAAATTACTTTAGTCAGAGGGTGGTAAATCTGTGGAATTTGTTGCAGCTCCAATATCTTATGATCTTATGCTCTTATGTTGCCTCCAACCTCAGTCAGAATTGATCCTTCACTCTTGAAATAGCCATCCACAAGTCACACTGGTTTTCTTGTACAGACCTGGAGTTCAGATTTAAATGCCACAGATCCAGCCCTCAGCAGATGGTGAATCTCCTGCTTCATCCATGGTTTTTGGTTTGGGAGTGTACAGCAAGTTTTCGTAGACGCACACACATCCATGCAGGGTTTAATGCATAATAAATAAAATATATATTTTTTTTGTTTTGGGGAGTTTCACAATTTACTCAACACACATTGTAAAGATGTAAGACAATGCCAATTTATGCAGGGATCTCCACAAAGAAAGGATCTGTCTTTGACCATTTTACCAGCAGCTGGTGCAAAGCGAATGGAAATAAAATAGAGAGTTAGAACTTCTTAATTACTCTTGCAACCTTTTTTCTGCTTGTGGCCCACTTGTGGCTTTAATTTGCCTTTGTGTCCTGACCCACCATAGTCTCTGTTAGTTGCTAAATTTTTTTCAGTCAACTGTAAAATTATTCTAATATACAGACAATATTTATTTTTAACAGTTTATAGGTATTATATGTTTAATGTAATGTTACAGGTATTATGAAAAATAAAACTATTTTAAAGTTCTGCATTGCATACTTTATTTGTAATATAATATTCTTCCAACCAGCAATGAAAAAGCATTTAATAATTTTACTGTAGGTATTTAGTCAGATCCATGCAACTGATTTAAACATCACTGAAGATTTCACCTGGCCTGTACACACCAGGTGTGTGGCAAAATAAAAGCACAACAGCGTCTCTTCCACTTCAGGTGACTGAAAAAGTTTGGCAAGAGTCCCCAAATCCTCACGACCTTTCTCAGGGGCACCATTGAGAGCATCCTGACTGGCTGTATCACAGCCTGGTACGGGAACAGCACGAACCTTGATCACTGGGCACTGCAGCGAGTGCTACGGACAGCCCAGTTCATCTGTGGACGTGAACTGCCCTCCACTGAGGACATTTACAGCATCAGGTGCAGAGAGAAGAAATGGAAGATCACCAGGGACACTAGTCACCCCCCCCCCCCAACCATAAACTGTTTCAGCTGCTTCCGTCTGACAAAGATACTGCAGCATTAAAGCAGGACCAACAGGCTATAGGACAGATTCTTTCTACAAGCCATTAGACTTACAAATTCACATGTCTGTACATTGCGACAGAGTCATAACGCAAAGATTTTTACTCCCTCACGTTGTGGGACGGATGTAAGATTTAAATAAATTCAATAAACTACAGAGTTTTTGAATATCTGGTTGCAACTTGGGTTAAAGATAATTGAAGATCACCTTTTTTCACAGCATCGTGATGGTTACTAGCTTTTGACAGCAGGTGAAAAGCTTGACTAATTCAACTAGATAAGAGATGGGAAATTCAATTAAAGACACCTAACTATCTCCCAGGGCTGTGGAAACTTATTTTGAATATTGCTAGTTGTCCAGATATTTTGCTTGCTGCGCTTGAATTTTGCCTGAGCTGTTGCATTACTCTGCAACTCAATAAGACGCATTTACGATGTGGTGCCAACATCATTCATGTTCACCCCAAATGGATCTACCACCCAATCTGGAATATATACCTCCAGCAGGTCTCTGAACCAAAATTCCATACCAGTGTGCAGTTCTTTCAAATGAGGCAGATACACAATCAGATTATTATCTTGCAATTCTATTTTGAGAGTGACCACTGAAGGAAATTGCATAAACTCGGGATGCTGCTGAAAAGTTTGGACTTTCCAAGGAAAGCAGTAATAGCCTCTTTGCATGATATGAGATAGCAGTATTTTCCTTGTAACTATTTGTTTAATAAATTCAGATTTTCAAACATATCTGACAGGTAAAATATGTCACCCTCAACAGCGACGGTTTGTTCTCCAAGCTGCTTATCACTTAGACATGCTACAATACCATCCCAAAGTGCAACAAAGCAATGAGGACAATTTCTGTTTGGAACCATTGGACCTCTGTATGCATTAGTAGCTATTTAAAATCTTGTTCATTTTCTTCACAAAATTGCCAAAAAAGATGATCTTGAAGTGTCTTTGATTTGATAAAGTCATTAGCCATCATTACAGCAGCAAGATGTCTTGCAAATATCCCCCAATTTTTTTGAAACCAAATGCTGACGTTGGATGATACAGTGTATGCAAACAACGCCAGGTACAGCATTCTTAAATGAGCAATGAATCCCCTGCATCTCCTGACCACCAAAGCAGCACCATCGGTTACACAAGCCATTATATTTTCCAGAGGAATATTGTTTTCCAAGAAATAGCTGGGCTTCTGGGCAGTTTCTAGAGTAGGTTGCATGGTTGGCACAACATTGTGGGCCGAAGGGCCTGTAATGTGCTGTAGATTTCTATGTTTCTTCAAAAATAGTTTTACCTTTAATATATGTCTTAATCTTTTGGGCCAAAAGCATTTCCTTAAAAAATTAAACTAGCTTTTTAGACAGTATTTTTTAAAAAATAATTTAATTTTTAGGCAAATATTATATAGGCAAATTCTTTGAGACAATAAAGAGTGTGTAACAACAAGAAAAGCAAATTGAATGTCCTTTCAAAGTATGATAAGTATCAGGGATTTGATGGAAGTTGCATTGGTAGATAGTTTTGCAGTGGTGGACTTCATGCATTCTTGCCTCTCTGCAGTTTAGCCATTTCAGGCAGATGACCCTACTGCAGTAACTGCAGCCTTCACGTCATGTTCTATAAGTATTATAAGACCATAAGATATAGGAGCAGAAGTAGGCCACTTGGCCCATCGAGTCTGCTCCACCATTCAATCACAGGCTGATCCAATTCTTCCAGTCATCCCCACTCCCCTGTCTTCTCCCCATACCCTTTGATGCCCTGACTAATCAAGAACCTATCTATCTCTGCCTTAAATGCACCCAATGACTTGGCCTCCACAGCCGCTCATGGCAACAAATTCCACAGATTTACCACCCTCTGAATAAAGTAATTTCTCCACATCTCCGTTCTAAATGGACATCCTTCAATCCTGAAGTCGTGCCCTCTTATCCTTAACTCTCCTACCATGGGAAATAACTTTGCCATATCTAATCTGTTCAGGCCTTTTAACATTCGGAATGTCTCTATGAGATCCCCCCTCATTCTCCTGAACTCCAGGGAGTACAGCCCAAGAGCTGCCAGACGTTCCTCATATGGTAGCCTTTTCATTCCTGGAATCACTCTCGTGAATCTTCTCTGAACTCTCTCCAATGTCAGTATATCCTTTCTAAAATAAGGAGCCAAAAACTGCGCACAATTCTCCAAGTGTAGTCTCACGAGTGTCTTATAGACGCTCAACATCACATCTCTGCTTTTATATTCTATACCTCTAGAAATGAATGCCAACATTGCATTCACCTTCTTCACCACCAACTCAACCTGGAGGTTAACCTTTTGGGTATCATGCACAAGGACTCCCAAGTCCCTTTGCATCTCTGCATTTTAAATTCTATGACCATTTATTTCTCCCACCAAAATGCATGGCCATACACTTTCCCACATTGTATTTCATTTGCCACTTCTTTGCTCATTCCTCTAAACTATCTAAGTCTCTCTGCAGGCTCTCTGTTTCCTCAACACTACCCGCTCCTCCACCTATCTTTGTATCATCAGCAAATTTAGCCACAAATCCATTAATCCCATAGTCCAAATCATTGACATACATGGTAAATGCAGCGGTCCCAGCACTGACTCCTGTGGAACTCCACTGGTAACCGGCAGCCAGCCAGAATAGGATCCCTTTATTCCCACTCTCGGTTTTCTGCTGATCAGCCAATGGTCCACCCATGCTAGTAACTCCTTTGTAATTCCATGGGCTCTTATCTTGCTAAGCAGCCTCATGTGTGGCACCTTGGCCTTCTGAAAATCCAAGTACACTACATCTACTACATCTCCTTTGTCTACCCTGCTTGTAATTTCCTCAAAAGAATTGCAGTAGGTTAGTCAGGCAGGATTTTCCTTTCAGGAAACCATGCTGGCTTTGGCCTATTTTGTCACGTGCCTCTAGGTACTCGATAATCCCATCCCTAACAATCGATTCCAACAACTTCCCAACCACTGATTGTAACACACAGGGGTCAGTGGAAGGCAAACAGAAGCAGTCTCCTGCTGTGTACCCACTGATTGGCCTTGCTGCAGACAGCTCCGCCCAATCAGCAGTTTGGGATTTGGGTGTGGGTGTGGAGCAGGGCTCAGAGAGCCACCCTGCAGGGTGTGAACAGTGATTTGTGCTTGATCAAGCAGGAGTAGAGATAATGATTGACATGCCACACTATCCCTCCCCCACCCAACATATATATACACACACATACTCTCTCACACACACACACACACACACACACACACACAGGCTAAGGTGTCTTACTGCCTCATTTGCATTACCTAGCATATTTTCATTCAGGGTTCCAAATAAATTACATACATTAACTTTTTAAATTTAAACATCTTAGAGATATATTTAATTAAAACAGTAAAGTTATCTTGGCCTATTCAGAAACTTCTGTGGCCCCCAGTTTATTGTTTTTCACTTGTGGCCCATTAAAAATCCATCATAGCCCCCTGTGGGGCCAGATGGCCCATGTTGAGAACCACTTCTCTAAAATACCAATTGCACATTTATGAAATGGTCAGGAAGCAAACCGTGTTTCCTTTTCTCTGCTATTTATTCTCCTCATTTACACAAAAAAATTGCTGTCCACATAAAAGGTTTGTAACAGCGATCCTGAACACATCGCTTTTTTTTGCCGTTGTTCCATAGCAAAAGGGAATTACAGATTTTTCATCACAGCTTTTCATCTATAGGAAAAAATAATTCAGTAGAAATATTTACTTTGTAAAGATGAATTTCTAATTGGCAAAAACAAGGTAATTTGAACAATGCTCTTTATGAAATTATGTGTTTTATACCCAAGACCAATTGGTAATTCAGTTAATTTTGCTACATTTCTGTGAACTTTGCTCTTAAAAGGTAAAATCAACTTGGTTCCCATGGAATGATCTATTACTGAGGAGTCATGGAATCAAACAGCACAGGATCAGGCAGAATGGACAGCCTTCATCCCTTAGCCTTCTATGTCATGGTGTTTCAAGTTATTATCTAATTACTTCTTAAACATTGTGGGAATACCTGGCTACTCAGGCAGTGTGTTCCAGAAATCAGCCTCTGTCTAGGTAAATGTTCTCTCTTCAAATCCTCCCTAAATGTCCTACCTCTTACCTTAAGCCTATGCTCTCTGGTTATAAATAGCAAGGGGAAAAGTTTCTCACCATCTTCCCACTCTGGGCATCTCATAATTTTCTATATCTCAATCAGGTCATCCCTTGAGCTTCTCTACTTCAAGGAAAAGAAACCCAGCCTTTCCAGTCTCTCCTCACAACTGAAACTCTGCATCATTGCAACATCCTACTTCATCCTTTCTGCATCCCCTGCTGTACAATCACATATTTCCTGGAGTATGGCGGACTGTACTGCACACAGTATTCCAGCTGTGGGTTTGACAAAACAGATGATTTTGCTGCAGTACGAAACAAACAACAATCCAATCAGGAATGTATCTTCTTGGAGTTAATTCAGCTTCCCTTTGCATAAGCAGTTTTTCATACTCTACGAAACATCACTTTAAATGGTGACCATGATTTTGAAGTTAGCTGTGAAGCAACTGCAGTCATTGCTATGCCTCAGAGACATTTGCCCACAAATCTACAGAGGATCTCTTTCTGGTGCATCCTATGCTTTCCTGACCTTGGCTACTGTTTGTCCCTCTGCTGTTATTTCATCAAAATGCCTGAGCAGCCAGTCACATAATAGAATTCTCACTGCAGAAAATCAGAAAGTTAAAAAAAAACTTTTCTTAACTAATGTTTTAGACCATTGACAGAGCAGTAAATTAATCTTCAGAAGATAAACATTTGATTGAGATAGAAACTGAAATATTATAAAACCTGTTAACATTAAAATATATACTTTAAAATTTAAAATGTTTCAAAATATTTATCTTAAAGAAGTACAATCTGCATGGTTTATAGAGACAGAGATTTTTCCCGGTAATGGTAATAACATAGAAGGCCACAAAAGCTCATTTAAATCTCTTTTATCATATCACAGTATCTTCCTGGTACTTTACAGTCGGGTTGAATTCCATCATTCAGGACAATTCAATACGTTTCCTTTGATCTTGGTGAAGGAGATTAGAAAACAGCACCACCTGTGGAGCAAAGCATCGCATCCCTGCCCGCAGCTCTCCAATTTTCATTCTGAACAGTGTGCGCTTGGAATCTTATGCTTGCCAACAATTTTACAGAGTATTTATGGTGAATACTAATTGTAAAACCATGAAGTCGAGGGCAAATGGAGACCACATCGGTACTCTTAATGTGTATTTAATTTCCTGAGCTGCATAAATATTATGGATACAAATTTCTGTTTCCAGTATCTGCTGAACGATTGCTTCCTTTTCTGAGCAAACTCGGTGTATTGCACTCTGCTACATAATCTCGTAACTCTTCTAACTACCATCCCAAGGGCAGGAGCTCTCAGCAGCTGTATGCCATGAGTACCTGCACTCAGTATCAGTAGACACGTTTTTGACATTATTCAGCATTAGTTTGATTCACTTCCATATCTGTTTTCTAACTCATATTGGATGGCAGAATTGTATAGATAAGACCATAAGACATAAGAGCAGAATTAGGCCACTTGGCCCATCAGGTCTGCTTTGGCTGATCCTTTTTTCCCTTACTCAGCTCCACTCCCTGGCCTTTTCCCTGTAACCTTTGATGCCGTGTCCAATCAAGAACCTATCAATCTCTGCCTTAAGTACATCCAACAACCTGGCCTCCTCCACAGCTGCCTGTGGTAATAAATTCCACAAATTTACCACCCTCTGGCTAAAGAAATTTCTCTGCATCTCTGTTTTAAATGGACATCCCTCTATCCTGAAGCTGTGCTCTCTTGTCCTAGACTCCCCCACCCTGGGAAGCATCCATTCCACATCTGCAATGTCTAGGCCTTTCAACATTTAAAACGTTTCAATGAGATCCCCACCCCCCCCCCCGCCACCTTCTAAATTCTAGTGAGTACAGACCCAGAGCCATCAAATGTTTCTTGTATGATAACCCTTTCAATCCCGGAATTATCCTTGTGAATTGTCCTGAAATGATATGGCGTCATCAGATAAGATGAAAACATCATCATCACTTTGCGTCTGCTCCAAGTCAAGGAGGAGAGACAGGAGCCTGAAGACACACACTCAATGTTTTAGGAACAGCTTCTTCCCCTCCACCATCAGATTTGTGAATGTTCCACGAACCCCCGAACAGGACCTCAATATTTTGTGTGTGTTGTTTTGAATTCCCAGCATCTGCAGATTTTCTCATGTTTGTGACTTCAATATATTTCTCCTTTATACAGTATATATTGTATATTGCACTGGATAAAACAACAAAATTCAGCACCCATTTCAATGATAATAAACCTGATTCTAATTTTGATTCTGATTTGATTCTTAGATTTCGCCAGAATGTCACTGGAATTGGAGGGTTTGAGTTATAAGGAGAGACTGGATAGGCTGGGTTTTTTTTTCTTGGAGGGCAGGAGGCTGAACATGACCTTATAGTGGTTTATAAAATCATGAGGGGTATAGATAAGATGAAGAATCACAGTCTTTCTCCCAGGGTAGTGGGATCTAAAACTTGAGAGCATATGAGAGTCAAAAGATTTAAAAGGGATCTGAGGAGAATTTATTCACATAGAGTAGGGTGGGTTTATGGAATAAGCCACCAAGTGGTAGAGGTGGATATAATAGCAGTATATAAAACACTGGCATGTTGATAGTGGAATACGGGCCAAACACAGGTAAATGGAGCAATCATGGGTAGACAACTTTGCTGGCATGAACAAGTTGGGCTGAAGGGCCCGTTTCTCTGCTGTACAACTCTGTGACGTTCACAAACAAAATCAGAAAATGCTGGAGATACTCAGCATCATCTGTGGAGAGAGAAGTGAACGTTTCAAGTTGAAGACCCTTTAAGTAAGAAAGTAAGTTAGGATTAAGTTGTAGAAAGTCTGGGAATTCATCATCTAGTGTTCTACCAAAGCCTTCCCCAGTGGTTTTCTCCAATTGAGGAGTAAATCATTCCAAGGTATCACTGCCACAGTATCCACCCTGCAGTGTACGCTTATATCCCTAAGTCAATACCTATGTATCAAGCACAGTCACCAAAACTGATTCTCTAGATATTTCGGTCAGAGGTACATTGGTGTATATAGATTGACTGTTGAATTTCCTTCCGTATAATAATGATTTTACTTATGATTGTCAAATACTTCCAAATTAAGGAAGACAGGATGTCCAGCAGCTCACTGGCAGTAAAGGCATGCACAAATACTTAAATGATATTATGACTGATACTACCCAAACATCTAGGCCTACCCCTTCCCCCACACCCTCCAGTGAGATACAAGAATGAAGGAAAATGAATCAACAATAGAGATGCAGTCATGCCTGCTGCAAGAAGCATTTCAAAGAAATATTCAACCATGACTCTCTCCTTGACCGGAGTGTCCTTTCTTTCATCCCAGAGCAAACTGTCTGATCCAGCCTAGAACCAACCAACCTAGAGCTGAGAGAGGGTGAAAAGGCCATATGTTAACTGAAGAACAAGCAGACCTTGGAATCACATGATGTAATTGCTGAAATTCTGAGACTTATTAGGTA
The DNA here is from genome assembly GCF_963921235.1 of Mobula hypostoma. NCBI lineage: Eukaryota > Metazoa > Chordata > Chondrichthyes > Myliobatiformes > Myliobatidae > Mobula > Mobula hypostoma. Next base: position 192,233,458 of record NC_086098.1, read on the forward strand.
GTAACTACAGTTAAAAATTCCCAGTGTCTTCTCTCTTCTCTTACATCTAGGAGAAGGAAATGACATGGTACCAGTGACACAGGTAGGAAGTGTGACGAGGTTCTGCAAAGGGAGTTCAGGGAGTTAGGTGCTAAGTTAAAGGATAAGACCTCCAGTGTTGTGATCTAAGGATTGCTACCTGTACCACATGCTAATGAGGCCAGAAAGAGGAAGATTATACAGTATAACATGTGGCTAAAGAGATGGTGCAGGAGGAAGGGCTTCAGATTTTTGGATCATTAAGACCTCTTCCAGGGAAGGTGGGACATTTAGAAAGCGATGGTTTGCACCTGAACTGGAGGAGAACTAATATCCTTGTGGGAATGTTTGTGTGGGAGTGGGAGGGGAGATGGTTTAAAATGGAGTTGCAGGGGCTTGGGACCCATAGCAGATAGTGGAGTGGTTGCGAGGAGAGATATTGTTAAACCTACATACAAAGTCAGGAAGCAGAAGGTTGAGCATGGAGGAACTGATGTTCTGAGCTGTGTGTATTTCAATGCAAGGAGTATTGTAGGAAAAGCAGATGAGCTTAAGTCATGGGTCGGCATGTGGAATTATGATATTGTAGCCATTAGTGAGACTTGGTTGTAGGAGGGGCAGGACTGGCAGCTCAATATTCTGGGGCTCTGTTAGTTTAGACAGGATAGAATGGGAGGGATTATTAGTCAGTGAAAATGTACTCATACAGAGCAAACTGATGAGCTCGTCTACTAAGGTTATATGGGTGGAAGTAAGGGATGACCACATTAATGGGATTATATTATAGACCACCCAATAGTCAGTGGGATTTAGAGAAGCAAGATTTTACAGAGATCACATACTGTTGCAAGAAACATGAGGTTGTGATAGTAGGTGATTTTAACTTTCCACATATAGATTTGGACTCAATACTACCGTAAAAGGGCTAGATGGGATAGAGTTTGTCAAATGTGTTCAGGAAAGTTTCCTGAATCAATACACAGAGGACTCAACTAGAGATAGTGTGATACCACATCTCCTATTAGTGTGATACTACATCTCCAAAAGTTTGCAACTACTGATCATAATGCCATTAGCTTCAAGATGCTTATGGAGAAGGATGTGCTGAGATTCTAAATTGGAGAAGGGAAATTTTGACAGTATCATTAAGGATCTGGCAAGTGTGGATTGGGACAGGCTGTTTTCTGGCAAAAATGTGTTTGGGAAGTGGAATGCCATCAAAAGTGAAATTTTGAGAGAACTTTGTACATTCCTCTCAGAATAAAAGGTAAGGATAACAGGTTTAAGAAATCTTGGTTCCCAAGAGATACTGAGGCCCTGTTTAGGAAGAAAAAGAAGGTTTATAGCAAGTATAGGCAGGAAGGATCAAATGAGGTTCTTGAAGAATATAAGGAATGCAAGAGAACACTTAAGAAGGAAATACAGAGGGCTTAAAAAGACATGAGGTTGCTCTAGTAGATAAGGTGAAGGAGAATCCCAAGGGCTTCTACAGATATATAAAAAGTATAAGGATAAAAAGAGAAAAGAATGGTCCTCTTGAAGGTTGAGTGATCATCAATGTATAAAGCCATAAGAGATGGGGGAGATCTTAAGTGGATATGTTGCATTTGTGCTTACTCGGGAGATGGGCACAGAGGCAAAACAACAAGGTCATGGATGTATACGGATTACAGAGGAAGAGGTGATACTGTCCTGAGGTAAATTAGGTTACATTAATTCCCAGGGTCTGACAAGGTCTTCCTTCAGACCTTGTGGGAGGATAGTGCAGAAATTGCAGGGGCCTCTAGCAAAGATACAGTATTTAAAATTACTTTAGCCTTGAGTGACGCACTGGAGGATTGGAGAATATTTAATGTTGTTCCGTTGTCTAAGAAACGCTCCATAAATAAACCTGGAAATTATAGGCCAGTAAGCCTAACATCAACAGTTGGTAAACTATTGGATGGTACTCTAAGGGACTAGACATTTAAGTATTTGGATAGAGAAAGATTAGGGATTAGAGATAGTCAATATGGGTTTGTGTGTGGTGGGTCATGTCTAACCAATCTTATTGAGGTTTTCAAGGATGTTACCAGGAAAGTTGATGCAGGCAAGGTAGTGGATGTTGTCTACATGAATTTTAGCAAGGCTTTTGAAAAGGACACAAATGGGAGATTGGTTAAGAAGGTTCAGTCACTTGTCATTCAGAATGAGGTAATAAATTGTGGGAGAAGCCAGAGAGTGGAATTAGATGGTTGCTTCTTTGAATGACTAGTGGTGTGCCGCAGGGATTGTGCTGGATCTGTTGTTGTCTGTCATTAGATAAGATTATATTCAACTCTATTGTCATTGTGCCAAGTACAGATACAAAGCCAATGAAATGCAGTTAGCATTTGACCAGAAATGCAAAGAATAGTGTTATTTACAAAATAACTGCGAATAAAAAGTAAGTGCTACAGCACACAATTATAAAAGTACTGAGACAGTACAATATGGGTGCAACACTGCTTAGCACTGTGATGTGAGGTTCAGCAGTGTCACAGCCTCAGGGAAGAAGCTCTTGCTGTGCCTGCTGGTGCGGGAGCGGAGACTCCTATAGTGCCTACTGGATGGGAGGAGAGTAAAAAGTTCATGGTTTGGGTGAGATGCATCCCTGATAATGCTTTTCACCCTGCCCAGGCAGCGTTTATGGTAGATGTTCTCAATGGTGGGCAATTGGGTGCTGGTAACCCGCTGGGCAGTTTTCACCACACGCTGGAGTGCTTTGCGGTCCGATACGGGGCAATTGCCATACCACACTGAGATGCAGTTGGTGAGTATGCTCTCAATGGTACAGCAGTAAAAGTCCATCAGTATCCTGGGACAGAGGTGAGCTTTCTTGATGCTCCGCAGGAAATAAAGGCGCTGTTGCGCATTTTTGATCAGGATGGAGGAGTTTACAGATGAGGTGAGATCCTCGGAAATGTGGACTCCAAGGAATTTGAAGCTTGATACACGCTCCACTACAGTTCCGTTGATGTAGATGGGGACGTGAGTGTGGCTCCTAGCATTCCTGAAGTCCACAATGATCTCCTTGGTCTTCTAGGTGTTAAGGGCCCGGTTATTGTCGGCACACCACACGGCCAGGTGCTGGACCTCATCCCTGTAGGCTGTCTCATCATCCCCTCTGATCAGGCCAACCACCGTGGTGTCATCTGCGAACTTGATTATGGAGTTAGAACTATGTACAGTAACACAGTCATAGGTGAAAAGGGACTACAGAAGAGGGCTCAGCACACAGCCTTGAGGCTGTCATCTACATCAACGATCTAGATGATAATGTAGTAAACTGAATCAGCAAATTTGCAGTTGATATCTAGATTGTGGGCATAATGGACAATGAAGAAAGCTATCAAAGCTTGCTATGGGATCTGGACCAGCTGAAAAAATGGGCTGAAAAATGGCAGATGGAATTTAATACAGACAAGTGTGTGGTGTTGCAATTTGGCAGCACCAACCAGCGTAGGTCTTACAAGGTGAAGGGCAGGGCACTGAGAAGTGCAGTAGAACAGAGGGATCTGGGAATACAGATCCATAATTCCTTAAAAGTAGTGTCACAAGTACAAACGGTACATAGGGTCATGAAGAGACCTTTGAGCACATAAATCAAAGTATTGAATACAGGAGTTCAGATGTTATGTTGAAGTTGTTTAAGACATTAGTGGGGTTTAATTTGGAATATTGTGTCCAGTTTGGTCACCTACCTTGAGAAAAGGTATTGATAAGATTGAAAGAGTGCAGATAAAACTTGCAAGTATGTTGATGATCTGAGTGATAGGGAAAGGCTGAATAGGTTAGAACATCATTCCCTAAAGCACGATGATAAGGGGAGATTTGATATACAAAATTATGAGGGGTATGGATAGGGAAAATGTAAGCAGGCTTTTGCCACTGAGGTTTGGTGAGGGTAGAACTAGAGATCATGGGTGAAGGGTGAAAGGGGAACATGTGGGGGAACTTCTTCACTCAGAGTGTGGTAAGAGTGTGGGACGAGCTGCCAGCAAAAGTGATGGGTTTGTTTTCAACATTCAAGAGAAATTTGGATAGGTACGTAGATGGGAGGGCTATGGTCAGGGTGCAGGTCAATGGGACGAGACAGATTAATAGTTTGCACAGACTAGATGGACCAAAAGGCCTGTTTCTCTGTTTTAGTGTTCTCTGACTGTGAAAAGGAGCTAAGAAATGTCAAATGCAGAACCTAGACAAACAGAGAGTTTTTGTTCACTCAGAGAGGAACAAAAACTCATGATTTTACATTTGATTCTTTATCCGCCCAACGTCCTTTCCATACTCAACTCACCAAATTGATCAAGTCACAAACCCAAAATCATAGACTTCCATTACGCAACAGTTGTACTGAGTTCAAAGTTCAAAGTCAATTTATTATCAAAGTAGGTATATACTCAGTGGCCACTTTATTAGGTACACCTGCCACCTGGCTATAGGCCGCTATAGGCTCTACTTTTTTTCCAATACATTAAAACAAAACAAATTTAAAAAGATAATCCACAGACTTGGTACGTGGGAAGCACAGTTGCGTAGGAGTTAGCGGAATGCTATTACAGTATCAGCAACCTGGGTTCAATTCTGTTGCTGTTTGTACAGTTTGTACATTCTTCCTGTGATTGTGTAGGTGTCCTCTGGGTGCTCTGGTTTCCACCCATATTGCAATACATACACGTGAGTAAGCTAATTGGTCACTAGGTGTAATGTGCAGTGTGGGATCTTTGGCCTGTTACCATTCTGTATCTCTAAATCAGAGGTTCCCAACCTGGGTCCACAGACCCCTTGCTTAATGGTATTGGTCCATGGCATAAAAAAGGTTGGGAACCCCTGCTCTAAATAAATAGAGGACATATTTCCTTAGAAATAGCTTCAGAATGTAATCATTTGCAATCTCTGTTTTTAGGAGCTAAAATGTTGCACCTTGTTCTGTCTTTAGACATCCTGGGGCATCTGTTGTGAAGTTCTAACCTCTTCCTTTTGTAAGTCAGATTTCTATCATTTGCAATTTTTTTTGTCCTTGTATGGTTGTAATATTGTTACTTTGACTGGTAGTTTGTATTTCACTTACGAGGTTTTAATAGGATAGACTCTCTACATCATTTCTCTAGAGGACAGAATGAATTGCTGAAAACTCTCAAACTGGAGGTGTGACATGCTCCAATTTTTGTCAGTGCATAGATGCACAAAAATCTCCCTTTGTGTTTTAGCAAATGTAGTTTTTCTCTGCCAATATGATTCAGGACATGTGCAGCCAAGACTGAACAGGGAATTTTTTTAGGAGAGGAAATTTTATTTTATCCATGAAGAAGCCTTTGTCCAAACAGAAGTGTGAAATCACAGTTCAGAAATGTAAAACTACTGAGCACATTTTAGAAAGGGTCCAAAATATTAATTATATGTCAATGGTGAGAGAGAAGTACTCACTGATGAAAATCTAAATAAATCACATATAATGCATTAATTGTCATAGTGGTTCAGAAAGAGAGGACATCCAATAAACAGTTCACAGGAGTTCCATTATTTATTGGTCATAGTTACATTCAATGCCTCACAGTGCAGTGCTAGTTTGTGAATGATCTGAATTTCAAATGATGCTTGTTGCACAGCCCAGCACCAAGTGATAAGATCTCCCGGGAATTAACATGTCTGAAGTCTTAGAGATGAAATGGACTGCATTTTACTTTTGATATAAATGCACGTGTTGTCATAACAGATGTGGAGAAATACAAATGTAACATAAAATAACATTTTTTGGTATATTTTTATTTATCCATAACAATGCCATGTGAATTATTTTTGTATAATTTTCTAGGGATAATTATGAACTCTCTGAGTTGTTACACAGTTAGTTCATAAAGAAGCACAATACCTATGTTATACCACCAATTATTGAAATCTCATGCTTATGTTAATAAGAACTTATCATCCATTATTCAGCAAAAACAACCTGCATTTAGCACAGTAAAATGTCCCAAGCCACTTCACAAGAGCATAATCAAGCAGAATTTGCACCACATAAGGCGATACTGGAACAGATATTAGAGCCATACATTTCAGAGAGGTAAAAAAGGAGAGAGGCGAAGATGCTTATGGACAGTATTCCAGAGTTTTGGGCCTTAGCAGCCTAACAGTATGGCTGTTAGTGGTGAGGTGATTAAATTGTGGGACTAGAGAAACACAGTTATCTTATGAGATTGTTGTGTTGGCATGTATGTTTAGAATTAAAAACATAAGTGAATGTTTTAAAATAAAGCATTGTAAGTTAGCAAGTAACACACACAAAATTTGGGGGTTAGCAAATGCAGAGATAATGGGTAAATAGAGCAAAAATGAGCAATGGTGTTTTGACAAAAAGCAAGAAGGCACCAAGAATGCTTAGGACTAGAAAGATAAGGATGAAAGCTATTGACAGATTCAGGAGATCAGGAAATGAGATAGCTGTGCTTCATAAATGGCATGTTTTACTATCTATGGAACAAGCTGAATGAGACCATATTGGAGCACTTATAAAACCAATGCCGATAAAAAATACCCCACCTGCATTAATATTTTAAATAGATTTACACAATTTGTTGAATGTTTCCAAATAGGAGTTTGAAAGTAGATCATAGTTCACATTTGCATTTGTACACAATCCTACCAAAATACCTTAATCTTTACCTTGTAGGGTTTGGTTTGGTTCAGAGAATTATTTTTCCATCCCAGAACCTTTGCTCAAACTCATTCTAAACTAAGGTCATGGGTCATTAAAACTGAGTGTGCTTATTCTGATGTGTGAGCAGGTGAATAGTACCAGGGGGAGATGGTGTAATTGTATCAAAAGCTCCAGAGGGATCGGGAGAGACAGGGAGAAAATATACACCAAGGTCACAGACAATAACATCTGTGACCTTAGCTGTCATCCCACTAGTACTCCGGACAGAAAAATAAGATGGATTCAAACAGAAATTATCAGAGCTGGCATGTCCTAGTTCCATTACAGACCTTGGAAAAGAAAGAGGGATGGAAGGTTGTGGAAAAGTTAATGTGAACAGAGTATTTCATATTCTGGAAAAAGTATTGAAAGGCATCAGTACAGATGCTAGTAGTTTTGAAAGGAGAAAGGACAATATCTGATTGATATTGTGAGGTTCTTCACCTGCTACATTATTCATCCAGTATAGTGCCAGGAAAATAAGGAGTGTTGGCAGAGTCAAGGTGGAAGGGAATCTTTAGAATAAAATAATCTTGAAGATGGCACAGAGGAAATGAATGAGAGGCAGGGATTCATGCTGAGGGAGAAAGGGAGCTACAGATGAATAAGCATAGTAAAGAAAAATAAGGAGGAACATCAAAGACAGTTGATAGTTGCAGACAATATTTGATCTAGTCACTTTGGTTGGGTGGTCTGTATGTAGGATTGGGTATTCCAACCTCAGCTTGATTGGATAGCTGGATATAGGAGGGAAGGGATTTCAAGAAGTGATTACTGGAGTTTCACAGGCAGGGGTTCCCAACCTGGGGCCCACAGACCCCTTAGTTACTGATAAGGGTCCACAGCATAAAGTTTGGCAACTCCTGTTGTAGGGAACTTTTGACCATTATCTAAGGGAGGAGGGATGAATCGTCTAGATTTTTTTAGCAAACATTTTACTAATAAAATAAAACTCTAATTTAGTGAATTCTAGTATAATATAATGAAAAATGTTTTTTTTTAAACACTCCTGCCATTCTATAGATGAAAGGTCCTATTCAGGTGAATGGTAATGATCCCATGACATTTTTGAAGAATAGCAGCACCTTTGTCTGGGATTTGGAACAAAACTACAACCATTGCTGGCAATACTTGTAACATCATTGGGAGGGTAAAATAAGTGGTAAGTCTGGTGTTTGACATAAACCACCAACTTATTTTTAAATTAGGTGGTGTACATGGCTTGGTCATCTTGCTATTGCTTGTTCTACACCCTTCCCAAATGAGAATTCACTCTCGTAGTTGTAAATGTGATTTGAGAAGTTTCAGTACTGTATAGTATACAGTACTGAATACTGTTACTGAATACAGTATACTGTATAGTATACAGTATATAGTATAGTTTCCTTGTTTAACTCCTTACTTTCTGTGCATCATTATCAATACTTTAATTCACATTCTTGTGAGGAAAAAAGGCTTCAACGAATTTTATTCTGTTTTATACTTAAAGTTATGATGAATTGGTATGATTCATGTCTTAATTCTAAGAACACTTTGCCATTAAACAATTACTGTGTTATTTTGTATGACATTTGGAAATCTCTGCTTGTCTTTTTATGTGATATAATTTATCCTGGCAAACACCCTACCCCCTTTGACAAATTAGAAACTCAGTTTATTCGAGACAGTTATGGATAATTTATCTGTGATAATTCAAATCATTTGCACACCCAAATGATATGAGCAATTCAGGCATTGAGGATAGGAAGCCTCACAGGACTTTCCATTCATTAAAGTTAATGGATGGCAAATTAGGAATTGTCTGCTGAGCTCTATACTAAAATTCCTGATTTCTGTTTATGTCAGGTAACCACCTGTGTAAATAATACACTTTCCTAAAAAGTATCCCTCTGACTTCTAATTTGAATTCTGTTTGGTGCTATCACCATGTCCATGTTGACATAAAAGGGGCTACTTTAGAAAAAAAATGAATAATTAGATTTTGCATTTATATACTGCTTCTCCAGCAAGAGAACTTTTTAGAAAATGTTATCAAAGAAAAGTTGGACTCCGAGAAGGAGCAAATGGAACTTTGGTGTGAGAAAGCTACGATCAAAGAAAATGTTAGACTTTTAGGGTATAAATGTTTCAGGAGAATGAGAGCACTAATCTTCATTTTCAAGGTATATCACCAATGATGTGCTGTTCTTGGAAATTGTGCCTAGGTGATAAACCCTGAGTACCTGTCCATATTCTGAAGGCTGGCCCACTTGTCAAAACTGCCTGCATGAAATAACATCAGCGGTGACTAGCTCTACCAAAAAGAATCAAATGAGGAACGCAGCAATCTCATATGCCAAAGTCAACTGGTCCACCATGTAAATAGCAACCTCGTGTCAGCCAACATTATTTAAGGTTTAGAATCTGGGTAGGCAAAGAGAACAAAATATCTTAGCTACCACTTGCTTTGAATCAATCGCATGCAGTGAAACAATACTGCTTTTAACTATAAATATAGCAAATCCACGTGCCACGAACAAAGAAGGAAGAACATTTGACTTCTCAATAAATAAAGAGATTGCATTTGCATTCTCAGAATTAATTATTCCATGTCCTCAAATATTGGTTCACCTAAAATCCACATTTAGTCCAAACTCTCCAATTTACATTTCCACAGGAAATGTTCTTGTGTAAAGTAAACATATCCACTCTAATACACACAATATTTAATAATTATATATATGTGAGGTCTTAATTCTATTTTTGGAGAATACACTATGCAACATGCCATTGTCAAGGTGCAGGTAATTAAGCACACTGACATTTGTGATCTGGAAATATATTTCCTCTGTGAAACACCCCGATTTTCTCGGCTGTGTAAGTCTTGGGAGGACAATCACCGGCCCCGCCAAACTTGTGAGACTGAGGCGCGAGCCCACCCCGAAACTCTTGTTTGTGTAATTCGCTAGCCTGTTATAAATTAATGCCACGAAATAACAGACAGTACATGCATACTGTCAAAGGAATTATTTGTATGAATCTTAACTGAAGGGTTAGTAAAGAATAACAAAAAGAAAAGGGCCCGTTCTAATTAAATAGTCAAATGCGCTCAAGTTGGAGCTCATCTTGAACTTCTCTGGCACTCACGCACTGGGCCCTCGGTCAGCGGAAAGCCCACAACGTCGCTTGCAATCCATCTCGAACAAACGGGTCTTCCAGCGGATCGTTTCCTACGACCGGTTCTGCACAGCGTCTTCTCTTTTTATCTCCTCTCGAACAAGAGCTCCAAGCCCAACCTTAGTGTCCCTCACCAGAGAAACCACCCCTTAATCGGACCATCCTAATTAGATGACACACATTTCTCCTCTGTTATCTTCAACAGTAACCCAAACAGCGGAAAGCAAGCAGCTCGCGCAGAACAGCACAAAATGAAATACATACAGCATAACAGTAAAAAAATATGAACTAGGGCATTACATATGGTGTATATGGTATAATATGTAACAAGTGTTTACCACATTCATACAGAGAATGACAAAAACATAAGAACAATTACAAGTCCATAAGACACAATAATATTGTTCAATTGCTTTATGATTGATTTCTGAGACTTGGGATTTGATTACTTTCCAAAAGCATTTTCATAGCTTTCTTATACGATTAATTGTAGGTGTGTTCTGTGATGGTTCATTACAACTACCCTCAACCGTTTTGCAATGCCAACATCATCTCCTAACCTTCAGCATGTGTTTAGTATATAATACTTGTTCATTTTAAAAAATGCTGAAAATTTGTCAAGAAATAATTTCCACGTGAACATAAGGCATACTATATTTAAACACCTAATTAAGAATGACCAAATACATGGGCTTTTAATTGACAGGAAATGAAAATAACAATAATTATGCCAATCAGTATCAAGATCGCTATCTAAACTTGAAAATCTTGAGAAACCGGACATCGTATAATTGGAAATACAGTGATACAGTCGCTGGCGATGTGTTTAGCACTTGGGATCCAGCCCAATCTCGCCCCCTTCGGCTGTTGAGTTGTTTTCTGGGGAGTGACGGGCATATCGTTCCAGCATCTTCACGTTCCGAAACAAATTCTGTGACCGAACCATACTGGATCTGTGGATTTGCGCTCAACCAAATATTACTGCAGTGCAACCATGGCAACAGATGAACGGCAGCTCCAGGTTAGTTGGCTATTTACCAAGAGAAGTAAATTCCCGACTGGCTGTTCAATGTGAACATATGGTTTATCACTAACCTGTTGTTTCAACCTGCTTTATAATGTTTTACAAGTATGAATGCGCCACTTCGGAGCAAAGACAAAGTATTTGTGTTTCTTTTATCCAGCTGTCATTTTGGAACTTCTATCCAATCGTCCCCCTAAATTTGGAATAAACTGGATAGTCCAATTCACTACTTACCTGCAAAGGTATTGTACTGAAAACTCTCTTTGACATTTCTAAGTGCGCCAATCAAAGAATGTGCCGAGAAAACGAAGGTTAACAAACATTATTTTCAATAATTAGGCGCAGAATTCAAGAAGTAAATCTCTTTTAGGACGAAAACAAATTTAGCAGTTGGGTTCAGGTTTCAAGGCGGGAACTTGAGTAGTTAGCAATAGCGCAATACCGAAATAATTATTCTGCGTTTCGTGGTGGTCTGTTTGTAACAGGGTGTATCTATTTTGTTCTCTCCTGTGTATTTCTACTCAGTTCTACAATTAAAAGGAACGTTCAAAGAGTAAACATTCTATCTCATTAGTTTTACTTTAATTTGAATGTATTAATTTCGAATGTAGTAATTGCGTTTAGACTCGTTTCTTCGTAATATGTGCTCATGAAAAGAAATTTCTACGCCTCATATGAATCAAATAGTAGGCACATGGCTGCTTTGTGTAATATGCTAAATTAAAACGTTCAACATATCTCAGTGCACCAGCATAGCTATTGGATAACTAAGAAAAAAGGTCTTTGAAGATCAAAACCTCAAACCCAGGATAAGACTGGAGACCTGCTGAGCATTAATGATTTCTGCCCTCCGTGTGCTTCTGCGACTTGATGTACAGTACCTACAGCATGCACAAGACATTGAAAAGATATCACCTCTGCCCAGTTCCCCAAATCAACCAGAAGAATTAGTGAACCAATGTCAGTGTCTTCCCCTAGGCTAATGTCCCAAGTATGGAGGCCTTAATGACATTTAATTAGCTCTTTTGAGCAGCCTCTATCTTTGACGTGCTCAACGCAGTTTAGAGCTATCATGGGAAAAGATAATGAAGTGGGTACAGAAAAATATTCAAAGGTGTTCTCAAAGCCTCCTTGACTTCCTCACTGACCGATGACTGCTTTAAATAGAGAAGAAACAGTTGGGCTGAAATGGAGGATCTCAAATCCATTGAATGGGCACACATGAAAGCACATCATTAATGGCAGAAGGAGCATAATACTTCATAAACTATCCGTCTACCCATGCTGCCAGCCACTCTCTGTGGTGATCTGCAGATCCGAGGTTGTATTCTTTGGTCATCTCAGCACATGTTCTCAATCCCACAGAACCATCTAAGACAAAAGTGTCATATATATATTCAGCATACTAAAATGATCTTGGTAATAAACTTCCATGTCAACTTAATCTAGTTTATTTTTTTTAATCCATGCCAGTGAGAAATTAAAATGGATACTAACGGATGCTTATAGACAGTTGTAAAGTCAGTGCACTGGTGTATGAAAATCAATAAAGTGCAATTACTGCACTCTGAAGCAAAGACAGGGAATTCAGGAGTAAAAAAGGACAAACTGCTGGAAGAGGTTGGTGGGATAAGCAGCTATGGAGGGAAGGAGATTGCTGTTTTGGATCAGGACTCTATCTCAGGACTGAGTGTGAAGAGGGAAGAAAGGCCAGTATATTGAATGAGAGGAAGGGGTGATAGATACAACAACATGAGAGGAGATGATGGGCATATGGCACCAGGTGGGGGAGAAGGAGAAATGCAGAGAGAAAGGTAAGAACATTTCCTCCATTTTACACACATCATCTCTCACACCACTCCCTCCCCACACATGATAGAGATAGTGTTCCCCAGTCCTCACTAGCTTCTGCATCCTTCGGCAATTCTACCAACTCCAACAGAAACCCACCACCGTTGACATCTTCCCTTTCTCCACTAGCTTTTTTGCTTTCCACTGGGCTCACTCTCTCTGTGATTCTCTGGTCCATTCATCCCTTCCATCCACTGCTCCTCACCCCCTGGAACTTTCTCCCTGCAAAACTTGTTCCTACTCCTTCCTCACCACCGTCCAGGGAGCTAAACAGCCCTTCGCAGTGAGGCAGAGATTCACGCATATTTTCCAACCTGATCTATTGCATTTAGTACTTGTGATGTGGCCTCCTCCACATTGGGGAGTGGAATACAAAATGTGAACCAAGGGAGACAAAATCTTGCAGTGGGAAAGGAACACAGGGGCTGTGGATTGCCTTAAATAGAAAAATGCAATGTTTATGTCTTCCATGGGCTTTAGTCCTTTCCTAATAGCTTCCCCCTTCTCCAGCCCTGTATCTCTCTCCAATCCAATTCCCAGCTCTTTATTTCACCCCTCTCCCCTCCCAGTTTCACCTATCACCTGTGTTCTTCCTCCCCCACCCCACCTTCTAGCTCTGACTCTTCATCTTTTTCCTCTCCAGTCCTGATTAAGGGTCTCAGCCCAAAACACCGACTGTACTGTTTTCCATAGATGCTGCCTGGCCAGCTGAGTTCCTCTAGCACTTTGTGCATGTTGTTTGGATTTGCAGTATCCTCAGAATTTTTCTTGTTTGTCAATGTTTATGTCATATGGTTGGGGTATATGAGTTATTGTTATTCTGGATTGTGTGTGGTCTCTCCAGGACAGTGGACAAGGTCAAAGACAAGCAGGTTGGTGTGGAATGAAGGAGGACAGTTGAAACGACTTATGACTATCTCCCCCTGTCAGAGATCCACAAAAGGGTCAGGTGTAGCCCATATCAGGGAGGAAATTAGTGTTAAATGTAATAAAATTGACAAATTCCACACAAGAACAGAAAGCAACACCAGTACAGTCACAGTGTAGCAGAGAAGGAACTGGGGAAGGGTTCAAGTGTAGATCACCCATAAGCACTCACATCAACTGTAGTGAAGTGCTTTGAGAGTTTGGTTATGGCTAGAGTTAACTCCCGCCTCAGCAAAGAGCTGGACCTGCTGCAGTTCGCCTACCACCACAAAAGATCTACAGCAGGTACAATCTCACTGGTTGCATTACAGCCTGGTATGGAAATTCCAATGAACAGGATCGCAAAAAGCAGCTCCATCACAGGCACAACCCTCCCATCAAGGACATAAGATCTTCAGGAAGCAGTGCCTCAAGAAGGTGGCATCCATCACTAAGGATCCTCAGCACCTGAGACATGCCCTCTTCTCATTGCTACCATTGGAGAAAAGATACTGGAGCCTGAAGGTCCAAACTCAATAATTTAGGAGCAGCTTTTTCCCCTCTGTGATCAAATTTCTGAATAAACCATAAACCAATGAACACTGCCTCATTATTCCCAATTATTGCAGTTTATTTATTTTTGTAAGTTATAATTTCATATCTAGCATTCTACTCCTGAGGCAGTACAACAAATTTCCTTTCATATAAGTCACATAAATTTGATCCTGATTCGGAACAAGGCGTGTTCAAGGATCATTCTGGGAATGAAAGGGTTATCATACGAGGAATGTTTTTAGGCTCTGAGTCTGTACTCACTGAAATTTAGAAGGATGGCGGGGGGGGGGGAAATCTCATTGAAACCTTTCAAATGTTGAAAAGCCTAGACAGAGTGGATGTGGAAAGGATGTTTCCTATGTGGGGGAGTCTAGGACAAGAGTGCACAACCTCAGGATAGAGGGGCATCCATTTAAAACAGTGATGCAGAGAAATTTCTTTAGCTAGAGGGTGGTGAATTTGTGGAATTTGTTACCACAGGCAGCTGTGGAGGCCAGGTTGTTGGGTATATTTAAGGTAGAGTTTGATAGGTTCTTAATTGGACATGGCATCAAAGGTTACGGGGAGAAGGCCAGGGAGTGGGGCTGAGGAGAGGAGAAAAGGATCAGCCATGATTGAATGGCAAAGCAGACTCGATAGGCCAAATGTCCTAATTCTGCTCTTATGTCTTACGGTCTTATATAGCTAACAAAAAGAAAGACATAGCTAGGGCCCATGCAACTGTTCAGTTACACATCTGAATTGTGGAAAATTGGTGGGATCAAAAGAGAAGCTGTTGAGGGTACAAACAAGTTCTGCCAGGCAACTGCGGGTGTTAGTGGATGAGATATGGTTGATTTTTTGCTCCAGAAATGAGGGCCCGAAGCCCTTCCGGATGGGGGATGGAGGTGTATCCAGAAAGAAGGAGAGGGCCCTAAAACCTTCCTGTTGGGTCCAGCTCAGAAGCAGAATCAAAATCGGGGTTATTATCACTGACATTATGTCCTGAAATTTGTTGTTTTGTGGCAACTGTACAATGCAAGAGATAAAGAATTACTCTAAGCTATAATAAAAAGTAAATAGTGCAAAATAGAATAGTGAGACAGTATTCATGAAATTTGATGGAAGAGGGAGAGAAGCTGTTCCTAAAAGACTGAGTGTGGGCCTTCAGGTCTCCTGTATCTCCTCCCTAATCACAGTAATGTGCAAAGGCCATGTCCCCAGTGCTGAGGGTCCTTAATGATGGATGCTGCCTTCTTGAGGTACTGCCTTTTGAAGATGTCTTTGATGGTGGTGTCATCTCATTCCACCTACTCATCATGTACTTACCTATTCACCAAGGTTCCTGTTCCCTTTGGTCACTTCCCCTATTCTCCCCCCCCCCATCCATTTGCCCACCATTTTCCCTTATTTTATTCCACCAATCATCTATGAGCCTTTGTTTCTCCCCCACCCTCTAACTTTTTTATTGACTGGCTGTCTTCCCTCTAGCGCCCGGTTAAGAGGCAGGGTTTTACATACAATATCCCTTTCTCTAGCACAGATGCTGCCTGAGCTGTTCGGGTCCTTCAGCGGCTTGTTTCTATTTTGCTCCTGAGTACAGCAGGTGCAGTCTCTTGTGTCTCCATAGAACCACTTAACCACTTTAAAGGTCAGGCAAGATCTGTGGCGGGGGGAGGAGAACACCTAGCATTTCAGGTAGAAGATTAATCAGAACTGGAGAAGGGCACTCGACGACGTGAAATGTTAATGCCTTGTCACTTTACCTGACCTGCTGAATGTTGTTTTTACGACAAGTTTATGGATATGATTCAGGATTCATTTACCATTAACCTGCTTGGTCAAGTGGGACTTCAAATGTAATCTTACAAATGACATTTGCGGAGGAAAAGCCTAAATTATTTATAGTAGGTCCGCCCGTGTCCCAGAGTATCAAAATCCAAAAAAAAAAGCTCCATGCGGGTAACTTTAAATGCAGAAGCCAGGAGAATTGGAAACCAAGCTAACAGCAGGGGTTTTGTTGTAAGCTCCGGAGGTGCGCTACGCAGGATACCCCGCGCTCCACTCCCAAACCGCGCAGGCGCACGCCGCCGCATTCCTAAATGGGACATCTGGCCGTGACATCATTGATTGGCTGTCACCCGAGAAACTTTTGTCCCTGTGTCCAATCAGGTCACCGGGTGAGAAGAGGAAGAGGAAAGGGGGTTGGACCAAGAATAGAGACCCCTCTGGAGGCGCATTTACAACACTACACCATCACCTAGAACGGCTGAACCGGACCTTACCCAGCCCCAGCCTCCCAGCAAGTGATTTCCAAATTCAGCCCATCCAACCTGCAACAAGCTGCTCTTCCACAATTAGATCCACCGCCTATACCGCACTGACCGTGCCTGGCCATTAGGTTTATTGATCCGGACTATCTATGTAAGCTTCTGTTGCATTATTTTTGGGGGGAGGGGGTAGTGTGAAGAGATCCTCTGCAGAAAGGTACCGAAGTGCTCCCAAACTGACT
Source organism: Mobula hypostoma (assembly GCF_963921235.1). NCBI lineage: Eukaryota > Metazoa > Chordata > Chondrichthyes > Myliobatiformes > Myliobatidae > Mobula > Mobula hypostoma. The sequence continues at coordinate 192,250,177 of NC_086098.1, forward strand.
GAGCTCTTTTCTCTCTCTTTCCTGTTAAAGGGGAATTTTTACGGAGATGTAAAGATTTTGCCCCCTCCTTTCTTCATGGCGAACAAAGCGATCGATTGGGAGAGCGGCGGAGATCGCGACATGTACGGTCACTTTCAGGACTGGTGTCTGAGGACCTACGGGGATTCGGGCAAAACAAAGACGGTCACTCGGAGAAAATACGACCGGATTGTGCAGCTCCTGAGCGGAGTGGAGCTCAGCTCAGTTGATAATGCAAAATTCAAATTTTGGGTGAAATCCAAGGGATTCCAGCTGGGGATGGGCGATCAGAAAAAGGGTGCTGCCGGAAAACCAGCGGTGTACGTACCAGTAAAAACAACGGTTAGTCTCCAGAGTGGGAACATTTATTTACTTATCTGATCAATAAATGTTTTGTCTGTGTGTCTTGAAACAGTTACTGTGCTATGTGCTGGTTTGGGAGGCTTCTAGCTGGCACGTAGTTTTGTGTATGGCTGCTTGATTTCGGAACACCTGGTTACCCTTCTGTACATAAAATTAGGTAATGAATGCTCGCTGCAAATACCAGAGTCCTGCATTTGAACTTCGTTCGGCTCCAATCCCCAAATCATTGTTAGATATTCAAGCCACTTCATAGAGTCGCAGATGCAGGTCGTCCAGATAAGGATGAAATCCACAGTCATTCAACTGCAAAATGCTATTGCAAGTTTACACGAGTTTACAAATCGGCCGGTGTGGAACATTAATAGGAAAGGTGAACTTCACGATTCACTTACATCCTATGTTTAAAGAGTGGGAATTTTGCCCACGCAATGTATAAATATAACGGAATCCCAGAGCACATTTGCCATAGGTGGATGTTCCGGAATACCATTCTGCAGCGATGGGCTGTCGTGATGCCCCCTGGTACACATCAACTGTTTCCTGCTCCCTCTACCCATCAGTCTCTGTTTTTCTTCCTCCTAGTTTATTTTTCTAACGGTCTTTTTTTTAAAAAAAAATGTGCGTACGTTTCTATCACCATCACCAGTCTCTTCTCCCATATTTACCCCATCGTTGTGTTTATCCAGTGCCATCTTAAACGATGTGGGTTTTTATTTGGCCAGTCGCCACCACGTCTGACACTCATGCCAGTTGTATCTTCCGTTTTCTTGTACGAATATAGGATGCTTTCATTTTGATTTTTAAATTAATTCCAGAGAAGGATTATTAAAAGTAAACCTTATGGATTTAAAAATGCGACGTATAAGAAAAGTGACATTTACTGCCCTGCCTGATTATTAGTTTCCCTTCCCTTTGGTCGTTTCGCCTTGTTGTCTCCATCCCGACCCTACCCCCTCCCATTTGCTCAGTGCTTCTCACTGACTACTGTAGTCACTAATTAGCTTGCATTAGCACTCCCCTGACCAGGTAAATTGCACTTGGATGAGCAGTGCCAAGCACCACGCTCTCTGGTTCATTATAATTAGCTAAATGAGCCAGTCCTGGCGGAGGAGAGCAGCGGAAACCACAAGTGGAAAACAGAAAGGCGCCTGGGACGAAATCGGATTAATAAGGGAAATTGGGAACCTGTTTTACTGGAATTTTCTTTTGTGTGTATGTGGAGAGAACGCTGGCACATAATGGATTTATGCGATGTAGATTATTTAGCGCTAACCTTTTTGGTTTTTCCAAGAGCAATAAGGAAAGAGGTCAAATTTAGATAAGTGTGGAAGTCAGGCTGTGATACATTGGGTGTACTTCGTCGCCAGGCAACAAGCTCTGCGTCCCAGCTCCTAATTCTGTGCTGGAGGACGAGTGCGTATTGTCAGTGCTCAGCGCTTTTTCTACTGAAGACTCTTAGTTAATTTTCACTTCCTTCCAAATATTAACGCTAGCCATTTATACATAATTTTAAATATTAACAGTAAAGTTGAATTGTGCATAAAATATCGTTGTCATATTTTACAAGATCTTTAGATTAATGCACTGATTTCACTTTGGTTGATCGCTGTCAGATAAATTTTGGGAACCTTTGTTCATTAAATAGATTAATAATCTCAATACTTGAAAACTTGTCACAAATGTTTTCGCGTTGGCAGGTTTATTGCATTGAATTCTATTTTGAGGCAAAATTGAGTCGCAGGGGACGGCACTGGAATGGTGTTCTCTCAATTGGACGGATGTTTTTTTTGGGGGGGGGGTGTTGCTAGAATATTTTCCTGATGGGAGAGGGGAGTGGTAACACAAACCCACACTACTCGGGTATCTGATCTGATCTGACAGGTATCTAGCTGTTTTACATTACTGTACCGTTAGTGTCCGATTAAGTTTTGTTGTAAATATAGAACAGGAATGATTTACAATTATTGAATGTTACGAACTTGTATTAGCTGCTAAATTGACTAGTTTGTTTTGGTGAGCCTAGTGATTTCGTTGTTTGATTATGACTGTCAGTTTATACTGACTACATTGTTAATTTCTTTGTGAGACTGGGCGAGCTGAATCTTATCGCCAATTAAAGTCCGGTTACCAGCAGCCAATAAATTGGTGATCCAAGTTATTCAGAAATAGAACTCTCCAATTTCATTCGCTTGAAATTTGAAAACACGTGGCCCTAATCAGGCCACGTCCACACCAACTAGTTCATTTTAAGTGATCGTTGTACATTTATTGTTTAAATGCAATTGGTTTGTTTATTATTTTGTAACAATATGAAATTAAGTAAAATTGTATCTGTAACCTAACCTTGTTTTAGGCGTCCCCTTTCATTGACCGTAATCTTTACTAAATGCCCAGTTCAGTTTAAATTGAAGAAGCACATTGCTATGAATCGTGGTATTTAGAAATGTAATTGTTTCAATATAAGAGGCCAGATTGCGTACAATATACAGACCAATACAGAGTGTTGGCAGAATTCTGAGTGCCTACATATTGTAAATTGCGTTCTTACACCGTTAAATACCTGACCGATCATATTTTAAATGCATTTATGAAACCATAACTCTGAGCCGTCCCTTACACAGCTTCAGAGCACATGCTGTGGGATTAGAGCTCGCCTACCAGGATCCTACTTCTCATCTAGACACTGGCGTTACCATAGTGACACTCATTACCTGTCTCCCTACCAGAGTGGACCCAGGCACTCAGCTCCATTCGCCTTTTCAGTTATTAACTTTAATGGGAGCCCTCCCCACCCAGCACGGTCATGGCTTTTCCCAACGCTCTGTTTTACAGCTGTGCTCAGGACAGAGGCCCGACATGAGGCTAATTAAACAAATACGGAGGAGATACAACCACCTTAATCTCCCGGTGGTGCACAATTGGTTGCTCACAACTACTTGGAGGCCGCGAGAGATTTCATTTCTCTGCTATACTCCCCAACCTTACCTCCTCCTATATATATATATATATAATATAAACATTCTGTTAAAAAAAAAACTGAGTGACAGCACAGGCAGGAAAAAAAGCCCAAACCAACATTGGTATATTTATAACCGGACTTCCCCGCCTAGAGTGAACCGCGTTGTTTTTTTTTGCCTAATAGATGGTATGGAATAAACAGAAGACACAACTTCCATCTGACACTGCGGTTCCTCCCCACCAGCTTGCTGTGAAATTGAATTTGCCAGTTTAATATTTGCAGACAGGACCCGGTCTTAATTTCTTTTAAAATCAACACAACAGATCATCGTAGCACAGGAAACATTTTTTTTTAAAAAGTACCCAGAAAAATGTGTTACGAAATAGGGCGATATTTCGGGTCTGAGACCCTTTCTGTTGCGCTTTTCTTGAGTTGTTCTGTCTGCACAGATGATCAGGCACGTACAGAGGGGAATTAAATGTGTTGACTAAGAAACTAAGTTTTTTGATCGCTAAGATTTAAATAATAAAGAATTTGAAGAAAGAGGAAGGAGTTTCGGCCCATTAAATCCTGTCATTATTGTCCTTAAATATCTTGCAAACTCTTAGTATTTTTACACCCATGCCCTGTAAAGTTCATTCTTAATACATTAACTCTGTCTTCAGCAAGATAAATATTGAACGCTGGAGAAACCCACTATTTAGAATAGCATTATAAAATATGCGTTCAGAATGTCAGCGAGCGCAGGCCAGTCTTCTGTCACTGATTTAGCAGGCAAGTTAATTCATTCAGTTAGGACTATTAAAACATTGAAGAAAACTTGTCATGGAATCGCTGTCAGCATCTGAACTTTAGTGCCAGTGGGAATGTTCATCTGAAAAACGTAGGGAGTGGTAATTGTATAAATTTAACATTGAGCCTGGAAAGTGATGAAGCACCTAGATAGGCACGTGGATGAACGAAAATGGAGGGAAGGGTTGGATTGATTTTAGAAGAAGATGGGCTGAAGGGCCTGCACTGTGTTGGGCTGGACTGTTCTGTGTTCTACAGGAAAGATGAAATGCCTTTTCCTGACTTTTAATGGAACATTACATGAGGCTGAGGACAAAGGTGAAGGGACTGGAACAATGAAGTGGCAAGTAAATGGAAGCTGAAGGTCTTGCTTGCAGATTGAATGGAAATGCTCAGTAAAGTAGTCTCAATCTATTTAATAATCTCTCCAAAGCAGCAGAGAGTCTAAATTAACAGGAAATATCAAAGACTGAATGCTAAGTTGAAAGAAGTGCAAGTAGCTTGTATGATGTTGCGGAAAGTGTTTGTGGATCGAAGCTGCTGCAAAGTGAGGACGTGAAAAGATAGTTATTGAATCTGCTGTGCTTGCATGGAAATGTATTAAGGGAAGTTTGGGTGGATGGAAACAGGTTTGGTATTGGGTGATGGAAGTGTAAAGTGGAGCAGTGCAGAGGTAATGGCCCTTTGGAAGGTGGGTGAGGGTGTGAACTGTAGTGGCCCTGCTTCGGAGTTGGCAGACGTAGTAAAATATAGTTCATTGAAAAGTGAGAACAAAGAAACACTAATATTTGTCAGCAGTGCACGAGAAGAAGTTTGAGAAAAGGTAATGATTTGGTTGTATTTATCACATTCGCTAACACTTAAGCTGCGGAAAAAGAAAATTGGTAGTACTGGTATGGAAAATATCAGAATAGATGATGAAAGCCAGGAAAATTGGGAGAATAGAATAAAGTCATTGCATAGTGTTGAGCAGCAAAGAGTATTCAAAGCAAGCTACAGGATTAATGGCTAAATTATTTTTGTTGGACATTTCCCTATATTGAAACTTGCTCATTTTCAGTTAGATTTTGCAGGTTCTGATGCTGCCTATGAAGCCAATGTGAAAACCATAGATTCAGATTCATTTATTTATAACACGTATATTGAAGCATACAGTGTAATGTGTTGTTTGCGTTAACAACCTGGTGATGTGATGGGGACACGTGTGGGCGGACATTCCAGTGCCAACAATGCTTGGCATAACAACACACCAGGCAACATAACAACAACAGCAAATCAAGCCCCAGTCCTCCCTCGGACAGCTTCCAGCAGACTCGTGGATTCACAGATGGTGGGCTTTGACTCCCCCAATAGACTTGCAGAGAATCACAGAACTCCAGTTCACCTATGACCCCAGGACTCATTGATGACAACAAAGGCAGACACTAAGCCTTGAACTCTAGACTTGCCAATGACTGAACCCCAAACTCCAATCTCACTGACTCACATACCTTTGTGCTTCCTGCCCGCATGGAAATCTGATTCCAGAATCCACCAACACCTCATTGACTGAAGGGGTGGGGGCACCAGCCCTTGTTAAAGTTGAATCTGAATTAAACTCGAGAGGCCAGCTTCTTATGGTTACAACAGTTTATTGCGCATCCTCCTGCAGGAGTTTGACACCCAGTTGTCAAAGGGAAGGCATGTAAGTACTGTAAGTATCATCCGACAAGTGGACCCACTTAGTCAGGTTACAGCCATATATTTATACATAGTAAGCCCCATTCATTACTGTTGCAGATGTTATTAGAACTGGTACTCCCACCAAGTCTGTTGGTGCAAAAGTTAGTTACAAATAAGAGGGTTCACTAAATCAAGGTTTTAATTACAGATGGATGTACTGTCCAGCCCTTATCAGTTATTCCCTTTACAAGGCCCTGACTTAATTACAGACGGATGTTCATTCCTGTCCTTATCGGCGAGACCTCCTCTCCTTACTCAAACAAGGGTACTATGTATGATGTTATCAACTCTCAATGTGTCTCTCTGCAAACCAAGGAAGAACCAGTATAAGCTGTTTTTTTTTGGCTAACTGCTGAGGACAGAGTTTTCTTCAGTTCAAGAATTCCTATTCAGTCCCAATTATTCTTTTAGCCAGAGGTTGTACAGGTTCAAAATGATTTTTTATATATCCTCAATTCCTCACTCTTGTCCTCCCTGGTCTCCCAGAACAATAGCTGACCACAGATATCCCACATCCACGTTACTGGCCTTAAAACACAGAGTGGAGGCCTAGACAATGACCTGACCTCTAATTCCCCATATCCCTCTCCTTAAATCATAACATGAGCTCTAATACCTTCAGTGTCTCCAAAAACATCATCATGAACCTAAAAACACAATTAAAGAAAAAGCAACTAAGTCTGAGCCACGGATACCATGGCTTGGAGCCATCTTGACTGGAAGGCAATGGAACATGTGGGGCAGGCAGTGACTAGTGTGATGAATAAATGGCTAATTTGTAAGATAGTCAACTCTTTCCACCATTTAGATACAGTATCTGTTGACCCCACTGCATAGCTTTGAGCTTTTCAACACTACACTAAATGTTCCTTCTACACTTAGAGTGGTCATGGGCCAGGAGTCAATGTGAATGTTACATTTCTTAGGGAGGCTCTGAACACATCATTGAATTGTTTTCTCTGGGTGTGTCTAGTGATGTTATGCAGCTGTTAACATCCTCCTCCATAGAAAGTTGGAAAAGATCAGACGAGGAAATTGACCATGTGATGGCAAGGCTTTAGCTGGAGGATCAAGGGGTGCAAATTTGAAGGAAAAATAGGAAGAAACAACAATCTGTTCCAAAATAGTGTCAGTAAACAAAAAAGTGGGGATCGAATAAGTTCAAAATAATTACGGGGAGAAGACAAGAGAATGGAGTTGAAAGGGATAATTAAACAGCCATAATGGAATTATGGAGCAAACTCGATGGGCTGAATGCCCTCATTCTGCTCCTGTGTCTTATGGACTAGAACTAGAATGTACCTTGTTTTACACAAGTTGGCTGGTTTGGAAAAGATCTATATGGACTGTTTCTGCTATGGACCTGTTTCTGCATTAGGCAAACTGAAGTGGGCCAAGGTTGTCTCAGTGGCTAAATTTGATGTGCCACCACCAGCCTCTTAAAGCACTTCATAATGATGGATGTTAGACCTACTGAGTGTGAGTCATTAAGGCACATTACCTTCCCTTCTTTGGCACCAGGATGATAGTGATCTCCTCAAAGCAATTGGGAATCTCAGATGGGAGTAGAGAGAAGTTAAAGATGTAATTATTTCCGCCAGATAATCCACACAGGTTTCGAGGACATTGCCAGCATATCCATCCAGGCTAGTTGTTTCCCACGGTTGCACTCTCAGGAAGGCCAATCCAATGTCTGCAATGATAAACGTGGGTATAGGGGCATCGAAGGCAGGTGATCTCATTTCATTGACCTTCTGTTCCAGATATGCATAGAACACATATGGTTCATCAGGAAAGGATGCTTTGTAGCTAGTGACACTTTGCAACTTCACATTGTAGCCCATTATAGCATACAAATCTTGTCACAATTGACAAGTGTTTGTGTGGTTATATTTTGTAATAAATAAAGAGGATGGGACTCTTGTAACTTCCCTTTTAAGAAAGGGCTGGTTTGGTGGATCTTTAATGTTATTGAAGGTGTGAAAAGATTGGAATAGAAAAGATGTTCCTATTTGCAGCGAAAACCAGATTTGGAAATGTTGCCAATAACTCTAACAAGTTGTTCAGCAGAATTTTTTAAAATCCAGGTGATTTGAATATGAAATTCTTATTATCGTGATCAATTGAGTTGGCGTGGTGTAGATATATTTAAGAAGATGTTAGACACATAGTAAGGGAAGAAGGCATAGAAGGATATGTTGATAAGGTTAAACAAAGTGAGATGAGAGAAAGTTCATGTGGAACACAAGACTTGCCAAAGACCTGTTGGGCCGACAGAGTTGTTTCTAAGTTGTGGATAGAATGTATAATCTAATTTCTGCTTTCATTGTGATTGCTCTGCAAACTTAAGGAATTTCAATGATATTTTGACTGTGATATGTAAAACTTCATGCATGTTTAAGCACACACTTTTAGAACTTTCCTTCACATGGATGGAATGGTGTCAATAAGAGTACTGCCTTCTGTATGGCTGTTCGCAAAAACAGCCTCAAATGTCACCTCATTCAATTGATATTTTAATCGTATTTTAGGTGTTTTAAATTATCCAAACTAAATGCCATTCATAGCTTTTATTCAGTATTTACCAACTTAACTTGTGTTTGCAGCCAAAATCAATGCTAACGATATTTTCTGGCTATTAAATTTTCTCATTTAAAACTGCTAGCTGGTACAACATGGGCTCATTCAGTCACTATTTAAAGAGTAATTACTTAGGCAGAAGTGCATCCTTAGAGAAGGTGAGAAGCATCAGCATTTCCCTAGTGAGGAAAGGAGAGTCACCAATAGGGACAATCTATCTCAGTCTAGTGAAAGTATGAACAGAGAATCAAAAGGTTTGAAAGGGAGATACCTACTATCAGTTCCATGCATGCTTATTGGTGAGAAATGGTGTGAAGGAGAGGTGGAATAGAATGAAGTATGAAGAGGACTCTCACTCTCTCTCATTTTTATTTCACTTTCATTCATGAGATGACCATCACTGACTACCCATTTTCTAAATCTCCTTGAAAAGGATGTGCTGACATGCAGCCATAGCTTTCATATCAGTTTTGTAAAAAATACAAACGGGTGGCTTGTTTGATCTTTATAGATGATGGTCGAGTGTCAACCTCTCGCTGTGGATCAGAAAGCACATTTCAGATTTCCTCTTGAGTAAAGCAGTTAAGTTTTACAACAGTTTGGCAGCTCCATTATTGATACCAGACTTTTGCCCATATTTATCATATTTAAATTTGCCACCTGTATCATGGGATTTATCCTTGGATCTCTGAACCTTTAGCCCAAATCTGCCGATGAACTCTTCAATAATATTACTGTTGTCACAAATGTATAAAATATATTCTCTGGTAAAGAAGTGCTAAAATGGTCAATTATCTTTCATCTCATTGTCAAGTATTTAAAAATGGATTTGGATTAATAGATTATCTGACAGTTCAAAACTCTTAGGTTGTATCAAATAGCTGATATTTGGCAATGTATACAAAATATCATAGTTGAAGATCCAGGCAGAGTTAAAGCCTGCAAAACTCTTACTTGTAGGTAAGACCACTGCTGCTAACTATAGAATGAATGAAGGACCAGAAAAGAAGATGAGGCAGATTTTTACTCTTTAAATAACAGTGAACTTAATAGTCAGACCAATGTATATATGTAAATTATCTAGTGATCTGCAACAAGGAGAATACTGGACAAGTTGCTTTACTTGATGCTTTGTAAAAATGGCAGTTTGCCCTTATTCTTTCTGGAGTTACAAGAAATTGCTACATTTACACATTAATTGCTAGTTATAACTGCTGCAGGCAGTTAGAACTAATACTTAACAGCATGTCATTTTTAAATGAAAATAATATATTCTTATAATATTCCTCAATCTGTCTGGCCCTGCAAGGGAACAATTGAAACAAATGTCACATTCCTACAGGTTGGTAAACTGCTCAAAATTTTTTCCATTTTTTCTCTTCATTTTCTATCTTTCTTCACTCTATTTGGAAAAAGTAATTAGGATGACAAAAAGACTAGAAAATATATCAGAACTTCATGGTTCAAAGCTCCATTTATTATCAAAATATACAACTCTGAAATTCTTCAGTTCTCTGGGTAGCCATGAAACTGAGGGAAAAAAAATAAAGGAAAGACAGCACGATCATCAACCCCCAGATCCCACCTGCCTGCAAAAAATCTAAACAAAAAATGGAACCAACATCATCGCCTTTCCGCACAAAAACTGAGCCAAATGGATCAGACACATCGACCCCCAAATCTCCCTCGCCCCACAAAAAACTAACAAACCAGGTCAGACACACCGACCCTCAAATCCTCTACTCAAACAAAAGAAAGATCAAAACAAGTCGGGCACATCAACCCTCAAATCTCACTCCCCCCACAAAAAAAATCAAGATAAAACACAATATAAAAACTGTAAGACTGAAAAATAGTGTCTCTACTCCAAAGTCTAAATCCAGAACGCAGAAAAAACATGGACAATACTCTCTGGGCCAGAGCACTGCAGCCGGCTCTCCCCTCTCCGGTAAAGAGCAACTGACCGAAAGGCAGGCAGCTGGCGCGCACTTGCTTTAATGCCTCCATCTCCCTTGTTGCTTTAATCGACGAACCATTAGAGGCAAATATTGTCTTGTGCCCTGTCCTGCAGCTTGCCCGTTATAAGGTTCATGCCTGCTGCCTCCTGGAATCCTCTCAGAGACTGCAGAGCGTTGGACACCCAGACGGTCTCCAAACTTCCGCACTCGCCTTGATGTTTCAATCATCCTCTTCACTTTAATCGGGACTTTAATTGTCTCACTATTAAAGCCATTCCATTGGCAAATATAATAGACAGCAAAACTAACAAAATTTAAGAAGCACTTAGAGGCCAATTCCATTGATACGGCTGCATAAATGTATCCTAATTACTGCTGTAAAGCTCAGAATCAGAATTAGAATATAAACCAAGCTCTAAATATAAACCAAGAAATGGTCACCAGAGATGACAAATTCATATCAAATTATAGCATCACAGCATTTTAAAAAATATATGTATTCAATGCTACAGTAATTCTTTTCAGCTTACAATGTATTAATGCAACAATTACCTGTACCTTACCATTGTAGTCAATTGATTGTCCAGAATTGATGTATTCAATTGAACAGAATTTAAAACTCAACACAAATTAATGTTTTTGTGTCAGTAATAACACCATCCCTCATACCTATTCATATGAATGTTGAATACTACAGGTGTTGTTTAGAAGTATTTTCCACCAAATTTATTTCAATGTAGCAACTGAAAATTTTCCTTTTTCTTTGCCAACTCTTTGTCAGTTCTAGCATTAACTTATGATTAAATGTGTTGTACAGGCAAAAATAAGGCTGTTCAAAATTAAGGAGAATGATTTTGTTCTTAACAAGCTTTCCTTTGTTGATTTAAACCATAAGACAGGGCTCACAGACCTTTTGCATAATCATATTGGTCCACAGCATAAAAAAGGTTGGGAACCCCTGCCATAAGACATGGAGCTTAATCAAGCCATTCAGCCCACTTGGCCTAGTGGATTAAAGATCTTCAGTTTCTAAGGTTGTGTGTCCAATTTTGTTGAATGACAATGCAGTAAAACATCTTGAATATTACCTACCGGGCATTATTTGATTGAAAAGATTGAAGTGCTTAATTAAGGAATTTCATCATGTGGCTCTACCAGGAGGTATTTTATAAGCTACCTTATATAAGTTTATCATCTACACAAATACATTATGTTCTCTTCATGAATTAGCATATGATGGAAATACATGGATTGCCTAAACAATGATGTGAGATCGTAACGCAAACACGAGGAATTCTGCAGATGCTGGAAATTTGTGTTCACCAGCAACTTTCATGTGTATTTCTTGAATTGCGTTCACCAGCAACTTTTTTGTGAGATCTTAATCTTGTTTCTTAGCCAATTAGAGTCAATTCAACTTCATGAACAGTACAACCAGGCGATACTTTAAATTACAACAAGAGTGCTCTATACTTAAAAAAACAGCTTTGCTATTTGCAGCATTGTATTAAATACTGTAGCAATCAATTTGTAACATGCTTCATAGCTAGAGGCAAAATGGCCCACTGTGACTCCCATCGTTTGGTTGTGAGCTCCCAAACTGAATTATCTGAGTTATATAGAATGGTTCAAGAATAAAAGATGAGGCTCCACCACAGTGGGGGCTCCTGATGTTCTGGTTAGAGTAAGCACTTCCTTGCTACCTATTCCTTCCAAGACTCATTGTTGATTTAAGTCATGTTGGTGTCTTGTTATACAGTAAATCTGTCCAGGAGCATAATAGGTTTATGTATGTCTTGATATGGTATTTATTAAAATTAGTGTTGGGAAAGTATTGCAAGATAAATATATAAAATATATATTACCAAACAAATATTTTTGCACCTGCCTGCAAATATGAGGCTGGGGATTAAAGGGATTATATGCATGAATGGATTGACAAATCCAGTTAGTTAGTTTGGTTAGTTTGTGATTAACTATTGTCTAGAAGATTTTGCCAGTTACAAAAGCAATAGAGTTAAGAATTTCAGTTTTTGGCACAGACAGCTAAGAAGCATCTGTACCTATTGAAACCAAAAGTTATTTTGCACTTTTATTGGTACATACAGAACCTTAATTTAATATCTGATCAAATCAGTGGGGAGATTAGCCATCACTACCTTCACAGCGCAATCTTATTTCAATACTATTTGTAAATGAGCTTCTGTCATTCAAGGATATCCAAAATGTTCACACCTGCCCACTTACATAGGGCCTTCTACAGTGGAAAGAGCAGGAAAATGTGGGCTTCTGCCCACCATTTTGGGAGTCAGAGGCACTCATCTCTAATTTAAAATCGCCAACATGAATGCACTTGTCCTGCAATTGGATTGGGCAGTGAGTGTAGAAGTAGATGATCAAAGAGCAAGTAAGTCAGGGATACCTAGAAATTTGCCATTGTATAAAAATGAAACTGATACCTGGTCTGTACTTTTTCGAAGTAATACTTTATTATTGAAAATCTGATGCTGAACTAGACAATCCAATGAAAAATATTTATGCTCTGTGATGGATCATTTTCAGATGTATTTATAAAACTAAAGGTTACCATTCATTGAATATCAAGTTTTGTTGTAATAAATGCTTCAAAATTATGTTTGGCCTTCTGCCTGATTATGTAGTTCAGTGAATATTTTATTCAGTTATAATACTGTTGGCACATGAGCATATAAAACTGTGCAATTTGCACCCAGATTGCTGAATACATTCACAGTGAGAGCTCTGCTCCAATCTCTTTTTTTCATTAAATATTCACTGTAAAATGCTGGAGCTATGCATGGTCCATGAAATGTGCTATAAAATCCATTTTGCACCTTGTTGTACATTTACAGTTTAAAAGAGTCTTTAATGTGGCTGTGCAAAAGCCAAATCCTGGACAGAAATATTGTTATCACCCCGTCAACAGAATTTGCTTATGTTCTTTGGAGTAGGGAAGAAGATGAGGAAAGTGATTTTACAATGAGTTGAAGGTGTGTGATACATATCAAGTGACAGAACTCCAATAAGTAGCAGCTGACAGGGAAATGAAAAAGAAAATACAGCTAGCAAAGGGAAGAGAATATCAGCATGTGGAAATGGGAGCACAGATGTCTTCAACAGGTATATAGTAAGTGGAGGGATGCAGATATCAAGGATTAAGAGCGATCTAAGCACAGAGACTGAAGACAAAATAAAGATTTTATATTTGTGTTTACTAAGCAAGAGGAACTTGGAAGAAAGGGAGGGCACAGAGATAATGTCAGGGTGAAAATTAATGAGATACTGGAGAGATTGGCTATGCGTAGCTGCAAGTTACCTGCTCCGATGAATTTTGGGTAGCTGCGGGGCATGGAAGGACATGCCATAATAAACCAATCCTCCCTAGATACACTGGACTTGCCAGAGGAACAGAAAATGTCAAATGTAACATAATTGCTTTTAAAAAAGTGTATATGGACAAGCCAAATAATTACAGAAAATTGCAGGCTTGTCAGTTTAGTCAGAGCTATGGAAACATTTTTAGAAAAAATATTCAAGGAAAACTTGGAGAAGTTTAAGTAGATAAAAGAGAGGTAGCATAACTTTTCTACAAACGTTTGTAAAAGCAATTCCTGTTTGACTAACCTAATGGAACTTGTAGATGGAAATGCAGTGGATTTCACGTTTATAGTACGTATTTGATGAAGTTCTACACAAAAGATCGGTTATCAAAATTGAAGCCCTTGGAATTGGAGGGTTGCCAAGAGCACATAGAGTAAATTTGGCTTTAAAAAAACAGCATGCAAATGCTGGTATCACTCCTTTTTTGATGCATATTAATGACTTAGACATGGATTTGTGGGGTAATGTTTTCAAATTTGTAGATGCCACAAAACTTTAATGTGTGAGGAAGCTAATGATAGACTGATAAGTGAGGCTTTGGGCCTACTTCGGGCCGTTTGGTTCGGAATGTATTGTTCACTTCGATTGTTTGCATGGTTTGTGTTTTCTTCTTTTCTTGCGCATTGGGTGTTGGTCTTTTACTTTTTATTTTCATTCTTAAATTGGGTTCTTTTGGGTTTCTCACTTTGTGGCAATCTGTAAGCAAACAAATCTCAAGATTGTATAATTTATACATTCATTGATAATAAATGTACCTTGAATCTTTGATAGACTGCAAGAAGACATAGACTGGATAAGAAATGGTGGATATATTTTAGTGCCAAGAAGTACTAAGTGATGCATTTTGGCCAAACAAATATAAAGGGACAATATGGAAGTATGGCACAACACTTAAGTGTTAAGTAATGGAGGATTTGGGTATAAGTGTGTCATAATCCTTGAAACTGGCAGTGTGTTTTCAAGGAATGATTAGTAACATATATGTTGACAAGATTTATAAATTGGAGAGGATAGAGAAAAAATTTACTGAAATAGCTTTGGAGATGAAGGATGAAGCTTTTAGACCCGCAATGCTGGGAGTGCCCTCCTTTGAGTAAAGGTTGAGAGAATACCAGAAAGATGAGTTTAGATGAGGTAAATAAAGGACAGTGGTCTCCATTAGCGAATGATTCAAAGATCTAAGACCACAAATTAAAAATTTTGGACAAAAGATACAGGAGGATGTGGGGAAAAACAGAGTAATTTTGGCCATGTATTCACTGCCTAAAATGATGGTGGAAACAGAATGAGTGTAGAGGAATGGGATCTGAAAAATTTATTGATGACATCACCATAATAGGTCAGATCTCAAATGATGAGATGGAGTACAGGAAGGAGACAGAGTCTTGTGGCATTGTGGCATGTATGTATCAATGATGCTGAGGTGGACATGGTTGAGAGCTTCAAGTTCCTAGGTATAAATTTCACATATAGCTTTGTCCTGGTGAAACCATGTAAACAACTTGGACCAGAAAATGCGCCAGTGTCTCAAGTTTCTTAGAAGGCTATGGAAATTCCCTATTGACCCTCACCAATTTTTATAGATGCACTAATAAAAAGCATTGTATCTGGAAATAAGTCAGAAAATGTGTAGCTCGGGTTGAATTGTTCTCTGATCTTGGCAGTCCATTTTCAGGTGCTTTGTCACCACACAAGTAGACATCATCAGTGCGCTGTTCACTTGTTGCATTGAATCTGGATTCATCACACCTTGGTATGGCAATTGCTCTGCCTTGGAGCACAAGAGATTGCTGAGAATTATGGGCACAGCCCAATCCCACACTAAACCATTTCTCTCACCAATGACTCTGTGTACACTTCCCTCTGTCTTGGGAAACCAGCCAACATAATCAAAGACCCTTCCTACCCTGATAATTTTTTCTTCTCCCAGCACGCCCTTCCATTGAGCAGAAGATGCAAAACACTGCAAACGCCAGGCTGAAGGACAGTTTCTATCCTGCTGTAATAAAACTTTTGAACGTACCTCATGTATAATAAAGATAACTCGTTATCTCTCAAATCTAAGCAACACACACAAAATGCTGAGAAACTCAGCAGGCCAGGCAGCATCTGTGGAAAAGAGTACAGTCGACATTTTGGGCTGAAACCCTTCAGCAGGACTGGAGGAAAAAAAAGCTGAGGAGTAGACTTAAAAGATGAGGGAAGGGGAGACAGAAACACAAGATGATAGGTGAAACCTGAAGGGGGAGGGGGCTGAAGTGAAGAGCTGGGATGTTGATTGCTGAAAGAAGCAGAAGGCCATGGAAGAAAGAAAAGGGAGAAGGAGTGCCAGAGGGTGGTGATGGGTGGGCAAGGAGATAAGCTGAGAGAAGGAAAAGGGGATGGAATGGTGAAGGGGGAGGGTGGTGGGCACTACTGGAAGTTTGAGAAATCGATGTTCATGCCATCAGGTTGGAGGCTACCCAAACAGAATACAAGGTGCTGTTCCTCCAACCTAAGCGTGGCCTCATCACGACAGTGGAGGAGGCCATGGACAGACATATCAGAATGGGAATGGGAAGTGGAATTAAAATGGGTGTAATCTACCTCCCTGTGGTCCTTGCACCTTATTTGTCTACCTCCACTGCACTTGCTGCATTCTGTTATTGCTTTTCCCTTTATACCGTTTGATGCACTTGTTTTGAAATTATCTGAATGGATGGATGCAAAATAAAATTTTTCACTGTATCTCAGTTTGTGATAATAATAAACTAATTTCCAATTACCAAGCATTATTTCTGGGGATTGCTCTTATAGGAGCTGGCATAGATTCAATGGACTGAATGGTTGTTTCTCTGAATTTGTTTCAGAATCAGACTTTGGCTTTCAGAAAAAAAAATGGTACCTTTGTGGTATAATTACCATTTCATTGCAGAACTCCAGTTTGAAACTGAGTGCAAATTCCAAGATTTATACTTTGCACTACCCCCCAGCAGTTCATATACAAGTCAAGGTTAGAAAGGCAAAACAATTTCAGCGCCAACTGATAAACCAACTAAGAAAAATCACAAGTATTGGTCATATGATATGAATGGTTAGGTTTAGAAGATTCTTATGTGAAATAAATTCTACTTTTGTGTTCCAAGTTTGTTCTTAGCTTCTTCAGTCTTAAATCCATCGCTATGATATTAACATGTGATTACACAACCCTCCCTGTATCAAGATTTAATTCTTGTATACATCAACTTATCAGCGTCTTCTTGAGTATTTCAGTATCTTCTTTATAATCAGTGCCTTGCATACTGTCTGTGAAAGAGCATACTGTTTGGATGGTTAAAAAGATTTACTAACAGAAATTTATAAATAATTTCATAACAGGGGAAAGTAGGTCAAAATTATACTAAAATTACATAAGCTGATAGAAACATAACTTTAGGAAACCAACATGTTAGTTGTTTTCAAATACACTTATGAATGATCTTGTAATTAAGGACATTAAATCTGTGAGTTGTTTCCTCCATTGTACATAAATTTAAATAGGCTAAAATGTTGGTTATTGCTCAATTAGTAACACAATCTAAACTCTGCGAGTCAGAATATTGTGGTTCAAAGATTGAGCTCGAAAGTTTTAGACTGAAATTCAATACAGTGCTGAAGGGATTATACACTATTTGGAGGTGGGAGGTAGTGTGTTTTGGAGAAGTTGTTAAACCAGAGATCTTTTTTATGGGAATAAAGGATCTTATTGTACTTCAAAGAGCAGATGAGTTATCCCTAATATCCTGGCCAACATTTATCCCTAATTAAATATTATTAAATCACCTTATCTAGTCACTGTGAGCATATTGGCTGCTTATTTACAACACTTAAATGTTTTCCTTGGCTTACAGTTTGATTGGACATTGGAACATCCCAAAAACAGTCACAAAGGAAAAGAAGCTTTCTCTTTATCAAATATCTTTGAGCTTATCAGTCACCAGAGTCTTATGAAATAACTGGATAATAACTGTCACTCTTTCCCATTTTACAACTTGAACACAATTGAACAGTTAATAGATATTTCTCTAGGCATTGAGGACGAGTTGTTTTTCTCTGGTTTTCTGGGTATTGATGATGCCAATGTAGATTCTGTAGACTCTATCACAGATTTTTGATGTGGACAGTGAGTGATTACACAGAAAGTGATGTAGTTTTCCCACCACTTTATACTAATGAAGGCATTTTTAATCATTCTGCTGGGTCTTTCTCTGTTTCACAGTCCAAGGATTGTGGAGTCTGTGAGGACATCGGATTTCTTTTCAAAGAAGCATTCAAAATATGCTGAGCATTATGAGCATAGAGACTCAGTACTGGGGATGTTGGCTTTGGAGGCGATGCTGATGTGAATATGCTTAGTAGAGCATAAGCTATAGGAGCAGAATTAGGCTGTTTGGCCAATGGAATCTGCTCCATCATTTCATCATGGCTGACCTATTCTCCTCTCAGCCCCAATCTCCTGCCTTCTCCCCATATTTCGTCATGCCCTGACCGATCTATCAACTTCTGCCTTAAATATACCCAATGACTTGTCTTCCAATGCCACCTGTGACAACAAATTCTACAGATTCACCATGCTCTTGCTAAAGAAATTCCTCCTCATCCCTGCCAATCGTTTTGGGGAATTTTGCCACGGTAGCATTGAAGGTAGTACTTCTGTCCTTCGAGGTACCTATTGTGAATAATCCTTGTAGAAGGATCACTCTTGTCTCCCCAACTATGCATCTAAGTTTTCAATCATTGTACATTCTTTTCATAGAAACATAGAAACATAGAAAATAGGTGCAGGAGTAGGCCATTCGGCCCTTCGAGCCTGCACCGCCATTTATTATGATCATGGCTGATCATCCAACTCAGAACCCCGCCTCAGCCTTCCCTCCATACCCCCTGATCCCCGTAGCCACAAGGGCCATATCTAACTCCCTCTTAAATATAGCCAATGAACTGGCCTCAACTGTTTCCTGTGGCAGAGAATTCCACAGATTCACCACTCTCTGTGTGAAGAAGTTTTTCCTAATCTCGGTCCTAAAAGGCTTCCCCTTTATCCTCAAACTGTAACCCCTTGTTCTGGACTTCCCCAACATCGGGAACAATCTTCCTGCATCTAGCCTGTCCAATCCCTTTAGGATTTTATACGTTTCAATCAGATCCCCCCTCAATCTCCTAAATTCCAACGAGTACAAGCCCAGTTCATCCAGTCTTTCTTCATATGAAAGTCCTGCCATCCCAGGAAGCAATCTGGTGAACCTTCTTTATACTCCCTCTATGGCAAGGATGTCTTTCCTCAGATTAGGGGACCAAAATGCACACAATACTCCAGGTGTGGTCTCACCAAGGCCTTGTACAACTGCAGTAGTACCTCCCTGCTCCTGTACTCGAATCCTCTTGCTATAAATGCCAGCATACCATTCGCCTTTTTCACCGCCTGCTGTACCTGCATGCCCACTTTCAATGACTGGTGTATAATGACACCCAGGTCTCGTTGCACCTCCCCTTTTCCTAATCGGCCACCATTCAGATAATAATCTGTTTTCCTATTTTTGCCACCAAAGTGGATAACTTCACATTTATCCACATTAAGTTGCATCTGCCATGGTCATAGATTGTACTGACACATTGGAGTAGAAGATGAATTTTAGCAAAGGTACAATTTAAAATGTTCTTCAGGATTACTGCTTTGATCAAGGAGATCCATACAGAATATAGACTGCAAACATTTAAAAGTTATGTTGCTTGAAATTTTAATAATCAATCTTACTATCTCAGTTAGTATAAATTTTGGTTGCATGCAATTTCAAAAACATTTGTATCACCAATGAATTAAAATGCTGGAAATGATTGGTAGGTCAAGCCACATCGGTGGAGAGGTATACATTTAATGTTTTGGGTTAATTATCTTTAGTTAAAACTGGGGAAAAGTTAGAGATTCCTCACTTGAGCCAAGTGCAGAAGCAGAGGTGAGGATGGCAAACATGATTAAGTAACAGGTGATACCGGGGGGAAAAGAATTAAAGCAAATGGTACCTCGATAGTACCTCTAAAGTAGTATGAAGTTTTGTACAGTCTGAAAAATGGAGGCAGTGGTAATAGTTTAAACTTAACACTGGGCCTGGAAAGTGGTGAAGTGCCCACGTAGGCACATGGATGGAAGAAAAATGGAGGCTATATGAGAGGAAAGGGTTAGGTTGACCTTAGAATAAGGTAAAGGATGACACAGCACTGTGGGCTAAAAGGCCTGCACTCAGCTATGCTGGTTCTATGTCCCAGGTATCTGCCTTTGCTTAGATTTGTCACCTTGTTATGAAAAGTCCATATTTTCTAGGGTTTTAATCATGGACCTTTATTGATGGGGATCGTGTTATATCAGGGAGTGTGCAGCTTGGTAGAGGATCTTTTGTCTTGAGGGTATTCAGCGTAAGACCTGTGCTTTTGCATATTCCAATCAATGAGCTTATGATGAGTTGGAGCACGGCCTCTGAACGTGCATGAACTCGAGTGCCATTCGAGGGCTGCAATTCAATGCCAGAGGTGAAAGTGGCTTTGTTTTTGGAGTAGGGATAATGCTGGTTAAACTGCTTTTGGTTTACCCTGTAGACCGCAAGGAGATTGTTGGACTTGGGTTCAATATAGGGGGAGGAGGACTGAAAAAAATTGCTTGGGCATGATGACACAATATTGCTTGATCCTCATCTCACAGGGATTGAGTCACTGGTGGAACCATTGGTTAAAATCATGACATGGATGTAGACATGTAGTGGATGTAAATTGGAAATAAAAATTAAAGGACACCTGGATTTGAGGAAAATTCTTTGATTCCCCTGGGTTGTAAGAGTCAAAGGATTTTGAAAAGTCCAAAAAATGCATACACAATGGTCATTCCTATTGCCTGTACTTTCCTTGGAGTTGTCATGCAATGAAAATCACATCCTTTGTGCTTCGTGCAGTTTGAGGAATAGTTCTTCAGCACTGTGTAAACACAGTCGTAGAAGACCCTTATTAAAATATATACCATTGAAACATGCAAAACTCTTGGAAAAAGTTGGCAAGAAAGTATATTTCCTCTTTCCAATGAGTCTGGAACCACAAGAATTTCAAAAAAAAAGTTAGCCATTTGGGACTGAGAGGAGGAAATATTTCTTCATCTAGAGGTTGGTAAGCTTTGGAGTTCTCCACCTGGGAAAACTATGGAGACTCTTGTCATTACGTTTATTCAAAACAGAGATCAATAGATTTGTAGACATCAAGGAAATCAAAAGATATGGAGATAGTACTGGAAAGAGTTGCTGAGACAGAAGATCTGCCATTATCCTAATGAATGGAAGAACAGGCTCAGAAGGCTAGATGGGATACTCCTGAATCAATTTGTTGTGTTTGTATATTAATACAAACTTTTGTGAGACTGATGTGGATTTTGTATTGATGATAAATTGAGAATAACTGTTAAAGAAGATACTGTGCCCTTTAGGGTGTCTAAGCACCTTTGTATGAATAAAGTTTTGAAATATATTTCACCTTAGGAAATGTTTAAGTCTAAAGTTTGTTAAAAATTTAAAAATCTTCCTCTGCCAAACACTGCAGCTTCTGTGACAAAGGGGAGACTGATAATGCTGATGAGGCTGGAATTAAACATTATATACACCCAGGAACAATTGTCATTAGTTTGTCTCCATCCCACTAACCTACACCCCCACCCCACTTTACCAACCATACCTACAGGTGTGAAAAATCCCAACAGGCATGCATAAATCTACATTGGATTTTCGTCTAAGAATTTGTTGTTGGACCAGGGTGGTGAGGTTGATGCCGGTTTAAATGACAAGCCACCCAAGCCATTGTAGCTGGACGACACTTTCTGTGAAGATAGGCACAAAGGAATATGAGTTAAAAGAGAGAATTCAAACAGATTGTGTTAATCTGATATGGATAAATTAAGTACAACTGCTTCAGCTTTACAGCAAGAGGCTGAATAGAGAGGAAGGGAAATCTAAATGGGACGATCACATGCAAAATGCTGGAGAAACTCAACAAGTCAAGCAACATCAATGGATAAGAATAAACAAATGAGATTTCAGGCCACGACCCTTCATTAGATCTGGAAAGGAAGGGGGAGGATTCAAAACTGTTTAACATCACTTCCATTACTCAAGTGTGAAGGGGAAAATAATTGTTACTCTGGATCCAATGCAGCACAAAAAAGAAGATAATTAAAAACGAAATCACAATAAGAATACATACGTACATTGGCTGATTGTAGGTACATAACACGACACTGAGCGCAGGAGTGTCAGTACATAAAGAAGAAACTAAGATGAAACAGTAGGGGGTGCAGACAGAGTACAAGCTGGCAGGAGTTGGGTGAGACCAGGTGAGGGGGAAAACCTTTGTTGAGAACCTTTTCTTTGTCCACCACAAAGGCAAACTGTCCCAGTGACTACCCATTTCAATTTTACTTCCCATTCCCATTCTGATATGGACTCCATGGACCATGGACTCATCTACATATTGAGGTTATACCCAGGTTGGAGGAATCGCACCTCATATTCCATCTGGGTAGCCTCTAACCTGAAAGCATGGATGTTGATTTCCCCAACTTCTGGTAAATTTTCTCCCTTCTTCCTTCTCTCTTTTTTTCAAAATTCCACATTCTGGTTACCTATCTCCACTTCTCTTCATCTCAGTTGCCCATTACATCCCTCTGCTTTTCCCCTCACCCCACTTTTCTTTTTTTTCTTCCATTATCCACTGCCCTCCACTATTGGATTCTATCTTCTAAGCCTTTACCTCTTCCACCTATCCCCTCCCAGATTCTTACTTCATCGCTCCTACAAGGTCTCACCTATCACCTGCCACATTATATTCCTTCCCCCTCCCCCTTCTTTATATTCTGGCTTCAGGCCTCCTTCCTTTCCAGACATCTCAGCCTGAAATATTGATTGTTTATTCATCTTTATAGATGCTGCCTGAATTGGTGAATTTCTCCAGCATTTTGTGTCAGGGTTTCAAGGATCTGCAGAATCTCTTGTGTTTTAATTATGTGGACCCTCTTTTTTCTTCTTTGACAGTACCTCTCTGAATGGAGGATGACCTATCTGTAGTCTGCTGGGTTCTGAGGTGTTTCATGTGACTAATGTGAGAACCAAAGCGATCTGGGAACACAGGCCCGTAATTCATTGAAAGTGGTGTCACAGGTAGATAGGGTCGTAAAGAAAGCTTTTGGCACATTGGCCTTCATAAATCTAAATATTGAATACAGGAGATGGGATGCTATATTGAAGTTGTATAAGACATTGGTGAGGCCTAATTTGGAGTATTGTGTGCAGTTTTGATCATCTACCCACAGGAAAGATGTAAATAAGGTTGAAAGAGTACAGAGAAAATTTACAAGGATGTTGCTGGGTCTGGAGGACCTGAGTTATATGAAAAGGTTGAACATGATGGGACTTTATTCCTTGGAATTTAGGAGATTGAAAGGAGATTTGATGGAGGGATACAAAGGTATGAGGGTTATAGATAGGGTAAATCCAAACAGGCTCTTTGCACTGAGGTTGGGAGGATTACAACTGGAGCTCATGGATTAAGGATGAAAAGTGAAAAGTTTAAGGGGAACATGAGGCGAAACTTCTTCTCTCAGAGGGTTGTGAGAGTGTGGAATGATCTGCCAGTGTAAGTGGTGCACGTGAGCTCAATATCAACATTTTAGAGAAGTTTGGATAGGTACATTGATGGTAGGGGTATGGAGGGCAACGGCCCTGGCGCAGGTCGATGGGAGTAGGTAGTTTAAATGGCACGGCACGAACTGGATGGGGCCAAGGGCTTGTTTCTGTGCTGTACTTTTCTATAACTCTAAATGTAGACCTTCCTGCAATTGGGGCAAGTGGATGGGTAGATATTGAGGTAGGTTGCTCCTTCAGCTTCTAGTGCAATGCTACTGTTGGTTCCCAGTGCATGGACTTGAGGTTGTCCACACACCTCATTATCCTCTGACCTATCCTTTGTAGATCAGGCTGGAGCAGGGATGTGTACTGTGATCCAGTTGTGCAGCCAGAATCAGAGCCAGGGTTGGAGTCAGAAATGGGAACACTGGGGGTGGGGGTGGATTGCATAGAAGTTGTTGTATTCATGGGTAGGTTGACTACAAATTGTCTTTGTAGCTTTAGTATTATCACCAGCAACCTAAGTTACTGTATATCCACGTTTTTTTGTTATATGTTGTGAATACAGAGGACTTGGTATACTATACCAAATACCTTTCTCCTTTTTGAGCAGTTATGATCCAGAGATTTCCAAGGGTCAGTGTAGATGTTGTACTCCTTCAAGAAGGCATTGAGCACAGCCTTGAATTTCTTTCACTTGTCCTCTTGTGGTCTATTCCCATGACAGAGCTAGAAATGGTGTGTCTATTTTGGATTTCTGGAGTCAAAGCATGCAACTGATTTGGCCTGCCCAATGTAGCCATCTGAAGGTAATTATGCTTGTGATATTAGCCTAGGAGAAGATAGTCATTTGCTTATCCTTGCAGTAATGTGGAGAATTTTGTGGAGGCAGCATTTATGGTATCTTTTCATTGGATTTAAAGTTGCATTTAAAATTAGGTCAGATTTCAGAAGCAGAAAGAAAAACAGAAATATGCGGTGTCCATTAGATTATGACTTTAATCAAGGTCCCGGATCTTGATCCTTAAATATTATTTTCCTCAACTGACCTGGTCAAGGTGGCACTAGTGAACAATGATTCCTTGGGGGACATCTTCCAGATAGTCAATCATTTCAGCTTTTCTACGTCTTTACTTATTCTTTTTATCTTAATTTTGTTTTTAAAACTGTTGGAGTCTGTGACTTATACTCTGTAGTTTGATTGAGTGAGCTAGCATCCTGCTGTGCCCAAAGAAAGACTCCAGGAGAGAAATGCGAGCACGAGCTACCACGAGGAGAACCTCAGACGAGACGAGGGGCTGTGATCGACTACATTTCTCACTGATTGAAGAGTTGAGGAAGACTGAAACATCAGGGCACCAGGAGAGTGAGTAGTTCTCACTTGGGTCATGGTGCTTTCCTCGGAAAGGCCACTGATTAAGTTGCTTTCCCTGGAGAGGCTGCCAGTTTGAGTCACTTTCAGCAGAAAGCCCACTGTTTCGAGTCACAGCCATTGGAGAGGCTGCTGGTTCAAGTCACTTTCCTCGATGAGACTGCTGCTTCGAGTCACTTTCCTCAGAGAGGCCACTGGTTCGAGTCTCTGCCCTTGGAGGGGCACTGGTTTGAGTTGCTGCCATCGGAGGAGTTGCTGCTTTGAGTCACTGCTGTTGGACGGGTTGCTGGTTCTAGTTGCTGCCACCAGAGTCCCGATGATCTCGGAGGTGTTATTGAAAATCTGAGATTCATGGATTGGACTGTAGTCCAAATTAAGTGTAGTTCATATTGTCCTCCTTTAGTTTTATGTTTTTGTTCATGTTATCGCCCATTCTTTCTTGTTGCCGATTGGTGGGCTGGGAGTTTGGGTGATCTGTTAGTTTTTGTGTGAGGGAGGGGTTGGGGGTTTTTGGAGTTTGTGAGTTTTTGTTTCTTTTTCTTTTCGTGCGGGGATGGGTATTGATGTTTTCCTTTCAATGACTTCCATGGTTTTCTGTATTCTACAGCTATCTGGAGAAGAGCCAATTTTCAGTTGTATTCTGCAGACATACTTTGATAATAAAATGAACCTTTGAACCTTTTGACCAAAGGCTATGCTGGTACATTGAAGGTGATGGTGAATTTCAACATCAATATCTGCCGTTGCCTGGAGATGGCTTTTGACATGTGAGAAGTGAGTCTTGCTGTGAGCCTTTATCATGGTGCATTTCGGCAGTTGGTAAAGAACAGTTGTACTGCAGATGTTAAGTGTAAGACCTGTTCTCTTGACAGATTCAGTGAAGAAGTCAATGATGATTCGGAGTTCAGCCTCAAAATCAGTGCACATGCAAGCATTGTCTGTGTACTGTAGCTCAATATTCTTGTTTTTTTTTTGAGTATGAAATGATGCAGGGCAGCCCAATTTTCCAGGCTCTCATTGTGAATGTACAGATGCTGAGTGATAGCCTACAACACACTCACTTCAGTGAATTATCTAATGATGACTTGGAACTTGGACTCTAAATATTTGCAAATGCTTCTGGGTGATTTTGGTTCTGGAGTTTAGTTGCTGTAGGTTGAATAGCTTCCCAGTACTTCTGAAAATAATTCCACATTTTCATTATGTGACAAATCTAGGAAAATGCAGGAAGCACAATCATCTACTCTGCATGACCTTTATCAGGCTCATTAAAACATTAATTGGCAGTGACTATGTCTACAAAGAAGTCTCCATTTTGCAAGTCCATGGTGGTAGGCAAGTCATGATGTTAACCAAGGGTCAACCAAGATGTCAACCATCTTTATGTCCCTGTTAGGTTGAAAGGAAAGGTTAACAGTTTGAGAGAGCTATGGTTTTCGAGGGATATTGGAAACTCGGTTTGGAAAAAGAGAGATATCTACAATAAATATAGGCAGCATGGAGTAAATGAGGTGCTCGAGGAATATAAAGAATGTAAAAAGAATCTTAAGAAAGAAATTAGAAAAGCTAAAAGAAGATATTGGGTTGCTTTGGCAAGTAAGGTGAAAATAAATCCCAAGGGTTTCTACCGTTATATTAATAGCGAAAGGATAGTGAGGGATAAAATTGGTCCCTTAGAGAATCAGAGTGGACAGCTATGTGTAGAGCCAAAAGAGATGGGGGAGATTCTGAACAATTTCTTTTCTTTGGTATTCACTAAGGAGAAGGATATTGAATTGTGTAAGATAAGGGAAACAGGTAGGGAAGTTATGGAAACTATGATGATTAAAGAAGAGGAAGCACTGGAGCTTTTAAGGAATATAAAAGTGGATAAGTCTCCGGGTCCTGACAGGATATTCCCTAGGACCTTGAGGGAAGTTAGTGTGGAAATAGCAGGGGCTCTGACAGAAATATTTCAAATGTCATTAGAGACGGGGATGGTGCCGGAGGATTGGCGTACTGCTCATGTGGTTCCATTGTTTAAAAAGGGTTCTAAGAGTAATTATTGGCCTATGAGTTTGACGTTAGTGGTGGATAAATTGATGGAAAGTATTCTTAGAGAAGGTATATATAATTATCTGGATAGACAGGATCTGATTAGGAACAGTCACTGTGGATTTGTGCGTGGAAGGTCATGTTTGACAAATCTTATTGAATTTTTTGATGAGGTTACTAGGAAAGTTGATGAGGGTAAAGCGGTGGATGTTGTCAATATGGACTTCAGTAAGACCTTTGACAAGGTCCCACACGGAAGGTTGGTTAGGAAGGTTCAATCGTTAGGTTTTAATATTGAAGTTGTAAGATGGATTCAGCAGTGGCTGGATGGGAGACGCCAGAGAGTGGTGGTGGATAACTGTTAGTCAGATTGGAGGCCGGTGACTAGTGGTGTGCCTCAGGGATCTGTACTGGGTCCAATGTTGTTTGTCATATACATTAACGATCTGGATGATGGGGTGGTAAGTTGGATGAGTAAGTATGCAGATGATACTAAGATAGGTGGCGTTGTGGATAATGAAGTAGGTTTTCAAAGCTTGCAGAGAGATTTAGGCCAATTAGAAGAGTGGGCTGAAAGATGGCAGATGGAGTTTAATGCTGATAAATATGAGGTGCTACATTTTGGTAGGACTAATCAAAATAGGACATACATGGTAAATGGCAGGGCATTGAAGAATGCAGTAGGACAGAGGGATCTAGGAATAATGGTGCATAGTTCCCTGAAGGTGCAATCTCATATGGATAGGGTGGTGAAGAAAGCTTTTGGTATGCTGGCCTTTATAAATCAGAGCATTGAGTATAGGAGTTGGGATGTAATGTTGAAATTGTACAAGGCATTGGTGAGGCCAAATTTGGAGTATTGTGTACAGTTTTGGTCACTGAATTATAGGAAAGATGTCAACAAAATAGAGAGAGTACAGAGAAGATTTACTAGAATGTTGCCTGGGTTTCAGCACCTAAGTTACAGAGAAAGGTTGAACAAGTTGGGTCTTTATTCTTTGGAATGTAGAAGGTTGAGGGGGGACTTGATAGAGGTATTTAAAATTATGAGGGGGATAGATAGAGTTGATGTGGATAGGCTTTTTCCATTGAGAGTGGGGGAGATTCAAACAAGAGGACATGAGTTGAGAGTTAAAGGACAAAAGTTTAGGGGTAACATGAGGGGGAACTTCTTTACTCAGAGAGTGGTAGCTGTGTGGAACGAGCTTCCAGCAGAAGTGGTTGAGGCAGGTTCGATGGTGTCATTTAAAGTTAAATTGGATAGCTATATGGACAGGAAAGGAATGGAGGGTTATGGGCTGAGTGCAGGTCGGTGGAACTAGGTGAGAGTAAGAGTTTGGCACGGACTAGAAGGGCCGAGATGGCCTGTTTCTGTGCTGTAATTGTTATATGGTTATATGGGTCTCTAACAGGGCCTATCTCAGTGAAGAACAGTATCAAACACAGCTGTGTTATTGCCTGAAATGTTTCTTAATCTTTCTCATTACTGAAAATGCAGAATCAATGAAATCCAGAGTCTGCTGAGAGCAGATCGGAGGCATTCAAGTCTGGAGATCAAGATTGCTACATGAGGTGCAGGTATGATCTCCAGAAAGCCATCTCTTGGGCAAAGTGGGGATTCCTGACTACACTGGAATCAATGAGGGATGCTCGACAGCTGTGGCAGGGTTTGAATGCCATAACCGCCTACAAAGCTAAATCTTGTGCCTAAGGGACAGTTTCCAGATGAGCTCATTACCTATCGCTTTGACCACCAGAACAGGGAGGAACCATTGTACACCCATGTTTCCCAATGACCGTTTGGTCTCAGTATCTGAAGATGACATGCGGGCTAGCTTCAAGAGAATGAATCTAAGGAAAGCATCTGGTCTGGACGCAGTACCTGGCCGAGTACTAAAGACCTGTGTTTACCAACTAGCTGGTGTATTCACGGATATCTTCTACCTCTCTATCTGGTAGTGTGTGCTACCCACCTGCTTCATACAGTTTTAATCATACCGGTGCCCAGGAAGAGTGTGGTAACCTGTTTAAATGACTATTTCCCTTACATCCACAGTGATGAAGTGTTTTGAGAGGCTGCTGTTGAAGCTTGTCAGCTCCTGTCTGAGTGGTGACATGGATCTGCTCCAATTCGCCTGCCAAAGCAATAGGTCTACAGTAGATGTCATATCATTGGCTCTTCACACAACCCTGGAACAGCTGCACAGCAAAGATGCATACATCAGGATGCTCTTTATTGATTGCAGCTCAGCATTTAACACTATCTTCACCTCAAAACTAACCAATAAACTCCAAGACCTGAGCCTCAATACCCCCTTGTGCAATTGGATCTTGGATTTCCTCACTCGTAGACCCCAGTCTGTTCAAATTGGCAAAAACATCTCCTCCACAATCTCCATCAGCACAGGAGCACCGCAGGGATGTGTATTTGGACCCCTGCTCTACTCCCTTTACACCTATGACTGTGTGACTAAGTAGAGCTCCAACACCACATACAAGTTGGCTGATGTCACCACTGTTGTGGTTTGTATTAAAGGGGGTGATGAATCAGCATACAGGAGGGAGATTGAAAACTTGGCTGAGTGGTGTAATAACAACCTGTCACTCAATGGCAATATGACCAAAGAACTGGTTGTAAACTTCAGGAGAGGGAAACCAGAGGTCCAATGAGCCAGTAATCATTGGAGGGTCAGTAACTTTAAGTTCCTGGGTGTTACTATCTCAGAAGACCTATTCTGGACCCATCATATAAAGATGATTGCAAAGAAAGCACAACAGTGCCTCTACTTCTTCAGGAGTCTGTGGAGATTCAGCATGTCATCAAAAATCTTGGCAAACTTCTACATATGTGTGGTGAAAAGTGTGCTGACTGGTTGCATTATGGCCTGGAATGGGAACACCAATGCCTTCGAGTGGAAAATCGGACAAAAGGTAGTGGATTTGGCCCAGTACATCACTGGTAAAAACCTCCCAACCATTGAGGACATCTACATGCAACGTTGCCTTAGAAAAGCAGCATCAATCATCAACAATCCTCACCACCCAGGCTATGTTCTTTTCTCACTGCTCTCATCAGATAGAAGGTACAAGAGCCTCAGGACTCGCACCACCAGGTTCAAGAACAGCTACTACCCCTCAACCATCAGGCTCTTGAACAAAAAGGGATAGTTACACTCATTTAAGGACTCTGTTATCTTGTTATTTCATGCTTGTTAGTTGTTGCTATTTAGTCATAGCTGCATTTGCACAGTTTGTTTACAGTTTAAAGTTCCTGATGTTTTCAGTTTACAGATTCTGTTTACAGTTACAGTTCTATAGATTTGCTAAGTATGGCTACAGAAAAAGAATCTCAGGGTTGTATGTGATGACATGTATGTACTCTGAGAATAAATGTTACTTTGAACTTTGAACCCTGAACATTCTAACCATCACAGGATGTTTATTTATTTATGTTTTTATTGAGATACAGCACGGCCCAGCATTCACCCAGTCCTAGCCTAATCATGGGACAATTCAAAATGACCAATTAATCTACCAGCCAGTACATCTTTGGACTGTGGGAGGAAACCAGAGCACCTGGAGGAAACCTACACAGTCACAAGGGGAATGTACAAACTCCTTTGTTCTAGTGCGTTTTAGTGTGTTATATTTTTTATATATAGAAACATAGAAACATAGAAAATAGGTGCAGGAGTAGGCCATTCGGCCCTTCGAGCCTGCACCGCCATTTATTATGATCATGGCTGATCATCCAACTCAGAACCCAGCCTTCCCTCCATACCCCCTGACCCCTGTAGCCACAAGGGCCATATCTAACTTCCTTTTAAACATAGCTAATGAACTGGCCTCAACAGTTTGCTGTGGCAGAGAATTCCACAGATTCACCACTCTCTGTGTGAAGAAGTTTTTCCTAACCTCGGTCCTAAAAGGCTTCCCCTCTATCCTCAAACTGTGACCCCTCGTTCTAGACCTCCCCAACATCGGGAACAATCTTCCCGCATCTAGCCTGTCCAATCCCTTTAGGATCTTATACGTTTCAATCAGATCCCCCCTCAATCTTCTAAATTCCAACGAGTACAAGCCCAGTTCATCCAGTCTTTCTTCATATGAAAGACCTGCCATCCCAGGAATCAATCTGGTGAACCTTCTTTGTACTCCCTCTATGGCAAAGATGTCTTTCCTCAGATTAGGGGACCAAAACTGCACACAATACTCCAGGTGTGGTCTCACCAAGGCCTTGTACAACTGCAGTAGTACCTCCCTGCTCCTGTACTCGAATCCTCTCGCTATAAATGCCAGCATACCGTTCGCCTTTTTCACCGCCTGCTGTACCTGCATGCCCACTTTCAATGACTGGTGTATAATGACACCCAGGTCTCGTTGCACCTCCCCTTTTCCTAATCGGCCACCATTCAGATAATAATCTGTTTTCCTATTTTTGCCACCAAAGTGGATAACTTCACATTTATCCACATTAAATTGCATCTGCCATGAGTTTGCCCACTCACCCAACCTATCCAAGTCACCCTGCATCCTCTTAGCATCCTCCTCACTGCTAACACTGCCACCCAGCTTCGTGTCATCCGCAAACTTGGAGATGCTGCATTTAATTCCCTCATCCAAGTCATTAATATATATTGTAAACAACTGGGGTCCCAGCACTGAGCCTTGCGGTACCCCACTAGTCACCGCCTGCCATTCTGAAAAGGTCCCGTTTATTCCCACTCTTTGCTTCCTGTCTGCTAACCAATTCTCCACCCACACCAATACCTTACCCCCAATACCGTGTGCTTTAAGTTTGCACACTAATCTCCTGTGTGGGACCTTGTCAAAAGCCTTTTGAAAATCCAAATATACCACATCCACTGGTTCTCCCCTATCCACTCTACTAGTTACATCCTCAAAAAATTCTATGAGATATATGGAGGATTATAGATTATAGAAGGAATTATGGTAATCAGCAAAGGCAACATGGCTTTGTGAAAAATAAATCTTGTTTGATCAATGTATTTGAGTTCTTAGATAAGTAACACATAAGACCATAGATATAGGACAGAATTAAGCCATTTGGCTCACCGAGTCTGCTTGATGATCCAATTTTCCCTCTCAGCCCCAATCTCCTTGTCCCCGTATCCCTTAATGCCCTGACCAATCAGGAATCTATCAACCTCTGCCTTAATTACACATAAAGACTTGTTCTCCACAGCTACCTGTGGCAACGAATTCCACAGGTTTGCCACTCTGGCTAAAGAAATTCTGCCTCATCTCAGTTCTAAAAGGACACCTCTCTATTCTGAGGCTGTGTCCTCTGGTCTTAGACTCTCCCACCTTAGGAAACATCCTCTCCACGTACACTTTATCAAAGCCACACAATTCAATAGGTTTCAGTGAGGTCACTCCTCTTCCTTCTGAGTTCTAGTGAAAACAGGCCCAGAGCCATCAAACGCTCTTCATATGACAAGCTATTCAAATCTGGAATAATTTTTGCGAACCTCCTTTGAAGCCTGTAGTTAAAAAGTGAACTGAATGCACTATACTTAGATTTACAGATGACATTTGTTAAATTGCTGCATTGGGATTATTACAGGAAGTAAAAGGGGGTGACATACTGACAAGGATAGAAGATTGTCTAGTTAACAGGAAACAAAGAATAGGCATAGATGTTTTTATTCTGGTTGGCCATTTGTACCTGGTGGTGTTTTACTGGAAGCAATGCTGCAGTCTCAACTTTCCACAAGTGTCTTGGATGAAATCACAGTTACCATATTTGCCAATGATACGTAGAACAATAGATAAAATGACATGAGGAGGAAATAAAGTGATAGTTGATTAACAAATGGAATATAAAGTGGGTAAGTGTGAAATTGAAGGAAAAATGAAGAGAAACATATCTATAGATTTCTGAGTTGCAGCAAGAACTGAATTTCCTCATGCAAAGGATTAGTATGCTGGTTAGGAAGTATGATGAAAGATAACAAAATGCTGTCATTTATTGTTAGGGAAAATTAATACAAAAATAGATAGAATATGCCTGTTTTATAGTGCATTGTCAAGACCAAATCAGGGATACTGTGTACCATAATGAGCTCCTTATTTACGCAAGGAAATAGATATTGGCATCAGTTCAGAGATTTTCTCATCTGATACGTGGAATGGGAAAGTTGCCTTTCTGAGGAAAGATTGTACAGACTAGGCTTGTATGTATCTAATAGAGGACAGAAAGCGGAGATGAGACTTCGTGGAAACATACAATTCCCTTACAGGTCCTGACAGGTTAGATATGCTTAAAATAAAGGGTTATATATTTAACACGGCTGTTTGAAGTGAGATAAAAAATTTTAATTGTCTGTTTTTGGAACTCTCTTCTTTAAATGAGTCTTTGAATATTTTTAAACCAGAGAGATAGATTCTTAATGAGCAAGGAGGTGAAAGGTTACTAGGATTAGGCATGAATGTGGCATTGAAGTTGCAATTAAATCGGCCATGGTATTGAATGGTGGAGTAGGCTTGAGAGGGTAAATCACTTCACCCATTCATTTAAGCTATTCATTTAGTATTAACTAGCTCTTTAACTTTACATCAATCTCACCTCCTAAAATAATTTTCACTTCCTCCTGGAAACATGCACGTGGACAATGTGAAATGCGGGGTGTGAAATCTACAATGTCCCAGCTGGCAGCAATAAGGTTGAATCACAAACAAGAGAAAATGTGCAGATGCTGGAAATCCAAGTAACATAAACAAAATGTTGGAGGAACTCAGCAGGCCAGGCAGTATCCATGGAAAAGAGTATGGTTGAGGTTTTGGGCTGAGACCCTTCATCAGGACAATAAGGTTGAATTTAGGGTCTCATTCTTGCCTCAATCTGCCTATCATCCTTTTACAGTACAGTATTTGTTTTTTGTGGAGTTATATTGGCTGTTATATTGAGACAACTACCAAAGAGGCAAATAATCATTAAATATTCAATGGGACAAAAATAGTAAAGAAGAAAATTTTAAGAAGTTTATAGTCTTCAAATGTGGATAATTCATCAGGAGCAGATGAAATATATCACAAATTCTTAAAAGCAGCGAGGTCTGAGATTGCGAGGTTTTGACAGCAATTTCTTATTTTCAATCTTTTCTGGCTACAGTGGTGGAGGATTGGATGACTGTTAACACTGTACCATTTCACAAGGGAAGGTAATGATAATCAGGTAATTACAGACCAATTGGTTTAACTTTGATGATGTTAAAAATGTTGGAAGTATTTCAAAGTGACACATAAACCTTTCAGAAAGGTACTAATTTATCAGTAAAGATCAGATGGATTTGTTTTATCTGACTAACTTGATTGAATATATAGAGGGTGTTACAAGGAAGTTCAGTGAGGGCTGTGTGTTTGATGGGTTTTTAGCCAGGTCCCACTTAGCAAGCTATGCAGAGAAATAAAAGTGACCTTGAAGTGAAGGCACCACAGATCCTTAAATGCACCAGGCCAAGTCAATAAGTTGGTTAAAATGCCATATGGGATACTATCTTCTATTGACCAAGGCATAGAACATAAAAAGGAGGAGGTTATATCTGTTTTGTATACAGCACCATTCAGGCTGTGCTCTCTTCTCAGTGCTGCAATTGGGAAGGAGGTACAGGAGCCTTAGGTCCCACACCATCACATTCAGGAACAGTTATTACCCTTCAACCATCACATTCCTGAGGCAATATGGATAACTTCAGTCACCTCAACACTGTACTGATCACTGAACACAACCTATAGGCTCATTTTTGAGGACTCTACAACTCATCTTCTTAATTTTAGTTATTTATGTATTTATTATTACTTGTTTAAATATTTATTATAGTTTGTATTTGTACAGCATGTCTTCTTTTGAACATTGGTTGCCTGTCAGTCTTTGTTTACGAGTTGTTTTTCATTGATTCTATGATATTGCATTGTTCTACTGTGAATGCCTGCAAGAAAATGAATCTCAGGGTAGTATGTGGTGACATGTACATATTTTGATAATAAATTTACTTTGAACCTTGAACACAAGTTTGGTCACAGCTTGAATAGAGCATACGGTTTTAGTCACCTTATTCTAGGTAAGGTGCCATGGCAGCAGAGGGAATGCAGAGGAAATTTGCAAAGATGTTACTGGGCATGGAAAATTGTCGCTGAGGAAATATAGGATAATGTAGGATATTTGCTTTAAGGGGAGACTAAGTTCAGGGGAATGGAATTTTGAATGGGCTGCCTAGATATGACTTTCTTCCTTTAGCAAAGGAATTGAAAAGAAGGGGCATAATTTTCAAGTAATCTGTGGAAGGATTAGAGGAAATGAGGATGATAGGCTCTGGGATTCACTACCTTATAATGTGGCCTTCACAAACATTTGTCACATTGAATCTGTACCTGGATGTGTACTGACAGAGCTGCAATCAGCAGGATTATGGAAGCAGAATCAGACCAGGTTTGTTGTCACTGGAAAAAGTCAGAAAATTTGTTCTTTTGTGGCACCAGTACACTGTAAGACATAGCAGTTTGTTGAGAAAACTGATGGCGGAGGGGAAGAAACTATTCCTAATACATTGAATGTGGGTCTTTGGGCTGCTCTATGATGGTAGTAATGAGAAGAGGGTGTGATTTACAGATTAAATATAGAAAAGTGTTCTTTTTTTGAAATGGCATGGACACCAAGGGCTAAATAGCCCGTGTTTAAATTTTCTGCGGAAAGTCTCTGATTCTGTATGTAATTGGTAAATTGGAGATCTATAAATGTATTCTGAATCCTAGCAATATTACAGTTGAGAGTGTCATGGCAAACATGTTGCATCCATTGGCAGTGCCCAGGAGGAGCCTAGTCACCTGCCCGTAAAAGGACTGCTGGAACAATTTGAAAAGGATGTTCCACACAAACCCCCCCAAAACATCTTACTCGCTACAAGCAGCTGCTCTGTGCCTACCTTGTGATTGTTTCACCTGACCAAGTACAACTCTTACATCTGATATTGTACCCATTAGATTTCCACTCCTTTGAATAAAGGATAATGTTATATTTTCCCTTAATGCTCATTGTGTGCAAATTTAAATGATATTTGAATATTAAACACGAGGAGGAGTGCTGATGCTGGAAATACAAAGCAACGCACACAAAATGCTGGAGTAACTCGGGACTGGAAAGACCTGAAGAAAAGTCTCGGCCCGAAACGACGACTCTTTATTCATTTCCAGAGATGCTACTGTACCTGCTGAGTTCCTCCAGCGATTTTTGTATTTGAATTTAAAGATGTTTGGACATCTCAAGCAGGTCATCACCAGAAATCTTAGTCAAGAAAACTCTTAAACATTTAACTCTGAAAGTCATGTGGAGAAACAGAGAACATAGAAACATAGAAAACCTACAGCACAATACAGGCCCTTCGGCCCACAATGCTGTGCTGAACATGTACTTACTTTACAAACTACGTAAGGTTACCCATAGCCCTCTATTTTCCTAAGCTCCACGTACGTAACCAAGAGTCTCTTAAAAGACCC
The DNA here is from genome assembly GCF_963921235.1 of Mobula hypostoma. Taxonomy (NCBI): domain Eukaryota; kingdom Metazoa; phylum Chordata; class Chondrichthyes; order Myliobatiformes; family Myliobatidae; genus Mobula; species Mobula hypostoma. The sequence continues at coordinate 192,286,558 of NC_086098.1, forward strand.
TATCGTATCTGCCCCCACCACCATCACTGGGAGCCCATTCCACACACTCACCACTCCCTGCGTAAAAAAACTTACCCCTGACCTACTTCCAAGCACCTTGAAACTGTGCCCTCTCATGTTAACCATTTCAGCCCTGGGAAAAAGCCTCTGACCATCTACACGATCAATGCCTCTCATCATCTTATACACCTCTATCAGGTCACCTCTCATCCTCCGTCGCTCCAAGGAGAAAAGGCCAAGTTCACTCAACCAGTCTCATAAGGCATGATCCCCAATCCAGCCTACATCCTTGTAACTCTCCTCTGCACCCTTTCTATAGTTTCCAGATCCTTCGTATAGTGAGATGACCAGAACTAAGCACAGTACTCCAAGTGGGGTCTGACCAGGGTCCTATATAGCTGTAACATTACCTGTCAGCTCATGAACTCAATCCCACAGTTGATGAAGGCCAATGCACCATATGCCTTCTTAACCAAAGAGTCAACCTGCGCAGCAGCTTTGAGTGTCCTATGGACTCAGACCCTAAGATTCTTCTGATCCTCCACACTGCCAACATTAATACTATATTCTGCCATCATATTTGACCTACCAAAATGAACCACCTCACACTTAACTGGGTTGAACTCCATCTGCCACTTCTCAGTCCAGTGTTGCATCCTATTGGTGTCCCACTGTAACCTCTGACAGCCCTCTACACTATCCACAACACACCCAACCTTTGTGTCAGCAGCAAATCTACTAACCCATCCCTCCACTTCCTCATCCAGGTCATTTATAAAAATCACGAAGAGAAGGGATCCCAGAACAGATCCCTGAGGCACACCACTGGTGGCTGATCTCCATGCAGAATATGACCCACCTGCAACCACTCTTGTTGCCTTCTGTGGATGAGCCAATTCTAGATCTACAAAGCAATGTCCCTTTGGATCCCATGCCTCCTTACTTTCTCAATAAGCCTTGCATGGGGTACCTTAACAAATGCCTTGCTGTAATCCATACACATTACATCTACTGCTCTACCCTCATCAATGTGTTTAGTCACATCCCCAAAAATATTCAATCAGGCTCATAAGCCACGACGTGCCTTTGACAAAGCCATGCTGACTATTCCTAATCACATTATGCCTCTCCAAATGTTCATGAACCCTGCCTCTCAGGGTATTCTCCACCAACTTCCCAATCCCTGAAGTAAGACTCACTGGTCTATAATTTCCTGGGCTATCTCTACTCCCTTTCTTGAATAAGGGAACAACAAGGAGTATAAGATGATGAGAGGCATTGATCATGTGGATAGTCAGAGACTTTCTCCCAAAGCTGAAATGACTAGCACGAAAGGGCACAGTTTTAAGGTGCTTGGAAGTAGGTACAGAGGAGATGTCAAGGGTAAGTTTTTTATGCACAGAGTGGTGAGTGCATGGAATGGGCTGCCAGCGACGGTGGTGGAGGCAGATACAACAGGGTCTTTTAAGAGACTCCTGGATAGGTACATGGAGCTTAGAAAAAGAGGGCTATGGGTAACCCGAGGTAATTTCTAAAGTACGTACATGTTCGGCACAGCATTGTGGGTCAAAGGGCCTGTATTGTGCTATAGGTTTTCTATGCTTCTATCTGCAACCCTCCAATCCTCTGGAACCTCCCCCATCCCCATTGATGATGCAGAGATCATTGTCAGAGGCTTAGCAATCTCTTCCCTCCCCTCCCACAGTAGCCTGGGGTACATCTCATCCAGTCCCGGAGACTCATCCAACTTGATGCTTTCCAAAAGCTCCAGCACATCATCTTTCTTAATGTCTATATGCTCAAGTTTTTCAGTCCTCTCTAAGTCATCCCTACAATCACCAAGATCCTTTTCCGTAGTGAATATCGAAGCAAAGTATTCGTTAAATACCTCAGCTATCTCCTCCAGTTCCATACATACTTTTCCACTGTCACAATTGATTGGTCCTATTCTCTCACATCTTATCCTCTTGCTCTTCACATACTTGTAGAATGCCTTGGGGTTTTCCTTAATCCTGCTCACCAAGGCCTTCTCGTGGCCCCTTCTGGCTCTCTTAATTTCATTCTTAAGCCTCTTCCTACTCGCCTTATAATCTCCTAGATCTCTACCATTACCTAGTTTTTTTTAACCTTTTGTAAGCTTTTCTTCTTGACTAGATTTTCAACAGCCTTTGTACACCACAGTTCCTGTACCCTACCATCCTTTCCCTGTCTCATTGAAAATTACCTATGCAGAACGCCACACAAATATCCCCTGAACATTTGCCACATTTCTGCTGTACATTTCCCTGAGAACATCTGTTCCCAATTTATGCTTCCAAGTTCCTGCCTGATAGCTTCATATTTCCCCTTACTCCAATTAAATGCTTTCCTTACTTGTCTTTTCCTATCCCTCTCCAATGCTATTGTAAAGGAGATAGAATTGTGATCACTATCTCCAAAATGCTCTCCCACTGAGACCTGATACCTGACCGGGTTCATTTCACAATAACAGATCAAATATAACCTCTCCTCTTGTAGGCTTATCTACATATTGTGTCAGAAAACCTTCCTGAACACACCTAACAAACTCCGCCCCAACTAAATCCCTTGCTCTCGGGTGATGCCAATCAATATTGGGGAAATTAAAATCTCCCCCCACGACATCCCTGTTTTTATTGTACCTTTCCAGAATCTGTCTCCCTATCTGCTCCTCGATGTCCCTGTTACTATTGGGTGGTCTATAAAAAACACCTTGTAGAATTATAGAGAAGGATGGAATATATACTTGAGACAAGTCATTAGTTGCAGGTGACTTATGGTACATGCTGTGCATATCCTGGATAGGCTTGTTTACAAAGCCTGTTCTGAAAAGTGCATAATGGTAATGTAAAGAAACTTGTTAATGCTGATGCTGAAGATGTAAACTGCAGCCTGATTAAATCATTTCATAGGCTTCTATTAATAAATAATATTGAATTATTTAGTGGCAATGTTAAAAGCTACTTAAAATTTGGAAAGAATGACCTGATTAGATTTTTTCTTGTTGGTAGAAAAACCAATCACATTATTAATGTGAGGGATCCAAATTCACAGTGCTCCTGGAGAGTTTAATTTCATGCAACAGGATTAGAAGCACTAAGTTTCATAGGCAACATACGCTATGTGTATATGATGTCAAATTGACCTTTCGAGCATACAGCTGTCATTACTTTATTGTCTTGGAGACAGGTGTCTGGATTGTACACATGCTATGGGACTGGCACAGTTTGCAAAACAAATTATGTGGAAATACTACATATTAAGCTCCCCAGGTAAAACAGTCCCAGGTAGAAAATGTCCATTTAGTGTTGCAAAAATATATATATACAGTACATACAGTGGATTAGGGTTAATTGACTCACATCAGGACTCATACATTTTGGTCTAATTAAGCGGCTACCCCAATTAGCCGAAGTTTCATGGAAACAGTTAAAAATGTATAAAAAAGATAAGCTACCATTTAACTGAGTAATAAATTACACATTTCAATGAAATACAGAACAAATTAGAACACTACCAAAACTATTGCAGTGCTATAAAACTGTGTTTTTATCAATGGAGGAATTTATCCATGGTTTGCGACTATGTTCTTTTGATTGACTGTAAATGAACAAAATCAGCACAGGTACCTTGTGCAGATAGTGTACTGACTTCAAACTGTGCTTTTGATTATTCTATCCTCCAAATCTTCATTTTCATTGTAACATTCAAGATGACTGTTGATACCTTCAAATTCTTCATAGTGCCTAACTTGTTGAAGTAGTGGAATTGTTTAATTTTCACTCCTGGCCATTTCTGACATCTCCAAGGCTGAATGTTTGAGACTGCAGTGAGTAGTACAGTTCCGAGTTGTCTCACTGTTTATTATTCACCAACTGTCAGTGACAAAAATCACTGCTTTTTGAACACAAGTGCACAACTAACACTATTTTGAAACCATTCACTCTAAGCACGATGTAGTGTGTAAAGGCCCCATGACTGACGCTAGTTAGAAACCGTTTGCAATAGACTCCTGTCCCAAATAAACAAAGAGAATCCCTGAAATTTTCTTGATTTATTTTTGTTCTTCAAGAGTTGTCCCAATTAACCAATGGCCCAATTAATCAAAATCCACTGTATATGCAACACACACAAACAAGAGAAAATCTGCAAATGCTGGAAATCCATGCAACACACACAACATGCTGGAGGAACTCAGCAGGCTAGGCAGCATGCATGGAAAAGAGTATTGTCAACGTTTCGGGCTGAAACCCTTCAGCAGGACTGAAGAAATATCGACGTTTCAGGCTACCACCAACTGGACAGGGTTCGATTTTGTTATCCTTTCCAAACATTCAACACAGCGATTTTGCCACACTGTGAGTGAATTTTTGTAGTGCAATAATTCGTGTTAAACATTAAAGTATCTTGCACCTTCAATTCTTTTTGTTTTCCCAAAACAAAACTTCCTGAGCTACTTCACATTTTTCAAAGAAAAATGCTCTGTAAACACATTGTTCTGTAATTACCACCTTTCCCCCAAGGAGGTGCTCTGGTACCTGTCATAGATGGAGAAAGTAATGCAGCATGACAAGTTTACATAACCAGAAAATCATTTGTAATGGCATTTCATTCTGTATACACACTGTCATAACTGGTGGACCTATCTGATATTATTTTCATCCAAAAACCAAGTGATTTTCCACGTGTGCATTGATAACATTCAGCTCTGTTTCACCACCTTCTTCCTTGGCGACGTTTCTGATGCCAGTTGTCATATTTCATGGCCAACTTTGTTAAAGCAAATTCAGCAAGTCTGTGTCTATATTTAGATTTGAAACATTGTTATCTTAGCTTATCTACCATTGTTATCCTAGCTTTTGCCATCCCAATTTTCTCCTGACCTTCTTCCTTTATTCTAGCCTTCATAAACTCTGTTGCTGTGTTTAATTCACACTATAAATCAGGTGCTTGCATATAAGCTTCTCCCTGCTCTTAAGTCTTAGTCATTCCGCATTGTTGTAATCTTCTCTATTTTTGCCTCTTTTTTAAAAAAAGTTGCTCTAAATTGATGGCCTTGTCATTTGTTGTTCAGGACCTAAGTTATACAATTCTTTTCCTAAGCCCTTCTCATCATGCCTATAACACGTGTCAAATTTAATTTGACATTAGTACACTGGGATGATCTGTCTCTGATGTTTCCCTTTCAAAGACACTGCTTTCATCATCCTCAAAAGAAAACAAATGGGTGACTTAAATCTGAAGTAAAAACAGAAAATGCTGGAAATACACAGATCAGGCAATATCAAAGGAATGAGAAACCAAGTCAACATTAACCCTACTGAAGAACTCAAAAGCAGTGAGGGATAACTGTGAATAGCAATTTTCACCCAAAAACTGAGAAGGTAATATTGATATCAATGACCTCAGTAAGAAGAAGGCTAACTAGCCACAGAAATAACTTTTTTTTGGGATGCAGCACAGTAACGGACTGTGCAGGTCCAACGCCATCCAAATACACCGATGTGACCAATTAACGAACTAATGCAGAAGTCTTTGGAATGTGGGAGGGAACCGGAGCACCTGGACGATGTTCAAGTTCAGGTCCAAGATTACTGTCACTCGGCTGTATACATGTACATCACCAAACGAAACAATGTCATATTGGACCGAGGTGTACAATACAGTAGATACAGTATAACTCACACACAAAGCATAAGGTGATATTAACACAAATAAATTAACAAATAATAAAACTTATTCCAAAAGATTGACATGCATAATTGGCATTTATGACGCAAGGAGCAAAAGCTATCCTTGAGCCTGGTGGTATGTGCTTTCAGACCTCTGTATCTTCTGCCCAATAGGAGAGAGGAAAAGAGAGATTGTCTGGGGGTGGGTGGAATCTTTGATCATGCTAACTGCTTTACTGAGACAGCAAGAAGCATAGAGAGAGCCCATGGAGGGGAGGCTGGCTTCTGTGAAGTGCAAGGAGTTATACGCACAGCTCAGTTTCTTTTTGGTCTTAGGCAGAGCATTTGCCATAACAAGTCATTTTGCATCAGGATAGGCTGCTTTCTATGGTGCATTGAAGAAACTGATAAAGGTTGATGGGCTTGGTTCTACATGGCTAGGCCAGGAAAGCCTATTAGAGATGTTCATTCTTAGGAACTTGAAGCACTCATCCCTCTCCAGCTTGAACTGTTGATGTAGACAAGTAGATGTGCACCTGCCCCGCCCCCCCATCCTCCTCCTGAGGCCAATGATCAGCTCTTTAGTTTTGAGGGAAAGGTTGTTGCTGTGGCACCAAATTCCTAAGCACTTTATATCCTTCCTAGACTCGGACTTGTCGTTATTTTAGATACGACCCACTATGGTGATCACCTACAAACACGTAGATGGAGTTCGAGCAGAATCTGGTCATGCAGTCATGAGTGCACAGGTAGCAGAGTATGGAGCTGAGGGCACAAACTTATGGAGCATCAGTATTTACAATAATTCTGGCAGAAGTATTGCAGTCTGTTGGTCAGGAAGTTGACGATCCTGTTGACTCTAGGACTTGGAGACTGGTGTTGAGTTGGCTTGGAATGATCATATTGAAGGCAGAACTGCAGTCAATAAACAATAGTCTAACATAGGTGCCTGGACCATCTAGAAGATACAGCTATGATTTTCAGAAAGGAAATACAGCAAGTGACATGTGAATGCATGATGATTTCTTTGTAATTAAGACTTTTCTTGCCAATCATTTGGCTGTCCTGCCTTTTGGCATCAAAGACTCATTGCATTTAACTGGCAAACAAACTTTTGCCAGTATGAATTATATAAAGCAAAATATGCCCCAACTGATCTATTCAACATTCCTTCATTTATTCCAAAAACAATCAGGTACATCTATTTAAGGAACTTAATGCAAGGCAGGAGGAGAAGATGGCGACGGCCTGCGTGTGCGCAGCCCTCCGGTGAAAAATGATATTGTATCTGTTAAATAGGGGCCGTGGACAATTCTGATTTGACGGAGAATGGACGTGAAAGCACAGAGGAACATCTGGAGAAATTTCTGAAATGCCCATTCGCTGCTGTCGTTACTGTGTGGTCGGGAATCTTTCGGAGGGTAGGCCTCAAAATCCCCGGACTTGCCTGCTTTTGGCGACCGAGAGGGAGGTCAAATCGTTCGGACAGAGATGGCGCTCAGTACTGGGTGTCGGAAAGCTGATCAGAGCTCGAAGTTTTCAGATGACTCAAAGTCAGATTGTGGTTGGCATGGTAGGGAGAGTTTTTCTTCCTTCTCCCGTCTGCGTGAGATGTGGGACATCTGAGAAACTTTGAACTTTACTGTGCTCACGGACTTTCTTCATCAAGTTATGGTATTGTTACACTGTTTGTAACTATATATTATAATTATGTGGTTTTGTCAGTTTTTTCAGTCTTGGTCTGTCCTGTGTTCTGTGATATCACACCGGAGGGAATAATGTATCATTTCTTAATGCATGCATTACTAATTGACAATAAAAGAGAACTATGTGACTTCATAATCTAAATAGCAGAGGCTCTGAATTTCATTGGGATGGCAAATGTCGGCAGACCCAATTCCAACGTTACTGTTCTACTACGCAAGTGTATGGAATGGCCTTGTGATCATAAACATAATCTTAAGATAAAACAACAATTGCAAAGGAACTTGCCAGTAATCCTGTTCAACAATAACACCTCTTAGGCTACATCATTGTATGAAGACAGGATCTAAATTACATTGAAATCATTTGTTGTAAGAAGGAAGCTGGACTAGCCACTGCTTGGTAGTTAGTCAGGTATATGAAGAATGTACCAAAACATAGAACAGAAAAACACAGGAAGAGGCACTTCAGCCCAGTGTTGTGTGGAACATTAGTAGTCAAATAACCAACTACACTAAACCCTCCTATCTACACATTGTCCATTCCATTTACTGCATATCTAAGAGCCTCATGAAAACCTACTGAAATTACCTCCACCACCACTCTCTGTAAAAATAGACACACCCCACCCACCTCCTTTGAGCTTTACCCCTCTCATTTTAAATGCATACTTTCTCGTGTTAGGCATTTCAACCCTAGGAAATCGATAACTAGCTATATACCGTATCTACAGTATGTCTCTCATAATCTTACAAACTTCTATCAGATCTCCCTTTAGTCTCTGCCACTCCAGATAAAACAGCCCAGATTTGCCTAGTTTCTTCTTACAGCACATGCCCTTTAATCCAGGGTAGCTTCCTGGTAAAGCTATTCTACACCTTCTTCAAAGTCTGGATATGCATTACAACCAGAACTGTATGTAATACTCCAGATACGACTTAACTAGAAATTTATAAAGCTGTAACAAACTTTCCAAATTTTGAACTCAATTCCTTAACTAATAAAGGCAAGCATAGTGTATGCCTTCTTTACTACCCTGTGTACTTACGTAGTCACTTTCAGGGAACTATGCACTTGGACCCCTAGATTCTTCTGCACATCAACATTGGTAAAGGTCTTGCCATTGGCCGTGAACTGTCTCTTTATAGTTGATCTTTCAAAGTACAATATTTCACATTTGGTCAGGTTAAGTGCCACCTGCCATTTCTCTGCCCGTATCTGTAACTGGTCTATATCCTGCTGTATTCTTCTGTGCTATTCACAACACTACCAATCCTAATACTCCCAACCAGGGCATTCATATTAGAAGTAGCAGAGGTCCCAGTACATCACTATTCACAGACTTGTAACCAGAATAAGTCCCATCGACCACTACCCTCTGCCTTCTATGGGCAAACCAGTTCTGAATCCAAACAGCCAATTCACCATGTATCCCTTGAATTTTAATCTGCTGGATGAGGGTCCTATAAGGAACCTGAAAAAAGCCATCCTAAAATCCATGTAAACAACATCCATAGCTCTACCTTCATTAATCACCTTTGTTACCTCCTCAAAAAACTCCATTAAGTTAGTAAAACATGACTTGCCCTGCACAAAGCCTGGCTGAGTGTCTCTACTAAAGCTAAGGCTTTTCAAATGATCATAAATCATATCCCCAAGAACCCCCTCCGGTCACTTCCGTACCACTAGAGTGAGACTCACCAGTCTATATTCCAGATTATCCCTATTTCCCTTCATGATTAATGGAAGAACATTAGCTACTCACAAATCCTCCAACGATCTTTCCTGGAGCTAGAAAAGTTGTGAAAATATTGGTCAAAAACCCAGCAATCTCATTTCTTGCCTCCCTTGATAACATGGGTTATATTCCATCAGGCCCTGGGGACTTACCCACTTTAATATTCTTTAAGAGACCCAACAGTACCTCCTCCTTTATCTTGAAATGCCCCAGCAAATTAACATACTCCATGTTAATCTGTCTATCCTCCACGCCCCTTTCCTTGGTAAACACTGATGAAAAGTATTTATTCTGAACTTCACCTATATCCTCTGCTGCAAAATCAAGGATAATCTTCTTTACCCTTGAGTGGTCCCATTCGCTCCCTAGTTATTCTCTTGTTTTTAATATATGTATACAAAACCTTGGAATTCCCTTCAATTGTACTTTCCAAGGACTTTTCATGGCCCCTCCAGGTTTTCCTAATTCCCTTCTTGAGTTCTTTCTGGCTTCTTTAATCCAACAAGGGCTCTCTTTGATCTAAGCTTTCTAAACCTTAGATGCATTTTCGGTTCTTTTTTGACTGAGTTCACCACCTCTCTTGACGTCCAAGTTTCTCTGACTTTGTCATCCTTGTCCTTCCTTGTTACTGGAACATACCTGTCCTGTACTCTGTGCAATTGGCCCTTAAATGCCCTGCTCAAGTCAGATATAGACTTACCCAGAAACATCTGTTGCTAATTGACTTTCCCTAGTTCCTGCCTACTATCCTTTAAACTTGTCCAGGTCCAACTTAATAAACTCCTGCATGGTCCATGCTTATCCTTATCTTTATTTGTCTTAATACTTTAGGACTTAAGGTCACTGTTCCTTAATTGTTCTCCCACTGAATGAATGTTCAGTTACCTGGCCTGGCTTTTTACCCAATACCAGATCCAGTATGATCCCTCTCTAGCTAGATGATCTATGTATTGATTTAAGAAACCCTCCTAGATGCACAGAACAAAGTCCACCCCATCTACACCTCTTGCACAAAGGAGGTCCTAGTCTATAATTGCAACGTTCAGGTCAACCACTAAAACAATGATATTGTTTTCACATCTTTCCCTAATCTGCTTTCATATCTGTTCCTCAGTGTCCTGGTGGCTGTGGGGGATCTGAAATACTATACATTAACCATTTCATTCCCAAGATCATTCTTATGAACATCCTCTAGACCCTCTCAAATGCAGGCACAATATTTATTAGATAAGGGACCCAAACCTTCTCACAATACTCAAAATACAGCCTGCCCAATACCTTATAAAGCCTCCTTTAAGGATCAGACATTCTTTCAGGGGTTGCTGGCTATTGCAGCTCAAAGGGCCTACTCTGTGCTGTAACTCAAATAATTAAAAAAAAAATCCTGTCCCACTCAACCGAGTCTCTGTAAAGGTCAATATCATATTTTCAGGTACTGATCTATGATTGTACTGATCTAAGCTTATCACCCTTACCAATAGTGCTTACAGGATTAAAATACATACACTTTAACCCATCTGCCCCATGGTGTCTGTTACCTTGCTGTTGCTTGTTGTTATTGGTCAAGACATGTTACCTTCCTCTCAATCCTTTCACTTTCTGACTTGTGGTCTGGTTCCCAACCCCTCCAGACTAGATTAAACTCTCTCAAGTAGCACAAACAAACCTCAGCAGGATTTTAGTTCCCTTCCGGCATTCTGTTCCTCTTGAAAAGATCAGGCCTGCCTCAGAATAGGTTCCATTGATCCAAGAACCTGGAACTCAGCTGCCTGAACCACTTCCTCAGCCACTCACTCATTTGTATTATCGTTCTATTGCTGGCCTGACTAGCAAGTGGCACTGTGATTAATCCAGAGATTACTATCTCGGAGGTCTTCCTTCTTCAATCACTTTCCTAACTCTCTACACTCATGGCGCAGGACCTCTTTCTCCTATCTAAGTCAGTTGTACCAATGGTGCACTGCAAACCCTGGCTGCTCACCCTTCTCCTTGAGAACGTTCTGCAACCTCTCTGAGATATCCTTGGCACTAAAAAGCTACCCATATCACAGATATGATAGCCGAAGACTAATATTTTCAGCGCTTAAAAAAGAAATTCCAAGCTCATCTCAGTGGAAAGTCTATCCATACGTTCATTAGGGAAGAGTAACACAAGTGATGAAGATAGGAAAACACTAAAACAGATCACCCAAGTGGCTTTTGATGGAGCCACTGGCCTTGTTTTCTGCTGCAATCAGGACTGATTCAATGACAAGATTGATATCACAGACCGCTTGCACCAGAATAAGAAAACTGATTAGCAAAACCATCCATCATCAAGCCAGTAGCATAACTCTTTTCATCAGCTCAAAACTGAAGTTGAAAAAGATGACAAAGAAATTGAAAAAAAATGATGGGTGAACAAAACAAAACAAAAAAAAACAACCATTTGCTGACAGATATGATATACAGAGCTCTTCTGAGGCAAGAGACCCTGTATAAACTAAGTTTATGTGACTTCATGTCACTTCAAAGGAGAAATTTTGAAAGTGCAGAGCTTGTATGTTCCTGTCAGGATTAAAGGCAAAGTGAATAGGAATAAGGAACCGGTTCTCAAGGGATATTGCAACTCTGATAAAGAAGAAGAGGGAGTTGTATGACATGTATAGGAAACAGGGAGTAAATAAGGTGCTTGAGGAGTATAAAAAGTGCAAGAAAATACTTAAGAAGGAAATCAGGAGGGCTAAAAGAAGACATAAGGTTGCCTTGGCAGTCAAAGTGAAGGATAATCCAAAGAGTTTTTACAGGTATATTAAGAGTAAAAGGATTGTAAGGGATAAAATTGGTCCTCTTGAAGATCAGAGTGGTTGGCTATGTGCGGAACCAAAAGAAATGGGGGGGATCTTAAATGGGTTTTTTGCATCTGTATTTACTAAGGAAACTGGCATGAAGTCTATGGAATTAAGGGAAACAAGTATTGAGATTATGGAAATTGTACAGATTGAAAAGGAGGAGGTGCTTGCTATCTTGAGGCAAATTAAAGTGGATAAATCCCTAGGACCTGACAGGGTATTCCCTCGGACCTTGAAGGAGACTAGTGTTGAAACTGCAGGGGCCCTGGCAGATATATTTAAAATGTGGGTGTCTATGGGTGAGGTGCCAGAGGATTGGAGAATGGCTCATGTTGTTCTGTTGTTTAAAAAAGGATCGAAAAGTAATCCGGGAATTTATAGGCCAGTAAGTTTGACGTCGGTAGTGGGTAGGTTATTGGAGGGAGTACTAAGAGACAGAATCTACAAGCATTTGGATAGACAGGGACTTATTAGGGAGAGTCAACATGGCTTTGTGCGTGGTAGGTCATGTTTGACCAATCTATTGAAGTTTTTCGAGGAGGTTACCAGGAAAGTGGATGAAGGGAAGGCAGTGGATGTTGTCTACATGGACTTCAGTAAGGCCTTTGACAAGATCCCGCATGGAAGGTTAGTTAGGAAAATTCAGTCGCTAGGTATACATGGAGAGGTGGTAAATTGGATTAGACATTGGCTCAATGGAAGAAGCCAAAGAGTGGTAGTAGAGAATTGCTTCTCAGAGTGGAGGCCTGTGACTAGTGGTGTGCCACAGGGATCAGTGCTGGGTCCATTGTTATTTGTCATCTATGTCAATGATCTGGATGATAATGTGGTAAATTGGATCAGCAAATTTGCTGATGATACAAAGATTGGAGGTGTAGTGGACAGTGAGGAAGGTTTTCAGAGCTTGCAGAGGGACTTGGACCAGCTGGAAAAATGGGCTGAAAAATGGCAGATAGAGTTTAATACAGACAAGTGTGAGGTATTGCACTTTGGAAGGACAAACCAAGGTAGAACATACAGGGTAAATGGTAAGGCACTGAGGAGTGCAGTAGAACAGAGGGATCTGGGAATACTGATAGAAAATTCCCTAAAAGTGGCATCACAGGTAGATAGGGTCGTAAAGAGAGCTTTTGGTACATTGGCCTTTATTAATCAAAGTATTGAGTATAAGAGCTGGAATGTTATGATGAGGTTGTATAAGGCATTGGTGAGGCCGAATCTGGAGTATTGTTTTCAGTTTTGGTCACCAAGTTACAGGAAGGATATAAATAAGGTTGAAAGAGTGCAGAGAAGGTTTACAAGGATGTTGCCAGGACTTGAGAATCTCAGTTACAGAGAAAGGTTGAATAGGTTAGGGCTTTATTCCCTGGAGCGTAGAAGAATGAGGGGAGATTTGATTGAGATATATAAAATTACGATGGGTATAGATAGAGTGAATGCAAGCAGACTTTTTCCACTGAGGCAAGGGGAGAAAAAAACCAGAGGACATGGGTTAAGGGTGAGGGAGGAAAGTTTAAAGGGAACATTGTGGGGGGGCTTCTTCACACAGAGAGTGGTGGGAGTGTGGAATGAGCTGCCAGGCGAGGTGGTAAATGCGGGTTCTTTTTTAACATTTAAGAATAAATTGGACAGATACATGGATGGGAGGTGTATGGAGGGATATGTTTCATGTTGCAGGTCAGTGGGACTAGGCAGAAAATGGTTCGGCACAGCCAAGAAGGGCCAAAAGGCCTGTTTCTGTGCTGTAGTTTTTCTATGGTTTCTAAACTCTAAAGAGCGTAGTAGCTTTCTTGAAACAATCCATCAAAAATACTGCCAGGAAACTTTCCGGAGTTCCTAAATTGAGAGTTGACAGTGACTGTTGACACTATCAATTTTATCCCTTAGCTTCAGTTTGGGAGATTCTTGTCAGCGACACCTGAGGAGTGTCGCTGACAAGAATCTCCCAAACTGAAGCTAAGGGATAAAATTGATAGTGTCAAGTACTATTAAGCAAATGAAGAAATAAAGCACGAGGTCTTGATGGCATATTACCTATAACGCTGAAAATAGGGTGGAAGAAACACTAAACAACTCCTTTTGCAGTTCTGCAAAGTACGGTGTGTACAATAAATTCCCATTCATTTTCACCACAGTGTTTTTTTGAAACGGGAGATAGATCTGACTGTAACAACTATTGAGCCTTCGTTAATCTCACAGAGTGAAGATTCTTACTGAATCACCTTATTCATCTTACAAGTATTCCCAAACTCCTCTGTGATTTCGGACCATAAGAGACACCATTGATTTGGTCTTTACGAACGGGCAGATTCAGGATGAGTGTCAGAGTTTCACTTGGAATTGTAAATAGTCTTCACTGATTTGGGCAGAGTCTACAACTTTGTCAGTCATAAGGCTCTGTGAAAAAGTATAGTTCGGCTACTCAAACTACTGTCGTTAGACTCCTCTACTATCATGTACAGTGCATCTACATCTGAGATTTATGCCATCCGGTCTGTTATAAAATAGATTGTGTACTGGCACCCTTCTCCATGTTTTTTTATCAGTATGCAAACATTTATTTGAATTGTTGTCTGCCACAGGGCATTAGTATCCAGTAATAGACTGGCAGAAACCTCTTCAACAGCTCTCACTTTGGCTTTAGAACTAAAATAAACATAAGGTTCAATAATCAAGCACTAGTAGGCAGATGGTAATACTGTTATTGCTCGATGAACAGAAGACTCAAACAGGGTGTAACTGATTCTCTATTAGCCCAGGGCTAACTCTGAACATCGACACAACTAAAGCTCTTCACCTTTCTGCTCTGAGGGATCAAGTCCCATAAAAGAGATCTATGTTGACAGTGAGGAACTGGAAAATGTGAAGCACATTGCCTACCTTGGCGGCCTTCCCTGCCAGAGGGCAAATGTAGATGTAGAAATTCAGTACAGTATTTATTGTGTTTACTTTGCCTTTGTCAGGATATCTTGATGGGTTACTTTAGAATACATACCAGAATTTCACAAGATAGTGGTAATCTTAACTGCCCTCTATGTCTGCAAGACTTTGGTGATCAACAAAGTTTACTGGAAAACCTGGAATGCTCATGGAAGCTGGCATCTTCGGCACTGAGAGCCTTACTTTAGCTTAGTTCAACATCAGCATCTCCATTTGTGTATCCCAGAGCATGCCTATCAAAACAATTGTTTTATGACCAGCTCACCATTAGAGAAGGGAAACTGGAAGACTAAGAAGATATGCTTCAATGAAACCTTGAAGACAAATGTAAAAAGAGACAACATCACACACTAGCAGACAATAGCCTAGAACAATTACACAAAAATTGCTGGACAAACTTAACAAGTCAGGCAGCATCTGTTGAGGGGAATCAACAGTCAAGGTTTCTACCCTTTTACTTTCTAGTCCTGATGAAAGATCTTGGCTCTGAAACATCGACCAAATAATCCTTTGCTCCTGTAATGCATTCCAGCCACATGTCTCTCTCTGCATTTATAAAAACTATCTTGCTCCCTTTAAACTTACCCCTCCAACCTTAAAAGAACATCTTTTCTTATTTGACATTTCTACCTTAGAGAAAATATTCTAACTGTCTACCCTGTCTATGTCACTCATAATTTAAAAAAAATTATTATGTCGGGCTTCGATGCTCGAGGGAAAACAACTTACACCTGTCTATCCTTTCCCTTAAACCATACACACTAATCCAGGCAGCATCCTGCACCTCTTCTGCACCTCTCCACATTCTTCCCATAACAGGGCACGCAGAACTGCACATAACATTCAAAGTGTGGTTTGACTAAAGCTTTATATAGCTGCAGCATGACAATGAAGGCAAGCAAGCTGAAGAGCAGCACCTTGCAATTGTCTGGATTAAATTCTATCTGTCACTTCTCTGCCCTTATCTGTAACTGATCTACATTCCGCTCTACTCTTTGATAGTCATTTACACTGTCCTTGGTGTCATCCACAAAATTGCTCATCTTCCCACCTCCATTTTCATCCAAATCATTGAAACAACTGAAGTCTCAGTATTGATCCTTGCAGAGTATCACCGGTCTCAGACCTCCAGCCAGAAGAATAGCATTCCACTCCTACTCCCCGTCTTCTATGGGCAATAGAATCTAGTTTTATTAATTGAGAAATTTTGACCAATGCTTTGTTACCAATTTTAGTAAATGTTAACTTGTCAGAGAGACAACTTCAACAATATGAAGTCCAGATTATTTCAAAGATCTTTTTGATAAAAAGTAGAAAATAAATTGATCAACAGTTACAGAAATTAACACTGTATTCAGACACTTCTAACGCATAATTTGCTTGTTGAAAATGTTCATGCTTAGACACAGAAATGGTTGAAAGCTCTTTCCAAGGTAACAGGTAATCATCCCTACTGTAGGTATAAATGTATAATTTGAAAGAGGCTGAAATATAATAAAGTAGGACACTGAAGACTATTAAATGGACAATCATTACTTATATGTCTTTAATTTTTATTTTATTTAAAACTTTGCAGAGAAAAAAATCTATTTAAAAATATATCAAACCTGGAAAAGTTATAAAGTTAATTTCATAGCTAGGTTGGTGCTTCAATAAACTATAATGATAAAGGTGTTCATTTTAAAAGATATTACTATTTTTTTCAAAATGGCATATATGGCAGCTATTGTAAATTCAAGAGAGTTGAATTTTATGTGCAGAAAGTGAACAGAATATGCAAGATTCTTAAAAACAGCCTTATTTGAAAAGCTGGGAACCGGATCACAGCAAAACAAAGTGATTCAATGTATTGTGCTGACCCATCCCTGTATCTGTCTGCATCTTCTTCTATTCCTCCGCTTGCCTACAGCTGAGGGACTGAGAATGTTGGTGTTGATTTTAGAGTCTGCTCAAAACAGTTGTCAAAAAAAGCTTACATTTTATAAGTCTTGCTATTTTATCCAGCTTTGTTTCCTTTGCTTCCTTTTTATCTGAAGTTTTGAGTGGTTTTAGTGCTGGTTTCATCAGTTAGAGTATTTCAGACCACAATTAACTATAAATTCAGCACAGTGCAGGGGAAAGGCAAACACTGGAAATTATTTTAATTAAAAATAATGACTGATGTGATTAATGAGTCTTTTAACTCACAGACCTGCTAACTTTCAGCCTTCACTAAATATTCTTCCACCCAAAGTAACCAAAGACAAAATTGAGTATCTTAATTTAAAAGGCACTAAGTATTTGTGTTTGACTCATATTTGTGTAATGGTTTAAAATGATTGCCAATCATTAAAAGTTGGACATTTACTCCAAGTTTGTTTTATCCTATCAAATAAATACCACTTAGTAAACTTGAGGTACTGTTTAAGATGTGAAGTTGTGTATAAGATGATGAGGGGCTTTTTTCCAGGGCTGAAATCTATATAATACTAAAACTCTCATGCTCTGTCTGTCTGTTTGTGACCTCCAATTAGCGCAAATGGTGCATTAGAGCGACACTTTTTTGGCTAAATCGAATTAAAATGCGCTAACTTACAGAATGCAGGCAAAGTTCAAGATTATATATTCGTATAAAACTGCTTATTCACCAAAAAATCAACAGACTGTCTTTCACCCGAGAGCTGATCGGCCATTATGGAAATCGGACAGCCTGACGCATGCACACGGCCAGCCGCAGCAGCGACACCTACCGGAGCAAAAGGGCAGGGCAGCTCTATTTCGAGGGGTCACGCTCTGCTAATCACCATCAACATGTGCAGGATTGGGACAGAGCTAACTGCCACCCATCAATAAGAGATAATTACATCTTATTGTAATGACATACTTCGAGACACCCATAAAACCCTTTACTGCAGTCAAAGAACAGCAGGGACTATATCACGTCCATTTAGGAGAGTGCCAACCACATTATCAAGAATAATCAGCATCCTTTGGTGTTAGTGCTTTGTATCTTCTGTCCAGCATTAGGGTAAAAAAATGGTCAGCCCAATTATGCCGCGTGGAAAGAGAAGGGGGACATTACGGTCAAGAGATGACACCAGATGTCGTTGGGAAGCTGCAAGGAGAGGGAGAAAACAAGAATCGAATGAGGCCAGGGACTCCAGGATCAAAGAGTCAGGGCAGAAAAAGATGAGAGAAGAAGAGACGGAGGAGGAGAGGCATGCATGTCTCCAGGATCAGAGACAAAGAATAAACAGCAGAAGAGGTGAAGAGACGGGGGATGAAAGGACTGCACGTCTCCAGAATGACAGCGAGAGGCACGCGGATGGCAGATAAACCAGAAATGATGCCATCAGAAGTGCCCTTTGTTAAATGAGGAGGAGCTATATTTGCTTTGCTACTCATCGTTCTTCTTTAGTAAACTGAGGTTTTCTACTTCAGTTTCCAAAGCAAAGCAATACCAATAGCATTGAGGAAAATTTAATGTTCATTCTGGTCACATCAGACTGCACTACCCTTCTCTCAAAGGGTGCCCCAACAGATCACCCCGTTGTCTAGTGCCTAATATGAGGGGGCTTAGTTTTAAGATGCTTGGAACTAGGTACCGAGGGGATGTTAGGGGTATGTTTTTCACACAGAGAGCAGTGGGTGTGTGGAATGCACTGCTGGTGGTGGTGGTGGAAGTGGAAACAATAGGGTCTTTTAAAAGCATTTTAAATAGGTATATTGAGTTTAGAAAAATAGAGGGCTGTGTGGTAAGGAAATTCTAGGTGGTTTCTAGAGTAGGTTACATGGTCAGCACAACATTGTGGGCCGAAGGGCCTGTAATGTGTGTGGATTTCTATGTTCTATGTTCTATGTACTACATTTAGATTGGCTACATTATGGGGATACAAAGACCATGCACCACCCCAAAGATATAACTAACAATATAACGCATAAAGCATGTAACTTATCAGTCTGTCTAAAGGTAATTGTTTGCCACTGTTTCAAACAGGAAATTAATCCATTCACATTTCAATCAGACAAATTAGACGTCCTGCTTTTGCTATAGTTTGCAGACAGGCCAAATTAGATTTCCTACACTGTAGTCCCCATGTATTTTATCAAATCCTAAAATATGTAATAAAGGTTTGCCTGTTTATAATACTAATATTTAAGAACTGCTAATGAGAAACACATCAGTGATGTACAGTCTAAGATGTCTATGAAACCATTGCTGTTGCTGAATATTGTAATGTGCTTTTACAGACTGGAGATGGAGTCACTGCTAAGGAGAGCATCTCACTGAAACGCGTAGCTGTGGTGGAAGATTTCTTTGACATTATTTATTCTATGCATGTGGAAACTGGAACTGAGACTGGGAGGATGGCAAAACATGCTGGTCAGAAACGGACTTACAAAGCGGTAAGCTAAATTTCATCACCAATTATTTTTCTTCAATTAAACGTCCCCATACGCTGTAATCTCTGCTTCTTATACAGTATTTACTATGTTGTTATTTCCTTTTAATCTCACATATAAAATATCATTTATGTCAACTCTGTTTCAATCATAAAATGATTGCTCATATTAAATGTCGTAATCACATTGTAAACTCAATGCAATTATCTTGACAGCAACTCCATTCAAATTGTGCTTCTTGTCATGTCATACTGAGGTCAGAAAGGATCCACTGTCTTGAATTATACCCTTCACATCTTGGAAGAAGAGGCATTTAATATTGATGATTTAAGCTTCATTTCTGTGTTTAAAATACTCATACTATAAAATGGATCAATGAATTTGTTCCTACACTGCAGATTCTGAACTTTGATTATTGATCTCAAAAAGGCAGTGTCCATTATTAAGGCACCCCCAGCACCCAGTGCATGCCCTTTTCTTACTGTTACCATCAGGTACCATCGTTGTGGAGTTAGGTAAGGGAGAAATACAAAGAGATGTAGGAGTACTTGTTCATCAGTCTCTGAAGGTGAATGAGCAAGTGCAGCAGGCAGTGAAGAAGGCTAATGGAATGTTGGCCTTTATTACAAAGGGAATTGAGTACAAGAGCAAGGAAATCCTTGTGCATTTGTACAGGGCCCTGGTGAGACCACACCTGGAGTATTGCGTGCAGTTTTGGTCTCCAGGGTTAAGGAAGGACATCCTGGCTGTGAAGGAGGTGCAGCGTAGGTTCACTAGGTTAATTCCTGGGATGTCCGGACTGTCTTACGCAGAGAGGTTAGAAAGACTGGGCTTGTACACACTGGAATTAAGGAGATTGAGGGGGTATCTGATTGAGACATATAAGATTATTAAGGGATTGGACAAGATAGAGGCAGGAAATATGTTCCAGATGCTGGGAGAGTCCAGTACCAGAGGGCATGGTTTAAGAATAAGGGGTAGGTCATTTAGGACAGAGTTGAGGAGGAACTTCTTCTCCCAGTCTCCCAGTGGAGGTGTGGAACGCGCTGCCTCAGAAGGCAGTGGAGGCCAATTCTCTGGATGTTTTCAAGAAGGAGCTAGATAGGTATCTTATGGATAGGGGAATCAAGGGTTATGGGGACAAGGCAGGAACCGGGTATTGATAGTAGATGATCAGCCATGATCTCAGAATGGCGGTGCAGGCTCGAAGGGCCGAATGGTCTACTTCTGCACCTATTGTCTATTATCTATTGTCTGTTGAGATACTGAAGCCTGAAGGCACACACTCAGCGATTCAGGAACAGCTTCTTCCCCCCTGCCATCCGATTCCTAAATGGACATTGAAGCTTTGGATGCTACCTCATTTTTTTTAACATACAGTATTTCTGTTTTTGCACATTTTAAAAAACCTATTCAACATACGCATTTGATTTACTTGTTTATTTATCATTATGTTTTATTTTTTTTATTATTATTATTTTATTTTCTCTTTCTGCTAGATTATGTATTACATTGAACTGCTGCAGCTAAGTTAACAAATTTCACATCACAATCCGGTGATAATAAACCTGATTCGGATTCTGATATGGCTTGTATGGGCTGGGGATGTTACACACTTGATACTTCGGCTGTTCTAATCTAGCTTGACTTTGATGGGGGGAAGTTACTCTACGCTAATTGAAATCCAACTATTCAGAAACATCTATCAGACTCACCCTAATCTTTCCCTCCATAAACCAAATAAAACTGTCCTGAAAATAAATGCAGTTGTGCAGAATTTACATTTACATTTTGCTTTCAGTAGGTACGAGAGATTCTAAACTTTCTTGCGTTATGGGGGACTTCAACATGCAGGTAGACTGGAGGAATCAGGTTGGTGCTGGACCCCAAGAAAGGAAGTTTGTGGAGTCCCTCCGAGATGGATTCTTAGAACAGCTTGTACTGGAGCCTTCCAGAGAGAACGCAATTCTAGATTTAGTGTTGTGCAATGAACCGGATTTGATCAGGGACCTCGAGGTAAAGGAGCCATTAGGAGGTAGTGACCATAAAATGATAAGTTTTAATCTACAATTTGAGAGGGAGAAGGGAAACTCGGAAGTGTCAGTATTACAGTTGAACAAAGGGAACTATGGTGCTTTGAGGGAGGAGCTGGCCAAACTTCAATGGAACAATACCCTAGTAGGGATGACAGTGGAACAGTAATGGCAAGTGTTTCTGGGAATAATGCGGAAGGTGCAGGATCAGTTTGTTCTAAAGAGGAAGAAAGATCCTAAGGGGAGTAAGGGGAGGCCGTGGCTGACAAGGGAAGTAATGGACAGTATAAAAATAAAAGAGAAGTATAACATAGCAAAGACGAGTGGGAAGCCGGAGGATTGGGAAACTTTTAAAGAGCAACAGAAGGTAACTAAAAAGGCAATACGTGGAGAAAAATGAGGTACGAAGGTAAACTAGCCAAGAATATAAAGGAGGATAGTAAAAGCTTCTTTAGGTATCTGAAAAGGAAAAAAATAGTTAAGACCAAAATTGGGCCCTTGAAGACAGAATCAGGTGAATTTATTATGGGGAACAAGGAAATGGCAGACGAGTTGAACGGGTACTTTGGATCTGTCTTCACTAGGGAAGACACAAACAATCTCCCAGATGTAATAGTGGCCAAAAGACCTAGGGTAATGGATGAATTGAAGGAAATTTATATTAGGCAGGAAATGGTGTTGGATAGGCTGTTGGGTCTGAAGGCTGATAAGTCCCCGGGACCTGATGGTCTGCATCCCAGGGTACTTAAGGAGGTGGCTTTAGAAATCGTGGACGCATTGGTAATCATTTTCCAATGTTCTATAGATTCAGGATCAGTTCCTGTGGATTGGAGGGTGGCTAATGTTGTCCCTCTCTTCAAGAAGGGAGGAACAGAGAAAACAGGGAATTATAGACCTGTTAGCCTGACGTCGGTAGTGGGAAAGATGCTGGAGTCAATTATAAAAGATGAAATTACAACACATCTGGATAGTAGTAACAGGATTGGTCCAAGTCAGCATGGATTTACAAAGGGGAAATCGTGCTTGACTAATCTTCTGGAATTTTTTGAGGATGTAACTATGAAAATGGACAAGGGAGAGCCAGTGGATGTAGTGTATCTGGACTTTCAGAAGGCCTTTGATGAAGCCTCACATAGGAGATTAGTGGGCAAAATTAGGGCACATGGTATTGGGGGCAGAGTACTGACATGGATTGAAAATTGGCTGGCTGACAGAAAACAAAGAATAGCGATTAACGGGTCCCTTTCGGAATGGCAGGCGGTGACCAGTGGGGTACCGCAGGGTTCAGTGCTGGGACCGCAGCTGTTTGCAATATATGTTAATGATTTAGATGAGGGAATTAAAAGTAACATTAGCAAATTTGTCGATGACACAAAGCTGGGAGGCAGTGTGAAATGTGAGGAGGATGTTATGAGAATGCAGGGTGACTTGGACAGGCTGGGTGAGTGGGCAGATGCATGGCAGATGGCCTTCATAACAAGGAGAATTGAGTATAAGAGCAAAGAGGTCCTTCTGCAGCTGTACAGGGCCCTGGTGAGACCACATCTGGAGTACTGTGTGCAGTTTTGGTCTCCAAATTTGAGGAAGGACATTCTTGCTATTGAGGGAGTGCAGCGTAGGTTCACAAGGTTAATTCCCGGGATGGTGGGACTGTCATATGTCGAAAGATTAGAGCGACTGGGCTTGTATACTCTGGTATTTAGAAGGCTGAGAGGGGATCTTATTGAAACATATAAGATTATTAAGGGATTGGACACGCTGCAGGCAGGAAGCATGTTCCCGCTGATGGGTGAGTCCAGAACCAGAGACCACAGTTTAAGAATTAGGGGTAGGCCATTTAGAACAAAGTTGAGGAAAAACTTTTTCACCCAGAGAGTGGTGGATATATGGAATGCTCTGCCCCAGAAGGCTGTGGAGGCCAAGTCTCTGGATGCTTTCAAGAAAGAGATGGATAGAGCTCTTAAAGATAGTGGAATCAAAGGTTATGGGGATAAGGCAGGAACTGGATACTGATAGTGGATGATCAGCCATGATCACAGTGAATGGCGGTGCTGGCTCGAAGGGCCGAATGGCCTACTCCTACACCGATTGTCTATTGTCTATTGAGTGCTGATCTGTGGGATTCATCATAAATAGTTTCTAGGATGGAAAGAAAATCAAAGTGAAAATAGAGGGCAAGCCAAATACTGTGGGGACAAAAAAATAAGATTTTGCTTGAAGTCTTAATTTCCAGGGATTCTGTTCAAGAAGCTAGGTTGCCTATTAGAAATGCCATGAATGAGCTCCAGCGATATGAAATATAATAACAATTGTCTTGGTAACAGTAAACTAATAAGAATTGTGATTAAAAAAAAGATCAGGTTGGTGTTCAAAACACATTCCTTTGGCAGATTGTAAAGTAGCCCATTCTGGTGCTGTGCTGAATAAATTACTAGCAGCCCTTATGGGATAACTAAAACACATTTTGATCCTCCAGCTCACTCTGTTTGGAAAGTAGCATGCCACAGGTGTCAGCTCATTCTGATCAGAAGAACCTCTCAGTCCAACACACTGTGGTCATATCCCTTCCCGGAATCGGTAGCATCTACAGGAGGCATTGCTTAAACAAGACAACATCTATCATCAAATATCCCCACCATTTGGATCATGCTATCCTCTTGCAGCTATCATCTGGAAGTACAGAGGCCTGAGGTCCCACACTAACAGGTCATGAACAGCTACTTCCCTTCAACTGTTTGGTTCCTAATCACTATAGTTCAGCAACACTATGATTGCCATGATCACTTTGCAATATAATGGACTGCTTTTTTTGTTCTAAATGTGTCTTTTTGTAGTAAAAATATGTATGATATATTTAATTTGCCTTTCTTGGAATGCTTTTTATATGAGGCCATGTGTCTGTAACACTGCTGCAAGTTGTTCTTTGCACCAATGCATATATGCACTTGTGTCTATGAGAGTAAACTTGAGTTTGACTTTCCAATCATGGAAATGACAGATGAGACAAAGGAGGACATCTGTTTTCACCTTGAGAAGACTCTGACTCACATCTCTGAGAAAGACAAACTGATCCTTCTGGATGACTTTGTTGCCAGGACCAAAATGGATACAATTCCGAGGAAAGGTCTGATTGGCAAGAAAAAAGACGAGAAAGCTAACTGCAACAGAATCTTCCTCTTGACAAAGTCTTGGAACATGGCCTTGAGAGACAGAGAGACAGATGCAAGACTATGTGCAACCATCTCCAATCCACTCACTGGCACTTTCATTATACAAGTGAGAGACTTACAAGGATGTCCACATCATCTGCACCAGGACAAATACTGCTTCATCTGCTCTATTACTTCAATCAGCCTAGCATCAAAAGAAGTGGAAGCCAGGGTAACACTGCCGTGATGAAATCTATGTTGAATATCTCAGCAACTCACACAAAAAAAGAAAACTCTTCTCAGTCAACAGCCCAAAGACCATCTGATGGTTCCTAAACAATAGGAACCACGGTATGCCCATGGAGCCTAGATTGCCCTTAAATACATCATAATTAGCAACTGCGAGGAAACCTGAGGGAATAAGCCCTGTACTAAAATCTGTGGAAAAAAGGCCATTGTCTAATCTGGCCCCATCCTACATCAATGTCCCATGATGATAATGGTACAGGAGAAGAATTGGAAAGTACAGGCCAATTTCTATATCTCAAAAGTCACATTGAAGGCAAACATTAAAAATCACCATGTCTTCACTGCAGCAAAGCATGCTTTGGCTATATGAGCAAATGAATATTTGAAGATCAAGATCTCAAATGCAGTAGAAAGCTATCAGTCACCAGTAGTCCTTGCTCTTCTGTATAGTTCAGAGACTACATCTTGTAAGCACCTCGGGGCACTAAAGGTGTACCATCAACTTCATTTCTGTAAAATTCTCCAAATCTACTGGCAGAATGTGAGCAAATGTTGTCCTTAAGCCAGGCTATTATCTCCAGTATCGAGGCTGCAATTACTCAGCTTGTTCTGATGGGTGGGTCATATAATTCACACCAGTAATAGTTCAGCTTCTCCAAAGACTTATGTTAAGAGGATGGAAAATAAAATCAGGGATGTGCTCTTTGATGAAAATACGGCTATCCCTGACTCATGATTGAGTAAGATAAAGTTTTGGCCTTCGTCTGGCACTGAGAACCTTGAGTGTCTTTGGAAAATGAGCATAGACAGTGGGAAGAGATACCTCAGAGTGCCTCCTGTTCCACTTGTGGTGGAACCTGTGGATATCTGTGTAGTATCTGCAGATTCTGAACTGTGGAAGAATTCATCATCAATCCAGGTTGTTCAGGATGTACACAAGAAGGTACCTCTATGAATTAGAATATACACTACTTTCATTAAAAGAAACTGAATTAAAACTAGACTTTGTCATTATGTTCAACAAGTAGAAGAGCTCCCATACTGCATTCCTCAAATCGGGATGTTAGATTCCAAATCAAGAAACAGCTTTGCTATATACTAGTCTAAATATATAGCATATCAGCTCTTTATGATTCCGGTTATTGTTACTGAAACTGATGCACTTTATTGACGTTATTGAAACTTGTTAATAACCAAAATTAACCAATTTACTGAGCTAATTAAAAATAGAAGACAAACACTCTCAAATTGAACTAATATAACCATAACCATATAACAAGTATAGCACGGAAGCAGGCCATCTCGGCCCTTCTAGTCCGTGCTGAACGCTTACTCTCACCTAGTCCCATTGACCCGCATTCAGCCCATAACCCTCCATTCCTTTCCTGTCCATATAGCTATCCAATTTTACTTTAAATGATAACATCAAACCTGCCACTACCACTTCTGCTGGAAGCTTGTTCCACACAGCTACCACTCTCTGAGTAAAGAAGCTCCCCCTCATGTTACCCCTAAACTTTTGACCCCAACTCTCAACTCATGTCCTCTTGTTTGAATCTCCCCTACTCTCAATGGAAAAAGCCTAATTAATTCTATCTATCCCCCTCATAATTTTATATACACCTATCAAGTCCCCCCTCAACCTTCTACGCTCCAAAGAATAAAGACCTAACTTGTTCAACCTTTCTCTGTAACTTAGGTGCTGAAACCCAGGTAACATTCTAGTAAATCTTCTCTGTACTCTCTCTACTTTGTTGACATCTTTCCTATAATTCGGTGATCAGAACTGTACATAATACTCCAAATTTGGCCTTACCAATGCCTTGTACAATTTTAACATTACATCCCAACTCCTATACTCAATGTTCTGATTTATAAAAGCCAGCATACCAAAAGCTTTCTTTACCATCCTAACCACATGAGATTCCACCTTCAGGGAACTATGCACCATTATTGCTAGATCCCTCTGTTCTACTACATTCTTCAATACCCTACCATTTACCATGTATGTCCTATTTTGATTGGTCCTAATGATTAAAGATAAAAGAAAAAGAACTTTTTATATGTATCAGTTCCATGAATCTGCAATGTTGAGGATTTTGAAGGACTTAGGTAAAGGGTGAAGCCTAGATTGACATGTTCCTATAAGATAGCAAAGAGATATTGATGGAATGAGAGCTATTGACCTGCCTCATGCATTCAATTATTGAGGACCATAACTGTGCTCCAAGTGTAGAACATTGAAATATGTCCAATTCATGGTTATTTCAAAGTATTCATCCTGCAAGATTGAATGAAAAGAACACACTTGACTATTTAATTCAGCTTTGTATTTATCACTTCTCAGTGTTTTGTAAATGAGATCATTGACTGCACAGTATTGACCAATTTTATGATTATTTTATTAAATTAACTGTCTTGTTTGTGTGATTAAATGCTTACCTATATTACATTTACAAGAGATGTGTGAAATAAATGTTCAAAATTGACAAACCTTGTACAGTGACAGCATTTTAGTGGCAAAACCTATGTAATTAATTAAAGTCTGATGAAGTAATTAATGCAATGCCTCAACCTGATGACCTGATGAGAACTGATTTACTGTAATTTAGACCTACTGCTTTTGGAAAAAGTTGTAATTTACAGGTACTTGAATGAAATAAACAATTAATTACAAATGATTAAAAGCTTTGTTCTAGTGTGCATCTGCAACTTTAATCAATCACTCTGGTGGATTGGTGAAAATCATTAATAGATTGCAATTAGTGCTACTACCTCACAGCTTTAAGGATTTGGGTTTGACTCTGGTGTGCTGTCCGTGTGGAGTTTTGCTCATTCTCCTTGTGTTTGGGTACTCGGCTTTCTTCCCAACATCCTAAAGACTTGTCTGTAGGTTAATTGGCTAAAGTTAATCACACTGTAGTGCAAGTGGCAAGACAATCAAAGGGGAGTTGACAGACATGTGAATTGCAGGGCAAGAATTGAAATAAGAGGGGCAACTGCTGGGAAACATTGTGGAATCAACAGCCTAAAGGTCCTCTTCTAATATATATTCAGAACTAAACAACGGGAGATTGAATATAATACAAATGTTGGAAATATTGTGTGGAGCAGATGAGGAGAAACAGCTAATGTTTAGTGTGTCTCCCTATAAATTAACTTTGTAGGCAATTAAAGGACCATGATAGTGTGCAGTGTTTCAAGTTAGGAAACATTCATCAGGCATAGAAAAACTTACAGTCGTAAGGAAAGGCCACTGATTAGAAACATTGACAGCAAAGGGGAAGAATTTGTGTTAATGCATGTTTATTCTTGTTACAAATTTACCACTGTATGCGATGATGGTAGAGAAGGCTAAACGTGAAATTGTTGAATCAGCAGTACAGCTTTGTTGTTTTTCTCTAACTTAGCCATCCCAGCTATTAAACTATTTCAGAAACCTTAAATGTACTACATGTAACTTAATCTTCCAATTGATTGTGAATGATGGAAACAGGAAGACTGTGCCTCTTATATTTTGAGGATAACTTTAATTTGCATTTATAGTAGCCGATAAACACAACCAAAACAGGCAAAATTCTTATGGCAGCTCATATCTTTGACCTCCAGTTTTCCATCGGCATCTGGAGCCTCTTGCATGCGTTCTTATTCACATTGATATATTTGAGGTACCTACATCCGTATCAGAACTTGCCTCCAAGAGGGGTGTGCAGAATTGATATTCTTTATGTGAATGCTACTAAATTCAGTTCCCTTTACTCTTCTCTGAATAAAAAATAATAATTTGCATTTTTCTTTGTTACTACGTTTGTATTAGATATAAGCTTTAAGCAAACTAATAACTAGACTGAAAGAAAAGTCAATAGTTTATCCTGGAAGAATGAACAATGATGGCTCCTTTTGACTCAGAATCAGGTTTAATATGAATTAGACAAACATATGACATATGTTGTGAAATATGTTGGTTTGTGGCAGCAGTACCTTGCAATACATAATTAAAAACTCTAAATTACAATAATAAATAACTTAAATTATGTAGGTCGTGCAAAAAAAAAGCAAAACAAAAAAATAATGAGGTCATGAGGGTTCATTGTCCTTTCAGAAATCTGATGGCAGAGGGGAAGAAGCTGTTCCTAAAATGTTGAGTGTGTGCCTTCTGGCTCCTGTACCACCTCCTTGATGGTAGCAGTGAAAAGAGGGCATGCTAGCATTATAGGGGCCTTTAACACAGGCTGCATTTTTGAGGTATCACCTTTTGAAGAGGTCCTTGATGCTGGGGAGGCTACTGTCCATGATGCAGCTGGCTGAGTTTGCAATTTTCTGCAGCTTTTTCTGATCCTGTGCTGTGGCTCCTCTATACCAGATGTTGATGCAACCAGTTAGAATGCTCGCCACAGTATATCTGCAGAAATTTGTGAGTCTTTTGTGCCATACCAAGCCTCCTTAAATTCTGAATGAAATTTAGCTGCTGTTGAGCCTTCTTTGTAATTGCATTAATATGTTGGGCCCAGGATAGCTCCTCAGAGATGTTGACTCCCAGGAACTTGAAACTGCTCACCTTTTCCACTTCTGATCCCTCAATGAGGATTGGTGTATGTTCCCTCCACTTTCTTTTCCTGAAGTGCACAATCAATTCCTTGGCCTTACTGACGTCGAGTGAAAGGTTGTTATTGTGACACCACTCAACCAGCTGATCTATCTCACACCTGTATGCTTCCTTGTCATCATCTGAAATTCTGCAAACAATAGTTGTGTCATTGGCAAATTTATAGATGGCAGTTGTGCTGTGTCTAGCCGCACAGCTGTGGGTATAGAGAGAGCAGAGCAGTGAGCTAAGTATTTATCCTTGAGGTGTGCAGGTGAGGAGAAGACTTTATTTCCAATATGCACTGGATTTGGTCTCTTGATGAGGAAGTTAAGAATCTAGTTTCAGAGGGACGAATAGAGGCTAAGGTTTTGGAACTTGTTGATTGGTACTAATGGTGAGCTGTAATTGATAAATAGTCGCTTAATGTATATATCGCTATTGTCCAGGTGATCCAAGGCCGAGTGGAGAGTCAGTGCCATTGCATCCGCTGTAGACCTATTGTGGCTTGAGGCAAATTGAAATAGGTCCATATCCTTGCTTAGGCAGGAGTTGATTCTAGCCATGACCAACATCTCAAATCACTTTACCCCAGTAGATGTGAGTGCAACTAGGCAACAGTCTTTGAGGCAGCTTTCCCTGGTCTTCTTGGGCACTGGTATGATTGTCACCCATTTAAAGCAGGTGGTAATAATTTACAAATTTAGTTATGCAGATAAGTGGTTAAGTAAAACTGATTGGCACTTGTGAAACTTTTTTTCAGAATTAATTGTAGCATTGTCTATGTTCATCTCTTCTGCAAGATGATGATGCATTGTCATGGACTGAAGTAAACTTTTCTCACATTCTTGTGCATCAGATTAATAAATTCTTAATTTCCATCAGTTTAGAAATTTGTGGCCTGCTTATGAATGATGACTTCAGGTTACAAACACTTCTGCAGTTAGCAATGTTTAAGAAACGTTTGGAGGGGCACACAAATAGGTTGGGAATGGAGGAATATAGACCATATAGACCATATGCAGGCAGATGAAATTACTGTAGTTTAATTGGCATCATGATTGGCCGAAGGGCCTGTTCCTGTGATGTATGTTCAATGATACTTCATTTGATAATTGTGAAATTAATTTTAAAATTACTATTTACTTTTTTCAAATGACATTATAGGGTTTAGCATTGTATAGATAGCCTGCAGGTAGCTGAGTCTCTAAAGACATTGGAAAATCAGGCAGCACCATATCTGATGTCTATCATTAGAAATTAACTCTAGAAGATTTTTAACCTTTTTCCTTTTTTTATGGCCCTATTAAACATTGGTGCATTCTGGGAGTAACATAGAACAAGAATGTGAAATCTGGTTACTTCATTTCATCACTGATGACTTAACTTTGATAATATTAGAATGAATACAAGAGATTTCTGGAAATCCAGAGCAACACACATAAAATGCTGGACAATCTCAGGAGGTCAGGTAGCGTCTATGGAAATGAATAAATAGATGACATTTTGGGCTGAGACCCTTCATCAGGACTAGAAAGAAGGAGGAAGATGCCAGAATAAGAATGTGGGGGGAAGGGGAGGAAGACAACGTGGCTTAACAGGGACAGAGTTCCTCTTTTCCTCAGCTACCATCCCATGAGCCTTTGCATCATTCCCTGCGGCTTCTGCCACCTTCAATAGGACCCTACCATCAAACACATCCTTACCTCCCCCCATTCTCTGCTTTCCACAGGATTGTTCCCTCAGCGATTCCTTTGTCTATTCATCCACCCCCACCTCCATTCAGGCCCCCAAAACCGTCTGTACAGGTGAGGTGACACTTCACCTGCAAATATGTTGGGGTTGTGTACTCTATCCGGTGCTCCCAATGCAATCTCCTCTCCATTGGGGAGATCTGTTATCGTTTGAGGGACTGCTTTGTCATGCACCTTTGCTCCATCCACAACCAGCTGAATTTCCCAGAGGCTAACCATTTTAATTCCTATCCTCATTCCTGTTACGACATCTCGGTCCATGGCATGATGAGGTCACTCTCAGGTTGGAGGAGCAACACCTTATTCCATCTAGCCTCCAACCTAATGGCATGAATATCAATTTTTCCAACTTCTAGTAATTTTCCCCCTCCTTCTTCCCTCTTCCCTCTTCTTCATTTTCCCTACTCTTCATTTTCCCACTCTCGCCTCTTATCTCTTCTTCTCACCTGCTATAAACCTCCCCCCTTGTGCCTTTCTCCAGTGATCCACTCTCCTCTCCTCTCAGGTTCCTTCTACTCCTGCCCTTGGCCTTTTCCACCTATCACCCTCCAGCTTGTCCTCCCCCCCCCCACTACTTCCATATTTTGGCATCTTTCTCCTTCCTTTCCAGTCCTTAATGAAGGATCTCAGCCTGAAACTTGACTGTTTATTCATTTCCATAGATGCTGCCTGACCGGCTGAGTTCCTCCAGCATTTTGTATGAATATTAGAATGAAGTTCTCGATATCTTGGTCATAAACTGCTGGTGCAGAAGAAATTTCCAACATATCTGCATGCATACATTTGTATTCATTTTGATATTATTAAAAGAATGATGTGGCTACTCAATTTGTTGAGTTTATTCTATTATATAAAACATCCATTTACATAATGACAGAAGCAACTAAGTCAATTTCCCTGTATCAGCTTGAGCTGATTAGTGAATTTTTGTGACACCTTATCTTTCCCCTTTTGAAAAAAAGTGTGGAAATGCGATTTTTTTTTTAGTTTCATGGAAATTCAAGTTTGGATTTTAATACTTAAATCTTTACCTTAACACAAAATATCACTGAAACAAACATCAATTGATAAAGGAACACTGCTAGCAGTATCCATCTTAATTGTTTAATTAATTTTTAAAATATCATGAAAAGCACATTCTTTGAAGTCAATATACACAAGGCACAGGTGTGGCTGAATATAATGATGGGTTGGGGGGGGTATCTGCAAATAATGATTGAATGATAGGGGTGAGTGCTGTTTCTCTGAATGTGCTACATGTAAATAGCACTCCAGAAGTACTGTGACCTGTAACTATTACTAATCATGATAGGCCGAACTCTCCAAATAAACCATTTTTCAAAATACTGAAATTCTAATGAATCTTTCATTCCTAAGGCCAAACAGAAACTCTGCTGTAGCTGTCAATGTGTTGATTATGTATAGCTTTTTTTTTCTTTCTATGTATCCATACAGCAATTTATTCCACAGTGCTTTGTATTATTAATAAGAGCTAAATGAACCTGATTGTGCAGGGTAGATGTTATGTTGGCTGTTGCTTTACACTTAGAATTTTGCCACTACAGTTGTCTCTTGCAGAATTATTTTCCCTGTGCATAGGATGAAAAACACTTTTTTTTCATTTTGCCAATAAAAATCCTTCAACCGTCTTACTTCACAGAATTATATTGTAGACACTGTATATCTTTGTACAATGAGTTAATCAAGCTAGTGCAGTTTAAACCAAATGCTATTAACCAGTGATTTACTGTGTTCAAAATAAGTGATCAATTTTCAAGAATAAAGGTATATAAAGTTGATAAACACAAGAGATTCTGCAGATGCTGGAAATTCAATGTAACACACATAAAATGCTGAAGGAACTCAGCAGTTCAGGTAGCATCTATGAAAATGAATAAACAGTCGATGTTTCCGGCCAGACCCTTCTTCAGGACTGGACAAGAAGACACCATCCTTGCAAGCAGCCAAAGTACTACACCTGTCCATTCACCTCCCTCTCCTCTATTCAGAGTTGCAAACAGTGCTTCCAGGTGAGGCAACATTTCACCTGTGAATCTGCTGGGGTCGTCTATTATGTCCAATGCTCCTGACGTGACCTCTCTACATTGGTGAGATCTATCATAAATTGGGGGACCGCTACATTGCACAACTCCCCTCCATCTGCCAAAGCTGAACTTCCTGGATGTCAAACATTTTAATTCCTATTCCCATTCCTGATCCAGCATTTCGGTCCATGGCCTCCTCTTGTGCCAAGTTGAGGCCACCCTCAGTTTGGAGGAACAACATCTTACATTCCATCTGGGTGGTCTCCAAACTGTCAGCGTGAATATTGATTTTTCCTTCCAGTAAAGTAATCCCTTCCCCCCTTCTTCTATTCCTCACTCTGGCCCTTTACCTCTTCTCACCTGCTTATCACCTCTCCTGGATCCCCTCTTCCTTCCCTTTCTCCTATGGTTCACTCTCCTCTCCTATCAGATTTCTATCTCTCCAGCCGATTATCTTTGCAACTCACCTGGATTTGCCTGTCACCTCCTGGCTATCCTCCTTTCTCTTCCCCAACTTTTTATTCTGGCATCTTCCCCTTTCCTTTCCAATCCTGAAGATGGGTTTCAGCCAGAAACCTTGACTGTTTATACACTTCCATGTTAAACTGATGTTGTTTATTACAAACAGCAGTACTGTACTAGCCATGCACACAACAGAAACATCCTGACCTCCCAAACAATCCAGAAATATGTGTACAGTTATTTAATGATCTTGATAATTTAGAATTCAATTTATCAATTATTTAAAATCTTTAATTGTATCCAGTATGTATAATAAATCCTTTGAAGACTTCAAGGACACTTTTCTTACTATTGGTTTTCTTCTGTCATTCTCTGCATGATGCCATAACAGTAGTGGTACATTCATCAATACCTATCTTGTGCTGCTTTGAAATGTTAAAAATGGATTTGCACATCTATTGCAAAAGGACCAATTAAGCTCTTCATGTATGGTGAGAGGCATCTAATTAAAGTAACTTTCTGCAGTTTCTAATTGATAAAGCTCACACATCTAACCAATATATCTAGATTAGTGCTGGCAATAATGGAGGACATTTATTTACAAACTCCAAATTGAATATATTTGCCCTTTTTGGGAGTTCTCATTTTGTCAGATAAACAGCAGGGTTGGGAATACATTTTACACTTTATGCCAAGAATTCAGCATGCCATCTTCTGAAAATGAAAATAGGAAACAGGGGGACAGAACATTTTTATGATGAAAGTACTTCAGATATTACAGACCAGTTACATAAAATGCGTTTTCTTTCTGTCACATACAATTAGATTGCATTTGATTTAGTTGGTGAGAAGTTAATCTCTCATGGTTACAAATGTTAAATGTTTGAGAGTATTAGCCATATGCATTTCCTGACATTTGGCTTCATTGAATTGAAGTGAGTCCAATGTCAGGAGACAAGTCAATCTGACAGCGGTTAACTATGCATATCTTTAGTTAGTGCCAATGACAAAGTGCACATTTCTTTTCCAATATCGAATGCACTTCACACATAGAGGCTGAATTTCCAGATAACATCTGATATTACGCAATTTACCTGAAAGTAACTAATATAACTGTACTTTGTTCAAAGTACTTAACTTTATTTAATAGTGAGCACTCATATTCCTTTATGTAAACTGAATACTGTATTGCATGTCTTTTTGCCTAGTAGAGCATAAATGAATATTATTTAAAAGCAACAATGTTTTCTTTGAAATCATTCTGGAGTTTGTTCAGAAATGTTTTAAAGAGACATTAAATAAAATTATAAATCCAATGAAGAGAGAAATATTTCTATGTGCTTTAAAAGCACTTCAATTTGTAGTATTTTCCAAATATAAAAATAATTGATTTGTGGTTGTTGGTTATTTAGGAATAAACTGAACTTTCATGGCTGTGCTCAGCTTTTCTAATGGTAACTGCAAACAATTCCCACAGAAGCAATTTCAGGAATTACGTAAGCCTTTTGTAAATATAGGACTTAATGAATGACTGATGCTTCCTGTATCTGCCAATATGCGCTGTCATGAACCCTAGGTCAATGATGCTCTTCAGTTCTATGTTTGTAAGGTTAGCCCTGGAATGGGCAAGTTATTTAGAGAGACTTACAGCACAGTAACAAGTCCTTCCTGCCCAACAAGCCCCTGCTGGCCAGTTACACTCACGTGAACAGTTAACCTGCTAACCCATACGTCTTTGGAATGCGCACTCTTTGGAATGTGGGAGGAAACCAGAGCACCTGGAGGAAACATACATGGTTACGTGGAGAATGTTCAAACTTCTTACAGGCAGTGGTAGAAATTGAACCTGTGTCGCTGGCACTGTAAGAGCATTATAATAACCGTTACACTATCATGCCACCAACTTTTTTTTCTTTGGATGTCTATAATTTATTTTACTTTAGTTTTATATATACCCTTCATCTAGGTAAAGTTATTTTAAAGAAACATTTGACATAGACTTCATATGGTCAATCAACACTGCACATCAGTACACAAATCTGGGATTTACTCTAAGGAATGTCTTATCCCTTGTGATTTGTAACTTAAATGGTGTTTGATTAAATATATATTAAAAATTTAATCTTTAATTATATGACTTTTAATATCTGAATGTAACAGCATTTTTAAAACTACTTCACAATATTAATGGCTGTACCGAAATTGCTCGAGTAAAAATGCAACACGAGAAGATCAGTGACAGAGTGTTAAGCTCCAGTCCCAGCTTTGCCTCCTATCAGGTAATTTCCAGGGTGGTCCTCAAGACTGCCATCTGAAGCCTATTTAACAATGAGACTTGAGGGTGAGGAGGGCCAACAAAATCGGCCCACGATATTTAAGCCATCAGTTGAGTGCAGGTGGGCCTGGAGAGTAGACAATAATTCCAATTAGAGAGTTTGATCAAAATATATCTGGCTCTGCATTGTCTGCATTTTTTCTTCATGTATGCCAGCAATGATTAAATTGAAATTAATCGACAACAAAGTTATATTTTCAAACTAAGTTTTCAATGATAATGAGAAAAAATGAATAATGGAAAAATAAGATTGGTTTCAGCTCTGATATTGGTTTATGTATATTTTTGCTGAACATTAACTACAAATCATATGGTATACTGTTTAGATTATTCCAAGAATGAGCTTGGTTTCTGTGACAACCATCAACCAGTGAAATCATTATATTACAACAACAATTTATACAAACATTAACACTTAATGATTATGCAGGGCAAGTTGTGAAGTAACAGATGTATAATAAGCATGAAAAAAAATTACTTTTTTGTCCTGTATTATTGTATACCTTTGTAAGTCAAATGGCAGTTTCATCCTAACTAAAATATTCTCCATTTCTCAAAATCAGATAGCTGAAACATATGCATTCCTGCCAAGAGAAGCAGTGACAAGGTTTCTAATGAGCTGCACTGAATGTCAAAAACGAATGCACATAAACCCAAATGGTGTGGACTCAAAAGGTAAATATTGAAGATTGCTGAATATGGCAAATTACTGCAGAAGCAATTTTATTCCTGATATTTGGAAATAATAAATCATGATGCAGTTTATCTCATACATTTTTCAGAAAATGAAAGACCTTCATCACTGGCTGGGGTGATAGATTATAATATGCCCATTACTGCCACATACCTGAAGCAGATGAAACTCCAGTTTATGTGTGGACCTCAAGATTTGGTAGGTTTGACAAAACATAAATATTTCATGCTCGAGCTAAATTTGACTTTTCTGATTTAGTTGCTAGAACTCTTATTTCTGCAACCCATTCAAATTGATGTTACTTTGTTACCCTCAACAAAATATAAATAACAACAGGAAAATCTAAATTTTATGATCAAGAAATTCTGTAGTTTCTTCATCTACACTTATAAATTAACTTCTGACTGAACAATTCTGTTAGGAAGCACAAGTCCAAGAAGTCTTCATTCATGCTTGTTTTGGTGAAGAAGTTAAATACCTCATTTCCACAATCTGATGCTGCTTATTAAATGCCCCTTTGCTGATGTAGCTAGGTGTGACCATTCTAGTTCTTTTAAAAAATGGAAATGCAAAGTATTTGATAAATTGAAATTTTTATGAATTTGTAACACAAAGGAAACTTATATGTATAAAAACTTATATGTATAAAACCAGTGTATAAAAACAAATTTCAATTTCAAGTTATTAAAAATAGTATTTTCAGAAACCCGGCAACTCATTGGAAAGGTGAACAAAGGTACAGATACAGGAGGAGAAAATAATTTAGTGAATGGAAAAGAGGCTAAAGGAATAAACCTACTTACTTTAATTTGCTCTTATCTAATAAAGTTATGCTTTGTAGCATATTAATGAAGTATTTTTGTCAAGTCCAGTTTTGGTTGCTCAGGCAACTGTTTTGAGACAAGCTTGCCCTCTGGTGTTAGAGATTTGCAATTAATGAATTCATTTTGTGAAGAAAAATATTGTTTACAGAAATGTTTTCCATCACTATTATTGAGCCAAAATAGTTGCATTAAAATATTTGAAATTATGAAATGCTGCACATTGCAATATTGTGATTTTGTATAATATCACAATTATGCAGAATTTATAAAGATAAACTGTTATGTTTTTTCCCCAATCTGTTTGGCAATTTTAAGCAAATTTATGATATTTTTAAACTGGCTTGTTTTAGTGAAGACATAGTGATTACTACACCTGCTGTTTTTGTGCAGAGATGTTTTTAAATAAGAACAAAATACATGTAATGATATCTCCTGAAACGGAAGAAATAAATTTCAAAGAATTGAGAATTACTTTCTGAATGGTACCAGAAAGATTTGTTAAGTCACTGATGGGGCAATGATTTTTTTTGTGATCTGTCAATGCAAAATTATATACTGCAAGAAACTTGAGGTATCTTGCATAACTGAATTGCTCACAAAGAGAATGTTTTGATGACCTGGTTTAGTGGAGTGGTGAAAAGTTGGATTTGTGATTTAGTTTGGATATTGGCCTTGCTAGGGCTGGAGGTGCTATTGTGCTAGGGAGCTGTGCATATCCAATCTGATTATAATTACCTAACCAGAATTTATGATTAAAAATTAACAGATTAAATTATTGATGGCATGATATCCTAGTAACTGACCTTAAATTTCAAATTTGCAATCTTGAAGCCTCTGCTTTGGAATTATTGTTGGAAAATATCAGATAAACTGATTGTTTTACTTCTCTTTATATTTCTTATATCTCTTACTCTGCAAAGCATCTCTTTTCCTTTTAGCTTGCTCTCTGTGCACAGTTTTATATTGGATTTATAATTCCTGGTTTAGACCGAGATGCAGAAAGAATTTTTCAATTTGAAAAGTGCAAGAGATACATAGTTTCTCCTTGGAGAGGTACTTTTTAGAGATGCTGCTCTGAAAATGGACTCTTAATATATTAATTTGTTGCACAAAAGTCTGCAAGTAGTTCTAAGTGTAATCAGTTGTGGAGATAGTAATCATGTCACCAATAGCAAATTACAAGCGTTTAGTTGCGATGGACCCACCAGATTTTGCAACCCATGAGAACAACTGCCTAGAAATTGTTGTGTAATATCAGTGCTACATCAGTGACATGTCTAAAAATATACTTAAGTAAACCAGGGAACTTGCAGTAACTCATGAATCTTGAAGTCTGCAGATTTCTTTGGAGATCCTCCAAGTGTCAAGCACCTAGGGTGCGCAATGTGGTGGCAGTGCTGTTTGCGGTCCTGAAAAGAGCAACTGCAAACTGGGAATCCATCTTGGGTAGCTCTTCATGTTTTCAGTTTCAATAAGATTTGCCTCGAGTGGATTCCCAATAAAGGATTTTGTGGCCTAAGATCTGCTCAGACCTTTATGTTACACCTATTATTAGACTCCGGAAATTGTAAATGCTGATAACTTCACCGTAATGCCATTGTTTAATTGTACCATCAATTTATATATCATTGCTGAAAATAACAGATAATGGCATTTTGCTTTAGTATTTGTTTAACTATTAGCTAACAGGAAAAAAGTCCTTTACAAACTCCCATTCTTGCAGTTGTTAAAAGGACAACCTAACAAGTAAGAAATAGAATTACCCATTTAATGTATCCAATGGAGGCCCAAAAATGCCACTTTGGAATTATTTCAAGACTTGTACATTCACATTCATTTGACATGTTAGAATCTTATTGTATTGTATGTTCATTGGCTGGTGTAATGTACTCTGGACATGAGATGCTACATTAGCAGCAATATTTTTTTTACATATCCAGTATTACATCTTAATATCAGCAAAAATGAATGCATTAATTGTTTACAAACCGTCCCTTCCCTAGTGTTGGGATCCCACACACCCATTGTTATGCATCAAGGACATAATAGTGAACATTTCACATTTTCTTATAATATGGGAAGAGGCCATTTGTCCTATCAAGTCTATCCCAGTTCTCAGAGCATTCCTGTCAGTTCCAATCCCTCACTTTATTTCCTTTTCTATCACACACTCAAAGTCTCCAAAAACTCAAAAAGTTCAAAGTAAATTTATGATCCAAGTACATGTACATCACCATGTTCAACCCTGAGATTCATTTTATTGCGGGCAATCATAGTAAATACAAGAAACTCAATAGAATTAATGAAAGACCACACCCAACAGGACAGACAGCAATCAATGTGCAAAATAAAACAAGCTGTTCAAATACAAAAAGAGAAAAAATAAATAATATAATAAATAAATAAGCAATAAATCTTAAGATAATGATGCCTGTTATGCCGCTGGTGTTTAGGGCAGCAATGAAGGTCCTTTATCTTTGGTGTGTTCAGGGCTTTCTTCGTCGTGTTAGTAGCTTCCTGTCGGTTTTCACTACTGTCAGTTGTGCAAGGTCCAGATGGAGACTCAGGAATGCGGTTACACTCAGATGTAGGATTCTTTACTGCTGTTTCCATAGCAACTTTGTTTTACCAGTCAGAGTTGTTAGCCCTGAGCTGAACCCCCGAAACTGGAGGATTGGTGGATCACTCTTAGTCTGTCCTCTCCTCTTTGACCAGTTTGGCATGGGTGAGCCTAACAGGAGCCATAGCATAAAGCCCTGACTCCAGCCAGCATAGACCTCTGGGTCATTGAGTTACATAAGCCTCCAAACCACGACAAGGTCGTGGTCCTCTTGGAGGAGTAGATAATGAGACCATGAGATGAAGAGTCGTTGAAGGTGAGTTGAATGCAGTTCAGCGGGAACAGTTCAGTTTTGGGCAAGTGAAGTTCAGTGAAGTTATCCCCTCTGGTTCAAGAGCCTGATGAGTCCTAACTGCCATACCAGTGCAAGTTATCTGCAAAAATATTTGGATGGGGGGTGGTGTTTGAACAATATTTGATGGGTCAACACATTACTGAAAACAGTCATGCTTGATTACTTACTATTATGGACACAACACATACAGATCGTGTTTAGGATTAAACACATCTTAATTATCCAACCAGATCATGTTTAAGATTAAACAAATCTTGAGGTATCCAACCATTGAGCAGTACGATAGCACAGCAGTTAACGCAGCACTATTACAGTGCCAGCAACCCGGGTTCACTTCTGCTGCTATGTGGAAGAAGTCTGTTTGTTCTCCCCATGACCAGATGGGTTTCCTCTGGAGCTTCTGTTTCCTCTCACATTCCAAAGGTGGACAGGTTAGTACTTTAATTGATCACATGGGTGGAATTGGGCAGCAAGGGCCGGTTACTGTGCCATATCTCTAAATAAAATTACAAAATTAAAGAGCTGGTATAATTCTGCTCCTAATTTTTCTTTAAACTTTATTTTATAAAGTTAAAGGTGGTATGACAATCAGTCATATATTAATTCAGTTATTTAATTACAATGCTCATTAATAATAAGTGATAATTTGACTACACTGAATAAATCATCTAAGTGCTAAATTTGACTATACTGAAGAAATCACATACGTAGTAAATTTAACAGGCATTACTCCTATACATGCATAATGACTATTCTCAGTTCAATGTTATCTGGAAGTAATAAAAATGAAAATCTCAAGGATTCGGCAGCACCTTTGGAGAAAAGTTTTAGTTAATGATTTCTCAACAGAACCATGAGAAATAGGAAACATGATATAAGTTGTAGAATGGAGAGTAGGAGACGTCCTCTTTCATTTCCTATCATTTCTATCTTCATACAGTCATTTGTGATTAACAACTGGTTGTCTCTCAACAAGAAGCACTGCCCTTTGCATCATCATTTCTCATGTTCTCCATCCTTTTATGGCTATTCCTTTTGCTGCCTCTACCTTTCTTCCCCTTTTG
Source organism: Mobula hypostoma (assembly GCF_963921235.1). Classification (NCBI taxonomy): domain Eukaryota; kingdom Metazoa; phylum Chordata; class Chondrichthyes; order Myliobatiformes; family Myliobatidae; genus Mobula; species Mobula hypostoma. The sequence continues at coordinate 192,327,953 of NC_086098.1, forward strand.
TGAACCACTGAAACATGTTTATTCCCCACTCTTCCTAGTTATTTATGTATTTATTTATTCCTAGTTCTGATGAAAGATCATTCATCTGAAATATTAACATGTTCCTTTTGCCATAGATACGACTTGTAGATCCGAGGTTCCATCATTTTATGTTTTTATTTCAGATTTCTAACATTTTTGCCTTTTAACTGGTAGGAAAAGACTTGGTTCTGATCAGACACAAACTGAATAACAGCTCTAATAACACTTGCAGGAAGTTATGCAATTGAAGTATTTTTTAAGGACATCCCAAAACCCTGTATAGCCAATAAAATAAACTTAAATTGAGACCTTTAAAGGCTTTTCATAAGAATAATTTCCACACAAAGAGTGACATAGTCAATTTTGTGTGTTAATGTTTTCAGTTTTCAGGGCACAGATGTCACTGGCAAAGTGGACATTTATTGCCCATCCATAATTGCCTTCAGGAACGCAGTGATGATCCATCTTGTCGAATAGATGTGGTCCGTTTTATATAGTTCTTGCACAGAGCTGCTGGGCAGGGAGATGCAGGATTTAGACTTGACAACAATTAAAGAATAATTATATGTTTCTAAGCGAGGATGGCGTACGGGTTGGAGGGGAAGATGCAGATGATGATGTTCCTATGCACCTGTTGATCTGGTGGAAGAGGTGGCGAGTGTGGGAGATGCTGTTGGAATTGGATTTGGGGAAATGCTGGTCAGCACCTCAGATAACGGTCCCCTACTCTTTAAAAAAAAATTATACCCTGAGATTTTCTTTTTTTGCATTCGTTTGAGTAGTTAGGTCCTTTTTGAAAGATACTGAGGGTTATCCCGGACTTGTGAGTTGTGGAATAGGGGTTGGGGTTGAATGTAAATCTACCACCACAGCGAGAGGAGGAACGCTTGGACGACTTTCCCAACTCTACCCACTTCCCCATCCACACATCACGCCGGTCTGAATCCCTCTACCACCCATCAGCACGCCACTCGGTTGCTAAGCGAAGGCACAACTGCAGCGGACTCCCAACTACGGTAGCCACTGACAGCCAAATGAGCCGCGGCGTACGGCGGTGTGCGTGACGTCAGCGCCCCTCTCCATCCCCATCTGTCAGCTGGTGCGCTGCTCGCTCTGCTCCTGTGTCTCGCCGGCTTCCCTTTCAGCCTTCATCAGGATCCCCCTCGATTCGGGAACACCCCCTCCCTTTCTCTCCCCTCCCCCTCGCACCGCGAAGCGGCACGGAGCCGCTGTTCACCCCTAACGACTCCCCGCAAGAGCTCAGCCGGCTGCGCATTGGGTGAGTGCTGGCTCCGGGCGATCTTCTGGGAGAAGTAGAGTAAGTGGGAGCAGCTTTGGATCTGCCAGTGTGCTGGGAGGGAGGGAGGGGGAGCCCTGGGCTAGACTTGGCTTTAAAATGCAATGACCTGATCCATTTTGTCTAAGAAGCGCATGCTTGACCGAAATAAAAGCTTACTTATTAAATGGCACTCTTGTCTGCAGTGTAGCTTGTGAAGAAGTCTGATCGATTAGCACAAAAAAACCCTGATTTCTTTCAAGGGAATTATTGCATGTGAGCCTCTGTTTTTATTAAAGTATCATCTGCTTTCTTTCGGAAGCAGCTTATTTGCCCAGTGATTATGATTATGTCTTTAATATGAATTTTCTTTCATTTCGATGTGTCAGTTAAACCCTTCGTAGTTTGATTAACAGAATAAAAGAGCGACAAACATTTCGTTTTATTTTCATTTTCTCTCTTATCCGTTGTACTCAGAGTGAAGTCTATGCGTACATTTAATCATTTTTGCATTTCATTATTATCAGTGTAAAAGCCGGTCTTTGCAGGGGTGGCGATTACATATTAGATGTTATCCCCAAATATCCTTAAAAAGTTAGTTTTCATTAGTAATTCCACCACGTTTACAGAAAAGGAAACGGTATAAATCGATGAAACTGCTGCAGCCTCATCAATCCATAATTGAATATTCTTTTTGCAAATTGATTTTTTTGTGCTGGATTTTCCATTTTGAGTCTCGCAAGATTTTGTTAGGTGTATTGTTTGCGTGACATTATACGTTCATATATTGTATATAACTTTTTTTTCAGCGGGTAACCAGAAAGTAGGATACTATATACTTGTATGTTACAAACGTAAGTTTTAATGATAAATTATAGAGTATAGGATGGTCATCATTTTGATGTTTATGACAGATTTAAGAATAGATCAATAAGGGATTTTGTTGTAGGTAAATTAGTTTACAGTGTAGGCTAAAATGTATATAAAAATAGGAATATCGTTTCATATTTTAAAACAATCACAATATTAAACTAGAATACTTTTTCTATATATTGGAGTAGTTTCTTCATAGTTTCACTGAGACTGCATCATTGAAACTTTCTATGTTTTTTGAAGTTGCCTTCTTAGATACAGGATTTTATGAGATCTACAGGCAACAAGCAGCAAATAGGGTGCATCTGAAAATGCATTGTATCTGTAGTTTATCTGCTGTATATTGATATTCTTGGCAAAGTCATAAAGGCTAGTTGTGGGTAAAAAAAAGAAAATTCTTGTTCCAAAAAATAAAATTTTGTAATTATAGCTGAGTTTCAAATAAATGTATTTAATGAAAATAAAGATGTACAGCTCTTTAATCAATTTTTGAAATCGAAAGTTCTTTGTAAATTGTTAGTCAAAAGCTTGATAATAATTGTAAGCTTGTCTTTATTGTTTTATAATTTAGCTATGGAATTCAATCTTTCATAGTATTTCATAATTTTATTTTCTGTCTTAACAAGGGAAATCTATTTTAATTTATTATTATATCAATGCGAAAGGTCAAGAGCGCTAATGCATGACCTTACTGGATTGAGACTGAACAGGAGAGGCACTACTTGATGCTGCTCAAAGGTTAGGTGAAATAAAGTTTGGGTTTTAAAACTAGATTAGAAAAGAAAGTAAAAGACCGCGGTGTACTTACAGGTTAAGTATTAGAAAGGTAATCTTGATTGTGTTGCTCTCTGTCTCTATGAATAGGCTTAACTGTTGATGAACTTCACCAATGTGGACTTGTCATCGCCTATTTATCATTAATCAGTCAATGTCTGTTTTTCATTCTAACTGAAAGAACTTGCGTTTCTTTTTGTCCACATCTTTATTTACAACAGGGAAAAGAAATTTCACTCAGATAACTAGTGGGTGGCTTATCATGTAAAGTTCTTGCTTTCTGTGTACATCTTGTATACCACTATAAATGTTCTTCTGTAATTTATGCCTGCATAGCCTGTAGTAAGGACATTTGCTCAACAGTGAACTTGTGTGTAACTGCAGTATGGCAGATTAACTGCTTATTGTAAAATGAATGATTACTTAATGCGATAGCACGAAGGACATTTTACTGGAGTTAATCAAGAGAAAACTTCCATTGTATACTGCTGTTCTTGGGACATTTCAAAGTGCATGACAACCAAGTCATAAACCATGTCAAATGCGACAGATGGAGCAAAATTGAAGTAATTGTGATTTTACTCTTTTAAATTGTTTTGGTGTAATGGGGATTTTCAGCTAGGAGATAAGAAGGCTTTTCTTCTAGGATTGCCATAGGACTTATGATGCTCACCTGAACAGATGCACATGTTGCAGGTGATCAATTCCTACAATGAAGAAAAGTTTGGGAAGTGCATTCTTTGCCGTGTGCTGAAATTCAGCATCAGTTACGTTCTTAAATTCCAGCTTGGACCTTTAACCTACAATCTGACCGTGACAAATTGAAACAATGGGAATGGAGTAATTTTGTCTTTTGACTGTTGTTGCATAAATTATGAAAATTTTTTGTCCCCCGGGATGATGTACCTCAGGACCAAATTTAGATGTTTTTCACACAAGTATGGTTTGGTTTTATAGTTACATGGAGCAACAATACATGCTAATATGAAGTGTAGTATTTAGCTTTAATTCTCCCTTTGCACAGAATTCCTGATCTATTTAATATTAGTTTTAAAAAAAGTATTTAAGAAAGCCTATGTGCTTTGCTATAGAGCATAGGGAATTATCAAATGAAGAGTCATTTTCAGAGCATGTTCATGTGCATCTCCTATTAGCTTATTGAAGATTAGCATAGAGGAAGCTTGAAGCAGGCCATCTGCTTTTTCCTGTGACATGAGGTGAAGGATATGAAAGATCAGGAGGTGGAAATTGGTGGGAATGCTGAGGCGGGATGATTGTGGAAAGCAATGAATCAAGAACTCAGAATTGTTGGTTGATAACGAGCTGCATTCTTATATGTCAAAATTGGCTTATGAAAATAGCTACAGAATGTCATCAAACTAAATAATTCATAAAATCTTATTGATTTCAAGAATTTATTTTATGCTAGATGGGAATTGTATACCAAGCATTGGACTGAATTGTAACGAAAGAGTTAACTACAATAATTTTGGGATGGCAATCTGCCAAGCAAACAGTGGAGGGGTTTTCTTTGGCAATCTTGCAATAAAGAATGTGACTGTTAGCTGTAAATGGACAAAAATGTTGTTAATGATTTCTAGCAAATTGGGATGTGTACATGTAGATGTGAAGTAAATAGTTTACTGCTTACAAATATGTAATGAAGTTATTGAAGCATATCTGTGGCAACTGATATAGAATGTATTTTGTCATAGAAATTCAGTACTGTAGATAAATTCTGAAGGGATTTTTTGTAGCTTTCAGTATAATTTACTCTGTATGTGCCAGGCCCATCAGTACAATGTATTATTTTTATTAAAAAAATTCAATGACGTGACTGCATAAAATTATGAGTGACTTTACAGCAATGGTATAATAAGCTCATTGATATTTGATTATTCACTTTTCACAATTTTTCTATCTGTTGCATCTTCCAAAGTAGAAATTGTTTGTAGGAATTTTTTAATAGAAGATGGCTTATATACTGGAAGTCATTGGAAGAAGTATGAAATGATGAAATTGATGGACAGGAAAAATTTCTGAACTTCGTAGAAGGCTTGTCCAGCTTAGCAAGTTTCATCCAGTATGTCACAGGGCATTTTAATTAAAAGAATGAGAAGACAAGGTGTTGGGAGGTAGGGAGTTGGATGTAGTTTCATGATTGCATGTTTTCCCCCAGTTTATCTTCCAAAGAAATGTTGTCTAGATACTGTATTTATCTTGGAAAAATATCATAAAAGTTTTGACTAATATGACTAACATTGGGAAGGAGGTTATAGTGCATATTTGAATACAGCTAGTGTTTTAATTATGCTTTCAGACAATATGGGGCAGAAAATCTTCAGGCTGAAGTTTTCTTCCTTCTATACCACCTGTGATTTCACTAAGAATTTGTAATTGTCTGATTTTTACGTTAGTTTTTAAACCAAGCATTTTCTTAGCTACCAGCATGTATATTTTGTGAAATAAATTCTATAGTGCATTCAGATTGAGGCTATGGTGCTGAGTCTTTTAATGCAATGTATTTAGTGCTTACGTCAATGAAGTAATCATTGTATTTTGGAAACTTTTAAATAATGACCTATTATAAATATCCATTTTAAGAGAATCTAGGGAAGTGATAGCAGAGATACCATTACATATTTAATTCTTGTTTTAGAGAAAGCTGCAATTCAGAAAGAAATGGCAGATAGCTAATAGAGTGCTATATTTATGAAGGAAGATGGAGATGGGGAAAACTATAAGTTATTCAACTTAATATCAGCCACTACAAATGGAATCTTCATTAAAGGAGGAAAGGAAACAGATATAATAAAAATATAATGATTTTCAGTTTGGTTTTAGGAAGGTGTTGTTAATTGACAAACCTTGAATAATTTTGAGAAGAGGTAACATGGAAAGTAGGCGAGGAATACTGCGGGTGTAATTTATCCAGATTTCCAAAGGGCCCTCAATATCATGCTTCATAATGAATGAATTAATAAGCCTGAGCATATGGTATCAGGAGACAGTTAATGAAATGGCTAGCTAGCTAGCATTAAAACATGAAGCAGACAGTAAAGGTAACAGCTATTTTGATGGCACAAGATTGAAAGTGGGATTTTGTAAGCACTACAAGTTGGATTCCTGTTTATTCACAATGTATACTAATGGTTTGATTTCAAGATTAAGAACACAGCTTCTGAACTTAAGGATGAGCACTATTAGAAATGAGGGATGGCCAATACTGAACAAATTATAAGACACAGACTGCAGATTGGGAACATACAGTAATTGGTCAATGTATTTCAGCACTGGCATGTGTGAGTTATTACATTTTGCTACAATAATAAGGTCAAATTTTACTTGGTGAAGTAGAATCAAGAGGAACAAAGGAATCTGAAAATAAATATACTGATCACTGAAATAAGCTGCAAAAGAAACAAACTGAGGTCCAGGATTTGTGTCTGGAGAGTAGAATTGAAAAGTAATGAAGATTCTTGATTAGCCAATGGTATACATAGAACATAGAGCAGGGAACAGTACTACACAGAAATCGACCCTCTGACCCAAAATATCGGCACTGAACACATGCCAGATTAAACTATCTTATGTCTATACATTATCCAAAGTTCAAAGTAAATTTATTATCAGAGAATATATATGTTGCCATATACTACCCATGAGATTCATTTTCTTGCAGGGATTTACAATACAAAGAAACACAATTAGATTCAGTAAAAAACTGTACACAACAGAGATGGACAAACAGCCAATGTGCAAAAGACAGCATATTGTGCGAATACAAAAATAAAAAAGCAATAACAAATTAATAAGTAATAAATATCAATGACATAGATGTGGAGCTTTTGAAAGTGAGCCCATAGTGTGTGGAATCAGTTCAGTATTAAGGTGAGTGAAGCTAACCCCTCTGGTTCAAGAGCCTAATGATTGAGGGGTAATAATTGTTTCTAAACTTGGTGGCGTGGGGCATGTTTTATCAGCAACCTCTCAAATCTCTTCATTCAAAGTTCAAAGTAAATTTGTTACAAAGTACAAATATGTCACCACATACAACCTTGAGATTCGTTATCTTGCGTGTGAGTAAGTTCAAGAAACATAATAGAAACAATAAAAGACTGCATCTGGACAAACAACCAATGTGCAGAAGACAGAGGAAAAAGAAATAAATAATAATAATAAATAAATAAACAGTAAATATTGAGAACATGAGATGAAGAATCCTTGAAAGTGATTCCATAGGTTCTGGGAATAGTCCAATGATGGGGGTGAGTGAAATCATTTTTAATTGTTCAAGATCCTGATGGTTGATGGATAATAACTATTCCTGAACCCGGTGGTGTGGGTCCTGAAGTTCCTGTACCTTCTTCCTGATAGCAGCAGTGAGAAGTGAGAATGGCTGGGTGGTGCGGGTCCATGATGATGGATGCTGCTTTCCTGCAACAGTGCTCTGTGTAGATATACTCTCCACCACAGATCTTCCGAAGTTTGCCAAAGTTTTAGATGTCATGCCGAATCTTCACAAACTTCTGAGGAAGTACGGGCTCTGCTGTGCTTTCTTTATAATTGCACTTATGTGCTGGGCCAAGGTCAGATCCTCTGAAATGAAGGCACTGAGGAATTTAAAGTTGCCCATCCCCTCCATCTCTGATTTTCCTGATGAAGGCCGGTACATAGCCTTCCAGTTTCCTTTTTCTGAAGTCAATAATCAGCTCCTTGGTCTGACTGACATTGAGTAGAGGTTGTTGTTGTGGCACCACTCAGCCAGGTTTTCAATTTCTCTCCTATTTGCTGATTCGTCACCACCTTTAATTCAGCCAACAACCGTGGTGTTATCAGCAAACTTAAATATGCTATTGGAGCTGTGCTTACCCTTACATTCGTAAGTACGTAGTGTGTAGAGTGGTGTCTAAGCACACAGCGTTGTGGTGCACCTGTGCTGCTAGAGATTGTGGAGGAGGTGTTGTTGGCCAATCCAAATAGACTGGGGTTTGCAAGTGTGGAAATCGAGGATCCAATTGCACAAAGAGTTATTGAGTTCAAGGTCTTGAAGCTTACTGATTAGTTCTGAGGCGATGATAAAATTGAATACTGAGCTGTAGTCAATAAAGTACATCCTGATGTATGCACCCTTGCTGCCAATGAAGTGGCATCTACTGTGGACCTATTGTTCCATTAGGCAGATTAGAGTGTATTCAAGTCACTTCTCAGGTAGGACTTGATCGGTTTTATCACCAACCTCTCAAAACACTACACCACAGTGGATGTAAATGCACTGGACGATAATCATTGAGGCAGATTACCAATTTCTTCTTGGACACTGGTATAATTGAAGCCTGCCTGAAGTAGATGGGTACCTCAGTCTGCTGAGCTGAGAGTTTAGATAATGGTGAACAGTCCAACCAGTTGATCAGCACAGGGCTTTACTATTTGGCCAGTATCTCAACTGTGCTAGATGTTATTTGTCAGTTCACCCTCCTGAAGTATGCTTAAAGTTCAAATTTCAAAGTAAATTTATTACCAAAGTACATTTATTCTCTAGAAACCATAGAAAAACTACAGCACAGAAACAGGCTCTTTGGCCCTTCTTGGCTGTGCCGAACCATTTTCTGCCTAGTCCCATTGACCTGCACACGGACCATATCCCTCCATACACCTCCCATCCATGTATCTGTCCAATTTATTCTTAAATGTTAAAAAAGAACCCGCATTTACCACCTCGTCTGGCAGCTCATTCCACACTCCCACCACTCTCTGTGTGAAGAAGCCCCCACTAATGTTCCCTTTAAACTTTCCCCCCCTCACCCTTAACCCATGTCCTCTGGTTTTTTTCTCTCCTTGCCTCAGTGGAAAAAGCCTGCTTGCATTCACTCTATCCATACCCATCATAATTTTATATACCTCTATCAAATCTCCCCTCATTCTTCTACGCTCCAGGGAATAAAGTCCTAACCTATTCAACCTTTCTCTGTAACTGAGTTTCTCAAGTCCTGGCAACATCCTTGTAAACCTTCTCTGCACTCTTTCAACCTTATTTATATCCTTCCTGTAATTTGGTGACCAAAACTGAACACAATACTCCAAATTCGCCCTCACCAATGCCTTATACAACCTCATCATAACATTCCAGCTCTTATACTCAATACTTTGATTAATAAAGGCCAATGTACCAATTTACCACATTATCATCCAGATCATTGATATAGATGACAAATAACAATGGACCCAGCACTGATCCCTGTGGCACATCACTAGTCACAGGCCTCCACTCGGAGAAGCAATTCTCTACTACCACTCTGTGGCTTCTACCATTGAGCCAATGTCTAATCCAATTTACTACCTCTCCATGTATACCTAGAGACTGAATTTTCCTAACTAACTTCCCATGCGGGACCTTGTCAAAGGCTTTACTGAAGTCCATGTAGACAATATCCACTGCCTTCCCTTCATCCACTTTCCTGGTAACCTCGTCGAAAACCTCCAACAGATTGGTCAAACATGACCTACCACGCACAAAGCCATGTTGACTCTCCTTAATAAGTCCCTGTCTATCCAAATGCTTGAAGATTCTGTCTCTTAGTACTTCCTCCAATAACTTACCTACTACCGACATTAAACTTACCGGCCTATAATTTCCCGGATTACTTTTCGATCCTTTTTTAAACAACGGAACAACATGAGCCATTCTCCAATCCTCCGGCACCTCACTTGTGGACAGCGACATTTTAAATATATCTGCCAGGGCCCCTGCAATTTCAACACTAGTCTCCTTCAAGGTCCGAGGGAACACTCTGTCAGGTCCCGGGGATTTATCCACTTTAATTTTCCTCAAGACAGCAACACCTCCTCCTTTTCAATCTGTACAGTTTCCATGATCTCACTACTTGTTTCCCTTAACTCCATAGACTTCATGCCAGTTTCCTTAGTAAATACAGACGCAAAAAACCTATTTAAGATCTCCCCCATTTCCTTTGGTTCCACACATAGCCGACCACTCTGATCTTCAAGAGGACCAATTTTATCCCTTACAATCCTTTTGCTCTTAATATACCTGTAAAAGCTCTTTGGATTATCCTTCACTTTGACTGCCAAGGCAACCTCATGTCTTCTTTTAGCCCTCCTGATTTCTTTCTTAAGTATTTTCTTGCACCTCTTATACTCCTCAAGCACCTTATTTACTCCCTGTTTCCTATACATGTCATACAACTCCCTCTTCTTCTTTATCAGAGTTGCAATATCCCTTGAGAACCAAGGTTCCTTACTCCTATTCACTTTGCCTTTAATCCTGACAGGAACATACAAACTCTGCACTCTCAAAATTTCTCCTTTGAAAGCTTCCCACCTACCGATCACACCTTTGCCAGAGAACAACCTGTCCCAATCCACGCTTTTTAGATCCTTTCTCATTTCTTCAAATTTGGCCGCCTTCCATTTAAGAACCTCAACGCTAGGACCAGATCTATCCTTGTCCATGATCAAGTTGAAACTAATGGTGTTATGATCACTGGAACCAAAGTGCTCCCCTACACAGACTTCCGTCACTTGTCCTAACTCGTTTCCTAACAGGAGATCCAATATTGCATCCCCTCTAGTTGGTCCCTCTATGTATTGATTTAGAAAACTTTCCTGAACACATTTTACAAACTCTAAACCATCTAGACCCCTAACAGTATGGGAGTCCCAATCAATATATGGAAAATTAAAATCCCCTACCACCACAGCTTTGTTTTCTGCAGTTGCCTGCTATCTCTCTGCAGATTTGCACTTCCAATTCTCTTTGACTATTGGGTGGTCTGTAATACAATCCCACTAATGTGGCCATACCTTTCCTGTTTCTCAGCTCCACCCACAAGGACTCAGTAGACAAGCCCTCTAATCTGTCCTGCCTGAGCACTGCTGTAATATTTTCCCTAACAAGCAATGCCACTCCCCCACCTTTCATTCCTCTGCCTCGATCACATCTGAAACATCGGAACCCTGGAATATTAAGCTGCCAGTCCTGCCCCTCCTGTAGCCAAGTTTCACTAATTGCTACAACGTCATAATTCCATGTGTCAATCCACGCCCTCAACTCATCCGCCTTCCCCGCAATACCCCTAGCATTGAAATATATACACCTCAGAAGATTTTTACCACCACTCACAACCTTTCTATTAGTGGATTTGCTTGAACTTTTAACATCATTTATTTTCACCCCAGCCACACTGTCAGTTCTGGCACTCTGGTTCCCATCCCCCTACAAATCTAGTTTAAAGCCTCCCCAACAGCACTAACAAACCTCCCTGAAAGGATATTGGTCCCCCTGTAGTTCAAGTGTAACCCGTCTCTCTTGTACAGGTCCCACCTGCCCCAGAAGAGGTCCCAATGATCCTGAAATTCATTTCTGAGATTCATTTTCTTGTGGACAAACTCAATAAACCCATAGAATAATAATCATAACAGAATCAATGAAAGACCGCCCAACTTGGGTGTTCAACCAGAGTGCAGAAGACGACAAAGTGTGCAAGTACAAAAGGAAAGAAAGAATAATAATAAAAAATTAGGCCATCACTACTGAGATATTGAGATGAGTGAAATCTTGTCACATTCTTTATAAAGTCAGTGACAACTGTGGCATATTCGTGCAGATCCTCTAATGAATCCTTGAACATGGCTCAGTCTACCGACTTGAGGCAATCCCATAGTCACTTCTCTGCCTCCTACAACCACCTTTTTCTTGTCCTTACTTTTAGAGCCTTGCTCTTTAGCCTCTGCCTATGTGCAAGTTGGAGGAGGACAGCCAGATGATCAGATTTCCCTAAATACAGTCTAGGTATGGAACAATAGGCATTCCTGATCATAGTGTAAGAATGATTGAGTGTGTTGTGACTCTTGATGCTGCACGTGATATGATGATAATAGTTAGGCAGAGATTTCTTCAAGGAAGCCTGATTGAAGTCCCTGATAATAATTTGAAAGGCATCAAGGTTGGCTGTTTCTTGTTTATTAATCACGTCACTCGATACATCGAGTTGTTGCTTATCATCTGTCTTTGGTGGTATGTAAACTGCAGTCAGAATCACAGAACTCTCTCAGTAAGTAGAATGGACAACATTTAATTATTTGATGTTCCAGGTTGGGGGAATAAGAATGCAACAAGACCACTATCTCTGAGCACTATGAAGAGTTTATTATGAATTACAGACCCCGACCTATTGCCTTCTCTGTTTCAGCATTTTGGTTTTATCTGGTGGATTGAGAGCCCCTCAGGATGGATGCCATGTCTGGCTTGTATGAAGTGAGCCATATCTCTGTGAAACAGAATGCAGCAATCCCTCATTTCCCTCTGATACAACAATCTTGCCCTTAGGTCCTCAATCTTGTTCTCCAGTTACCGTACGTTTACTAATAAAATGTTGGGTAGAGGAAGTTACACTTCAAAGTTTTAGCCTGGCTTTGAGTCCTTCCCTCCTCTCTCTCTCTTCTGGCCATGGCGATGGCTGGTCTTCATCTGCTTAAAGGTGCCATACCTGCATTCTTGAGACTCAGGTCCACTGAGTCCTTCAGGAGTTCATAAAATTTCTAGTTTGTTTAGGTGGTTCAGAAGTTCATTACTTAAAGGGAAAGTAAGTTATCCATATCCCTCAAATTCACTTATCTATAAAACAGCCTGTTAAATGGCACTTTTGTATCTGTAGCCTCTTAAATGTTATAACTGTATAAGGTACTGAAGAAGTTTCAGAAAAATATGAGTACTTATCGCTAGCATTGCAATTGCCTTTTCTCACCACCGACTCAACCTTAAAGTTAACCTTTAGGGAATCCTACATTAGGACTCCCAAGGCTCTTTGCATCTTGGATTTTTAGGACCCAGCACTTAAGTGCAATTGTGAAGAAAGCCTCTACTTCTTTAGGAGTTTGTGAAGATTCGGCATGACATCTAAAACTTTGATAAACTTCCATAGATGTGTTCAAACCACAAACAAGAGAAAATCTGCAGATCCTTGAAATCTGAGCAACACGCACAAAATGCTGAAGGAACTCCTGCTGTAGGGTTTTGGCCTGAACCATCAACTGTATTTTTTCCATAGATGCTGCCTGGCCTGCTGAGTTCCTCCAGCATTTTGTGTGTGTTGTTCCATTGATGTGTGGTGGAGAATATATCGACTGACTGCATCACAGCCTGATATGGAAACACCAATGCTCTTGAATATCCTACAAAAGTTAGTGGATATGGCCCAGTCCATCATTGGTAAAGTCCTCCCCACAGTTGAGCACATCTACAAGGAGTTTGTTGCAAGAAAGCATCTTTGTCACCCGGGTCATGCTTTCTTCTCTCTGCTGCCATCAGCAAAAAGATGCAAAAGCCTCAGAACTCACACCACCAGGTCCAGGAACAGTTATCACCCCTCAACCATCAGGCTCTTGAAATAAAGTTTCACGTGCCCCATCTCTCAAACGTTCCCACAGCCTATGGACTCGCTTGCAAGGACTATTCATCTCATGTTCTCAATATTTATTGCTTATTTATTATTATTATTTCTTTCTTTTTGTATCTGCACAATCTGTTTTTTGCACACCGCTGAACACTCATTTGCTCAAGTCTTTCATTGATTCTATTATGGTTATTATTCTATTATGGATTTATACTTTATAGAAAACATAGAAAATAGGTGCAGGAGTAGGCCATTCGGCCCTTTGAGCCTGCACCGCCATTTATTATGATCATGGCTGATCATCCAACTCAGAACCCTGCACCAGCCTTCCCTCCATACCCTCTGATCCCCCTAGCCACAAGGGCCATATCTAACTCCCTCTTAAATATAGCCAATGAACTGGCTTCAACTGTTTCCTGTGGCAGAGAATTCCACAGGTTCACCACTCTCTGTGTGAAGAAGTTTTTCCTAATCTCAGTCCTAAAAGGCTTCGCCTTTATCCTCAAACTGTGACCCCTCGTTCTGGACTTCCCCAACATCGGGAGCAATCTTCCTGCATCTAGCCTGTCCAATCCCTTTAGGATTTTATACGTTTCAATCAGATCCCCCCTCAATCTTCTAAATTCCAACGAGTACAAGCCTAGTTCATCCAGTCTTTCTTCATATGAAAGTCCTGCCATCCCAGGAATCAATCTGGTGAACCTTCTTTGTACTCCCTCTATGGCAAGGATGTCTTTCCTCAGATTAGGGGACCAAAACTGCACACAGTACTCAAGGTGTGGTCTCACCAAGGCCTTGTACAACTGCAGTAGTACCTCCCTGCTCCTGTACTCGAATCCTCTCGCTATAAATGCCAGCATACCATTCGTCTTTTTCACCACCTGCTGTACCTGCATGCCCACTTTCAATGACTGGTGTATAGTGACACCCAGGTCTCGTTGCACCTCCCCTTTTCCTAATCGGCCACCATTCAGATAATAATCTGTTTTCCTATTTTTGCCACCAAAGTGGATAACTTCACATTTATCCACATTAAATTGCATCTGCCATGAATTTGCCCACTCACCCAACCTATCCAAGTCACCCTGCATCCTCTTAGCATCCTCCTCACAGCTAACACTGCCGTCCAGCTTCGTGTCATCTGCAAACTTGGAGATGCTGCATTTAATTCCCTCATCCAAGTCATTAATATATATTGTAAACAACTGGGGTCCCAGCACTGAGCCTTGCGGTACCCCACTAATCACTGCCTGCCATTCTGAAAAGGTCCCGTTTATTCCCACTCTTTGCTTCCTGTCTGCTAACCAATTCTCTATCCACATCAATACCTTACCCCCAATACCGTGTGCTTTAAGTTTCCACACTAATCTCCTGTACTTATTGCCTTATACTTTATTGTCGCCAAACAATTGATACTAGAACATACAATCATCACAAAATAACCGAGAGGCTGGTCCGGACATTTGAAGGGTATGGCCCAGATCCGTGTCAGGATCTGTTCAGCAGTCTTATCACAGTTGGAAAGAAGCTGTTCCCAAATCTGGCCATACGAGTCTTCAAGCTCCTGAGCCTTCTCCCAGAGGGAAGAGGGACGAAAAGTGTGTTGGCTGGGTGGGTCGTGTCCTTGATTATCCTGGCAGCACTGCTCCGACAGTGTGCGGTGTAAAGTGAGTCCAAGGACGGAAGATTGGTTTGTGTGATGTGCTGCGCTGTGTTCACAATCTTCTGCAGCTTCTTCCGGTCTTGGACAGGACAACTTCCATACCAGGTTGTGATGCACCCTACAAGAATGCTTTCTACGGTGCATCTATGAAAATTAGTGGGGGTTTTAGGGGACAGGCCAAATTTCTTTAGCTTTCTCAAGAAGTAAAGGCGCTGGTGGGCCTTCTTGGCAGTGGACTCTGCTTGGTTGGACCAAGTCAGGTCATTTGTGATATTGACCCCAAGGAACTTAAAGCTGTTCCACTTGTGCACCACCAATGTAAATGGGGTCGTGCGGTCCACTACTCCTTCTGAAGTCAACAATCAATTCCTTCGTCTTGCTGACGTTGAGGGACAGGTTATTGTTTTCGCACCATGCCACCAGTTTCTTAATTTCTTCTCTGTACTCAAACTCATCATTACCCGAGATACGGCCTACAATTGTTGTGTCATCAGCAAACTTATATATTGAGTTTGATGGAAACTTGGCTACACAATCATGGGTGTACAGTGAGTACAGCAGGGGGCTGAGTACACAGCCTTGTGGGGTACCAGTGCTCAGAGTGATTGTAGAGGAGAGCTTGTCCCCTATTTTTACAGCCTGGGTCCTGTCTGTGAGGAAGCTGAAGATCCAGCTGCAGATCTGAGTGCTAAGGCCCAGGTTCCGGAGCTTAGGAATCAGTTTATTTGGAATGATGGTATTAAAGGCAGAGCTGTAGTCAATGAAAAGGAGCCTTACGTATGCGTCTTTATTCTCCAGGTGTTCTAAGGAAGAATTTAGGGCCAGAGAGAGATGGCATCTGCCGTTGACCTGTTGCTCCGGTAGGCAAATTGCAAAGCATCGAGGTTGACCGGTAGGCTGTTGTTGATGTGTGCCATAACCAATTGCTCAGAGCACTTCATAGCAATTGATATCAGAGCTACAGGTCGATAGTCATTCAGGCATGCCACCTTGCTCTTCTTCGGCACCGGGATTATCGTTGCCTTCTTAAAACACGAGGGGATCTTAGACTGAAGCAAGGAGCAGTTGAAGATGTCAGCAATCACTCCAGCTAGCTCGCTTGCACAGGCCTGGAGAACCTGTCCCCGGATGCCATCTGGGCCCATTGCCTTCCTTGGATTTATCTTCAGGAAGGCCCTTCTAACGTCCTCGGTGACGACGAAGCTCGACGCCACCAGGTCTGGTTCATCCGGAGGGAGCGGGATGCTCCTCTTCTGTTCGAATCTTGTGTAGAATACGTTAAGTTCGTCAGGAAGAGAAGCGCCACAGTTATTGATATTCCCAGCCTTTTCTTTGCGCCCAGTGATCTCAGTTGAATACCTCAGTGATTTTATTGAATATGCCTGCAAGAAAATAAATCTCAAAGTATACGATAACATATGTATACTTGATAATGAGTTTACTATGAACTTTGAATTTTCTCCTTGTTTAGAAAATAGTTTGTTTTCACTTCTTCTACCAAAGTGCGTGACCATACAATTCCTGACACTGTACTCCATGTGCCACTTATTGCCCATTCATCCAATCTGTCTAAGTCCTTCTCCAGCCTCCCTGCTTCCGCAACACTACCTGCCACTCCACTTGTCTTTGTATTGTCTGCAAACTTGGCCACAAAGCCATCAATTCTGCCATCCAAATCGTTGACATACTATGGAAAAAGAAGCAGTCCCAACACCCACCCCTATTAGTCTCTGGCAACCAATCAGAAAAGGCTCCCTTTAATATTGCTCTACCTCCTGCTAATCAGCCGTTGCTCTATCCATGCTACTGCAGTGGTATGCAAATGTTTGTGCATTCCTAATCAAAATTTCTGTTCCTGTGAATAGCTAAGCTACTAGGGACTGTGAGGGCCATGGCAAAACCTTCAGCTTGCGCCTCTTGAGGTAGTCCATTGTGGATTTTGAGGTGTGTTTAGGTTTATTATCCTGTTGTAGAAGCCAAAAAGTTCTATTCAGAAGGTTCAAAGGAACTTCTAAAGAAGCCTGATGCATTTTGGAAATAAGTCCTGTGGACTGATGAAGTTAAAATAGAACTTTTTGGCCGCAATGAGCAAAGGTATGTTTGGAGAAAAAAGGGTGCAGAATATCTTGAAAAAACACCTCTCCAACTGTTAAGCACGGGGATGGATTGATCATGCTTAGGGCTTGTGTTGCAGCCAGTGGCACGGGGAACATTTCACTGGTAGAGGGAAGAATGAATTCAATTAAATACCAGCAAATTCTGGAAGCAAACATCACACCGTCTGTAAAAAAAGCTGAAGATGAAAAGAGGATAGCTTCTACAACAGGGTGCTGAACTTAAACACACCTCAAAATCCACATTGAACTACCTCAAGAGGCGCAAGCTGAAGGTTTTGCCATGGCCCTCACAGTCCCCTGACCTAAACATCATTGAAAATCTGTGGATAGACCACAAAAGAGCAGTGCATGCAAGACGGCCCAAGAATCTCACAGAACTAGAAGCCTTTTGCAAGGAAGAATGGGTGAAAATCCCCCAAACAAGAATTGAAAGACTCTTAGCTGGTTACAGAAAGCATTTACAAGCTGTGATATTTGTCAAAGAGGTGTTACTAAGTACTGACCATGAGGGTGCCCAAACTTTTGCTTTGGACCCTTTTCCTTTTATGTTATTTTGAAACTTTAAAATTGGAAATAAAAAAGTCTTCTTGCTTAAAATATTAAAGAAATGTGTCATCTTTAACTTTATGCCTTTTGGAAATCAGTGCATCTTTTACTTGCTTAGCTATTCACAGTAACAGAAATTTTGACCAGGGGTGCTCAAACTTTTGCATGCCACTGTATATTTCCTGTAATACCATGGGCGCTTATCTTGTTAAGCAGCCTCGTGTATAGCACCTTGTTAACAGACTATTGAAAATCGAAGTACATAACATCCACTGATTCTCCTTTGTCTACCGTGCTTGTTATTTTGTCAAAGAATTTAAAGAGATTTGTCAGGCAGGATTTTCCCTTAAAGAAGCCATATTGCTTTGGCCTATTTTACCATGTGTCTCCAAGTACCCCAAAACCACATTCTTAACAATCATCTCCAACATCTTCGAACCACAGGGGTCAAGCTAACTGGCCTATAGTTTCCTTTCTTCTACCTCCCTCCATTCTTGAAGCATGGAGTAACATTTGCAATTATCAAGTTGTCTGAAACCAAATCAGAATTTTGTGATGCTTGAAAAATCATTACTAATGCTTCCAGAATCTTTTCAGTTACCTCTTTCAGAACCCAGCAATGTAGTTCATCTGGTCCAGGTGACTTATCTACCTTCAAACCTTTCAGGTTTCCAAGCACCTTCTCCTTAGTAATAGCAACTGCACTCACTTCTGCCCCCTGACACTCTCAAACCTCCAACATACTGCTCGTGTCTTCCACAATGAAGCCTGATGCAAAATTCTTCTCAAGTTCTTCTGCCATTTCTTTGTCCTCCATTACTACCCCTCTAGCATTATTTAACTCCTCTGTAATACAGATACATTTGACTTTATTTTCTCCCTCTTTAATTACAGGTTGAATTCTATCATATTATGATCATTGCTTCCTAAAGGTTCCTTTACCTTAAGATCCCTAATCAAATCTAGTTCATTACACAACACCCAGAACAGCTGATCCCCTAGTGGGCTCAACCACAAGTTGTTCTAAAAAGCTAACCCATAGGTATTCTACAGATTCTCTCTCTTGGGATCCAAAATCAGCACCTACCTGATTTTTGCAATCTACTGCATATTGAAATCCCCCACGACTGTCGTAAGATCGCCCATTATGACATGTTTTTTCTTTCTTCGATTGTAATTTGTAGCCCCTATCTTTGCTACTGTATGGAGGCCTGTACTTCTACTTCTTCCAATCCTAAATCACCTCTGTCCAAGGATTTGATTTCATTTTTTTACCTACTGAACCACCCCAATTCCTCTGTCTACCTGAACATTTGATACAATGTGTATCCTTGGATGTTTAGCACATAACAATAATCTTCTTTCAGCCATGATTCCAGATGCCCACAATGTCAAATCTGCCTGTCTCTAACTGTGCTACAAGATCATTTACCTTATTCCATGTACAGTGTACATTCAAATATAACACCTTCAGTCCTGTATTTGTCACCCTTTTCAATTTTACCCCCTACTGTACTACAACTCATCCCACAGATTGCAATTTTGCTCTATCATCTGCATATCCTTCCTGACAGTCTCACTACACACTGTCTCTGTTTGTATACCAACTGCCCCATTCTGAGCCCTATCACTTAATTTCCCATACCCTTGAAAAATAAGTTTAAAACATCCTTAACAGTCCTTGCAAACCTGGCTATACGACCATAAGATATAGGAGCAGAATTGGGCAATTTGGCCCATTGAGTCTCCTCCACCATTCCATCATGGCTGATCCATTTATCCTCTCAGCCCCAATCTCCTGGCTTCTCCCTGTATCCCTTCATGCCCTGACCAATCAAGAATCTATCAACCTCTGCCTTAAATATACATAAAGACTTGACCTCCACAGCTGCCTGTGGCAAAGAATTCCACAGATTCACCAGTCTCTGGTTAAAGTAATTCCTCCTTATCTCCATTCTAAAAGGGCACCCCTCTATTTTGAGGCTGCGTTTTCTGGTCTTCGACGCTCCCATCATAGGAACATCTTTTCCTCATCCACTCTATCAAGGCCTTTCACCATTCAATAGGTTTCAATTAGGTCACTCCTCTTTATTCTACATTGCAGTGAATATAGCCCAAGCTATTAACTGCTCTTCAGCTGACAAGCCGTTCAATCCTGGAATCATTTTCATGAACTCCCTTTGAACCCTCTCCAGTTTCAGCACATCCTTTCAAATACAAGGGGCCCAAACCTGCTCACAATACTCCAAGTGAGGCCTCTCTAGTGTTTTATAAAGTTACAACATTACATCCTTGCTTTTATATTCTAGTCCTCTTGAAATGAATGCTAACATCACATTTGTCTTCCTTACCGCAGACTCAACCTGCAAATTACCCTTTAGGGAATCCTGCACAAGGACTCCCAAATTCTTTTGTGCCTCAGAGTTCTGTATTTTCTCTCCATTTAGAAAGTAGTCAACCCTTTAATTTCTTCTACCAAAGTGCATGACCGCACACTTCCTGATACTGTATTCCATCTGCCACTTCTTTGCCCATCTCCTAATTCGTCTGTCATTCTATAGCCTCCTTATTTCCTCAAAACTACCTGCTCCTCTGCTTATCTTCATATCCTCTGCAAACTTTGCAACAAAGCCATCAATTCCATCATCCAAATCATTGACGTATGACATAAAAAGAATCGATCCTAACAGCGACCCCTGTGGAACACCACTAGTCATGGCAGCCAACCAGAAAAATCTCCCTTTATTCCCACTCCTTATTCCTGCCAATCAGCCACTGTTTTATCCATACTGGAATCTTTCCTCTAATACCATGGGCTCATAAGCTTGTTAAGCTGCCTCATGTCAGAGGCCTGAAAGTCCAAGTAGCCAACACCAACCGATTCTCTTTTGTTTATCTTGCTTGTTATTTCTTCAAAGATCCAACATATTTGTCAGGCAAGATATTCCCTTGAGGACACCATGCTGACTATGGCCTATTTTATCAAGTGCCTTCAAGTACACCAAAGGCGCATCCTTAATGATTGACTCCAATATCACCCCAACCACTGAGGTCAGACTATCTGGCCTGTAATTTCCTTTCTTCTGCCTCTCTCCATTCTTGAAGAGTGGAGCGACATTTGTAATGTTCCAGTTTTCTGGAACCATTCCAGAATCTAGTGATTCTTGAAAGATCATTTCAAATGCGTCCACAATCTCTTAAGTCACCTCTTTCAAAACCATGGTGTGTACACTATTTGGTCCAGGTGACTTATCTACCTTCCGACCGTTTGGTTTCCCAAGAACCTTCTCTCTAGTAATGGAAATTTCACACACTTCATGACCCCTTACACCTGGAACTTCCAACATACTGCTAGTCTACTACGGGGAAGACTGATACAAAATACTTATTCAGTTCATCCTCTGTTTCCTTGCCCCACCTTGCTGCCTCTCCAATATCATTTTTTCAGCAGTCTGATATCCACTCTTGCTCCTCTTTTATACTTTATGTATCTGAAGAAACATAAGCCTGTAAGGATATTGCCCCCCTGCCCTCCCCCCCCATTCAGGTGTTACTCTTCCCTTTTGCACAGGTCATATCTTCCCCAGAAGAGATCCCAATGATCCAGAAATTTGAACCCTTGCCCCCTGCACCAGTACCTCAGTACCTCAGCCACACATTCGTCTGCCATATAATACTACTCTTACCCTCACTTGAGTGCAACATAAGCAGCAATCCAGAGATTATTACCCTGGTGGTCCTGCTTTACAGCTTTTTATCTAGCACCCAAAATTCTCTCTTCAGAACTTACTGACTTTTCCTACCTATGTCATTGGAACCAATATGTACCAAATCTTCTGGCTGCTTACCCTCCCCTTTGAGAATGCCAGGGACCCAATCCAAGTTGCCCCTGACCCTGATACCTGAGATGCAACATACCTTCTGGTGTCTCTATTGATCCATAGAATTTCATGTCTACTCGTCTCAATATGGAATCCCTTATCACTGCTGAAGTCCTCTTTTACCCCCTTCCTTTCTGAGCCACAGTGCTGGAGACCTGGTCATTGCAGCTTCCTCGTGATAGCTCATTCCCCCTCCCCACCCACCGCCCAACATGATCTAATGCAGTATACTTATTATTGAGGGGAACAGCCACAGGGGTACTCTGCACTAGCTGCCCGTATCCTTTCTCTCTCCTGACAGTCACCCAGATACCTGCCTCCTGTTACTTAGGGATGACTACTCCCCTGTAGTTGCTATATCACCCACTCAGTTTCCCCTATGAGCTGCAGCTTCAGGTCCTTAGCATGCTTTCTGAGGAGCTGCAGCTCAGTGTGTCTGGAGGTCTCCCAAAATTCACACATAACACACGAATAACACAACACAGGCCCTGGAGCCATCTTCATTGCTCTAACTATGTACTAGTAGATGAAGAATGAAAAAGAAGAAACTTACCAGGTATATACTTAGCCCAAGCCTGTTCTCACCAAAACCATCCCACTCTAACACTGGTCCACTCACACAATGGCCGCTCTACTTGGCCCTACCTGATTTTTATTTGCCCTTGCTATTGAATTACTCTTTGACTGAACCGTCACAAACACTGAAAGCCCGCGAATGCTCCTTTTTAAAATACTCACGGACCTGTGA
The DNA here is from genome assembly GCF_963921235.1 of Mobula hypostoma. NCBI lineage: Eukaryota > Metazoa > Chordata > Chondrichthyes > Myliobatiformes > Myliobatidae > Mobula > Mobula hypostoma. The sequence continues at coordinate 192,350,267 of NC_086098.1, forward strand.
GTTGCTCCAAATTCAATTGGGCTGCCGAGAAAATGCCAGAAGCCCACGAATGCGCCTTTTTAAAATCTCACTGATGGACCTGTGAGTTGCCTCCTCTCTCACTCCTAATTCAATTGGGCTGCTAGAAAAAAATAATTATATCCATTTGAATTAACAGAGTGCAAAATCTATTTGAAGATTCTTTAAGCCTTTCTAGCTTGGTATGAGAGAAGGTTTTACCTAGGATATTAATTTGTACCATTACCTACGCAGAAAAGCGGGAATAAAGACAAAGCAAATCAATTGAATCATTGTTGTAAATTGTAATGCACTTTTAAGATTTGCTGAATGACTGGAGGTGCAATAATTGCAATTTTCTCACTGTGTATTTGGAGATTTGTTTCTTGGAACAGATGTATAGGTTATTTCCTCTAAAATGTCCCTTACCGTAAGAGGAAATATGAAAATGAGCAATTTCTTGCTAATTGAAACGCAGTTTGAGGACATAGTTAAAGAAAAAAATGTCAGCATATATAAATATTCACTTTCAAGAGCTTTCTAATCTTCAAAATAACAGATTCAAAACAAGCTCTTTTCTTAAATGCAGGGGAGAAAAAGTTGAGGATCTATAAAGATATATATATATACACACACACACATACACACATGATTGATGAATACAATATTTCCTCCCTCTTTTTGTTCTGACTATCTATATACTACTAAAACTCTCATGCTCTGTCTGTCTGTTTGTCTGTTTGTGACCTCCAATTAACGCAAATGGTGCATTACAGTGGCACTTTTTTTGGCTAAATCGAATTAAAATGCACTAACTTACAGAATACAGGCAAAATTCAGGGTTATATATTCGTATAAAATTGCTCATTCGTCAAAAATCAACAGGCTGCCTTTCACCCGAGACCCGATCGGCCATTATGGAAATCGGGACGCCACAGCCCGACACATGCACATGGCCAGCCTCAGCAGCGCCTCATGATGCGCACAGAGCCGGCTCTACCTTCCATGGAGACCGCGACGCCACGGCCCAACACATATGCACGGCCAGCCTCAGCAGCCTGGAGGCTTTGGTGTTACTGCTTCCTATCCTCTATCAAGCATTAGGGTAAAAATATATGGATAGCCTAATATGCTGCGTGGAAAGGGAAGGGGGACATTATGGTCAAGAGATGACGCCAAACGTTGTTGGGAAGTGGCAAGGAGAGGGAGAGAACAACAATCGGATGAGGCCAGGGCTGCACGACTCCAGGATCAAAGAGTCAGGATAAAAAAGATGAAAGAAGATGAGACAGAGGAGGACAGGCATGCACGTCTCCAAAATGACAACGATAGGCACAGATGGAGGAGAGAACAAGAATCCGATCAGGCCAGGGCCGCACGACTCCAGGATCAGAAAGAAAGAACAAATGGTAGCAGAGATGAAGAGACGAAGGATGAAAGGGCTGTGCATCTCCAGAATGACAAATTGGTTTTAGAAGTCACATAATTAGTTAAATGGAGATCTGTTTTTCGAGACCTGTGTGCAGTCAAGGTGGGGGGGGGGGACTTATTACTGGCATTGTTTGTGGTAAAATGCTACAATTCGTATAATTTGAAATGCTGGAATGCATTATAGTTTCAGTGGAGGTAGCCGGTGGCCTCATACCTCAGTGAGCTAGGGACAAGCCTCTCCTAGCATGCGGACAGCTACCACATAGCTTTAGTTAACTAATTTAATATAAAAGTAAAGTAAGGGACGATTGGATTTGTTCACAGTGGGTCCATCTGTGGAACAATTTGTTACCCAAATCTATCTGGATGACTCCTACAGAATGACATACCTACACATCATATAAAGGCTGCCTCTTTTCTAGTCAAAGAAACATTAGCTCACAAAGATGCTCTTCCCTCAAATCTTTAGCACTCTGTGAAATACCTTTTAATCTTTCACCACGGGTCCATCTGTTTGAAAGCTCTCTACTCTGGTTGGGTTAAATTTTCTCCAATCTTGGCAATTTTTTTGCAAACCTTTCATCACCATGTGAGGAGACATCGTCAGTGTGCTGTTGGTTGTGGTGTGTCCTCCGAATGCTTGGCCTTTATATAATTTTCTATCAAATGACTGGACATCATTTCGGAAACTCAATTGCCATGGAAACCCATATCTTCCGAAGGCTGTCTACTCTCTTGATGAGCAGGTTGTGTTGGGTCTCTTTGTGGCTTTGTTTTCTGAACATGTATGCTTGTTTCTGCCTATAGTTACTAAAGAACAGCATAAATTCATATTCTTAATAATTATTTTCCATTTTTCATTCAAAGTACTGTATACACATTTTTCATTATTGTGCACACTTAACAATGTCATTAACACTGACTGTATTCAATGAAATGCAGCTGGACTAAATCAACACATCTTGATAATTGTGAATATATTTTCTTTTGTAGGATGAAAGTTCAGTGAGCAGTGATGATTTTGATATGAGTGACACCACATGGATTTCAGCTGACCAGTTTGTGAACCCCAGCCCCAGTCAAGAAGAAAAAATGCACAGCCCTCAGAATCTGCATAACCAAGAAGATGGTAAGTCCTTTCTTGAAAAATAAAATCAAGCAAACTGGGAAAAATGTGACTGACTTTGTGGCCAGTTAATTAAAGTGAGTACTATTTTTAAATGTTTTCAAAAAGAAATAAGAAACTGGAGTCATCTTTCTTCTCAAGTGGAGGAACCCTGTGGGACGATTCTAAAACAAAAAGTGGAATGTTTTCTCAGTACTCTGGCTATCAGTTATACAGCTATGAGTATTTTCATCTTAACTGACAAGATATTTAAGCAAACATGAAATTGTATTTATGTGCAGGGTACCTCAAGTATCACAATGAAATACTGTTCTAATGTAAGGTAACTTAGCAGGCAATTTGTGTGAAGCTCTTTCAAGTAGATGGAACGACTTTGGAAGAATGTTGTGGTAGAGTAGATGGTCAAACATGTGACCGAATGATTCTTGAGGCAATGTGGGTGGGAGGGGGTGCCCATGAGAGCATTCGAGTCACATGATCAAAGAGAAAAAGTCCAACGGTAATGAGAATCATGGGGCTAGATTGATAATTGAATAAGCTATAACTTATGATATGATAAATAAGATACAATAATAACTGAATAATCAATAAGATACTAACTGAACTTATTTTCAAAGAGGTGGGCATAGTCCACATTAACTAAATTTACCACAACAAAGGTTTCTTTATTGTGATTAGACTAGGCTGCTCATGTGCTTCATTGTACAAAATACTTTTGTATAAGGTGCTTCACTTATGATAATAAGAATAATAAGCAATACTGTCTCAATGAAGGTAGCTCCCGTTTTTTTTGCATTTCCAGACTTAGGCACTATCAGCATTCTTTTTTTAGCATGTTAAAATTCCATGTTAGTTCAAATTCATCATATGGTGATGCAACTTTTGGGTTTTTGTGAATAGCCAATGGATGTACATATCCAGGAAGTTCAGAGGCTAAAAAGGCAGCAAGGGAGTACAAGTCTTTGTCACTTTCTACTGTTTACCACGTTTTTATTTACCTACCAGGAATTTTAAAGTGAAATCAGAGTAAGATTACTAATAGGATATCTCTTCCGTAATAAGTGTAGTGTGTAATTTTGAAAAAGGTCAGCTCTTTCATGAAGCTGTATTTCATTTTCTCGCTAATTTTCTGTTTTCTCAGGTTGTAGAGATTATAGAAATTCGCAACAGGAATACAAATCACATAATTTTGCAATATGTTGGCGAAATATACCAATTGTGATAAAGCCCAACATTTCAATAGAACATTAGTTTAATTTTTGTTCCTGTGCTCCGGATATTATTGATTTCTCTGTATGGAGACCTAACTCCCTTGCTTGTTCAAAAGGTCCTGAACTTTCATATTTAAAGAAATATTCCAGTTTGCCCTTCTCATTCCAATGCAATTCCTCCTTATACTGAACTCCATCTACCTCACTCATACATTCTGTACTTTCTTATTATCCGTTACATCATAACCCTTATCCCTTCATCTAAGTCCCCTGGGATAATGTGGTTATCCAGCCTGTCCTTCTTGGTTCTGACATGTTGGCTCTTTGTTTCCGGCCTTCTAGTCTTGGGTGTCTTTCTACAGGAAATACACCCTTCTAATATGATCATTTCGGCCTGTATGGTACTGGAACCTGAGAACAGTGCCAGAACTGCCCTCTGACTCTTAGCGACCATGTGCTGTCTCAGGTCCACTACCTGAGGTGTATGGGGTGTGAGGGAGGGGTAGCACCTCTGGTGGGGGGACATGCCGTGTCCTTTTCAAGGCGGTTAGTCCACCTTTGGTCCCCACCTGGCACTCAGCTCTCACCTGTGGCTCCCCGTAGCTGTTTGCATGCGACAGCGGCCACACCCCAGGCAACGGCTTCAACAAGCCAGCTAAACCAAGTGAGGGTAGCCGGCGGGTCTCAAACCCTCAGTGAGATAGGGAGATGTCTATCCCAGCATGTGAAGACATACTCCAGCGGATTGAACAGACGAGACCAATGGAAGGTCCAGTGGTTTAGAAGGCAGTCTCTGCAAGCGTCATGGAACGTGTAGAGCATAACAAGACACAGAAGACGTCCTGGTCATCCACTGCACCTAGTCCCATCTCCAGCCGTCTCAACTCTGTCTTGTCACTGGATCCAGATGGGAATTGGGAAGAGAGAGTGAGGCAGATGCTGCGCAATTCTCCCTCACTTACATCCAAATCATGCGCTAGTCTCAACACCCTCAATGGTGTCGAGGTCTTCATAGACGACGACGATGGATGAACAATATCTCAGGTCCACTACCACAGCCACACATCCTTCCTGGTAAACTAAAGGCACTTTCTCCAGCCCTTTATCTCTTTCACCAATTGACTCCTCAGCTCTTTACTTCACTCCTCCCCCTCTCGGTTTCACCTATCACCTGCTACCTTGTACTTCTTAGTTCTCTCCCCCCCACCTTCTTTTTCTGACCTCATCATTTTTTTCCAGTCCTGATGAAGGATCTTGGCCCCAAATATTGACAGTTTACTCTTTTCCACAGATGCTGCCTGGCCTGCTGAATTCCTGCACATTTTCTGACTTGCTTGTGGCCAGAATTTGTTGTTCTATTCTCAGTTTTTTTTTGTAGTCTTTATTTTTATCTCCTTTTCCCCTGGAATAAAGGATCTCCCTCCCTCTTCTCTATCTCCTCCATGAACTCCTTGAGCTTATGACGTGAACACAGCTTCTTCCCCCCAGCCATCCAATTCCTAAATGGACATTAAACCTGTGAACACTACCTCACTCTTTCTTTTATATTATTTTTGTTTTGCACTATTTTTAATCTAACTATTTTATTTATATATAAATATTTAGACAGATGCGCGCGCGTGCGCATACACACACACACACACACACACACACACACACAGCAATTTATTTACTTATTTTTCTTTCCACATTTTCAAGTATTGCATTGAACTGCTGCTGCTAAGTTAACACATTTTACGACACATGACAGTGATAATAAACCTGATTCTGATTCTGATTCTGAAACAGGAGGTGGACTGGGTTGAGGTGGTACATTCTCTCCAATTTATTGTCTTTTTCTGCTGTTTAATAGAGCTGACCAGGCCACATGCTTGAACCAATGTTGTGGTTTAGTGAAGAATGTCCCATGAAGTCTGTGAATTAGTGCTTTGAAATGCTGGCAGCCGCACTTACGTGATCATTTGTCAGGACTTCTTCTGCTTTGCATACTGTATAAGGTACCCTTGGCCACTGAGAAGATGTTTTTACGTAGCGGCGTGATTAAAACTGCGTCCAGGCTGCACCAGCATGAGGACAGGCAAGTGAATTGCTAAACATCCCAATGAAGTAATCCTTTACCCTGACATTCTGTAACTGACCTCCCATCCAGTTACCACCCACAGGGTTATCTTCAAATTTCACTTATTTTCTGTTTTCATGATAATCTCCCATGCCAAGCTGTAGCAAATGCCTTCTGAAAGTCCGCAGAATGTGAATAAGCCCTTGTCCACCCACAGTGCTTGGTAACCTTGCCAAATGATTCAACTAGATTGATCAGACCAGATTTACCCTTCACAAATCCTTTTCAAGTATACAGTCATTCCGGCTTAGAGAATAGATTCCTGGGAATTTCCTGCAATTAATCTTAAACTGAGGCTTTGGGGTTCTGATATGACTATCATTCATTCTTTGGGGCTTCTTGTTTCGTGGATGTCTCTGCAAAGAGTAAGAATTCAGGCTGTATACTGTATACATTCTCTGATATTAAATCGAGCCAATTGAAGTTTGTATTTACTTGTTTCTTTTAGTTAAATAATACAATATTTTAATAATATTCCAATCAAATCCTAAAGAGCATTAGACAATTCACTTTTAATCATTTTATTTAAGAGACATTTGGATCTGAAGTAGAATGCTTCCCACTTTTTTTTATAGATTTATCTATTAATAATTCAGCTGAAATTTTTGTGACTAATTTATTTCTTAACTCTGGCATTTTTCCTATATTTAAGTGTCTCGTTCATGGCTCTCACTCCTCCTTCTCCAAAACTGAATACTTATAAAATGCTTTTATAGTGTCAGAAATTCAACTAGCTCTGTAGCTGCTTGTAGCACAGTTATTATTTTATTCTCCTCCATTCCTTTGAACAGGGGGTACATATTTGCATTCCTTCAATCGTATTCTTATGTCCAGAGATCAATGGATGATTATTGCCAGAAAATTAAGTATTTCATTTAGATATTTCATTTTCACATCCCTCAGCAAAACAGGATGTATTCTATCCTATACAGACTTAACTGCTCTGAGTGTTTCCAGTCTTTTAAACACCTCATCTTTAACTACTTCAGTCCAATTCAATTTCTGCGTTATCTTTTCCTGTGTTCAATTTGGCAGCATCCTAGTTTTCAGAGTTAAAGTTTCCATTCGATTAAATTGCTTGGCACTCAAGTCCAGTCCTTTTAGAATGCAAGTGAATTGAAATGAAAGCTTTACATCTGTTGAAATAAAATACGATAACACTAAGGGTGTAGAAATTAAGAAGTAAGAGTAAAATCCATAGACAATAGGTGCAGGAGTAGGCCATTTAGCCCTTTGAGCCAGCACCGCCATTCACTGTGATCATGGCTGATCATCCACAATCAGTACCCCGTTCCTGCCTTCTCCCCATATCCCTTGACTCTGCTATCTTTAAGAGCTCTACCTAACTCTTTCTTGAAAGAATCCAGAAAATTGACCTCCACTGCCTTCAGAGGCAGAGCATTCCACAGAACCACAACCCTCTGTGTGAAAAATTTTTTCCTCAACTCCATTCTAAATGGTCTACCAGTCCTCTAAATCACTGGACATTGAGAGGAGTTGCGGACTCTGAAATAATTAACTGTAGATAAACCACTAGCACCAAGTACAAACAATATCCCAATCTATTAAAAGAAACTGGGGATGAAGTAGTGGAAGTTCTAATCATAATTTGCTTATTATCTTGGGTTGCAGGTATAGACAAAAATACTGCTAGTAGGGTTATACTTGCTTTAAAAGGAAGAAAGAGATTGTTTAACAAGCAATCAATTGATTGACCAACATAGAATTTTTATATAGATCATGCCTGAATAAATGGATTGAATCTTGTAAGTAAATCGTGTTTAATGTCTGTGGATTTTAGCAGCAACTTTGACTAACCTTTCCTTGGTAGGGTGTTCAGAATAGTAAAACTCCACACGATATGAGAGAAGGTGACAAGTTTGATTAAAAATTTTGTGTTGAAAGTAAAGGGTGATGTTGACTGGATTTTAATGACTAGAAGACTGTTTGCAGTGGAATTCTGCTGGGCTGCATGCGCTGTATATCAATAATATAGATTGATATATAAGAAGTTTACAGATATTCCAGAACTGACTACAAAATGTGACAGTGGGATAGAATGTTTGGGTCTCAAAAAGATAGAAATAAATTGATCAGGTAAACCTGAAATGGAATTTAATTTGGAACAGTAAGAGGAGAGGGTAAATGAATGAAGAGAAGACACAATAAGATGCAGGATACTGAGAAATATGGAGGAACTAAAATCTTGAAGAGCATGTTCATATGCTTGAGAAAGGGTGGGTAAATAAGGCGGTTAAGAAGACACATGGTACATTGAATTCTGGCCAAGAATACTTCCGTATAAAATACTAATTAATCTATAGCCAAATTGTGTATATAGTTCTTGTTATCACTTTACTGGAGGGATATGATAGTACTTGAGCAGATGATAGCAGAGCAGTTTTATGAAGATGTTGCCAGAAATAGTGAATATTTAACTAAATTGAGAAATAATTTAGTTACAGTTGTTTGCTTTGGAATCAGTGAGGCTTGGGAAATTTAGTCCAGATGTTTAAAATTATAACAGGCTGGCAAAAGTAATAAAGTAGGACTTGTTTCCTCTGGTAGAGAAGTTAAAGGATTAACTTCTAAAGTTTTAAAACAAAGAGTTTGGACATATCAGCTGACATAGATTTAATATGCCAAAATAACCACCTGTGTCCTGAGGAAATATGAAATACGGACAATATACTCAGGAAGCCAAGCAGCATCCATGGATAGAAAAACTGTTAGTATTTCAGTTTTGTGAACTTGTATTAACAAAAAGCTTAATAAAAAGAGAAAAATCAGATGCAGAAATTGCATGAGAGTATGGTGAAAGAAGGAAAGTCTGTGATTAAGTAGAAGATATTGAAGAATTAAGATCATTAATGGAAGGATTAAAAGGCGTAGCAAAATGTTTACTAGAATTGTGAATGTCCAAGTTGGTGCAGTCTTTCATTGATTCTGTTATGGTTATTATTCTATAGATTTATTGAGTATGACTGCAAGAAAATGAATCTTATGGTTGAATATGGTGACATACCTGTACTTTAATAATAAATGTACTTTGAACTTTGAGAATGTCTGGAACTCTCTGCCTGAAAAGGTGTTGAAGGCAGAAACCTTCATCGTATGGTATTTAAGAAGTGTTTGGGTAAGTACCTGAAATATTATAACTGATAAGACTAGAGATGGGGGGAAGGTAATCAGGCTTAGTTGAAATTCCTTCTCTTGTAGTTGCCAGCATGAACATAACGGGTCATTTAGCTTAGTCCTGTGCCATAAATTTCATTGACTCTATGATCAGCTGGCAGTGCCTTCCATGAGGTCTAATCAAATTCTCCTTTTCATGATCTTCTACAACTTGTATTAAAAATTCAGTGCCTTTACAACATTTTGCTTCATTTGATTCAAGGTTCAAGATTGTTTAATGTAATTTCCAGTACACAATTGTAAAGGAAAACAAAATAATTGGTACCCTGGATCCGATTCAGCACAAACAATACACAATTAGATAAAGAACACAATGATAAGAAACACAATAAATATAAATACATACGATAGCTTGTATACATAGATTGTTTTTCCCAGGAGTTTGTAACTGCTTGCAGTTTCCACTTCTTTGGCGCCGGTGCAGTGTTAATGCTGCAAGTTCGGTAAAGTTGACAACCGTCTCCTTTGTCTTGTTAACATTGAGGAAGAGGTTACTTGCCTAGCACCAGGCCTGTAACTCATCCACCTCTTCTCTGGGCCATCTCATCATTGTTGGTGATCGGCCTGATCCTGATGAAGGTATGAGGATTGTTTTGACCATGATGGATTGGGGGAGCTTTATAAGACCCTAAGATACAGGAGTAGAATTAAGACATTTGGCCCATTGATTCTGCTCTGCCATTTCATCACGGCTGATTCATTTTTCCTTTCAGCCCCAATCTCCTGCCCTCCCGCTGTATCACTTCATGCTCTGACCAATCAAGAATCTATTAACTTCTGCCTTAAATACACATAAAGACTTGCTCTCCACAGCTACCTGTAGCAATAAATTCTTCAGATTCACCACCCTCTGGCTAAAGAAGTTCCTCCTTTTCTCCATTCTAAAAGGATGCCCCTCTATTTTGAGGCTGTGTCCTCTGGTTATAGAGACTTCCACCATAGGAAACATCCTGGCCACATCCACTTGATTAAGGCCTTTCCCCATTTGATAGATTTCAATTAGGTCATGGTTCATTCTTCTAAATTCCAGAGAGTACAGGCTCAGAGCCATCAAACACTCTTCATCTGACAAACTGTTTAATCATAAAATTATTTTCATGAGCCTCCTTTGAACCCTCTTCAGGTTCAGCATATCTTTTCTAAGATAAGGGGCAAAAAACTGCTCACGATACTCCAAGTAAGACCTCACCAGTGTTTTATAAAGTCTGAATATTGAATCCTTGCTTTTACATTCTAGTTCTCTTGACATAAATGCTAACATTGAATTTGCCTTCCTCATCATAGACTCAAACTGCAAATTAACCTTTAGAGAACCTTACACAAAGATTCCTAAATCCCTTTGTAGCTCAGATTGTTGTATTTTCTCTTCTTTAGAAAATAGTCTACCCTTTCGTTTCCTCTACCGAAGTGCCTAACCATACACTTCCCGACACTGTATTCCATCTGCCACTTCTTTGCCCATTCTCCTAATCTTAGTCCTTCTGTAGTCTTCCTATTCACTCCAAGCTATCTGTGGTTCCACCTATCTTTGTATCATCTGCAAATTTGCAACAAAGTCATCAATTCCATCATCCAAATCATTGACATATAATGTAAAAAGAATCAGTCTCAACACAGACCTCTGTGGAACACCACTACTCACCGGCAGCCAATCAGAAAAGGCTCCCGTTATCCCCACTCCTTGCCTCCTGCCAATCAGCCACTGCTTTATCCATGCTACTATCTTTCTTGTAATACTATAGGCTTGTAGCTTGTTAAGCAGCCTCATGTGTGGCACCTCGTCAAAGGCCTTCTGAAAATCCAAGTACACATCAACTGATTGTGCTTTGTCTATCCTAATTGTTACTTTTTCAAAGATTGAAACAGACTTGTCGGGCAAGATTTTCTCTTGAGAAAACCATGCTGACTATGGCCTATTTTATCATCTGGCTCCAACTACCCCAAAACCACATACTTAACAATTGACTCCAACATCTTTGCAACCAATGAGGTCAGACTAACTGGCCTGTAATTTTCTTCTTCTGCCTCTCTCCCTTCTTGAAGAGTGAAGTGACACATCCAATTTTCCAGTCATCCAAAAGCTTCCCGGAATCTAGTGATTCTTGAAAGATCAATACTAATGTCTCCGCAATTTCTTCAGCCACCTCTTTCAGAACCCTGGGATGTACATCATCTGGCCTAGGCGACTTATGTACCTTAAGAGCTTTCAGTTTCCCAAGAACCTCCTCCCTTGTAATGGTAACCTCACACACTTCATGACTCCTGATACTTGGAACTTCCACCATATTGTTAATGTCTTTCACAGTGAAGACTAATGCAAAATACTTATTCAATTCATCTGCCATCTCTTTGTCCCCCATTACTAACTCTCCAGCATCACTTTCCAGTGATCGGATATCCACTGTCGCCTCTCTTTTATGCTTTATATATCTGAAGAAACTTTTGGTATCCTCTTTAATATTATTGGCTAGCTTACTTTCATATTCCATCTTTACTTTCTTAATTACTTTTTTAGTTGCCTTTTGTTGGTTTTTAAAAGCTTCCCAATCTTCTACCTTCCCACTAATTTTGCTCTATCATATGCCCTCTCTTTGTCTTTTATATTGGCTTTGATTTCCCCTGTTAGCCATGGTTGTGTCATCTTGCCTTTAGAATACTTCTTCCTCTTTGAGATGCACAATATATATACTGTACCTTCTAAGTTGCTTCCAGAAATTCCTGCCATTGGTGCTCTGCCGTTATGCCTACCAGTGTTCTTTTCCAGTTAAATTTGGCCAACTCCTCTCAAGTGTCTCTGTAATTTCACTGTAATACTGACACAATTGACTTTAGCTTCTCCTTCTCAAATTTCAGGGTGACTTCAATCATTTGCTCCCAAGGGTTCTTTTACCTTAAAATCTCTAATCAATTCTGGTTCATTGCATAATACCCAATCCAGAATGGCTGATCCCCTAGTGAACTCAACCACGAGCTGCTCTAAAAAACCATCTCATAGGCATTTTAGAAATTCTCCTCTAGAGATCCTGCAACTACCTGATTTTCCCAATCTGTCTGCATTTTGAAATCCCCCATGACTATTGTAATATTGCCCTTTTGGCGTACATTTTCTATCACTCTTTGTAACTTGTAGATCACATCCTTTCTACTATTTGGGGGTCTGTATATAACTCCTATCAGGATCTTTTTACCCTTGCAGTTCCTCCACAATGATTCAACATTTTCGAACCCTATGTCACTTCTTTCTAATGATTGAATTTCATTTTTTTTTACCAGCAGATCCATGTCACCCTCTCCGCTTTTCTGTTTATTTTTTGATACAATGTGTATCCTTAGACATTAAGGTCCCAGCTATAACCTTCTTTCAGCTATGATTCAGTAATGCCTATGTCATACTTTCCACTTTGTGACTGTGCTGCAAGTTCATCAACCTTACTCCATCTACTATGCACATTCAAATATAACATCTTTAGTCCTGTACTCACCTTTTTTTAATTTTGTCTGCCTTTTATGTTGCAACTCATCCTGTTGACTGTAATTTTGCCCTATCATCAGGTTCTCCTTGCTAAGAGTCTTACTATGCATTGCCTCTGTTTGTAAACCAACTTCCTCATCTTCAACACTATCACTCTGATTCCCAAACCCCTACCAAAATAGTTTATGAAAAGGTGGATGGACAATGGCTGGTGTTTAAAAAGAAATGCAGAAACTGCAAAAGATTAATGTACCCGCTTAGTGTTAAAACTTGTAAATACTTGTGCATTTTTGTACACCATTCTCTGAAAGTAACCCTCTAACGAATCCGCAAACACAAGGAATTCTGCAGATGCTGGAAATTCAAGCAACTTTGATGTGCGTTCCTGTAACAAATGGTACGTTGGCCTTCATAGCAAGAAGATCTGACCTCAAGATCTAAGAGACCACATTTGGAATGGAACATAGAACAGTACAGGCCCTTCGGCCCACAATGTTGTGCCGACCCTTAAACCCTGCCTCCCATATAAACCCCCATCTTAAATTCCTCCATATACCTGTCTAGTAGTATAGAACATAGAACAGTACAATAGCGTGTGCAGTTTTTCTCTTCTCTTCTAAAGGATATAACTTGCCTTGGAGAAGGTGCTCAAAAGTTCACCTGACTGATTCCTGAGGTGGACTGCTGTAAGAGATGAGGTTAGTTTGATTGAGTCTGTGGTCACTAGACTTTAAAAGAGAAGGGAAATATAATTGAAACTCATAAGATTTCAACAGGGCTTGAATGCGTGGGTAAATTTTTGAAATAATTCTCTTGTATAGTTACATCTTTTATATTGAACATCACAGGAGCCATGTTTAATATTGCAAGCAGTGGATGTGGCAATAGTGATTAAAACATGAGTAAGTATGCACATCCTTGCGTTCATGTCATAAGTTGAGTTTTACATATTATGAGCCTTGCATAGTTTGAGCTGGGCTGATGAGGGGTGATGGGTCAAAAATACAGCACATTTCCATTAAATGGAAGGATAATTAGATCCTTCATTCTGGATGATACTTATTATCTCCAGCAGATGTCAATGAATGTGACGTTTGAGGAAATTTAGAAATGGGTTGCCTCTCTTTGTCGGTAACAACAAGGTGTCCTTACAAATGTAAGGAAAAATAAGGTGAAATTAACAGAACTATTTCCAAGAATTTGGTAACTTTATTGCAAGGACATTGTTATTTACGTTTGTGGCATTTGACATTAAATGATAGCTTGAGATATTTTATGCAATGAGCTTTAGCCATTTGACGAATCTGTGCTGCAATTTGGCTCCGTTTAGTTCAGCTTCCTGTGAGTTTTGTAAACGATGATTGGAATAGTTTGTGAAACTGATGTTAACCACATTTATGCAACAATCGCCTATGAACTTGGTATAATTTTTGAGCAGAAGTCTTGTTATTGTAATTAGAGATGTGGCACCAATGAAAAGTTACACAGTGAATATCTGTTAATCCAGTATGCTTAGCTCTTCGTTGGTGCCTGACTGTCATACTTTGAGTATTGGATTGTATTTCTATTAATACTCCAATTCACCTTTAACAGACTTTGACTTAGATGTTCTACTAGTGAAGCTCATAAATTTAAAAGGAGCACGAGAAACAAAACCCCTGATGAGTTTCAAGGAAGTGAGGGACCTAAGGCCCTGGTGAGTTTAAACAAAGTGCACAATCTAGGTAATTTTAAACTGAGTATAGGAGTCATTGGCCCCATGTGTGAAAGAAAGTACAAGAATCAATATCCAGTGAGTCAGATTTCCCAAAATTCACACGGTAGATTGTTGGGACTTTGCTGTTCATTGTTGTAAATCTGGCTCACAGGGTTGTAAATCTAGTCAGCTCCATCTTGGGTACTAGTCTACAAAGTACTCAGGACATCTTCAGGGAGCGGTGTCTCAGAAAGGCAGCATCCAGGGCATGCCCTTTTGTCACTGTTACCTTCAGGTAGGAGGTACAGAAGCCTGAAGGCACACACTCAGTGATTCAGGAACAGCTTCTTCCCCTCCGCCATCCGATTCCTAAATGGACATTGAACCTTTGGACACTACCTCACTTTTTTAATATACAGTATTTCTGTTTTTTGCATTTTTTAAAATCTATTCAATACAGGTTTCCCCCGCCATCCGAAGGTAGAGCGTTCCCATGAAACGGTTCGTAAGCCGAAATGTCATAAAGCGAAGAAGCAATTACCATTTATTTATATGGGAAATTTTTGTGAGCGTTCGCAGACCCAAAAATAACCTACCAAATCATGCCAAATAACACATAAAACCTAAAATAACAGTAACATATAGTAAAAGCAGGAATGATATGATAAATACACAGCCTATATAAAGTAGAAATACTTTTCCACAATCATTACTAAACTGTTCCCTGTAGCGAAAATCTCACGCAAGCGCTGTTGGCAAAAACACGGTGCAAGCGCTCTCCAGTAACCTTTAAGCTATGAAGCTGCCAAATCATACCAAATAACACGTAAAAATACACAGCCGATATAAAGTAGAAATAATGTATGTACAGTGTAGTATCACTTACCGGAATCAGGACAGCGCCGAGCACACTGATGATGGTGTGTTAGGCTGAGTCATCGCAGGTTGGGTGGTGCAGTGGCCCCCACCCTCCGGGCCACCAACCGATACATTGCCCCGAAGCACGCAAGGGTGCAGCGGTAGCCAGGAGGCACACAGCACATCTTTAAGAAAAAAGCCGAAATAAACATGCTAATTAATTACGTGCCGCCCGACATGTAATTGTCGGCCCAGATCACTGTCGATTGCCAATTGCATCGCCTCTCATCTGGGCTGACGTGTGGGGCGGCACCTAATTAATTAGCATGTTTATTTCAGCTTTTTTCCTAAAGATGTGCTGTGTGCCTCCCAGCTACTACTGCATTCTCTGCGAATCGGTACAGTATCTGTCTGCGGCCTGGGTGTTGGGGTGGTGGGACACTGGGGTGTCATCTCGTCATCTGTTTCCATTAGAGCAGGCAGCTCATCTTCTCCTATGACTGACCGCCTTGATGTCGAAGGTCGAGGTTCGTCGTCTGCTGTGGCTGATGTGGAAGGCTTGCTTGACTGCAGAGCCTCGTGCATTTTTCTATCATACAGTTCTTTGTAAGGACTCAAAGAATCTTGCAAATATCCTCTAAACCTACGTACCCTTTCAAAATTAAAGTTGTACTTTATCATTACTCATTTGGTTTTTATCGCGCGCTGATTTTTTTCGTAACAGTGAAAACACCTTCTGAAAGCGAAAACAGGGTACTAATGTAGGTCTTTCGTAACAGTGAGGTTTCATAAAGCGAATGTTCGAAAAGCAGGGGACATCTGTATACGTATACTGCAATTTATTTATTTATTTATTTATTATTTTTACTATTTTGATTTTTTTCTCTATATATTATGTATTGCATTGAACTGCTGCTGCTAAATTAATAAATTCCATGTTACATGCCAGTGATAATAAACCTGATTCTGATTCTGTTTATGTGGGGGTCAGCTGCTTATTACACATGCATTTTTCTTTCATCCTATATGCTAATTTGAAGAGTCAACAACTGCCTTAGCACTTCTTAAAACATCTTCAGTGCCCTAAATGATCTTTTAATGTCACTGCTGAAGAGTTAAGAGAGTGGGTGATGAACTTCAACCAGGAACCTAAAACAGATTTACGTCTAATTAGATTTTGTTGTAAAGATGTAGAGGATTCTGGCAAAACTGCATTCATTACCATCCCTTAATTGTCTATATTGGATTCAGCCTAACCAAGTTAAACAGCCAATTTACATGCAGCAAAGTGCTGCATGTGAAAATAATGATCATTTAGACTGCTTTTATTTAGTAGTGAGAAATCTTAGACAGCACGTCTATGCGATTCCTTAACACTTTTGAAGTAGCAGTATATTCACCTGAACAGGAATCCATTATACTTAAGTTCTCTCTCAATCTTCTTCTTGGGCAGTCTTTTGGAATTGAGGATGACTTGTTTCCACTCTGGTTTATCCATAATGCAATAATATGAATCTAGATTACATGCATAAATCATGGACCACAGGCTTCCATCTCATAGGCAAGAAAGAATACTGATATTACATGTAATGCAGGAGCTTTTGTATTTCATAATGGTGGGCTTTAACTGCTGTACTTGGAGTGGCTGAACACAATTTGACAGGTTAACAGTTAACTGACAAAGATTTTACAGGTTAAAAACAATATTAGGGAGCAACTTATATGGTTGATTCCAGTAATGGAGTTTACACTAATGCTATTGAAAAAACTTTAATAATGTGTGTAATAAAGCTGAAACCTGCGGCACACTGAAATAAAGTGCTTCAATAGAAGTTTGTACCCAAGCTCCACACAGGCAGAATTTTAGGTATTAGCTATGCCAATTTAAATGTTTAGCCGCTCTCGAAGAAGGGAGGTTATGGGTGCATGATTGCATGCAGGTGGATGGCTTAGAGGTAGTCAGAAATAATCAGAGATTAAAAAAAGCAGACACACCATCTCATTCAGCCACAGGTGTTTTGAGAAAAATGGGTAAACAAAATAGGGATCTGGTTTTAATCTGAAAAATAACAGAGCATTTAATTTAATTTCTCAATTTAAGCAGTTTTCGTGGTGATGGGTGAAGGGAAGGATTGTCCCAGAACTATTGGAAAGGACCTTGCATTTGTGTGCTAAATGAATTATGATGTTTAAGTAGCAGCTTAGAGTCTTCCATCTCCATAAACTGTACTAAGCAGTCGGTCTGGAGTATGTAAAATTTAACCTTTAATGCTTATCAAAATAAAAATACTTTTATTTTGGACCAGTTCCTTTTTCCACTGATGTAAGGCAATTAGGATTTCCATGCATGACATTATTTATGACCACACTTGTGTACTTTCCTGTACTTTATGTATTTGTGTACTTTAATTGTGATAATATACTTCAATAGTTCTAATTAAAATACAGAACATTGTCTAGTGTTTGTTTTAAATTCAAATCACTTATTTATTCATTTATTATTTATCGTAGTCTATTTATTATTGTTTAGTTTATTCAGAGATACTGCACAGTTACATCCCCTTCTGACCCTATGAGCCCCCATTGTCCAATTACACCCAGTAAGACCGATTAGGCTACCAATTACGTCTTTGGGATATGGGAGGAAACTGCAGCATCCAGAGGAAACCCATGTGGTCATGGCGAGAGCATTCGAGCTCCTTGCAGACAGTAGCGTAATTGAACCTGGGTTGCTGGCACTGTAATAGCATTACGCTAACCGCTATCCTACCATGTCACCCCCATCATCTTTGAGTGAATAGTTTCACAGAGCTACTTCCTTTTGAATATGATTTGGCACCTTGGCTGCCAATGAGGAGGAAGCATTATTGGCATGTCAGTGACCACACTCAACGTTCATTCACAACAGTATACCTTAAGGAGTTTTTCACTCATTGGCAACATTGAAGGTAACCAGCAGTTGCAGCATTAAATGATCTTTTGCAGGGGAGGTGAGATTTGTACAAAAAGGATAGTTTACAGTTAAAATTGAAGGGCACCAATTTCCTTGTCCAGAAGGTTGCTAGTGCTGAAGATGGTTGAAACAGGTGTGGCAAGTGAGTGGGACTGGAGTAGTAGGTTGGCAAATGGATTGATTAAGAAGAAAGTTGAGGTTAAATGAAGTAAGACTGATAGCAAAAATAGGGAGAGCTAAGCTAATGAACATGGCAGCAAAAATGGTCTAAAATGCATTGATTTTAACATGACAAGTAAAATAGATGAGGCAAATGAGCTTAAACTCTATCTATGCATTAAGTTATGATATTTTAGCTAACATAGAAACATGGTTGAGAGAAGGACTGGCACCTCAATATTCCAGGGTACAGATGTTTAAAATATGACAAAGAGGGATGTAAAAAAAAGTTGAGGAGTTGCATTACTGATTAAGGGGAATATCACAGCTTCGCTAATAGAGGACATCTTGGGAGGGCTCAGCCACCAAGGCCATATGCGTAGAAATCAGAAATAAGAAGATTGCAACTACTATGCATGGGTTATATTGAGGGACCAATTCATCAGTCACCTTTGATCTGTCTCCCATATTGGGGTGGGGGGGGGAATCGAATTTCCCAGTGGCCACCCATTTTAATTCTACTTCCCATTCCCAATCCATCATGTAAGTCTATAACCTCCTCTACTGCCATGGTGTGGCTATTCTCAGGTTGGAGGAGCAACACCTCCTATTCCACCATGGCCTCCAACTTGACGGCATGAAAACTGAATTCTCTAACATCTGAAAGTGACCACACAACTTGATAGGGTGTCAAATAAGGCATATGACATGCTTGCCTTTATTAGTTAAGGCAATGAGTTCAAGAATCAGGAAGTTGTCTTGCAGCTTTTTAAAGCTCTGGTTAGGCCACATTTGGAATATTGCATTCATTTCTGGTCACCCCATTATAGGAAGATTATGGAGGCTTTGGAGAGGAGGTTTAGCAGGAAGTTGCTTGAATTAGAGGGCATGTTCTATCAAGAGAGGTTGGACAAACTTGGGTTCCTTTCTCTGGAGTGGTAGAGACTAAGGAGAGACCTGACAGAAGTATATCAAGTTATGCAAGACATAGATATAGTAGAAGCCGTTATCTTCTCCCCAGTATTGAAAGGTATATACTTGCATTTAATGTGGGAGAGTAGTTCAACGGAGATGTATGGAGCAATTTTTTTTACACAAGAGAGTGGTGGGTGCCTGGAATCTGTTGCCAGTGGTGATGGACGCATACATGATTCACTTAAGAGATTCTTAAGTAGCTACATGAATATGCAGAGAATGGAGGTATATGGACTATGTGCAGGCTGAAGGGATGAATTAAAAATAGACACCATTAGATTAATTAGTTTGGTGCCACATCGTGGGCTGAGAGGCCTGTTCCTGTACTCTTCCTGTTTCATAATTTTTTAATGTGAGTATTTCAAAGTGTGAAGGATTTATATTTTTTTAATAGTATAGTAATGTTTTTTTCCAGAGAGCTTTCTCCAAGGACAGCAGTAAGTCATTATTGCACACCATCTGAGAGTGCTGAAGCGTTAGATTAGAATTGAGTTTAACTGATGGGTATGCAGATTTTAAGAATTGGAATACTCAAAAAAAAACAAAGACAAAATATTCACTCACCAAGGGAACATTCAGTTTAGTAATTTAATCAACCATATCCACCTTCTTCACAAATTTCTGTCAGTTATAACTTTATAACTTTCCCAGGTTCTCCTACTATTAGGAAGGATTGGGAGAGATTAGTTCGTAGTTCCCTTGCTTGTCACATTGTGGAGTTGGCTGTTTGGAATGTGTAAGAATGATATTTTTATGGTATTCTTATGGTTTGAGAGAGAGCAGGAAATTATAGGTAGTTCCAGAAAAAAGGGTTCAAAATTATCTCAACTTTGTGAAGATTAAAAAAAAATTGTTAATGTTGGAAACCCAGAATAAAAACAAATTCTGAAAATACTTAGCAGTTAAGGCAACAGATTGTTGGCTCGTTCATTCCCATTGATGCTGCCTGACCTTTCAAAGCCTTCCCATCACTATCCACCTTAGTATTGTCAATGTGCTGTTCATTCTGTGTGTTTTCACAGTTCATTGTTTGTGAGACCATGAGCCTCATTGCAAGTAACTTGGGTAAAACTAAAATTGGGACATCTCTGTAAATTTCTTTCCCACCTGTTCATCAGAGAAATGGATAATCAGCTACATTTGCCTTAGCTGAAAGTGAGTAAGAACCTTTTTTTTTGGAACTACCTATAATAAAGAGAGATATGATTGATTTTAGCTGAAAATATCATAGAATTTTCAAAATGTACAGCACAGAAAAGGCTTTTCATTATGTTGTATCCATATTAGTCAAAGATAACCAACTGAGTTCATTCCATTTTCCATCCCATAGTTTTGTAGTATTGTTACAGCTATTCATCAGATGATTTGAAGCATTGTGATGGTTATTGCTTGCGCCATCCTTAGAGGGAATGAGTTCCAGATCCTCATTGATTGGGTGGAAAAGTATTTAACTCTCCCCTAAGATTTCTACCTATTAGTTTAATTCTACGCCATTGGAATTTGTTCTGGGGAAGTGGAAACTGAACTGCCCAAATGTGTTGCACCTTAAGAGGAGCAGGTCCAGTATTCTGTCTGGCAGGATTCCTATCATTATTACAGAGGGAATAGATTTAACAGGAATCTTTCTGGGCACAGTGATGTACTTTTAAATCTAGCAATACAGTGTACAAGGCTGAAGGCACTGGTAGATCAATGAATGTAATAACATAGATGTTGTTTGAAATTTGGCTTAAGTTGGCAATGCAATATTTCTGGTTCCAGTTTTTAGACAAGATAGTAAAGAAGATTAAAATGGAGGTTATATAGTAGCATTAGTTCAGGAGACAATCACAGCTGTGAGAAGAGATTATATATTGGAAGGATCAACAAATTAGACCATGTAGGTAAATTAAAAACAAATAATGGTTGACCACATTTTGGATCTGTACTATAAATCTTGAAACAATTAGGGGAAATTGAAGTTCAGATTTGAAGGTAAATTTCTGACAAGCTGAAAAAAATTAAGGCATTAATAATGGAGCATTTTAATTACTTGGGAGTCGGTAAGTGTAAAGGATATAGAGGGTGCAGAATTCTAAAATTGCTTTCAAACTTTTTTTTAAACCAATATTTGGTAAATCTAATAAAATGTGGAGGGAAGAGGCAGATCTGATTTTAGCTTTAGAGATGGGTACTGGAGAGGAGCGAGGAGCTTCAGTGGGAGTTGAATCTTATGATGATGGTGATGATAATTCTGTTAGATTTAACAGTTATGAGAAAGAGCAGAAACTAAAAAAAGACAAAGGGTTCTCAACTGGGGCAAATTTATCGAGCTGAGTTGCTTCCACAAAGATGAAGTAGAGACAGCTGCTTGTCAGTTGATCAGACTTGGAGCAAAAGGTTTGTGGTACATATTTTGCTCAAGGGGAAAGGCAGGGCTGTCAAGTCCAGAACCGTCATGGCAACAATGTCAGTGAAGGATAGAATAAAGCAAAAAAAAAACCAAGGCTTACATCAACTATCAAGAAAATACTACACAAAACCTAGAAGAAAATAGAAAGATGTAGGTGTGAAATTAAGGAGAAAGTTTGGAAAGCTAAGAGAGGGCATGAAAGATAAAAGTAGAGAAAATTCAAATGTCTTTTATTAGTGCACAAAGATCTGGAGTCTAATTGGGACCAAGAAGTTAACTTGCACATTGTAGTCAAGGAAGATGAGTGTGAAATACTGGTTTGCATTGACAAAGTACGAGAGAAAATATTAAAGGAATTAGCACCGTTGAAAGTGAATAAATCTGTAGGTCTGGATCAAGTAAATCCCAAATCATTGAAAGAAGTATGAGAGAAATTTGCAAAGAAGTTGTTGACTTTCATTTTTTTTATTCATACTTGGCCTATAAGTTAAACATCAGTGGTGGTAAAATTATTATGATGAACTTCATAAGCTTTTCTGAAGAAAGGCAAATTAATCAAGGACTGTCAGCATGGATTTAATAAGAGAGTCATGTCTGAATAGGCTGGCTGAATTGTTTGAGATGATAGATGAGGCTGTGTGTTTGACATACTGGCAACCCTCTACATTATCCCATTTAGGTTATGGAAAACTGCTCTTGTAGAAATCACAGGTCAATTCCCAAAAATTGAGACATGGAATAAAACTTTTTCTCACAGAATTTTTTTGCAAAGAGCAGGATATAAGTACATTCTTTCAACTCTTATTTCTTATTGTATGCACAGGTAATATGGCTTTGCATTATGAAAAATTGCGATATGGGTCATTTTCTATGAAGGCAGGCCCGATCACCCCCTCCCCACCACACACACACACACACACACACACACACACACACACACACACACACACACACACACAATACGGGAGTTGCCTGTGGTTACATGGATTTCAGCAAGGATTGATAAGGAAAGTAAATGTGCATGGGATCCAGTGTAGGCTAGAAAATTACATGCAAAATTGACTCCGTAACAAGAAGCAAGGTGTAATAATTTGACAGGTGTGACTAGAAGACTGTTATTAGTGAGTTTCCACATGGCTCAGTAATTGGTGTGTAGCTTTTTGTGGGACATGCACTAATGAATTAGACTTAAGTATAGAGGAAGTGATATGACCTTTAAATTTAGTACACTTCAATTAAATCTTCCTTCTATCTCTTTTGTTCCAAACTTAATCAGTTTTTATTTCTTTTAACATTAATTTTTCTGTACTAGTAACACCTTTGTAAACTTCCCTTGAACCTTGTACAGTGCTGTTAGACCCTTCCTATAGTGTGACATTCAGCACTCTTTACAGTTGTGTTGCTATGGCCGAACCAACAGTTCTAGCACAATCTCGTTAGATTTTTATATTCTGTGCCTTGATTAATTGCATTAGTATGCTATATGCCACCTACTTCACCTTATTTACCAGTCCTGCTACCTTTATAGACATGCTCTCCAAGGTTCTTGCACTTCAAGTTACATTGCGTTACCTAGTGTTTCTCCAGATTGAATTCTACTGTGCACATTTCAGCCAACCTTCCTAGTCCATTAATATCTTCCTTGTAGCCAACATTTTCTCACCATTATCCATTTTGGTTTATTTTGTTGTCATTGGCAAGACTCGAAATGGTGGCATCTAAATACAAAGTTATAGATCTTGACATAAACCTTACTCAATTCCTGTCATTTAATCCTCTATCTGTCCAGACCTGATGAAGGGTCTAAACTTGAAACATTAACTGTTTATTCCTCCCCACAGAAGCTGCCAAACTTGCTGAGTTTCTCCAGCATTTTGTGTGTTTTGCTCAAGATTTCCAGTATCTGCGGAATCTCTTGTGTTTAAGCTTTATTTAATATGCTATCCTCATTGACCCTCTGTGTAACTTCCTTTAAATATTTAATTTGGTTATATACATGGCTCCTCTTTTACAAATACACGCTGACTGTCATCAACTAACCTGTGCCTCTCAAAATCCTAATTTATACTGGCCTGCAGAATATCGAGCGATGACGGGGGTGGGGGGGTGGGGGTTAACACTGAAAAATAAGGCCAGGCTTGAATACATGAGTATTTAACATATTTGCATTGACATCTAACACTGCTCACTCTGTCACAGTTTGTTCTTTGACCCAAAATAACTGCAATAAAATGCAATGTGGCTGAATTCCAATTCTTCTTGTAAACTTCACTCATGAAATTTTTATGAGCCAGATGCTCCTGAGGAGAATTATTAACTTCAAGCACCAAAACTTAAACAAGAATTGATGCTTTTGGTGTAGAAATACTTTTTGACATCATGAGCTTCCTTGTTTTCCTTCTTTCAATTTATGTGACTTTTTATTTGTTGTGTTATTAGAAACAATAGTACAGAATTAGAATATAAGCACAATTAATTAGCACTTTTATTATTGCTAAAGATAATGCTATTTATTCTGATGGTAAATTTCATAATATCTTCCTGTAAGTTTAATTATGATGTACAAGGGTTTGTTTGATATAAAACTCCTTTTAGGTTTGTATTTGTAAGACTTTCATAAAGAACAAACACTTAATTTCCAGCTTCATAAAATTTAATTGCTTTATTAAAACTTAAATAGTAGTATACAACTGAAAAAATGTTTATTATTTAAGTTTTACCTTTATTCTGGGGCTTTTTATATCGGTTTTCCTAAGTCGGTAGATATGTGGAATGCATTGTTATATGTGATAGAAACTTAAATGTTTTGAAACCTGAGTTAAAAACTAACATGGCACTTAATCAGCTGAGGCTCTAACTTTGCACATACGCAAGCTGTTGTCTCACCACACGATTAACAATGCCCTGAGGATGCCAGCTGCATCCCAAGGGGGTGATGTATCAGTGAGGGGCACAGGAATAGCGGAAGTCAAGGTCAGATCACTCTCAATCTCGAGTGGGATTCGCAGCCCCGGGAGAAGTGGAGGAAGGGACCCTTCACCAGTTGCAGGGATCTATCACGACAGTGACAACCCATTGGAGGATTATAGGTTAACCTCAACCACAGTTGGGTATTTAGTGAAAGCAACAGTTCCCAGTTGAAATGGAGTGGTGCTGTCCTTATTGGGGCCAGTGATAGTGGATATTGTAGACACCATCATTAGATTATTGAGGTTACAGCAACTGGGGAAGGTCCCAGCAGTCGGCTGTGCAAATTAGAAAAGTGGCTTGGGGTGGAGGCTCCCAAGTGAGCCATAAGGAAATGTTCTTGGTGTTGCTCAGAGCCCGGAATCCAAAAAAAGCAGTTAAATGGGGTTCCCATTGCTACACTCCATACCAAGGGAGGGAGCACTGCCAGGAAAAGAGAGGCAAGGGAGCCGTTAAGGGAAAAGGGGGTCATTCTCCAAGCCCTCCTCCAATAAAGGCTCCTTCTGCTCTCCTCAAGATTCCTCGCATTCCACTCAGGGTTCTTTCTATCCCTTGTTGGAGGCTCTGCAAAAGACACTGGCATATCTTCAGTGGCAGCAGGTATTGGGCAGTGGGTGGCAACCACCTGCCCCACTCAATCTGTGGCTCACTTTTCTCAGGGGCCAAATTCTAGGGGTGGGCTGTGGAGTCTGACATTGTGTGGGTCCTCCACATTCCACAAGCAGCAGGGGTGATTGAGTACATGGACGTGCTGTTGAAACAGCAGATTAAGACATTGACCCCCACCTGCACCTTTCAGGGTGGCTGAAAGTGCTGCAGTGAACGGTGGGCAATCTGAACTCCTGGCCAGTGGGCCTGGGGTTGTGCCTACTGTCTGGCGCTTGGCAGCATCAGATCCTCCAAAGGTGGAAGAGGTGGAGTTGAAAGAGGAATCGGAGAAAGTTTGGGTGCAGCACCCACAGGAGCCACCAGGGTATGGGGAGATTGTGGTATGTATAGCAGGGAGTATGTGATAGATGGGTGCTACTGGAGAAACGAGGGATAGTTTGTCTAAGTACCCAGTGATTAAGCAGGAGGGAGTGATATTGTATCTCCCTGCATTACAGAATGGCAAAGTGGTGGATGCTAACGACGATGGCGATGATAGTGGTCAGTGTGAAGTCTTACAACATATTCCTATGGATGGCGGACAAGTATGTGAACCACACCAATGCTTTGGACTGTTGGGTCTGAATGAGGGTGCCAGCGCATCCTGCAGAAGGGGTGCAGCTGATACTGATCCTCTTTAACAAAGTACAGGACTGTTGAAGGCATTCTGTTTTGTGTGAAGCTGGGAGGGAGCAGTCCATTGCAGCGAATGAGAATGAGTATGGGAATGACTCTCGGTGGAGAAAGTGTTTTAAAGGCTGATCATTTCCTATGTACGACTGTCTACTTGACTCGGAGAGTAATCCCTCTGCCAACAGGGAAGGGCAGGAACTGCTGGTGTAAGCTGTACAATGAGCACAGGTCCAACCAGACACAGCGAATGTGAGCGGGAGCAGTATTCCGGGATGTCAACACCGAATGGTGCCGTGAAGGTGGGTACTGCCTGGACACTAAACAGTATGTACTGGATATGCAGTGTCCCGTGAGATGGTCAGGCTGTTGACATATAGGGTACGTGGTACCATACATACACTGCCTTAGTAATTTGGACAGGCACCCTGAGTGTGAAGGTTGGTGCAGTAAGAGGCATATCACAAAGGCAGAAAGGCTCTGAATGATAGCCTTTCCCCTATATTGTACGGCAGGCTGTCCCGGCAGCTGATACACTTGGCCTCTGTGATGGAGACACTGACATACAAGACGGCTGCAGAGCTCAAGCAGACAGAAGGCGCACTGACCAGAGTGTTAGCTGCGATGATGGCTGTTCAGGTGGTGGCCTTGGACTACCTGCTCATGGAATCTGTGCTGTGTTTGGGCAAGAGCGCTGTGCCAACATCTCCAACGACTCTGGGAATGTTACTCACCTGATTGATGATATCCCGCAGTCAGTGAGTAAGATCAGGAAAGTGGGGGACCAGCTCCATAGCAACTGTATCCCGGAAGGAAGCTGGTAGTCTTTTGAGTGTTGGGAGGCTGGTAGGCTTGAGAGCTTGATGATAAATTTTGAGAGGATGGTGGCATTGAGTGTGGGCACATGGCCAAGTGGTTAAGGCATTGGACTAGTGACTTGAAGGTCGTGAGTTTGAGCCCCAGCCGAGGCAACGTGTTGTGTCCTTGAGCAAGGCACTTAATCACACTTTGCTCTGCGACGACACTGGTGCCAAGCTGTATGGGTCCTAATGCTCTTCCCTTGGACAACATTGGTGTCATGGAGAGGGAAGACTTGCAGCATGGGCAACTGCTGGTCTTCCATACAACCTTGCCCAGGCCTGCGCCCTGGAGAGTGAAGACTTTCCAGGCGCAGATCCATGGTCTCGCAAGACTAACGGATGCCTTTACGGTGGCATTGAACACTGAGTTGTAACTAAAGGGTAATAGTTCTGTTATACACGTGAACCAGAGTATGAGTGATGTAATTGGAGGAGGGATATATGCATTCATGCATAGACCCTGTATATGGAATAACATTAAAACTCTAAGCAACTGTATGGCTATATGAATGTACACGATAAGCTGTTGATCTCTTGCAGGTGCAAAGTTAAACAATCAGTTGAATTACTGAAAGGAGTTAAATCACTTGCCAGTTTAAGTACAAAATTCTTCCATGACTGTTATTTCAGAGCATTTAGGAGAGTGACTCACTGTCATTGCTTTCATCGTTTGAGCCGAGGACTTAAAAGCATATGTGGACGTTTGGAGGTCTAATGGAAGACCCCTGTCAAAGAACAGATTGCGTTGTGTCAGAACATATAGGAAAATCAGTATATCGTAAAAGAGGTTGCAAGATGCATGCGTCTGTTTGAATTGTGTGATAATGGAATAGATGTTGCAGTCTTGATGTAAATTTAAAAGGAGGAGAATGGTGGTGGGTTCACTTTGAGGTAATCTTGGGAAAAGGCAGACCAACTTCCTGTTTTCCTGTTTCACCGTTAAGATATCTTATAGCTGAAATATTGCCAGAGAGCACCTTGCTTTTATATTTTTTTCACTAATTTCCGCTGGAAGACCAGGAAGCTCTTCTAACACTGGAAAGCACAAGGAGTAGGGTTGCAGGAAAAAAAAACTTTTTGATTAAAAGAATTGATTTAGCTGTACAAGTGAAGATGCTGTGAACCACTTTGGGAAACCTTAATTTCTCAAGAATCACAGGGCAATTGTAAATGAATTCATGGGCAAATTAAATGTCCTACATTGAAAATTCAAATGACATTTTTGGGCTTTCAAAAAGTACTTTGATTATTTTGTTATTAATAAAAATTACATTAAATGTATTTTGAAAATTTACTTCCTTATTAAAATTAGGTATTTCCTTTCAATGTTACCTTGCATGATACTGATTTTGAAAAATTGCTTGTGACTCAAAATAATTCCAAATTAATAGTAATATAAGTCATAGGACCTATAGAATATTCATAAAATGAGTCCAGCTGTTACTGATGTATCCCGGGCAAAGACTATAGATAGTTTTCCCTTGATTACATTGTCCCTTTATTCTCATTCCATTACGACTCAGGATAAATCTGCAAAAGTATGTGAAATAGGCTAGCCAGGTTAAGATAAAACTACTAAATGCTGGAAGCAGTTATAACCCATTAAATTATAAATCAGACCTGCATAATTAAGAGCTTTAAGCCTAATTGCAAGGTGAAAGTCAGGAGGAAAGGGAACAAAATAAAAATAGACTGCTACATGGTGTAATTTGGTTGGAAAATTCTTTTAAAGAAAAGTGATTAAATAATGTCAGCATGATGCGCATAGAAAAATTAAATTATTGCTACAATCTTCTGATCTTCTGAATTGGTGACGTGGGATTTTAACCTTGAAGTAAGATCCTTTAAATAAAATGCACAAACTAAAACAGTATGGGGAAAAATGTTAAAGGACCAAATTGAAAGAGAATATTTCTGCAAAGGTAGATTTTATTGGAATCATCCTTCTGAAAAGTAGGGAGCATGCACTCTGCTGTATAATTTAAAACAAGATATGTTGGAAAGGCTGCCAAACAGCACAAAAGTCTGTTTGTTATTTTCAAGGTTGTGAGTGTAATATTGCAATGGCTCACACATTCTTCACAAATACTATCTGGGGAGTGATTGTGAAAGAGGATTTATGTGTCAAAATGATCCTTCTTCCAGTGGCAACAAAGAAAACTAAAATTCTTGAAAGGATTTTTCATGTAGCAAATGACCGAAGGTTTACTGGAACGCAAAACTTAGTTTATGTTTTTCCTAGATTAAGATTCTTTGATCTTAAAGTATACCATTTCCGACTTGATCTGTAACCTTACAGAAGAAGTGACCTGACATTTAATATTTTGAATTGAAGATTTTTGAAATAATGGCGCAAATGTGATGGAATAGACTACTTTAGTCCTCAAAAAATGAAAGTCAGAGACCACAGTACCCCGTAGAATAGGACCTATAAAATGTAATGCAATCAGCATACTAATGTGATGCTAACTACGAATTACAACAACTGGGAGATCAAGCTGGTGCTGACCATGCCTAGGACATTTCAGCAGGCACCACCTATAGTTAGTAAGCTAACATGAAATGTGTTTCAAGACAGTTGGCATTTCTTAAAGGGGAGATAGTGCGAGGTACTTTCAAATTAAGGTGCATCTGGAAAATAGACAAAAATTGCAAGATGCGGGATAGATAGAGTAAGCTACGAGGCTTGTGGTTGATGCACTGGAATAGGGGAGGAAGCAGAAAGGAAAAGAACATACTTTATCAGCAGGGAGCTTGGAGGAGCTGTAAGTGAGTGCTGATAAAGAACCAGGAGGCAGCCTCAAGGGGCTAAATACAAAACTGCTAAAAGTTCAGTGGCTTTATTTTCAATTATTTCATTTTTTGAATATCTTCAAATATCCTATCCAAGCACTATGATTACCTCAGATAAGGTTTAATCCGCTAATCTCTGTCGATCAGGACTTACTTCTTTCTATTCCTAGCACAAGTAATGTCATATAAACCTTGTGTCCGCTTCTTTCTGATGAATTATTCCGAGGGAGTGCAGAAACGTAAGTCACACAGAAGTTCACAAATGTGTGGCTTACTCTCGTGCATGACTTAAGGCACACAACCAAAGCTGACTAGAGAGAACTAAGTACATCCATATCATATCTCCTACGAGGGCATAATGTTGGCGGTGAGAAATACAAAGATGAAGACACGTCATCTGTAGGTTTCACACTGGCATCCATCAGCTTAGAAACTTTAATTTTGAAGATAACAAAGAGGCAAGATCTGCTTGTGGTGTAGTTCAAGTTCAACGTTCAAAGTAAATTTATTATATGCAACCCTGAAGTACATTTTCATGCAGACATGCACTGTAAATCCAAGAAACAAAATAGAATCGATGAAAGACCGCACTTAAAAGGTCAAACAAACATACAATGTGCAAAAGACGCCAAACTGTGCAAATACAAAAGAAAAAAAAAGTAATAATAAATAAATAAACAAACAAACAAACAAACAAGCAAGCAAGCAATAGATATTGGGATCCCACCACCACGCACATCTTTCCCTCCCACCCCACTCTTCGCTTTCCACAGAGATCACTCCCTACATGACTCCCTTGTCCATTCGTCCCTCCCCACAGATATCCCTCCTGGCACTTATCTTGCAAGCAGAACAAGTGCTACACCTGCCCCTATACCACCTCCCTCACTACCATTCAGGGCCCCAAACAGTCCTTCCAGGTGAGGCAGCATTTCACCTGTGAGTCTTTTGGGGTCATATACTGTGTCTAGCGCTCACAG
Organism: Mobula hypostoma; assembly: GCF_963921235.1. NCBI lineage: Eukaryota > Metazoa > Chordata > Chondrichthyes > Myliobatiformes > Myliobatidae > Mobula > Mobula hypostoma. Next base: position 192,380,729 of record NC_086098.1, read on the forward strand.
TGTGGCTTCTTGTGCATTGGTGAGACCCAACGTAGCTTGGGAGACTGCATCTCTGAGTACCTAGAAGAAGCAAGATCTCCCAGTGGCCACCCATTTTAATTCCACTTCCCATTCCCATTCCGATATGTCAATCCATGGCCTCCTCTACTGTTACAATAAGGCCACACTCAGGCTGGAGGAACAACACCTTATATTTTGTCTGGGTAGCCTCCAACCTGATGGTATGAATATTGATTTTTTGAACTTCTGGTAATGCCCTCTCCACCCCCCACCACTCCCCCCCCCATCACCATTCCCCATCCCCTTTTCCCTCTCTCACCTTATCTCCTTGATGCCTGCCCATCACCTCCCTTTGGTGCTCCTCCCCCCTTTCCTTTCTTCCATGGCCTTCTGTCCTCTCCTATCAGACTCCTCCCTTCTCCAGCCCTGTACCTCTTTCTCCAATTAACTTCCTAGCTCTTTACTTCATCCCTCCCCCTCCCAGTTTCACCTAGTGTTTCACTTTCCCCTCATCCCACTTTTGAAATCTACTCCTGATCTTTTTTCTCCAGTCCTCCCGAAGGGCCTTGGCCCAAAACATCAACTGTACTTTATTTCCATAGATGCTGCCTGGCCTGCTGAATTCCTCGAGCATTTTGTATGTGTTGCCTTGATGGTGGATGCTACTTTCCTGCAGCAGCGCGCTGGGTAGATCTGCCCGTTGGTGGAGAAGGCTTTGCCCATGATGGACTGGGCTGTATCCATTACTTTTTGTAGGTTTCTTCGTTCAAGGGAATTGGTGTTTCTGTATAGCCAGTCCAAGAGGAAAAGAGGCAATTTCTAGCTAGCTTTGATACTAAGATAGTACATTAATCCAACTGCAGCAGACTCAGACGACGACTAGACAGTGTGAAAGTAGATGTGATCTGATGGGTATGGAGCACAAAATACCTGGTGTTTTTGGAACCAGCCAGAAAAAGTAACAGCATTCACTGCTAAGGAGTACCTTCCAAGGTCAGCTGGAATCTCTTCAGTGAAAATCACTTGTTATCCTTCAAGCTAGCATTTTCTTGGAGTACAGAAGATCATTCATTTATGAATTTGTATTTATTTATTTTATTTAGTTTCTTTCAAGATACAGCATGGTAACAAGTCCTTCCAGCCACACTGCTCAGTGACACCCATGTGACCAATTAACCTTCTCACCCATACATCTTTGGGCTCTGGGAGGAAAACTGAGCACCCGGAGGAAACCCCCGTGACCACGGAGAAAATATATAAGCTCCTTACAGACAGCGGAGGGATTGAACCTGAGTGCTAGTATTGTAATAGCATTATGATAACTGCTACACTTCCTGGGAAACTTGCATTTGGATCAAACAGAATCTGTGATGGTTAGTGACACCAGAAGGTAAAATGTAGAGCTGTGGTTGAAATGACTGGCGTTACACTTCTGCATATTTTTAAAATTCAGCATCAACAGAAAGGAGTTTCCTAAATTCTCCTTCACTACCTGGTCATCCATCGGCACCTCAGCTGGCTACTGAATGGTTGGTTGCAAAGGCTTTAATTATGAGGTTGTGCAGCATGTATGCTGCTAAAGACTATCTTGAACAACATTCACGCTAATGAATACTGCAGGGTCCTCCAGAGTGACACAGGAAGTGGAAGTATTGTTTCAGAATGCCAGGGACCTGCTTAGCTGTGTGCCTTTTACTGTATGTCATCTATGTAGTTTGAGTTGCAGTTCTGAGTCACGAGGCTGGGGAGCAGGTCCTTTTACCTAATGGCCACCATTCTTTCACCTGTGGGTTGAAAAGATAACTGGGACAATGGTAAATGGACTACAGCCAAGACACATATTTTTCTGCCTATAATGGGATTTGAGGGAGCAGAATCATTTTCAGTTCTGTTATGGATGAGAAAAGTAGACCTGTACAATAATATACTTCAAATGTGGGGGGAACTACTTCACTCAGAGGGTGGTGGTGTGCGTGTGTGTGTGTGTGTGTAGAATGAGCTGCCAGCGGACAATTTAGATACGGGTTCAGTTGTAACATTTAAGAGAAGTTTGGATAGGTACATGGATACGAGATGTATGGAGGGCAATGACAACCTAGTTCCATCTGCCAGGTGCAGAAAGATGCAACTAGGCAGAAAACCAAGCCAGCACAAAGGGTCTGTTTCTGTGCTGTTGTACTCTGTGGCTCTATAAGTGGTTGATGATGCTTTTAATTATCCTCGTGTTAGGGGATGTTTTCTGCAAAGGAGAGTTGTTCCTGCTGCCAAGTTTCACCTATGGGCTAAGAGAGCTTCAGAACTGTTGCCTCTGACTGAGGTAGAGCAGGAATATTCAGCATGGTCGTGCACAGGGAGCACACAGATGTCCTGTGTAAGCAACAGGAGACTGCACTGTCTCACAATCTACCCACCAGTCTGCCTGTCAGCCACATCTCAACCCATCTTTGGAGGATCTGTAGTTCCCAAACTGACTTCACTAGCTACCTCAGAACCCCAAAATCCCAAGTCACCCTTGATCCATGGAGAAGAAGAATTTGGTAATTGCTCCCAACCGGTAGCACTTCTATCAAATGACAGAGAGCCTCTTTACCTTTAATGCTTGGTGCAAGCTAGTGCTGACACTCTCCCCAAAGTACCATCAGATATCACTTCCCCCATAAGTACCTCTGTGTCATCTTAGTCGTTTTATTTCTCAAATGGGATCCATAAAACCCAAGCAGCAGATGTCAGCACTCCAAATTTTGCACAAAATAGATACATGAGTTCAATGAGGCTTAAATGAAAACAGGAAAACTCAATATTAAAACTTGTAGAAGTGAACAGATTATTGTCGCATTTGAGTTAACCAACATTGATAGGTGCAATGCAGCAAGGTTGGAGTGAACAGTTGTACTACTATCAAACCTAATAATGTCCTCCCCATTCCGTTTTCTACACTAACTGCTAAATATATCAACTACAAATTCATTATAATTTGATCGATAAGTGACCAGATGAAGAACCAGATGTTGATTAACAGAGCTGACTGGTAGATGATTGTGGTAAGGTAGATAATTCTGATTGTGAATCGCAGAATATACACGTGTAAGTCACATAAAATTATATGTGTCTTTTGTGTGGTGTTATTGATTGACGTATCCTACTGTTACAACTCATCCAAACTTTTGTTAATTGATAGTGTACTTGCTACTTTTTTAATACCATGTTTCATCGAACTGGAAGTGTTAAATTTGTGCGACCTAACTTTCAATTATACTGAATGCCTGCTGTGTCTTTTAGCATAAGTTGCAACACAGCAATTATTTAGTTTGTAACACTTTCATTAAAAAGTAGGTTTGCACTGCTGGCAATTACAAAATAGAGCTAAGATATAGTAATTTCTGTTTGGTTTATTATTTTGAATTTCAAATGCCAAGCTATATGTTATCTTAGATCCTGTTTCAGTAAAATAAGTGATTTTATTCTGTCACGTTGATGAATTTTTGAACTTAATGGGCAATGAATATAACACTGCCTGGAAATGTTTCCCTAATCTGAAGCATTAATATACATTTAGTTGCTTGAATGCATTTTTCTCTCCATATACTCTGTGTTTCTATGATAATATGAGATATATTTTATTGAACTGTCACTGTTAATTATGAGAAGCTTCAATATAATAAATTGAAGCTTCAGATAATTATGAGGTAAGTTTAATTTTTTGTGCCATCTTTCTGAATATTTCAAAGATTTCCATTTAAAATAAAAAATACATGACACATTTAAGTGTCAGCTGAATACTGTATGTTTTGTCACCATACCAATGCAGCTACTACAATTTTTACTTAGATTTTGACTGCTCCTCGGGGGAAAAAATTCTAAGTGTGTATTTTAGTTTGCAATATCATTATTTTCCATGGAAGCTACATTTAGGAATGCAATTGCTTTGAAGTTAAACCCCATGAATATTAACAGCAGGCATTTAATACCTTCATTAAAAAATTTCTTTGGGTGCTTCTTGATTGGAGGTCCTACACAGCTACATGGATAGTCACCTGATTAATAGTTGTTTACAGTGATTAATGAATCTAATTTGGAAGGAAATAAATTTGTCTTAATAGCATATATTTTCCTTTTATATTAAGTTAATAAAATTTCTTTGTGTAAGATGTGGTTAAAAGATTAGTAAATGAATCACACTGCTCTCAGGATGAGGTTTTTCATTCTAGGATGAGGGAGATGTCTTCCTTTTTTAAAGAAAGGGGCTTCCCTTCCTCCACTATCAACTCTGCTCGTAAACGCAACTCCCCCATTTCACGTACGTCTGCTCTCACTCCATCCTCCCGCCACCCCACTAGGAATAGGGTTCCCCTGGTCCTCACCTACCACCCCACCAGCCTCCGGGTCCAACATATTATTCTCCGTAACTTCCGCCACCTCCAACGGGATCCCACCACTAAGCACATCTTTCCCCTCCCCCCCCCGCATTCCGCAGGGATTGCTCCCTACGCAACTCCCTTGTCCATTCGTCCCCCCCCATCCCTCCCCACTGATCTCCCTCCTGGCACTTATCCGTGTAAGCGGAACAAGTGCTACACATGCCCTTACACTTCCTCCCTTACCACCATTCAGGGCCCCAAACAGTCCTTCCAGGTGAGGCAACACTTCACCTGTGAGTCGACTGGGGTGATATACTGCGTCTGGTGCTCCCGATGTGGCCTTTATATATTGGCGAGACCCGACGCAGACTGGGAGACCACTTTGCTGAACATCTATGCTCTGTCCGCCAGAGAAAGCAGGATCTCCCAGTGGCCACACATTTTAATTCCACATCCCATTCCCATTCTGACATGTCTATCCATGGCCTCCTCTACTGTAAAGATGAAGCCACACTCAGGTTGGAGGAACAACACTTTATATTCCGTCTGGGTAGCCTCCAACCTGATGGCATGAACATCGACTTCTCTAACTTCCGCTAATGCCCCACCTCCCCCTCGTACCCCATCTGTTACTTATTTTTATACACACATTCTTTCTCTCACTCTCCTTTTTCTCCCTCTGTCCCTCTGTATATACCCCTTGCCCATCCTCTGGGTACCCCCCCCCCTTGTCTTTCTTCCCAGACCTCCTGTCCCATGATCCTCTCGTATCCCTTTTGCCTATCACCTGTCCAGCTCTTGGCTCCATCCCTCCCCCTCCTGTCTTCTCCTATCATTTTGGATCTCCCCCTCCCCCTCCAACTTTCAAATTCCTTACTCACTCTTCCTTCAGTTAGTCCTGACGAAGGGTCTCGGCCTGAAACGTCGACTGCACCTCTTCCTAGAGATGCTGCCTGGCCTGCTGCGTTCACCAGCAACTTTCATGTGTGTTACTTGATAAGTTTCCTATCTCTATGTGAACAGATTGAACAACAAGAAGGTTCTGAGGTTTGACTACTGTTTTTATTTCTAGCAGTCAGCTTACTCTTTTTCAGATGCATCGAACACAGACTCCACCTGATTTCCTATTGATTCCACAGTTGTTTATATACCCCCTAACTTCCTTTATTGTACCACAGTTTAGGAAAGGGAATGATGGATGTTTATCCACAATTGCAATAGTGAGAACTGCTGAGGACAATTTGGCAAGCAGCATGTACAGCGTAATATCCTGATTGCATTCCAAACTGTGTTTCTGAGGTCAAAGAACAAAGCCACACTAACATCTTAACTGCATGCCCTATCACAATGAGACACTCATTCTGGAATGCTGCCCAGTCTTTAACAGACTGGAGATAGTAACAGCACATGGCTCCTTTATGAGTCACAGTACGCTGCAGCTTTAGGGGTCAACTCTGAGAAAGATCAGGACATACTATATTGGCCTGAGAATGTTCATTTTTTTCCTCTCTATTACTACAATGAGACCTGAAGATGTTTGTTTTTACTTTGTGAAGGTAGCATTATTCTCAGTCAGTAAATAGTCTGCATATTGCAAGAAATTATGGGCACATTGCTAACACATCTCCATACATTAAAATAGTTAGAAAATAATAGGTAGTTTACCCACTATTTCTTGGTGTGTATGCCAAGAACGAGGTCTGTTACTAACAGAAAAAAATCAAGCTTTTTGTGAGTATGTGCACGCACATATTTCTGCACATATAAAGAATGTATGTTTAAAATAGCAGAATCATCAGTTATAGAATAAATAAACAAATTTATCAAAAATTCTTTTTGAGTGCCCTTCAGATAATTAGATTAGATTATGAGTACACGCAGTCCTCTTTCATTGTCATTTAGAAATGCATGCATTAAGAAATGATACAATGTTCCTCCGGAATGATATCACAGAAACACAGGACAAACCGACTGAAAAACTGACAAAAACCACATAATTATAACATATAGTTACAACAGTGCAAAGCAATACCATAATTTGATAAAGAACAGACCATGGGCACAGTAAAAAAAAGTCTCAAAGTCTCTCGAAAGTCCCATCATCTCACGCAGATGGTAGAAGGAAGAAAAAAAAACTCTCCCTGCCATGAACCTCCAGCACCGCAAATTTGCCGATGCAGCACCCTGGAAGCACCCGACCACAGCCGACTCTTGAGTCCGTCCGAAAACTTCGAGCCTCCGACCAGCCCTCCGACACCGAGCACGGAGCACCAGCTCTGCCGAGCGCTTCGACCCTGGCCCCGGCAAAAGGCAATAGGCAAAGCCGAGGATTTGGGGCCTTCCCCTCCAGAGATTCTCAATCGCACAGTAGCAGGGGCAGCGAAGCAGACATTTCTGAACTTTCTCCAGATGTTCCTCCGTGCTTCTCACGCCTGTCTCCATCAAATCAGGATTGTGCACGGCCCCAACTTAACAAATACGATATCATTTCGGAGCGGCTGCGCCCGCTATGTCGCGCCGTCATCTTCTCCTCCCTCCAATTATATTGCTGAATGCAGTTTTAAAAAATGGACTTAACTTACTAAATTATTAAGATTCCACAAAGGATTTGGAAGTGACCCAGGCTTTATACACAAGGTTCTGTCTGAGAATGATACTGCAAGAAAGACTGGATTGCTTTCAAGTTCAGGTAGCAGAATTGAAACACTAGAATCAATTTGAATGATTTATATATTTACAATTTACAGTATTACTCCTTTGTTTACTTTGTTAGCAGTTCATCCAAACTCTGATTTCTTAAATAAATTTTCCAACTGTCCTTTCTGATCTAGTGGCCTGGAAATGCAGTCTCTTAACACATTTTTTTAAAATGCTCTACTTGATTTTATTGTAGCATAAAAATTGATCTCTAGGCATGGTCAGGACTTTGTAGTGTGCATGGTATATAGTCAGACTTTCAAGTAGGTCTATTCTGTGCACTTAATATGCCCAAGCACACAAAGCACTCACGGATGATGTTAATTTTCCTGGAACATTCCCACTGATGTTTCCCCTGTAAAATTGATCCACATACAGTATGCAGTATGCAAATAGCACTTTGATTTGGGCTACGCAGAGGGAAGCAGGGCCGAAGTTGAATTATTTAAAGGGACCATCAATTACTTGGCACATTTATTGGACAGACATTTGTATGAATTCATAATTAAGGTGCCTGAAAGCTATTGTCTAGAGGCAACGCTTCCTAAATCCGGAGCTTAGCTAACTTTTAAAGTTGCATTATGAGAGTATTCATAATGGATGCATCAAGCTACCAAAATCCAAGGCTGAAGGGAGGAAGAAACAAAAACTATGATAGTCTGTTTGCCAGGTGCTTTGGGGAATATGCAATCTGGCTCTGTCTATCTCCTGAAGAATGCACCCCATCAGCAAAATTTTCTGCATCAGTGGAGAGGGAAATCAGTTACCATCTGCAGGTTGAGCCCCATCCACCCAACAGTTCTTGTGCAACTCCCTCTGTGCCAGACAATGCCATTGTCATCTGAGCTTCTTTCTTAGGACCGGTGGCTGATAAATGCCACATATTGTAGCTTGCAGCTCATAACTGCTTACAGGAGATCATAGTTGCTCTCTGCTCCTGAGGAGAAGAAATTCATCTCCTTTAATAACTCTGGGTATGTGAATTGGCTCAGATTATTGTCATCGTGAAGGTTCAGGGAGCAATAGACTGCAACCATGAGGCACTTTAGTTTAAAAAATTTTTAAAAATGGAGTTCTTCATGGGATATAAAGATATGGTGCAGTATGCTGCAGGAACTATTTTGTTCTTCATCAAAATCAGACCTTACCCTCTAACCATTGCTTAACAGCAGCAGAAAGGAAAGAAAGTGATATTGATGGGTTTGGTCATAATGAGAAAAGCACATCAGTTGGGTTATATTGAGAGAGCAAAAAGTAATAGTTGACCCATTTGCAGTTACCCATGCAGAAATATATTTTGGTGTGAGGGGAAAATTGATTTCTTTGTACCGGGATACAGTGAAAAACATATATGGCATCCATACTGATCATTTCCTTACAATAGAGCTTTGAGGAACAAGGGGAAACAATGCCAGAATGCAGAATAAAATGTTACAAAGAAAGAACAGTGCCTGCAGACCACAAAAGGTGCAAGGCTATAACAAGATAGATTATGAAGTCATACTATAGGACATTTCAAAGGACTTATAACTGCAGTCAAGATGAGGAGAGGCACATATGAGCATACCATTGTCCTGTATATGATTTCCAGTCTATACTCGTTATTGGCTCACTGCTGGCTGATGCATGATCACTAGCTTTCTCTCCTCCAGATCACTAGGATATGGGCACTTTAGGCTCCCTCCGTAGTTTGATTCTGGAAACTGCTGTTGCAGGCACCTTAAGCAAAAGAGAGAAAAGCATATATCAGTCCTGACGAAGGGTCTCGGCCTGAAACGTCGACTGCGCCTCTTCCTATAGATGCTGCTTGGCCTGCTGCGTTCACCAGCAACTTTGATGTATGTTGCTTGAATTTCCAGCATCTGCAGAATTCCTGCTGTTAAAAGCATATTGTTGTTGTTTTGTGTGTGTGTGTGTGTGTGAGAGAGAGATATCCATACTATAGCTGAGCAGATGGAAATGCAAATAATATGACACTTCATGCTACTATTACCGTAGCAGTAAGTGTAATAGTGTAGCAGAACAGTTTCTGATAGCTGGAATGTGTTTCTCTTTTAACTAATTTTGAAAACTTGTGTGAAATTATTAAACTTCTTGCACTGAGACCAGCTTGCAGAGCACGGCCACTGCAAACAGTGATTCCTCTGCTCTCCTTTGCTTCATTGATTCATTTTGGACTTGAATGGCTTCCAAAACTTTCTGGCATGTGGGATCGCTCTCCAGATGTACACTTCTTCCTGCTCTCGGTGAAATTCCTTGGTCTGTGCTGCCCTGAATGTTCTCCATGTTGTGCATAACTTTCAGCAAGTGCAATGTTAGTTGGGTAGTTTCAGCAGGTGAAGTTATTCGTGTTCAATCTGCATTAAAGGTGACCATCTAAAATCCTCTGCGGTCCACCAATAATGCACCCATTAAAACCAGGCATTAATGCCCTTTGTTCAAACTTTCCAGGACCCATGTGCTGCAATACTTTAGTATGCGGTCTTGCACCCAGATATATTTCTGGACCATTGAATCATTCATTACATACTTCAGTCTTCTCCATATTCTTAAAAATTATCATCATCATCATCATCATCATCATCAGGTGCCGTGCCCAGTTTGAGCTTTGACTGCCATGGCGCACATACTCCTGTTTCGGGTCAAGTGGATCAATTCATTGGTATTCATTTCCAGTTCTCTGGCTGCTGTCTCCATCATCATTTGTCTTTGTCTTCCTCTTGCTTTCTTCCCTTCAATCTTTCCCATAATTACTGTGCATTCTAACTCCTCTTTCCTATTCACATGTCCAATGAAGTTACGTTGCCTTTTCATGATCTCATACCTTATTTCTCCTTTTGTGTTTGCTCTGTTCATGACATCCTCATTAGATATTCATTTCGTCCATGATATTCTTTGCATCCTCCTCAAAAACCGCATCTCTGCTGCTTCAATTCGTTTCCTCAAGTTACTAGATATTGTCCAACATTCTGAGCCATATAACATAACTGGATAAACATTACATTTCAGTACTCTGAGGCGGATTGTCATGCCTAGTTTAGTATTGGTCAGTGTACTCTTCCTTCTCGTAAAGGTGTCTTTTGCCATCCCTATTCTTCTTTTGATGTCCACGTCGCGCCTGCCATCTGATGTCACTCAGCTTCCTGAGTAGCAAAAGTTCTGTACTTGTTTTATGTCTTCCCCATTTATTCTCAGCCTGCAGATAGAATTCTCCTTTTTGGATATCACCATACATTCTGACTTTTTACAATTGATAGATAGACCCATTTTTGTACTTTCTTCAACAATTGTATCAATTAAGTTTTGTAGTTCTTCCTCCATACTTGCAATTAACACAGTGTCATCTGCATATCTGAAATTATTGACGTTTTCACCACCAGCTTTGATTCCCAAAATGTCTCTTACTTTTTGTAATATTGTTTCACTGTACACACTAAATAAATCAGGGGAGAGAAAACACTCTTGGCTAGCGCCTCTCTTGATTTTCGTAAACTGACTCACTTTTCCATCTATTCTTACAGCGGCAGTTTGTTCCCAGTACAGATTTCTGATTAGGCAGAGGTCTTTCGAATCTAGATCTAGAGTTTTCTGTAATATTTCAAATAACTTATTGCGCTTCACTTTATCAAATGCTTTTGTGTAGTTGATAAAACAAACAAACAAATCTTTTTGCACTTGAATAGCTCGTTCTGATAGTATCCTTAAAATCAATACTGCGTTTCTTGTGCCGTTGTCTTTCATGAAACCACATTGTTCTTTACCTATTTCAGCTTGTGTCTTAATTTTAGCTCTTGTCATCAAAATTCTTAGAAGTATCTTGGTGATATGACTCATTAAACTTATGGTCCTATGTAATTCACATTCTATTGCTCCAGGTTTCTTAAGAAGAGTGATAAATACTGATTTTTTTCATCTCTTCTGGTATTATTCCAGTCTCATAAATGTAATTGATTAAATCAGTAAGTTTTTCAATTCCATAATCTTCAAGGGCGATAATTTGTTCTATTGCTAATTCATCAGGACCTGCTGCCTTTCCTTTCTTCATCTTATTTATTGCATTATGAACTTCAGATTTTAAAATACTTGGACCTCCAACATTTTTCTTAATTTCTGGATTTTCACCTCGATTGTCTTTAAACAATTCCTGAATATACTCAGTCCATCTGTTCATAATCTCATCTTTTTCCATGATAATGGTATCGTCCTTTGCTTTCAAACATCAACCTGAAGAACGGAGGAGCTTTTTACCAGTGATATTCTTGATTTGTTGATGTAACTTTTTTGGATCAGTAATAGGGATTCTTTCTATTTGCTGACATTCCTGGATTAACCATTCTTCTTTGGCTTTTTGACATAAGCTTTTAACTTTTTTACCTAAGGACTTAGACTCTATAGGAATTGCTTTCTTCTGTCTCCTTTCTTCCACGAGATTTTTTGATTTCATCTGTCATCCATTTATCCTTTGTGCTTTTTTCTTTTTTAGGAATCACTGACTTTGCTGATTCTACCAAAGCATCCCTTAGAGAGTTAAATTTCATTTATGCATGATTGCTATCATCTTCAACAGATTCTATTTCTAGACTTTGAAGTCTGTTCCTTACTTCAATTGTAAATTTTTACTTAATTTTTCTTCTTTAATTGCAAGTAATCAAAGGATTGTTTAGGTTTTTGCTTCTTTAGTTTTTTAAGTTTTACTTTTACATGACATACTACTGGGTTTATGGTCACTATTACAGTCTGCACCTCGATATGTTTTGCATTGAGTCACTGAGTTTCTAAATCTTTGGTTTATAGTAATAAAGTCAATTTGATTTCTAGTGTTATCACCTGGACTCTTCCAGGCCCACAAGCGTCTTGGATGGTTTTTAAAGTAGGTATTCATAATGACTTGATTATTCATCTTGCACCATTCTACCCATTTCTCACCTCTTTCATTTCTTTCCCCTAGTCCAAATTTTCCTATGGTATTTCCATCAGCACCTTGTCCTACTTTAGCATTTAGATCTCCCATGACAATAACAATATCTTGAGATTTGTATCCATTCTTTGCTTGTTCAAGCTCTTCATAGAATTGATCTATATCCTCATTTTTTCCATCTGTTGTTGGTGCATATACCTGTATAATTGCTAAATCAAGTGGTTGTCCTCTGAATCTAACAAGGAGCACTCTTTTTGATATTGCCCATTGTCTTAAAACACTTTTTACCATGTTTTCATCCATAAGAATTCCTACTCCATTAGTATGGGGTGTTCCACAAGAATAAATTATTGCCACTTGGAATGTAAGAACCCCGTATCAAGCAGGAGGATTGGACAATGTGATAAATGAAATGGAAAGACTAATGGGAATTACCGAAGTTCATTGGGTAGGTGCTGGAACATGTCAGAATAGAAATAAAACTTAAAAATTATAAAATTTTAATTACAGAATGGTACAGCAGCAGCCCACTACCATACCCCAATGAACAAATAAAACAGCAAGAAAAACCAATGATGTTTTCTTCTCTTTTCGCAGCAGTTAACAGAATTCTATATAGTCCAGATAGAAACTTCTACAAGGAGGAGGCAAAGGAAAGTTAGATATTAAATTTCACAATGTAAAACAATTATCAGTGAATTTGTTACAGATATACTTTTGTGTCTTCACAGTTACTACTTCCACCAGAATACACAAAGGTCTTTTGTCATTGCCATGACTAATATTTTTAAGAAATCTCATTTTACTGTCAAATGATTACTTTATTCTGAAGAAATATGTGTTATTTAACATGTCTCACACATAACTCTCCCACACAACTGGCAATTATGTAAACCATAACAATGAGAGGAACATCACTTCAGGAGACTTGTATTAACACTATGCTTTCCTTGTTAGAGTCTTCAAAGAGTAATTTTGAACCTGGTCATCCTGGATCCAGCATGTTGCCCAGACACACCACCCACATTCTCACCCATTCACACCACCTCTAGATGTAGAATGCCAGTGAGCTAACTTTCCACACCCAATGGATCTACAGCAAGATGGAGTAATATCCCAATGCCCAGTAGGCCTCAGTCAAAGTTAAAAGTAAATTTATTATCAAAGTATCCATTCCTGAGTCCCCAACCTCTGATGGAAGCTCAGAGCTTCTTTTATGCTCGCTTTGAAAGGGAGAATAAAACTACATCTATGTGAATGCCTGCAGCATCTGGTGGCACTGTGATCTCTGTCTCAGAGACCAACATCATCTCTCAAGCAGGTGAACCTTAGCAAGGCGTCAGGGCCTTAAAACCTGTGCCAACCAACTGGCATGAATGTTGATGACATCTTCAGTCTCTCTGCTGCAGTTGGAGGTTCTCACCTGTTTCTAAAGGGTGGCAATCATGCCAGTACCCAAGAAGATCAGGGTGAGCTGTCTCAGTGATAATCACCTAGTGGCACTCACATCTACTGTGATGAAGTGCTTTGAGCTGTTGGTCATGGCTGGAATCAACTCCTGCCTAAGCAAGGGCCTGGAATTTGCATTTGTCTACAGCAGATACAATCTGATTGGCTCTCCACTCGGCCTTGGATCACCTGGACGATAGTAATGCCTTTGTCAGGCTGCTGCGTAGTAATTACTGCTCAGCATTCATCATCATCATACCCTTAGTACTAATCAAGAAGCTCCAAAACCTGGGCCTCTGTACCTCCCTTTGCAACTAGATCCTTAATTTCTTCACTAGGAGACCACAGTCTGAGTGGATTGAAAATAACATCTCACTGACAATCGGCATTAGCACACTTCAAGGATGAATGCTAAGCATGCTACTCTACTCTCTCTACACCCACGGCTGTGTGGCTGGGCCCAGCTGAAATGGCATCTATAAATTTGTTGACAACATAACTACTTTTGGCAAAATTTCAGATGATGTCAAGGAGGCTTATAGGAATGAGATAGACCAGCTGGTTGAGTGATGGTGCAACAACAGCCTTGCACTCAATGTCAGTAAGACCAAGGAATTGTTTGTAGACATCAGAGATGGTAAGTCAAGGGAACACACATTAGTCCACTTCAGAGTGGAAGGGGTGAGCATTTTCAAGTTCATGGGTGTCAGCATTTTTGAAGATCTAGCCTGGGCCCAATATATTGATGCAATTACAAAGAAGGCATGGCAGTGGCTGTATTTCATCAGGAGTGTGAGGAGATTTGGTATGTTACCCAAGACACTCAAAAATTTCCACAGATGTACAATGGAGAGCATTCTAACCAGTTACATCACTGTTTTGTAATGGAGGAGTCACTGTACAGGATCGGAAAAAGCAGCAGAAACTTGTAAACTCAGCCAGCTGCATCAGGGGAACTAGCCTCCCCAGCATCGAGAGCACCTCAAGAAGGCAGCAGCCATTGTTAAAGACCCCTGTCACCCATGACATGCCCTCCTCCCATTGTTGCCATCAAGGAGGAAGTACAGGAGCCTGAAAACAGACAGACAGACAGACACATGCATACACACGTTTTGTAATTTAGACATTTTATTACTATATAGCAATGCACTATTGCTGCAAAACAACAAATTTTATAACATATGCCAGTAATATTAAACCTGATTCTGATTTTGGAGATATTCAAAAACTATTGATGTTGAGTCTTATCAGTAAAAATTAAAAACAAATAGTTTTTGTTTTTATGCCAACAAATTAAAATGAAATAAAGTAAGATAATGACAGATGCTCTGGAAGATCATGTTGGCACAGTCAACATCGGAGGACTGATCATAACCAACCTCAGGTTTGCCGATGACATTGATGGCTGGCAGGAAGTGAGGATGAAATGGCCTGCCTTGTGAACCTTCTGGACATTGCATCTACCAGATATGGCATGGAGAATGGAGACCAGCGCAGAGAAAATCAAACTAATGAGAAACAATGAGGAGCCAATCACAACAAAAATCACAGTCAGTGGCCAAGAACTAGAGACTGTCAAACAGTTTAAGTATCTTGGCGCCAGCATCATCCAAGAAAGATCAAAGCCTGAAGTCCTTGCAAGGACAGCCCAACCAACAGCAACGCTGGCTAAACTAAAACCAATCTGGAGAGACAATAACATTGCTCTGAGATCCAAGTTGAAACTCCTGCATACACGTGTGCTCTCCATCTTCTTGTATGCTTGCAAATCATGGAGCTTGACAGGAGAAAGAAGATCCAGGCAGTAGGAATGAGATACTTCAGAAGGCTTCTCAGCATCTCCTATACAGACCATGTCTCAAACAACAAAGTACGAAGAGCCATCACCAGCACATGTCCACAGTAAAGAAGAGGAAACTGAGATAGTATGGCCACATAACAAGATCAAGTGGACTCTCAAAGACCATTCTTCAGGGAACGGTGTAGGGGAAAAGAACAAGGGGCGGACAGGGAATGAAATGTGTAGACAGCATTGCAGAGTGGACTGGAGAGAGCTTTACCACAACCCAGGCACTCATCCACAACCGTGGAGATGGAGGCAACTTGTGCAGTGCTTATCTGTACAGCGCTGTTATGACCCAGGCAGATTGCAGGATCTGTAACCATAAAAAGGAAACATGTTAAACATTTGCCTGAACTTCATCTAATTTTGAAGAGTTATACCAGGTGTATCTGTACAGTTGAGGACTATATGTGAAGTGTTTGTGGCCCCTCAGTAATGCTCTACCACTGGAGTCAACGGTGAATCTAGTTACATAGTAGATGGTTAGGTGACATCCAGTTCGTCTTGGACTTCAACCTTTCACTATGCACATACAAGTACTCAAGCCAAACTGAGCTGTGAATATCTGATAGCTGGTGGTTTCCTTCACAATCACTGATTGTACAGTATGTCTGCACAGTTCAGGCCATTATCACTGAATAATCCCTGTACCATTCCTTATTCCTTCTCTTTGTTTTGATCTTGAACATTGAGTTTGCAAGTCTTGGATGTGTTGCAAGATGAAATTGGGTTAAAATGTCAAGAATCACAAAACCCAATTAAACTAGTCAGATTTAAAATAGTTCCATCATATAACATAGACTTGCCTAGACAAAGTAACTTCTCCAAATACAACAGTATGTCATTACTTTGTCTTCTGTTGTTGTTGTTTGGCAACATATCATTCATAAGGGATGATGGAAAAAATTACCTGACATGATTAAATTGGCAGAAACAGGAGATTAGATTATGATTTATACTTCAGCACTTCAGATGAAGAAGACTGGCCTAGATCTTTCTGAGTGGGGCTCACCATCTGTTCTTGCCATGTATGTTCCCAATTCCCCTGAACTTAGCTGCTCCAGATCCAGAAGGCTGAGCTCACTGACCCAGATGATCTTGAGAATTAGCAATGAAGCAGAGTCTCAGATGGTGTAATCATAAAACGCTCTGGAAATGTTTGAAAATTTTTGACAGATGTTTTTCTCCCATGTTGCTATTTCTCATATCCATCAAGGTATTTTAACTGACAAATACAAAATACGTGTAATTAAAAGCATTAAATATTAAACATTGAACCAAGTGCTGAGAATTAAAATAATTTATCTTGTATTTTTCCATTATCCTCATCAGCCGTACATTTCTCAGTCAGTGAATGGGCTTGTAGATCCTGTACCAAGTCTAACCAGTTCAGGATTAGAGTGCAGATTCTTGAGCATACAGTGGCATGCAAACGTTTGGGCACCCCGATCAAAATTTCTGTTACTGTGAATAGCTAAGCGAGTAAAAGATGACCTGATTTCCAAAAGGCATAAAGTTAAAGATGACACATTTCTTTAATATTTTAAGCAAGACTACTTTTTTATTTCCAATTTTAAAGTTTCAAAATAACATAAAAGGAAAAAGGTCCAAAGCAAAAGTTTGGGCACCTTCATGGTCAGTACTTAGTAACACCCCTTTGACAAATATCACAGCTTGTAAACGCTTTCTGTAACCAACTAAGAGTCTTTCAATTTTTTGCTCATTGCTGCCAAAATTCAGCGTCAGAAGTTTGCAGAGGAACATCTAAAAAATCCTGATGCATTTTGGAAACAAGTCTTGTGGACTGATGAAGTTAAAATAGAACTTTTTGGCCGCAATGAGCAAAGGTATGTTTGGAGAAAAAAGGGTGCAGAATTTCATGAAAAGAACACCTCTCCAACTGTTAAGCATGGGGGTGGATTGATCATGCTTTGGGCTTGTGTTGCAGCCAGTGGCACGGGAAATATTTCACTGGTAGAGGGAAGAATGAATTCAATTAAATACCAGCAAATTCTGGAAGCAAGCATCACACCATCTGTAAAAAAGCTGAAGATGAAAAGAGGATAGCTTCTACAACAGGATAATGATCCTAAACACGGCTCAAAATCCACAATGGACTACCTCAAGAGGTGCAAGCTGAAGGTTTTGCCATGGCCCTCACAGTCCCCCGACCTAAACATCATCGAGAATCTGTGGATAGACCTCAAAAGAGCAGTGCATGCAAGGTGACCCAAGAATCTCACAGAACTAGAAGCCTTTTGCAAGGAAGAATGGGCGAAAATCCCCCAAACAAGAATTGAAAGACTCTTAGCTGGCTACAAAAAGTATTTACAAGCTGTGATACTTGCCAAAGGTACTAAGTACTGCCATGCAGGGTGCCCAAACTTCTGCTTCCGGCCCTTTTCCTTTTGTGTTATTTTGAAACTGTAAAAGATGGAGATGAAAAAAGCAATCTTGCTTAAAATATTAAAGAAATGTGTCATCTTTAACATAATGCCTTTTGGAAATCAGATCATCTTTTACTCATTTAGCTGTTCACAGTAACAGAAATTTTGACCAGGGGTGCCCAAACTTTTGCATGCCACTGTAAGTGCTGGGAAATTCCAGCAAGTTCCTCTTCCAGCACTGGATTTCAGTTTTAAATCTAGCACGGTAGCATGGTGGTTAGCACAAAGTGTTACAGTGCCAGCAACTGGGGTTCGATTCCTGCCACAGCCTGTAAGGATTTTGTGCGTACTCCCCATGTCTACGTAGGTTTCCTCTGGATGCTCCAGTTTCCCCTCTCAGTCCAGAGGTGTACTGGTTGGTGGGTTTATTGGTCATTATAAATTGTCTCATGATTAGGTTAGCATTAAATCAGGGGATGGTAGGGTGGTGTGGCTCAAAGGGCCAGAAGGGCCTATTCCGCACTGTATCTCAATAAAATAAATATATCTCAATAAAACTTCTTGAAGGTTCAAGATTGTTTACAATCATTCGTCAGTACACAAGTGTAAAGGAGAGCAAAATAATTGTTACTCCGGATTCAATACAACAGATAAAAAACACAGCGTTAAGAACACAATAAAAAGCACAATAAATGTAAGTGCATAAGATTAGCTTGTATATGTAGATTGATTGTATGTAAATAAAGCGACTATGTATAGGAGTATCTGTACATAGGGTGACAGGAAACGATAAAGTAGCAGTGATGGTGAGTGTGGTGGGGTGGGTTAATGGGTGGAGATGTTGATCAGCCTGATGACTTGAGGGAAATAACTGTTTTTGACATAAAGCTGAGAAATGTCAGTAATTCTATGTAGTGCCGTTGGTCAAACCTGACATTACATAAACCAATGTTCCCTATAAATAACGTACACTACCCCTTGAAGACTCATCGATTGATTGCACTTTTCAGGAAATTGATAAATTATTTAGTTCTTTATTTGTATGTAACAATATTAGGAATAGGAAAGTGGAGAGATGCGGAGCCCTGAGACCAGAATTAGGATGAAAGCACCTATAGAGCCTTCTCATCTCGTTTGAAAGTATGTTAGTCAATCTCCAAAAGAAGAACAAAAACATAAGTTTAAAAATTGCCTTCAAAAGTGTTTTTTTTTTACAGTTTTAGAACAGTAGCTTACAAAAGATGAGAGTTTGTGTAATTTTGTGGAGCTGCTCCCTATGGGTGTATTCGAAGTGAACATTAAAATGAGAAGACATATCCATCAGGCAATGTCGCAAATATATATCAGAATTTGATATGAACTGGAACACTGGGTATTTTCCCATTAATATTGCATTTCACCCAACAATAAGTATTGAAGTACAATGATGAGTCAGCTGTGTCCTGCATTATGCATTATGACTGAATTTGCTGTTAGAAAATCTGAGCATACACAGAGTTGGTTTCCTACAAACAGATTTGGAGGATAAGATGAGGCATTTTGACCAGCTCTTTCAGAAGTGGAATTTCAACCTGGGAGTGTGGCTCTGACTGTTCTACCTGTAGAAACACAGTAGTATTTGAGCATACCAAAATATACAGAAAGGACATGTGAAACTTTCATCACCCTATAAAAGTCCTTTTTTCATCCATTCTAGCTCTTCCAAAATTTCAACCATAATTTAAAATATCATCCTGGCCGAGCTGTGATCATAATTGCTGAACATTTAATTACAGGAAGGGCCTGTGCATCTTAGAGCTATAGATTAGAAAGCACAGATCTCTGCATAAAAATAGAAGTTAAATAATTTCTTATTCTGTGTTTGAACATTCTTATGTAACATGTCTTCATATACTTTGTGATAGCAATTAACTAACACTGTGAATACAGTTTTGACCCCTGTAATCTACCCATCATGCAATTTTGCAAGTATGTAGATTTCATTATCAGTTAGATGCAATGGCTGGTTGTAGTAATCATTGGCAACAAAATAGCTTAACCATTCATTAGCACTGTAAATGAAGCAGATTTTTGAATATTTCCCCCGTATCACTATCCTTCACTGAACAATCAATACAGAAATATGATGCATAGAACGAGAGTATTTTTAATAGCTATGTAGAATTCACTAAAAGATAATGATGATGGACAAAGCAGTGAGTATAACAATTGCTAATCTTAATAATGGTAAAAAAAAAACGTATGGTTTGGTGTTGGTACAAACAATGGAGCCATCTTTTTTTCAGATTTAGAAGAGTGGTTTGATTAAATGAAGAAAAAGACTATCTACCTTGTATGCATTAACCGAGACCAAGTTAAAATAGATTTTCTCTCAAGGAGCAACATGATAACTTACTGACCGAAGTTTAGTGTGTTATTTTCATTCGAGGTGTTTTGAAGGAATTTCAGTAATTAAAATGTAACCAATGATAGGTATGCTTTATTTTGAAATCTAGTGTTAGCAATTGTCCTTTGATCCTGTATGTCCAGCAAAGGTCATAACAAGAAAAATTGCTGTTTTCCCCCTTGGAATTGCTTATTGTAGTGTTAGTTGCTGAACAAGATATTGGAACCTGTCCAGCACCATCTGTACAACGTACATTAAGTTAGCAGTAAATTTTCCATTGTAAGTAAGTTTGTAAGTCCAAACTCACTATTGTGTCCCTATCCTTCCACATCTGAAATAAAGTGCAGATGTCTTGTATTTTTCAATCCTTTACTGTTTGAAGCTCTTGTTTAAAAGTTGCTATTACTTAGGACAGCCATGGTTACGGTATTACCTTCTTTTTAAAGTGAGAAGAGCACATATTACCTGGAACACAAATAATTAATCCCGATTCTGTCATAGTAATTGTTTTCATGTCCAAAATGATGTTATGCTTAGTGTATATGAATCAAAATGCTTTTTTAATTTAATCATTCATGGGATGTAGGTCAGATAACAAAGCCAGCATTTATTGCTCCAAACCTACAAGTAAGTTGGCTCACTTCAGAGAGAATTTTGATGTCAAGTGCAGACCAGCAAAGAATGGTAATTTTTTTGGATATTTATGTAATTAAGGAGTGTGGGATTAGTACAAGATGATGCTGAAAATGAAGATCAAATATAATCTTAATAGAATGGCAAAAGATAGAGGAGACTAGAGTAATTCACTTTTTTATGTTTTTTTTCTTGCCTGAATAAGAACAATAAACCTGATGGGTTGTTATAACAGCCAGGGGTTTCAGAGTTACCATTGAATTAATGCAGACGGATGACCACTTGTCAGCCTGAAACCTTATAAAACACCAGTTAGACTGCATTTGTGTGCAGTTCTGTCCACATTTCTCTCCACAAATGCTTCCTGTCCTGCTGAGCATTTCTAGCAGGCTCAGCTGTATAATCCATGGATGATGTACTTAATATATCTGTAGATGATGGCTTGGTTTATAATACAGATGACATTGGTACTGGCCAGAAAGAGCCAGTGGTATAATAATTGGGGGTAGTTATATCCCTGTTTATAGCTGGTTTGCAGTTGGTATTAAAACAATTTTCAAGACTTTGTATTTTTGCAGTGTGATATTTAGAATCTTCCTTTCATTATCACCACAGCTGCTTGTGCTTGTAAATAATATTGACACCCAGCATGCTAAAATAAAGCATCTTTACGCATTTTTATATCATAAAGGCAATATGAAACTGTGTGTTCCATATCAGCTTGTATAACTTACGTTCTCTGTTGTCTGAATTTTCATTTCTGTGTCGCTGCTGCAAGCCAGTTTTTCATTGAACCTTTACCTCACTGTACTTCTAACAATAAACTTGACCTGGATGCCAGCATCATTTGATGCCAAAGGTAGTATTCATTTTCAAGCCAATCATCAGTTCCGACATCAATCTGTAAGAGGTAAGTTACAGAGGTGGATTATCTTGCTGCTGGTGGTTATTGTCCTAGAGGTTGGCAGAGGCACATTTTGCTCACATTCCACTTGGACTTCTCTTCATGAAAAAGACGTCACTGCAGTTGATATAACATGCGAGTGTTGCTGGCTAATTCAGGTGGTTTCCAACAGTTAAATGAGAGAATAGTTGGGGCTTCTGCATTGAACAGCAGTGCAGCCCGTAGTTTTGCTGGTGCCATGCACCCCTATTACCCCAAGTTGTTTCCTAATCTCTGCTACTGCCCGTGTAGAGTTTGCTTGTTCTTCCTGTGCCCCCTCGTTTCCCCCTGTGTTTCAAGGACATGCTGGTTTGTTATTTCACTGTTGTAAATGATCTCTTGTATCGGCAATTGTTAAGGAATCAAAATGGAACTGATCGGCATGTAAAGTAGAAAAAGTTACGAGGAAATGAGAGGAGTGATTGGACTAATGGGATTTCTCTGCTGGGAGCCAATGTAAATTCGATGAACCAAATGGTCTGTTTCTGCATCATAAAATATAAGCGAATACAGTAAATCTGCTCTTTCTGACAGATTTAGAATGTCACACCTGCTGGTTCTATCTGCCTGCTGGACCCCATAAGCTTGGTCTTGCTGAGATTTCCCAGCATTACATTGAAGAATTACATGTCTGAAACCCTATCTATTTTTGGATTGGGAAGCAATGAGAAAGATGTTACTGTTAATTATTTTATTTTGTGTCAAGTACTCAATTATTTAATTTGTCTAGATTTGTTAATTTTTATTTTAAAATTTTGCAAAGTTTTGAAAATTATTCACTCAACTTTAATAGTCTTTTCTCGATATCAGAGCCATATATATTAAAAAAAAATTAAAAATCAGATTACAGCCAGTAAAGCTTTCTCCTAGATCCTCTGTTTCCAATAAGCTAATGCAGGAAGGAGTCAGACATAATCAATGGAAACCAAGAGTAGAAGCTCACATCTGTATACTCCCCGATCTAAGATTGTAATCGACCCACGTACAGCTTATCCTGTTCCTGGCAGCTCATGCACTAGCAGGTCTTTATAGTATTCATGGGGTCTGTATCAGTGTTATTAAAGAAAGCCATGCTGAGCAAGTCACCGTCTTGGAACCCATTGTTGGGAAAGACAGGTCTGCTGTAAGTAAGCTCGCCTTTAGACAACTGCTGCACCTTTTCGCTAACACCAACCTGCTAACGTGATCCAATGACTGACTTACCTACCCTCAAAATCTTTGTTGGCTGAGGTTAACTTATCCAAAAAACATGGCAGTTTCTCATAAATCATTTATACTGAGATGAAATCAGGAGGAGAAAATCAAAAGTGCCTATTGTCCAACTGGCTGCTGACAGTTGTGGCAATAAATGGTATTTTGCATATGAAGCAATGCACACTTCCTAATTTGCTCTACATAAATGCTGTCACACTTAAGTTGCAATACTGAGATCTGAGGAGCTAAGTTGGACTGTTCTCATTGGCACTGATATGGACAGCATCAACATGGGTCAGTGCAACACACTTATTATTCACCTGTATTTATTAAATGTTATTAATCTACAAATTAACAAAATACCATGGATTGTTTGAAAACCTGTTGATTTTTCTTCAGCTAATTTGGTTTTTAATATGCGTAGTAAAGCTGGATGCATTTGGTTGTATATTTTTGAGTCCCATTAATGTGGTGACAGAAAGCACTTGTAAACATTACCAATAGTATTTTCATGAGTAAATCAACTCTTTCACATCTCAAAGGATGACTGTTTAAAATCCTTGTGAAGACATGGTTATTTTGTCAGCTTGTTCATGATTCACTCCACATTCTACGTTCAAACTTCCCAGTGGCCAAACATTTTAATTTTGATTCCCATTCCTGTTCTGATATAGAAACATAGAAAATAGGTGCAGGAGTAGGCCATTCGGCCCTTCGAGCCTGCACCGCCATTTATTATGATCATGGCTGATCATCCAACTCAGAACCCAGCCTTCCCTCCATACCCCCTGACCCCTGTAGCCACAAGGGCCATATCTAACTTCCTTTTAAACATAGCTAATGAACTGGCCTCAACAGTTTGCTGTGGCAGAGAATTCCACAGATTCACCACTCTCTGTGTGAAGAAGTTTTTCCTAACCTCGGTCCTAAAAGGCTTCCCCTCTATCCTCAAACTGTGACCCCTCGTTCTAGACCTCCCCAACATCGGGAACAATCTTCCCGCATCTAGCCTGTCAATCCCTTTAGGATCTTATACGTTTCAATCAGATCCCCCCTCAATCTTCTAAATTCCAACGAGTACAAGCCCAGTTCATCCAGTCTTTCTTCATATGAAAGACCTGCCATCCCAGGAATCAATCTGGTGAACCTTCTTTGTACTCCCTCTATGGCAAAGATGTCTTTCCTCAGATTAGGGGACCAAAACTGCACACAATACTCCAGGTGTGGTCTCACCAAGGCCTTGTACAACTGCAGTAGTACCTCCCTGCTCCTGTACTCGAATCCTCTCGCTATAAATGCCAGCATACCGTTCGCCTTTTTCACCGCCTGCTGTACCTGCATGCCCACTTTCAATGACTGGTGTATAATGACACCCAGGTCTCGTTGCACCTCCCCTTTTCCTAATCGGCCACCATTCAGATATGTCAGTCAATGGCCCCTTTATTGTACCACAATAAAGCCACCCTCAGGACAGAGGAACAACACCTTATATTCCATCTGGGTAGTCTCCAGACTGATGCCGTGGTTCAGAAGCGGGCTATAATTAATGATCAACTTAAGACCATAAGATAGGCGCCACAGTAGCGTAGCAGTTAGCGTGACGCTGTTCTGGAGTTCAGAATTCAATTCCAGTGCCGCCTGGAAGGAATTTATACATTTTCCCCAAGAATGCATGGATTTCCTCCAGGTGTTCTGGTTTTCTCTCACAGTCCAAAGACCCATTGGTTAGTAGGTTAATTTGTCACTGTAAATTGCCCAGTGATTAAGCTAGTGTTAAATCGGTGGGTTGCTGGGCAGTGTGACTCATTAGGCTGGACAGCCTTTGCCATGCTGTATCAATAAATAAATAAAATAAGACAAAGGAACAGAATTAGGCTATGTAGCCCATCGAGCATTCTGCCATTTGATCATGGCTGATTTATTACCTCCATCAATCTCATTCTCCTTCCTTCTCCCTATAGCATTTGACACCCTTACTAATCAAGATCCTATCAAAGAGCGGTCTAAATGTACCAATGACTTGATCTTCACAGCCATCTGTGGTGATGAATTCCATAGATTCATCATCGTCCGGCTCCAGAAATTTCCTCTCATCTTTATTCTAATGGGAAGTTCTTCTGTTTTGAGGCTGTACCCCTGCATCCTCTCCAGCCAGGGCTTTGAATATTCAGTAAGTTCCAATGAGGTCAGAGGGGGAATCAGAATCAAGAACTGATTGTGGACTTCAGAAAGGGTAAGATAAGGGAACACACACCAGTCCTCATAGAGGGATCAGAAGTGGAAAGAGTGAGCAACTTCAAATTCCTGTGTGTCAGTATCTCTGAGGATCTAACCTGGACCCAACATATTGATGCAGCTATGACATCAGCTGTATTTCATTAGGAGTTTGAGAAGATTTGGTATGTCTCCAAAAACACTCAAGTTTCTACAGATGTACCGTGGAGAGCATTCTAACTGGCTGCATGACCATCTGGAACGAAGTAAGCTGCAGGGAGTTGTAAACTTAGTCAGCTCCATCATGGACACCAGCCTGCATACTATCCAAGACATCTTCAAAGAGCTATGCCTCAAAAAGGTGGTGTCCGTATTGAGGATCCCCATCACCCAGTTCATGCCCTGTTCTCATTTGCTACCATCAAGAAGGAGGTACAGGAGCCTGAAGGCACCCACTCAATGACTTAGGAACAACTTCTTCCCTTCTGCCATCTGTTTTCTGAATAGACATTAAACCTATGAACACTACCTCATTACTTTTTAAAATTTCTATTCTTGCACTATCCATTTAATTTATTTAAAATATATACTTACTGTAATTCAGTTTTTTCTGTTATTATGTACTACATTCTACAACTGCTGCAAAGTTAACAAATTTCACGACATATGCCAGTGATGTTAAACCTGATTCTGATCCTGATTCCCTCTAATTCTTGTACACTCCATTTAGTACAGGCCCCAAGCCATCAAATGCACTTACATCTTGCATTCCTGGGATCACTCTCCTCTGAACCTTCTCCAATGCCAGTGCATCCCTATGTATATGCAGGGCCCAAAACTGCTCACAACACTCCAAATGCTGTCTGATTAATGCATTATAAAATATCAGCATTGCACATTGCCTTTATATTCTAGCATTTTCAAAATGAATGCTATCATTGAATTTGTCTTCCTTGCCATTGACTTAATCCCCAAGTTAACCTTTAGAGAATCCTGCACTAGGATTCCCAAGTCCCTTTGCACCGCCGAATTGTTAATTTGCTACCATTTAGAAAATAGTCTGTCTTTATACCGTCTACCAAAGTGCTTAACCATATACACTTCACTTCCTCTTGGTGCCCCTCCTTCTTCCGTTTCTCCCATGATCCTCTCTCCTTTCCTATCAGATTCCTTCTTCTCCAGCCCTTTATCTTTGCCACCCACCTGGCTTCACCTATCACTTTCTAGCTGGTCCCCCCGCCCCCCCCCCCACACACACACACACATTTTTATTCACTTGTCAATCCCCCTTCTTTTCCAGTCCTGAAGAAGAATTTCAGCCAAAAACATTGCCTCCTTATTCATTTCCATAGGTGCTGCCTGACCTGCTGATTTCCTCCAGCATTTTGTCTGTGTTGACCACATAATTCGCTACACCGTATTACATGTACCACTTCTTTGCCCGTTCTTCCAATCTGTCCAGGTCCTTCTGCAAATTACTTGCTTGCTCAACACTACCAGCCCCTTCACCCTAGTTTGTCTTCATATCATCCACAAACTTAGCCACAGATGCTAGATAGGAACTATTTAAAAAGCAGAATTTTGCTTTTTCTAATTGCATCTTGTAATATTTTTAAGCTGCATTTTTAATTCTAGTCATTGTCCTGTTGACGAGTTTCCATGTCTGAAAATTTATATGCTAAGCGATCTCATTAGAATATATAGCTTTACGAAGGATTTGTCTATTCATATCATAAATCATAGGCAATCGCATTAGATGATTTTCCCCCCAAAGTAAAGAACCTAGAATAATTCTCTCTTTCTGATTCCTAAAATTGTACAATTTTAAATTTTCAAGCAAATATAGTGGATTTTGCTTAATTGGGTCATTGGTTAATCAGGGCAGCCTATTATTTGAGACAACTCTTAAAGAACCAAAATCAAATCAAGAAAATGGCCGGATTCCCTTCAGTTATTTGGGATACTATGCCACTTAACTGGGGCAGGAGACTGTTGCTGAACAGTTCCTAACTAGTATCAGACATTTGAACTTGTGTGGCCATCAAGCACTATACCACGCTGAGAGCGAACAGTTTTTAAATAGCGTCAGTTATGTATGTTTGTGTTCAAAAGATTTCGTCACTGATAGTTGGTGAGAAATAAGCAGTAAGGCAATTCAGAGTTGTTCTGTTTACACAACACACACAAAATGCTGGTGGAACGCTGCAGGCCAGGCAGCATCTATAGGAAGAAGTACAGTCGACGTTTCAGGGTGAGACCCTTCATTAGGTCTCAGCCCAAAACGTCGACTGTACTTCTTCCTATAGATGCTGCCTGGCCTGCTGCGTCCCACCAGCATTTTGTGTGTGTCGCTTGAATTCCCAGCATTTTCTCGTGTTTGCGTTGTTGTTCTGTTTACTGTAGTTTCAAGCATTCATGCTTGGAGATGCCAGAAACAGCCCTGAGTGAAAATGAAAATATTTTACTATTTCAGCAAGATAGGAGCTAGAAGAATTTGAAGGCATCAACAATCATCTTGAATGGAACAATGAAATTGAAAATTTGGAGGATGCGGTTGCCGATAGCTTTGTATGAAGGCTGTCCATTATCTACACTAGGTGTCTGTGTTGATTTTGTTCATTTACAGTCAATCAAAAGAACATGTACACTGGAGGACTTCCTCCGTCAATAAGTATTAGGAACTATATTGATCAAAGGTGGTGATGAATCAGCATACAGGAGGGACACTGAAAATCTGATAGCGTGGTGATTTAACAAGCAGTCCAAGGAGCTGATTTTTGACTTCAGGAGGAGGATACTTAACATCCATAAGCCTGTCCTCATTGGAGAATCAGATGTGGAGAGGATCAGCAACTTTAAATTGCTCAGTTTTGCCATTTCAGAGGACCTGTCCTGGACCCAGCATGCAAAGGCAATTACATCAGCGTCTCTACTTTGGCATGACACCTAAAACTTTGACAAAATTCGATTGATGTGTAGTGGAGAGTATATTGACTGGCTGCATTCCAGCCTGGTATGGAAACACCAAATACGTTGAATAGAAAATTCGACAAAAAGTAGTGGATATGACCCAGTCCATCACGGGTAAAGCCCTCCCCACCTTCTGTTATGGATTTATTGAGTACACCCACAAGAAAATGATTCTAAGGGTTGTACTTGTTGACATATATGTTTTTTGATAATAAATTTGCTTTGAACTTTGAACTTCAATTCCTTCATTGCCTCCCTGTCATCCATTAAAAAAAGTCTATCTATCTACCCTTTCATAATCTGTTGCCATCTTGTATGTCTCTTTTTAAGTAATCTTCCATTAATAAAAAGTACCTGAACTACTTTAGTCAAAATTTTAATCAGAATTTTCAACTGAGTACATGCATTTTCTGTATGTTATTTTCATAATGATATATAGTATGTAAAATTTGACTCAAAGTTAGAAATGCAGTTTTAATTGAAGTTTTGTAAGGATTTTATTCAAGTTAGCCTCTATTGCATTTTTCTTGAAAACAGATTTTTCTCTGATTCTGATCACGAAGTGCCTTAAGAGTTTATTATACCTTAAACTTGCTTTTACATAGCCTCTTTTTACTTTTGTGAGCATACTTCTTTTTTGTCCTCTGTACCCCTTCCCCCAAGGTCAGTGCAGTTGAGGATAAATTTTCCCTTGTGAGAAATAATGCATAAACATCGTAAGGTTATCACGCCATTTTTCCTGTCTACAAAGCAGCTTTATAATTCAGCATTCCCTTTATGACTGGAAAAAATGTTAAATGATAATTTTCCAGATCTTTTTGAAACTCCTTCCCTTCTGTGTTTCTGGTTACAGTAAAATTAGTAACATCTGGTCTCTTGGAAAATAAAGGAACCATCTTATTTTTCCCTAAAAAACCTGACTCAGAAAAGATGGTTCAGATCAGTCTTACCTATTAGATATGAACATTATTTCAGAATTATGGTATATGATTGACTTGATATTAAAATAAAATGGACTTCATTATAAGAAACTTGGTTTTACAAGTTTGATTTCTGATAACTGTTTCTCATAGGCTTAAACAATTTTCACTTGAAGATCAGTTATATTTTACATAAATGATATTGAAATTTGAAATGGGCTTTCCATCCACCTGTGCCTTGAATGATTATTTCTTTAGCTTTTAAGAAAACTAAAATTAATTAGATTATTTTGTTGACTCATAGTTATGTTGAGGATGTCAACATAGTGCCATTGCAGCATTAAAATTTAAGAGCTGTATGTGATATCTAGTAGACTAACAACGTAATCATTGTTTCAGATTTTAGCAATCTTAGCCATGCAATATATGAATGTATCGTAACACAAAGGCGGGGAAATACAAATCTGACTAGTATATTATAGCTAATACAGTGATTTATAAACATTGATTACTACTTTATGAATGAATGAATGCAGACTATCCAAGTACCTCACTTCTCAATATTTAAACAAATCATTTAATTTGTTTCAGATCTGATGATTATGAAAATTAAATTGATGAATGTAGTAAGGATTTAAGAAGATCATGAAAAAATGCCCATTTTTAATGTGGGCTTGAAATATTTTCAAATTTAATGGCTTAAAATCCTTTCATTAGAATTATTTCTTGCCTCTGGTGATAATGCTTCCCTCCAACTTGGTCATGAAGTTTGATATTGTATGATGCTGCTGCACTTAATTGACTTTCAGACTTATATGGGAGATACCCTTACATGTGTAGTGTACATCTCCAAAATCTCATACATTTCTACTGACTTTCTACATCACTGGAACCTTTTTAAAATCTTAATGTTCTTATAGTGTTCCTTGTACTTTTGTATGTACTGCATTTCACATACATTCTAATGACAAGATCACATAAATATACATATTTCCTAAAACAGGATATCCTTTTCCAATGTTTTAATTGCTGACAGATGTGCTCATTGCTATAAGAGGATAAAGTCTGGAACACCCATGTTTGGCATTTTACTCACACGGTATTAATCTGGCCATGCTCAAATAATGAGGTTTATGAAACTCAGATTTGCCTTTCAGACTTGTTATTGTAATTGGTTTTGTGGGAGGAGACTTAGGTTAATTTTGTGTGTGCCCTCTTCTCAGTTCCTACTTCATCGCTCACAAAAGTAATTGAACACTTTAGAGTGTCTCTTATTTCCATAGTCTCTGAAACTGTTTGAATCATGCGTTCTGATTCTCTGAGTAGTCTCTTACCTTAGGTTTCTCAGTCATATTTGCACCTGCATAGCAGCTTTCCTTACTGTACATTGATATCCCTTAGAGCTTCACAGCCAAATCCTCTTCAACCCTCACAGTCTCATTAGGACTTTGCATGAACATTCAATCAATTTCTTAAGATGATAACAGTAGAGAAATCTTAAATATTTTATCCCTGGAATGGTTTAGGAGCATAGTCTACAACATTTTGGATTCCCTCTTCAGAACTGGAAACACGTATAATTTAAGGACATAACGTGTTAGGTGGACAGATTCTCAGTAGTACGGATATCAGCCCATGCTAAGCTCACAGAAAAGTCCATCCTGTTTAAAATGCAGGCCCATCAATGTAAATGGCTGAATTTATTGTGGAATTCAGGAAAGCCATTTAAAATGCCATGGAAGTAGAATAGTTTGGTTGACAAAGAAAAAGCTGAAAGAAATATTTTTTTTTTAACTAGCAAAATCATGTCCTTAGTTTCTATTGTAAAATCTTTACCATTTGCCATTACTTCCAGTCTGTGGAAGATTCCTAGATTAGATGCAGGTCTTCTATTTTCCGATGGATTCTTCCTGTCCAGCTGAATATTCTGCGCCTTTTCAGCTTATGCTTTGAAGTTGGGCACAGCACAATGGTGACGCAGCCACTTTCATATTGTTGGGGAATTGAAAACAAAAGAAATTACGATTTTGTTTAACTTTACTCAATTTTTCTTTGTTATAAATGGATTCTCTGATATATCTTCAGCAAAGTATAACCCTCAGCCAATTATCACAGTGAATCAAATGATCACAGTGTTATTTGTGGAAACTTGCATTGTGCAAATTGATTCATGATTTTGTCTTCAAAGTACTTTATTTACTGTACAGCACTTTGAGATGTGCCGGAGCTGTAAAGAAAGCCATTACATAGAAGTATAATCACATGATTTTCTTCAAGCATTATACAATTAAGAATTGACTTTATCCGGAATGAAACATGGTCACAAGTATTTCTAAATCATTTCAAACACACCAGCAATTTAGCAGACATTCCCCAGAATGCTTGCATAACTGATATAATTTTCTACAAAACTTGAATATGGAATGACATCATTCCCCATGGACGTCCGTTTTGGAGGATTTATGTGTACTTAGATTGGGTTATCCTGGGAATGACCATTGTTGGTGCTTCCAGCAAAACTGGGATTTAATAACACAGTATTTGTGTCCCTGCAAGCTGAGTTCCACAGTTTTTACATTCAGCAGTCCCAGTTATGCCACAGATACCTCCAAGACATCTGAACCTTGCTCATAATTTTCTGATGTATTGATCCCCAACTACTTACCTCTTCGTTCGCGACTTCTCCCATCCTTACCCCTGGCTCAAACTTCCCCATGCTGAGCTAATCTAATCAGACACCTCAGTTATGTATCTGGTCACCAATCTGCTCCCTAGATCCTGATCCACTGTCTTCGCTGCCAGCCATTTTTTTACCACTTCCCTTGTCAACTACCACTGAATCATCAGACTCAGCCTTTATTTTCTACCACTTACTATCCCTGTGTGATGTCCTTTTAGTGGTTCCCAAGGCCTTGGCATTTGAAAGCTACTGGAACTTGCAGAAGCACAATGATAAAAGCAATCATCAGTATGCTCTGGCACTGTCCATCTCATGCACCCATCGAGGTGCATTCAAATCTCTCGCACATGTTTCTTAAAGTTCATGTAGATTATTTAGCACACCTAATTCATATGGTTATTTTCAGTTACTTCAGCCTCAAATGACTAACAGCTAAGACTTAGTGGGCATGAATTTTCTGTCATCAACAGCACTCTTTTAATGCACATCCATCTTGCAGTTTGCGACTCTGTCTTAGCCCTGTGATTAAATGATAGCCAGTGGGTTTTCAGTCAATCTCTTTTCCAGCCTTTACCTCATCCATCACTGAGGGCTAGTGTAAAGTGACATAAACTCCGTCAAGGAGTCAGCATAGTCACAGAGGAGGGGGAAAGAGAATAACTGCAAGAGAAGGACAAGAATTCCTGTCAGGTTTCTTTGTCACCTTGTTTAAAGACTTTAAGTAGTGATGCCGTACTCTGGAAAAGAATGAAACACTTTTGCATTTTATGTCGAGTCTCCATAACGAACATACAAAAGAAAAAAAAAACTTACTTTGTGTTTTCAAAGACTCAAAGTAGATTTATTATCAAAGACTGTATAAATTATACAACCTTGAGATTTGTTTGCTTACAGGGAGCGGTAAAACAAGAAACCTGAAAGAAACCAATTAAAAAATAAAGACCAACCCCCAATACACACTGAGAAAGAGAAAAAAACACAAATCATGAAAACAATAGAAGCGAGCAACAACAGCATTCCGAACCAAATTGAGTCCTTAGATCCAAATCCCTGGAGCAGCCGGGAGTAGGCCCGAAACCTCATCATATTAGCAGAGAAAGTCTCCATAAAGTTCACTGACACAAAGGACAACAGGCAGGGGTACTCTTACAGCCTTAGCGCCACAGAGAGAGGAGCCAGCCCCCAGTCTATCTGGGCCAGCATTTAAATTGTCCGAACAGCAAATCATACCTCGCATTAGGACCCATTTTTGATTCACGGTGTGAAGCATGTGTTGTTCTAAAATATGCTTAATTTAATTTTGTTGAATAAATTCAATGAGAATAATATCATCAGAGATCAATTGAACCGCATTGCTAAGAAAAGCCACAGGAAACAAGAAAACCAAGTTAGATGAATTTTTAAGAATTTACAATTGAAGCAATTGTGAAATTTTTCAAGTGTGGTTTACAATTTAAACAAGGAAGGGATTTGTTTAATTAAAATTGTTTTAACAATAATCAGATAATGGGAGATTTTCTGCAATGAATCTGCTGCAAAATGATTGCCCAATGATTTTCTTTTAAGTGCATATCATGGGCTGAGAAGTTGTAATTTCTTGTACTGGTGTTTATCTCTAGTGTTTAAGTAGAAAACAATCCCTCTGTATATTTTTTGGTAGATGGGAGTCAGTATCAGTTCAAAGATTGGAGATTTTTGATGTTGGTGCTGCCATCGGGTGATGACCGGTCAAGCATGGGTCTAGACATCTATGTTCCCACTTCTGCTCAAATCGCAAAGAACACAGCACTGAAATCCTGTTAAACTATTCAACTGTTTCATTTTAGTTGGTCCATTTGTAAGATTGATAGCTCCTTTCCGTTAAGCGAATCAAGAGAAATGGTCAAAAGTTGGGTGAAAGGAATTTTGGTAAAGAACAACTTGATCAAATGAAATATTACAACTTGCAAATTAAAACAGCACACACAAATTGCTGAAGAACTCAGCAGGTCAAGCAGCATCAATGGAAATGAATAGATAGACAATGTTTTGGCTGAGACCCTTCTTCAGGACTGAGAAGGAAGGGAGAAAGTGCCAGAATTAAAAAGGTGGGGAAGGGAAAGGGAGTAGCTGGAAGATGACAAGTGAAGCCAGGTGGGTGGGAAAGGTCAAAGGCTGAAGAAGAAGGAATCTGATAGGAGAGGAGGCTGGACCATAGGAGAAATAGAAGGAGAAAGGACTGGGGGAAGTAATAGACAAATGAGAAGAGGTAGGGAATGAGGAACCTGGGAGGGGAATTTGTTTACCGGAAGGAGAAATCAATATTCATGCCATCAGGTTGGAGACTACACAGCAGGAACATAAAGTTTTGCTCCTGCTCCCTGAGGGTGGCCTCAAATTGGCACAAGTGGAGGCTGTGGACCAACTCATCAGAGTGGGAATGGGAATCAGAATTAAAATGTTTGGCTACTGGAAATTCCTGCTTCTGGTGGATGATGTGGAGGTGCTCGGCAAAGCCATCCCCTTTTTTTACAAAAGGGCTCACCAGTGTAGAGGTGGCTGCATGGGGAGCACAGGACAGAATAGATGGCCCCAGCAGATCTTCAGGTGAATGGAAGTGAAGGAGGAGGTATATGGGCAGGTATAGCACTTAGGCTGCCTGCAGAGATAATTGCCAGGAGGGAGATTATGGCAGATTGTGGGGAGGAATGAATGGCAAAGGGAAACACCGAGGGAGCAATCTCTGCGGAAGTTGGGGCGGGAGGCAGAAATATATTTGGTGGCAGGATCCTCTTGGAGATGGCAGAAGTTGTGGAGGATAATGTGTTGGATATGGAGGCTGATGGGGTGGTAGGTAAGAACAAGAGGAACTATTAAAGCTGTGGGAAGATGGGGTGAGCGTGGATGTTTGGGAAGTGGAGGAGATTTAAAATAGTTTTTTAAATCTGTGTGATGTTTGTGATTGTTGGAATGTAGTGTCGATTCTATGGATTGTTTTATCTAATATTCATTATTTTCTTCCAGTTTTTTTTACATACTCAAGTCAATGAATAATTTGAAGTTCTGGGTGGTATTCTCAACTGTTTGAGTCTTTAAGAACTGCATATCATAAGAATAAGCAGTTAGTGAGAGATTCCCTGGTTGAGATTCTGCTGATAATGTTAGTGGATGTAAATTATTGGCAGGAAGTCTTGAGTATCCCACTCTACACTCATGCATATACTAATTTGGTAAAGGAGCCCTTTTGTGTTTTGTTTCTTTGTGAGGATGAGGGTAGCAAGGAATCAAGATTAGGTAGTCAGTAATAGCTAGGGAGTCACATGATATGGCTTCTCTGCTAGTGTTTCTTAAGGACTTATCTGTCAACTCCACATTATATATCTCAGCACCATTCTGCTGCTTGGTGATATCACTTGTGAACTCACAATTAAGCTGCACATTGATTATAAACATTTAGCTCCATATATCCTCACCTCTGTTGACCATTGTACATTTTCTAAGTTATCAATCTGCCTCTCCAGCTTCCAGCACTGGTGAATAGAATTGCTACTAATTAAATATTCAGAATAACAAGCATCAACTTATGATGCTGCACACCATAAATGCAAAACCTTCATAACTTTGACCTGAGGTTAGCATTGGATCATCCATGTATCTATATCGTCTATACCATTTCCACCTCCATTATATTGCCTAGCTTTAGTCTTGCTCCATGGTATCTGTTGCAAGATTTCTTAATTGTGTCTGAGTAATTTCTGCTAGCCCACCAGCGAGTAATACAGTGGAGAAGTAGGCCCTTCAGCCCATCTCCTCTATGCCAATCAACGTTAAGCTAGACCCATTTGCCTGCATTAGGCCTGTATCTCTCTTGAAGTTCCCTACCCATACACTTACCCTAATATCTTTTAAACATTGTAATTGTATTTGCCTCAATTACATTCTCTGTCAGCTCATTGCATATGACCAACCTCTGAATGATCTTTTTCTCTCAGGTCCCTTTTAAAACTTTACCTTCTCACCTTAAACTTATATCCTCTAGGTTTTTACTCTCTTTCCCTGGGAACAAGGCAATGTTTATTCACCCTATCTATGTTTCTGCTGATTTTGTTCACCTCTTTATGGTTAGCTCTCAGTCTCCAACATTTCAAAGGATACAGTACTATCCTGCTCAGCCTCTCTATAATTCTGACCCTCGAGTCTTGGCAACTTTGTTATAAATCCACTTTGCACTTTTTTCAACATTACTCCCTTCCTATAACAGGGTGAACAAAACTGTTCACAAAATTCCAAGTATGGCCTCACCAATGTCTTGTTCAACTGCAACATAATGTCTCAACTGTCATACTCAGTGCCCCAACTGAAGGCCAGCATGCCAAACATCATCTTCACTACTCTGTCTACCTGTGACACCTCTTCTAGTGAATTATGTACCTGTATTCCTAGGTCCCTCTGTTCCACGCTCTGTTCAGGACTTGAGGTTAACTAACACTGTCACCTCTGTCCTAACGTGCATTAAGTTCTGTGTATGCTTGAGCTACATGCCTCACAACTTGTTTTGTGTAACCAGCACATGGGTTTTAAAATAATCATCACCCTTGCTATCGCCCTATCTTTGTGATCTCTCTGGATACTCCAAACAATGACAATAATTACTTCTCTGGCATCTGTTTGTGGAATTCTCTCTCCATATCTCACTACCTTGATCAGTGACTTCTCCTTCGTGGAACTTCTTAAATCTCACCCTTTTGGCTAAGCTCATTTGTCCTAATATCACAGCAATAGAGAAAGGTGAAGTGCACAGTCTCAGAACTGTAACATCCCTGAGCAGTAACGTACACCCACTGCCAAAGCATGTGTACTTCCAGAATCTGGGCCCTCGGTCACCTAAAGGCCCATTAAACTGGACAAGCGCCATGCTCAATTCTGAGACTATTGCTACTACCACTGATAGCTCAGTGTCGGATTTTGTTAAAAATGTTCCTGTGGAGAGTCTTTGGTATGTTGAATGTGCCATATAAAAGCAATCATTTAACATATTGCTGAGGGAGAATAACAGTGTGAAAGAAAGTAACAGTTGAATGTTGTTCTTTGCTTTTACATTTTGGGTGAACAGAGCATTAATGAAGTGGTACTCCCTTACGTATCATGGTGCCTTAATATTAAGAGAACCATGTACATATCATTACCAAAATCCTGTCAAATTAAGAACAAAGCAGTATATTCTTGCTCTTTTGCTGGCTTCACACAGAGAAAGTAATGAAGGCATTTCACCTGATGCACATTGCAAAGCTGATATTTTTAAATACTCACCTTGTTTTCAAATCCTTCGATCACCTCACCTTCCCTATCTCCGTAAACTCCTAAAGCCCTCTGTACTCATCCAATTCTTAACTCTTGAGCATCCCTGAATTTAATTTCCCCATTGTTGACATGTATCCTGGGATGTCTGAAGTCAACTGCATTCCCAGTCTGTGCTTTCCCAGGAGGGCACTGGGGGATTTGTGGCATCTCCTCGAAACTGACCTTTTGCTAGTAACAGTTAAGGTCACTAGAGTCATGAATATTTATAGCTCGTTCCCCGATTCACAAGGGTGTCAATAACATCACTGAACCTGCAGTGCACCCATCCATCAAATTCACACAGGCACAGTGTTCATTAGTTAAAGAGCCTTTATCACTTTGCTCATGTAAAATCAGCCATTGGACAAGAGAATACTGCGATTTTTAACATTACAGCATTCTCTGAATGATGTTACTAGTGGTATCCATGTTTGTGTGGAATTCCTCTCTATTGATTTGCAGCTTAAAAGTATTCAGCAACCAAGAACCTTGTTGATTAGTGACTGATTTCTAAGATGATAATTATAATTCTTTCATTTTATGATTCTCTGCTGCTGTTTGATGAAGTAGCAAAACCAGAGGAATTGTTCTTAAGGAGGCCAGATTATGACATTGCATTATGACAGTAGTACAACTGCTGTGAGCATCAGGTGAGAAAGATATAAGGTAGTATACTAGGTTCAAAGGTTAATTTTATTATCAAGGTATGTATGCAGAGTACAACTCTGAGATTCATCTTCTCCAGCTAGCCATGAAATACAGAAAAACCATGAAAGTTGTTAAAAGAAAAGGTATCAACCCCCCACCACCAGAAAAAGAAAAAAAAACAAAACTCATAAACCTCAAACCCCCAGCTCCTCCCTCACACAAAACTAAGAGGCCACCCACCCAAATGCAGCATCTAGAATATCAAACCTCTAAACCCCAAGCACCTCCCATGCGAAAAAAAAAGTAACAAATATTCTGCTATTGCCTACATTTCTAGAAGCAGAATGTCTTTTCTGATCAGGAGGATGATATAATAATGTGAAATGAAATGTTCTATAAATATCCCAATTAATGTTTATTCAATTTAAGACCAATTGAATAATTACTTTGGTTCTGTCTTCACTAAGGAGGACATAAATAATCTTCTGGAAATAGTAGGGGACAAAGGGTCCAGTGAGATGGAGGAACTGAGGGAAATACATGTTAGTAGGGAAGTGGTGTTAGGTAAATTGAAGGGATTAAAGGCGGATAACTCCTCAGGGCCAGATGGTCTGCTTCCCAGAGTGCTTAAGGAAGTAGCCCAAGAAATAGTGGATGCATTAGTGATAATTTTTAAAAACTCTTTAGATTCTGGACTAGTTCCTGAGGATTGGAGGGTGGCTAATGTAACCCCACTTTTTAAAAAAGGAGGGAGAGAGAAACCAGGGAATTATAGACCGGTTAGCCTAACATCGGTGGTGGGGAAACTGCTAGAGTCAGTTATCAAAGACATGATAACAGCACATTTGGAAAGCGGTGAAATCATAGGACAAAGTCAGCATGGATTTGTGAAAGGAAAATCATGTCTGACAAATCTCATAGAATTTTTTGAGGATGTAACTAGTAGAGTGGATAGGGGAGAACCAGTGGATGTGGTATATTTGGATTTTCAAAAGGCTTTTGACAAGGTCCCACACAGGAGATTAGTGTGCAAACTTAAAGCACACGGTATTGGGGGTAAGGTATTGATGTGGATAGAGAATTGGTTGGCAGACAGGAAGCAAAGAGTGGGAATAAACGGGACCTTTTCAGAATGGCAGGCAGTGATTAGTGGGGTACCGCAAGGCTCAGTGCTGGGACTCCAGTTGTTTACAATATATATTAATGACTTGGATGAGGGAATTAAATGCAGCATCTCCAAGTTTGCGGATGACACGAAGCTGGGCGGCAGTGTTAGCTGTGAGGAGGATGCTAAGAGGATGCAGGGTGACTTGGATAGGTTAGGTGAGTGGGCAAATTCATGGCAGATGCAATTTAATGTGGATAAATGTGAAGTTATCCACTTTGGTGGCAAAAACAGGAAAACAGATTATTATCTGAATGGTGGCCGATTAGGAAAAGGGGAGGTGCAACGAGACCTGGGTGTCATTATACACCAGACATTGAAAGTGGGCATGCAGGTACAGCAGGTGGTGAAAAAGGCGAATGGTATGCTGGCATTTATAGCAAGAGGATTCGAGTACAAGAGCAGGGAGGTAGTACTGCAGTTGTGCAAGGCCTTGGTGAGACCACACCTGGAGTATTGTGTGCAGTTTTGGTCCCCTAATCTGAGGAAAGACATCCTTGCCATAGAGGGAGTACAAAGGAGGTTCACCAGATTGATTCCTGGGATGGCAGGACTTTCATATGAAGAAAGACTGGATGAACTAGGCTTATACTCATTGGAATTTAGAAGATTGAGGGGGGATCTGATTGAAATGTATAAAATCCTAAAGGGATTGGACAGCTATATGCAGGAAGATTGTTCCCGATGTTGGGGAAGTCCAGAACAAGGGGTCACAGTTTAAGGATAAAGGGGAAGCCTTTTAGGACCGAGATGAGGAAAAACTTCTTCACACAGAGAGTGGTGAATCTGTGGAATTCTCTGCCACAGGAAACAGTTGAGGCCAGTTCATTGGCTATATTTAAGAGGGAGTTAGATATGGCCCTTGTGGCTAAAGGGATCGGGGGTACGGAGGGAAGGCTGGTACAGGGTTCTGAGTTGGATGATCAGCCATGATCATACTGAATGGCGGTGCAGGCTCGAAGGGCCGAATGGCCTACTCCTGCACCTATTTTCTATGTTTCTATGTTCTTGAATGTTGAAGCTGTCTTGCACTTTAGATCACTTGTGCCATGCTGTCATCACGTAAACTCCACATATTCAACTCAACCCATTTTGTCTGGTTTAAGAAAGTATTGGTATTTTCTAGTAAAGTGCACCTCATTTAATAATTTGTCTAACTGAATTGTGGACCAGTAGAATTAAAATAATTCATTGAGAAGCTGATAGATGTATCAGAGAAGCTAATGTGCAGTGGATGGCTGTTTGGTCAAACGTGGATTTTCCGATCTCAGAAATTGTCTCCCATAGGGGCTTTTGAAGAGGACAGTGAGGAAAGTCAGAAGAGCATCTATCTTTTGGGTAGTTTGATTTGAAAAGCCAAAT
The DNA here is from genome assembly GCF_963921235.1 of Mobula hypostoma. Taxonomy (NCBI): domain Eukaryota; kingdom Metazoa; phylum Chordata; class Chondrichthyes; order Myliobatiformes; family Myliobatidae; genus Mobula; species Mobula hypostoma. Next base: position 192,420,815 of record NC_086098.1, read on the forward strand.
TAAGCCTTTCAATTAATATCTGATTTGGGAAGGCTTCAGGAATTTGGGAAATAATTTATAAAAATTAGGTTTTAAGATTGTTTTTCAGATGAAGACAATTTTTTAGAACTAAAAACTTACTGCTGTGACGAAAGAGGGTTACAAAAGTACACATAGACTAAGATGTTAACTGTCCTGTGCTAGCACCAGTGGGATCAACAGTTGATCTGCCACCTGTCTTCAGGAGAGTGAGTTAAGTAAGACAATGGAGCAGCATTTGGAAATGTTAATGAAGAGACGAGAGAGTTTAACGGAAGGAGACACCGGTCTGAGTATTGTCAAGACCGGCTCCTTTTGAACCCTGAACTGTTTGAAGTGTGATGGACAGGCGATACCCCAGCAGGGGGATAAAAAGGGACAGGTTTGCTAAGGCAATCGACACACGACTCCACGAGGTAACGAGACCCTGAAAGCGATGTGCCCCCCCGACTAGTTGGTGGGAGTTGTTGGAGGTCTGGTTGCAGGACCAGCCATAGACGCACAGGGTAGAAAGGTACGGATCGGCGGGAACCTGGTGTGTGTGTCCACCCTTGCCTGGGTGCTGGGTTCACCGCAGAAGAACGATCGTATCTGGAACGGAGGGGTCACAGTCGGTGACCTCAGAAGACATTACCAAGGACTCGCCCGAAAGCTAACTGCGAGGAATATCGAAGGTCTGTGTGGAATCCGTTTTGAATATTCATTGGCTTTCGCTCTCTCTCTCCTTTTTCCTCACCCAACGGCACAACGGTGATTATTGCGAACTGAACTGAACTCAATTGAACTGAACTTTGCGTCACTTGAAACTGGTCATTTACCCCTAGACAACGATAGAGCTTGATTGATCCTATCATCCTAGTTCTGTGTACATGTGTGTTTATCATTGCTGAACTGTTGCATTTATTATCCTTGTGATTAGAGTACTGTGTTGCTTATTTCTTTAATAAAACTTTCTTAGTTCCAGTAATCCAGACTCCAACTGAGTGGTCCATTTCTGCTGGTTTGGCAACCCAGTTACGGGGTACGTAACACTGCATTTACAGAAATATGCAATTTATGTCTGAAACTATTATACTTATTTTTTTCCAAACTTATGAAAATTTGGCTGCAAGATAAACTGACAGGATTGTGAAAGGAAAGGATCTATTAATTTATATCATTCGATCAGTCAGAATGATTAAAAAGATAAATGAGGAAGGAAGAATGGCTTCTGCTGCCATGGGTTAATTGTTAGCCAAACATTTTAAATTAGATGTTTACAGTGTTGGTTTGCTACTGCTAAATAGTTTTGCTGAGGTGTTGCTTTTCAAATGCTGAGTATTTTTGCTGGGGTAAAGCTAAAATAAATACCACTTCAGATCAGAAACTGGCTCTAACATTGAATCTGTGCCAAATCTTGAAATTGAAAGTAAGGATTAGCACGAAATTCACATACTTTATCTAGTGCAAATTCAACTTCATAAGTTCATAGAATTGTGCTGTATGGAAACAGGCCATTTGACCAAGTTCACTCACACCCGCCAGTGGGCATTCTTCCATATTAACCCAAATGCATAAGCAACTCAAGTGTTCATTTCGACATTTCTTTAATGCTGTCAGTGACCCAGCTTCACCCATTCTCTCAGGTAGTGCATTCGAGTTTCTTAACGCTCTTTTGAGGAAAGAAAGATCCCATCATATCACCATGGTAGCCTAGTGGTTAGTGCGGCACCATTACAGCTCAGGGCATTCCAGAATTTGGAGTTCAATTCTGGCACTGTTCTGTAAGGGGTCTGCGTATGTTCAAAGTTCAAAAGTTCAAAGTACATTTATTAACAAAGGACGTATACTATATACAACCATGAGATTCATCTCTTTCCAGGCAGCCACAAACCAAAGGAAGTGTGGCTTGAAGGGCCTGAAGGGTATACTCCGCACTGTATTGCTAAATAAAATAATAAATAAATAAATATCCTGTGAATCTCGTCCCCTTTACTCTAAACCTCTAGTTTTATATACCTTTGATATGGGGAAATGTTTTCTGCAGTCTATCCTATGTATACCTCTCACAATTTTACATTCTTTATTCATTACCCCTCTTAACCTTCTCTGCTTCAGGCAGAAAAGACCTTGCACTAGCTAATTCAAATTAATCTGGCATTCCCAATGCCATAAATGTATTCAAATTCTAAAACATTGCACAAGTTATTGAGTGCTCATATCATAGAGGTCAAATGCTAAAGCTAGAGTAAAAAATAGTGGAATTATATTAAATATGACTGTTTCAAATTCCGTTTGCAAGAATTGTCTGTCCATTGAGTAATAGTTGAATTTAATATCTGGAATTGCACCTTCATACCTTTTGTCATTTAATCTTTTCCTGCCTTTACATCACTTCAGAGACCTTACCCTTTGTCCACTAGTCTTTTTATAATGTGCATTTTTCCCACTACTGGATCTTGTCATGCTGTCTTCATTACAACTGAATTCAACATGACTGCTGCATTTTTTTCCTTTTCATTTAATTTTATAGCAGAAATTTGAATGCTACCAATTATATTTCAACCTTGGCAAAATCGTGTGATCAGTTAGTGTGCAATGTTTCTTTTGGAAGAGACACTGTATAAGATGGCTGCTTTTTCTCACTTGTTTCCATGTCTAAACTAATTTTCACCAACCTTTCTTTCTTCTGACATGTAACTCTCAATCACAGCTTCCCCTGGTCATGCCAATCCAAATACCTCAAGACCACAATATACTTTCCCATCTCTAGTTTACTGCCATTAGCCCCAATTTCTTGGAAGGCTCTACAACAGGTAGTCAAAACTGCCCAACGCATCACCAGCACCAGCCTACCTGCTGTCAAGGACATATATACGGAAAGGTCAATAACATTGTGAAAGATCTCACCCACACTGCTCTTGGACTGTTTGTCCCACTTCCATCATATTTAATTCTGACCCTTGTGCTCCAATCATTCAACCTAACTCGTCAATCTTCAAGGTATCCGTTCAGCTCTCCCAAACCATAGCTGTTATTGCAATTTTGATTCCTCAATGATATGTTGAATTCCAAGGGTTGAAGACCAAGGGTTACACCATTTATACTCCTTTACAATTAAGTTATTCAGTATTTAGGCCATTAACTCTGTTTCTCTCATGTTGAATATTTCCAGGCTTTTCTGTTATTACAGGTTTCCCCCGCCATCCGAAGGTAGAGCATTCCTATGAAACGGTTCGTAAGCCGGAATGTTGTAAAGTGAAGAAGCAATTACCATTTATTTATATAGGAAAAATTTGTGACTGTTCGCAGACCCAAAAAATAACCTACCAAATGATGCTAAATAACACATAAAACCTAAAATAACAGTAACATATAATAAAAGCAGGAATGATACAATAAATACACAGCCTATATAAAGTAGAAATACTTTTCGACAATCATTGCCGTACTGTTCTCTGTAGCGAAAATCTCACGCAAGTGCTCTCGGCAGAAACACGGTGCAAGCGCTCTCGGCAGAAACACTCTCTCCAGTAACCTTTAAGCTATGAAGCTGCCAAATCATACCAAATAACACATAAAAATACACAGCCTGTATAAAGTAGAAATAATGTATGTGCAGTGTACATATTTAATGGAATTGGGAAGACTGCGCTGAGCACACTGTTGATGGTGCATTAGGCTGAGTCGTCGGAGGTTGGGGTGGTGCAGTGGTCCCTAGCCTCCAGGCTGTTGACCGATACCGATCCGCGAAGTATGCAGGGGTACAGCAGTAGCCGGAGCGCACCCAGCACGTCTTTAACAAAAAAGCCGAAATAAACAAGCTAATTAAGTAGGTGCCGCCCGGCACGTAAACATTGGCCCAGATCAGAGGCGACGCAATTGCCTCTGCATTCTCCGCGGCAATGTATGGGTCCGCGGCCGGGGGGTTGGAGTGGTGGGACACTGGGGTGTCATCTCATCATCGTCTGTTTCCATCAGGGCAGGCAGGTCATCTTCTTCTCTATCTGCCTGCTTCGATGTCGAAGTCGAGGTTCGTCGTCTGCTGTGGCTGATGTGGAAGGCTTGAAAAACGACAGTATGCTTGACTGCTTAGCCTCGTGCATTTTTCTATCATACCGTTCTTTGTAAGCACTCAAACCATCCTGCAAATATGCCCTAAAGCTACGTACCCTTTCAGAATTAAAGTCGTACTTTTCTGCAATCATTGCAGTGAAAATCTCACGCAGTTGCTTCACGTTCAGTTCCTGGACGACTTCACTTTCAGTCCATTCGCTACTGCATTCGGTTTCGATTGTTATCCTTTCCTCTTCCAATTGCATCAGCTCTTTATTTATCAATTCTTGGTCATGGGATGCCAAACCTCTTCAACCTCATCTTCATCAACTTCCACAAGCCACGTTCACTTTGTCCTTACTTCGTTCACCACGATTGAAACGCTTAATTATGTCTAGTTTTACGCTGTGTAATACCCTTACGAGCTCTTTTAGGCTTTTCCGATACCTTAGAACTCATCTTGCTGACGGCTGCTCACAGACATGTGTTTAAGCAATGCCAGCTAGAATGCAGTCCCGGGGGAGGAGCTTCGCTGCTGGGGGCGTGCGCTGCCTTTTTTCGTAACAGTGAAAACACCTTCTATTAGCGAAAACAGGTAACTAATGTAGATCTTTCGTAACAGCGAGGTTTCATAAAGCGAATGTTCGAAAAGCGGGGGACACCTGGTATTTCTGATTTCCAACATTGAGATTGTTTCACTTTTGCGTTAATACGTATTTAATGCTTCCAATTCAACGACACAGTTATTCTTTCCTTTTTATTATCACACTACAATGATGCTTGTTAGGAATGAACAATAGCTGTATGCACAGAACTCTGGAAAAAATGTTTTTGTTAAATTATAGTTTAATTCCAGAAAGCATGACGAATGGGGAACTATTGGTGTTGAACAATGTAGTGAGCTGCAGGATGTCATTTTCTTTATCCTCATTGTGGCTTCAAAAGATGTCAGAAAATGTTACCTTAATTATACTGGACTGCAAAATGAGGAATTTTCAGCAGAAAGATTCAAAACCATTATCACAGCCAAAGGAACCCAGTAACCAGCTTGTAATTGGTATATATTAGTGAGGTTTTCATATCATACATTTGTAGATTCTAATTCTTTTGCTAATCTTTCATTACAGTAACTGTGAAATTTGTAGTTTTTTTTATTGTTCATAGTTTTGGACCTCATCAGAATTTTTAAGTGACTATTTGTTACCCTATAGTCCATACACACAAATCTAAGACAATGAGGTCTCCTGAAATGAGATTTTGATTCCAGTCACTAGAACATTGCCTTGCATTTGAAATTATGAACCTTGCCATCTTATTTCCTATCCCTAATGAAAAAATGCATTAACTAGAGCACAATTTTGTTTAAAAGCTTTCATTATTCATAATTTATATTTAAATTTGATTGAATATTAAAATGTGCACAGTAGGAGAATCTACAATGAATACACATAGGATAGCCCATAATTTATTTTGTAATCAGAGATTCCTTTGGAAGCCAGCAACAGTACAGTTATATAAATGCATTTCTTAAATGGAAATAAAGTAATCAGATTAACAGGTGTGTTTTGACCTTAAAATTTAAGAGCAGGAGATTGAGGCATGGACCATTTTAGTGAAAGTTTTTACACCCCTGTTTCAGTACTGGTAGTAGTCATTGTAGGAACGAACATTGTTTGCTCTGTGAGAAATTAATCTAACCTGCAACACCTCTTCTGTCTGGCTAGCGAATCTATAATAGTGTAATTCTACAGAGGTGCTGTAGAGAGCATTCTGACAAGCTGCATCACTGCTTGGTACAGAAACTGCACTGCGGCAGACAGGAAGGTCTACAACAGGTCGTCAAAACTGCCCAACACATTACCAACATCAGCCTACCTGCCGTCAATGACATATATGCAGAAAGGTCAATAAAATCGTGAAAGATCCCACCCATACTGCTCTTGGACTGTTTGTCCCACTTCCATCATATTTAGTTCTGCCAACTCAATGGCAACAGTTATTCTTTTCTTTTGAGTATCACTCTATAATGGGAGGACCCACGCTAGGGCCACCAGACTCAAAACAATTGCTTTCCCCAAGCAGTAAGGCTGATCAACACCTCCACCCACTAACGCCACCACTACTTAATTATTTTCTTCACTCACCTTATAGACATTTAGAAAAACAATCTATGAATCTAAGCTATCTTAAGTATTTATATTTGTGATTTATTATTATGTTCTTTATCTTTTGTGTGTGTGTTTTTATATGCTGCATCAGATCTGGAGTAACAACTATTTTGTTCTCCTTCACACTTGTGTACAGGAAAGACATTGATCAATCTTGAATCTTGACTTGGAACTCGTGCCAGCTGTGATGCTGTAACACTGGGATAATGTGATAGTCACTTGTATACATGGCATTCCATCCACATTTGATCCTGTAGCTAAGCACGAATTGAAACTGTTGTATGCACAAGCCAGTCATTCAGAACATTTTGCTAGATACCTTTTTGCCAGAATATCTTGCAGCCCATGTGCCTTTGGGAAAGGAATCGCACGTTCTATAAGCTGGATGGGAATGGATGAAAATGAGCTTGCAGAAGATAAAGGTAGAAAAATATAAGTAACACAAAAGTTGTTTTCCTCCAGTCCATACAGTGTCCCTTTTCCTTTGTTCTTACTGAAATACATTGCAATTTGTAAATGTAATTACAAAAAAAATGTGGTTATTTGCACAGTACAGTTCCTGACCTCAGGATGGCCTTAGGTACTGAAAAGGCAGTAACGACAACACAGTCAGAAATTCAAAAGTGCAAAATAAGCACTTTTATTATAAGACAGTACCTAACTTACAGATGTAAATTAGATGAGAAGGTTCAAGTTGAAAGTTGAAAGAGCAAGACTCTTACTTTTGCATGGAGCCTTACCTTAGATCCATTAGCAAAGCAGGGGATACAACACAATACTTACTTATAACATAAATGCCTTTGAAAGCTGTTTCTACTCTGGTTTTATGAGATCTGGTGTGACTGATTAAGTCAATGTGGAGACCAGAGAATTCCACAAATGAGGCAGAACAAGCCTGACTGAGGAAAAGTTCCAGTGTCAGGTAGAGCTCTCCTTCCATCACTTCCACAGAACAATTGTGTGCTCCTAATGTATGTTCTCAAGGGCTTAGTGCATTCCTGAATGCTTTGTCTCCATTTTAAGTGGCCATAAACTAGAGATTTTCAAGAACCAATAGGAATGTTGTATTTCTTCAAGGAGGTTTTGCATATGTCTTTGAATTTTTCCCCTACCTGTTGGGTAACCTTTTCGCATACTGAGCTCGGAGTAGATTATCTGTTTGGACAGTCTGGTATTCAGCATGAGAATGATCTGGCCTGACTAGCCCAGTTGACTGAGAGTTGTGAGGTCTTCAGTGATTTAGATGTTGGCTTGGGAGAGAACAATGGCATTGGTTCCAAACACAAGAAATCTGCAGATCCAAAGCAACACACACAATATGCTGGAGGAACGCAGCAGGTCAGGCAGTACAATATCTATAGAAAAGAGTAAACAGTCGACGTTTTGGGCCAAGACCCTTCATCAGGACTGGTGTTGATTAGCTTTGGATAATCTTGCAGAGACAATGCCCCCGCCGCATCTGCTCTCAGGATGAGGCTTTTCATTCTAGGACGAGGGAGATGTCTTCATTTTTTAAAGAAAGGGGCTTCCCTTCCTCCACTATCAACTCTGCTCTTAAACGCATCTCCCCCATTTCACGTACATCTGCTCTCACTCCATCCTCCCACCACCCCACTAGGAATAGGGTTCCCCTGGTCCTCACCTACCACCCCACCAGCCTCCGGGTCCAACATATTATTCTCCGTAACTTCCGCCACCTCCAACGGGATCCCACCACTAAGCACATCTTTCCCTCCCCCCCTCTCTCTGCATTCTGCAGGGATCGCTCCCTACACAACTCCCTTGTCCATTCGTCCCCCCCATCCCTCCCCACTGATCTCCCTCCTGGCACTTATCCGTGTAAGCGGAACAAGTGCTACACATGCCCTTACACTTCCTCCCTTACCACCATTCAGGGCCCCAAACAGTCCTTCCAGGTGAGGCATCACTTCACCTGTGAGTCGACTGGGGTGATATACTGCGTCTGGTGCTCCCGATGTGGCCTTTTATATATTGGTGAGACCCGACGCAGACTGGGAGACCGCTTTGCTGAACATCTACGCTCTGTCCGCCAGAGAAAGCAGGATCTCCCAGTGGCCACACATTTTAATTCCACATCCCATTCCCATTCTGACATGTCTATCCACGGCCTCCTCTACTGTAAAGATGAAGCCACACTCAGGTTGGAGGAACAACACCTTATATTCCGTATGGGTAGCCTCCAACCTGATGGCATGAACATTGACTTCTCTAACTTCCGCTAGGCCCCACCTCCCCCTCATACCCCATCTGTTACTCTTTTTTATGCACACATTCTTTCTCTCACTCTCCTTTTTCTCCCTCTGTCCCTCTGAATATACCTCTTGCCCATCCTCTGGGTCACCCCCCCCCCCATCTTTCTTCCCGGACCTCCTGTCCCATGATCCTCTCGTATCCCCTTCTGCCTATCACCTGTCCAGCTCTCGGCTCTATCCCTCCCCCTCCTGTCTTCTCCTATCATTTTGCATCTCCCCCTCCCCCTCCAGCTTTCAAATCCCTTACTCACTCTTCCTTCAGTTAGTCCTGACGAAGGGTCTCGGCCTGAAACGTCGACTGCGCCTCTTCCTATAGATGCTGCCTGGCCTGCTGCGTTCACCAGCAACTTTGATGTGTGTTGCTTGAATTTCCAGCATCTGCAGAATTCCTGTTGTTTGCAGAGACAATGTTGGTGGTATATCTCCAATGTCCTGAGGTATCTGCCATAGGTAGTGCTCGTCTGTCTTTAGCTTACAACATTAATGAAAGTCACAACCACTTACAGTGCAGCAACATAATTTTATCTTAGTTAATGAAAATGGTATATGAAAATCAAGGCCTCGAACCTTCTACAGAACTGATAGTCTTACCAGGCAGCAGAGATCTGTGCCCCCTGAAATGCTACTGAAACAAAACAGCTTTGGAGTGACACTGTAGCTGTAGGCGTAAGTGTATGCCGGTGTTGCCGTTGGTTCAGTGGTGGATAGTCTTCTTGATACTGATTAATACTATGCCATGGAATCCCTTGTGTGAATGAATAATTAATTCCTTTTAAACAAAGGGGTGCTACACTGTCATAAATGCTGTTATTTGCATAATATACAAATTGTGATAATCATTTGTTGATTTACTGGACAGAAAAATCTTATGCTGCTGATTAAAACATTGGAAGTTTCCTAGTGCAATATCTAAAATCCCTCAACAAAACTAATTAAAATAGATTAATTATTTATCTCAATACCGATTGTGCCTAAGTTGACAGACACATTTCCCAACAGAAAGCAATGACAACTTTTCAGTTGTACTTCTACCAAGAAAAATCATCCACAGTCAAAAACACAAGATTACATAGTAAGATTAATGCCTTGTATTTAGCCACTTATTTTCAAAATTAGTGAATAATCTGCTGGATTTATTGTAGGGACTGCTTCATACAAATATGATATTTCCATTATGAATGCAGTGTGTATCTCTGAACTCTTCAGATAACATAGAATCATAGAGACAGAGAACCTTTCAGCATAGAAACAATTCCTTAGGTCCATCTAGTCTGTGCAAAACCATTAATCTACCTAATCCCATCAACCTGCACCCAAACTATAGTCCTCCATACCCCTCCCATCTATATAGAACATAGAAATCTACAGCACATTACCTATCCAAATTTCTCTCAAATGTTGAAGTAGAGCCTGCATCTATCACTTCTGCTGGCACCTCGTTCCACAATCTTGCCACCAACTAAGTGAAGAGGTTTCCTCTCATGTTCCCCTTAAACACTTCATCTTTCACCCTTAGCCCATAACCTCTAGTTGTAGTCTCACCCAACCTCATATGAAAAAGCCTGCTTGTATTTACCCTATCTGTACCTCTCTAAGTTTTATATACCTTTATTGAATCTCCCCTCAATCTTCTACGTTCTAGTGAATTAAGTCCTAACCTATTCAACTTTCCTTATAACTCAGATCTTCCAGTCCCAGCAACATCATTGTAAATTTTCTCTGCACTCTTTCAATCTTATTTACATCTTTCCTTTAGGTAGGTGACCAAAACTACACACAGTTCAGATCCTGCTGCAAGCTTTGATAGTCTTTCTCGCTGTCCACTACACCCCCAGTCTTGGTGTCATCCACAAATTTACTAAATCAGTTAACCACAATTTCATTCAGATCGTTGATATAGGTGACAAACAACAATGGACCCAGCATCGATTCCTGCGGCACTCCACTAGTCAAAGGCCTCCAGTCAGAGAAGCAACCATCTACATCCTATATTTGACTTCTGTGAAGCTAATGTCAAATCCAATTTACTGCCTCATCTTGAATGCCATGTCACTGGAACTTCTTGACCAACCTCCCATTTGGGACCTTGTCGAAAGCTTTTCTAAAATCTGTACAAACAACTCCACTACTTTGCCTTCAACAACTTTCCTGGTAACTTTCTCAAAAAACTTATAAGATTGGTTAGACATGACTTATTGTGCACAAAGTCATATTGACCATCTCTGATCAGTCTCTGTCTATCCAAGTACTTATATGTCTTAGAATACCTTAGAATTCCTTCCAATAACTTTCCTACTACTGATATCAGGCTCTCTGGCTTATAACTTATGTCTCATCCTAGAGCCTTTCTTAAACAACAGAACAGCGCCCATGGCACAGGATGTTTTCAATATCTCTGCTAGGGCGACTGTTATTTCTGCACTATCCACCCATATACTCTGAGGGAACACCTCATCAGGCCCTGGGAATTTATCTACTCTAATTTTCCACAAGGCAGCAAACACCTCCTTCTCTGTAACCTGTATAGGATCCATGACCTCATTTCTGCATTGCTTCATATCTATAGACTCTATGTCCTTCTCACAAGTAAATCCAAGTGCAAAAATCCACTTAATATCTTACCCGTTTCTTTCAGCTCCACACATAGATTCCCACTCTGATCTACCTGAGGACCAATTTTGTCGCTTGCTGTCCTTTTGCTCTTAATATATCTGTAGAAGCCCTTAGAATTCTCCTTCACCTTGTCTGTTAGAGCAACTTCATGTCTTTTAGCCCTGCTGATTTGCTTCCTAAGTGTTCTCTTGCCTTTCTTATTCTCCTGAAGTACCTCATTTGTTCCTGCCTGCCTATACCTGCTGTGCACCTCGTTCTTTTCTTAACCAGTGCTTCAATACCTCTTGAAAACCAAGGTTCCCTATACCTGTTATCCTTAGCCTTTATTCTAAAAGGAACATACAAATTTTTTGCTCTCAAAGTCCATTTTTGAAGGCCTCCCGCTTACCAAGTACACCTTTGCTAGAGAACAATGGGTTTTCTCCAATTTTGAATCTCAGCCTGAGGACCAGACACAAACAAAAGACACACACAACATGCTGGTGGAACTCAGTAAACCAGATAACATCTGTGGAGAAAAGTACAGTTGACTTTTCAGTCCAGGACCCTTAGGAATCCAGCATTTTGTGTGTGCGTTGCTGAGGACCAGACCTATTCTTTTCCATGATTACCTTGACAGTAATGGCATTATGATCACTAGAGCAAAGCGTTCCCCTACACAAATTTCTGTCACCTACCCTGTCTCATTCCCTAAAAGGAGATCTAGTATCTCACTCTCTTTTGTTGAGACTTCTATGTATTGATTAAGGAACTTTCTTGAACACGTTTGACAAACTCTTTCCCATCCACCCCTTTTACATTCTAGAGTCCCAGTCAACGTGTGCAAAGTTAAAATCACCCACTATAATAACTTTGTTTCTTGCAAGAGTCTGCAATCTCTTTACAAATTTGCTCACCTAAATCCCACAGACTGTTGAGTGGTCTATAATATAATCCCATTAACATTGTCAAACATTTCTTATTCCTCAATTCAACCCTTAAAAACCTCACAAGATGAACTCTCCAGCCTGATGTTTCTGAGAACTGCCATGACATTTTCCCTGACTGGTAATAACAACCCTCCCCTTTAATCCTTCCCATTCTATCTCATATAAAACAATGGAACCCCAGAACATTGTGCTGCCAGTCCTGTTCCTCCATTACCAGTCCTGTTCCTCCATTAGAGTCTCATTAATGGCTGCAATGTCATAATTCCATGTGTTGATCCATGCCCTGAGCTCATTTGCCTTTCCTACAATACTCCTTGCATTGAAATTTATGCTGCTCAGAACATTGGTCCCACCATGCTCGACCATTTGATTCCTGACTTTGTATGTAGGCTTAACAATATCTTTCTCCACAACCACTCCATTATCTGTTCTGGCTCGTTCCCATCCCCCTGCAAATCTAGTTTAACACCTCACCCCACCCCATGCGGCACTAGCAAACCTTTTCGCGAGGATATTTGTTTCTCTCTAGTTCGTGAAAACCGTCCCTTCTGTATAGGTCCCACTTTTTCTGGAAGAAAGCCCAAAGATCTGAAATTCTGAAGCTTTCCCTTCTGCATCATCTCCTTAGTCACGTGTTAAACTGTATTATCTTCATATTTTAGGCCTCAGTAACATGTGGCATAGATAGCAATGCTGAGATCACAACCCTGAAGATCTTGTCCTTTAACTTAGCACCTATCTCCCTGAACTCACTTTGCAAGACCCAATAACCTTTCGTATCCAGGTCACTGGTACTGACGTGAAACATGACCTCTGGCTGTTCACTTTCCCACTTAAGAATGCTGTGAACTCGATCTGAGATGTCCCTGATCTGGCACCCAGATGGCCAGAAACTATCTGGGAATCTTGTACTTGTCCATAGAACCTCCTTTCTGCCCTCCTAACTAATGAATCCCTATCACCGCCACTCGCCTTTTCTCCCCCTACCCTATTAGCCACAGAGCAGAGCCAGACAGTGCCAGAGACCTAACAGCTATGGATTACTTCTGCTAGGTCATCTCCCTCAACAGTATCCAAAGTGGTATACCTGTTGTTGAGGGAAACGACCTCAGGGGTACTCTGTTCAGGCTGCCTATCCCCTTTCCCTCTCCCAGTTTCATGTGTCCTGCATCTTGGGTGTAATTACCTCCCTGCATGTCCTGTCTATCAACACCTCAGCCTTCCAAAGTATCCAGAGTTCATCCAGATCCCCCTCCAGCCCGGTCTGTTAGAAGCCGCCACTGAATGCACTTCCTGCAGGTGTAGTCGTTAGGGACACTGGGAGGTCTTCCTGCCTTCCCACATCCCGCAAGAGGAGCGTTCCAGTATCTTGTCTGGCGACCCACTGCTCTAAATATGCAATAAGAATGAAATGAAGAGTAAATAAAAGAAAAAAAATTCTATTTGTGCTAAACATGCATTGATACAGTTTAAAGTTGTACATAGGGCTCATATGTCTATGGATAAATTAGCTCGTTATTACTCTCATATAAACCCTGTATGTGATAGATGTCATTCTGAGATAGCCTCATTAACTCATATGTTTTGGTCTTGCCCTTTATTGAAGAAATATTGGGACAATATTTTTGATATTATTTCAACTGTCTTGAATATAGATTTACAACCTCATCCTATTACTGCCATCTTTGGTTTACCAATGATAGAAAAACATAATTTGAGCTCTTCAGCTTGTCGGATGATTGCTTTTGTTACTCTCATGGCTAGAAGATCTATACTTTTGAATTGGAAAGAAAATAAATCCTCCAACTACATTTCATTGGTTTTCTCAAACTATATCTTGTTTAAATCTAGAAAAAATTATAAGTGTCATTTATGACCCATCTATTAAATTTGATGAGACTTGGAGACCATTTATTCAATAATTCCACATGATGTAATTTGACCCTTGCCAAATCTATTTTGTGATTTCAATATATGGGGAGAGGAGCGGAAGTGGTGACACTATTGGTTCTATCTGAGGTATCATAATAGCCATTTCTTTTCTTTTTCTTTTCCTTAGTTTTCTTTTAGTTTGGGGAAATTAGTTTTTTTTAAGGGGATATATATTTTTTTCTTTTTCTGTTTTTTATGATATTTTTGTATTTTTTGTATACTCTTTATATATTTTATTGTTAATCTGTGAGATTTTGGGAGGTTTACTAACTATGTGTTACCTGACTGTATACTTTTACAATATAATTATTAATTAATACAATCCCAATTGCTCTGTACTTATTTTTGTAATGTGTATGATGTTGAAACTAATAAAAAGATTGAAAAAGAAAAGAAAAAAATCCATCTATGACCTACACCTCTTCTTGCTAAAGCCTCAATGAGCCAAAACCAACTCGCCACTCCAACACTGGCACACTCACACAATGGCCACTCCATTTAAACCTAACTGCTTCTTATTGGTCTTTAGCAAGTGCCTAATTATGCGCAATGCAATGTCTCCTTAGGAACTGTGGTGCTAAAAAGTGATGACTGCCCCTGCTCATTTCTTTTAAATTCTCTCTCCCTCTATGCAATCCATGGCCTCCTTGGGAATGTGGTGCGCAAAAGAAATCATCCCAAATGGTGAATTAGTTATTGGTTTCAAAACCCTTCAGTAATCTAGTCACTATTTATCTTGGAAAAGAAACACAAAGTAGGGTTTAACCAGATCTCCCACAGGGAAGGTCTGCCCATTCTCCTGGTGAGCAGATTAATGTTGAGATTAGCAGAGACCTAGAGGCAGTTCAGTTCCCATTGCATTTGGCTAGATAATGTCTGCATTTTGTACAGGTAAGTGGGAGTGGAGGGGCAGAGATGGAACTCTAAAGAAATAGATTAAATAAAAATAGTAGAAGATATATTTAATTTAAAAATATATTTAATCTTTCCACAGTTAATTAAAATGGCAGATCGTTAGCACACTTAAACTGAGTAAGATCTCTTTGTATTTGCTGCAAAGGTCTTTTCCTTTAATCTTTAATCACTGGGGCTCAGCGGACCTACTGTAATTAACATATACACAAAGTTCATGGCTTCATTGTAAGTTAAGGAGTTCAGATTCTGTGTATTAGATCTGAAGCAATTTCATCCATCGGTGCTGCGATAAGGATTTGATGCCAGTGGGGCAGCTCTGCTTAATTCTGCTGTGTGGCAAGTAGTTGAGTAAAACAGCCCATGAGAAAATCAGAATACTAAAGCTTCAGGAACTAAAACAGAAACAATGACCTGTATACTTAGATGGGCACTGTGAGGATTCTAAGATATTCTTTTACTCTCTCCCATTGGAATTTGTAGATAAGATCAGGGAATGATGAATTTAGATGACACATAAATAGAACCTTCCTTCCTTTGTATTTTTTTGCCTACATTAACATGTGTGACTTAAAGTAGCAAATAATATTGCTGTATGGAAAGTTACTCTCTAGAAGACAGATGAACCTCTTTCCCTGTGCATTTGCTACCACTTTTGTAAAGTGAAATTATCCTGACTGCCTTTAAATGACTTGGACTCTTGTGCAGAGATTTGACAATGCCAAATAAACATATTCTTGACCAGTGCAGAATGGGCAGTCCCCAGATACGATGCAGATAACATAACCTTCCTAACAGTGCAGCCTAATAGCAAAACTTCACAGGCCATTTGCACAGTGTTGCTTGAAAGGGCATAAAGGTGGAAAATTCCTTCTAATCCAACAGCAGATTCTTGCCATTACTCAGTGAACAGATGAATATGTTGTTTTATGATAGTAGGACAATGGAGTCATGCATACATTTGCACAATCTATTATATAATAACTATATGTTCTGCTGTATCAGGTGTAAATCTCTTTAAACAGATTGCTGTTTAGCCTGATCTGTTCACCGTGTTTCAAGACAGAAAGTGTACTCCTTATGAATAATAGTTCTAAATGGTCATGCAAAGGTTAGATGCAGTGCTTAGAGAAATTTACCTGTTGCTGGTCAGTGGCCTGCAGAAAATAATTCTTAGAGCCAGGCTATGAAAACAATTCATATGATATTAGAATCAGTGAGACATGACAATTACAGGCCAGACTGAGCTTCACCTGGCCTGTGTCTTACAGTGATATTAATGTTTAATGGTCCATTCTATAGGCCATCCCTTCAGCTGTTCCTACCTTTTCAGTGAAAATCAGTCACACCATTAGAATGAACTGATGTGCTGCTTGTTGCATGCAGCTCCTCATATCCAATCAAGATCTTTCACTCGACTTGGTTGTGAATCCAGCAGCATGCTGGAAGGCCAGGTGGATTTTTAGCTGTGGACAGGAATTTGACTGTCTCAATAGATGGGTGCCTCACATTGGAGCTCTGTCCATTCCTACGTTTTACTGCAACTCAAACCATATCACATTTTAAAGGGTATTAAGGAACTTATGCTTTACAGTTCTACAAATTAATATCTCTTGACATTCCTTAAAGTGAACCAAAGGTCTAAGTAGAAGCAATAGGGCAACATTAATCTTGGAAAACTGGAAGTTGGCCTGTTATCTTAAACTTAGTTATTACTTGTGTTCCACTAAAATCTTTGTATAGCTATTGTGTGTGTGTAAGCATTCAAAGTATGTTCTACCAAATGCATACCAATACGTTTCATACACATGGTGTAGGGTCTCAATATGGTATCACTTTAACTTGGGCTTTCTGTCTTGAAGAATTCCATGTTCGTCTCTCCATTGGATTCCAGCAGTTATGTGGACATGGCTGGTAAATGGGAAATATTGATTGGTGATGTTGTGTGGGTTATAGATGGCAGAGGAGCTCAACAGTGGTGATGTTGTCAGAGGCGGATGAGCTTTTACATAAATGTGTCAATTCTTGTTCAGTGGTTGTTAGATTTCAAAGTGGTTGTTAGGTTTCAAAGCCTACATCAGACACCAAAGCATATAATCTAGGTTGACACTTCAGTGTATTACTGAGGCATGTTGAAGTGAAGTCTTTCAGATGAGAATTTAAACCAAAGCAGTGTCTGCCCTCAGGTGAACACGATAAACACCACTTGAAGAATAGCAAAGGATTTCTCCCAATGTGCTGGTTACAAACTTCATAAAATAGATTTATTGCATGGATACTTGTAGAAATGTTGCTCTGTGTAGCTTGGTTGCTGTGTATCCTGGCCTTGAGTTTCTCCTTGGGCATTTGCTGAGGTTTGAGAATGGCTTCTAGTTTTGTAGATTCTGAGGCCTCTCATGAGCGTAATGTGGAACTTGCAGAGAATGATACAAGTGGGACTGAGGTGGAGAGTAACTTAGGAATAGGTGTTCTGTTTCTGTCATTTACACTGGGCTTCCTGTGCTCTCAGTGAATGGTCTTGAGGCTTTCAATATCTTTCAAAATGCTCCTCCATTTTGAGTGATTTGCTTAAGACAAGAGTTGGCAGAATTGTCACACTGAAACTTTAGAAACATTCTTGAATCATTTCCTTTTTCCAGCAAACACATTCTTGTTATGACAAGTCTTAGAATGTCCTTCTTTTTCAGAAGTCTGGTGTTGGACAAATGAACAATGTAGCCTGATTTTCAGAGCTAACTGACTGTAATTAGGACTTCGTTGCTGGGGATGGTGGCCTAAGACAGGGTGCTGATGTAAATTTGCTTATCATGATGGTGGATTTAGAGGGTTTTGTTGAGACAGTTTTGGTGGCATCTGTCCAGTGTTTTGAGGTGACTGCTAAAGTAACTAAGTGTATAGGAGGACAAGGAGCACTGTGAGGATTCATTCTTGCTTCTGCCACATCTTGGCATGCTAGCTGCAATCTTAACAATCAGGTTCACAAAGATTCAGTCTCAATACAGAATAGCACTATAAAGGCAGAAAGGTGGTTGGAACCCAGCAGAAGGAACACTTTGATGAACTGCTGATCTACATTTCAGACTTGAGCAGAGTATCCTTGACCTAATTCTGCACAGCAATCTACATTTATGACTGAAGAAGGTTGAGAAGTTCATATGCCATATAGCTGCAGTGATACCTCAGGCGCAGACAGTATTCTGCTGAAGTTCTAATCCTTAGAGGTGAGGAACTTCTGTCTTCATCCACTCAGAGCCATTCTCAAGAGGAGACAAATCTGACCACGGTAATTAGAGAGACCCTTTTGCAGTCTGCCCCAACGAAAGTCATTACTGCAATCCTCCCCAACTATTTCCTTCTTGCAGCTAACAAGGCGCTCCCTGATTGTAGTTTAAATTCCGTCCATCCAGTGCCGCAGTGGAAGACTTCCACTGTTCATACTCCCGAGAGAAATGGAGGGAGCAGCACTGACCATTGCAAGTAGCCTTTATCAAATTCTCAAATGTGCTTATCTCTATCAACCTAAAGAGCTGAGGGACATTGTCCTCAAATTGGTCTGCCTGCAGAAATTTGTCTCTATTTAGCATTTGCTGCAAGGTGGTGTGCAAACAGTGATCCCAACCAAAGAGTCATTATTTTCTGTTATTATTTCATTAATAGAAAAATTACTTTATACATTCTGCAAGCCTTACACTTCCTGCATACAAAACAAACTGAGAAGTTCTTCGTCCCTAGATGGAAATGTATGGAGGCAAAATTTAACACAGTGATTACTTGATTTACGTAGCCAATTTCTGTACTGTAAGTTCTACTTACCTAACTGGTCAGCACCTACATTTATTTTCATGTAAGCCTCTTCTCAAGCAACATTAGCAAACATTATTAGCATACTATTTTTTCTTTCTCCCTCATATACTTACCTACCTGCCCCCTAATTCTTTTATTCTATTTGCCTCAACTTCTGCAGATAAGCGATAGGAAGTTCAATATTCTAATTACCCTTGCTAAAGATATTTCTCATACAGTAAGTATTTATCTGTTTCGTACAATTTCTGAAGTAATGACTTATACTAGAGTTCTGCCCTCTGGAGCAATATGCTGAATTTAAATAGGGATGTTAAATCAACCTCGACATGCTTTCTCCTCTGGTTCTTAAGCGGTATGAAAATGCATATTCATTGAAGAGGAGTAGGAGGTACTTTAAAACGGACTGGATTATCTTCATCCATCTCAGAACATTTTGTGATGGTTAGATTATTATATGTGAAACTCTGATATGAAACCTAACTGACTGGCAGTGACTATTTGAAAATTATGTGTGCTAAGTTCCCAATTCTGAATGAGTGAGGCTTTATTTTGTGTTAATAGATTTATACTAGTGCTACGGAAAGTTATTGCAGATGGATGCTGGTAACTGCCATACATGGCATCTAAAATTTTAGAATTAATATGTAAAGGTGAAAAGACAAATTGTTTCAAACATCAGTTCAGTCATAGAATTTGTACCTGAAAGAATAACATATTCTTATTCTCCCCAGTGACTTTCCAGCTGTGTCTTTTCAGGATTTTCTATTTTTGTCAAGATACAGTATTGCAGTTTTACAGTACCTTAGACTCTGGTGGATTGTATTCCAGGTCTCTGTGTCTCTGGCAGCAGGTCTATTTCGAACTGGATCTATTGTGTGCTTTTTCTTTCATAAAAATGTACTTGGGCCTTGACAACAATGAGAAAGTAGATTAGCAAGGAGCACATTGCACGCTATAATTTTATGTTCATTAGGAAAGGACTGTACGTCTGCACTGCATTGGTAGGAGGAGGGCAACACAGAAATACCCCTTTATTTTCATCAGGTATTTATTGGGGAGTTATGTACAGTTAATGTATTTAGCATATTTTATATAAATTTGAATTATTTCTTATTGTGTACTGCTGACTGAGTTTAGTCAGCTGGGATAGATTCACAGACAATTGTTACTTATTTCCTTCTAATCAAATATTTGTATTTGAAAGAGTTTTTAGGATTGTAGCAAGGGAAAAAATATGATTGCTTTTGTTCAGTTACTTCCATCTCCCTTTTCAGTGGCAATGAATGTAATTTTATCTTTTGCCCACTGATAATGAGTATATTTTGTTGACTTGGTACTTTGTATTTTCAATTCTTCAAGGGCTATCGATGCTATACATAGTAACTCTACAAGTGTATAGTACCTCGTTTTTCATTTTCTAGACAAAGAAGATTGAGTGGCACCAAGAAAGGAAAAAAATCCCTAGCTCACTCTGGAACTCATTTGGGGATGGTTGGGATTACTTTATTGTTACTGATATTAATATTTTTGTACATTGTGTATTCAGTGCATAGTGCAAAAACATAGTATCAGTTTTAAAAATGTAGTTTTTAAGCATATGATTTTCTTTCTTGATAATTAATAATAAATGATACAAACCAACACTTTTTTTGAAAAAAGAGGAACTTTATCACAACTTTCTGGCCCTTTGATTTTATGAACCTTTGTTCTTACAGTTTTTAAGCTCTACTGCCAGCTAGTCATAAATGAGCTGTAACACTGTTCCTTTTATCTGCTTGATAATTCAGTCATTAAGCTTCTTTAGGCTTTTACAAGGATGGTTTGAAACCAGGAATAATAGCAATATAATGTGTTAGCTATTGTTAGGATCATTATGTAATTAATGCTAAAATGTGTTGCAATGCCGATGGTAAAACTAATAACTTAACCTTGCTTCCCAGGACGATTAGTTATTGTATTGTGAAATTATAAGGATTGAGATAGGCTAATGGAACTACTTTCAGGCAGTAAATTGAATATTTTTATACTGTTTGTTACATTAAGTTCGACATTTTGAAAGCTTGTTATTGCTGGATTATCAAAGTGATTTTAGAGAACCTTTTCAATTCAGTGATAAGATAATTCCACTCATTGAGGTTTCATTTTTTAATGTATTATTTTAAACCAATTGAGTTAAATCTTGCTGTCAGCAATTGCTGCAAATGGTACTCAATAATTTTATGTTCAAATTGGTACAGCGCTGTTTAGTGAGGAGTAGATACTTTGCTGTATACCAACTTCCAAAATTTACAGTCCAACTTCTGAATTTAGTATCAAAAACTGGCAGATCTATTGTTTGATTGAAATGCCTTGAATAGCAGTTGCTTTAATTCTGTGGCAGATATCCAACCCTCCACCTGACAATAACTTCCTTTTAACTCAGAAGCCAGCTGGACAAGTAGAGAAGCTACACGGAAAACACTGGAGGAACTCAGTGTGTTAGGCAGCACCAATGAAGGGAAATGGGCAGTGGATGGTTCAGATCAAAACCCTTCATCTGGACATCCGGAGTTCCTTGCACTCCTTGTGTGATGCTCCATATTCCAGCATGTGCAGTCTCTTGTGTCTGGCAGTGAAGCTCATCAAACTGAATAAACTTCGGCCATATTGTTTCTGTTTGTAACCCTGAGGCTCGCCCAGCTCACGTTCCTCTAGGGGAAACAAGCTTTGGCCTCGCCAAACTGGGAAATCACGTTGGTGTGGATGCTGTGTTATGTACTGCCGTTACAAACCCACAATGCAAAATATCAAACAGTACACCATATGCAATTAAATGTTTGAACTTTATGAATCTTAATCTGAATATAGGGTTAGTAATGAAAATTAAAACAAACCCAATTCAAGGAATAGTCAACAGTTCATGTTAGAGCTCACTCAGTAGTCATTCTTCCACCATCGGTCTCCTCCGAGTGTTGCCGACCTTCGGACCCTCAGATCCCAGTCCACTCAGTCCGGTGGTCTACCAGCTCTCTCCACATGCGTCTTCCCTCTTCATCTCTCCTCAATGAAAGACCCGAGAAAACATCCTTCCAGATTCACAAGACGGAGCAACAGTCTCCGACTGGTCAACATGCATACCACAGTCCTGTTATCTCCAGCCATAACCCAAACATTGGTTTCTCTGTAGCAGCATTACCTCAGCAGTGAACATTACAAAGAAGCCATTACATTAGCCTTAGCAGTGAAACATTACAAAGAAGCCATTACATTAGCACTGAATCCTTACAGCGCGTTACATGTTTTTTTCCAATGCACTGCCAACAAAGGATCTCTCACCCATTGCATTGGTGGCAGCGATCCAATACCACTGAGTTTTTTTGATCTACTTCAGACTAAGAGACAGTAAGAAAGGAGCAGTGTCTCAAGCTCACTCTGGGACTCAGTTAGGGGATGGTTTGTATTACTTTATTGCTATTGATATTAATATTTTTGACACGATATAACATTTACCCAGGACATCTTGCAGAGCAGGACTGGCAAAACTAAGTAACTAGACCTTACACTTAATCTTTCTCCACATCTCTGAGTGCTCTGCATTTCTATACTAGAAGAGAGGCTATCCAAATTAGGAGTAATAGTTAGGATGGAAAGAAGGCATCAGGTTATGAAAGAGAGTGTTCTTTTTTCCATTCAAGTCATGTCTGGTCCATGGACATCACTTGTTGAGTACTTGGACAATGCATAGTTTATTTATCACCTTAAACCTGAAAATAATTTTTAATGAGGGTTAAAGGTGTGAGGCAGGGAACTGGAATACAGCACCTGGTATCATAGAAAAACCATCAATAAATGTCACATCTTGAAAAATTAAAAGGAACATAAACCACGTGTTTGGTGCTACATTTTCTTCCAGTGATTTCTGAAGAAAAATAGAGGATTATTTTAATTCCCTCTCTAAGGTGGAAATAATCAAATTAAAAACAATTAGCTTTCAAAAGACCCACAGTACGAGGGGTGATTGATAAGTTCGTGGCCTATGGTAGAAGGAGTCAATTTTAGAAAACCTAGCACATTTATTTTTCCTACATTTACACACTTAGTCCAGCGGTTGTGGAGCATATGGATCCCTTCTTTGTAGAAGTCGCTATTTTGGACCTCCATAGCAGGGGTGATTGATAAGTTTGTGGCCTAAGGTAGAAGGAGATGAGTTATTAACTTCAAACTTTCTGCATTTTCACTCAAAGAGTTGAACTGCACATCCATGTAACGAGAGCTGTATAACTTATCTCCTTCCACCCAAGGCCACGAACTTATCAATCACCCCTGCTGTGGACCACCTGGAGGTCCAAGACGCTCTCGTTGTATGCGTGTGCAGTTCAACTCTTTGAGTGATAATGCAGAAAGTTTGAAGTTTGAAAGTAACTCATCTCCTACTACCTTAGGCCACAAACTTATCAATCACCTACCCCTGCTGTGGCTCACTTCTACAAAGAAGGGATCCATGTGCTCCATGACTGCTGGACTAAGTGTGTACATGTAGGAGGGGACTGTGTTGAAAAATAAATGTGCTAGGTTTTCTAAAATTGACTCCTTCTACCTTAGGCCACAAATTTATCGATTACCCTTCGTATGTAGGGATTAGATTAGATTAGATTAGATTCAACTTTATTGTCATTGTGCCGAGTACAGATACAAAGCCAACGAAATACAGTTAGCATCTAACCAGAAATGCAAAGAATAGTGTTATTTACATAATAACTGCGAATAAAAAGTAAGTGCTACAGCACACAAATATTAAAGTACTGAGACAGTACAATATGGGTGCAATACTGCTTAACGCTGTGATGTGAGGTTCAGCAAGGTCACAGCCTCAGGGAAGAAGCTCTTCCTGTGCCTGCTGGTGGGGGGGCAGAGGCTCCTGTAGTGCTTACCAGATAGGTCCATGGTTAGGGTGAGATGCATCCTTGATAATGCTTTTCGCCCTGCCCAGGCAGCATTTATGGTAGATGTTCTCAATGGTGGCAATATATGCCACTCCAACTGGGAAAGGTGGAAAGGCAAAAAATGACTGTTTTGCATTTACTAGTAACACAGCATTACTTTAGTTATTTAGCTATTTTGCTGCTTCAACATATGCAGAAATAGAGGAAAATCAGACAGGAATGGCATACAATCACTAAGGTAGCTTTTCCAAATTTCTATTGATTTCAATGAAGATAACATTGGACAAGATAATTAAATATGTCCAATAAAATAAGCATGGGAAAAGTGAAATGTTTTTGCATATCTCCTCATAAAATGAGGATTATTTTGGTAGAGGTCATCCTTACAATGTGTGAAATGTTTTACTTACTGAAGAGGGGAGGGAAGCAGATTGTGGGGAAGGCTGTAGAGAGGCTGCCTCAAGTAGGGAATTTGGAAAACTAGTTCAGCAGGGACATGGAAGTGAGCCTGGATGAACGGATTCTTTGGCACAGTCTATGAGAGTGCTGAAGCTACAGCTTGGGAAACCTGTTATTTATTTAGAAATCAATGATGGTTGTGAAACAACTTTATGAAACCAATAGCATGTCTGCTTGTTCATTCAACCAGAAAGGGTTATAAAGACTTATTTGCAGTCTGATTGCTGATCTGAGATATGGACAGTGATGAGACAATGGCTGTAAATTAAATATTGGCAAATTGAATTACCAGTCTTTGTCCCATATTTTTTTAATCCCTACTACCAACTCAGTCCTTAGTAACACATGCCTCACATGTGCACAGTTTAGCAAAGTCCACACCCTGTCAACAGTGCTTATTGACAAATTCATTGAAGTATATAGGGGAAAGGCCTTGTACTCAACATCTGCAAGAAAAAGGTCTCAAACAACTTGCCTCCTCTGTACTTTGCCTCCCTTTGACAATAGTGGCTTTCACTGGTACCTGAAAGATGTGGGGGGCTACCCCATTTCATTTCTCGGGAGCTATCTGTGAGCAAAGGTGGTCACTAATGTTAAAATTAACTACTACTTTCAATGAACCAGCACAGCGTTTGGTTTATTGAGCCAATGGATGTTTGAAGGTCACAGCTACAGACCAGACAAAAAACTTGTAATCCACATTGTAGCAGTGTTCTCTGCTCTCCTATGTGCCTATGAGGCCTGGATTATTTATAGCAGGCAATTTAAAGATCCCACCAACATTGTCTCCACAAAATCCTCAAAATTCGCTGGATGAGCAATCCCAAATTCAGTGTTATTTTTTAGACTAATATTCCTAATTTTGAGGCTTGAATTACATCCAATTGGTTGCATTGGTTGTGCCTGACACCAGACACCCAAAATAGACATGTTGTTCCAGGCTATGTCACAGGAAAGAATTACCAGGCAGTTGGGGGGAAAGATTCAAAAAACATACTCAAACCTTCCTTGAAAAATGTGTAGGTTCACCACTGATTCTTGGTAATCACTGACCCAAGACCTCTTGAGAGAAGGAGCATTGGGGATGGTATGGAAAATTTCATGCATGGGGAACACAGAATCACTACATGAGTGTGTATTCAATTGACCACAATGTTCCCTCTAATTTGTAATGACCTGTGTGCGCAACAATCTTGTGCTGTGCAATTTTTTGCCCAGTGACGACAACGTGTGCAATGAATAATTTCAATAAAAACAGTATAAATAAGCCCCCAGTTCTAAAATCTGCAGACAAATCATCGCAATCTCCATGTTGTCAACATCATCCGAAATAGAAAAAGAAAATGAAGTATACTTAACATGCCATTGAGATAGTGGGTGACAACCTTTTGTGCATTAGTAGCAACAGATGTGCGTGCGCACACCTTATGAGGAGCATTGATTGACCAGCTACCCATCAGGCTCCTCCTGTTCCATTTGTGGAAGCGCCTGGAATACCCACAGTAGCTTGATCAATTATCTAAGAATTCACAAAACTGAAATGGAAGCAAGGGATCCCTTAATCCTGATGAATTGCCTAACAATTATAAAGATATGAAAAGTAATTTTATTGGCTGTAAGAAGGTGCTTGGTCTCTGCCTAGCAGCTCCATTGTATTAGCTTTAGTTTGTCAGATTAAATTTGAAGAAATACCTTTTTAAGGAATTTAAAGCAGAAGATTTAGTAATTCAGGAAGGTAACTTGGTTGGCCTGGACAGGTTGGGCTGAATCCTGTTTCTGTGTTAGGGAAGATATGGGCCCTGTTTTCATTCTGTATGACTCTGTGAATCTAGGAGTGGCACGCACAACAGTATGCATTTGTCACATTCAACTCCCATAAAAATTGAACAGATTATTTCAAATAAAGTCTGTGCATCCGCATCCAGACTTTGGAGCAAGAGGTCTTGGGTTCGAATCTGGCCAACACCTTGCACGAGTTCAGCCTGTCTTGGGTTGAGCGTCGAGCTAGCAACTTGGCCTCCTAAAACAGACAAATGCTAAAGAAATGGCAAGACTGCTGCCTGATGCACCAGAAGGTGCAGGGAAGAACTATCTCAAATAAAACCAGCATCTGTTGTTGGAAACTCTGTTGAAACAAACCTATTCACATTTCACCTAAATGGATTTGACTACACTTTCAGCATTAGGATATTTCAGAATAAATAATTGGATTTGATACTGTAGAGTAGCTTACTATGCACTAAGATTCATAAAGCAGGTTATATAAGACATTTTGTTCTGTTCATGAAATGTGCAATAGTAAAATTCATAGTATGGAAATCCATATTCCCAGATTTCTTAGCAATAATGGCAATTCAGGTATTAGTGCTACCTATAAATTTTACAAATGTTTTTCAGGTGTATTGCTTTACCATAGCATGTGTGTGCTAGATATGTGACCTGCAAATATCAGTGAGATGGTCATGGTACAGGTTTCACGGAGGAAGAAATTGCTAAACGCTGTGACTATGGCAGGCTGAATGGGGCTCTGCTAAACGACCATTATACCAGGTAAAAAGCTGGTGTGTGGTGGCCCATTCCAACCCATTAATCAGCGTGCCACAGAAAATTAAGTGCTGCCATCATAAACATATGCAACCTTTTAACATTGTTAATTGGTAAATACAGCCAATTAACTTCTCTGGCAATTGAGATTGATTAACACTTGTGTTCAACTCCTTACGGTGTAAAATACTGCAAATTTTAATGATATTAAGCTTAAAACTTTTGAAACTTTTTTTACTGAATCAAATGTTCCCCTATGTTTGTCTTTCGGTATTTGATTTGTCATTGAAGCCTTCTCCAGTATATTTCTACAATGGTACATTTAGAAATTGGACCCATTTTCTTTTTTTAAATACATA
Source organism: Mobula hypostoma (assembly GCF_963921235.1). Lineage (NCBI taxonomy): Eukaryota > Metazoa > Chordata > Chondrichthyes > Myliobatiformes > Myliobatidae > Mobula > Mobula hypostoma. The sequence continues at coordinate 192,447,783 of NC_086098.1, forward strand.
AATCACATTTAAGTAGTATTTTGTACCTGTTGTGAGAGGCTTGTGTTCATTTCACATTGAAGTAAATCACACAAAGTAATGCTAATGAAATTGCCAAATGCCCCAAAATGGGGTGGGTGGGCAGTGGGGATGGGGTAATGGCATTGTTCATCTGTGTTTAAAAAAGAGGCAACACCTCCTCTACTTTCAATTAAAAATATTGGTGATAGCATTAAGAAAACAAGAGGTCTGTGTCATGCAAATGTAGCCTGCAGACTTCTTATCTGTTGTTCAGATGTTGCAAGTACAGTGCATGCTTCAAAGTGCTGTAGGATGCAGGGCAACTTTACCAAAAGGTGCATTGAAACTTGGCCCATTAATTCCATTTAATTGGACCATTGGTTATTTGGGGCAACCACTTATTTGGGACAACTCTTAAAGAATAAAAACAAATCAAGAGAACTTGGTTGCAGCACCCAAAGCGAAACAACCTCACTTCCGGGACAGCTGTATAGGCATCAGAACTCCATCTTCATCAATTCATCCCTCAAACTCACCTTGGCATCACTCGCCCCTTCAATCTTTGCAGCGATCATTTCAGACAATCTACCTCAGAAAAGGTAATTTTGGTTGGATTACTTAGCTTTTTGACTACCAGAAAGCTGTCAAACACATTCAGTAGCACCTTAAATGGAAGACAATCCATTGTATGAAGGCAGTTCATTAGTTACACTAGGTGTCTGCGCTGATTTTATTCATTTACAATCAATCAAAAGAATGAAGCAGCATACAGATATACTGGATGAATTCTTCTGTCAATAACAATTAGGAACTAACATACAGTTTTAATAGTACTGTAATAGTATTGATAGAGTTCAAATTTGTTCAGTATTCATTTAAATGCATAATTTGTTACTCAGTAAAGGGTGGTTTGCCTTTTATTATATACCTTAACTATTTGCATGAAACTTTGGCAAATTGGGACAGCTGCTTCACTGGGCCAAAAGGTACTGGACCCAGTATGTCCCAATTAACTGGAATCCACCATATTGACATACTTACAATTTGCAACCACTTAACATGTTTAAAAGTAAAGGAGGTTTTGTTACTAATCCCTAAATCAAGTTAATATTCATATCAGTGCTTTATACTCTTCTTCTAAATTTCCCTCCTATGAAATCAAAGAAATGATTTTTGGAGATAATTGTAGTAACTAATATATATATATAAAACATTTCTTGTAGGACCAATCAGGGTTGAGTTTTACTTTATATCTTTACTCCACTTTTCTTTCATTATGCTTTTCTTTTAAACAGAGAGATGTTTAATATTTTACTGCTGGGGTCTCTGAAGAATGTGATTGTATCTGCCCAAGGGCACTATTATCTCTCATTTATGACATTAGAAATATCTTTCTTTTATTAATTGATAAAGTTCCAGTCGGCACCTTGCTGCAGTAGGGAAGGCAAATCTTGTTTCAGTATTAAGGACTTGTTTCAATATTTTTCTCATGACAGATAAAGAGGTTGTTTCATTCTTTTCAATCTATAATGGTCCAGAGTGCAATCCCATTCCAACACTAATTTGTCTGTAATTTATTCTCCACCAGCTTCTCATCAACTCTCCCTAGCTTCTACCATTCACCTACATACTTACAATTTACAACTAATTAACCCACCCATGGGCATATCTTTTGGGTTTAGAGGAAAACATTACACCTGGAGTAAAAACATGCTGTCACAGGGACAACATAAAAAATCCACCAGAGGTCAGGAGTGAATCCTGTTTGCCCTATTAACTGGGTCACCTCCGGGAGTATGAAACCTGTGGCTGAAAAACACACACAGTCCTTGTAATGTTCAAATATTTAATATTTTGCTGTACTCACATTATCTATATTTCCAATATCAGCACAAGCAGGTAAGTACTCGCACAGTTTTAATAACTACGCAGATGCAGCTAGGAAAAGCTGTTGAACTGTCATAGCAATTCTTCCAATGATGGTCAGGCTTTATACTGGCTATTATCTTGGCTAACTCCCAAAAACCTTACAGTCAGAACAGATTGATGACTTTTAATTTTAAATGTACTAGCACAAAATGTTTTGAGGCAAGGTTAAGCTATATTGGGAGCAGCAACGTATGGAACAAAGACCAGTGGGATTACATTTCTTTACCACCCATCTTTTGAAGAGCACCCTGACACAGCAAAATATTACTTAGTCTGCTATAATGTTATGCTGATTTTAAATAATATTGCACTTGAAGTTGATGAACCTCGATAAGAACTAGTATGAACATATTGCTTATAATCTTGTGGTAACCTGAGAGGGGATGAGGAGGTATAAGTAGAGTCTGCCTGGAGCTTCAGGTCAAACCTGGCGTTAGTGTCTTTCAAAAACAAGAAGATTTTGAAGCAAAGTTAAAGCAAGAAATACTGAAAGGATAAAAAAAGATTTAATGGTAAACAGAGAGCGAAGGGCAATAAATTTGGGGATACCTGTCGCACACCGTTGCTTTGTGTTATCTGATTAGTGTGTATAAATATAAGGACTATTTTAATTATACAAACGTTGCCTCGGGAAAATAGGAATCTATAGTCCATTTATTGAATAATATTACTGAGGTTCTAAATCTACCATTCTGTTTCATTCCATTGGTTCGAAATCCTACATTTGTCATCACAGTTCAAATGCATTAAAAATTAGGGAGGTTATCAAAATTGAGTTTATTTTGTGCTCGTGCATAAATCAGTTTCATTCCCATCAAAGATCCTACGATGTTGGAAAGAGAATTTAGAATTTAGGCTGGAATTTATTTTGTCAGGGTTCTAGTCTTTTTAATTTAGACAGTGATCAGAGCAGATCCTTTTGAAGCTGCTTTCTGATAATAATCTGCATTGATTGCAACCTGCATAGAGGGCATATCCAGAGGATTCCCCATGCAACCATGGGATCTTTGTAGAGTTTACTGTTGGGGTTGAGAAGTTAGAGTTCTGCAGGATGTCCTGTTTCCAGTGGATCGAGTATGCTCTTCATGTTCATCTACATCCTCAGCATAGCAAGTCAAGACAAATTCAATTTTGAGTTTATTGTCATTCAACTGTTCGCATGTATACCACCAAACTAAATAACATTCCTGCAGACCAAGGTGTACACACAGTACGTATAACTCACACACAACACGTAAAGCAATATTACCATGAATAAATTAACAAATATAAGGTGCATCTATGACACAAGTTTAAAAAGTAAACAGTATAACACTCCTGCTGCTTATTATGTGATGAGATCTGGGTGGTGGCGGAAAGTTTGGTGGTCTATGGCCTAGGGGAAGAAGCTGTTTTCCGTACTAACAGTCCTTGTCCTAATGCTACAGTACCTCCTTCTTGATGGTAGGGGTTCAAAGAGATTGTTGGACTGGTGGGAGGGATCACTGACAATGCAAAGGGCCGTACATAACGCAGCACTCTTGATAAATATCTCTGATGTGGAAAGGAGACCCCTGATGATTCTGTCAGAAGTCCTTGCAATCTTTTGTAGAGACTTGTGGTCAGGTGTCTTGCAATTCATGTACTGGAGAGTGATGCAGCTGGTCAGGACACTTTCAGTGGTGCTCCTGTAACAATCTGTTAGAATAGTGGGAGGGCCTCACTCATCTCAATCTCCTCAGGAAGTGGAGATACTGCTCTATTTTCTTGACCAAAGAGGTGGTGCTGAGGGAACAGATGTGATTGTATCTTTCACTGGAAAAAGGTATTCGGAGATGTTAGAGACACAGGACATCTAATCTGAATATCTAATACTGTGGAGCGACATAGTAATGTAGTGGTTAGATCATCCACATTACAGTGCCAGCTGGAAGACCAGGGTTCGATTTCTGCCACTGTCAGTAAGGTGCTTGGACATTCTTCTGGTGACCGCATGTGTTTCCTCTGGTCTGGGTGTTCTGATTTTTCTCCCACGTTCCAAAGACACATAGTATGGACATCAAAGTTGCTGGTGAACGCAGCAGGCCAGGCAGCATCTGTAGGAAGAGGTGCAGTCGACGTTTCAGGCCAAGACCCTTCGTCAGGACTAACTGAAGGAAGAGTGAGTAAGGGATTTGAAAGTTGGAGGGGGAGGGGGAGATCCAAAATGATAGGAGAAGACAGGAGCGGGAGGGATGGAGCCAAGAGCTGGACAGGTGATAGGCAAAAGGGGATACAAGAGGATCATGGGACAGGAGGTCCAGGAAGAAAGACAAGTGGGGGGGGGGACCCAGAGGATGGGCAAGAGGTATATTCAGAGGGACAGAGGGAGAAAAAGGAGAGTGAGAGAAAGAATGTGTGCATAAAAATAAGTAACAGATGGGGTACGAGGGGGAGGTGGGGCCTTAGCGGAAGTTAGAGAAGTCAATGTTCATGCCATCAGGTTGGAGGCTACCCAGACGGAATATAAGGTGTTGTTCCTCCAACCTGAGTGTGGCTTCATCTTTACAGTAGAGGAGGCCGTGGATAGACATGTCAGAATGGGAATGGGATGTGGAATTAAAATGTGTGGCCACTGGGAGATCCTGCTTTCTCTGGCGGACAGAGCGTAGGTGTTCTGCAAAGCGGTCTCCCAGTCTGCGTCGGGTCTCGCCAATATACAAAAGGCCACATCGGGAGCACCGGACGCAGTATATCACCCCAGTCGACATCTCTAACATCGACTTCTCTAACTAACGCTAAGGCCCCACCTCCCCCTCGTACCCCATCTGTTACTTATTTTTATGCACACATTCTTTCTCTCACTCTCCTTTTTCTCCCTCTGTCCCTCTGAATACACCTCTTGCCCATCCTCTGGAACCCCCCCCCCCTTGTCTTTCTTCCCGGACCTCCTGTCCCATGATCCTCTCGTATCCCCTTTTGCCTATCACCTGTCTAGCTCTTGGCTCTATCCCTCCCCCTCCTGTCTTCTCCTATCATTTTGGATCTCTCCCTCCCCCTCCAACCTTCAAATCCCTTACTCACTCTTCCTTCAGTTAGTCCTGACGAAGGGTCTCGACCTGAAACGTCGACTGCACCTCTTCCTACAGATGCTGCCTGGCCTGCTGCGTTCACCAGCAACTTTGATGTGTATTGCTTGAATTTCCAGCATCTGCAGAATTCCTGTTGTTATGGTATGGACATGCCTGTATTGGTACCAGAAGTGTGGGCTGCCCAGCACGCTCCTCACAGATTTGATTTTATGCCAAAACGATACATTTCACTGTGTGTTTCATGGTACATGTGACAAATACAGCTAATCTCTAATCTTTATCTTTGAAATGACTCTACCCACTAGACTTAGTGTAAAGTCACAGGATAGGGACGATACCATCCATTATACAGTACACTGCCATGAACAATTTTGTATGTTTTTTTGGCCTATACAATTCGCCATAAGGAACAAGGAAAAGTAACCAGATGAATAGTTGCGCAGATCCTGCTTGTTCTTCTGAAGGTGTGTTTGGTAGTAAAGTACAAATTACCTGTCTTTTGATCTGAATGATAAAATGTAAATAGCATATCTTGCAATATAGCCCTCATTTAAAAAATTTTAAGTAAAAGATTTGTCTTTCAAAAGTAGGAAACTGGGGGATGGATTGAGGACTGTTTATTGTAACTAACTGAATTTATTTATGATTTCGAAGTAAAAATTTTGAAGAAACTGTACTGGATTTTAATGTATTTTTTCCACTCACTGCTCTCTGTGTCTTGTCTGAGTTATTGTTGCTGGCAGGCTATGAGCTTAGTGTGAGTGTTACCCATTATATGACTAGTCATATCTCAGTGGAAAACTTGAAGTGGGAGGTCAGTAATCCAGAATGAAAATCATCACAGAGGAAAGACCCGAGGACTAGTCTGACAGCCAAGGACATCTTTCACTGTTAGTTCTTCAGACATCTCATTGGCTGTGCTGCAGAGAGGAGCAGAGTTACCATGGCAATGCCAGCTCTTCTGCAGGCATGAAGACTTGCTCGTGCTGCCTCTCAGAGGGATAAACCAACTTAATCCCAGGGTGCCGAGACAGTGAAAAGGTTGGACCACCCCTAAGGGACATTGTAGCTAGTACAGTGGAGGAATTAGCAGCTGCAACGATTGATATTAAGGCCACACCAAGGAAATCACTTTATGTTGTCAGCCTGTTGGGGGGCGGTGGTACTGGGGATGAGGGGATGAATATAAAATATAAAATGAAACTGTTACAAGTCCAGCTCCTGCAGTTGGTATCACATTTTCCAGTCAGCAAGTGCAATAAAACACTGAGGAAAGTCTATTTATTTCATGTACGGTACCATTTTTAATAAGGAAATAAAGACAAAATTAAAATAATTAGTTTAATTTTGTAGATTTCTTGACTGCTTAAAAAAATTGTAGTCTCCATAAGACAGATGCGTTTTCAAAAACAAATTTGTGCACAAGTGGACTTTACATAAATTTTAATGTTGTGCATTTCAAAATAGAATTAGAGAACTAAAGTATATTTCTGTCGTAGAAAATCGTATGACAGATTATGCACATTGTTATGCTGGGGTATTTCTGTAATGATAAAAAAGGGCAAATTTTGCACAACTGCTTCTGCATCAATGAATAAATAAATAGCTTGGAGAACATAGTTGGAGGGTCATAATGCATGACAGATTTATTAATGTCCTACCAGCTTTATGTTTATCATGCCAAACTAAATGGATAACAGTAGTATATTATAACATTTTCATTACTTAATTGTTCTAGTATAATGATGAGGTTGCATTGGAGAGATGCCCTGTGTTATTAGAGGGTCTCTTAAGACATGGACTAAATGCTATTTCAATTTATCAGTTTCTTCCAGAGCCCGTGGGTATTAGCAGAGTGCAGGAGTCCATAAGGCATTCTGGAAGTAGTAGAATTTCTTATACAAGTACTGCCTCCATTTCTTAGGACTCGGAGTAATTTGCAACCAGAGTTTCCTCAGAGCAACGTCCACTGTTGAAAAAACCCACACACTTCTGGCGTGCTGAAGACTCTTGTATGTCAAAGTGACATTTAGCTTCCACTGGAGTCTGACTTGTATTGTCAGACTATGGGCTAAAGAAGGACTGTTGTGGAGCAAATAAGTTTGTGGGTTGTTTTTGTACCATTTTCTTCTAGGATTCTAATGAAAATTTCACAGCAAGCCTCTCACTGGGCTGCTTAGCCCAGCTCAATTAAAATTAATATTGCAAGCTAGAGTGGAAGGAAAAAGTGGAGGGAGGTGTTTCAAGTCAGTTGGAAGTAAAGTTAAAAAAACCCTGCAGCTCATAACTTGGCACAGTGCCTGCTCACTTGAGAGCAGCATAGCTTTCCGGTTGTGGGTTCTCTTCTTTGCCTGAGAGGAATTAGGCAGGGTTTAGTTCTTCTGCACAAATGATTCATCTACTTTAATAAGTTGATGGCTTAGCTATAAATGAACACAGTGGTATTTTGCATCTGTAATGTATCAATGCTTTCGTGAGTTGCAAACTCTGTTCCACTACCTCCTCAAGCTTTCCTGTTATTCTTTTACGGGACCGATTGTCAAATTATTAACCAACAAAAGATAAAGAAACCACAATGTAATAGCACATTTCCTGCAAAAATAAGCTGCTGGATAATTTATGAGCAGTACATCCCATGTGGTTGTCCATCAAGCCTATGGTTCCTGTTTTTAAGTTCTTTTAAAATTAGTCCTCTAGGATTATATCGAAAGTCTTAACGAGGTAGATTGGAACAGTGATTTTTAACCTCACTGGAAGTTGACAGTTAAATTCCTGCTCTTTTTTTAATATCCTATTTTGAGGAGGCATCAAGGTCACTTGCCAGAAGCATGCATTGTAATTCCCTAAATATGCAGATTGAAGTCTGCGTGATGTCACGGATCCTTGATTGTAATTTTTGTAGTTACCTTTCACACCAGATAAAGAAAACAGGAAGGGGACCTGAGACAGCAGAAGTTACTTAAAATAAGATTTCTTTCCTTCTGGGGTCAGGAGCAAGGAAGTTTCCCATTCCCTTAAACAATTACCACAACCCCTGTTAAAACTGTTCTCAATCCTTTGAATTTAATTTTTTTTTAAACTTTCCTCATGGGATTAAGAGGTGTGCAGCCCCATTTTAGTATTTTTTTGCCACCATTCCCTATTCTCCATCCTCACTTGTAAGGGACTCCTACAAAACACATTTTTTGCCACTAGTAACACTCCCACCTGGAGTTAGCTGGCAGTTCAGAATCAGGTTTATTGTCACTGAAAGTCATGAAATTTGTTGAGTTGTGGCAGCAGTACAGTTTGGGCATGACAATGTCCTATAGGTTACAATCAAATAAATAAATATTACAAAAGAGGAATAGTGAAGCAGTGAAGCTCTATTCCCTACCGTAGCCTTTTACCTGTTCTCACCTGCCTATCATTTCCCCTGGGTCCCCTCCTCCTTCCCTTTCTTCTGTAGTTATTATTATTATTATTAGTAATCTGTGTTCCTGTTCTTGCCACCAAAGTGGATAACCTCACATTTATCCACATTAAACTTCATCTGCCATGCATCTGCCCACTCACCCAACCTGTCCAAGTCACCCTGAATGGCCTACTCCTGCCCCTATTGGTTATTGTCTGTAGTTCACTCTCCTCTCTTATTAGATTCCTTCTTCTCCAGCCCTTTAGCTCTCTCACCCACCTGGCTTCACCTATCACCTTCCAGCTAGACTCTTTCCCTTCCCCCTACCTTTTTATTCTGGCATCTTCCCCCTTCCTTTCCAGTCCTGAAGAAGGATCTTGGCCCAAAATGTCAACTGCTTATCCATCTCAACGAAGCTGCCTGACCTGCTGAGTTCCTCCAGTAATTTTGTGTGCATTGCTTCAGCATTCATGGGTCGTTCAGAAGTCTAATGGCAAAGAGGAAGAAGCTGTTCCTCAAACATTGAATTTGAGTCTTTAGGCCCCTGTACTTCCTCCCTGATAGTAGTATAATAAGAAGAGTGCATGTCCTGGATGGTGAGGGTTTTTAATGATGGGTAGACAACTGATGGTGGGATACAGATGAGCTCAGACAATAAAGCCACCAAGGACACATGGTAACTTTGTCCCCCACCCATTTACACATTCCCAATTTCTAGTCCAAGTTGAATTGAAACCTCTGTATTCTTGATCCCTGGCAGCCTTTTATCTAGACTACTTGTCAGCACAATCCTTGACTTCCTCTCTGTCCTCACCTGTTCTCCACATTGAATCAGACGTGTTGTTATGTTGGTACGTTGGGACAGTCGTGCTGCAATAACCTTGGATGCTGTCTTTGTGGACTTTGCGTATTCTCCTGTGACAGTGTTATATTCTACCAGTGATTCCATTTCCTCCCATATATGCTGGCAGATTAATTGGCTCTGTAAATTACCCTCTAATGTATGTAAATAATTTTTAAAAATCAAAAAATCATGTGAAAGAGAATCATGTTGTAGGGGTACTAGAGAATAAGAAGAGAGGGAATGGGGCTGATGGGACAGTGCTGTTGTGAGCTGGCAGAGACCCTCCTGGCAGAACCCTTTAGTCTAAGTGTGTAAATGAGTTTAGTGTCAAGATTCAAATAAGCTCATGTTGAAATAGGGTCAAATTATCATGATGCTCCTTCCTGGATTTACTCCTGCCATCCACACAGTTTTTCTTGATAACACAACTGAAATGGTGAGTCAGCTACAGGCACTGAATTGCAGAAATTCTTAGCATTATCTCTTTTGTACTCCTGAAATTGTCCAACCAATTTTTTTTAAAATTATTATATTTTGCTGTTTTTCTTAAAGCAAATAATAAACTGCTCAAAATCTAGTGGGTTGAAACACTTTGCAGACTGTGGTTCTTAAGGTATTACAGAGTGAACCCTGCTTGCCATCAACTGGAATTATTAATTGACCCCGTATTCACTTCCAGTGATGGCTTCATGGAAACATAGACTGATGGAAGAATTCTAATTATGCTTAGCAAAGTTGGAGGGTTGGGAATAAGTCAAAGTAACCTGATGTTATTTTACAAAATGGGATATTCCTCCCCCCCCCCCCCCGCCCCCCACAAGTTTGTCTTGCTTAGCCAAATTTCTCTTTACCAGGACCAGGTATTGGAAAATTGGAGATTCACTTCACCCAATTCTGTGTTCACTTATATTTAAATTGTGTGATAATTATGAGCTAAATGAAGTATGCTGGAAAGGTGAGAAAACTTCATGGATAAAAAGAGATCTTGAAAGGCTTTGCAAATAGAGGTGAAAAAGAAATGATTAATTCTATTTTATGTTAAGTCATGATTACATTGCAAGGAATCATGGAAACAATCTGAGAAAAGGAAAGTTTGAAGTCTGATGCAGGAAGTATTTGTTCACACTAATGGAAAATCTCTGTAATTATTCAGGAAGTGATTAGTATATCAGACGTCTCTATTGGGGGACGAGCTATATGTTTTTTTCATGTCCGTATTGATTTATGTAACAATTTATTTTTGGGCTTTTATCATCCAAAATGATATAAAATTAAATAAGCTAAGTACCAGTTCTAATATGAAAATAAAATAATCTTCCTTTTAACACCAGATCTGAGCTTTATATATGTCCAGATGATTTTAAAGTTTTATAACTATTACTTTAGTTATGATATTTCACAAACAAATAAGCCTTATTTATTTATATATTGAGATACAGTGTGGAATAGGCCCTTCTGGCCCTTTGAGCCATGCCGCCAAACACCTCCGATTTAACCCTAGCCTACTCACAGGACAATTTACAATGACCAATTGACTTAACAACTGGTACATCTTTGGACTGTGAGAGGAAACCAGAGCACCTGGAAGAAACCCACACAGTCACAAGGGGAATGTACAAATTCCTTACAGACAGTGGTGAGAAATGTATGGCAGTTATGTTACATTGCTTCTGTACTTCATTGGTGCTGACATGCTGAGTTTATCAATTTCATCAACTTTGCCTTCTGTTTCCACCCTACCCTTAAACTCACTAGGTCTTTTTCTGACACCTCTCTCCCCTTTCTCTATTCTCTGTCTCCATCTCTAGAGATAAACTGTCTCTATATCTTTTATAAATCTACTGACTGCCATGGCTATCTTGACTATAGCCACCCTATCTTCTGTAAAAATGCTCTTTCTCAGTTCCTTTGCTTTCACCACATCAGTTCCTAGGATGAGGTTTTCCAGAGATGTCTTCCTTCTTCAAAGAACAGGGGTCCCCTTCTTCCACTATTGATGCTACCATCACCAGCATTGCCTCCATTTCTTGAAAATCCAAGCTTACCCTGTTAAGTGCAAATTTTGTGATGGAAAATGATTTAGAGACCTGTAGATTTTATTGGCTAAATTAAGGGAAGATTAGGGGAAGTTTTTTGAACATGGAATACAGGCAGAATTTTCTAACTTAACTATTGTTAAAATGCAGGAGTTCCCAACTTGGGATCCACTGACCTTTGCTTAATGGTATTGGTCCATGACATTAAAAAAAAGGGTTGGGAATCCCTGTTAAATGGAATCCATATATACTTTGTAAATATATTCCTTTCAAAGGGTCTCGGCCTGAAACATTGACTGTTTATTCCTCTCCATAGATACTATCTGACCTGTAGAGTTCCTCCAGCATTTTGTGTGTGTTGCTCTGGATTTCCAGCATCTATAGAATCTCATGTGTTTATAAACTGATTTTCATAAAATGTAAAGCAAACAAATGTGGAAATGTACAAGCTGCTACATTGGTAAGATGCAGAGCTGGGCTGAGGAGTGGCAGATGGAGTGTGAAGTAATTCACTGTGGAAGGTTGAAGCAGGAAACAGGGTTAATGGCAGAAGTTTTAGCAGTGTGGAGAAACAGAGAGACTTTGATATCCACATCCATAGATCCCTCAAAGTCGCCGCAAAGTTGATAAGGTGGTTAAGACAAAGTATAGTGTGCTGACCTTCATTAGCCTGGGGATTGAGTGCAAGAGCCACAAGATAATGTTGCAGCTCTATAAAACTCTGGTTAGATCACACTTGGAATATTGTATTCTATTCTAGTCAACCCATTGTGGGAAGGATGTGGAAGTTTTAGAGAGGGTGCAGAAGAGATGTACCAGGGTGCTGCCTGGATTGTAGAGCATGTCTTATGAGGGAGGATAAGTTGAGCAAGCTAGGGTTTCTTTCTTTGGAGCAAAGGAGGATGGGAGGTGACTTGATAGAGGTGTACAAGATGATGAGAGGCATAGATAGAGTGGGCAGCCAGAGACTTTTCTCAGGATGAAATTGGCTAACACAAGTGGCATAATTTTAAAGTGAGCGGAGGAGAGTATATGGGGGGGAATGTCAGAGGTAAAATTTTAAACAGAGAGTGGTGGGTGCATAGAATGCATGACCATGGTAGAGGCAGATACATTAGGGACATTTAAGAGACTCTTAGATAGACTGTTAGATAGGCCCTTAGATGCGACTTGGACATCCAAAGAAGAAGAGGGATGGCAAAAGATACCTTTACGAGAATGAAGAGTATACTGACCAATACTAAACTAGGCATGACAACCCGCCTCAGAGTACTGAAATGTTACGTTTATCCAGTTATGTTATATGGCTCAGAATGTTGGACAATATCTAGTAACATGAGGAAACGAATTAAAGCAGCAGAGATGTGGTTTTTGAGGAGGATGCAAAGAATATCATGGATGAAACGAATATCAAACGGGGATGTCATGAACAGAGCAAACACAAAAAGAGAAATAATGTATGAGATCATGAAAAGGCAACGTAACTTCATTGGACATGTGATTAGGAAAGAGGAGTTAGAATGCACGGTAATTATGGGAAAGATTGAAGGGAAGAAAGCAAGAAGAAGACAAAGACAAATGATGGTGGAGACAGCAGCCAGGGAACTGGAAATGAATACCAATGAATTGATCCACTTGACCCGAAACAAGAGTGTGTGGGCAATGGCAGTCAAAGCTCAAACTGGGCATGGCACCTGATGATGATGATGAGATAGACACATGGATGAAAGGAAAATGGAGGGCTATGTGGGAAGGAAGGGTGAGACTGATCTTTTAATCAATCTAAGATGAATTGATTAAAAGATCAATCTAACCCTTGGATATATGTTAAAAGGTCAAAAAACATAACGGATGGAAGGGCCTTTTATGTGCTGTTCTGTTCAATGTTCTGTGTTCAACTATTTACCACTATGCACGGTGTCTCCATATACTAGATACTACTTTTTTCTTCTTGATTGCATCATCTCCTCTTAAATCCCTGTCAACCAATCAGATCTCAGGATGTTTAATATTTGCAACAATCTGTGTGTGAACTGATTCCTCCTAACTTTATTTGACTCGTTATGTTCCCATAAGTGGAATGTCTTTCTCCACAACCCAGTGGAAACAGTTAATGATTTTAAAAGCTTCTAGCAGGTTTCTTCCTTTATTCTCTTCTCTCTTACAATAGAAAGCCACGGCCTTCTCAATCATTTATAAGGATGAGCCATGCTCTGTTATTTCATTCATGGCTGACTCTGTGCCTCAAGTCCATTTTCCCATCTAATTGCCCTGTCTCCTGATTACTTTAGTGCCTAATCTCTGATCTCAGTCTTGAATGTATTCAGTGACTGATTACCATCTTGAAGTTCAGAATTGCAAAGATTTGTGGCCTTCTCCATAATGAAATTTCTCCCCATTTTGGTTCTAAATTGCTGACTCCTTAAGTAGAGGTCATATCCCTCATCTCTACTCTTTCCATTCCAACTCCGAAAGACTGGATTTTCATAGAACAACCTTTGAATAATCAAATACATTTTAAAAATCTAGATATTCAGTAATATATTGATTCATTGTCCTTAATCAATTCTGCCGGTAACATACTGAAGAATCTCATAAGAATAATCATCCTTTCCCGTTTTTAACACCAGCATTGATTTTGCCAAATTAGATTCTAATTCCCCATTGTCCTATTGACAAAATGCTGGAATATATCTATGGTGTAGTTCTCTGTATTTTCTCTCCCTTACAGTCATGATGTTAGATTTTGCCTTGCCTTTGCTGAGAGTGTTCCAAAGTCCTGTGAATTCTGGCAGATTACCACTAATTCATCCACCATACCCGTTTTAGAATTCTGGGATCCATGTATCATTTTCTGAGGATTTGCCTGCTTGTCCCTTAATTTGCATACTATTTCCTCTCCAGTGATGACTTCGTGTTCCTTAATGCCCACAAAATATCCTAGCAGTTGTGTCTTCTGAATACTGTTAGAGAGGTAGATATGTTATTGATCCCAAAGGAAATTACAGTGTCACAGGAGCATTACAAATGCACAGATATTGGAAGAGAAGTAAGAAAGAATAAAAAAAAGCTACCTTAAAAATAAGATGTACTAGATTTTCAAGTCAACGATTACAAGATTTATAAGTTCATACTGATAAGATGGTAGTGCAAGAATTACCATAATATTATACAGTGATGGGTGCACATTCACACCATCCAGATAAGAAGTTATGGTGGTAGTAGTAGTTATCATGCTTATAAATACTTTCTTCACTTTCTGCTATGTTTCTGTGTTGTTTTTGTAATTTGGAAACCAGAATCTCAGACCATACTGTGCTACATTTAGAGCATAATAAGGGATAGATACAAATTTGATCTTTCCTTTCTATTTGGATTCCGTTTAACAAACTACTACTTTGTTTACATCCTCTTTGGGCATGCCGACTTGCTTTATTATTGGGGCAGCAAGCAATCTGCTACGTGAACTCAGAAGCTTGAGTAAGTCTATAGTGGGAGAGGATTTGTTGATAATTTAGGGTGAGCCCCTGCACTGGGTCCAGATGAAGAGTTTCAACCCAAAACCTTGACAATTCCTTTCCCTCCAGAGAAACTACTCAACCCCCCAGCACATTGTTTGATGCTCCAAATCTTTTTCTACACATCCACCTTCTACAGTCCCTTGGGTCTCCATCTTGCATTAGTACTTTTTAGGAATCTATGCCTTAATATTTCTAAATCTCTTGCCTTCACTAATCTATTTAGTTTCTTACCTTCCAATAGATAAATAGAGTAGCTTTTTCTGCCTAAAAATGAATATGTTGTTAGATTTATTATAAATCATATATTAAGATATTTTAGAGATAATTAGGTGGGTTTTAAAATGAAATATAAAGCTAGAACAAACAAAAGTGTTACAAGCTGCTGAATTAATAAAATTCTTTACCTTTGTGGTAAGAATCTCAGCTTTCATTGAAGGGTTTATTTTATTTAAAAGACCTACTTCCTTAAGATCATTCTCAAATGCATTTTATGAAATATTTTTGTTTTCCCACTATATAACTAGACCAATTCTGTCATCATGGTGAAATTTTATTCATTTGGTGCCTTACTAGGCAGAAATCTTTGCTAATTTTCTCTTAGTGTTGAATGCATTGTGAGTGCATACTTAACTAGGTTTCAGCAAGATTTTTCTAAATTAACCACAGCAGTATTTCTTGAATCTTTCACCCAAAATGCCACAGAGATGCTATCAGTTCAATCAAGGACTTAAAAAATGTAATCAGTGATTAGGATTGGTTTTAGATTATTCGGAATCACAGAAACACAATGCAGAAATAAATTATTTAGTAAGGGAAAGCTGCCTGAAATTTTTTATATAGACATTAAAATGCTTATCATTTTTGGTTGAATTGAATGTTATGGATGAGCAGGAAGATGAATTGTAAACTTCTTTATTTCCCTTTATTTTTTTATTCAATTTCATATTCATAAACTCCTTGGGGCAGGTCTCTGGAGATCTGCGAATCTGACACTACATTGCATCAAATCATTTAAGGGGACCCTAGAGAATATGAACAGCAAAACACCAGGCAAGGACTGGTGATGTTTAAACATTTTGCATTTGGCAAAGATGTAAACATTTAACTGGAGGGGAAAGAATTGCCTGTATTTGTATTCTTAACATAACATTAATCCTGCTCCTATGCATTATTTCAATGACTCAGAATATAATATTAGTCTCTTTGAGTCATTGCATTTTTCTCTTTTATTTTGCCACATATTTGGTTACACCAGACCTAGAAATCCTGTGACTTCTGTCAAAATAAAGGGATGGAACATGCTTAAAACTGCATATCTAGCTGCAATGCACACTTCAGTGTGTTTCAGACTTGGGTGTCTGTGCACTATATATATATAACTTCACTCTGATCCTGGACCCACCATTGTTCCTGTGATGTATTGAGCTGGGAAGATGGGTACACTTTATTTCTGGCCTTTCAGTTCCTGGCCAGCCATTGGAGGACTATGGAATTCAAATCTCTTACTAGTTCTTCTTTCAGTTAGTCCTGACGGAGGGTCTCGGCCCGAAGCGTCGACTGTACCTCTTCCTAGAGATGCTGCCTGGCCTGCTGTGTTCACCAGCAACTTTTATGTGTGTTGCTTGAAATTCCAGCATCTGCAGGTTCCTCGTGTTTGCGTTTAGAAGTTTGACAAGGTTTTCATTGACGTGCTGAATCTCTGCAGACTCCTGAGGAAGTAGAGGCACTATTGTGCTTTCTTTGCAATAATACTTGTATGATGGATCCAGGACAGGTCCTCTGAAATAGTGACACCCAGGAATTTAAAGTTACTGGCCGTCTCCACCTCTGCTCCTCCGATGATTACTGACTCATGGACCTCTGGATTCCCTCTCCTGAAGTCTGTAATCATTTCCTTGGTCTTATTGACATTGAGTGAGAGGTTGTTATTACTGCACCACTCAGTCAAGTTTTCAGTCTCCCTCCTCTATGCCGATTCAGTGATACAGTGGTGTCGTCTGCAAACTTGTATATGACGTTGGAGCTGTACTTAGCCGCACAGTCATAGGTGTAAAGCGAGTAGTGCACCTGTGATTATTAAAATACTTTAAATACAGTGAAATGGGCACAAGCTTTTTTGAGCCTTTTGGATGTTGCTTGCCACCTGCTGAGTAGTCCATTTGTGTTGGCCACAGAATCAAGTTCTTATGTCTTTGGAGTCTGTGTGATGACATAAGTTCAGTGCAGCCTTGGGGCCAGTGTGGCGAGGGTATAGGCGGTGAGCATGGGCTGATCTCGTTGAACACAATTTGGCCCAGACTCTTACCAGGTGCACACAGGATATCCATATGGCCTACTTCCCCATTATTCTGAGGTTATGCACAGTGACCCCCTCCCTCCCACCACACTCTCAAACCCCTCTGGCAATAAATTAGAATCATTGATGTCAATCCAATGTTCAGTACAAAAGGTAGTGAATTCGGTCCAGTACATCACAGGTAGAACCCTCCCGACCATTAAGCACATCGACATGAAATGTTGCCTTAGAAAAGCAGCATCAATCATCAAAGCTCTTCACTACCCAGACCATGCTCTTTTCTCACTGCTGCCATCTGGTAGAACAGGGGTCCCCAACCTTTTTTGCAACGTGGACTGGTTTATTATTGACAATTCTATGTTCTAGAACATACAAGGTAAATGGTAGGGCACTGAGGAGTGCATTAGAACAGAGGGATCTGGGAATACAGACACAAAATTCCCTAAAAGTAGCGTCACAGGTAGATAGGGTTGTAAAGAGAGCTTTTGGTACATTGGCCTTTATTAATCAAAGTATTGAGTATAAGAGTTGGAATGTTATGGTGAAGTTGTGTAAGGCATTGGTGAGGCCGAATTTGGAGTATTGTGTGCAGTTTTGGTCACCAAATTACAGGAAAGATATTAATAAGGTTGAAAGAGTGCAGAGAAGGTTTACAAGGATGTTGCCGGGACTTGAGAAACTGAGTTACAGAGAAAGGTTGAATAGGTTAGGACTTTATTCCCTGGAGCGTAGAAGAATGAGGGGAGATTTGATAGAGGTATATAAAATTATGATGGGTATAGATAGAGTGAATGCAAGCAGGCTTTTTCCACTAGGCTAGGGGAGAAAAAAACCAGAGGACATGGGTTAAGGGTGAAGGGGGAAAAGTTTAAAGGGAACATTGGGGGGGGGGTTCTTCACACAGAGTGTGGTGGGAGTATGGAATGAGCTGTCAGATGAAGTGGTAAATGCGGGCTCAATTTTAACATTTAAGAAAAACCTGGACAGGTACTTGGATGAGAGGTGTATGGAGAGATATGGTCCAGATGCAGGTCAGTGGGACTAGGCAGAAAAATGGCTCGGCACAGCCAAGAAGGGCCAAAAGACCTGTTCCTGTGCTATAATGTTCTATGGTTCTATATTCTTGTGGCACCCGGGGGGAGGGGGGCGGGTGGTAGGGTTGCCAACGGACAAGAGTAGCAGTCAAATGCGTTGTGTTTACCCCGAGAAAGACTACAATGACCATGAAGCCTTGCGCAGGCACCAGTGCGCATGCGTGGCTTGTGCATGCGTGTACGTGCCGATTTTTTTCTACAGATCATTTTTGGCGACTCTGCTCGGGGGGGGGGTTGTTAATCACGACTGGAATATAGATGATAAGTAGCTAATACATTCAATTTCATTTCTAAAAGGGTTTATCTAACAAATTTAATAGAAAACACACAGCGCATATTTTCCTCTCATGAATATAGTGATAAGTCAACTATCAGAGGAGGACAGGGGAGCTTGAAGTAAGTGTTGAATGAACTTCCAGTAGAAGTGGTAGAGACAGGTTCGATATTATCATTTAAAGAAAAATTGGATAGGTATATGGACAGGAAAGGAATGGAGGGTTATGAACTGAGTGCAAGTCGGTGGGACTAAGTGAGAGTAGCGTTCGGCACGGACTAGAAGGGCAGAGATGGCCTGTTTCCATGCTGTAATTGTTATATGGTTATATAAGTCAATAGCATCATAACATTTTAAGTAATGTTTGGATATTAAACACACAGCACATATTTTCCCTGTATGAACATATAAGATCATTGCAATACACCAATATTGTTGAATCAGTGGGAGCCCTGGGCTGAATACTTGTTTCCCTGCAACGAGACGGTCCTATCGAGGGGTGATGGGAGACAGCGATACTCGAAGGGGGTTCCTTATGTCCAGTCTATTCTGCAATTTAGTTTTAATTGCATTCATTGCAGAGATATGTTGGAAATGGAAGCAACGTTTTCAGTGCTTTCATGGCT
Source organism: Mobula hypostoma (assembly GCF_963921235.1). Classification (NCBI taxonomy): domain Eukaryota; kingdom Metazoa; phylum Chordata; class Chondrichthyes; order Myliobatiformes; family Myliobatidae; genus Mobula; species Mobula hypostoma. The sequence goes on from NC_086098.1 coordinate 192,466,847, forward strand.
ATCTCAGGATTTTTAGCTTTGACTTTGATCCAGAATGCCGGCAGAGATGTTATGTCAAACGTACTTTTCAGCCCACCGTCATTTGCAAACTCGAGGAGTTGATCTCCTTCCCGTGCTGCCATAGATGACACATGCGTAATGACCTCGCGTGTGTTCAAGCTCAACAGTGCGTGACAGGGAAAGAGGAAAGGTGCAGCTGACTCATATCGCCAAATCATATTGTTTCCTCACGGCCCGGTAGCGCATGCGTTGCGGCCCGGTACCGGTCCGTGACCCGGTGGTTGGGGACCGCTGAGGTAGAAGGTACAAGAGCCTCAACACTCGCTCCACCAGGTTCAAGAACAGTTACTACCCCTCAACCATCAGGCTCTTGAACAAAAGGGGATAGCTACAGTCATTTAAGGACTTTTTTATCTTGTTATTTCATGCTCATTATTTATTGCTATTTATTTATTATCTGCATTTTCACAGGTTGCTTACAGTTTTTGTTCCTGATGTTTAGTTTACAGATCCTGTTTAAGGCTACTGTTCAGTAGATTTCAGGGTTGTATGTGGTGATATGTATGTACTCTGATAATAAATTTTTGTACTGTTTCAGTCAGGTATGTTATGGAGATCCGGGTAACGGTTGTGCCATGGATTAAAACCATGATGACAATTAAGGTTCTTTTAAACTGAATAATGGCAAATAGGATCGCATGTTATAAAGTTTTAAATAATGCTGTTTTCCATCAGTAAAGCAGATTCTAAAAAAAAAGCGGAAGAGTCCATCCATATCATATATTTTGTGAATAGCCTGTTATGATAGTATTTACTTCTCTTTCATTGCCAGATGATTCATCTTCAGAATGCTGCAGTGGGAATGGCTCCACTACTTTGAACCCTTCAGCATCAAACAGTATACAAGGGGGCAGTACATTCCCTGAAGTAAATGGAAACAGTTCCACTGGTTTGGACTACAGTGCCAGCTCAGAGGACCAGCCAGTCAACCTGAGTGAGCGGCTTCAGCCTAGTCAAGTGGATAATGGAAGTGTGGATGGACAAAGAAACCGGGTCAAATACATTGGAAAAGGCACATCAGATGTTAGATTGAACAGGGATGCAAGAGAATATGGGAGTAAGGTACAGTCTAATTTAACTTGCCTTAGTTGAAAATGAGTGCATTGACTGATAATTCCAGGAATTTACTTGAGTATGTAAAAGCTGCTGTACTTAAGTATTGCACATTGAAATTATTCCCTACAATTATTCTTTGGGAACTGAAGATGATGAAATCAGGAAAGATTTATCTGTATTTCTACATAATTAACATGAGTTTTATAATTTTTTTATATTTACATATACGCTGACATTTACAAGAGGGTTATGTTGTATTGATCAACATAAGATCTAAATTAAATAGATTGATTTCTACTTAGCCACTTGACAATCCACTAGATTGTCAATGACCAGATATCAACAGCAGAAAAGATGGTGCCAGTGTCCAGCTTTTTAAAATCTTTTGTTTTTGGATGTTCAGGTTAAGCCCTTTCAATGATACACTTGGTGAGATAGTGCAATATGATTTGGACCTTGGTCTCTGAGATTATGTAATTGTAAGGATTGGCTGGGAGCTATAATTAGATAATGGAGAAATGATGAAATCTTAGTTCTAGAGCAGGGGTTCCCAACCTTTTTTATGCAATGGACTACTACCATTAAGCAAGGAGTCCATGGACCCTGGGTTGGGGACCCCTATTCTAGAGTGAAAGCATCAGTTGAATATTTTCCCAGTCATCCTACAGATTAACTTCTCTCCTGTGAGAGACCTGTTGTAGGTTAGGTGCAGTGTTGCTGTAGAAAGATGAGGGTTAGCATTGAAGCAGTTATGCAGCCTTGCACAGCCCAAGATGGATTGGGTTTGTGTCTATAATGGACCCATTGATTAAGATCACAACTTGCATGCCATCACATTGCAGATGCTGACAAATTCAATGGCATTTCCAAGGATGCTTTCACAGGGAAGTAAAATGGTTAGGTGATAAGAAGTAGCAAAAGCAGAATTAAACTTAACTGTCTTCAATAAAGACAAACAAAAACGTTCAACTTACATGAACAGACAACATTTTAAAATAACATCAGGTTTCATTACTTGGTGAACAGCGGTGAACAGCAGTGAATGTATGCAGCTGGAACAGCCATTGACAAATTTGCTACTGTAACTCTCTCCTTCAGTAACATATACTTCAAGGACTGGCATCCATTCAAGTGGCTAATTTGGAAAATAGAAAGCAGCACTATGCAAATGCATAATTGTTGGCAGTCAAATGAGTTATATGCATTTTTTGCTCATTTGGAAAATGCCAAGTAGTGTACACACTGTGCATAGTTTTAACACTCAACTTTGTGTCCCTTTTTCCATACATGGGAATGTTTTTGTTCATGAAAGCTGAAAAGCAATGCAATGCTATTTTATTGAAATGTAGACATATTCTCCTATAATGCACTTTAAAAAATACTAATAAACTTTAAAATGACACTCCATGACCATTAAATAGATGTATTAATCTATTCTGTCACATTTAGAAGTGTGAATCCACGTGTTCATTGTATTTTTAAGATTCAAAGGTAATGACTTCACAACAGTTCTCTGACAAGGACAATAAAATAATGAGCACCTATCAATCTTTGCTCATCCCTCAAGGAGAATCAGCAAAGAAATGGCAGGTGGAATATATTGTAGTGTCAGGAAATATATGGCCATGCACTTTGGTGAAAGGAATATTTTCTAAACAGGGAGAAATTTCAGAAATCAGAGGTGCAAAGGGACTTAGGAGTCCTTGTGATGGACTCCCTAAATGTTAACTTGCAATTTGAGTTGGTGGTAAGGTAGGCAATTGCAATGTTAGCATTCGTTTTGAGAGAACTAGAATATAAGAGCAATGAGGTAAAGCTGAGGCCATATAAGATATAGCTCAGCCTGCATTTGGAATATTGTGAGCAGTTTTGGACCACTTATCTGAGAGAAGATGTTCTGGCATTGGAGAGGTTCCAGAGGAGGTTCACGAGAATAACTCTGAGAATGGAAGGGTTAATAGATGGTGAGCATTTGATATTTCTGGGCCTGTACTTGCTGGAATTTAGAAGAATGCCGGGGGATCTGATTGAAACCTATCAAATATTGGAAAGTTGAGTTAGAGTGGATGTGAAGAGGATGTTTAAATAGCGGGGGAATCCACTACCAGGGCACAGCCTCAGAAGTACAAGGTCATGTCTTTAAAATAGAGATGAGGAGGTATTTTTTCAGCCAGAGGGTGGTGTGAATCTGTGGAATTCATTGCCACTGAGGACTGTGGAGGCCGAGTCATTGAGTATATTTAAAGCAGAGGTAGATAGGTTCTCGATTAATCAGGGTGCCAAAGGTTACTGGGGGAAGGCAGGAAAATGGGGTTGAGAGAGATAATAAATTAGCCATGTTGGAATTGACTTGATGGGCCAAATGTCCTAATTATGCTCCTGTGTCTTATGGTCTTATGATTTTATGAAGAAATGTGAATTGTGTAATTGAGCTATCATTGTGCCTATTTAGAATAATTAGGCTTTGTGATCTTCAAGTAAATGTGGCTGTACCATAACAACCGAATGCTAAGTGTTCTAGTGTTTAATAAAAAACCTATTCTGTGCTTTACCGCATGAACTGCCATGTTTGTTTACTTATATGTTTCAAGTCTCTTTTACTTGAATTTGCTAAAATTACAAAATAACCATTTAAAACATGGAAGATGGAAGAATGGTGATTTTCTTTTTCTGCTAACTGACATTCTTCTGAACTTCACTGAATTATTAGTTGACATCATTAGAAAACTTACTGGGCTCAGGAAGAAATAATGAGTGAAGGTGAGAAATTGGCTATTATTAAGAGAGGTGTGGACCAATTAAAGGAAAGTATTACCAGAAGAAAGTAAATACTGCATTTACTGGGCAATTTTTTTTTCATAAAGATGAAGGGGCAAATGAATAAAAAGTGGCAGGAAAAAGTTAAGGAAAATAAATGTACAAGTGAATATATGAACTTGCAAGCAAGAGGTGAAGTAGAATTATTGACTCTTTGTTTGATGACTGCTAAATTGAGGGAGAGATGTATGAAAGTCTGACCCTTAGTTGCTTTACAGCTTTGTAGATGACTGACTGCAGCTGACCGTTACTCCAGCCTTATTCTGCAATGTCATATCAGGTACCCCTGCGTTTGCTTTTCTTCTAGTTGAGGCATCGTTCCAGAGTCTACAGAAGTAGTTGTTAACGTATGGTCTGGTATTACTATTCAGGATGCAGAGCTGTTCTTGTTCATCCTGAATTGCTTTCTTTCATTGAAAACTTTGCAAGGCCCATGACATGCTTGAGTACTCACAAAGCATTCTCCATCCAGACATTTGCATTCGAACCTTTACCTCCAAGTGTCTCCTGCCATTAACTTCTGATGGGGAAAAAAGACCCCTATCTGCACATTCTCAACTTTGTGGTTGCACTTCTGCTAGATCATGGTCACACACCTATCTCTAGCCACTTTGAGACAGGTGATAGAGGACACGCTACAACATCTCTGACAACCTGGCCTCTGTGCTATTCCTTCTAATTTCTGCTTTCGTTGACATACTAACTGAAAGAATTGATTTTGATGTTGGTATGTGAGCTGGACAGGGAAATGAATACTCATAGTTGCCATTAATGAAGAGGAAAAATATAGTTACAAAGACTCAAAAGGTCATTAACATTTGTGGTTTCTTTAAATGCCCTCATGTTGATAAACCTCAAGTTATCTTAAACACAAAGAATTCTGCAGATGCTGGAAACTCAAAGCAAAACACACAAAATGCTGGAGGAACTCAGCACGTCATGCAGCATCTATAGATATGAATAAACCATCAACGTTTTTGGCCAAGACCCTTCTTCAGGAATTCTGTTTATGCATTTCCATAGATGCTGCCTGGCCTGCTGTGTTCCTCCAGCATTTTGTTGTGTTACCTCAAGTTATCTTCTTACCAAATTTCCTGTATATTCTAAGAATACAGAATCTAGTTTGGGGCTTGCAGAAGTTAAAGTCACTAGCTGTTTTAAAACCATCATTTGGAAGGTTTACAGTATGTTTTGCTGGACAGTTTTTATTGCTGGAATCAGAAGAGGTGTATTCCAGGAGCAATGTAGTCCTTTAAATAGTGTCACAAAATAACTATGATGTCAATGTGAGATTATTTTGTAATAACAAAGACAAAAGATAGACTGTCCTGGAATTAGAGGACTGTATGTGCGTAGGAAGAAGAGAAGAATAAGGATTGTTTTGCTGTTGTTGCTTTGTGTTTGGTATGTTCTGTTTTTGTTGTGTTCTTTGTCATTCTGATGAGGCATACTATGTTCACCATGTTTCACAACACTTGTGGAATGCCTGCAGCATATCCTTGTATGTGTTGGTTGTTGATGCAAATGACTTACTTATTTCACTGTATGTTTCGATGTACGTGATAAGTGAATCTTAAAATCTGAAATATATAAAGAAATCTCACAGCCCAAGTATCCAAATTTTCTGAGCTCCCTCTCCAACACTTCATAAAATTTCTGATGAATATTTGACAACAAAGCTAATTTCATCATCAGGCACAACTGCACAGACGCGTGGACATCAACAAGTTAGATCGGTGCGAAGAATTTTAAAGGAGAGCATTTTTTCTTCAGTGCTTTGATCGAGGCACGACTGCGCAGGCACGTGGACGTCAGCGAGTTAGACCGGTGGGAAGAACGTAAAAAGAAGAAAAGCTTTATTGAGCAGGCGCTGGAGTAGATGGAGTCAAAGTAGGAGAGCTTTGGCTCAATGGGCTTCGGCGATAATCGGTCGAGGTGAGGTTAAGTTACTTGTGAAGAATAGGAATAGGAAGTATGTCTGCGAGGCTGGTGTTCTAAACTGAGTGTCGGATGTGGGATGTCCGGGAGACTCACAGCCTCCCGGACGGCCACATCTGTGCCAGGTGCGTCGAGCTGCAGCTCCTTTGGGACCACGTTAGGGAACTGGAGGTGCAGCTCGATGACCTTCGTCTGGTCAGGGAATGTGAGGAGGTGATAGAGAGGAGCTATAGGCACGTAGTCACAATGGGGCTTTGGGACACAGATAAGTGGGTAACAATCAGAAGAAGGAAGGGTAAAGCTGTCCCCTTTAACAGTAAGTACTCCTGTTTGAGTACTGTTGGGGGAGGATGACCTCTGGCACAGAGTCTGGCCCTGTGGCTTGGAAGGGTAGGGAAAGGAAGAGGATGGCAGCAGTGATAGGGGACTCTATAGTTAGGGGGTCAGACAGGCGATTCTGTGGACGCAGGAAAGAAACACGGACGGTAGTTTGCCTCCCAGGTGCCAGGGTCCAGGATGTTTCTGATTGCGTCCACGATATCCTGAAGTGAGGAGGTGAACAGCCAGAGATCATGGTACAGATTGGTACCAATGACACAGGTAGGAAAAGGGAGGAGGTCCTGAAAACAGACTGCAGGGAGTTAGGAAAGATGCTGAGAAGCAGGACCACAAGAGTAGTAATCTCAGGATTACTGCCTGTGCCACGCGACAGTGAATACAGGAATGGAGTGAGGTGGAGGATAAATGTGTGGCTGAGAGATTGGAACAGGGGGCAGGGATTCAGATTTCTGGATCATTCGGACCTCTTTTGGGGCAGGCGTGACCTGTACAATAAGGATGAGATGCACCCGAATCCAAGGGGGACCAATATCCTGGCAGGGAGGTATGCGAAGGCTACTGGGGAGAGTTTAACCTAGAGTTGCTGGGGGCTGGGAACCAAACTGAAGAGATGGAGGAAGGGGCGGTTGGCTCACAAATAGAGAAAGCTTGTAGGCAGTGTGAGAGAGAGGATAGGCAGGTGATAGAAAACGGATGCGCTCAGACTGATGGTCTGAGATGTGTCTATTTTAATGCAAGGAGTACCGTGAACAAAGCAGATGAGCTTACAGCGTGGATCAGTACTTGGATCTATGATGTTGTGGCCATTACAGAGACTTGGATGGCTCTGGGGCAAGAATGGCTACTTAGAGTGCCAGGCGTTAGATGTTTCAAAAAAGACGGAGGGGGGCAAAAGAGGTGGGGTGTAGCACTGCTGATCAGAGATAGTGTCATGGCTGCAGAAAAGAGGACATCATGGAGGGATTGTCTACTGAGTCTCTGGATTTGGAAGTTAGGAACAGGAAGGGGTCAATAACTCTACAGGGCGTTTTTTTATAGACAACCCAATAGTAACAGGGACATCGAGGAGCAGATAGGGAGACAAATTCTGGAACGGTGCAATAATAACAAGGTTGTTGTGATGAGACATTTTAATTTCCGCAATATTGATGGGCATCTCCCTAGAGCAAGGGGTTTAGATGGGGTAGAGTTTGTTAGCTATGTTCAGGAAGGTTTCCTGACACAATAAGTAGATAGTCTACAAGAGGAGAGGCTGTACTTGATCTGGAATTGGGAAATGAACCTGATCAGGTGCCAGGTCTCTCAGTGGGAGAGCATTTTGGAGATAATGATCATACTTCTATCTCCTTTACCGTAGCATTGGAGAGGGATAGGAGCAGACAAGTTAGGAAAATGTTTAATTGGAGTAAGGGGAAATATGAAGCTATCAGGCAGGAATTTGGAAGTATAAATTGGGAGCAGATGTTCTCAGGGAAATGTACGGCAGAAATGTGGCAAATGTCCAGGAGATATTTGTGTGGCGTTCTGCATAGGTTTGTTCCAATGAGACAGGGAAAGGATAGTAGGGTACAGGAACCATGGTGTACAAAAGCTGTTGAAAATCCAGACAAGAAGAAAAGAAAAGCTTACAGAAGTTTCAAAACACTAGGTAATGTTAGAGATCTAGAAAATTATAAGGCTAGCATGAAGGAGTTTAAGAATGAAATTAGGATGAAATAAGAATGAAATTAGAAGGGGCCATGAGAAGGCCTTGGTGAACAGGATTAAGGAAAACCCCAAGGCATTCTACAAGTATGTGAAGAGCAAGAGGATAAGACGTGAGAGAATAGGACCAATCAAGTGTGACATTGAAAAAGTGTGTACGGAACCGGAGGAGATAGCAGAGGTACTTAATAAATACTTTGCTTCAGTATTCACTGTGGAAAAGGATCTTGGCAATTATAGGGATGACTTACAGCAGATTGAAAAGCTTGAGCATATAGACATTAAGAAAGAGGATGTGCTGGTGCTTGGTAAGTTGATAGAGAAGATCTTGAGAGGCAGGATTTATGAACATTTAGGGAGGAATAATATGATTAGGAATAGTCAGCATGGTTTTGTCTTAGACAGGTCATGCCTTACGAGCCTGATTGAATTTTTTGACGGTATGACTAAACACATTGATGAAGCTAGAGCAGTAGATGTAGTGTATATGGATTTCAGCAAGGCATTTGATAAGGTACCCCATGCAAGGCTTATTGAGAAAGTAAGGAGGCATGGGATGCAAGGTGAAATTGCTTTGTGGATCCAGAGCTGCTTGCCCACAGAAGACAAAGAGTGGTTGTAGACAGGTCGTAATCTGCATGGAGGTCAGTGACCAGTGGTTTGCCTCAGGGATCTGTTCTGGGACCCCTTCTCTTCGTGATTTTTATGTTTGCTGATGACACAAAAGTTGGAAGTGTTGTGGATAGTGTGGAGGGCTGTCAGAGGTTACAGCGGGATATAAATAGAATGTAAAACTGGGCTAAGAAGTCCTGACGAAGGGTCTCGGCCTGAAACGTCGACTGCGCCTCTTCCTATAGATGCTGCTTGGCCTGCTGCGTTCACCAGCAACTTTGATGTGTGTTGCTTGAATTTCCAGCATCTGCAGAATTCTTGTTGTTTGCTAAGAAGTGGCAGATGGAGTTCAACCCAGATAAGTGTGAGGTGGTTCATTTTGGTAGGTCAAATATGATGGCAGAATATAGTATTAATGGTAAGACTCTTGGCAGTGTGGAGGATCAGAGGGATCTTGGGGTCTGAGTCCATAGGACACTCAAAGCTGCTGCGCAGGTTGACTGTGTGGTTAAGAAGGCATACGGTGCATTGGCCTTCATCAACTGTGGGACTGAGTTTATGAGCTGAGAGGTAATGTTGCAGTTATATCGGACACTGGTCAGACCCCACTTGGAGTACTGTGCTCAGTTCTGGTCACCTCACTACAGGAAAGATGTGCAAACTATAGAAAAGGTGCAGAGGAGATTTACAAGGATGTTGCCTGTATTGGGGATCATGCCTTATGAGATAGGTTGAGTGAACTTGGCCTTTTCTCCTTGGAGTGACAGAGGATGAGAGGAGACCTGATAGAGGTGTATAAGATGTTGAGAGGCATTGATTGTGTGGATAGTCAGGGGCTTTTTCCCAGTGCTGAAATGGCTAACGCGAGAGGGCACAGTTTTAAGGTGCTTGGAAGTAGGTTCAGAGGAGATGTCAGGGGTAAATTTTTTACGCAGAGAGTGGTGAATGCGTGAAATGGGCTTCCGACGACGGTGGTGGAGGTGGATACAATAGGATCTTTTAAGAGACTCTTGGATAGGTACCTGGAGCTTAGCAAAATAGAGGGCTATGGGTAACCCTAGGCGATTTCTAAAGTAAGTACATGTTCGGCACAGCATTGTGGGCCGAAGGGCCTGTATTGTGCTGCAGGTTTGCTATGTTTCTATCTGTCAAAATTCTCAAATTTTTCAATCCTTTCACAGCTACTAACATTTAATTAAGAATCCTAAACATTTTAAAATGAATACAAATTAAGAAAGTTAGTAACATCACCTTAACTACTTATAATCCTTGTTAGCAATTAGAAACTGAAAATAGAAATCATTTCAAAGTAATGTAAATTACCATGGCCTTTTTAAAAAAATTTTTCTCAATGGAATAAAATTTTCATTCATTGAATGGACGGACTAGTCTGGTAGTCGATTCCCTAGCTTAAGTGCTGGGGACTTTCTGCAAACTTGCATTCCATTTACAAACATTTGTAGAATCAAGTAGTGAGACATATCAACAGACTGGCAACCAAATTCTCCCAGCAGGTTCATGATTTTCACTTGGAGTCCCATATACCCTTTAAGACCCAAACTTCCTGACATTTACATGGTTACGTGCTGGCATTTCACTATAGAACTCTGGCAAAACCCATCAAAATTTGAGCCATAATATCTGATGGGACAAATGTTGTATCCCGGCTACTTAATATTAGTTAAGACAACTAAGCTCCTTGCATGCAGTATAGAACTTCGTTATTTCAGTTACACCTTTGTACATATTTGTTTGTCCATTTCCTGACATCAGGATGAAAAAATACCATGTCTTCAGCTCCCATACATTGCATGCGCATATATTGAAGCTGTTCAATATTGTACCAGAAATTCAGCCCATTTCTTTCCAATAGAAGCACATTTTAAAAACTGGCTACAATGCACTGTGTGCATAATAGTGCATGAAATACAAGTGACATAAGTCAGATTTATCCTGTGTTCTCTTCTGCCAAGGACTAGGGACAGGAAAATCAAAAAGAGAATTGATCTGGGTCTCTTGAGTATTGTAGTTTGAAACATAATTTAGTAGAGGTAGAGTATGTATCTTGGCACTATTTCAAACAAAATATTTAGATCCTGGGAGTAGTGTCAATATCAAGGTGATTTGTAAATACATTCTCATAGGTTATTTAAAAAGACATTTTCTTTGACAGTCAGCTGTACATCTAAACATTCTGTTGAATGGCATCGCTGACGTCTACGGGATTCTCACATTGAAGAACATGCATTCAGGCTCTCAGCTACTTGTTCATTTATCTTCAGGGATTTTACTTCAGCAGCTTTTATCCCAGCTCCCACATTATTTATTCTTATGATACTCAACTTTGATTACCACCCTTTTATCTTATTATATGAAAATAAGGATTTCTCAGAAACTGCAAGCGCCAAAGAAAAATAAATTTAGCAAATATGGTAGATATTTTTTCTTTGCAATTTCACTCAATAAATGCTAAATGAACTGAAAACAGGCAGCAGTTACAGAGTAGGAATCACAACAGCAACTTAAGTTCTATACAAACTGAAAAACATTCCTGCAGGTCAAATGCTTTACTGTGTAGTATTCTGCCAAAGTGTATTGATTTTTTAAAAATTGCTGGTTTCTTCAATGACCAGTCCTTGGAATATGGAGAGCCCTGATCTCAAGTCAATATCTCTGAATCATTTCTGGCTACCCAGAGACTCTGTTAGTCTATCAGGAATAGGTTAGACTCTTGCATCTAAGTTACAACTGTCAGATGAGCATGCAGCCATGCTAGAATTTATTTATTTCAGTATATATTATTGTCATTTATTATTTTCCAATGTCAAAGCACTGTAATCTTGCATAAAGTTTGTGTGTTTTTCACTTACTACTTGCATCTGCTGGAAAGTTATTCATGCTGTAGGTTTTCATAGAAATAAGGAAAATACGTACTCCTAAATCATTCCTGCACTTGGTACTTTAAAAGAATTAACAGTTTACTGTTAGGCAAATACTTCAGTCATATGTCCACTAATGTTGCCATTGGTGACTCCTGGGCTTAAATAATACTTCTTCTAAAAACTTGAGATGGTGGAACTAAATAATCTGTGCTGCATATATTGATGAAAGTTAACCAAATTGTATTACAAAACTGATACAGTGGATTCTGGTTCATTGAGCCATAGGATAACTGGGGCAGCCACTTACTTGGGATAACTCTTAAAGAACAAAAAGTAATCAAGAAAATAGCTGGGATTGCCTTTGTTCATTTGGGACACTATGCTGCTAAATTGGGACAAACGACTGTTGCTGAACAGTTTCTAGCTAGCGTCAGTTGTATGCGCTTGTGTGACCATTTGACACTACATTGTGCTTAGCGCAAAGAGTTTTTAAGTAGCGTCAGTTGCTTATATTTGTGTTTAAAAAAGCAGTGATTTTTGTCACTAATGGTGAGAAATGAGCGTTAAGACCATTCAGAATTGTTTTCTCACTGCAGTTTCAGGCGTTCAGGCATGCAGATGCCAGAAATGACTGGGAGTGAAAATGAAACTATTTCACAACTTCATAAATTAGGAGCTATCAAAAATTTGAAGGTATTGACAATCAAATTGAATGTTACAATGAAAATGATGATTTGGAGAATGCAATCATCAAAAGCAGTGTATGAAGGCAATACATTATCTGCACTGGATGTTTGCATTGATTTTGTTCATTTACAGTTAATCAAAAGAACATACATGATGAATTCCTCTATTGATAACCAATAGGAACTAATACACAGTTTTACAGTGCTGTAGTAGTAGTATTAGCAATGTTCTATCTTGTTCTGAATTTTATTTAAATACATAATTTTTTACTCAGTTAAATGGTAATTAGTCTTTTTTTTTTACTTTTTAAACTATTTCCTTGAAATTTGGCTAATTGAGGCAACCACTTAATTGGGCCAAAGTGTACCAGTCCCAACGTGTCCAATTAACTGGAATCAACTGTATTTCCTTTTGTTACATTAAATTGTTAGAATTAGAGATTGAACTAAATATTCAAACTGCTTGGATACAATATTATTATTGAACAAATTCACATTCAGTGTTAACATTAAACATAGCCAGGAACCTGCAGGTAATTTTACTACAAAGGTATACATCGCACTATGGAGACCAGAGAAAAGATACCCTTGAGGCTTGATCCCAACATGATGCAAAATAAACTCCATTGCTTCTTAACCTAATTAAAATACTTGCAGCTGTGTCAGGAGCTGTGATTCAAGCTATAGCACTCCTGCTGCATCAGACAACATAATTTTCTAGAAGTTTATCATTAAAAAAGTAAAGTAGAAGTCTTAATGCAAGAAATAACAGACCAAAAACTTAAGGCAATATACTTTATTATGACTCACAGCCTTTGAACCAGAACCAAGTAGAAAGGAAGCAGAGAAGAACCACAAATCTCTGGGGATTAACAATATAAAAGCAGAATTTCCGAAACAGGATGGTGCATTATCCTTCAATGGCTGCTATGCATTTATAATGAATTTGAATGGGGCTATTATTTCCAGGCTTTTTAAAGATTGGATGATAAAGGAGTGTAGGATTTCTATAAAGAGGAGTGACCTTATAAAGGATTATAAAATTTTGAAAGACGTGGATAAGGTAAATAGTCACAGTCTTTTTCCAAGGGTAGGCAACATAGGTTTAAGTGAGAGGGGAAAGATCTGAAGGAGATTTGAGAGGCAAGTTTTTCCACACAGAGGGTGGTAGTTGAAGAGTACAGCAAGCAACCAGAGATGGTGGTATAGATGGGTGCAATCTCAGCATTTAAATCCATTTTGGCATGTACATGGATAGGAAAGGAATAGAGGGATGAGGACCTGTTGAAGGAAAATGGGATTTGTATATATTGGCATTTCAGTCAGAATGGAAAATCAGGCTAATAGGCCTGTTTTCATACATGTCTATGGAGCTGTGAACCAATGGGAACTTAATTGTGTCAATCCTGAAAAAAAATCACCCTGTTAAGTTTCTTAAATTCATTAAATGAAAGAGAGTTTACTTAAATCCTTGCTTCCTGAAAGGATTTATTTCAGTAAAATCCAATCTTGTTTGTAACACAAAGTTGGTAACTCCTGAACCTACATTATACTTAGTAATAAACGCAAATGATCCTACAGATGCTGGAAATTCAGAGTAACACACAAAAAATGCAGAAGAGACTTAGCAGGTCTGGCATCATCTTTGGAAAGGAATAAAGAGTAGACGTTTCAGGCCAGTACCCTTCCTGATGAAAATTCTCTGCCTGAAACATCAGCTCTTTCTTCCTATCCAGAGATGCTGCCTGACCTGCTGAGTTCCTCCAGTATTTTGTGTGTGCTGCATTATACTTAGATTAGCTATAATAAGGGTGGGTTAGATATTTACCTTCAGTGCTTCTTGTGCTTGGTTGTCTATGCTATTCAAGTATACCATTCCAGTTCAGTTCCCAAGTATTTTTCTATATATTAAAAGATGATGAAGGGTGTATGGGAGGAAGTCCCATGAGTTTATCATTCATATATAGGAAAAGACACATTGCCTTGCAAATTATCTGTAGTCAGCAGCAGTAAATGTGTGGTTTACTCACTCTACCATCAAACATTCAGTTCCACTGGAATCCGTAAATCGAAGTTTTTGCAAGTGAGATAATCTGAAAGGTGTCACCTTATCAATGAAGTGGGCCCATCAGTTCTGTGCTAAATGTAGCTGGTCCATGCCTTTTAGAAGCCAACAGCTAGTTATAGTTTTTAGTGGGCTACCAATTTACCTGAGCATTTGGAAATCTCACAAATAAAATGTCACCGGGATTTCCCAGTGGGCTACCTCAACATTTATTCCAACACATAAGCTCCTACCTTGACCTTTCTTAAGCTCCTACACCATTTCTGTGTCCAGTTCACTATAGTCATTAATGAAATTTCATTACTTCTGTGTACAATTAGGGAGTGATATTACAGCTCCCAGTCCGAATGGAATTATTATGAACAGAGCAATTAAAAGTAGAAATCTATGACCCTCACCCATGTCTTAGCTTATTTGCCTTTCAGATGATTTGTAATTTAAATGTTAAATTAGATTTATATTTATAAAGCTATGCATTCACTTGTTTAATGCATAAGGGAACTTTTTGTTTCTTTCTGTATTCTGGTGTTCTCAAAGTACAATAGATTGGTTGTTTTTATCATACACACAGATTTAAAGCTTTGTCAAAACAGATTAAACAGGAATCATGACAGTGAGATGCTAGCAACAAATCTCACGAGATTTGAACTAAATTGGGTCTTACTGATTTCATCACCATGAAGGTTAAAACCACCCACCCACTTTCCAGTCATTTAAAATATTGAATAGACAATTAGGAATTTTGAGAATTGAGTATACTGGCCTTCAATTTCATTCTACAATCACTTTCCTATTGAGTAAGACTTTCGATTGAAGCAAATTTTCACAAATTTCACTTTAAAATGTGTACTCAATATTGATTGGTTGGTTTCTTGCCCAACAAAGTGCCAGTTATTACATATACCTCCCAGGTAGTTGCGAGGTAGGTGTCCTATAGTTTCTGCTGCTGCTAAACAAGATTAAAAACCCATCAGTGAAGTATACAATATGCTGGTAATAATTGGAACTTTCAGGGCTCTGTTTTGTGTTCATTTTAATGGGAAACATTTTTTTCTAGTTGCCTACTGTAAGATTTCTATTGTGCTTACAACTGTGCACATAAACAGTGTCACAGTTTATGCAATATTTCTTACAAAGCACCTGTTTGAAAGCTCCAATAAAAACAGGAAACATTGGGAACACTAAAAGCCGCACACACAAAATGCTGGAGGAACGCAGAAAGCTAGGCAGCATCTATGAAAAGAGTAAACAATCCATGTTTGGGTCGAGACCCTTCACCAGGACTTGTGAATTTTACAATTTATTTTCTTTCTATAGATGCTGCCTGACTTGCTGAGTATTTCCAACATTTTCCATTTTGATTTCTGAATGGCAGCACCTGCAGTTTCTTTATTTACTTAAAGGGTGTAACTACTCCATTCTCCAAGTGTGAATGAGTGAGACAGAAGTCAGGACTTGTGACTCCATTAAATGGGCATACTTTATTTACATCTCCTCTCAAAACATATATGACATGTATTCCTGGTGTGAGTTTTGAAATATGCAGGAAGATCCCATTTGGAATTGACCCCTGTAATTGGAAATTATATCATATTGATGCTCTCATCATTTCCCAACATTTAACCCAGACAAGCTTCATAAAATTGCTGATAATCAGCAGCTAATCGAGATTTATCTGTAATTATTGTTTGCAGAACCTTTAAGTTAAAATGATGAGGAAGACAGGCGATAGTTCTATGAGATTATGTGTAGATGCCTTTATGAATTAGTTTGACAATTTGTTCCAGCTTATTTAGTTTCATGGCTGCTCATTTGACAGTATATTTTCTTATATCAATGCCAATCCACTTATATTTTCTTAAGGAATAAGAGGAGGTGGAATGGAAGGATGCCAAATAGTTGTGGTCAAACCACAGAAAAACTGTGTTCACAGCCATTTCCTTTCTACCAATATGGACTGGGTTTCCTGAGAAATGTGGCACAGTCTTGAAATCACCGGGGAGATCATGAAAACTTCTGTTTTATTTTGCAACCACTCTGCTTTGGTGTAGATGTTAATACTATAGCTGTTAAAGTTACTTTGCTTGTACTTATTCCCCTTGTTTTGCTGGAAATGCAAAGCTGGGCAACTGCCCACACTGATCTCATGCACCAATAAATCTATAAAATTGGGTGTTCATCGTTGGGACGCTCCACCGCTTTTTGCCATTCTAGATTCCCATAATGAGGTCCTTTTTATTTAGTACCACCCAGTGTCTCCTCCAGCCTTGAGACAATGACTGGGAAATTAATTGCATAGTGAATTTTACACAGGTTGTAGGTATTAATAATTTTTTTACAGAAAATACTATGGGATATTTATTATTAAAAGTAAAAATAAAAATTTAGTTGGATATAGCAATTTATACGTGTCCTTTAGCTTTTAAAACTTAAATATTTTTATATGTTGTTTCTACTCAACAAGAATGAGGTGGATAGCCACAGTTTTGTAGTCAATCAGTGTTTAGTTATGGTGTATATGTCAACACAGTGTGGATTTGCATGCTTATAGCCCAAAAAAAGATTGCACTGGAGGTCATTTGATGATGCATCTCCTATTCTGTTCCATCAAAGGGCTATTTAGCCAAGTCCAATTGTTCTATAAAACACTGAGCTGAGAAGCTGGATACTGTTCACAACCAATCCACCGATGGCACAATTAACACAGCAGCTTTAATTTCAATACAAGTTTTTTTTTACATTTTAATTAATATTTTAATAAATTTAAGATAAATCTGGTATTAAAAATAACTAATTATGTTTTATTATTTCAATGCCTTCTAATCTATTTCTAAATGTCATTGATCATCAGAAACATTTAGAAACAGTTGGGGGGAAAAAAAGCACCTCACTCTCAATGGGTATGTGGACCACTCTGTGTTGTGAAACTATGCTGATAATTGGGTCAGCAGGCTGTAGGGAGCAAAAAGATGGCAAAAGGAAAGTGTGTCCATGGGCACACGACTAGAGTTGACTATTTGGCAAGCCAGTTCAAGTAGACCCAATATGGATTTGTAGTAAGCAATGCTGAAGTACTTTCTGAAATGATAATAAGCATATTAGTATTTACAATAAACTTTAGAGTGTCTTGTGTGGTATAAGGTGAATAAATTGTGATGTGGTCACTCTGGCAACAAGTTCAAGAGCTAACAATAAAGACATCAACCTCAACACAATTATCAGGCTACAATCCATACATTATCATGTAAGCTGCAGTTGTAGACAAAGTTTTCATGCAAGCCAGTTGAAGCATTTCCCGTAACCAATTTGCTAACACTGATAACTTCTTCCTGTATTAAATTTTGGAACATAGATATATTCCAAAATCCATTTTGCAGCCTAGAGAAAAATACACATGTAGGACAACAAGTACTTTTTCGGGTCTTTAATTCCTTTATCTGTTTTGGATGTTTTAATGCGGAAAGAGGGTATCAAAATAAAAACAAGATGAATTTTTAAAAAATACAGTTCCTGCTGCTACAATCTCAGTTTAATTTCTGTCCACACCCTTGTTACATATACAGTATGAAAATAAATAAAACAGAATATACAAAACCAGTACGGTGGTGGCAATTCTAAAAGAAACAATACAAACAGTATTAGAATTCCACCAACCCTGTACCTTATACACAACATCAAAAATATGAATCAATACAGTTTATCTTACTAAGAGATATACTCACTTTGGCACGCATGTGCTTAACTTCCAATCACACATAGGCTAGACCCTGAAATGAATTCTCCTCGCTCATGCTACGTAAACAGAGATTAACACATTCACATTCCATTATGAAACAATAAAGAAAGATAAGAATAAACTTTTACAAAAACCTTTACAATATATTGCCTTCAAGTTTAAATTACTGAAAAGACTAACCTACTAGGTCAATAAGGAACTTTGTACAACCATGCGAGCCAGCACTGATATTTTATTCGTGAAAATCTAAAGCTTCCACATGTAAAACACGTCAAATTAGTGATATTCTAGATTTACAAACAAGTGTAAATGAATTTACATGGATATTATCAGATATTTCACCAAACCTGGTAAAGGAATAAAACATCATTCTCTTTAGAACATGGTAACTCTTCGTTCTACTCCACACATGCATAATGACGTCACCGTTTTCTCGTAAAGGCACAGGCAGCTATATTTAGCATTACCAGGGTAAATACACAAGTGCACTTTAACAATAAAAAATGATACTCAGCGATCACCTGGTTACATAGAATAACTTCTTAGAAGAACTGCTGAAGTCAGTTTCATTGAACAGGGGATCCTGTTAGTGAACATACAAACCAATTTTGCATTCAGCCGTCAAAGAGATATATATTTAATTGATCAATTGCAACATTTTGTCTCAGGGCAAGCTGAAGAGTGATGAATACTGTTGATGGTTTGCTTATTAATTCTTTGCTATGACAAGAATGATTTTGTGATGGCATCGAAGCCAAGCTTATTGTCATTTACACTGTATAAAATCTATGTGCCTATAGTTGATGACATCAGTTCTTGTGGAAATAAAAGGCAATGTATAGCACTGTCTGTGCTTACGGGGTCCATAATTCAATGAGTGAAGTTGTTCTAAGATCAAATTCCACCACATCCTTAAAACTGATCAAGCCATTGCTTTTTCATATTGAATGTCTAATGTTTCGTGCTGTCAACTCTTTGGGCAGGATTATAGCTACTACTTTTTCTAAGGCAGTCAAAGGCGTAATTGGAGTTTCTGAATTACAAATTAAAAAGATTTAGAGAGAGGGAAACAATGATTTACAAGATTGATAGTAAGTTTTAACAGTCAGGAAAAACCAAACAAACAAGGGAATCAGGAAAGATGAAGATATTACAGTGATAATGTAATCAATTCATTTTCTCCTGTTTTGGCATCAAGGTTGTTGATACCCACTCAAGTTGTCTGTTTGACATGATATCTTGATGAATCCAACCTTCATTTACTTCATTATCAGGAAAACTGTAGCCATCCTCCCTGTGGCAAACACCAAAACACTTTGGCTTTTACTCCATTACTGTCTTCCATTTCTTGCCATCACAGTGTTAGCTCTGTGATTTGTACATCTATTGTGAAGATTCATATTACAATTAGAATTCACAAGTATTATTGTGTTATTAAAGGGCTTATGTTTCACCTTGTTTCTAGCTATATTGGCACCAATGAACTATTCCTTCCTTCCTTCCTTCCTTGCGCCCTTAACTCCTGGTGGAATCGTCTGGGCACCATCATGACAAGCTTTGCACCAGTCTGTTCCATCTGTCGTGGTTGTGCGCCAGAGCCTGGGTCACCACAGATGATTTCCCTGTCCATTCTTTAATGTTGTCCGTCCATCTTTTCCTCTGTCTACCTCTCCTTCTTTTCCCCTCCACAGTTCCTTGTAGAATGGTCTTTGCAAGGCCACTGGATCTTGTTACATGGCCGTATCATCTCAGCTTTCTTTTCTTCACAGTTGTGAGAAGGTCTTCATGGGGGCCAATGTGGTGCTGGATGGTCTTGCGGACCTGCTCGTTTGTGATGTGGTCCAAGTATGAGATGCCCAAGATGATGCGATAGCACCTCATTTCCAATGCCTGTATCTTCCTCTGTAGCTGTGCTGTGAGGGTCCATGTCTCACATGCATACAGGAAGATGGAGAATACCAATTGCACGTGGGAGTCTGATCTTGTACTTCATGGTGATGTTGCTGTCCCTCCATATTGTCTTAAGTTTGGATAGTGCAGTCATTGTCTGTGCGGTTCTTGCCAGGACTTCTGGTCTTGATGCTTCATCACTGATGATTGCCCCCAGGTATTTGAACTGCTGCACTGTCTCAAGTTTCTGACCATGGACTGAGATGTCTGTTGTGATGGCACCGTTGGCATTTGCCATGAGCTTGGTTTTCTTGGCACTTATTTCCATTCCATACTTTGTGGAGTCTCTGTCAAGATGGCTGACCAGGTTGGCCAGTTTTTCCTCTTTTCCTGCAAGTCCATCAATGTCGTCAGCAAATCTTAGGTTTGTGATGTTCCTCCCTCCAATGCTGACTGTGCCCACATGATCTTCAAGGGCAACACTCATGATTCGTTCCAGGAAGACGTTGAAGAGAGTGGGGGGAGGAGGCAGTCCTGACGGACTCCTACAGAGTTATGGAACCACTCCCCAATGGTGTCCTAAGCGAGAACTGCACTGGTTGCCTTGGCGTAAAACTGATAGATTGTATGAATCAGCTTCTGCCCCATGTTGAACTTCTTCATGATAGCCCATAAGGCATCATGCCAGACTCTGTCAAATGCCTTCTTGAAGTCTATGAAGACATGGTAGAACTCCCTCTGGTGCTGAAGGTGTTTCTCACAAAGGGGGCGGAGGTTGAAAATCTGCTCCATGATGCTTCTGCCCTTACAGAAGCCTGCTTGTTCCTCGGCAATGATGTCTTCTGCCTGAGGTCTCAGTCTGTTTAAGATGATTCTGAGCATTACCTTGCTTACATGGCTGATCAAACTGATGGTATGCTAATTCTGGCAAAGTTGAAGATTGCCTTTCTTGGGAAGCATAGTGATCAGCGACTGAGTCCAAGGTGTCGACCATTCACCTGTCTGCCAGATCTTATTGCAGATGGTGGTAAGCATGTCTATCGTGGCCTCTCCTCCATGCTTCAGCAGTTCAGCAGGGATGTTGTCAACTCCTGCTGATTTCCCACACTTCAAAGATCGTATTCAATACGAATGAATTATTAAGCAATGTTAAAAACATATCAAAACGGGGTTTTTTTGCTTATATTCAGGGCAGCTTAATCTTGGGGTGATTGGGAAAGACAATTATGAAACCTGAATCTTGAATTCCCTAAGCAAAAAAAAACTTCATTGTGTCTGTTCTCTTTGGTCTTGAGGAATATATTCTGAAATGTATTTTATAACATTTATTATTTCGTGAGCACTTAAAGTTGAACCCTTAACGTACATAATTTTTGCATTGTTTTCTTGCTTTCTGTTGGAATGAAGTGTCTATTTGATATCAGATTTAAAACAGCTTGGATGGTATTTGATGAGAAGAAATATATTTTTATTTACATGGGCAAAGGAAGAATATACAGTATACAAATAGTAGTGTGACAACAAGATCTGCTGTTTTACTGAGTCATCACCTGGGTTTGATCCTGACCTTGGGTTCTGAGCGTGTGGAGTTTGCACACTCATCCTGTAAATACAGAGCTTTTCTGAAGTACAGATGTACAAGGTGGAGGGTTGAGTTCCCAGGAAATAGTCTATAGTATGGCTTTCCATAACATGTAATCATGTTAACTTCCCATACAGAAAGATGTGTAAATTGGAAAAATATATTTAATTACTCCATTTTTTGGACATTAATTTTGTTAGAGGGAATTTTTATTTCATTTCCTGGACTTTTTAGTAGAGATTTGTGAACTTGAGCGAACTTCTTTTACTTGAAGTACTACAACGTGGAGGCCGCCCGTTCTCTGGATCCCTCTCACATGCCAAAGATGTTCCGGTTTATAAGGTGGCACAACCTGAATTATTGCTTCTCCACTTTCATAGCCCAGGTTTAATCCATGCATTGAATTGCATGTTCTTCTGCATCAGTTTCTCTGGCAACTGTTGTTTCCTCCCACATTCCAGAGATGTGTGGGTTATCAGGCTAATTGGCCACAGAAAATTGTTTCTGGTGTGTAGGGGAATGGAAGAAACTTTTGGAGGCTGAAAAATTAGGATTAGTGTGCATTTAGTGTAAATTGATGTTTGGTGGTTGAGGCAGCTTCAGCGGGGCAAAAGGCACGTTCTGTGCTTATGACTCTGATTTTCAGTAGCCATGATGGACTTCGTGTATTTAGTATTAATATAAACAGAAACAATATTTGCACCAGTTTTTTTTGAAGTTTATATTTGCAAAAACTAGAGCTTTTGCAGAGAATTTTAAACTGACGACATGAACCAGTAACGTGTACCTTTCTTCCCCATACCTAATGCATCTCTTTACCAATAGCCAATTTATTAACACTTATTAACCTGACTCTAGAAATAAACCTCAAAGAAACCTCTTCCATTCTTGAATTGTGCTCAAGTAGACAAATTGCTATAGAAAAATTTAAATAGTTTTCATAATGCAAGTGAATAATATGAAACTCAAATGAATGGCATTCCTGCATCTTGCACTTTTGATACAAATCTCCAAAATACTCATATCCAGGCCATGGCAGATTTACAGGTTGATGTCTCAATAGGCTGTGCTTTAGAAATTAATTTTTATTGTGCTGTCATAAAGTTCTCATAAAAATAGCTAGTGTCATGATGCCAGTGCTTCAGCTGCCCACGGTCTCAAAGCTCCTTCTGGAAGTGATATTGCAACTTTTGCATTGACAAAAGAGGAGCATAACACTGTTTTAAACTCTAGCCGCAAACTGAGTAGGTACAGAAATAGCAACTTTTGCATATTCATTTACAGGGCAATTATTGGGACCTAAGCAACAACAACCAGGAGAAAGGTGATTTAAAAAATTCTGCAGTAGTGATATCTTTGATTTTAACACTCTTTATTAACATCTTTGACACACAACAATCCCTTTGCATTATCATTCTCACTTATCATCCCCATTCCACAAATTTTTAGCATTTCTGAGAGCCAAGTCTGCCATGACAGGCAGAACTGATATAAAGAAAGGATAACTGTCTTTGCTGCAAGTTTGAAATAAAAGGCAAAATATAGAAACTGTGGAATAATGCTCAAGTCAATGACTTTTCTGCAAACTCTGGAAGATCATTAAACTGAAATATAGCGCCGTTTCTCTCTCCACATTTGCTACCTGGCTTGATGATTATACCCACCATTCTCTGTTGTTGTTCCAGCTAACTGATGATGTAGTTGTACAGATGAGTTGACACAGAGATACGTCAGTTCTGGCAACTATCCTTATTTTTACACTGATGACTGAACTAAATTTGTGACAAAATTCAAGCTCCCCCTGCAAACAGTCTATAACAATGCTTCATTAAAATTTTTACCCCTGTCATCTTATTTGTGAACATATCCTTGCATGTCCTACAATTTACATAAATGTAATTATAGAGAGAGATTCACTCATGCATGGGCAATCAAAGTTATTTCATGGTTTTATTTGATAAAGATGGCTATTTATGGCAGTGTATTTGTAAACGTTTGCATAATGTTGTAAATCCTAAGAAAGAAAATGTTGTTCTGTATGGATACCAATCAGTTTGCTGATGAATGAATTTCAGCTATACTACGTATAACACATTTGCAGGTACCGCTTTGCTTCCTACATGCCAACGTGATACATTTTGAAATAGTCAATGCAATCAAAATTAATGCTTTAATAAATAATAATAATAATAATATTCAAGCTTATAAACTGTTTTTCACCATAAGAACTTCTTATTCCCTTTGATTCTTTCCTAATTCTAAGCAGAAAATTTTGTGAATGCAATAATCATCTGTTCAGGATGACTTTATGATAGTGCTGCCAAAAAAATAAATATCATGTGGAGCAATTTGAAATGTGTGAGAGATTTGAATTGGGTGGATTTACTTGGATAGTTTCATAGTAAATATTAAATTGCAAGGTAAAATATCCAGCCATGAATCAGCGATCTTACTCTGCACACTCTGTCAGTGTGTTTGTGTATTATTATTTCTAATGACATTCAAAACCAATGACACCTCTTATGAGAACTTGTCAAACATTCATTGTGCTTTTCTTCCGGTGGAAATAATACAATGCCACCCCGGTTTAAGGATGGCTAATGTTGTTCCATTATTTATGAAGAGCAGCAGGGATAAACCAGTTGACTATGGTAACTACAGGCTGGCGAGTCTTACATCGGTTGTAGGGAAATTATTGAAGAAAATCAAGGGATAGGATTTGTGTACATTTGGAAAAGCAGTGGGTGATTAGGAATAGTTAGCATGGCTTTGTATGGAGACATCCTGCTACACTAATTTAATTGAGTGTTTTTAGGTGGTAACTAGATGATTGATGAAGGTAGAGTGGTAGACATTGACTAAGTGGATTTTGGTAAGTCATTTGACAAGTTCTCACATGCTAGGTTGGCCGAGAAAGTTAAGGCACATGGGAACCAAAGTAAGCTAATTAATTCGATCCATAATTGGCTTGGGAACAGAACACTGAGGGTGGTGGTAGAAGGGTGTTTTTCTGATTAGAAGTTCTTGATCAGTGGTGTATTGCAGGGATCAGTGCAGGATGTAGAACAGATGAAAAGTTGCCAAACATGACAGCTGGAGTTAATCCCAACCAGTACGTAGTGATCCATTTTGGGAAGTTCCTGTGGAGTAGGATATACACTCAGTGTTCATTATATTAAGTACACCTGTACACCTGCTCATTAATTTGAATATCTCTTTAGTCAATCATGTGACAGCAACACGATGGATAAAAGCATTCAGACGTGGTCAAGAGGTTCAGTTGTTATTCAAACCAAATATCAGAATGGGAAAGAAATGTAATCTACGAGAGGTGATTGACAAGTTTGTGGCCTAAGGTAGAAGCAGTCAATTTTAGAAAACCTAGCACATTTATTTTTCAACATAGTCCCCTCCTACATTTACACACTTAGTCCAGCAGTCATGGAGCATATGGATCTTGGACCTCCAGAAAGTGTCCACTGCAGGGGTAATGCAGAAAGTTTGAAGTTAATAACTCATCAGGGGTGATTAATAAGTTTGTGGCCTAAGGTAGAAGGAGATGAGTTATTAACTTCAAACTTTCTGCATAATTACTCTAAGCGTTGAACTGCATGTGCATGTCACGAGAGCCGTATAACTCAGGGGTCCCCAACCTTGTTTTGCACTGCAGACTGATTTATTATTGACAATATTCTTGCGGACCGGCCGACCCCGGGGGGTGGGGTGGGGTTGGTAGGGTTGCCAACGGACAAGAGTAGCAGTCAAATACGTTGTGTTTACCCCAAGAAAGACTACCATGACCATGAAGCCTCGCGCGGGCACTTGTGTGCGCATGTGTGACTTGTGCATGCGTGTACGTGCTGATTTTTCCCAACAGATCGTTTTTGGCGATTCTGTACGGGGGCGGGGGGGTTGTTAATCACAACCGGAATAAAGGTGATAAGTGGCTAATACACTCAATTTCATTTCTAAAAGGGTTTATCTAACGAATTTAATATTAAACACACAGCGCATATTTTCCTCACATGAATTGATAAGTCAATTATCAGGGGAGGACAGGGGAGCTTGAAGTAAGTATTGAACGAACTTCCAGTAGAAGTGGTAGAGGCAGGTTCGATATTATCATTTAAAGAAAAGTTGGATAGGTATATGGACAGGGAAGGAATGGAGGGTTATGGGCTGAGTGCAGGTCGGTGGGACTAGGTGAGAGTAGCGTTCGGCATGGACTAGAAGGGCAGAGATCGCCTGTTTCAGTGCTGTAATTGTTATATGGTTATATGGTTATATATGTCACTTATAAGTCAATAGCATCATAACATTTTAAGTAACATTTGGATATTAAACACACAGCACGTATTTTCCCTGTATGAACCTATAAAATCATTGCAACACACCAATGCTCGCTGAATCAGTGGGAGCCCTGGGCTTGTTTCCCTGCAACAAGACGGTGCCATCGAGGGGTGATGGGAGACAGCGATACTCGAAGGAGGTTCCTTATGTTGAGTCTATTCCACAATTTAGTTTTTGTTGCATTCATTGCAGAGATATGATGTTGGAAATGGAAGCGACGTTTTCAGTGCTTTCGTGGCTATCTCAGGATATTCAGCCTTGACTTTGATCCGGAATGCCGGCAGAGATGTTATGTCAAACAAACTTTTCAGCCCGCCGTCATTTGCAAGCTCGAGGACTTGACCTTCTTCCCGCACTGACATGGATGATGTGCGGGTAATGACCTCACGTGCGTTCAAGCTCAACAGTGCATGACAGGGAATGAGGAGAGGTGCAGCTGACTCATATCACCAAATCATATCGTTTCCTCGCGGCCCGGTAGCACATGCTTTGCAGCCCGGAACCAGTCCACGGCCTGGTGGTTGTGGACCGCTGGTATAACTCATCTCCTTCTACCTTAGGCCACGAACTTATTAATCACCCCACTGTGGACACTTTCTGGAGGTCCAAGATGGATCTGTACTTCCAGATCTCTCAGTCCTACCACACTCCTCAGTATCTTGCTGCTCACTGTGTAAGACCTACTCTAGTTGGTCCTCTCATGGCGCAACACCACACACTTGTCTGCATTAAATTCCATCTGCCATCTTTCATCCCATTTCTCCAGCTGGTCTAGATCCTGCTGCAATCTTTAATAGTCTTCCTTGCTGTCCACTACACCGTCAATCTTGGTGTCATCATGCAAATTTGCTGATCCGATGTGCCCCAATTAACTGGAAACTCATCGTCATCGTGTGCCATGTCATGTAACGGAGGCGATCATGGTCCCACAACCATGATTGTTCTTGGCAAAGTGATTTTCCATTGAAGTAGTTTTCCATTGCCTTCATCTGGGCAGTATCATTACAAGATGAGTCCCCAGCTATTATCAGTACTCCTCAGAGATTGTCTGCTTGACGTCATTGTAAGCTGGCCTTGTGTTACACACCAGCTGCTCATACAGTCATCCATCACCTGCACCCATGACATCACATGACCCTGATCGGGAGCTAAGCAGGTGCTACACCTCATCCAAGACTAACAGAGGGAAGGAGTGCCTTACACCTACTTTGGAAGAGACATATCTCCACCCCACCACCAGAATCTACAGTATTTAAAAGAAACAAGGTAATAAACTATGTTACAACAGGAATTCTGCAGATGCTGGAAATTCAAGCAACACACATCAAAGTTGCTGGTGAACACAGCAGGCCAGGCAGCATCTCTAGGAAGAGGTACAGTCGACATTTCAGGCCGAGACCCTTCGTCAGGACTAACCGGAAGTCTTACAGTTCTAAAACGTAGGAAAAACAGCATTGAACAGCAAGGAGATTTAAGGAGCGACATTAAATAAAGGGTCATTTTAAAGGAGCAGTCTTAATAGATAGAAACACATTATTAAATTAAGAACTGCTGAGATATTTCAACAATTTCGGGATGAATGGGAATGCAATCAGATAAAGTCAACAGGGACTACTAGAAATAAAGGGACAAATACAAAGAAAGGTCTTGGGAGAAAAGTAAAATAGATGAAAAACCTTGAATTCAATGACCAGCCAAGAAAAAAAAACTGAAAACAAAGCGGAGAATCATAGGCTCATGTACAGTTTCAGTAATCTGAGAAAACGGAGTAAGTCTGGAGAAACATGAACTTCTGTAGCTGGAAAAAAATACAAGTAGTGAGATGGTAGAGTTACCATGATTAATAATATATTAAGGGCAAATTAGAAGTATAAGGGGATGTAGGTTTTAACTAGTGATTTTAGGGCTGATATCAAAAAATATCTTCACATAAGTAACTGAAATAAGTTTCCTGATATAGACGAGTAGTAAAATGGGACTTCAGGGTATCTTTAGATAAATGAATGAGGATTTATTGAATAAGTGCTTTTTAAGCATTACTTTCCAGTAATTTGCTGATTGCTTACATTATGAACAATTTTAATAGTGGTTTCTTAACTGCTAGTCATGTTTAAATCTAATAAGAAGTTCCTATGGAAAGCTAACACCCCTTGCAAATCAAGATCTAGAAATGAGGTACATGTCATCCACAATCTAAATGAAAATAGACTTGAAGGACCAAATACTGACTTCTGGTCAATTTTAAATGTGTCTTCCAATGAAAGGGAAAGTATGCAAAATTCTTAGTACACAATGCTGATCTATAAAACCATAGATATAGGAGCAGAATAAGGTAATTTGGCCCATTGTGTCTGCTCTGCCAATTCTTCGTGACTGATCAAATTTTCCTCTCAACCCCAATCTCCAATTAAGAACCTATCAACTTCTGCCTTAAATATACATAAAGACTTGGCCCCCACAGCTGCCTGTGGCAAAGAATTCCACTCTCTAGCTAAAGGAATTCTTCCTCATCTCATTCTAAAAGGACAGCCCTCTACTCTGAGGCTGAATCTTCTGGACTTAGACGCTCCCCCCATGGAAACATCCTCTCCACATCCAGTCTATCAGGGCCTTTCACTATTCGATAGTTTTCAATGATGTCACTCCTCATTCTTCTGAATTCCAGTGAATACAGGCCCAGAGCCATCTAACGCTCTTCGTATGACAAGCCATTCAATCCTGGAATCATTTTTGTGAACAGTATATATTCTATATATTACAAGTCAGAGCATTTTTATCAGTTTATTTACAGATGAATTGAAGTAAAGAAACAGTAGGAAAATCAAATTTACATGGTAAGTAATCTGAAGACCAGGGACAATTTAAAATCTTAACAGTTTAGTTCATTCACTTTTTAAAGGTGAAAAAATATTGGAACATACTATTGTTATGTATCATGAACAAAATTTGTAGAGAAATGGAATCTTGAGATGGTCTGAGAATTATATGAACCTAGAAATTCCACTTGTTAAGCTTCTAAAATAAATTGTATTGTTCAGTCAAAATGCAGATTAATCCAAAATAGAGTAATCTTCTACTTATTAATGCAATTCCTGCTTTTTCAGAGGGTTTTGTGTTGGCTTAAGCACCTTTTTCACCTCAGTATAAATTCCCCAAATTACGACAATAATTCATTGTATGATGTTCTGTTCCACTACGATTTTCAATGCATTAATCTGAAAAATGACAGTTCTTACTTAACTATAGAGTAACCTGATTAATTAACCATGTTGCATCTGAAACCGTTACTCAAAGATTCAGTATTGAAGTTACATTGTTTGTCCTCACTGATCTCTGACTTCCTGGACCTTAAACATTGCCTCTTATGTCAGCCAGGACTTTACCTGTCATTCTCAGTTTCCTAACTTCAAGATCATTCTGAGCTGCTGTTTCTGATCCCTGCCACAACTCACAATCTGTTACTCATTGTTAGGCCGGAAAAATCACTCAAACTCTTATTGTTTGAGAGGCCATTTGCTTTTCCTTTGTCCCCCAGGAACAGGCAGAATAGGCATAGGAGACTCGCTAGACTTGTGAGTGGAAAGTCATGTTTGACAAACCTTATTGGATTTTTTGAAGAGGTTACAAGGAAAGTTGACGAGGGTAAAGTGGTGGATGTTTTCTATATGGACTTCAGTAAGGCCTTTGACAAGGTTCCACATGGAAGGTTAGTTAGGAAGGTTCAATCGTTAGGTATTAATATTGAAGTAGTAAAATGGATTCAGCAGTGGCTGGATAGGAGACGCCAGAGAGTAGTGGTGGATAACTGTTTGTCAGATTGGAGGCTGGTGTCTCGTGGTGTGCCACAGGGATCTGTACTGGGTCCGATGTTGTTTTGTCAAATATATTAATGATCTGGATGATGGGGTGGTAAATTGGATTAGTAAGTATGCAGATGATACTAAGATAGGTGGAGTTGTGGATAATGAAGTAGGTTTTCAAAGCTTGCAGAGAGATTTAGGCCAGTTAGAAGAGTGGGCTGAAAGATGGCAGATGGAGTATAATGCTGATAAATGTGAAGTGCTACATTTTGGTAGGACTAATCAAAATAGGACATACATGGTAAATGGTAGGGCATTGAAGAACGCAGTAGAACAGAGGGATCTAGGAATAATGGTGCATAGTTCCCTGAAGGTGGAATCTTATGTGGATAGAGTGGTGAAGAAAACTTTTGGTATGCTGGCCTTTATAAATCAGATCATTGAGTATAGGAGTTGGGATGTAATATTGAAATTGTACAAGGCATTGGTAAGGACAAATTTGGAGTATTGTGTACAGTTCTGGTCACTGAATTATAGAAAAGATGTCAAGAAAATTGAAAGACTACAGAGAAGATTTACTAGAATGTTGCCTGGGTTTCATCTCCTACGTTACAGAGAAAGGTTGAACAAGTTGGGTCTTTATTCTTTGGAGCGTAGAAGGTTGAGGGGGGATTTGATAGCGGTATTTAAAATTATGAGGGGGATAGATAGAGTTGATGTGGATAGGCTTTTTCCATTGAGAGTGAGGGAGATCCAAACAAGAGGACATGAGATGAGAGTTAAAGGGCAAAAATTTAGGGGTAACATGAGGGGGAACTTCTTTACTCAGAGAGTTGTAGCTGTGTGGAATGAGCTTCCAGCAGAAGTGGTTGAGGCAGGTTCGATGTTGTCATTTAAAGTTAAATTGGATAGCTATATGGACAGGAAAGGAATGGAAGGTTATGGGCTGAGTGCAGGTCGGTGGGACTAGGTGAGAGTAAGAGTTTGGCATGGACTAGAAGGGTGGAGATGGCCTGTTTCCGTGCTGTAATTGTTATATGGTTATAGACTTATAGACTTCTCCAAAGGTTGGTCTTTATAGATTATACTCATGTAGTTTTCAGAGACCTCTCTGATAACCTTCTGTCTGGCTGTAGCCCTGGATAATCTCCATAGCACCTTCCATAAAGAACATTCTTCCTACAGGCACTGATGTTCTCAAGCCTCTTCAGATCACTCTTGACTCGACTCATTGAGTACTGTCCCAACCCTGTCGTATTGTTGCACTAAAAATTCATTAAATAGAAATGTTCAGCTGAAGCTGGAAAGTGTTACTTATGTTGCAGTATAGCATTGAACATAGAACCATTTAGCCTTTCGTCCCACTATGTGCTGATCATGATGCTAATCTGAACCAATCCCATCTTTTTGCACATGGTCTCTATCCCTCTACATTCTGCCTATTCATGTCTGTCTATTCACGCGAGCAGTTTCAAACTCCTGGGAGTGCACATCTCGCATAAACTCTCATGGTTCCAGAACACATTCTTGCACAGTCAGGATCACCAATGCCTCTGCTTTCTGAGGAGGCTGAAGAGGGCTGGACTATGCCCATCTATACTCGTGTCATTCTGCAGGTGCACGGTAGAGAGCATCCTAATGTGCTGCATCACTGCTTGGTATGAAACCTACACTGTGGTGAACAGGAAAGCTCTACAACAGGCAACACTGCCTAAAGCATCATCCGTACCAGCCTATCCACCATCAAGGTGCTGGGAAAAGGCCAGTAACATCATGAAGGATCTCACCTACTCTGCTCATCCACTGTTTGTGCCACTCCCATCAGGGAGGAGGCTATGTAGCATCCATGCCAGGATCACTAATCTCAAAAATCTGTTGCTTTCCCCAAGCAGTGAGGCTGATCAACACCTCCACCCACTAACATACCCTACCCCCCACTACAACATTATAATTTCCTGTCCGTCACCTTATCTACAGACACTCCTGTGCCTAGTGTCACTTTATGGACGTACAATCAATCTGTGTTATATTATGTATTTATATTTTTTGTGTTTTTGTGCTGCTTCAGGTACAGAGTAACAGTAATTTCATTATCCTTCACACTTGGGTACTGGAAATGATATTAAACAACAATCTTGAATCTTGAAAATGCCTTTTATGCATTGACATCATTATCCGCTTGTTTTAAATTCCCTGGCTTTGCATTCCAGCCTTCTCTGTCTAAAAATATCTTTTCTGGCAGATCTTTTTCAAAGTTTTCTCACCTTAAATGAATGGTGTCTAGTATTTGACATTTCCACCCTGGGGGGAGATTCTCTGTTTATCTACCCTATCTAACCCTTTTGTAATTTTAAAAACTTCCTCAGTGGAAACAATTCCATTTTATCCAACCTTTCTTTACAGGTAATGCATTCCAATCCAGGCAAAATCCCGATCAACGTCTTCTGCACCTGCTTCAATGTGTCCAGACCATTCTTGTTGTGCGGAGACCTGAACTACATTAACATACTCCAAAATGGCCTTAACCTGAGTTTTACACAGATGCAACATGACTTCCCAATTTTTGCCACAAAACAATTAAAAAATAATTATCTGCTTGCAAGCCATTTATTTTTATTCCTCCAGAAATATTGGATACTGGCAGTTGTTGTCAAATGTAAATATGGTGCTTCCATTGATGGATCCTGAGCACAGGAAAGCTTTCCCTGCATCCAGGTTGTCACATAATATGAAAAGAAAACAGAATATTTTGTAACTACTCAGTGTTTTAAAAAAAAATCTTATACACAGGAGATGGCAATATCAAGATAAATTTATAGTTCAAACTCCAGACAAAAGGGTAAGGCTCTACTGACAATTTGATTAAAATAATTTCTATCATTTCAAGGTAAATTTTTTCACACAGTACTTTTAACTTAAATTTAAGTTATAAATGTTCTTCTTAGCTAACCATACTTGCCCAAAAGCAGAAGGAAAATATCAGCTGAAAAAAGTTGCAATTCACTGTATATAACTGACCATATTTTGCCAATTACTATAGTATGTTTAATTCATGTTTGATCAATTGGATATTCAGCAACTAAGCATTTTTTATGTCAAACATGGTTGTATTTATCTTGTTGGGCTATGATATATTTAAAGAGTGAAGTCTCAGAAGCCGTACTTTTGGGTGGACCAACATTAAAAGTGTTCAGTAGAACAATATTGTAATTACTTGAATCATCAAGACATGTTTTTCATGCTTGTAGTTGCGAACTATATTCACATGAGTTTATGTATTAAAACGCATTTAGATCAATCAATATTCGGTTTGTGTGATATTCAGTTGATGAGATAATGTTTACTGAGACCTGAGCAACACTCAATCATTCTGCACAGGGTATGATATGAAATTGTGTTTGAAAATGGTCTCTTTTGAAAGGCCAGTTAAAAAAAAAGTATCTTGAACTTTGGAACAAATCCAGTTTACCACACCTAAGTTTATGGCTGTTTCATTGTTAACAGCATGTTTGTTTATAAAGGGTATAAAACTTCAAAGTAAATTTACTAACAAAGTACACAGTACATCACCATATACAACCCTGAGATTCATTTTCTTGCAGGCAAACTCAATAAATGCATAAAAGAATAATAACCATAATAGGATTAATGGAAGACTGCACCAGCTTGGGTATTTAACCAGTGTGCAAAAGAGAGCAAACTGCAAATACCAAAAAAGGAATTAAGAATAATAAATAAATACACAATAAATATCAGGAAAATGAGATGAAGAGTCCTTGAAAGTGAGTCCATAGGTTGTGGGAACATTTCCATGATAGAGCAAGTGAAGTTGAGTGAAGTTTTCCTCTTTGGTTCGAGAGCCTGTTGGTTGAGGTGTAATAATTGTGCCTAAACATGGAGCTGTGTGTCCTGAGGCTGTTGTATCTTCTTCCTGATGGCAGCAGTAAGAAGAGAGCATGACCTAGGTGGTGCAGGTACCTGATGATGGTTGCTGCTTTTCTGTGTCTGTCATGTAGATATGTTCAATGATGAAAAGGGCTTTGCCCATGATGGGCTGGATGATACCCATTACTTTTAGTAGTATTTTCCATTCAAAGACATTGGTGTTTCCATTCAGGGCTGTAATGCAGCCAGTCATTATACCCTCCATCACACATCCATAGATGTTAGTCAAAGTTTTAGCTGTCATGCTGAATCTTCACAAACTCCAAAGGAAGTAGAGGTGTTGCTGTGCTTTCTTCATAATTGCACTTATGTGGTGGACCCAGGACTGGTCCTCCAAAGTGGTATACCAAGGAATTTAAAATTGCTGACCCTCTCCACTTCTGACTCTCTGATGAGGACTTCTGGATTCCTCTGGAAGTCATTAATCAGCTCTTGGTCTTGCTGCTATTGAGAAACAGGTGGTTGTTGTGGCACCATTCAGCCAAATTTTCAATCTCCCTCATCACTTCAGTGGTGTCATCAGCAAACTTGAATATGGCATTCAAGCTATGCCAAGCCACACAGTTCTAAGTGTAAAGTGAGAGAGCAGGGGGCTAAGCACGCAGCCTTGTGGTGATCTGTGCAGATGGAGATTGTGGAGGAGATGTTGTTGTCAATCCAAACTGACTGGGGTCTGCAAGTGTGGAAATCCAGGATCCAATTGTACAAAGAGGAATTGAGGTCAAGATCTTGAAGCTTATTGATTAATTTAGAGGGGAGGATGGTATTCAACACTGAGCTGTAGTCGATGAGGAGCATCCTGATGTAAGCATCTTTGCTGTCCAAACATTCCAGGATTGGGTGAAGGGCAAATGAGATGGTGTCTGCTATGGACCTATTGCTCCAGTAGGCAAACTGGAGCAGATACAGGTGGCTTCTCAGGCAGGAGTCGATATGTTTTATTACCAGCCTCTCAAATCACTTCATTGCTCTGGATGTAAGTGGTCCTTGAGGCAGATCGCCATGTTCTTTGTAGGCACTGGTGCTTGAAGAAGTTGGCTACCTCAGACTGACAAAGTGTGAGGTTAAAGATTTCAGTGCACAGTTGATCAGCACAGGTCTTTAGTACCTGGCCAGTCTGGGAAAGATGTTTCTCATAGGTTCATCCTCTAGAAGGCTGCTTGCATGTCGGTCTCAGAGACTGAAATCACAGGATCGTAAAAGAAGACATGAACAATAAAAAGTAACTCCTAAGTACATTTATGTACACTGTATACAACCTTGAGATTTCTCTTCTTGCAGGCAGCCACAAAACAAAGAACCACGATAGAACCCGTTTAAAAAAACCCACATAACAAAAACCGTCAAACACCCAGTGTGTGGAAAAAAGAACAAATTTTGCAAATGAATAAAAAAAGTAAACAAATAACATGCTGAACATTAACCACAGAGTCCCCAAAAGTGAGTCTACAGCCACGGAGCACTTTTCCCCACTGAATGAAGTGCTGTTGGTAGCAGGACACAGCTACAGAGTAAGTTCACCACTGAAGTGAGTAAACCCGCAGAGTAGTGAGTTTAACACCAGTTCATTTGCCCTCGGCCTTGACACCTTGATCAAATCGCACAAATAGTAAAAAAAAGTAAACAAAAGTTTAAAAAAAATGCGCTTATCACCTGTTCATTTTCCACTGTTGTCCTGAACAATATTAATCTTGCTCAACGGTTTAGTCAGCACGGAGTAATGATGCCAATCACAGATTTGTCTTCCACCATTAGTCCTTGACACACTGTCCACCCCTAGCGATAGCCGCCCCTTGGTGCACCTGCACTCTCGAGAGTCTAATGCACCAAATCCCCTAGGAGATTGCAAAAGCTCCCAGATTTTTTAGTCCGTTCAAAAGAACTTCCTTAAAAGAGAAATTACAGGCTGCAGACTAGGGCGGCCACAGTTCATCTTTATAATCTGTCACATTTGATAATTTTTGGAGTTTCACATACTTAAATAGTAGTACTTAAGTTCGTCATAAGTATCTTCTCGCTAATTGCTAAATTATAAACTTTTGTATTCGGAACTAGTTCTATCTCACAAGCATTTATTGACCCTGAAACAGGCCTTTTCTTCTATTGCTTGACTGATCTTGGTTATACAGATTAATCAGCCAGTGTAGGCAAACTGAAAGATCCAATTCTTCAGAGCATTTTGAAAAGAAACAAAAACCAAAAGAGTTGTTTCCTTGTAAAAGTAACCTTGATTTCGGAATTTATAAAAGATCAATCTTGAAATGTTAATTAATAAGGTTATCAGAAAATAGTAAGTTACATATGGGGAGTGTTCCTGAATTCATGATTTTCTTAACTGTTTCACTGAATGCTAGAAGCAGCAGTTAGGAATAGAATCAGTAGTCTCTGTGAAGTGTGGATTGATTAAAGAAGATCGACATGGCTTTGTTAAAAAAGATTATGTCTGAGTAATTTGATGGGAGTTCTTGATGAAATAAGCAGAAAGGGTTGATGAGAGAAATGTGGTTGACATTTTATATACAGTCTGAGTAATTTGATGGGAGTTCTTGATGAAATAAGCAGAAAGGGTTGATGAGAGAAATGTGGTTGACATTTTATATACAGTCGGCCCTCCTTATCTGCGACTTCCGCTGGGTCCTGATGTCCACTGCACTGAGACAGGTTAAATAAGGTCTGGGGTTCCAGAACCAATCCCTCGCGGATAAGGAGGGCCGACTATATATGGACTTGTATCACAGGCTTGTCATCAAGATTGAAGACTTGGGTGGGTTGGTACTAGGATGACTGCTTTTCTCAATGTATACTAAATTGGAGACATGGTGAACTGTGAGGAGGATAGTGAATAACTTCATCAAGAGAGGTTGGTGGAATAGGTGGATGGGTGAAACTTAATACTGAAAGAACTAGGAGATTGTTGAATCTCCATTCTAATTAGCTGAGCCTTTGGGTGAACCAATGCTTTTCACTTTTCAATGGTTCTAACATTATTGTCCAAGTAAGTGATGAATTATTGGACAATACACTTGCACTAAATCTGGTCAGACTTCCCTTGCATATGTCAGTCACCAATCCAATTGTTTAAATGAAAGTTAGTATATTATCAAATGGAATCATGATCTATTTATGCAATGCACATAAAATGCTGGAAGAACTCAGCAGGTTAGGCAACCTCAACGGAAAAGATTAAACAGTCGATGTTTAGGACCGAAGGGTCTTAGACCAAAACATCGACTCTTTTCCATAGATGTTGCTGGGCCTGCTGAGTTCATCCAGCATTTTGTGTGTTGCTTGGAATTCCAGCATCAGCAGATTTTCTTGGCATGATCAATTTATCTAATTTATGGAGGGAGATCAGATTTTTAAGTAGCTTTCTATTGAGACCAATGGATATCCTTTGGATATTTACGACAAATCTAATGATTTGTATTTTTGTTCCAGTCTCCACCCTACAGCTCAGGAAGTTATGACTCTGGAAGAAATGAGCTCTCAGGAAGTTGTCCTGAGGACCTCTCAATTAACAGAGGCGGGGATGATGATGATGACGATCATGATGACCATGAAGACAGTGAGAAGATTAATGACTCGGAGGGAATGGATCCTGAGCGACTGAAGGCCTTTAATGTAAGATTAAAGTATTGGTTCTTGAATAGAGTTTCAGGGCACTACAATCAATAGTTTGATCACTGGACTCCAGCACAGCAGCATTCTTTTGTAATATATCTTTATCAATAACCGGCTTGTGCATTACAGTTCATAGAAAAAAAAATAAAGGACTAAGTTATTTGGTTCTTGGGTATACACTAGGAAAAAAACAATCAAGCAACATGTGAAGGAGTAATTTTCACTCTTTCCTTGACACATGGGAAGATGAGGCTTAAGCTAATGCTGGAGTTGCTCTCCAGGCCTGATTATTACCTTATGTTTAAATACTTTGTGTTTTTGTCATTGATAGTTTGTGTCATTTGCCATTGATAAATTACTGCTTTAATTTTTGTTTCTGATTTTTGTTTTTGATTTTTTTGCTCATTGGCTGGTTCGGCTCATCACTGTAGGCTGAATAGCCTGTTTCTGTGCTGAACTGTTACATGTTCTGTGTTTTGTAGTTATGGTTGATCTCAGCAAATATTTCTGACAAAAAATTAGTTGAAGTGATGATACACTTCATAGACACCTTGCTAGTCTTGTGGATTCAATCAGAATTACTCCAACAAATAATAAGAAATTGTAAATGTTGAAGAATCTTATTTCAAATGTAATATGTTAGAAATATATAGCAAGCAACAAGGCAGAATATAGTCCCATTCTTAAAACTGAAAAGGTTTGACAAAGAATCTACACAAGATATGATTATCTATCCTTGTAACAGCATGTATCAAATATTTTCCATTTTATTTGATATTATTTTAGCAGTCTGACTGATTAGATATAATGCAAACAAATATATTGATAGTATTCCAGATAAATTTCAGCAAATGGAATACTGTAATTATTTATATTTTTGAATGATTTTCTTCAGGAGATATTTGTGTTCTGTTTATTCTAACTGGTTTAGAGGTAGACTTTGCTTTGGCTTTGTGTACCTACATCCAGTTTGACTACTGTGCACAACTACTAGCCTCTCTGTCAGTGTACTGCCCTTAAACAGAGCTTAATTTATCCGCATCACAACCAGTCTCCACTCCTCAGCTCAGGCCACCCAAATTTAGTTTATATGGACTGAACCACAACTGTGATTTATGTTGGCTAAGCTAAGATAAACTGAGCCTGCTTTAGTTGAGCTGAAACCAATCCTGGCTTTATACCAACTCCTCTTGGCTTGTATTTGGAGTTCAAGAGGTTCAGTTCCAATCTAACAAAGTCCCTGGTTTTCATAGGATTGTAATTCTCATTGATTGGAGTTGAGCTGCAATTCTTTTAATTGGCTTGTTGGCTTGTAACCGTAGTTGAGGAGGCCTAAATCAGATTGGGGATCTTTCTATCACCTATTTTAATATTTCTCTGGGAAATTTTGAGTTAAACACTGTGTGTCAGAATGCAACATAAACTGAATATTTTTCATTTCTTATGTTTGATTTTTCCATGGGGAGAAATTTGGTGCAAAGTTAGTGATATAAAGTTCCCTTTATCCCACATTCCAGGGCCCCATATACTCGTACTTCTTTCAGTTTATTCTATAGGTACCACATTTGATTCTCTCTTACTTTATCACTATTATTGACATACAGAGCGGAGTAGCCCTTCGGCCCTTCTGGCCTTTTGAGCTGCGCCACCCAACAAATCCCCAGTTTAATCCTAGCCTAATCATGGGGCAATTTACAATGACCAATTAACCTATCAGTCGGTATGTCTTTGGACTGTGGGAGAAAACCAGATCACCCTTAGGGAACCTACGCGGTTATGGAGAGAACGTAAGACTCCTTACAGGCAGTGTCAGGACTTTGGAGACAGTCAATAATCAAAAGGTTAAATGCCAAAGAGAGGGATCCAGGTGGATCAAAGATTCTAAAGGTGGGAAAACAATGGTAAATTATCCTGGCCAAAGGTGTAGATGTTTGAAGAACATGGCAGAAAAACTGTTGGGGTTCAATTGATTGAGGTAGGCCTATAGGGAGATGAATCAAAGTTCTCCTCTGAGGGCTGATTGTTCAGGATCAATGAAGGAAGATTCAGAATAATCAAAACACAGTGAGGGGGTAAGACTGATGTGAAAGGCAAGATCCGAGGAATGTGAATTGGAAGAGAGATCTGAAGAAATACTAGAATTCAGAATTGTTGAAGTTTGTGATTTTGATGCCTGGAAGAAATAATAAGTACTAGGATGAAAAGAAACTAGTGGGTTTCAGCTTTGAAACAGTGTTGTTGGAAGTAGAAGTCAAGAGCATGTGTGGATCATCCCAATATTTGTTCAAAACAAATATATTGAAGGGCAGATATTGAAAATGTAAAGGATAGAATTTCAATTGGATTGTGCCAGACATGTTAAGTGTTTTCAGTACTTTCTCTTATTCCTGCAGCTATAATATTTGAAATCTCATTGTCAGAACATTATTTTTCCCTCTCCCTCTGTTCCTATTCTCCTTAGATAAATTGGCTCCAGTTAATAAACCTTTATCATCCTGTCACAACTGGTACCACCATTCGACGTATCACTCAGCCCATCTAGGTCTGCACCTTTTCATGAACATGCCTTTTGTCCTCTACACCCTTTTTCTCCAATCTAAAATGTTCTTGATTTCTAATTTTTCCGAGTTCTGATGTAAAATCACTGATCTGATGCAATAACTTTATCTCCCTCTCCACAGATGCTGCCAGAATAACTGAATATTTCCACCATTTTTTATCTAAATTTCTGGCATCAATTTCTTTTTTCAAAATACAATGTCCAATGTTGTGATCACATATCATAAATATTCCCTCAAAATAGTCTTTGTCCAAACCATCACCAGAGATGGTGCAGCTGGATCAAAAGTTTTTAAAGTTATGGATTGGCAACCCAGGTCTCCTACTTTTCCAACTTAGGTGTTTTATCCCTGAGGGTTTTCCTTGTGTGACCATTCAACTCGAACAGTTCCCAGTTAAAATACAGGACAACTCTTATTGTCTATGATGCTTAAAAATATCTGTATAATATGTGAAGAGTGTTCATCACGGTCTGGATATCACACTTCATGTGAATTACTAAAGTTAGTGATAAATATACAAAAGAATGAATTAGAATCAGATATATATAATTGTGGTGGCAGCAATACATAGAGACTATAAATTACAAAAACAAATAGTGCAAAGCAAAAGAATAACAAGATAACGTGCATAGACCATTAAGAAATCTGCTGATGGGGTGTAAGAGGTTGTTCCTAAGTCATTTAGTATGACTCTTAAGGCTTCTGTATCTCGTCCCTCATGACAGTAATGAGAAGAGGGCATGCCCCAGATGGTGAGGGTCCTTTCGGATAGATGCCATCTTCTTAAGGTACTGCCACTTGAGGATGCCCTCAATAGTGATGAGGTTTGCACCTGCGATGGAGCTGCTGAATCTGTAAATTTCAGCAGTCTCTTGTGATCCTATGCATTGGAGGAAACATGCAAGGATGTGATATAAACAGACAAAATGCTGTCCACTGTACATCGACAGGAATTCACAAGAATCTTTAGGAATCAGAGGAACAAAGACAAGGTTCTGTGATAGAGCCACCTGAATGGTATGTTGCTTTCCTGGTGCCAGGACCAGGGATGTCTTGGATCATGTCCATGGCTTTCTTAAGGGTGAGGGTGAGCAGCCAGAAGTCTTGGTACATACTAGCACCTATGACGTGTGTATTCACGGTGAGGAGGTCCTGAAGAGCGATTATGGGGAGCTAGGTAGAAAGCTGAGAATCAGGACTTCCAGGGCAGTAATCTCTGAATAGCTGCCTGTGCCACATTGCCAGTGAGAGTAAGAATAAGATGATTTGGCAAATAATACATGACTGAGGAACTGGTGCTGCGGCAAGGGTTCAGATTTCTGGATCCTTGGGATCTATTCTGGGGAAGGTATGACATGTACAAAAGGGACGGGTTACACCTGAACCCGAGGGGGTCCAATATCCTTG
The DNA here is from genome assembly GCF_963921235.1 of Mobula hypostoma. Lineage (NCBI taxonomy): Eukaryota > Metazoa > Chordata > Chondrichthyes > Myliobatiformes > Myliobatidae > Mobula > Mobula hypostoma. The sequence continues at coordinate 192,507,898 of NC_086098.1, forward strand.
CGGGCAGGTTAGCCATAGTTGTTCGGGTGGGTTTAAACTAATTTGGCAGGTGGTTAGGAACCAGAGTGATATTGCTGAAGATGAGATAGTTGCTTTACAAACAGAGGCAATGTGAGAGCCTGGTGATAGGGCAACATTTCAGTCAACAGGATGAGTTGCAATGAAAATGGTGGACAAAATCATAAAAATTGAATACAGGTCTAAAGATGTTATATTTGAATGTGCAACATATACAGAATAAGTTCATGAACTTCTAGCACAGTTAGTGATTGGCAAGTATGATGTTGTAGGCATTACTGCATCATCGCTGAAAGAGGATTATAGCTGGGAGCTTAATATCCAAGGATATAAATTGTATGGAAAGTACAGATTGGAAGGTAGAGGGGGTGGTGTGTCTCTGTTGGTAAAAAAAAAGTAAATCATTAGGAAGGTGACATAGGGTCAGAAGATGTTGAATCTTTGTAGCTAGAGCTAAGGAATTGCAAGGATAAATAGACCCTGATTGGAGTTACATTCAAACTCCCAAAAAGTAGTAAGGATGTGGTCTACAAGTTACAATGAGATAGAAAATCCATGCCAAAAGGGCAATGTTACAATAGTCATGCAGGATTACAATGTGCAGGTAGATTGGGAAAATTAGGTTGGTGCGGGATTCCAAAGAGGAATTTCTAGAATGCCTACAAGATGGCGTTTTAGAGCAGCTCATGGTTGAACCCACTAGGGATCAGCTATGCTGGACTGGGTGTTGTGCAATGAGCTGGAATTGTTTAGAGAGCCTAAGGTAAAAGAACCCTTATGGGCAAGTCATCATAATATGATAGAATTCACCCTGAAAATTGAGAAAGAGAAGCTAAAGTCAGATGTATGAGTATTACAGTGGAGTAAAGGAAATTACAGAGGCATGAGAGAAGAGTTGGTCAGAATTGATTGGAAAAGAACTCCGGCAGGGATGACAACAGAGCAGCAATGGCTGGAATTTTGGGAAGCAATTCAAAAGGCACAAGTTATAAACATCCTAGAGGAAGAAGTATTCTAACGGCAAGATGACATCACCATGGCTAACAAGGGAAGCCAAAGCCGACAGAAAAGCCAAAGAGGGGGTATATAATAGGGCAAAAATTGTTGGGAAGTTAGACAATTGGGAAGCTTTTAAAAACCAACAGAAGACAACTAAAAAGTCATTAAAAAGGTAAAGATAGAATACAAAAGTATCCTGGTCAATAATATTAAAGAGTACAGTATGCCAAAAATTTCTTCAGATACATAAAGTATAAAAGAGAGGCGAGAGTGGATATTGAACTACTGGAAAATGATGCTAGAGAGGTAGTAATGGGGGACAAGGAAATGGTGGGCAAACTGAATAAGTATTTTGCATCAGTCTTCTCTGTGGAAGACACTAGCAATATGGTGGAAGTTCCAGGTGTCAGGGGACATGAAGTGTGTGAAATTATCATTACTAGAGAGAAGGTTCTTGGGAAACTGAAAGGTCTGAAGGGAGTTAAGTCACCTGGACCAAGTAGTGTACATCCCATGGTTCCGAAAGAGGTGGCTGAAGAGATTGTTGAGACATTAGTGATGATCTTTCATAAATCACTAGATTTTGGAATAGTTCCAGAAAACTGGAAAATTGCAAATGTCACTTCACTCTTCAAGAAGGGAGAGAGGCTGAAGAAAGGAAATTATAGGCCATTTAGTCTGACCTCAGTGGTTGGGAAGATGTTAGAGTCGATTGTTAAGGATGTAGTTTTGGGTACTTGGAGGCACATGATAAAAGAGGTTCCAGTCAGCATGATTTCCTCAAGGCCAATCTTGCCTAACAAATCTAAAGGAGAATCTGTTGATGTGTATTTGGATTTTCAGAATGCTTTTGACAAGGTGCCACACGTGGGGCTGCTTAACAAGCTACGAGCCCATGGTATTACAGGAAAGATTCTAGCATTGATAAAGCAATGGCTGATTGGCAGGAGGCAAAGAGTGGGAATAAAGTGACCCATTTCTGATTGACTGCCAGTGTTCTACAGGGGTCTGTGTCGGGACCAATTCTTTTTACTTTCGGTGGCATCCGTTAAGTCTCGCAAGACCATGGATATGTGCCTGGAAAGTCTTGCTTCTCCTCTCCAGGGCACAAGCCTGGGCAAGGTTGTATGGAAGACTGGCAGTTACCCATGCAGCAAGTCTCCCCTCTCCACGACACCGATGTTGTCCAAGGGAAGGGCATGGACCGATGCAGCTTGGCAACAGTGTCGTCGCAGGAGTTGCCAGAATGAGTTTAAAGACAACGTCGGACTGCCTTAGGGACTCCAGCTCCGGGTTTGTCCTCAGGGTTTACTCCCGAAGCCTTTCACATGAGTGGGTATGGCCGCAAGGCAGTGGAGGTTTGAAATCAGAGCTTACATCTTGTTTTACAGAGTTTACATAATGTAAATCTTTTTACACTACATGTCAGTGATTTCAATGATGAAACTAATGGCTTTGTTGCAAAGTCTGCAGACAATATGAAGATAGGTGGAGGGGCAGGTAGTTTTGAGGAAATAGGGAGGCTACTAAAGGACTTAGACAGATTAGGAGAATGGGCAAAGAAGTAGAAGATGGAATACAGTGTCAGGAAGTATAAGCAACACACACAAAATGATGCAGGAACTCAGCAGGCCAGGCAGCATCTATGGGGAAAAAAGGACAGTCAACAGTTCAGGCCAAAACCCTTTGGCACGACTGGGGAAAAAGAAATGTCTGTTGGGGTCATCAGCTGTATCCAGAGCTCCCGGTGTGGCCTGCTGTATATCGGTGAGACCTGAAGTAGATCGGGACACCGCTTCCTTGAGCGCCTATGCTCCATCCACCAGATAATGTGGGATCTCCTAGGGACCACCCATTTCAATTCTACTTCCCATTCCCCTTTCAACATGTCACTTCGTGATGGGGCCATGCTCAGGTTGGAGGAGCAACACCTTATATTCAGTCTGCGTAGCCTCCAACCTGATGGCATGAACATTGAATTCTCAAACTTCCGGTAATGGCCCCCACCCCTCTCCTTCACCATTTCCCATTCCCATTTCCCTCTCTCACATTATCTCCTTACCTGCCCATCACCTCCCCCTGGTGCTCCTCCCTTTTTTCTTTCTCCCATGACCTTCTATCCTCTCCTATCAGATTCCCCCTCCTCCAGCCCTTTGTCCTTTTCACCAATTGACTTACCAGCTCTTTACTTATCCCCTCTCCCTCTCCTAGTTTCACCTATCACCTACTACCTTGTTTCTCTTCCTGTCCTCCCCCTCACCTTCTTACTCTGCCTTCTAATCTTTTTTTCCAGGCCTGATGAAGGGTCTCAGACCAAAACATTGACTGTTTATTAATTTCCTGGCATGCTGAGTTCCTCCAGTATTTTGTGTGTGATGCTCAGATTTCCAGCATCTGCAGATTTTCTCTTGTTTCAAGAAGAGTATGATCATGCATTTTGGTAGAAGAAATGAAAGGGTTGATTATTTTCTAAATGGAGAGAAAATACAAAAATCTGAAGTGCAAAGGGATTTGGGAGTCCTTGTGCAGGATTCTCTGAAGGTTAATTTGTAGGTTGAGTCTGTGGTAAGGAAGGCAAATGCAATGTTGGTATTCATTTCAAGAGGACTAGAAGATAAAAACAAGGATGTACCGTTGAGGCTTTATAAAACACTGGTGAGGCCTCGTTTGGAGTATTGTGTGCAATTTTGGGCCCCCTATCTTAGAAAGGATGTGCTGATACTGGAGAGGGTTCAAAGGAGGTTCACAAAAATGATTCCAGGATTAAATTGCTTGTCATATGAAGAGCGTTTGACAGCTCTGGGCCTGTTTACATTGGAATTTAGAAGAATGAGGGCTGAGAATGGTAAAAGACCTTGAAAGAGTGGATGTAGAAAGGATGCTTCTTATAAATTGAATTGAATTGACTTTATTTCTTGCATCTAATGCATACACGAAGAGTAAAAATCTTAACATTACATCTCCGTCTGAATGCACAATGTGCAAATTATAGTGATTTGTAATAAATAATATGTAGCAGTAAGATATACAATAGAACAGTCAATATAGTTTAGAAATACAATTGTTTCAGTGCGAATTATGGTGGGAGAGTCCAAGTCCAGAGGAAACAGCCTCAAAATAGAGGGGCGTCCTTTTAGAAAGGAGATGAGGAGGAATTTCTTTATCCAGAGAGTGGTGAATCTGTGGAATTTGTTGCCACAAGCAGCTGTGGAGGCCAAGTCTTTCTCTATACTTAAGGTAGAGATTGATAGATTCTTGATTGTTCAGGGCATGAAGGGATATGGGAGTGGGAGGAGGGGGAGAGTGTCAGGAGATTGGGACTGAGAGGAAAAATGGATCATTCATGATGAAATGGTAGAGCAGACTTGATGGGCCAAGTGGCCTAATTCTGCTCCTATATCTTATGGTCTTGGTGACATACCAAATTTCCTCAAGAAATAAAAACAAAGCAAATCAAAGATAAATAAAATCAAAAAAACTCCTCAAAAAGTAATCCAGTTATTTACTGTTGCTTTTTAATCTTGATATAATCTGGAGAGGTTATCAAGGCAAATGTGCTGATGAAAGCATTATCTGATAGGTGTAAAAAATCATTGTTACTAACAATCATATTTCTTGTCTCAGCTGATTTATATTATATGGAGAAGGGATTCGACCTGGAACATTTACTCTCTTTCTCTTTCCATAGATGCTGCCTCACCTGCTGAGTGTTTCCAACATTTTCAGTTTTATTTCAAATTTCCAGTAATTGCAGCTTTTAAAATTTGTTCGACTTCTTCAGACCGAAGAAGTGCAGCATGATTTGACAAATGCCACAAGAAGAATTAAAGAGAAGTGATATGTGATATTCTAGCTTGAGGCAACACCTGACTGGGGGCAATAATATCTTTATGACAAATGCCATTACTCTGGAGCAACACTGAAAGTGCTGGAGGGCCTCAGTGGCTCAGTGGAATCCAGCCTTTTATGTGTTGCTCCAGATTTCAATATCTACAGTCTCTTCTGCTTCCATACACTGAAGTGCACATTTTAAAGATTCTACCTCACAGGAATATGTGACAATGACTGCATAACGACATGGCATTTTGGCAATTAAGTTGAATAGACTTGGCAAGGAAACTTCTTAGTCAAGTTTATCATCATTTAAATATATAGGTGTATATAATGTATATAACCATAGTGTACATAGAAATGAGATATTTCTCCAAACCAGGGTGTAAAGCACAGTAGTACACCTAACACATAAAACACATGATAACTTATGAAGATAGGGATAACATCTAGTTGAATCACACATAAGTAACAAACTGTAAGGTCCAGAACAAACTAAATATGATGTGGCAGGGAGTTCCGAAGCCTAATGGCCTGGGGGAAGAAATTTGTTTCTCATCCTGATCATTCTTGTTGTTATGCATTATAGTCTTCTGCCTGATGGTAGAAGTCAAAGAAGATGCTGGATGGATGGGTGAAATCCATAGTAATACTAAGGGCTCTGCTTATGCAGCGCTCCTGGTAAGTGTCCCTAATGAATGGTAGCGAGACCCCTATGATCTTCTTGGCTGCTCTCACAGTCCTTTGTAGAGATTTCCGGTCCGATGTGCGACTGCCCCCATAACAGGTGGAGATGTAACTGGTCAGGATGCTCTCAGTGGTGCCTCAATTGATTTACTTGTTTATTTAATATTATTACTTTTTAAAATTTTAATTGTTATTTTTTTCTCTGCTAGATTATGTATTGCATTGAACTGCTGCTGCTAAGTTAACAAATTTACGTCACATGCCGGTGATAATAAACCTGATTCTGATTCTGTAAAACGCAGTTAAGATGTAGGGTGGGGAGGGTGTGCAGTGGGAGCCTTGTTTGCCTCAATCTTCTTTGGAAGTGCAGGCACTACTGTGCCTTCTTGTTCAGGGAGTTGATATTAAGGGGCCAGGTGAGGTCATCTGGGATGTGAACTCGCAGGAACTTCGTGCCTTTAACTCCTTCTCTGTGGAAGAGCCATGTACTTGCAGAGAAGGAAGGTTTGTCTGCACCTTCCTGAAGTCCACAATGATTGCCTTTGCTTTCTCCACATAAAGGCTTGGTGGTTGTTCTCATACTAATCCACCAGCCACTCCACTTCTTCTCTATACTCCGTCTCGTCATCGTTCTTGATAAAGCCAACCACTGTTGTGCCATCCTTTAACTTGATGACATGGTATGAGCTGGACCCAATGACATAGTCATGTGTCAGCAGTGTGAACAGTAGCGGGGTGAGCACACAGCCTCGGGGAGTGCCAGTGCTCAGTGTAATGGGACTAGAGACATTGCTGCCCACACAGACTAACTATGGCCTTTCTGTTAAGAAGTCCATTATTAAATTACAGAGGGAGGTGTTGAGAGCCAGCAAGGATGTTTCCCCAACAGCTTCTGGGGTATGGTGGTATTGAATGCCAAACTGAAGTCTATAAACAGCTGTCTGGCACATGAGACTCCATTTTCCAGGTGGGACAGGACAGAGTGGAAGGCAGAGGTTATTGCAACATCAGTGGATCGATTTGAGCGATAAGCAAACTGGACAAGGGTCCAGTGTAGCCAGGAGAAAGGCTTTAATGTGTTCCATGACCAGCTATTCAAAGCATTTCATAGTGGATGATGTTAATGCCAATGGACAATAGTCATTTAGGCAGGTTACTGTTACCTTCTTTGGCACTGGAATGATGGTTGCCACTTTGAAAACTGAGGGGACAATGGGTTGTTCCAGAGGGATGTTGAATATATCTGTCAGTACCCCCGTCTGCTGGGCTGTGCAATCTTTCAGAACTCGACCTGGTGCATTATCGGGCCCAGCGGCTTTGCAAGCGTTGACTCTGGCCACGGTCTTCCTCACCTGCTTCCTCACAGAGTGCCTGCTCCCCAGGGGGGAGGGGTGCCTTCCTCACCTGCACTTTGTTCCTTAATACACCGCCAACCCTCTTCACCCCAACCCTCTTCCATTTCTGCAGCTTCGCCACTGCTATCACCTATTGTCTTTCCGCTCTGATATAAGATCATAAGGCATAAGAGCAGAATTAGGCCATTCTGCCCATCGAGTCTGCTCCATCATTCCATCGTGGCTGATATATTATCCAGCTCAAACCCATTCTCCTGCCTTCTTCCCATAACCATTGACACCCTGATTAATGAGAACCGATCAACCACTGGTTTAAATATACCCGATCACTTGGCCTGCACAGCCGTCTATGGCAATGAATTCCACAGATTCCCCACCCTCTAGCTTTATAAATTTTTCCTCATCTCTGTTCTAAATGGACATCCCTCAATTCTGAGGCTGTGTCCCCTGGTCCTAGACCCCGCCCCCCCCACTACAGGAAACATCCTCTCCACTCCACTCTGTTTAGAGCTTTGAATATTCGATAGGCTGCAATAATATCCTTCCCCCCACCGCCCCCCACTGTCTGTTCTTATACACTCCAGTGAGTGCAAGCCCAGAGCAATCAAATGCTCCTCATATGTTAACCCTTTCATTCCTGGGATAATTCTCGGGAACCTACTCTGGACCCTAGCAGATCTTTTCTTAGATAGGTCCAGAACTGCTCACAATACTCCAAGCACGGTCTGACCAATGCCTTATAAATCCTTGGGATTATATCCTTGCTTCTGTATTCTAGTCCTTGGGAAATGAATGCTAACATTGCATTTGCTTTCCTTACCACTGACTCAACCTTCAATTTAAACTTCAGGGAATCCTGCACAAGGACTCCTAAATCCCTCTGCAACTCTGAATTTTGAGTTTTCTCCCATTTAGAAAATATGCCATACCTTTATTCTTTCTGTCAAAGTGCATGATCATGAACTTTTCAAATACTTTATATTTCATCTGCCACTTATTTGCCCATTCCCCAAATCTGTCTATGCCCTTCTGCAGACACCCTGATTCCTCAAAGCTACCTGCACCTCTACCTATCTTCATATCATCTGCAAATGTGGTCACAAAGCCATTAATTCCTTCAGCCAAATTATTGACATACAATGTGAAAAGAAACAGTTCTAACACATGCCCCTGTGGCACACCACTAGTTACTGGCAGCCAATCAGAAAAGGCCCCCTTTATTCCCACTCTTTGCCTCCTGCCAGTCAGCCTATCTTCTACCCATGCTGGTACCTTCACTGTAATACCATGGGCTCTTACCTTGTTTAGCAGTCTACTGTGCAGCACCTTGTCCAAAGCCTTCTGAAAATCCAAATAAATAACTACTGACTCTCATTTGACTATCCTGCCTGTTATTTCCTCAAAGAATTCTAGCAGATTCATTCGGCAGGATTTCATCTTTAGAAAACCATACTGACTTTGGTCCATTTTATCATGTGCCTCTAAGTACCCCAAAACCTTACTCTTAATAATAGACTCCAACTTCTTCCACTGAAGTCAGGCCTCTAATTTCCTTTCTTCAGCCTCCCTTCATTCCTAAAGAGTGAAGTGGCATGTGCATTTTCCAGTCCTTTGGAAGCATTCCAGAATAGAGTGATTCTTGAAAGATTATTACAAATGCTTCCACAATCTCTTTACCTACCTCTTGAGTGATTAATTTCAAGTTCCTGGGTGTCAAGATCTCTGGGGATCTAACCCGGTCCCAACAAATTGATGCAGCTATAAAGAAGGCAAGACAGCAGCTGTATTTCATTAGGAGTTTGAGGAGATTTGGTTTGTCACCTAAGACAATCGTAAATTTTTACAGATGTACCATGGAGAGCATTGTGACAGGCTGCATCACTGTTTGGTATAGGAGGCTACTGCACAGGATTGAAAGAAGCTACAGAAAGTTGTGAAATTAGTCATCTCCGTCTTGGGTACTAGCCTCCATAGTATCCAAGACGTCGTCAAAGAGCGGTGTCTCAGAAAGGCAGCGTCCATCAATAAGGACCCCCATCACCCAGGGCATGCCCTCTTCTCATTGTTACCGTCAGGAAGGAGGTACAGAAGCCTGAAGGCGCACATTCAGTGATTCCGGATCAGCTTCTTCCCCTCTGCCATCTGATTCCTAAATGAACATCAACCCATGAACACTACCTCACTTTTATTTTCTTTTGCAATATTTTTAATGTAATTATTTAATAAGCACGTATTTACTTATTGTAATTGATTTGCTTATTTATTTATTTTTCCTTTATTATCTCGTATTGCATTGTACTGCTGACGCTAAGTTAACAAATTTAATAACTTATGCTGGTGATATTAAACCTGATTCTGATTCTGAACCCTGCGAGTGGTCCAGGTGACTTAGCTGCCTTCAAGCTTTTCAGCTTCCCAAGCACCACAGTATAACAGCCACACTCACTTCTACCCCCTGACACTCATGCATTTCTGGCATTCTGCTAGTGTCTTCCATAGTGAAGACTGATGCAAAATACTTATTAAGTTCATCTGCTATTACTTTATTCCTCATTACTACCTCTCCATTGTAATTTTCCAGTGGTCCAATATCCACTCTCGTCTCCTTGACTCTTCATATATCTGAAAAACCTTTTTGTATCCTCCTTGATATTGTTGGCTATCTTACCTTCATATTTCATCTTTTTCCTTCTTATGGTTATTTTTAGTTGCCTTCTATTGGATTTAAAAGCCTTCCCAATCCTTTAATTTCTCACAAATTTGTATCTTTCCTGCACTTCCTGAATTTCCCCCATAAACACCAGTCATTGCTGTTCTGCTATCACCTCTGCTGGTGTTCCCTTCCTGTCAGCTTTGGCCAGTTGCTCTCTCATGCCTCTATAAATCTCTTTATTCCACTGTAATGCTGATTTTATCTTCTCCTTATGAAACTGTAGGGTGAATTCTATCATGTTTTGATCACTGTCTCCTTAGGGTTCCTTTACCCTAAACTTCCTAATCAAATCTGGGTCATTACATAACACCCAATCCAGAATTGCCATTCTCCTAGTGGGCTTAACCACAAGCTGCTCTAAAAAGCCATCTCATAGGCATCCTCCAAATTCCTTCTCTTGAGGTGCAGTACCAACCTGCTTTTCCCAATCTAGCTGCATATTGAAATGCCCCATGATTGCCCTTTTTACATGCCTTTTCTATCTCCTGTTGTAATTTGTAGCCTGCATCCTGGCTGCTGTTCAATTGCCTGTATATAACTCTCATCATTTTTACCCTTGTAATTTCTTAACTGTAACCACAAGGATTCTACATCTTCTGATCCTATGTCACCTCCTTCCAAAGATTTGATTTCATTGATTTTACCAATAGAGCCACCCGACCTCTTCTGCCTCCCTGCCTATCCTTTCGGTACAATGTGTATCCTTGGATGTTAAGCTCTCAACTGTGTTCTTCTTTCAGCCATGACTCAGAGATCTCACAGCATCATACCTGTCAATCTTCTAACTGCGCCATAAGATCATCTACCTTACTCCATATACTTCTGTTTATTTATTTGTTTTAGTTAGAGATGCAGTGCAGAACGGGCCTTTCTGGCCCAACAAGCCACATCACACAGCAACCTACCATTTAACCCTAGCCTAATCACAGGATTACAATGACCAATTAACCTACTAACCAGTATATCTTTGGATTGTGGGAGGAAACCGGAGCACCCAGAAGAAACCCACATGGTCACATGAAAAACAGACAAACTCCTTACAGAGCACATCGGAATTGAACTCCAAACTCCGACACCCCAACCTGTACTAGCATTGCGCTAACCGCACACAACCATGGCACCCCAATGATGTTGATCATTAACTACAATTTTTCTCAATCAATCAATTTTTGATTGAATGAGAAAAATTGTTCTGGAAAACTAAAGGCAAAATAGGGCCATGGTATGATTAAACCTATAGTATTATTGAGGAAGATTTATTTACAAAACATTTCAATTGGTTTCCCTTTCCACAAATGCTGACTGACAGGCTGAATTCTTCCAGCATGCGTTTTGGTAATACACGATATTATGCAATTCCCCAACAACATATATGGGACACATAAAGTGCAACAGAGGTTGGGCAAATTGATTTCTGGGATGGGGTGAGATGAGAGCTGACATATGGAAACTTACAAAAAACTTACAAAGTCCCTTTGGTTAAACGCAGGGATGATGATAAGAGGCATAGTCAAGTGAACAGCCAACAATTTATTCCCAGGGTGGAAATGGCTAATCTGAGGGGCATAATTTTAAGGTGATTAGAGGAAAGTGTAGGGGGATGTAAAAGGTAAGATTTTTACAGAGAGTAATGTGAATGCATGGAATTCACTGCCAGGTGTGGTGATAGAGGTAGATGCATTAGGGACATTTAAGAAACTCTTAGATAGGTACATGGATGAAAGAAAATTGGAAGGAAGTGTTAGATAGATCCTAGAGTAGATTAAAAGGTTGGCAGAATATCATGGCCAAAGGGTCTGTACGTTGCCGTAATGTTCTATCTTTACCTGGGTTGGAATGTTTAGAATGCAGGGTCATAATATTAGTAAGAAGTCCACCATTAAGAATAGAATTAAGAGACTAAGTAGTGACTCTCAGTTGTTTTCTACTCAAGACAGCAGTAGAGTTCATTTCACTGAGTAAATAAAAAATAAAAAGTGTTTTTTTTGGATAGTAAGTGAATCATGGAAACGGAAGTAGTAAAGTGTTTCTGAGGTAAAAGCTCAGCCACAATCTTATTAAATGAAGCAACAAGGGTAAAGGGCCAAATGGCCCATTCCAACTTCTATATTTTAATGTTGAAGCTGAGTTGAGATTGAACTTGACATGAGGTCAACATTTGACCCTGTGTGACATCAAATAGTCAAGGTAAGATCGAAGTCAATGGCCACAGACATTAGATTTACACCCTGCACAAGATGTGGTTCATAATCAATCAGGTCAGTTATATCACTTCACTCAGAACAGCATTCTGCCCATCAGTGAGTTGTTCGTTGGCAGAGAAACTGAAGGAGTTGGACTTGGTCTGGATCATGCTACTGTCTGTGTCAGAGAGGCGATGGAGGAGTTTGTGTGCAGTCTAACAAAAAGTGGTAATTTTAGTTGCTTTTCTTGTGATCAGAAGACCCTGTTGGACATTGATAATGTGGAATGCTGTAAGTTTGATTCACTGATTTATTGACAGATGGTGGGGAAGCTATGTGGCCTCAGTTGAAGTGAAGTTTAGACCTCAAGCCGCGGTGTCGTCTGTTTACATCTGCCCAGGAAAGAGGCGTTGGAGTCAGTGCACTCCTCCAGAATGCCAGGAGCGGTGTGGCATGGTGCCTAAGCTGTAGTTGGTGCTGCGCCCCATTGTTCACTTGACAGAAGACAAGCTGTATTGTGTTTGACTGCACACTGCTGCAACATTCATAGACTCCTTGACTATATTTTTTGCGTGACTGCATTTTACTGATATCTTATATGTGTTTGCTGATTTATATGTGCTATATATGCCTTGTACACTGTATGGCTGTTGGTACTGAGTCTTGCACCTTAGCCCCAGAGTAATGCTGTTTCATTTGGCTGTATTCATGAATGATTGAATGATAATTAAACTTGATCTTAAATCACCCCAATCTACTTCAACAATAGCTTTTCTTCCATCTCATGGTCAAAAGTGGGGATGTTGTCTGATGATTGCATAATATGTAATGCAATTTGCAGCACTTTACGAAAAGGAGTTGCATGCTGCAAGAACTTATAATGAAGGGTCTTAGCTGAAGCATCAACTGTTTATTCCTCTCCACTGATGTCACCTGACCTGCTGAATACTGTGTGAATTCACCTAGGCATATGCCTCAGTAGTTGCCCTAAAAGGAGCATCTTAAAGAGAGAGAATGAATAGAGAGTTAGATTGATTTAGGAAGGAAGCTTAGGGTTTGACTGATGAAGATGCAGCTGTGATGATGCAGTGAGTGGAATCAGGCCAGAACATTAAGAAAAATAACAAATAGCAAATTGGATAAGAGTCATAGAGTCTGAGTGAGATATAGTACTGAATCTGTTGAATCAACAACTCATTTTTCACTAATCCTACATTAATCCCATTTATTTTTATTCTCTCTCATTCTCATCAATATGCCCCTTCTTCCATGAAAGGAAGGATTTTATTTTTACCCAGTCACGGGACAGTTTACAGTGACTGATTAACCTAGTAACTGATACGTCGTTGGAATGTGGAAGGAATCACATGCATTCCACGGGGATGATGTACAAACTCCTTACAGAGGATGCCAGAATTGAACTCTGAACTTCAATGTCCTGTGCTGTAATAGTGTCGCGCTAACTGTTGTGCTACCATGGCGTCCAGGCAAACTCCACACAGTGAGCACCGTAGGTCTGGATTGAACAGAGCTCTCTTCTGTGAGGCAGTGGTTCTACTAGTTGTGCTATTCATTAATGCACAAGTTTGTTAGTTAAGTTGTGCAGAGGGAAGAGGTGGTTTCTGCAAGGCAAAGTAAATCATTGAGTGGGTATGAGTCACAAAAAACAAAAAAAATGACAGCCAAATAAGTAGTATGAAAACAAACAAAAGGAAAACAAAATTATCATTAACAACAGTAATGTGTAATGTTAGTGTTATTGTTAACAATGAAGTATCTTAGATACTCTAAAGGTTTGTATATGCACAACATTATCTTAAACACAAGGGATTTAACTTAATGGTTTTTCATGTCTTGCAATAGTGCGTACTTTTTCAGCTATTTAGATTCTGATGAAAAACATACCATAATATACATATTTTTCCTTTGCTACCAGTGGCGAAGAACGTACAATAATCAAGAAAATAACACATAACCAGAATTAAAGCCCACACTAAAAAGGAAGACCAACCTTTTTAAAAATCCTGAATTATTTTTATAGCTTCCCTCCATCTCTGTAACCAACTTTCCCAAAATATTAAACGAATGACAACAAAGTGCTCATTACATGAAAAAGAAAGTAAAAGTCTAGATTAGAAGCCCCAACATTCTCATTGCTAAAATTCTATTAGGAAGAAGAATTAATAGAACCATGTATTTGTATACAGCATGTTTGCATACAATTTGCATCTTTAGTGGACCTGTTCATCAAAGGGATTTTGAGTATAACTGGAAGTATTACACCCATTATATATTGAAATCCTACACATCGATAGATGGGGCCGATCTTACAGTCGTGGTTTACCCTAACGCGAGTGTCACTTTCTTGTTGTGCTTTGTGCTGTCATCAACATGAACAGTGCTCATTAATTAGGTAATGACAGAAATTGGATTTAAAGTTTGCAACCTACAATCATTGTTTTAACTCTCAGTGAGAAATTTCTCCTTATTATTTTAATGTATTAATTAGCTCAATGCTGGCAGCACTATGCAAAATCAAGGCATCTTCGCATTGAGAGATTGTGGTTAAAGGCACCTTTATCTTTGGGACCTCTATACCTTTGCTGCCCATAGTGTGTCTGAGGTTGGGTGAACGGCCATTACCCCACCACTATTAATTAACACAATTTCCCTGCTGTCTGCTGTGTTTCCTATCCCTGCCCATGGTGATATGACAGCTGCCTGCTTAATTACCCAGGTCAAGTTTTAAAATGTTTTAAACAGAAGAATCTCATGGTATTTTAAAGGACAGATGTCCCAGTTCACTGTTTTTGATTATGCTTGATTTAGTATAATAGCAAAATGAAGTACCCAGTTAGAGTGCCAAAGACAGGTGAAGTCCATTGTCCAGGCAATTAACGTTAAATTAATTGGGTTAAACGTTTTATTGATATGAAGACAGGAAAATGCAAACTGTGTATCTACCTTGGTTCCTTGTGTTTGCAGCATTTCCTACAATGTTGTTAGTTCTGATAATACATTCGTAAATGATCATGGCAATGTTCTGCAGAAGGCTGGCCATGCATTGCAGAAAACTGACAACTACAAATTAATAGGTATGAGTCGAAAAAACTTGTGGAGAGGTAATGTAAAGATTTAGGTGAAGGCTAAGTAAGACTGACTCTACATGCTAAAATTGACTGAGGCAATACAAAATGTAGGAACAAAGTAGTAGAGCTGAATATAAAGCTGTAGTAAAAATGGATGATGCGAGGTGAATGGAACATACCCCAGGTTGCTAGAACTGTTATGCATGTCTTGAAGTAGTTCATCTTGCTCAGGGCAAGATGTTTGTACGTAAAGATTGTTGAGATTTTGCTGTCTAATTTAAAGATGGGCAATATATTACTTACCAACAAGCTTTAGCCATGTGTGTGTAATTCCACAAAAAATACTGTTACAATGTCTTTTCTCAAAGATTCCAGAAGACCCGCTATGTTAAATTTGGATTAACAAAGCTTGCTATTATGTAAAGTAAAAACTATGTTAAGGTAATCACTGAATATGTAATAGCATTATGAATTTTAATTTTTAAGTATGAGAAAAGTGTATAATGGATATCCCCTCAATATTGGATTGGTGCAAAGGTAGGCTAACTTCCATACTGTTGAGCTCCAAGGTATGCTGTATCAGTTTGGGAGCTTCCTCTCCTGGTAGAGAAAAGAAAATCTTTGTGATATTTATTCCTCTAACAGCCAGTTTATAATTATACTGACTGTATGTTGCTACCTGCTTGACCATGCGCTAGTATGTAGCTTACAGTTAAAAGAGGAAAATGTAGACAGTGTTCAACTTTAAACAAAACAACATGAACCTGTGCATTCTGTGAGCAAAGACTTCATTGCTACAGATCAGCATTTCTGACTCTAATATTTTCTTTTGCCAACAGATGTTTGTGAGGCTGTTTGTGGATGAAAATCTTGACCGAATGGTTCCCATTTCGAAACAGCCCAAAGAAAAGATTCAAGCTATAATTGAGTCATGCAGCCGACAGTTCCCAGAATTTCAGGAGCGAGCCAGAAAACGCATTCGCACTTACCTCAAGTCCTGCAGACGAATGAAAAAAAATGGCATTGAACTGGTGAGGAATTCAAAGTAAATCTGAATTTCAATATATCCTGATAGTATAGACTACAAATCAAAGTTGGTGAAATCAGAAACAATCACTTTGAAGTGATTTTGCGACTTGCAGAATGCATATGTTTTCATTGTTGAACATATTTTACCAGATCTATAATTAAAACAAAATCAAGTACACCCGTATCTCCTTCTGGTATATTTTCCTTCGTTAATCTAACAGATAGCTAGCCAGTGGTATAGTGGCATCTGTACCGGACTTCAAGGCGAGTGGTCCCAGGTTCGAATCCAGCGGCCCCTTGCATGCTTTCCATCTGTGCTAGGTTGAGCATTGAGCTAGCAACTCGGTCTCGTCAAAAACAGATAAATGCTAAAGAAATAGCAAGATTATCGCCCGATGCGCCGCAAGGCGCGGAGTGGAACAGCAATCTAGCATATATCTGATACCGAGTCAAAATAACTGCAGCCACCAATGTTACACCAAACTTTCTATTTGGATTGTGATATCAAATGCACCACCTAATGTTTGTGCTTTAAACTTTGCCAGTCAAGTAAATATCTTGGCATTTGCTGTCAAATCAGTTCTCCCTTGATATTTACAAGCACATTAAAATAATTATTAAAAATTACTAAATAATTATTTGGAGAAGACTGTACATTTATTTTAGTGTGAGGGTGATTACAAACTTGTACTTTCTACCTGGTATCAACTAATCAGGATTGAGCAGCCGTTCTTCTTCAAGCTGGTGACTGCAACTTTAAAGTGCAGAATCTCGAGAATATCTTCAGATTTAGATTTACTTATCACATGTACGTCAAAACATGCAGTGAAATCTGCATTAAATCATTGCCATCCCTTTTTAAAGATGGTTCTGGTGGCGAGATTTGATTGAGGATTTTCCATTACTTGTCTAGGAAGTATTTTCTCCTTCCCTATCAGACCTTTCTCCATCCTAATTAGGTCAGGTCTTTTGGGGACCAGAGGCTGTCCCAGATGACCAGTTTGTTTTTAGTTTCTTGTTCATCCTCTGTGTATCTGTTTCAGCACAGCTTTGGCAAGGAATTGGTGGCAAGATGCCTGCTGGCATCTACAGCTGTTTTATATAAAATATAAACATATGCAATATACTTGGCAAGAATTCGGTTATAAATTTTAAATTGGTCATCATTGTGGAGCAATGCTTTATATATGCATTGGGAGAATATGGGAAGCCCTGATCCTGTCGAAGTTATTGGAAAGGAAGTTTACTGCAGAATGCATAATCATGTCACACATGTAGAGGGCATCAGAAAAGTAAAAGCAGTATCATTGAGGAAGATGCTCTTGTGCAGGGCTTCCCAACGTGGGGTCTTCAGACCCATTACTTAATGGTATTGGTCCATGGCATAAAAATGGTTGGGGACCCCTGCTCTAGTCGATCCTGGCAATAGGGGGAGATACTGAGAACAGTTGATGAAACAAATACAGTTACACGTGAAAGCTACAAAGGAGAATGAAAATAAGTTTACAATATTGACTTCTTGTTACAAATAGTCTAGGAAAAGCTGCTTGTAGGAACAATGTGTGTTCCTTAAAAAAGAACAACGGTGATGTTGTAGATGAAATATAGAAATTAAAGTTCAAATTAGGTGTATTATTAAAGTACATGTATGTCACCATGTACAACCCATGATTCATTTTCTTGGGGCATACTCAGTAAATCCTTCATACAATAATAACCAATACAGAATCAATGAAAGACTGCACCATCCTGGGTGCTCAACCGGTGTGTAAAAGACAACAGACTGCAAATACAAAAACAAAAGAAAATTAATAATAAATAAATAAGCAATTAATATTGAAAACATGAGGTGAAGAGTCCATAGGTTGTGGGACTAACTATTCCAATGATCGGGCAAGTGAAGCTGGGTGAAGTTACCCCTTTGGCTCAAGAGCCTGACAGTTGTGGAGTAATAACTGTTCCTTAACCTGGAACTGTGAGTCCTGAGGGTCCTGGACCTTCTTCCTGATGGCAGCATCCAGAGAGCATGACCTAAGTAATGGAGGTCCCTGATGATGGATGCTTCTTCACTACAACAACAATTCTTGTAGGTGTGCTCAATAATGGGGAGAGCTTTACACCGATGGACTGGGCCATATCCACTGCTTTTTGTAGGATTCTGTAAGTTCAAGGGCATTAGTGTTTCCATACCAGATTGTGATTGTAGCCAATCAATATATGCTCCACTACACATCTGTAGATGTTTGTCAAAGTTTTAGATTCATGCAGAATCTTCACAAACTCATAAAGAAGAGGCGCTGCTGTGCTTTCTTTATAATTGCACTTACGTGGTGGGCCGAGGCCAGGCCCTCCAAGATGATAGTACCGAGGAATTTAAGACTGCTGACTGTCTACACCCCTGATCCTCCAACGAGGATTGGCTTATCGGAGTTTAGTTTCCTCCTCTTGAAATCAATAAATCAGCTAGTTGGACTTGCTGACATTGAATAAGAGGTTGTTGTTATATCACCACTCAGTCAGATTTTCAATCTCCTTCCGATATGCTGATTTGTCACCACCTTTAGTTCAGCCTACAACAGTTGTATCATCTGCAAACTGGAGTATAGCATTGGAGCTGAATTTAGCCACACAGTCATAAGTGTAAAGCTAGTAGAACAAGGGCTAAGCACACAGCTTTGTGGTGCACCTGTGCTGATGGAGATCGTGGAGGAGATGTTGTTGCCAATATGAACTGACAGGGATTCACAAGAGAGGAAACAAAGGATCCAATTGCACAAGGAAGTATTGTGACGAGCCCAAGGTCTTGAAGCTTATTGACTGGTTTTAAGGGGATAATGGTATTGATATGTTTTTTTTCTCTTTGCACATTGGGTGCATGAAGGTCCTTTTTTTGATGGGTTCTTTTGAGGTAGCTTTGTTTTGTTGCTGCCTATAAGGAGACAAATCCCAAGGTTGTATAATGTATACATACATACATTCTTAATAAATGTACTTTGAATTCCAAGTTGTAGTCGATGAACAGCATCCTGATGTATGCATCTTCACCACCCAGATGTCGCAGAATTGACTGAAAAGCCAATGGATCTGTAATGATGGTAGGCAAATTGGAGCAGGTCCAAGTCGCTTCTCAGACAGGAGTTGATATGTTTCATCACATTCCTCTCAAAGCATGTCATCACTATGGATGTAAGTGGCACCAGACGATAGTCATTGAAGCAGGTTAACATGTTCCTCTTAGGCACTGGTATAATTGAAGCCTGCTAAAAGCAGATAAGTACCTCAGACTGCCAAAGTGAGAGGTTAAAGATCTCGCTAAACACTTCAGTCATTTGATCAGCACAGATCTGGACTGAATGTTTTTCCATGGGTTCGCTCTTCTGAAGGTTGCTTTTAAGTCGCCCACAGAGACTGAAACCACAGGATCATCAGGGCTGTGGGAGTTTGTGTTGGTTCCTCCATATTTTAGAAGGCATTGAGCTCATCTGGAAGTGAAGCTCTGTTGTCACCTATGTTGTGTGATATTACTTTATAAGAGATGATAGCATTCAAGCCCTGCCACAGCTGTGAAACCTCCTTCATTGATTCATGTTTAGTCCAGAATTGCCACTTCACTCGTGAGATGGCTTTCTGGAGATTGTACCTGGACCTTTTGTAACATATTTGGTCACCAGACTTAAATGCCTATGACCTGGCCTTCCCCAGATTGTGGATCTCATGGTTCATCTAGGGCTTGGGAAAGACTCTGAATGATGTTGTGGGGTCAACACTCATCTACAATTGTTGTAATGATGTCCATGACAACCATGGTGTATTCATTCAGATCCTCTGATGAGTCCTTGAGTACTATCCAGTTCACTGATTCAAAGCAATCCCGTAGATGCTCCTCTGTCTCTTTGTTATCCTAATCTCTAGAGCTTTGCTCTTTAGCCTTTAGCTGTGTACAGGTAAGAGAAGAACAGCCAAATGATCAGATTTACTGAAAAGCAGTCTGGGCATAGAACAGTAGGCATTCCTTATCTTAGTATAATAGTGGTTTGGTATATTGGGACCTCTGGTGCTGCAGGTAATTATCATTTGCTGATGGTAATTGGACTGGGTTTTCTTCAAACAAGCCTGGTTTTCAGTCCCCGACTATGATTTAAAATGCATTGGGATCGGCTACTTCTTGTTCAGAGATAGTCATTAAATAATTTGTATCATTATTTACTTAATTGGAGACCAATAACATCCAAGCTTTCTGCAGATACTAATATTGAATTCAGGATTTTGGCAAACATTAATGCAAACCAAGAGACAGTTTTTAAAAAAAATGCTCCACAAGAGCAACCAGTTCTCTGGACAAAGTGACCTCCATTCTAAGATTTTTTTAAAAATGGGTGAGGAAATTGCATTCACTCCAGTATTCCCAATTTCTTTTCATCTGGAAAATATGTCTTTGCATTGTAAAGTTTAGAATGGTGTGGCTGAAAAGATTGATCAGACAGTCAGCGTGGACTTGTAAATTTTGAATCTGCTGGGGTTGTCCATTGTGCCAGTGCTCCTGATGCAGCCTCCTCTACATTGGTGAGATCCATTGTAAATTGGGGGACCACTTCATAGAGCACCTCCACTCTATCTGCCAAAAGTGGAACTTCCCGGTGGCCAAACATTTTAATTCTGATTCCTATTCCTGTTCCAACAAGTCGGTCCATGTGCCAGGATGAGGCCCCCTCAGGGTGGAGGAGCAACACCTTAGATCCTGACTGAGTAGCCTTCAGCTTGATGTCATGAATATTGATTTCTCTTTCTGGTTTAAAAAAAAATCCTTCCCCCTCCCCTCTTCTATTCCTCACACTGACCTCTTACCACTTCTTACCTATCTATCACTTCCCCCTGGGTCCCCTCCTCCTTCCCTATCTCCTATGGTCCACTCTTTTCTCTTATAAGGTTCCAGATTGCCTTCTCTCCAGCCGCTTACTTTTCCTAAACATCTGGCTTCACCTAGCTATCCTTCTTCCCCTCCTTCCCACCCCCCTTTTATTCTGGTGTCTTTCCCCTTCTTTTCCAGTCCTGCAGAAGGGTCTCAGTCGGAAACATTGACTGTTTATTCATTTCCATAGATGCTGCCTGATCTGATGAGTTCCTCCAGCATTTTGTGTGTGTGTTGATTGTGATTTGCAACTGTTTATAATTATGACATGTACAGTGCTTCTTAAAGACAAGGTGAGATGCAACTTTTACTTGTCTCTGTGAATGTAGCAATAAATGAAGTTTAACAGGGTAAAAATTTACAAATAGTACAAGAAAAAGTGGTAACCCAAGAAACTGAACAACACAAGTAAAGGTGTTATAATGGATGATAAATGAAATGATTCAGGACCTGCCACTGCAAGATTCTCTTGTGCACACAAAGCATAGGCATTTACCAGCCCATGTGCATGGAAAGATCCTTTCCACTTGCCTTTTTCAATATATGTCACTATTCTCAGGCTCAGTGATATTATGCCAATTACATGAATGTGACATGGACTTATCCTGACACACAGTCCTAGAACAAGTAATTTCTTACCTGCAAATCCTATCCCCTTAATGCGTGGGGACAGAATGTTTTAAACTGTGGTTATTCTTCACAGAGTTTGGTGGCCGCACCAAAGACACTCGCAAATTTCTACAAAGGTGCTGTGGAGAGCATTCTAACTGGCTGCATCACCATCTGTTATAGGGTGGGGTGGGGGATGCTACTGCACAGGATTGAAATAAGCTGCAGAGAGTTGTAAACTGAGTCAGCTCCATCTCAAGCACTAGCCTCCGTAGTATCCAGGACATCTTCAAAGAGCGATGCCTCAAAAAGGTGGTATCCATCATTGAGGACCCCATCACCCAGGACATGCCTTCTTCTCTTTGCTACCATCAGGAAAGAGGTACAGAAGCCTGACAGCACACACCTAACAATTCAGGAACAGCTTCTTTCCCTCTACCATCTGATTTCTGAATGGACATTGAACCCATGAACAATACGTCACTGCTTCATTTTCATGTTTGCACTACTTCTTTAATTTAACTATATATTTTTTCTCACCCTGATTGCTGTCCCTAGAGTGCGCTGTACAGGACTGAGATCTCAGATGATGTTCCTGGGGTTTGTTGGAGCCACTCTCCCAGTCCAGCTGTCACAGTTCCAAGTGCTCCTATCACCACTGGGATTACCCTGGCTTTAACCTTCTACATCCTTTCTATCTGCTCTTTCAAGCCAGTATTTCTCCAGCTTCTCATATTCTTTCTTCCTGATGTTACTGTCATTCAGGATTGCCACATCTATTACTATTGCTTTCTTCTGTTCCTTGTCCAGTATTACTATGTCTGGTTGGTTGGCCAGTTCCTGCTTATCAGTCTGTATTTGGAAGTCCTACAGGACCTTAGCTCTGCCATTCTCCAGTACCTTCAATGCCTTGCCCCTCCAAGCTGAGACCGACACCAGGAACTGTCTGGGTTCTGCAGTGCAAGGGTCCGGGGTTCAGGTCCTGGAGGTGGCGGCCCAGTTGGAGTCTTGGGCTGGATCTTGGGTTGGATCAGTCGAAGCAAGTAGCTGAAGAAGTGAGCGGAAGAATTTCGGGTCGAAATAGTCGTTTTTTTTTAAAGAACTGCTCGGGGAGAAGAGTCTGCACTGCGCAGGCACGTGACATAGCGCGCCAAGGTTTAAAAAGCAGACCACCATATACAGCGGCCATCGTTGTAGCGGCCATCGTCGGAGTGGACTGAGTCAGAGTGGGATGGCTTTGGCTCAAACAGGCTTCGGCGAGAACAGGCACAGGCCAGGGTAGGTTCCAGTAAGTTTTTTGTTCAGATTGTCTAGCGTAGAGAGAATGGCAGGCAGGATGTTGGAATGCTCCTCTTGCAGGATGTGGGAAGTCAGGGAGCCCTCCGGTGTCCCTGACAACGACACCTGCAAGAAGTGCATCCAGCTGCAGCTCCTGACAAACCACGTTAGGGAACTGGAGCAGGAGCTGGATGACCTGCGGATCATTCGGGAGAATGAGGAGATTATAGATCGTAGCTACAGGGAGGTAGTTACACCAAAGGAGCAGAGGACAGGAAATTGGGTCACTGTCAGGCGAGGGAAGAGGAAAGGGCAGGCAGAGCAGGGTTTCCCTGTGGCCATTCCCCTCAGCAACAAGTATACCGCATTGGATACTGTTGGGGGGGATGACTTACCTGGGACAAGCTGCAGTAGCCGGATCTCTGGCACTGAGTCTGGCTCTGCAGTGCAGAAGGGAGGGTGGAAAAAGAGGATAGCGGTAGTGATAGGGGACTCGATAGTTAGAGGTGCAGATAGGAGGTTCTGTGGTCGTGACAGAGAATCCAGGATGGTTTGTTGCCTCCCAGGTGCTAGGGTCAAGGATGTCTCTGATCGATTGCATGACATTCTGAAGTGGGAGGGTGACCAGCCAGATGTCGTGGTGCACATAGGCACCAATGACATAGCAAGGAAAAGTGAAGAGGTCCTGGACAGTGAGTATAGAGAGCTTGGTAGGAAGTTGAAAAGCAGGACCTCAAGGGCGGTAATCTCAGGATTGTTACCTGTGCTAGGTGCCAGTGAGGGTAGGAATAGGATGCTCTGGAGGAGGAACAAGTGGCTGAGGAACTGGTGTAGGGGGCAGGGTTTCAGATTTCAGGATCATTGGGACCTCTTCAGGGTCAGGTGGGACCTGTACAAGAGAGACGGGTTACACTTGAACCACAGGGGGACCAATATCCTTTCAGGGAGGTTTGTTAGTGCTATTGGGGAGGCTTTAAACTAGATTTGCAGGGGGATGGGAACCAGAGTGCCAGAGCTGACAGTGTGGCTGGGGTGAAAATAAATGATATTGAAAGTTTAAGCAAATCCGCTGATAGAAAGGTTCTGAGTGGTGGTAAAAATCTTCTGAGGTGTATATATTTCAATGCTAGGAGTATTGCGGGGAAGGCGGATGAGTTGAGGGCGTGGATTGACACGTGGAATTATGATGTTGTAGCAATTAGTGAAACTTGGCTACAGGAGGGGCAGGACTGGCAGCTTAATATTCCAGAGTTCCAATGTTTCAGATGTGATCGAGGCAGAGGAATGAAAGTTGGGGGAGTAGCATTGCTTGTTAGGGAAAATATTACAGCAGTGCTCAGGCAGGACAGATTAGAGGGCTTGTCTACTGAGTCCTTATGGGTGGAGCTGAGAAACAGGAAAGGTATGGCCACATTAGTGGGATTGTATTACAGACCACCCAATAGTCAACGAGACTTGGAAGAACAAATCTGCAGAGAGATAGCAGACAACTGCAGGAAACATAAAGTTGTGGTGGTAGGGGATTTTAATTTTCCATACATTGATTGGGACTCCCATACTGTTAGGGGTCTAGATGGTTTAGAGTTTGTAAAATGTGTTCAGGAAAGTTTTCTAAATCAGTATATAGAGGGACCAACTAGAGGGGATGCAATATTGGATCTCCTGTTAGGAAACGAATTAGGGCAAGTGACAGAAGTCTGTGTAGGGGAGCACTTTGGTTCCAGTGATCATAACGCCGTTAGTTTCAATTTGATCATGGACAAGGATAGATCTGGTCCTAGGGTTGAGGCTCTGAACTGGAAGAAGGCCAAATTTGAAGAAATGAGAAAGGATCTAAAAAGCGTGGATTGGGACAGGTTGTTCTCTGGCAAAGATGTGACTAGTAGGTGGGAAGCCTTCAAAGGGGAAATTTTGAGAGTGCAGAGTTTGTATGTTCCTGTCAGGATTAAAGGCAAATTGAATAGGAATAAGGAACCTTGGTTCTCAAGGGATATTGCAACTCTGATAAAGAAGAAGAGAGAGTTGTATGAAATGTATAGGAAACAGGGGGTAAATCAGGTGCTTGAGGAGTATAAGAAGTGCAAGAAAATACTTAAGAAAGAAATCAGGAGGGCAAAAAGAAGACATGAGGTTGCCTTGATCCAAAGAGCTTTTACAAGTATATTAAGAGCAAAAGGATTGTAAGGGATAAAATTGGTCCTCTTGAAGATCAGAGTGGTCGGCTTTGTGCGGAACCAAAGGAAATGGGGGAGATCTTAAATAGGTTTTTTGCGTCTGTGTTTACTAAGGAAGCTGGCATGAAATCTATGGAATTGAGGGAATCAAGTACTGAGACCATGGCAACTGTTCAGATTGAAAAGGAGGAGGTGCTTGCTGTCTTGAGGAAAATTAAAGTGGATAAATCCCCGGGACCTGACAGGGTGTTTCCTCGGACCTTGAAGGAGACTAGTGTTGAAATTGCGGGGGCCCTGGCAGAAATATTTAAAATGTCGCTGTCTACGGGTGAAGTGCCGGAGGATTGGAGAGTGGCTCATGTTGTTCCGTTGTTTAAAAAAGAATCGAAAAGTAATCCGGGAAATTATAGGCTGGTGAGTTTAACGTCAGTAGTAGGTACGTTATTGGAGGGAGTACTAAGAGACAGAATCTACAAGCATTTGGATAGACAGGGGCTTATTAGGGAGAGTCAACATGGCTTTGTGCGTAGTAGGTCATGTCTGACCAATCTGTTGGAGTTTTTCGAGGAGGTTACCAGGAAAGTGGATGAAGGGAAGGCAGTGGATATTGTCTACATGGACTTCAGTAAGGCCTTTGACAAGGTCCCGCATGGGAGGTTAGTTAGGAAAATTCAGTCGCTAGGTATGCATGGAGAGGTGGTAAATTGGATTGGACATTGGCTCGATAGAAGAAGCCAGAGAGTGGTGGTAGAAAATTGCTTCTCTGAGTGGAGGCCTGTGACTAATGGTGTGCCACAGGGATCAGTGCTGGGTCCATTGTTATTTGTCATCTATATCAATGATCTGGATGATAATGTGGTAAATTGGATCAGCAAGTTTGCTGATGATACAAAGATTGGAGGTGTAGTAGACAGTGAGGAAGGTTTTCAGAGCCTGCAGGGGGACTTGGACCAGCTGGAAAAATGGGCTGAAAAATAGCAGATGGAGCTTAATACTGACAAGTGTGAGGTATTGCACGTTGGAAAGACAAACGAAGGTAGAACATACAGGGTTAATGGTAAGGCACTGAGGAGTGCAGTGGAACAGAGGGATCTGGGAATACAGATACAAAATTCCCTAAAAGTGGCGTCACAGGTAGATAGGGTCGTAAAGAGAGCTTTTGGTACATTGGCCTTTATTAATCGTAGTATTGAGTATAAGAGCTGGAATGTTATGATGAGGTTGTATAAGGCATTGGTGAGGCCGAATCTGGAGTATCGTGTTCAGTTTTGGTCACCAAATTACAGGAAGGATATAAATAAGGTTGAAAGAGTGCAGAGAAGGTTTACAAGGATGTTGCCGGGACTTGAGAAACTCAATTACAGAGAAAGGTTGAATAGGTTAGGACTTTATTCCCTGGAGCGTAGAAGAATGAGGGGAGATTTGATAGAGGTATATAAAATTATGATGGGTATAGATAGAGTGAATGCAAGCAGGCTTTTTCCACTGAGGCAAGGGGAGAAAAAAACCAGAGGACATGGGTTAATGGTGAGAGGGGAAAAGTTTAAAGGGAACATTGGGGGGGCTTCTTCACACAGAGAGTGGTGGGAGTATGGAATTAGCTGCCAGACAAGGTGGTAAATGTGGGTTCTTTTTTAATATTTAAGAATAAATTGGACAGATACATGGATGGGAGGTGTATGGAGGGATATGGTCCGTGTGCAGGTCAGTGGGACTAGGCAGAAAATGGTTCGGCACAGCCAAGAAGGGCCAAAGGGCCTGTTTCTGTGCTGTAGTTTCTATGGTTCTATGCTTATGCTACATCTGCCCACAAAACCCTCCAAATGAATGTGACAAGAGCAGGAAAAGTAACGCTGGCGCAGACGATGCCCAGATTAACAAAGTCCACTCCAATGGTTAGGGAACTGGGACCAGCTGGCGAGAAATTGGATACTGGAACAAACCATTAATGGACGAGACTGTTTTTTTCTCTATTATTACGTATTGCATTGTACTGCTGCCACAAAGACAACAAATTTCATGACATATGCCGGTGATATTAAACTTCCAAAGTCTTTGAACAGAAAATCCTACAAAAAGTAGTGGACATGGCCCGGTCTGTTACAGGTAAAGCCCTTCCCACCATTGAGCACATCTACATGGAGCACTGTTGCAGGAAAGTAGCATCCATCATCAAGGGCCCCCAGCACCCAGGCCTCACTCTCTTCTCACTGCTGCCATCAGAAAGGAGGTACAGGAAACTTCAGGACCCACACTGTCAGGTTCAGGAACAGTTATTTACCCCTCAACCATCAGGCTCTTGAACCAGTGGGGATAACTTCATTCAACTTCACTCGCCCCCATCACTGAACTGTTCCCACAACCTTTGGAGTCACTTCAAGGACTCATTGTCTCATGTTCTAAATATGTATTGCTTATTTATTTATTGTGATTATTTCTTTTTTTAAAATTTGTATTTGCACAGTTTGTTGTGTTTTGCACATCGGTTGTTCATCTGTCCTGTTGAATTCAGTCTTTCATGATTTCATCTATTAGGTTACTTGGATTTACTGAGTATGTCTGGAAGGGAATGAATGTATATGGTGACATGTATGTAGAAGGCAATGGCAAACCACTGCTGTAACTTGCTTTGTACGCGGTTCCCCACTACGTCAGAGAGGCGAGGAGGGAAGTCGTCCACTAACTGGAGAAACTCTGGATGCGACGTACCTTTCCATTTACTTTGGACTTTTCCCCATAAATCCTGTGTCATATAGTCCTAGACGATGGAATGTGTCAGTCTACAACATTGCATGTGGAAACATGAGCTGAAACACAAGATTATTTACTTACTTTTTTCACATAATTTCTGTAAGAGTGAATTTCATTTGCATCTCAAATTTTTCAGTCGTAATTTGTGAATTCTGTAAGGTTGAATTTACATCATTCAAACTTCTGTATTGTGGAGGTCCCCTGTAGCATCTTAGCCACCCCATCCACCAAAGGAAGAACCTGTTGTGAAGGGGTCTTTGGCAAGGAGAAGTCATTATTGCCTGACAGGGACTTCAGGCAACTCTCAAACATCATCATCCGGGAGGGGGGAGAAGATGGCGACCCGACAGCAGCGCGCCCGGCCACTTCAGTGATGATATCTGTTATCTGTCAAGTAGGGGACCATGCACAATTCTGATTTGATGGAGACAGACGTGAGAGCACGGAGGAACATCTGGAAAACTTCTGAAATGCCCGCTTCGCTGCCGCTGCTGCTGTGTGGTAACTGGAATCTCCAGAGCAGAAGGCCCCGAAATCCTCGCCTTTGTGTGTTTCAGCGGCCGGGGAGAGGTCAAAGGCGCTCGGCAGAGGATGGCGCTCGGGAGGCTGTATCAGAGAGGCTTGTCAGAAGCTCGAAGTTTTTGGACGGATGGACTCAGTGTCAGCTGTGGTCGGCTGCTTCCAAGGTATCAGCAAGTTGACGGTGCCTGGAGGTTTATGGCAGGGGGTTTCTCCTTTTTGCCGCCTGCTATCGGGGACTCGGGACTTTGAGACTTTTTTTTTACTGTGCCCATGGTCTGTTCTTCATCAAATTATGGTATTGCTTTGTACTGCTGTAACTATATGTTATAATTATGTGGTTCTGTCAGTGTTAGTCTTTGGTTTGTCCTGTTTTCTGTGATATCACTCCAGAGAAACATTGTATCATTTCTTAATGCATGTATGCATTTCTAAATGACAATAAAAGAGGACTGAGTGTTCTCATAATCTAATCTAATCTAAATTCGCTGATGACACTACTGTTGTAGGACGAATCTCAGATGTTCAATGAGGAGCCATCAGAAGTGAGATAGATTGGCTGGTTGAATGGTTGGCAACAGCAACCTTGCACTCAATGTCAGCATGCCCACTTTAGGATGGAGGCAACACACACTAGTCCTCATAGAGGGGGAATAATGGAACAGGCAACCATTTTCAAGTTCCTGGACACCAGCATCTCAAAGGATCTATCCTGGACCCCACATCCTGATGCAATCACGAAGAAGGCATGCTGAGAACTTTACCTCATTAGGAGTTTGCGGAGATTTGGTATATCATCAAAGGTTCTTGCAACTTTCCACAGATATAGAATGGAGGACGTTATATCTGCTTGTGTCACAGTCTTGTATGGATGCTGCAATGCACAGAATTGCAGGAGTCTGCAGAGGGTTTATAAACCCAGCCAGTTCCATTATGGGCAGAAGCTTCCCCGCCTTCAGCATCTTAAAGAGGTGGTATCTCACGAAGGCAGCAACCATCATTGAAAACCCTCACCATCTGATACATGCACTTTTTGTATTGCTACCATTTAAATCATCCAAACATTTGGCCGTTCCTCACATTAGGACCCAGGCTCGGTTCATCGATACACTCTGGGTCTGGAACCCGCCTCCATGTTTCGGCCCATACCCGACCTATGCAAATCAGCCTGGCACTTGAGTAATCAAACCTCACTCTCGGTTTAGGTGAATGGGCTTCAAATCTGCCTCTCCTCTGCTCCAACTTTGCTGCAGTCCGCTCGCCCTGACTTTGCCTCAAACATGCCTTGACTTCGCCTTGACTTTGCCTTGCACCCATATGCTTGAACCCTCGACTCAACCTTACATTCACTCACCTCTCCATTTTTTGGCAGTGATCATGTTAATGTGTTAAGAACAAGTCATTCCCTCTGCATTCAGATTTCTGAGCATTCTCTGAATCCATGAACAATACCTTGTTATTTGTCTTTTGCAATGTTTATTTATTTATAACACAGTAATTTTTTTCTTGCACTGTATGATGCCATAAAACAACAAATTCCATGACATATGTCAGTGATACCAAACCTGACTCTGATTCTACTATTGCTAGTGACTCTTTTAAATACTGGGTTTCAAATCACTTTGACCCTCGTGTGATCCAGCCTATCCCAGTCTGTCAGTTGCTTTCCTTCTCCTCTGCAGCTTCTGTATTGGACTTAGGAATTCATATGATTCATTTCAGATGTTGGAAGCACCAGTTTTCCTTTGTGACTTTTCAATGAAATTGAACTGCACATAAAACTATGGCGTTTTCAGGAAGGTGGGGCAAAGTGATTCTGATAAGTATTCTGTCAGATAGAGAGATGGTCACTGGGATTGAGATGGTAAACTGGTTTGCTGGTGGGCCTGAACAACAGATTAGGACTTGTATGGGCAAGAAGCACTATATCAAATGGGAAATTTTACTTAAAAAGCCAGCATAGCAATAGAAAATAATCCACCCCATTTTAACCATTGGCATAAGGTGACCTAAAGAAAGATAACTCTGCAGTTGGGAGTAGGGTGCTGGTGGACCTGTTTCAATGTTCATGCTGTGTAAGTTAAGGTTTGTTGTCCTGGTTAAATTGTAGTGTTTTCATTCTTTGTACGATGAGAGATTTTTTAACTTCCATATTCTTCCAGGTCAGCTTGTACGTGTACAACATATTACGTGTAACAAACTATTTTGCTGTGGTATTGTTTTCATTATTGATGCTGTTCACAGTCACAAAATAATGAGTAACCTTTTGAGAATATATAATGTTGCAGTTTGCATAGTGCAGCTAAGTGCACACTCATGGTGTGTTTCATAGTCTGAAAATATTTTTCATCTTTTGATGAAAATTTTTCACATTTTTAACTAAAGTCATAACTTTTTAAGTCTGCATTCATTGTCATTTTAATTGATGATCTATTAAAATATAACTAACATTCATTTGACTTTAAATTTGAGATGAAGTATAAAAATTCAGTTATCTTTCAAATAAAAATTATTCCAAACAAAGCAGTTATCCTTTCTTTTTGGGATCTTGGGATAATTTCAGCTGGAAGCTTATGAGAGTGAAATAGGCACTTCAAGGAAAATGATTCATGTTGTTTTAATGGAGTCCAGTTGTTCAATTTTATAAGCTTGTACCCATATCAGACTGCAAATATTTTAATCAGGAGACACGATCATCAGATTATTGTAAATAAATGATTCTTTGTTCTCTGTAATAAGAACATTAGCTAAGGTTTGTTGCAGTGAGCAGCAACCTTGCTTCAGGATTTTGTGAAGAATGACTTTCTCATCTTATCTGATGCTAATAACAAATTACATGTATTTGTTGGCCCCATGTGGTGAACTTGAGTTATCACTGTACTTTGCAGAATTTGTGCAAAAAAAAGGTACAATTTTTCTGTTGAGGGACCATTGACATTGAGAGCAAAGAAGGATTTCCTTCCACTGCAGATAAAAATCTTGAAGGACACCAGTCTGATTCTGTGAAATGTGAGCATCAGTTTTATTATCTAAAGCCACAATTTTCTGTTGTTTTTTTTTGTTAAGTAGTACAGTTCTGGAAAATTTAGTGACTCTGGTAGAATATTCTGGGGATTGACTCCCAGGTATGCCAAGATTCAACCCCACCTACGTCACCAACCACTAAGATCAACATTATGATTAAGAAAACAGAAGATGCAACAGGACCCCTTATAGTGTTGATTTAATCATTGGGGGAATCCACAATCTGAAAGTTAGTTGAGGTGGAGATGGAATTTTCCCTCAATTGATCTTCACCTTTGTTGAATTAAGTGTCATATTAATGCTGAAGATCTCGTGCTGTTAATAGCAGCTGTTAAGCCACTTTATTGGTCTTTCTGGAAGAGGTCCAAATGAATCTGGAATATTTACTTTTGGTAAGCACAAGCAGTTCTGCAGATGCTATAAATCCAGAAGAACAAACACAATTTAGAAACCAGAGCCATTAATAGGGAAATATAATACAAGTGAAACTGTCCAGGAACCCCAAAATGAAACACTGCAATCATTCATAGTAATTTTTGGTATGAATTTGTGATATCCATTTGGAATCAGTAACTGAATAGGTAAACAAAACAAGCAGTTATCAAGGTCAGTTCCTTTAATTTGTTTTAAAACACATCAGTTTTAACAAGAAAACATTCAAAAAAGGATTAATGTGATAAAAATTAGTTTGAATTTCATACAAGGGGTGTGTGCACCTTCTGTTGTCCATTTATTCTTTATTTCCATCTTTAGGCATCTCGCCTACATGCCACCTCCTTCAGACAGGAGGACAGGGAAGAGGGGGCCTCCAATTTCTTCATGTCTACTGTCGGTGCTGCAGCTCCTTCTTCAGCCAACAGGAAGCGTGCTTGCTGGAGGGTGAGGCGGACATCAGGTTTTCCTTCCTCTGAGGTGAGACGCTGCGTTTCGCGAGGCGCCCCACCCAGAGTTCCCACTGAAAATTTCAAAAAGAAACTCAAAAACCCTGGGACTCAAACTTGCTGCTTCACAAGCAAAGTAACTTTTTATTGACAACACTGTTGTCTGTCAAAATAATCCCACTTTACTGCTTCCATTGTCCCCCTCCCCCTCCAGTCTGAACCATCATTGGCTTTGCTAGCTTTTCTCCTGCTGCAGTAGAACTGGCAAAGCCTGACATCAGTTGAAGCAGGAATATCAGCTCTCTCATTTTGCATGTAGTTGCTTCCTTTTTAATTTCAATGATTCTAGTGCGTGCACATGTGCCTGTAGATGGATGAATGTATATGTGTGTTCTTACCTATGTGGGTGGGTGGGTGAATGTGTGTGTATGTATATCAAAATATAAAAGCAATCATTTCTTTTTCATTTTTCTGATCTGATAATCTATCCCTAAAAAAGCAGAAGCACGAATTACAAACAGCCTCATTCTGGAGGAGCATTCCTCAGTAAGTAGCAGTAAGACGAACAAATCATGCACAATTTCACATTAGCAACGTAATATCACAATTCACAGTACTCTACATCTCTGCTAATCTTAAACATCACAGTTTTGAATAGCTGCTAAAAGTTTTTGAATGTATTGTATGAGCAAAAGACCACAGGAGATATAAGATCTGAGGGAAAAATATAAAATGGTAAGTTTGTCTGGTGTGGATAAATATCTTAACAGCGGATTATTATAAATTAATAAAAGGGCAATATAACATTGAAATTTTGCAGAGGTTTGCTGGTATCTCTCTCTCTAATGCGCAGATATTGCAGCTTTAGTAGTTTTAATTCTTGAGACTTACAATATTAAACTCCAAAAATGTGTAATTTTCCAGCTGACGTGCTGAGAAGTTCACAAAACTGGTTTACTCCCAGGATTTAAGTGTCACATTGTAGACAGCAGCTGATAAATCAAAAACTTATGCATAATCAGAATCAAAGTGCCATCAGTATAAAATTAGGCATTTCTATGTGGCATGTATTAATTTTTAAAATTTTGAACATAAATTAATGTAAAAATATAATAATTTAAAGAATTAATTAAATACATCACCCCTCACAATTGCTTTTTCTAGATTCAAAATTCTATCTCCTTTGTGTCATGTTTTGAAGTTCCTCTTTCAAACAATTTTTCCAACTAATTTTTTAAGAGTATGTCTGTTCATTTTGTCACAGCTTTGCCAAATGTCTCCGAAACTGCTGTGCCTGCTGATTTCAGAAAATGGCATCCTGCATGATAACATTTGTCCCCAAGCTGGATTTAAGCTACAAATGGCAAGCTGATTAGTTGCAGGAGCACTACTGAAGAACTGATTAGTGGGAATTTGCGTGATATCTCAAAGCCTGCTGGGGATGTTTCCATGACATTTGGGATTCATTAAAATGAGAAATTTCAAGATTTTTTTGTCATTTATGTTAACATTTTCATTAAAATTCCCAATTCTGATTCTCATATCGCTCTCAGTGTTTCTCATGCCACTTTACTGAAAAGACGCCTAAACCTAAATGATTGTTTAAAAATACACCCCCATGTTTGTGAAAGGTGGCATGCAAAGCAGAATGCTCATCATTAGGTGGAAAGATTTTCATAAAAACAATATATTCTGTGCCCTAGCATATTTAGAAAATAAATACCAATAATTGCATGTAGCAACTGATTTTGAAATATGTTTTACAGGATCAGTACTTCAGTACTGTTGAAGGTTATTAAAAACAGTCTCATAGTTCATGATTGTGTTTGCATTTAAATTGAACTCTGAGATCTGAGTGGTGCAATGGATTAGACAGTATTATTTTTACCTCAGTGACCTGGGTTTAAATCTAGTTCAGACTGATGGGATTAAAATACCATCTGTTTTGAAGAGCCCGATTTGAAATGAGTTGTGGGCAGTTTTCATCTATTTCTTAGTGAAGATGAGGCTGTAGAACAAAACTGACACCGATAAACCAATTTCACCACAGGATAACTGGTAAGGGAAATGGAGAGAAAAAAAATGTCACACTAGGGTGCTCTGTACATATAAGCTTGGGGTTTCAAATATCCTGAAGATGTGACAGAATGGAAGTCCATTTTCGTTCTCAAAATACAACATGATTTAAAATAGAAAGCAGTTATTAATTGTTATTTAGCCTGAATGTTAAAGATATGAAAGTTAAAGCAAGATTTTTAAAAAAAGACAGGAAAGAGGGAAGAAGCTTCATAATTCTGCAAAAGAACATGATAGAAGAGGAGTGTGTAAAGTGTGTCATGATTTTAAAAGCTTGCAGTTACTGAAAGGAGGTAGAAGAAAATGCATGTTGGTGTATTTATAGCAACTGAAGAATAAAGGAGCAAAGAACAGAGATTAGTGCAAGTGGTAATCAAAAATTTGTACTTGGAGAAAATGCAGAAGAAATGAAAACAAACAATACATTTCCACGGTGCCCTTATCAATCTCAGGTTATATCAAAGTGTTTAGCATCTAAAGCACAATTTGTAAAATACAGTCACTGTTACAATGGAGGGGCAATGGTAGTCATATTACAAGCAAGACTCCTAAAACAGTAATGAAATAAACTGTTTGTAATTTACATCTTTGTTTTGATTGAGGAACAAATGTTAACTATGTTAATGTTCCTACTCAACTTCAAATAATGCCATGGTATCTTTTACATACCCTTAGTTGGTAATGGGATCTCAGTTTAACATTTCTTCCAAAAGAAGCCACCTTTGGCAGTGTGCTATTTGCTCAAATGTATTGGCATGACTCCGTGGTACGTGCTCATTTTATGAAATGTAATTTATACTGACAACCTTCTGCCTCATGGTTGACTGTTGCTACCATTCATTGGGTTTGTTTTGGGGCAGTCTGATATAACTCTGAATAGAGTTTGTCTCTTTTGTCCAACTGCTTAAAAGGGAATTTTGAGCAGTTGGAGAAAGTAGTGCAGCTCCTGTAAAAAAAAATCTGAACAAGTTCAACTCCTGTGAGGTAGTTCAGCTCCTGTAAAAACATGTGGAAATGGGAGATTAAACATAGATACATAAATATTGATTATAACAATCTTGTATTCAAAAGTGCATTTGCTAGGGTATCAGCACCCCAGTGTTTTAGCCTATATCTAACATTCCCTCCTCATTCTCTCTCTTTTGGAGTAACTGTACAATACACAAGATTGCCTTGTTGAGAAACAAAGTTGACTTGCAATTCAGTTGCCCTTGTTTATTGTCTGTCTTTTGCTGAAGTTCACATCCTCAAAGAATACATTATTAAAATCAGAAACTTTGAGGCAGCTTATTTATGTGTGGAGATCCTCTCAATGAAATTTTGTGACATACAGTAAGTATATTCCTCCCCTATTTTTTCCATTGTTTATTTTCCTCATATCTTCAAAACCCACCTAAGCACTACAACATTGGCTCGATCCTCCTTCCTGTTCTTTTCAGAAAGTTTTTCTCCCAGTTCTGCTAAATACCACATACTTATCTGTGGCCATAAGTTAGATGTACTGAAAAAAATTTGAATGATTTCCTGATTTGTTGATGAGCCTTAATCAGTGCCTGTTGCATCCATGCGTATTTTATCTCTCCAAATAAAATGTTTCTGTGTCACATGATTTTCCCAAAGGGAGAAACTGTGGATGCTGGAAATCTGAAATCAAAGCAAAACGTGCAAGAAACATTTAGTCTAGCAATCAGTGTTTGTGTAAAGAGAAACATTTTGCTTTTCAGGCCAAAGAATTTTCATCAAAACTGGACAATTGTTTCTCTCTGCTCTCATTAATTGGTCAGCAAATATTTTTCAAAAAGGTTGAAGTAAGATGACTGAAGATTGTGGTTGAAACATGTAAATGTTGAAAATACAGTGGATTCCGGTGAATCGGGACCAGTACATTTTGGCCCAATTGAGTGGCTATCCTAATTAGTCGAAGTTTCATGGAAATAGTTAAAAAGGTATAAAAAGGACAATCTACTGTTTAACTGAGTAACAATTTATGTATTTAAATGACATACAGAACAAAGTAGAATATTACTGTTATGTTTTGTATCTCCAGAAATTAATCGAAAGAAAAACATGGGGAGACCAGGATAAACGAGTACTCTTGGTTTTTACTGTAGTGAGGTGCGCACATAAAACATGGCAGCACCGTGACATATGCCATTCATATACTTTTATATATAAACCATAATCAATTATTTAAACAAAGAATGCTTAATCAAACAATATATTTACAGTATTACTCAAATACCACTAAAATATTAAATACATAACATTCCTCCCTACTTAGCTATAAACTCCAATTCAATATGGAATGCATCTCAACTTATATACGTATATACTCTATATGGTATATTATATATTATAGCTACTATAGAGACATCTACAGCAGAGTAAATTTTTAAGTTGTCCCATTCATACCTAAAGGGTTAATCACTGTGGAAGATTTCTTACTCTTTTAGGATAGCATCTTTGCTGTGGGGGAGGGGGTCACTCTCCTTGGCAGGTGAGACTGGTGTATGTGAAACAATCTTAGGTTCTGGGTTCTCTTCTATGGTGGTTGTAGGAGTTGAGTTGACTCTGGGACTGCAGGAAGTGGTTCTGATGGCTCTCGACACCTTTCT
Source organism: Mobula hypostoma (assembly GCF_963921235.1). Classification (NCBI taxonomy): domain Eukaryota; kingdom Metazoa; phylum Chordata; class Chondrichthyes; order Myliobatiformes; family Myliobatidae; genus Mobula; species Mobula hypostoma. Next base: position 192,544,638 of record NC_086098.1, read on the forward strand.
TCTCTAACAATTGACTCTTCTCTCCTCAACTGATCGATTTGTCGTCTCCAGATGGCATCAGATGCAATCTCCACTGTGTAGGAGAGTGGTCCAGTTCTGTCCTTAATCTTTCCAAATACACACTTTTGATCACTTTGTAGTCCCTTGCCGGGACTGCTTGTCCAGAAATGAAATATTGAATCTTCTTGTTTGAGGAGATCTCAATTTGTCTCAGCTGTTTGCCTTGCAAACTCCTTCTGAGATTGGGTTTGAGGAGATCCAAGTGTGAACACAAGGGATGACCAAGGAACAGCATAGCTGGTGAGTTGTTGGTTGTGGAGTGTGCTGTGTTGTGATATGCATGGAGGAGATTGGTGAGCTTCTGATTCAGCGTCATTTTAATGACACTGTCTTGCTGACACTGCTGATGGTGCATATTTTAGACTCTGGGCAAACCTCTCCACCAAGCCAAGGTTGTTATGGTGCAGATGTAATATGTCATATTCCACTCATTTTCGGGGATGAATGAAACTTTCCACAACAAACTGTGATCCATTGTCACTGACTAAATGTTCTGGAACACCAGTCCTTAAAAAGAAGCTTCTCAAAACATCAACTGTGTGGATGGCTGTAGTGGAATTTCTACCAAACAATTCTGGCCATTTTGTAGCTGCATCCACTACTACCAAGAAATTTGTGCTCATGAATGGACTGGCGAAATCCACATGAATCCTCTGTCAGGGTAATGCAGGCCATTCCCAAGGATAGAGGGGCTCTTGGCATCTTCTGGATGTGTTGGCGTCCGGAATAGTGCATGGCAAACTGCTTGATCTACTATGTATCCCAGGCCACCAAACAAAGCTTTGAGCCAATGCTTTCATTTTGACCACACCTACAACTTTCAATCCCCACATAGGATGTTTTGGAGATGTTCCTTGTCATCCTTACCAGTAACGAGGACCTGGTCCATAGCATTCTGAGTGCAGATGCAGCACTCCGATAATAAGCCTACTATAGTGATAAAGACCTTTGTGAATGATTATGGTGAGAAACATAACTCTTCTTCCATCTCTGTCTGTAGGAAGACCTTAGCAAAGTCCAGTTTGCTGAAGTATTTTCTTCCAGCAAGGTTTATAAAGATAGCTACTATCCTGGGTAGAGGATATTGATCTTCTTTCAGCACCTGGTTGATGGTGAGCTTAAAATCACCACAGATCCTGACATACCCATCCTTCTTGGCTAATGAGTCCACTGGCGTTACTCATAGGCTCCACTCAGCCTTGGAAATAATTCCTTCAGCCTCTGTACGATCTAGTTTACTGGATACTTTATCGTGGGTAGTATAAAGAACTGGGAGGGATTTGTAAAATTTGGGTGTGGCATTTTTACTTAACAATAGCTTACCCTTGATATGTTTGAGTTTTCCAATACCATCCTTCAACACTGCTGTGGCATCATCTAGTACTTTTCTTAATTCACTTTCAGTTGACTCTATTGCAGAGGATGTGGCATGCAAGTGGTGGGTGGATCTCCAATCAAGTTGTAGTTGTTTCAGCTACTCACATCGTCACAATGCCGGCCCTCCTGTTTTTACCACATACACCCCCAATGTGGCTTATAGGTTGTTGTATTTCAGTGTTACAAATGTCATTCCCACAGGAGTTATCTTTTCTCCAGTAGAAGTTCCTTGTTGGGTATCTGGAGGCTTCATTTCAATATCTTTGAAATGCTATTCAAACTCATTTTGTATAATGACTGAAACAGCCAAACCAGTGTCCAATTCCATTTTAATTAATTTTCTGTTCACTTCTGTGTAAGCCATATTGCTCGTCTCTTTTTAGTTTTCACACTGTAGATCTCAAAGCTACTCAGTCCTGTGTCACTCTTATCATTATCAGATTCTTCATCAGCAGCATGCAGATTTCTGCTCTTTCTGAAACTGCAACTGGATTTTTTTCTCTGCCTCAGGAAAGCAGCCAGCATAATCAAAGGCCCTTCCTACCCTGATATTTTTCTTCTACTAGCTCCCCCTTCCATTGAGCAGAAGATGCAAAGCACTGAAAAGATGTACCACCAGGCTCAAGGACAGTTTCTATCCTGCTGTTATAAAACTTTTGAACATATCTCTTGTATAATAAAGATGAACTCATTACCTCTCAAATCTAAGCAACGCCCACAAAGTGCTGCAGGAACTCAGCAGGCCAGGCAGCATCTATGGAAAAGAGTATAGTTGAAGTTTTGGGCTGACACCTTTCAGCAGGACTAGACTTTTTACCTTTTTCTCTTCCCTGTGCCATCCATTTATTTTTGTCTGCACTACATGCTCTTTGTATATGTCCTGTTTTCTTGCATTTTCTGCAACTTTTGCCTTGATATCTGCATTGGTCTAGTGTATGTGCGCCCCTGCACAACGGTAACGTAGTTTGTTTGGCCAGGTCGGTTTCTGTTTAAACATTGCAATTTTGTTCATGCTTACATTCATTCCTGACTGCAAGCCAATTACATCTTTGTCTGCTGTTTCAATTGATACAACTATTTCAACTGTTCTTTTGAATGTAAGTTGTGCTTCCGTTAGGAGCTGTTTTTGAATGTTTTCTTGTAAGATTCCACAAACTAAACGATCTCTCAGTGCATCATTAAGCTGATCAATGAATTAAAAATGTTCAGACAATTTCTGAAATAGATTTCCTTTCTTTTTGATTCCACTTATGTAAAGCATTCTGCACTGAACAGTGGTTTCAGCTCTAAATGTTTCTGCATTACTTTCAGAATGTCAGCAAAGCTCACTTTAGCTGGTTTGGTTGGAGCAGTCGTACTTATAAGCAAACTGTATGCTCTTCCACCCAATGCACTCAGCAAAACTGGAATTTGCTTCTCACTGGCTATTTTGTTTGCTTCAAAAAACTTTTCAAATCACTCAGTATACATGAACCAGTTATCCATTGTGCAATTGAATGCACCTATCTTTCTGATGTAGCCAGTCATTTCTGCTTTATTTTTAAATTTATGTTTATAGTCACCCAGTACTCACTGTTATTGAACTCATGACTTTGTACTTTTTCTAGTTTTTTTTAACTCAGCTGTGTCTGTCCCTTCCCGAAGAAGCAAATGCTCTACTTTTCTTTAACTCAACTATTTCTTGCCACACTTTTTTGTTAACTTGAACATCTCACTGCATTTCAACAGGTAGGTAGTCATCTGGGTTCATTGAAAACTTCCTCATCACAATGTTATGTTTTGTAACGCCAGAAATTAATCAAAAGAAAAACATGCGGAGATTCTGGTTAATTGGGACACATCGGAACCAGTACATATTGGCCCAATTAAGTAGTTATCCTAATTCATCGAAGTTTCATGGAAATAGATAAGATGATACAGATAAGTGTGAGGTGTTACACTTTGATAGGACCAGCCAGCATAGGTCTTACACAGTGAATGGTAGTGCACTGAAGAACCAAGGGATCTGAGAATACAGGTCCATAATTCACTGAAAGTGGCATCACAGGTTAATAAGCCATAAAGAAAGGTTTTTGCATATTGGCTTTCTTAAATCAAAGTAATGAGTACAGGAGAAGGTATGTGATGTTGAAGTTATTTAAGACATTTGTGAGGCGTAATTTGGCGTATTGTGTGCAGTTTTGGTCACCAATCTACAGGAAAGATGTAAATAGAAACATAGAAACATAGAAAATAGGTGCAGGAGTAGGCCATTCGACCCTTCGAGCCTGCACCGCCATTTATTATGATCATGGCTGATCATCCAACTCAGAACCCAGCCTTCCCTCCATACCCCCTGACCCCTGTAGCCACAAGGGCCATATCTAACTTCCTTTTAAACATAGCTAATGAACTGGCCTCAACAGTTTGCTGTGGCAGAGAATTCCACAGATTCACCACTCTCTGTGTGAAGAAGTTTTTCCTAACCTCGGTCCTAAAAGGCTTCCCCTCTATCCTCAAACTGTGACCCCTCGTTCTAGACCTCCCCAACATCGGGAACAATCTTCCCGCATCTAGCCTGTCCAATCCCTTTAGGATCTTATACGTTTCAATCAGATCCCCCCTCAATCTTCTAAATTCCAACGAGTACAAGCCCAGTTCATCCAGTCTTTCTTCATATGAAAGACCTGCCATCCCAGGAATCAATCTGGTGAACCTTCTTTGTACTCCCTCTATGGCAAAGAGGTTGAAAGAGTACAGAGAAGAAATAGGGTAATGGAATGGGCTAGCCAGTGCTGTAGTGGCACCAACATTGGATTTCGAGGCAGAAGGTCCTGAGTTCGAATCCGGCTGGGCCCCAACCTGAGCAGCAGCAGTAACTGCACAGAAGAACGGCCTGGCAATCCACTTCCAGATCTTCTCAAGAAAACCATATGGGCAACTACACTATCCCAGTTTGGCAAAAGAATAAATCAAGGAAGGTAGTGCACCCGTGGCTGACAAGAGAAATTAGGGTTAGTATCAATTCCAAAGAAGAAGCATACAAATTAGCCAGAGAAAGTGGCTCACCTGAGGACTGGGAGAAATTCAGAGTTCAGCAGAGGAGGACAAAGGGCTTAATTAGGAAGGGGAAAAAAGATTATGAGAGAAAACTGGCAGGGAACATAAAAACGGACTGTAAAAGCTTTTATAGATATATAAAAAGGAAAAGACTGGTAAAGACAAATGTAGGTCCCCTGCAGACAGAAACAGGTGAATTGATTATGGGGAGCAAGGACATGGCAGACCAATTGAATAATTACTTTGGTTCTGTCTTCACTAAGGAGGACATAAATAATCTTCCAGAAATAGTAGGGGACAGAGGGTCCAGTGAGATGGAGGAACTGAGCGAAATACATGTTAGTAGGGAAGTGGTGTTAGGTAAATTGAAGGGATTGAAGGCAGATAAATCCCCAGGGCCAGATGGTCTGCATCCTAGAGTGCTTAAGGAAGTAGCCCAAGAAATAGTGGATGCATTAGTGATGATTTTTCAAAACTCGTTAGATTCTGGACTAGTTCCTGAGGATTGGAGGGTGGCTAATGTAACTTCACTTTTTAAAAAAGGAGGGAGAGAGAAACCGGGGAATTATAGTCCGGTTAGCCTAACGTCAGTGGTGGGGAAACTGCTGGAGTCAGTTATCAAGGATGTGATAACAGCACATTTGGAAAGCGGTGAAATGATCTGACAAAGTCAGCATGGATTTGTGAAAAGAAAATCATGTCTGACGAATCTCATAGAATTTTTTGAGGATGTAACTGGTAGAGTGGATAGGGGAGAACCAGTGGATGTGGTATATTTGGATTTTCAAAAGGCTTTTGACAAGGTCCCACACAGGAGATTAGTGTGCAAACTTAAAGCACACGGTATTGGGGGTAAGATATTGGTGTGGGTGGAGAATTGGTTAGCAGACAGGAAGCAAAGAGTGGGAATAAACGGGACCTTTTCAGAATGGCAGGCGGTGACTAGTGGGGTACCGCAAGGCTCAGTGCTGGGACCCCAGTTGTTTACAATATATATTAATGACTTGGATGAGGGAATTAAATGCAGCATCTCCAAGTTTGCGGATGACACGAAGCTGGGTGGCAGTGTTAGCTGTGAGGAGGATGCTAAGAGGATGCAGGGTGACTTGGATAGGTTGGGTGAGTGGGCAAATTCATGGCAGATGCAATTTAATGTGGATAAATGTGAAGTTATCCACTTTGGTGGCAAAAATAGGAAAACAGATTATTATCTGAATGGTGGCCGATTAGGAAAAGGGGAGGCGCAACGAGACCTGGGTGTCATTATACACCAGTCATTGAAAGTGGGCATGCAGTTACAGCAGGCGGTGAAAAAGGCGAATGGTATGCTGGCATTTATAGCAAGAGGATTCGAGTACAGGAGCAGGGAGGTACTACTGCAGTTGTACAAGGCCTTGGTAAGACCACACCTGGAGTATTGTGTGCAGTTTTGGTCCCCTAATCTGAGGAAAGACATCCTTGCCATAGAGGGAGTACAAAGAAGGTTCACCAGATTGATTCCTGGGATGGCAGGACTTTCATATGAAGAAAGACTGGATGAACTGGGCTTGTACTCCTTGGAATTTAGAAGATTGAGGGGGGATCTGATTGAAACGTATAAGATCCTAAAGGGATTGGACAGGCTAGATGCAAGAAGATTGTTCCCGATGTTGGGGAAGTCCAGAACGAGGGGCCACAGTTTGAGGATAGAGGGGAAGCCTTTTAGGACCAGATTAGGAAAAACTTCTTCACACAGAGAGTGGTGAATCTGTGGAATTCTCTGCCACAGGAAACAGCTGAGGCCAGTTCATTGGCTATATTTAAGAGGGAGTTAGATATGGCCCTTGTGGCTACGGGGGTCAGGGGATATGGAGGTAAGGCTGGGGCGGGGTTCTGAGTTGGAGGATCAGCCATGATCATAATAAATGGCGGTGCAGGCTCGAAGGGCCGAATGGCCTATTCCTGCACCTATTTTCTATGTTTCTATGTTTCTATGTTTCACCATGAGTTGACAGTGATTCAACGGCACCCAACAACAGATAGGGTAAATGCAAGCAGGTTTTTTCCACTGAGGTTTCTACAAACAGAGGTGAAAGGTGAAAAGTTTAATGGGACTGAGACTGAAGGAGACTGGTGTTGAAATTGCAGGGGCCCTGGCAGAAATATTTAAAATGTTGCTCTCTACAGGTGAGGTGCTGGAGGATTGGAGAGTGGCTCATGTTGTTCCGTTGTTTAAAAAAGGATCGAAAAGTAATCCGGGAAATTATAGGCCAGTAAGTTTAATGTCGGTAGTAGGTAAGTTATTGGAGGGAGTACTAAGAGACAGAATCTACAAGCATTTGGATAGACAGGGACTTTTTAGGGAGAGTCAACATGGCTTTGTGAGTGGTAGGTCATGTTTGACCAATCTGTTGGAGTTTTTCGAGGAGGTTACCAGGAAAGTGGATGAAGGGAAGGCAATGGATATTGTCTACATGGACTTCAGTAAGGCCTTTGACAAGGTCCTGCATGGGAGGTTAGTTAGGAAAATTCAGTCGCTAGGTATACATGGAGAGGTGGTAAATTGGATCAGACATTGGCTCAATGGAAGAAGCCAAAGAGTGGTAGTAGAGAATTGCTTCTCAGAGTGGAGGCCTGTGACTAGTGGTGTGCCACAGGGATCAGTGCTGGGTCCATTGTTATTTGTCATCTATATCAATGATCTGGATGATAATGTGGTAAATTGGATCAGCAAATTTGATGATGATACAAAGATTGGAGGTGTAGTAGACAGCGAGGAAGGTTTTCAGAGCCTGCAGAGGGACTTGGACCAGCTGGAAAAATGGGCTGAAAAATGGCAGATGGAGTTTAATGCAGACAAGTGTGAGGTATTGCACGTTGGAAGGACAAACCAAGGTAGAACATACAGGGTTAATGGTAAGGCACTGAGGAGTGCAGTGGAACAGAGGGATCTGGGAATACAGATACAAAATTCCCTAAAAGTGGCGTCACAGGTAGATAGGGTCGTAAAGAGAGCTTTTGGTACATTGGCCTTTATTAATCGAAGTATTGAGTATAAGAGCTGGAATGTTATGATGAGGTTGTATAAGGCATTGGTGAGGCCGAATCTGGAGTATTGTGTTCAGTTTTGGTCACCAAATTACAGGAAGGATATAAATAAGGTTGAAAGAGTGCAGTGAAGGCTTACAAGGTTGTTGCCGGGACTTGAGAAACTCAGTTACAGAGAAAGGTTGAATAGGTTAGGACTTTATTCCCTGGAGCGTAGAAGAATGAGGGGAGATTTGACAGAGGTATATAAAATTATGATGGGTATAGATAGAGTGAATGCAAGCAGGCTTTTTCCACTGAGGCAAGGGGAGAAAAAAACCAGAGGACATGGGTTAAGGGTGAGAGGGGAAAAGTTTAAAGGGAACATTAGGGGGGACTTCTTCACACAGAGAGTGGTGGGAGTATGGAATGAGCTGCCAGACGAGGTGGTAAATGCGGGTTCTTTTTTAACATTTAAGAATAAATTGGACAGATACATGGATGGGAGGTGTATGGAGGGATATGGTCCGTGTGCAGGTTAGTGGGACTAGGCAGAAAATGGTTCAGCACAGCCAAGAAGGGCCAAAAGGCCTGTTTCTGTGCTGTAGTTTCTATGGTTCTATGGTTCTATGGAACGTGAGTGGAAACTTCTTCACTCAGAGAGTTGTGAGACCGCAAGTTGTGCATGCAAGCTTGATTTCAACATTTAAGAGAAATTTGGATAGGTATATGTGCATTTACATAGAAGCTGTAATGTATTACTTAAAGAATGCTTAAATATATATTTACAATATTAATCAAATAGCACTGAAATATTAATTACACAGCAACTACTAATACCTCTACAGTACTATAAATCTGTGTGTGAATCCCTAATAGTTATCAATGGAGGAATTCATCCAGTGTATGCTGCTGTGTTCTTTTCATTGACTGTAAATGAACAAAATCAATGCAGTCTCCTTGTGTAGATAAGGGACTGCTGCCATACAATGCTTTTGATGATTGCATCCTCCAAATCTTTATTTTCCGTGTAACATTCAAGATGTTGTCGATACCTTCTAATTCTTTGTAATTCTAAACGTGTTGAAGTAGTGAAATCATTTAATTTTCACTTCCGACAGTTTTTGGCATCTCCGAGCCTGAATGTTTGAAACCACGATGAGCAAAACAATTCTGAATTGTCTTGCCGCTTTTTTTCTCGGCAACAATCAGTGGGAAAAATCATTGCTTTTTGAAGACATACATACTGTATGTAACTGATGCTACTTACAGACTATTTGCTCTAAGTATGGTGTAGTGTCAAATACACGTGACTGACACTAGTTAGAAACTGGCAGCAGTTTCCTGTCCCAGTTCAGTGGCAGAGTGTCCCAAATAAACAAAAGGAATCCCAGCTATTTTCTCAATTAGTTTTTGTACTTTGAGAATTGTCCCAAATAAACAGCTTTTCTGATTAACCAATGGTCCAATTAACCAAAATCAACTGTGCATACATTCTGTCTTCTTAATATATTAAACTTGTAATTAATTCATTTAAAGCAATTTAAAGTCTCTATTAAAGTAAAACAATGTGGCATCTGATTCATGTATGTCATGAATTCAAAAAGCAACTTCACTCAATGTAATTTTCCTACTGTAAGTTTAGTGGTCAATCAACAGAATGCTGGTTTTATAATTTTCATGATAAATATATCGGTGTCGAGCTGAAACCATTTCAATGAAAATTCTACAAGCAGTCTCTGATTTGCCATCTATATAGTCCTCTGCAAACATATTTGGATGTCACATTTTTATTAAAGCTGGGAAATATTAACATGAACTATTTTAGCAAGCAACTACTTAAAAATTACATGTGGTAATTTTAAAATTTGATCTCATGCCAGTACCTTTCACCCTCCAGAATGAAATGGGTACTCTGGACTACAACACAGACATGTTTGGAGAATACTTAATCTTAGTTGTAAATTAAGAGAACCCATGTCTTATTGCTAAGATCATAGAGTCCTGTATAATTAAATGCATTTTGTTTTGACCATTACATGCAGGCATATGATTTCTGAGAAATGTGCATGTGACATCTGTTTATAGTGCTCAGTGTTTTAACATGATTAAGTTTGCTGTAAAGGAAATGAAAGGAATGATTCATCTTGTGTACAGAGATCATTTTTTATAAACAGAACTCACAACTCAGCAGGTCTGTTTCAGTGTCTCATAATAGTTTTGGCTTGAGTGATCTTAAGTAGCGATGTTCAACTTGTAAATCATTTTCTTCTCTGTAGCCACGGCCCACCCCACCTCACCTGACCTCAGCTATGGCGGAGAATATTCTAGCTGCTGCATGTGAGAGCGAAAGCCGGAAAGCAGCAAAGCGGATGCGACTGGAAACCTATCAGCAGCAGGTACTATTAACACAAAGCTGCTGTAAGGGGGCTGGAAAACAATGGAGAAGAGTTCCTCTGTATTTACTTAGTCAGGCCATTTGGACTGCTGCATTAAGTTGTGGACACCATACTGGAAAGGTCGATTCCCCTTGTAGGAAGCTAATACACTGGAATAACACAGAATTTAAATCGTTAAGTTATGAAGATGGGTTACATAAAACTGATTTGTGTTGTCTTGAATAAAGTAGATTGGCTATGTAGTGTACTTAAACTGTAGTAAAGATTTGATACAGAAGAACAATTCTGGTGGGAGAATTGAGAATAAACAAGTGTTCGAATTAGAGCTAGGCTATTCAGGAAGAGAAAAAAAAGCACACATCATAAAAACAATGGTAGAAATTTGAAATTATTTTTCTTCTCGACTCAAAAGATACTGAAGCTTTCAGAATTGAAATTAATAGGTTTTGCTTTAGGTAAAAGTTTCAATGGAGCAAAAGTAGGCATTTAAATTTGAAATGCAAGCTGCTATAATCTACTTAAGTAGTAGAGGAAGGGTGAGTGATTCAATAAATTCCTTTCATTCTCATGTTCTTCTGGTGTACAGGATACTATATCTGATTTTTTTAACTTATTATTCCAATTGTCCTGAGCTATTTTTAAAAAGATCCCAATGTGAAAACATTGAACAAAATATCAGTCCCATTATTTTACATCAAAGATTGTTTGTTTATTGAGATACAGCGCAGATTAGGCCCTTCCACCCTTCGAGCCACGCCACCCAGCAATCCCCTGCTATAATCCTAGCCTAATCATAGGACAATTTACAATGACCAACTGACCTATCAATCAGAAACCAGAGCACCCAGAGGAAACAGACGCAGTCGCAGAGAGCACGTACAAATTCCTTACAGGCAGCGGTGGGAATTGAACCCTTGTCACCTCCACTGTAAAGCATTGTGTTAACCACTATGCTACCATGTCACTCAAAATTCACAGTCACCAGCATAGAGATGCTGGCCAGGGATTGAAGCCGAGACTTCATACTTGCGAAACATGATAACAGATGTTCTGTACACCTTCCAGGTTATCAGAATTAATGTACATCAGAATATACTTGTGAAAAATATAGAATAGAATTTGAAAGGAAAAATAATGAAGGTTTGTGAGTTTGTAGTGAGTGAACATAAATAAATTCAGAATCATAAGTATAATCTATGTCTTGTGTTTTGGAAAGTTAGAAGGAACTTCTTTTACTGACTGTGCTATTAAAACATTAGTTCTTTACAATTGACTGGTAAACATGGAAGTATTTCATTATTTAAGAGTGATTTGTATATTGAGAGTACAACTAATCCATAATTGCAAGAGCATGCATACTTTGTAACAAATGGTTATCTCCCTTTGATTGTAGTGTATGTTGCTAATATAGCACATATTATGAATTGTATGCCTAATTATTTGCTTGATGATGAATATATAGAGAATAAATTAGGATATTCTGGTAGATTACTGGTAAGATGGCAGTGCATTCAGAAACCTCTCGGGGTCCAACTGAAGGTGAAATTGTTTGTCCTATACGTCTATTTTTACAATCAAAAGACACTGCTGGTTATCGGGAACATCAAGTGCTGTAAGTCTACCCCACTAGCAAGTTGCTCATTTGCAGTGGAGCGGGACTTGTTGTGCACCATATTGCAGCCTGCTTCTGCCACCCAGTGATGAAGCCATCAGAGCTGGTGCATGAAGGTGGTGCGTCAACCAACAATGGCTGTGAGTGCGAGCAGTCTTACTTCAGTGGTTGGTAAGTTGATGGAGAAGATCCTGAGAGGCAGAATTTATGAACATTTGGAGAGGCATAATATGATTAGAATTAGTCAGCATGGCTTTGTCAAAGGCAGGTTGTGCCTTACGAGCCTGATTGAATTTTTTGAGGATGTGACTAAACACATCGGTGAATGTAGAGCTATAGATGTAGTGTACATGGATTTCAGCAAGGCATTTGACAAGGTACCCCATGCAAGGCTTATTGAAAAAGTAAGGAGACATGGGATCCAAGGGGACCTTGCTTTGTGGATCCAGAATTGGCTTTCCCATAGAAGGCAAAGAGTGGTTATAGATGGGTCAAATTCTGCATGGAGGTTGGTGTGCCTCAAAAATCTATTCTGGGACCCCCTTCTCTTTGTGATTTTTATAAATGACCTGGATGTGAAAGTGGGAGGGATGGGTTAGTAAATCTGCTGATGATACAAAGGTTGGGGGTGTTGTGGATTGTGTGGAGGGCTGCCAGAGGTTACAGTGGGACATCAATAGGATGCAAAACTGGGCTGAGAAGTGGCAGATGGCCTTCAACTCAGTTAAGTGTGAGGTGGTTCATTTTGGTAGGTCAAATATGATGGCAGAATATAGTATTAATGGCAAGACTCTTGGCAGTGTGGAGGATCAGAGGGATCTTGGGGTCCGAGTCCTTAGGACACTCAAAGCTGTTATGCAGGTTGACTGTGTGGTTAAGAAGGCATACAGTGCATTGGCCTTCATCAACCATGGGATTGAGTTCAAGAGCAGTGATGTAATGTTACAGCTATATAGAACCCTGGTCAGACCCCACTTGGGGTACTGTGCTCAGTTCTGGTCACCTCACTACAGGAAAGATGTGGAAACTATAGAAAGGATACAGAGGAGATTTACAAGGATGTTGCCTGGATTGGGGAGCATGCCTTATGAGAATAGGTTGAGTGAACTTGGCCTTTTCTCCTTAGTGCGACAGAGGATGAGAGGTGACCTGATAGAGATGTATAAGATGATGAGAGGCATTGATTGTGTGGATAGTCAGAAGCTTTTTCCCAGGTCTGAAATGGCTAGCATGAAAGAGCAGTTTTAAGGTGCTTGGAAGTAGGTACAGAGGAGATGTCTGGGGTAAGTTTTTGATGCAGAGAGTGGTGAGTGTGTGGAATGGGCTGCCGGTGACGGTGGTGGAGGCGGATACAATAGGGTCTTTTAAGAGACTCCTGGATAAGTACATGGAGTTTAGCAAAATAGAGGGTTATGGGTAACCCTAGGTAATTACTAAAGTAAGTACATGTTTAGCACAGCATTGTGGGCTGAAGGGCCTGTATTGTGCTGTAGGTTTTCTATGATTGTTTTGGATGTTTTTCTTTTGATTGCAGTACCCTTTTGGACATTGGTAATGTGGAATATTCCAAGTTCGGTGCACTGGTTCACCATCGAGACCAATGGCAGAACAACTGTGTGGCCTTGGTTATAGTGTGGACCAGGGAATTATGCTACGGAGTCACCTGTTGCAGCCACCCAGGGAGGAGACACCGGAGGTGGTGTGGCAGGCGTCCAGGCTGGGTCGGAGGCTAACCCCTCCCGTCAGTGCTGCTCTCCAGTGTTCACTTGGTAGAAGACAAGCTGGATTGTGTTCATGTGCGGCTGCACTTTTTTTTCAGTGTGTGATGATGGGACTGCAGTGGGCATGGGCTTGTTCTTGCTGACAACGTCCCATGTATTCGTTGGGGGCATATTTCTTTCCAATTGTTGAGTTGGATGCCAGAGTCAAGAATCATATTGTTTGCAAATATTCTTTGTTATACATTGGTTTAATTGTGGGTACACACTGATTAAGCTTGTGATTTTCCCACTCTATATTGTTTTACTGCCACGCATAATAATGCCCTCACAAAAATGCCTGCCACATGGCCCATGCCAGGTTTGCATCAAACATTAATTGAGAAACAATTTTTCATCAGTAGTACTTGCAAAATGTGTAACATTGTACCAGATTTTGTGACACCAATTTATTTGGATCACACCTTCCGTTGCAATGTTCAGCCTTGTAATGCTTTAAGAAGTGTATTTGAAGGAAAAAGGCTCCTTTTCCTGTACAATATCAACTCTTCCAAATATCTGGTGCAGCATGAAGCTGCTTCTGAAATGAATTTAAATTTAGCTCAATTACCAATTCTGTCTTTTCAGTCCAACCTCAGTAAAAAAAAAGCTACCTACTGTTGTCGAAAGGAATTGGTACTGGAACTTACAAGTACCTTTTTAACTCTGTTCCTCATCTTTTCCTGTGAAACTGGGAGTTAGATTGCTTGATCTATTCCAATGTCAATGTGATGTGTTTCATCTTCATGATTCCAGAACTGTATTTGAGGGGAAGGCTTAAGCAAAGTACTGTATATTTTTCATGTAGGTTTCTAAAGGTTTAAAATCAACTTGTGGTGTGTTGTCTCTTCACACGAAGGAGTACTCATTTATCTATGGGTGCTTGCAGTGAAGTTAGTGAGGCCATATTTCTGAACCAGAGTACTTCTGTGTCATGTGATTGTCCTGAGCAACAGAGAATGAAAGCCATTTTCCAGAATGTTTTAATGTTTCTATGGTGAGTTGCCTCCATTTATCCCTCTTGACTTAATTTGATACTAATTGAAACTGAGGTAAATATTTCATTAATTGCCATCCTGTCCTGTACTGTTAGATGTGCACTGAAAGCTGAAGATTTTTTAAAGTGAGTTCCAGTTTAATCACCTGCTGTAAATGTGGACTATTAAAAGTATGCTCTTATCCTCCACAAGTATGAAGAGCCCTCAATCTTGAATAACTTTTTAAAAAGGAAACAGATTTAAGCTAAAGTCAAAGAGCCAGGGAAAGTAGAGAGCATCATCGGAGGAATTGTAATGACCTGGTATGCATTGCTGGAAGGATGGCACAGACAGATAAAGTACTAACTTTCAAAAGACTGTATATGTTTATTTATAGAACTAAAGGAAAGAGCTGAAAAGTGAAAGTAATTGGGTGGCACTAATTGCTCTTGTACAATATTCCGAACAACCTTTCACATTCTTTTTGTCACCGTGAGCACCGTTCCCATCTCTGCAAGGCAACGTGAATGCAAATCTGAGTATTTTAAATTACCTGAGGTCATATGACAATTTGGTGAATAGATTATATTCTGAATGATCATTAAACAATGATCAGTGTATCTAAATTTAGTTTCAGTATCTCCAACTGGAAGAGTCGAAGTGACTGTGTCTGATTTTAGAGAAATTCTTCATGGTAATTCTTTAAAACTACCCATGGCAAAACATCCTTTGTAGAATTAACCCCTGTGACAAAGAGAAGTTCTTCATACAGGCCTAGAGTGGTCAGAGCCCTTGAGTGAGCTTCAAAGACGCACTTATAGGTATCTGGACACATTTTGCAGCCCAAGTACTTGCATTTCACCTAGACAACAGAAGTAGCAGCTTCTGCCTCATGCATATAATAGTTAGAGGTGAGTCATTACACATGGAATAAAGTGTACAGAATGATTTGAATACAGATATATGAAATTTGAGGCAGTAGCCAGTCTGCAAATTCAACACCAAATTAGTGACAAGAATTTTTTTTAAAGAAATCAACAAAAATTTGAAATGTAAAAACGGTTAAGAAATCCAACTGATCATTAGAAAAAGAGGCAAGATCTGATTCCTACAGCATCTGCGAATTTCAACAGGACAGCATGATGCTTGCCTTTAATTCTATCTTCAGCATTTTGACAGAGATGATTCTGAGAATTTTCAGTAGAATTTTGCATGTTGAGAGCTAAAGGAAAGAGCTGGAAAGTGAAAGTAATTGGATAAGCACGAAGCCCAATTGTGCCCCAAGAAAGATCTGAAAATCCTGCTGAAGTCACAGTTGAGTTTATTGTTGTATGTACAAGTAAATGTATGCACAGAAGCAATGATAAACTTCCTGACAAGTGCATCAGACACAGAAAAATCACTAGGGAAAAAAAATTATCCAAGATTGAATACAGTCAGGTTTGTATTGAGGTGTGCCTGTACTGATGCTTAGTAAGGAGAAATGTTGTTATTGACCCACACTGATTGAGATCTGCTGACAAGGACATTGAGGACCCAGTTGCAGAGGGAGGTACAGGTCTTGATGATAAGTTTGCATGGGATGATTGTGTGGAATGCTAAACTAGAATCACTGAACAGTAGGTGATACATGTGTTCCTCTTGTCCACATAGTTCAGAGCAGAGTGTTGTTGTTTGTAGGCAAATTGAAGCAGATCTAGGTCATTGCTGAAGCAGGTGTTTATTTGTGCCAACACCAACCTTGAGTCAGTTATTGAGGTGATTACCTTAAAACAATAACCTGCAGTTCTCATTGGAGCAGAATTTGGTGGAAAGGAAGCTTCTATTTGGATTTCTTTCTGCTGCTACTGTCTGTCTCAAAACCAAGTTACTTTGGATCCAGAACCTGACTCCAATGACCTGTATTGCATTAATTGACTTCGGACTCAACATGAGATAGCAACATGAAAGTTCATGTCGATAACTAATCAAAGACTTACTGCCGTGGTTTCCTAATTCATAAACATCACATATCTGTTTCATTTCTCAGGGACTGAGTTAATTATATGCATAGCAGTCAATGCCCACCATGGCTTGTGAATCACATGGAAATTAGTTAATTGTTTAATTTTCAATCAATATTTATGTGATTCATCAAAGCCTCACCTACGTATACAGGGAGGCTACAGGAGTAGTCCATATAAGTGCTGACCTTCTAGCTGGTTAGAATATAAATATCACATCTTGCACAAACTCCTAGGGATGAAAGAACAGTAGAGTTATCAATTTTATGCAGCCATTTATCTGTTTCAAAATGAAGTATGATTCACTGAATTGAGTGTTTTTTGTTCATCCTGTTGAATAAAGCTTCTGTGGGGTTTTATTTTTATGAAGCTACCGGGGCTATTTTCTTAATTAGCTCTTTACTTCCAAATCTGTCTTTTTTCTGTCCTATTCCATTGGCTTTTGTAAGCAATGCATTATCAAAAACATAACTGTTCTTAATCTATCTGTCCTTTTAAACTGACACTCATCTACAACCAATCATTCTTCCACCAGGCCTTTGAAAATGTTCTTCTAGGATTTTGACACAGCTATGCTAATCTTTCAGCTATTATAGGCCTCTTAATCCTCTAAGGTAGGCAAAAAGTGCATATACTGCGGGCAGGAGATGCATCACTAATCTTGTGACACCTGTTAAAGGTATCATCATTGAAAAATGAACTTGCCTGACTGCTCCTTGCATTCAAAAAACTGGAGAATGCAGTTGGCTATCACTTCTCACCACCATGTCTTCCACCCTCAGCTATAATTACATCCTAACCAATTTTTCTTGCTTTAATTACTTACCCAAACCCAACTTTCTTCCGGAACATGTATGACCTGGTCTTCTTGATAATTTCATGACCACTCAAAAGCTGCTGCAGTTTTGTAGAGACCTTATCTACTATCTCATAAAGAACAGTAACAACTTTTACCTATGTCTTTCATTAAACATTGTGACACTTCACAGCAGCATCACTAAATAAAATTTCCAATCGAATTACAAATGTCACTCCACCCTTTTAAGAGGGAAGGAGACAAAAGACAAGAAATGATATGCCAGTTACCCTGACATCAGTGTTTGGCAAGATGTTAGAGTCCATTACTGAGGATCAGCTTTCAGGGTATGTGGGGACACTAGATAAAATTGGCAAAGGTCAGCGTGGTTTCCTTAAGGGGAAATCCTGCCTGAAAAAAATCTGTTGGAACTCTTTGAAAGAATTAAAGGTGGGACAGACAAAGGAGAGTCAGTGGATGTTGTTTACTTGGATTTTCAGAAGGATATGACAAGTTGCCGCAAATGAGGCTGCTAAGCAAGTTAAGAGCCACTGGTATTACAAACATGGTCAGAAGAATGAGGCAAAGAGTGGGAGTAGGCAGTATTTAGAGTATTGTGAGCAGCTTTGGGTCCCTTATCAAAGGAGAGATTGAAGAGGGCCCGGAGGACGTTTACGAAAATGATCCCGGGAATGAAAGGTTTAACGTGACTGCTTGATGATTCTGGAAATGTACTTGCTGAAATTTAGAAGAATAAAGGTGATTTCATTGAAACCTGTCAAATATTGAAAGGCCTAGACATAGACAGAGTGGACATGGAGAGGATATTTCCCAGTAATGGGGGAGTTTACATAGAACATAGAATAGTATAGCACAGTACAGGCCCTTCGGCCCACAATGTTGTGCTGACCCTCAAACCCTGCCTCCCATATAAGCCCCCACCTTAAATTCCTCCATATACCTGTCCAGTAGTCTCTTAAATTTCACTAGTGTATCTGCCTCCACCACTGACTCAGGCAGTGCATTCCATGCACCAACCACTCTCTGAGTAAAAAACCTTCCTCTAATATCCCCCTTGAACTTCCCACCCCTTAAAGCCATGTCCTCTTGTATTGAGCAGTGGTGCCCTGGGGAGGAGTCGCTGGCTATTCACTCTAACTATTCCTCTTAATATCTTGTATACCTCTATCATGTCTCCTCTCATCCTCCTCCTCTCCAAGGAGTAAAGCCCTAGATCCCTTAATCCCAAATCACAATGCATACTCTCTGAGCTAGGCAGCATCCTGGTAAATCTCCACTGTACCCTTTCCAATGCTTCCACATCCTTACTATAGTGAGGCAACCAGAACTGGACACAGTACTCCAAGTGTGGCCTAACCAGAGTTTTATAGAGCTGCATCATTACCTCGTGACTCTTAAACTCTATCCCTCGACTTATGAAAGTTAACACCCCATAAGCTTTCTTAACTACCCTATTTACCTGTGAGGGAACTTTCAGGGATCTGTGGACATGTACAGCTGTGGAGGCCAAGTCATTGGGTTTATTTATAGCAGATGTTGATATGTTCTTGATTAGTAAGGGCATCAATGGTAATGGGGAGAAGGCAAGAGAATGGGGTTGAGATGAATAATAAATCAGCCATGATTGAATGGCGGAGTAGACTTGATCTGCCAAATGGCTTAATTCTGCTGCTGTGTCTTATGGTCTTACGGATGGGAGATAGAAAGGTTAGTTAAGGGATTGCCTGTCATTGGTCCTCAAGCACTGAAGACACAGTCAATGTTGATGTAATTAAAACTTTAATGATCACAAGGCTAGACTTGGTGGACTTTTGTCATCTGAGGAGTCTAGGAGATTGCAAATGTAGAAAGTGATGAGTGATTTGAAAATAAGGATGTAAATTTTAAAATTTAATTATTACTTACCTGGAAGTCAATGAGGTCAATGAGACACCGACAATGATTTAATGGGCCTAAGTGTTAGTTAAGGCACAGGTAGCAAAGTATTGGTTTCCATTAAATCTATGAAGGTTAAGAGAAACCATCAAGGAGTTCATTGGAATAGGAAGTCATGAGTTAACAGTCGTGAAAGAAGATTCCAATGCAAGATGAGCCTATATAGTGAAAGAATCAGTAATTATTATGAAAATGGCAATACGTGATTCATATTTTATTGCAGATATGTAGTTGATAGCTTATCTGAGGATCATGTGAGATTCCAAGCTTAAGACAACGTGATGCTAGGAAGAGGGATGAAGTTGGTGGCTAGGATATGGGGTTTTCAATGACAACTGAATCTAATGCTTCTGGTTTCTGTTAAAGTTCAAATCTTGGATCTCAAACAGGCTTTATTAGCAGACTATTACTGTTTGTAGCTTGTTGTTGCATGCTAATAAGGCCAGGAGGTCATTCGAACACAAGGATTTGCCAAAGCAACTGTAATAGCCCAAACATAGTCTGTGCCCAAATCAGTAGCTACTCAGCCCTTCCCAACTGTATGATCATTTATCCCCAAATTCTCTAGTTTAAATCTCCTCTTCAGCATCTATGTTTGAACCGACAGTGCCAGCTCTACCATTCCACTCTTCTCTTCAAACACATAATCACTTATTTGCACTGAGACAGCCTCTCTAACTGGGGTTAGTCAGTTTTCCAAGCATTTATTATTGCTTTCACATATCTTCACAGCTTCTTGATTTCTGTTCTTAGTAACTACCTCTGAGCCCACAAGCCTTTGAGGTACTTGCAATCTTCAAATTCTGGTCCCTTCATTATTCCTAATTTAAATTGCCCCACCACAAATACCTTTCAAGGCTTAAACTCTGGAATTTTATCACTAAGCCCATACAACTAAACCAATCCAACTATCACAAAATATGCACATATGAGGAATTATTATCTCTCTTTTCTCCATGAAATTTATCAAGACCTATTTCATTTGGTGAATTATGTTTTTTGTGTGATTCGTTACCAGATATTGTTTGGTAATGTTCGGCAGTGTGCTATGGGAAAATACAGTTACGTAGAAGTTATACGTTACATAAATTGTACAATGCAGTTGCTGTTATCTTGGAGAAAACTCAAGAGTGTTAGGAGTGTTGTTTGGGCTGGAAATTATGTGTTTGTGAGCTGTTCAGGTTGAAGATCATCATAAAAGTCTACTCTCCTAAATACTTTCAAACAAGATACTATGATAGGTGAAACTTCTGTCATGATGCTACAATACTTTCCTCTTTCCAAATGAAGGAGATGGCACTATAAATTTGAAGTCTGAAATACATCTGTAATTCGTAAGTTTCTCTACACTAAGTTTTTGGAGCATTTGGTCTTTTTCAGAGATCTTCATCTAGAACAGGGGTGGCCAACCTTTTACATTCCATGCATCAAATTTTTCAGGCACAAGTTCAGATGCGCCATGCAACTCTTGTACCCCCACAATTCTTGTAAAAATATGTTAATATAGAACTTGTGCCTGAAAAAAATCGCATCTGAACTCATGCATGAAAAAATTGATGCATGGAATGTAAAAGGTTGGCTGCCCCGATCTAGAATATAGCTTTTCAAGCTTATGCAATGGCAAGACTCATCAGGATGGTGTGATGTAGAATGGAGCCAACAACACTTTTGTCAATTACAGATCCAATTTGTGGAGTCTCTTGAAGTGCTTCTTCCGGTGAAAGGCCTGTCTCACCTCAGTAATCTTTCCTGGGGCTTGGCTGCCAGCTGGTTGGACCTTTGAATGGTTAAGCCATAGATTAGGATGACAACACTGAAGGCTGCATCCTTTGCTGGATCTCCCAGGCCGTCTGTTTTTAGGTCACAAGTATTTTGCTGGACCTTGGAAAATGATGTTAAGAAACCAAGAATACCTTACATTTGTGGTAACACACACAAAAAATGCTGGTGAATGCAGCAAGCCAGGCAGCATCTATAGGAAGAGGTACAGTCGACGTTCACCAGCATTTTTTGTGTGTGTTGCTTGAATTTCCAGCATCTGCAGATTTCTTCGTGTTTACATTTGTGGTTATAGCTTTTGGATTTCCTTGTTGGTCTCATCAAACCAGCCCCATAGGATTGATTAGTATTTGCTATCTATGTTTTCTATTTAACAAAATCACTTGCCTTCCTTCCAATTTTATTTTTAAAACACTGTGTTTTTATGTGCCCCTAATTGATTTTGTTATGCTTGAGATTAATATTGTTATGCTTGAGTAAGGATGATTCCTTTGCTATGGTCTATTACCTTTCCCTCATCAGGCCCCTGTCGTATCACTTGATGGGATAGTTCATCGTAGCATGCTGCTTATTGTTTTAAACTGAGCCGGAATAGAGACACCACAGATATTTGGAATGTTGCACTGTTTTCACGTGCTAACGTTTAAATAGCTCTGGCTGTGCTTTGATATTTGCAAATGCATGTTTTATCAACTGTGATCATTCCCAGAAATTTGTTTCTTTTTACCAGCAAATTTTTAAATGGAGAGTTCACATTAATGTAATACAATAACACATTTCCAAAAATCACCATAATGCTAATTAATTGAGTTCAATTGAAATGATAGTTGCTTTATACAAATGATGTATGGCAAGCTCCCACAACCAGTCAATAGAGGATGACTACCTAATCTTTTGAAAGAGAACATTGGATTGGTGTAGAAATTGGTTCTCAGTCCCATGCACTAAATAACATAATAAGCACATTGGACTCTGTTTATGAAATTCAGTTGTACACATCTGTTTTACAAAGCATTTTGCAGAAAATGTAACAGTCTGACAGAAAAACAGATACATACTAATTTTAATAAAATCCAATATCAGCATCCAGGGAGGATGCATATGTATTTACTGTAGTAACATTTTTGTATTGAAATTCTGATATGGGACTTAATCTCATAACTGATAATTATAACTTTGAAATTATGGAAATAACAGCACTGCTACATCTTTCATTCTGCTTCATGGTTTCTGAACCTTAATGCAGAGATAATTGCTTTTGATAGTTCATAACCAGAAATGCTTTTGATTTCTTTGGCTGAGGTTACAATTTTGAAAAGATTTAAAATAAATGAGCAATTAATCATAAACTCTGGACAATAAAGTTATCCTCAGCAAAAATTTTATATTATGTTACATTATGAAAGCTTTGCACCTGACTTTTCTGAGTTAACCAGTCAATGAAAGATTCATTTGTTCTTTGGGAATAGAGAATAAAGTCTAGTATATGAATCTTCTTTTCCTGGAGCAGCTTAATAGAAATAAGAGGGTACAGAAACCCTTGGTCTGCAGAAACAAAGAAATTTCTTTGTGATGCAACACACACAAGATCCTGGAGGAACGCAGCAGGCCAGGCAGCATCCATTGAAACGACTAAACAGTCGACGTTTTGGCAGAGACCCATCATCAGGACTGTAAAGGAAGGGGGAAGGAGTCAAACTAAGAAGCTGGGGGAGGGGAGGAAGAAGTACATGGTGGCAGGTGATAGGTGAAACTGGGAGAGGGGGTGAAGTAAAGAGCTGGGAAGTTGATAGGTGAAAGAGATAAAGGGCTGGAGAAAGGGGAATCAGACTGGAGAGGGTAGAGGACTATGGAAGAAAGGGAAGAGGAGGAGCATCAGAGAGAGCTGATGGGCAGGTAAGGAGAGATGTTGTAAGAGGGAAACAAGGATTGGGAATGATGAAGGGGGGACAACTACCAGAAGTTCGAGATCAATGTTCTTGCCCTTGTGATTGTACATTACATTATTGCTGTTTATGAGATAGCCGCGTGGACCACGAACAATTCTGTAGTACTATAAAAGCTTTACTTTATCTTTCACATTTTCAGCTATTTCAAGTAGCTTAGAAACAATTACTTCAAGTGTATTCACTGCTTTATAGGAAAGCTTGAAAGCCACTTAGTGCACAGCAGAAATCAACAAACAGTATTCAGATAAATGAATGCTTACAATATTCTTGTATACTCTTAGACAAATTGGAGACCTAATATCAATTTGTGCTGGCCAAGGATATCAAAATAACTATGCTGCTGGCACATTGGCCTTCATAAATCAATATATTGAATAGTTAAACAGCTTCATTTCATATCAGAGAAATGTATACAATATACAAACTGAAATTCTTATTTAGAAGAGTGCCCAAAAAAATGTGACAGTGAAAATGTTAGAACCCCAAAGACCCCCCCTCCCCTGCACAAGCAGCAGCAAAACAACAACCCCACCCACTCTGCAAAAAAACATCAGCACCCTCCATTCACCAAGCAAGCAATAGCAAAGCCCCTGAGAAAGACCATGGTCTACGGTACGCAAAAACTAATCACTCGCCCGACAACTTGACATACCACAGGCTCTCTGTTTCTCCCTATTAAAGGGAAAAAGAGGTATCCCCATTCACAGTGAGAGAGGTGACATAACAAAACAACTCGTTGATTTACGATGATAAAGTTTGTTGTGCTGCCTTTGTTTCCCAAGTTCTCAGAGTGGAGATTGAACAACAAGCTCTTCCCCACCACCGAGAGAGAGAGCACACGCGGTTCGGTGAATACAGAGCCCCTGACAGCTGATCCACTGCTGCCGATGTTCCAGGCTCTCCCACGACACTTCAATCAGTGGCACCAGCATAGAATCAGCCCATCCACAGGGCCACAAAGTCTCGGAACCCCAAGCTGTGCTCATCTTCTAGGCCATGTCCTAGGGACTTCGAAAACCAGCCAGTCATGAGCCCCTGGGAGTGGGTCCCGCCACCGCAAAGAGAAGTCTAAGTGTAACACCAGGTCAGGATCTCCAACAAAATCCCACTCACTATGAAGTTAAAAAAGAGACATCAAAGGTAGAAATTTGGCTGTTTTCACCGATGAACTCGAAGCAGTTGCCATTGAGCGTCATCCCCACAGAAGACGGAATGTTATGTCAAAGTTGTATAAGGCGTTGGTGAGGCCTAATTTGGAGTATTGTGTGCAGTTTTGGTCACCTACCTACAGGAAAGATGTAAACAAGGTTGAAAGAGTGCAGAGAAAATTTACAAGGATGTTGCTGGGTCTGTAGGACTTGAGTTAAATGAAATATTGATTAGGTTAGAACGGTATTCTTTAGAACGTAGAAGATTGAGAGGAGATTTGATAGAAATATATAACATTAAGTGGAAGGTATAGATAGGGTAAGTGCAAGCAGGCTTTTTTCACTGAGGTTGCATCGGACAACAACCAGAGGTCATGGCTTAAGGGTGAAAGGTAAGAAGTTTAAGGGCAACATGAGGTGAAACCTTTTAATGCAGGGAGTATCATGAACAAAGCAGATGAGCTTGGAGCATGGATCAGTACTATTATCAGGATCAGGAGCTATGATGATGTTGCCATTACAAAGACAGGAGTGCCAGGCTTTAGATGTTTCAGAAAGGACAGGGAGGGAGGCAAAAGAGGTGGGGGCGTGACACTGCTGATCAGAGATAGTGTCACGGCTGCAGAAAAGAAGGAAGTCATGGAGAGATTGTCAACTGAGTCTCTTTGGCTGGAAGTTAGGAACAGGAAGGGGTCAATTATAGACCATCCAATAGTAACAGGGACATCGAGGAGCAGACAGGGAGACAGATTCCGGTGAGGTGTTATAATAACGATTGTCATGGTGGGAGATTTTAATTTCCCCAGTATTGAGTGGCATCTCCCTAGAGCAAGGGGTTTAGATGGGGTGGAGTTCATTAGGTGTGTTCCGGAAGGTTTCTTGACACAATATGTAGATAAGCCTATTTGATCTGGTATTGGGAAGTAAACCTGGTCAGGTGTCAGATCTCTCAGTGGGAGAGTATTTTGGAGATAGTTGTCACAATTCTATCTCCTTTACTATAGCATTGGAGAGGGATAGGAACAGACAAGTTAGGAAAGCATCTAATTGGAGTAAGGGGAAATATGAAGCTATCAGGCAGGAACTTGGAAGCATAAACTGGGAAACATGTTCTCAGGGAAATGTATGGAGGAAATGTGGCAAATGTTCTGGGGATATTTGCATGGTGTTCTGCATAGATACATTCCAATGAGACAGGGAAAGGATGATAGGTTACAGGAATCATGGTGTACAAAGGCTGTTGAGAATCTAGTCAAGAAGAAAAGAAAAGCTTACGAAAGGTTCAAAAATCTAGGTAGTGATAAAGATCTAGAAGGTAATAAGGCTAGCAGGAAGGAGCTTAAGAATGAAACTAGGAGAGCCAGAAGGGGCCATGAGAAGGCCTTGGCGGACAGGATTAAGTAAAACCCCAAGGCATTCTACAAATATGTGAAGAGCAAGAAGATAAGACATGAGAGAATAGGACCAGTCAAGTGTGACAGTGGAAAAGTGTGTATGGAACCGGAGGAGATAGTAGAGGTACTTAATGAATACTTTGCTTCAGTATTCACTATGAAAAAGGATCTTGGCGATTGTAGGGATGACTTACAGTGGACTGAAAAGCTTGAGCATATAGTCATTAGGAAAGAGGATGAACTGGAGCTTTTGGAAAGCATCAAGTTGGATAAGTCACCGGGACCAGATGAGATGTACCCTAGGTTACTGTGGGAAGCGAGGGAGGAAATTGCTGAGCCTCTGACAATAATCTTTGCATCATCAATAGGGATTAGCCGCCTGGTGGCGTAGTGACATCAGCGCTGGACTTTGGGACGGAAGGTCCCGAGTTCGAATCCAGCCGGCTCCCGTGCACGCTTTCCATAAGTGCTGGATTGAGTGTCAAGCTAGCAACTCAACCTCGTAAAAAAGAAATTGCCTGCTACAGAAACATCAACAGCAAAAAAGTTGATGGCCTATGCTCTCTCGTGAGTTGAAAGGCAATCTCCCCCCTCTCTCCCCCCCTCTCCCCCCCTCTCTCTCTCCCCCCCTCTCTCTGTCTCATCAATACGGATGGGAGAGGTTCTAGAAGACTGGAGGGTTGCAGATGTTTTTCCCTTATTCAGGAAAGGGAGTACAGACAGCACAGGAAATTATAGACCAGTGAGTCTTACTGCAGTGGTTGGTAAGTTGCTGGAAAAGATCCTGAGAGGCAGGATTTATGAACATTTGGAGAGGCATGATATGATTAGGAGTAGTCAGCATGGCTTTGTCAAAGGCAGGTCGTGCCTTATAAGCCTGGATTGAATTTTTTGAGGATGTGTCTAAGCAGTAGATGTAGTGTATATTGATTTCAGCAAGGCATTTGATAAGGTACCCCATGCAAGGCTTATTGAGAAAGTAAGGAGGCATGGGATCCAAGGGGACCTTGCTTTGTGGATCCAGAACTGGCTTTCCCATAGAAGGCAGGAGTTGGTGTAGACGGGTCATATTCTGCATGGAAGTTGGTGACCAGTGGTGTGCCTCAGGGATCTGTTTGGGGACCGCTTCTCTTCATGATTTTTATAAATGACCTGGATGAGGAAATGGAGGGATGAGTTAGAAAATTTGCTGATGACTCAAAGGTTGGGGGTGTTGTGGATAGTGTGGAGCACTGTCAAAGGTTACAGCAGGAGATCGGTAGGATGCAAAACTAAGACTGAGAAGTGGCAGATGGAGTTCAACCCAGTTAAGTGTGAGGTGGTTCATTTTGGCAGGTCAAATATGATGGCAAAATATAGTATCAATGGGAAGACTTCTGGCAGTGTGATGGATCAGAGGGATCTTGGGGTCTGAGTCCATAGGACACTCAAAGCTGCTGCGCAAGTTGACTATGTAGTTAGCAAGACATACAGTGCATTAGCCTTCATCAACCGTGGGACTGAGATTAAGAGCCATGACATTATGTTACAGCTATATAGGACTCTGGTCAGATCCCACTTGGAGTACTGTGTTCAGTTGTGGTCACCTCACTACAGAGGTTGTGGAAACTATAGAAAGGGTGCAGAGGTGATTTACAAGGATGTTGCCTGGATTGGGGAGCATGCCTTATGAGAATAGGTTGAGTGAACTCAGCCTTTTCTCCCTGGAACGATGGAGGATGAGAGGTGACCTGATAGAGGTGTATAAGATGATGAGAGGCATTGATTGTGTGGAGGCTTTCTCCCAGGGCTGAATCGGCTAACATGAGAGGGTACAGTTTTAAGGTGCTTGGAAGTAGGTACAGAGGAGATGTCAAGGGCAAGTTTTTTTACACACAGAGTGATGAGTGCGTGGAATGGGCTGCCAGCGACTGTGGTGGAGGCAGATACGATAGGATCTTTTAAGAGACTCCTGGATAGGTACATGGAGCTTAGAAAAATAGAGGGTTATGGGTAACCCTAGGTAACTTCTAAAGTAAGTATCTGTTCGGCACAGCATTGTGGGCCGAAGGGCCTGTATTATACTGTAGATTTTCTATGTTTCTATGAAACTTTTTCACTCAGAGGGTTGTGAGAGTGTGGAATGAGCTAGCAGCACATGAAGTACACACAAGCTTGATTTCAACGTTTGAGAGAAGTTTGGATGGTAGGGCCGCATCCCCAAGGACATCCTATATGGAGAACTCGCCTCAGGATCCCGGCCCATAGGGCGCCCACAGCTGTGTTACATGGACATTTGTAAACGTGACCTGAAGTCTGCTGATATCAGGGTGGACACTTGGGAAGAGACAGCTGCAAATTGCTGCACCTGGCAACAGGCTGTACGTACGGGCATTACCAATGCAGAGGAAAAACGTACTCAACTGTGGTCGGACAGAAGAGAGAGAAGGAAAGCTGTGGCAGTGACTACCCAGCCACAGCCATCAGCCTTCATGTGCAGCAGCTGTGCCAAAGACTGCCGCTCAAGAATCAGCTTATTCAGCCACAGCCGACGCTGTTCCACACCCAATTGAGTCCTAAACTGGGAGCATCCATTGTCTACTTAGACAGACGAGCCATTAATTAATTAAGGATTGTAGGGATATGAAGGGCTGTGGTCCTAGTTCAGGTCGATGGGAATAGGCAGCTTAAATGGTTCTGACATGGACTAGATGGGCCAAAGGGCCTGTTTCTGTGTTGTACTTCTCTATGAGTGAGGTAGGGGCAAATCAATAAGGCTGAAGTACAAGTCATTTGTGATTCCATTGAATGGGATAATGTGACAGAGAGCTGAATGACTTACCCTTTGTTCCAATGCTACCATATAGTTACTAATATGTTCATTTTACCCTTTTAAATGCCCACTTTAATTTAGAAAGGGGAAGGTTATATGGATGTGTTAATTGTTCATCTGCTAACATCAGCAATACTAATTTATAAGCCTTGACATGCATGCATGAGTGGAAGTTATGCTCTCGACAAAGAGCACATATGGAAATCAGTGAGCCTGAACACTTCCCACTCCTCCTTCCCTCAGATAAAGAGCGGTGCTTAGCATTGAAGGCCAGGAAAAATATACACGGATGATACAACAGCTTGCAAAAGCCAATAAAAGATACTACAGCTGGACGTTCATGGAGCTGACAAATACCACTATCTGCAACCTCACAATTTATTAAAGGGAAAAAAAATAATCTCTTGCCTGTGGTATTGTAACTCATAATTTAGATAAGATTTAAGGTCAATGTTTTATCGACAAAACCCTAAAGTGGTGTGTAAGATCATCTGGGAAGCTTATTCAGTTCTTAGCAACAAAATCCAGTGAACTCAAGACTCCACTCTAAAACCTAAAATTATTTTGATCACATCAGATTGTCAATCCTTTCTAAATAGACTAACTGTATAAAAATGCTATTTCTGATGCATCTCATCAGCAAAATATTGAGGAAGTGATAATTCATTAGAAGAATTAGAGTAGAACAATTATGGATAGAATAGTTTTGTTTTGATGGGACTATTAAGTGAGATGTGCATCCTGTTGAGAGGAAAGCAAACCTTTATGCAAAAAGAAACTGAGTCTGAGATTGAATGGTTGCTGTGTTAAATGGAGAGTGTTAAATTTTTCTGCTGCATGTTTCAGGTGTGTTTAATATTTGAATGTTTATCCTAAGAAATTTCATTTTCGTTGGATGCACGGTCTAGAGAGTTCTCACTGACACTACAGTCTGTTGCACTTAGCTTGGCAGTAAGTTGTGATATGTTTCTGTTGGCGCTGGGTATTTGACACATATATCATTGAGTACAGATTTCAGCCTGCATCTCCAGAGTGGATATAAATTGACTAATGGCAACGTATTCAAGTTGTGGACAGTTTTGCACATAGCAGCTACTGAAGGGTGGAAAATGTATTTATTAAGTAGGAAAAAGTGCATAGAACTGAAGTACACAGTAAACAAAATAAACAACAAAGGCTGCATGAACAAATTACTGGTAGGTTGGAAATACAGAACAAATTGTGTCTAGTTAAATGTGTACATAGGACCCAAGGTTTGTTGATTTTAGTTTGCTCTTTTGTTTTGCTGTAGGATGAACCCATTGCACTAGATAAACACACTCAACAAGCCAGGGAGGCGGCCCAGCTCGCACACACCACTTATGCACTGCCAGCTGCTTCTTACTCACAGGATCAGATGTACATCAATGGAGGACTGAATTACAGTTACCGTGGTTACGGAGGAATAGGAGGTGGACTGCAAACTACGTTACAGACTGGCACCCTCAGCAATGGTATGAACTTTACAACAGCTGGAAATTGTTGATTATTCTTTGCTGTTATTAAAAATCCCATGCAAGGGAAATGCTCTTTTATCCGGGTACAATTACGTGTAATAGACTTTAAGGTAGAAGTATAACTGTATAATGTAAATTGGAATAATTTTATATTTTCTTCAAAAATAATAGGTTACTGAAATGCTTTTTAAATGTATACGTGTGCCATTTAATTTTTAGAATATGGATGAAGGAACAATGGAAGGCTATGTGGGAGGTGAATGTTAGATTGATTTTGGAGTAGGTTAAAAGGTCAGCATAACATAATTTTCCAAAGGCCCTGTATTATGCTGTGCTGTTCAATGTTCTATTAAAAAAATACAGTACAGGTACTGGTCCATTTGCCCATCATGTACTCCTAACTAATCCTAATTGTCTCTGCAAGGTCTATATCTTTTTATTCCATGCCCATACATATGTCTAAATGCCTCTAAACATTGCTATCATAGTACTATGCAAAACATTTTGGCACATACCCATGTATGTATAGCTAGGGTGTCTAAGACTTTTGCATGGTACTGTAATTTTATGTATTGCACTGTACTGCTGGCACAAAAAAAGACAAATTTCATGATATACATGAGTGATGATAAACCTGATTCTGATGTGGGTCTCTGTTGTGGACTGAGAGTGGGAAGGGGGCAGAGAGAGGGAATCATGGTTGGGGAAAGGGGAAGAGAGAGGGGAGGGAGGGGGAAATGTCAGACAAGCATTCTGTAATGATCAATAAACTAATTGTTTGGAATGAAATTACCTTGCCTGGTGTCTCAGGGATGGGTGTGAAAACATCCGCACCATACCCCCTCCCCCAACGTCCTGTCACTCCTTCTCTGCCACCCGCTGCACAGCCCTCCCGCGGCACTCCACCCTCGCCATTCCCAACTTCCTGCCAGATTTACAAACTCACTCTCCGCTCCACGTTGTCAAATATAGTACAGTGCAAGAGTCTTAGGTGCCCTAGTTATATATATGTGCCTAAGACTTTTGCACAGTACTCAACCCTGGTAGCACATTCCAAATGGCGTCACCCTCCATATTTAAAAAATAACATGCCTCCTTTAAGACTAATTATCTTTTGTTTCAAAACTGTCCTTCAGAGTTTGATATTTGTACCCTAGAAAAAGATTGACTGACCTTTCTGTGCCTCTATATACCTCTGTCAGGTCAGCCTTTAGCCTCTACCACTCCTTACAAAATAATCCCGGTTGCCCAGCGTTATGGATAATACACTCCATTCCAGGCAATATGCGGGTGAATATCATTTGCACCTTCTTCAAAGCATCTACCCTTTCTTACAGAACTGCATACAATACTTAAAATGTGGCCTAACCTAAGTTTTATACCTTTGCAGCTTGACTTGCCAACTTTCATTTTCAGTGTCCCTTCTGATGAGGGCAAACATGTTGTACACCTTCTTTATCACCCAGTTCACTTGTTTTTGCCTCTCTGAGAAAGCTAAGGATTAACACTTCAATATTCCTCTGTACATCAATCCTTCCTAGTTCCCTCTTGTTTTTGTCCTCACAAAAAGCACTCACCTCACGCTTGTTCAGACTACACTCCATCTGCTACTTCTCCTCCCAAGTTTCTAATTGATCTATATCCTGCTGTGTCCTTTGACAACCTTCCCTGTTGTCCATAATTCCACCAACTATCTGCATACTCACTAAAGATTTTCATCCAAATCATTTATGCATGCAAGCAAGAGAGGTCCAAGCATCTTTTCTTGCAGAACACCACTAATCATAGACCTCCAATCAGAAAAGCATTCTCTGCCACAATGCTCGGCCATCTATAACTAAGCCAATTTTGAATCCAGCCTAACATGGATCCCATGTGACTTAATCTTCTGGACTAATTGTGATGATTATTGTATTGTTCATCAGTCTTTCTGGCCTTAATCGCACACCTAATGCAACAATTTGATACGTAATTGGATGGAGAATAAACGGAATAACAATTTGAAATTCCTGGATGTGCATATTTCATGCATAAGTAGGTCTAGATTTTTCTAGAACTATGCAGTTGAAGGTATGTTATTACTAGAGAGACAAAAGGAAATAATTGTGAATAGAACAGAGAGCTTGATGATGGGATGAAAGGGTAATTAGTTTGTGTTTGGGGGCAGAGGGCAAGCAATGGGAAACAAACAATGAAATAGTTAGTCTGACAATGACAAAACTGTGCTTGAATGAATCCAAGTTTGCCCAGGACATGAAATGTATGAGTGGACACTCACTGAGTGTATGTTCATGGTCTTCTGCTGCTGTAGCCCATTCACTTCAAGGTCTGATGCGTTGTGCTCTTCTACACACCACTGTTGTAACACATGGTTATTTGAATTACTCTCGCCTTCCCGTCGGCTTGAATCAGTCTTGCCATTTTTCTCTGACCTCACTCATTAACAAGGCGTTTTCGCCTACAGAACCGCCACTTACTGGATTTTTTTTTGTTTTCCACGTCATTCTCTGTGAACTCTAGAGACTGCTGTGTGTGAAAATCCAAGGGGACCAGCAGTTTCTGAAATACTCAAACCACCCCACCTGACACCAACAATTATTCCATGGTCGAAATCACTTAGATCACGTTTCTTTACCATTCTAATGCTTGATCTGAGCAACAACTGATTCTCTTTATCATGTCTGCGTGCATTTATACATTGAATTGCTGCTATATGATTGGCTGATTAGATATTTGCATTAATGAGCAGGTCTGTCTAGTAATTTGGCCACTTGATGCAGATGGGAGAGCAAGTTTTAATGAAGATATTCGGACTCTGCGGTGGGACATAGATAGGTCGAGTAAATTGGCCAATGGAGTTTAATGTGAGAAAGTGCGAGGTCCTGCACTTTGGTAAGAGAAATTAAAAGGCTGTTTATTATCTAAATGGAGAAGTACTACAAATGAGTGACCTACAGGGGGATGTAGATGTTCTTGTGCAGAAATCACAAAAATCTATCATAAAAATGGAGTGTGCAATTAGGAAAGCAAATGACATATTGACTTTTATTGCAGGTACTTAGAAATAGAGAAGAATTGTTACAATTAAACAAGTTATTGGTGAGGACACGCCTGAAAAACTGTGCACTATTTTGATCCCCTTAACTAAGAAAGGATAATAGTGTTGCAGTCAGTCCAAAAGAGATCCGCCAGGTCATTTTGTGGTGTGAGACGATTGTCCTAAAAGTAAAGGCAATACTGGTATTCCATAGAGTATAGAAGAATAAAGGAAACATACAAGCTGCTATGGGGTCTTGACAGGTAGATACTGGGATATATTCACCAATGGAAGAATGTTGAATAAGGAGACATTCCAGATATTAAAAAGGCTGGTCATTTTAAAACCGAGGGTAGAAATGTCTTCTTGCAGAGATTGTGAGTCTTTAGAATTTTCTGCCCCAATGCATTGTGGAGACTAGTTCATTAGAAGTATTTAAAGTGGAAGGTTTTTTTTGAAAAATCAGAGCACAAGAGTTCTAGGGGGATCTGGCACGGAGGAGTTGAGTGCTGGAGTATTGAATGTCAGGAAAGACTTGCCAAGTAGCCAAGTGGCCTATTTGCAATCCTTTTCTCTTGATTTCTTGTGATGTAAATTCTTATCATTCCAAGGGTTCAACACATTATAACTCTCTTTCTTTCTTTCTTTTTAAATCTTTTTATTGAGTAAGTATACAAAAAAGGTAAGCCATATAAACATTAATACAATGTTAAAGTATAATAAAATTCCAAAAGATAACAATACCAAAAAGAAAATACTACAAACAATGTAATTTAAGCATAAGAAACCAAGATAACATAATAGTATACTAGATTTTATATATATCAATGGAAAAAAAAAGAAAAAAAAAACCCCAAAAAAAAAACCCACCGTGCAACTAACTAAAAGCAAAGCAAAGCAATGGGCTAACTTGAAACCAAACAGAGTTAAACTTAAAATCACGTCCTCAATCCCGACCTCCATTAAAACAGTGAAGAAAAAACAAGAAGGGTAAATATTACATTAAATGAAAATATCGAATAAAAGGTCCCCAAATCTGTTCAAATTTAAATGAAGAATCATA
The DNA here is from genome assembly GCF_963921235.1 of Mobula hypostoma. NCBI lineage: Eukaryota > Metazoa > Chordata > Chondrichthyes > Myliobatiformes > Myliobatidae > Mobula > Mobula hypostoma. The sequence goes on from NC_086098.1 coordinate 192,578,298, forward strand.
AAGGTTACTTCTAATTTTCTCCAGATTCAAACATAAAATCGTCTGAGAAAACCAAAAAAAGGTAGTTGGAGCATTAAGCTCTTTCCAATGTTGTAAAAAACATCTTTTCGCCATTAAAGTAAGAAATGCAATCATTCTACGGGCTGAAGGGGAAAGATTACTAGAAATTTTAGGTAGTCCAAAGATAGCAGTAATAGGGTGAGGAGAGATATCTATATTTAATACCTTAGAAATAATATTGAAAATATCTCTCCAAAAAGTTTCCAAAGTAGGGCAAGACCAAAACATATGAGTTAAAGAGGCTATCTGCCCCGAACATCTATCACAGAAAGGATTAATATGCGAGTAAAAACGCGCTAACTTATCTTTGGACATATGTGCTCTATGAACCACTTTAAATTGAATTAGGGAATGTTTAGCACAAATAGAGGAAGTATTAACTAATTGTAAAATCTGCCCCCAATCATCCACAGAAATGGTAAGCCCCAATTCCTGTTCCCAATCTACCCTAATCTTATCAAATGGAGCTTTCCTAAGTTTCATAATAATATTATAAATCATAACCGATGCACCTTTCTGACATGGATTAAGGTTAATTATCGAATCTAAAATATATATAGGAGGAAGCATTGGAAAGGAAGTAAGTATAGTACTTAGGAAATTTCTAACTTGTAAATATCTAAAAAAATGTATTCTTGATAAGTTATATTTATTAGATAATTGTTCAAAAGACATAAGGGAACCATCTAAAAATAAATCCAAAAACCGTAAAATACCCTTAGTCTTCCAAGTTTGAAAAGCGCGATCCGTAAAAGAGGGAGGAAAAAATATGTTACCTAAAATAGGAATCGCTAACCCGAATTGATTAAAATCAAAAAATTTTCTGAATTGAAACCAAATGCGCAAAGCATATTTAACTATCGGGTTAGAGACCTGCTTAAGACGTTTCGAATCAAAAGGAAGAGAGGAACCTAAAATAGAACCAAGTGTATAACCCTGAACAGATTGTAATTCCAATGCTACCCATTTAGGAATAAATAGTATGTCCCGGTCAAGTAACCAAAATTTCATATGTCGAATATTAATAGCCCAATAATAAAATCTAAAGTTAGGTAATGCTAAACCTCCATCTCTCTTAGCTTTCTGTAAATGTATTTTACCCAGTCTCGGATTCTTGTTCTGCCAAATAAATGAAGAAATTTTAGAGTCAACTTTATCAAAAAAAGATTTAGGAACGAAAATTGGTAATGCCTGAAACACATATAAAAATTTTGGCAAAAAAAACATCTTAACTGCATTAATACGACCAATCAAAGTTAAATATAAGGGAAACCATTTAGATGAAAGTTGAGTAATATGGTCTATTAATGGTAAAAAGTTAGTCTTAAATAAATCTTTATGTTTACAAGTAATTTTAATCCCAAGATATGAAAAGTAATTATTAATCAATTTAAATGGAAATTTATAATATAAGGGAAGATGTTTATTAATCGGAAAAAGTTCACTCTTACTAAGATTTAATTTATAACCTGAGAAAAGACCAAATTGTGCTAATAACTCTAAAACAGCAGGAATGGATCTCTCAGGATTAGAAATATATAAAAGTAAATCATCAGCATAGAGTGATAATTTATGGGACTTTAATCCCCGAGTTATCCCAGTAATATTTAAAGATTCTCGAATAGCAATTGCAAGAGGTTCTAATGCAATATCAAATAATAGGGGACTAAGAGGACAGCCTTGTCGAGTACCACGAAAGAGAGGAAAAAAAGGTGAGTTTAAGGAGTTAGTACGAACCGAGGCTACAGGGGAGTAATATAACAGTTTAATCCAGGATATAAATTTCAAGCTAAAATTAAACATTTCAAGCACCTTAAATAAATAAGGCCATTCTACTCTATCAAAAGCTTTCTCGGCATCTAAAGAAATAACACACTCAGGAACATTTTGTGAGGGAGTATAAACGATATTTAACAATGTACGAATATTATAAAAAGAGTAACGACCTTTAATAAAACCCGTTTGGTCTTCCGAAATAATAGAAGGAAGTACTTTTTCTAGTCTATTTGCTAATAACTTAGAAAAAACTTTAGAATCAACATTTAATAAAGATATTGGTCTATAAGATGCACATTGAGCAGGGTCTTTATCCTTCTTTAGTATTAAAGAAATTGATGCTCTATTAAAAGATTCCGGAAGTTTACCAAGTTTCAAAGAAGCCTCAAAAACCTTATAGAGCCAAGGAATCAATAAAGAAGCAAAACATTTATAAAATTCAACGGTAAACCCATCAGGGCCAGGAGCTTTCCCCAGATTCATAGAAAAAATAACATTCTTAATCTCATCCATTGTAATGGAAGTATCTAATAAAGAAGACATATCCTGTGAAATCAGAGGGAAGTCTAACTTATCTAAAAAATCATTCATATATTTAGAATCTCGAGGAGACTCTGATTGGTATAAAGAAGAATAAAAATCACAAAAGGTTTGATTAATCCCCACATGATCCAATATCAATCGATCATTTTGGTTATAAATCTGATTGATTTGAGATTTAACATAATTAGATTTCAATTGATTAGCCAGCAGCTTGCCAATTTTATCACTGTGAACATAAAAATCACTTCTTGTTTTCTTTAATTGGTTTACAATCGAGGACGAGAGTAGTAAACTGTGTTCCATTTGAAGTTCAGTTCTTTGTTTGTATAGCTCCTCAGAAGGAGCCATAACATATTTCTTATCAATTTCTTTAATCTTGTCCACAATTACCATCTCCTCCTGCTTCTGTTTCTTCTTCAAAGCAACGGAATACGAAATAATCTGACCCCGAATATAGGCTTTAAAAGTGTCCCAAAGAGTGTTAACCGAAATATCTTCTGTATGGTTAATTGTAAAAAAAAGCTCAATCTGTTCATTCATAAAATTAACAAAGTCCGAGTCCTGAAGCAACAGCGAATTAAAACGCCATTGTCTATTGTTTGGTATATTGGCCATAATTTTAATAGAAAGCTTAAGTGGAGCATGATCCGAAATGGTTATAGAATCATAATCACATTTAATCACTGAAGGAATGAGACGAGAATCAATGAAAAAATAATCAATTCTTGAATAGGAATGATGAACATGTGAAAAGAAGGAAAAATCTTTTTCCTGAGGATGCAGAAAACGCCAAATGTCCGTCGACCCAGAATCAGAAAGGAAAAAATTAATCAAATTTGCAGATTTATTAGGTAAAGTCCGTAAAGGAGCCGAACGGTCCAAAGCTGGAGATAAACAGGTATTAAGATCTCCGCCCCAAATCAATGAAAACTCGTTCAAATTCGGAAACTGATCAAACAATGATTTATAAAATTCCGGACAATCCATATTAGGAGCATAAACATTAACCAAAACTACTTTTTTATTAAATAATAAACCACTAACCAATAAAAATCTACCATTCGGATCAGAGATAATATCCTGTTGTATAAAAGTAACTGAGGAGTCTATAAAAATAGAGACGCCTCGAATCTTAGCATTGGAGTTCGAATGAAATTGTTGTCCCTTCCAAAATTTGAAAAAACGTAGTCTGTCCCCCCTCCGTACATGGGTCTCTTGTAAAAATAAAATTTGTGCTTTAAGTCTCCGGAACACATTAAAAACATAACTCTCAGTATATCTGGCTTTGAGATACAGAACCCTCATATAGATTCTCTGCTTTCATAGAGTCAAAATGTTTTCTGTTGAAATTCTAGACAAGTTATTTTAGGAGGGGGTCCCCAAGCTTTTTTGCACCACGGACCGGTTTAATATTGACAATATTCTTGCGGACTGGCCAACCGTGGGGGGCGGGGTGGTGTTAATCACAACCGGAATATATGTGATAAGTCAACTATAAGTCACTTATAAGTGGCTAATACATTCAATTTCATTTCTAAAAGGGTTTATCTAACAAATTTAATATTAAGTACACAGCGCATATTTTCCTTGCATGAATATAGTGATAAGTCAATTATAAGTCACTTACATAAGTCAATAGCATCATAACATTTTAAGTAATATTTGGCTATTAAACACACAGTGCATATTTTCCCCGTATGAACATATAAAATCATTGCTACACACCAATATGGCTGAATCAGTGGGAGCCCTGGGTTTGTTTCCTTGCAACAAGACAGTCCCATCGAGCGATGATGGGAGACAGCGATACTCGAAGGGGGTTCCCTTATGTAATGACCTCGTGTGCATTCAAGTTCCAACAGTGGGCGTGACAGGAAATGAGGAAAGGTGCAGCTGACTCATATCATTTCATATCGCCAAATCATATCGTTTCCTCGCATATGCTTTGCTGACCAATGTTTTAGGACATTTTATGAAACATAATCTGCTTTTAATCCCATCCTGGAACTCAGAGAAGTCAGTAATCTTGTCAAAATGTGTCTTACTAAACAATTAGTTTTCCAGATTTTTTATGGCTATTTCAACGAATAGATCCTCCCCAGGATATCCCAAGGTTCTACTCCTGAGAGTGGAGCAAGCATCATAAGAAGAGCCCTAGCAATATTTTTAAAATAAAAATGTAGGGCAACCTGTAGTTAAAATTAAGGCATTTAACTTACCCATTCAAATTTCACTAAAAGCTGCAATGATGATGTAGAAAAACTTCGTCATATCCCCATGCACTGTATGGAATAGGACTGGTTTGTTTTCTTCCTGCTGTATGAAGATAGTATATGTATTGTGATCACACTTTGCAGCAGGGTTGCAAACCAAGTTCCCACTCAGCAGAGGTTGCCTGCAGGAGCTGGCAAGTCCATCCAGCTCTTCTCCCAAATGTTCATTCATATGTTTGGTCCGTTCATTGGTCAGGCATTTATAACCTGGGGGGAGGATCTATCGAAAGGACAGGCAGGAAGGCATAGGCATTGGTGTGACTCTCTTGGTAAGAGATGGAATTACATCTTTAGAAAGAGGTGACATAGAGTCAGAGAATGTTGAATCTTTGTGGGTGGAGTTAAGAAATTGCAGACGTTTAAAAAAAACATTATGGGAATCATAGGCTCCATTGTATTCTATTGTTGATAGTAGCATTTAAACCATGGAAATACCACATCCATTATTGCCTAGTTCTCTATGGACAGATGATGCAACACACTGAGAAGCTCCAAATAGGCCTTTACAATTTGTTTGCTGCAATAATTAACAAATTTTGATTATGCACCAGAGGCAGATGAAAATGGCAAGGAAATTCACGCCTTATTTAAATCTGACTTCATTTTACTTAAGGCATAGCCTGATCTATTTTCATTTCACGAGGCAGACTGAAGAATCTTACTTGCCCTCACCGCAAACTTCCCTCTATTATTCTTGTTACCATATTATTTGTCAGGTTGGATTCTTCTCATAGCTGTCCCATGGGACCCAGTGGTCCATGAGGAGTGAGCAGTCCCCATCCTCAGTCAAATAGGAGAAAATCTGCAGAAGCTGGAAATCCAAGCAACACACACAAAATGCTGGAAGAACTCAGCAGGCCAGGCAGCATCTATGGAAAAGAGTACAGAGTCAACATTTCGGGCCAAGACCCTTTAGCAGGACCCTGATGAAGGGTCTCAGCCTGCAACGTCGACTGTACACTTTTCCATAGATGCTGCCTGGCCTGCTGAGTTCCTGCAGCATTTTGTGTGTATTGGTTGCCTGTGAATTGCCTTGATGGATGGTCTTTAAAATTTTTAAACTGTTCAAATGGAATAGTTTAAAAGAGAATAAATGTACATGAAATACCTGTGCTAGAAATTAATTGGAAATATTGAGGTAAAATAAAGTTAAGAAGCACTAACCTGAAATATTTATCAAAATTTAAAGAACTGGAGTTGACCTGAGGTGTCAATTATCCCTGGTATTTTGTGAGAGACGCTAACTGTTCAGTGCTGAGACCTTCAGCAGAGCAGGAGATCAAATGCACTGTAGTTGGCTGGCTGAAGGTCAGGATGTTACAGTCCATGTTGCCCTTCTTTTGATATGGTGTTGACCCAAATACAGACATGATACTTGATCTCCCCCTCCCAAACACTGCAACTCAACGGTCCCGTATCGGGCCGCAAAGCACTCCAGCGTGTGGTGAAAACTGCCCAGCGGATTATTGGCACCCAATTGCCCACCATTGAGAACATCTACCACAAGCGCTGCCTGGGCAGGGCGAAAAGCATTATCAAGGATGCATCTCACCCTAATCATGGACTTTTTACTCTCCTCCCATCTGGTAGGCGCTACAGGAGCCTCTGCCCCCCCACCAGCAGGCACAGGAAGAGCTTCTTCCCTGAGGCTGTGACCCTGCTGAACCTCACATCACAGTGCTAAGCAGTATTGCACCCATATTGTACTGTCTCAGTACTTTTATATTTGTGTGCTGTAGCACTTACTTTTTATTCGCAGTTATTTTGTAAATAACACTATTCTTTGCATTTGTGGTTAGATGCTAATTGCATTTCGTTGGCTTTATATCTGTACTCGGCACAATGACAATAAAGTTGAATCTAATCTGATCTAATCTAATCAAACCTTACTTGTCTTGTCACTTTTCCAGTTCTGGTGAAAAGTGATGGATCTGAAACATTAACACCAGTTTACTTTCTACAGTTGCTGTCTAACCTGAGTATTCTCAGCATTTTCTGTTTTTATTCTATCATTTTCTGATCCACATTCCTCACTGGTCTCCTTGATTAACCATAGATCTTCAAGGTGGTGCTGAGTGGGGTGGAGGTACGTTTGATATTAGTCAATTCAGGGTGACAAATTACAAGGAAAGTGCCCCAAAGACACAAAATAGAACTGAGTAAAATCACTCAAAAAATAATAGCAAAATCTTAAGAAAAAAATATTTCAGATTTCCAAAACAGCATTCTGAATGTATAAAATGTAATTCAAAGTACATTCTGTGTTGTATTTCAGAATGTGAAGTAAACACTTATTCCGCTGCACTTTACTTAAATATATTGTTCTTTAAGCCATGTCTCAGGTGAGAATGTGCCATTATATTGATTGCCTTATTTGTATTGTTTTTAAGATCAAACAGAACAAAAGTGTATATCCTGAAAATTATGACATTCTTGATGTGATTTTATCAAAATTTTCCAACTGCTCTTTCAAGTGGTTAGTTAGTTATTCTGGTCTATAGTAATCAGGTTAATGCTTATTTCAAAATGTCAAAGAGAAATATCTGAACATATCAAAGACACTGTCAGCAACATTACTGATGAAACTCATCTGGCTTGTAGGATCAAGCATTTTGAAATTACTTAAATGAATAAAACAGATTATTTGGAGGTAACTCTGCACTCTCATGCTTCCATTTTCTTGCAGTGAAAATGAATAACCACCTAGAATAGTAAAAAGATTAGATGTCTCTAGGTTTATCATCTGCCTGCTGGTAAAATGTAATTATTTGAGATGGGCGGGGGGGGGGGGTGGTCAGGGAAAAGTAACATTCTGGGTTTTGAAAGCGACGTGTTTCAAGAACTGGCTGTTTTTATTCCACTGTGATCCTATTCAGTGAGGTCTTGGATTATGTGCTAGATGTGGATGGTATTACTCAGGTGACTAGTAATCCTGTCTCTTATAATGTGAGTGGATCTATTGTTTGTGGAGGCCTGAACCTCGGATGCTAATGAAATTAACATTTGCTCTTGGTGCCTCACTTTTATTCAGTATAGCTAAAATATGCCGTTAATGGTGTGCATTTGGCTGAAACATTGCAATGTAGTTTGATGTCAGTAGGTTTGGATGAATAACTAATAACCTAAACTAGCAACATGTTTATCTCCTTAAAAGAAAATAGGGAGCTTCTAGTTTATAGGTTTTAAACATTAATTATAAAGAGCTATCATGAGCTGGAATTACTGGCATTCCCATGCCAATCAATCAGAGTATTTGCAAATGCCATAGGTATGAATTTGTTTGTAAAATGTCATGAACTTGCTCAGTGAGATATTTAAATGAGTCTTGATTTCATGGAAACTTTGATTGGACAGCCTGTTTACAACCAGCATAAAAGAATGTATGCCCCTAGCATACAGTTATATTTTAATGAGTTGCAAGGATTTTACCAGAGCTGCAAAGTTGGATACCAGGGAACAACATAGAGGGAATGAATAACTTAACAGTCAATTGTTAAAGCTTCCTGTTAAACCAGTACAAGAATATTATACACAATACCCACAAAGTAAGAGGATCTCAAAAGGTCAGACAGCGTCAATGGAGGGGATAGAGCAGTCAATGTTTCAGGCAGAAACTCTTCATCGGGACTCTTAACTAATGGCTGGAACAGATGGGTGAACTGAGTCAAGGGAATAGCAGTTTTTTTTTACGAGTGACAGAGTGGAAAGATGTATAGTCAGGATTAATTATGAGAATCAGTAGGTTTGTAAAAGATATCAATGGATAGCCTGTCTCCAGAAATGGAAACAGATCAAGAAACGGGAGAGAAGGGTCAGAGATCGACCAAGTAAATTTGAGGGCAGGGTGGAAGTTAGAGGCTACGGTGATGAAATTGATGGGCTTAGCATGGGAGCAAGAAGCAACACCAAAGCAGTCGTCAATGTGGTGGAGAAAAAGTCAGGGAGCATTAAGGGTCTCGGTCTGAAATGTCAACAGTTTATTCCCCCTTAATAGATGCCTCCTCCAGCACTTTATGTACCTTGCTCAAGATTTCCAGCATTTGCAGCATCCCTTGTGGTCAGGAGTATTATATGGGATTAAGGTATCCAGTGCTGCAAAATTTGGGAATGAATATCTCCTGCCATTACTTGCAGGGTTCTTTAAAATGTTCGTAATTGAGCAGTTAGTTAGACCCATTAAGCTAAGATTATTCTTGATATAAATACTCAAGGGTATAATTACTTTGTTCTGAGTATTTGCAGAGTATTAAACTCAAAACTGCAGCTTTTTTTTTGTACATCTTACTGAACTTGTTTGTCAGAAATTGCTCTTATTTCTTGCTAGTACATTAGTCCTGTTGGGACTTTCATCAGTTTTAATGAGATCAGAAAGTAAGTAGATAAGGCTCAGTCTGGTAGAGGCTTGAAATTTTATGCAAATAAGCAGTTTCTGCATTCAAAGTACTACAGTTTAGTCAGGAATGTTAAGTAGACATAAGGGAGGTATATTGAGACTAAGACTTGTGTAATTAAGTAGGTTATTTCATTATTATCCTATTAGTTGGAAGAACTGTATTATAATTAGCATTTGGAAGGTTTTTGTATCGCACTTTGACAGCGAATACAGAAATAATCCCTTTTAATTTAGCAGGACCATATTTTAGCTTTCCAGTGGGTAACCTTTGAAAGCCCTGTGAATAAAGTATTTTGTGTGGTAACTTGCAAATAAGTAAGCAAATTTTCTGCATTCAGTAGTGAGTCAATTTAAAGATCCAATTGTTCATCTTAATGCATGCATGGATGTGTTCTGCAGATTGTATCATCACTGAATCACTTAATCACAAGAAGAAAATCACTAGGTACATGTCAGGATCCAAGCATCATTTTATCACTTTTCAAGTTGTTTGTATGGATATAGATCACAAAAAATATGGCTGTCCCTCCCCCCCCCTCCCACTTTTCAGGAAATTTTGTATCCTCAGTAATGTTCTTGACCTTCACATCAGGGAGGTAACATGTTTTCCTAGGATATCTTCAACCACAGAACCTGCCTGATTATCTAATTATTGACTATTATATCACTGTAGTTTTTCTGTTATTTCTATGAGCCCTCTGACTATCTGAACAATCCATTACCAATTGCTAGACTCAAATACTGATTTAAGACTTAAGATGTACCCAGGAAAATCCTGTACTACCTGTTGTATCCCCAGTGTCCTTTTCATAGTTGTTCATTCCCCCACACTGCAGGCTATAGGTTAACTATCTCTTGAAGCTTGCCCTGGTGCGGCACTATTTGCTGCTCAAGCTTCAGAACCGAGGTTCCATCTCCCTCCAGCTGATAATACTTCTTGCACCTGCTGTTGTAATAGATGTGCAAAGCACTTCAGAGCTTCTTTGGGCACAGGATGACACTGTCCTGCAATATCAGTCAACTGATTAAAATTTGCCAGCTCCCTCATCTGAATGTTTGCATCTGGATTGCTAGAACGTCCTTGGATGTGAACTGATCTGTACATAAGTTCCATTTACTATACATTATTCCTAACCTGTTCTTAATCAAAAATCTCCAACCCAAGCATTCATCAAACAAACCTACATTGCATTATCACTTAGGGTAGTCTCTAATGTCTCTTTCAGAACTTTCTTCCCACCAGCTCATTCCTTAACCTGCTGTTGCTCCCCAGCCAAATAGGCAGGTTGGGTAATGGTGAACATAATTTATCTTGCTGTGTCTATTCAACCATGTGCCTTGAAACTCAGCAGCATCTTCTTAGGCAATACCTTGGGGTTGAAGATTACTTGTTTCCACTCCACTTCTGAGGTGACCAGTTAGGATCTAGACTCTGCTGCAGGTGGAACAGGAGATGTTTTGTGGGGCAGATAGGTGAGTAGTTTGGAAGGAGAGGTTCTCTATAGACTATTGGCCCAGGGCTTCTGTATGTTTCCAGTGTGTGTGGACTGAAGGTCATTAGTGCCATTCAATAATTGGTGGAAGAATGTCAGCTGGAATTCAATCTAGCAGAGTGTGAGCTGCTGCACATTTGGAGATCAAGTATAAAGGGACAGTACACTGGTATTGGCAAGATCCTCAAGTGTTGATGTACAGAGGAACTTTGGAGTCCAAGTCCATAGCTCCCTGAAACTGGCTTCACAAGTTGATAGGGTGGTAAAGAAAGCATATAACATCTTTGCCTCTGTTAGTTGAGGCAATGAGTTAAACAGTCAGGAAGATAATTTGCAGCTTTATTATACTATGGTTAAGCTGCATCTGGAATATTGCATATTGGAAAGACATGGAGGCTTTGAAAAGGTTTGAAGACGTCCCCTGGATTATTAGATTAGATTATGAGGACACTCAGTCCTCGTTTATTGTCATTTAGAAATGTATGCATGCATTAAGAAATGATACAATATTCCTCCAGAGCGTTATCACAAAAAAAAGGACAAACCAAAGACTAAAACTGACAAGACCACATAATTATAACATATAGTTACAGCATATGCCATAATTTGATAAAGAGCAGACCATGGGAATGGTAAAAAAAAGTCTCAAAGTTCCGATTGACTCCTGATAGTCCCCGATAGCAGGTGGCAGAAGGGAGAAACTCTCTCTGCCATAAACCTCCAGGCACGGACAACTGTTGATGCTTTGGAAGCACCCAAACACAGCCGACTCTGAGTCCGTCCGAAAACTTTGAGCCTCCAACCAGCCCTTCGACGCTGAGCACCATTAGAAGGCATGTGCTACATCAGGAGATGTTGGATAACTTTGGTTGCTTTTTTCTGTGTGGCAAAGGCTGGAGGGAAATTATATTTCAAGTGGAGGTGATAGAGATTAGACCTCTGCTGTAGGAGGCTTGATGGAATGTGGTGCGGCATTGTGATGAGACAGATTGATAGTGTTGGGGCCATGGCCGAGCTTTGGGGCCATTCATTAGGATCAGAGCTTGAATGTGAATCATAAGCAAGGTGGTGTGGTTATGGGAACAGAGGAGCAGATCAGGAGCAATCTATTGAAAATGCGGAAAGGGAAGGGGAGCATTTCAAAATGATCACTTTTATTCTCTGTATTTGACATTAGTAGGCTTGTTGTCACCCCAGTCCTTCCTTCCTGTTTTTAATTACTAGCCTGATGTTTGCAATTTTACAAACCCACAACATAGAGATTGTTTTCAGGACGACTCAGTAATCTTGTTCACTGGAGCATCCATGTTGAAGAGCACCTTGTTACAGGAAGAGAAAACTGGACTGTAATGCATAGAGCAAATTTCTGCCCATCCTCCGGATAAGGGGGCTCTAACTCAAATAACTGGCTGGTGAGGTGGATATATGCAAGACACTCCTTCCCTTCACTAGCCTGCAGGCCACTCTCAGGTAAGTTGTAGCACCTGCTTAGCCCCCAGTCAGGGTCATGTAAGGTGGTGGATGGTCGTATGAGCAGCTGGTACAGATCACTAGTCCTGAGTATGAGCAGCTGGTACATATCACTAGTCCTGGGTATGCGACCACTGACTCCAGGCAGATAATCTCTGAAGAGTATTGATCATGTAGGACACTGCCCAGAAGAAGGCAAATGGCAAACCACTTCTGTAGAAAATTTGCCAAGAACAATCGTTGTCACGGAAAGACCATCATCAGCCATGTCATAGGACATAGCTGATACAGTAAATGAACAAATCCTAATAAAACTAATAAATTATAAACACTTTAATCCTGCTAGGTTATCTTTTTGATTCATGTGCAGTATGGCAAAGATGATCATTTTCTTGTCAATAATTCAGTATTTAAGGTGAAGAGAGGACAAATCTTTCAGATTTTTGTACATTTTTATCTTTCATTTAGAGTCACTACATTAAAATATGCTGTTTAGAAGGACTGATAAACACAGGAAACAACATGCCCTTCTCTGTGAATTTTATTCCTTTTAAACTAAAATTTAATCCTTTCCCATAGTCATACATAATTCATCCTGCACACAGGTAAATATGATTCTATTTTACCTCTGGTTCAACTGGATTGACAGATTTCGTAAACTGTATACCAATTGGGGAATTGAATAAAGAAAGCAGAGGTATGATGGTCCCCTGATGATTCAGTTGATTTATTTGATGTATAGTTCAGCAAGACAGACATGAATAATGCCATATTCTTGTCAAAATTGCGGATTTAAGATCATGCTCCTATTTGGATAACCACCCTCAGGCAGGAGGGGGATTCTAAATAAATGCTGTTGACATAGGTTATTGGGCAAGGACAATTACAGTTTGCTGTGCTGTCAATTATCATCTAACATCCCACTTCAGTATCCATGTATAGTGTCAAAACTATCCTGTTACAAGGAGTGAGGAGTTAATATTGTTAGGCAGCATGTCCAGGAAGGGCTGAAGGACCTTTTTCAGTACTGTGACTATAACCTGGGAGAGGTGAGAGCATCTTGTTTTGTGAAATTCACCCTTTTCTACATAGAATGCAAAAGCCTAGGGGAATCAGCGGCTTAACACCACACTGCAAATTTCGAGTGTTAGAGATAATTTTAAACAGGAAACTACTAATAGCAGCATTACATTATTTAGAAGCTAAAGTAATTGCAATTTTTCCCATTATGACTGACCAACAGGAACTTTTCATTTTACTTATACACCACTTCTTTCTGGAGAACTATATTTGATGTGCTTTACAGAAATAAATTGTGAGCTATTGTAGTTTTTAGACATAAAGCAAATCTGCAGACTTCATTAAATTTTGCTGTCAAATTTAATGATATATAGGTTATTCCTTCCATGCAGAGAGTCTACCATTGAAAAAAGGAAAGCACAAGATTAGCTACACAACTGAAGTAACATACAGAAGGTTAGGACACAGCACCATTCTGTTTAATTATCTGGTATAAAACATAGGAGCTAAATTAGGCCATTTAGCCCATTAAATCTGCTCTGCCATTTGAGACTGGTTGTTTTATTTTCCCTCTCAACTCCTTTTTCCTGCTTTCGCCCCATAACCCTTACTAATTAAGAACTTATCAATCTCCACTTTAAATATACGCAATGACTTGGCCTCCACAGCTGCTTGTGGCTATGAATTCCATAGATTTACCATCCTCTAGATGAAGAAATCCTTCTTTATCTGTGTTCTGAAGGGACATCCTTATATTCTGAAACCGTGCCCCTTGGTCCTAGACTCTCCTGCATCCACTCTATCTGGGCCTCTCAATATTCGGTAAGTTTCAGTGAGATCCCAGAGACAAACCCGCTTAACACGTTAACCCTTTCATTCCTGGATTATTCTGGTAAATGTTCTCTGGACCCTCTTCAATGTTAGCACATTCTTTCTTAGATATGGGGCCAGAAATCACTCACAATACTCCAAGTATGGTCTGACTATGTATGCCTTCTAGGTCCTCACCATTGTGTCCCTGTTTTAATATTCTAACTTTATTGGAGGAGTTCAGGATGAGAAAGGTAATACTTTAAAATAACGGCAGGTTTGAAGGGAGCTACGAGAATGTAGCTCTGACCTGTAACCTGGATGGATGCAGCTAGAGGACAAGAATGTTGTGCTCTTATGGGAAAATGCTAAGTGCAAATTGGTGTATCCAATCAACCACCCTAAAATAATTATAAATACGCAGTCAACTGGTCCCGCTCAACAGACAGTCACCAAAATCAAAAGAGCAAGTTCCTGCCACAGACATCATTAGTTCTTTGACAAGTTTGTTTCAAGTTCAACAGCAAGCCCTGTAACATTCCCTCTCATTGAAATTTCATGGCCTTGCCAATGGAGGGTTTGCACAGCACCTGCGTGAGGAAGGCAATTATTCCAGAATTAATTATCTGCATTAACTTTGAACTCTTAGCATATTGAAGCTTACTGTGCAGGATTGTACTGTAGGGTTAGTGTTTAAAAGATTTTATGTTTTGGAGATAACATGTCTAAACATCAATATTATTTGTTTTTGGGACATTCTCGCTAATTTGATGAACTGTAATAGTGAGCAATTTCCTTTTCAGATCTGGAAACTCATTAGAGAAAAATCTGCTGCAAAGCATTAATCATTACATATTCAAATGCCCAAGTCAGATCTTCACTATTAAGATTCTCATTCTCGTTTATAAAGCCAGTTTCTTATTAAGAGTGCTGGATGTATTAAGATGCTTAACATGAAAGATAACTGGATTCATTTCTAAATCCTTTCAGGCCCAACTGATCTCAGCATGAAGGCGCTGGCCTCAAATTCGACTTCATCCAACACAAGCAACAACAGGAGTGTACCGGCAGCACAGCTCAGTCCAACAGAAATTAACGCGGTTCGGCAGCTGATTGCTGGCTACAGGGAATCAGCAGCCTTCCTCCTCCGTTCTGCAGATGAACTTGAAAACCTAATTTTACAACAGAATTGACTCCTGTCAGCACAGTCCTAGTGATAACACCCCACATTCTATAGTCACCCAGTTCAAAACTGGAAATGGAGAGGAGATTCCTCTTGTTACAACGATGGCCATTAACCCATTGCTGCTATGGAAGTGATAATGCCACCAACCTTTAACCTCAGACCTTCATCAGGACCAAGTGTGCGAGTGCAGATGTCTTCAACCCAAGGACCTCATTCACCAGAGTAATTGTTTTCTTAGCTGGCAGCACAAACTGAGAGATTTGACACGTGCAAGACCTCAGCTGCTCTCACAGGCAGCAGTAGTTCCTGTCCAGTTGCCATACAAAACCCATAAAGCATTCAGTTCCCAGGTGCAATACCTAGTAATGCTGCTAATAGAAATAACCTAGTGCAGGCCTCTGGAAGAACAATAGAGCAAAAGAAAATAATCTCTATTGGTTTTGAGCTCATTCTGGTCATTAATTATGAGGATAGTAGCATCAAAAGGTACATGCGTCATTCAACTAATTTACAAAAGCATTTTTATTACCAGCCTTTTTGTGTTTTCCTATTGAACATCAGATTCACTAGACACTATCCATGGTGAAGTCTGCATTCTGTTACTGCTACAGCTAATGGAGGCACTTGTTAGGGATCCACACGCAACATGTCTCAGTATTAATTTGATCATATATGGAATAATATAGAGCCAAACAAAAGGTAGGTGCATTGATTGATTCTTGTGTGAAATTCATGCGCAAGAGACATAGCTGTGAGTGTACAAGGCCAGTGCTGAAGAAAGATCAAATATTTTTAAATATAATTAGTGAAGTGCACTTTCAAAAACATATAGACCATTTAGTGCTTGCCTGTATATATTGGTATATTGGAGCTAACATCTATATAGGTGAGTGATACTTCATTAATACTGGATATTTAAGCTTTGTAGAATTTTAATGCATTTTCTGATTTCAGAATGTGCGTGTGAAAATACAGGATTTAATTCTGTAATTATGTTATTTTGTACATAGTATCAGCAGAATAGTTTTTTTTTTTAGAAACATTCTATACAAAGTCAAAACTCTTGTTTTAGCCATAGCAGGCTTCATATCAGTCTCTGTTACTACCAAAATATTTCGGTAGAATTAGCAGATGAAGTTTAATACAGTTAGGACAATTCATCTGTGAAGAAAATCCAGAGGGCGACTACTTTAAGAAAAGAGTCCCTACTCTCTGTTTCAATACCATAAGCAGTGGAACTGCATTCTGTATCAAAGAAAGTGTAAAAACAATATTGTTCAGAAAATTCACATCACTGTATAAATATTTAAAATGTAACCCTAGACTTGCATAGTTTTAAGCATATTCTTGCAGAGGTTTTAGTAAAATAAAATATTCTAGTAAACCAATGAGAATGAGTATTGCCCAACTAGAACAGGCTAAACAAATGTAAACTGAGGGATACATTTTATAGCCAGTCAATTTCTTAGGTGGTTCTCAAATCACAATTTTGATCATCAGTACCATGAAGTTATTTCAAATAACTTCCACTTTATTCACTGCCAAATGCTACATTTCATATCCTGCAGGACTTAAGCTTTTATCTCATCAGCAAATGAAGATGCGTGATGAAATCTTTCAGAACTCAGGTAACAGTTTATACCAAGGTAAACTTTTTACTGTTTTTTTTTAAGGAAAAAAGGGTGAATACTGTGAAACAGAAACTGGTTTGTCATTTTATATTTTGACTCTGCTTTTAATAGTTAACACTAGCTGCAAAAATAGTTATTCTAGGTCTTTTATTGTAAGAAATAAACACTGTTGGGATAGTTTCAAACTAAATTTAGTTCTCAAAAGGTTAAACTTTCTTCACTGGCACCAAACTGTATAAATATTTGCATAAGTTAGCTCTAAGAAGGCATTAACCAATATGTTAGCTTGTTTCATTGCAATGGGTGTGCTTGATTTCATTCAGGTCAATAACATTACTGTCTACATTCAGGGATGAACTCATTAATTTTGGAGAAATATCTGTCTGTTCCATTCCAGTGCTAGCAGTTAACCCATCAGAGGAGAGTGGATTTTCTTCCAACTCCCACAAGCCACCATATGATAAATCAGCTTTCCAAAGAATTCTACTGAAACCTGTTTTGCTGTGGAAATCTCTCAAATTTGCTCTGAGGAATCATTAAATCATGCATTTTTCAAAAGGGCTTAATTCCTACAACTTTTAACCAAACTTACCTAGTGAAAAATGTCTGTCTGCACCATAAAATAATGCTACATTGAAACAAACTTCAGTTATACTTCATAGAAAGATTGTTTCAGGACTGATGTTGCCCAGATATCACCAAATACATTGGTTACTACTTTTAACCACTAATGTAATGCTTTTTATGAGATACTTCTACCTCAGTTTTCCCTTCATTATTCACAACGATCAGCTGCAGAATAAAATTCCGCTACAATCACAAATATACATATTTCCACCACTCCAAAAAACAGAAACTCAGTTATTCATTCTACACCACCACGGTATATTAATAAGTTCCTTTTCCACACACCCTCCCTCCAGTAACTTTAAACACTACTGTCACCTGACTAGATCGTAAATCAAAATGAGGCTGCACTTCAACTTCACCAGGAGAGCATGCATTGAATTGTTTATTTTAACGAACAGATAATTCTCAGAAAACAAATACCATTGCATCATTGAGATTGCATTTTATAGGGAAACCCTTCAAAATCCATGCCAACTTTAGAAAGGCAATCTGCATGCATGCAATAACATTTGCAGGAAATAAATGATCATTAAACCAGTGATGCATACTAGATATCATTGATATTATTGAATACAGTGCAACCACACATCTCAAACAACTGTTTGTCATACTGAGACAAAATCTTCTTCCACCCAACCTTCTTGTGACTCAAGGCCAAAGCAATCCAGCAATATTCAGTTAATTATAGAATGACCTGATTGGTAAGAACCGTAAACAGGAATAGTTTTCAAGCAGACCTCAACTATTTTGGACCAAAGGAGAGAATGAAGTAGAATCAAAATCTAGAAGCAGCAGAGGTCCAAAGAGATTCAGTAGTCCGTGTGCACAACTCATTTAAATGTAGCAGTCAGATACAAAAATCAAAGGCTAATAGTGTGTTGGACTTTATATCAAGAGGGCTGGAACATGAAAGGGAGGATATTTTTCTACAGCTACACAGAACTGTAGTTAGACTGTATGTACCGTACCATGTATATTTCCAGGCACGTCTTGGAAAGGATATTACCAGCCTTGGATGCCAGCCCTAATTCACCAGAACATTACAACCATTAATAATGAGGAGCAATTCCATGATCCAGGCTTGTGTTCCCTGAAAAAAAATGAAAGACTTGGGAATAACTTAACTGAGAACATTAAGATTTTGAAAGACATTAGTATAGTAAACAGAAGAAAACATTTCCATTATCAGGCAGGCCATGGATACAATATGTAATCTTGAAATTAACCTTTCAGGGGAAGTAAAAGGAGAGCTCACTCACAAAAGGTAAGAGCTGGCATTAATTTAATAATTTAAAATAAGAGTTTAGAAGACTTTTTGTTAACTATGGCTGCTATAGGTTATAGAACCAAGCCAGGTAACTGGATATGGGTTATAAATCAGCCATTAATTGCAGCAACATGCATCCCTCCTTGTCTAATTCTTTTCCTAACTCAGTTCCCAGTGCAGCAACTTTTAGCAAATGTATTATTTGATGAAAGCTTTAAATCAACACCATTTTTACAACACCTCTTAGGGCAATTAACCTTCACTCATTTTTACTGGTTTAGTTTAAAATATTAAGGCAAAAGTACGCTTCATACTGAAAATGCTACCATCCTCATAACAGCCCAATTGTACAGAGCAATGACATGAATGAATTTTGATTTGATGATCATCATGACTGTAATAGTTTAAGTTAAAAGGCAATGAATGCTTAATATAACCTCATTCATACACTTTTGGGACCTCGTTCAAGCCGAAGAGCAGTTGATGTTCTCTGCCCTCTGTTTTAAGCTAATTGTCCTTTTAAGTGCTTTGTGTGTGACACAGAGTTACTTGTTTTTTTTATGAAAAAGGGTGGGAGGGAAATGTTTTTATTAATGTACAGGATGTTGCAAAATTTTGTTCTGTGTGGGTTGTTGTCCTTAGCAGTTCCAGAAAAGAGACAGAAAAAAATAGGCAAAAGACAATCTTAGCCCCCATTGATGCTGTGAGTAACTTTTTCCTAAGTGCAGCTATTGAGTAAAATTGGGGGAACACTAAGTAATTTTCAGCCATAACTTAAAGTCACTGAAATGTTGTTGCACAATGATAATGAATACGTCTGAGGACTGTGTGTAATTATACAGTCATCATTCAAAGATCTTAACCCTTTGAGTGCTGATTTTTAAAAAAATTTTAGCTGTTAGGCCGTTTATTTTGTTGAACTACTGTACTATTGCACCTGTTTGCAGAAAATGCTGACCACAGTGGACATTTTCTGTATGGAAACCATTCCAAGTGACACTGAACAATGCTAACCGTACTGTTGCAAATGTGGAATTGAAAGGATTAATAAGCATTAACTGGCTTAAAATTTGATGTGTCGTACAGTTGCAGTCAGCAAATTAACTGGATGTTGTTATTAAACAACAAAATAGTGGTGCTTTTGGTTTATTTTGATGGGGAGGAGGAGAATCCGTTTCCTTAACTGTTTGTACCTAATACCAATGTGAACTTTGTATTTCCTTCTGATTTTTGACTCAGTGAAAGTGTGGCTGTTTACATGTACAGATTTTGCGATTTTGTGTTCTCCAATACCCTGTATTAATGCTGTAGAAAGAAAATAACCCAAATTCTTTTAATATTTATTGCATATACACAGTGAAGATGTTTTCCTATACATGTAGCTAATTATTTTGATTCTTCGTGTTGATATAAGTAAAGCAAATGAGTTTTTTGTATTTTTTTGTTTGCTAAATGAATAGCATGGGCAGTTCTACTTACATATCACTTTAAATATGAACCAATGATCTTGCTGGAGCTGTCAGTATGGTGTCAAACTAGCAAAATGCACTGGTTTCATTATACTCTGTGGAATATCTTTGTACTATATACATATATAAGATGGAGTACTAATAAAACCAATATACTGTGTATCAAAAAGAATACTCAGATGCTAACATTCTTTACTATTAAAGTGCTGAGTCTTTTGCTTACTAACATGAACAACTGTGGGGGACAATAAAACCCTTGCTCACACTGTCAATATGAGAACAATATTTATTACAACTTCACTCGGTGCACAAAGTGAAATAGCCACTATTGCCAGAAATAGTTGTGGGTGCTGTTACTTTAATACCTCTGCCTACTGTCTTAGGTTTTCCATAAATCTCCTGGCTGTTTGGAGATTTGTGTCATCTTGGAGCACTGATAAGTGGCAGAGTCATTTCTTCTGTTTCATCCATTAGGACCTGTTGGTGTGGTGTTTTGGCGAGTTCTTGTTGGCACTCTACATTTGTACAGTGACGGAACAAAACAATTTTGTAGGGTGGGAGTTGTATACAGCATTAATTTTCCATTTCCAAATGATTATTTAACTGTTCGAACATAAAATGTGGGGTATAGAGAACAAACACTGATACTACTACCTGGTACTTTTTGCTCTTCAACACAGAGATTGATTAATAGGCATTATATTCATGGCAGATGATGAATCACAGTACAGTTACAAAGGTTCCAGAAACTAATGGTCCAGCACTGGCTAACAAGAGAAGTTGATGATGGTATTAAAGTAAAAAACTGGTAATACTAATTAAAGAACATCTAACTTGTACACCAGGGGGATTTTGGAATTAAAAGATTTAAGGTAATGATAGTGAATGATAAAGAAACTTGTTCATATCATAATGTTTACATTTGTTTACAAAAGCAAATGTGAATCCCTTAAAGACAAAAACAGGAGTTTAATGGAGCAAAATGGAATTATTATCAACAAATAGAAAAATAGAAAATTATGGAACTAAAACCAGCCAATCCACAGGACTCCAGGACCTGCATCCTGAGATTATATTGGAAATTTTTTTTTTTAGAAACAACAGAGCATTGGATAAATGTTAGAATGAACCTCAACTTTTGGAGGATAGAAAAAATGTTAGAACGTAGAAAACTGCAATTTAATTAATCGTGTCAATAAAGAGTAATGGTCTTTACTCTTCCCTTTTTCATGCACCTGTCTAAATGGTTCTTAAACATTGCAATCATACCTGCTTCCACAAGTTTTTTTTTATTTCAAAATATACTTTATTCAAAAATAAATATATACAATAAACCATTCAATAACTTTTCATCCTTTACATACGTTTCCATTATACACAGTACATATCCGTATTTATAGCCACCCACGTGGCACTCCAGTAGTTCAGCTTACCATATCATTTCATTGTTGAGGGGTATACTCCCCGCCCTCCGACCCCTCCCACTCCCACGGGTGGAGAAACCTATACTGTGGTCCTTCCCCACTGGGCCCTTGCGGTGGCTGCACCAAGTTTCAGTGCGTCCCTCAGCACGTACTCCTGCAGTCGAGAATGTGCCAGTCGGCAGCATTCTCCCACGGACATCTCCATGTGCTGGTAGATCAAGTTTCGGGCCGACCAAAGAGCGTCTTTCACCGAGTTGATGATCTGCCAGCAGCACCGGACATTATTCTCCGTGTGTGTCCCCGGGAACAGCCCGTAGATCAGAGAGTCCTCTGTTACGCAGCTGCTGGGGATGAAACGTGACACTAGCCCGTCCATCCTCCTCCACACCCTCTTTGCGAACTGGCAGTGTGCAAAGAGGTGGGTCACAGACTCCTCCTCACTGCAGTCCTCTCGTGGGCAGTGGGGTACGGAGACAACGTTCCGGGCGTACAGGAGGGCTCTGACTGGGAGGGCCCCTCTCACCGCCAGCCAGGCGAGGTCTTGGTGCCTGTTGGTTAGATCTGGCGATGAGGCATTTTGCCAGATGAACTGGACAGTCTGCTCAGGGAACCACCCCACTGTGTCCATCACGTCCTCCTCCTGCAGTGCCTGCAGGACACTACGTGCCGACCACTGCCTGATGGCCCTGTGGTCAAAGGCGTTCTCCTGGAAGAACTTTGCTACGTAGGACAGGTATGCCGGCAACGACCAGCTGACTGGGGCGTTGCGCGGGAGTGGGGCCAGACCCATCCTTCATAGCCAGTTTCTCTGGCACCATGTTCCTGGCACCTACCAGAGTGTAAAACTTGCCTCTTAAATCTGTTTATGAAAACTTACCCCTATCACCTTAAAGTTATGCTTTCTAGTATTTGACATTTGCACCCTGGGGAGAAAGACCTATTGTTTCTCAATTTCCATCTATTTTCTCACTTGTACAAGGTCACACCTCAGCCTTCAATGCTCCAATGAAAACCAAGTTTGTCCTACTTATCTTTATAACTAATACTCCCTAATTTAGGCATCATCCTGGTGAGCCTCTTTTGCATACTCTCCAAAGCCACTCAATTCCTGTAATGCAGCAAGTACTCCAAAGGTAGTCTGACACATTACTAAAACTATTGCAGTGCATTCATAATAGCCTCTCCTCTGCACTCACAGAAATATTACTACAATGCATTTTAGCAAAAAAACAAAAAAGTGTGTGAGATCAATGTCATACCAATACAATAGTGGGAAAAAGAAAACTTACATTGAGAAAAGTTTGTTTTTATATTTTAAATGTAATATTATTAAATCTATTGTTTTGAAAGAAATTGAAGGAGGGACAGTGATTTTATGAACTCTCAAATTGCTGTTGATTGAAAGTTGGTAAAAATGTTGCCCCAAGACAAAAATGAGCAAAAGTGAAAATAAAGCCTTGTTAACCTAATCATTACAATAGGTAAATGTTGGAATCAATGATTAAGAGTGCAATAAATTAACACCTCAAGAAGAATTACAGGTTAGGAAGAGTCTTTATGTAATTTACAGAAACAATAATATTGGTTAATCAAACATAAGAGATCCTTGAATTTGACTGATAGAATAAATGAGGAAAATCATCTATTTGGTGCATTTAGATTTTCAGAAGATTCTGAAAAAAGTGTCAATCTTAGAAATAAGCAATCATCTGGCCTTGCAAATCAAGCCAGAAGTAAAGAATTCAGGTGTAAAACACAGGATTGGGAAGTTTTTAAAAGCTCACAAAAGGAAACTAAGAAGGCCATTAAGAGGGAGAAGATGAACTATGAAAGGAAGCTAGCAAATAATATCAAAGTGGATACTAATAGCTTTTTCAAGTATATAAAAGAGTAAAAGACAGGTGAGAGTAGATATAAGACGAATAGAAAATGATGCTGGAGAAATTGAAGTGGGAGATAAGGAGATGGCGGAGGAACTGAACGAGTATTTTGCATCAGTCTTCACTGAGGAAGACATCAGCAGTATACCAGACACTCAAGGGTGTCAGGGAAGAGAAGTGTGCGCAGTCACAATTATACGATAGAGAAAGTACTCAGGAAGCTGAATAGGCTAAAGGTAGATAAATCTCCCGGACCAGATGGAATGCACCAGCATGTTCTGAAGGAAGTAGCTGTGGAGATTGCAGAGGCTTTAGCAATGGTCTTTCAAAAGTCAATAGATTCTGGCATGGTTCCGGAGGACTGGTAGATTGCAAATGTCACTCCGCTATTTAAGAAGGGGCAAGGAAGCAAAAAGGAAATTATAGATCTGCTTGCTTGACATCGGTGGTTGGGAAGTTGTTGGAGTTGATTATCAAGGATGAGGTTACAGAGTACCTGGAGGCATATGACAAGATAGGCAGAACTCAGCTTTTCCTTAAAGGAAAATCCTGCCTGACAAACCTATTGCAATTTCTTGAGGAAATTACAAGTAGGCTAGACAAGGGAGGTGCAGTGGATGTTGTGTATTTGGATTTTCAGAAGGCCTTTGACAAGGTGCCACACATGAGGTTGCTAAACAAGATAAGAGCCCATGGAATTACAGGAAAGTTACATACATGGATAGAGCGTTGGCTGATTGGAAAGAGAGTGGGAATAAAGGGATCCTATTCTGGTTGGCTGCCAGTTACTAGTGGTGTTCCACAAGGGTCCGTGTTGGGGCCGCTTCTTTTTACATTGTACATCAACAATTTGGATTATGGAATAGATGGCTTTGTGGCTAAGTTTGCTGATGATACAAAGAGAGGTGGAGGGGCCGGTAGTGCTGAGGAAACAGAGTCTGCAGGGAGACTTGGATAGATTGGGAGAAAGGGCAAAGAAGTGGCAAATGAAATACAATGTTGGAAAGAGTAAGGTTATGTACTTTGGTAGAAGAAATAAATGGGCAGACTATTATTAAAATGGGGAGAGAATTCAAAGTTCTGAGATGCAACGGGACTTGGGAGTCCTCATGCAGGATACCCTTAAGGTTAAACTCCAGGTTGAGTCAGTGGTGAAGAAGGCGAATGCAATGATGGCATTCACTTCTAGAGGAATAGAGTATAGGAGCAGGGATGTCATATTGAGGCTCAAAAGGCACTGGTAAGACCTCACTTGGAGTACTGTGGGCAGTTTTGGGCTCCTTATTTAAGAAAGGATGTGCTGATGATGGAGAGGGTTCAGAGAAGATTCACTAGAATGATTCCAGGAATGAGAGGGTTAACATATGAGGACTGTTTGACCGCTATTGGACTGTACTCCTTGGAGTTTAGGAGAATGAGGGGGGACCTCATAGAAACATTTTGGATGTTGAAAGGCATGGACAAAGTGGATGTGGCAAAGTTGTTTCCCATGGTGGGGGAGTCTAGTACGAGAGGGCATGACTTAAGGATTGAAGGGCGCCCATTCAGAACAGAGATGCAAAGAAATTTTTTTAGCCAGAGGGCGGTGAATCTATGGAATTTGTTACCACGGGCGGCAGTGGAGGCCAAGTCATTGAGTGTATTTAAGGCAGAGATTGATAGGTATCTGAGTAGCCAGGGCATCAAAGGTTATGGTGAGAAGGCAGGGGAGTAGGACTAAATGGGAGAATGGATCAGCTCATGATAAAATGGCGGAGCAGACTCAATGGGCCGAATTGCCGACTTCTGCTCCTTTGTCTTATGGTCATTATTGACTGAGCTAAATTTCAAATCACATACTGTAATAACCATATTATTAAAACTGCATTCTTTCAATTAAGGAACATTGCAAGAGTTCACTTTTTTAAAACAATCTCAAGGTGCAGACAAGTTGATACACACTTTTGCTTTCAGCCAATTAGACTGCTGCAATGCACTCTGTTTAGGACGGCTTAAGATAGATATAAATCCGCTGCAGCTTGTTCAAAATGCAGCAGCAAGAAGCTGAGTACATTTCACTGGTTTTGGCATCATTACACTGGCTCTCTGTGCTCTCCAGGATCAATTTTAAAATCCTCTTAATTGTAGTTAAGGTCCTGCAGAGTCTTGCTCCGTATATTTTTGGAATGCCTATCCCCCTGCATCTCTAATCAGAAACCTAGATCTGTAAATATTAGTTTGCTTCGTATTCCTAGAGCTAAGTATTTAAGAACTGGTAATGCGGTCCTTTGCTCTTACACACCGAAACTCTGGAATACTCTACTCACTGAGATACTGTATGCCAGGCTAGTACGCTGGAATGTTTCAAAACTCTTCTAAAAATCTACTTTTTAAAATTTGACCTACTTATAGGAGTACTTAATGCCTGCTGATGTTAATTATATTTATATAATTTGATATATTCGATTACATTTTAATCTACATAATGTTTGTATATGATTTTTAATTGTCTCATATTATGACTATTGATTTACCTTTACAATCTATGTAAAGCACTTTGAGCCCGCATGTTAATTTACAAAAGGTGCTATATAAATAAAATTATCATTACTATTCTCAATCAGGTTGCATGGTTGGTCAATAGTACAGTGCACGCATGGTTGGGAGTAATATACTGACAAACAATGAAAATTGGTTAGCAGGTAGAAAGCAGAGAGTGAGATTAAGTAAAATGGATCTTTCTGTTTTACTTAGGTTGACTGGCTGAGACTAATGTGAATCAATGCTTAATGTTCTCTCTCAATAGTTGAGTAGAGGGGATCAAATGTCAACTTCCCGAGTTTGCTGATGACACTAAGGCTGGATGGGATTGATTATAGGGCAGAATGTAAAGAGGTTTCAAAGTTATAAACACAATCAGTAGGCAAGCAAATGGAAAATGTTTCAAAATTCACTTGGGTGTACTTTTTAAATGTTGAACGATTGAGTAATGTTGATGTTTAAAGGAACATTCCTTGTAGACAAGTCACTGTAAATCAACAGGCAAGTGCAACAATGATTTAGGAAGGTGAATGGTACATTGTCCTTTTGCAGTGTTGGATCTCCTGTTAGAGAATGAGGTAGGTCAGGTGACAAAGGTACGTGTTGGGGAGCACTTCGGGTCCAGTGATCACAATGCCATTAGTGTCAATATAATTATGGAGAAAGATAGGACTGGACACAGGGTTGAGATTTTTGATTGGTGAAAAGCTAACTTTGAGGAGAAGCGAAAGGATTCAGGAGGAGTGGATTGGGACAATTTGTTTCATGGGAAGGATGTAATACAGAAATGGAGGTCATTTAAAGGTGAAATTTTGAGGGCACAGAATCTTTATGTTCCTGTTAGGTTGAAAGGACAGGTTAAAAGTTTGAAAGAGCCATGGTTTTCAAGGGATACTGGAAACTTAGTTTGGAAAAAGAGAGGTATCTACAATAAATATAGGCAGCATGGAGTAAAAGAGGTGCTCGAGGAATATAAAGAATGTAAAAAGAATCTTAAGAAAGAAATTAGAAAAGCTAAAAGAAGATAGGAGGTTGCTTTGGCAAGTGTTACGTACCCCGTAACTGGGTTGCCAAATCAGCAGAAATGGATCACTCAGTTGGAGTCTGGAGTACTAGAACTAAGAAAGTTTTATTAAAGAAACAAGCAACACAGTAATCGAAAGGATGATAAAGGCAACAGTTCAGCGATGATAAACACACATGTGCACAGAATTAAGATAACAGCATCAATCAAGCTGTATCGTTGTCTAGGGATAAATGACCAAATTTCAAAGTGACTCAAAGTTCAGTCCAGTTTAGTAGTTCAGTTCGCAGTAATCGTTGCCATGGCGATGGACAACGTGGGGGGAGAGAGAGAGAACAGGAACAACTGATCATTCAGACACGACTTCACTCACAGACCGGCGATATGGCTCACAAGCAACTTTTGGGCGGGTCCTTGGTGATATCACCTGAGGTCACCGACTGTGACCCCTCCTCCAGATGCGGTCGATCCTCTGCAGTGAACCCGGCACCCAGGCAAGGGCGGACACACACCGGGTTCCCGCTGATCGTACCTTTCCACCCTGGCCGTTGTCTGGTACTTCCCACCGACTCGTGAGAGGCGTACCGCTTCCAGGGTCTCGTTACCTCGGGTGGCGTGTGTGTCCTGCCTTAGCGAACCTGTCCCTTTTTATCCCCCTGCTGGGGTATCGCCTGTCCATCACTTCAAACAGTTCAAGGTTCAAAGGGGGGAGCCGCTCCAGACAGCTCTCTCTCCCCCGTCCCTTCATTACACATCTCCAGACGCTGCTCCATTGTTCCTTATCTCTCCTTCCCCTGAGGGCAGGTGGCAGACCACTTGCTGATGTCACTGATGCTAACCCAGGCCAGCAAACATCTTAATTTTTATGTGTATTCTCGTCACACAAGTAAGGTGAAAATAAATCCAAAGGGTTTCTACAGTTATATTAATAGCAAAAAGATAGTGAGGAATAAAATTGGTCCCTTAGAGAATCAGAGTGGACAGCTATGTGCCGAGCCAAAAGAGATGGGGGAGATTTTAAACAATTTCTTTTCTTTGGTATTCACCAAGGAGAAGGATATTGAATTGTGTAAGGTAAAGGAAACAGGTAGGGAAGTTATGGAAACTATGATGATTAAAGAATAGGAAGTACTGGCGCTTTTAAGGAACATAAAAGTGGATAAGTCTCTGGGTCGTGACAGGATATTCCCTAGGACCTTGAGGGAAGTTGGTGTAGAAATAGTAGGGGCTCTGACAGAAATATTTCAAATATCATTAGAAACAAGGATGGTGCAGGAGGATTGGCGTACTGCTCATGTGTTTCTATTGTTTAAAAAGGGTTCTAAGACTAAACCTGGCAATTATCGGCCTGTAAGTTTGACGTCAGTGGTGGGTAAATTAATGGAAAGTATTCTTAGAGATGTTATATATAATTATCTGGATATACAGGGTCTGATTAGGAACAGTCAACATGGATTTGTGCGTGGAAGGTCATGTTTGACAAATCCTATTGAATTTTTTGAAGCAGTTACTAGGAAAATTGACGAGGGGATGTTGTCTATATGGACTTCAGTAAGGCCTTTGACAAGGTTTCACATGGAAGGTTAGTTAGGAAGGTACAATCCGTAGGTATTATTATTGAAGTAGTAAAATGAATTCAGCAGTGGCTGGATGGGAGACGCCAAAGAGTAGTGGTGGATAACTGTTTGTCAGGTTGGAGACAGAGAGACAGAGAGACAGAGAGAGAGAGACAGAGAGACAGAGAGACAGAGAGAGAGAGAGAGAGAGAGAGAGACAGACAGAGAGACAGATAGACAGATATGTATGTATGTATGTATGTATGTATGGCTCCGTCTGCACCCAGAGAACTGAATCCAGATTTGGTCATCATAACAATTTTAATAAAGGATGCACTTACTAGAGGGGATGCTGCAAATATTCATTAAAGTGGTTCCACAAATGGCAGAATTGCCATATCAAGAGGTCTGTAATTCTTATGCAGGAGATCTTATTAAAACTTACAAAATTCTGAGTGGTTGATGGAAGGCAGGGGACTTTTCTCTTGGCAGAGTCATGCAGAATCATGTCGGTCTTTCATAGGAGGGCATTTAGGAATAAAATTAGAAAAAAAAATATTTCTTCATGGAGTGGTGATCATTTGGAATTTGTGATCTATTGGGGCTTTAGAGGCTCAGTCAACAGTTTGCTACATTTGGTATTAAGGAGTCAAGAGATTATTGAGATAATGCAGGCAATGGCAGAGGTAGAAAATAATCCATCTTGATGAATGGTGGAATCAAATGGCCTTTTCCACTCGTGTTCTTATTGCGCTGTGTCAAAGCAATTCGCAACCCAAACAAAAGGCATGTATAAAAGTATACTTTCAGCTGGGCAAAAAAATCAATTGACCACGACTGATCCCATTGTAACATTAATTACAAGATTTAACATTGTGCTAATTTTAATGGATTATGGTAAAATGCAGCATCTTCACTGAGATCACAGACCAGTTCTGCAAAGCTAATGGCAGTAGCTAGTGGTGATTTGCAGTTCACAGCTTGCTGCTTCTCTCTGCATGTTCCTGGCTAATTTGTGCATTAATGAAGGCTATGTATTGCTCAAATGCCATCATTTATTTCAGTATAATCTCATTTGTGCTTTCACTTGGCTGAGTTGAGGTAACACACTAGCTGTGTGTAATTGGCACACCTTCTACCTAA
This sequence comes from Mobula hypostoma, assembly GCF_963921235.1. Taxonomy (NCBI): domain Eukaryota; kingdom Metazoa; phylum Chordata; class Chondrichthyes; order Myliobatiformes; family Myliobatidae; genus Mobula; species Mobula hypostoma. The sequence goes on from NC_086098.1 coordinate 192,607,866, forward strand.
ACCTTGTACATAAAGCAACTTAGTTTATTAACCTTCCTCATTCTATCTGCCCTGTACCTTGGACATATCTTTAATCAATGTGGTAATTTTCTATTCTATTGTTCAGATGCTGACATCATCTCCTTAGCAAATTTGTATCTGAATGGAGCAGTTTTTTACTTGGGGTTTATTCCTAAGGTACCATACAGGTCTATGGTGGGTTTACAGTCTCTGTTTATCACTGGCCTATCCCATGAGATGGAAAAGTTAATAAAGTGTCACAAAAGAACCACATGAAGGTGAGAGTCGGATGGAAATAGGCAGCAAGGGTAACTAAATTTGAATTCTGTACATGTACAGGAAAGGGCACTCTTGCAGTTGTCAAGATACAAGAGCCAAGGGCGAGGAGCTCCAACTAAGACTGAGGTAGGCTGTTACATATATCCCTCAAAGATAGGTGTAACTTCGAAGTATATTTATTATCAAGGTACTTATACCCTCTATTACCTTGAGATTCTTGCAGGCAGTCACAAAACAAAACACAATAGAATTCTTGAAAAATTCCACATCATAAAGACTGCCAAACATCCAATGTGTGAAAGAAAATAACTCATCTTGCAAATAAAGTACAGAGTCCCCAAGAGTAAGTCCATAGCCACAGAGCCAGTTCAGCACTAGAGGCAAGTGCCAATGGCTGCAGGCCTCAGATGCAAAGTCAGTTCAATGCTGCCGCAAAGTAAAGACTCACAGAGTAGTGAGCTGAACACCAATTTGCCCTTTAGCCTCGACACCTTAATCTTTTTAAATTGGCCTGGTGCCTAAATCAGCTAAGTTGATTTGTTGTTCTCTCTTGGGCATGGGCCCTGCTGCTTCAATCCAGCCCGAAGCCCATACCTGCATTCTCAAGAGTAGTTTGCCAATCCTTCAGGATATCGCTAAAACGCCAGATTGTACAAACAGTTCCAACGCACAACTGCCAAAGGGAAATTACAGGCTGCAGATTACAGTGATCACAGTCCAAATGAATGGCCATAGCTCTACCCTTGATCTGGGAAAAGTGAGTGGAGTTGAGGCAAAAGGTATTTAATGCGAGGAGAAATTTACACTTTTAAATGTGGACGGGAATTGTTTGGGTCTTGAGAGCCCTCTGGTCATCCCACTGTGGAATGGAAATAGGGATTGTACATGCATTGCAAAGAAAAGCTATTTGGAACCAGAGAACTGTAAACTGTCAATGTGTCAGAGTATCAGAGGGATGGTACTGAACCATTTGAGAAAGGATGGAGTCACAGTACAGGAAGTAACTAGTGGGTCACAAGCAGGCCGAAACAAAGACTCTCTCCTGACCATCCTGCTTGTGAATCTTGGAGAGGAGGTAGACACTAGCTGTGTGACCACAAGGCTAGAAACTTCGAGGGGAAACAAGGTACTAAGCAGTTGAAGGAGCAACATTCAATAACACTTCATGTAGGTTTTCATAAATGGTTCAAAACCCAAATCTAGTTAATAATGGGAAGATCATCTGGGAGAAATGGAGTATTTAGGAAAGGAATTCCGGAGATTAGAAGCTAAAAGGGATGTGTGCTAACTTTAGAGTTGCAGAAACTGAATGCTTGAGGCTTTCTGAGAATATACATCTTTCATAGTTGTAAGGCAAAGAACATGAGCAAACAAAACTATGGATTTAGTTGAAAACAGGTTGAGAATTTGAAATTGCAGACACAGTAGGGGCATGAACCATAGAAATAATGAATGCTCAGGTTTACGAAGAGAGTAAGTAGTGGGGGTGCTTTGGAGGCAAGAAAAGATTAACAGACGTTTCAGCAACATATAGGGAGAGAAGGGCTAATGGCAAGACAGCCCTGTAATAGACATCCAGCCTTGTAGATGGTGTAATATTCTAGACAGAAAGAACTTGGAGTCACTCAGCAGATAAAAATATGAAGCTTCTAACATCTGATTTGGTCTCAGACAGTGGGCAGAGAGAGTGGTTTATTGGTTCGGAATTGATTTCCTGTGACGGGCGCTGAAGGCAGTTACATTAGGTTTTTCTAATATTTAATTGGAGGAATTCTGGGGTCTTTCCATTCTGAATGTCAGGCTAACTGTGACAAATTTGAGGCATAGATGATTTGAGAGCCTGTGGCAAATTAAAGTTGGGTATTATCCAGGGACATGTGATATCTTTGGATGTTGATAACAGGCAATATGAAGGTTTAAAAAAAACAAGGTTTGATCCTTGGGGCTCTCTACAGATTAGAGTTCAAATGGAAAATATATTAGGTGAGATTCACTAGCTTAGAAGGGAGATGGTTTAGAATGGGGCTGGATCAGATCAGTCACACCTCAGTGAACAGGAGAGGCATTGGGGAAAGACGATGGGTCCAACTCCTCCCTGACTGGAGTGCCATGGATTTGTGCTCCGGGGGCCAGCCACCCCTTTAGCTGAGCTGGTCTAGTACAATACTGCCATCTATCTACTGTGTGGAAAATTGCCCAGGTGTATTCTATTCAAAGCAGATGAATAAATTACTGCTGCATCATCAGTCTGTTCTCAATCAGCAGAAAAAAAAATGTGATGTAATGTGCCATACACAGTGCTATTCAGGGGCACTTACTCATCATAAATGTTCTCACTGATGCCGAGTCTCATTTCTGCCACGATCACTCAGCAGACCTCATTGCAGACTTGATCCCGAAAAGACCAGAGGATGGCAGAGGTGGGGGCAGAGTCATTGTTCTCCACCAACATCTGAACTGTCAAGAGTCTGGCTACATTTGAAGGCAATGAGAGTCAAAGCAAACACTCCACTGGCTGAAGTCACACCTAGCAATAGGAAGATGGTGGTTGCATTTGGAAGCCCAGGATGTTCCTGCAGGGACTCCTTAAGGGAGCATCCTTGGGTCAAACATTTATGCCTACTTCATCAATGACTTTTCTTCCATCACAAGGACAGAAGCAGGGATAGTTGCTGATGATTGTGGTAGATGCAAATTCTTTAAACTTTCAAAAGTGCTTTTGCAAGGGCTTCCATAGGGGACCTAGGATCAAGGTCAGCAAATACAGCGACAGTGGAGTGTCAGGACAGATTCCTCTCAGCTTCAGGACATGAAGAGGAAAGAGGAGTTATTCACAGTGGAACAAATGGGAAGTGTTGTTCCACAAGGATCAGTGCTGGGACTACTGTTGTCCACAATTTGCATGAACCATTTATGCTTGGGGTGAGTGGCTGGATGAAGCTTTTGAGGGAGAAGAGAAGGGACAGTTGTATGAGGGAAGACAGGAAGTGGCTTGCATTTAAACATGGGGTGTGGATTGTTTTGAGCTGAATGGCCTATTTGTGTGGAAGTTTTTTTTTGTTCAGATCCGTTTGAGAATTCCAAGACAGTGAAAGAAACCCAGCTGTCTGCAATGTGACTTGGACAGCGGTAATTTTTGCACTGTACCAGTGTCAGCCAGTATTCTCACCTGACATTACTACATAATTACTGGCTACAAATGCAAGCCAGAGATACAGATTCTGCAATACAATTCGTCCTCCAGCTGGTATTGGAAGGGATTCTTCTCAACTGCTTGAATCAGCACCGTGTCAACAATCAAACAGCTTCACACATCCCAAACAACTCTCTAAACAGGCACCTCATCACAATTATTTCCACCAAAACTCACAACCTCCATCACCATGAAGTATGCAGGTAGCAAGTGCAAGGGAGGCTTAAACTGTGCAAGTTCCCTTCTAAGCTATAGACCTTAACATAGTTTTTCTTTCAAATCCTGGAAGCCCCACTCACATGTACAGTGGGAGTATCTTCACCAAATGCACTGCACATATCCAAACCAGTGGGGTTGCTATCCCCTGAGTAAATTGTCAATGACTCCACACCCCATGGATGAATGAGAATGGTGGCAAGGTCAACCAGACAAAGTTTGCATTAAATGAGAGCACACATGGATTTGCTCAAAGTGGGGCAACCTTCCCTGTAACAGCAAAATGAACAGCAACTTTTTCAACAAGCACCAAGCTTTCATAGCATCTTGTTTCTAGTCATTTGATTTCAAAATTCCAAGGCACGCCATCTTATATTTGTTATCTCCTCCAGTTTTTCCTTCTGCATTTACTTTGTGTGCCACAATAGCCTCCTTTCAGCAGGCTATAACCGCTCCCTCCTTACTATAATTGCACAACTATTACTTCTCCTTATTAACATGATTCCTCATTTTTGTGTACAACTTCCCATTTACAACCCCCCCCCCCATTCTTTCCTCAAGGCATCATCGGATTCCATCGTCACACTCAGGTGTATGCTATTTTTCAAGTGAGCTCAATCTATTTGCAGGTAAAAGATTAAATGACACTTTCTGAAGAGGAATAAGGAAATAATCCCAGGGCTTTGGCGAATGTTCCTCATGAAGTAGTATTTATTTTTGAATGTAGGAAATATTATTTTTGTCACAAAGGCTTGGCCATTTGTTGGAGGATGTTCAAATAATTCAACTTTGTAATTGAGAACATATATACAACCTCAAATTCTTACTCTTCACAGACATCCATGAAACAGAAAAAAAATGAATGACAGAAATCATTAGAACCCCAAAGTCACCCATGCACAATCAGCAGCAAAAGCATTAACACCACCCCCGCCCCCCCCCCGACCTCCCACCATGCAAGCCACAGCAAAGCCCCCAAAGAGACCATGGTCTGGAGTCCATCAAAAGCTAGTATCCATCCCAACACTGACATCTCAAACAGGCTCTCTGTTTTTTTTTCCACCCCTGCGCAACTTCTTATCAAAGGTGATTCATTGGCAGTTGAGTTCTGTGTGCTTTTTTCATTTCAGAACTATTATTTTTCATCCTATGCAGCTCAAAGTTCATCTTTGTCACATTGCACATTAATTCTACATTTACTTTTGCTACCAGCTCTTGCAGAACTGGGGGCAATGCTCAGACATCTGACTGCTGCAGAACTTTCACAAACTGTATTTTTTTTAATGCTTCTGCAGAGGAGAAAGCAACAGTCACTGCTCACAGGGTTTCATTTGGCGGCAGCAATTCAAGTGTCAGGCAGTTACCAGGAGTTATTTAAATATAATTTGCAGAACTGAGGTGCCAGAAATCGTGCGTCACTGCTGACAGAAAGAAGTTAGGTGCAAATGTGTAGCCCAGGGCTGATAGAATACTGAAAGCGATTTCTGAACCAGTTTCCACTTCCGTCAATTTCTGCCAATATCTCGCAGCTTTGTTGATGTTCTGGATGAACACTGTGCTGCCACAGATAAACAATGGACAGCTCATTGCTTCAAGTCCGGACAACTAGGGCTGAATAGGTTTCATCGTTAATTTTCTTCATAAGATACTGTAAAGCAAAACCTTAGTTTCCAGGCAAAGTCCTAAACATAATTTAGGTCAAACTCTCAGCCAATGAGTGAGACAAGAGTCTCATGAGACTCTGTACCACAACCCAAATTGCTACAGTAGGAGATGAATGAGCAATTAGTGCTTCAAAAAGAGGTCAATTTGACTTTACTCACCTTGTATTCTGATGAAACTTCTAAAAAGGGGAAAGTAATTTGCACAATTCTACTTCAATGGATTCTAGACTTTGGCCATTAATAACGTTCTTTTCAAAAAAGGAAAAAGAAACATTCTGGCTTATTAACAGTTTTCTAATGAATTAATTTTAGACAAGTTGTTTAATAGCTCGCAAGTTATTAAATGGTTAGTTGCTTAAGTAGAAGATTAATTGGAACAAAAGTTGTGCTTGTTCCCAGAACTGGGAAAAGAGCCAGAGGGATCATCCAATAGTTAAAGACTGGGTGGGGTTGGCTTCTGTATCCCAAACTAAAAGCATGAAAGCTGAAGGATATCAACTACAAAAAAAAAAAAAAATTTGCCAGTCACCAATCAGTCCCAAATACATACTGGATGTTACCCAAATACAAGAATTAACTCACGAGTTGAAAGTACCCAGGTATTGTATAGCAAAGCTAAGTTCATATCTGTAAGGATCGCAACACTGGTGGATTTAGAATGTACTAAGTGGCTCTGGGAACATCCATGCAATTCAACAAAAAAAACTGTCTTTAAACAATATAAGGGATACTAAAATTCTTTTAGGTTAAACATCATTTTTCCAGATAGTGAGGCTATTAGGAATAATTACTTATAGCAAAAAAAATCCAGATCACCTTACAGAAGTGTTACTACGGAAAAAATGATAGAAGTCATAGAAACAGCACAGAACAGCAAGGCACAGAAATGGGCCCTTCAGCCCATCTAGTCTCTGCTGAACAGTTATTTTGCCTGGTCCCATCAACTCGCACATGGACCATAGCCCTCCATTCCCCATGCATCCATGTGCTTATCCAAATCTTGCTTAAATGTTGAAATCAAACCCATAATGGCCACTTTCTCTGGCAGCTGAGTCTGCACTCTCACCACACTGAATGAAGTTCCTTTTCATGAGGCGAAACAAAGGTTGGGTAAGTAACGCAAACAACAGGAATTCTGCAGATGCTGGGAATTCAAGCAACACACATCAAAATTGCTGGTGAACGCAGCAGGCCAGGCAGCATCTCTAGGAAGAGGTACAGTCCACGTTTCAGGCCGAGACCCTTCATCAGGACTAACTGAAGAAAGAGTTAGTAAGAGATTTGAAAGTGGGAGGGGGAGGGGGAGATCCAAAATGATAGGAGAAGACAGGAGGGGGAGGGATGGAGCCAAGAGCTGGACAGGTGATTGGCAAAGGGGATATGAGAGGATCATGGGACAGGAGGTCCGGGAAGAAAGACAAGGGGGAGGAACCAGAGGATAGGCAAGGGGTATAGTCAGAGGGACAGAGGGAGAAAAAGGAGAGTGAGAAAGAATATGTGTGTAAAAAATAAATAACGGATGGGATACGAGGGGGAGGTGGGGCATTAGCGGAAGTTAGAGAAGTCAATGTTCATGCCATCAGGTTGGAGGCTACCCAGACGGAATATAAGGTGTTGTTCCTCCAACCTGAGTGTGGCTTCACCTTTACAGTAGAGGAGGCCGTGGATAGACATGTCAGAATGGGAATGGGATGTGGAATTAAAAAGTTTGGCCACTGGGAGATCCTGCTTTCTCTGGCAGACAGAGCGTAGGTGTTCAGCAAAGCGGTCTCCCAGTCTGCGTCGGGTCTCGCCAATATATAGAAGGCCACATTGGGAGCACCGGATGCAGTATATCACCCCAGCCGACTCACAGGTGAAGTGTCGCCTCACCTGGAAGGACTGTCTGGGGCCCTGAATGGTGGTGAGGCGACAATTCACCTGTGAGTCGGCTGAGGTGATATACTGCGTCCGGTGCTCCCGATGTGGCCTTCTATACATTGGTGAGACCCGACGCAGACTGGGAGACCGCTTTGCTGAACACCTACGCTCTGTCCGCCAGAGAAAGCAGGATCTCCCAGTGGCCACACATTTTAATTCCACATCCCATTCCCATTCTGACATGTCTATCCACAGCCTCCTCTACTGTAAAGGTGAAGCCACACTCAGGTTGGAGGAACAACACCTTATATTCCGTCTGGGTAGCCTCCAACTGATGGTATGAACATTGACTTCTCAAACTTCCGCTAATGCCCAACCTCCCCCTCGTACCCCATCCGTTATTTATTTTTACACACACATTCTTTCTCTCACTCTCCTTTTTCTCCCTCTGACCCTCTGACTATACCCCTTGCCCATCCTCTAGGTTCCCCGGGCCTCCTGTCCCATGATCCTCTCACATCCCCTTTGCCAATCACCTGTCTAGCTCTTGGCTCCATCCCTCCCGCTCCTGTCTTCTCCTATCATTTTGGATCTCCCCCTCCCCCTCTCAAATCTCTTACTAATTCTTCCTTCAGTTAGTCCTGACGAAGGGTCTCGGCCTGAAACGTCGACTGCACCTCTTCCTAGAGATGCTGCCTGGCCTGCTGCGTTCACCAGCAACTTTGATGTGTGTTGGTTGGGTAAATAAGTAAGTAACTCAGCAAATTTAAATTATGACAATTTTCAACAACAGTTCAAAAAAATTGGATCAGATAATGTACATGGGCCTAGAGTCTTCAGTCATTGTAGGTGGAACAAAAGGTGATTAAGCTCACAGTGAGATTTCAAACTGTTGGTACACATTTTAAATTGGTTTGTGGACCTGAACCCAACAGGAGGTCAGTGAGCATAGAACTGATGGATGAATAAGACTCGGGAGCAGGTCTGGTTCTGGGTAGCAGACCTTATGAATGGGATTTCCTTCGTAAGATATTAGAATAGATAAGCTTGGAGATAACAAGAATTAAATGAGGCCTTCAGCATTTAGGAGGTGCTGTTGAAGAGGATGTAGACCATCTTGGTGATGCAGTGCAAATAACTTTAATGAAATTTTTAAAATGAATATAGTTATAATAGCATTCAAAATCTAATTGAAAAATTCAATTAAAGATAAAAGATTGTACTTAGCGTTAAACATTTGTCCACCAACTTTGTACAGGCACAACCAACAACTGATTGAAAAATTGCCTTCACTTCAAGTCCTGGTGAAAAATAATTGGGGCTTGGAACATCAGAGTTGCATTTTGCATCATATTCAGATTATTACATGCCCTTTACTATTAGTATCACCTTAATTAAATTTATACCATGAAATATTTCATTTTTCAATTGAAGGAAATAAATTTCATGGTAAAATGTAATTGGGATGAAGCCAAAAGCTTAAAAAAAATCTAAATCAAATATGCTGCAAAATGTGACACTGATGTTTCAAGCTGCAATTATTTCGCAATAGGACTTGAGGAGAAGACATTTGTCTGCCTTATGTTATTGGTGTCAGTTCAGGCAGTCATAACATTGCTTTCTTCCAACACCATATAGATGTGATAATTACACATATGGTACCATTTTATTAAGTTAAACGTTGTTAAAAATTGAATATGCATCCTAATACAAATCCATCAAGATCCATTTGAAGATAATAGGACAAACAAAAATGCAGAATATGGCTGTTGAGGGCAGGTAACTTGTTTTTAAATTACCTTAAAAAAAAGAAAGTAAACTTTGATTGTTCCAAGCATCAATCTAAAAGACTTAAATTTGTCTTAAGTAGAGCAAGTAAAAACTTATTAGATTTCATGCATTTAAAATCTGCCCACTGTGAGACTGTGCCGATTTAATCTAATCCCATCTGCCTGCACATCATCTACATCTCAAACCAAACTTTGTATCTGCTTCCACCACCTCCCCTTGCAGCACGCTCCAGACAAGAAACCACTTTTTAAAAGCAGTGCCTTGCAAATCTTCTTTAATGATTCTCATCCCTCACCTTAAACCTTTGTCCTCTAGTTTTGACATTTCAATCCAGGAAAAATTACTATGCATTTTATCATTTTATACTTTGCTTAGGTCATACCTCAATCTCTGACATTGCAGTGGAAAAAAATATCAATTTCCCCAACCTCTCCTTATAGTTAATACATTTAAATCCGAGCCACATCTGATAAATTCCTTTTGCACTCTCTCCAAAGCTTCCACATTCTTCCTGCAGTGTGGTGACCAGCACTGAATGCAAAACCTGACATGGCCTAACCCAAGTTTTATACAGCTGCAACATGACTTGTTTTGGTTCTGTACTCAGCGCCAAAACCGATGAAGTGTGCCTTCATCACCCTATCCACTTGCACTGCCAGTTTCAGAGATATGGACTGCCCACCAAAATCCCTTTGTACATCAATACCAACCCTCCCCAAGATTCTGCCAGAACCATCAATTCTTCCTGGTGTTCAGATGTGATAGCTCTGGTGATCTCCTACTCATCCATATTTGAATATCTGTCAGTGAAGTGTCACTCATACTACCTGCCACAAAAGTTCACTTCAGATATCCAGACTGCATTCTACATGCCACCTCAGACAATCAGGACTAGTATATTTAATGAACTATATGCAGTGGCAAACAGATTTGAAACAGAATACCCAGAGGCTTTCTTCTTCATTCCTGAATACAAAGTCTGAATTCAAAGTCTTTTTACTGGCATGTAAAAAGAGCAATGTTGTGGTCATCATGGGCGATTTAAATATCCAGGAACATTGGGACAATCAGGTTGGTGCTGAACAGCAGTAGAGGGAATTTGTAGAATGTCTAGAGATGGCAGTTTGGAGCAGCTTGTGTTTGATCCCACTAGGGATAAAACAATTTTGAATTGGGTGTTGTGTAATGAACCAGATTTGATTAGGGGACTTGAATTTAGTTTAAGGAACCCCAAAGAGTCAGTGATCATAATATGATAGAATTCATTCTGCAGTTTGAGGGGGAGAAGATAAAGTCAGATGTATCAATATTACAGTGGAGTAAATTAGAGGCATGAGAGAGGAGCTGGCCAAAGCTGATTGAAAGGGAACACTAGCAGGGATGACAGCTCAACCACAATGGCTGGAGTTTCTCAGGACAATTGGGAAGGTGCAGGATAGATACCTCCCAAAGATAAAGATGAAGTCTTCTAAAGGAAGCTAACAAGGGGAGTCAAAGACAGCATAAAAAGAAAAGAGAGCATATATTATAGCAAAACTTAGTGGGAAGTTAAAGGATTGGGAAGCTTTTAAAAACCATGAGGGCAATTAAAATAGCCATGAGGATAGAAAAGATGAAATATCAAGGAAAATTAGCCAATAAAAGAGGAAATCAAAAGTTTTTCTTCAGATATACAAAGAGTATAAAGAGAGGAAAGAATGGATATTGAAACACTGGAAATGATGCTGGAGAGGTAGTGAAGAAGGACAAAGAAATGGAGGACAAAGCAATGGCAGATGAAGTTAATAAGTATTTTCCCTCAATCTTCATTGTGGAAGACACTAGCAGTATGGCAGAAATTCAAGACTGTCAAGAGGCAGAAGTCAGTGTAGTTGCTATTACTAAGGGAGGAGAGGGGAAAAGGGGAAAAGGAATGGCAGAACGGGGGGGGCGGGGAGAAGGAGAAGCTGAAAAAGCTGAAGGTAGATAGGTCGCCTGAACCAGATGGACTACACTCTGGAGTGCTGAGAGAGGAGACCTTAGAGATTTTGAGTCACTAGAAATGATCTTTCAAAAATCACTAGATTCCGGCTGGTTCAGGAGAACTGGAAAATTGCAAATTTCACTCTATTCTTTAAGAAGGGAGGGAGGCAGAAGAAAGGAAATTATAAACCAGTTAGCCTGACTTCAGTGGTTTGGAAGATGTTGGAGTTCATTATCAAGGATGAGGTTTCGGGATATTTGGAGGCTCATAATAAAGTATAATATTTTGCAAAAGTCTTGGGTGTATATGTATATATATCTATCTATATCTAGGATGCCTAAGACTTTTGCACAGAACTGTAGTAATTTTATGTATTGCATTTTACTGCCACCACAAAAAAATAACAAATTTCATAACGTGCGAATAATAATAAACCTGATTCTGATATGGATCTCTATTCTGAATTGAGAGTGGGAAGGGAGCAGGGAAAAGAGAATCATGCTTGGGAAAAGGGGAATGGAAAGGGAAGGAAGTGGGAACACCCACAGAGACATTCTGTAATGGTCAATAAACCATTTGTTTAGAATCAAATGGCCTTGCGTGGTGTCTCAGAGCTGTGTGTATCTGCTCTTGTACCACTCCCCACCCCGGCGCTCTTTCTCTGCCTATCCTACACCCCTTCCATGGCACTCCACCTTCACCATTCCTAATATTCTTTGCTCTCGCCAGATTTACAAACTCACTCTCCATTCCACATTCATAAATACAGTAGTGCAAAAGTCTTAGACACCCTAGCTACATATTCGTGCTTAAGAATTTTGTGCAGTACTGTTGGACAAAGTCAGCATGATTTCCTTTAGAGAAAATTTTGTCTGAAATATGGTGCAATTCTTTGATAAAATAATGAGGATAGACACAGGAGTCAGTGGATGTTGTTTATTTGGATTTTCAGAAGGTCTTAGGCAAGGTACATACAGGAGACTGCTTAACGAAATAAGAGTCCGTGGTATTACAGGAAAGATACTAGCATGGATAGAAGATTGGCTAACCGGCAGGAGGCAGAGAGTGGGAATAAACAGTGCCTTTTCTAGTTGGCTGCTGGCAAGTGGTGGCGTTCCCCAGGGGTTGGTGTTGGGACCATGTGATCGTTATTCACTTCTGTTGTTTTTTGCTTTCTATATAGCATCTGTCTACCAATTGTAAGATCAAAAACAGATGCAAATAAACTTTAACTAACAGTTAGTTTAATTTCTGGTCATAAGAAGTCAGTCTTCAGTTCTTAAAATGTGAATGGAAAGCAGCAATCAGCTTGAAGTTTAAGAAAGGACTGTCTAAAGAAAAGCTTTACAAGTAAGTTCTCTATTTCATAGACACTTTGTCTGTGAAAGCAGATGCTAGTCATTGCACCCGCTTTTCTCCTTGGAAGATGCAGTATAAGACAATGAGTTGTTTCAAACAGACAAGTTGGCTCTGAAGTTGCTTAGCTCAAGAAAGCTTGCAAATGTATACCATTTAGCATATCAATAAGTGATGTGTTTATAGTTGATTTTTATGTGCTCAAGTTAGCTTTGCAGAATTAATTTGTGAACTGTGAATATTAGCTGAGCCTATATCTTTGAAAATCCTTTAGACCATAAACACGAGGAATTCTGCAGATGCTGGAAATTCAAGCAACAAAGTTGCTGGTGAACGCAGCAGGCCAGGCAGCATCTCTAGGAATCCTTTAGACCACTTGTGTTAAAAGAATATCTGAGGAACTATGTGTGTGAGGTCACCCAAATGGGAGAAAGGTATAAATGTAGACAGCAGTTCTGACTTGTTAGGAATGGGGTAAAGAACATCAAGAAACAAAAAAAAAACACTCAGGGTGAACAAGAATCAATTCCTTCTCCTTCGGTTTCTACCACAGACAATTCATTTGTCTGCATCATAGGTGGGTCTTGTTAGTTTATCAAAAATAATTTGGTAATCAGTTGTGTTTAATAACTGCTTTATGCTTTCAGAACTGCTTTGTGTTTAAGAAAAACATGTAATTTGAGAACATTTTTAATTTTTCAAGGTTCAAGCTAATGATTCAATAATTCAAGATAAGACAAATCTGAAAAATTGAAAATGTTTAAGATTAGAAATCTTCTGAGTTTTAAATGTGTTTTAAGAGGGTTATGTGGATTAAATGTGTACCACTGAAAATAAATGAACTGTGTTTAAACTACTTTGTCAACTGGAAGTATCTTCTCCTTGGTGGGGAGAGGTGCTCAAACAATGGGTATTGGCATCTAAACTTGCCTTGGAGAATAAACAGGAAAGTGAACTAGTCTTTGAAGATTGGGTAGTTTTAGTATAATCTCTGTTTAGTGAGAGTACTTGTGGCTATTTATATCTAATAGGGCTTAAAGTCTTTATTTGGAGTTTAGAACTTTCAAATCAGCAAACCCAATACCATCATAACTGCTTCCTTTCCTGTTATACGTCAATAGTTCGGATGATGGAATTGATGGCTTTGTGGCCATGATTGCAGATATACGAAGGTAGGTGGAGGGGTAACTGGTGTTGCGGAAGCAGGGAGTCTACAGAAGGACAGAGACAGATTGGGAGAATGGCCAAAGTAGTGATGGGTAGAATATAGTGTTGGAAAGTATATGGTCATACACTTTGGTAAAAAGAATAAAGGCATAGACTATTTTCTACATGGGAAGAAAATTTTAAAAATCTGGAGTTGCAAAGGGACTAGATGGTCTTTGTACAGGATTCCCTAAAGTTGGCTTACAGGTCAACTTGGTGGTAAGGAAGGCAAATGCAATGTTAGCACTCATTTTGAAAGGACTAGAATGGAAAAGCAAGGATGTGACGCTGAGACTTCATAAGGCATTGATCAGACTTCAGTTGGGAATATAATGAGCAGTTTGGGGCCCCTTATCTAAGAAAAGATGTGCTGGCATTGGAGAGGAGTTTCACAAGAATGATTCTGCAAATGAAATAGTTAACATACGAGGTGCATTTGAAGGCTCTGGGCCTGTACTCGTTGGAGTTGTGAAGAACAAGGGGGTTCTCATTGAAACCCATCGAATATTGAAAGGTCAAGAGTGAGTAGACTTGAAGAGGAGTTTCCTATAGTGGATGAGTCTTGAACCAGAGGGCACAGCCTCAGAATAAAAGAATGCCCATTTAGAACAGAGATGAGGAGAAATTTCTTTAGCCAGAGGGTAATGGAATTCATTGCCACAGATGACTGTAAAGGCCAAGTCATTGAGAGAAGGTTGATGGGTTTTTGTTTAGTCAAAGCATCAAAAGGTCATGGGGAGAATGGGATTAAAGGAATAAAATCAGTCATGATGGAATGGTGGAGCAAACGATGGGCTGAGTGGCCTAATTCTGCACCAATGTATTTGGTCTTATAGAATGGCTCCTTCCCTGATTTGACTATCTGCCATCTTTGTTAAGAAACTCTCCTTGATGTACCTAACAAATACCACTTCAACTAAGCCTCTGGCAATATGGGAGTCCCAGTCAATATTCAGTGGATTACCCATTGCAATTACCCCGTTTTTAATTCTTTCCATAATCTGCCTACATATCTGTTCCTTTTTCTCCTGGAGGCTATTTTGTAGGCCTACAGTGACTGCACCTTGTTGTTATTGAGGACTAGCCATATTGCCTCACTCAATGAACTCGACAGGATGTCTCGCTGAATGTAGCTGTGATATCCTTCCTGATCAGGAATGCAATCACCTAATTTCTTTGATATCTGAAGCTTTCTAATTTGGACCATAAAATATGGAAGCAGAAGTAGGCCATTCGGCCCATCGAGTCTGCTATGCCATTCAATCATGGGCTGATCCAATTCTTCCAGTCATCCCCACTCCCCCGCCTTCTCCCCATACCCTTTGATGCCCTGACTAATCAAGAACCTGTCTATCTCTGCCTTAAGTACACCCAATGACTTGACCTCGACAGCCCCTTGTGGCAACAAATTCCAAGATTTACCACCCTCTGACTAAAGCAACTTCTCCACATCTCAGTTCTAAATGGACATACTTAAATCCTGAAGTCGTGACCTCTTGGCCTAGAATCCCCTACTGTGGGAAATAACTTTGCCATATCAAATCTGTTCAGGTTTTAACATTCAGATTGTTTCTCTGAGATCCCCCCTCATTCTCCAGAACTCCAGGGAATACAGCTCAAGAGCTGCCAGACGTTCCTCACATGATAACCCTTTCATTCCTGGAATCATTCTTGTGAATCTTCTCTGTACTCTCTCCAATGTCAGTATATCCTTTCTAAAATAAGGAGCCCCAGACTGCACACAATACTCCAAGTGTGGTCTCATGAGTGCCTTGTAGACCCTCAACATCACATCCCTACTCTTATATTCTATACCTCTAGAAATGAATGCTAACATTGCATTTGCTTTCTTCACAACTGACTCAACCTGGAGGTTAACCTTTAGGGTATCTTGCTCAAGGACTCCCAAGTCCCTATGCATCTCTGCATTTTGAATTCTCTCCCCATCTAAATAATAGTCTGCCCATTTATTTCTTCCACCAAAGTGCATGACCATACACTTTCCAACATTGTATTTCATTTGCCACTTCTTTGCCCATTCTCCTAGACTACCTAAGTCTCCTTGCAGGCTTCGTTTCCTCAACACTACCCGCTCCTCCACCTATCTTTGTATCATCGGCAAATTTAGCCACAAATCCATTAATATCATATAGTCCAAATCATTGACATATATCATAAAAAGCAGCAGTCCCAACACCGACCCCTGTGGAACTCCACTGGTAACCAGCAGCCAGCCAGAATAGGATCGCTTTATTCCCACTCTCTGTTTTCTGCCGATCAGCCAATGCTCTACTCATGTTAGTAACTCCCCTGTAATTCCATGGGTTATCTTGCTAAACAGCCTCATGTGCAGCACCTTGTCAAAGGCCTTCTGAAAATCCAAGTACACCACGTCTACTGCATCTCCTTTGTCTTCCCTGCATTTTAATTCCCTCAAAGAATTGCAATAAGTTTGTCAGGCAGGATTTTCCTTTCAGGAAACCATGCTGGCTTTGGCCTATCTTGTCATGTGCATCCAGGTACTCCATAATCTCATCCCTAACAATTGGTTCCAACAACTTACTAACCACTAATGTCAGGCTAACAGGTCTATTGTTTCCTTTCTGCTGCCTCCCACTCTTCTTAAATAGCGGAGTAACATTTGCAATTTTCCAGTCATCCGGTACAATGCCAGAATCTATCGATTCTTGAAAGATCATTGTTAATACCTCCACAATCTCTCCAGCAACTTCCTTCAGAACCCGAGGGTGCATTCCCTCAGGGCCAGGAGATTTACCCACCCTCAAACCATTAAGCTTCCTGAGCACCTTCTCAGTCGTAATTTTCACTGCACAAACTTGAATGTCTGGTATACTGCAGACGTCTTCCACTGTCAAGATTATGCAAAATACACATTCAGTTTCTCTGCATCCCTCATTAAAATGTCTCCAGTGTCATTTTGTATTGGTCCTATATCTACCCTGTATATACTTAAAATAAGCTTTTAGTATCTTCTTTGATATTAGTTGCCAGCTTCCTTTCATAGTTCATCTTTTCCTTCCTAGTGATCTTTAGTTTCCTTCTGCAAGTTTTTAAAAGCTTCCCAATTCTCTATCTTCTCACTTGTTCTGGCTTCCTTGTATGCCCTCTCTATTGCTTTTACTTAATTTGGAACATTAGGGTGAGTAGTCCTGTCCTCCCAGCCAAATCTCGACATGATAGTGTTTGTATAAAGTTTTAGAACAAACTATTATAGCTTATGTTGAATTGAAGTTGAAAACTAATGAAAGAGGAATAGGGCTTGTTTTGTCTGTTTTGGTGCAGTCTGTTGTTCTTCTGAACAATGTGGGCATGCAATGTTGGTTCTAGAATGTGTGCTATCACTTGTGGACTACCCCATCACATTGTTGGTTGTTCATGCAAAGGACTACAATTGCACTGCATGTTTTGATGTACATATGATAAATGAATCTGAATCTAATCCAAAACATGCAAAATAATTATATAATTAAAGAATTTTCATTTGTAGTTTTAAAATCATCTGATCCAAGCCAGACTAGAGGAATTTTTTTAAAAAAATGGATCAGTGGGTATATTTGGGAAACTTAGTGAGACAACACCCAGAGCAATATTGAGTCCTCATCCAAGGAAAGATAGAGCCTTAGAGAGGAGACAATGAATCTTCAGTAGATTCCCAAGATGAATTTAGATTGTCCAGGTGTCGGTGTGAAGACAGGCAATCAGCCGCTCATGACTAAGATTAGAAATGCCCAGAGCACCAAGAATCCCTGGAGTTCTGTGGCCCAGGTGTAGATTTTTGGTTAATGAGTAGATGCAAAATTCAAGCTGATAGATTTTGAGCACCAGAAGTAAACACAGGCTGGAAGAGTAGAGGTATGGTTCTGATAAGATATTTCTGAATGGCAGTGTAGGCTCACATGCCCTCCAAACACTACCCTTAAGTCAGAAAAATAGCTAAACAATTTTGGGATTTTGCAGGCAATACAAGTACAAAGTTTGGTGTACACATGAAAGATAGATTGCTCAGCACCACATTATTGCCCTGGAGTCATCCTGTAGAGTAGTAGGTCATTTCCAAGAAACATGTATACAACATAAATATATTCCCATACCAACAGACTGCAACACAGACCAGTGTTTATACAATTGACTTTTGCCTCTAGGAAATGGAAACGTAATTCAGTCTTAAAGTGAAGCGACTTCAAAACACTTACTTCTTTCTGCATAAAATAATAAGAACTGATTATAAACATTAATCTTTCAACTTGGAGAACCATAATGAAACAGTATGATTCTTAAAAATGCACAAGTGCAACATGCTTTTCTGCAGTTGCAAATTTATCAATGTACAAATTTAAGTAAATAAGCATCACATTTGAGCTTATAGAAGTTTATCTCAGTTTGATTAGTTGCAATTCAACAACAGAAAACTGCCCTACTAATTGGGCAAAATGTGATAAAAATTGCTCAAAATGAATCTAACCTTGACAAAACCACTGAGCTCATTTTGGAACAGCACAACATTAGAGTGCTAAATGTTAATTTTTCCATGATAATGCCAATTTAATCACATTTTCCAATTATGGTCACACAAAAATAAACATGCTTTTTAAATGCAGTATTTAAAAAGTCATGAAACTAAGTGCTCTTTGAATGCTGGCTTGGATGTCAGTTGATCAAACATTGTGCATAGTTTTAATCAAATGTACTGGAATGCACCTGTACACTTTCAACTGATCATCTGCATGTTATTTTAGTTAATAAGCAGGTATGTCAGTAGTAATGATTCTCCCCCACCCCCAGATCTGACTAAATTAGATTAAAAATCAACCATCTGTGTTCTATCAAATAATTAGTCTGGACTTAAAAGACAAATCACTGTAGGCTAACTCATTAGTGTTCCCTTAAATGTGGAGAGAGCAGTGGCACAGTGGCTAGCAACCTTGGTTCAATTCCTGCCACTGTTTCTAAGGAGCTTGTACACTTTCCCCATAACTGTGTGGAGTTCATCCTACATTTCAAAGATGTATGGGGTAGTAGACTAATTGGATGGATGAGTGCAATTGGGTGGCATGGGCTCATTGGGCTGGATGAGCCTGTTATCATGTTGTATCTCTAAACAAAAGTTTAAAAAAAAACTTTAAATTTAAAAAATGGCTAACTTTCACCTCCAATTGATTTACAGCCTGAGTCAAAATAACTTCAGGGAATTCAGTTCATTAGACTCAAATCATTAATTTACTATTCTAAGAGTTATGTTTATTTCCATCTCATCTCTTCTTTACTTGGAAGAAAAAGGTCTAGACAAGTCATACATTTTCCCTCCCCACTCTAAGTACCTGATGGCCCAAAGGCATAGAGTGCAGACTTCAAAGAAATGGAGCAGTGCATCCCATTTTTTTTCTGAATGATAAATGACTAGCCATAGTCTAAAATAAGTGGTACATGGAAATTTTTAAAAATCTATCTTAAAAGAGGTTCACAAAGATTTACATTTTTATGATGTCTTTCAAGATCCTGGGATTTCCTATGTCTTTACAGCCAAAGCAGCAGATTGTGTTCCAATGCAGGGAACACTTGAACCAATTTGCCTACACAAAGTCCTATCAACCTATGACTGGAG
Source organism: Mobula hypostoma (assembly GCF_963921235.1). Taxonomy (NCBI): domain Eukaryota; kingdom Metazoa; phylum Chordata; class Chondrichthyes; order Myliobatiformes; family Myliobatidae; genus Mobula; species Mobula hypostoma. The sequence goes on from NC_086098.1 coordinate 192,627,017, forward strand.
AATTTTTTTTTTAAAAAAAGAGAATAATCAAGTCTTTCTTGTTTACAAAATTCTGGAATCTCATAATAATATACGGGAGGACAGATTAACAGGTATGCTAAACTTCTCTTCTGAAAGTCTCTAACAGTGCAGCATGCCCTCAATAAGCATTGTTGCATTTGTCCAGATATTCCTATTTGTATGCAGAAAGACTTGAATCCATGGTGACTTACCTCTAAGTGCCATCTACTCCACCACATCCAACATGTTGTTCATATCATCTTCTAAATTATTAATTTTGAATTTGAAGAATGGTTTAATCTCAAGGCACAAGAATAGAAACTGCTGAAAACACCAAGTAGGTCTGGAACTATCTATGGAGAGGAACAGTTAACATTTCAGGTGCAAAGTTTTGCATCAGATCTCAATTCAAATTTCCAACACCTTAAGCATTTCATTTTGGTGATATCCCAATATGAAAAGGAAGTGCAAGTGTGGAGTGTAGATTGAAGAGTTGATAACTTCTGCAGTCACATTAAAGGCCAAGAGATACAGCGATGCTGATGGCAAGAACTTCAGAATACCGTGCAGCCAAGATGGCTTAAAGCTCAACCAGTGATATTGAAAATGATGAAATGACACCAAAATGCAGGCATAGATAAGTATGCACTGCCAGAGGAGACAGGGGCATCAAATTCATTGAGGTACTTGCAACAGCAAGTCTGAATACTTAAACTAAGCAATTATTAGAATCACAATAATAATATTACCTCTTTACATATATTGTGATGCTGAGCATGTAGATTTCCTCACAGCATAACAAGCCAGATACACATCTAGAATAGCTATCAGAAATGAAACTGATGGCTTTGACAGAATACTGATATAATTATTACAAAATACATTAGATAGAAATATCTTTAAAATAATTGATATCATTGCATAACCTTGACACAATCCATATAAAAGTAATGCTTTCAAACAGTTCATATCCCGTGACCCATCTTTGGTTTGTGTAAATTATTACACTTGGGATGTGAACAATTTGTAATACGACTATTTTACCAAACACTGGCATGGAACAGAACATAGATAACATTTATTCCAACAGTAAAAATAAATGCTGCACCCAAGCAGAACATTAATCCGTATTTGTTTGTTATTTTTTTCAATTGGGTCTTTATCGTCAGTTTTAAATTAAGGCTTTTGCTTCTCAGTGCAGTAACAGCTGTTCATGAACTCACCCTTGATTTATGATGATTATTCCCGAGGGGATTAAATGCTTGTCATTGCCATTTTAAAACTCAAGTAATTTTATTTTAGCAACATAGTTTTTCCCTCTCTTGGACCAAACCAGTCTAAATTTGCTTTATAAAATTATTTTAATGCTTACTGCCCAAGAACTGCAAAGGCAGCTCTCCCATGTTCCCCTATGAGTGAGTTCTGCTCTACTGTTAACATGGAAAGTGTGCATGTGCTGGCAGGATGTGTCAACTAGCAGATGTGTCAATTAGATGGAAGAACACAACGTCCTCCATAGCAATTTGAAGTCCATGAACAGTGCCTCTCTTTTCTTTGCACATTTTAGTAGAGATGTGAACCCAAACCTCTCCACCTTCATCTCTACTGTAACATTTATTCTTGGTCTTAACTAGGAAGTGAATTAAACCTGCAAACAGTATTAAATATTTAACAGATATATAAATAAGGTACTGCAGCAAAATATAATGAATGCATTTTATTCAATTTACTACACAACTTTTCAATACTGTGTAAAGGTGTAAATAAAAATACAGCATAATACAGACAGAAGTCACCCACGCATTAAAGACCAATAAATTCCCAAGCATATACTCTGTCAATACAACAGCATTAAGATAGACAAATAATGGAAAGGAGAAAAACTTGATGGCTAGAGAGATCACTGTACCCTGAGAATGAGTTTGTAAAGCCACTTCTAAAATAAATTTATATTTGCAGAATGTCTTTGGTAAACAGGGAATGAGACTCAGGCCAAACTTGAAGTAAAAGGCTTTTTGCTTCATTGTTCTTAGCAATTGCAGATGGATAAAACAAACCACTTCTTTTAAGGCCACCTAATAAGCTTGCATCATTGCCAACATTGTGTTCATAGTTATGTTCTACCAAATACTGTGGAAGCAAGCAAAAAAAAAATCAAAGACACCATGTTAATAATGCTTTGGAAGCACCAATTACTGTACTCTCCATTCTAATCTCTCTGAAGAGCAATGCAAACATGCAAAGCAGACTAAATGTAAGAGACTATATGCATTTTAACACTGCAAAAAAAAAATCTGAACATTGCTTTCTCTTAGGTCATGAACGGATAACTAAAACTCAACATGCTTAATGTGGTCAGTTTTACAGTATTAACATGTTGCTTTAGGTTTTTACAAACAAAATCAGTGCATAGAGCATTATTGTGGAGTCAACAACTTCACCTTTACACATTTCTGGTAAGAAAAGACATTATCAGCAAGAAATAAAATAGGATTATCAACATATAGGTCCCTCATGATTTGCAGTCCCCTAATGGTTCATTATGAACTGCCAACATACACTTCCTAAGGTTTTTGCATGCAGTTTATCTGCCCTTCCATTTATTTACAGTGGTCAGACTAGACTCAAAAGGCAAAATTATACACATTGATACACAATTCTGATACATATAAGTTGCACTTTCACCATGCTATAATAAATCCACATGAGTGGTCCAAATTGGTAATTTCTTCACAATAGTTCTTTACTATCTCACCACAAGACATGATACACAAAGTTTAGATGGACCTATACAATCATCATGGCAAAATGCGCCACATCCTTTGCACATGATCATGGCCTTTAGCCTGCAAGAACATTTAAAAGTCATTTCGTTGACACCACTGCTTTCAGCAAACGTCTGAGTGGGAACTGCAGAATTATGGTTCCCAAAGTTTGTCTTCTGACTCAGTGACATCATACTTCCAGCAAGGGACATTGGAAAGGTGCCCATGGACAGTTCTGAAACTGAAGTGTTGGTAATATGACTAAATCCTGTGGTACTGAAGGAAAGTTTAGGAAGCTTACCATATAATTGCTGTTGAATACTGAGCTGAGAATTAACAAGCGAATGTTCTGATGAATGCTGAAATTGTAGACCAGACTCTTTCACAACCTTTCCACTATTGCAGTCCATCTTTATTGGACCAACATATAGCTTGTCTTTGAAATCAAATGGAATGTATGCACCATCTTTTATACCAATGATATCTTGATTCTTGTTAATTTCCCTACATGTAGGAATATTTTCAGTCTTGATGACTTTAAAGCTTTCGTGCAGTTTCGGAAGCCAATCCCTTCTTACATTTGGCATATTCTCCATTCCCATTAAATTTCTTTCTGGTGATGTTTGGGTAATGGCTGGCACATTCTCAAAAACAGAACCTTTTGACTGAATCTTAATCACTTCGGTTCCTCTGCAATTTCCATCATTTTGCACAACTACAGTGTTATGCAAATAACCATGACTAACCTTCTGCCTTCCTGGCATCCCACTGCAGGCCTTTGCTATTACTGAACCAAAAATAGTGTTCTGGTTCTCCAGACTTTTACAAAAAGACGGCGTGTTTGGAATGTAATAGCCAGACACAGTAGAGCTGCTAATTTGCTTTAATGTTTCAGGCATGCTTCTTGCTGTAGGATTTTGTACATTGCTAGTTTGAGTGTTTCCAGGGATGTTCAATGATTCTTTGCAACCTTCTTCAAAACTGCACGTAGCTGGCACTACTTTTTGTGTTGTCAGACCTGCTTCTTCAACAGGCTTAGAAAGAATAGGTGCTCTATTTAGCGGTTCCTGTAAAACTGGACCATCTAGACTTTTACAGTCGCTGTCCAAAGCCATCTGAGGTTGGACGGAGTGCTTACTAGATTGCAACACAGTTGATTTCATCTGCTCGAGTTGTTTTTGAGAGAGATCACTGAAATCACCCGAAAATATTTTATGCAAATGATAATCAGCTAATTTAATTCCACTATGTACACCACTGATTATACTTTTGATATCAGCTGTTTGTGCAACATGATCAACAGTTGACTGACTGAAACTTCTTTCTTGTTTAACTGGTGGGCTCTCAGCAGGTACTGGAGGTGGCACCAGCAGTCGAGTGATCTCCAGTTTGGTACCAGAATGATACTGGGGTAAAACCTTCTCTAAAGGAAGACTGCCCTGGAGCAGCTGCGTTACCAGTGGGTTATTGACTTCAACCGATGACAGTGGACGATTAAAATTACCAACCCTTTTTGGCCCTTCAGCACTTGGATGTAGCAGAGAGTTGATCTGATTTAAATTACGCAAAATCTCAGGCTTTTGTCTCTGGCACTCAGTCGGTTTCTCATCCTTCTGCAGCTGATTTTCCTCTGACAAATGTAACTGTTGGTGCTGATCACCATTATTAGACCCTCGGCAGACATCAGGGCTTTCTACAATTACACCACTTGCAGAACAAATAGGGGCTCTGTCATCTTTTGATATACTTTCATTTGTGGGACGTCCACAACTTTCATCAGACAGCGGACTGCTTATTTCAGGTTTATAATACAAGCTATTCTCATGGTCACTTTCACAGCTTGTCTGCCTTTTGGCTGTAGGCTGGTCAAAGGTGTCCTCTAACACAGCAATGTCAGCTTCCACTGACTGTTGCACACCCTCTAACAACGTCTGCTCTTGTTTAACAAGATAGTCTTTCACACATTCTTCGGCATCGGCAGAAGCAGTACAGTTGAGCTGCTTTTCCAGCAAATCAGACTCGATGGGGAATTTTTGTGCTGATGAATGGCTGGGATCTTTATTGGAACATACCGATACTATTACAGACGTTATCTGTTTCTCTGCTACATGTGGCTCATTTGATATCTCCTGGAACGTGCTTGTTTCTAGCTGATTATTTATTTCAAATTCATCGCAGACGCTCTCTTTTTCTTCGTGTGATGGCGAATTTGGAGAAGTTACCTTGTGGATCAACGGGGATCCAATTTCCTCCATGATACATCCATTAACCTCTTGCTCACAGGGGTCACTTTCTGGAAAGTTAATTGATAGCTGGCTTGATAAAATGTCTGTAGTGCTTGTTTCACTTTCACTGGCATTACTCGGTAATGAATCAGAGGCTGCAGTGTTCACTTCTAGAACAGGAGTGTCTATTGTGTTAATTACTGCAGCATTCTTGGTTTCGGCAATTACTGTCCCAGAGAAAACATACTTTTGTGAAGGGTCATCAGGACAGTTTATTTTATCATTTAGATCAGATTTCTGGGTTTGGCTGCAGGGCGAGAGGAGGGGATTGTCTGTCTCAGCAAGTGCAAGAATTACAGTTTCACATTTAACACTTTTGCTACTTTCTATGAAAATACTATCCCTCTCTGCAGGCAACTCCACTGTTTCAGAGGGTGCATCATCCTGAAGAAGTGTAGTTTCATCACTATTAGTCTGCTCATCAGAAACTGCGTCACTTACTTCAGAAACTGTAATCTGGTCTTGCACATCGTCCAACAGATCTGGTGAATTACTGTTAACAGTATTGTATCCAGCATCACCTTCCCAATCAATGGGATAGATATCATCTGCTGTCTCTAACTTGCGTGGTGTTGTCTCAACAAGATTGCTTTCCAAGCATTCCTCGATTACAACACCTTGCTTAACATAATTCTCTCCATCGCTGGGCTTTTCGGGTTCATTGCCTGCTCCACAGGCTTGGAATAGCTGTGCTCTATACTGATGATTTCCTGTAGCTTGTTCTGGTACTTTAGTCTTTCTGTCGTTCTGTCCGGGGGAGTCAGAGCTCCCTGGTCCATTACCACCACTACCCCTTCCCCCTCCTTCCACTGTAACATTGGCAGCTGCAGCTGCTGCAGCCTCCCTTTGTGCCCTGGCTTGTTGAGCACGGGCTTTGATATCTGCAAGCGTTCTGGCACCTGTCCTCTCCCTACTGGATGTTCCAACTGTGGTGATGATCCTAGGGCATATCTGATAGGCTGGCTGCCCTTTGATAACCCATGGTGGTTTGATTCTTGAGAGTTGAATCTGAAAGCACAATGATCCACAATTTACCATTAATTCTCTCCTGAAACAGGATTCATAATATAGGCAAAAACCAGTTAACCGCTTCAGTATTTTATAGGTAGTGACCAGATTAGACACATTAACTCTAATGTACTTAATAAAATTAAAACAGTAATGTAATGAAGGAAAATGCAATGTAAATCAAGAACAGAAACAGAAAATGCATTTCCAACAAAGGAAAATCAATAGTTTAAAAGAGATAATACAGATTTTACCCCATAAAAGTGAGATACATTTGCATGCAAGCAAAACTCACCATCGGCAAATTAAAATTTATAAAAATTCCATTCTTGTTCTGATAGTTTACCATTCGTAGCAAAGTAATACCTTTCTCTTCACTAGCACAATATATATTTTTCGTCTTTATCAACATACTAGATTACCACAGTGAGAGATACTAACAGTATGTATTCACGTACTGTAATAATTCACCTTGACCATGAGATAGCTTCACATTAAAGAAGTTAATATCTCAGTATCATTACAAACTACATTTAAAATTATAATGTATTTATTTTTAAATAGTGCTATATGGAAGGGAGGAACGTTGGTCACATCAGGAGAAAATTAAGCTGTTTGACAGTACCATCAAGGCAACTTCTAAGTCTATTGTGTGTGTATTTTGTGCCTTCTCCCCATGACAGCATGGACTTTCTTCAATTGTTCCAGTTTTCTTCCACATTCCAAAGATTTCTCCCCATATTAACTGGCGACTGTAGTCCATCACTACTGTAGGTCAGTGACAGAAATATCAAGGGAAGTTGATGAACATGTGAGAGAATAAATTATAGACCTACATGGAAAGAGGGAGAATGGGACCTTTCTGAAAGGATTGTTGTAAGGAGAGCTGGTATGGACCAGGTGAGTCAAACAGCCTTGTCCTGGGTTCTAACTAGCAGGTCAACAGACACAAAAAATAGAAACTTTAGGTAATATTTCATTTAAACTTTACTCTAACATACCATCAGCCTACATTGTGTTTTCAAGTATTATCCCAGGCTTACAAATATTAAGATCCAGATTTTAATAAATCACAATGTATTCCTCACTAAACACCTCACTTTGTAGGTATTAAAACTACCTTTCCTTTCACATTTTGTATATAATGTTTCAATTTCAAATTAACAGATTTATTTGAGGCCATGAAAACAGTGAAGTAGGTGCATGTGTGTATTAATAGAGAAGCACCTACTGGAAAATTCCTCACCTACTTCTTGATGTACAGCATAGGCTGTTGTCACATGTTGCCATGTGCATCACTTACTGTTCATTGCATAACTGAATGCTGAACAATTAAAAAAGACCCATGAAGTGTTGCTGTAGGGCAGGGTCCCCATCCTGAGGTCCACGGACCTCTTGCCTAATGGTATTGGTCCACAGTATAAAAAAAAAGTTAAGAACCCTTGCTGTAGGATACTATTGTAATGATACAGCAGAAACATTTGTGATTCATTTTGGGTTGATACTAAACTGTCAGCAAATGGATATCTAACTTAGGAATCATTAGAATGTGTATTCAAAGAATGAAATGGGAATTTTATTTAGCACAACTCAAGTCTAAATCTTCCCTGGGAGCATTAAATACCGATCATTGAGCACAATAATGATCAGACTGTCATCCTGGGAGCAATTCAGTTCATACATAGACAAGGTTATTAACGTTGACAGAAAATCTTTAAAAGAACTACTACTTTTGAAACCACATATGTAAAAAATTCCGGTTCAACCAATTAACAAAAAGAGAAATACAACTTTTCCAGGACCTCCAGGATAACGATCTCAGGATTGCTACCAGTGCCACGTGCAGGCAGGTTTAGAAATAGGAAGACAGCACAGATCAACACGTGGCTGAAGATGATGCAGGAGGGAAGGCTTCAGATTTATAGATAATTGGGTAGTTTTCCAGGGAAGGAGGGACCTGTTCCAGCGGGAGGGTTTATATCTGAACTGGAGGGGGACAAATATTCTGGCAGGTAGGTTTGCTAGAAAGGCTCTAGTGGATTTAAACAAAATACAAGGGGGGAGGGGAACCAGAGAGGAACAGATGTAGGGGAGAAGGAAGAAAAAGGAGATAGTAAAGTTGTTTGCACCGTTAGTGATAAACAGAGAGTAAAAGGTGGAAAATTTCTTAAATGCATTTATTTTAATGCTAGGAGCATTGTAATGAGTGTAGAGCATGGATTGATACCTGGAAGTATGATGCTGTAGTTACTAGTGAAACGTGGTTGCAGGAGGGGTGTGATTGGCAACTAAATATTCCTGGATTTCGTTGCTTCAGGTATGATAGAATCGGAGGGACAAGAGGGGGAGGTGTTGCATTGCTTGTCAGAGAAAATATTACAGTGGTGCTCTGGCAGGATAGATCAGAGGGCTCGTCTAGGGAGACTATTTGGGCGGAATTAAGGAATGGGAAAGGTGTAGTAACACTTATAGAGGTGTATTATAGACCACCTAATGGGGAGCGAGAATTGGAGGAGCAAATTTGTAAGGAGATAAAAGATTTCTGTAGTAAGCACAAGTTTGTCATTGTGGGAGTTTTTAAATTTTCCACACATAAGACTGGGAAGCCCATACTGTAAAAGGGCTGGATGGTTTGGAGTTTGTAAAATGTGTGCAGGATAGTTTTTTGCAGCAATACATGGAGGTACCAACTAAAGAAGGGGCAGCGTTGGATCTCCTGTTAGGGAATGAGATAGGTCAGGTGACGGAGGTATGTGCTGGGGAGCAGTTCGGGTCCAGTGATTACAATGCCATTAGTTTCAATATAATTATGGAGAAGGATAGGTCTGGACCCAGTGTTGAGATTTTTGATTGGAGAAAGGCCAACTTTAAGGAGATGCAAAAGGATTTAGGAGTGGATTGGGACAAATTGTTTTATGGGAAGGATGTAATACAGAAATGGAGGTCATTTAAAGGTGAAATTTTGAGGGCACAGAATCTTTATGTTCCTGTTAGGTTGAAAGGAAAGGTTAAAAGTTTGAGAGAGCCATGGTTTTCAAGGGATACTGGAAACTTAGTTTGGAAAAAGAGAGATATCTACAATAAATATAGGCAGCATGGAGTAAATGAGGTGCTCAAAGAATATAAAGAATGTAAAAAAGAATCTTAAGAAAGAAATTAGAAAAGCTAAAAGATACGAGGTTGCTTTGGCAAGTAAGGTGAAAATAAATCCAAAGGGTTTCTACAGTTATATTAATAGCAAAAGGATAGTGAGGGATAAAATTGGTCCCTTAGAGAATCAGAGTGGACAGCTATGTGTGGAACCAGAAGAAATGGTTTGAACAATTTATTTGAACAATTTCTTTTCTTCGGTATTCACTAAGGAGAAGGATATTGAACTATGTAAGGTAAGGGAAACAGGTAGGGAAGTTATGGAAACTATGATGATTAAAGAAGAGGAAGTATTGGCGCTTTTAAGGAATATAAAAGTGGATAAGTCTCCGGGTCCTGACAGGATATTCCCTAGGACCTTGAGGGAAGTTAGTGTAGAAATAGCAGGGGCTTTGACAGAAATATTTCAAATGTCATAAGAAATGGGAATGGTGCCAGAGGATTGGCGTACTGCTCATGTGTTTCCATTGTTTAAAAAGGGTTCTAAGAGTAAACCTAGTAATTATCGGCCTGTAAGTTTGACGTCAATTAATGGAAAGTATTCTTAGAGATGGTATATATATAATTATCTGGATAGACAGGGTCTGATTAGGAACAGTCAACATGGATTTGTGCTTGGAAGGTCATGTTTGACAAATCTTATTGAATTTTCTGAAGAGGTTACTAGGAAAGTTGACTAGGGTAAAGCAGTGGATGTTGTTTATATGGACTTCAGTAAGGCCTTTGACAAGGTTCCACACGGAAGGTTAGTTAGGAAGGTTCAGTCGTTAGGTATTAATATTGAAGTAGTAAAATGGATTCAACAGTGGCTGGATGGGAGACGCCAGAGAGTAGTGGTGGATAACTGTTTGTCAGGTTGGAGGCCTGTGACTAGTGGTGTGCCTCAGGAATCTGTCCTGGGTCCAATGTTGTTTGTCATAATATACATTAATGATCTGGATGAAGATGGGGTGGTAAATTGGATGAGTAAATATGCAGATGGTACTAAGATAGGTGGCATTGTGGATAATGAAGTAGGTTTTCAAAGCTTGCAGAGAGATTTAGGCCAGTTAGAAGAGTGGGCTGAAAGATGGCAGATGGAGTTTAATGCTGATAAGTGTGAGGTGCTACATTTCGGAAGGACTAATCAAAATAGGACAGACATGGTAAATGGTAGGGCATTGAAGAATGCAGTAGAACAGAGGGATCTAGGAATAATGGTGTATAGTTCCCTGAAGGTGGAATCTCATGTAGATAGGGTGGTGAAGAAAGCTTTTGGTATGCTGGCCTTTATAAATCAGAGCATTGAGTATAGGAGTTGGGATGTAATGTTAAAATTGTACAAGGCATTGGTAAGGCCAAATTTTTGAGTATTGTGTACAGTTCTGGTCACCAAATTATAGGAAAGATGTCAACAAAATAAAGAGTACAGAGAAGATTTACTAGAATGTTACCTGGGTTTCAGCACCTAAGTTACAGAGAAGTTTGAACAAGTTGGGCCTTTATTCTTTGGCGCGTAGAAGGTTGAGGGGGGACTTGACAGAGGTATTTAAAATTATGAGGGGGAATAGATAGAGTTGATGTGGATAGGCTTTTTCAATTGAGAGTAGGGGAGATTCAATCAAGAGGACACGAGTTGAGAGTTAGGGACAAAAGTTTAGGGGTAACACGAGGGGCAACTTCTTTACTCAGAGTGGTAGCTGTGTGGAACGAGCTTCCAGTAGAAGTGGTAGAGGCAGGCTCGATATTGTCATTTGAAGTAAAATTGGATAGCCATATCGACAGGAAAGGAATGGAGGGTTAAGGGCTGAGTGCAGGTCGGTGGGACTAGGTAAGAGTAAGCATTCGGCACGGACGAGAAGGGCCGAGATGGCCTGTTTTCATGCTGTAATTGTTATATGGTTATATAAGTTTAAAAATTCACCATTTTCAAAGTAAATGAGGAATTCAGTTCTTATATGGCATGGGGAAGGGGGAAGGAGGAGAATGCACTTTTAATTGAACAAAGTTATATTGATGTATCATAGAAATTTGTATACTAAATTCTAATCCCAAAATTAAATCACTGCAACCATGTTACATTTTAAACGTCCAGTTAAATTAAATTGTTTAAATAATGACTCATCTGTTTAAAAAAAATCACGTACCCTAATAGGTGGCACCTTTGGCTCTTCTTTTGTAGGTTGTTCCTTTTCTGTCCGAAAGCTATCAATTGCGGTCCGAAAGGACTGATGATCTTCAAGACGCGGCTTCTTCTCGGGGCCAGAGGTAGAGGCCCCATATTCAGAAGACTTTCTTTTTTGGTCTTTAGACTCTCCGAAATTGTGCTCCAACTCACTTTTCAAAGCAGCACTCTTAATAGTAAGGCAGGTGACCTGATCCTTGGAAATTCCAGCAGGCTGAACATCAGTCAATTCTAAATGTCCATCAGATTTCTTATGCTCTTGAGACTGTACTTCTGCAGGTCTCTCAGAAAGCAACAGAGATTTGGACTTTAAGGCAGATTTATTTGCAAGTGCCTCTTTTGGATGCCCAGGACTAGTTTCATTGTTAATTAAGCCAAGTTGATCTTCATCTGCACAGCTAACTGTCTGAAATGCCTTAGCCTCAAAATGTTGTTTCTGGCTCCTGGTATCATGAGATGATACAGTGCACGAAACTGTATTTTCATTTTGTTCAGGTGGCTCGGGCTTTCTTTCAACAAGACTTCTCCTCACTCTACATTTGAGGTCCACCTTTGAACTTCGAGTGCATTTCCTTATTCTCTCATCCTGCTTTTTAACTGGACTAGGTTGCTTAGATGGCCCTGCTAAGACAGGTGAACTGGCTTCTTTTTCCATTTCCACTTGTGCACCTGTCTGCTGCTCAGATTCTGCTTTCGACAAGCCCAATCTGTCAATGTAACAAGAACAACTATATTCAGATACACACTAGACCAGACTGTACAGCAATATCTTAGAAAGTTAGTTGAATTTTTTTTACACTTCTGTGCTCCATCCATCAGTTTAGAAAATTACAGCCACTTGTGTCAGTCTATTCAACCAAATATGTGACACTGTTCTTTCTTTTTCAATATTTTTTATTAATTTTCTACATAGAATACAGAGTTCAAAAAAAACTATCAAATACATTATACTGAATTGCACATACAAACTCCTTACTCTATATTCGTACAAATTGATTAATTCATAATATTGAAATATAGTAAATTTATTATATGGGAAAAAAAATCTAACCCACTACCAAGACCGAAGCTGATTAGCAAAGAAGAAAAAAGAAAAGCATATTATTAGCCATCATCTATGCTTTAACAGCAAATCAAAGGTTTTGAAAATAGTTCAAAAAAGGTGACACTGTTAAAGCAAATCCATTATTAAATTCCTGAAACAAATCATTGGATTGAAAAGTTGGCTAGAAACACATTTTAACCTGATATTCATTGATTGAAAATTCATCCAACTTATGGTTTTGCAATCCGTAAAATAATGTTTCTGTCATATAGGCATCCATTAATCTCATGAGACCATGGATTTGCGCCTTGGAAGGTTTCCAGGGCGCAGGCCTGTGCAAGGTTGTATGGAAGACCGGCAGTTGCCTATGCTGCAAGTCTCCCCTCTCCATGCCATTGATGTTGTCCAAGGGAAGAGCATTAGGACCCATACAGCTTAGCACCGCTGTCATCACAGAGCAATGTGTGATGAAGTGCCTTGCTCAAGGACACAACACGCTGCCTCAGCCAAGGCTCGAACTAGTGACCTTCAGATTACTGGACGAACGCCTTAACCACTTGGCCACGCGCCCACACTGTCGTTTAAATTTTCATTAAAGAATTTCATAAATCCAAGGCAACAAAGGACGGTTCTGTGCTAATCTTATGTAGCATTAAAGCTACGTTATACAGAGCAAGGATGAAATACTTGCAGTTTGAATGGCTAGAACATGTTCTGATTCTGGTTGTAGTATCATACTCAAACAAGCACATTCGGAGACAGAGCCATCCAAAACACTAACTCACATGCCATATGTGAATAGTTAAAACTAGTTTGCCTACTCAATGCCTGGTTCCCTCCCCAGATAATAAACTTAAATGCATGCAGAATTCATGCTTAAAAAAAAAAGTCAAATTACAATTGACAAATACTGCAAAATTTTGCAACATAGAGGCCTTAGAGCAGGGAGAGGTTTTTTTTTGTAATTTTGAAGCTGCTGCTTGTAAGGAGGTCTTTTAAGTATGTCTATAATGCAAAAAAAGTTGAAAGGAGCACCAAATTCACCAATTCTTGATTTATCAAGTGATAAAATTAGACACCTTAAACCTCACTCATATGGGCTACACAACAGAACACTAACATGTTCAGCAGAATATTTATAAAAGTGTATCCATTTCTCCAGTGGTCCCTACCAAAAAAAAATTTTGCATAGCAAAAAATGCAAATAGAACAGGTTGACATTTCTATCCAAATTATGCAATCTGTTCTTCAGGTGATGTACTATTTAGAGAGCACAGTCTAATATTTACCTTACTGTGCATGGAGGGATGAGGTCCACAGAGATCAAAGGTAAATATTGACAAAATACATAAATTTATTGATTGAACTAAAAAAACTTTATCCCTAAGAAAAAGTACCATTTGGATTTCTTAGGGGTAAAAAAAGGCAAATTACTTCCTTGAGTGACCAAGTATATTTGTTTTGCACACCTTCAATTCATACTTAATACCAAGTGCTCAGAGATGGAATGATTGACATGCTTGAAGTCGACAATGATGCCTTCAATAATTTTTTCATCAGTTAGGTAAACATTAGTATCTAAGTGAAGTACTTCAAAGGTGATTCTTTCGTATCACAAACACAAACATCCTGCGCCTGTCCTGATGAAAGCAGTCATCATAAACATAACTATTTAAATAATCACTGCATGAAAAGAGTTTCAAACTTTTTCCACCATTAGCATGGAGTTTTTGGTATTGCAAGTTTGTCATCTGCAAAGCACACTAAGGTGTGATGTGTAATGCATGTGCCTTGAGTGCACCTAATGAAAAACACCATCAGCAAATCTCCAAACAGAATTCAAACCCAGCGGGTGTAGGCGGATATTCAGCCCACTGTATTCATGCCAAATTCTTGTACAGTAATTTAGTCCCCTGCAAGCATCCAAATGTTCCCTCAAGTGCCTTATTGACACTGATTGACTCAGCTTCCACCATGATAATCATTCCCCATAAAAATAACTTTCCTCATATCCTCCCTTGTACTTGAAGATGAAATTCCTTATTCCTGCAAATCTTGTCAGCACCTTCACACCTTTTGTACAGTAGGATAACCAGTATTAGAAACAGTACCTCAAGTAGTGGTCTATGTCCAGTAAAGATTTTAGAACAGGATAGTGCACCACAGGAACAGGCCAGAAGCCCTCAGTGTTGTGCCAAACTTGGTACAATTAGTAATCAAATACCCAACTAAACTAATCCCTTCTGTCAACACATTCTCCACATCCTTCTATTTCCTGCATATTCATGTGGTTATCGAAGAGACTCTTGAACACCTTTATCAAAGTCAAAGTAAAATACATATATGTTACTGTAACATACATCAAAGTTGCTGGTGAACGCAGCAGGCCAAGCAGCATCTATAGGAAGAGGCGCAGTCGACGTTTCAGGCCGAGACCCTTCGTCAGGAAACGTCGACTGCGCCTCTTCCTATAGATGCTGCTTGGCCTGCTGCGTTCACCAGCAACTTTGATGTATGTTGCTTGAATTTCCAGCATCTGCAGAATTCCTGTTGTTTATGTTACCGTATACTACCTTGAGATTCATTTACTTGCAGAGATTCACAGGAAAATACAGAAATACAATAGAACTAATGAAAAACTGCACAAGTGTAATAAACAGCCAATGTGCAAGAGATAACTTGTGCAATAATGTTACAGCCAGATCGTCCAGTGGCCAACTATTTTACAAACACAAATAAATCTACAGATGCTGGAAATCCTGGCCAGCTCTGAGTTCCTCCAGCATTTTGTGTGTATTGCCAGCTATTTTACCTCTGCTTCTTATTCCCAAACTAATATGTCAGTCTACAGGACGTGCCAAGTTGAGGACTGATGCAGATTAGAAGAATAGTACCTCATTCTACCTTAGTGGTCTTTAACCTGACAGTACGAGCATTAATTAATCAAACTTCCAGTAACCACTCCCTTCTCTCCCCCTCCTTTATTTTCCCTTATCCCACTGCCACCTATACCCATATACTTTTCCCTCCCCCGTCCTCTTGAGCTATCCATTATGTATACTTTCATCCCTCTAGTTTTACCTCCTTACTTCCTTCCCTTTATTTTATGATCCAATATTCTTTCCTCTTAAGTTCTATTTTCTACAGTCCTTTGTCACTTCCATCTTTCACCTCCCAGCTTCTTACATCATTCCTATTTCCTCTCTCCCCTACCTGCCTATCTTTTCCCCTCACCCATCACTGCCATATCTCGCTCCATCCTTCCCCTTTTTCTTCTGGCTATCACTGCCCCCGCCTTTTTTTTATTCCAATCCTGAAGTCCAAATCTCAGTTAAAAACATCACATGTCCATTTCCCTCCACAGGTACTGTCTGACCTGCTGAGCTCTTCCAGCATTTTATACAATATATTAAAAAACATAAGCATTGGAAATTAAAATCAGTTTGATAAACCACGAATCATCTTTAGTAAGCCCATGGCCATTCTTTTTTATTAAATTAAACTTCCCCAAGTGTCTCCACCAGTTGTTTCCTTTATCCCACTGCCACCTATACCCATATACTTTTCTCTCCCCCATCCTCTTCATGGGAGAGAGAAGGAGGAGAGCCATTTCTACCACCATAGATGCAGCAGAGAAAGCGTCAAGATGGCTCTAGATAAAGAGGGGAGATCGGTGGGTTGCTGCTAGGGCACTGGCCGGGGTCTGATCAACCCCGGCTGAGTTGCCTGGGCATGGGTGTATGACGTTGAAAGACCTGAAACACCTGACGACCCCATGTAACATCACTGATGATGTGCCCCAGCTTAGCATCATGCAGATGTTTCTGTAAGAACTACCCCATGGCTGATATAATTGGCCCAGTAACTGCCTGACATGTCTTTGTACCGTTTTGAACAAGGATGTAATATTTACCCATTTTGCATCTCTGTTCTTCTACTTGGTACCTCGGAAGGCCTAGAAGAGTACAGAAAGTACTTTCCATTCCTACCCTGACTTCATTCAGCATTCAGGATGAATCCCATCTGAACCAGTTCACTTGTTACTTCACTTCCATTTTGCAAATGAAACCACAGTCATAAACATTTAATTATGTGTTCAATTTTCCTTCACATGGAACCCTTTCATGTCAACCCAAACAAAGCAAAGACAAAGCAAAAGAACATCCTTGAGAATAAATTATCACAGTATGAAAATAACACAAAATACTTAAGGTCAATTCAATACATTTAGAGATGAAGAGGGATTTCTTTAGCCATAGGATGGTAAATCTGTGAAATTCATTGCCACAGACGGTTGTGGAGGCCAAGTCATATTTAAAGTGGAGGTTGACAGGCTCCTGATTTGTCAGGCTTTAAAGGTTAAAGGTTATGGGGAGAAGGCAGAACAGGGGGGTTGAGGGGGATAACAAATAAGCCACGACTGAATGTTGGAACAGACTTGATGGGCTAAATGGCCTAATTTTGCCATACCTTATGGTCTTACAAATGGAATTGATTTTGTGGTAACTTACAAGTACAGGAAACTGCAAAAGGATAGTGACTCAACCATTGTTTAAAGTCAATATTTTCAGGGATTATCACTGGCCAAGAAACCTCCAAGAATTGCACTGCCCTTTGAAGAAAGTTATAGATCTTTTACATTCACTCTAGTGAAACCATAGAAACTACAGCACAGAAACAGGCCTTCTGGCCCTTCTTGGCTGTGCCGAACCATTTTCTGCCTAGTCCCACTGACCTGCACACGGACCATATCCCTCCATACACCTCCCATCCATGTATCTGTCCAATTTATTCTTAAATGTTAAAAAAAGAACCTCATCTGGCAGCTCATTCCATACTCCCACCACTCTGTTTGAAGAAGCCCCCACTAATGTTCCCTTTAAACTTTTCCCCCCTCACCCTAAACCCACGTCCTCTGGTTTTCTTCTCCCCTTGCCTCAGTGGAAAAAGCCTGCTTGCATTCACTCTATCTATACCCATCATAATTTTATATACCTCTATCAAATTCCCCTCATTCTTCTACGCTCCAGGGAATAAAGTCCCAACCTGTTCAACCTTTCTCTGTAACTGAGTTTCTCAAGTCCCGGCAACATCCTTGTAAACTTTCTCTGCACTCTTTCAACCTTATTATATCCTTCCTGTAATTTGGTGACCAAAACTGAACACAATACTCCAGATTCGGCCTCACCAATGCCTTATACAACCTCATCATAACATTCCAGCTCTTATACTCAATACTTTGATTAATAAAGGCCAATGTACCAAAAGCTCTCTTTACGACCCTATCTACCTGTGACGCCACTCTTAGGGAATTTTGTATCTGTATTCCCAGATCCCTCTGTTCCACTGCACTCCTCAGTGCCTTACCATTAACCCTGTATGTTCTACCTTGGTTTGTCCTTCCAACGTGCAATACCTCACACTTGTCAGTATTAAACTCCATCTGCCATTTTTTAGCCCATTTTTCCAGCTGGTCCAAGTCCCTCTGCAGGCTCTGAAAACCTTCCTCACTGTCTACTACACCTCCAATCTTTGTATCATCAGCAAACTTGCTGATCCAATTTACCACATTATCATCCAGATCATTGATATAGATGACAAATAACAATGGACCCAGCACTGATCCCTGTGGCACACGACTAGTCACAGGCCTCCACTCAGAGAAGCAATTCTCTACCACCACTCTTTGGCTTCTTCCATCGAGTCAATGTCTAATCCAATTTACTACCTCTCCATGTATACCTAGTGACTGAATTTTCCTAACTAACCTCCCATGCGGGACCTTGTCAAAGGTCTTACTGAAGTCCATGTAGATAATATCCACTGCCTTCCCTTCATCAACTTTCCTGGTAACCTCCTCGAAAAACTCCAATAGATTGGTCAAACATGACCTACCACGCACAAAGCCATGTTGACTCTCCCTAATAAGTCCCAGTCTATCCAAATGCTTGTAGATTCTGTCTCTTAGTACTCTCTCCAATAACTTACCTACTACCGACGTTAAACATACTGGCCTATAATTTCCCGGATTACTTTTCCATCCTTTTTTAAACAACGGAACAACATGAGCCACTCTCCAATCTTCCGGCACCTCACCTGTAGACAGCGACATTTTAAATATTTCAGTCAGGGCCCCTGCAATTTCAACACTAGTCTCCTTCAAGATCCGAGGGAACACCCTGTCAGGTCCTGGGAATTTATCCACTTTAATTTTCCTCAAGACAGCAAGGACCTCCTCCTTTTCAATCTGTACAGTTTCCATAATCTCACTACTTGTTTCCCTTAATGCTATAGACTTCATGCCAGTTTCCTTAGTAAATACAGACGCAAAAAAACCTATTTAAGATCTCCCCCATTTCCTTTGGTTCCACACATAGCCGACCACTCTGATCTTCAAGAGGACCAATTTTATCCCTTACAATCCTTTTGCTCTTAATATACCTGTAAAAGCTCTTTGGATTATCCTTCACTTTGACTGCCAAGGCAACCTCATGTCTTCTTTTAGCCCTCCTGATTTCTTCCTCAAGTATTTTCTTGCATTTCTTATACTCCTCAAGCACCTTATTTACTCCCTGCTTCCTATACACGTCATACAACTCCCTCTTCTTCTTTATCAGAGTTGCAATGTCCCTTGAGAACCAAGGTTCCTTATTCCTATTCACCTTGCCTTTAATCCTGACAGGAACATACAAATTCTGCACCCTCAAAATTTCTGCTTTGAAGGCTTCCCACCTACCGATCACATCCTTGCCAGAGAACAACCTGTCCCAATCCACGCTTTTTAGATCCTTTCTCATTTCTTCAAATTTGGCCTTCTTCCAGTTAAGAACCTCAACCCTAGGATCAGATCTATCCTTGTCCATGATCAAGTTGAAACTAATGGTGTTATGATCACTGGAACCAAAGTGCTCCCCTACACAGACTTCCGTCACTTGTCCTAACTTGTTTCCTAACAGGAGATCCAATATTGCATCCCCTCTAGTTGGTCCCTCTATATATTGATTTAGAAAACTTTCCTGAACACATTTTATAAACTCTAAACCATCTAGACCCCTAACAGTATGAGAGACCGAATCAATATACAGAAAATTAAAATCCCCTACCACCACAACTTTATGTTTCCTGCAGTTGCCTGCTATCTCTCTGCAGATTTGCACTTCCAATTCTCTTTGACTATTGGGTGGTCTGTAATACAATCCCACTGATGTGGCCATACCTTTCCTGTTTCTCAGCTCCACCCACAAGGACTCAGTAGACAAGCCCTCTAATCTGTCCTGCCTGAGCACTGCTGTAATATTTTCCCTAACAAGCAATGCCACTCCCCCACCTTTCATTCCTCTGCCTCGATCACATCTGAAACATTGGAACCCTGGAATATTAAGCTGCCAGTCCTGCCCCTCCTGTAGCCAAGTTTCACTAATTGCTACAACGTCATAATTCCACATGTCAATCCACGCCCTCAACTCATCCGCCTTCCCCGCAATACTCCTAGCATTGAAATATATACACCTCAGAAGATTTTTACCACCACTCACAACCTTTCTATTAGAGGATTTGCTTGAACTTTTAACATCATTTATTTTCACCCCAGCCACACTGTCAGCTCTGGTACTGTGGTTCCCATCCCCCTGCAAATCTAGTTTAAAGCCCCTGAAAGCAGTTTTCAACAAAATAAACAATAATTCCTCCCTTTCATTGTACATCTCCTCCAAAGTCTATATAATTCTGAAACTAACTTCTGCACCATAACACACAAATATATTTAGCAAACGCATGGTGCTTACTTCTGTCCATAGTAATCTTCAAAGAAGTTCTCTTTCCACAGCTCAACTTTTTTCTCCTTCTCCATTTCTTGACGTAGCCGAAGCTGCATTTCAGGTGTAAACTCACCTACACAAGATCAAAGCACAGCGATAAGATTAAAACTCAAAACTATCCACATCTACAAAGCAATCAGAGCTTAAATTAAGATTAAAAAAGAAAACTTAACTTTGTCAATAAATTTGCATCATTATTAGACAGTGACATTTGCTGACATAGTTCCGCACAGTGGTTGGCAGAGGGCACATACTTAGGTGGTTAAGGGGGGGGGGGGGAAGACTTGATTTTGCAGGTGGCGGTGTTGGAGAAATCAGTCACTTTTGACGATTCTCATGCAATCCCTTGAGCAGTGACAAACATGATAGTGACCTGGGATACATGACTCTAGTCTGTCCCATGGGGTAAATTTTGACACCTCTCCAAAACGAAAACTAAACAGGGATTTCAACTCCAATTTCAAACTGGCATCAATCTCGCTATACAAATATTGCTGATGTTCAGTCATTAAGTCATGTCCGACTCTCTGTGACGTCATGGGCTCCTGCACACCAAGCCTTCTTGTTGGAAGCTGCCTCTCTGAGATCCAAGGTCATACGCATTGTTTGAGTAATATTATCTTATCCATCGTAGCCTCTGTCATCCTCTCCTTCTTTTACTTTCTGTTTTACCTAACACGAGAGTCTTCTCCAAGGAATCCTGTCTTCTCATGACGTGGCCAAAATATTTGAGCTTTTGTCTCATAATCAAGCCTCTCAGTGAGCAATCTGGTGATACTTCTTGAAGTATTGACCTGTTGGATCTTTTTGCTGTCCAACGAACTCTTAACACTTTCCTCCAGCACTCAAGTTCAAAGACGTCGATTCTTTTGTATTCAGCCTTACTAATAGTCCAGCTCTCACAGCCATACATCACAACTGGAAATACCATAGACTTGACTATATGGATCTTTGTAGACAATGCTATACAAATGCTTGGCATAATTTCAGAATTGATTTGGTCCCAGATTTGGGCCATTGCCAAAATTTTTCCAATCAGAGCTTTCACAAAATCAGTAGGGCAAAGCAAAGAATAGAACACTTTTCCAATGCTATGGGCAGAAGCAAGCACATACATTATTAAACTACAAATACTGTTTTAAATCTAAAATGCTTTTTTTTTCTTTCTCCACAGATCCTGCCTGGCCTGCTGAATATTTCAAGCATTTTCTGTTTTATTTCAGATCTACAGCTTGTGCAGGTTATATTTTAAGCTTTCTTTCACGATTCAGCTGAACATGCCTCATATTACTTCAATTGTAGCTTGAGAAAATGCAACAAGAAAGCATTTCAGGAGAAAAAAAATTACCTTCTGCTAATCGCTCTTTCCATCCCTGAGCTGCAGAGGTGAAGAACTCGTTATTTAGGGCAGAGCTACTGAGCCGCATTATACCATCAGTACCAACCTATAAAAGGTGAAAGGAAACAATTCCACTAAAACAAAAAGTACACCAACTGGGATATTCCATCTTTTAAAAACAAACTGAAAGGCAAGTCTGGAGTCCTTCGTTAGGTTTGTAGGAACATGCCAGTAGAGCATCAAATAAGTAATAGCTTTAGTTTATTTTCATTAGTGATAACCCAACATTAAATATGGGAAAAGTCACTGTCAGTTTAAACAGAATCAGAAACAGTGTTCATTTACATGAAAACATAATGCAGTTGCATCAAGGTTCATGTCAAAGTTATTCTCTGTCCCTACTTTACAAAACAGGGTGCATGAAACTCAATAGTTCCGAGCTTTCAAATTTTTTGCCCCTTGCCCCATGACACTGGAACTAGGACGACATTGCCACCTGTCAAAATGCATTACATTTAAATTAATCATTCAAGCAATGGATCAGAAAATTACCATTTCAGTAGCTGAGCCTTAAAAGATTAAATTCCAGATCTGATTCCTTATTTGCGCAGAGGTACCAAAGCTTTACGAGTATGTCAGAGGGGGTTGTAAGTATCTGAGCAGTCGAAGTTTTGGGGGTGGGGAAAAAAAGACAGGCCCTCACCCTTGATTGCACTTCACCTATCTTCCATTGCTGGAGCACAAATGTGGATGTTAGGCATGTGAAAGGTCAGCTGTGAAAGCACATGAAGTGTGTGGGCAGGGACTGCCAGTCAGTACTGTGCATGATTAGGTTACAATTGAGCAAGTGTGGGAGTGGAGCTAAGCAAAATATGCAATTTAGTATCATTGTGCAAACAATTTTCATAAAATATCTTTATTACCATAGTTGTACTGAAACTCAAGTGTGACTGACAGGGGGGAAAGGTATTAACTGCTTTTATTGGATGTTTAAATTTAAGACGGCTATATATGAAAATGAGATCAGAACACTACTTGGTCAAGCAACAGTTAAACCTGCACTAATAAAGCATCTGCATTTGACAGGCAAAATATCTGTCCTCAATACAAGGCAATGAACAGAACTCCACAAAGCTGTTCATTTGTATCAGGAGTTTTATAATGAGCTCACTGGAAGGCGTGCAGTGTTCAAAACTTACAAATTTCAACTCAAGATTAGCCATTTATAAAGAAGAACTTGGCACCATGAGGAATTTGGTGGTATTGTAAAAGCATAATAGTATAAATTTAGAAAGCTTACTCTACTACTGCAAGGACCCAAAAGACATTGGGGAAAAATACAGTGACAATAAACAATTAGTCTCCCCAGAAAAGAGAATTTATTCAACTAACTAGAACAGAAAACCCTTGTGGAAAAGGGAATAAAAACCCCATTCATGTCAGGTTTCACAAAGAATCTTGAGTTTTCATTTGGTCACAGATCACAGTGCCACCCACTGGTCAATATCTCATAAACCATCTCAACCATTTTATTCTAATTGATACATCTTTTACTGTCCACATTTAAAACACAATCTCAAAATTGTGCTTTGCTCAAACCTATTTACTACTAAATGAAATAAAATTTACTTTCTCAAATGCAGTTTAGCTTTTAAATATTGTGAGCCACTCAAACAAAATCAAGTATGGGTCTCAAGTGCATCCTTGTCTGCTTTCATTTCAATGCCAGTAAATTGGTAGAGTCTTGTAGAAATGAAACTGTGTACAAAGCTATATTCAATGACTAAGTTACTCAATTTAAAAATCAACATAATGTACAAATTTGCAGTTATATAAACTTTGATGCAGAAGTATCTTAATAACATGAACGAGAATTAAACAGTTTCATTTGACATCAAGTCTCTCCCTATTTTGATGTATTCTGCGTCATTCCATTCATTCTCCAAAAGAACAGAAAACCAGGCTCTAAACTCATGTACCCAACTCTAAATACAAAGAAACCCAAATATGTTTCATACTTTATTCAGTCTCTCATGGCACATTTAAGTTGGCAACTCATCAATGCATCAACATGAAAGGCAAGAATCTGGTTTTACCATTTCAGAGAACATCAAAATGCACAACTAAACTGAATTAAAATGTCATTGTTGTTAACAACACAACCACAAAAAAGCAGAACACAAAGAGAATGTATTTCAAGAGGAAGAAAATGGTGTTCTACAAAATACACTACTCATTTTTACATCTGAGGCAGCTAACTGAGACACTAACAATATATCCTACTAATTGAAAATCTCAGAAGAATGCTCAAGACATTCACATACAACAGCACAAGTTTTTTTCAAGCATGTTCACACTTTGCACCAGCTAACATTCAAAGAAAAGATAAAAATGAAGTATCCCGTATCAGAAGACTGGATCTGCAATGGCCTTGCAATACTTGCTCTCACTTCTCAAAAGCTTAAAGAGTTAGAACCAAGAATAATATTCAACTGTCCATTGTGCCCCTGTTCATTCTTTGAACAAACTATACAATTAGCAATAATCTACTGATGGGTCCCCAGTGCTCTGAATTTTCTCTGATTACAATGAAAATTGGGTAATATTTATATAATTTAATACCTTGTAATAAGCAAGGATGTACAGGATTCATCGTGAAACTGGATAACTATCTCAAATACAAGAAGAGCGAGCTTGAGAAAAATAAATGTTATTGAGACCTTCAACCACAGTTGTATGATTAGTACACAAGTCTAACATAACAAAACTCAATTTTATTTTAGCTTCAGGTCATTCTCTTGACTACACCTCAATTACCACCAGCCATGATACTTGACATGCAGACTGAAACTACCAACCTCAGATTAATATGGAGAATATATGAGAAATGACTAGCAATGACAAATTTGAAAATTTTATAGATCATATAGATAGATTCCTGTTTCTCTTCTATTTCACACCAACAGACAAGTAAATACAACAGTTATTCCATCCTCCACCATTCAACCTTTGTCAGCTATTTTGTAGACAATATTTTCACTTGTCCTGCAGCAGGAGAATCTGGTCAAACAGCCTAGAGTTTTGTTCCAAATTAATGAATATGCATGAGGTGTTTTGGTATTATCAGTTTGGTACTGAGAAAAAGATCTTGCAGACACGTTGAGCATAGAACAGACTGTTACAAGGTCAGACTTACCTCTCACTGAACAGACACAGCTACCAGGTATTACCTCAAAAAAATATTAAGGGTGAATATCCTCTAATGCTCTGCATCCTCCCACAGTCCGAAGATGTATTATTTGGTAGGCTAATTGACCATTGTAAAGTGTGCTGAGATTAGGTTAAGATTAAATTGGGGGAATTACTGAGCAGCGTGGCGCAAAGAGCCAGAAAGCCCTATTCAGCACTGTATATCAATAAATTAAATAGAAAGCAAGATTCCCAGAAAGGGGCTTTTGGTGGGTGGGTCTTGACCACAAAATTGCTACATCCTCTATCAGACTTGGTCCTCGCAGTGTGGCTCTCAATCAGTCCTTAATTTGGGAAGGGGTGGGATGAGGCCAATTTTGATAGCATCAGACAGAAATTTATTTTACTTGGGAGAGGCTGCTTGAATGAAAAGGTATGACTGATAAGTGGACGGTCTTTGAAAGTGACACAGGAACCTTAACTGACCAGGGATATTGATGCTCTTGTACATAGCACCTCCTTCCTACCAACATAGAGGCAACTGGGATCAAGCAAGTCTTTGAGTACAAGTAGAAGGCTAAGGAGAAAATTAGGAGGGGAAAACTGGACCATGACATATCCCTGACAAATAAGGTAAAGGAAAATCTCAAAACATTGAATAAGCACATTAAGAGCAAAAAGATAGCTAGAGAAAGAGTAGGTCCTCTTTAAGATCAGTGTGGAGGTCTACGTGATAGGTGAGATCTTCAATGAACATTTCTTGTCTATATTTATTGCGGAGAAGAACATGGAAACAAGCAAGTCCAGGAAAGGAAACTGTGATATTCTGGAGCAATTCAACATTCCAAAGGAGATGTTGTTGGAGATTTTGAAACATGAAGGCAAATAAATCCTCAGGACTTCACCAGATCATTCCTTGGATGTTACAGGATTAAACAGATGGAAGAGCTGGGGTCTGGAGAAGATTTCTGCATCCTTTTTTGCCATAGGTGAAGCACTGGAAGAATGGACAACAGCCAATATTGTGTCTTTATTTAAGGAGGGGAACGGGGATATATAGTCCAGTCAACTTTTTATATTAATGGTAGTAATGTTATTGGACGGGATTCTGAAAGACAGGATTTATTTGAGTGTGGAAAGGCTAAGAGCATTTAGGGAAAGTCACCATGGATTTATCTATTGGAAATCATGTCTCTATTTTTTTTGAAGGAATGACCAAGAGGAATGAGGAGGCAGAGAAGTAAATGCTGTCTACATAGACTTCAACAGGTCCCAACAGAGTCCTCAGGGTATGCTGGTTTGAAAGATTAGCTAGCCAGCCAGATCTAAAATTGGCTCAATGGTCACAATCAGAAGGTGGTAGCAGGGAGTTGTTTTTCCAGACCGGAGGTCACTGATCAACACCACAGGGACTGTAATGTACACTTTATTCTGTACATTAATGATGGGAATGTAGGTGGCATTTTTTTAAAATGTTTTTAGATGTCACCAAAGGTCTGTAGTGGATAGCAACGGAGGTAATCCAAGGTTACAACATGATATACAGTGACTATAAAAAGTATTCACCCCCCCCGAAGTTTTCATGTTTCATTGTTTTACATCACAATGGATTTAATTTGACTTTTTTTGTCACTGATCAACAAAGAAAGACACTTTCGTGTCAAAGTGAAAAAGATCTCTGCAAAGTGATCTAAATTAATTACAAATATAAAACACAAAATAATTGATTGCACAAGTATTCACCCCCCCCCCCCTTAACATGGCACACCAAAATTATCACTGGTGCAGCCCATTGGTTTTAGAAGTCACATCTCTGTGTGCAGTCAAGGTGTTTCAATTGATTGTAGTAAAAATACACCTGTATCTGGAAGGTCCAACTACTGGTGAGTCAATATCCTGCAAAAACTACACCATGAAGACAAAAGAACACTCCAAGCAACTCTGCAAAAAGAAAAAGGTTATTGAAAAGCACAAGTCAGGAGATGGATACAAGAAAATTTCCAAGTCACTGAATATCCCTTGGAGTACAGTTAAGTCAATCATCAAGAAATGGAAAGAATATGGCACAGCTGTAAATCTGCTGAGTGACCATGCAAGAAGGGGACTAGTGAGGAAGGCTACCAAGAGACCTATGACAACTCTGGTTCAGTGGCTGAGATGGGAGAGACTACGCATATAACAACTGTTGCCTGGGAGCTTCACCAGTCGCAGCTTTATGAGAGAGTGGCAAAAGAGAAAGTCACCGTTGAAAAAAAAAAATCACATGAAATCTCAGCTAGAGTTTGCCAGAAGGCCTGAGGGAGACTCAAAGTCAGCTGGAAGAAGGTTCTATGGTCTGATGAAACCGAGCTTTTTGGCCGTCAGACTAAACACCAGGTTTGGCATAAGCCAAACACCACACACCAAAAACACACCATCCCTACTGTGAAGCATGGTGGTGGCTGCATCATGCTGTGGGGATGCTTTACTGCAGCAGGCCCTGGAAGGCTTGTGAAGGTAGAAGGCAAAATGAATGCAACGAAACACAGGGAAATCCTGGAGGAAAACCTGATGCAGCCTGCAAGAGAATTGCGACTTGGGAGATTTGTTTACCAGCAAGGCAATGACCCCAAGCATAAAGCCAATGCTACACCAGAATGGCTTAAAAACAAAGTTAATATCCTGGAGTGGCCAAGTCAGAGTCCAGACATTAAATCAATTGAGAATTTGTGGCTGGACTTGAAAAGGGCTGTTCACTCATGATCCACATGCAATCTTGAGCAGCTTTGTAAAGAAGAATGATGAAAAATTGCAGTGTCCAGATGTAAAAAGCTGATGAAGACCTATCCACACAGATTCAAGGCTAATTGCTGCCAAAACTGCATCTAGTAAATACTGACCTTAAAGGGGATGAATTCTTATGCAATCAATAGTCTTGTGTTTAATAATTATAATAAATTTAGACCAATTTGTAGAAATTTGTTTTTACTTTGATACAAAATTCTTTTCTGTTGATCAGTGTCCAAAAAAAAAACAACACAAATTATATCCACTGTGACTCATTGTTGAAAAACAAAAAATGAAAACTTCCGGAGAAGGAAGGGTGAATACATTTTGTAAGCACTGTAAATCAACTGGGAAGGTGGACAACGGAATGGAAAACGACATTTAACTTGGGTAACTGCAAAGTATTGCATTTTGGGAAGCTAAACCAAGGTAGGATACGCACAGTGACAGGCATATCTCTGGGGAGTGTTACTGAACAGAAAGACCTTAAAGTGGAAGTTCACAGCTCTTGCATAGCATTTTTTTTTTAAAAAAAGGAATGCACTTTAAAAAAAAATTAAAAGCAACAAATCTTCAAATTAAATTACTTCAAATGCCAAGCATACCTGCCTGTCCACCTCTGGCAGGAGAAACAGCAGCTGCTGCTGGAAGTGTAGTGGTAAAGAAGTGAAAGTCCGAGAGTTGATCAAAGCACGCAAGTTTGTGTTGACAAGAATTGATCCAGGTGTTTCAACATCAATCTCTTCCCCTCTGTTTCGCTTCATTTGTCCTGCTTGAACAATGTAATACAATGCAACATATTACATCACAAATACTTGTAAAAACAAACTGTGAATGAGTTTATTTTGCTCCTGGTAGCATTTAGATTCATTTTTAATCCCTTCACAAAAGCCGACCAGCAGCAGCCATCATTGGTGAATGGACACCTGCTCCCAGACATCCATTAACCTAACAGCCCGCTGCAGGTGTGACAGTATGAAAATAAACAGCAGTTCTGTGATGAATTACCATTCCAGGACTCAAATCTCCACTCAGCTGCACCACCATTTCATGCCAGTGTGCAGCTTTTAAAAACTGATCCTGCAGTAGTAACTAGTAGTCAGCAGTCTTTATATCAGTATGTATTCTGCATGCAATGTACAATAACAAACACAAAATCAAAAGGATTCTAAACATTTGGCAATGCAGCTGAACATGAAGCAAATAAACCAAGTAAAATCCACTGTTTTCACACTAAAGTATCAAGAGTATTTTGTATGTGACCTGTTTAACAACTCACTGACTAATTACAAGTAGTTATGCTTCAAGGATTATAAAGAGAAGATTTTACTTTAAAATAGTAAAATGGGAATAGTATCAAATTGGAGAAAGTGAGAAATATTTTTATGCAACAAGTTTTGATCTGGATGCAAGTGGTACACACAAGTTAATAACTAATTTCAAAATGGAAAAGATATACAACCGGAAAACATGAAAAAAACATGTAACCCACAACAATGATTCATCTGTCAGAACCTTAAAAGAAATTGAACAATGATTTATCTAAATAACAGGACCTTCTACATCAAGATGCTTTGATGCTACTGAAAGGAATTAATAATTGAAGGAAACTTTCCAAGACAAGCTGAATCCGAGAATTTTTCTGAAGTACATCAATAGCGAGTCAACGCATATCGTTGTAATTTGTCCTGTATAGTGCTGAGTGCATTCTTTTAAAAGCCGGGCAATTTCATATTCTGCTGGTACTAATGCATTTTTACAGCAACTTGAAGCTGTCTTTTGACATAATTTCCTTCATATTTAAAATCGCAAACAAAAAGTAGTAAAATTAATTCCTTACCTGTGCTTGATCTCCTCAAGGCTCTGAAGTGTTGTCCAGGCTTCCGGCTCAGGGTTGGCCTACACTGAAATTTATTCATTTCTGTTCTGTTGTACTGAATGCTAGCCGAGGTAACTGTGCAGGAACTACCATTAGATGCACTGCTTGATTCACCATCTGTGTGCTTGGCTGCAAACACTGAAAGCAAACTCTACTCAACATCTTGACCAAGAAACAGTTTATGTAGATTATGGCCTGAACACTGTTACAAAACCAAAAACCAAAAGAGAGTATTCAGGCCATAAACTACATCAAAATTTAAAGACCACTGAAAACATCAGGCTAAATGTGAGTGAAAGCATAGGCTTTATTGTTAAAAATTCTACCCATTTCCCAGTAAGAGCTTTACTATTAATGCAATATTTCATGGATTTACTGTAGAAAAGTAGCCCATATCAATGGAGCCCACTGAACTGTATTTTATATTTAAGAGAATTCAATTTGCCTTTTAAATCTTTAAGAAAACTTATTTGCATCATAAACAATTGCCATCAAGGTTAATTAAATAACAAATTATATTCAGAAGTATGGCATAAACAGAAAATAAGCGATTACAGAACACAACTTTCGTGTTAATTGTACTTTCTCACATGGACAAAAATATTTATATTGCACAGTATACTCAAGGAACATGAAATAATGCATGTACCAACCAGCCCAGTAAAACAGCTGTGGCTCATCGCCTTTGAAAAATTTGTCCAATTCCATTACCCTTCAAACACAAATTATGAATAAAATAAGAGTGCACCAAATGAAATATGGCAAGGAATACAAAAGGAGAGGGGCAAGCACTGTAATATCAGCAAAAAGGAATTTGAGTTTTGCCATCCACAACATACAATTTTTCTAATATCCCACTAGTTCCCTGTCTGTTCTTTCCCAGATGCAACTGCTTTTCTGTTGTGAGAAAAATAAGCAGGTTTATTTCATGATCGGTTTAGTTCCAAATACCGGAAGAGGTTTCTCTTTTCTCACCATTCCAGGCCTTTTATTTTGTAGTCCTTGTCCCAATTCAGCCACAAACCAATCCACAAGTTGAATGTGACTTCTGTGGGATAGGATTAAGCTAAATTTGCAAAGGCAGAGACTATTCAGAACAATTCAGCATGGCTTTGTTTAGGGGAAGATCACGTCTGAAAAATTTAGTCAAATTAATCAACGTGTAATGATGTAGTTGATGGGCTTTAGTAGGACCCATGACAAGTTCCCACATGAGAGACTGGCTCAAACAAATTGAAGCCCTTGGGATGGAAAGCAAATTGACAAAATGGATCCTAATTGGCTTGGTAACAGGAGGCAGAGGGTGACAATGAAGGGTTTTTACTACTACAAGCTTGTGATCAGTGGTGTTCCACATAGATCTATGCTGGTAACTTTGCTGGTTGCAATATATATTAGTTAGGTTCTGAAATTTCAGGTTTCATTAGCAAGTTCACATTTGACAGAAGTACGGTAAGATAGTATTTCTTTATATTTGGGTTAGTAAATTCTATGTAGGTTATATACAGGCCTTTATATATAGCCCCAGACTGTTTATGTCAGTGACATACAACTTCTTAGGTATTCACACAAATGAGGCCCAAGTCACTGAAATCTTGGACATGGGACAAGGAACAGGCAAAAAAACACTGCACTGTAAAGGTTGGGTCTCCTCATTCAATCTCATTACATCAGGTAGAGAACAGCCACCCATAAACTAGACAGTTATTTAATGGGGGGCATCACATATTGGCTTGTTGCAGAGTCAAAATGGTAAATATTAAAATAGTTCAGGAAAAAAAATGAGCTGAGGTTGAGGTATTTTCTCTTTAAGGAAGCATGGATTTAGTAATGGTGAAACAGAATTTTAACAGGGCAAAAATGCCTACAGTCAATCAAACTCAATAGGAAGGAAGGTCAGAAAGGATGTATCAAGAGCACCTGATCCACCACCATCAGATTATTCTGCATCCCAAAAGTTAGAACCTTTCATACATGCAATTCCATGCATTACATGTTGAATTAGCCCTGACCTGCAGTGTTCTCAGACCAAACATACAGAACCAGGTTCAATATTTTCTTCTGAAAGAATCCCTATCTATTTGCAGAGAACTTTCTCTCACAGAGCATCAAAGGACATGTACACTATTCTTGATATTTTTTGTTTTACAGTTTCCTTTTAATTGGCTAAATAATTAAAATACTAATCATGATAGTGATGGTAAGAATTGGAGGAGATGGCAGTTGAATGCGTGGCTGAGGAGTTGGTGCAGGGAGCAGGGTTTTAGATTTTTTGATCATTGGGATCTCTTCTGGGGAAGGTGGGACCTGTACAGATTGGATGGGTTGCACCTGAACTTGAGGGGGAGCAATATCCTTGCAGATAGGTTAGCTAGCATGGTTCGGGAGGGTTTAAGCTAATTTGCAAGGAGGATGGGGCCCAGAACGTTAGAACAGTGAAAGAAGTTCATGGAGTAAAGCCGGATCTAACATACAGAGAGGCCTTGAGGAAAGAGAAGCAGAACAAAGGGTGTAAAGGTAGTAAGGTAGAAGCATCAGGAACAAAGGTCATGATCTGAGAGCTTGGATACGTACATGGAATTATGATGTAGTGGCCATTCCAGAGACTTGGCTGGCACCAGGGCAGGAATGGATTCTCAATATTCCTGCATTTCAGTGCTTGAAAAGGGATAGAGAAGGGGGAAAAAAGGGGAGGAGGGGTGGCATTATTGGTCAAGGATACTACTACAGCTACAGAAAGGGTGGGTAATGTAGCAGGATGCTCTTTTGAGCCAGTATGGGTGGAAGTCAGGAACAGGAAGGGAGCAGTTACTGTATTGGGAGTATTCTATAGGCCCCCTGGTAGCAGCAGAGATACCGAGGAGCAGATTGGGAGGCAGATTTTGGAAGGGTGCGAAAATAACAGGGTTGTATCATGGGTGACTTTAACTTCCCTAATATTGATTGGCACCTGATCAGTTCCAAGGGTTTGGACAGGGCAGAGTTTGTTAAGTGTGTCCAGGACGGATTCCTGTCACAGTATGTTGACAGGCCGACTGGGGGAATGCCATACTAAATCTAGTATTAGGTAACGAACCAGGTCAGGTCACAGATCTCTCAATGAGTGAGCATCTGGGGGACAATGCCCACCACTCCCTGGCCTTCAGCATTATCATCATAAAGGATAGAATCAGAGAGGACAGGAAAATTTTTAATTGGGGAAGGGCAAATTATGAGGCTATAAGGCTAGAACTTGCAGGTGCGAATTGGGATGATGTTTTTGCAGGAAAATGTACTATGGACATGTGGTCGATCTTTAAAGATCTCTTGCAGGATGTTAGGGATAAATTTGTCCTGGTGAGGAAGATAAAGAATGGTAGGGTGAAGGGACCATGGGTGACAAGCGAGGTGGAAAATCTAGTCAGGTGGAAGAAGGCAGCATGCATGAGGTTTAGGAAGCAAGGATCAGATGGGTCTATTGAGGAATATAGGGTAGCAAGAAAGGGGCTGAGGAGAGCAAAAAGGGGGCATGAGAAGGTCTTGGCGAGTAGGGTAAAGGAAAACCCCAAGGCTTTCTTCAACTGGAGGCTGTGGAAGTGAGCGAGGTCCTCAATGAATACTTCTCTTCGGTATTCACCAATGAGAGGGAACTTGATGACGGTGAGGACAATATGAGTGAAGTTGATGTTGTGGAGCATGTTGATATTAAGGGAGAGGAGGTGTTGGAGTTATTAAAATACATTAAGATGGATAAGTCCCCGGGTCCTGATGGAACATTCCCCAGGCTGCTCCACAAGGCGAGGGAAGAGATTGCTGAGCCTCTGGCTAGGACGTTTATGTCCACATTGTTTACGGGAATGGTACCGGAGGATTGGAGGGAGGCGAGTGTTGTCCCCTTGTTCAACAAAGGTACTTTACACTTTATTGTTGCCAAACAATTGGTACTAGAACGTACGATCACCACAGTGATATCTGATTCTGCACTTCACACTCCCTGGATAACAAACATTAAATATTAAAGATATTAAAAATAGTTAAAATTAGTAAATATTAAAATTTTAAATTATAAATCATAAATAGAAAATAGAAAAATGGGAAGTAAGGTAGTGCAAAAAAACCAAGAGGCAGGTCCAGATACAGGAGGGTACAGCCTAGATCCGGGTCAGTATCCGTTCAGCAGTCTTATCACAGTTAGAAAGAAGCTGTTCCCAAATCTGGCCGTACGAGTCTTCAAGCTCCTGAACCTTCTCCCGGAGGGAAGAGGGACGAAAGGTCTGTTGGCTGGATGGGTTGTGTCCTTGATTATCCTGGCAGCACTGCTCCGACAGTGTGCGGTGTAAAGTGAGTCCACGGACGGAAGATTGGTTTGTGTGATGTGCTGCACCGTGTTCACGATCTTCTGCAGCTTCTTTCGGTCTTGGACAGGACAACTTCCATACCATAGTCATACTTTATTGATCCAGAGAGAAATTGGTTTTCGTTACAGTTGCACCGTAAATAATTAAATAGTGATAAAACCATAAATAGTTAAATAGTAATATGTAAACTATGCCAGTAAATTATGAAATAAGTCCAGGACCAGCCTATTGGCTCAGGGTGTCTAACCCTCCAAGGGAGGAGTTGTAAAGTTTGATGGCCACAGGCAGGAATGACTTCCTATGACGCTCTGTGCTGCATCTCGCTGGAATGAGTCTCTGGCTGAATGTACTCCTGTGCCCACCCAGTACATTATGTAGTGGATGGGAGACATTGACCAAGATGGCATGCAACTTGGACAGCATCGTCTTTTCAGACACCACCGTCAGAGAGTCCAGTTCAATCCCCACAACATCACTGGCCTTACGAATGAGTTTGTTGATTCTGTTGGTGTCTGCTACCCTCAGCCTGCTGCCCCAGCACACAACAGCAAACATGATCGCACTGGCCACTACAGACTCGTAGAATATCCTCAGCGTCGTCCGACAGATGTTAAAGGACCTCAGTCTCCTCAAGAAATAGAGACAGCACTGACCCTTCTTGCAGACAGCCTCAGTGTTCTTTGACCAGTCCAGTTTATTGTCAATTCGTATCCCCAGGTATCTGTAATCCTCCACCATGTCCACACTGACCCCCTGAATGGAAACAGGGGTCACCAGTACCTTAGCTCTCCTCAGGTCTACCACCAGCTCCTTAGTCTTTTTCACATTAAGCTGCAGATAATTCTGCTCACACCATGTGACAAAGTTTCCTACCGTATACCAGGTTGTGATGCATCCTAGAAGAATGTTTTCTACAGTGCATCTATAAAAATTAGTGAGGGTTTTAGGGGACAGGCCAAATGTCTTTAGTTTTCTCAGGAAGTAAAGGCGCTGGTGTGCCTTCTTGGCAGTGAATTCTGCTTGGCTGGACCAAGTCAGGTCATTTGTGATATCGACTCCGAGGAACTTAAAGCTTTTGACCTGTTCCACTTGTGCACCACTGATATAAATTGGGTCGTGCGGTCCGCTACTCCTTCTGAAGTCAACAACCAATTCCTTCGTCTTGCTGACTTTGAGGGATAGGTTATTGTCTTCGCACCATGCCACCAGTTTCTTAATTTCCTCTCTGTACTCAAACTCATCATTACCCGAGATACGGCCTACAATTGTTGTGTCATCAGCAAACATATACTGAGTTTGATGGAAACTTGGCTACACAATCATGGGTGTACAGTGAGTACAGCAGGGGGCTGAGTACACAGCCTTGTGGGGCACCGGTGCTCAGAGTGATTGTAGAGGAGAACTCGTCCCCTATTTTTTACAGCCTGGGTCGTGTCTGTGAGGAAGTTGAAGATCCAGCTGCAGATCTGAGTGCTAAGGCCCAGGTTCTGGAGCTTAGGAATCAAGTTTATTTGGAATGATGGTATAAAAGGCAGAGCTGTCGCCAATGAAAAGGAGCCTTACGTATGCGTCTTTATTCTTCAGGTGTTCTAAGGAGGAATGTAGGGCCAGAGAGATGGCATCTGCCGTTGACCTGTTGCTCCAGTAGGTGAATTGCAAAGCATCGAGGTTGACTGGTAGCAGGGATAGTCCGGGTGATTATAGACCAGTGAGCCTTACGTCTGTGGTGGGAAAGCTGTTGGAAAAGATTCTTAGAGATAGGATCTATGGGCATTTAGAGAATCATGGTCTGATCAGGGACAGTCAGCATAGCTTTATGAAGGGCAGATCTAACAAGCCTGATAGAGTTCTTTGAGGAGGTGACCAGGCATACAGATGAGGGTAGTGCAGTGGATGTGATCTATATGGATTTTAGTAAGGCATTTGACAGGTTCCACACTGTAGACTTATTCAGAAAGTCAGAAGGCATGGGATCCAGGAAAGTTTGGCCAGGTGGATTCAGAATTGGCTTGCCTGCAGAAAGCAGAGGGTTGTGGTGGAGGGAGTACATTCAGATTGGAGGGTTGTGTCGAGTGGTGTCCCACAAGGATCAGTTCTGCAACCTGTTCTTTTCATGATTTTTATTAACCACCTGGATGTGGGGGTAGAAGGCAAGTTTGCAGACAACACAAAGGTTGGTGGTGTTGTAGATAGTGTAGAGGATTGTCGAAGATTGCAGAGAGACATTGATAGGATGCAGAAGCGGGCTGAGAAGTGGCAGATGGAGTTCAACCCGGAGAAGTGTAAGGTGGTACACTTTGGAAGGATAAACTCCATGGCAGAGTACAAAGTAAATGGCAGGATACTTGGTAGTGTGGAGGAGCAGAGGGATCTGGGGGTACATGTCCACAGATCCCTGAAAGTTGCCTCACACGGGATAGGGTAGTTAAGAAAGCTTATGGGGTGTTAGCTTTCATAAGTCCAGGGATAGAGTTTAAGCGTCGCGAGGTAGTGATGCAGCTCTATAAAACTCTGGTTAGGCCACACTTGGAGTACTGTGTCCAGTTCTGGTCACCTCACTATAGGAAGGATGTGGAGGCATTGGAAAGGGTACAGAGGAGATTTACCAGGATGCTGCCTGGTTTAGAGAGTATGCATTATGATCAGAGATTAAGGGAGGTGGGGCTTTACTCTTTGGAGAGAAGGAGGATGAGAGGAGACATGATAGAGGTATACAAGATATTACGAGGAATAGATAGAGTGGATAGCCAGCACCTCTTCCCCAGGGCACCACTGCTCAATACAAGGGGACATGGCTTTAAGGTAAGGGGTGGGAAGTTCAAGGGGGATATTAGAGGAAGGTTTTTTTTTTTACTCAGAGAGTGGTTGGTGCCTGGAATACAATGCCTGAGTCAGTGGTGGAGGCAGATACACTAGTGAAATTTAAGAGACTATTACACAGGTATATGGAGGAATTTAAGGTGTGGGGTTATATGGGAAGCAGGGTTTGAGGGTTGGAACAACAATGTGGGCCAAAGGGCCTGTACTGTGCTGTACTATTCTATGTTCTATGTAAACTTCAGGTTCTTGCTGGCACGATAGCATGACTTGCATTGTTTCTTCCTACAAAGTTTGAGTTGGACATGCTATCTTGGTCTGACAGGGTCAATAATATGTGACTTTGTATTAAAAAATGCTGCCATACCGTAAGTTTGGTCATTTTTTAGTCATCATAAATCTCCATACCTCATCATATTGGGTAGTGTAACACCACTGCATTAGTCCAGAATACTATTGAAGTTGTGTTCAAATTACACCAAGGCAGTGTGAATGGA
This sequence comes from Mobula hypostoma, assembly GCF_963921235.1. NCBI lineage: Eukaryota > Metazoa > Chordata > Chondrichthyes > Myliobatiformes > Myliobatidae > Mobula > Mobula hypostoma. The sequence goes on from NC_086098.1 coordinate 192,664,075, forward strand.
AATATACTCAAATCAATAAAGGAAACCGTGAAGATGCTAAAGCATCAGTCAGTCCTTGAAAAAACTTTAGTTTATTCAATACTGATTCCAGTCCTGTTTTAAAATAGTTGTCTCTCGACTATCCTAGCGAACAGCTTAGTCGCAAACAATTAATGCAGTTGGAATTACTAGCATACCACCAACTTCCAGACAGCTAGTGTGGACCTGCCAACCACATTAATATTCCGTGAATGATTTCACTTTAACAAAACCTACTGGCTTTTTCCAGGAGTTATTTAACAGTGGCTGGAGCAATACGAGTAACAAAAATGCAACAGATGACAAAAAAATATTAATTAGCAATCTGGGAGATAAAGCTGGATTTCCTATTGGGGAAAAAATCTGGAGCTTTAAAATAAATATATTTCAACACCAATAAATGTTTTAAGGAACAAGAACACTGTTTTCTGGGCAAGCAGAGTCAATATTATTCAGATTCTTATTACGTGAACACAAATTACCAGTGCACGACTATTGAGGAATCACTGAAAGGAATGGCATTAGAAAAATTGTGAATGCAATTTATTACCTAGAATTCCCAGCTGTTGTCTTCCCATGGTGAACATTGGAATGTGTAATCAATTTTTAAAAAGTTCAAAGTAAATTTATCCAAGTACATATGTGTCACCACACATAACCTCAAGATTCATTTTCTTGTGCGCATACTCAGCAAATTCAAGAACCATAACAGAATCAATGAAAGACCACACCTAGCAGGGCAAAAATATCCAGCCAATATGCAAGTCAACAAACTGAGCAAATACAGAAAAATGAAATAAGAATAAATATCGAGAATGTGAGATGAAGAGTTCTTGAGAGTGAGTCCATAGGTTGTGGGGACAATTCAACGAAGAGGCAAGTTATCACGATAAACTGAACAGTATCGACCCTCAAAAGGGGGGAACAATTCAAAATCGATGTAGACCCAGTGATTCTTGAGAGCAAACAATTGCATACATTATGAACATCTTACCTGAAGCAGATTCCACATGTTCTCCATTAACTTTCAATGGTGTCAGTACAACTCTTGGAATGGATTTACTCATCATTACCGGAACTCCAATCTTCTTTTTTGGTTGTTGCTTCACAGGCTATTGCATGTGATAATACACATATTTAGATAAAGCAAAGGAACTCTGTTACATATATCCTACATTTCACAATCTTGGAATATTCCAAAGTGTTTAGCAATTAAAATGTCACTTTGAATAAAAAAACACTGATATCTTATAGAAACATACAATTTGCAATCTAAATCCAATTGTCAATCAGAATAACACACGCACATACTCTGAACTTGAGAATGAGGACAAGATTTATTAACAAAGAGAATGCAAAGAAGCCAGAAATCAAGATGGAACACTTATATTACACCTCCTTGGTTTATTTAAACTACACTTTTATCATCAATAGCTACATCAAATTTGACCTCAGATCAATGGAGCAAGCTCTGAGCTTCAAATCCAGTTTCAGGCAGAACAGCAACTACATCAAGGATTATACAATTATCTAAAATCAAAATCACTGTTGAAATTAACAGCAGCACAAACGCTAAAATTATATTAACCAGGCATTTTTTATTCTAGATCCAAAGTCCTGTCTTAAAGTATGAAAATGTATCAAGCTCCCATATAGACAATAGGTGCAGGAGTAGGCCATTCGGCCCTTCGAGCCAGCACCACCATTCACAGTGATCATGGCTGATCATCCACAATCAGTACCCTGTTCCTGCCTTCTCCCCATATCCCTTGACTCCGCTATCACAGCAAAGAAAAAGTATTACCTTTCCATTGTAATGGAGGGTATATTCAACTCACAATTTGCAAAGTGGACATCAAAACACATGCACCATCTGCAGTTAGATCCTGTGTTTGCTACTCTGAATAAAATTTGTGGGAATAACAACTATCAAAGGTTTGCTTTTTTTCTGGGAACAACCAGTTCCATCAAACAGGAGCATAAACATTCCAGCATCACCCATACAAGTCAATGGAACACTAAACCTATAAAGCTCTTTCGTACACTGATATGGCTCAGGATGGCAAGCAAATTGGACATTTCCCACAATGAATCACTGTTTTCAAATATCTGTTTGTGCTTCAAAGTATATTTTTTCTCTCTAGATTCATTCTTGTTCCCGGCAGCACTTGCTCCCCTGGTACCAATATATGAAAAAGCAATTGGCAAGGATCTTAGAAAATGATAGCAGTTCTGTCAATCCAATACCAAGACATACAGAGCTTTAATCTTCCACAACACAGTTTGGTTTAATAGAAAAGTTGCACCAATATATACTTATATATCAATAGTAGTGTAAAAGCCCCCCAAAAATTCAGCATTTTGCCACAAGAGAGTTGAGCAAGTTTCTACTTTAACTTAGAAACTCACATCATCTGCTTTAAATGTAAAGTTCTTGTGGGAGATAAGTACCTATTTTACTACAGAATTAAAGATGGAGGAAACATTTGATAGTATTCAGTAAGCCTTCCAATAGCAGAAAATCAAAGTACAATGAAGTTGTTGGAGTCGATTGTCAAGGATGAGGTTACAGAGTACCTGGAGGCATATGACAAGATAGGCAGAACTGAGCATGGATTCCTTAAAGGAAAATCCTGCCTGACAAACCTATTACAATTTTTTGAGGAAATTACAAGTAGGCTAGACAAGGGAGATGCTGTGGATGTTGTATATTTGGATTTTCAGAAGGCCTTTAACAAGGTGCCACACATGAGGCTACTTAATAAGAGCCTATGGAACTACAGGAAAGTTACATATGTGGATAGAGCGTTGGCTGATTGGCAGGATCCTATTCTGGTTGGCTGCCAGTTACCAGTGGTGTTCCACAGGGTCTGTGTTGGGACCGCTCCTTTTTACATTGTACATCAACGATTTAGATTATGGAATAGATAGCTTTGTGGCTAAGTTTGCTGACGATACGAAGATAGGTGGAGGGGTGGGTAGTGCTGAGGAAACAGAGAGTCTGCAGAGAGACTTGGATAGATTGGAAGAATGGGCAAAGAAGTGGCAAATGAAATACAATGTTGGAAAGTGTATGGTTCTGCACTTTGGCAGAAGAAATAAACGGCAGACTATTATTTAAATGGGGAGAGAATTCAAAGTTCTGAGATGCAACAGGACTTGCGAGTCCTCGTACAGGATACCCTTAAGGTTTATCTCCAGGTTGAGTCGGTGGTGAATGCAATGTTGGCATTCAATTCTAGAGGAATAGAGTATAGGAGCAGGGATGTGATGTTGAGGCTCCATAAGGCACTGGTGAGACCTCACTTGGAGTACTGTGGGCAGTTTTGGGCTCCTTATTTAAGAAAGGATGTGCTGACATTGCAGAGGGTACAGAGAAGATTCACTAGAATGATTCCGGGAATGAGAGGGTTAACATATGAGGAACATTTGTTCGCTCTTGGACTGTATTCCTTGGAGTTTAGAAGAACGAGGGGAGACCTCATAGAAACATTTCGAATGTTGAAAGGCATGGACAGAGTGAATGTGGCAAACAACAGGAATTCTGCAGATTTAAATTCACTACTGCGAAGCCTCTTCCGGTGATGCTTACACCGAAGAAGTTTAGACAGCATCTGCAGAATTCCTGTTGTTTGCGTTTAAATTCACTACTGCGAAGCCTCTTCCGGTGATGCTTACACCAAAGAAGTTTAGATCCTCTCTTCGACGGGAGTTCAGTGAAACCATCTCTCACTGCTCCCCATCTGTAATTTCTTCGGCTCTTCAACTTTTCGACCACACTTTGACTCAGACTCGCTATCACAGCCATATATCCTTTCTTGGAATGTGCCTCCGTCGCCAACTTACTCCAGTTGGCTTTAGGATTCGTTTCCAAGCCTCTCAATTTGGACCTTCTGAGGATCCCAGGTACTCACATTTTATTGACTCTGCCTCTCGCCGCTTCTCCCATCAAGCTCTGAAGGCGACTCTCTCCGCCATGAGGAGGTACTTGGTGTCCCTATCCCAGACCCTTCCACACCATCGGGACACTTCTTCGCCGTCTGTAATGGTCCTACCGTTATTTCATCCTCTGTCGGATTCACACCTGCAATTGCCGTTTTTTTTGAATTTGTCATGTTAGGCAAAGATCGCAAGATCCTACATCTACGGACTCCAGAGCCTCAGCGAGTTCCGTGTTCGCCATGATGCGGAACTTTTCTTCCGCCGTCTCCGTCTCCGAGCCTACTTCTTCGGCAAGGACTCTTCCACCCCCACCGATGACCCCTTCTCCTGTCTTCAACCCTCCTCTTCTTCATGGACACCCCACTCTGGTCTTCTGCTTGCTCTGGATCTCTTTATTGCTAACTGCCAACGGGACATCAACCGTCTCGACTTCACCGCACCTTGTCCCCATTCCAACCTCACTCCTTCGGAACGCTCTGCTCTCCACTCCCTCCGCACTAATCCTAACCTTATTATTAAACCCGCCGATAAGGAGGGTGCTGTTGTAGTCTGGCGTACTGACCTCTACCTTGCCGAGGCACAGCGACAACTCGCGGATACCTCCTCTTATTTACCCCTCGATCGTGACCCCACTAAGGAGCACCAGGCCATTGTCTCCCACACCATCACCGACTTTATCCACTCAGGGGATCTCCCATCCACTGCTACCAACCTTATAGTTCCCACACCCCGCACTTCCCGTTTCTACGTCCTACCCAAGATCCACAAACCTGCCTGTCCTGGCAGACCTATTGTCTCAGCTTGCTCCTGCCCCACCGAACTCATTTCTGCATACCTCGACACGGTTTTATCACCCCTTGTTCAATCCCTTCCGACCTATGTTCGTGACACTTCTCACGCTCTTAAACTTTTCGATGATTTTAAGTTCCCTAGCCCCCACCGCTTTATTTTCACCATGGATGTCCAGTCCTTATATACTTCCATCCCCCATCAGGAAGGTCTCAAAGCTCTACGCTTCTTTTTGGATTCCAGACCTAATCAGTTCCCCTCTACCACCACTCTGCTCCGTCTAACGGAATTAGTCCTTACTCTTAATAATTTCTCCTTTGGCTCCTCCCACTTCCTCCAAACTAAAGGTGTAGCTATGGGCACCCGTATGGGTCCTAGCTATGCCTGCCTTTTTGTTGGCTTTGTGGAACAATCTATGTTCCGTGCCTATTCTGGTATCTGTCCCCCACTTTTCCTTCACTACATCGACGACTGCATTGACGCTGCTTCCTGCACGCATGCAGAACTCGTTGACTTTATTAACTTTGCCTCCAACTTTCACCCTGCCCTCAAGTTTACCTGGTCCATTTCCGACACCTCCCTCCCCTTTCTAGATCTTTCTGTCTCTGTCTCTGGAGACAGCTTATCCACTGATGTCTACTATAAGCCTACTGACTCTCACAGCTATCTGGACTATTCCTCTTCTCACCCTGTCTCTTGCAAAAACACCATCCCCTTCTCGCAATTCCTCCGTCTCCGCCGCATCTGCTCTCAGGATGAGGCTTTTCATTCTAGGAGGAGGGAGATGTCTTCCTTTTTTAAAGAAAGGGGCTTCCCTTCCTCCACTATCAACTCTGCTCTTAAACGCATCTCCCCCATTTCACGTACATCTGCTCTCACTCCATCCTCCCGCCACCCCACTAGGAATAGGATTCCCCTGGTCCTCACCTACCACCCCACCAGCCTCCGGGTCCAACATATTATTCTCCGTAACTTCCGCCACCTCCAACGGGATCCCACCACTAAGCACATCTTTTCCTCCCCAACCCCCCCCCCGCATTCCACAGGGATCACTCCCTACACAACTCCCTTGTCCATTTGTCCCCCCCATCCCTCCCCACTGATCTCCCTCATGGCACTTATCCGTGTAAGCGGAACAAGTGCTACACATGCCCTTACACTTCCTCCCTTACCGCCATTCAGGGCCCCAAACAGTCCTTCCAGGTGAGGCAACACTTCACCTGTGAGTCGACTGGGGTGATATACTGCGTCCGGTGCTCCCGATGTGGTCATTTATATATTGGCGAGACCCGACGCAGACTGGGAGACTGCTTTGCTGAACATCTACGCTCTGTCCGCCAGAGAAAGCAGCATCTCCCAGTGGCCACACATTTTAATTCCACATCCCATTCCCATTCTGACATGTCTGTCCACGGCCTCCTCTACTGTAAAGATGAAGCCACACTCAGGTTGGAGGAACAACACCTAATATTCCGTCTGGGTAGCCTCCAACCTGATGGCATGAACATCGACTTCTCTAACTTCCGCTAAGGCCCCACCTCCCCCTCGTACCCCATCTGTTACTCATTTTTATGCACACATTCTTTCTCTCACTCTCTTTTTTCTCCCTCTGTCCCTCTGAATATACCTCTTGCCCATCCTCTGGGTTCCTCCCCCCCGTCTTTCTTCCTGGACCTCCTGTCCCATGATCCTCTCGTATCCCCTTTTGCCTTTCACCTGTCCAGCTCTCGGCTCTATCCCTCCCCCTCCTGTCTTCTCCTATCATTTTGGATCTCCCCCTCCCCCTCCAGCTTTCAAATCCCTTACTCACTCTTCCTTCAGTTAGTCCTGACGAAGGGTCTCGGCCTGAAATGTCAACTGCACCTCTTCCTATGAATGTGGCAAAGTTGTTTCCCATGATGGGGGAGTCTAGTACGAGAGGGCAGGACTTAAAGATTGAAGGGCGCCCATTCAGAACAAAGATGCGAAGAAATTTTTCTAGTCAGAGGGTGGTGAGTCTATGGAATTTGATGCCACGGGCAGCAGTGGAGGCCAAGTCATTGGGTCTATTTAAGGCAGAGAGTGAAAGGTATCTGAGTAGCCAGGGCATCAAATGTTATGGTGAGAAGGCGGGGGAGTGGGACTAAATGGGAGAATGGATCAGCTCATGATAAAATGGCGGAGTAGACATGATGGGCCGAATGGTCGACTTCTGCTCCTTTGTCTTATGGTCTTATATCAGCAGATACAGAAGTAGTGGAGGTCTGTGGTAAGTCGCCATCAGCAAGTCTTGGATGGATACTGAAATTTGAGACATATAATTAGATCAGAAGTCCAGTTTGAAGCCGAAAGGTCCAGATTGAAGTCCAGAATTTGAGGTCCAAAGATCAAGCTTTGATGGCCAGGGCACTGAGTCTGTAAATCTCTGTGCGCCCAGAAGTCCAGGTTGAAGCCTAAATGTCCAGAAGTTGAGGTCCAAAGGTCAAGGTTTGATGGCCACAGCACCGAGTCTGCAAATCTCTGAGAGCACCATGTGGAACTGTGAGCCCATGTGGAATTGAAGACATCAGGCCTTTAACTTCCAAGGTCACTGGAGGTTGAAGGCCAAAGGTGGTCTTGGAGGACTGTTTCTGTGTGGGGGCGTGTGGGAGTGAGGAACAGGGTTGCTTCATTGTGGTTGTGGGATCACTTGAAATGTTCTGTTTTGTGTTCTGCCGCGCATTCTATGTTGGCAATGTGTGGCAACACTTGTGGATACCCACCCACAGCACATCCTCAGGTTGTTAACGCAAACAATGCATTTCACTTTATATTTCAATGTAGATGGAGAGTCACGATGGTGTAGCAGCTAGTGTGACACTATTACAGCTCAGAGATTGGGATCAATTCCAACATCATAGAGAAGTACAGCACAGAAACAGGCTGTTTGACCCATCTAGCCAAAACCACTTAAACTGGTTACTCCCATTCACCTTCACAAGGACCATAGCACTTCATATCCCTACTATCCAATGTACCTATCCAAACTTCCCTTAAACGTTGAAACAAGGTTGAAGAAGTACAGAGAAAATTTATAAGGATGTTGCCGGGTCTGGAACACCTGAGTTATAAGGAAAGATTGAATAGGTTGGACTGTATTCTTTAGAATGTAGAAGACCGAGATGAGATTTGATATAGGAATACAAAATTATGAGGGGTATAGATAGGGTAAATGCAAGCAGCCTTTTTCCACTGAGGTTGGGTGGGACTACAACCAGAGGTCAGGGGTTAAGGGTGAAAGATGAGAAGTTTAAGGGGAACATGCTGTATTTTCTCTATACCTGTGATTATGTGGTTAGGTATAGCTCAAATGCCATCTATAGATTTGCTGATGATACCACCATTGCTGGTAAAATCTGAGATGGGGATTAGAGCATATGCAGGAGCGACCTATGCCAGCTAGTTGAGTGATGTCATAGCTACAATCTTGCACTTGGGTGTCATCTGCAAATCTGCTGATCTAGTTAACTATGTTATCATCCAGATCATTGAAATAGATGACAAGCAACAAGGGACCCAGCGCTGATCCCTGTGCCACACCACTAGTCACAGGCCTCCAGCCAGAGAGGCAACCCTCTACTACCACTACCTGGCCAATGTCTAACCCAATTACAGCATCCGCCCTCCCTGTGGAAGGTATTTTAGGTTAGATTAGATTCAACTTTATTGTCATTGTACTGAGTACAGATACAAAGCCAATGAAACGCAGTTAGCATTTGACCAGAAATGCAAAGATTAGCGTTATTTACAAAATAACTGCGAATAAAAAGTGCTATAGCACACAAATATAAAAGTACTGAGACAGTACAATATGGGTGCAACACTGCTTAGCGCTGTGATGTGAGGTTCAGCAGGGTCACAGCCTCAGGGAAGAAGCTCTTCCTGTGCCTGCTGGTACGGAAGCGGAGGCTCCCGTGGCGCCTACCGGATGACAGGAGAGTAAAAGGTCCATGGTTAGGGTGAGATGCACCCTTGATAATGCTTTTCGCCCTGCCCAGGCAGTGTTTATGGTAGATGTTCTCAATGGTGGGCAATTGGGTGCCAATAATCCACTGGGCAGTTTTCACCACACGCTGGAGTGCTTTGCAGTCCGATACAGGACAATTTCCATACCACACTGAGATGCAGTTGGTGAGTATGCTCTCAGTGGTACAGCGGTAAAGGTCTGTCAGTATCCTGGGATAGAGGTGAGCTTTCTTGATGCTCCACAGGACATAAAGGCGCTGTTGCACCTTTTTGATCAGGATGGAGTTGTTCAGGGACCAGGTGAGATCCTGGGAAATGTGGACACTAAGGAATTTGAAGCTTGATACACGCTCCACTACAGCTCCGTTGACGTAGATGGGGATGTGACTGTGGCTCCTAGCATGCCTGAAGTCCACAATGATCTCCTTGGTCTTCTGGGTGTTAAGGGTTAGGTTGCTGTCAGCACACCACGTGGCCAGGTGCTGGACCTCGTCCCTGTAGGCCGTCTCGTCATCCCCTCTGATCAGGCCAACCACCATGGTGTCGTCTGCGAACTTGATTATTCAGTTAGAACCATGTATAGGAACGCAGTCATAGGTGAAAAGGGAGTACAGAAGAAGGTTCAGCACACAGCCTTGAGGCACACCGGTGTTCAGGGTGAGAGTGGAGGAGAAGAGGTAGTCTAACTTAACTGATTGGGGTCTGTTAGTCAGAAAGTCCAAGGTCCAATTGCAGAGGGATGAGCTGATACCAAGCTGGTGAAGTTTGGCAATCAGCTTGTAGGAGATCACAGTACTGAACACTGAACTAAAGTCAATGAGCAGCATTCTGATGTAAGAGTTGGGGCTGTCCAGGTGGGTCAGGGCAGAGTGAAGTGCCATGGAGCTGGCGTCCTCTGTTGGCCTGTTGGTGCGATAAACAAATTGATGGGGATCCAGGGTAGTGGGCAAGCAGGATTTCAGATGTGATAGAACCAGTCTCTCAAAGCACTTTGCAATGATGGGGGTGAATGCAACTGGACGGAAGTCATTCAGGCCCGTGGCAGTGGAATGCTTCGGCAGTAGCACAATGGTGGCGATCTTGAAGCTTCTGGGGACAACTGCCTGGGCCAGGGTCAGATAGGTATGGGTTTTCTCTGGGTGCTCCAGTTTCCTCCCAGTGGAAAGACATACCAGGTCAGTTAATTTATCATCGTAAATCGTCCCATGATTAGGTTCAGGTTAAATCAGTGTTGCCGGAGGATGCTGGGGCAGCGTGGCTTGAAGACCTGGAGGGAACTACTCTGTGTTGCATCTATGAATATAAATAAATCTGAATCTGCTACAAAAGGTAACAGGTAGGCAAATACTTATTTAATGATCTTTCAGGCACAGACAAAAATAGCCTCTATTCCCATTTCTACTCTTTCTACATTCACAGGAACTAGCCATTTAGATGTTTGCTTTTGCTACCCCTCAATTCGTCATTCCAAGAGCTTTGTTGCTGATTCTTTACATTTGTGTTATTGATTTGAGTTTTGGAAAACAAAATTGTCATTAGTGCATTGGTTCAGTAACCAGCTTCTCATTGCATGGCAATTCTTTCAATCTTTTTACAGCCTCTTCCTTTGAAATGAACACGAGTAGACATAATGTTATCACTATTTACCACCTCAAATGTACTTATGACTTAATGTTTTTGCTAGGTTTCTCCCTGCCAGAACACAACAAAACAGGAGAACAACCGTTCAGCCCCTCGTATGCTCCACCAATCAAGATCATGATTTCCAAATCCACTGCCATGCCCAGTTCCAATATTTTCTACTCCTCTGCATGTCCCAAAAGATACAATTCTTGGATATACTTCATGAAAATTCAGGATTTTGAGCCCTATGCATGAAAAGATTTCTCAGTCCTAAATGTCACTGTTCCTGCTAATTTAGATGGAGGAAATAGCCTCCTTCATATCTGTGGCTCATCTGTGTCTTTTCAACACAGTAATATTTAAGGCCTGACACTTTGTTATTTGACATTATCATCTCCCCCATAATTTCCTCCATAGGAGCCACGTTTTTGCACTATTTTTTGCTCTCCTCCCACACTATCCCCTTTCCAGTCCAAGCTGATTTCTTTTTCAGTTTTTTTCTTCATTTTGTTGCTACTTCCAAAAACTTGTTCAGTCCTCAGTTATGCTGCTCTTGGCAACATTACAAGACACAAATGGATCACTTTTCTCGTGCAGTTTTTGAGAATCAATGTCCATTTGTTGACTATATAGAGAAACTGCCAATGTTTACAAGTGTTTTAAAATGTTTTTCCTTGCTTAACCAGGGCAACCTTCTTTCCCCCATTACTGCATTTATGTTTAAGACACTGGTTATTGACCAAATCACCTCTCTCCTATATACAAATTTGCACTGCACAACCATTCTCCCAGAGGACCTCCAAGTAGGAGATGATTAATCATCTCTTATGGAACTTTACATCCAAGACGGTGTGTTTCCCATTTTGTACTGAGGCGTTTTTTTTTTTGACTCTGGCCCTAATGTCTTCTCCAAACTCAAGTTACAAACTCCTTTTGAAATTATGACCTCCAATCCATGCAAAGATAAAGGAACCCCAGGATTAAGGTAATTGAGTGTTTCTCCATGTGTTGCAGTAATTCTGAGTCCTATGGAGCATTATAACTAACAGTTAATTCCCTATTACTTCTGACATTGATTTATTTCCTGTTTCTCTGGACTAAGGCTCACCTCATATCATCCCCTTCCATTCCATGTCGCTTATTCTTTGTAAATGAATTTTTCATCCACAAACTTTTAGTTGTCCAATTTTTTTAAAAATGTACATTTGCAAAATACTCAGGATTCAGTCACTTGAGTTTCTACCGAGAATGAGGAGCTAGGGACTAATTTAACATAAGGAACTTCTTTGCTTGATGCATTGTTGGTTCGTTCATGCACAATGACGGTGGATTTTCTTTAGATCCATAATGGACCCTGGACTCTGGCATGAGATGGACACCATTATTTTTGTAGCTGTGACCAGGCTGCTCAAAAGTTGTGCTGCTCATCTCCAGGACCAGACTAACTTTTCTCATATGCATTCATTTCAGGCCACCAATCCATTCACTCCCCTCCCCCATGAAAATGGTCTCCTATATTAGAATGCCACAGTCAGATGGCCAACTTCTCTACAAACTTCAATAACCCAACAGGTAGCAAATATCTCAAGCCTGACAAACAAAATCATAGCCCAAAGCTCCAATACTGCAACAACTTGACTGCTCAGGAACTTGAACCAAAATGTTGATCATCCCTTGACCTCCATAGATGCTTCTTGACATGTTGAGTTTCTCCAGCTACTTGTTTTACATTTTCAAAAACGTGATTCCTCACAATGCTCAACTGACTATCACATTCTGTTCCAACCCAAATCTGAGCAATTACTCAACTGAAGGAATGAGACTGCCTTCTGAATAAAACTTTCTAGGCATTTCTATCCTTGCCTAATGGCTGGCAATGATTGGATTCTGTATAATCAACTCAAAGGCAATATTTCTCCAGAAGCACACATCTCATGTGTCATTGGTGGCAATCTCACTGTCTCCACCAATTCTTATGCACCATGGTACCATGGGCACAATGATAGTACAGTGGTTCATGCAATGCTATTACAACACGGAGCTTCGGAGTTACATTCCAACATCATCTGCAAGGAGTCTGTAGATCCTATCAGTGGAATGCGTGGATTTTCTCTGGGTGCTCTGGTTTCCTCCCATGATCTTTGGACTGTGGGAAGACGATCAGTTAGTAGGTAATTGGTCAGTGCTTAGGGTAGAATTAAAACTGGGGGTTGCTGGGTGGTGAAGCTCAAAATATTGACTCTGCAATGCATCTCAATAAAAAAAAAATAAAAATATCTCAGCTACAAAATGTCAGCAATGCTGCCATCCCATCAAATATTGCTTAACAAATTCATTTTGCTACAATTTATCTTCATTTGATTTTTAATTTGCATACTAGTTGTTCAATATTAACATGGACTTTTATCCTCTTTTAACTTGTTTAGAAAATACTAACCAACGTACAAAGGACCAAACACAACATAAATACTTATACCCAAAAGTCCTGCAAACCACAGTTAAGAGCTCATAAAAGACCATTCCATTTCACCCCCAAACAGCCCAAGTTCCTGACTTTTACACTCTAAGGTTGCACTCCACCTTAGTTCACTTTGGGATCTGATAAATTGGGATCGATTCAGAACACATGTACATAATCAGAATTATACAATATGTAATGTCCTAAAATGTCAATTAATGAAAGGTAAACGAGCAATGCCATTCCCAAAATAGTCAAGAAAACAGCATCAGAAATTGCAAGCATCCTTCTTTAAATGGATCTAATTTGACCCAATCTAAACTTATCAAAAGATTTTACTATGACCAATGACAAAAAAAAACTTTAAGCTATAAAATTCAAAAGGAAGAAATGGAGAAGAAAGGAAAAAAATTGAGGGAATGGAAAAAAAAAATAGACAAAACAGACAAACAATAGAGAGAATTGGGAATGGAGAATAGATTCCACTCTCCATACAATTTACAAGCATGCCAGATAGACAGTATTATAGACAAAAATATTTACTGGATATTCATCTCATATTGATTTGTAGGACTGTACTGTAAGAAAATGGTTTTGCCTTAAAAAAAAAAGCAATTCTTAGGTTGATAGATACCACTTGCAAGGGTGGTATTTATTATCCATCTGACTTTTCATTATCCAGAACAACGGCTGATAGAATTGAGTGACTTAAGACCACTTCAGGGCAGCCAGATTCACTTCAGAGTGGCATTAGAATCCTATAATGACTTGCCTTCACAAGAAGCAACACCTCGTACTCTACCTGCAATGTGAACTCAACGAACTCCTAACCCCTCCTCTGCGTCAACCATCCATTTTCATACCCTTCAGGTTCCATTTCACAAATATCTGCTCGATCTAGTTATTGCCATTATCAATTTAACGGCATTGTGCAAAGGTGGTTACTTAATGGACATCACGTGTTAAGAGACAGCCCATCCTGGTCATAATGAAAACCATAAATGTCAGGAATGCTTGCATTCAGAAAAAGAATTTTGAAAAGCCAATGACAACTATAACTTGTAAACATTGCTGTACATGAATATAGCTTGAAACTGCTCTGTAAATACTTCACTGAAACAGACATCCAATGTCAATGCAAGGAAACCTGAATCGCAAATAATTCTTTATGTTCTCCCAAAAAAAATCTCTGGTTAGACCGTAGATCACCCACAAGAAATATACATGTCAAATATTCTCAGCGCTACATAATAATTTTTTTAAAAAGTATCTACACTTTGGGTGTTTCATGTCTGGTAAAACAAATCGCTGGTTACCAAAATTAGATACAAAAACATTCCAACTCTTCAGTAAATCATTGCCCTTTCAGATCTAGTGTGGCTGTACAACAATCTCCAATAATAACGTTAAAAGGTAGTGCTGCTAAGCAACACCACTCTGGGGAGGAAACCAGAAAGCCTTACAAAGCTATCTTACAAGCAATCGAGGCTTGATGCAAGCTAACATTTCAATTTTTATGAAGTCATCTATCAGTGTATTTTGCATTGTAGTATACCAAAAACAGCAACATGATATTTATAGAAGATAGCAGATTCCTAAATTCTAAAAATGACTTGGGGAAGGGCAGAGTTTAAGAGTTTTGTCTACTACAGTAGAAATTCATTAGAAGACTTCAGTTACCTGTTGGGTTGCTTTATGGCTATTCTGCTTGCCAGGAGACACCTGCTTTCCTCGAACCTCAGTGGAACATGACGCATTGGAAGAACTCTCATCAGACACTGGGGAGGCTAATTATAGATAGCAAAAAAGAGGATATTTAGAATGCTTCCTTTTGTTTAAATGCACTGCATTTCACCAATACTAAAAACAGCATTCAGAGGTGCAGATTAAATTTAGGGAATTCATTTCATGTGGTTTCAAAGCAAGGTTTTAGCTTTTTCTTGTTTCTTGCTACCTTAAAAATCTGTCAACTGTGAATTGAAAGCCAAGCTTTAAATGTAAAAAGTTCAAACTTTACGATGGGCCCAGGAATGCAAAATCCATTTTGCCTTTGGAATATTAGTGCTTTCTCTTCAAGCTTTCAAAACGCTCATTCTATAATACGTGAAGAATCACTTGACATATTTACTGATCAAACTATGTAAAGCCATTTATATTTTTCAAGCAATCTTCCCCTAAAAATTGCAACCACCACCACTCACCCTTGTTCTGGCAAAGCTTTCCACATTCCTCACAAAATAAATCCATCTCCACTGTACCAACCTGTAAATTATCAATCTCCTCAATGCTACTTTGCAAACACCGTGTCCTATTTCAATAACTGAGGCAATGATTAAGCTAATGCAGACAGTACAGATGCCTCACAACTCCAGTAACCTGGGTTCAATCCTGACCTCCAGTACCATCTGTGTAGGGTCTGCAGATGCTTACGTGACTGCATGGGATTGCTCCAGATGCTTCAGTTTCCTCTCACATTAGGCATGATGCTTAATAGCTTATCTGGCAAAGGTAAATCGCCCATAGCTCAAACAGCTAGGAGAATGAGGGGCGGGGGCGGGGGGGAATTCGAAGGGCGTGGTAGTGTTAAAGTTGAAAAAGGTTACAGGGAAGTGGGGAACAGAGTTGGCATTGATCCGGGGCTAAATGGCCTCCTTCTGCATCACAAGGAACCATCAATATGAAATGTTTGACATTACCTACCATCATTTTCCTCGCCTGTGGTACTGGCTTCATTAGAATCACAACTTTCCAAGTCTGGTCCATCATCATAACCTTCATCACCAATGGGCATGTTCTTGGACCATAACAATGCATCTTTCTAAATGAATGAAAGAGTATTTTTTTAAAAAAATGTTCATTGTAGAATATGCCAAGCCATGTACAAATTATTGATGGTAAAATGAGGAAATTACAACAATTAACAGTTTATGGGCAAAGAACCATAAACCACTCGGCTATTATATTAATGCAAAAGATGGACTGCTTGGCTTTCTGATCTCTAGTGTATATTATGTAAAATAGAAAAGCAGCCACATCTTCTATAATGATGTGTTATCTAGGCAGGTTTCACAGTTAGTTGAAGACCCTCCATCTAAATTTAAAAGAGGTAAAATTTGATATTGCTCCCATCAATCCCATTTATTTTCTTTCATTTCCAAAGGAAGGTGCCAACTGGGCATTCTCCAGAAAGAGGGAAAATTAAGTATTTAATAGTCGCTTTTGAAAGATTAAAATAGCAAATGTGGTACTTGCACATCTCCTCAACCAGGGAAAGGGCTGGCAAAAAAATTATAAACCTAGATTATCAATGCAATAACTAAGACAACATATGCATCTTTAATATTATAATGCAAGACACTGCTGGCTGTATGTCTTCCTTTAAAAAGATGTTAAGATACATCTTGTGCCTGATGCATGGATGGATTTTTCATGACGTGATTAGATTTCTCCCTTGTTACAAAGGTTGAAATCTATAAGATAGTAATCCATTCAGTTTTGAAATTTATATGCAAAACAATGTACAAATTTTAAAGGGAAAATTATGTCACCATAATCACAAGCTAGAATGAATTTTATTCATCCAAGGACCCAAACTCTCTCTTATCTGTTTAGGGTCAACAATATTCTTGATGATCAAAGACAAAACAGCATTCTTCATGTGAAAAAAATATTTCCAAATAGGGAAAAAATACATTTCCAATTCACCAGCTAGAGTATATAAGGCAGACATCAGCTCGCAGTTCCACTGGACAACCAACTTAGTCAGTAACAAAGTACATAAAATGCAAACTAGGGAAGAGGAAGTTAGATGTAATGAATAGTATCAAGAAAAATTACTGCTGACATGTGCTTAGGTTTCCAAAGGACATTAACATCTTACGCCCCCCACCCCCCCCCCAAGGTGGTCTGACTTCCAGCCTTCAGCCATCAAAACTTTTCAAGTGTCAAGACTTCTTTATTTGCAGTGCATTTGCAGAAGTCCCAGACTTGATGAATGACAGATGGTGCGACATATGTCATTCAATTTGGGCACTAGATTCCATGTGCAATATCAGAGAAGCTTGAAAACTGTTCCGAGGCCCAACAACCTTGACCATCCAATATTACAGGAATGGGCCCATAGCCGTATACCACCTAAGGCCTATTTGTTACCTCCCCAACAGTGTGACAGACCAGCTATCTGGACCAAGTCAGGACAAGCAAATGGGAACTAGCAATGGTTACAACAGATAAACAACCAAAGCAAAAGCAAGTAGCCCATCACAAGTTTAAAGGAATCTCTTTAAGCACCTTCATTTCAAACTTCAGTTCACCCTCCGACAGTTAGCTCAGTCTGAAGGTAGAGCTCATAGGATTCTACAGACTCAAGTTCAAGAATCAGAGGAACACCAAGGGCTTTCTGATAACCTGTTAAGATACAACTACACTTTCAGGTAGATGTACTGAATTTTAAAAAGGTACTAAAAAAGAACAGCAGGATATTTATACTGCCATTGTGGCCAACATCCCTAAAGCAGGTTAACCGACTTTGATCACATGGTAGGCTTATTCAGAAAGTTAGAAGGCATGGGATCCAGGAAAGTTTGGCCAGGTGGATTCAGAATTGGCTTGCCTGCAGAAGGCAGAGGGTCGTGGTGGAGGGAGTACATTCAGATTAGAGGATTGTGACTAGTGATGTCCCACAAGGATCTGTTCTGGGACGTCTACTTTTCGTGATTTTTATTAACGACCTGGATGTGGGGGTAGAAGGGTGGGTTGGCAAGTTTACAGATGACACAAAGGTTAGTGGTGGTGTAGATAGTGTAGAGGATTGTCAAAGATTGCAGAGAGACATTGATAGGATGTAGAAGTGGGCTGAGAAGTGGCAGATGGAGTTCAACCCGGAGAAGTGTGAGGTGGTACACTTTGGAAAGCCAAATTCCAAGGCAGAGTACAAAGTAAATGGCAGGATACTTGGTAGTGTGGAGGAGCAGAGGGATCTGGGGGTACATGTCCACAGATCCCTGAAAGTTGCCTCACAGGTGGATAGGGTAGTTAAGAAAGCTTATGGGGTGTTAGCTTTCATAAGTCGAGGGATAGAGTCGCGATGTAATGATGCAGCTCTATAAAACTCTGGTTAGGCCACACTTGGGAGTATTGTAAACAACAGGAATTCTGCAGATGCTGGAAATTCAAGCAACATACATCAAAGTTGCTGGTGAACACAGCAGGCCAAGCAGCATCTATAGGAAGAGGTGCAGTTGACGTTTCAGGCCGAGGCCCTTCGTCAGGACTAACTGAAGGAAGAGTGAGTAAGGGATTTGAAAGTTGGAGGGGGAGGGGGAGATCCAAAATGATAGGAGAAGACAGGAGGGGGAGGGATAGAGCCGAAAGCTGGACAGGTGATAGGCAAAAGGGGATACGAGAGGATCATGGGACAGGAGGTCGGGGAAGAAAGACAAGGAGGGGGGGGGGTTGACCCAGAGGATGGGCAAGAGGTATATTCAGAGGGACAGAGGGAGAAAAAGGAGAGTGAGAGAAAGAATGTGTGCATAAAAATGAGTAACAGATGGGGTACGAGGGGAAGGTGGGGCCTTAGCGGAAGTTAGAGAAGTCGATGTTCATGCCATCAGGTTGGAGGCTACCCAGACGGAATATAAGGTGTTGTTCCTCCAACCTGAGTGTGGCTTCATCTCCACAGTAGAGGAGGCCGTGGACAGACATGTCAGAATGGGAATGGGATGTGGAATTAAAATGTGTGGCCACTGGGAGATCCTGCTTTCTCTGGCGGACAGAGCGTAGATGTTCAGCAAAGCGGTCTCCCAGTCTGCGTCGGGTCTCACCAATATATAAAAGGCCACATCGGGAGCGCCGGACGCAGTATATCACCCCAGTCGACTCACAGGTGAAGTGATGCCTCACCTGGAAGGACTGTTTGGGGCCCTGAATGGTGGTAAGGGAGGAAGTGTAAGGGCATGTGTAGCACTTGTTCCGCTTACACGGATAAGTGCCAGGAGGGAGATCAGTGGGGAGGGATGGGGGGGACGAATGGACAAGGGAGTTGTGTTGGGAGCGATCCCTGCAGAATGCAGAGAGAGGGGGGGAGGGAAAGATGTGCTTAGTGGTGGGATCCCGTTGGAGGTGGCGGAAGTTACGTTGAATAATATGTTGGACCCGGAGGCTGGTGGGGTGGTAGGTGAGGACCAGGGGAACCCTATTCCTAGTGGGGTGGTGGGAGGATGGAGTGAGAGCAGATGTACGTGAAATGGGGGAGATACATTTAAGAGCAGAGTTGATAGTGGAGGAAGGGAAGCCCCTTTCTTTAAAAAAGGAAGACATCTCCCTCGTCCTAGAATGAAAAGCCTCATCCTGAGAGCAGATGCGGCGGAGACAGAGGAATTGCGAGAAGGGGATGGCGTTTTTGCAAGAGACAGGGTGAGAAGAGGAATAGTCCAGATAGCTGTGAGAGTCAGTAGGCTTATAGTAGACATCAGTGGATAAGCTGTCTCCAGAGACAGAGACAGAAAGATCTAGAAAGGGGAGGGAGGTGTCGGAAATGGACCGATTTTAAGTTCCCTGGCCCCCACCGCTTTATTTTCACCATGGATGTCCAGTCCTTATATACTTCCATCCCCCATCAGGAAGGTCTCAAAGCTCTACGCTTCTTTTTGGATTCCAGACCTAATCAGTTCCCCTCTACCACCACTCTGCTCCGTCTAGCAGAATTAGTCCTTACTCTTAATAATTTCTCCTTTGGCTCCTCCCATTTCCTCCAAACTAAAGGTGTAGCTATGGGCACCCGTATGGGTCCTAGCTATGCCTGCCTTTTTGTTGGCTTTGTGGAACAATCTATGTTCCGTGCCTATTCTGGTATCTGTTCCCCACTTTTCCTTCGCTACATCGACGACTGCATTGGCGCTGCTTCCTGCACACATACAGAACTCGTTGACTTTTATTAACTTTGCCTCCAACTTTCACCCTGCCCTCAAGTTTACCTGGTCCATTTCCGACACCTCCCTTCCCTTTCTAGATCTTTCTGTCTCTGTCTCTGGAAACAGCTTATCCACTGATGTCTACTATAAGCCTACTGACTCTCACAGCTATCTGGACTATTCCTCTTCTCACCCTGTCTCTTGCAAAAACGCCATCCCCTTCTCGCAATTCCTCCGTCTCTGCCGCATCTGCTCTCAGAATGAGGCTTTTCATTCTAGGACGAGGGAGATGTCTTCCTTTTTTAAAGAAAGGGGCTTCCCTTCCTCCACTATCAACTCTGCTCTTAAACGTAGCTCCCCCATTTCACGTACATCTGCTCTCACTCCATCCTCCCGCCACCCCACTAGGAATAGGGTTCCCCTGGTCCTCACCTACCACCCCACCAGCCTCCGGGTCCAACATATTATTCTCCGTAACTTCCGCCACCTCCAACGGGATCCCACCACTAAGCACATCTTTCCCTCCCCCCCCCTCTGCATTCCGCAGGGATCGCTCCCTACACAACTCCCTTGTCCATTCCTCCCCCCCATCCCTCCCCACTGATCTCCCTCCTGGCACTTATCCATATAAGCGGAACAAGTGCTACACATGCCCTTACACTTCCTCCCTTACCACCATTCAGGGCCCCAAACAGTCCTTCCAGGTGAGGCATCACTTCACCTGTGAGTCGACTGGGGTGATATACTGCGTCCGGTGCTCCCGATGTGGCCTTTTATATATTGGTGAGACCCGACGCAGACTGGGAGACCGCTTTGCTGAACATCTACGCTCTGTCCGCCAGAGAAAGCAGGATCTCCCAGTGGCCACACATTTTAATTCCACATCCCACTCCCATTCTGACATGTCTGTCCACGGCCTCCTCTACTGTGGAGATGAAGCCACACTCAGGTTGGAGGAACAACACCTTATATTCCGTCTGGGTAGCCTCCAACCTGATGGCATGAACATCGACTTCTCTAACTTCCGCTAAGGCCCCACCTCCCCCTCGTACCCCATCTGTTACTCATTTTTATGCACACATTCTTTCTCTCACTCTCCTTTTTCTCCCTCTGTCCCTCTGAATATACCTCTTGCCCATCCTCTGGGTCAACCCCCCCCCCCCCGTCTTTCTTCCCGGACCTCCTGTCCCATGATCCTCTCGTATCCCCTTTTGCCTATCACCTGTCCAGCTCTTGGCTCTATCCCTCCCCCTCCTGTCTTCTCCTATCATTTTGGATCTCCCCCTCCCCCTCCAACTTTCAAATCCCTTACTCACTCTTCCTTCAGTTAGTCCTGACGAAGGGTCTTGGCCTGAAACGTCGACTGCACCTCTTCCTATAGATGCTGCTTGGCCTGCTGCGTTCACCAGCAACTTTGATGTATGTTGCTTGGAGTATTGTGTCCAGTTCTGGTCACCTCATTATAGGAAGGATGTGGAAGCATTGGAAAGGGTACAGAGGAGATTTACCAGGATGCTGCCTGGTTTAGAAAGTATGCATTATGATCAGAGATTAAGGGAGCTAGGGCTTTACTCTTTGGAGAGGAGGAGGATGAGAGGAGACATGATAGAGTGACAAGATAATAAGGGGAATAGATAGAGTGGATAGCCAGCGCCTCTTCCCCAGGGCACCACTGCTCAATACAAGAGGACATGGCTTTAAGGTAAGGGATGGGAAGTTCAAGGGGGATATTAGAGTAAGGTTTTTTACTCAGAGAGTGGTTGGTGCGTGGAATGCACTGCCTGAGTCAGTGGTGGAGGCAGATACACTAGTGAAGTTTAAGAGACTACTAGACAGGTATATGGAGGAATCTACAGTGGGGGCTTATATGAGAGGCAGGGTTTGAGGGTTGGCACAACATTGTGGGCCGAAGGGCCTGTACTGTGCTGTACTGTTCTATGTTCTATCATTTTAGGGCTCAAGAAACCATGAAATTAAGATAAAAGAGCAGACAGGCTCTTCAACCAAAATGCATGCTGGTCATCACTCATCCATGTAAATCAAACCTACATTAACCTCAGTTTTTAAATTCTCCCCATGTTCCCACTAACCGCTTCTTGATCCTAGACTTTTATACATACTAGGGGCACTTTACAATGGCCGATGTATTTACCAACCTGATTTTGGGACATGGGATGAAACTGCAGCATCCGGTGAAAACTCACACACGATCATAAGGAGAAAGTTCTAACTCCATACAGACAGTATTCATTTCAGGACTGAGCCCACGTCTCTGGAACTGGGAGGTAGCAGCTCAACTAGCTGCACTGCCCAATGATTGTATGCACGCTCTTACATTAAACTACAGTAATTTGCTTGGCTAATAGATGTCCAGAGATGTCAAAAGCTGCTGCACACTGGTGGTTCTTCTGGCTTGGATTCAATTTATTTGTAGCACAATGAAGCACCTTAAGTCATGCTTCTTTTCCACATTGGACACATTAAATTAGCCCTGTCATTGCTGATAAGTACCAAAGTGAATGAAGAGATATGGTAAAAGGGCCTCTTCACTCGACCAGGAAAAGACAAATAGGTGACTTGATATAATCCCTCATGATCTTGAAGCAATGAACCATTTTCCATTATCAGTGATAGGCATTTTATTAAAGCAGAACACTGGGTGAAAGGGAAGGCAGATGAAAAATACTGAAAATAAATTAAAATTTATTGGTCTAAATATTTTTGAATTGAAGACCTGCTTACTCTTATAAATGATTATGTATTTATAAAAAAAATCCTAAAATTTAGATGGGAGCATCAAAGTGAGAAAATACTTGATGCATCATGAATATGTACAGGTGAAACAGACCTCTAGGGTCAGTGCTGTATGGCACAAAAACTGGTCCTTCAGCCCATCATGTCCATGTTTTGCACGCCTACATTAATCTGAATTTATTTTTTTTAATTTAGCAATACAGTGCAGAATTGGTTCTTCCGGCACTTCAAGCCATGCTGCCCCAACAACCACTTGACCACCCAGATTTAACCCCAATACTGCAATTTTAAATGATCCATTAGCCCAGGGGTCCCCAACCTTTTTTGCAACGCGGACCGGTTTATTATTGACAATACTCTTGTGGACCGGCCGACCCGGGGTGGGGGTAGGGTTGCCAACGGACAAGAGTAGCAGTCAAATATGTTGTGTTTACCCCAAAAAGACTACAATGACCATGAAGCCTTGCGCGAGCACCAGTGCGCATGCGTGTATGCACCGATTTTTTTCTACAAATCGTTTTTGGCGATTCTGTTTGGGCGGGGGGGCGGGTGTTAATCACGACCAGAATATAGGTGATAAGTGGCTAATACACTCAATTTCATTTCTGAAAGGGTTTATCTAACGAATTTAATATTAAACACACAGCGCATATTTTCCTCACATGAATATAGTGATAAGTCAATTATCAGGGGAGGACAGGGGAGCTTGAAGTAAGTGTTGAACGAACTTCCAGTAGAAGTGGTAGAGGCAGGTTCGACATTATCACTTAAAGAAAAGTTGGATAGGTATATGGACAGGAAAGGAATGGAGGGTTATGGGCTGAGTGCAGGTCGGTGGGACTAGGTGAGAGTAGCATTCGGCACGGACTAGAAAGGCAGAGATCGCCTGTTTCCGTGCTGTAATTGTTATATGGTTATATAAGTCACTTACAAGTCAATAGCATAACATTTTAAGTAACATTTAGATATTAAACACACAGCACACATTTTCCCTGTATGAACATAAAAAAATCATTGCAACGCACCAATATCGCCGAATCAGTGGGAGCCCCGGGCTTGTTTTCCTGCAACAAGACAGTCCTATTGAGGGATGATGGGAGACAGCGATACTCGAAGGGGGTTCCTTATGCCCAGTCTATTCCACAATTTAGTTTTCGTTGCATTCATTGCAGAGATATGTTGGAAATGGAAGCAACGTTTTCAGTGCTTTCATGGCTACCTCAGGATATTCAGCCTTGACTTTGATCCAGAATGTCGGCAGAGATGTTATGTCAAGCATACTTTTCAGCCCACCGTCATTTACAAGCTTGAGGAGTTGATCTCCTTCCCACGCTGACATGGATGACGTGTGTAATGACCTCACATGCGTAATGACCTCCCATGCATTCAAACTCAACAGTGCGTGACAGGGAATGAGGAAAGGTGCAGCTGACTCATATTGTCAAATCATATCGTTTCCTCGCAGCCCGGTAGCACATGCTTTGCGGCCCGGTGGTTGGGGACCACTGCATTAGCCTTCCCCGTACATCTCTGGACTGTGGGAGAAGCCTGGAGTGCCAAGGGAAAAGCCATGCATTCCACAGGCAGGATATACAGACTCCTTAATGATGGACTCTAAACTCCGTTGTCCCGAGCTATACACTAGCATCACACTAACTGCTACACTACCGCGGCGCCCAGTAGCACATTAGTGTTTGTAGATTTCTCGGCATTTTCCCCCAATTCAACTGCCTGCATCAACTTATCATAATTGTATTGACTGTACCTGAATCCACACCTCCTCTGGCAGAGATATTTATTCCTTATACCTTATTTATGCCTCTTTAAACTTTATATATCTCTGTCAGGTCACCCATCAGCCTCCTTCGCACCTGGGAGAACAAGCTCAGCCTATCCAATCAAGATTGGATTTCCAAAGCAAGCTACATCCAAAGAATATGAGACAAGAGACTGCAGATGCGAGAAATTTAACCAATAAACAAACTGCTAAAGAAACTAAGCAGAACAGACAACATCTGTTGAGCAAAATGGAGAATCAACATATTGGGCTGAGTCCCTTCCCTTGACAGAGTCCTTCACTCTCCCCAGTACATACACATCCTTCCTATAGTGTTATAGCCAGAACTAGACAACAGTCCCAGTGCAGTCTAGCCAATGTTAAGTAAACTTTCAATGTAACAGCCCAACTTTTATGTTATACCATAACCCACAAAGCAAGCATGCAATATGCATCCTTCACCATACTGTCTCCCAGTGTTGCCACTTTCTGGGATCAACGGACTTAATCCCAAGGATCCTTTGTTCATTAACATTCATCAGCAGACTACCACTTACTGCACATGTCCTTTCCCCATTTGACTTCCCAAAGTGCATCACCTTGCACTTGTCAGGATTAGATTCCACCAGCCAACACTCCACCCAACTTTCCATCTGATCTATAACCTGCCGTAGTCTTACTAGCCACAACACCAACATCATCCATTTTCATCCCATGATTCCTTGTGTTTAACATTAAGAAAGTGACTGCTGGCTAAATGATATGAACATACTGATATTAACACTGAGTGAGGAGAGCTTTTCAACAAATGGAACTCTGGATTGATGAAGAGGGGGGCACAAAACATATTTGGAAGAATGGACCACATAGTCCCAGCTTGTCCCCCTAACTAACCCCCTCCCATGGGGGGTGGGGGGGGGGTGGAGGATGGTGTTTGGAGCTAAACCTTCCTGAATAGAAAAAGTACTTACTTACACACAAGCAAAAAGATTATTCAAAGTCAATCATTAAACCCCATCCCTAATAAAACAAAAACAGCCAGGTGGAGTGCTATCAATTCCAAATGAACCAAAATTTTGCCAGACTCCTGTGGGCACTTGCACTCTCTAACCTGTTGTCATTCTTCAGTGTAGATAACCAGGGTAAAACTAAACACAATACAGGTGGCTGAACCATACAGTGCTTGAGGAGAAAAGTCAGAGCAACAGTCATAAAGGGTTCCACATCTGGGGTATGGCAGGTGTTACTGCAGGATGGTACGCTGCCTCTCACCTCAGGTAAACCACCTGGTAGCTGCAGAACATTTGAGAGGCCGGCAATCAGTCACAGAACAGTCCATGTGGATATCAGCAGAAGTAGAAATTAGGACAACAGATCTGCAAACAGACTTTAAATGAGATGAGAAAGATCAAGGAGCAAACCCCCAAGAGATAGTAATTTCCAAGCAACTGCACGTCAGGGAGGGCAGAAATAGGGCATGTGGTTGGAATAATGGCTTGAAATTCTTGAGGCATTGTACAGTTTCTGAAGCTGGATAGGTTGAAACACCAACGGGACCAGGACCAATACCCTTGATATTAGAAATGGATATGGTTTTGTTCAACAGTTTTACCCAGCTTATCAGGTGATGGGATACTAAACACAGCTTTAGTACAGCTGGAAACAGAAAGAAGGAAACTAATGAGAGTTCAAGTCGCAGCAAACAAAGTGGGAAAATTGACAATCAAATGTCTTGCTGAGTTTAATGGAAATATGTTAATGCAATTAACATAAACAATGAAGTAGATGAGCTGAGGCTTATCAGAAAAATATCAGGCTATTAGGGGTGCAGATAATATGGGTAATAACCATGGGGATATTAATTTATTTGGAAATTATCCAACCAAATTAACAGTAGTGTGGAAGATGAATCGTGGTGTTTTTAAGATGGCGTACTAGATCTGAATGATGAAAAACCAGACAATTTTAAATCTCGTACATTGCAAGGAGAAAAGGTTTAATAATATAGCACCTCAAGGGATCTTTTCAGACTGATCAAGTCAAGTCAAATCACTTTTTATTGTCATTTCAACCATAACTGCTGGTACAGTACACAGTAAAAACGAGACGTTTTTCAGGACCATGGTTGAAGCAAGCAGCTGAGAAGAAGGGAGTGAAGAAATCGGGTACAAAAAGTCTTTTTTTTTTAAAAACACTGCTCAGGGAGAAGGGTCTGCACTGCGCAGGCGCGTGACATAGCGCACCAAGGTTTAAAAAGAGACCACCATATACAGCAGGCAGCGGAGCGAGAGGGAGCAGAGTGGGAAGGCTTTGGCTCAACAGGCTTCGGCAAGAACAGGCAGAGGCCAGGGTAGGTTCCGGTTAAGTTTTTTGTCCAGTTTGTTTAGAGTAGAGAGAATGCCAGGCAGGATGTTGGAATGCTCCTCTTGCAGAATGTGGGAAGTCAGGGAGCCCTCCGATGTCCCTGACAACAACACCTGCAAGAAGTGCATCCAGCTGCAGCTCCTAACAAACCGCATTAGGGAACTGGAGCAGGAGCTGGATGACCTCCAGATCATTCGGGAGAATGAGGAGATTATAGATAGTAGCTACAGGGAGGTAGTTACGCCAAAGGAGCAGAGCACAGGAAATTGGGTCACTGTCAGGCAAGGGAAGGGGAAAGGGCAGGCAGAGCAGGATTCCCCTGTGTCCATTCCCCTCAACAACAAGTATACCACATTGGATACTGTTGGGCGGGGGGGGGGGGTGGTGGTGACTTACCTGAGACAAGCTGCAGCAGCCAGATCTCTGGTACTGAGTCTGGTTCTGCAGTGCAGAAGGGAGGGTGGAAAAAGAGGAGAGCGGTAGTGAAAGGGGACTCGATAGTAAGAGGTACAGATAGGAAGTTCTGTGGTCGTGACAGAGAATCCAGGATGGTTTGTTGCCTCCCGGGTGCCAGGGTCAAGGATGTCTCTGATCGCTTGCATAACATTCTGAAGTGGGAGGGTGATCAGCCAGATGTCGTGATGCACATCGGTACCAATGACATAGCAAGGAAGAGTGAGGAGGTCCTAGAGAGTGAGTATAAGAGAGCCTGATAGGAAGTTGAAAAGCAGGACCGAGGGTGGTAATCTCAGGATTGCTACCTGCGCTACGTGCCAGTGAGGGTAAGAACAGGATGCTCTGGACGATGAACAAGTGGCTGAGGAACTGGTGTAGGGGACAGGGTTTCAGATTTCAGGCTCATTGGGACCTCTTCTGGGGCAGGTGGGACCTGTACAAGAGAGACGGGTTACACTTGAACTACAAGGGGACCAATATCCTTTCAGGGAGGTTTGTTAGTGCTATTGGGGAGGCTTTAAACTAGATTTGCAGGGGGATGGGAACCAGAATGCCAGAGCTGACAGTGAGGCTGGGGTGAAAATAAATGATGTTAAAAGTTCAAGCAAAGCCACAAATAGCAAGGTTGTGAGTGGTGGGAAAAATCTTCTGAAGTGTATATATTTCAATGCTAGGAGTATTGCGGGGAAGGCAGACAAGTTGAGGGCGTGGAATGACATGTGGAATTATGACATTATAGCAATTAGTGAAACTGGGCTACAGGAGGGGCAGGACTCGCAGCTTAATATTCCAGGGTTCTGATGTTTCAGATGTGATCGAGGCAGAGGAATAAAAGGTGGGGGAGTAGCATTGCTTGTTAGGGAAAATATTACAGCAGTGCTCAGGCAGGACAGATTAGAGAGCTTGTCCACTGAGTCCTTATGGGTGGAGCTGAGAAACAGGAAAGGTATGGCCACATTAGTGGGGTTGTATTATAGACCACCCAACAGTCAGCAAGAATTGGAGGAGCAAATCTGCAGAGAGATAGCAGGCAACTGCAGGAAACAAAGTTGTGGTGGTAGGGGATTTTAATTTTCCACATATTGATTGGGACTCCCATACTGTTAGGGGTCTAGATGGGTTAAAGTTTGGGTTAAAGTTTGTAAAATGTATTCAGGAAAGTTTTCTAAATCAATATAGAGGTACCAACTAGAGGGGATGCAATATTAGATCTCCTATTAGGAAATGAGTTGGGACAAGTGACAGAAGTGTGTGTAGGGGAACACTTTGGTTCCAGCAATCATAACGCCATTAGTTTCAACTTGATCATGGATAAAGATAGATCTGGTCCTAGGGTTGAGGTTCTAAACTGGAAGAAGGCCAAATTTGAAGAAATGAGGAAGGATCCAAAAAGCGTGGATTGGGACAGGTTGTTTTCTGGCAAGGATGTGATCGCTAAGTGGGAAGCCTTCAAAGGAGAAATTGAGAGACTGCAGAGCGTGTATGTTCCTGTCAGGATTAAAGGCAAAGTGAATAGGAATAAGGGACCTTGGTTCTCAAGGGATATTGCAACTCTGATAAAGAAGGGAGAGTTGTATGACATGTATAGGAAACAGGGAGTAAATAAAGTGCTTGAGTATAAAAAGTGCAAGAAAATACTTAAGGAGGAAATCAGGAGGGCTAAAAAAAAAAGACATGCAGTTGCCTTAGCAGTCAAAGTGAAGGATAATCCAAAGAGCTTTTACAGGTATATTAAGAGTAAAAGGATTGTAAGGGATAAAATTGGTCCTCTTCAAGATCAGAGTGGTCGGCTATGTGCGGAACCAAAAGAAAAAGGAGGTGCTTGCTATCTTGAGGCAAATTAAAGTGGATAAATCCCCAGGACCTGACAGGGTATTCCCTTGGACCTTGAAGACTAGTGTTGAAATTGCAGGGGCCCTGGCAGGTATATTTAAAATGTCGGTGTCTACGGGTGAGGTGCTGGAGGATTGGAGAATGGCTCATGTTGTTCCATTGTTTAAAAAAGGATCAAAAAGTAATCCGGGAAATTATAGACTGGTAAATTTGACGTCGGTAGTGGGTAAGTTATTGAAGGGAGTATTAAGAGACAGAATCTACAAGCATCTGGATAGACAGTGACTTATTAGGGAGAGTCAACGTGGCTTTTGTGTGCGGTAGTTCATGTTTGACCAATCTATTGGAGTTTTTCGAGGAGGTTACCAGGAAAGTGGATGAAGGGAAGGCAGTGGATGTTGTCTACATGGACTTCAGTAAGGCCTTTGACAAGGTCCCGCATGGGAGGTTAGTTAGGAAAATTCAGTCATAGTCATACTTTATTAATCCCGGGGGAAATTGGTTTTCATTACAGTTGCTCCATAAATAATAAATAGTAATATAACCATAAATAGTTAAGTCGTAATATGTAAACTATGCCAGTAAATTATGAAATAAGTCCAGGACCAGCCTATTGGCTCAGGATGTCTGACCCTCCAAGGGAGGAGTTGTAAAGTTTGATGGCCACAGGCAGAAATGACTTCCTATGACACTCAGTGCTGCATCTCGGTGGAATGAGTCTGGCTGAATGTACTCCTGTGCCCACCCAGTACATTATGTAGTGGATGGGAGACATTGACCAAGATGGCATGCAACAGACAGTATCCTCTTTTCAGACACCAGCGTCAGAGTCCAGTTCCATCCCCACAATATCACTGGCCTTACGAATGAGTTTGTTGATTCTGTTGGTGTCTGCTACCAGGGGTAGCAGGGGTCACCGGTACTTTAGCTCACCTCAGGTCTACCACCAGCTCCTTAGTCTTTTTCACATTAAGCTGCAGATAATTCTGCTCACACCATGTGACAAAGTTTCCTACCGTAGCCCTGTACTCAGCCTCATCTCCCTTGCTGATGCATCCAACTATGGCAGAGTCATCCGAAAACTACTGAAGATGACAAGACTCTGTGCAGTAGTTGAAGTCAGAGGTGTAAATGGTAAAAGTCCCCTGTGGAGTCCCAGTGCTGCTGATTACTCTGTCGGACACACAGTGTTGCAAGCACAAGTACTGTGGTCTGCCAGTCAGGTAATCCATGATATCGGGGAAGCATCCACCTGCATTGCTGTCAGCTTCTCCCCCAGCAGAGCAGGGCGGATGGTGTTGAATGCACTGGAGAAGTCAAAAAACATGACCCTCACAGTGCTCGCTGGCTTGTCCAGGTGGGCGTAGACATGGTTCAGCAGGAAGACGATGGCATCCTCAACTCCTAGTCGGGGCTGGTAGGCGAACTGGAGGGGATCTAAGTGTGGCCTGACCATAGGCCGGAGCAGCTCCGGAACAAGTCTCTCCAGGGTCTTCATGATGTGGGAGGTCAATGCCACCGGTCTGTAGTCATCAAGGCCGCTGGGGCGCGGCGTCTTCGGCACAGGGACAAGGCAGGACGTCTTGCACAATACAGGAACCCTCCGGAGCCTCAGGCTCTGGCTGAATACATGGCAAAGTACTCCACATAGCTGAGGGGCACAGGCTTTGAGCACCCTGGTACTGACAGCATCCGGTCCTGCAGCCTTGCTTGGGTTGAGACGTTTCAGCTGTCTTCTCACCTGTAGAGCTGTGAAGCCCACCGTGGTGGTTTCGTGTGGGGAAGGGGTATAGTCATGAGAGCAGGGTGGGGGACTATGAGGAGGGATAGGAGGGGAGAGTGGAATGTGTGTTGGTTGGGGGCCGACAACAGATGGCTCATGTGTGGGATGGGCAGGGGCCACACTATCAAATCTGTTAAAGAACAGGTTAAGTTCATTGGCCCTGTCCACACTGCCTTCCGCTCCTCTGTTGCTAGTTTGCCGGAACCCAGTGATGGTCCTCATCCCCCTCCAGACCTCTCTCATGTTGTTCTGCTGGAGTTTCCACTCAAGGTTCCTCCTGTACCTGTCTTTTGCCTCCCTGATCCTGGCTTTCTGGTTGCTAGGTATACATGGAGAGGTGGTAAATTGGATTAGACATTGATTCAATGGAAGAAGCCAAACAGTGGTAGTAGAGGATTGCTTCTCAGAGTGGTGGCCTGTGACTAGTGGTGTGCCACAGGGATCAGTGCTGGGTCCATTGTTATCTGTCATCTATATTAATGATCTGGATGATAATGCGGTAAATTGGATCAGCAAATTTGCTGATGATACAAAGATTGGAGGTGTAGTGGACAGTGAGGAAGGTTTTCAAAGCTTGCAGAGGGATTTGGACCAGCTGGAAAAATGGGCTGAAAAATGGCAGATGGAGTTTAATACAGACAAGTGTGAGGTATTGCACTTTGGAAGGACAAACCAAGGTAGAACATACAGGGTAAATGGTAAGGCACTGAGGAGCGCAGTGGAACAGAGGGATCTGGGAATACAGATACAAAATTACCTAAAAGTGGCGTCACAGGTAGATAGGGTCGTAAAGAGAGCTTTTGGTACATTGGCCTTTATTAATCCAAGTATTGAGTACAAGAGCTAGAATGTTATGATGAGGTTGTATAAGGCATTGGTGAGGCCGAATTTGGAGTATTGTGTTCAGTTTTGGTCACCAAATTACAGGAAGGATATTAATAAGTTTGAAAGAGTGCAGAGAAGGTTTACAAGGATGTTGCCAGGACTTGAGAAACTCAGTTACAGAGAAAGGTTGAATAGGTTAGGACTTTATTCCCTGGAGCGTAGGAGAATGAGGGGAGATTTGATAGAGGTATATAAAATCATGATGGGTATAGGTCGAGTGAATGCAAGCAGGCCTTTTCCACTGAGGCAAGGGGAGAAAAAAAACCAGAGGACATGGGTTAAGGGTGAGGGGGGAAAAGTTTAAAGGGAACATGGGGGGGGGCTTCTTCACACAGAGAGTGGTGGGAGTGTGGAATGAGCTGCCAGACGAGGTGGTAAATGCGGGTTCTTTTTTAACATTTAAGAATAAATTGGACAGATACATGGATGGGAGGTGTATGGAGGGGTATGGTCCATGTGCAGGTCAGTGGGACTAGGCAAAAATGGTTCGGCACAGCCAAGAAGGGCCAAAAGGCCTGTTTCTGTGCTGTAGTTTTTCTATGGTGCTACATGAAACAATACAAAAACTACACTGAACTATGTAAAACAACACAAAACTACACTAGACTACAGACTTAACCAGGACTGCATAAAGTGCACAAAACAGTGCAGGCATTACAATAAATAATAAACAAGACAATCGGCACAGTAGAGGGCGGTAGGATGGTGTCAGTCCAGGCTCTGGGAATTGAGGAGTCTGATGGCTTGGGGGAAGAAACTGTTACATAGTCTGGTCGTGAGAGCCCGGATGCTTCAGTGCCTTTTGCAAGATGACAGGAGGAGAAGAGATTGTATGAGGGATGTGTGGGGTCCTTCATACTGCTGTTTACTTTGCGGATGCAGCGTGTAGTGTACATGTCTGCAATTGCCGGAAGAGAGACCCCGACAATATATATAAATTGGTTACCAACTGAACTTTGATCTCAAGTCTAACCAAAGTTATCTACAAAAAAAAATACAAGCATATTGGAAAACTACATTAAAGACTGTGATAGTAAACGCTACGCATTTCTTGTTTAAATAGAGACAGACAGCGCAAAACAAAAACAGGCTTTTTGACCCACTGTGTTCATGACGCAACTCAATCCCATCCACTTGGAGAACCAAATCCAGTTTACCCAGTCTCCCCTCATAATTAAAATGCTCCATCCCAGGCAATATATTCCCCAGGCCCTAACCACATTAAATCTCCCATAATGCATCTCCTCACAATTATTATGACTTAATTCCGTCTGTCACTGCTCTGCCCAACTTACCAGCTGGACAATATCCTTCTATAACCCAAGATCATTCTTTTTAAATCAACAATATCAATTTTCCATGCCATCTGCAAACACATTAATCTTACATCACATGGTGTACATAACAAATTATGAAATACATTTAAAAAACAATAAGTGTGCTAACTCTGATTCTTGTGGTATACGACTGGTTTCATGCTTCCAATCATAAAATCCTTCACCACACTATCTGCTTCCTGTTCAAGGCACTTTGAATCCAGTTTGCCACCCAACCTTGTAGCTTATGAGCTATAACCTTTTGCATGGCTTCCATGTAGGACTGTGTCAAAAGGTCTTATTTAACTTCATGGAAATTATATTAACCACAATACCCCTCCTCTCAAATCAGAATCTGATTTATTATCACTGACATATTCATGAAACTTGTTTTGTGGCAGCAGCACAGTGCAATACATAAAAAAATTACTCCAAGTTACATTAAAATATTAAAACAGTACAAAAGAAACAAGCAATATAGTAAGGTAGTTTTAATGGACTGTTCAGAAATATGATGGAGAGGAAGCTATTCCTATATGCTTCAATCATCATCATCTATAGCAAAAATATATCCCTTTCAAAAAGGAATAAAAATACACAGGAAAAATGTTCTAACCATGATCAACTAGAAGTTAAAGATAGTGTGAAATGAAGAGTCTGTAAACTTCAAGGAACTAATGAACAGATTTACAGTGGATAAGGAGCCCAGACATATTTTTATGTTTAAATAAGTTACTGGATTAATTAATAGACCCGAAAGATGATAAATCCCCAGGTTCCTCTGACGCTGGAGGTTTTAAAAGAAAGCTTTGAAGATGGAAGGTACAGAATGATCTTGCAAAATTCCATAAACTAAAACAATTCCTAGATTAAAAGCTAGTAATTTTTAATATTAAATTTACCTCTCCTTTCATTCCTGTTCAAGGAAGAGAAGAGGGATGGGGGGGGGGGTGGCAGGAAGTAAGACTACAAATTAGTTAGCCAAACATCAGTAGGAAATGCTAGTAGCTATTAAATGGTAAACTGCACTTTAATGGAATTTTTAAAACTGAAATGCTTGCCAGATGTATTAGAGTTTACTCTTAAGGGTGTAACCAGCAGAATGGAAATGAGGTACATTCAGGCTTTCTGAAGGGCTGCAATAACAGTGCCACACAAGAAGTTATTCAAACAAAATTAGATTGCACAGGATTGGGTATAAAATTCTAGTATGGGTTATGGAGAAAACAGGACACTTCCAACAAGAGAAGCAGCAACATTTGCTGTTGGGCCTCACCCATTTACAACTTGTATCAATGAGTCAGATGGGGTGATTAGGTGTTATCTATCTAAATTTGCTGATGTTAGAAAACAGACCACCAGTACAAGCTGCAAGCAGGATGCAGAAGGGCTTCAAGGACACATTGATAGAATACATGCCAGATAGAATGTTATGGGGAGATATGCGAGGTCATCAATTTTGATAGAAAAATAACGAGAGGCTGAAAAATGTTGAAAAGGACTTGTGTCCTACAGATATAATTGAAAGTTAATACATATGCATTTAAGCAATTACAAAGCAGCACATTTGCCTTTTATTTAAAAAGAGGTTTTGAATTCAAAAGAACAGATATCTAACTGCACCACTATGCAGAGATCTAGCCTCCCCACCCATCTAGAATACTATGCAAAGCTCTGGTCTCCCCACAAAGGGAAGGATATATTCTGCAGGAGAGTGTGCAATGAAGGTTCACAAAATTGATTCCTGGGACGATGGTTTTGATATTTTAAAAAAAGATATCTGGGATTACACTCTTGAGCTGAAAGCACAAGATGTCATCGCACTGAAATGCAATTTTGGTTTTGCATGGTTTGACAGAATCGATGCAGTTATGTTTACCCTGGCTTGGGTATCAAGGGGTTGGGCATACATGCTAAGGTAAATTTATTATCTTTCTTTCTTTTTAAATCTTTTTATTGAGTAAGTATACAAAAAAGGTAAGCCATATAAACATTAATACAATGTTAAAGTATAATAAAATTCCAAAAGATAACAATACCAAAAAGAAAATACTACAAACAATGTAATTTAAGCATAAGAAACCAAAATAACATAATAGTATACTAGATTTTATATATATCAATGGAAAAAAAGAAAAAAAAAACCCAAAAAAAAACCCACCGTGCAACTAACTAAAAGCAAAGCAAAGCAATGGGCTAACTTGAAACCAAACAGAGTTAAACTTAAAATCACGTCCTCAATCCCGACCTCCATTAAAACAGTGAAAAAAAAAACAAGAAGGGTAAATATTACATTAAATGAAAATATCGAATAAAAGGTCCCCAAATCTGTTCAAATTTAAATGAAGAATCATAAAGGTTACTTCTAATTTTCTCCAGATTCAAACATAAAATCGTCTGAGAAAACCAAAAAAAGGTAGTTGGAGCATTAAGCTCTTTCCAATGTTGTAAAATACATCTTTTCGCCATTAAAGTAAGAAATGCAATCATTCTACGGGCTGAAGGGGAAAGATTACTAGAAATTTTAGGTAGTCCAAAGATAGCAGTAATAGGGTGAGGAGAGATATCTATATTTAATACCTTAGAAATAATATTGAAAATATCTCTCCAAAAAGTTTCCAAAGTAGGGCAAGACCAAAACATATGAGTTAAAGAGGCTATCTGCCCCGAACATCTATCACAGAAAGGATTAATATGCGAGTAAAAACGCGCTAACTTATCTTTGGACATATGTGCTCTATGCACCACTTTAAATTGAATTAGGGAATGTTTAGCACAAATAGAGGAAGTATTAACTAATTGTAAAATCTGCCCCCAATCATCCACAGAAATGGTAAGCCCCAATTCCTGTTCCCAATCTACCCTAATCTTATCAAATGGAGCTTTCCTGAGTTTCATAATAATATTATAAATCATAGCCGATGCACCTTTCTGACATGGATTAAGGTTAATTATCGAATCTAAAATATATATAGGAGGAAGCATTGGAAAGGAAGGAAGTATAGTACTTAGAAAATTTCTAACTTGTAAATATCTAAAAAAATGTATTCTTGATAGGTTATATTTATTAGATAATTGTTCAAAAGACATAAGGGAGCCATCTAAAAATAAATCCAAAAACCGTAAAATACCTTTAGTCTTCCAAGTTTGAAAAGCGCGATCCGTAAGAGAGGGAGGAAAAAATATGTTACCTAAAATAGGAATCGCTAACCCGAATTGATTAAGATCAAAAAATTTTCTGAATTGAAACCAAATACGCAAAGCATATTTAACGATCGGGTTAGAGACCTGCTTAAGGCATTTCGAATCAAAAGGAAGAGATGAACCTAAAATAGAACCAAGTGTATAACCCTGAACAGATTGTAATTCCAATGCTACCCATTTAGGAATAGATAGTATATCCCGGTCAAGTAACCAAAATTTCATATGTCGAATATTAATAGCCCAATAATAAAATCTAAAGTTAGATAATGCTAAACCTCCATCTCTCTTAGCTTTCTGTAAATGTATTTTACCCAGTCTCGGATTCTTATTCTGCCAAATAAATGAAGAAATTTTAGAGTCAACTTTATCAAAAAAAGATTTAGGAACGAAAATTGGTAATGCCTGAAACACATAAAAATTTTGGCAAAAAAAACATCTTAACTGCATTAATACGACCAATCAAAGTTAAATATAAAGGAAACCATTTAGATGAAAGTTGAGTAATATGGTCTATTAATGGTAAAAAGTTAGTCTTAAATAAATCTTTATGTTTACAAGTAATTTTAATCCCAAGATATGAAAGGTAATTATTAATCAATTTAAATGGAAATTTATAATATAAGGGAAGATGTTTATTAATCGGAAAAAGTTCACTCTTACTAAGATTTAATTTATAACCTGAGAAAAGACCAAATTGTGCTAATAACTCTAAAACAGCAGGAATAGATCTCTCAGGATTAGAAATATATAAAAGTAAATCATCAGCATAGAGTGATAATTTATGGGACTTTAATCCCCGAGTTATCCCAGTAATATTTGAAGATTCTCGAATAGCAATTGCAAGAGGTTCTAATGCAATATCAAATAATAGGGGACTAAGAGGACAGCCTTGTCGAGTACCACGAAAGAGAGGAAAAAAAGGTGAGTTTAAAGAGTTAGTACGAACCGAGGCTACAGGGGAGTGATATAACAGTTTAATCCAGGATATAAATTTCAGGCTAAAATTAAACATTTCAAGCACCTTAAATAAATAAGGCCATTCTACTCTATCAAAAGCTTTCTCGGCATCTAAAGAAATAACACACTCAGGAACATTTTGTGAGGGAGTATAAACGATATTTAACAATGTACGAATATTATAAAAAGAGTAACGACCTTTAATAAAACCCGTTTGGTCTTCCGAAATAATAGAAGGAAGTACTTTTTCTAGTCTATTTGCTAATAACTTAGAAAAAACTTTAGAATCAACATTTAATAAAGATATTGGTCTATAAGATGCACATTGAGCAGGGTCTTTATCCTTCTTTAGTATTAAAGAAATTGATGCTCTATTAAAAGATTCCGGAAGTTTACCAAGTTTCAAAGAAGCCTCAAAAACCTTATAGAGCCAAGGAATCAATAAAGAAGCAAAACATTTATAAAATTCAACGGTAAACCCATCAGGGCCAGGAGCTTTCCCCAGATTCATAGAAAAAATAACATTCTTAATCTCATCCATTGTAATGGAAGTATCTAATAAAGAAGACATATCCTGTGAAATCTGAGGAAAGTCTAACTTATCTAAAAAATCATTCATATATTTAGAATCTCGAGGAGACTCTGATTGATATAAAGAAGAATAAAAATCACAAAAGGTTTGATTAATCCCCACATGATCCAATATCAATCGATCATTTTGGTTATAAATCTGATTGATTTGAGATTTAACATAATTAGATTTCAATTGATTAGCCAGCAGCTTGCCAATTTTATCACTGTGAACATAAAAATCACTTCTTGTTTTCTTTAATTGGTTTACAATCGAGGACGAGAGTAGTAAACTGTGTTCCATTTGAAGTTCAGTTCTTTGTTTGTATAGCTCCTCAGAAGGAGCCATAACATATTTCTTATCAATTTCTTTAATCTTGTCCACAATTGCCATCTCCTCCTGCTTCTGTTTCTTCCTCAGAGCAACGGAATACGAAATAATCTGACCCCGAATATAGGCTTTAAAAGTGTCCCAAAGAGTGTTAACCGAAATATCTTCTGTATGGTTAATTATAAAAAAAAGTTCAATCTGTTCATTCATAAATTTAACAAAGTCCGAGTCCTGAAGCAACAGCGAATTAAAACGCCATTGTCTATTGTTTGGTATATTGGCCATAATTTTAATAGAAAGCTTAAGTGGAGCATGATCCGAAATGGTTATAGAATCATAATCACATTTAATCACTGAAGGAATGAGACGAGAATCAATAAAAAAATAATCAATTCTTGAATAGGAATGATGAACATGTGAAAAAAAGGAAAAATCTTTTTCCTGAGGATGCAGAAAACGCCAAATATCCGTCGACCCAGAATCAGAAAGGAAAAAATTAATCAAATTTGCAGATTTATTAGGTAAAGTCCGTAAAGGAGCCGAACGGTCCAAAGCTGGAGATAAACAGGTATTAAGATCTCCGCCCCAAATCAATGAAAACTCGTTCAAATTCGGAAACTGATCAAACAATGATTTATAAAATTCCGGACAATCCATATTAGGAGCATAAACATTCACCAAAACTACTTTTTTATTAAATAGTAAACCACTAACCAATAAAAATCTACCATTCGGATCAGAGATAATATCCTGTTGTATAAAAGTAACTGAGGAATCTATAAAAATAGAGACGCCTCGAATCTTAGCATTGGAGTTCGAATGAAATTGTTGTCCCTTCCAGAATTTGAAAAAACGTAGTCTGTCCCCCCTCCGTACATGGGTCTCTTGTAAAAATAAAATTTGTGCTTTAAGTCTCCGGAACACTTTAAAAACTTTTTTTCTTTTAATAGGATGATTAAGACCATTAGTATTCCAGGAGACAAAATTAATAATAGACTCCATAAATCCTAAAGTCAACCCACAACAAGGAGGATTGACAATAGGCGCGACCCACAAACCCGGAGAGGAAACAGAACATACAAAAGATACCGGGGAAAAGGACGCAACCAGTACTTCAATAATGTATATAGCCCAAAGAAAAACAAACTAAAACGTGAAGCCCCTCCCGCCACCCCCCAGCCCAAGACCCCAAGGCAAAATCTAAAGCAGACCCGCCAGAAAGAAGCAAGCGCTAAAACTACCCCCATGACTTCCGGTATACGCTCCCTAAAAAAAAGGTATAAATATGAAAAGGATCAGCTAATTGTAAAACAGTAAAAAAATAAGTAAAAAAAAGTTAGCTCAATTAGAATACACACAGAACAGAACAAAAGCCGGAAAATATATATTAAAAAAAACCACAATAAACCTCAAACTCATGAATAGACACAGCAACAAAAAAAATAGGATTATTAACATAAAGTGATTATAAAAAGCAAAACAGAATAAAATTTAAACAAAAACTACAAAATTTAAGGCCGCACAGGAAATACGTAAGATGACAAAAGGGAAGTAACCACCCAGAATCCCCTGGGAAAAGAAAGAAATGACGCAGTTAAAAAGAAAGTTTAATAGCCATATTAAGAAATCGAAAGTAAACTTTTCTGCCCAAATAGGGCACAGAAAAGTTAAAACCAACCAATTCACAGCCTCCGATCGACGGAGAAAATTAAAAAGAAAGCAATTAAGATGTTGGAGATGAAAGTTGATCCAGATAACTCTGGGCATCCGATGGAGAATCAAAAAAACGAAGGGCTCCATCTGACATGCGAATCCTTAGACGTGCAGGGTACAGCAGCGCTGGTCTTAAATCCCTCTTATAGAATTCCGACATCACGGATCTGTAACGGACCCGTTGGTCCCAGATTGGTTTACTGAAATCTTCCACGAATCGGAACTTAAGATCCGAAAAATCAATGAAACCTTTAGATCGAGCGAATCGAAACAGTCTCTCCTTGTCTTGAAAGTAATGAAAACGTAAGATAACATGCCTAGGTCTATCTGACCTAGACGAGTATGATGGGATTCTGTGAACACGATCCAGTAGCGGTGGTTGGTCAGGAAATACAGTAGGGAATGCATCTTTTAAAAGTTGGGAGAAATATTTCATGGGGTTGTTACCTTCAGCGGCTTCCCTCACGCCAATCATTCGTAAATTCTGCCGTCGCATTCTAGATTCCAAGTCAGAGTTTTTAAAAGTCAAAAAGTCAAGTTTCTTCTTCATTACATTAATTGTTTCTTCGATTTTCCCCATCTTAAGCTCACTTTGTTGCGCGAATTTTTGAAGATCAGATATAGCCGACTGATGTTCCGCAATACATGTTTGCATCTTATCAATTAAATCGGCAATTTTCTGGAAATTAGTTGAGATTTCCGTATGAATCAGGTCTTTAACAAAGCCTGCAATTTCCGTACGAATCATCTCCCTAACAGAGGTTGAAATTTCCCTCTGAATTAACTCCGCTATCGCTTTCAAAGTCACCGGTGATTCAGTCGGAGGTAGATCCGTAGCTTTCGGTTTAACCGGAGGTTTACCATCCTTGCCGTCTTTCTCGTTCTTAGACATAGCAGATCTAAGTTCCATCCAGTTGTCGGAGAATTCAGTTTAATTCAAAGTATTGTAAGAGTTGATGCCTTAATGGTTAATTAAAGTATAGCTGACCATAGAGAAAAAAAACTCAGAGGTAATGGAGCGAGTCAAGAACGCGACTTCACTCCATGAGCGCTACCGGAAGTCCCCGGTAAATTTATTATCAAAGTACATACATGTCTCCATATACAACCCTGAGATTCGTCTTCTTGCAGGCAATCACAGTAAATACAAGACACGCAATAGAATCAATGAAAGACCACACCCAACAAGGCAGACGACAACCAGTGTGCATTAAAAAACTGCAAATACAGGAAAGAGAAAAAAGAAATAATAATAATAAATAAATAAGCAACAAATATTGAGAACATGAGATGAGAGTCTTTGAATGTGAGTCCAGTTGTGATCAAGTGAATTAAATTGAGTAAAGTTATCCCCTCTGGTTCAAGAGTTTGATGGTTGAGGGGTAATAATTGTTCTGAAACCTGGTGGTATGGGTTCCAAGACTCCTGTACCTTCTTACTGATGGCAGCAGCAAGAAGAGAGCATGGACTGAATAATGGGAGACCTTGATGATGGATGCAGCATTCCTGCAACAGGGCTCCGGGTAGATGTACTCAATGGTGGAGAGGGCTTTACCTGTGATGGACTGAGCTGTGTCCCGGTGAAGAAGAAATTCCCTCACTCGGGGATGGTGACTACTCAAGCCACTGAGTATACTGAGAGAGTAGATGAAAATTGGATGTTTCCCGCTCTGGAAGAATCTAGGACTACAGATGACAGTTTAAGAGATGCTAAGCTCAGACAGATGAGGATAATTTCCTCTCTAACTGGGTTTCACGTCTTTGAAATTCTGTTCAAAGACTTGTCTGAGCAGAGCCTTTGAATATTTTCAATGCCAAGAGATTCATGATAAGCAAAGAAATGAAAGGCTACCAGGAGTAGGTAGGGACACAGATAAGGTTTCAAATCAATACAATCAGTATCTTATTGAATGATGTTGCAGGATTCAGGGGATGAATAGCCCATCCTTGTTCGAATTCACATTGTCAAGAGTTTAATTTCTGAAGATGAAGGCCTGACGACATAAGCCGAGTGTAAGGGTGTGGTACTGGAGATAAAACTACAATCTTAATTGCACGGAGAAAGAGGCATGATCATAAGGTGAGCAAAATCACTGGACTCTATTCTGAAGGAGTTTAGACCTTCCTTCAGAAAAGCAGTGATTAACTCATGATTGAGCATGGTATTTAAATAAAGGCTGTATCTGAATAATGTCCATTTTTCAGGGCAATCCTTTAGCCGTCATGATTTTACTCAAGACTTTCAACAACATCCACATGCGGGCTGGTCAAGAAAGATAAAGACCAAAATTGGCCTGGTGGCAAGTAGTAAAATGGTGGTCGTCAACAGGTGACTTTGTACTTGAAGCGGCGTTTCTACTGGGGCCCTGTAGAGCTCAGTGCCTAGTCCCTTGTTGGCAATAATATGTTGATCAGTTAAATTAAATGTTTGCAGTTAAAACAAAACTATCTGTGAAATCAATAGTGAGGAAGAAAGCTTCAGAATGCAGAATATCAATGCTACTTCTCAGACCAAGTGACCAGTGCAAACAAAATTCAGTCGAGAGAAAATAAATTCATCTGGGGAGGAACAGAGAGATCTTGGAGTCTACATTCACAGTTCCTCAAAATGCAGTTGGCAAGACAAGACAGCTTTTTTTTATTAGATAGGTAGTTATTAGATAGCCACAAAGGCATGCAAGGATACTTTTCTCTATCATGGAAACAGAAGAATTTAACATGCTAGAATTGTACACAATAGTTAGGCTACAGCTTGACTAATATCCACAGATCTGAAAGATACAACTGCTCTGGAAAGGTTACAGAGCATATTAATGAGAACACTGCCAGAACTGAATCATGAGTAAAGAAGGGTATTGCTGGCACATGTTATTTCTTTTGACAGAGAGAGCTGAAGGGAAGTGTTATTCAGGGGTATAATATTACGAGGCTAAATATGATAATTTCCCTTCGATAAGGAGTCAAAACCAGGACACAGTCTGAAGTAATTACTAGAAGAATTTGAAGGGTGATGAAAATAAATCTTTCCCCCAGAGGGTGAATAACATTTCACACTCATTGTCTGAAAGGATAATTGAGACAGAGGCTTTCAAAAGTACCTGGATGTGCACTTGAAGATCAGCAACCTGCAAGGTATCACACCAGGTATCCGAAGGTGTGATTAGCTTGGGTAGTCCTTTGCCAACTGGCATGAACACAATGCCAATTTGTGATTTTTGTGTTAGGAGTTTGTGAAGGTAGGGAAAAACCTAAAGCAAATGTTTGGGGGGGTACGGGGAAGAAGGTAAGGAGGAGTGTGTCAACAGCACGTTTTAATAACCATAATGCAACCAATTTGCAACCATTTCTCATACCAAGAGCAAAACAAAACCAGATAATCCTTGGGCTAGGGCAAGTTTTTAAGTTATTCATATCAATGTACAGCCAAGTGCTAACAAGCCAGTTTCTGCAGCTTCTACCAACTACAGAATTTAAAACTAGTTTCATTAACACACCTTTCCATGTGCTAAGTTATTCGCTGTATGAAAAACTTGCTGATTGTCAAAATGCTGTAAATTCGAAGTGCTGGTAAGTCAGGTATTTCCTTTCGGGTTAAAATGCCAATGCTGGATCCAGTTCAATCCCCTCAAAAAACCAGGATAATGCAGTGGGATTTAATTGCCTGTGGCTTCTGATGCAGGCTTCAATTGGAATGCAGGGAAACTGCCCGGTGCTAACTACGTTTCTGAATCACGGCACACTTTGCCAGAGGTCCAATAAGTAGCCAACCAACAAAAGTGAAGTCATATTAGTTGGTGGCAAATTTCCGATAAGGAATTCTTTACTCAAGTGCGAACTTCATCCTTTCTCACTCAAAATCAGGAAGGATAGATGCCGTGTTTGCCAAGTTCCTTCCCCACATCAAACCCAA
The DNA here is from genome assembly GCF_963921235.1 of Mobula hypostoma. NCBI lineage: Eukaryota > Metazoa > Chordata > Chondrichthyes > Myliobatiformes > Myliobatidae > Mobula > Mobula hypostoma. The sequence continues at coordinate 192,707,653 of NC_086098.1, forward strand.
TAGCTGCCACCTTTCCCATTAGTTTTCCTCTGTATGTTCTTGACTTTCTTCTTCTTGAATTGCATTACAACAATGTCCATTAATATATGCAGATCTGTGAGCCGGGTTTATGCGAGTCTCAATGTCAAAAAGTCCATAACCTTCTGAGGTAAAAAAAACTACTGTACAATCATACTCACAGCAAATATCAACTAACAGCTAAATCTTTAACTCACTCCTGTGAAAATCCTTCATGTTGCTGAATAAGTATTCAACTGCATATGATTAAGAAACTACTTGGAATATTGCTGTCCAAAAATAACAGTAATGATGTCAATTTAACATTGACCATAAAGAACATAGTTAGATACTTCTATTGAGGAGCCTTAAATTAGCTGTTTCATCACAGAGACCAACAATAGACATTTTACGAAATTTGCTGAACAATTCCAAGGTTTAAATACAAAACTCAAGCTCAAAATAATTACTGGAAATAGTTTAAGGAGCAAGAGACTGGCAATTGACAAACTACCTCAGTTTCATATCCTTGTACCCACTGACAGGCAAGATTAAGGCTATATTCAGATGAACAGCAAATTAACAGAAAGTAGACAGGCAGAACATGACAAGTCAGTGCAAGGGAAGACAGAGAGAAAGGATATTTGTGAACTCAAGGATATGAAGACATTAGAAGGTGCAAGCTGAAAGCATTAGAACTGTATAATTAACATACAAAAGAATTTGAAGAAATTTTTCAAGTCAGTGCGAGAGTAGCAAGCCATTTTTCATTTCCCAATTCAAGCGCCCTTGAGGGTATAAAGGTCAATCAGACAACAACAGTAAAATCATGCAGATGGCGCACCAGACAATACCACATTCCTTTGCCTGAAGGGCATCCTTGAATCATTTATGTACTTAAAACAATGTAGCAGCTTTTAAAGTCATTTTCTGGTACCAACTCACGAATTACCACATTTATTGAGTGCAATTTCCCAACTTGTCATGCAGGATTTGAGATCATCATTTCTCTCACTGGCCCAGTACTACAACCACCTTGGCACTTTACTCCTGGAATAAAAAATAAAACTAATGGAACCACTATGACTAATCCACATCCCATAAATAGCAATGCAAGCATGGTGAACTTATTTTATATTTATAGCCACTTCCATCTTGTAGGTAATTTCATTACATTTTCTCTTATAGAGTATTATTACTAAGATGTGAAATACATTGTACTGTCATGTTAACCATCTCATGGAGATTCTGTCAGAGATTACATAGAAACATAGAAAACCTACAGCACAATACAAGCCCTTCGGCCCACAAAGTTGTGCCGAACATATCCCTACCTTAGAAATTACTAGACTTCCCCACAGCCCTCTATTTTCCTAAGCTCCACGTACCTACCCAAAAGTTTCTTAAAAGACCCTATCGTATCCGCCTCCACCACTGTTGGGGGCAGCCCATTCCCCACTCACCACTCTGCGTAAAAAACTTACCCCTGACAACTCCCCAGCACCTTAAACCTGTGTCCTCCTGCTGCAACCATTTCAGCCCTGGGAAAAAGCCTCTGACTATCCACACGATCAATGCCTCTCCTCATCTTATACACCATATTATACATTACTTGATGCTCAAGGTACTGGAGGGCAGCTCATCGTTCAATATGATCAGAGCTTTGCAATTTTATTACCAACTTCATTCTTGTTGGTTAATTTTAATTCCTCGTAATATAAACAGCTTTCTCTATGTTATAAACATTCAATTGCCTTTACTTGTGGAACAGCTGAACTGAGGATAATGATACATCTTACCCAATGTGCAGCATTAAAGATACAAATATTAATTAAAGAGAATTCAAAAATATGCCATGATACACAGTAATTTAGATGAAAGAGAAATGCACAAATTATTAGTGCAGGCCATAAGGCCTTCAAGTATGCCCCACCATTTAATTATATGGTTGATCTATAATGACCTCCACTCCATTGCCATTTTTCTAACCCCTCCCCCATTTCCTCTATCTACCAAATATTTATCCACCTCTACTTCAAATATGTTCCAATGAGCCAGTTTCTACTACTCACTGAGGCAGAGAATTCTACATATACACTAATGCTTATATGAATAAAAATCTAGATAAACCAGTTTTAAATGAGTGGCCTCCTAGCTTGCACAGACTCATCCACAGGTGAAAATATCCCAATATCTACCATGTCAACCCCTCTTGGGATCTTATATGGTTGAATGAGGTTAACCTCTCATTCTTCAAGAAATATAGGCCCAAACTATTTCTTTGTTTTTTTTTTAAATTTAAGAAAGGAAATCAAAACTGCATGTTGTGCTCACCAATCCCTGCCCAACAGTGAAACCTCTTTATAAATGCTAACCCCTTTGCAATAAATGCAAAAAACACCACTTGAATTTTCAGCCACACTGAAACTACGTGCGTTTTTATGCTTCATACACGAGAACACCTCGATCCCTCTGTACTTCACTAACCATCCCTTTCCATTTAGATAATCTGCTTTTTGACTTCTTTTGCCTCACACTTCCACATATTAAAGTCCAAATGCCAAATCGCAAACTGAATGGCATCATTCAATTGCAAAAATAACCCAAAAGTGGGCATTTGGAAATGAAGAGCAGGAGCAGACACAAGACAATGAACACTGGAAGGTTAACGCTTGTTGGCCTCACATCCCTGACTGGCATTATTTATAGTAATCTCAGAACAAGAAGTTTCTGCATTAAAACAAAAGAAATAATGAGACTTCATTCCGCACCTCTAGGACCAGGAGAGATGTGTGCCTAATAGTATTAATTAACACAGTAAATACCTGTTAATTATCACATCAGAATCCAAAACCTGACCAATTCACTGAAGGGCCACAACTGGAGAGAGGATAAATGATGTGGCCTTTGTTTTCCACACTGTTGAAAACCAACCTGTGTTTCAATTCAATCCACATTAATACAGAGGTATGCAAATTTTTGAGGGGGTTAGATAAGGGTAAGTGCAAGTAAGCTCCCCCCCCCCCCACCACTGAGGTTGGGTGAGACTAGAACTAGAGGTCACAGGTTAAGGGTGAAAGGTGATGGGCTGAAAGGCCTGTTCCAGTGCTGTCCTGTTCCATGACTCTAATGACTAATAATGCACTGAGCACTTGTCAGTTTCAAACATACATTCCATGATTGATCAAATCCCTAAATAAATGGAAAATTGGTTGGAACAATCAACAATGGCAACAACCAAAGCAGCATGGATCTTCAACCTGATAGAACAACTGACATTTAAAAAGCTGTCTTTTCAAACTTGGAGCCCAAGATTAAGACTACCCATCAGATCAAAAAGGTTCTTACCCAGATCTATGCCTTGAGCATTAGGCTATTTTACATCTACCTCACTGTATTAAATCATCAACTGCTCAAGCAGTTCTTCAAAACTCAGCTGAAGTACAAGCCTTTACATTATATTTTATGAATTCTTCTCATGTCTCACACATTAAAACAACATGTCACTATATTCTTTTAATCATTTCTTTTAAGAATACTCTCTTCATTTTCTGCCTTCTGTGCATTAGCTATGCATTCCATTCAAACTGCTCCATCTACTATTTTGCCACTAATTTTATTCCAAGTATATTGGAAAACCTCACCAATTAACTTCCAATCTTTTCAGCCATCACATCTTGACACATCACATAAAAAACTATTTTTAACCTGTGTTTTTTCCCCTACAAGTCTCTAATAAATCCAATTACTAATGTAACTTCTTAACAAGATGGTTTCAGCCTTATGTCAAGTTTCATGACTTTGACCCATATTACCTCAATCTGAACTCCAACCAAGAAATCGAGTCCCCCCCCCCACCCCCTGCAACACATGCACTTTGCCATAACGAACATCACTCTTCCAAGATGCACACAGAGGAAGGCTTTTCCCAGCACAAGTTATACTGATAAACTTCACGTAGCTCCTGAAGCTTGTTCTTTATTTCTATCCCATCACACCATCCCTATTACAAAATATGAAGACTAACACATTTCCCTCTCAGCAAATACCTTACTTCAATACATGCCACATGTAGTCAAATCAAGACGCTTTTGATATGTTTCTTCCTTTAATTGTTCTGGGACGAAGTTGTGGCATTCCATTCAGGACTTTTTAAAGTCGAGGCTTTGAATAATTTCCCCTCTAACTATGGAGCATGGAGTCTTGGACTTCCACTTCTACTAATGGGCTATTATATTAACAAAAGGCTACAGCAAAACCAAAGATACAGCAATACAAATCCATCACCAAATTTCAGTCACAGTAACTGAAAGATTTACCAAGTAACCACATCAGCAAATTCAGTCTGTGTAGCCATCAATTGAGACTGCCGACTGGAACACTTCCAGTTACACTAATATAAACAATAAGTTACGTGTTAAATCAGGATTTTAAAAATAAGATTCAATGCACTTTATTAAATATCAAAGCACAAGGTCTTCTGGACTTTTATCCAATACATGTCTCAATCACTTTAGTATAATGGACTATTGCTGTAGCATACCAATGTCATAAATAAATCAAACAAAAGCTTGCTGACAGATAGTTAAGATAGATGTGTAGAAAATACTCAACATTACATTAGGGATGGCATGATTTTTCTGTATATGAAACTAGAGGAAGTATGAAAATTACAAATAGTTAAATCAGATAGCAATGTGCATGTAAGCACTACATTTGTCCCAAAATGGAGTCCTGCAACCTGTTAAAAGCAACCCAAAATATCTGCTTTTTGCATCTCCTCATAATTTGGCAGCTACACAATATTTTGATACAGAAGTACTGTGGAGACTAACTTCTATATACAAAAAAAATCCAACACATTTGCACACTCATTTTAATTCCACACTTTGGTAGGGGACAGGTGTCAATGGAAAACTATTAGTCAACAAGAACGCAATTGAATCATTATTCACAAATCCTTATCGCTACACTATACACACCCTCTCACACGACTTACATCTTCAAGGGCAAAAGGCACAAGATTTTTAAAAATGATAAAGAACATGCAAGGGTCAATGATTTCCAAGATTATTCCATGACATTTCTAACACTAGACCCTTCTGTTATTCATGGGGTGAGACAAGGGGGTATTGGTGGCAAAATAGTAAAAATGTTCATTCTATGCAGAACAAAAAAAAACTTCATTCTGAAAATACTTCCTTACCTTAGCAACAACTGTATTCTTTAATTACAATGATGGCACCATTAATGTGACTTGACATGTTTTACAAGTAGAAATCACTTGAGCAGTGATATCCAGATGTCAATCTGTGGGATGCTTGGGGAACTTGGATCACAATAATTCAGTTTTTGAAATCCAATTAACACAGTTCTATCTTTCTTGCTGGCTTCTCCAGCTAACTTTAAAGGCCAGAGCTCTGGTGCCTCAGAGGTCCAAACACAAAAATAGAAAAAAATGTAACCCTTGGTGACTTTAAAAGGGAACATGCAACTATTTTTTGTTTCACAGGGGCTAAAGAGTTCCAGTATCCACTTACAAACTGCAAGCTTGGAAATCCCTACAGTTACGGCAACAAAATGGAACAATAGTTCTTACCTTCAATGTATAAAGACCCATCCGCCCTGGAAGTCTGTAAAACATTCCATCATCTGCACGAGAATTAGTGTGAAGCATAGCATTCAGACATGCCAAGGGAGATGTTCCACTACATAAAATAGATTAAAAAGCACATTTTATGTAAATACCTTGTATTAAGTTCAGATTGGCACAGTGGTACATATTCTGCTCCAATTGGCCAATTTCCCTATCTTCTTTTAAATTGTACCGGCAAATAATGCTGAAAACAGCAGCTCAGTGATCACAAAAGTCATGTTTTGATTAACTTCGTAGTATTATTTTGAAACATTACTTGCCAATTGCTCAGCCTTGTGATTCGTACTAGTCTACACCACTTTGCCTCAAGATGGATGAAGCATTTCAGATTTGTTTCTCCATAAACAAATATTGAAACAAAGGTTGGAACCCATTTGGTATTGTTCAATACTATTTATAGGCATGTAACTTTCTGCTATCATGTCATATAACATTTTTGAAATAGCTTTACCTTTCCCTTTTAGGAAATCGTTATTTTGATGCATATTTTTAGTACTGGCTCTCTGCTGTCCCCATCAATACACAAGCCTAATCAGAGCCCTCACTGTTACAAAGGGATTTGTTTTGTTTTTACAATGATATACATGATCAAAGTTTATTTGTATGGATTTCAATTGCTGTATATTTAACATTCAGAAAACATCCCATTCAAGAGGAATTCGATACTCAAAATTTGTGAGCTAACTTTACCTCTGACGATCCATATTTCACCAGACAGAACAGCAATGATCAGTTCCCTATACAAGGTATTATGTATTGGACAAGGGGTGATTAGACAATGTTTGTGAATCAAATCTTACTGTTCTGAGTAGGGAGAAGTAAAATTAAAACAAAAGGAAAACAGTATGTGACTGTCATCAGATCAAAGCATACACTTCCCTATACTGAGAGGTTTTACATGGAAAATGAAATCACAGGTGTACCATGATACCTCCCAAAGGAAGCATAACCAAAATTGACATTTCAAAAAGGAACTATACCGAATAATTTCTCCTTTGCATTTACCATTTATATTCCATTGTACCCAAACATCATTCACATTTACAAGAGTGTAAAAATACTCCACGTAATCACTGTATGGCATCAGCAAATGTTTATACCAAAAAGTATCACTGATTATTAAACTCACATTTTAAAGTATTATCAGGTGACCATGCAATTCACTGGTGTCTTTTCATGACCAACTCAAGCAGCCTCATCACCAAACAGAAATCTTAGACTTATGGACTATTGCTTTATTTTAGAACAAATATTGCAGCAGCAGTCCCTAATAACTACTTACACAAGCCAATGAAAGCATCTAGTGGCAAAAAAACTCTCAGATTAGCAACTGCAATACCAGACAGGCGTCAGTATCTTAAGTGTTTAATATTTTTTCAGATCTGCAATGTTTTGAAAACTATTTCTAGATCTACAATGGGTCATATCACTCATTAGATTTAATGGACATAAAATTCTGACTGTGCTGTTTTCAACGTTTTTAACATCTTCGAATTCAACATGGATCAACTTAAGTGGGGTCAACACCACATTTAAAAAGCAGATCATAAACCTTGCTCGCTCAAGCCACCACTCCTGCCAATTTGTTAGCAAACAAAATGAGATGTTTCCCAAATCAGTCATTTAATCAGAACACTTCCCATCAACTCAATGACCTCCACAATACACGTTTTCTTTAAATTCCATGCCTAAAATAGGAAAAAGAGAACTAGTCAGGTAAAAAGTGATATTTCTCCCAGGAAATGCCAAATTTGGCAGACTGAGAAAAAAAACCTCTGCTGGCTATATTCCTCAAGTAACACTATTTCTCAAAGCCAAATTACACACATTATTACTCAAAGGTAGTCAGCAAGGCAATTTCCAACAACTCAGAGAACATGAGTGATTATGAGATGCAATTTAGGCCCTGCAAATCACAACCTATTACAGAGTAATAAAGCACAATCCCACTACATATCTCTTCAATGCTTTATAGCCTCTGAAGTGGCTTGGCAAACCAAGGCATCACAAAATAACTACAACAAAATAAAGGACATATCAGATGAGCTTATTGGAAATAATTAACAGTGTCCAAGTGTTCGGTCTTATTCAGCTCTGCCCAGTTAACTGGAAATTTTCACCAACACTTGTCAACAGGTGATCAAGTCATTGCTGTCTCTGCATATGAATTATGCAATAACTTGACAACAGCATTCAGGAGTTTTACCAATTGATAACCATTCCCAAACCTGAGAAATGTGAGAGAATGCTCACAATCTCCTCTATGAATATAATGGCATCACATACATACGACCAGCCGAGCTTCATCACAAGTGAAGTTGTTTATTTGCAGAAAGAACCCAGTGAAGACTGGAGTTCAGTCCTGCTGAAGGGTCTCAGCCCAAAGCGACGACTGTACTTTTTCTCCCCCATAGATGACGCCTGGCCCACTGAGTTTCCCAGCATTTTGTGTGCACTGCTTTGATTTCCAGCATCTGCAGATTTTCATTTGTTTGTGACCAAATAAACAGAGCCTGGCCGCCATTGCCTTTACCCCAGAATAGCATTCAATTTAAGAACGGAAATGGCAATTCTTCCAAATAAGATTTCACAAATCTGGTAGTATCTAGATACTACCTGTTAAAGTCACTAGCAACACAATTAATACAAACAAAATGCTGGAGGAACTCAGCAGGTCGGGCAGCATCTTTGGAGGGGAATAAAGAGCTGACATACTAGTTTCAGCCTGAAACATCGGCTCTTTATTCCTCTTTTTGTGCGTGTTACTTTAGACTTCCAGCATCTGCAGAATCTCTTGTTTTTAATCAATACATCTGTGTGGTCAATTCAAGTACTTTGATCAACCACAAGCCCACGTCTTGTCCTGGTGAATATTTTAGTGCTGAAGTCTCACCATGACCATTTGAAAATTAACCATGTTGTGGTACAATGAGCTTCCATTGTAACAAAAAAAAGCATCTTAGTGTGATTTCACTACACTTTCCCATTACAATGGCTTTTCAGGAACTATTTAAAATCTTAAAATGTGTTATTTAGAATTGAGGGTATCACACACTATCAAAATGATCCCATTAAAGATTCCTAGCGTCAGCTATGGTTGCCCACACGCAGAGTGTGAATACTAAACGGTACACAACCCAGTTGTGTACACCAGGTTCAAGCTGAGTCTGAATGTTTAGTCTGGCAAAAAAAAGTTAAGGTCAGTCAGCCAATATTCTAATGAAGCTAGAATGATTTCCAGTGTGTTCATGTTATGATGCATTTCTGTTACTATTTTTGGGCAATTTTTGAATTGGGACGGCCTACAGATAACAAACACTGAACTGAACTGAATATGCCTGGACTCCTTCGATTTTGAGTTTTATATTTTGTGTTTCTTTGGGGTTTTTTGTTGCTATGGGGGGGGGCTGATGTTTTTCTTTGAATAGGTTGCATGGTCTTCTTTGTTTCGTGGCTGTCTGTGGGGAAGATGAATCTCAGGGTTGTATACTGCATAACGACTTTGAATCTTTGATTTGCTTAGTATTACTGTCATTGCCCTCTGTTCTCGATCAATTTTTGGCATTCCATTTTCAAACAGGTCAAAATGCTGTTTGAAATTATGCTACTTACAGCAACGATCACATCAGGTTGTGAAAAATAATAACAAATTTAAGCCACTCCTGGGTAATGAAAAGGTTCCGTTTTTACAGATACAGCATGTTGATTTGGCCACAAGTTAGAATAAATACTGACACAAAAAATCAGTAAATATGGTAACCACATCCATAGTATTATAATGAACGGCATCTAAAGCACACATGACTAATAAAAAAAAATCTAAAAGTGATAAGGAAACTAGATCTGCCATTTATACGGAGCAAGTGTTACGTATGAACATCAGACCTATGAACTTATAACATTATTGGAACTTGTTTTTATCCACAGGTGTCCATAGTCGAGTATACGTAAACAAGGGATGGCTTGTGCTATGATCCAGTCAAGTTCAGATTGGCTGTCCAGATCTCTAATTTTATTCCCAAACCCATTTTTCTATTTGTGTATAAATGTAACGTGACAAGGTATTATGCCCCGTCACAAACGTCTGAAGCTTTATTCCCAAACTTTGCCAAAGATTACAGAGTGTAATGCTTTAAAAAAAAACTCAGGGCAAAGCCAGGAGCAGTAGAGTCACAGAAAAGTACTGCACAGAAACAGGCCCTTCAGCCCATTCAGCACATGCCAAACCATTTAAAGTGCCTTCTCTCGTTGACCTGCCCCAGGACCATAGCCCTCCATACCCCTCCCATCCATGTACCTATCCAAATCTGTCTGAAATATTGAAATTGAGCTTGCATGCACCACTTGCGCTGGCAGCTCATTCCACATTCTTACGATCCTCTGAGTGAAGTTTCCTCTTGTTCCATTTAAACCTTTCACCCTTAACCCATGACCTCTAGTTGTAGTCTCACCCAGCCTCAGTTGAAAAAGTCTGCTTGCTAGACTCCTCATTATTTTGTACACCTCTATCATATCTCCCCTCAATCTTCCACATTCTAAGGAATATTCTTAACCTATTCTCGGGGAACTGATTTAGAACCGCAGGGTAAACATCACTGACTGTTTCAATGCAAGGGGACATCAGCTGGCCTTGCCCATTCTACAGTCAAATCAAGTATCAACATTCATCATCTTGGATGTATGGTGACATTCTAGTGGTTTGCTGGAACTTGCCCCAACAGAAGACAGTTGTATTGATGAAATCAGAACAATATTCAATTAACAAAACAAGTAAAATTCAAACTGAATAACAGCACTTGAACAACAGAAGTTACTGTTGCCTTACACTGAAATGCATCCTTCCATATTTTGACCCAAGAAGCTAAGTGGAACCATAACCAAAACAACATTTGGTAATAACACTAAAGCTACGCTACCCGGTAAGAAAAGATATAATTGAGAAATAGAATCTGCAAAGGAAATCAGATTTGACTTGCATATATTTAAAATGATAAAACTTGAAAATTAAAAAAGGGAATGTATTTGAAGATGTACTCTATTTGAAGATTAACTCAGTCGTTAATCCCACAAAGGCCGTTACCCAACTGACAGTTGAGCAAGTATGAAAAAAAAGCAATGGGGGGGGTGGTGGAGGAGGTGGAATTTTCACAGCACAACTGCAAAAGGAGCCATTAATTTTAATTCTCTCTTACAAAAGGATACTGCTGATCATCATTGCAAGGCTTTACAAATTCCTTAAATTGGTAAGACACACTGCCCTTGGATGGATAAATTCTCACTCATGGCTAGCAACGCTTGTTAATATCAGTTGGATCCAAACACAGTTTCAATGTGAATAATAACTGGGTGTGCAAATTCCACATTCTTGGAAATAAGCAGCACAAACAGCCCTTGAAGATAATGTCAAACAGACTAATAAAATTCCACAAGTCAGACTAAAATGCAATGAACAACTTAGCGCACATTTAGGCAAGCCAGTTGACAATAATATACTAGTTTAAAATTGTAGTAATAACCAAAGTATTATAATCAAGTTTCAACATGCATTTAAAATTACTGGGTTTGTCAACTGTATGAAATTAATTCGTAGTGGGGTAGGGGTGATGGAATTTCATGAGATATTAGATTCTAATGAGTGAGTTTACTCAGGAACGGATTCTATTCTACTTCTTAAAAAGCTTGCTGCTGCTGCAGCCATCTGTTTAAACATTCACAGCCCTGGGGCCCATCTCAGATGTCAAACTGTATCTTGCACTCCATTATTTATGCAATAAGTCACCATAAGCTTAAACATACTTTTCAACTCATTTCAACTAAGGTTTTAATGGATGAAAAAGTTGAGGTTGTTACATAAGGGAAATTCAAAAGTGAATTGGAAAGATATTACCTTACTACAGAAAATCCTGCACACTTGTAAAAGCACAAACTTAGCTGGAGGAATTTTATAGAATTTCACCAACAAGAAAATGAACATACAACAGCTTCCAAGTTATCAGTTCTCATGAATCATGTGAGCAACCATCCCTGAAAGTGAGCTTCAATACCCGGTTTAAAAAGAAAGAACAAGCATCGCTCTATCAAAATAAAATTTCATCGGTAAAGAAAGCCAACAGCAGGCTAAATTGTCAGTGCATCAAAATAAATCGGCTGAAGAAACACCAGTGCAGATACTTCTGTTAATTTTCAACATTACTTGCTTCATCACATGGACCTAGACAATCAGCGTGAACTGGCCATTTGAAACATATCACACTTCAACGCAATTTTACTCAGCATCCAGGTTTGCAGTTCTATTCAGGATCCATGGTCAGCAATGTGAAGCAGGACTCTGGACCATTTTTGTCCCCTCGAGTCTGCAGCATGAGGTCAATTGTTACTCTCGAACCATCAACTTAATAATATCAATAAATTTAACACCCAACAGGGACCAAAGTGAGATCCTTTTTCTTTTCAATGCTATTTGATTACTTCCTCAGACAAAACAAAACAGCAACATTCCATAAAGCTGCCCCTCCCTCAGATTTTTAGAACTTAATGACTGAGGACATTTTTAAAAAAAGCAGCTAAAGCAGAGCACACGACTCCACTTACTCACCATGACAAAAAGAAAAAGATTGCTAATTGGCAATTAACAACATTAATAGGACAAGAACAGAAATTATTTGATGGGAGTACAATTAAAAAAGCAGAATAATTATCAATTGTTGTAAACAAGTGGGGTGGGGGGGGAGCGAAAAGTGGTCATTATGATCTGAAATTACAGGAATTGACAAGAGCTCAGACAACTCCATACACCTAACTGAAAAAGCTGAAGTTGCAGTTCACAATCCTAAACTTCATGCATAGTTGCACAGACAAGAGTGGGCTGGAAAATTAAATTGGCAGGAAGCTCAGGGTCACACATGAAGACAAAACAGCAACATTCCATAAAGCTGTCCCTCCCTCAGTGTTTGGCTGATCATACTATGGCTAGTGGGAGCAGTTGTTAAATGGATGTTCCCCTTGAATGGTGGGATGAGATGTACTCAAAGGGGGCAAGTGTACAAGCACAGAAAGATACACAGCAAGGGGAAGACAGCAAGGCATATATCAAGAGAGTGAGTAAAGGTCCTTGTTAGGTAGTGGCAGAATCAGCAGAGGACAACTGATTAAATTGGAAGTTGGAGGGTGGAAAGATCAATAGCAATTCTATAGTGACCATGGGAGAGAGAAACTGCATGAGCTAGAGTGAAGAAAGGGGTGCCAAAGGTATACCTTACTGTTAGCCACAAAGCAATGTGATGTGCCTCTACAATAGGTTAAATCCTAGGAATGAAAGGGTTAATGTAGGAAGAACATTTGATGGTTCTGGCCCTGTACTTGGAGCTTAGAAAAATCAGGAGGGATCTCACTGAAACATATAGAATATTGAAAGGGCTAGTAGAGTGCACATGGAGAGGATGCTTCCTATGTGGACAAGTCTAGGACCAGAGGGCACAGCCTCAAAATAGAAGTATGACCATTTAGAACAGAGGTGAAAAGGAATTTCTTCAGATAGAAAATGGCGAATCAGTAGAAGTAATTGCCATGGGCAGCTCTAGAAGTCAACTCATTGGGTATACTTAAAGCAGTGGTTGTTAAGTTCTTGAATAGTAAGCGTATCAAGTATTATGGGGAAAAGGTAAGATAATGGTGTTGAGTGGGAAAATAAATCATGATTGAAGAGTGGTGCACTCGAGGGGCCAAATTGCCTAATTCTGTTCCCTTGTCTTATGGAGGAAATAGCTGTCAAGCTACAGTGCACAGGTAGGACAGCATTTGGTCCACATGGCAACACTGCTATAGTGACTTCAGGATGGATAGCAAAGGAATAATGAAATTAGGGAACATACAATTCACATTCACCTAGGATACAGATGAAATTGTAAGAGGAAGCATAAATCATGTCTGAAATGGGCTCGTCTTATCAGCTCAACAGCTCAGCTAGCATTCACGTCACTAGCTCCTCAATATGAGATTGGAGGAGAGGAGGTAATGTAAGGAAAACAGAACATGATGACTGAGTAGCCATGATACTTAACAAGCTAACCCAGCATCATCTTCAAGAACAGTATGAATTTAAATTCAGAGAAGAATGTGATAACATGGGCCAGCATCTAAATATTAAGCTTTCAATGGTTGTGAAAATTTAATTACCTCTTGTATGATCTCAATGACATCCCCCACACACATCCCCAACACCTAGCACTGTGGTTGGAGAAACCAAGTGTCAAATCTTGGTATTGCTACATATGGAGAACAGATTTTTTTAAAAAAAGAAAGAACCAGAAGAAAGAACATGAAGGGGATGGAAATATGCCCTACAAATCCAGACTGAAAGTAATGGAATAGAAATTACTGTTGGTGATCAAATCAACATTTAAGGACGCTTACTATTTAAATCCCTCATGCTATTTTAAGATGTATTCAAGTATTTATTTAAACCAGCTAAATGCTTAAAACTATGGTCAGATTCAGGGGAAAATTAATCAGTGCATCTAATAATCAGTGCTTTCCAGGCTGAAGAAAACTTAATATAAATTTGAACCGAGTTCACTGAAAAATATTGTAATGTTTGGAAGAAAACAAAAGAAGTTAATTCTAAATGTCTGAAACTCATATTTGATGCAGCTTACGTTTAGTTTGGGCCAAGGAATGCTGAGCAATAATTTAAATCCCACCATTTTGACAATGTTAAGCCACTTATGTGAAGTTTATAAAACGGGCATAATCCAGGAACTAAATTACTGCCAACAAGTTGTTGAACTCTGTTTTACACACACAATTTATGGTGCAATTGATATTTGGCTTCTTGTGTGGTATATCTGGTGGAAGCAGTTTCTGTAGTTCAGAAATTGCAAAGAGCAGAGAAATACAAAAATCATAGACACAAATTCCTACTGCAAGATTACAAGCATGATTATTAATAATGGATTAGAAGCACACTTCATTCATTCACACAACAGAGCACCTTATAGTAAAGCAATCTCTCCATTGCAACCTTCATGTAATACAGACACGCTCCTTCTTGTCACTTGAATGGAATTGGAAGCTCAGTAGTGCAGAGATAAAAAGGCAAATTTCACCCCATCTGGCAATGACGGAAATAACTTGCAATTATAATCAAATCGCAATATGCTTCATAGAATATTACAAACTTCTTTAGCCATTTTTAAAAAAATTTTATGCAACACAATATCTTTCTAATAGTGCTGGCCCATTAAAAGCATAATGAATAGAGCACCCACTTATTCCCCACTGCTTTCATAGTAATTTATTATGAAAGGATTTAAAGGACTTCCAGATCCATTATGGCACCCTTCTCTGGACAGCTCCTTCAATAGTTCTCCCATTACTTTGGCTCCTCCCCAATGACAGACATTGCACTCAACAACAATTCAACACTGCCAGCGGCTTCTTGAAGAAAAAGCTAACATCTTATGTAATGTTACTACCTTACGCATCCCTGGGGATTTCAATTCAACATCCATGTACCTATCCAAGCTTCTGTTAAACGTTGAAATCAAACCCGCATCCGCCATTTCTACTGGCAGCTCTTTCCACACTCGCACCACCCTGAGTGAAGAAGTTTCCCCACTAGGTTCCCTTTAAACCTTCCACCCTTAACCAAATACCTCTAGCTGTAGTTTCTCCCAAACTCAGTGGAAAAAACATGCTTGCACTTACCCCATTTATATCCCTCAATTTTGTAGACCTCCATCAAATCCCCCCTCATTCCCCTAAGCTCCAGTGAATGAAGTCCTAACCTGTTCAACCTTTCCTTGTAACTCAGGTCCTAAGTCCTGGCAACATCCTTGAGAACTCTGTCTGCACTCTTTCAATCTTATTGATATTTTTCCTGTAGGTAGATAACCAGAACTGCACAGATTACTCCAAATTAGCCTTCACCAACATCTTACACACCTTCAACATAACATCCCAAATTCGATACTCAATACATTGATTTACGAAGGCACTGGCGAGACACAGCGACATTTTGTGGGAAGCAAGCAAAACTACTAACTACTCTATTAAATATACTTTTTCTGGACTATGATCACTGCAATCCACAGCCTGTAATTTCCCTTTGGGAGTTGTACTTTTGAATCGTCTGTATGATCTGACATTTTTGTGGTATCCTGAAGGATTCAGCAAACTGGACTCTTGAGAATGCAGATAAAGCAGCTATTGCTGGAATGGACTTGGGGCCGAATAGAAACTTTGGGCTGAAGTGAAGCAATGGGGCCCAGGCCAAAGAGTGGAAAACAAACCAATGTTTAGCTGATTTAAGGGCCAAGCCAGATTTAAAAATTCAGGGCCTCCAGGCCAAGGACAAACTGATTTCCAGCTCACTACTCAGAGGCTTTACTCGTCTTACCACTGAACTGGCTTAACGGCTGCACCCTGCAGCCTTCAAACTCACTTTCAAGGACTCAGAGGTTTATGCTCTGTGTACTAAATGTTTACCTTTTTAATGTTTGCACAATTTGTTCTTTTTCTGACCAATAAATGGTAAAATAAAACAGTTCATAATTTTAACAATAGACATAGCCAATGCATGTTATCCTAAGTTCAGCCTCATACATGATTAAGATATTTCACTTTTATCCAAAGTTTGGATACACAAATCACTTATGTATGGACATGTATAGCACAAGGCTGCATTTGTGGAATTGGCAATAAGTTTAGTGGACAGGGCGGACGAGAAGAAACTAACATCTACTTGAATGGAATAAAATCAATTCAAGTCATAAAATAGCTTTAAAAAAATTGACAATCTCAAATTAATTATATAATTCAAGTTTAGTTTGTGAAGGAAACAAAACCCATAATGAAACCATTTTAGAATTGAAAAGTATCAGTTTGGCTTTCACATGCTAACGAAGCAGGTAAAAGCACAAAACAGAGGTGGCATACTATGTTTGCCATGTTAGTGTTTAACTTCCAGTGTCAAGAGAGACGAGGACACCGACACAAAGCTGTCATGTAACCTAACTCCTCAGTTAATTATCTGGGTAAACGTAAAATGAAATTGCAGATGTGCAAAATGCAAAAACTCCAAGCCCACTGTCTAACATGACACAACCGCAGAGCAGGACACGCTTCTGCTCTCTAAACTGATCACGCAATTATAGGAGAAGCCAAACGGGGGGAGAATTTTTTTTCCCAGTCAAAGGGACCTGGAATTAAGTGCCATGACACCACAATAACTGACATTAGTCCCAATCGCCATTCTTCTCCACCCCTCCCCCCCCACCCAATCGGCAAGAAGTCAGAATGAAGAACTGTAACAAATAACGAGCCTAACATTTACCTTTGGCAAGTTAAACCAATGTCCCTTGGTTCTATTATACTCATCTTTTTTTTAAAAAAATATTTTGCACAGGTCAATGAACTCACATCAATGACAAGACACCAATCAATCCATTCTGTTGAATAGTTTCCATTTCCTCAAACCTTCTGCTGTGCAAACAACCAAAACTGGCCACAGTATTATTTTAGTCACTGGGGTAAACCTTAGCTCATTCAAGGTCTTGAATAAGCAAAAAATTCCACCGTTATAATATTTTGTTTACATTAATATACGCATCAATATTCTCTTCAGTTTTGTAACCTGACGAACTAGCAGCAGAATGTCAAAGTTTCATGAGCTATAAGCACAGAGTTCTCATGCCACTCAGCTTTGAGACGACAACTTCTAAGATACGAGGGGTGATTGATAAGTTCGTGGCCTAAGGTAGGAGATGAGGAGAAACTTCAAACTTTCTGCATTTTCACTCAGAGTTGAACTGCATGTGCATGTAACGAGAGCTGTATAACTTGTCTCCTTCTACCTTAGGCCACGAACTTAACAATCACCCCTGCTGTGGACCACCTGGAGGTCCAAGACACTCTCGTTACATGCACATGCAGTTCAACTCTGAGTGATAAGGCAGGAAGTTTGAAGTTAATAACCCATCTCCTTCTACCTTAGGCCACGAACTTATCAATCACCTTTACTGTGGACCACGTCTACAAAGATAGGATTCGTATGCTCCATGACTACTGGACTAAGTGTGTACATGTAGGAGGGGACTATGTTGAAAAATAAACGTGCTAGTTTTTCTAAAATTTACTCCTTCTACCTTAGGCCACGAACTTATCAATCACCCCTTGTATGTACATCTGTAAACTTTACAGAACACTTGCTTCAAAGTTAAAACAAGACACAAGAACTCCTACTTGATTAAGCTAATCCAAATGGGTTTGCACAACTTCACTTAAGTTAGTTAAATATAGCCAATGACTTTAATTCCTTGTTTTAAATATTTAGGGATCAAATATTTAAACAATTGAATAAACAAATGATGAAATAGAAAAAAGAAAATCAAAATACCAGGAATTTCATCATAACCTACAGTCGAAGCTTCGAGTCGTGATTGTGGTCTCATCTTAATTTTCAATCAGATTTCAAAAGCATTCAATAAGCATCTGAAGTTTCCTTTGCAAGACGTGAGAAGGATTTTTAAGATTGAATTGGACAGCATGCAGTACAATTACTAACTCGCATTTATGTAGTGCAATCAAACATGAACAACTCTTGGTATTTTACGGAAGTGCGAAAGGACATGGAAGTGAACAGGATTAGGGACCAAAGATGATAATAAGCCCTAGTTTCTTGAAAGGGGTAGTCGAATACGATTTACTATCTGCCTTCTCTCCATTAGTTTCTCAATGTGACTGTACCATAGGTAAAACAGTATTTGGACATTTACATGGAACCAATAGAAAGGGAGTTTAAAATTCATACAAAACAGCAGCAGTAATGAGAAAAACATTGTCAAAAGAGCATCAATGGCATTAGCTTCCATATATTTGTATTTATGATTTCAGCTAATGCAAATAACTTTGTGAATTTGAGAATGGTAATCATTTATTTTCTGAAAAAAGTGAAAAATCCAGACTACAATAAAATAAAAGAATTGGAAAAGTATTCTGCAGTTTTGTATTCTTTTAAAATTAACAGTGACAGGTGGTAGTGAACTACAACAGTAATATCACATTACATAACCAATGTGCTCCACAGCTAACTTTATGCCTCATAAATAAAAATACCTATCAGTTTCTTTCTTCTTGGAGGTAGAAAACTAATGAAAAAAGATAACTGAAGTGCAGACTCAGCACTTCTGTGCAATGCAATCAACGTTTTATAAAGCTCATTGTTCAGTCTGCTGCACACATAGACAGATACAAAGCAACTCTACGTGGGCAGTCCATCAAATTAGCAGGGGGAGAAAAAACAAGGAATAAAAGTCATTACTCATATAACCCATAATTCAAGTGGCATTGTTAAGCCAGTGTGAAATCCTTCAGGAAATGTTGCTACACTAATTTAAAAAAAAATCAAAATAACAAAACACAGCATTTTTAAGGGTGTACTTCCTTTACAGTTGCAGGCTTGCCGTGAGAATTTCTTAGCAATTAAAGCCCACATCCACACAAAGCTGGCCTGACACAAGAACATAAAATGGCACACTGAAGGGAGGTTTATTCCACTTCAGAGTAAAGCTCCATATCTAGCATACATTCCAAGTATGAATTGGAGAAATATGGTTGTAGTTTCCCAGCAACACTAAACACAGTACACTTAAAATTACTGATCATAAAATAGCAATTATCAACAAGGTTTTTTTTTTGAAGAAGTTTCTGTTCACAAGGAAATGATTACTGGGATGATTAAAAGCAATGTAGTTTTAGTGGCAACTGCTAACATTTCTTGTAAAATAATGTCTGGCTGTGGTTTGTTGAATCTCAATAAAAGAAACCAGAGCTGTTTATATTGGCACCAGAAAGAATGAAGTCTACAATGCCTAATATTGCACAGAACTAACTGTAGATTAATAAATACTTTGGCATTTCCTACTTTCCTCAAGCTACAAAATAACTCTCAAACTTCCGATGTTTAATATGTTTATTTTATTCCAAGTCAACGGATTTACACCCTGCTAAACACAAAGTTTAAAGGTATTTATATTTTGAGAGCTAGTATCAAATTAAGCAAAGTTAATTTTTTTTTATGTCCAGTTGCCAAGTTCTTTTTTTTTTTGAAAAATGGCAAGAAGTATACATAGCTAGAAATATCTGGGATAATAAATCAAACAAAGTCTAAAAGTTTAAAAACATATCTGAACCTATCTAATGCATGTACAATACTAAACACACTGGCACTTATGAATCATCCCTAGAAATACAGACAAGTGTGTTTGCTTTTGTGAGTATGTCAGTTAACACAAAAATATACTACCATAAGGGAATGCAGTAAACCGATCAAGAATATGATGATTTGTGAAAGTTAAATCACAGGTTACTATTATTAGGTGAAGAAAGCTGCACCTATATCAAGATCATTCAATCATTGTCTTACAAATTATTTTATCAGCGCTAAGAATTAGCTCTTACTTAGCAGTAATTATATATCAACATTATTCTTGCATTTTTAGTTTTAAGCAACATGGTTATCTTTATATATTTTGGCTTAATTATCTTACCTTCTACAGCCATTGCATCACGAAACACGGGCATGAAAAAGGAAAAACAACAATTAGTTGCATATATTATAAATTCACTGAAAATAAAAACAATATAAAAACAGGGACACCAATCCAATAGCATTACTGAATAAATTCAATTTGAATTATAGGTATATAATCATGGCTTTAAGCACTAAATTCATAACAAATAATTTAAAATTTTAATTCTAATCTATTCTTTTGGTTTTCCATTCTTTATTAATCATAACAATAAAACATCATTGAAAAGAGATCAGGCAGAGATGATAAGCTCTGCACTGCAAGAGGTTCAGGAATCCATACATACAAGGATTATTTTTTTTTTAACTGTTGGGATGAATTTATAGAATGAGAATCAATCACTGGTAACCATAAAAAGAGCAGGAATTTGTGATCTTCATGTCAAGAGCTCGACAATGCAATCCTCAAAACCTCAGTGAAGAGTTCCAGAATCCTATGTAATGAAACCCAGAATTGGATTTCTTTTACCATAAACCAGAGGCCTTGGGCAGTACTGATTTCCATTTACCACATTTGTCTACACAGCAAATGTTACTGCACATCAATATCTAATTGCATACAAACCATTTAGAAAAGAGGGGCATATTTAAGCACAGTATTAGGTTTTCATTCTTATTCTTTTTAATTAAGCAGACAGAGCAAAAGGGGAAAATGAGATACAACTGCCTGCTGAAGTGAAGTGAGCCAGACTAATTGGCTACATATACAGGGCAACAGAATATAATTGGCCACCCATGTGAGGCGCAAGGGAGGAATTGGGCACAAGACTGTACTTTAAAACTACTTCAATTGCCTTCTTTAAACAAAGTTAAAGACTAGAGAAAATATTAAGTCTTTTTCTATTTACTAAATAAATAAGCAAGCCTTTGACAGCCACTAAAAATCTCCAAGAGTAGACAGCCCTGCAGCTCTATTTACAGAGAGAATGTTGAATTCTCAATCCAAGAACTGAAGTTCAAATGCCAACCAATATTGATATTTGAGTTAAGCTGTGGATGAGTTTTTAAAACTAGTCACTGGCTCAGGTTCAACCTCAACAAGTTCCTGAAACTTCTCGTCCAAAACCCGGGTTACAGGTACCCTGCCCAAATCACCCACTACACATATCCTCCATGGCCACCACAGGGTGGCTGTAGACCCAATGTAGGAGATCAAGTTTCTCGAAGGCCACCTTCAAATGATTTCTGAAAGTTCTTTTGGCCTGAGTGTCATGCTCCCTGCCCAAGCTTTCCCACCCCAGCCTCCTTCCTTTACTGTTAGCAGTGCAACAACCTCAAATCATTTTGGCACTTCTCTTTCGTACCCTAGCATGTTATGCTCATCTCTCCCATGTTCCTGACATCCACAGCATCATCTCTTTTAAAAAAAATCCTCAAAGCTCATTTCTATTAAACATACAACAAGCGCTATATCACTGCCTTGTGTCTTTGATAATGAGCCCTTAGTCATTTATAAATCATAATTTTAACTATCGATTCAACGGAGGAAAAGAACAAACAAAATCTGTACCCATGTGAGGAAAGCAAGTGACTACAATGTTGAGATGAATCAACAAATTAAAACAATGATCCTCAAAAAGTATTTCCATCTATTATTGCAGAGAAGTCTAGCTTCAACAATAAGACTCGTTCTTGCCTCTCAGTTTCAACATTTACATTAAAATAAACCCTCAACATTCTCCTAATGAAACCATTCACCACAACTGACCTCATTTCTTTGAGTCCTTCAGTCTCTATAACGTGCAGAATCTGTTTGGGGGTCATTGGAGCATCAGAGTAATTTTCCAACACCTGTGGACAAATATGTACTGAAATCCAAGTCAACCATTACCCGACAGCACAAAAAGGTTGTAAAGATCATGTGCAGCAAATATACGTGATGTGGGTTCTCTAATCCATAGGATTTTAAACCATTTGTAAATTGATATTCTCCAGGGGTCACAGTGAAATTGACACTGGCACTCAGATGATTCACAGTTCGAAAGTTATTCTGCACAAAAAAAAATCTATGGTTTACTTAAAAGAAAGTCACTTTTCTTTAAAAAAAAATGAAGTCTTTCTTCCCCCCATAGAGTTAACAAATTCAGTTTATCACCCATGCTTTGATCTGAGATTGCACATCTGTGGTAATGAATATTTCATTTCTGCCTTTGTAATAACAGTACTACTGAATATAGTCTCGGGTAGAATAGAGCAGCAATGGTTCAATAGTTTTTCTATACACATTTTAAGACAGCAAGTAGTGTTAAGCAATGTGTTTTTTTTAAAAAGATAAAAGACGACCTTAAATTTAACATAACCCTGGACGTCACATATATGTACTTCCAGCTATTGACACTAGAATTAGAGATGCCAAAGCGTTATTTCGTATTAACAGCACTGTTGCAAAGATTCCTGAAATACCAGCTTATGTTTCAAGTCTCAGGCATGAAGGATATTAAACACAGGATCAGGATATACTACGCAAGCTTTAAAATTAAAGCATTACAACTTAAATGTAGAATCTGAGAACAGAGAAATATTGGCTAGAGAAAATTTAGATTGAAACTTCCATTCATTTTTCTTTCCCCTACAGCATTAGTATGTTGGCTTGCAAAATGTACAACACCTGCTATTCTAAATTTGCTATCCCAACTTCTGAGAGTTGAATAGGTTTTATTTTACACAGTCCTAGGCTGTTACAGAAAACAACAGCACTAAGTGTAGCGGATTCACAACTGACTAGCAATCCAAAAGCTATAAACCATTCCAACAGCAGTAATATTGAACCTGATTAAATCCTACATGCATATTGTTTAGTCTGGCCGATGTTCATTTAAACTGCGATAACTCAAGATGTGCAAAACAAATATGCAGGGAGAGATCTTAACTGAGTGTCAGTTCTCTTTTTTGAAACAGCCAACATTACTGATTTGGACTTCAATGCTAATAGGAAAATTACAGCGGAAAGAACTGGGGATTGAATAGTTCTTGACAAGGCTGTGGAAAACTGAAGACATTTGGGGAAATTCTGCCCGTTCCCAAGCATTTTATTGGTGACTGTGTAATCAACATTCAGATACTGATGATCATGTAAAAATTGGGAAGATGATGGATATGCCACTCACCCCCCAGTTAAAATACAGCAAAATTTACTGATACTATACTTTAATGCAGTACAATTTCAGAATGCACATTTTCATGCGTACTACAAGAATACAGCAATTCCCAGGCATACACAATGTAAAGAGCCCTAAATGGATGCCATTTTAAAAAGCATTTAATGGAAAATAGACTTTGTTTGTGAAGTATCGTGCCATCAGGGGAGGCCCCAAACAAAAGTGAGGTGCTTCCCCACAGGAACAGGGGAAATATATATGTGCATACATAACCATTTGGTTCAGCACAGCTGATACGCAGGAAACAAAACAACACACAAACTGAGCTAAGAATTAAACCTATGAAGAAACTAATTTTATTATAGGATGGAAGACGTAATTAGCTATCAGTTACACTTATCTCAGTCGTACAACACAGTAAATATTTCATTAATAAGGTCACAAAGCTGTGGTTGTAATTATGTGAGGCATAGACAGACTATCCAGCCCAGGATCGAATGCCCAATACTAGAGGGCATGTATCTGAGGTGAAAGGGGCAAGTTCAAAGGAGATGTGTGGGGCCCAGAGAATGTTGGGTGCCTGGAATGTACTGCCTGGGGTGGTGGTGGTGCAGACCAATATGATGGAGGCATTAAAGAGGCTCTCAGACACACAAATGTGCAGGGAATGAAGTGATAACGAATAACACACAAAATGCTGGAGGGGCTCAGCAGGTCGGGCAGCATCCACCGAGGGAAATGGGCTGTCCACATTTCAGGCCGAGACCCATCACGCTGTGCAGGTTGAGGGATTACTTTAGTCAGGCAGTTAATTACTGGCTTAATTAGTTCAGCACAACTTCATGGGCCCAAGGTCCTGAACCTCCATGGAACTGTTCAATGTTCTAATATTTCAGGTTTCCCCACATTCCAAAACCAATTCAATGCAGTGCTCAAGAACTGCAACTGCGTGAATCCAAATGGGCTGAAAAGTAAAGGTAAAACTTGTAATGTATTGTAATGGTAAGGTCAGTTAATGCAGTTGGACATTTGTCAAGTACAGTGATGATGTCATCATCCTGGGACAGAACAACATGAGATGTGAGGGAGCATGGAAGCAAGAAGGAGAAATAAAGACACGCTCAGAGTACGAAGCGTGGAGTCATGATACATGCACTAATTAAGTACTAAGAGAAGTTGCAAATATGCAATAGTGACGAGGATACAGACTCTGAAAGTAAACTTAACATCAGTTGATAAGAATGGAGAAACCTGGGATCCAACACTTCACATGTTTTATGGAGCCAGCTACACTAGGCCCACGATGGGCACGGTGGCTCATTTCATTTGAACTTTATGCCGATGGTAAGGGACTGATAGTGGAAAATAATGCAACAGATAATACAAAATAACAGAGAGCACTACTTTTGCACCTTGTAGGACCAGATGCACAGGATATATTCTCAACACTACCAAACACACAAAAGTCACAGACTATGCAGCAACAGTGGAGGCACTGACTGCTTACTGTGTTCCCCAGGTTAACACTACGCTTGCCCGGCAGCATTCTCATCAGCTTGCCCAAAAACAAGGTGAGACGGTTCAATAGTTCTCTTCTTGCCTTCGCCAGGCAGCAAAAGACCGTAATTTTCTAATTAACACAGAAGGGGTAGGAAACCTGGACACTAAGCAGATCAGTCTGTACATTGATTCAAAGGTAAAGCCTGTGGCCCAGCTACTCAGATGTATACCTTACAACTTAAGGGAGGCTGTTGAGAGAAAAAAAAACAGCTAATGAAAATGACCATTGAGAAAGTTGAAGGGTGTTAACTCACTAGTACTTTTACCAAAACCCGACAAGGACATCAGAATGTGTTTAGACACGAGAAGGGCAAATGAAGCAATTGAGAGGGAGAGATATCTCATTCCAACTGTAGATGAAATACTACAGGGTATGGATGGAGCTGCGGTATTCAGCAAACTAGACTTGAAATGGGGCTATCACCGGCTAGAACCAAATCCAGAATCTAGAGAGATAACATTTGCTGTGTATAATGGGGTGTATAGGTACAAGGGACTGATAGTTGGTGTGTCATTAGTCAGTGAGCAGTACCAGCATGAGATAGCAAAAGCTTTAGCTAGAACTGAAGGAGTTGAGAACATCTCAGCTGATGTGATTGTACATGCGCCTAACCAGACAATGTATGATGAGAGACTACATGCTGTCTTAAAGAGACTCACGGAGTGTAGACTAACACTGAACTCGGAGAAATGTCAGTTCAACATGGACAGACTAGTCTTCTCTTGTCACAGAAAGGCATCGCACCAACTGACAGAGTGCAAGCAGTAATGGAGGCTCGTGAACCACAAAATACCACAGAAGTGAGGAGTTTCCTTGGTCTTTTTAGCTACAGCAGCAGATTCATTCCAGTTTGCAATTTTGTCACAACCACTGTGATGATTGACCAGGAAGGACACTCAGTTCAAGTTTGGAGAAGAACAGAAACAAGTATTCAAAGCCCTCAAAAAGTTGCTAGCAAGAGCAGGTACAGTGGCCTATTTTGATAAAGATGCAGCAACTAAAGTAATACCCAGTCAGACTGGGGGCAGTACTCGTACAAAAACAAAATGAAGGAATGGTACCTGTCCATAACGTGTGCTGCAGTCTCACAGACTGAACACAAATACTCACAGCAAGAAGCATTAGCATTAATATGGGCCTGCCAAAAACTTCATCCTTATTTGTACGGTAGAATATTTGACCTGATCACAGATCACAAACCTTTGGAGATGACTTACAGCCCAAGATCTAAACCATGCACACACACAGAGTAGTGAGTCTTGTGATTGCAACCATATGACTACAGAGTCACACACAGGCCAGGAGAACAGAACATTGCAGACCCACTGTCGTGGCTGCTGGGACAGAATGTTCAAAAAGAGTGACAAGCATAATTCAGAGGAATATGTCAGGTTCACAGATGTGAGTGCCACGCCTAAAGCCCTGACAACACGAGAGGTAGAGAGAGTGTCAGCCACAGATCCAGAGCTGCAAGAGGTGCGTAAAGCCATCATGAATAGACACTTTGAGAAACGTAGGACATGTGCACACATTGCAAGTGAGCTGTGTGTAGCGGGTCATCTAATCCTCAGAGGGACATGGATTGTTACCTAAAGCCTTGCACACACAGGCACTCGCTCCAGGTCATGAAGGACACTTGGGAATAGTTGGTACGAAACAGCTTCTCAGAACCAAGGTTTGGTGGCCTGGTATGGATAAAGCAGATGAGAAAGACTACAAAACTTGTCATGGCCATCAAACTGTATCTAGACCAGACCCTCCAGAATTACTCAAGCTGACACCATCACTGGATGGCCTTTGGCAGGAAGTAGCTGTTGATTTGCTTGGACCATTCCATTCTAGCAGTAGCTGATTACTACAGCCAATTTTATAAATATGGCATTTTGATCTCTACAACTGCAGAGAGTTATTGACAGTCTGGAGAACATTTTCAGTAGACATGAACTGCCCATATCTATCAAATCAGATAATGGACCTCAATTCAGATCTGAACAGTTCAAGGACAATATTGAGTGTAATGCCATCAAACACCTCAAAACAATGCCAAAGTAGGTTCAGGCAAATGGTGGAATGCCAAAATGCATCACTACTGAAAAGTATTAGGATTGCTAAAGCACAAGGACTTGACTGGAAACTTGAACTGAGAAAGTACGTGACTGTGCGCAGATGTGTGGAACATGTCACTAACAGGGAAAAGTCCTATCGAACTTCTCTACAACCACAAAATGAGGGAGAAGTTACAAGACATCAAGGAAGTACACACAGCAGAACTTGAATTATGAGATCGGGATGAAAATCTAAAAGGAAAGTGCAAGATGTATGCAGACGATCACAGAGGAGCACAAGAGTCTACTGTAAAAGTCAGGGACACTTTGCTTAACTAGCAAGGAAAAGTGGACAAATTCACCACACCTTTCAACACACCACCACGCAGGGTGGTGAGGAAAACATGAGATCAAGTGGTAGTTGAAACTCCAAATGGAGTGTAGTATGCAAGGAACACCACACATGTAAAAGTTCAACACAAGAGAGACTTTTGACAAACAGGAGGAAATTCAAGAACCTGACAGTGAGGTACTGGGACAGGACAGTATGATAGACAGTTACGAGCAAGCTCAGGTTCAAAGTGAGGAAAAGCAATCACCAGACATTGAAAGCAAAGAGAAACCGGAAGAGAGACCTCAAGGGGTTAGAAAACAACCTCTAAAGTTTAATGATTCTGTGTTGAAATAGAGCTTCAAGTTGTGGTTTTGAAACACTGAAAACTGTTGTAATGAAGTTTTCAGTTCCAGAGTTACCATTAGGTTTAAACAGAAAATGTGCTGGTTATAGTCATGCATATCAGAGAATGTGCGTTGAAGTGAAATGTGGTTTTGAAACACTGAAAACTGTTAAATCTGTGAGTTGAATGTGCTCTAAAACATTGAACTTCATTTCCCAGGAAAGAAGGGGTGTCAAGTATTGAAATGGTAAGGCAGTTGTGAAGTACGGTGATGATGTCATCAGTCTGGGACAGAACAACATCTGATGTGAGGGAGCATGGAAGTGAGAATGAGAAATAAAGACATGCTCAGAGCATGAAGCATCGTGCCATGATATTTGCACTAATTAAGTACCAAGACAGGTTGCAAATACACAACATAACTTAAAGAAGCCACAATTTCTATTTGTATCATTTTGCACAAAAAACGAAATGTGTTTTTTTTTTAAAAAATGCTTTTGTAGTTTTTCTTTACAGGGAAACAAAGATATTTCAGCTTGTTTGAAGGTTCCATTATCAAGGCTGCTAACAGGACCATCAGCCTTCAATAGGGTAACAGTTCAAGGAATCTCGCAATTTGTAAACTGCCTGCTCAAAACATGCCTGGCCCATGAGTCAATGCCAATGAAAAAACTAATTCTAAAAGGTTTATCTACATTTTCTGCTTTTAGACATTACAAGCAATGCCAATTCTTAATTGCAAGATTTTCCTTTCTAAAAAAAAAATAAATGGAAGTATCAGTCAAAAAAAACAATTTATTTGAAAAGCAATCTGTTTAGAGGAAGTCTGGAAGAAAGCACTGAAGTATTTATTGTCCAGACCACTTCAATAAGAGGAACATATTGCATAAAGACTACCAAATTTTATGTTAGATGGGCTTGGATACACAGTGTATAATTAATTGCCTGGCAGTGCTAGCTCAGATTTATAAAATCTATTAATTATACTGAGGTTAATGCTGAAAGATATTTGCTGAATGAGGTGATACCCTGTAGAAAACTGAAATCACTCAGCACCAGCTGTTGTCCTGCTCTGTTTGCTACAGAGAATGGAATATGTTAAAAGGCCAAAACATTTTACCACATGGAGTTTATCGTTCTCATGCAGTTTTAAGACCTCATGACATTAATTTGAAACTAGTTCTTTGGCAACTCTTTTATCGAATTGTTATCAGTGTTTTTTTTAAATTGCATAGAGTATAACCAAAATATTCCCATAGTTTCATAGTCAGCTGGTACGTAATATGATTATTATTTTTCTTAGAGCAAAGTAGGTTCTTTTAGTCATGGAATCATTTACAGCAGATTAAATTTACAACAGATTAAAATTTTAAATAAGCATAAATTTGACTCCAGAAACAATGCTAAATTACTTATGTTTATATACACAAATGTTAGTTTCATTCACACAAATATCAACATCTGGATGGAGTCTAACATCAACTTGAGCAACAGTTCCATTCTACATAAAAGTATTTAAATTGTGCTGAGAAAAGGTTTGATTTAAATATCTATACCTTTGTAGATAAAATGCCTATGAATGAGAGAAAGATTTACATTTACTGTTTATCCCTATTAAAGAAAAACAAGCCACATCCTAAACAGACGAAGATCTTTTAAAAGTAATACTGAACATCTGCCTTCAATGGATGAAGAAAATGACACTTGCTGGAAAATATGTAAAATACACAGTGGCCACTTGATTTGGTATCTCCTGTACCTAATAAAGTGGCTACACCACTGAGTTGATGTTTGTTGTCTTCCACATCAAGGTTTGATGTGTTGTGCATTGCATTCAGAGAAGCTCTTCTGCACACCACTGTGGTAATGCTTGGTTAATTGAGTTACTATTGCTTTCCTATCAGTCTGGCCATTCTCCTCTGACCCCTCATTAACAAAGCGTTTTCGCTCACAGAACTCACGGAATTTTTTATTTTTTGCTTTTCACACCACTCCCTGTGAACTTTAGAGATTGTTCTGCGTAAAAATCCCAGGTGACCAGGAGTTTCTGAAACGCTCAATCCACCCCATCTGGCACCACCAGTCGACGTCCCTTAGGTCACATTTCATCCCCATTGTGATGTTTGGTCTGAACAACAAATGAACTGCATGACCACATCTGCATGCATCGAGTTGCTGCCAAAGGACTACCTGATTAGATACTTGCACTAATGAGGTGTACAGGTGTACCTAATAAAGTAGCCATTTTGTTTCCAGAAAAGAGCAATGTCGATTTCCACCCCTCTCCTATGCTGCCACACAATATAAAAATCAACATCAAAAGAAGAGGGCCGAGAATTGGGAAGGAAATAAATTCCTAGATTGATGACTGACTCAGAACATGCATTACTCAGCAAGGAATTCAGATTGTTCCTGTTTTAAAAGGCTTGAGGAAGACTGCACATCATAGTACTTAAGAAACCCACATGCCAGATTAATTGCACTATAAGCACTCTACTTCCAGACAAAAGTATCCGCTATTAACTGATAATGCTAAAGCAATAAACAAGCACCAATAACTTGTCTTGTATCACAATAAGTTTAAACCTTCAAAACACCATGTTGCTATACACACCATGCCTTGAATCTACTATTTCTACATCATCTAAACTTTTCCAAGTCAAAAGGCAAATGGAGAAATGTCAATATGCACTTATGACCTATAGAATAAAGAATAATCATGGATCGAAGTTTTGCAACAGCAATACCTTGTTCTACTCTTTCAGCCTAAGCTTTAATAACATGACCATTATCAATGTGAAGTGTGACATTTAGAAATCTTAATCCTAATGTTGATGGAGGTTACAAACTGGAGTTGAGCACTTCAGAGAGAAATCAACTGATCACCTGACCTCCCACATGACCTCTGCAACACTGTTTCTTACCACAAAGTCAGGAATAAGTTACTGTGCCAAATTAGGGTTTATGTTGTTGAATCGTACTGAATCCAATTCTATGTAACATTGCTCATTTTAGCTTAAAAAGCACAGAAGCCACAGATACAGTATTTTTCCCCTCATGGTCCAAATTAAAAAAGCAGCAAAATAAAATATTCATGCTTAACAACATAGGATGGAGGGAGATAGAAATATTCAGTACAAGAATTATTCTCTCCATGACTAAGGCTAAGCTGCAGTTCTGGATGAGCATCAACACATCATCCAGTCCTGTGCCCCAAACTCGCAAACGAGCAAGTAAAGTGTAAACACTGCAAAATACTTTCATTCAATCCAACAGAAAAATCAGCCCAAAATTACAATCCCAGTTACTATACAATTTAGTGCAGTCTCCAAAGAAGTGGATGCAAGAAAAAAAATGGGCATCATTCTGTCCCCAAGGGCTACACTTCACAGCTACAAGTGGAGTTTAATTGCATTCTTAGAAGATGCAGGAAACTATCAATCCAGTTACGGACACAACCGATTAATAGACGACGCAATAGCGCAATAGCCACTACTCTATGTACCATGCGTACACATCTGGAGAAGGATGCTCATGTGAGAATGCTGTTCTTGGACTACAGTTCAGCATTCAATACCATAGTTCCATCCAGGCTCGACAAGAAGCTCAGAGACCTCGGCCTTGACCCTGCCTTGTGCAGCTGGATCCTGGACTTCCTGTCAGATCGCCAGCAGGTTGTAAGAGTGGGCTCCCTCACCTCCAATCTTCTGACTCTCAATACAGGATCCCCTCAGGGCTGCGTACTGAGACCCCTCCTTTACTCCCTTAATCGCCACCCACAGCTCCAATCTACTAATTAAATTTGTCGACAACACTATATCAACTGGCCTTATCTCAAACAATAACGAGGTGGCCTACAGGGAAGAAGTCATCTCTCTGACAGCGGTGTCAAGAAAACAACCTCTCCCTCAATGCCACAAAAACAAAGGAGCTGGTTGTGGATTACAGGAGGAATGGAGACGGGCTAACCCCTACTGACATCAATGGATCTGGTGTTGAGAGGGTAAACAGCTTCAAGTTCCTCAGCATCCACATCACAGAGGACCTCACATGATCTGTACACACCAGCTGTGTGATGAAGGCGGCACAACAGCACCTTAAGTTTGGTATTGGTTCCTAAATCCTCAGAACTTTCTACAGGGGCACAATTGAGAGCATCCTGACTGGCTGCATCACTGCCTGGTATGGGAACGGTACCTCCCTTAATAGCAGGACTTTGCAGAGAGTGGTGCAGACAGCCCAGCGCATCTGTAATTGTGAACTTCCCATGATTCAGGACATTTACAAGGACAGGTGTGTAAAAAGGGCCCGTAGGATCATTGGGGACCTAAGTTATCTGAACCACAATCTATTCCAGCTGCTACCATCCAGGAAGCGGTCTCGCAGCATAAAAGCCAGGACCAACAGACTCCAGGACAGCTTCTTCCACCAAGCCATCAGACTGATGAACTCACGCTGATTTGAGTGTACTCTATATTACACTGACTGTCCTATTTATTATAAATTACTATTATTGCAAACGGCACATTTAGATGGAGACATAACAAAAATTTTTACTCCTGTATGTGAAGGATGCAAGAAATAAAGTCAATTCAATTCAGCATTTCTCCACATCAATGCTATGGCATTCACATCTCCTGTTAAAATATATTCCTGCAAACATGCAAGTCAAACTTCAGTGACAGCACTTGACTATGCCCGGATGTTCACTTTTCATTAATGGCAGAGTGGGTTCACTTTGACACATGTTCCACAACACTTACGCCAATTATTATTCTAATATTATGAGAATATTTCAAGGATAGAGTGATAATATTTAATAGTTTTGATAGGCATGACAGGGAGTTGGTTGTTGAAAGTTTTTTTTCCCAACTGAATCAAGAGCTGTACTTGGCCTGTGAATCCTCCTTGAAGTCTGCAGATTTAGGGCCTTGCCAGCAAAGATTTGGAAACCTTCATCCAGCAAATTTAAGCTACCAAGTTGTAAGTGTGTTCTTGGCATCAGCCCCAAGTAGCGATGATTCAGCTCTAAACTTAAAATCTCAACTGTTATTCCAAGGCTTGGGAAGGCTATTAAAGAAATTTAAATGCCCATTTTTAAGGTCTTTATCCCCCGTTAGCAAGTCTCTTATCAGGAAAATTCTATAATGGAGTTCCAGGTCATCCTTTTAAAATTTCTAGTATAAATTCTTTTCAAAGAGTAAATGAAACAGCAGTGTAATTTTCAGGCAAAGCAATTTATTTCATACAGTTAATGTAGCTCGAACATATTGGGTGTATGTTAACACAGCATCTGGAACCTGGTACAAATGAACTCATCTTACTATAATCCCCTGACATTTATAACAAATACTATGAGTAATGTTTTCACATGCAGTAAACACCAGACAGATGGAAGAGTGAAATCAAACTTGCGATGGTTGCGTCAAATAACCAGCTGCATCAAAAGCATCACTTAGTGATAATTCTCAAAACTACCACCTAAAGTCAGCTAAACCATTAAGAGACTGTTTGGAAAGTCCAAAAATCAATTTTAAAACTTTTTTTTTTAAAAAAATAGTTAAAGCATCACATTCTGATTTCATAGACTGTAAAACATGGTTATGTCTGCATTCACTTGAAATACTTCTCAAATACCTTCAGCACCAAACCTATTGAGACTCTATATTCGTCTATATTTCCACAGGCCATTTGTCTATAAGGAGTCCATCTAAGTTAGATGCTAAACCTACTATACCAAAGTTTTGGTTAGTTTTGTATTTTAATCACAACAATACAACTAGTTCTGATTAAATTATAAAAATACCCAAGACTCAAGACTATAACAAGAGGCCGCATTAATCATTGGGATAGAGAGGTGCACTATCAAATAAGACACGCACTTTAAAGCAAACTATATGGAAAGGAGCCATATGATTTAGAAAACACTGGATAAATAGCAACACACACACACAATGCTGAAGGAATTCAGGTCAAGCAGCATCTATGGAAAAGAGTAAACAACCAAAGCTTTGAGCTAAAACCCTTCTTCAGGACTGAGAAAAAAGGGGGGAAGATGTCTAAATAAAAAGGAGGGGGGGGGGGACAAAAAGAGCTGGCTGGAAGCTGATAGGGGAAGCCAGGAGGGTGGGAAAGGACAAGGGCTGGAGAAGGAGAGGAGAGTGGACAGTAGGAGAAAAGGAAAGAGATGGTGACCTAAGGGGAAGTAATAGGCAGGTGAGAAGAAGTGAAAGATCAAAGCGGGGAATAGGAGGGGGAGAAATTTGCTCACCAGGAGAAATCAATATTCATGCCATCAGGTTGGAGGACAAACAATAATCAAAATTATGAAAAAAGTACCCCCACTACCCAGAACATGCCCTCTTCTCATTGGAGAAAAGATACAGCAGCCTAATGACTCTTGTGTATGTATATGTGCTAGAAAGTTTGACAGCCCTGTAGAATTTTCTCTTTTCCTACACAAATATGACCCAAAATATGATCAGATCTTCATGTGTCCTAAAACTAGATACAGAACCCAATTAAATACAAAAATTACACTAGTTCATTTATTTATTAAGAAAAATGATCCAATATTACATATATTTGTTGGAAAAAAGTATGCGAACCTCTGGGGTAAAGCCTTCTACAAAAGCTATTTGGAGTCAGGTATTCCAATCAATGAGATGAGATTGGAGGTGTGGGTTGTAGAGGTGGCCTGCCCTATAAAAAAGGCACATAAAGTCAGGTTACTGACAGAGCCTGCGCTTTTCAAGAAGGATCTCCTTATGTGCACCATGCCGAGAGCCTGCGCTTTTCAAGAAGGATCTCCTTATGTGCACCATGCCTTGATCAAAACAACTTTCAGAGGACCTTAGAAGAATTGTAGAGATGCAGGAAGCTAGAAAAGGCCACAAAAGCATTTCTAAAGACCCAAATGTTCATCAGTCCACAGTAAGAGAACTTGTCCACAAATAGAGGAAACTCAGTACTGTTGCTATTCTTCCCAGGAGTGGGCATCCTACAAAGATAATACCAAGAGCACAACCTTAGAGGTGAAAAAGAACCTAAGGGTAACAGCAAAAGATCTACAGAAATCTCTAGAACTTGCTAAAGTCACTGTTTATTTGTCCACGAAAGAAAAACACTGAACAAGAACGGTGTTCATGGAAGGACACCATGGAGGAAACCACTGCTCTCTCCAAGAAAAAAAATCACTGCACGTCTCATATTTGTAAAAGACAAATATTCTACAGTGCTTCTGCGACAACGCTCAGTGGCCAGATGACAGAAAAGATAAACTTTTTGGCTGAAATGCACATTGCTATGTTTGGAGGAAAACTCATTCCAACTGTGAAGTATGGTGGAAGAAGCATCGGTTTGGGGCTGCTTTGAGGCCTCAGGACCTGGACAGCTGGCAATCATTGAGGGAACAATGAATTCAAAATGGTGTTAAGACATTTTACAAGAGAATGTCAGGGTAGCAGTCCGTCACCTGTACCTTAATAGAAGTTGGATAATACAACAAGGCAATGATTCAAAAGACAAGAGTAAATCAACAGAATGGTTTAAAAAGTAGTAAATTCTTGTTTTAGAATGGCCATGTCAAAGTGCTGGCCTTAACCCTATAGAAATCTTGTAGAAGGATCTCAAGCAATCAGTTCATGCAAGGAAGCCCATCAACATCCCAGAGTTGAAGCAGTTTTACGAGGAG
Source organism: Mobula hypostoma (assembly GCF_963921235.1). NCBI lineage: Eukaryota > Metazoa > Chordata > Chondrichthyes > Myliobatiformes > Myliobatidae > Mobula > Mobula hypostoma. The sequence goes on from NC_086098.1 coordinate 192,742,967, forward strand.
GAATGGCCTGAAATACATCCAAGCCAATGTGTAAGGCTGATCAACAGTTACTGGAAACATTTGGTTGAAGTTATTGCTGTACAAAGCATCTATCAGTTACTGAAAGCAAAGCAAAGATTCACATACTTTTTCCCAACAAATACATGTAACATTGGTTCATTTTTCTCAATAAATAAATGAGCAAGTATAATGTTATTTATTTAATTGGGTTCTCTTTATCTAGTTTTAGGACTTGCGTGAAGATCTGATCACATTTTAGGTCATATTTATGCAGAAATAGAGAAGATTCTACAGTGTTCACAAACTTCCTGGCACAACATGCCTCTGGAGTAACAAGCAGTGGGACAATCCTACTGCAGGCAGTAGGAAGAGAAAAAATAAACTATTATCAGTAAAGCAGTTAAATGCTAGATTGAGGTTACAAAAAGCTTCTGTGAAAGCAATTAAATTGGTTCATATCTTGCCAGTAATTTATGGCAACTGTGAACAGAATTGCAATCCTATGACAATTTCAATAGAAAGAAGTTCTGAATCTGTCAGTTTGCTCCAAAACTGAGCTCCACATTGGAGCTCCAACAGACTGAGACTTCCCAAATATTTCAGGGAAATTAACAAAAGGAAACTAAACTCACACTATTTTTAATATTTACACATTTCTAAATCTTGGGAACATTTAGTTATGTTCAACAACCCTGATCATTTGACAACTCGTAAAGCTGGGAGCTGGGCTTTGCTCACTGACACCACGAATGTCGTGGTGGTGGTGGATGGAAGCACCTCTACTGGTACCGCTTAGCCTGACGTTAATAGAGACCAGGATCATCCGCTAGCAAAATTAAACCTCTTGCGGGCTGTAAAGAAAGAACTAGCCCATGGATGATCAGACTGAAGGAAATTCAAATTCATGTGCGATTGCTTCGAATGCCGTTATAAAAATGGGAAACAAAAGGATGAGATGGGGGGGAAATCAGGTTTTATAACATGCAATAGCAGCACTGCATTTGTACAAATTAAGTATCAGTGACTAAGACAGGGTGCGACAGTTATTCACGTGAAGCCAATGGGATACTTCGGCTGACATGGACAATCACCACTCAATTTTGTAGCCATCATGCAATTCAGCACTTGATGCCATTCAGTCTATTTCAACAGTGGCCAAAGAGAAAGATATCTCAAACCAACATTCTCAAAGTGGAGAAACAAGTCAAGAGACCATCAGTGTACTGCCTAATAAGGCAATCTCAAAGCTTCGGGACTGTTTTGAATGGCAGATGTTCAAAGAGGTCGCTAAAAACAGAGACGACGTAGATATTAAATCACATGCCTCATCTGTCATTGACTATATCTGTAAGTGTGGAGGTAACATTAACACCTCACAGCCCATCCAGAAGCCCTGGTTGAACACAGAGATGCACCCCCTGCTAAAAGCCCAGGACGCTGCCTTCACATCCGGTGACAGAACAGCTCTCAGAGCAGCCAGAAAAAACCTCATCTTAGGGATCAAGAGGGCAAAGTCAGCCTAGACACGAAAAAATCATGAACACGCCTGATAACGAACATTGACATTTGTGGCTGGGCATTAAAGGCATTACTGACTATGCAAGGAAAAACACCGTTGGACTGTTGCAATGACTATATCCTGGAACTGTGGGCCTCCAGGGAAGGAGTACATTATAAATGGTAATTATTTCAATTTGAATTCACTAACTGTATTATAACCCCTAACTTTTAATTCTATTGTCTTTGAATAAAAGGTTTGTATGTTTGTTTTTAAAAAAATTGGCACCCCCCTCTCTGACACTAAACAACTTTTATGCCCGATTCAATGCATGCAACAACGCCAGCTATCCAGCTCCCAGGTGAGCAACCTCTGGCTATAATAGCAGCAGACGTGACGAGGACTCCAGAGTCAACCCCCAGAAAGGCTGCTGAGCCTGATAACATCCCGGGCTGAAAACTCAGGGAGTGTGCACACCAGCTCATTAACGTCTTCATGGAAATCTTCAATACTTCACTCATCCAAGCTGGAACCCACAGGGTTCAAACCAGCCACCATTACCCTTGTACCAAAAATGTCTACATTCTCAGAACTAAACAACCACCACCCAGTGGCACTGATGCCAATTATGAAGTGCTTTGAACAGCTGGAAATGGTTCACATCAACACCATTCCTACCACACTGGACACTCACAGATATACTTAGACAGAATCGCTCTACGATAGATGACATAGTGTCTGTCATGCACCTGAACCGATGTTTAAACGATTTAAGAGCCGAGCCAAGCCGAATTATAAAGATCGACGTGTCGAGGCAGAGGGTGAAGGTCAAACCGATGTTCAGCTCCCTACACCAAGAAGCCTCACTTGCTTCGGCACTGAACCGACTCTGCAGCCACCGGGCTCCTGGATCCGCTGCGGCACTGAACCGGCTCTGCAGCCACCGGGCTCCTGGATCCGCTGCGGCACTGAACCGGCTCTGCAGCCACTGGGCTCCTGGATCCGCTGCGGCACTGAACCGGCTCTGCAGCCACTGGGCTCCTGGATCCGCTGCGGCACTGAACCGGCTCTGCAGCCACTGGGCTCCTGGATCCGCTGCGGCACTGAACCGGCTCGGCAGCCACCGGGCTCCTGGATCCGCTGCGGCACTGAACCGGCTCTGCAGGCACCGGGCTCCTGGATCCGCTGCGGCACTGAACCGGCTCTGCAGCCACCGGGCTCCTGGATCTGCTTCGGCACTGAACTGGCTCTGCCGCTGTGCACTCACTTTCACAGACTCTGCAGTTCACGCTCTGTGTGTTAGCCTTTGCTTTTCATTGTTTCTACAATTTCTCCCCCCGTCCCCCCGCACACTGGGTGTTCGATGGTCTTAGTTGTGTGGGGTTCTACTTTCTTTGTGACTACCTGCAAGAAGATGAATCTCAAGGTTGTATATGGTATATGTATTTTGGTAATAAATAGTTGTCCCTCGGTATCCGCGGGGGATTGGTTCCAGGACTCCACGTGGATGTTCAAGTCCCTTATATAAAATGGCGTAGTATTTGTATACAACCTACGCACATCCTCCCGTATACTTTAAAATCATCTCTAGATTACTTACAATACCTAATACAATGTAAATGCTATGTAAATAGTTGTTATATTGTATTGTTTAGGAAATAATGACAAGAAAAAAAGTCTGTACATGTTCAGTACAGACGCAACCATCGTAGCTCTTCTGGGAACGTGGATGCTGCCTCGGCATCAGCCAATGCCAATTCTCCCGTGATCTTCAAGTTCTTGAGGGTGCAGTGCTTTACATAGCTAGCCAGCCGTCTCTTACTAGCCTTAAAGTCCTTCCCCTCGATCACAACACAAGTAGCGAACAAACGAGACGCGAGGCGAACAAAGCTCAAACAACGAGTGGGAGAGAGACTGAGGATCTGTGAAATGGCGGGAGGCTACAGCAGGGTATGCCTACACATCATTTCATTCACGTGGATTCAGTGTAGTGCTCAGTGCGCAGCAAATTCAAGTTTTGCTTTTTGGAACTTTTTGGAATTTTTGTTGGGAATATTTTCAATCCGCGGTTGGCTGATTCTGCGGATATGCAGGGCCGACTGTATTTTGAATGCTGGTTCTGGATTTCAGTTCGGCATTCAACACTATTGTCCCACAGACTTTGATGAACAAACTCCTACTCCTCAATCTAAATACACCACACAGGAATTGGATGTTGGACATCCTAATCAGTCAGGATGCACAACCACTCCTTCCTCCCAATCATCCTCAACACAGGTGCCGCCCAGGGCCGTGTGCTGAGCCCACTGCTGTACACCCTACTCACACATGACTGCATGGCCAAGTGCCAAGCAGTCACATTGTCAAATTCGCCAATGGCTCAATAGTAGTGGGGCTCATCAGCAACAACAATGAGGTGGCCATCAGACAGGAGGCGGAAGAGCGAGGGTTGATGCCAGGCAGATAACCTCCTCCTCAATGTCATCAAGACAAAGGAGATGGTTATCAACTTCAGCAGAACTCGCACCACCCACGACCCACTTCACAACAGCGGCACAGCAGTGGAAACTAGGAACAGTTTCAAACACTTGGGAATGCACATCTCACACAAACTCTCATTGTTCCAGAACATATCCAACACAATCAGGAAAGTTCTCCAATACCTTTACTTTCTGAGGAGGCTGCAGAGAGCTGGTCTATGCACATCTACAAATACACAACAGGGAGCATCCCAACATTCTGCACCACTGCACTGTGTCAGACAGAAAGGCTAAAACCGCCCAATGGACCACTGGCACCAGCCTACCTACCAAAGACTTATATACAGAAAGTTGTCAGAAAAGGGCCAGTAACATCATGAAAGATCCCACCCACTCTGCTCACGGACTGTTTATCCCACTCCCAGAGGAGAGGCTACATGCCAGGACCACCAAACTCAAAAAAAAACAGTAACTTTCCCCAAGCAGTCAAGCTGATCAACACCTCCCCCCCCCCACCACGACTTTACCACTTCCAGATGGAGTCACCTTAGGTACAGGCATTTTTGTGCCTCGAGTCATTTTATGCATACTATTAATAAGCCATCTTATGTATTTACATTTATCGTGGTCTGTGTCTTATGCTGCATGGGACCTGGAATTTCCTTGACAGGAAATGACATTGAACAATCTTGAATGACACTCCGTGTACAACTCGGACTCTGCTGCAACTCATGAAGCTAATGCACATCTACGAGCCTTGAGTGCAGCTACTGTGATAGCAAATCTTGTCCCAGTAGTACCCATGAGATAGTTAAAAGTAAGAGTACTGTGCAGACGATTACAATTACAAATGAATACAAAATACTGGAAAAGGGAGTCTCAGACTTCTGGAATCCAATATTAAAAATATATCACAAGTAACTGCAGGATTTCAGACAACTACATCTACTTTATGATAACAGCATATTGAAATGAAGGCTGAATTTATTGAAACTAAACAGGTGCTGTTTTTAATTACTTCCAATATAAATAACCCACCCAGTCAATATACTATCAGTAGCATACAGAGCCCTTTACTAAACAAGTTTTTAGAAAGCTTGTATTTTCTACTTCTGTTGCAAAATATTGAAACTCTTCTACAGGTAACAGATGCTGAAGCTCCCATGAATCTGAGGAAACCTATGTTGGACTATAATGGGCCAATAGACATCCGGTCTACTCTAAAGCACAATGCAAAACAAAAAAAAACAGAGCACGTTGCAGACAAGAACAGTCCCTGTTGGAAGAGTCAGAGCAGAAACTGGATGTTGGACCAGTTTCTCCATGCCAACCAATGCAGCCACCCATACCAATCCCATTTACCCACATTAGGCCCACAGCATTGTATGGTTTGGCTGCTTAAGAGTTTGCCTGATTACTTAAATGGAGCATCTAAACAAGTTCTCAAATAGCTTGTCTAGATGCAAGTATCTGCCTCTACCATCAACACAGATGGCACAAAGAATTTGACCACTGTGAAAAAAGTCTTCCTCAGATCCCCTCTAAACCTCAAATTAAACCTCTGCCCTCGGCATTCCTGCCACAGTGCTCCTCAGGGGTCAGTACTTTTCACGTTGCTTGTCAATGCTTCAGAGAGTGGAATTGATGGCTTTTTGGCAAAGTTTGCAGAATTACGAAGATAGGTGGAGGGGTAGGTTGTGCTGAGGAAAACAATGCGATTGCAGCAGGACTGAGACAAGTGGGCAAAAGAGTGGCAGACGGAATACTGTGTTGGGAAATGCATGATAATGTATTTTGGTAAAAAGGAACAATAGTGTAGACTATTATTTAAATGGGGAGAAAATTCAAACATCAGAGGTGCAAATGGACATAAGGCCAATTTATACTTGTGCGTCAAATTGACGCCGTAGCCGCATACCCTACACCGTAGCCTGACACGCACCTCCCCAAAAATGTAACTACACGTTGCGGCGACACAGACCGCAACAACGATGATTGGTCCGCTTGGTAGCATCGCATTTCCTCCTATGCTGCAACAGCTTCCCATTGGGTAACTGAAGGGCAGGGAAGGAACTCTGGCTGCAATACTTTCCATAAAGCTTTACAGACGTCCAAAATTATGGAGGACCCTGTGCTTGACGCCAGTTTGTAGCTAGCTGCTACAGCCTGCTGACTTCCACCTGAAGCTAAAACTCAAATGGTGATTGCCAGTCTCTGAGTATACTGTGCGTACACTGATGCGAAATAAATGGTTGGAGACGATGAACCAAATCGTCAAATCTACCTGCCGACATCCGAAAATATTTGAAATGCATTTCCTCGACCATGTCTCTCAGTGGCCGGACAAGCACAGAAAATTCACCCTCCTTCAGTTTCAGTCGCCACTGTTTGAAGTTGGAGTTTCTTCGTGTTGAGTTTCAACACGAAGAAACTCAACACAGTGGTATAGAAACCCCACCGCCAACTAGCGTTTTGGCAGTGAATTGCAGAGCGACGCAGACACATCAACACACAAGTATAAATGCTCACAATGGCGTAGCCCACTTGTGTAGGCTATGGCGTAAGTTAGTACACACAAGTATAAATCAGCCCTTGGGAGTCCTCATGCAAGACTCCCAGAAGGTCAATTCACAGGTTGAGCCTGCAGTAAGGAAAGCAAATGCAATGTTAGACTGTATTCCTTGGAGTTTAGAAGAATGAGGGGAGACCTCATAGAAACATTTTGAATGTTGAAAGGCATGGACAGAGTGGATGTGGCAAAGTTGTTTCCCATGATGGGGGAGTCTAGTACGAGAGGGCATGACTTAAAGATTGAAGGGCGCCCATTCAGAACAGAAATGCAAAGAAAATTTTTTAGTCAGAGGGTGGTGAATCTATGGAATTTGTTGCCACAGGCAGCAGTGGAGATGAAGTCATTGGGTGTATTTAAGGCAGAGATTGATAGGTATCTGAGTAGCCAGGGCATCAAAGCTTATGGTGAGAAGGCAGGAGAGTGGGACAAAATGGGAGAATGGATCAGCTCATGATAAAGTGGCAGAGCAGACTAGATGGACCAAATGGCCGACTTCTGCTCCTTTGTCTTATGGTCTTACTTCAAGCGGAATAGAATATAAAAACAAGGAGATCATGCTGAGCCTTTATAAGACACTAGTCAGGCCACACTAGGAGTATTGTCAACAGTTTTGGGCCCCTTATCTCAGAAAAGATGTGTTGTCATTGGAGAAAGTCTAGAGGATGTTCACAAGGATGACTCTGGGAATGAAGGGTTTAACATACGAGGAGTGTTTGGTAGCTTTGGGCCTGCTCTCGCTGTAATTCAGAAGAATACGTGGGGATCTCATTGAAACCTACCAAATGTCGAAAGGACTAGATAAGGTGGATGTTTCTTCTGGTGGGGGTATCCAGAACTAGAGGGCACAGCCTCAAAATTGAGGGACAACCATTTAGAACAGAAGGAAGGACTAATTTTTTTTTTTGGCCAGAGTGTGGTGAACCTGTGGAATGCTCTCCCACAGACTATGGCAGAAACCAAGTTCGCGCGAATACTTAAAGCAGGTTGATAGATTCCTGATTGGTCAGGGCATCAAGGGGTATGGTGAGAGGGCAGATGTACGGGGCTGAATGGGATCCAGAATCAGCCATGATGAAATGGTGAGCAGCCTCAATGGGCTGAACAGCCTAATTCTGCTCCTATGTCCTTTAGAAAGATTTTTACCACCAACCACCCCCTCCCCCCAAGTTTTTCGTACACCCATATCAAGTCACCAGTCAGATTCTCCTGCTCCGGGGAAAACAAACCCCACCTATGCAACAGCTCCTTGTAAATGAAATACTCCAGTACAGACAATGTACTGAGAACCTACTCAGCACCCACTCCGGCACAAGCAGCAGATTAATGGGCCAGACGTTCTGCTCCTGGGATTGTTCTGGAAGGAGGTAAATGATGACAGCTACTAAGATCACAACTGGAGGAGCAGCACAGTTGTTCATTTGTGGAGTCGGTCCGTTTTAACTTAGTGCACAAACTTCTCTATTCAATCACTGAGAGACTGAAGACAACAATGCAGCTGATACACTGAAATTAAAGAATGCACATTGTTCAGTCCAGTCAAAGCCTTCACTTTCCTGAGGCACTAAAAATGTAATCATTTATTGGCATGTCTAAAACATCGCACTGCAAGGGCATTCAAGTTAAACATCAAAAATACTGACAAATCATTCTGTTATCTGTCACAAGGGCACTCATTTGATTCTTCCCAGCATGGTAGTGATTATAAAGCAATGTGCTATTCTGGTCTTTACTGTAAACGGCGTGATACTTAGCATATTTAAATTAAAGATGATAATGGCACACAATACTGGCACCATGAAATGCCAGCTCTCAAAACAATGATATACAAAAGGTTATGGGAGAAAAGGGCCACTGTAACTCTTCACATTACTATTCTGTTGCTACAGAACACTACATTCCAATCAACTGCTAAGTGTACCCTTCTCACGACCCAATCATCACGTCCAACGATTCATACTAAACATTTCATATTAGTTCTCATTTAAAAAAAAGTTCAACACTAAAACAATCAACAGGAACTTCTATTACATCTGTATATAACACCATTTGCCCAAATCCAGGGGCTAATAATCTCATTAGCATTAAAAATGCTGAAAATACAAAGCAAACCAAAGAACGGAACAGAAATATTAACCATTTCTTTTCTCTAAAGGGCGCTATCTACCCGGGTATTTCTAGCATTTTTTTTGTATAATTTCAGATTTCCAGCGTCTGCAGTGCTTTGCTTTCACGACACATGAATTCCTATTTATAAACTATATGCTGACAAATACATAACATGCATTAACAGAATACACTATGAAATATCATGTGATTAGATAAAACATGCCACATATTAGCGCTAAAATATCGGTGAAATCGACATGGGCTTTTCTACTCGAAGTCCATCGCATAATCTTAAGTACAATATTGAGTGCATTTGAGCTAAATTATCCTAAGAGTATACAATATCAATCAATTGAAGTTACAGGAGCTCCATTCGGTTTGCAATTAAGTGATGCGGCAGAGGGAAGGGAATGCATTCAATGCCAATCGTCCTTAATGGAATGGACAGTCAAATGGTAAGAGTTCCAGACATTCTGTGACATAACATCAAGACCACGCCAGAGATTAGTTTGGTTATCTCCGAAACCTGTTACGCCACACAGCGCAAAATTCATTTCTGACCGGGAACCACGTCTGCATTGCTATGGAATTCTTGGGAGTCTACAAAGCAGTCCAAACTAACTGAAGGGGAATGAGTCACTGCCAGAAAATAATACACTGCATATTACATTTCACCATAATGCAAGCCACGGAAAAAAAGGGAAAACAGATTGACTGGTTTTTTTTAAGTTGCTGTACGAATATCTGACAACAGCAAAAAAAATCCAGTCCAGAACAAGGGCAAAACACATATAGATTATTGAAACTCATGTAAATACTGTACTACCCACTGACATGATACGCACAAAAATGCTTCCATGCATGTGTTTATATAAATTAATTAAAATTAAAACAAAAAAAAACAAGCACACCAACTTTAACCGGTCTTAAGAAATGGTAGGGAGAAATAAAAAGAGTGAATTAGAAATTCTTGTAAGGAGGGAGGGGAGAATTAGGAGACCCGTGTGCCCCGGAGGGTGACACACATGATAAACGTGCGCTGGATAAGCCTTGATTGCTCCATTTATTATTGTTCCAGGAGCCAGAGCCGAGCGCCCGCCCCCCATCGGGTCATGAACCCATTTCAGATGGCTCTGAATGGGGGAATGAAAATCTCAAACGCTCTTTAGTTACCATGCGGGCAGCCTCAGCCCACGTGCGGTCCTTCTTCTTCTTCTGCTGCTTGTCTTTCATTTTCTCCCTCCCTCCTCCTCTCCTGCTTCTTTGTTGCTCCTTGCAAAGGAAAAGATCCAGCAGAGAAGGCTGTGTCCGCGCCGCGCGTCGCGCTGCAAGCACTGGCGTTCCAAAGCCAAAGGCGGACTGCGGGCGAGCGGCGGTGCAATGGTCGGCTGCAACCGGGCGGACGCTGCTCACTCTGCGGATCCCGGGGCTCCTAGGCTACGCAAACGGCCATAATGAAAACAGGGCCAAAGGGCAACTGACGTCATTAGCCGCAGCAATTGTTGTTTTCTTCTTCACCTATTTTTTTTTGCAACTGATACCCTGAAAAACCCTGCGCGTTCAAAACATGCGGCGTTCCGCCCTCTTGAGCAATTTATGTTTTTTTATCCCCGAATCTTATGCCTCTTACTAACCCCCGAGGGGATGGGTGATTGAAGGAGGAGGGGGCGCATGTTGGGGCGAAAAAAACGCTTTTTCTCTCGCGCGGCTGAATTATTGTTTAAAAGGAGCCGACAGTGCACCCTGGCGTTTGTAGTTCCGGAGGGAGGAGGCGCCCTTTGAGAAGGCGGCAGCTCCTCAGTAGTGGACTACAACGTCCGTCAGTCTCCAGGAAGAGCGCGCATGCGAGTCCGCGAGTGGCTGCTTCAAAGGGCCGACTCTGCCGCCCCGGGGCGAAGAGTGGTATTGCAGTAACGGGACAGCCTGATGCCGGTGAAGTGGAATTGGATCTTCTGCGAAATTAAAGAAACGTGCGATCTGTAAGCCCGTACCAATCCCAAAATAGTTTTATACGCATAGCTTTTACCATCCACTCCAAAATAGACATACAAATTATTCCACGAATCCTTTAATTTTGGTCACTTTTTTTCAATAATCTCCCTGTGAAAGTTTTAATTAAACGAAGGAAGTGTTGAATTTAAATTAAAAAAACAACAAAATAAAATGAAAGCAATAATCAAAGTGTGTTAATAAATATAGTTTGAAAAATAATTATGAAAATCGTGGCACCTAGATTCGCAAAACTGAGTGATACACAATATTCCTATTTCAATGTTCAGTGTTGTAATATCAATGTCTGTTTGCGATCTGTCTCATTAACATACAGCACCTTATTTCACTTGAACTAATTTAGAAACACTACTTTCAAGATCAAAGTATATCATTTACCAAGCCTATTTAACATGCGTTCTATCTAAATAAACAAAATTATTCTATTAATGGCGTGGATTTTTTTCTTAACTGAATTAGTTTGGGTTGAGAAAAAATATCCATATTTAAAATCTTTATGGCCAAAGTATTGTGCTTACCAAAATGCTGAAAGTTTACAACCTGATAAAAAATACAACTTTGAGAGAGTCAAGTTATATGTTAAAATTATATGGAAATTGTAAGTTAAATACGCGTTGGAAATATTAGAAAATGGTTTAAAAGTATCCAACAACTTGTGCAAAGTTGCCTTTTTGTTGATCTTTCTACCCTATTGTCAGTGGCAGATTTAGGAAGAGCTTAAAACTTTTTAGATAAAACTGTAAATCACGTCGATCTGTAAATTCAGACTGTTCTTTTATTTTGCAAGATGCTCTACATAAAGAACAAAAATCAAACTAAAGAAATATATTTTCAATTAAAACCAAGAATACTGGAAACCCTCAACCAAAACATGAAGCAACGTGGGTCCTAATGCTGTTGAATCTTTCCTCATATCTGCAATAATTGTCTTACTTTGTATATCTATTCAGAATATCTATTCATTTGCAAAAATGCAATTATCATCTATAAATGTTTCTTGATTACAGTACGTTAACATCCTTGGCTTAATAGACATATTCCTCGCGAATGACAGCTTTCCTCTTTACATAATGGTCCTGCTTAATTATACCTTTCAGTCTCTGGTGCAACTCAAACTGTCGTGAAATGGCTCTCATTACCCTAGTCTCCGCTCTATTTCTCTGTCACCTCCATTCCTTTGAGTACTTCAAGCCCTTCCACCCTCTTTCTCTCCTGAAAATCCTAGTTCTTCATTGCCTCAACACCAAACCAGAGTTTCTCAGTGATGTACCCTCAATTCCTTCCTCCCTCAGCCACTGTGCTGAGTGACAGCTCAACCCCAGTGATTTCAACCTTCATCTCAAATTCATTTTGTGTTCACAGAAATCCAGGCCTCCTATAACCTCTTCCTTCATCCAAGTTCTTAATCATTTTCATCATGTTGACCTTGCCTTGTCACCTGGTCTCTCTATTTTTTTTGTTATTTAAGATGAATTGAGGAAATGAGTGAACAGTGTAGCTAATCACTGCAGGATTTGCCTCCCACAAGTTTATTGGATAAAGTGGATGAAGCAATGGGGTTCCTGTAATTTGTACAGGACTCTTTCTAAGCAAGTTTATGAGGAAGTAGCTACTACTGAATGAGCTGTCCCAGACAATCCCCTTCACCAGAGGTGTTACCCGTCCCTGGACACCCCATACACCCATGGAGACTGAAGGTACAGAAGACGTCATGGTCATCCACTGCAACCAAGGATGACCCCAGTTTGTGACACTTGTTCGTACCACTGGACCCAAACTTCTGAGGTTGAGAGAGTGGAACTGCCCCAGTGCAACAGCTTTTCCACTTTAAAAACTCTCCCACGCAGGTTTCCTGTCATCATCGGACACGATGAACAACCACCATTTGCTGCCGCATCTCATAATGGGGCATGAATCAGAAAAGATAAGAAAAAAGCTAGGTTGGGAGCATCCAGAGATGAAATCATGTCAGTGGAGGCAAGTCTTGTACACCGGTAAGAAAGAGGCTGAATCATTCAATGCCAATGATTAAAACACAGCAGAAATTGCATGCAGCAGCACCAGCATGAGACTTGAGTTCCTTTCACCTTGCGAACATTAGTCAATGGTGATCATGTGCTTTCTTTCTTTTCCAATATTTTTATTAATTTACATATAAGAATACAGAGCACAGGAAAAAATATATCAATACATTATACTAAATCACATATAAAGACTTCTTACCCTATATTCATACAGGTTAACTAATTCGTAGCATTGAAATATAGTAATTTTATTATATTAAAAAAATCTAACCCACTACCAAGACCAAAGCTGATTAGTAAAGAAAAGAAGGAAAAAAAATTATTAGTCATCATCTGTGCTTTAACAACAAATCAAAGGTTTTGAAAATAATTCAGAAAATGTCCCCACAATGTTTGAAAGTTTTGACTAGATTCAGAGATTGAGCATCAACTCTTCTCTAAATTTAAACATGACATCACATCACGTAACCATTGGGTGTGAATAGGAAGGGCTGCATCTTTCCATTTAAGCAAGAGTGTCCTTCTGGCCATAAGAGAAATAAAAGCCAAAAATGTACAAATCAGATGACGCCAAAGTAATATCCTTTCCTCCAACAATACCAAATAAAGCAGTCAAAGGATTAGGCTTAAAATTTACTTTAAAAAGTACCGAGAAAATTTGAAATACTTCTTTCCAATATTTTCCAAGACTCGGACATGTCCAAAACATATGAATGAGTGAAGCTTCTCCATTATTACACTATCACAATACAGAGATATATCTAAATAAAAATGAGACAACTTATCCTTGTTCATATGGGCCCTATGGACCACTTTAAATTGAAGGAGAGAGTGGCAGGCACATAACGATGAAGTGTTAACCAATTTAAAAATTTGATTCCAAGGTTCCTCAGAAATTGAAGTCTGTAAATCTTATTCCCAAAGATTTTTAATTTTATCTAAAGGAACATTTCTCACTCCCTGCAACATATTATAAGTATTAGATATAGATCCATTAAAAAAAGGTTTCAAATTAAAAATTACATCTAGTAGATTCTTATCAGGACTTTTAGGAAATGTACTTATTTGAGACCGTAAAAAATCTCTTATTTGTAGGTATCGAAAAAAATGAGTTTTGGGTAAACTATATTTAGTTTACAGTTGTTCAAACGAAAAGAGACTTCCCTCTACAAACAAGTCCTGAAAACATTTAATGCCTAATCTATCCCATTCTTTAAAAGCCACATCAATCATAGAGGGTTTAAAAAAAGTTAGAAAAAATGGGACTTGAAAGAGAAAATCTCAATAAGCCGAAGTATTTTCAGAATTGTATCCAAATTCTCATAGTGAGTTTAACTAGCAGATTATTAGTTAACTTACTCAGAGATAAAGGGAGTGAGGAGCAAAGAAGAGAAAACTTAAGGAACCAATTGTTTTTCTTCAAGAAACCCATGTACGTAAGTGTGACAATTCGCGCCTTTTTAATCAATGAAGAGAATCGCATTTCCACTCCTCGTTTCTGGCCAAAGCTAGAGGGGTTTCGATCCTTATAGATAATAAAGTTCCCTTTGTTCAACATAAAGTAATTTCTGATACTAATGGGTGTTTTGTTATAGTATCAGGGAAACTAAACAACAAATTAATGGTATTTGCCAATGTGTATGCTCTGAATATAGATGACCCAGGTTTTTTTGAGCGTTTTTTTTTCCTTTTTGCCAGATCTAAGTCTGTACTCATTGGTGATAGGTGGAGACTTTAATTGGTGCTTTAATTGTTGTTTTGCATCGTTCATCTTCTATACCAATGATACCAAATAAATCAGCTGCGTTTATTAAATCTTTCTTAATGAAATGTGGTATTGTTGATGCTTGGTGTTTTTTTTATCCAGTAGACAAGGAATATTCGTTTTTCTCTCATGTCCATCATACATATTCCAGGATTGATTTTTTTTTATTGATAGCCAAATGATTCCATTAGTTCAATCCTGTGAATATAAAGAGATTGCTGTTTCAGATCACGCTCCTGTGTTTCTATCTTTAAATCTTCCTGGTCTTCTTCAAACAAATAGATTTTGGCAATTTAATCTAACTTTGTTATCTGATAAAGATTTTTTAAAGTTTATAGAGAGACAAATTACTTTTTTTTGAAGAGAATACGTTAGAGGAGACTTCTAGTCTTATCAGATGGGATGCCTTTAAGGCGTATATTAGAGGGCAAATTATTTCTTATACTGCAAGTATTAAGAAAAAAGCTAATAAAGAGAGAAGTGATATAGCTAATCAGCTGAAACAGTTAGACCAAGAATATGCCTTTGCTCCAGAACCTGCCTTATATAAAAGACATGTTGAAACTAAAACTAAATATGATCTTCTTTTAACTTATCCAATTGAAACCCAACTCCTAAAAGATAAAAGTCAATTTTATATTCATGGAGATAAAACAGGTAAATTATTGGCTGATCAAATTAAAACCTTTATAGCTAAACAGCGGATTAAAGAAATATATAAAGCTAATGGTAATAGGACAACTGATTATTTAGAAATAAATGATACTTTTAGAGAATTTTACTCTAAACTCTATAGTTCTGAATCTTCTAAAGATAACACTGTAATGAACAATTTTTTAGATCAACTAAATATTCCTACAATTTCTGCGGACAACAGAAAATTGTTGGAACAATCTATTTCTTTTGAGGAAATTGTTGAGGCTGTGCGCTCATTACGTTTGAGGAAAGCTCCAGGTCCAGATGGATTTTCTGGAGAATTTTACAAGGCCTTTTCCTCACTGTTTATACCTCATTTATGTTCAGTTTTTTCGGATTCATTTAAGTCAGGCAGACTCCCTCAATCTTTGTATGAGGCTTCCATTTTGTTTATTCTTAAAAAGAATAAGGATCCAACTGAATGTTCTTCTTATGGACCAATTTCTTTACTTAATGCTGATACTAAGATCCTATCTAAAGTTTTGGCCCATAGGATTGAAAATATTTTACCATCTGTCATTTCTGATAACCAAAATGGATTTATTAAAAATCGATATTCTCACTTTAATATTCATCAGTTATTAAATGTTATTTATTCTCCCTGTAACATGATATTGGAATGTGTGGTATCCCTGGACGCTGAGAAAGCTTTCAACAGGGTTGAATGGAATTATTTATTTAAAACTTTAGAAAAGTTCAATTTTAGACCCGTTTTCATTCAATGGATTAAATTACTTTATTTAGCTCCTTCTGCTAGGGTTATCACTAATTCTGATAATTCCAAACCATTTAAGCTTCAACATGGCACTAGTCAAGGCTGTCCGTTGAGCCCTTTGCTTTTCGATCTGGCCTTAGAACCCTTAGCCATTGCCTTTCAAGAATCTAATGATATCACCTGTATTTTAAGGAAAGACACTATTCGTAAAGCCTTGCTGTATGCTGATGATAAGCTGCTATTTATTTCTAATGTTGAGACTTCATTACCCCATGTGCTTTCTTTACTCTACACTTTTAACCAGTTCTCAGGTTATAAATTAAACCTACATAAAAGTGAACTTTTCCCTTCGAACAATTTGATACCAACAAATTCTAACCTTCCTTTTAAAATTGTAAGAAACCAATTTACCTACTTAGGTGTAACAATCACTAAAAACTATAAGTGTCTATTAAAGAAAATTTTCTTACCCTATTGAATCACGTAAAAAGGATACTATTAAATTGGTCGCCACTTTTGTTATCGCTGACTGGTCGAATTAACTCTATCAAAATGAATATATTACCTAAATTTATATATCTTTTTCAGGCATTGCTGGTTTTTATTCCTAAATCTTCTTTTGATTCTCTTGACTCTATTATATCTTCTTATATATGGAAGAATAAGCGTTCTACAGAGTAGATTGAATAAAATTCATCTTCAGAAAGATAAAAAGAATGGAGGATTAGCCTTACCAAACTTTAGATTTTATTATTGGGTAGTTAATATAAGAAATCTTACATTCTGGTTATATTACATAAATCAAGACGATTGCCCAATGCGGGTTTCTTTAGAAGCTAACTCTGTTAATAAATTTTCTATCATGTGCTTTAAAATCAGAACTCAAAAGTGTGCTGGAGACAGGATAAAGAATTGAAAAAAAATATCTTATTCTGAGGGATTGGGCTAGGAAAAATAAAATGGACAATTACATGCTGGCAAATAATGATGCATGCAGTAAAGGTAATTTCTTAAGATAGTGTTTACCTTGGTCAGCATGGACAAGTTGGGTCATAGGCCCTGCTTCCATGCGGTTTAACTCTTTGACTCTATGACTCGAATAGCCATTCAGATTGATACGAGTAAAAAAACAAAATAAGAGGTTTCCTACCCTAAACAGAAAACGGTGAATAGTCAACACAGGTTTCAAAACATACAACTTCGTTTACCATCCTCATAGTATATGAGACCACCCACTGGATGGGGGCAACCATGGATGTTGCATCCCAACAGTCTATGCGATACGCAAGCCAGAACACAAGCCAAGGCAGTATAATATAGAGACTAAGCTGCTGCCCATGTAGCAGGCTCCCCCTTTCCATCCAGTTAATGAATCCAAAGGAACAGCAGAGACCAATACAGTTTGGCACCAGTGGCATGGCAGGAGTTGCCAGTCACTATTAAACTCAATGTAGATCTGCCTTAGGGACTCCGGCTCTGGATTTTTTCTCGGGTTTACCCCAAAGTCTTCCCCTTGAATGGGTGCAGCCCCAGGGCAGTGGAGGTTTGAGATCAGGGTATTCCTTCTCCTAGAAGAACTGCCAACCGTGGCTGGTGAGCATCATCCCCCTGAAGTGACTGGTTTTAAGGTGCCAGTATCCTGCCTTTGCCCCTTCTCCTGTTGGAAGAAATAGTTCTGCTGGGCTTAGTAGCTAAGCCACATGTGAAGGCCAGGAGCTGGCCTTGGTTGTCAGAGGCTATTTGAGGCACACAACATTGGGAACATTTAATAGGTAGTTGGAGCTTTTCCCCATTACCACCCCTGGCTATAAGAACCTTAAGGAACCCTTATAGTATAGTGTAAAGGGACATTCTGAATCTTTAGACAAGATTAATGCTGCAGGTGTAAATTGTTTAGATTTTCATAAGAATGAGATGCTATATAATAAGTTAGTGAATTTAAGAAAGGGCAGGGTCAGAGGAGACCCATGAGAGTATAACAATGCATGTATACCGAAGGCTCAAGTTCAAACAGAGTTGATAGAATTGAGGTATATTACTATCACAGAGTTTTGCAGCCACACAACATGGAAACAAGGCATTCAGCCCATCAAATTCATGCCAACCAGTGGTCACCCATCTGTAACTAATCCCACCTTCCAGCACTTGGCCCATAGACTTCTGTACCCAGCCAATAAGCAAATAGTCAAGCCGACACGACAATGATACAATGACACAATGAGACAATTCATTGACCTTGACCAGATATACATACATCTTGTAGCATTGCCTCATATATTTTGGGCTTGGTTCTTTCTACTAACCTTGACAAGTGCCCCCCATGGTGCTTTACCTTGTGCTTCCTGGTCCTCTGTGAGTAGAAAACTTTTGTCCTCATCTTCACCTCTTCGGCCAAGTCTTCGTCGGGAAATCTGGAAGCTCACTCTTGTTTGGCCATGGCTTCCATTTGTAGGGTAACTCTGAATCAATGTAGGCTGAGCACAAAGTTAGCCTTCACTTTGATGCTACAAAGAAAAGGAGAGCATTTTCATGCAGCTGGTTGTAGACTTTGTGATTTTGTGTCCATCTTGTACCAAAATGAATGGGTTCAGTTTAGCTTCATGTTGAGAGCCAAGTACCAGCTTTCTAGTGCTGTTCTATTTAAAGCATTACACCTCAGAAAAAAAACCTTCCCATGCTGGAAAATCCAATAATCTTCAGTCTTCTCTTAAATATAATTCTTCTGATATTATGGATTTGGTTTGTTTTTGGATCCTGTCCGCTATGCCTTTGGCATTAATTTTTGATAACCAGAAACTTATGCTATGTTCAACTTTAAAATGTGAGTACTATCTCCATTCATTTCCGCGCTCTTGTTTAAACAATGTAGATCAACATCATCTTGGCTTTATCAAATGCTGCTCTTTCTGACTGTGCAGGTTTCACATTGAACCCAGTGGGAGCCCAATGTCTATTTCAGCTCTGTCTTTCAATGTTTGTTTGCCTTTTTGGAGTGTATGTGTTGTAATTTTTGTTCTTCATCTGTGTGTCATTTTACAGGTGGAATTCCAGGGTGGTGTCAAGGTCCTGGCTGTTAGTGAGCAGCTGAGGAAAATTCGGAATGGTGGATGAACACTCAGGGGCTATGGTGCCAATTGGTAACAATAATATCAGAAGAGGTCCAGCTTTAGATTTTAAGGAAAACAATCAAGAGATTAAGAAGCAGACATCAAGTACCAAAATTTCTGGGTTACCCCCAGTGAGACATACCAGTGGGCTTAGAAATTAGTGGATTCATGGAGTTAAGGAGCTCAGAAGCAGCCCATTGGCCATGGCAACCAACATGCCTATATAAGCTAATTCATTTGTTTCTGGTTTGACCCATATTCCTCTAAACTTTTCCTATCCACGTACCCATCTAAATGTTTTCTCAAACATAGTAAAATTCTACCTACTTCTACCATCTCCTCTGGTAGCTCATTCTAGATACCCTTCGTAAGAAAATTTTGTTCCTCAGCTCACCAATAAATCTTTGTAAAGATTGTGCTGCTGAATGTGTGGAGGAGGGAGAGCTTCAAACCTCTGGGGCATTCTGAGCAGCTCTGTGGGAAATGGCTTCCACCTCAACTACACCAGAAATTTATCCTCACTTACTTACTTTGTTATATACCTCATGGATATCTTGTGACTGTCTTATGACCATGATGTAATTGAGTAGCTGATGAGCGTGATGTAATGGTCTTTTGGAGGTCACCTGATGTAATTTTCCTGCTGATGTGAGGTCACGTGATAACATGTTCACCATGGGTATATAAGTGTAGACCCCTGGTGACGCAGTTGGTTTTCCAGTTAGAACGTCAGCCAGATACTCTGCTCCGCTGAGTATTTGCCTTATGACGCAGTTTTGATTTAAAACAGAGTTTTACTTTCTATTGTAAGGTACAGAAGTGTTGGGCCGGCAGTTTAACCAATCGCTGCCAGGTTTGTTGATGTATCTTTTCAGTAGTATTGGAGAGTGAAGACGGGAACCTGAAGGAATCATTCGGCGGTTTTGGATAGGATTGACCATTATTGAATTCGTTCAAGAAAGAGTGATCTGCATGAGATAGCCTCTGCTAAAAGCAGCAGAAAAGGCTGTGCAGTATCTAGTATCCAGAGGGAAAGGTCAGTGCCTTTAAACCATTTTATTTCCGTCGTCATGAATCCTGCAGACAAGGCAGATTCCAGCTGGGATCGACAGTAACGTCGTGTCTTTGAGGAATTCTTTACTTAAGGAAAGTCTCTCCTAATTGACTGTATAAATCTCTTGGACTTTCAAAATTACCATTCAAAGAACTGTGCTTGAATTTACCACTTTAAGACTGTTTTCGTATTTACCGCTTTAAGAACTAGTACTGAGTTTGGCGGTTTGTTAAATGGCGGCATAACAGTTTACTTCCGATTAAGGTTTTCGTTTGTTTATTATTTTACTAATTTTGAGCTGAGTTTAATAAATGTTTATTTGTTATAGAGCCTGACTCAATTCTATATTCATTGTTGCTGGTCACGTGACAACTTACTGCCTGTTATGGTGCTGGCATTTAGGGCAGTAATCAAGGTTCTCCATCATGTGTGGTGTTTCTGTAACAATTTAGTTTTTAACCAGTCAGAGTTGTTAGCCCTGAGCTGATCCCCCCCCCCACCAAAATCTGGAGGATCTATAGGCCACTCTTAGTCTGGCCTCTACCCTTTAACGCTGTCAGAGCAGTTCTGCCAGGATAGTCAAGGACACGACCCACCGAGCCAACACACTTTTCATCCCTCTTCCCTCGGGGAGAAAGCTCAGGAGCTTGAAGACTCGTAGGCCACACTTGGGAACAGCTTCCTTCCGACTGTGATAAGACTGCTGAACCGATCCTGACCCGGATCTGGGCCGTACCCGCCAAATATCCAGACCTGCATCTCGGTTTTTTTGCAGTACCTTACTTTCCCTTTTCTATTTTCTATTTGTGATTTATAATTTAAATTTTTAATATTTACTATCAATTTGTACTCCAGGGAGCACGAAGCGCAGAATCAAATACCACTGTGATGATTGTACGCTCTTGTATCAATCATTTGGCGACAATAAATAAAGTAACCTGATTGGCATGGGTGACCTTACCAAGAGCTAAAGCTCTGACTCCAGCCAGCATAGCTCTCCGGGTCATTGAGGCATGCATGCCTCCAAACAATGACAAGGTTGTAGTCCTCTTGGAGGCTTTATCCTCAAGGGCAGGTTTATTTAGAATACTGAAGAAAGTTTAAACTAGTTTAGCACGAAATTGGGAAGCTGAGAATCGAAATTAAAATGGAGGGGTCAGAAATGGCAAAAATATTAGTGAGAGATCTTGAAAGGCAAAGTATAGTTTGGAAATCTAAAAAAAATGGAATTTGACTTTTTTAAATGGTATGTACCTACTTCAAGGAATTTAGTGGAAAAGACAAATGCATTCAAGGCACTGAGAGAAGAAAAGGAAGTGTGATATTTTGCTTAATGCTGAAGGAACAGCTTCTTCCACCAGGCTACCTGACTGATTAATTCACGCAGATACAATTGTATTTCTATGCTATATTAACTGTCCTGTTGTACATACTATTTATTAAAAACTACTATAAATCGTACATTGTGTATTTAGATGAAGACATAATGTGAAGATTTTTATTCCTCATGTATGTGAAGGATGTAAGAAATAAAGTCAATTCAATTGTTCGCATCACCATGTTTTATGAAAAATATGATTATACTGGAGAGCATGCAGAAAAGAATCACAAGGACATTACCAGGATTGGAAAATTGGGTCAGCAAGAGTTGCTTTCTTTGAAACGATGAAGTTAAGAGGAGAATTAATTAAGCATAATCTTGTGAGGCGTCCAAATGGATTAAATGGGAAGTGCCTATTGCAGAGGGGTCCAAAAACAAAGGGCATTGTTTTAAAATAATTGGTAAAAAGGGTAGAGGGGATCTAATTTGGTTAAAAGTCTGGAATTCTGCCTAAAGGAGTGATAGAGGCAGAAATATTACCCCAAGAGCTATGATCTGCAGAGTGCATGAAGTTGAATAAGGCTGGATAGCTGTATTTTTCCACCGGCACAGACAGGATGACAGGGTTGAGTTAAAAATGGCTCCGTCTGCACAGTAAATTTTTTTTTTGATTCTGTAAGTCTGTAATAAATTGAAGTTTCCTCCGTTCTGGTCATTGTGACTCTTTGCTTAACTTTTTGGTCCAGGATCTTTTGATTTATGATTTCCAATTCCATTCCACCTCCTTGACTGTTATCATCTGGTGCTTTAGGAAGGTGGCGTCCATCATTAAGGATTTCACATTATTACTGTCGGGAAGGAGGTACAGAAGCCCGAAGGTGCACAGTCAGCGATTCAGGTACAGCTGCTTCCCCTCTGCCTTTTGATTTCTAAATGGACATTGAACCCATGAACACTACCTCACTACTTGATTATTTCTCTTATTTTGCACTATTTATTTAACTTAACTGTTTAATAGACATATATATACTGAATGTAACCCAGGTTTTTTTCTCTACATTTATTTATCATGTATTTCATTGTACTGCTGCCATTAAGTTAACAAATTTCACAACATATGCTGGTGATACTAAATCTGATTCTGATTCTGTGAATTTAATCACTTTGCACTGAGTTGCACATTATGAATGCGACTGAGCTTCCTGAACATTGTTGTAGCTATACCATGCATCTAACTATTCCATACCCATTCCAAATGTTAAAGTAATGAATGGACGTGTTTACATTGAACCACCCTATACAGAGAGTTCAGCCTCTGCAGTTCTCCTGTAACTACCAGCCTGGTTAAGATTTAGGTCTACCATGAACCCAAGTTATTGATGAGGGTCTCAGCAATAGTGATGCTATTAAAGGTCAAGAAAAGGCTGTGGGATTTCCCTTGTAGCAGATTGTCACTTGCTACCTGCCACTTATCAGCGCAAGTCTGAAAGTTCCCCAGGTCAGCAGGCAGGAGCCGACATAAATAAAGATGAACGTTGTGGAGTTAGAAAAGAAAAAGATATTTCTGAACATGATAGGAGTGATAACATTTGCATTGATTAAAATTAGATTCATTTAACTTCCAAATTTGCTTTTGTAGTTTTAACAAATTCCTTATGAAACATTTTGAGCAAATGGCTTTGATTCATTGGCTACATTCTGAAGAATCTTGAATTCCAAAGTAAAACTTACATTCTACAGTTTACATTGTACAGAATCTACAGTGAAAACCAAATACGATGCTTTTGGTAATAAAAGGCCTTGAAAATCTTGATAATAAACCTTTGTCAATTGATGAGGCTTACAATTAGCACCTCCGGAAATCTCGTGATTAAAAGTCTGACTTCAAGTAATACAAACTTTCAATTAGCAGACAGCAATTGAAATGTGCAAAGAGAGTCACATTGCTCTGGTAACCAAGGTATTGGTTAATAGTACAAGTTATATACTATAATCCTGCCAGGGCAGAAAGATTTAGTAGAGTCAGCCTATGTTTGACAGGCCATATAACCTTGAACCCTGGTTAATAAAATACCTGCCTGGACTGAGTCTCTTTAGGTATTGTCTACATTGTACTCAAAGGCAATGTGTGGCAGGAATGGCAAAGTGCTTTTTTATTATTGCTCATGACAATATTTTACAAACAATTGAACGAATATGGGAAAAACAAGCCTTAAGAAAGACAAGGTCTCTTTTTTTAGCTTGTATCTATTTGGTTTATCATATTTTGTTGATATTCAGTATGTTTTTCTGAAGAGTTTAGCATTTCGGTTAACCTAAGTATGCCAAATGCTAGAGTTGTTACACTTATAAGCATAATCAAAGGGAATTAGGGCATTGATTACAAAGCGGGATTCTTAGAGGATTTGAATACTGGTAGAGAACAAATTCAATATCCCAGTGAAACAGCCAGTAATTGTTCACTGGTGGTGTACAATAAACCAAAGAACACTAATTCTGATAGTTTGCAATTTCCAGGATTAGTTTATTTGAATAAGTAGCAGTAGTTCCCTGCACAACTTTGGCTACATGCCAGGTTCTCATCTAATAATAGTGGAAACTGGCTTGTGATGCAAGGGTGCACTCTGGTAAAAGTAAGTGGCTGACTATCGTGGCAAATCGCTTTTCAACTTTCATAATAAGTTATAAAATTCATTGCCTTTGCCAAGATTAAAAATGATGAACTAAGGGTCAAATAAAAATAAATAAACAAACATTTATAGTCCCCTAATGGACAAGATAGAATTGCTTCTTGATGGAGCTAGTATATAAAACGGATGGAAGAAGGGTTTGCCCTAGCAATTCCAATGAACAAAAGTGAAGAAGGGCTGTTGGGAAGTTGTGACCAGGTTCCAGTTACCTGTGAGACTTGAGAAAAGAAGTAAAGAGCTTCAAGTAACTTTTACTATATTTCTGCAAAAGTATAATTAATCATAACAAAACTTCTGACACACAGACTGACTTAAAGTTTGAACAGATGTCTGTCAAGTGAGGGTGTCGCTGATGTCAGCAAGATGTACTGAAATGTACTAGATGATACAAGGATTACTCAGCAAAGTATTTTAATCTGGGAAGCCATTCTTGACATTACAGTCAAGAAATTCAAGTGTGCTGCAAAGTCCAATTTCAGGGTCCAATTTTAGGATCACATGAAGCAATCCCTCTGGATCAATGAACAGGCCCAAGGCCAATTTACATTTGAATTTACTATCTTAAGGCAAC
Source organism: Mobula hypostoma (assembly GCF_963921235.1). Taxonomy (NCBI): domain Eukaryota; kingdom Metazoa; phylum Chordata; class Chondrichthyes; order Myliobatiformes; family Myliobatidae; genus Mobula; species Mobula hypostoma. The sequence goes on from NC_086098.1 coordinate 192,767,576, forward strand.
AAATCACATACACCTGTTATGCATCCCAGGTACAACATCAAAACAAGAAAAAAATCATTTACTTTCAGTATTTACTAGATCATTCTAAATCATACCAAATCAGTGATTTACTAGATCATTCCAAAGAGGACTTAAGATTGCACTACACTGATGGGTCTTGAGTCACAAGTAGGCCAAAACGGGTAGGCTTGGCAGATTACCTCCTCTGGAAGATTTAAATAAACCTTGTAGATTTTATAACGATCTGGTAATTTTGTGGTGGTCTTCACTGAGTTGTTAAATGAGTTAAATTTCTCACCTGCCATGCGGGGAATGAACACCAGTTTCTGGCTTATAGGTCCAGGCCTCTGGATTACCAGCTCAGTTCAATTCTAACTATATCACTCTGTCCAGGAATGAAAGAAGAATGTATTTGTAAATCGAGTAATGATATTATGAGAAGGGAGGGAGAGTGAAAGAGAAAATGCATGGGATTACGAATGACACAATGGTGAAAGGATAGGTCACCAGCGGAAGGGGAGTGGAGGAGAGGGGAACTTGGGGTCAGATCAGCGACAGTGGGCTTCATAATTGGGAAGGTATAGAGTTCTGAATTGCGGAGGAAGTGTAAACCATTCAGCTTGATTTGATTATTGAAACTGCTTGATATTTTTCTGATGCTTGGGTATATGGATTTGGTTGGCTGATTGATGTCTTTTTTTATGGAAGCTTGTATGGCGTATAGCTCCCGGTTTGTGCTCCAAATGGTTTTTTTTCCCCTTTTTTTTTGTTATTAGGGGTTTTTTTTGTTTTAGTTAGTAGGGGTTTTTTCTTTCTTTCTTTTTTCCATAAAAATGCTTTAACATTTTGTTTTTTTATTTTTGTTGATATACTGTTCAGTTTGCTTGATAGTTTAACTCTTATTCTACATATGGATATGCTGTCTTGATTATTTTGATCTATCTTTCTCTGTTGTTGATTTTCAATAATAATTAATAAAAAAGATTCAAAAATGAAAAAATGAAACTGATTGATATTCTACCGTTCATTTTAACTTGAAATACTACTTTGTTTTCTGTGAGCTGCTATATTCCTTTCCACCTTCTCAAGTGAAAAATCTTTCTATGAATGGGCACGCTGTTCCTCTATACATTAAAGTGCTATGGAATCCTTAATGTTACCCAGAAGGCAGGTTTGGAGCTTTACAAACGGGTAAATGAGAACAAAAGGAGAACCGTTCTCCAAATTCTGAAGCTGCGTTACATGAGAGTTAAATATCATGCCTTTTCTTCATCAGTAACCGTTGCACAAGTCCAGGCTTTTTAAACAATGCTCACGAGCTGAGGGCTGTCAACCATCATGCCAATTAGTTTTAGATGTACAGCCCATTTCATTCTGAAGTAGGCTTGAGGTTTGGTGAAGAGTGGACACAGGGTGCTAGAACTGTAAACTATTGCTAATGGTTAAAATTAAAATGATCTTGTACAGCAAAATCGGGAAGGTATGCTCTGTTTAAATAAGAAGCAAGTGCCTACTCTTTTTATGAGTATTAGATGAATCATATTTTGAAACTGAGCATGAATCATACACTGAATTCTCAATAGGTCTGAGTCAAGCAGTTTGCTATTTAGATTTCATAATGACTAGGATAATGGTGCAATCCAGATACATTTTATTAATAATCTGATAGCTGAATTGAAATATAAGTGCTCGGCCTGATTGATCTTGACACTTAATTATCTGGGCATATTTTGTGCACCTATTAAACCATTCTTCCCTCCACTCTTGCAGCTCAGTACAATGCATTGCTCATTATATCTGGAGTACACAGGATGTAAGGTAAAGATGGAAGAAAAGATATGCTCACACCCTCATCATTGGCTGCTCCACCAACTTCTGCTCACCGAGATGCCAAAATGCAAGCTAGTGCTGCATTGATGGGTGCAATTATAATAACAAACATTCTGGAGGAGGCAAACTGTCTTTCAATGAGCATGCTCATTGATGTTCACTAGATTCAGATACTTCCAGCAGTTATTGTGGCGTCTGTGACCTGTGTAAACAGAGCAAGACTTGGGGAAACTCGACAACCTAAACTAAAGAATTATTACATAATTTCTGCACTGGGGTGCGTCAGAATATTGAATACAGAGCTAGAGCAATACAGAAACCAAAGTTAAGAGTTGGGAAAAAAAGTGCAGATTAAGAGACAAAGTAATATTGTAAATAAAGTCTTCAAATACAATAAAAATATCAGGGGGTAGAAATTCATTTACAGTGGCAGAAAATTTGTCAGTATTTATGACATATTATTCACAGGACTGTACAGCACAGAAGTGAGCCCTTCCGTCCCCATCTTGTCCATGTTGTCCATCAACGCTAATCCCATTTGTCTGTATAAGCCCCATATACCTCCTTGCCTTTCCAGTCTAAGTTCTAGTCCAAATGCCCTTTAAATGTTGCAAATGTATCCACCTCTGCCACCTCCTTTGGTAACTCATTCCAGATAGCCACCTTGTCTCCATGTGAAAAACATGCTCTTCAGATCTCTTTTAAATATCAATCCTCTCATTGTAAATTTGTGTCCTCTGGTTTTAGACAACTTACCCTGGGGGAGAAAAGTCTGACTACAGCCTTATCATTTTATAAGCCTCTGTAAAGTCACACCTCAACCTATTACATTCCAGTGAGAATAACCAAGTCTATCTAAAGCAAAGCACACAAAGTGCTGGAGAAACTCAGAAAGTCAGGCAACATCCATGGAGGGAAATAAACAGGTGATGTTTTGGGCCAAGTCCCTTCATCAGGACTGAATACTGATCCTGCACTTTGTGTGCGTTGCTCAACATTATCATCATCTGCAGAATCTCCTGTGTCTCCAGCCAATCCAATCTCTCCTTCTGATTACAGCCCTCCATTCTAGGAACTATCTGGTGATATTTTTCTGCACACTTTTTATTGCTCTGTTAGTGTGACGATTGGAACTATACACAATACTCCCAATCAATATTTTGTACAACTACAAAATGACATCCAAACTTTTGTACTCAATGCTCCAGTCTATAAAACCTGGTAGAACAAAGAGTTTATTCACTACCCTATCCATCTGTGTCACCACTTTTAGCAAGCAATGGACTTACACCCCAAGGTCCCACTGTATCTCAAAGCACTTGAGATTCCTGCCATTTACTCCTCATATCCTACAAGAGTTTGACTTCCCAAAATGTATTACCTCACATTTTTCTCATTTAAATTCCATCTGCTACTGCTCTGCCCAGCTTTCCAGCTGATCAAGGTCTCACTGTATCCTCAATCTACTTTGCTATTTACAATTCAGCACAGACTAGATGGGCTGAAGGGCCTGTTTCTGTGCTGTCGTGTTCCATGATTCTATGGATCTAATTGAGTCAATTTTCTGTTGTCTGAAAACTTACCCATCAGACTATCACGTACATTCTCATTAAAAGAGTATTTGTATTGACTGGAGATGACCTATCTATTTTGGTATATTTAGGGCACAGACCTTATGTAAGCACATTTATGCCTCACCATTTCATATGCTTCAAAGCTTGATGAGGTAATACTCTCATACTGCTTCTGAAGGAGCAATACCTCCACAACATCAACTTTCTGGTTTACGCAAATGACTGCATGATTATATTCACTGGAAGTTGCTGTTCAATTTGCATTATAATTATGTGAATGTGGCTAATTTCACTGCTATTTCTATCTACTTCAAGGAAAAAGTCCATTGTATCAATGACGTAAAACTGCACCTATTAAAATTGTGAATAATTATGCTCTTTTAGAATTGTATGAAACGGATATCAGAAGCACTGACTCTGAGTTACCTTTGTTGCTTTTGTACTTTGAAAATAATAGCTACTTTTTATAGCTAAATTTAAGACAGGATGAACATCACCCAGTAAACTGCCTTTTCCAAAAGCTCTCTTCTGGCAGGCAATATACAGCTATTAAAACAAGAACTTCATGCCATCTTAACAGTTTCTTTCCCATGGCAGCTAATCTGATCAAGCATTCTAGTTAACCCAACTTCCCCCACTCAGGGATTGCACTGCACTGTAAACACTTTAAACCTCTTTTTATAATGCTGGTTACATTGTAAATACATGCTGGTATCTATGTCTACTCAGTGGCCACATTATTAGGTACAGGAGTGGAATCCAGTGTGGCCCTCTGCTGCTGTAGCTCATCCACTTCAAGGCTTGAGGTGTCGTGCATTCAGAGATGCAATGCAGAGATATTTCAGTTTCTGTAGCCTTCCTGTCACCTTGAACCAGTCTGGCCATTCTCCTCTGAACTCTCTCATTAACAAGGCTTTTTCGCCCACAGAACTACCACTCACTGGATGTCTTATTGTTTATTGTGCCAACTTCTATAAAGTGTAGAATCTGTTGTGCGTTAAAATCCCAGGAAATCAGCAGTCTTGAGATACTCAATCCACCCCATCTAGCACGCACAATTATTCTACGGTCAAAGTCACTTCCCCATTCTGATGTTTGGTCTGAACAACAACTGAACCTCTTGGCCATGTCTGCATGCTTTTATGCATTGAGTTGCTGCCACATGATTGGCAGATTAGATATTTGCATTAACGAGCAGGTGTATCTAATAAAATGGCCACTGAGTGAATTTTTGTGATTGTCAAATGTTGTTTTTTGTTACGTGCTGCGCTAATACATCACAGTAAATTCATAATATCTATATTATATGGCAAATAAAGTTGATACTTGTCACTTGACATTAAAAGTTTTGTAAAGAAATGAATGTGTCAAACTAATAACAATGTGACTGCAATCTGTAAGATCACCATAATAGATTTGGAGACATTATGTTGCAATATCACCAAAACAGATGGGTAAATTAAATGTTATTAATATATTGAACAAATTAATATACATAGCAAGTAACAGTAACAGTAAGCATGAAAAGACTTTTTTTTCTTTTAAAAAGTCCAGTTCTGAAAAATTTTTCTATGCTGAAAATCTGCTGACCTTACTTGGTCAAGTCCACAACAATGAATCCTACCTACTCTCTGAAATAGCCAAAGAAGGACGGGTAGGGATGGAGAACGAATATTGACCTTGCCAGTGACATGCAAATAATGTAAATGGATTGTTGTGTATATAATATTTCTATAACATTTGAGTAATCTTGTACATTACTCAAGTTAAACCCGCATTCCCGGACTCCGTGTATTCCGTTGGATTGATTTAATGTTTTGAAGTTAGAAAACTTTACATGAACAAGAGAAACAATGTTTATGAATATCAAAATAATCTATAAAGTACTTCAATAGTTTTGCTCATCAAATACCTCAGTGTAGGTGGGTCATTCAAATCCATCGGAAAGTGGAGACTTGTTTACTTAAGGGATGGAGGAAGGGAATAGGGCGTTCGCCTGTAGCCAGGAAACCTGCAAATGCCAGTTGATGTCTTGCCATATTTAACAGCTGCACTTCAGTAAAATTTGTTTACTTCATTTCCCATCCAACAGCATGCGAGATTGAAAACTGACTGACTGGTTGGAAAGGCCATAACAGAAACCATAACAATCGATTCACATGTGTTTTAATTCTAGTAAGGTTGATAGACTTGGAATATGGATCAGTACATGAAACTATGGTGTTGTGCTCATAACAGAAACTTGGTTGAGAGAGGGTGGCAATGGATAGTTAATGGTCCAGGGTTTCAATGTTTTAGAAATGACAGAGAAGGAGGTACAAGAGTAAGGCACTATTAATCAGGGTCGATATCACAGCAGCACGTAAAAGAAACTTAATGGAGGTCTCACCTACTAAATCTATATGAGTAGAACTCAAAAATAAGAAAGCAGCAATCATAACAATGGGATTATATATCAACACGCCCCCCCCCCACTCCCACAGCTATAGAGATATTGATGAACAGAAATGCAGGCATGTTAGGGACAGGTGTGAAAAAACAGCATTGTTATAGTGGGTAACTTGTCTTCCCTAATACAGACAGGGACCTCCACCGTGCGGGTGGTTTAGATGGAGCAGAATTTGTTAGGTGCACCCCAGTGGGTTTCTTTAATCAATTTACTGGGCCTGGTATTGGGTAGTGAGCATGGCCAGACTGACATTTCAGTGGGAAAACAATTAGAGAACAGTGATCACAACTCCTTAAACTTTAAAACAGCTACTGTATATTAAAGGGTAAGTGTGGACCTTGAGGGAGAATATTAAATTGGAGCAGGGAAAATTATGAGAGTAAAAGTCATGGACTAGGGAGAGTTAATTGGGAACAGCTGCTTTTGGGCAAATCCACATCTGGCATGCGGAGGGTGTATAAGGACCAAAAAGCATATACTTATGTTCCAGTAAGAAGGAAAGTCAATAGTGGCAAGGGAAGGCAACCTTGGATGTTGAGAGCAGAGGTGAATTTAGTCCAAAAGAAATAAGAAGCTTATGTAAGGTTTGAAAAGCTAATACAGGCAAACCGATCTCCTGAGCATTATAAAAACGACAGAAAAAACTCAAGAAGAGAATTAGAAGGGGCCAAGAAAGGCCCCTGGAAAGCAGGGTTAAAGAGAATCTCTGGACAAGAGGGTAACTAGAGAGCAGGTCGGGAACATGTGCTTGTAGACAAAGCATGTGGACAAGGTCCTAAATGAGTACTTTGCATCTGTATTTCCCAAGGAGAGGGACCTGCGGATATCTCCAGATCTTGGTGTGCATTGTTCCAGATTCCAGGGCACCTGCAATCCCTTGTGCTTTATCGCTTGGTGCACTGTGCAGTTTAACTGCAATGCAAAATAAAGTGCCAATGAGCACTGGAGGCAAAGGGCAACTTGCACAGATTTTGCAGATTTTCCTCTTCTGTGAGGCTGTATGTCTTCTAGTTTAATATCCCAACTTTTTTGTGAGTAGAATGCATCAGTATGCAGAGTGTATCTCAACGCTTTAAAAAAATGTGAAACACTTTCTTAGTTATTCGATATAAATATGTGAATCTTAGAAATATGAAAGAAAAATTTTCTGTCTTTTCTTCTACTGCCTTAATATATTCTTTGTGATCTTTGGTATGGATTACTGCAAGATAAGTTAACAGATAAAATAATGGTAATAAAACCCTGTTCAAAATTTTACTTTAAAAAGCATTGCAATGTTCAAGATACATTTCAAACTACATTGCATCCCTTTCCTACAACAACTATTAAAACTTAGTTGGTATAAAAGTTAAAGACACCATGTAGAAAATGTTCATAGAAATATATCTTACTTCAGTTGTCTGGAGGTATGTCAAAACTGAAACATGTTTCCTTTTTGTGGCCTCTCCAACTGAAATTGTACTGTTGACATTTATAGCAATAGTGCATTTAGAAGCGGCCTTTGTAAACGAACAGGAAGCAGATGCTCGATGCAAGAACTGGAAGGCTGCAATGGCCATCTTGCCCAGATGAAAGGCTCCATGCATAGTAAGGTCATCCGAGGGTCAATATTCACGTATAGAAACCACCATTGCCGTGTCATGAGCAGGAAAGGTGTAATGTGGATGGCAGGCTTCAACAGGAAAGTGCAACTGACATTTTTATTAAAGCCCACGGTAACAAATCCTGTTAAACCACAGTTTGCACTTTGTTGTGTATCTGCTCATTACAAAGGCTAACCCATTGTTCTTTAATGTACAAAAGTTTTTTCAACAGCATGGAATATTAGAATAGAAGTATAATTTTCTTATCTTGTTTCCCTGGAAACATTAAAAGAGTGGATATATTATCCTTCCACCTAGAAGTGTAGTAAGTAAGTATAACATGTGATCTTAAATTAAATGAAGTATTATTTCTAAAACTGAAAGATCACCACACAAAACTTAAACTGAGGAAATTAAATTGTAATTTTAGGATTTTCTGCTGAGATCTGGCTGCTTTCAGGTACTCAAAAACTGCACAATGACAAAAGGGACAGGAAGGGTGGCACCAAATCTCACCCCTACATTGGACTTCCAGACTTTTCCTTCCTCCTCATCTCCCACAACAGCAATATTAGTTGTCTTGCTTGGCAAGGTCAGCTGAGGAGATAGCTGCGTTTGAAAAGACAATTGTCCTGCAGGTATACTGACAACACACAATAAAATTGTCAGTTGGTACTGGTCAGGAGGTAATGATCCTCTTCTGATGCCAGTAACAAAATATACTCAAGCCAGGTTGGTACTTGGATCACCTAGGAATGCTAGGTGCTGTAGGATTTAGCAAGAGAGGACAGGATTGCTATATGCACGAACGTTTCTGCAGATGCAGAGTCTGCAGAATCTTTTGTGCATAAGGTAATTTGTTGGAGCAGCCAGGTTTTGACTCAACAGGCTTAGGCAAGAACAGGCACAGGTTAATACTTAAGCTTGAGAAGTTACGTCGGCAAGATGCTGGTTAAGGTAGTGGAAGGCTCCTCCTGTGAGATGTGGGATTTCAGGATACCTACCAGGCTCCCTGATGACTACATCTCCAGGAAGTGCATCCACCTTCAGCTCCTGACTGACAAGGTCAAGGAACTGGAGCAGGAGCTGGACATACTCAGGCTCATTCAGGAGATGAGACTTTTACTGAGGTGGTCACACCCAGAATTCAGGCTTCAGATAGTAGATGGGTGACCACCAGGAGAAGTCAGGGGAGTAAGCAGTCGATGCAAAGTTCCCCTTATGGACATCCCCCTCAGCAATGTAGACTCTATTGGATACTCCTGGGGGGATGACCTATCAAAGCACACCATCAACAGCCAAGCCAGTAGCACTATGGCTGGCTCTGTGGCTGAGGAGAGTGAAGAAACTACAAGGATAAAAAGACTCTGATGGGAGATATATACGGGCCTCCAAACAGTAGTCACAATGTGGGCTACAATTTACAACAGGAGATAGAAAGGGCATGTAATAAAGTCAATGTCACAGTAGTCACGGAGGATTTCAATATGCAGGTAGATTGTGAAAATCAGCTTGATGCTGGATCCAAGAGAATGAATTTGTAGAATGCCTATGAGGTGGTTTGCTTAGAGTAGCTGGTGGTTGAGCCCACTAGAAGAAAGGCAATTCTGTATTGGCTGTTGTGTAATGAACCAGATTTGATTAGGATGCTGAAGGTAAAGGAGCCCTTACGATGTAGTGATATTAATATGAAAGAGTTCACTCTGCAGATTGAGAAGGAACTGATAAAGTCAGATATATCAGTATTATAATTGAGTAAAGGGAGGCATGAGAGAGCAGCTGGCCAAAATTGATTGGAAGGGGCACTATCAACAATGTCAGCCGAACAGCAATGGCTGGAGTTTCTGGGAGCAAATCAACGTTGCAGGATAGATACATCCCAAAGATGAAGAAGTATTCTAAAGGGAGGATGACATAACTGTGGCTGACAAGGGAAGTCAAAGGCAGCATAAAACGAAAAGAGAAGACATATAGCAAAAATTAATGGATAGTTAGAGGATTAGGAAGCTTTTGAAAACCAATAGAAGGCAACTAAAAAACCATAAGGAGAGAAAAGATGAAATATAAAGATAAGCTAGCCAATAATATAAAAGAGGAAAACAAAAGCTTTTTCAGATACATAAAGAGTAAAAGACAGGTGAGAGTGGACCGTTAGAAAATAATGCTGGAAAGGAAGTAATGGGAGAAAAATATGGCAGACAAACTTAATGAGAATTCTGCATCAGTCTTCAATGTGGAAGACATTATCAGTATGCCAGAAATTCAAGAGTGTCAGGGGGCAGAATTGAGTGTAACTGCTATTACTAAGGAAAAGGTGCTTGGGAAGCTTAAAAGTCTAAAGATAAAAATCACCTGGATCAGGTGGACTACGCCTCAGGGTTCTGAAAGAGGTACCTGAAGATCTAGTGGTGGCATTAATAATGATCTTTCAAGAATCATTAGATTTTGGCATGGTTCAGAAGGACTGGAAAATTGCAGATGTCACTCATCTCTTTAAGAAGGTAGGGAGGCAGAAGAAAGGAAAATATAGGCCAGTTAGCCTGGCCTCAGTGGTTGGGAGGACTTTGGATTCCATTATTGAGGATGAGGTTTCAGGGTAATTGGAGGCACGATAAAGTAGGCCAAAGTCAGCTGGTTTCCTTTAAGGGGAAATCTTGTCTGACAAATCTGTTGGAATTCTTTGAGAAAATAAATGACAAAATAGACAAAGAAGAGTCAGTGGATGTTGTTTACTTGGATTTTCAGAAGGCCTTTGACAAGGTGCAGCATATGAGGCTGCTTAACAAGGTAACAGCCCATGGTATTACAGGAAAGAAACAAGCATGGATAGAAGATTGGCTGACAGGCAGTGGGCAAAGAATGGGAATAAAGACAGTATATTCAGGTTGGCTGCCAATAATTAGTGGTGTTCCACAGGGGTCAGTATTGGGACCATTTCTTTTCACATTGTATGTCAACAATTTGGATGACAGAATTGATGGATGGAGGCCAAGCTTGCAGACCATACAAAAACCAGTGGAGGGGCAGGTAGTGTTGAGTAAACAGGGGGTCTGTAGAAGGACTTGGATAGATTGCGAGAATGGGCAAATAAGAGCCAGATGGAATTAAGTACAGGGAAGTGTATTGTCGTGCACTTTTCTAGAAGGAATAAAGACATAGACATGTTTTCTAAACAGAGAGAAATTTCAAAAATCAGAGATGCAAAGGGATTTGGGAGTCATGCAGGATTCTCTAAAGGTTAATTTACAGGTTGAGTGTGGTATGGAAGGCAAATTCAATGTTATCATTCATTTCAAGAGGACTGGAATATAAGAGCAAGGAAGTGATGTTGAGGCCTTATAGGGCGTTTCTTTGGACTGCAGGAGAAAAGATGCGCTGGCTTTGGAGAGGATCAAGAGAAGGTTCACGAGAATGATTCTGGGAATGAGGGGGTTAACATGCGGGGTGTGTATGATGACTCTGGGCCTGCACTTGCTGGAGTTTAGAAGAATGGTGAGGGATATCATTGAAATCTATTGAATATTGAAAGGCCGAGATAGGGTGGATGTGGAGAGGGTGTTTCCTTTAGTGGGAGTGGTGTCTGAGAAAGGCAGCGTCCATTATTAAAGACCTCCAGCATCCAGGGCATGCCCTTTTCTCACTGTTACCATCAGGTAGGAGATACAGAAGCCTGAGGCACACACTCAGCGATTCAGGAACAGTTCCTTCCCCTCTGCCATCTGATTCCTAAATGGACATTGAAGTTTTGGACACTACTTCACTTTTTAAAATATACAGTATTTCTGTTTTTGCACACTTTTTAATAATCTATTCAATATACACAATTGACTTACTTGTTTATTTATTATGTTTTATTTTATTTATTTATTATTATTTTTTCTCTCTCTCTCTCTCTTTCTCTGCTAGATTATGTATTACATTGAACTGCTGCTGCTAAGTTAACAAACTTCACGTCACATGCTGTTGATAATAAACCTGATTCTGATTCTAACTAAAAGGCACAGTCTCAGAATAGAGGTATGTCCATTTAGGACGGAGATGAGGAGGAATTTCTTTTGCCAGAGGTTATGAATCTGTAGAATTCATTGCAACAGACAGCTGTAGAGGATAACTCATTGAGTATATTTAAAGCAGAGGTTGATAGTTTCGTGATTAGCCAAGGCGTCAAAGGTTACAGGCAGAAGGCTAGAGAACTGAATTGAGAGAAATAATAAATCAGCAATGATGGAATGGCAGAGCAGACTCAATGGGCTGAATGGCCAAATTCTGCTCCTATGTCTTATGGTCTTATGGTGGAAATCTTGAAGAACACACACACAGTGCTGGAGAACCACAGCAAATCACAAGACTTCATCAGAACATGAGTCAGAAGGTTCTCAGCCTGAAATGTCAACTGTTTATTGCCCTTCATAGATGCTGACTGAATTGCTGAGTTGTTCCAACGTTCTGCGTGTGTTACTCATGAGCCACCAATCAGTCACTTTGCCTGAGAATCACCTATGATGAAAACACATTTTGATGCTCTATTGGTTGCAAAATCTGCGGGCCTGACTATGTCATTAACATTCGATAAAGGAGAAATTGTTGAAGAAGAAGGAAAGGGAATCCATCGAAGGAAGACCAAGACTTTGTTTTGGCAAGGTCACCTTTAAATATCACCTCTATTTGCTGACTGGATCTCCACAAGTAGCTATTTAATGCAGTATATCATAAACACCTTTAAAATGCTTTGGATCTCTTAACAGCTTACCCTTTATTCCTATTGGTGTAGTGACTACCCAGATGCAGCACTGCAGTGTTTTCCTTTATACCAATTACAGTTTGCAGAACTGGCCTGCTGCTTTTCTTATTACAAATTAAATTAACCCTAATCTAGATCACAGAGCAAGGGCTCCAAAATTCTCAGATTGTCACATGCACTTAAAATAACAACACATATTTTAGGTAATCAAATATATGAATAACAAGACCAAGATTACAGTTCCTCTATTATTTTCTGATTTCCAAAATTCACCTATTTTCCAGTCCTTTGATATTCAGAAATCAGCTATAAGCTGATGATATGCATCAGTAGCTTGTGATATTGCTAATTATCACTTGCAGCATGTTCGCTGATGACTGCACAGTATTGCAATGAAGTGGGCTTTCTGGCATGAAGCAGGACCTGGACACAATTCAGGCTGGATTTGATAACTGGCAAGTAATGTTATGGTCCTACATGTGACAACAATAATATTTCTTCCATCTGCAAGTCATAAATTGATAATGTGACATATTTGTGATTATCGTGGCTGGATAAGGGCAGCTTCAACAACACTCAAAATAATCTTCAAGAACAAAGTAAGATACTTGATTATCTTCCAGTCGACCACCTTGAACAGTCACACCCTCCAGCACTTATTCATCATCTTTGTATGTAGTAACATGACAAGACTTCTTCAACCGCTCCCGTTATGCCAGCAACAGAAGCCTCTTCAGGTTCCTGTCCGTAAACACTGTCATCACTCGAAAACACTTTAATTATTAGTTCGTTAACATCACAGAACACACTACCTGCCTAGCTAACTACAATGTGTATTTTCATTACATATACTGCAGTGGTTCAACAAGACAGAGATGTATAATAAATATTGCCTTTTCAAGCAATGCTCATATTTTGTGTATTAATATTAATAAAACAAAAGAGCTCTCCCAACTTTTTACCTTGTAATGCCTTTAACATGTAATTTACTTTAAATATCAGGGCTTAGGAGCACAAGGCTAGGATAACTATGAATTTTATCTTTTGCTATAAATCTCTTTCCCATCATGACATACTGTATCAAATAATTGGAATACCTATTACTTTGTCTTTCCACATTTTTATAATATGTATTAAATTCCATTACATGCTTTATGTATTCTGATTTACTACTTTACTGGAATTTTTATGCCAAATCTTGGTATTCTTTTTTTATCTCATGGAAGTTCATTTTCAATTCTGTTTGGTTTTATTGAGTGGTTGCCACACATTCAATCGCCAGCAGAAGATAAAAGTTTTACATGCACAGTAGTACAAGTATTTTCCCCTTTTTATTTGATAAATGAGTATTTTCAGTGTCTTTGAACATTGTGCAAGTTGGTTGTAAGTTTTAGAATGATCTGTATAGTAAAATGAGATTAGCATCTTTAAATTATTCCTCTAACGATGTTACTGCTGGAATGACACATTTTACTGGTAAGGAGATTGGTCAGAATTATGGCAATGTGGAAAAAGATGCAGTTCCAATTTTCTATGATTGGCCATTATTTAATTCAAAATCATGATGAAAGCTCAAGATAAGTTTGATGACTTAGTGGCTTGAATTAATAAATCAGTTTTATAAAATAGCTAACATTAATCAGTATGTCAGCAGTTTTGCAGAAAGTGTCATAGGATAGGAAAACACAGGTAGATATATTTGTTGATTGAGGAATAACTCTCAATGTCACTCTACCTTTGGAATAGTAATGACAACTGATTTACTGTTTTAATAGTCATTTAAGTCACTAATGAGTTACATTGAAATGGCAAGCAGGAAAAATGCAGATCAACTAATGTTTAAAGTGTAGATCGAAAACTACATAAAGTAAGAAGATGCTTAAAACATGAACATTAAGGCGCTCATTGTTCAGTAGAGTCAGTACCTGTCTGAAGTAAAACAGTACAAAATGCTGATATATGAGGATATCACAGAAAATATATTAAAGCTGTGCAATTTTTTATCAGTACATTTTGACAATTTTTTTTCCATGGGAAACTGGAGATAAATGTTAGCATTTCCGTGGAGAGTAGCTCAATGCAATAATGTGCCAGTTCATTGCACCTTAAATTTAATAAACTGTTCTCATAATTTTTGCTTGATTTTTGATGGGCTGTCAGAGAAAGAGCAAAAGGAAGATTTTAAAAAGCCTGAAGTTTAAGAATTTTATATTGTGTTGTCTTTAATTGTATGTGGTATTAGTGACTGTAACATGGGTTACTCAGATTAGTGCACTAGTTTGACGTCAGAATAAAAATTATTAGCCCATGAGAATTAATGGAAGAAAACTGAAACAATTTCCTGACGTGTCCCACTTGCACTATTCTCTGTTACACTGTAGCAATTCAATTCTAATATCCACTAGACAGTCCACGGTCATATTAATCTTATATATTTGGATTTATATAAAAGGAAGCAAAGGTTTCAAAACTTCCTGCTGGGTTGAATCTCTTTAAGGCATGTTTCTTTTTCTGTCTTTCATGGCGGCTGAAAAGTGAGTAGAAATGAGTCAACACTAAACATTGAGATCAAGGTAGTTGAATATCAGGAAGCATCTTCAGTCTTGGAATTCCTGCTCTCAATATTCCATCAGCCAAGCCCTCTGCTGCTGAGAACCTAATATTCATTAAAACCAATTTGCCTCTCTTTCTTCTTTGAAGAGGTTCCTTAAGACAACCTTTAACTGCTTTTAGTCATATGCCCTATTATTTCCAACATGTCTGAACATTCATTTCCTATTTCTATTTTACAGGTGGTGCCCTGGGTTCCCTTTGTACTTTATAAAAAGCTGTGTTTAGTTTGGATTCAAAAATTTAAGGATGAGTAAATGATGTGAACAAATATGAAATGGGGCTTAAAAGAAAAAGCAATCTCTAAGTTCAATTATTTTTTTTTTATATTTTGGCTGCCTTCCCCTGGAATATTCCTTTCTAAGGCTGAAAGATAGGATGCTACATTATGTAGTCCCCGACAATACTGCTTTATCAGCAACAGCTTGGAGAATAAACTAGGTTGATTCGGTTATTGATTTCTCGGACCTATTAGCTCTTGCTTCTTATTGATTGGAACTGATGTAGAGTATGATAGGGGCAAGCCCATTTCTTAGCTTTGAGCTGTACTCAAAATGATTTATGTTAGTGAGCATAGGGATAATAGAGGTGAAAGGAACTTGGCACAAGCCAGGAAATGTCACCCTGCTATTTAAGAAGGGGGCAAGGAAGCAAAAAGGAAATTATAGACCTGTTAGCTTGACATCGGTGGTTGGGAATTTGTTGGAGTTGATTGTCAAGGATGAGGTTACAGAGTACCTGGAGGCATATGACAAGATAGGCAGAACTCAGCATGGTTTCCTTAAAGGAAAATCCTGCCTGAGAAAATTACAAGTAGGCTAGACAAGGGAGATGCAGTGGATGTTGTATATTTGGATTTTCAGAAGGACTTTGACAAGATGCCACACATGAGGCTACTTAACAAGATAAGAGCCCATGAAATTACGGGTAAGTTACATATGTGGATAGAGCGTTGGCTGATTGGCAGGAAACAGAGAGTGGGAATAAAGGGATCTTATTCTGGTTGGCTGCCAGTTACCAGTGGTGTTCCACAGGGGTCCGTGTTGGGGCCGCTTCTTTTTATGTTGTAAATCAACGATTTGGACTATGGAATAGATGGCTTTGTGACTATGTTTGCTGATGATATGAAGATAGGTGGAGGGGCCAGTAGTGCTGAGGAAACAGAGAGTCTGCAGAGAGACTTGGATAGATTGGAAGAATGGGCAATAAAGTGGCAAATGAAATACAGTGTTGGAAAGTGCATGGTTATGCACTTTGGCAGAAGAAATAAATGGGCAGACTATTATTTAAATGGGGAGAGAATTCAAAGTTCTGAGATGTAACAGGACTTGGGAGTCCTCGTGTAGAATACCCTTAAGGTTAACCTCCAGGTTGAGTCAGTGGTGAAGAAGGCGAATGCAATGTTGGCATTCATTTCTAGCGGAATAGAGTACAGGAGCAGGTATGTGATGTTGAGCCTCTATAAGGCGCTGGTGAGAACTCACTTGGAGTACTGTGGGCGGTTTTGGTCTCCTTATTTAAGAAAGGATGTGCTGACGTTGGAGAGGGTACAGAGAAGATTCACTAGAATGATTCCAGGAATGAGAGGGTTAACATATGAGGAATGTTTGTCTGCTCTTGGACTGTATTCCTTGGAGTTTAGAAGAATGAGGCGGGACCTCATAGAAACATTTTGAATGTTGAAAGGCATGGACAGGGTGGATGTGGCAAAGTTGTTTCCCACGTTGGGGGAATCTAGTACGAGAGGGCATGACTTAAGGATTGAAGGGCACCCATTCAGAACAGAGATGCGAAGAAACTTTTTTAGCCAGAGGGTGGGGAATCTGGAATTTGTTGCCACGGGCAGCAGTGGAGGTCAAGTCATTGGGTGGCGGAGCAGACTCGATGGGCTGAATAGGCGACTTCTGCTCCTTTATCTTATGGCAATTGGAAACAGATTTGAGTGAGCTTCACTTTATATCCAAGACATGATGAAAAGCTTTCCAGGGGAGCATTGAAAAAGTCAAAATTAGATGCCTTTTACTTCTAAGGCATTGCCAATGATTTGCTTTGACTCCTGTTTCCGTAGGTTCTGAGGAAATGATGAAGTCGATGTAAGACCTACTCTGCCACAGGTTGGGTTGTCTGGGAGGTGATGCAATACTTTCTCCATTTATGATGGTCCTCTGTGTGTTTCTCATGCATGGATTCAGGTTCTCAATACCATTCTGAAAGTTGCTTTTCCATTTAGAATGATCATAGGCCAAGGATTTCCTCAAATAGGTAGGCATGTTGAAGGAGAGGGGAGGGTGGAAATGATCTGAAGTTCAAGAAATTGATGTTCAGCTTCCAAACTGATGGCACGAATATCAATTTCTCAAACTTCCAGTAATTGCCTCCCCCCCCTCCTTCACTATTCCTGTTTCCCTCTCTCACCTTATCTCCTTACCAGTCCAGCACCTAACATTGTGGATTGCAAGCAGTTGCTGAGAGGCAACATGTTCTCCAGAGATAATGGAACACAAGCTGAAGAAGCCATTCAAATTGATTATTTGACTGGAATGGAGTGAGGTAAATGAAATCCTATCCAAATGGATGATGTAAGTGAGGCAATGATGAAATTTAGTATAATCACCAGTGTCAATGAGTTGTAGGAGACGTGAGTGAAAGAAGTAAGCTTGGGGAATTTATGAGGACAGTTTGCAATGGAGAAGAGAAATGAGGGTTATCTTTGGAAATGAAGATAATCAAATAGAAAGGAGTTATATTGCATTAATTCAGCTCTCATCTGATTTCATTATCTTTAGTGACCTATCTTTCTCAGCTCTATTCCTCAATTTAATGTTATTTTAAACAATAGGACAGAAATGATTTACTTATTCTATTTAAAATGATCCATCAAATTTATTTTTATTACTTCCTTACTTCTGGCTTTTCCAAAACTTTTCTGTCACATTCAGTTCTTAACCCTCTTTTGCCCTTTAATTTTCCCTTGATTTCATCACTATTTCCCATAAATTGCTCACTTGTGCTGGGAGAATATAGGTGCTTCCATTTTTCCAGTTTCCAAATGACATGACATTAAAAGTCTTTTCATTAAAGAAAATCAACACTGGTATATGTTACACAATACAAGTAACTACTTGGTCATTGAGGTAATTATCACACATGACAGTGTAATGATTCTGCGCACTCTCCGAACAGCTCTGTAAATTTTTCATCATACAGGATTGCCCTTGGGTCAGTTTACTCTATTTCAAACACTATGCCTTGACAGTTGGTAGCTGGCTCCGCAGAAACATGATCAGTTGCTGGCCTTTGAATAATGAATGTAAATGTTATTACTTTCTCTGTGACCTTGCTGCCCTCAGGGGGTTGAAAGCAAACTATCATATTTTTTTCTCTTACTTTAACTTCCACTCAGTGAAGTGAAAGAGCAATTACATTACCTAGTCATCCACATTCACCTGGTACATTCTTGAACTAATTAATTACATCAGAAGTCATAACTTTGAGATGTAAAGGACAACTTATCCGATTAGAATAGCTGACAACGTGGATACATCTGCTTTATCTTTTGGAAAATCCTTGCTACACTGAAACAAACTTTCTTATCACTGTGTTGACTGAAGAAAAACCTCCCCTAATGCTGTTTAACTTGTTACAACTGCAGCTTCCCCTACTGGCTGGGTAATGACATTGAAAACATGCTCTTTATTTTAAGGAGAATGTTAACTCCAGTCTGGGAATAGTAGGGCGAGGGAGAATGATAATCAGTATCTGGGAGTGGAGAAGAGTCTGAGGTCACCGACCAGCGGTGAAAGCGTTATTAATGGACTAGAATACTGTGTCTGTATTGAGCTTAATATTCAGCTACCTTTTTACCATCAACTTCAACTGAGTGATACTCCAATTAGCTTCATCAGAGTTTTAATATATAATACTGATTAATATACTAAAAATGCTTTATTTGATTTGATTCTCAAATTTATGGTGATTTTGGATTATTGTAATTTTCAAATCTGAAAATCAAAGTTCAAAGTAAATTTTGAACTTTGGATTTCAGTTTTGAAAACGCTGATAATATGCAACATTGCTCACAAAATCCAGCATGTAAAGAATTATTTTGTTTCAGTCAAATCATTGACTGCATTTCCAAACAATATCATGGATTTGAATTGAGCCATCTTTTTTAAAAGCTGCCCCATGCTGGCATTGTTCATAAAAGAACTTAGTAACGAATTACCAAAAATGTTTTATCTCAGTTGCATTGCAGTACTTGATGATAATATATAGTGCATTCCAGTTAATTGAGGCACACCAGGACCAGTACATCTTGCCCCAATTCACTGAAGTTTCATGGAAATAGTTAAAAAGGTATATAAAAAAAGACAAATTACCATTTAACTGAGTAACAGATTATGTAAGGTGGATTCCTGTTAATTGGGTGATCAGTTAATTGGGGCAGCCACTTATTTGGAACAACTCTTAAAGAACAAAAATTAATTGAGAAAATAGCCAGGAATCTCTTCGTTTATTTGGGACATCATGCTACTTAATTGGGACAAGAGACTGTTGTAGAACAACTTCTAACAAGTGTCAGTTGTGTGCGCTTGTGTGGCCATTAAACACGACACCATGCTTAGAGTGAACAGTCTTTAAAAAGCGTCAGTTGTGTGTGCTTGCGTTCAAAAAGCAGGATTTTTGTCAATGTTGGTGAAAAATAAGCAGTAAGACGATTCAGAACTGTTTTGCTTACTGCGGTTTCAAGCATTCAGACTTATAAATGCCAATAACAGCCAGGAGTGAAAATGAAACGATTTCACTACTTCAAGTTAAGAATTAAGAGGAACTTGCAAGTATCAACAATCATCTTGAATATCACCTTTGGTCCTTACTGGGCACTCAGCTCACACTTGGGGCTTCTAGTAGCTGTTTGCATGTGACAGCAGCCACACCCTGGTACACCATTTCAACAGGCGGGCTAAATCAAATGAGGGTAGCCACTGGGTCTTGTACCCGGTGAGGTAGGGACATGCCTGTCCTAGCATGCAAAGTCAGCTCTGGCAGACTGGGCAAATGAGATCTACAGAGAGATCCAACGGCCAGGAAAGCAGTTCTGCAACACTATGTGGAGCAGAAGGGTATGTCGAGGCATGGAAGTCATGGTTATTCACTGCAACCAGGGAAGACCCCAGTTGTAGCATCTACTTGTACCACTAGAACTGGACTTACAAGGTCAAGAGGGTGGAACTGCCCCAGTGCTATGGCTTTTCCACTTTAAAAACTCTCCCCCACAGGTTTCCTGTCACCACCAGACATGATGGACAACCACCAATAGTATCGTAGTGTCCTAATTTGTTCTGTATTTCATTTAAATACATAATTGTTACTCAGTTAAATGGTAATTTGTCTTTTTTTATATACCTTTTATGCTAGTTCCATGAAACTGTGTCTTGGGGCAGCTGCTTATTTGGTCCAAAATGTACTGTTCTCGATGTGTCCCAATTAATTAGAATCCACTATATTGAAATGAAATACAGAACAAGTTAGAACATTACAAATGCTACCACAGTTCTATAAAACAGTGCATTAGTTCCTAATAGTTATTGACGGAGGAAGTCATCCAGTGTCCACTGCCATGTTCTTTTGGTTGACTGTAAGTGAACAAAATCAGCAGAGATATTTAACACAGATACTGGACTGTTTCCATCAGTGCTGTCGACAATTGCATCCTTCAAATCTTCATTTTCATTGTAACATTCAAGATGATTGTCAATACCTTCAAATTCTTTGAGGTTCCTAACTTGAAATAGTAAGTTTCATTTTCACTCCCTGGCATCTCCAAGCCTAAATGCTTGAAACGGCAGTGAGCAAAACAGCTTTGAATTGTTTTACTGGTTATTTCTCACCAACTATCAGTGACAAAAATCACTGTTTTTTTAAAACATAAATACACGCAACTAATACTATTTAAAAACCGTTTGCTCTAAGCACTGTGTAGTGTCTCACAGGCCACACAAGTTCATGCCACTGATGCAAGTTGGAAGCTGTTAGGCAGCAGTCCCCTGTCCCATTTAGGTGGCATAGTGTCCCAAATAAACAAAGGAAACACTGGTTATTTTCTCAATCAATTTTTGTTCTTTAAGAGTTGTCCCAAATAAATGGCTGTCCCTACTAATTGATGGTCCGATTAAATGGAATCCACTATACCTGCCAAATTGTTTTATTGTTTATAAGACCAACTTTTATTTTCATCTTGAATTAATTATCAGAAGGTAATGGTAAGCCACTTATTGAACTGCTATGATCCTTGCATTAAGAAAGCTCTCACAGATTGACCAATGATATCATCAGAATCAGGTTTATTATCACCGGCATGTGACGTGAAAGTTGTTAACTCAGCAGCAGCAAGCAGTTCAATGCAATACATAATATAGAAGAATAAATAAATTACAGTATATGTATATTGAATAGATTAAAATTTGTGCAAAAACAGAAATAATATATTTTTTTAAAAGTGAGGTAGTGTTCACAGGTTCAATGTTCATTTAGGAATCGGATAGCAGAGGGGAAGAAGCCATTCCTGAATCACTGAGTGTGTGCCTTCAGGTAAAGGACAAGGTTTGGAGTCGTGGACTGAGTCACTTGTTGCAAGACATCTTGCTTCAGAAACAGTCTCTGATCTGTTCTTGCATTTGCAGCTTTTATTTGGCTGGTCTGGAGAGATTTCTGTTTAATGGTGAATCCCAGCAGGTGGATGGTGTAGCTTTCTGCAATAGCAATACCACAGAATATCAAGGTAGATGATTGGACTGGCTTGTTTGGAATCAAAGCTTGAAGTAAATTTATTATCCAAGTACGTATATGTCATCATATACTGCCCTGAGATTCATTTTCTTGCAGGCATTCACAATAGAAAACTTGAAATACAATACAATCAATGAGAAACTGCACACAAAGACTGACAACCACTGTGCTAAAGACGACAAAGTATGCGAATACAATAAATAAATAAATAAATAAATAAATAATACATACCGAGAACAAGAGTTGTAAAGTACTTGAAAGTGAATTCTTAGGTTGTGGAATCAGTTCAGTGTTGAGGTGAGTGAAGTTATCCATGCTGACATAGGAGTGATGGACGAAGGGTAATAACTGTTCCTGAACCTGGTGGCATGTAACTTAAGGCTCTTGTACCTCCATCCCAATGGCAGCAGCGAGAAGAAAGCAGGGCCTGGATGTTGGGGGTTCTTGATGATGGGTGCTGTTTTCTTGTGGCAGCATTCATTGAAGATTTCCTCGATGGATGGGAGGGCTTTCCTTGCATGGCCAGGGCTGTATCCAGTAAGTTTTGCACACTTTTCTGTTCTTGGGCATTGGTGTTTCCATACCAGTTGATAATAGGATGACCATTCCTTGCACTTTGCCTGGTGAGAATGCTAATTCCCATCAATCTACTTATTCTTGTACATTCCTATGCCTTACAGGATGCAGACATGGACTGTTTCATCACGAGTGTTTGAGAACAGTAGAGTATTACTTGATTACCACGTAACACCCTCCATACAGACCTTATGATGAAGGGAAGGTTCATGTTGGCATGAGTGTAGGCAAATACCCCAAAAGGAACACCTGCAGCAAAATTGCTGCCCTGAGATAATTAACTGCCCACGATTGGAATTTGTACACCAGGTGCATCCCAGTATGGTGTTGCAATGATATCTTAAAATTCCAAATAAAAGCAAATTCAGAACAAAGTTACAGAAAAGTTGATAAGATTGAGTATAATTTCTGTTTCTATTTGTGAATGCTGTTTGTATGATCCCATGTGCCTGTGATTCTGCTGGAAGCAGGCCTTTCATTGCATTTGTGGGTATATACTTGCGCATGAGACAATAAACTCAATTTTGAAAAATAGTCCACTGCATGATTTTAAAGAGTAGTTACAGGTTAGAGTTCAAGAATGACAACACTTCAGAATAAAAAGTATTGTGATTTTCCTTCTTAAAATAATCAAAACATGCAGGGGTACCAGGGACGGGGAGTGTGGGTTGGTGGATAGTCAATGTTAAATGTTGTAGAATACAAAGAAGCTCTGGAATATAAATAAACTGAGGAAGAAGCAGAGATTATTGGTTCATTGAGTACATATCTGCAGTGAACCAAATTATCTAGCCTTGCATCCAATTAAATTTTAAAATCCACTTACATTCAGTGACATTTAAGTCAAATAATCATCATATGCTGAAAAGATTTTTTCCAGCACATTTTAAAATGCCTTGCATTAATGTAATGTTCTCTTGCACCACTGGGCATTTGAATGAGATTTAAATCAGCATCTCTGTACCTTTTAATACTCTATGAACCTCAACAAGTCCTATGCCTTTGATTTTGCCTTTCTTTCTGGATCATAGATCACAGTGACTTGAGTTATACACTGTGAATATGCTCTGAACACTCAACTATGAAACTATGTTACTTAGCATAGGATATAATTTCAGCGTTATTATTGTTGACTTATACTCTCTGTATTGCCAAGATCATCATCTTTTAAGTTGAAGAGCTGCTTACAGATGTACCTGGTTTCCTTTTGAAATCTACTTTTTTCTTTATCTACATTGTTTAATACCCATTTTCAAATCCTTTTGCTTAATGCAATTACAATTGCCTATCAAACTACATTACCAACTTAATTTATTCTGTTAATTGCACAGTCTAATTTCTGATCCTGGTGCGATCTGAAAGAATCAATTACTGAGCAATCTGTCAAAACATACTCATATCCTGTCAACTTCACTGCAAATCTATTGTAAATATTTAAAGATTTTTAAAAATCTACCTTATCTAGTTTCATTCTGTGTCCTGGATGTGATAGCTTTCTGTCTTATTTGCAGAGTTCTTCCATAACTGTACTTTCTGGGATTTCCAAATCCGAGGGAGCTTTCACTTTAACATCATCAAGGCAGTTAAAAGCCTTTTCTATGTTAGTTCCTTTATAAATCTATTTTGAACTTAAGTTCCTATTATGTAGGTTTTCCTGCTGCCACCCCCTGAAATAATTAGCTCCAGAGTTGTATTTTTTAAAAAAGAAAAAATGCCATTTTCCTTAAATGCTTTGTAAATATTGTACTATTTTTCCAGTATAATCGTTAAAATTTTAAATTGTCTGATCTCAAGGATATACAACATCTGATCAAGTCTTTTTAAATTTTTTGTTAGCCTTAATTTATAAGGCATTTAATAATGTATTATTATACTCATCTCGGGTGTTCTATGCTTATTTTTAGTATCTTATGCTGTCAGTGAGGTATGCTAATATTGTGTTTCAGACTTTAAGCTTTATGTATCAATTTTGCTTATTTGTTCATTCTTAATAAGTCATGGTTCTTTTAGCATTAAAAGCCTTGAAGATGATGGAGACACAAGAGACTGCAGATGCTGGAAAATGGAACAAAATATAAAAAGCTGGAAAATGGAACAAAACATAAAAAGCTGGAAGGAATCTGTGGGTCGAGCAATATTTATAAAAGGTCCTGGGATGGTTGGCATTTTGGGCCAAGAAACTGCATAAAGATACTGAAAAGACTGTACTTATTTCAAACAAAGGGCATTTCAGAACACTATTTCAGCTTTCCTCACCATTCAATTCATCTTTCAAATATTGTGTAAAATCTCATAGAATGCACAGATAATCAATCACCTTTTCTTCACCTTAGAATCCACCTCTGCACCACACCAGCATTGCCTATAGTCCCTTCCTCCTTGAGTCATGAATCACCAGAAGCAAACCTTTGGTTGAACTTGATCCCATTCTGAATAACTTTCAAATGCACACTACCTTCCAAACTAAAGATCTTGCTAATTGCTATCCATTATCCATAAACTCAAGAGATCCGGAAGATGCTAATTCTGGAGGAATTCAACAGGTTAGGTAGGATCTGTGGAAAGGAGTAAACAGTCAATGTTTTGGATGAGACGTCAACTGCATATTTTTCTCCATAGATACTGCCTGATCTACTGAGTCCCTCTGGCATTTTGTGTGTGTTTCTACCCATTATTTATTTTTCCCCAGAAAAGAACACCTTGTTTTCCAATTCTTCTCAAACCTTCTCTGACATTTTCATCTTTTATATTAAGTAATCATATTAGTTTGAACCACAATCCAATGCACTTTGGTCCTTTGCCTGAAGTAGCAGGAAGACTTCAAACATGTGTGGAGTTGATGCATTTGTAAAACTTGACATTTGAATAACATCTTGATTTGACTGCGGTGGCCAAGAATATGACTTTAGAGAATTCTTGAATTATCAGTGCAAACTATTAAAGACAAATCAGTGGTAATCACAGTACATTGAAAACTATGGAGAAGCTTTAGAGAAGGATCACATTGAAGGTGGCACCCAAGCGGAATAGAGGGTTAATGCATCATGGTCACAATGAAAATTGTTCATGATTTTAATAGCACCTTTTTATGCTGGAAGTGTAGTAGAAACCTGACTGAGCTGTGTGACAATGGAAAGAGCAAGTGCATGAGTAAAATTCAATGTAAAATAGGTTAACTGGCAATGAGGCGGGACTTTCCAACTACAAAACACACAAACACAGCAGCATAGGCCCTCGCCCTTCAAGCTTGCCCCAATATTTTAGAGGGCGATGGCTAATCTATGCTGGCTGCAACAATTCTTCTATGCCATTTCCCCATACCCCTCTCTTCCACAATCTATGACATATTTATTGACAACATTTTAAAAAGTAATGACCCAGCTTCTGCTACAAGTTACGCTACAAAGCTTCTGCCAGGCCGAAGTATTGAGAATGGTATTTTTTTAAAGGAAATTAAATCAGCTTATATAATTCTGGAATACCTAAATATTAGGTTACTTAGCCTTTAAACCCGAGTCTTCTGAGGCTAAACTCCATATATCTTTACTACCTCACTGGTAATGACCAAATATTTGAGCTTCAAATATTATTAACAAGTGTCTGCATTAATTTCATTTGTAGAAATTCTAAAAAAAAATTCTGCACACAAGCATTTTTGACTTCTCATATTTTAAAACTTGGCTTTAAAATTCTCAACCAACTGAAATGTTTGTTTTCCTCCACTAATCCTATCTGACCCTTTCACAGTACGAAAACTGACCCCTAAACATAATTCAAGAATGCAATACTGCTTTATGGAATCCATCCTCATCATTTAATATTTCTCTCCAACTGCTATGATATTTTAACAACAGCCTCAGAATCTTAAGTCATATGGGTTAAAGCCCTTCTAGGTCAGAAACAAAAACAAGGAACGTTAAGCAGATATAAGCAGTTTTTTTGAGATCTCAGTAAATTAGGGCAGAAAATCACAGACAATATTGAAGCTTGCATTATGTAACTCTACTTAGTGTTATTATCATACAAACATTATTTTCGATTTTATAAAACTTTCATCCAGTGAGGTTCAACCAACATCAATGAGGTGAATAAATAATCCAGTTTAGTTAAACTGAGGAATAAAAACCTTAAAAAAAAAACAGGGTAACCTCCATTGACCTTGCAGTCAGACAACTGATATAAAAGGCAAAGATAAAATGGTAATTAACATAGGGGAAAACAAAAGCAGCTAATGAAAAATAAAATGATCAGAATCGGCTCTGCTTGGGTAAGAATGGCAGGTGAACATTTCAAGCGAACACAACTTAGTTGAGCCGGAGGGAGGAGATACAAGAAATTTATCAAAAAAGTTGCACTGACAAGCTATTTCTTAAAATGTTATTATTGTTGACATATGCAGAAACACGGTAAGCAAATTGTTCAAATGATACTCCCAAACAGCAATGCAATAAATAACTGTTGATCAGGATGTGTTGAAGATCCTAGTGTTGAAATACATGAAAATGGGACTTGCAGCTTATTAATATGGATTTGAATACTCAAAACATATTACCAAATCAAGACCTAGTTTATCAAATTAAATCAAGTGCAAGTTTTAATGGTAAACATAAAGTGGACAAGATATTTTGGAGATCTTTCACCATTAAAATCAGTGACAATCAGTGAAACATGTGCATTGATCTGAAAGTTCAGGCTGTTATGAAGGAATAGTACAGTCAGATTACCTTAGAGTAAACACACTCGCCCTCCAGTAACATCCTGCCCAGAAAATTTTATGATCTAAATTGCCTATCAGTTCCTTTGGGGATAGAAATATCACAGTATGTTCATCTATTCAAACATATCTTTGTACTTACAGATGTATTTTTGGAGAAGCAATTACATTCAAATCCAGATCCTAGCAAGTAATAGTAGGTGACAAACATTATGAGTCTTCAAGAGAATTGTCATTATAGCACTTGAATTTTTTAAGATGGTTAACATCTAGTCCAGAGAGTATCCAAACACATTTCAGCTTGGGGCATAATAAATTCATAAGCTGAAATGACACAAAGAATTACAAATGGGATGTACAGCCACCTCTGATGAAAATAAATATACTGTAAAAATCAAGACTTAATTACTGAGCTGAGGTGAGCAAAACCCATGTTGCTCACTTGAGAAATTTATCATATTTTTATTTTCCAATGACTACATTTATGCAAATGTTTAAGTTAAACTATACATAGGCACAAAAATTACTGAAATATCTATACAGTACATTGTAAATGATACAGTACCTAGCTAATCTACACAAAGGGTGAAGGAGCTATGACTACTTAGTCCTAAATATCTATTGTGAAGATCTTAATTTACAATTATGTAGATCCTCAGGTTTCCCCTCATTGAATAAAATTTAAATTCAAGTAAATTCAAGATAACAAGATAAATTCAAGATTAAGTTGCAATTGTTTCAGAAAGTTTATTACAGGTCATTTACATGGCATGTTGTAATTATACATTTACAAACAGAATGGAAGCTTTTAAAATTTCAACAAATACATAATGAAAAGATGCAAAGATAATTTAAATGTAGAAATTTGGTACTCAAAATTCTGCACTGTATGAATATTTCTCTTAAAATTGTTATACATTTTACTTCAGGATTTTGTCATGTATAATGTGCATTTCATAAAAATTAGCCGTCCTGCAGAATTATGTTAATATGGGAGATCAGTTTTAGAATGAAATTTTGTCAAAAGTGCAGTGCTTACAAATATTATGGCCATTTATTTTTGCTTTAATATTCAAGGACTACTTCTTGCATCTAATATTATAATTATCTTATTCTAACTTAAATGGATATTTCTGGAACAGCCTACACAATTTTGAGGTAAACAAAAAAAAACCTTGATAGGCTGGAAGTCTATACTGAGGATTTTGAAACCGGATGTAACAAGCATACTATTTATTCACACAGACTGTAGCCAGGGACACAAGTTCTAAGAGAATCAGAAAATAGATGTTGCTGTGAATGTGGAATTCTTAACAGCAGGAAATAAGAATGACAGTATAATGACTTGAGTATTTGCTAACTCAATTCTCTTTAAATTTAATCACAGTTTAGAATTAAATGAACATTATCAAAACATTAGTGTTATGTTATACCACTGATTCACTAATGCCCCATGTTTTTTTCACAATGTTAGCAGTGTAAATGGTAATAAGCATTTCAGAAATATTAATCATCTTCCAATTAATTGGAATTGCCTATGCTAACATTTTAAGTAAACACAGAACAGAAAACAAGTTTAATTAGAATTATTTAAGATGATAATTTGGTCACATAAACATCTGCCTTACTGCAAGTGAAGCAACAGATAAAAATATGATTTGAACTGCACAAGGTTGTTCTCTCCTTCTTTCACCTCTAGGAGAGGGCACTACCATTATTTATTCAAAGTAACCTCCTCTCTTCGACCACACCCAGTTCTGCTTCTTTAAATAAATAATGCCTTTTGCATTGAGGCTGACTTCGTAAAGTCAAAACACTGAAAAATTGATGGAACACTAATCATACATACAAAATCCTCTAAAGTCACAAGTACATCTCAATGCAGTTTTCTTAAGAGGTTTATAAAATAATGAACTATTGAAATGCTCAAATAAGGTTTTAAAGGCACTGGAATCAGTGCCAAATAAAATTTTAAATGTCTAAATTCAGCTAGTGATTTCAGCATTTGAATCACGATGGAAAACGCCTATTTTCTCCACATACCCCGACCATGAATGTAATGTGCCATTTTGCGCTGCGCATAAGGAGGCCCACATTTTCAAGCTGAAACTTGGAATCAAATATATAAAGAGGAAACTACATATCATGGGGACTTGTAGCTGGGCTACATTAACTTCCTGATGAAAGAAAAACAATGAATACAAGATGGTCAAAAAAGATCGAGATGGTGACAAACCAGTCAAAAGTCATATTAAATATTTAAATATCTAATATGTGCTTCAAAATGAGTACAACTATTTAAATGGAAAAAACAATTCAAAAGACTTTTCTCTCCAGGAGTCCTGCCACAAGTAGAAATTTAAACACATCCTCTTCATGTTAAATATGGTTTAATGGCACTAATTGCCTCAGTGCACTATTAAACCGTTAATTGTCTCATTTCACATTGCAATTTTTTAATGTTACTTTTAAATTGGACCTACGATATGGATCTTATTTGGAGAATGTGCCTTCAAACCAATCGATTATTGCAATTCTAAAACTTCAAAATGCAAAAGATGCCAACTAAAACAATCTCAAAACACAAACTGTTGCATGTTTCACAGGGGTATTTTGTAAAGTTTCATCTGCATTAAAAATCTTCACTAATAATTTGCATGTAGAGAATAAGCTACATCCTGATAAGCAATTTTATCAAAAAAGGCACTGTGTTAACAGGCTCAAACGCAAAATTTTCTACGTACATTTTCACCGCAATTTATACTTTCAGTAATATTAGCAATTTTCTGCACATCAATATTTGATGGAACAAGACAAAATATGTAATTATGCAACAACATCATGTTTCAACAAGCAGAGAAGTGATCATATCTTGATACATTTTGTCCCAGCTAAATTTTAAGCCAGACAGACACTGACTTGGTAATTTAAAATTGGACTGTCTATATTTTATTACAAGCTTTATTTATGTTGATTTACAAATAATATTCATAATCAGAACCTACATTTGAATAGTTTAGATATTATACCAGGAGGTTCTAGAAAGTTGAAGCATATTTACTCTGTGATGGCATCTCCACTGCTGAAATCAGCTGCAATGTTTACAGTTTGTTAAAAAGTTTGGAATTTGTACTTCTTAAAACATATTTTAGAGAAACTGCAATCTTTATACAAGGCTGAACTATATTAATAAAATTTAGGTTGATGTTTAATGACCTATATCCAAGTACGCAACAATTACCAGCCGTGTATTATTTTGACAGACCACTGGCAAGCTGTTATTTAACAGTCCTGAAAAGAAATCATTAGTACTTAACATTAAACAGTAATAAAAATGTGTATGAAAAATATCAACTATATAGTAACAAATGTTCAAATCTGTTCTATCTACATTCTGCTTTTCAACAAGAAAACCTAATAAATAAAAGACAAAGTTATTCATCAGTTTTAAGAAATATTTAAATACAACAAGCTTCCTCGTAAAATGTGAGGTATTCTTTTGATAGATATATATATCAGATAATGTGTTTCCATAGCAGCAAGCAGTGGCACTATCCACTTCGATTATTTCATGAAACAGACAATTTTGTCAAATTAACTTGGGTATAGAGCAAGTGCAGTATTTGTCTAAAAATGGAATGGTTCACGCTAAAAAATAATACAAATATAACTTTAAGTTCAACTGAAATAATACTTCTGATCTGCAAAAGGCCAGATGCAAATGAGACCTGGAGATGAAGCTTACTCATCTCTTGCTGTTTCCTGGCTGGCAAATTATATAATCTTCTTGAGGACAAAATTATTTGGGAACAAGGCCACGAGACTGTGGGTAGAGCTGGGTTCCAGACCCAGGTGAAGAAGGACCCATTTTCTTCCCAGTTTTAGGCCTGCTGAAGAAATGGAGAAATAATTTTAGTACATTATATTAAACAATTTCTTAACAAACAATGTGCTATGAACCCCACAAAGAAATCTGAAGGTATGCCCATAAACCCATGGAATGAAATATTTAAGACAGGCTTAAAATACTTCACACAAACTTTGACGTCTTTAATATTGTAAGATTTGTTTTCAGATGTGTGCTCCTTCAAATCTGACCCACCATTAAGTTACGAAAGCTTTAAAGTCAAGAATTCTAAGTGAAATTCACCATTTCTCTAAATTTTCCAGTCCAAGTGCAGCTTAAAACTGCCCTCTTTTAGCAAGATTCTGGCCACTGGGCCCAATATCTCTTTAGATACCTC
This sequence comes from Mobula hypostoma, assembly GCF_963921235.1. Taxonomy (NCBI): domain Eukaryota; kingdom Metazoa; phylum Chordata; class Chondrichthyes; order Myliobatiformes; family Myliobatidae; genus Mobula; species Mobula hypostoma. The sequence continues at coordinate 192,798,686 of NC_086098.1, forward strand.
TGATTTATTTAGTTATATTTAAAGAAGTCCTTTAAAACATTTTATTATTTAAAAATCTACTGTAAAATACAAGTTGTGATTTCTATTCACAATAATAGATGCAACCATTAATGCACCATAGCACCATAAGTCAAAGGAACAGGATTAAGGTACAGGTTTCCCCTGCTATCCGAATGTAGAGCATTCCTATGAAACCCTTCGTAAGCCGAAATGGCGTAAAGCGAAGAAGCAATTACCATTAATTTACATGGGAATTTTTTCTGAGCATTCCCAGACCCAAAAAATAACCTACCAAATCATACCAAATAGCACATAAAACCTAAAATAACACCAACATATAGTAAAAGCAGGAATGATATGATAAATACACAGCCTATATAAAGTAGAAATAATGTATGTACAGTGTAGTTTCACTTAACAGAATTGGGAAGTTTGAGCCAAAATCGATTGGTCGGAAAGAATCGGCACGTACACGCATTTGCACGTCACTCCTGCGCACACACCTGCCCGCGCAGGGCTTCATGGTCATGGTAGTCTTTCTCGGGGTAAACACAAGTTTAAAGCGAGCGTCTTTTTTCGTAAAAGCGAAAATCCTCTTTCGGTTAACGAAAACAGGTACTAATGTAGGTCTTTCGTAAAAGCGAAATGTCGTAAAGAGAACGTTCGGAAAGCGGGGGACACCTGTATTTGGCCCATCAAGTCTGCTTCACTATTCCATTTTGGCTGATCTACTGTCCCTCTCAATATCATTCTCTTGCCTTCTGTAAATTTGACACCCTTACTAATCAAGAACATTATCAACCATAGCTTTAAATATACTCAATGACTTGGCCTACACAGCCATTTGAGGCAATGAATTCCACATACTGTACTTAATACCCTCTGGTCTAATGAAATTTCTCCTCATTTCTGTTCGAAAGAGACTTCCCTCTATTCTGAGGCTGTGCCCTCTTGTCCTGGACTTTCCTACATCCATTCTATCTAGGCCTTTCAATATTTGATAGGGTTCAATGAGATCGTTCACTCAATATTTTAAACTCCAGCGAATACAGGTCCAGAGCCGAAAAACATTGCACATACATTAACCCTTTCATTCCCTGCATCATTCTCATGAATCTCCTCTGGGCACTCTCCAATGACAGGACATCATTTCTTAAATAAGAGTCACAAAGCTGCTCACAACACTCCAAGTATAATCTGACCAATGCCTTAGAAAACCTCAGGATTACATCCTCGCTTTTATCCTTGCTCTAGTCCACTCAAAAGAATGCTAACATTGCATTTGCCTTCATTACCACTAACTCAACTTGCAAGTTAACCTTTAGGGAATTCTGCACAAGGACTCCAAAGTCCATTTGGACCTCTGATTTCACAATTTTCTCCCCACTTAGAAAATAGTCTATGCCTTTATTCCTTCAATCAAAGTGCATGATCGTGCACTTCCTGCCACTATGTTTCATCTGCCACTCCTTTGCCCATTCTCCTAATCTAAGTCCTTCTGCAGACCTCCTGCCTCAACACTACCTGTCCTTCCACCGATCTCTGTATCATCCGTCCTCCAAATCAACTTATGATGTGAAAAGAAGTGACCCCCAGCCCCAATCCCTGTGGAACACTGAGAACATCGATAACGAATGCAGCAAACATAATTGAACCGAGCAGGTAAGCCAACTAATCACTGTGAGATTGTCCAACACAACCCAGTGCTGCTGTAAAATCCAGAAATCCAGGAGAGATGTCATGACATGAAAAGAATCAGTATGAATATAATTTAACTGCTATATTTCTTTACTATTCTCACTGCTCAGTGGACAGAAACGGATAGGCAACTAGAATCATTTAACAAACAAACTTGATTAGGATTTGATTCCATTTGTGAGAAAAGTCATTAGCAATTAAGTCACCACTTTACTTCCCTCGACAAATGCATCAAGAATAACCTATTACTAACAAGCTACTGCCACAACCTGCTTGTATGCTCATTACAACTATTGAGAAATTGTGAGAAAATTGTTAAGTTTCTTTAAAAATGTCTTCCAATATTCTAAATGATCAAGGACACGACTCTTAACAGCAGTGTTAAAACTACATGAAAATTTATTATGCAGTACTTATGACCCAAAATAACATGCACAATATAACTACTTCAAATTATATTAAACATTGTGCTCATATTTCCAGACGTATAAAATATAAATAAGTTTATGAATCAAAAGAGAAAGAAAATGGCATGCACTTCTTGTGCTGATAATCAAATAGCCCAAAGTATAATGTCAAGGTCAAAGAAAATTGCTACCTTTTCTTTACATAAAACCTCTTCAATGAGGCACGTTATAAACAAATAATTTAATGATATGGCATTACTATTGTTAGAGCAATTTTTGCATCTAGCACATGTAGCAATTAATGTAACTGACTTTGGCCACTAGCCTCCAGATTTGAATATACATTGGAGAATTAATTTAAGATGCAGCTCTGAACAACAGGTTCCTAAGAACCTTGAATCACAGACCAGACAACATCGACTAAAATTAATTTAGTTGTCTGTGGGATGGGTGCAAATTGGGAGGTGTGAAGTTTGCGTGTTGTTCCAAAGAAAGATTGTGGATGCACTGTAAATATGGAATTGTCCTTTGATGTTTAGCACATAAAATACTGGGTAGATGGGCCAGCCAGACCTTTTGACCGAAAGAGCCTCAATATGATGCCGGCTGTTATCTTGTTTTGTCGAATAAAGAAACTGCTTCTTATCTACCAGTACTTTTCTCTGGTGACTTCATTCATGCAACAGCAACTACATCAATGAAGTACAAGTTATAAGCAAATAATGTTATAAAACTAAACTACATTCCGAAAAATTATGTATCATGATAAATGATTTCAAATGGCTCCATGTGAGTTTTTTCTTTCAAAACCAGAAAACTTCTGCATCATGAAGTCATCAACAAAAAACTGAATGTTACACTATATTTCCCTAGAGCAGCTGGTGATAGTTCCGCAATGTTAAGGAGAGGGTATGCAAGGAATTACCGTTATAATTAGCAATTTTCATTTTTCTGTAGGGTAGTATTTCATTTTAATTTTCCATGTGCAAGTTTTTTAAAATTCCGTTCTTGCTCATAACTAACAGGTAAAGATATCTGGGTAGCCTCCAACCTGATGGCATGAACATCGACTTCTCTAACTTCCGCTAATGCCCCACCTCCCCCTCGTACCCCATCCGTTATTTATTTTTATACACACATTCCTTCTCTCACTCTCCTTTTTGTCCCTCTCACTATACCCCTTGCCCATCCTTTGGGTTCCCCCACCCGCCGTCTTTCTCCCTGGACCTCCTGTTCCATGATCCTCTCATATCCCCTTTGCCAATCACCTGTCCAGCTCCTGGCTCCATCCCTCCCCCTCCTGTCTTCTCCCATCATTTTGGATCTCCCCCTCCCCCTCCCACTTTCAAATCTCTTACTAACTCTTCCTTCAGTTAGTCCTGACGAAGGGTCTCGGCCTGAAACGTCGACTGTACCTCTTCCTAGAAATGCTGCCTGGCCTGCTGCGTTCACCAGCAACTTTGATGTATGTTGCTTGAATTTCCAGCATCTGCAGAATTCCTGTTGTTTGTGTTTTTAAAAGACAATGTTTTGTTGCTTTCCTCAGTGGGTGGTTTCCAATCCACAACTTGCTCCACAAAACATTTCACAATAAAAAAATCAATATTTGAAATAAAGAATCAACCATTCTACTCAAGCTTTTGTGGCAAGCTACTTTGAGAACAACAGTAATGGATACTGAAGTAAAAGGTATTCCCTGGCCTATCTAACTTGTGGAGAAAGAAAAGAAACTTTCAAAATTAGGAAAGGGTTTGGGATGGTGGGTATTTGGATGCCGCTGCATTTAAGTGTACTGTACGTGAACAGATACTGATCTCTGGAATAAATTACAACTAGTTTACTCATGTATTATTGCCTAGAGGCATTCATATGACGCCACAGATCAGATCATTAAGCTTAATTAATAATATAGATCTGAATGATTTACTTCTGGTGCAGAAGCATTTTGTTTTTAAAATTATGTTTGGATATAGTATTTATAAACAGAACCTAAAATTCCTTTCAAAGTAATCTCTCACTTCAAGAATAATCTATGAAGCAAGGTTTTAGAAGCTTTGAAACCAGAGTATTTTAAAGCTGAAATAAAGCAGTTTGAGCACAGAACAAGGATCTAAGAAGGTTCTGCAGAACTGAAGTTTCAGTAACTGTAAGTTGGTAATGTTTCATATAGTAGGTTGAGTCAGGGGAAATCATCACTTTCAAGTGAAAAAGAATTAGAGGCCCCGTAATATTTGAAACAAGTATTTTTTTGCAGTACTGTATTGCAACCTTGTTGCAAATTTGTGGTTAATACAAGTTTATACAAGGATTTTTACAAATGAATAAGAACTGATTACAAAAATATTACAGGATTTGCACCCACAAACTAAAGAAAATCTGCAGATGCTGGAAATTCAAGCAACATACACAAAATGCTGGAGGAACTCAACAGGCCAGGCAGCATTTATGGAAAAGAGTAAACGGTCGACGTTTCTGGCCGAGACCCTTCAGCAAAATTGGAAAAAAAGATGAGGAGTCAGAGTAAGAAAGTCGGAGAGGGAAGAACCACAAGGTGACAGGTGAAACTTGGGGGGGTGGGGGGAGGTGTGAAGTAAAGATCTGGGAAGTTGATTGGTGAAAGAAATACAGGACTGGAGAAGGGGAAATCTGATAGGAGAGGGCAAAAGGCCATGGAAGAAAGAAAAGGGGGAGAGGCACAAGAGGGTGGTGATTCAGGAGATCAGATGAGAGAGGGAAAAGGGAATGGAGAATGGTGAAGGAGAGGTGAATTACTGGAAGTTTGAGAAATCAATGTTCATGCCATCAGGTTGGAGGCTACCCAGACGGAATATAAGGTGTTGCTCCTCCAACCTGAGTGTGGCCTCATCATGACAGTTTAAGAGGCCTTAGACTGACGTGTCAGGATGGGAATGGGAAGTGGAATTAAAATAGGTGGCCACTGGGAGATCCCACTCCAACCGGCCGATGGAGCATAGGTGTTCGGTGAAGCAGTCTCCCAATCCACATCAGGTCTCACTGATATACAGGAGGCCGCACCAGGAGCACCGGATACAGTAGGTGACTCCAACAGACTCAAAGGTGACTTGTAGCCTCACCTGGAAGGAATGTCTGGGACCCTGAAAGGTAGTGAGGGAGGAGGTGTAGCAGTTGTTCTGCTTGCAAGGATAAGTGCCAGGAGGGTGATCAGTGGGGAAGGATGAATGGGCAAGGAAGTCGCAAAGGAAGCGATCCTTGTGGAAAGCAGAAAGTGGGGGTTGGGGGGGTGGGAGGAAAAGATGTGCTTGAGATCCATTTGGAGATGGTGGAAGTTACAGAGAATTATTGCTGGATGCGGAGGCTGGTGGGGTGGGTGGTAGGTGAGGAAGCCTATCCTTGGTAGGGTGGTGGGAGGATGAGGTGAGGGCAGACATGAGCATAATTGAAGAGATGTGGTTGAGGGCACCCAGTTTTCTTTTCATAGTGGCAATCCTATTAATTGGCCAGGCAAATACAGGGGACCAGATGGCCAATTCCTGCTTTCTTATGTTTTTATAATGAGAAAAATATTTATCCACTTTGAATGAAAATTCATGCCATAGTTACCTGGATTTAGATTTTCTACCGCTGCCACTTCTAAGAGGGTCAAAGGTAGAGGCATCTACTTGAATCTCATCTTCATCCTGCAGGGCTGCTTCCAGTGCAGCCTGTACCTTTGGAGCAATGGCAGGTCCCTCATAATCCCGTGTAGTTCGGCTGGGCATGTCCAGTTCTAATAGTAAGATGTTTTCAGCCTGAATATGCAAAACAAACCATAATTCAACGACAGATCTTACGATTGTGTTTTCAGATTATTCTATGAAGCATCAGATATGCCTGATAAAATATCTTGCAGATCAATTTTGTGCATTTCAATATTTTCAAGTCACTTTCACAAACATATATAATGCAATCTTAGCTTTGCCTAATCAGAGTATTGCTTTTGTTTAAATTGTCCTTCCCTGCAATTTAAAATTGATGTGCAGCCCCTCTTTTTCAGGTCTGTTGAGGGTCTCCATTAACTCTGGCTTCTCTCTCTACAATTGCAACCCCAAACTGTTGAGTGCCCCCAGCAAGTTGGCTTTGATTAAGCAAAATTTCAGCAGCAGCAATTTACTTACCCTGTACCTGGGGTCTGATCTTGATATCAGAGCCATTTTTGCATAGCTGCTAAGTGGCCGCTTGTATCCAATTGCTGATACAGGTCGTTTCATCATTTGCTGATTTCTTGAAGGCATAAATGAAAAATAATCAAGTATTTGAGGATAGAGACACTTCACTAATGTATATTGTTTCAAATTACTGCAACGTGTATTTCTTATGGCATATTTCAGTAAGATTAAAATTTATACTTTTAGAACAATGGGGGTGTTGATTTATTTGCTCATTAGGTGATTGATCTGGTGACTGAATATTAAAAACTAAAAGTAGAATGCAATTATTGCAGATCATTTTGTCTGGTTCATTCCACAATTGATGATAAATGTTACAGATCTTGTGAAACTGCATCTCTTCAATTTGTACTAAGCATCAAATGATAATACCATTAGTGATTATGAAAGAGCTGAAATGTGAGAAATAGAGCAAGAATGGAGCCCTGTCAACCTACTCTATTACTTAGCTAGACGCAGCTAATCTGATTGTGATTCTCTGCTTGGCCCTCATAATATTTGGTGACCTGACATAATCTATTTCTGTCTTGAGAATTTTCAACATCCTCTCATCATCTGTGTAAATATCCCACAGAATATTATATTTCAATTTGATCATCTTTGCTTCTAAACTCCATTGAGTATAGATTCGACCTTTTCCTATAGGCAAGCCCTCTATTCCAGGAATCAACAAGGGACCTTCTCAGTATTGCCTTGAACACAAGTACATCCCCTATTAAGGCTGTGCCCTGGACCAGCCTAGAAGAAACAGCCTAGTTTGACTGGCCAGTGGAAGATCTTCCCTATTAAATGGCAGTGAGTGATTAAGGGGTCTTGAAAGATAGAAAAGATGGTTAAAAAATAAACCATTCAAATATAAAATAAGAATGAAATAAAAATTAAATAGCTAAAGGGACACCCATCAAAGGTATAAAATATTTAGTATAAAGGTCGTGAAGAAACAGCCAATCAATCGGAAATAATAAAGAGAACATTGAGTAATCTGAAATGAAAGCTGAGAAGATGACCAAGTTAAGTAAGTGTTTAAAAAAAACGTACTAACTCAAATAGAATATTGAAATTATAGAGGACAATGAAACATTATTTGGATAAACAAAATCAAAAATTATATATGAATAGAGACAACCAACTCTCATTATTACCATGAGACTAAAATGAGGAGCAGAGAAGAGACTCAAAGAAATTTTAAAAGATAGAATTAGGATTCGAATGGGCAAGGCAATTACCAGTGTAAATTTAAAAGTAAATGCCTTTAAAAGTAAACTGAAATGCTTTTTGGAGGAAGCTAGACAAACTGAAATTCCTATAAGACTTATTGATGTAAGATAGGCAGAGGCTCACATAAAACATTACCATTGGCATGATACACTAGCTCACACCGTCAGCATCAAATGAATGTAAATGAGTATAAGAACTGTACCACACCCTTCAGTTCGTGTGATAGGTTGGGTCTTCCATTGGTCCTCTTCTTCGTCAAAATTAGCTCTGTTCATTATTTTATTCTTTTCTTCCAAAGGTATGAAGTTCTCAATTACAAGGTGCCTTAAGATAAAATAATGTCAGATGTTTTTGTTGAAATCTATATTAAAGATACTTTTCAAGCCAAAGTTAAATAAGTAGATTACTTTTAAGCACCAAAACAAATTTAGATATCAGAGTGCCTTGTAGGAATGCTGTTCCGATAGACTTCTCGATAGCAAGGCCTTCACCAATGATGGAGGGAAATAAAAGCAAAAAACATTTTAAATACTTAGCAGATCAGGCAGCATCCATGGTAGGAGAAATCATATTACTATTTCTGGTTATTGATCTTTCATTAGAACTGGGAAAGAACAAACCAAAGTTGCAGAAAAAGACAGCTAGTGCCTATGAATGGAGCAGGCTGAGTGTACAACTTTCTGCAGCTTTTTCCAATCCTGTGCTATGGCCCCTCAATACTAGACAGTGATGCAACCAGTTAAGATGCTCTTCATGGTAAATCTATAGAAATTTGTGAGAATTTTTGGTGATATATCAAGTCTTCTCAAACTCGGAATGAAATATAGCCGCTGTCGTGCCTTCTTTGAAATTGCATCAATAACTTGGGCCCAGGAGAGATCTTCAAAGATGTTGACTCCCAGGAACTTGAAACTGCTCATTCTATCCTCTGCTGATTCCTCGATGAGGACTGGTGTGTGTTCCCTCGACTTCTCCCTTCCTGAAGTCCACAATCAAATCCTTGGTCTTAATTAACCAGCTGATCTTATCTTATTCTAGTACGTCTCCTTGTTGACATCTCAAATTCTGCCCACAATAGTTGTGCTACCATCAAATTTATAGATAGCCTTTGAGCTGTGATAATAGCCCAGCTTTCTCTCTCCATTAGAATAGCTTGGCCTGTCAGGCATGCTGCTCAGCTTGCATTTTGCAGTATCTTACACTTCTTTGTTTGTATTAGATTCTAACTTCCTTCATTAACTTGAGAACTTCTTCAACTCCTGCTCACAGTAACACCAGTCTCATCCTGTCACAGCTGTCTCCTTTTGTCCTATTCCATCTGTGTGCAACATGACACTTGTCTTTCTCTTTCCCAATTCTGACCAAGGATTTTTGATCTGAAATGTTAGCTCTTGTTCAATGCCTGCAACTGATCTGCTAAGTGTTCCCTTTTATTTCATATTTCCAACTCCCAAAATTTCTTAATTTCTCTTTGCAAAACAAAAATCATTTTGGTGGTTTGGGTATTTTTTGTAATTGCTTCTTGCAAGAAATTATTAAATTATTTGTCAGCTAACCCTTTTCACTACATTAAATCGTCATTAATCACTGTCAATTGATTGTTATTGGAGAAATGAGCAATTAATAATTGTTTTTGTTAAGATTATCGGTTTGCTTTCTTCTAAAGAAAACACTGATTTTTCCTGATTGTTTCATTTAACAAAAAGTTAAACAAATGCAAAAGCTATCACAAACAAGAATGTTGCATTTCAGTTTCTAGACATCGATTTATTTTCTTCACCACAAATTGAAAGCATCATGATAATAATTACAGGCCACTATGATATTTTGCAAGAAACTTAAACCAATGAGTTGTTATTTTGTTATACTCATATTTCTCATTGTCGTCAGGTCACTCGTCTGAGTGCCACTGGTACCATGTAACCCAGTACTACCTGTCGCACGGTCGGGTGGTTGGTGACTAAACCGGCTCCACCACCAGGCTTGCCTGGTGAGGAGGGTGGCTAGACACCCTGCAGGACGAGAAACAAGACCTGTCAAAGGGCGGATGAACCCTCTTGTAGGGTCAACAGCCATCTAGCAAACACGTGCCGTGAAGTGCAGAAAGGGCATCCCTTGCATCGAAGCTTGGTCTGGCCATTTGCTGCAACAGAACCTCCCCCAGCCGTCTTGGACCCCACCATGCCGCTCTATCCGGGAGGGGATGTTGAAAGGGTGGGCCTGGACCTGTGCAACTCCCTACTCACCTAAAATCCATTCACACACACGCTGTTCCTTTCTGAGGAGTGGGGAATCCTATCAAACCTCACTAACTGACCAGAGAGAGACAGAGAGACAGAGATATTGAGATTTATTTCTCCTCCAAGGCAAGGTACTTACTTCAGCTTGAGTTCCCTTGTGAGTTCATTCTGAGTTTGTTCCAACTGTTGCCGTTCTTTAATGTGTTCTGCTTGCAGGTCATCAATTTCGGCTTTTACTGCCTGGAGCTTAGCATATAGCTGATAAAAAGACTTCATTTATGTATCCAAGAGCTTTATGTTCAATTAAGTAGTTTAAGAGCAATGACTGAGTAAAGTTGCATTAAAAATAAAACAGTTTAAACTACTTAAAATTTACAAAAGATCAGCTCTTCTGTGAGTTCACTAGCATAGAATAACAAATTCATGAAAAATTGTTACTTAAAAATGCTTACTATAAAATATTATTACAAGAGCACAATCTTCAGATGAAGTTTCTGCCATTGTGATTAAGTATTTGATTATTGCAAATTCAGCTACACAAGAAAAATAGTAAAAATAATCATAAACAGGAAACACAACAGCACTAAATTGAAGGAAACAAATTAGTACACAGGAGGTCTTGTGCACTCGTGTGTTCCTTCCACCATTTAGAGTACTTTCAAATTTCAATTGCATCAGGATGGCACTTCAATCGTGTTCTTTGCATGCTCACTGTGCTCATGGTTAGTCCGGTGGCATAAGACAATCACCACCTAAAAATTCAAGTTATACCTCAACAAATTTACAAATTATGGTGGTATACAGTTATGCTGCAAAGATCCACATTGTCTCATTGATGTCCAGTTTTGCACAGGTAAATCCATGCTGAACCTGCTTTTTCCAGCCAAATGGATGGTCACCCTTATGCGAGAACAATACCTTGCCTCCAATAGGAACGAATGGTAGTCAATCTAGCTAAATTAAGTCTACATTCACAAAAGGCAGATTGCTTTGGATAAGATAAAAACCAGACTGCCACCCTGTGGCACTTTCTCTTACCACAGGCTCAGTCTGATACCCAAGTCCTCCAGGTTACAGCTATTAATGCTACCAAAGCACACAGGACCCCAGAATACATTCTATGCCCTCGCAAAACTTAGTGAAAATTCCAACTGGAGTTTGAAATGGATGCACAATGACTCATCATTGGAGCACACAAGCTCACAAAAGTAGGTGGTCTCTTTTGTGCCCATCTCTTTGCCTCACAGATGCTGCTTGACCTGCTGAGTTCCTCTAGCAGTATGATTTTTGCTCCAAATTCCAGCATTTGCAATGTTGTGCCTCTTTTTGATGCCCATTCTGATGTACAAAATCTAATGCCTATCTAAATATTTCTTAAATGCTTTCACAGTGCCTGAAAACCAACAGCCCCTTTGGGTAGTGTAGCCTCGATTTCATTCTCTGGTATATAAAGCACAAAGAAAAACAGGAATTAGGAAGGTTATTGCAATATTGGCTTAATGACAAGGAGTACAGAAATTAAGAAATTGTTAATAAAACTTCACAAGATTCAGACGAGTCCACACCAAAGAGATGAATTCTACACTTAATCACATCATTTATTTACCTGGGGGCAATGCAGGGGTAGATCACAGAATAATTCTTGTAATCAAGGAGTGCTCATATTGATTAGGTTCGTCTATACTCATTGGAATATTTAGTGGGAAGTGATCCTATTGGAAGGGAAGATTTTATGAGGGATTAACAAGGTGAATAATCATGTCTTCACTAATCAGGTCATCTACTACTAGAGTGCAGTTTCACATCAAGGATTAATTTCTTTCCTCAAAGATTCACCCCTCCAAAGAGCTGTGGAGGCAGAGTCAATGAATATATTTAAGTCACAGAATGAAAAACATTTGAAGTACTAGGAAATTGAGGTGAGAGAAAGAGTGTTATTCATGATATTTCTGAAATGGCAGATCAGGCTTGAGGAGCTGAGTGACCAATTCCAGTTCCTGTTTCTTAGGTTCCAATTAATAGAAAGTAAACTTTATTTTATACCCATCACAAATTTCAATTGAGGTCAGATGAATCTGAAATGGTGATCTCAATGACTATCGTCTTCTCCAAAGATCTTCTGAATGAATAATATATACTCTTGCAGGGAGAACTATGTCATATTTTCATAAATTATCATGATTTGCAGGTGGGGTGGGATAATCAGATTAACTAAATTACCTCCCATTGCTCAGTTGTGTGTTGGTATACCAACACAAGTAGTATCACCAAATTCTATTTTCATGATTTACCATTTTGATTTTGTTATTTTGCTAAGGCCTGGTTGCCGACTTGTATTTCAACATTTACATTCTTAATGCTGAAAAAGCTAAAATATTAACTTTTACTCTTCACTGTTTCTGACAGACTTGCAGCGTATTTCCAAACCCTAATGCATACTGTTTTTGAATCTTTAAAATTTTTGTGCTTGGTTTGACATTATTTAATTGTACAGCCTAAAAGTAATAAATTACATGACTTTGACAGCCACATTACCTTCTTTAGCTTCTTAGTCTTAACATCTACTTCTTGCTGGAGGGAACTGAATGTCTCCTTTAACTCCAGAGTCTCCTCATCTTGAGTCTCCATTTGTTGTTGCATCTCACGCTCACGTCGTTTCTTCAAACAACAATGTTAGCATGGAAAGCATTTCAGTACTTTTAAACATTATAACAATTCTCTATTTACATGCAAATCTTTAATGAATATGACTGCATTTCTGTAATTGATTTAATGCTTTTTTTTTGGTTTTAAACTAGGCGCTTAGAGTCATGGAATAATACAGCATGGAAACAGGCCTTTTTGCCCCAACTTCTCCATGCCGACCAAGACAGCCAACTACGTTAGCTCTATTAGCTCATACTTGGTCCATTTCTCTCTAAACCTTTCCGATTCAGGTACCCATCCAAATGTCCTCTAAATGGTGTTATTGTACCTGCCTCAACAACTTCCTCTGGCAGCTCATTCCATAAACTCATCACCCTCTGCTTAAAAGGAGTGTACTGAGTTTGACATTAAATCACAACATAAACTAATGGAGTAGAAAGCTCTGGACTTCAGTTTCAGTGCATTGTTAACCAAGGGTCTTGTTGTACCGCACCAATGTATTCCAAGCAGGGAGTGCAGATCTTTTAGCTCCTTGGTCCACAAAAATTCAAATGATGAGATCACTCATTTAAATTTGCTGCTTTTAAGTGTGGGCATTCTTTATGATTCATTTATTTAATAAAAAGCAATTTTTTAAAATATTTGTATTTTGAACAGTGGCCCAATGTTTTGAATGTGAATATCAGTTTCACATTCAAAATATAAAATAGGTAGAACGCCTCACTATTATGTGGCAGAGCTGCTCACTTGCATTCAAAGATGTCCAGTGCCATATTAGGCTTCTGCCTTGGACTCTCACAAGGAGGCAGCACTTTAAGAAAAATTGTATTCAAATCAGAAGTGACCAGTGAGTTCAGATCACTTGCCAGTTAACAGATCTCAGGCAGATGGGTAAAATCTTAATTAAAACTACAATATTTCTGTAATTACTTCACTTGAGTAATGGCATGATTGATAAAACGTTTTTTCAAAATGCTGACAAATAATGAATCCACTGCAAATTTTTCAACCAAACAACCCCAACACCATTTTGTTTTTAAATCACAAATGTCAGCATTTATTAGCAATTTAAGTTGTGTGCTAGAGTGTATTTTGGGTAAGCGAAGAATGAACAATGAGCAACCTTACTTGGAGGAAACAAAAGATCAACGCACTATTGGAAATGATCAATTTGGAAAGGAGCCAATTGGCAGCTTCAGTCTACCTCTGTCATAACAGAACAACTTTATTTTATTAGCAGAAAATTTCTTTTAAAGCAACGATCCGCCTTGCCCTATGAGCATGATGCAATCTTGCCAGGCATGTGATTTTCAATAATTATAAAAACACGATAATGACTGAAAAATATTGACACACAATATGCCTTATTTAGAACATAAATGTGGTATATTGTTTCAAGTAGCTTAGTTTCACAAGAGCAACATACTAATGATCAATCTGTTTGTAGCTCATAGAAGATCAGATAAGATAGGTGGTTCTAGCTTTGAATATCAGAAAACTTTATAAAGGTGCATTTTTGGTTCAGATTCTTATGCAGCTTATCAATGATATTCCTATACCATGCAATATTGTTTATTTTGTATAATCAAATAAACCATGACTCACACCAATTCTACCAGAGTTATAAAATCCAATTTTAGACTATTTTACCTTCGTCTGAGCAAACAGTAATACAATAAAATCTACAACGGGGAAAAACAGAATGCTGCAAGTCAATGAAAGGATAATCTTATATATTCTTGTTGCGTAAAAATATTGAAGCAAATAACTCTGGACCCTTTATGCCAATGTCTACTCCACCTGTAACTTCAAAATATTTTATATTTCCTGCTCAAATTCCAGAGTTACCTGCTCTGCAATTTCTTGACGTCTCTGTTCCAGAACCTTCTGCTGTTCATTTGTGTGATCGACAATATTTTTCCCTCCAACTAGAAGTTTGCTTTCCATAGCCTGGTAAATCAGATTGTAATTCAATTACTTAACATATGGAATCATTTAACACATTGACAAATTTTCTGAGATGATTACTACCTATTAAATACCTAAAATAGTTTAGTTTAAGTAATTTGAAAGTAAATAACAATCATGTATTTGCCTGCAATCTGAAAGTAATTCTAAAGTATTTTAATATGTTTGGTTAACACTGTAAAGCTTTCATCCTAATTGTGCTGAATATAAATTTTTAAGATTTAATTTTAAATGGTTGCACAAAGTAATGTTGAGTTCAGCTCTAATCAGGAAACCCTCAATTTTTCGACATCATTTAGTCAGCTGCAACTCCAACTCACGAAAAGGACCCTTTGTCATTAGAAGTGGTTACTGCAATTCAGTGTATATCATTAAGTTATTTTTTTAAGGAAATAAATAGTTTAGAATCACAATATTTTTAATTGACTATATTTGCTTAATTTTCATTGCAATCTGTGATAAAACCACAACACATTTAAACTGCTTGTTTTTCCACCTTAAGCAACAGAGGGTTTAATCCTCTAATTCATAAATTTTGTAGATTTCCTAGCCTGACAACAAGACCAAAAGCAATTGGCACACAGCTTTGTAAGGAGAGAGCGATATATTCAGTAGCATTAAGAAAATCAATTTGGGATGTTTAGCTAACATGATTCTATAACTTTGTGGTTGGTCTATTTATGTCTTCATTTTTCTTATCATTTCTCAGGAGCTTACAAATTATCTTAATAATACTTTGCCAGTGAACTTTCCAAATGTTAACATTTACTCAAACTCATTTTCTACCTACTCATTTCCTCCAAGTGTTGTCTCCAGCTGCAGATTTTTATTTATTTCTTCAGAGATACAGCGCACAACAGGCCCTGCTGGTCCAATGAGCCACACCGCCCAGCAACCCACCAATTTAACACTATCCGAATCACAAGACAATTTATAATGACCAGTTAATCTACTAATTTATAATGACCGATTAATCTACTAACCAGTTTGTTGTCCTGTGGGAGGAAACTAGAGCACCCAAAGGAAACCCAGGCAATCCCCTACACAATGTCCATTCTTATTATTATAAGGGTAAACAGAATTGAGAAAAGGTGATATGATCATTGTCTTCACGTTATAAGCCATCCACAATGATCTATTTTAAAATAATTTTCCATTGAACATACATACATAATGAATTCATGCCTCACTCACTACATCTGCAAGTGGAGGATGCACCACTTTTAAAATTACTGTTATTTACTTACGTTCATTCACAGAAGGGAGCATCATCAGAAAGATCAACATTTATCGCCCATTCAAAGTCTTTCTTGAACAGAATCCCTAACATCCTATTTTACCTTGCAATTAAAAGTCAGCCACTTATCACTTTAGATTTTGACCAGTTAAGGATAGATTTCCTCCAAGATATTAATGAACTAGCTAGGATTTTACTATAATCCCACTGCACTCTTTAAAAATCAAATTTAAATAAGTTGACCGAATCTAGATTCCCCAGATCTCCAAATCATTACTCATTGAACACAATGATGCTATCCCCTCCACCATATCAAAGTACATTTATTATCAAAGCATGCATAAATTATACATCATCTTAAGATTTGTTTGCTTACAGGCAGCCACAAAGAAAGAAGCCCGAAGAACCCAATTTTTAAAAAAAGACCATAACCACTGAGCAGATAGATGGAAAAAAACACATATCATGCGAACAACAGATGTACATGACAGATTTCCAAACCATATCTTAAAGTTAAAAAATCAGGTAGAAAGAGAACTTGCAGATTGTAGTACACAGGTCAGGAATCTGAGAAAAATATAAAGTCATTATTAGGCAAAATTATCAGAAAGATCAAGAGGAATGGGGAACTGCATGACAAATACCATCATTGTGAACAAAATGCCATGTGTCTTGGATCAGTTTCCATACTTGGCACAGTGATGAGAAATAGAAATCATATTAAAGGGATTTAATTACTCAAAGAAAAAAGAAACACAAGTACAATTCACAAAATGCTGGAGAGACTCAGCAGGCCAGTCCTAATGAAAGGTCTCGGCCCAAAGCGTCAGCTGTACTCTTTTCCCATAGATGCTGCCTGGCCTGCTGAGTTCCTCCAGCATTTTGTATATGTTACTTGGATTTTGAGCATCTGCAGATTTTCTTGTTTGTCAGAAGCACAGATACAATTTTTTTTTCATTCAAGCGGTGTCGGGTCTACAGGCTGTGCCAGAATTTAACTGCTGATCGCCAATATTCAATAATCAAATGAATAATATTTAAGAGTGAAATGTGAGGTGTTGCACTTTGTGAGATCAAATGTAATGGGAAAATACATAGTTAATAGATCATAGTTAAAAGATCATTTCTAATGCCACCACGATCTCTAACGGTACCTCTTTCAGAACCCTAGATTGCAGTTCCTCTGGTCCGGGTGACTTATGTACCTTTTGGTCTTTCAGCTTTTTGAGTATCTTCTCTCTTGTAATAGTAACTGCACCCACTTCTCTTCCTTCACACACTACAACATCAGGCAAACTGCTAGTGTCTTCCACAGTGAAGACTGATGCATAATACTCATTTAGCCATCTCCTTGTCCCCCATTATTATTTCTCCTGCCTCATTTTATAGTGGTCCTATATCCACTCTCACTTCTCTTTTATTTTTAACATACTTGAAAAAAAGTTTACTATCCAATTTGATATTATTTGCTAGCTTGCTTTCATAGTTCATCTTTTCCCTTCTAATGATTATTTTAGTTACTCTCCACAGGTTTTTTTAAAATGTCCCAATCCTCTATCGTTCTACTAATTTTTGCTTTGTTGTATGCTCTTCCTTTTGCTTTTACAATAGCTTTGACTTCCATTGTCGGCCACAGTTGTACTATTTAACCATTTGAGTATTGCTTCATGTTTGGAATACACATGTCTTGCACCTTCCTCATTTTTCCTAAAAATGCACCATTGCTGCTCTGCAGACATTCTTGCCAGCAGCTCTTTATTTACGGTGGTCAACTCCTCTCTCAACCACTGTAATTTCCCTTACTCCACTGAAATACTGCTACATTAGACTTTACTTTCTCCCTATCAAATTTCAAGTTGTACATAATTGTATTGTGATCACTGGATTCTTTTACCTTAAGCTCCCTAATCGCCTCCAGTTCATTACAAAACACACAATCTAGGACAAGAGGGTATAGCCTTAGGATAGAGGGGCGCCCTTTCAAAACAGAGATGCGGAGAAACTTCTTCAGCCAAAGGGTAGTGAATTTGTGGAATTTGTTGCCATATGCAGTTGTGGAGGCCAGGTCATTGGGTGCAGTTAAGGCAGAGATTGATAGGTTCTTGATTGGACATGACAACAAAGGGAGAAGGCTGGGAACTGGGGTTGAGGAGGAGATTTAAAAAAAGGATCAGCCAAGATTGAATGGCGGAGCAAACTTGATGGGCCAAATGGTCTAATTCTGCTCCTATGTCTTATGGTCTAAAAAGGGATTCGATATCATTAGCTTAATTACTTCAGCACAACATCATGGGCTGAAGGGCCTGTTCCTGTGCTAAACTATTCTAATGTCTTTATGTCGGAAATGCACAGCACACAAAAACAAACCAAAGCCATTTGTAATAAAAAAAAGATTGAAGTTTCTGGTGCAATTTTTCCAGAAGAAATTACTGTGGAGGTTATGCCAGCCCCTTTAGTAGTACTGATTAATATATTAAATTATTTAATGAAATCTACATTACATATTGTCACGAAATTGAAAAATACAGAAGTAGAGATAATGCTGCTCCTTTCTACACCACAAACATCCTAAAGTTTGTCTTTAAGGTTTGTGCACGAAACATCTAAAATGGAGAACTGAATTTAAATTCAACTACACAAAATGGAGTTAAACTGTTGACCTGTTCCAAAATAACATGAACATTTGAAACTAACCATCAGGTTCAATTGCCATAGAGTCTCTCAAATAATTGGCCATTAAGATCTTCTGTTTAAATAAAACTGTTGAAGTTCCTAAGTAAGCATCCCAGTAAAGACCATGTTTATACTAAATGCATTCCTTAAGAGTCAGGAATTTATTATCCTTAAGATACCACTTCCTATTTGATTAGATTAACTAATAAATGAAGGTGTTAGTTCAGCCATCCAAAGACACTTGCAGCAAACTTCATCATTGACTAATTATTCCACATCTAGTATGTACATACAACATTTTAATTTTCATTATGTTGTTCAGCAACAGACTGAGAAGTGCTGTAGAAATTTAAGGCAGAAAAAAATAGCTTGGTGGTATGCCTATGGGTATATAATGCTTACTTAGAAAAAAAATGTTTTGAGTAAAATTTTCATTAGCACAGTCCCTTATGTAGATTGACTGTGCAAAACTAATCACAATGTGTTATCTGACTTGAGGCCTATTTACAATGAGAGTGAAAAAAAAATCAATATACTGACTCCTTTTCTCAATAACCTGCTGATGACAGAGAGGCGGCATCATCCATTCTTTTCAAAACACGCTATTTATAAAGCTGTTTTGAACCCAATGTATGCCGAACAACATTGTGTACACCATGCACTAATATTGCAACATTATGTCATCTACTTGTTTTTTTTTAATTTTAACTAGACTTTTAGTAGTTTCAAAATATTATTTACGAAAATGTGTTGTTTCAAACAAAAAATCTCATGTAATAATTCATTACTGTACCTTAATCTTAGTAGCAAGTGCCTCAGAGGCTTCCCTCTCCCTCCGCACATCTCCCATCTTTTTCTCCTTTTCACGCAGTAACTTCTGTTTTTCTTCAGCCACTAAGCTATGGTCATCTAAAATGGCTCGCTTCTCTCTCTCCAGCTTTTCCTGTTGGGCCCTCCAATATTCAGGTTCATTTTTAATTCCTTCATCATCTTCTCCATCATCTTCCTCTACATCATCCTCCCCTTCACCTCCCTGCCTCTTGCGATTCTTCTTCTTTCGCTTCCCCACACCTCGTTTCTCCAGCTGAGCTTTCAGCCGAGCTATCTCTTCTTGGAACTCCCTCAAAAGTGCATCTTTGGGATCTTCATTTACTCGAGGCTTATTCTTAATGTTCTTTGCACGATTTGCATATCTTAGTGTTGTAAGAGTCTCTTCACAGTTATAAGATGCAGGACCAATATTTGCAACCATCACAGTTTTGGCATTCCCTCCCAATGAGTCCTGAAGTAACCGAGTTAGCTTTGAATCCCTGTAGGGAATGTGAGTGCTTTTACCATCCACAAGTGCAGATATCACATTACCCAGTGCTGAGAGAGAAAGGTTAATCTTTGTTGCTTCTTTTAACCGGTCTCCTTGGGCTCCAGTTTTAGCCTGACGTTCACTGCCAGCAAGATCTACTAAATTCAACTTTCCGACACGAATATGGTTCTCTCCATCAAGTCCAACTTCACTACACTCAACTGTTATAACAAAGATGGCATGGGAACGCGAGCTATGTTCATTCATGTTTGTGGCACCAACAGATCGATTTTGATTGCCAACATTCATGACATGTTCGATTTCTTTCACATTTTTTGTTACAAAAGATGACAGGTCTTTGACATAAACACCAGTGTCTGGTCTTTCCTTAAGCTCCAGTCTCTTAGTTTGATCTTTTGCTAGCAAATCTTTTATTTCCTCCTGGTAAATCTCCAAATATGATGCCCTTACCAAGTACTGCTGATTTTGTGAACGAGATATATGTGTGAATATGTGTTCAAAGGAATTTGGGATAACGCCTCTTCTTTCCGGATCTGAACGGATTCCCTCCATGGTATAAGTCTTCCCAGTTCCTGTTTGTCCATAAGCAAAAATTGTCCCGTTGAAACCCAACAGAACTGATTCCACAAGAGGTCGAAAAGTCTCATCATACAATTCTACTTGTTTAGAATTGTGATCATACACAGCATCAAATGTAAACGTCTTAGGTAATTCACTTGGACTGCCTTTGGGATTTTTCACTACAATCTGACCCAATTTTACATCTATGTGAACAATCCTTTCGTAGCCACCTGAAACTTCCTTCTCATTCATTGGCCTGCATCGCACAACCACCTTCACTGATTCAGAACTTCTTAACTTCGACATTGTGTGATGTGGAGAAATTCAAATTCCAAGAATTGTCCTTGCCAATGCGCACCTGTAAAGAGATTTAGCACTTATGAATCTCATACAGAAAACAGTGGAAAAACTCAACAAAATGCTTCATTATGACCTGATTTTGTCCACATACATGTTTAAGCTGTAGAACCTAAAACTTTTAAATTCCTGATACAAGGACATAACTATCATTTTATTCCTAATCTTTACTACTGTTGACCAAATGGTGGGCATATGAAATTGACATAAAGTTTAGACCAACATTTGTAACAGTGGCGATATTAGGATAATGTAATGAAGGATAACATTCATTCCACACCTGAATTCAGGTACATACAAACACTTGCACAAATAATAAGAAACAACAGTAGGAGTAAACCATTTGGCCCTTGGAGATAATCAGCTTTGAACTTGACATACGGTGGAGCAGGGTTTAAACATTTTGCTGCACTCTTGTCCATCACCCAACTACTACAATTTCCAGAAATTTGTTGAATCTGTTCTCAATGAACTTGAACCCCACGCTTCCACAGCATTCTAGGATTAAAAATACCAAAGATTCAACACATTCTGCATGAAGAACTTTCTCAATTCCTCACTTAAGACTGAGCTGCATATTGACATTCAGTATGAACACTCCTACCAAGTTGAGTGCTACCTCTCAGTACTTGTTATAGCACACTTGGTTCTCCAGTCCTCACAGGTACATATTCTCCTTTATACTTAAAACATCCACTTGGGCTGTGAACTGCAATGCTGAGAATTTGTTTTGGACACCTGCCCTCCACTGGCTCTCATCCAGCGATAAATTACTGCTGAAATGTGGGGCTCAGGGCAACACCCTGCTGAGAAAGGTTTGTGCAGGCCATTATTTCAAAACGAGAATGGCTGCTCCACGTGAGCACAGACTGCAGAGATTATACAATCTCCTTCATTACCACTGATCAGCTGTGATGAAAGCTGTGCTGTCTGTCCTCCTAGTGTAGCTGTACACTATTAACACAATTACTTAAAGTGGAAAAATCTCTGGATAGAGAACCAAACAAAGAGAAAATGGAGAGCAGCACTACCTGATGGAGGACATCTACATGTAAACGTAAATTTGCTGGATCAATTAATGACAATACAAAAAGATCGTTACTTATCTTTTCCCCTGTTTATTTCTTCGAGTTCAGCCAGCGAGTGAACTTGGACCCGACATCAGGGAGAGAACCTTTCTCATCTTCCCGGCGGTTCTACAAGTTCACTGCCTGATGTCAGAATTGTTACAAGTTATAAGGCCACTGATACAAAAGAACTATCAGTTTGGTAAGCATTCCAGCCAAGCCAATGGACTAATGATACAAAGAACTATCAGTTTGATAACCATTCCAACCAAGTCAATGGACTATTGATACAAAAGAACAATCAGTTTGATAGACACTCCAGCCACCTTAATTAAATAAAGGAATATCCTACCTGGTTTGTTGGAGCCACAAATTAATTATAAAGATAAGAACATACATCAAATTTACGCTTTAATTAAGAAAGGAATGTTCTATCTAATTTCCATCAGGTACTGCCTTTTGTCAAAATCAAAAGGTGTGAAAAGCCCAGAGACATTTTATGTGGATCTGGGTGAACTTTAACCCTTATCTTGCTCCAAAGAAAGCAGCTGTGAGACAGTATTCAAACACACTGCAGTCACCCACAAAATACACAGACATAGTCAGTACTTAACCCATTGTTCACAGGAATCTGAGAATCCCCCATTCCCTTAAACTTTATCATATAAGATGCGTCATTTCAAGATAGTATCCACACTTAGGACCCTCGCCATTTGTTCTGCCCTCTCCTCATTACTACCATTGGGAAAAAGATACAGGAGCCTGAAAATCCACATCACTCAACAATTCAGAAGCAGCTTCATCCCTTCCACCATATTTCTGAATGGTCCTTGATCCCACGGACACTACCTTATTATTCTTCATTTGCACTATTTTGTAATTTAGAGTAATTTTATCTCTTTCCCTGTACTGCTACTGCAAATATAACAAATTTCACAGCATAGGTCAGTGATAATAAACCAGATTCTTACATGATAGAGACTTAACTAAAAAAAGTCTGGGCTTCATGTGCTCACATATGTCTGTGTACATACATACGTATGTACACACACACACACACACTGCATGTCAGCATTATCAAAGAAAAAAATTGTTGGCATTGAAGTGGGTCCAGAGAAAGTTCACAAGAGTGATTCCAGGGATGAAAAGGTTAACACATGAGGAGCGTTTGATGATTCTGGACCTGTTCTCACTGGAGTTTAGAAGAGTGACAAGGATCTCACTGAAACCCATCGAACATTGAAAGGCCTAAATACAGTAGATGTGGAGAGGATGCTTCTTTTAGTGAGGAAGCCAAGGACCAGAGGGCACAGCCTCAAAATAAAAAGACATCCTTTTAGAACAGAGATGAGGAGAAAATTCTTTAGCCAGAGGGTGGTGAATTGGTGGAATTCATTGGGTATATTTAAAGCAGAGGGTGACAGGTTCTTAATTAGTAAGGGCATCAAAGGGTACAAGAAGGCAGAGGTATTGTGTTGAAAAGGATAATAACTCAGCCATGATGGAACAGCGATGCAGACTCGATGGGCTGAATGGCTTAATTCTACTGCTATGTCTGATGGACTCATGGTCTTCCATGGAGTGGATGTTGCCAGTCTCAAGCAATGGTCCACACATACTATTTTGGCCAAGGTTCAACTGCATCCTCACAGGCAGTCTTGCCACGCTGAACCCACTGATTCCACTACTTGATTCACAACAGGTTTCTGGTACAGCAGCACATAGCAATGGTAGGACACGGTTCTTGGTCCCAACCTGCCAGTACAGCAGCATGTAACACAACAGTAACATATCTCATTTTGGGAGTGCATTTGAGGGTAACAATATACAAAGACACCCAGATTTCTTTGAATATTAATACTAGAATCAAAAATGTGATGTTTTGTGGCAGCAGTACAGTGCAGGAATAACAAATTACTATAAGTTACAATAAAAATAAATGCATAGTACAAAACAGGGAATGTTCATGTGTTATGGACTGTTCAGAAATCTGATGGCAGAGGAGAATAAGCTCTTCCTAAAATGTTGAGCATGGGTCTTCAGGCTCCTCCACCTCCCTCTCGATGTTAGTAATGAGAAGATGGTATTTCCCAGATGGTAGGGTCCTTAATGATGGATGCTGCCTTCTTGAAGCACTGCTTTTTAAAGATCTGGTTCTGCAGACCACTATTCTGGTTGAGCAAAACCCATTTATCAAATATTAGAATCTAATTAATCTAAAACTTAACACATCAACTTACCTCTGGTGTGATTACATCTAATGATATTGACAGAATGAAGCCATTCACTCTTCCTGTAATTGGTAATGGGTGACTCAGTGATCCATAAGTGGAAGTAATTTTATAATAAATCCCTTCCCTATCTTAGCTGAAGTGACAGTTACTTGGCATTCCTTTTGGTAAAATGCAATGGCAAACCTTTCATTGGACCATAGACTACCATCCCATTTTTCAGCACAAGTGAGTTTTAAAGACTAGACCCACTCCCCCAGAAAAATCATATTAGTTAGAGCTACTTGGCCGAGAAGATTGGAAGTGACAAGTAGCTACAGCCAGAAAATCAGAAATGGTTGCTGAAAGAACATAAGATACATGCCATTCTAAGAAAATGTTATGACATAAACACTGGTTGGTTTTATTAAGTCCCAGAGAAGCAATCTCGGGGATGGCAACTCTATCCTGGCCATCCTGTAACACATGCCATCCACTGCCTAAATTAGCTACTGCCTAAGACACACAGCAACCTGATAGGTCTTTGAATAAAACTTCCAAATACTGTTCCCAATAATGATTCAACATCAAATCAGTTGAATTGGATACTCAGAACTAACCAACCAAAATACAACACCTAGCCCCATCCAAAGTCAATACTGTACTCCATATACTCAATCAACGATCACAACATACTCAGATGGCACAAAATTGTAGTTCTCATGAAATATCATCAGCCTGAAACTTTGCCTTTGCTCTCTCTCCCATCTGATGTCCCCAGCTTTGCCAAATACTCCAGCATGTTTTCTTTTGTTACAGTAAGAGAGTGTGGAACACAGGCTTAAGCTAACATGTAATGACATAACAGAGGCCATTTCCCCTATTAAGTGTAGGATGGTACTCAAAGGAGCAATCCCATCAGCCCTATTCTTTTCTCCTTATTCCCGTCTACCACTGCAACTTATTTTCTCTGACACACAGCCATCACCTTCACCTTTGCTTCCTTTTTCGTAATCTGGAATGATTTATCAATTTACAAACACAGCTTTGGGATGAGTGCGGAAACTGAGGCAGATACGCTAATATTTTTTTTCTCCCATTCTGCGGCCCTTTCAGGCTAATATTTGCAGTTTTACTCATCCCAAGCTGTTGCTTTATATGGAAGCAGCACTGAAAGGTATTACAACTCTCCCAACTTTGCAGTACCAATTGATCTGGGGTTATTGTGAGCTAGTCAATGCCAAGGCAGCTTAATGCTATGTTAGGTTTTATTTTTGGCTGTACTTCTAACTACAAGTAACTTCAGAGGGCATTAAGAGTGAACATGGGGTAAGAGTTGGGACCGGGGTGAAACAGATAATTACCACATCCACGATTAAACTTCCCACCATTGACATTCAACACCATTAACACTCTGAATCCTCTACCCTAGAGGCCCCATGTAATTGAACCAACCATATAAATACCATGGCTATGTGAGTATCTGTTGCAAGACATCCTGCAGCTTGTGATTCACCTCCAAACTCTCCAAAGTTTGTGACTTAACGGACAGCCAGGAAATATTCAGAATCAGAATTAATATCACTAGCATATGTAGTGTAATTTGTTCACAAATTCTTTCCTTCCTTCCTGGATGAGTATGGCACCAACAATGCTTAAGAAGTTCAACAACAAAGACTAAACTCGCCTTTATTTAACACACACTTTACATTCAAACCCTTCATCTCCCTCCAAACCCATGGCTTCAATAACTTAAAGGGTTTTTTCAATAGCTCTTCACAAAACCATGATCTCATCCACTTAAAGGTCAAGGGTAGTAGGCACGTGACCACAAGCTGAAAATTCACCTCTGAGTGGCACACTATCCTGTCTTGGAAATATAACCGTTTTCCTTCATTAAATAGAAGTTAATTAAAATAAATATAGGACTTCCTGAGCCAACCACATCTTGTAAGTACCTCAAGGACTGCCCTAATTCAAGAAGTTAGCTCCCCACTATTTTCTGAAGAGTAATAAAAGAATGACAGTAAGTGTTAGCTTTACCAGCAACATTCACATTTCATATGTAAAATATTGATGTGAGATTTAAATCACTTAAAATCCAGAGGGGTCAGGTAAATTGGTTTTCTTTCTTGAAAAATGTTGAGTTGAGTTGTTAAATTAAGTACCCTAATCTTGAGTCATTTCCACTGATATAATTTATTTTATTAACAAAATCAAATTTATATACTTCAGCTGCTTTCTTGTGACTGAATTCAACTTCTGTTTTCTATTCCAACAAATAAGCCTAAACAGTTCTAATCTACCTCATCTCCTTGTGGTCCGTACGAGTTCTGGACTGATTTCTTTCAGGACCCTAACAACATAAATTTCATTCAATAAATCAACACGATAAATTCAATTTTCCTTTAAATTAAGCATTAATAATAATTATTTATGGATATTATATTTATTCATGTCCACAAATCAATTCAGATATTAAACAAATATGATATTTTGGCTAAACCAGTGAGGAGACTGCAATTTCATTGTGCTATTGTCAGATGGTTGTAGCAAACCTCTAATATTATTACTATTCCTTCTTTCTATGGGTTGCAAAAACCTGAATCTTTCAAATAACTTGAAGCCATATTCAGTCCAACCATTCATTTTACAAACAAGATTGCTCCAGGGATTCAGATCACTCAATTTGCAAAATGTTAGAAGTCCCTCACTCTTCTCTTTATTACTCTTCCACTTTCATAGGAAACTATCAAATATTGCAAGCTTTACACCTTTATTCACTAAAATAAATATATCTAATTGTCAGCGAGAAAATATTTCTTACTTCTCCAATCTAAATTTCTCGCATCATGTCCAGAAAGTATAGATTCACACAAGGGGTGCCTCCCTGAATCCTGCTATCCTGCTCTACTTCAGAGACCATTTGAAGTGTCAATATTTTAATGACCCAGTAAGGCAAGACAAGAGCCATTTTCAAGTATACATACAGCTTCTTGCTGGAGTCATTCAACACCAGAGGGTGGAAGTCCCTTTCTTGCCCAGACTAGTGGCTGAACCCCTAATGATTAACTTACTCAGTAAATTTTGAGCATTTTGCCAAACAAAGTAAATACGTTTCTACAATGGCCTAATCTGTTTCAGGTATGCTAGCATTCTACACAGAACTGCTAATATTTACCTCCATAACTCTTGCTCAAACACATGTTGCTGAACTTCAATACAGCTGATCAGCATGAACTTTCCAACAATGCTCCCATACGGGACTTCTCAGTTTCACAACATTTATGAATAACCCACATGTTTAGACCAGTTGTGGGAAAAGAAGACCCTATTTTTAATTGAAGAATATCTATTCATTTGGTGATACAGCACAGAGTAGGCTCTTCCAGCACTTCGAGCCATGGTGTTCCAGCAATCCTGATTAAACCTGACCTAATTATGGGACAATTTACAATGATCAATTAACTTACTAACTGGTACGTCTTTGGACTGTGGGAAAACTGAAGCACCTGGGGAAAACGTGCGGGGAGGGCGTACAGAGACTCCTTAAGGCACCAGAATTGAACTCCGAGGCCTCGAGTTGTAATAGCACCATGCTACTGTGGCACCCATATCAATGACAGAGGTCAAGCCATTGTCTGACCTATGAAAGAATTGTGTTCCTGAGATATTTTGTAATACTGTACAACATTTTCTATATCAAGACAGCTAGCAAAATGCATTATAAGAATTCACATAAAACTGTATATGTAATGAGAAGGGTATGCAATTCATTATAGCAAAAAAACATCTTCGTATATCAAAGACATGCACTCCAAGCCCTCAATGATGTTTCAGCAGAAATTCATAAATTAAACGCCTGTAAAGTAGGAGATTTCTACATATGGTTAACTACATTCTTTTGAGTTAAATATATTTATTTTCTAATGGGTTTTAATTTTAAAGTTTAAAGTAATATTAAAAAGTAAGAACACCAGACCATTTCTGAATGTTAACATCCAAATTTTTCACAAACTTGTTAAGCTTGCCACATAGCTAATGCCATTTCTGTGTTGTTTTATGATAGAAAGTAATAAATCAGCTTTCTTGAGGAAATTTTCAGTGCAATGGGCACTTATGGGAGAGTGGTTCAGCACATAGAAGCCTTCAAATTTGATTTGGACAAATTAATCTGTTTACTAATTTAGTTTACGAGGCATCCAAAACAAGTTATTTCAAAAGTGCTGTTCTTTTTCCACTGTGGAATGAACGTTCCTCAAGATAACAAGGAGAAAATTGTTCATTTGATATTTTCAAAACTCTTGCAAGAATTTACAGTGAAGATGTAAGGATGATATTTCTCTGGGCTGAGACAGATAAAACCAAGTATCAAACATCTCAACATAAGACAGCACCTGCCCTTTTACTTTTTTCCTTCCTATCATCCAATAACCAAAACTCCTTATAGGCGAAGCACTGATTCACTTGCACTCCTAGTTCTCAATCCAACCTCCTCAACAATGTAGAAGCCAACACAGATTAAACAATCACTTTGCACAGTACCTGGTTACAGTTGTCTGTCACTTTAATTTACCATTCTACTTGCACAGGGTTCTAGATAGGTTTGTCCCAGTGATGCTGGGAAAGAATGGTAAGGTGAAGGAACCATGGTTGACAAGAGAAGTGGATAAACTAGCCAAAAGGAAGAAGGAAGAATACTTAAGGTTTACGACGCACACAGAAAATGCTGGAGGAACTCAGCAGGACAGGCAATATCTATGGAAAAGAGTACAGTTGCCGTTTTGGGCCAAGACCCTTCATCAGGAATCTTAGACCATAAGACAAAGGAGCAGAAGTCGGCCATTCGGCCCATCGAGTCTGCTCCGCCATTTTATCATGAGCTGATCCATTCTCCCATTTAGTCCCACTCCCCCACCTTCTCACCATAACGTTTGATGCCCTGGCTACTCAGATACCTATCAATCTCTGCCTTAAATACACCCAATGACTTGGCCTCCACTGCCGCCCGTGGCAACAAATTCCATAGATTCACCACCCTCTGACTAAAAAAATTTCTTCGCATTTCTGTTCTGAATGGGCGCCCTTCAATCCTTTAAGTCATGTCCTCTCGTACTAGACTCCATCATGGGAAACAACTTTGCCACATCCACTCTGTCCATGCCTTTCAACATTCGAAATGTTTCTATGAGGTCTCCCCTCATTCTTCTAAACTCCAAGGAATACAGTCCAAGAGCAGACAAACGTTCCTTATATGTTAACCCTCTCATTCCCGGAATCATTCTAGTGAATCTTCTGTGTACCCTCTCCAACGTCAGCACATCCTTTCTTAAATAAGGCGACCAAAACTGCCCAGAGTACTCCAAGTGAAGTTTCACCAGCGCCTTATAGAGCCTCAACATCACATCCTTGCTCCTATACTCTATTCTTCTAAAAATGAATGCCAACATTGCATTTGCCTTCTTCACTACTGACTCAACCTGGAGGTTAACTTTAAGGGTATCCTGTACAAGGACTCCCAAGTCCCGATGCATCTCAGAACTTTGAATTCTTACCCCATATAAATAATAGTCTCACAACACACATCAAAGTTGCTGGTGAACGCAGCAGGCCAAGCAGCATCTATAGGAAGAGGCGCAGTTGACGTTTCAGGCCGAGACCCTTCGTCAGGACTAACTGAAGGAAGAGTGAGTAAGGGATTTGAAAGCTGGAGGGGGAGGGGGAGATGCAAAATGATAGGAGAAGACAGGAGGGGGAGGGATAGAGCCGAGAGCTGGACAGGTGATAGGCAGAAGGGGATACGAGAGGATCATGGGACAGGAGGTCCGGGAAGAAAGACGGGGGGGGGGGTGACCCAGAGGATGGGCAAGAGGTATATTCAGAGGGACAGAGGGAGAAAAAGGAGAGTGAGAGAAAGAATGTGTGCATAAAAAAGAGTAACAGATGGGGTACGAGGGGGAGGTGGGGCCTAGCGAAAGTTAGAGAAGTCAATGTTCATGCCATCAGGTTGGAGGCTACCCATACGGAATATAAGGTGTTGTTCCTCCAACCTGAGTGTGGCTTCATCTTTACAGTAGAGGAGGCCGTGCATAGACATGTCAGAATGGGAATGGGATGTGGAATTAAAATGTGTGGCCACTGGGAGATCCTGCTTTCTCTGGCGGACAGAGCGTAGATGTTCAGCAAAGCGGTCTCCCAGTCTGCGTCGGGTCTCCCCAATATATAAAAGGCCACATCAGGAGCACCGGACGCAGTATATCACCCCAGTCGACTCACAGGTGAAGTGATGCCTCACCTGGAAGGACTGTTTGGGGCCCTGAATGGTGGTAAGGGAGGAAGTGTAAGGGCATGTGTAGGTAGCACTTGTTCCGCTTACACGGATAAGTGCCAGGAGGGAGATCAGTGGGGAGGGATGGGGGGGACGAATGGACAAGGGAGTTGTGTAGGGAGCTATCCCTGCGGAATGCAGAGAGAGGGGGGGAGGGAAAGATATGCTTAGTGGTGGGATCCCGTTGGAGGTGGCGGAAGTTACGGAGAATAATATGTTGGACCCGGAGGCTGGTGGGGTGGTAGGTGAGGACCAGGGGAACCCTATTCCTAGTGGGGTGGTGGGAGGATGGAGTGAGAGCAGATGTACGTGAAATGGGGGAGATGCGTTTAAGAGCAGAGTTGATAGTGGAGGAAGGGAAGCCCCTTTCTTTAAAAAATGAAGACATCTCCCTCGTCCTAGAATGAAAAGCCTCATCCTGAGAGCAGATGCGGCGGAGACGGAGGAATTGCGAGAAGGGGATGGCGTTTTTGCAAGAGACAGGGTGAGAAGAGGAATAGTCCAGATAGCTGTGAGAGTCAGTAGGCTTATAGTAGACATCAGTGGATAAGCTGTCTCCAGAGACAGAGACAGAGAGATCTAGAAAGGGGAGGGAGGTGTCGGAAATGGACCAGGTAAACTTGAGGGCAGGGTGAAAGTTGGAGGCAAAGTTAATAAAGTCAACGAGTTCTGCATGCGTGCAGGAAGCAGCGCCAATGCAGTCGTCGATGTAGCGAAGGAAAAGTGGGGGACAGATACCAGAATAGGCACGGAACATAGATTGTTCCACAAAGCCAACAAAAAGGCAGGCATAGCTAGGACCCATACGGGTGCCCATAGCTACACCTTTAGTTTGGAGGAAATGGGAGGAGCAAAAGGAGAAATTATTAAGAGTAAGGACTAATTCTGCTAGATGGAGCAGAGTGGTGGTAGAGGGGAACTGATTAGGTCTGGAATCCAAAAAGAAGCGTAGAGCTTTGAGACCTTCCTGATGGGGGATGGAAGTATATAGGGACTGGACATCCATGGTGAAAATAAAGCGGTGGGGGCCAGGGAACTTAAAATCATCGAAAAGTTTAAGAGCGTGAGAAGTGTCACGAACATAGGTCGGAAGGGATTGAACAAGGGGTGATAAAACAGTGTCGAGGTATGCAGAAACGAGTTCGGTGGGGCAGGAGCAAGCTGAGACAATAGGTCGGCCAGGACAGGCAGGTTTGTGGATCTTGGGTAGGAGGTAGAAACGGGAAGTGCGGGGTGTGGGAACTATAAGGTTGGTAGCAGTGGATGGGAGATCCCCTGAGCGGATAAAGTCGGTGATGGTGTGGGAGACAATGGCCTGGTGCTCCTTAGTGGGGTCACGATCGAGGGGTAAATAAGAGGAGGTATCCGCGAGTTGTCGCTGTGCCTCGGCAAGGTAGAGGTCAGTACGCCAGACTATAACAGCACCCCCTTTATCAGCGGGTTTAATAATAATGTTAGGATTAGTGCGGAGGGAGTGGAGAGCAGAGCGTTCCGAAGGAGTGAGGTTGGAATGGGGACAAGCTGCGGTGAAGTCGAGACGGTTGATGTCCCGTCGGCAGTTGGCAATAAAGAGATCCAGAGCAGGCAGAAGACCAGAGCGGGGTGTCCATGAAGAAGAGGAGGGTTGAAGACGGGAGAAGGGGTCATCGGTGGGGGTGGAAGAGTCCTTGCCGAAGAAGTAGGCTCGGAGACGGAGACGGCGGAAGAAAAGTTCCGCATCATGGCGAACACGGAACTCGCTGAGGTGTGCCTCAAAATAATAGTCTGCCCGTTTATTTTTTCTTCCAAAGTGCATAACCATACACTTTCCAACATTGTACTTCATTTGCCACTTCTCTGCCCATTCTTCCAGTCTATCCAAGTCTCTCTGTAGACTCTCCGTTTCCTCAGCACTACCGGCCCCTCCACCTATCTTTGTATCGTCAGCAAACTTAGCCACAAAGCCATCTATTCCATAATCCAAATCGTTGATGTACAATATAAAAAGGAGCGGCCCCAACATGGACCCCTGTGGAACACCACTGGTAACCGGCAGCCAACCAGAATAGGATCCCTTTATTCCCACTCTCTGTTTCCTGCCAATCAGCCAATGCTCTATCCACATAAGTAACTTTCCCGTAATTCCATGGGCTCTTATCTTGTTAAGTAGCCTCATGTGCAGCACCTTGTCAAAGGCCTTCTGAAAATCCAAATATACAACATCCACTGCATCTCCCTTGTCTAGCCTACTTGTAATTTCCTCAAAAAATTGTAATAGGTTTGTCAGGCAGGATTTTCCTTTAAGGAATCCATGCTGAGTTCTGCCTATCTTGTCATATGCCTCCAGGTACTCTGTAACCTCATCTTTGACAATCGACTCCAACAACTTCCCAACCACCGACGTCAAGCTAACAGGTCTGTAATTTCCTTTTTGCTTCCTTGCCCCCTTCTTAAATAGCGGAATGACATTTGCAATCTTCCAGTCCTCTGGAACCATGCCAGAATCTATCGACTTTTGAAAGATCATCGCTAATGCCTCCGCAATCTCCACAGCTACTTCCTTCAGAACACACGGGTGCATTCCATCTGGTCCAAGAGATTTATCTACCTTTAGACTATTCAGCTTCCTGAGTACTTTCTCTGTCGTAATTGTGGCTGCGTACACTCCTCTTCCCTGCCACCCTTGAGTGTCTGGTATACTGCTGATGTCTTCCTCAGTGAAGACTGATGCAAAATACTCATTCAGTTCCTCTGCCATCTCCTTATCTCCCACTACAATTTCTCCAGCATCATTTTCTATTGGTCCTATATCTACTCTCACCTGCCTTTTACTCTTTATATACTTGAAAAAGTTTTTATTATCCTCTTTGATATTATTTGCTAGCTTCCTTTCATAGTTCATCTTTTCCCTCTTAATGACTTTCTTGGTTTCCTTTTGTAAGGTTTTAAAAACTTCCCAATCCTCTGTCTTCCCACTAATTTTTGCTTCCTTGTATGCCCTCTCCTTTGCTTTAACTTTGGCTTTGACTTCTCTTGTCAGCCACGGTTGCATCCTTTTTTCACTCGAAAATTTCTTCTTTTTTGGAATATACCTGTCTTGCACATTCCTCATTTCTCGCATAAACTCCAGCCACTGCTGTTCTGCTGTCTTTCCCGCCAGTGTCCCTTTCCAGTCAACTTTGGCCAGTTCCTCTCTCACACCACTGTAATTTCCTTTACTCCACTGAAATACCGACACATCAGACTTTGGCTTCTCTTTTTCAAATTTCACAGTGAACTCAATCGTGTTATGATCACTGTCTCCTAAGAGTTCCTTCACCTCAATCTCTCTAATCACCTCCGGTTCATTACACAATACCTAATCCAGTACAGCCGATCCCCTAGTGGGCTCAACAACAAGCTGTTCTAAAAAGCCATCTCGCAGACATTCTACAAATTCTCTCTCTCATATCCAGTGCCGACCTGATTTTCCCAATCCACTCGCATGTTAAAATCCCCCACAATTATCATAACACTGCCCTTCTGACAAGCCTTTTCTATTTCCAGTTGTAATTTGTAGTCCACATCCCTGCAGCTGTTTGGAGGCCTATAGATAACTGCCATCAGGGTACCTTTTACCCCTGCTATTTCTTAGCTCAACCCATAAAGATTCTGCACCTTCCGATCCTATATCACCTCTTTCTAATGATTTAATATAATTTCTTATCAACAAAACCACGCCTCTCCCTCTGCCTACCTTCCTATCCTTCCAATACACTGTGTATCTTTGGACGTTCAGCTCCCAGAGACATGCATCCTTTAGCCAGGTCTCAGTGATGGCCACAATATCATACCTGCCAATCTGTAGCTGTATAACAAGATCATCCACCTTATTCCTTATGCTGCGTGCATTTAAGTACAACACCTTAAGACCAGTATTTGATACTTTTCGCTTTGATTTCACTGCAACTCATCCCAATGGCTACAAATTTGCCCCATCACCTGCCTGTCTTTTCTGACATCTTTACTGCTCACTATCTTGGCTCAAAACGTTGACTATACCCTTTTCCATAGATGTTACCTCAGCTGCTGAGTTTCTCCAGCATTGTGTGTGTGTTGCTTGGATTTCCAGCCTCTGCAGATTTTCTCTTGTTTGTTAAGGTTTACAAAGTAAGAATCAGACAGAGCTCCTGAGAGTTAAAAGGCAGGCAGAAAGGAACTACGAAGAGCTAGAAGGGAACATGAGAAGGCCTTGATGAGTAGGATTAAGAAAAACCCCCAAGGCATACTGCACATATGTGAGGCACAGGAGGATGACTAGAGTGAGCTTGGGACTGATCAGGGATAAAAGAGGAAACATAAGCCTGGACTCGGAGAAAGTCCTTAGTGAATACTTTGCTTCCGTATTCACCAGTGTGAGGGACCTTGATGAATGTGAGGACAGTGTAGAATATGCTACAACATGCCAATGTTAAGAACAAGGATGTGCTGGAACTTTTGAAAAACATTAGGATAGATAAGTCACACTTACAACACACTGGAGGAACTCAGCAGGTCGGGCAGCATCCATGGAAAAGATTGGTCGACGTTTCGGACTGGAACCCTTCGTCAGGACTGTAGAGGGAAGGAGCAGAGGCCCTATAAGGAAGGTGGGGGGAGGGTGGGAAGGAGGAGGCTGGTAGGTTCCAGGTGAAAAACCAGTAAGGGGAAAGATAAAGGGGTGGGGGAGGGGAAGCAGGGAGGTGATAGGCAGGAAAGGTGAAGGAGGAATAGGGGAAAACACAATGGGTAGTAGAAGGAGGCGGAACCATGAGGGAGGTGATAGGCAGTTGGGGGAGGGGCAGAGTGACATAGGGATGGAGGAAAGGAGTGGGAGGGAATTACCGGAAGTTGGAGAATTCTATGTTCATACTAACGGGCTGGAGACTACCTAGACGGTTTATGAGGTGTTGCTCCTCCAACCTGAGTTTAGCCTCATCATGCCAGCCTCTTTGTTGGTTACATGGAACAGCCTGTGCTCCAAACCTATTTTGATACTGCTCCCCAACTTTTCCTTCGGTACATTGACGACTACATTGATGCTGCTTCCTGCACCCATGCTGAGCTCGTCAATTTCATCGACTTTACTTCTAACTTCCACCCAGCCCTCAAATTCACTTGGTCTATCTCAGACACTTCTCTCCCCTTTCTCGATCTCTCGGTCTCCATCTCTGGAGACAGACTGTCCACTGACATCTTCTACAAGCCCACTGACTCTCATAACTACCTCAACTATACCTCTTCCCACCCCGCCACATGCAAAAATGCCATTCCCTCTTCTCAGTTCCTCTGTCTCTGCCGCATCTGCTCCGAGGATGAGGTTTTCCGTTCCAGGACATCTCAAATGTCCTCTTTCTTTAAGGATCGTGGTTTCCCTTCTGCTGTCATCAATGATGCCCTCACCCGCACCTCCTCCATTTCCCACACTTCGGCCCTCACCCCATCCTCCCGCCACCACAACAGGGACAGAGTTCCCCTTGTCCTCACCCACCACCCCACCAGCCTCCGGATCCAGCACATTATCCTCTGCAACTTCCACCACCTTCAACAGGACCCCACCACTAAGCACATCTTTCCCTCTCCACCCCCTCTGCTTTCCACAGGGATCAGTCCCTCTGCGACTCCCCGGTCCGCACGTCCCTCCCCACGGATCTCCCACCCGGCACTTATCCCCGTAAGCGCAAGTGCTACACCTGTCCCTACACCTCCTCTCTTGCCACCATTCAGGGCCCCAAACAGTCCTTCCAAGTGAGGCAAGACTTCACTTGTAAGTCTGTTGGGGTCATCTACTGCATCCGGTGCTCCCGGTGCGGCCTCCTCTACATCAGATTGGGGGACCACTTCGTCGAGCACTTCCGCTCCATCCGCCAAAACAGACAGGACCTCCCAGTAGCCACCCACTTCAACTCTGCTTCCCACTCCAATTCAGATATGTCCATGCATGGCCTCCTCTACTGCCATGATGAGGCTAAACTCAGGTTGAAGGAGCAACACCTCAGATACCATCTAGATCATCTCCAGCCCCTTGGTATGAACATAGAATTCTCCAACTTCCGGTAATTCCCTCCCCCTCCCTTCCTCTATCCCTATATCACTCTGCCCCCTCCCCCAGCTGCCTATCACCTCCCTCATGGTTCCGCCTCCTACTACTCATTGTGTTTTCCCCTATTCCTTCTTCACCTTTCCTGCCTATCACCTCCCTGCTTCCCCTCCCCCACCCCTTTATCTTTTCCCTTACTGGTTTTTTACCTGGAACCTACCAGCCTTCTCCTTCCCACCCTCCCCCCACCTTCTTTATAGGGCCTCTGCCCCTTCCCTCTACAGTCCTGACGAAGGATTCGGGTCCGAAACGTCGACTGATCTTCTCCACGGTTGCTGCCCGACCTGCTGAGTTCCTCCAGCGTGTTGTGAGTGTTGCTTTGACCCCAGCATCTGCAGATTATTTTGTGTTTAGGATAGATAAGTCTCTGGGGCTGGATGGAAATATACTCCAGGTCATTATGGGAAACAAAGGACAAGATTGCTGCACTTTTGGTGATGATCTTTGCATCCTCACTGGCCACAGAAGTAGCACCAGAATACTGGAGGTTGGCAAATGTTACTCTTTTGTCAAGAAAGGTAATAGAAGTAATCCTGGGAAAGTATAGACCAGAGAGTCTTACATCAATGATGGGCAGATTATTGGAGAAGGTTCTTAAAGACAAGCTTTATGAGCATTTAGAGAAGCATCATCTGACGAGGGATAATGAGAATGGTTTTGTGTGGAGCAGATAATGCTTCATGAGCCTCATTGAATTCTTCGAGATAAGGACAAGACAAATTGATGAAGGTAAAGCAATGGACATGGCGTATATGGATTTTGGTAAGACATTCAACTCGCACTGTTAACATCCTTATAGGAAGGATTTGGATGCTTTAGAGAAGGTCCAGAGATTTACCAGATGTCACCTGGATTAAAGCAAATATCTTATGAGGAAAGGTTGATTGAGCTTGGGCTTTCTTCAGTGGAGCAAAGGAGGATGACAGATGAATTGACAGAGGTGTGTAAGATGATAAGAGGCATAGAACTAGTGGTCAGCCAGTGCCCCTTTCGCAGAGTGGAAGTGGCTAATACAAGAGGTCATAATTTATTTTTTTTTTAATTTTATTTTTATTTGGATAAGGAATTCACAATTATCATGTACTTTTTTCACACATATAACCTTAAGGTGACTGGAGGAAAGTAAGTATAAGGGGATGTCTGAAGTATTTTTTTACACTGTAAGTGTGTGGAATGCACTGTCAGGGGTTGTAATAGAGATAAACACATTAAGGACATTTAAGGGTCTCTGAGATAGGCACATGGATGAAAGAAAATTGGAGAGCTATGTGGGAGAGAAATGTTAGATTGATCTTAGAGCAGGATAAAAGCTCGGAATATCTTCATGGGCTGACGGGTCTGTACTGTACCTCAACACATTTCTCTATGTAACGCCCTGGTTAAGATTTTACTGCTAATGTTGTAGGGTATTTCATTCAATGACTTTCTGTAAAAGCAGTGTGTTCTGCTGGCAGTGTTTGGGTTAATGGTAAAGATAAGGGGCTGTGAGGTTTTGTGACAGACACTAAGGTGGGTCGAGGTCTTACCAGTGGGAGATGGAAAGAGAAGAAGCTCAAGAGAACCGGGCATAGTTTTCGATCCCATGGGAATACACAATACAATGGAGTCCAAGAGGGGAATTCCTACCAGTGATCGGTGAATAGGAGATGGTGCCGTGAGTACATGAGACACATCAGCTTTTGGAAAATTTTTGATCCAACCTGTGCACATTTGACTGTTTTAATTATGATGGGCCTTTTAGTTTTCTTCTTTCTTTACTAATGGTTTAATTGTGACTGCATGGGGGCAGTAGTTACACAGTATTCACAGATTGGGGTTCAACTGGGCGAGACATCCCAACTTCCCAGTTTTGGTGGGACCCATGTCATATCAACCCTAGACATACAGAGTCTGAGAAAGGTGGTTTTCCCACCGCTGAGTCTGGTGGCTGTTAGAGAGGAACCAACAAGTCACATCTCTGCAGGCGCCCAGTAAAAAGGGGTTTCATCTATATTAAAGAAAGACCCAACATAAGGTTGAGGAACAATACCTCATCTTCTGCCCGGGTACACTGCAGCTTTCAGAATCCAAATACATTCTTTAACTTAGGGTAATTTGCTCTTTCTGTCCAGATCAGAACTGGCCATTTTGAGTCATTTTGGCTCAGTTTTTCTTATTAAATTTGTACAGTCTGCCATGCTAGGTATGTCTCATAGCCTCACAAATTGTAAGAGATTATAAAAACAAGAAATATCAGAACCTGCTAAAAATATCTTTATCCAAAATAGAAGGAAATGCTGTACTTGACCTCTCGGGATGGCTGTGGAGTTCAGGGATTGAGTATTTTGAAGACTGAGATCAAGAGCAGCACTGGGGTGAAAAATCAACCATCATCATTTTGAAGGGAGGAGCAGCCACAAGAACTTACATTTCTTATGTTCTTGTATAAAGTGAAGAATGGGATGGTATCTTCTCCTATTCTTAAACTTAATTTAAATGTTTCAGCAGTAAATAAACATTCAAGACATATTCAAGCAGAACTCAACATATACTTCAGAATACATTTCTACCATCCACATGACATTGAATCATGTTTCAAGATTCAAGATTGTTTAATGTCATTTCCATTACACAAGTGTAAAGGCAAACAAAATAATTGTTAGTCCAGATCTGAGGCAGCACAAAAAAAAACACAAGATAAAGAACACAATAAATATAAATACTTAAGATAGCCTATATACATAGATAGATTGTATGTGCACAAGGCACAGGAGAGTCTGCACATAAAGTGACTGATGGGAAATGATAAAAGTAGCGGTGGTGGGGGTAGTGGGTCGAGCCTTACTGCTTAGGGAAAGTAACTGATTTTGAACCTGATGGTTCTGGCCTGAATGTCAAGTAGCTTCCGGCTTGATGGGAATGGGACACAGTCCATGAGCAGGGTGGGTAGGATCCTTCATGATATTACTGGCCCTTTTGCTATGCCTTTATGTAATTATGTATTTACAGATTGAAGAAATTAAACCCGAGCTATTATATTTCTTTAAATTAAATTGCTCAAGCCATCTCAGAAAATAATTTCTAGTCATAAATAAGGGTGGAAGAAAAGCTAAAAGGACAGACTAAAATGTACAAAACATCGGAACATCCAGACCCAAATTATGGTGCAGTGAACAAGAGATAATAAAGAAAACAGATCAGATTATAAACGTATCCAGCATCTCAAATATACTGTATTCACAAGGGACAGGAATTTACTCAATAAATACCCCGAAATCTGCAAAATACAAATTCAATAGAAATGGACTCTGTGGATTTTGTGCTTATATTGCCGATTGCTACAGAAACAACTACAGATAATCCCCATGTTATGGGAGGACATTTCTGTTGGGAGTGTAAAGAACGGGTTTACCTATCATGATTTTTGATAAAGCAAAGCCCTTCTTTGCACCTCCAACACACTGCTCTCCCATTTCTTCTGTGCATGCAATGAGAAACAGCATTCAAGCAAACATGTATTTATTTTTTCCCCAGATAAATTCAGTGAGAGTGAGTTTTATTCTATACAACAAACCTTTTGGGTAGTAATTTCTGAGTTCTCCAAGGCTGAATTTATATTACTCAAAAATCCCTATCACAGGGATTGCTGTTCCAAGTTATTAAAATGGAAGTGAGAATTTGGTGTCTACTTGCTTTGTTGCACCAATCAGAAGGTTAACAATAAACTCTTATTTTCACTGTATAGAATTAGAATTGTAAAGCCTTTTTTATTGAGTTTCTAAATATTTTCTTTATTGAAGTCCTGTGGCTTCCAGTTAATTAGGCCATCATTTAATCAGGGCAACCATTTATTTGGGACAATTCTTAAAGAACAAAAATTGAGAAAATGGATGTGATTCCTTTCATTTATTTGGGACACACTGTCACTTAACTAGGACAGAAGCTTTTGGGCAAACAGTTTTCAACTGATGTCAGTTGTATGCAATTGTATGGCCATTAGATACTACACTGTGCTTAGAGTGAACAGTTTTGAAATAGCATCAGTTGCGTGTGTTTCTGTTCAAAAAAGTGATTTTTGTTGTTGATAGTTGCCAGGAAATTAGCAGTAAAACAATTCAGAACTGTTTTGCTCACTGCGGTTTCAATGATGGAGGCATGGGGATGCCAGAAATAAAAATAAAACAATTCCACTACTTCAACAAGTTAGGAACAATGAAGAATTTTGACCGTATTGACAATCACCTTGACTGTTACAATGAAAATGAAGATTTGGAGGATGCAGTAATTGAAAACAATGTATGAAGGCAGTCCATTATCTGCTCTAGGTGTCTGCACTGATTTTGTTCATTTACAGTCAATCAAAAGAACATAGCAGCAGACACTGGATGAATTCCTCTGTTGATAACTATTAGGATACAAATACATGGCTTTATGGTACAGTAGTATTAATAACAGTATTCTAATTTGTTCTGCATTTCATTTAAATGCACAATTTGTTACTCAGTTAAATGGTAGTTTGCCTTTTTCTATACCTTAACTATTTCCATGAAAGTTTGTCTATTTGGGGCAACCACTTAATTGGGCCAAAATGTACTGGTCCCAGTGTCCAATTTACCAGAATCCATTGTACATTAAGTAAATTGAATAGGTTACACTTAATAGCATGATATAGTGTCTTTATTAACATGGCTGCTATTCTTCAGAACACGAAATGGGTGCAATGGTTTGCACAGTAGAAATACATGTATACAAGTTTTTGCTGTTGCAAATTTTAATTCATTGCTCATGCTACCCTTAAAATTGTAACAAAGAACCTAACCAAAATCCTACAAAATAGTTTTGATAACACAATATAATGTACACACAACAAACCATTCAGTTGATCTCATTATGACTAAGACAAACTCAGCAACAAAAGAAAGACATTCACTTGCATCAGCGTCAGGTGAAATTGGTTGAGATTCACTTTCAGTATTGAAAAGTGTAATTGACAAGTACACCATATTTGATATCCAGTTGGTGAATGTCTTTTAGTGAGCTATGAATCTAGCTTCACATTGCTCTGGAAATACATAAAGCACTCAATCAAGTTGTGACATACATTATCACCAAAGTCATACACTGGCAGATATGACTTGTAAAAAAAAAAGGTCACTTTTGTTCCCTACAGGAATAGCTGCATTGATTGTAGAACACTATAAGTACCCATTTCCCAATTCCCTCATGGCTTAATCTCACTTAAAAATTAAACCACAATTTAAATCAATTATTCACTATGTAGGAGAATTAAACTCGTGACAAACCAACTGATTTTGCTTCTGGAGTATTAAGCATCCATACACAATGCCCAAGTGCCGGAGGTCCTTCAAGTTATTTAAATATCACCATGATATACTTAATAACATAAACATACTAGTTGTAAACTAAAGAAATAGGTGTTGATTCAAAAAATATTCTAAGCAAGAGTCTAGACTCAGAGACCGACTAACTAAAATGGGGGCAGAAAAAGACACACCATTCCCAAGTCTCTCCAACTCCCATTTTTTCAACACTTCAAACCTAATTACTTACTGTTTCTTCTTTCCCTAACCAACAATGAAAACAATTTCCTCATTAGTTTCCAATTACCCCACTAACCATCAACAAAACCGCGAGCAAAAATAAAGTCATCTTCAGCCAGCCTCAGTCCTCTATCACTCTCCCTCTTGTCACGCATTTCACTATCACTCCTGCGCTGCTCCGACACCTACAATCTCCTTCTCTCTTCATTGTCCATTCCTGGGTCAGGATCTCAGGTGGTGTCTCTCCCCTAGCACCAATCCCAAGCGTAACCGCCCTCATTCCATTTTCTGACCCGCGATCACCGCCAGACCAACCCAATCCCGAGTCGCCTTCGCTCCCAGACATGGTTGGAGCCCCCTTCACCACTACTCTACCCACTGAGGGCGGGCCTGCAGTGGGCGCCGACCACTGCCCGCGTCCACCTGAGCTCTCCATCATCAGCGGCCTAGCAACGGCAAAACAAGGCGTTCGACCAGCCAACGGGAGCCGCCACCAGCCACTCACACAACAGCCGCTGCAACCGCCCGGGTTACTGAAACCTTTGCAGCTCAACGGGACACTGCACCGACCGAGAAAGAAGGCAGAATACAGCGTATCTGTCGCTCTACCTGTTCCCTCAAATGCGGTCAGCCATTAGCGCAGGAAACACGGGGCTGGCAACACTGGCCCGGATGAGAAGCAAAGTCCGGAGCTGGAACAGAATCGGAGGTAAACTAAGGATAGGATTCTAACTGGGACTGGAACTGGAGTAGATCGCCGGCGTGTAAAGCCATCCAATCAAATTCTCTTGTGTCAAAAGCAAACAACTCCTTGTTTTAGAGAGGAAAAGCGTTTCATAAGATGAAGCGAAAATGTCTTTGTAAAGGCCCCCACTTGTAGAAGTGCTGGAAATAAACAAAGAAGAAGGGCTTAGGTAGGTAGATAGCGAGAAACTATCCTCCCAACAGAGGTCTCTATAATAAGAGGGCACAAGTTTAAGATAAAAGGTATACAATTTAGAGGAGATTTGAGGAAGACAGTTTTAACCAGACCAACAGACACAAAATACTGTAGAAACTCAGCATGTTTCTTCTTGCAAATTTTTACAGATGTACTGCATCACTGTCTGGTACGGTGGGAGTGTGCCGTGAGTGAGGCTACTGCACAGGGTCGAAGTAAGCTGCAGTGCTTACGACTTAGTCAGCTCCATCATGCCCACTAACCTCCGTTGTATTCAGGACATCTTCAAGGAGTGATGCTTCAAAAAGGTGGCATCCATCTGCGCCACCATGTTATGCCTTTTTCGATCAGGAAGAAGGTACAGAAGCCTGAAGGTACACACTCAACGATTCAGGAAGAGCTTCTTTCCCTCTGCCAACTGATTTCTGAATGGACATTGAGCCTATGGACACTACCTCACTACTTTTTTATTACTATTTTTGCACTACTTATTTAATCTAACTATTTAATATATA
Source organism: Mobula hypostoma (assembly GCF_963921235.1). Classification (NCBI taxonomy): domain Eukaryota; kingdom Metazoa; phylum Chordata; class Chondrichthyes; order Myliobatiformes; family Myliobatidae; genus Mobula; species Mobula hypostoma. Next base: position 192,841,896 of record NC_086098.1, read on the forward strand.
TATACTTACTGGAATTCATGTTTTTGTCTATTAATTGTGTATTGCATTGTACTGCTACTACAAAGACAACAAATTTCACACCATATGCTGCTGATATTAAACCCAATTCTGATTCAGACAACATCTATGGAGGAGAATAAACAGTCAACGCTTCTGGCTGAGACCCTTCATTAGCAGTTTGCTCAAGATTTCCAGCATTTGCAGAATCCCTTGTGTCTCAATTTTATCCAGAGGGTAGCTGAACTCACTACCTGAGGAATTGGTGGAAACAGAGTATTTAGATGGATACTAGAAACACCATACTGAGGGCATGAAGATGGAATGAATACAGACAGGCATTTGAGGGCCAGCATCAATAGATTTCATTGAAGGTCCTGTTTCCATATTGTGTGGCTGTATGACAGGTCAGTTTACAGCACAGCCAGCATCAATGAAGGGAGAGCCAGTGTTATGCTTACCCATCAAGAACAAAATATAATAATTATAAATTGAGAAAAAAACAAAAAAAATAAAACTTAAGTGACTTTTTCTCCACTTAGTAAAATATTGTTTTAAATGTGCCGCTTTCTAAAAATAAAACAAGAAACAGGCTACCTTTAAGTCATAGAGTTACTGTGTTCTACAGTACAGAAATGGGCCGCTTGGCCTACCACGTCCTTACTCATCATTTTGCCCACAAAACCTGATCAAACTTTCAATATACTTTGTTATTCAGGGATCCTTATCTTGTCATCTTTGCTTTTCACATGGTGGCCCTGAGGAGAATCAGAGATAATCCAGGAAACTATAGATGGGTGAATGCCTCGTCAGTGATAAGGAAGTTACTGGAGAGAACTTTATGAGCATTTGGAAAACCATCGCTAAAGTCAACGTAGGTCCCTTGGAAGACAAGAAGGGAAAATTGATATTGGGTGATAAGGAATATGCATTCAACACCATCCGCCCTGCTCTGCTGGGGGAGAAGCTGACAGCGATGCAGGTGGATGCTTTCCTGGTGTCATGGATTCTTGATTACCTGACTGGCAGACCACAGTACGTGTGCTTGCAACACTGTGCGTCCGACAGAGTGATTAGCAGCACTGGGGCTCCACAGAGGACTGTCTTCTCTCCCTTTCTCTTCACCATTTATACCTCGGACTTCAACTACTGCACAGAGTCTTGTCATCTTCAGAAGTTTTCTGATGACTCTGCCATAGTTGGATGCATCAGCAAGGGAGATGAGGCTCAGTACAGGGCTACGGTAGGAAACTTTGTCACATGGTGTAAGCAGAATTATCTGCAGCTTAATGTGAAAAAGACTAAGGAGCTGGTGGTAAACCTGAGGAGAGCTAAGGTACCGGTGACCCCTGTTTCCATCTAGGGGGTCAGTGTGGACATGGTGGAGGATTACAAATACCTGGGGATATGAATTGACAATAAACTGGACTGGTCAAAGAACACTGAGGCTGTCTACAAGAAGGGTCAGAGCCGTCTCTATTTCCTAAGGAGACTGAGGTCCTTTAACATCTGCCGGATGATGCTGAGGATGTTCTACGAGTCTATGGTAGCCAGTGCGATCATGTTTGCTGTTGTGTGCTGGGGCAGCAGGCTGAGGGTAGCAGACATCAACAGAATTGACAAACTCATTTGTAAGGCCAGCGATGTTGTGGGGATGGAACTGGACTCTCTGACGGTGGTGTCCAAGTTGCATGCCATCTTGGACAATGTCTCCCATCCACTACATAATGTACTGGTTGGGGACAGGAGTACTTTCAGCCAGAGACTCATTCCACCGAGATGCAACACAGAGCGTCATAGGAAGTCATTCCTGCCTGTGGCCATCAAACTTTACAACTCCTCCCTTGGAAGATCAGACACCCTGAGCCAATAGGCTGGTCCTGGACTTATTTCCCGGCATAATTTATATATTACTATTTAATTATTTATGGTTTTATTACTATTTAATTATTTATGGTGCGACTGTAATGAAAACCAATTTCCCCCGGGATCAATGAAGTATGACTATGAATATGACTATGACTATGAAATGACTGAGGCATTGAATGAATATTTTGTGTCAGTCTTCACGGTGGAGGACATGTCTAATATGCCAAAGAAGGATGTTATGGATGAAATGGGAGGTGAGGACCTTGATAAAATCATTATCACTAAAGAGTTAGTGATGAGCAAACTAGAGGGCCTGAAGGTACATAAGTCCCCTGGTCCTGATGGGATGCATCCCAGGGTGCTGAAGGAATTGGTGGAGGTTGTAGCAGACACGCTGGTAAAATTCTCTAGACTCTGGGCAGGTCCTGGCGGATTGGAAGACAGCAAATGTCACGCCACTTTTTTAAAAAGTATGTAGGCAAAAGATGGGCAACTATAGGCCAGTTAGCTGTAGTCGGGAAAATGCTTGAAGCTGTTATTAAGGAAGAAATAGCGAAACATTTAGAAAGGAGTGGTTCCATTAGACAGACGCAGCATGGATTCAGAAAGGGCAGGTCCTGTTTGACAAACTTACTGGAGTTCTTTGAGGACATAATGAGTGCAGTGGATAGAGGGGAACAGGTGGATGTCATATACTTGGATTCCCAGAAAGCGTTCGATAAGGTGCCACATAAGAGACTTATAAATAAGATACGGATGCATGGAGTTGGAGGAAGTGTATTGGCATGGATAGTGGATTGGTTAACCGATAGAAGGCAGAGAGTTGGTATAAATGGGTATTTCTCCGGTTGGTGGTCAGTGGTGAGTGGGGTGCTGCAGGGGTCGGTGCGGGGCCTGCAGCTGTTTACTATTTACATTGATGATTTGGAAGAGGGGACTGAGTGTAGCGTAGCAAAATTTGCTGATGATACTACACTGAGCAGAAAAACAAATTGTACAAAGGATGTGGAGAGTCTGCAGAGGGATATAGATAGGTTAAGTGAGTGGGCCAAGGTCTGGCAGATGGAACACAACATTGGTAAATGCGTGATAATCCACTTTGGAAGGAATAATAGAAAAGCAGCTTATTATTTTAAATGGTGAAAGATTGTAGCATGCTGTTGAGCAGTGGGATTTGGGAGTGCTTGCTCATGAGTTGCAAAATGTTGGCTTGCAGGTACACCAGGTTATTAAGAAGGTAAACAGAATGTTGGCCTTCATTGCTAGAGGGATTGAATTCAAGAGCAGGAAAGTCATGCTGCAACTATACAGGGTACTGTTGAGGCCGCACCTGGGGTACTGTGTGCAGTTCTGGTCTCCGTATTTGAGGAAGGATATACTGGCTTTGGAGGCAGTGCAGAGGAGGTTCACCAGGTTGATTCCAGGGATGAAGGGGTTAACCTGTGAGGCGAGATTGAGTCACCTGGGACTATACTCTCTGGAGTTCAGAAGAATGAGAGGGGATCTTATAGAAACATACAAAATTTTGGAAGATAGAAGTAGGAAAGTTGTTTCCATTGGTAGGTGAGACTAGAACTAGGGGACATTGCCTCAATATTCGGGGAGAAGATTTAGGACAGAAATAAGGAAAAACTGTTTTTTCCCAGACAGTGGTGAATCTGTGGAATTCTCTGCCCAGGGAAGCAGTTGAGGTTTCCTCACTAAATATATTTAAGAAACAGTTAGATAGGTTTTTACATAGTAAGGGTTATGGGGAAAAGGCAGGTAGATGGAGCTGAGTTTATGGACAGATCAGCCATGATCTTATTGAACGGTGGGGCAGGCTCGATGGGCTGGATGGCCTACTCCTGCTCCTATTTCTTATGTTCTTATGTTCTTAATTAAGGAGAGCCAGCATAGCTTTGTGTGGCGCAAAAGTCTTGTCTTGTCGAAGTGACGAGGGTGATTGATGAAGGTAGAGCTGTGGATGTTGCTTGCATGAATTTTGTAAGGTGTTTGACAAGGTCCCTCATGGTACTCATCTAGAAGATTAAGATGCATGGGATCTGTATAAATTGGCCATTTGAATTCAGAACTGGCTGCCCCATAAAAATGTAGATGGGTGAGTTAGTAAGTTTGCAGATGATATGAAGATTGGTGATGTTGCACATAACATAGAAGACAGATAAATAATACAATGGGTTATAGATCAGTTGCAGATATGGGCAGAGAAATGGCAGATAACAGTTTAACCCGCCCAAATGTGAGGTGTTGCACCTTGGTAGGTTAAATGTAAAGAGACAGTATACTGTTAAGGGCATGACCCTTAGCGGTGTTGATGAGCAGGGGGATCTTGGAGTCCAAGTTCATAAATCCCTGAAAGTGGCTAGGAAGTCATACAGCATGCTTGCCTTTATTAATTGAGGCATTGATGTCTAAGGTCAGGAAGTTATGCTGCAGCTTTAAAAAATTCTAGTTAGGCCACATCTGCAGTATTGCTTTCAATTTTGGTCCCTCTCATCCCCCAGTTATAGGGAGGATGTCAAGACATTGGCGAGAGTGCAGATGGGATTTACCAGGATGTAGCTTGGATTAGAGAACACGTGCTATAACAAGAGGTTGGACAAATTTTGGTTCTTTTCTTTGGAGTGGCAGAGGCTGAGGGGAGAGCTGATAACTTTATAAGATTATGAGAGACACAGACAGACTAGACAGACAGTATATTTTTCCCAGGGTTGAAAAGTCAAGTACCAGAAGGCATGCATTTAAGATGACAAGGGGTAATTTCAAGGGAGGTGTAAGGGGCAGATTTTTTACAGAGATGGTGGAGGATGCCTAGGGTGGTGGAACAGGCAGAAACAATAAAGTTCAAAGTGAAATTTATTATCAGAGTACAGACATGTCACCACTTGTGACCTTGAGATTCTTTTCCTGTGGGCATACTTAACAAATCTATAGAACAGTAACTGTAAACTGTAAGCAAACTGTGCAAATGCAGATATAAATTTATAACAATAAATAATGAGCATGAAATAGCATTATAACATCCATCAATATAACAATAAAATATAGTCCTTAAATGGGTGTAGCTATCTCCTTTTGTTCAAGAGCCTGATGGTTGAGGGATAGGAACTGTTCTTGAACCTGGCGGTGTGAGTCCTGAGAAACTTATAACTTGCACCTGATGGCTGCAGTGAGAAAAGAGCATGGCCTGGGTGGGAGGATCTTTGATGATGGATGGTGCTTTTCTACAGTAACGTTTCATGTCAATGTGCTCAATGGTTGTGAGGGTTTTACCTGTGATGATCTGGGCCGAATCCATTACCTTTTGTAGGATATTCCACTCAAAGGTATTGGTGTTCCCATATCATGCTGTAATATAGCCAGTCAGCACACTTTCCACCACACTCTATAGAAGTTTGCCACGGTTCCTGATGATTTGCCAGACCTACACAGACTCCTGAGGAAGTCGTGCTTTCTTCGCAATCGTACTTGTATGGTGGGTCCAGGACAGATCTCTGAGATAGTGACACCCAGTAATTTAATATTACTGACCCTCTCCACCTCTAATCCTCCGATGATTACTGGCTTATAAACCTATGGTTTCCCTCTCCTGAAGTCTACAATCAGTTCCTTGGTCTCATTGACATTGAGTGAGAGGTTGTTATTGTTACACCACTCAGCCAAGTTTTCAGTCTCCCTCCTGTATGCTGATTCATCACCCGCTTTAATACAATCCACAAGAGTGGTGACATCAGCAGACGTGTATATGGTGTGGGAGCTGTACATGGCCACACAGTCATAGGTGTAAAGTGAGTAAAGAAGGGGGCTAAGTACACATCCCTGTAGTGCTCCTGTGCTGATGGAGATTGTGGAGGAGATAATTTTGCCAATCCAAACTGACTGGAGTCTACAAGTGAGGAAATCATTAGGAACTTTTAAGAGATGTTTAGATGGACATATGAATGAAAGGAGAATGGAAGAATATGTACATTGTGTAGGCAGAAGAGATTGGTTTAGTTTGTCATTTGATTACAAATCTTATTGGTTCGGCAGAACATTGTGGGTCGAAGGGCCTGTACTGTTCTAATATATTTCCACTACCCATTTCCATGGGTAAAAGGAAGATTCATTCTTGTGATATGCAAAATGGTTGAGCTGAAACTTGGACCATAACTTCCTCAGGAAAAGTTTGTGCACAATATGCCTAGGTAGATCTCAAAGTGTAAACTCAGCAGCATTTAATAAATTAGTAGCAATGATCATGACTTAGTTGCAAACTCCTTTCATTTTAACTTAACCATATTTAGAGAAGTCATTTTGTTTCCAGTGCCTTCCATCCTTAACTTCAACAATGTGAGTGGAACTCATGAACTTGTTTGTCACAAACAATTTCACTATCAAATCAACCGCTCCTACTTTTCTTTCTTTCCCTTCCCCATGGCTTCAAAGGCACTTCATGCATCTTTCATGCCTGGACCTCAACTTGTATCCTTCTCTAGTTTCTTTCCAGTCTCCCCTCATCCTTCTTAGAATTGCTCACATCATTGAGTGTCAGCTTCAGCTTACTTGACCCTAAATTACTGACTACTCAATCTCCCTACCTGGCGTTTGTCACTTCCTATTATTAACAGATCTTCTTTTTCTCTCTGATTCAGTCTTCTCTCTTTCAAGAATGCTGTCATCACCCCTCATATCAAACAACGTCTAATCCCTCTGTTTTTGTAAGTACAGCCCGTTTCCAAGCTCCCTCTCTTGAAATGTTGTCACACCTCAATTCTCTCCTTTGAACTCTATTTTGATTCAAACAACAAACATTCAGCAGATCAGGTAGCATCTGTGAAAAGCGTACAGAGCTAACATTTCAGGTTGAAAATGTTTCATCAGAACCTTCATTGCACATTTAAATTCCTTTATTCAGATTCTTTTTTCACCACAATAACAATGGAACTTGCCTTAAAAAGTCCCACATCAAATTATTTGAGCATTATAAAAATAACCTATTTTTCATTATCCTTCTTAGTCTGTCTGCAGCTTTTGTCCATTTCCAAGACTTCTCCATTGTTTTTGAGCTGTGAGACCATATTCTATTCTTAGATAACTGGTCAAAGTCTGAAAATCATTTGCAACTGCTTCTGTTCTTACTCCTACACAATTATATTTTGCACTGTCCTTTTCCCTGGCTCCACATTCAAATCAACAAAAGGGAATATTTTTAATTCCTTCCTTTTTTGTTTGGCATTTGCCAAAATCATCCCAAAACATTGTATCATTTCCCACTTGTATATGGGTATCCAAATCTACCTCATTGTTTGACCATCCCAACTTGTTAGCCCATTTCATTGAGATCCAACTCTGAATAAGCAGAAATCTCTTCCAACGAACTATTGTGAAGCTGGTTGGGCAGTGGCTAATAGAGGGTCTGTGTCTCTTTTTATATTCAAGCCAAGACTCCAAGTCCTATATGCCTTGGTAAAGGCATTCTGGATACATTGGAAGTACTGTGATGGTCATAGCAGCGATGCTAACTTTGCTCTTGGCCTTGAACCAGTTGAGGTTGAAGAGCCCGCTGTCCAATCTATACACAATAGGGGTTCCCTGTTGTGGGTCTTAGCACACAAAGCTGTTGTTTTCAATTTCTAGCACTGACACCATACAACCTCTACTGACTCTATTCCTCCCCCTCACAAATGTCTGAAGCAAAACATCAGTTCTGGCAACCTTGGAATCATATTCCATCCAAGTATGAGTTTCAGGACTAATATCTAAAACATTAGGATGTTATAATTTTCTACTTCTGAATCACTGTCAAACATCACGCCTGTCTTAACTCATCTGTTGCTGAACCCAGGATCTATATCTCTTTCTAATACACTCCTTCATTTTACTCTCTTTCAATGAGAGACTATGTAACACCCTGTTGGCCATATCTTAATACATCAAATCCATGTATTCATTTGCCCTCTGCTCTCTGACCTCCTCTAGCTCCTAGTTAAGCCACTTTTTGAAAATTCTTATTTTTGTTTTCAGATGTTTCCATGGTCTCACACATCTCTCTTTTCATTATTTCTTTGAGTCTAACAACTCTGAGGTACCTGCATTCCACTAGTTCTAGCCTTTCCCTGTTGGCAGCCACATCAAAACCCTAAGCTCTGTCATCCCCTTCTAAAGCTCTTTCACATCAACTTCTTTTACCACCTTTCAGATTCTCCTTCGAAATCACTTCATTAACCAGGCTTCCGGTCATTTGGCATAAAATTTCAGCACATAATTCCATGTAATTTCTTGTTTTGTAACATCTTGGAAGGGCTTTCCATATTAAAAATACTACATAAGTAGATATTTTTGTTTTCTCTCATCAGTCATAACATAGAGCTATTCTTCCAGTTAATGGCATTGGGGCATTCCTAATGTTCTTGGTTGAATATATAACTAAATTAATCTTACCTTCCTGACATCAGATCAAGAGGTCAGAACATCAATTTTATCACTGACAACATTAATAAAATGTTAATTAGCTTTCTTCATTTTTTTTCTTTTTGAGTTACCCTACACTTGTTTGCTCATATCTGTTCCGCATACAGGTGGTTCTCTGGTTAGTGGAAGTGACTGCCTTGACAATAATATTGATTAGGCTTCCATACGTCCTGTCAACACATTATGTACTGTACCTGAGCACTCTGGTTAATCCTTACAAATATCCTATGCAGAAGGTTGCTAGGTTCACTGGCAAACATCTACAAAAGGCTCTGCATTCCAGTGTGGATTAGTTGAGCTTCATAAAACACCTGCAATAATATAGCCCAAATCTTTTCAAACAAATGGTTTTCAAACATGCCACCTTATATTTCAAATTATTCACTGTGTTAATTAATTAACCAAACAATAGAAATATCCTCTTAATACTTATTCTTAGAAACCATTATGGAAATACGAATTTTTCTATTTGTTCCTTAATTTTTGCCTGCCTGACAGTAAAAATTTGTAACCTAATTGGAAGTTCACAGAAGAAATCACTTATGAATTATTAATCCCAGACAGATAGAGAGAATTTGTAGAGTATTTGTGCTTTCTATGTCCTTAGAATATCCCAAAGCATTGAACAGCCAATTAAGTACTTAAAAAAATAATTTACTGTTCTAAAGTGTAGAAGCAGGCCAGTCTGAAAAAAAATCACTAAGCAACTACCATCAACAATCACTTGCAATACTAGAGGAAAGAACACACTGGACCACTGTTACACCACCATCAAGAAAGCCTACTGTGCTATTCCACACCCTCACTTCTGGAAGTCCCTGAGTATTCCCTGAGTATAGGCAGAGACTGAAGACTGCAGCACCAAAAAGGTGTGGACAAGAGAACCACAGGAGTGCTTTCAGGACTGCTTTGAGTCAGTGGGCTGGACCGTATTCAGGAATTCAGCTTCGAATCTGGATGAGTATGCTGCAGTTGTTACTGTCTTTATTAAAACCTGTGTGGATGAGTGTGTGCCTACAAAGACTTACTGTGCACTCCCAAACCAAAAGCCGTGGATGAACCAGGAGGTACATCATCTCTGAAGGCTAGATCTGTGGCATTTAAGTCTGGCGACCCAGGTCTGTATCAGAAATATCTGACCCAGGTATGATTTGCGGAAGATTATTTCAAGGGTGAAGGAACAATTTTGAACAAGGTTGGAGGTGACATTGGATGTATGACAACTCTGGCAGGGTTTGAAAGACATTACTTCCTACAAAATGAAACCCAATAGCATGAATGGCAGCGATGCTTCACTACCAGATGATTGGTATGTGGAATAGAACACCTTCTATGCCCGCTTTGAAAGGGAGAATATAATTACAGCTGTGAAAATCCCTGCTGCACCCAGTGACTGAGACGCTGATGTTAGGCTGTCTTTAAAGAGAGTGAACCCTCACAAGGCGGAAGGTCCCGATGGAGTACCTGGTAAGGCTCTGAAAACTTGCGCCAACAAACTGGCGGGAGTATTCAAGGACATTTTCAACCTCTCACTGCTACAAGTGGAAGTTCCCATTTGCTTCAAAAAGGCAACAATTATACCAGAGCCTAAGAAAAATAATGTGAGCTGCCTTAATGACTATCGCTCAGTAGCACTCACATCTACAGTGATGAAATGTTTTGAGAGGTTGGTCATCACTAAACCGAACTCCTGCCTCAGCAAAGACTAGGACACATTGCAATGTGCCTATCACCACAATAGGTCAATGGCAAATGCAATCTCACTGGCTCTTCACATGGCCTTAGATCACCTGGACAATACAAACACCTATGTCAGGGTGCTGTTCATAGCCTATAGCTCAGCATTCAATACCATCATTCCCACAATCCTGATTGAGAAGTTACAGAACCTGGGCCTCTGTACCTCCCTCTGCAATTGGATCCTTGTCTTCCTAACCGGAAGACCACAATCTGTGCGGATTGGTGATAACATCTCCTCCTCGCTGATGATCAACACTGGCGCACCTCAAGGGTGTGTACTTAGCCCACTGCTCTACTCTCTCTATACCCATGACTGTGTGGCTAGGCATAGCTCAAGTACCATCTGTAAATTTGCGGACGATACAATCATTGTTGGTAAAATCTCACATGGTGACAAGAGGGCGTACAGGTGCGAGATATGCCAACTAGTGGAGTGGTGTCGCAGCAACAACTTGGCACTCAATGTCAGTAAGATGAAAGAGCTGATTCTAGACTTCTGGACGGGTAAGGTGAAGGAACACATACCAATCCTCATAGAGGGATCAGAAATGGAGAGAGTGAGCAGTTTCAAGTTCCTGGGTGTCAAGATCTCTGAGCATCTAACCTGGTCTCAACATATTGATGCAGTTATAAAGAAGGCTAGACAGCCGCTATACTTCATTAGGAGTTTGAAGAGATTTTGTATGTCAACAAATACACTCAAAAGCTTCTATAGATATACCGTGGAGAGCATTCTGACAGGCTGCACACCCAGGGCATGCCCTTTTCTCACTGTTACCATCAGGTAGAGATACAGAGGCCTGAAGGCACACACTTAGCGATTCAGGAACAGCTCCTTCCCCTCTGCCATCTGATTCCTGAATGGCCATTGAACCCGTGAACACTACCTCAGTTTTTAAATATATATTATTTCTGATTTTTTGCATGATTTTTAATCTATTCAATATACGTATATTGTAATTGATTTAGTTATTTTTTTCTCTTCTTCTATATTACGTATTGCATTGTACTGCTGCTGCTAAGTCAACAACTTTCACGACACATGTCAGTGACAATAAACCTGGTTCTGAGATTAGCATACAAATGCTATTCAGGTAACTTGGGACGTACCTATTTATGACACACAGAGATATAAATGTTGATTCTAAAAATACTATTTCTCACTTCAAACTGTGCTATTGGATCTTTTATATCAACCTCTAAAGACAATTTTAACATGCATTGCATCTTGTATATTGATAATCATGATTTATGGTGATTGATGACCCAATCCACTAATGTGAATGAATTTCTGTTGAGGCTAAGAAGTACAAGTGAGCGTGACATATTTCTGTTGCCAAATAGTGTCTGATAATTGGAAATCTTTTTGAAAGTTAATTTTTGTCATTAATTGTAGTTATTTCTTCTCCACTCAGGAAACCTTGGAACATATTATAGCCTCATTAATACAATAAATATAGTCTCACTAATACAACAATAAATGAGTTCATGGAAAAATAATTTTATGACAAGCAGGCTAGGATGGTTCAGGAAAGAAGTATTGGTATAGTTAAATGTGCTAAAAGCTTCACTCAGCTAAACATTGAATGCAACCTATGGACTCTCTTTCAAGGACTCTATGACTCAAGCTCTCAGTATAATTTATTTATTTATTCTTTTGTGTATTTACACAGTTTGCCTTCTTTTGCACATTGGTTGCTTGTCAGCTTTTGTTCCACTATGAATGCATGCATGAAAATAAATCTCAGAGTAGTACATGGTGACACATATGTAGTTTGATAATAAGTTTACTTTGAACTTTGATCTTTACATGCTGAGATACTTTAATTACAAGTCTGGGATGTGAGCTGGATGGTGGTTATGGCGAGGATATCCAAATCCAGGAGAACTTTCCCAAAGGATGTGACAGTAGACAAGAGGCCTGTTTAATTCACATTATTTTCTCTGCAATAGTAAAAACAAATCAGTAATCAACTCATGTCTTCCCTCTTATAATCAAGCTGCTTAATTATTTTGCTGCATTATGGCCCTGTCCTCTTAATGAAGTTATAATCTTCACTGTGATTTATTGTCTTTATCCTTGCCTATATTTTTCCCAGAGAGAATTCTGCATTACAAGAGACCAATTTAATTCAATTGACATTATAATTAATTAATGCCCTAATATCCTTCATTTTACTGTTTAGTAAAAGAAAATGCCTTTGTGGGATAAAGCTATTGTTCTAGAGATGGCAAAATAGGCAATCGCAATTAGAGGGCATGGATTAGAAAACAAACTATAATACCTAGGAACAATGAATGGGCCTACATTCTAATTTATTCCACATTCATAATGGATACATACGATCAATAATTTTTCTGAGTAACTTTACCATGTCAATCAAATGGTGAAATTAAGACAATGTCCTCTGGCTTTCTAGCACATCAAAACTAATGTTGTCCATCTGCAAATAAATGGGGAAAGCCCAAATGAAATTAAACCATTATATGCAACGCCTTAAAATGTGTGGAGTAAATAAAGTTATTTAGAAAACCTCTAGTGAATTGTAATGTGCCAAACCCCATAAATTATTCCAACGCATTCTACTGAGCTACTATGTAGAATATTCCTCTTTTCCATATGTCATTACATAAACAGGTTCTAAGAATAATTTAGACATATACGTGAATGCCTCTATGTTTTTTGTTTTGTCTTCCATGTCCCTTTCAAAGAAATGAGATCTTCTGTAAAAAGTAAACAGAATTCCATTAACCTCCAGTATGTATAAGAAAATGAACATCTAGTTTAAAGTAGTTCTAGACGGATGTGCAGAAAGTGAAATACAACTAAATTCACCATTAGTATTGATAGCTATCTGTTTATTTGAAAAAGTAAAATTCTTTTTCATAATATATGGGATGAGTGATAGGTGATTTCTTTGTTTGTTATATTTGGCTTGTGCATAAAGTTAATAATCATATCTTCCAGAGATTTACAGCATTAAAGCTATCAGGTTTAGTGGAGAGGTTTGTTGTTAATGTATCATTTGAAATAGGAATGCAAAATATTATTAACAAAACTAACTGATGGATGCTCTGAGGATGTTCTTCAAGCACCCAACATCTGTCATCCAAAAAGCCATAACCCATTTATTTTAAGGGAATAGAGGAACGTCATAATAACTGACTCAAAATCTTGTCCACTAGTATCACTGACAGAAATTTCCAGCCTCATAATTTCAAGCTCTCACTTTTGCAAAGCTTTTAATTTCAAGAAATTTTAATCCATCATTATTACAAAAGCCGAATGAAAACCGGAGAAGATATTTATCAATTTTACATACTACCAATGCACAATAGAATTTGAGTATAACTTAATATTTATCTTATTTAAATGCAGCACATAGAATTTTCTACTGCTGCTCATGACATTTTCCCACCTATTTTCAGAACATAATTGTGAATACATTACCTTGGTTTCTATTTTACTCACGCACGGTATATGTTTTCCTCAAGATCCACCACTGCAACCAGTTCTCTAACACTTATTTTATATATCTACCTTGAAATTTTCTTTCAACACAGAAACTGGAGTCAACTGTGTAAAAAAGATGAGTGATTAAGCTATAGTGTTCCTCATCACTGCTTGGCAGACAGTCACAGCTTGTGGAACTGCTGCCTCAAAGCTTTAGAAAACAGTGTTCAGTCTTGACGTCTAATACCATGTGTGGAGTGATGTGGAATATAGCTCTTCAACTTTCCCATGCCAATCCCACTTGCCCACATTAGGCCTTCATCTGTCTACTTCCTTCTAACCAAGTAACTTTTAATCGTTGCAATTAATGAAACTCCTATTTTCTTACATACTGTACCTATAAAGATGGAATGTGGGATTTGCATTTAATAAAGCATTCAATGACGATCCGATTGAAAGAAAAAAATGCTGATTAATCAAGATCTTCTCTGGCTGCAGGATGCCCCAAAGCACCTTACAGCCAATGGATGTACAGTCACTGCTGTCATGTAGGAAATACACAAACATGAGAAAGTCTGCAGATACTGAAAATTGAGAGCAGCACATACAAAATGCTGGAGGAACTCAGGCAGCATCTATGGAAAAGAGTAAACAGTTGATGTTTCAGGCTGAGATCCTTCCTCTGAAGAAGGCTGACCTGTGGATTTCCTCCAGTACTTTGTGTGTGTGTGTGTGTTGAGATAGGAAATCATCACGAGATACTGATCAAATAGTCTATTTTAGTGATGTTGGGTAACGATTAACCATTGGCCAGGATTTGAGGATAATTCCTAATACAACCAATCAGTTTCTACTGGAAACATTCAGTTTTGTTGAAATCTCTTCAACTTGAAACATTAACTTTATGTTTTTTTCCATAAATTCTGTCTGACCTGCTGATCGCTTCCAATATTTTCTGTTTTTACTTCAGGCTTCCAGTATCTGTGGCTCTTTGATTTTCAGTTACAGAGCTTGCATATTCTTCCTGTGGGTTTCTTGTGGTTTTCTTCCATATCCAAAAATGTGCTGGTTGGTTCATCAGTCTTTGTAAATTTCCCATAGTACATGGGTGAGTGTCCTGCTTGGTGGCACAATAATATCAGTGCCGGACTCCAGAGCAAAGGTTCCTGAGTTCGAATCCAAGTCGGGTTGAGCGTTGAGCTAGCAACTCGGCCTCGTAAAGACAGGAATAGCTTGCTACGGAAACACCGTCATGACGGTGCCCTGATAACTCCACTGCCGAGTTAAAGGCTATTCTTCTTCTTCTTCTACATGGGTCAGTGGTAGAAACCTGGGAATTGTTTGGACAATAAAATAGGATATTAGTATAGGATTAGAGTAAAGAAGTGCTTGCTGGTGGGCAAGGACTCAGTGGACCAAAGGATCCAGCTCCACGCATATGACCCTTTATACCAGAGCCAGGCACACTGTAAATGCTCATGGCTGAAGTCATCTAGATCTGGCAGAAAAACAGAACTATCCCCTGCTTTTTAAATTATTGTACTTTGCCATAACTTCCTAATTCCTGAACAATGATTAGATGGACATCCTTCAAGTCAGATATAATCTGAATAATAGAGCTTCTCAAAACACAATTACGTATCACCAGTGCCTCTTTAGAATTATATATATATATATATATATTCTTCAGTCAGATGATCAGAATAATATAGCTTCTTAAACCACAAGTGTGTACTTTTAGTGATTCTTCGGAATCTTATGTCAGTAAACTTTTTTTTGGGACATTTGATTATAATTATGCCTTACATGCAGCATCCTCCACTGTAATGTAATAATATTAAAGGGACTAAATTGAAACAGGATAAGTTAGAAAAGCGTTTAATTGGAGTAAAGGGAATTATGAGGCTATCAAGCAGGAAATTGGAAGCTTAAATTGGGAACAGATGTTTTCAGGGAAAAGTACGGAAGAAATGCGGCAAATATTCAGGGGATATCTGTGCGGAGTTCTGCGTAGGTACATTCCAATGAGACAGTGAAGTTATGGTAGGGTACAGGAACCATGGTGTACAAAGGCTGTAAAAAAATTTAGTCAAGAAGAAAAGAAAAGCTGATAAAAGGTTCAGAGAGCTAGGTAATTTTAGAGATCTAGAAAATTATAAGGCTAACAGGAAGGAGCTTAAGAAGGAAATTAGGAGAGCCAGAAGGGGCCATGAGAAGGCCTTGGCAGGCAGGATTAAGGAAAACCCCAAGGCATTCTGCAAGTATGTGAAGAGCAAGAGGATAAGACGTGACAGAATAGGACCTATCAAGTGTGACAGTGGGAAAGTGAGTATGCAACCGGAGGAAATAGCAGAGGTACTTAATGAATACCTTACTTCAGTATTCACTATGGAAAATGATCTTGGTGATTGTAGTGATGACTTGCAGAAGACTGAAAAGCTTGAGCATGAATATATTTAGAA